>NC_137455.1:100921801-103676145 GCF_964235325.1 Thermobia domestica
TGATATCAACATTGTAGCTATTGGACAAATGCCAACATGGTCGCACTACTGCCGGACATCGTCCCACTGCGAAAAATAGGAAATAACTACTCGGGTCTTGAATTGAGGCCGTGGGCTCCCAGTAGGATTGGAAACTGCGACCACGCGAGCAAAAGCGAGCGCTCTAGGAATATTTAGCCTGAGGCTTCGAGGGAGCCTCACTTTCTCTGTATTCATTTCTTTGAAGAGTACCCACTTTGTTTGGCAAGCTCTCTTGTACAGCCTCCCGACATACTTGTGTGTTCCATTTTGTTACTTCTACTGCACAGTTGTAAACAATCAGAGCTTTAAGACGTGTCTTCCTATTTCTCATGTCGTTTTATTTTCCATATGTATGGTGTTTCAGCTGTAGTGTTAAATGTGCCAAATCGGTTCATTTTCGTCTTTGTCTTGGCATGTGCACTGTGTGTAAGATACGAATTTCTGGAGGTATTTTCCTATATTTCGAGTACGTCATATGTCTCAGAAGACGTGGGACATGATACAAGTTTGTTATTTTCACGCTCTATCAGAATTTGAACCATGCATTATGAGATTTCTTTCCATATGTGTCGACTGTGGGACAATGTCCCAAACAAAGAGGGACATTGATACAATCGTGTTCTAGTTACGTCCTACCAAAAGGTGCACCAGATGTAATAGCAGAATGTACAACGTTATTTTCCTAGTTTTCGCATGTGAGATGGTGTTCCAGCAGTAGTGCGACATGTTGACATTTGTCCATTAGCTACATGTTGATATCAATACACACATTGGCCACATTTCAATATCGATCATGCGATCCCACTAGTGACATTCCTTTAGTTTACCCAGTTTCTTTGTGAGTCCATTGCACAATTTGAACTTGGCCTCATCCTTATTGGTATGCAACCATGCACATCATATTGCATCGGTTTGAGGGAATATTATTGGTGAATTGGCAATGGCTTTCATGTTCTTGACGCTAATCCTTACATTTCCGACGCTTTGAACTCACGTTTATTGAGTATGAGTGCATTTCTGGGCATTTTTCGTTAAGTGTTTCCACACATGTGAATCACCCTGCTTCATCTCTTATGCTCTACCGACACTCCAGATGTCTTTCTAGAGCATTTGAGTACAAATTCGCTACAATTAATACTCAGAACGTCACTGTTGGCCAGCATCCGTTCCTGGCGATTATGCAACCACACACAACGGGCATAAAGGTGTCCGCCATTTTGTATTCGTTCCAGATAACGACTTAAGACAAACGAATTATTGTTACCTGGTAGAAAGCCTATCAATTCATATCCATTTAACCAAGTTTCATTTGGCAGATTATCCGGGACTCCCTACGTTCCTTTGGGGAATCCCTTGCGCGTGCACGGTAGGATTGTGAAACATGCAAAATTTAATAGAGCAGGTATGACTTCTTCAGTGAATTTTTTACCCGCCCTCTTTATGTTGGATAGTTTCCGAACTATTGGCGTCCGAAAGTCATTTTCCCACGCTTTCGGCACCTTGTAGATCTGAAACTATGTCCGATAGCAGAAAATTGAAGAGAACTTTTTTTCTTGTCTCAGTGACAGGAGTCACCTCCCAAGAGTTGTAACACTTATTTTGCAACACCCGATATATATATGGAAACGGTCTATCCTTCCCCCCTTCCAATGTTGAAGACAGATTTGCGCCACTGAGTACAAAAATTAAGTCTGGCTAGACCTGTCGTCTCATTGTTAAAGGATAAAAAAGTAACAAATAACTTATAGTACTAAAGATCAGGAAGCGATTTTTCGCGCTGCGGAAAGACTTCAGCAACAAAGGAGAATTTTGCTACAGTTTTTTTCCAGTACTTAATCCCTTCTTGTTTCCGTTGTACGTATTTCCCAACCCCTACAAACTTCCCACCGCCCACAATCTCTCCCTCATAACCTTTTCTTGCAATATTCCCTTGTCTTGCTTGCTATTACGACAAAGGTCTTTGAGTAACAGTAGAACCTTTTGAAGTGTAAGCGACGAGGGTGAGGTACCAAAGAGATGAGCGTGTTTTGAAGTGTGTACGGAAGACGACAAAGTGAATTCCTTTTTGTTATATATATGAAAAAGGTTCAAGCCTTTTTGGAACTTAATGAATTAATTCTCAAATGCATTTTGTCTTTTTCTCTTGCCCTTTGGATGCGCATAGCAAGGTCTTAAAACGCTTTGAGAGCGTCTCCTTAACTTTATTCAACGCTTGTTTCGTAGTAAAGCGAAAGGAAGAGTGAATATAGCAGTGACTCAAATTAACATTCTTAGCTCTCGATCAGCTAAGAATATGTTACTAGAATTGATTTCTGTGACTTTTTGAGGAAATTCATTGAGCATATTCTTCAGTTGTAGAGTATTTTTGTAGGATATCTCGGCAAAAATGGTTCCTTTTTGTCCCGGAACATTTTAGCTTGGACATCCTGTGTATTTACAAAATTCTACAGTATTATTACTGTATAACAAGAAAAAATGTTCAAAGATGTTATATATACGAATCGATAGATTCCGTTACGTCAGTGGTTGCCAAACTTACGAAGCTTCTGAGCTACCGTACCGTTTTTAAATCCACTGTGAGATACCAACCAAAAGAACTATCCTTTAAAAAAAAATTGCTTATGAGCTTACATTTCTAGTAGATTGAAATCAAACTATGCAACTTAGCAGATGTCTAGTATACAGACGAAAAACATAACATGCACAACCCCACGCGTATACAATCAACTGTGAGATGAGGCTGACAATGGCAGTTGGCGCGGGAAAAACAAGCAGTTGTCGTCAATGCCCCCTGTCGTTAGCCAACCGGAGCATTAACGCGATCTACCGAAAATGTCCCCGCGAGCTACTAGTAGCTTGCGATCGACGGTTTGGTGATCCCTGCGTTAATCTGAAGGAAATTATATGGACAGTGGTGCCCTTCCCTCTCCCAGTACTTGTGCACAATTATCTCGAATTACCATGCTCTATTCCCCCATCCCCCCCCCAAAAAAAAAGCAATAGAAGAGACCAGTTAGTTGTGACTAAACCAACTGACTTCGTACACTAAATTTTATTCGAATTAAATTTCGGATGATTTTCCGTTCTTAAAAGCATCATCGTAATACAATGGTGAATCATAAGTTTTGTATAATATTTCCATAACCCAAACAGCAGCCACGCGTATATGTCGTGATTGACCGTAAATCATCAAACTGGCCCAAAAGGTAGTGTGCCAAGCGGACTATAACACAGAGTCCACCACTCTGGCAGTATGTTCAATCAGTTTTTAGTGGTAGTAATGATAAGTGTTGTAGAACGTATGATACGTCATACGAGAACTGTTATTGTATGAATTCGAATTTGGCTATAACGCTGCGGCAGCAACCCAAAACATTTGTCAAACGAAAAGGCGAAGCACAGCATAGTAATTCGTTGGTTCCAGAAATTTCGTATAGGTTGCAAAAATGTCGAAGATCAACCAAGGTTCGGCCGCCCCAGGATAACAGATTCTGAGATCATTCGACAAACCATTGAGGAAAGTCCATCCACCAGCACACGGCATTTGTCAGATCAACTAGGTTTGTCCCAGTCCATTGTAGTGCATCACCTTCATGAATGCCGGAAAACCATCAGGAGCTGCCATATTGTGCCACTTGAGTTGACCCCAGCTCAGATCTAGAGAAGAGTGGATGTGTGACGACAACTGCTCCAAAATCCACGTAATATGCGTTTCCTAAACGGATTGATTCGATTCCCGGCGGGAGCTCGTGTAGTTCGGATTCCACGTTAATCAGTAGGTCCCGTCTACTCGCTGCTCGTTAAACTTAAAATCAACTCAATTACTAAACGGATTGTCACATGCGACGTGCGACGAAGAGTGTTTTGTTCTTTTTCTTTCGAAATTTCAATATACAAAAACAGTGGTTGAACAATGTCTAACTTCCAGAACCTGTCGTCAAACAGGGCAGTTTGGAGCATAAAGTGCTCTGTGTGTGGCGGAAGTACGAGGGGATAATTTGAGTTCATTCCTAATTGTCGTGCCCTCAATCCTGGCCGCATATTTGCGGATCCCAAACGTTTCAGCATATCCTCTGATCTGATTGGTCGATACAGATGCGATATCACAAGACATGATCTACATATAGCACAAAGTAACCAAGACTTGTTGTCGGCTCTGATAGCCGAGTGGTCTAGCGTAACATGCTAGTATCGAGAATGTTTTTGGCGAGGGTTCGAATCCTGCCTACGGACAGTTTTTTTTACTACTTTTAAAAATGTTTATAACACTTCTTTCGTTAAAATAAGATTAAAAATAATATTCAAAAAGTGATTTAACTATCATTTCTTAAAAAAAAATTCATTAAAATAAGTTTGCCCTTGTACTATATAGATCCACAGCAAATGTAGTAGTAGTAGTAGTACGTTTGCCTTTGTACTATATAGATCCACAGCTAATGTAGTAGTAGTTGTAGTAGTAGTAGTAGTAGTAGTAGTAGGAACGGGTTAGAAGCCCCGCAGGGGTTGTTTGGATTATGTTTCAAATTGGCAAGAATGCTGAAACGTTTGGGATCGGCAAAAATGCATCCTGGCCTTTATTCGAAACAGTTATAACTGATGTAGGCTGCACTTCGCCAAAGTATCTTAAATTGATAAACTTCAAGCGCGCCCTTCTGCAAGAGGATAACGTAAAAAGTCTCGAAAAACGAATAAAAAATCGAGGAACTAACGCCATACCTGGCATATAGTCCTGAACTTTCTCCTTTGGATTACTACCTTTTTCGCTCCATGGCGCACATCCAGTGGTGCTATTCTAATATATATATATATATATATATATATATATATATATATATATATATATATAGTAGACGGATAGATAGATATAATTCTCTTGTGACATATAGCGTTCTACACAGCATAAAAATGATGTGACGAAATTATGTTGCACTTCGAATATCTTGGAAACGAATTATCAAGATAGATGGTTGTCAAAAGTATTTAAAAGACCTTCAATCAGCAATGGATGACCAGTTGTTAATAATGGTATGTATGAGTTTCAAATATAAATAACACTCACTACTTCACTCATATGATCCCAGTTCTCATTCTTGATATCTAGGCATTTGAGATTAAGGAATAAACGCGTATATCTTCTGAGAGATCGTACGTTTAACCCTGTAGGTGTAAGAATTTCTAAGAACAAAGATACTTAAAATTTACCGTTCCCCCGCCCTCCATTAATCTTCTCGTATGTACAGAGCAAAGTAATGTTCTTCAAATAGGTCAATCGTTTTTGACTGTGATAAATTTGTATTCTACAAACTCTCCCTTCCAGCTGAATATTGCAATGCACACACTTGCTATGCTAATAGAAATACAAAAGAGAGAAATCTCATCTGCATGGTTTATTTCGATTGCCGGAAATGAGTTCTGCTACATGAAATTGCCACCGCCCATTTTGTTTTTGGTATAAATTGTTTATAAACCCTGAACAAATGAAAATTTTATGAGAACAATCGTGAACAAACGATCTGCATGGTTTAATTTTCAAATTCTGAAAATGGGGTTATGCCAAGTCTAAACACATACTTTGTTTGGCTTCTTTCTTTCACCTTTGGCTTGGTTATATATATAGGTTTATCCAAACGGTTCTGCCAACTCGAAACATTTTAACAACCGGTTCGTCCGAACCGGTGCGAATAGGCTGAATAGCACCACTGCGCACATCCGTAAATCATGGTGCTTCACTAACCAGCAGGAAGTGGAAACAGCAGCAACTGACTTCTTTGCCTCGAATGACAAGACTATTATCGACGTATAGTAAAGGAACGTGCAGACAATGGAGGAGGCTGCAGACAGTTCAAAACGAAGGGCTAAACTCTGTATGTTAACCTGCTTTCTTTGCACTGTAACAAATAGAAATATGTTGTATGTGGTTCCGCGTAGCGTATTCGCTAACGCTATCGCCTTAGGTGCGAGCGGTCCCAAGTTCTATTCCCGGTGGGGGCACTCGGTCGAAATAGTGTCAAAGCTTTTTCAGACGTGCCATCCTGAATGAGGTTTTCCTGGGATTTCCTCATTCAAACGAGGCAATGCTGGGGTAGTATAGGTCCCAGGCCGCTTCATTCCTTCCCCGATCCTTTCTTCCTTCCCTTTCCTCGGATAGTGTGCTCGTCGAGGTACGTTATCCCTCATACGTGACAGGCTAAATAGCCATAGACGCCTAAAGCCTTGAAACCTCAACCCTGAATCCTCAAATCTTTATGAGTAATTTTTGGGAAAATCGAGAAAACTACTTTTTGTGAAGCTAAAAGTTGATTTGTTCGATAACATTACCATCTTTTAAGAGGAAACTGATACTTAAGTATATCCTTTTCAAGTTTTTTTTTTTCATCATAACTAACAAAAAGCTAATGATTTCTTGCAGTTCTGTAGAATATGAAGTAATGTGGAAACAGGTTCTTCACGTAATTTGGAAATTAAGTTTATTTGAGATACATATGTATATTCTATTATCTCCTATTGTACGCAATAACTCTGGCGTCACGAAGCTATCGTGGACTTGTACAAAAACAAGAGTAAATAATTTCATTTTTGTTGTGCTTAATTTACAACTGAGACATGCATGCATGTTATACCGAAAACAGTATCTATCATTCATATGTTGGTACGAAAATAGTAATAAAAATAGTTTTAAATAATTGTAGAATTCTTGATTGTTGAGATAAGTTTATTGCTTTTGAATGTTAGGTTAGTGGTTAGAGTTCTTGCTTCACAGTTGGGAGGTTTCCCATTTTGTCTCAGTTTCATCAGATGATTGACTTCATGCTACTAATTAACTTCGTTCCTCATTGTTATTGTTCTTGTTACTGATTGTAAATAAGTCATGCGTAAACTGATCTCGCATGTTACATCTGAAAGTTCGCTAAATAGTTTTCTCTCTTTTTTTTTGCAGGTAAGCTCCCAGTTACGACTTACGTTAGAACCAACAGAGTTGTATCCTGCATTTTCAAAGGTAATGGTGTGTTTTTCCTAATTATACCGCATTTTTAATATTTATATATTATATTTCCTTTGCCCATTATAATCCATGCTTGTCACGCCTTGAATATTTCATTGCATCTAGGAGGGATAATTAAAGTATTATTATTATTATTATTATTATTATTATTATTATTATTATTATTATTATTATTATTATTATTGAAGCAGCATTCGTATAAAGATCTGACAAAAACAAAGAACTTCAAACAAGTTGTCTTTTGTATTGTGACTTTTATGAAATGAATAGCATTATTTGTGATATTTATTTATTTGGACATACACTATGTGATCAAAAGTATCCGGACACCTCGCTGAAAATGACTTACAAGTTCGTGGCGCCCTCCATCGGTACTGCTGGAATTTAATATGGTGTTGGCCCACCCTTAGCCTTGATGATAGCATCCACTCTTGCAGGCATACTTTCAATTAGGTGCTGGAAGGTTTCTTGGGGAATGGCAGCCCATTCTTCACGGAGTGCTGAACTGAGGAGAGGTATCGATGTAGGTCGGCGTTCCAAAACATTCTAAAGGTGTTCTATAAGATTCAAGTCAGGACTCTGTGCAGGCCAGTCCATTACAGGGATTTTATGGTCGTGTAATCACTCCGCCACAGGCTGTGCAGTATGAACAGGTGCTCGATCGTGTTGAAAGATGCAATCGCCATCCCCGAATTGCTCTTCAACAGTGGGAAGCAAGAAGATGCTTAAAACATCAATGTAGGCCTGCGCTGTGAGAGTGGCACGAAAAACAACAAGGGATGCAAGCCTCCTCCAAGAAAAACACGACCACACCATAACACCACCATCTCCGAATTTGACTGTTGGCACTACACACGCTGACAGATGAGGTTCATCGGGCATTCGCCATACCCACACCCTGCCATCGGATTGCCACATTGTGAACCGTGATTCGTCACTCCACACAATGTTTTTCCATTGTTCAATCGTCCAATGTTTACGCTCCTTACGCCAAGCGAGGCATCGATGGTATTTATCGGCGTGAAGTGTGGCTTATGAGCAGCCGCTCGACCATGAAATCCAAGGTTTCTAACCTCACGCCTAATTTTCATAGTACTTGGAGTGGATCCTGATGCAGTTTGGAATTCCTGTGTGATGGTCTGGATAGATGTCTGCCTATTACACTTTACGGCCCTCTTCAACTGTCGGCGGTCTCTGTCAGTCAACAGACGAGGTCAGCCTGTGCGCTTTTGTGCTGTACGTGTCCCTTCACGTTTCCACTTCAGTATCACATCAGACACAGTGGACCTAGAGATGTTTAGGAGTGTGGAAATCTCGCGTACAGACTTCTGACATGAGTGACACCCAATCCCCTGACCACGTTCGAAGTCTTTAAGTTCCACAGAGCGCTCTATTCTGCTTTCTCACGATGTCTAATGACTACTGAGGTCGCTGATAATGAGTACCTGGCAGTAGGTGGCAGCACAATGCACCTAATATGAAAAACGTATGTTTTTGGGTGTGTCCGGATACTTTTGATCACATAGTATATCTAAGAGAATCGTGTCCACAAGTATAAGATGACCCAAAGTCCCAATTAATTGCTAAATTATAGCATATGCTTAATGTGAGTTCCGCCACTGTCAAAACATAACAGTAAGGATATGTCTCTTGTTTTTTTCGGAAGAATGCACAACATCATGTTTTGGAAGTAGTGCGACATTTTAGAGCAATTTGCTCATGCTCTGTCTCTGTCCCTTATCTGTTCACTTTGGATTTCAGGTAGTTCTGTAGTACGAAATTCGTGGAGTTAAGTCGGCTGCAATACTTCTTTGCGATCAATTTTACAGAACGGGAAATCATCATTCAGCCAATGTCATATTTTGGTATAATGAAAGATAAAGAAATGTCCAATCTTGAGTAAACTAATACATTTGTGACCCAGCAGTCATGTATAGATCACGAATCAACAGGTCACCTGCTATCGCCTGACAGTTTATTCAAGTTAGTTGGGCCGTTGACTCACATCAGTAAAACTATAATAAGACCAGCGGCTTATTTTTTAGTTTCCATGATCCAGTGACAATTCTATGCGGACTAGTAACTTGTTTTTTTTTTTTTATTTTGTTGATGTGTTAATTTTCCACAACGTTTCAAAAAAAAAAAAAAAAAAAAAACGAATAAATAAGAATTTTGTTCTTCCTACAGCTATCCTTGAAACAACTTGCAGATTTCTATTTGACAATGAGGATCATCCCTCAATCATGTATAGCAATTGCGTCTTGTACGAGTGTATGTGAATATGTATGTGTGTGTATAAAATTATTAAGAGACTATAGATTATATTTTAAAGAAAACAACTTATAGAGACTATTTAGTGATTTACTGAAGACTGTGGCTTCTTTATTTGTATGAAAAGTAGCCTGTGCGATTTTTCGGAGGAATATAATTTAATATGTGCAAGTAGATGTTTGTGTAATAGTCCTTTTTTCATCTTGTTTGTTTAGCTCATACCTAAGAATGAATGTCTTCAGACAAAAAACTTCTATATTTCATTCTTATGCTTTAAGGATCCTAAGTGTATGCGGTGATGCCTGTAGATGTTGATTGAGATCTCACAGCATGTATGTACGTTGGAGTGCTCTGTGTCTTGTCTTTGTACATAGTTTTATTTCCGAATTATTGTCAATCTATCCATTCCATCGAATTCCTTATTTATTCAATTTTCCAAAGACACATGTATATTTTTGTGTTTCATAAGAGAAAGCTACAGGTTACCCTACTCTTTGTTCCACTGACTTTAATGTCTTTGCTTAGCTACAGAGGGAAATGGACAGAAACCCTCGGGCTGACAGCTTAAACAAGGAAAAGTTCATTGATTCGTTCATATTCAGAATCAATTGGGGCGTTCAGAGCGCAAGGGAATCAAGTCCAGTTACCGAAGTTGTGAGAAAAAGAAACGCAAAGTTTGTACGAAGCACTTAAGAGGCCTCATCCCGGCGAATTTAAAATACCGCTAATTTTACAGTAAGTATGATATATCTTCAAATAGATAAAAGATAATCGAAATGTGGAAGAAGAGCGCCCTAGACAATATCATTTTACGTGAGATACCGTTATCACTACTCACTTATCTGCTTTCGATTTCGAGCCATTTTGAAAATCGGCATTTATTTTCGCGTTTCTAAACGGCTGAAAACGGAAAGCCACTAGGTGACTTGTGATAGCTTTACCTCACGCAATATAATATTGTCTAGGGCGCTCTTGTTCCACATTTCAATTGTCTCTTATCTATTTGAAGATATCACATAATTACTGTAAAATTAGCGGTATTTTAATTTCACCGGGATGAGGCCTCTTAAGTACGTGGAAAAATTGACATTGTGTTGTAAGAGTTATTTACATGGAATGACATTTTGAGCTCAGAAAGGAGCTTCAGATTGAGATCTTGAAGATGAAATATGTCCAAAATGATCAGATGTGGACTTGATTCTCCTCATTCGCTGAACGGATTCTCTCGCGCACTGAACACTCCAATTGTGTAAATGTTACATTTAGTGGGGGGGGGGGGGGCTGTTAAAGGAAATTAAAACTGGGAAATAAGCTCTGACTAGAAACACATATACCCTTTCACACATTTGAAAGATTAAAAAAAAGAGTTATCCATCTCAGAATGCAATTCACTACAGAACAGCACTTGGTGTACATAAATTATGAAAAGAAGACACAGACAAATAGGAAACAGTGTAGATCTAGATTCTTTCCTTGTTTTAGAGGAAATAAGTTTATTTTTCGTGTGTCCTTTAGTACCCAAATGTAGTCTCTTGAATACAAATTTTTGTTATCTCCTTTATAACACTGACAGCCACATGCATCCACGTCACACTATGGATGTGAGAGCATTTATCAAAGCTTGGAGGCAAAGTAGCGGATGCGGAGATAAATATTCAGGGCGTTTATGCATAGTGAGTATGGCGTTTTAAAAACAAATCATTGAAATAAACTTTTTTCCGTTTTATTTTTCGGTGTTGAAATTTGTCAGTTTTTGGCGTCTTATGTGTGTTAATGTGTTTGATAGTTCCTGCTTGATTTCATTCTAGATTGGAGTTTAGTGTCCCCTTCAGCATCGAGGCTGTATAAGACGTGGTTCTACAGCTTAACGTGTGATCCGAATTACATGATCTCTCACCGAAAATCGAACACAAGTCTTCCGAGTCGATAGCATGTACGCTAATCATATGCTTACAAGGGCGCTCTATTTCTTTCAAGAGTACTAAGAACAAGAGAGATTTAGATTAAAATACATAATACTATTTTCGTTTTGATATATTTGTTTGGTGTCGTCCTACTTGCGACAGGAACTGTTAACTGTCCTATGAGCGACCTATTCGATCTGTTAACTGGCCTATGAGTCACTGATTCGTTCATCTGTCGCAGGACTTAACAATTCATCTAGCTATAAGTGGTTATATCAGATTGATATACGAAAAGCCTTCATGTATAAGTCAAAACAAGGGAGGAAGGCGGATTAAGCAATTAGTTTACGTTTTTATAGCTTACAACAGAGGGGAATAATTTAAAGAGTGCATGCATTGTAATTAGTTGGATTGGTTGGGAATAGCCTAACAGATGTAAATGATCTCAAAAGTTGTCTTTTATTATTGAAATGTTTTTATTTTAATTTTTTAAATTTTATTCGTAGTCTTAGGAAATCTAAAAAATAGATAATTGGGGAAATTGTGACACGTTTAAGCTTTCCAAAATAAAATCTATTTCTTTGTTTAGTGAGTATCTTTGATTTGAATTAAATTAAGTACAGAAAGCGGAGCTTTTGGAGAAAGGGAATATTACAATTGGATTTTCAATATTTAACTACATAGACATGTACTTTTCATGGAAATATCCCAGTTTTCTCGTTAAGTTATTTGATGCTTTACGTCAAATCTAACTCAAAAATAATATATTTGATGAGCAGTATTACTGGCACGTACATTTTTCGTAGTAAGGTTGTTCGGACGCTATTAACGCCAGAGGCAAACATATTTTACGAGAGGGAATCATATTATCTTTCATCATCTCAATGTAAATGAATCGATCGCTCATAGGACAGGTAGCAGTTCCTGTCGCTAATAGGACTGTCGCTTCTAGGACTAATTCATTTGTTTTTCTTGTATTATTTTTCCTTTTCTTCTTTTTAAATTACCGGTGTATACCCGTAAATGTGTTTCCAAATCATTTATTAACAACCTCATATTGTGCATAATCTTGCAATCTTTTTTAGTTTGTTAGTTGAATTGGAGTTTTTGTTGCTTTGCACCGCGAGTACTATACATGTAGAATATATATATAACTAAAAGCAGAGACGCCAATGTGCTACTGTTCACATCACAATATAAGAGATATTTTGTTATAATCTTGATACTGAGTAATAAAAGTTTGTAGTACAGTTCGTGAAAGGCATTTATATATTACAAATATTGCCAAATCAGTATACGAATCTACTAATGCAGGCCTACTTGAAACATCAAGTGATATATATAATGCGTGTGTGAATCAGCTTAGTAAGGTAGCGATAGAGAGAATTGCCAGGACAAAAACATTGTTTATATGATTGAGATAGTGATATATGATTTTAAAAAGGAAATGAAATAACTTGTAGAATGTTCTACGTTTATACCTTGTATACTAAAGAAGTAGTGAAGTTAGATCTGAGTTTAGCGTCCCGTTCAACAGTGAGGCTGTATGGGACGTTGACCGACAGCTTAACATGGGATCCGAGCCTCATTAGCTCCCACCGAGAATTGGAACTCGGTCTTCCACACCAAAGAGACATACACTAATCTTTAATCTTTGTAATTTTATCTATATCTTACATATTCCAATCCGCTAAGAAAACGAATGCAAAATAATTCTCGAACAATTTCTTTGTTTTGTTTAACTGAACTTTATAAACGGCTTCGCTTTTCAGTGCGACTCGCACCCACAATGAATTGCGTTTTGCGATCCGAAGTCGAACGTCTGTGCGCATTCGGCTATGACTACCGATATCTGTGTAGCCACAAGGGAATTGTTAAAATATGGAGTGATTTTCACAAGGAATGATGAAAGAGCATTATTCTTGTGTACCTATTCTTTCTCCCATTAATTTACTACAGAATATACTATTTCATGTTGCGTCACTCACAATACTTCAATGTTTAGATCGATTTATCACACTTCGTTACTGTTATGGATTTATAAGAATGTAATGAACTCAATTGACAAGTAAGTCTAAATGAAGTAAACTATTATAGTACTTTTTAATTTTTATATAACCCTCAGATGATAATTTGGTAAAGGGAAAGCAACTGCACTCTTCTTTTCTCCATGAACGACGCCTCTGACCCGATAGCAAGAAAAAATAACCGCATCGTTTAAAGCTCACGAACAAATTTTATTCACAGAATAAAGTTCCTGATTAGTCCACTGAGAGAGTGAATTGTACTTACTATTATTCTAATCCAACTCGCCCACTATTTTAGTCCATAATTTGATTTCATTTTTAACGTGGTTCTCATATAACCTTCATGGCTAGTATCATAGAATACTTGATGTACTCTCACATCTTCAATCAACTTTTCCATTTCTCTCTCTCTCTCTTTCTCGCTCGTATTAGGCTACAAGAGTACAAAACACTCTTACAGTTAACTGGTTATAATAGTATTCAAATTGCATGGATCCAGGAAAATTCAGGGTTTACCTTTTCATCACATAATACTCCTTCAAACACACACACACACACACACACACACATACACATAAGTGGGCCTTATGCAGAGTCGTTCTGACGAGTGATTAGTGCCATACTAAAGTGTTCGACTAACATATGTTTCCTGCAGTAGTCAGGCTTTTAGTATGACGTTAATCATACGTTAAAACGACTCTGCAAAGAGAAGAGTGTTTCTACTGGTTAATCATGTCAAAACTGTTGATCATCCAGGTCATCGTAATTAACTTTTTTTTCTTTAACTTCATAAAGCATTTGAGAGAACGACACTTTCACTCAGAAGAAGATTGAAATTGCATTAACACGTGGCACCGCTTTCGACTTGTGTAAAGAGAGAAATTACATAATGATTCCCGGTGGGAGCTCATGTGGTTCGGATTCCATGTTAATCAGTAGGTCCACGTCTCATATAGCCTCGCTGCTGAACGGGACGTAAAACTCAACTCAACTCAACAAGAAATTACATAAATGTATTGTTTATTAAGTCAATTATTTCGAACACTTATCCGAAGCCGTTTCTTCAAGAGAGTCTTTTAAGTACGGCAGTTCAGTCGCAGAGCGCTTACTTCTGATGCAGGGATCCTTGATTGGATCCCAGGCTGTGTAAATTTTTGGTGGACAACCTCGTGTCCGTAGGTTTTCTCGAGGCTCCCTCGTTTTCTCAATCCATCAATACCTTTCACAATCATTCCCTTTTCTTAATCACCCGTTTTCTTTGACCTGCAGAGCACAATCGTGGGACCTGAAACTGAAAAATTCCATTTCATTCTTTTCGAGATTCATAGTGTTTACGTATTTCAGAACTTTCGGAATGGCTCTCGATAAAAGGGCTGAACATCTCTGATTATACATAGCTAGATTTAGAAATATTGGTGTCATTGGTACGAGCATTCCTAAGTGCAATTTTTTTTATTATGTTGTAGCTTTAAAAAAATGGAAAAAGTGTGTCTACTGTCAACTCAGGGTTGACCAGCTTTTTTAAAAAAACATGTTAAGTGGGATGAGAAATGTTCATCTGACACATTGTTTCAGCAAGTCTTAACAAAAGTAGAACTTTTCTCAAGGTCGACATTGTTAATTGATTATCTAGAGAAATGTAACAAGTTGTTGTCACTTTTGCCGTAGTCAGGTTTTCGTTCTTTTTCACCATCCTTGATTGGCGTCCAGTTCGAGGATTATGAAACCAGAAAAAGGAAGAAAAAATTCTGAGGAAATCATTATTTAAAAAAAAAAAAAAAAAGAAATGAAAGACAAAAAGAAAAATATGACTGTAACGGTAAAAGTAGCTTCAGTGGTCTATTTAGAAGGAAGTATTCTTAGTAACAACAGCTTGTTGATGTCTCGTCAGAGTAAGAGACCAACATGTCTTGTTACTGTTCGTGGATTTGTCGCTGATTTGTGTCAAAATGATTATAATCCTTTCTGATCATGTCGCGGAAAACAAAACAAAAAACATAAAATGGAATAAAAAAAACTGACTTTTTCTTTAATTTTTTAAGACTTGCTTTTAATTCCAAATTATATTTTTTTAAAATAAAAATAAAAGTTAATGACATGATTAGCACGCGTCTTCGGTGATTTTAAATGACTGGTGAGTGCATTGGGTAAACAAGATAATTACTTTTATACAAAAGTTTGTAGCTCTCACTGTACAGTATATAAGAGAAAATACATGTGTTTTTATGATTCATTGCTCGAAATTGAATGTTGTAAAGTTCGATTCTAGGCGTGGACATATTGAATGATCAAAAGTAAAGAACAAAATAAATACGAAATATATCTGCCATGACACCTGATGACCTAAAAGATGCTAAATATCAACGTTGGAAATTTGGAGAGATGTACTGAAACTCAAAAGGAAACGAACAAACTTAACTGTCAGGTGTTTAATACTGTCAGGTGTTACAACTAGCTAACGAAAAAGACTAAACGCCAAGATAGAAAAGTGGCTGTGGCGCTGTGTTATCCGAGTATCAAGGCTGGATTAACCCATCTGGGGGCTGGAAAAAATATGAGGCCCCTGCAGACATCACCTATACATTTCTGTGAAAGTACAGTAGAAAAGTTACGGGAATATGTTTCATATTTTTAGTCATATTTTACGATGATGATCGTATCTTTATGATTCTTTTAAGATAGTGAGTTGAGATTTTGTTCAGAGTGGAGGCTCTGTTCACCTGGAGGTTCGGGGCTATAGCCCCCTAAGCCCCCCTTAATCCGGCTCTGCTGAGTATTGTTAAATTTTGACACAAACCTTGTGCTACTTCAACTCCATCTGATTTGGAAGTAAGTTGTTAAAATGACAGTGGTTAAGTGAACTACCTGACATGGTAACCTGTAGTTTGGTGTGATTTTAGTAACACACCACTGCAAAAGTAATTTTCTTCCCAATTAAACAAAAGTTACTATTATGAGTGTTAATAAAAGTATGTGCTATAAATTATCTATATGCGGCCACGAGGAACGAAATATAGTCGGCGAGAAACAGGAGCATTGTGGATTTTAATTTTGTGATCTGGGAACCTTGCTTCCTGAACGAAAGAAGACCAGCGGGAAATGACCAGCAAAATAAGTAAACGCAGTGTCTAATAATCTGGGCTTAGCTCCATTATGGGTTGAAACGATAGTAAGAATCTCGACAACAGATGGGAGCACTTCTGCCAATGTTAATTTTGTCAGAAAATTCATACATTTACAAAAGAATCTTTGTGAAATATTACGGAAAATATAACTCCCTGTCCATTACTTGGTATAAATTTTGAATAAACCGCGTAAAGCTTTGTTCATAGCTCAAAGTGCAAGCTAATATAAATTCCAGATATCAATTATTTAGATTTATATGACTGGAAGGCAATGTGCATACTGAAAATTACCAATTAGCTGTATATGTCTGGTAACAAGGTTTTGGAGCGGCTGGGATACGTTTGTTAAGTCATTGTTCTGATCACTGACGAATAATACAGTTAACAATATTAGTATCTTAATGGCAGGAAGTCACTACAAAACAGAGTTTACCACTATATTGAAAGAAGACTGTACGCTGTTCCTGTTTCCGTGTTCCTTCATTCATCCAAATATTACTTTAACATCGCTCGACACCGGCTCTGTGCAAAACAGTAATACTCGGCCTGTGTTAACCACAATACCGGACTTGGTGTTGAAATAAGGCGCTAAACTGGTAGTCATGCTGAGAGTACTGGCTTGTTTTAAAATTGAGTTCTGTTTATTGCTGCGTACTTCCATAAATTATTCTGAAAAATTGAAAATTGTGATATATTCCGTCAATATTTCAAGAGAAAGTTTCCATTGTGGTTACGAAGCTTCCTGTTTGTTCTTTCTTGAAAAGATCTGAGAGTTTATAGAAATGAAAAAAAAAGTTAATCAACTTATGTGTAACTTTTTAAAGGAGTTTGGTTTACCAAAACTCCTGAATATATTTACACTCGTCGTCCTTCCGTTCGGGATAGAAAAAATCTCAATTGTCTCCAAATTTAGTGAAAGCGTATAGAGTTCAAAGTTAAGAAGCGAGTTCCTGTTTTTGGAGCCGATATTCAACCGGAAGTAGTAGAGATTAATCATTTCCGTTTTAACGTTGAATGCTACAAAATAAAAACTGTAATAAATAGAGAGAGGCAATTTTCTGCAATCAGTTAAACGTCCCAAGAATGCATTACATTTCCATCCTTAACTGTACTAAAACTGGAAGTGGTAGAAATTCACTACAACTATATTAATTTACATAGAGCAGGAAACAGCAAGAAATATCGAGAAACCATCTTTTTAAAATCGATTTAGTGTTCTAAGAGTAGGTATCATCTTCTCTCTTAACCCCTATTCAAACCAGAAGTGCTTAAAACCACCACTTTCGGTTTGAACGTTGATTGCCTTAGGATAAAAAACTATTCATGGCTTTGGATTGATTATTTTAACAAAAGAGACACTGACCAAAGCTTAAAACCCACTTTATTTTAAATTATAATTTGTAACTGTTTCGATAGTGTCTGAAGAAGGATATGCTAGATATCCGAAACAGTTACAAATTATAATTTATAATTTAAAATAAAGTGGGTTTTAAGCTTTGGTCAGTGTCTCTTTTGTTAAAATAAAAAAAAAAAACTATAGTAGATATTGAAAAGTGATTTTCTGTAATCAATGAAGCCTCGCAAAGATTTGTTTTATCTCTTCTCTAATCCCTCGACTGAAACCCGAAGTGGCAGAAATCAACCACTTCCAGTTTTAACGTTAATCGTTATAGATTGGAAACGGTAACAGACAGCAAAAGCTGTTTTTTTTTTTTTTTTTTTTAATCATTAAGCATACTAAGAACGTATTATCTCCTCCACTCTTATCTCTGCATTAAAACCGAAAGTGGCAGAAATGAACCAGTTAACGGTTTTAACTTTAATAGGTATAGAGTAAAACTGGTAACGGGTAGCGAGAAATGGATTTCTGTAACGAATTAAGCGTCCCAAGAGTATATTCTATCTCCGCTCTAATCTCCCTATTAAAATTGTAAGTGGCAGAAGATCAACCATTTCCGCTTTTAATGTTTATTGCTGCGGAGTAGAAGCGGTAATAGATAGAAGCAGTTTCCTGCAATCAATTAAGCGTCCCAAAAATACATGAGCATTCCACCCTTTACTGGCTGCTGAAACTGGAAGTGGTTGAAATTCAGTACATCTTCCGGCTTCAATATTGATCTAAATAGAGCTCAACCGCTAAGAGATGGCGAGAAGCAGTTTTATGGGATCTATTTAACGTTCTAAGGATACCTTCTTCTCTCTTAATCCCCTATTCAAACCAGAAGTAACAGAAATCAATCACTTCCAGTGTTAACATTGATTGTTATAGAGTGAAAACGGTAACAGCGAGAAGCAGTTTTCTGCAATGAATTAAGCGTCCGAAAAATATATTCCATCTCCACTCTAATCTCTCTACTAAAAACCGGAAGTGGTGGTAAATCTACTATCACTTCTGGTTTAAATAATAATTGAGGAAATATCACCCCATACAAATCAAAACGTCCTTCATGTCGTGTACATGTGACACTGCTACTAGTACGAGTATATTTAGCATGTCTGTCCGGGAAACAACAAAAATCTCGGGAACTACTTGAGCAATCATCACCAAATTTGGTCAGAATGTAGATTGTCAGAGTAGAGATTGAGCTCGTTTTGAGACCCGATACTGAAACTAGAAGTGGTAGAAATTAACCATTTCCGGTTTTAAAGATGATCACTGAAGAACAAAAGCGATAATCGATCGATAAATGTTGTTTTCTGCAGTCGATTAAGTGTCCTAGAAATACATTGTCTCTCCATCCTTAACTTTCTACTAAAATAAGAAGTGATTAAAATCCACTAACTGATTTTAATATTGATCTACATAAAAAATAAATGATAACAGATAACGATAAACGGTTTTGTGGAATGGATTTACGTTCTAGGAATACGATCCTCTTAACCCTTTATTTCAACCAAAAGTAGCAGAAATCAGCCACCTTTTTAAATGTTGATCGCTAAATAGAGTGCAAACGGTAACAAATAGCGAGAAGCAGTTTTCTGTAATCAACTAAGCGTATCAGATATATATTCCATCTCCACTCTAATCTTTGTAATAAACCGGAAGTGGCAGAAATCAACCTCCCGTTTTAACGTAGATCACCATAGAATAAGAACCGTGATAGTTAGCGATAAGCTGTTTTCTGTTATCAATTAAGCGTCCTAACAATGTACAGTCCATTTCTACTATAATCTTTCTACTAAAACTGGAAATGGTAGAAATCACCACTTTCGGTGTTAACGTTGATCATTGTAAAGTAAAAACGGTAACATAGAGAGAAACTGTTTTCTGCATCAATTAAGCACCCAAGAATATATGCCATCTCTACTAAAACCAGAAGTGGAAGAACTCCACTACTTCCTATTTTAACGTTAATGTTTGTAGACTAAAAACCGTAAGAGATAGGAGATGTTTCCTACAATCGATTAAATGTGCCATGAATATATTTAATTTCCATCTTTAAGTCTCTACTGAAACCAGAAATGGTACACATCCACTACGACTTCGGGTTTCAATATTCATCTACATAAAGCAAAAACTGTAGGAGTTTGGTTTCAACGTTGATCGTCATAGAGTGAAAATAGGTACCAAATAGCGAGAAATGGTTTCCTACAAACGATTAAGCGTCCCAAGATTATATTTAATCTCAAGTTGAATATCTCTGTACTAAAACCAGAAGTTGTTTAAATATACCACCTCTTCCAGTTTCAGTAATAACTGAGAAAACGTCACACCATAAAAAAACTCCTTTACGTGATGTACACGTGACATTACTACTTGTTATAGTTTTTAAAAATTCCAGCTAGCAAGTATAGATACTAATGCTTAATGAAAACTCTAATTATTAACCAATTACTGTTTTTCAAATTCTCGTATATAATCTTTGCGTTTTGAGCTGGGGCACTTTTTCTTCAAAAAATGAAGGTGAATAAGTTATAATTGAGTGTAACACGGTTATGTCGTTTAGGCTGAAAGAGACTAGAGATGGCGTGGGTCAATGAAAACTTGACCCATGACCTACCACCCACCAAAACCCATCGTCATCAACTCTGAGCCATGATTCACGCCCTCTCCACTGACTAGAGTTTACACTTGTATTAAAATAAGGCTGTGAAATTATCACTAATCGGAATTTGAATTTCTACGATCAATCGCTCTAACACCGCTCTGTTACAATACCGGTGGATCTTTACTATATAAAATGGTAGTGTTTGTCATGGGCCATATTACGATGAATTTCAATTTAATTATATATAGTTACTTCTTTGTTGATTTACAAATACTTTTCAGTGGGAAATAGGATGAAACTTGGAAGTCGCAAATCAAGGCAAAGGAGGCCAACGTAAAGGGGGAGGGGGGACTATGGCTGTTATTACAATCAGAAATATCAATATCCAAAAGTGCCTGAAGTTCTTTTTTCAGTTAGATATACCCATCTCAGGTTAAGTAAATAGAAACAAATGAAAAAGGAAGAAAAAAAGAAGTAAAACGTAGACAAATTCACCAGTGTTCAGAAAATGTTGTCTACAATACACTGAACAGAGTGGATTGGTAGATCAAAGTGAATCAGTGTGATAGAGCGGGTCATGGTGGGTCGGTGGGTCAGACTGGGTCATTGGGTGGTGGGTCGAAGTGGAGCACGTCCTCTTGACTCAGACCTACTGACCGACTCCATCTCTGAAAGTGACTAATGATTAATAAAAATGAATGATTATGAGTTAATTGGTGAGCCGAGAATGTGGGAAGAAAGAGGAGAGCCCGAACTCCACAAACGTACATGATCTGGGATCGTAGCAGGCAGCCTTTGCACTACAGGGATGAGCGCTATACCACAGAGCCACCATGTTCCCATTTTTCTTCAGAGTCTTCATCCATGCGAAATTAAGATACCGCTAATTTTACAGTAATTATGTGATATCTTCAAACAGATAAAAGATAATTGAAATATGGAACAAGAGCGCCCTAGACAATATTATTTTGCGTGAGGTACCGTTATCATAAGTCACCTAGTGGCTTTCCGTTTTCAGCTGTTTAGAAACGCGAAAATAAATGCCGATTTTCAAAATGGCTCGATATCGAAAGCAGATAAGTGAGTCGTGAGAACGGTTTCTCATGTAAAATAATATTGTCTAGGGCGCTCTTGTTCCACATTTCGATTATATTTTATCTATTTGAAGATATCATATAATTACTGTAAAATTAGCGGTATTTTAATTTCGCAGGGATGAAGACTCTTCAAGAATACGTGTATAGAGAAATTAAACTATAGGAGGAACTTTAGTATCTTTAATGACCTGAATGAAGAGAAATGCAGTTCTTTCTAAATATTGCAGGATTACTAGTTCTTGCACAACTTTAGTTCTTTGGAATATCTGTGTTAGTACTAACATTAAATTTGTAACGTATCCCGTGCACTCGATTTTAAATTATAGATTTCATTTTATTTCATTTGTTGCTCTGTTAATAGACATGTTATTGAAATTGTTAGAAATTGTATTGTCAATTCAAATCATTAAATTTACTTAATTTGTTTTAAATTATATACATATATTTTTATTATATATGTATTTTTCTATGTAGTTACCTGGTTGACATTTTCTAGAAAAGAAAAGGAAAAAGCTTTCGTGGATCGTTGGACAGGATGTTGTCATTGAATACTCTGAAGACGAGTCATTGTTGGTCGAGAGTCCTCCAGAAGTGGTTCTTAAGCATTGTAGCTGCCTTGCCCGTGTCCACGGCTCGTGCCTCGTACTCAATGAATAAGACATTCAGGAGAATAAGCAAAGAATGTATTTTGCAAATCATGGTTTCCTCTGAACATGAGAAGCCTTTTGTGTCTATTTTTGGTTTTATAAATCTTGTGCTACTCCTACGTCTGTTATTCTCTTATTTGTGTAAAACTCCAACACACTATCTATTTATGATAGATAGAATTTCTTTTGAAAAAAAAAAAATGTAATTTTCTTTGCAATGCAATTTGTCTGAGTCGAACTGTTTGCTATACTCCCAAACATATAATATCTTACAACGAATTACTCTGTTATGGTTAGAGAGAGGTTTTTTGTGTACTTTAATTAATTTCGGTAATGGTAGGTTTTCTGAGCATCTAAATGTAAGTAACGTCAAAACTGAAAATTAGGTTGCCATGATTGGCTCTGTTTTACAATATATTGGCTAATAGGTAAGATGCGGCTAATTTCCACAAATATGCCCATTTTGAAATGAAGATTAATCATATTCAGTAGTACTATATTTACTATTTTATTACTCTCTCACCCATTTTACCCTCCCCACTGGGCTAGTGGCTAGTGCGTGCACCCGTGGTGTACGTGGTCCCGGATTAGATTTCCGGTGGGAGAGCACAAGAAATGTAATTTCACATTTACTTTCATTACTCATCTGCCTGTAGCCTAAATGACATAATCGTGGTAGAATTTCACTTCATTTCTTACACATTTCTTTTTTAAATGAGAAAAAAAAATGGAGGACCAAGTAATATAAATCTGGGCAATATTGATTGTGTTTGAAATGTATTTAAGATTGTGAAGTAAAATTTGGGCATATTCTTATTATTAGTCGGTGCGAGAAACTCAGATTCGATTCTAGGTGTTAGCTCATGTGATTCGATCCCACATTGAACTGCAACTCCAGTCTCACATACCCTTGATGCCAGGGACACACGCAAGAATTTATTTCGGGGGTTCAAATTCTATATGAGGATAAGTTATACTAAAATTTGTAAAGTTATCCTTAAAATTAGATTAAATTTACAGAAAAGTTGATATTTCAGGAGGGTCCCGACCCCGAAGACCCACCTCCTGTATGTATCCCTGCTTGGTGCTGAAAAGAATGTTAAATTCGAAATAAAACAAGAACCAGTATTATTAAACACCATTTACTGTACCTTTATGAAATCCATTACATGAAATTTAGCAGTCATATAACTTTCCCTCTAATAATTTCAAGTGCTTTTTAAACTATGTTATCTTAAGGAAAGCACAGGTTCAAGATCACAAAAGAAACACACTGTTGGATCCTATTTGGTGCTAATTCAATCCAGTCAGTATTTTGTTGCTGATCTCCTCTTATTTTCCTTATAATTATTACTTTCCTATC
Source organism: Thermobia domestica (assembly GCF_964235325.1). Classification (NCBI taxonomy): domain Eukaryota; kingdom Metazoa; phylum Arthropoda; class Insecta; order Zygentoma; family Lepismatidae; genus Thermobia; species Thermobia domestica. The sequence continues at coordinate 100,945,249 of NC_137455.1, forward strand.
TTTTTCTCGGCCTACCCAAGTGTTCTTTTCTCATCAATTCTTTATATACCCATCGCATAAATATCATACCAGTTACATTTATAGTTCATCTGAATTGGACCTTAGACGTTAGACGTTTCAATGAATTACAGAAAATATTGGACTTGACCTTGCGTAGCTCAGATTTTGGTGTATACTAACAATTGTAAGATGTATGGGAGTTATAGGTCGCGCACACTTAAAATCTTAGATATCAAAATAAATTAGTGCAGGTAATGAGATCAAAATCTAATTATGATAGAAATAAAACAATGAGTAAGTTTAACTGACATTCGAAGCTGGTGCTGAGCATGAGCGCCCGCAGGATATTTTCCAAGGGGGGGGGGGCAAGACATACACACAATTGCTAGAATGAAATCCAACAAAACAAAACTTCATTGCTATCAGCACCATGCCAGCAAAAGAAACAACAAAGAGCGAAATTATCTTTTCAACTCAACTGACGGATACCATAATTCAAAATACTTAGCATTGCATGCAGCATCAGGCTGAATATAATTATTACTGAAAAAATATGAAACTTCACATGGGGGAGAGAAGTAGATTAAAACATTGGGGATGTATTTGACTAAATTTTCTTACTCTAATTATTTAGTGAATGTTGATTTTAAAAGTATACTATTGTCACCAGAAGAGCCTATAAATGTTAACCTTTGTTGAAAATCCAGGGAAGGGGCAATTGCCCCCTCTTGCCCCCCCTCTGTGAACGTCCATGGTGCTGAGGTCTCAGTATGGTCACATTACGCTCTACGTTACTTGATCCTTGCTGTACATGGTTCTCTTTTGCGCATTGCTCTCTCACACGCATGATTATTGTGATGTCATAGGACATTAATTTTGTGGTACGTGAAGCCGTTTTTCCGTAGTCCGATCCTTCGTTCAAACGCAATAATGTGTTATATTGTATTTTGTACACCAAGAAGATATAATAATTCTTGCATTAATGTTGATTGTACGTCTGTTCATTCTCCACTGCCTGAGAACTGCGTAAACTGATTTCTCGCGGTACTACTTCGTGCACCAAAATGAGGGTTTGCTGGGTCCACACATGCACATTCCAGTTGAAATAGTAATTATTCATACACCATACTCTGTTGTGCAAATTTTGAACAACAAATTTTGCAAGTTTGAACATTTTTCTGTGATTTCTTTTTGGTGTTGGAATTTTCAAAAACACCATTGCATATCATAAAAGTAAAAATAATGTTTTAGGGTCGAATCAGTCCTTAGATAAATCTACCCTTTAGTGCACCTGACTCGGTACAGCGTTCGAAAATACCTAGGTATACTCAGTAAAGAATCTGTCTGCTACATGTGCATTCATTCGACTTAAAAGTTCATTGCCCTTCTATAGTGTATTATTATTAATATATCGAACCATATAAACAATATTTTTTAAATATAAAATCATTTAAACTGGTTTCGTTTAAAAATTTGTATCTGTCCAATTTTAAATAGAAAACAAATCCTCATTATTATTTACTTCTCCATGAAAATTAAAACAAGTTTGAGAGTAATTCATACTGAAAGATATTTGCCACCTTTGACAACTTGATTTCCTTTTCTTCCTGAAACCCACTTCGCACTGCAGTTAATTGGGTTGCATATGTAAAGGAGTGTTCTGAAACGACCAGAAATACCGTGAGTTGGTGGGATAGGACAGATGAATATCTTAATTCGTACTACAAATGTCAGCTTCGGTTCTTGATGTCCGTCACCGTACTGTCACAATAAAATCACATTGAGAATACAAAGTTATTTTGTATTTTACGCGTATTTCAATGTGGTTATTCAATGCATTTAATAAACATAACGAAATATATTAAAATTACTAGAATATGTAAATGAATCTAGGAATTTTAATTAGCAAATAAATGTAAATAGTTAATTTGACCTTATTATATGTCATTTATAGAAATTGTAATAGTTTATAACGTTTAATGTTAGTAGAATATTAATGACAGAACAATTGTCCGTTTAGCATTTTACCACGTCAGTGTTTTTATTCTTAATTTGTTACGTTCCTTTCTTAACTTACTTATGTAAAATCAATACTTATAAATATAGTCAACTTATTTATTTATGACTTTCTACGTTTCTAATTTTCACTTGAAAGTTTATATAATCTTTACACTTATTATTATTATTATTATTATTATTATTATTATTATTATTATTATTATTATTATTATTATTATTATTATTATTATTATTATTATTATTATTATTATATCCATTCTATAACAGTATGATAGGAGTTAAGACCTGAACCATTCATACTCTGTTGGCTGGTTTTCCGTATGTAGCGAGAACGGATTAAACTTGAAAGCTGCGTAAACCTGACACAACAAAACTGTAAATATAAATCCAGTATTGTAGTTCTAAATACACTTCATTTACTAGTTAGAAAATTACAAAAGCCATATAATAGTAATATTTGGTTTGTTAATGTATTTACTATTACCTACAATAAATCTAATAATAACCCTCTCCACTGGTCTAGTCACCAAAGTGCGTTTTTGATACATTAAAGTCTGAATTCAGTTATCGTTGGGAGAGCTTTGAACGCACTAGAATTGTTCGAATTTCACCTCAAAATGTAGGTCCACCTCTCATATACCGTAACTGTGGCGCTGGAAAGGGTTGCTAAACTTAAACAATTATAATAGGCCTAATATTTGTAAAAGTCCTTTATTCGATTAAGAGGAAAGTTATTTACTTTTAAAAAATCAAAGCAGTGTCAAATTAAAAGCAAAAAATGAAAATTCTAATTTTTTCGTCCCACTGTTATGTCGGCTAGGCTAAAGGAAGTGGTAATGATGAGAAATGAATGAAATGGTGGAATGAAGAAAGTGGGAGGAAACGGGAGAACCCCGAGAAAACCCACGGACATGATGTTTGTCCACCATAAAGTTCACTTGCCACAAGCTTGCATTGAACCAAAGATCTCATGCTCTAAAGGTGAACGCTCTACCACAAAACCACCACGACCCCAAATTAAAAACAGTATTAAGATTTGTAAAATGTATCAGCTTAATACAATAAAACGAGTTTTCGGTAAATTGTAACGGATGATATACCGAGAAAACCGTGCGATTGATTTAAAACCATTACGTAAGGTATATTTGAGTCTTGTTTTTATTGTTAGTGGTTTTTGAAGCAAAACAAAAACAAGACTCAAATATGCCCTACGTATCGCTTTTAAATTGAACAACAAAAAAAAAAAAAAAAAAAATTCAAATATACGTTACATACCGCTTTTAAATTGAACGCACTGTATTTGCTATGGAGGGAATGTCAGAACTAAAAATACCTAGAGGAAGGCGCGATTGAAATAAACGATCGAAGAATGTAATGTGGGGAAAGGGAAAGATACGGAGTAAATGAAATGTCTGGTTCTGGGTAGGAAAGAGGAGAAAGCTGCGTCGAACGATTGCTAACCTGAGAAGAAGAAGATGATGAAATTAAAATGAAATGAAATTTTTAAATTCTGCGTTTCACAGTTACGCCTTTAATGATAAAGAGGACGGATGATTTTTGAAAATAAATGATTGTGAAAGAATTGGTAGATTGAAAATGTGGGAGCAAATGAGACAACATTGAGAATACCCACGGGCACGATGCTGTCCATCACAAACTCTCATGGTCTGTAATCAAACCAGGGACCTCTAGCACCACAGGTGAGCGCCAGTTTTGAGTTTGAGTTCTTGTGTTTTGTGTCCTTACACAATACTGAGGTTGTGGAGGATAGGAACTTAATATTAACGTGGATTCCGAACCACGATTATTCTTGAATCATGTTCAGTTGGTAGGTTAACAGATCATCGTGCGAGATCATCTCTCACAGTGTAGGTTGTTTCCTCATTACAGTGTCTCACCCCTAAGAGGGCTGGAATACAGGGTACGGATCCGGCATCGGCAGTAGTTAAAAGTATCAATGCATTAATTATTTCCGAAATAAGGACGAGAGATAGGCTTAGGACAAGGGATGCAATGAAACGTATACAGGAGTATATCTACTTAATATTTTTACAATCCAGCATCTGCTCACCTTGAGTTCATGACAGAACGAGCATATATGGTGGATATACGGTATATTTTTGAAAACAGTCAGTCGTTTACCTACCAAAATTCTAGCATTACATCGATATTAGGATGTACAGAGTTCTGCTGGAAGGATAGTATACAAGCTGAAACAAAATTCCAAAACATGAAATGGCGTTCTCCTGCAATCACCCCGTCGGAAGATGGTTAAGACAGAAAAATCAGGCATCAAAACAATGCAGTTTGGCGTGATCCACAAGGAATTCCTACAGAAGAGAACAACATTGACTGCTGCTATGTATGTTGAAATTCTGAAACATTTCATGAAACGTCTACGACGGGTATAACTTCAGTACTCTCACCAAAGGTCATGGTTTATCCTACACAACAATGCTTGCCCTTACACTGTCATTATCATCCGACAGTTTCTATCTAAAAAAGAAGATGGTGCAAACTTAACATCCACCATACTCGCCAGATTTGAACCCTCCAGATTTCTTTGTCTTCCCACACCTAAAAGTCACTTTAAAAGGTAAGAGATATGAGCTTATCCCGGACGTACTTCGAAGGAGAGTAAGGTATTTGGTCTAGGAATTAATTCGTGCGGGTGGACAAGAGATGGCGCAACGAACGGAGCGTCCCACAGTTCCGTGTATCCACACATGTGTTGCAAACCCCTGTCATCGCGTATCGTTCGTAGTATAGGGCAGTGGATTAAAGCGTCAACAACACCAGTTTGTAGTTAAGTGAACATGGCGCAATTTGTGCCTGATAAAGTGTTTTTGCGGGGTGTCCTGCTGCATTACTTTAACATGCAGAAAAGTGCGACTGAAAGTCATCGTATTTTGGTGGAAGTGTATGGTGACCATGCTCTAGCTGAGCGAACGTGTCAGAAGTGGTTTGCACGGTTTAGAAGTGGTGATTTCGGCTTGGCAGACCAAGAGCGAGCTGGACAGCCAAAAAAATTTCAAGACGAAGAATTGACAGCATTGCTCGAGCAGGATTCGTGTCAAACGCAGGAACAACTTGCAGCAGCATTAGGCGTTGATCAAACAACAGTCTCCAAACGCTTGAAAGCCATGGGAATGATTCAAAAGATGTCACATTGGGTTCCACATGAATTGAAAGACATTGAAAGACGAAAAACCATTTGCGAATTGCTGCTTCAACGACAGAGCAGAAAGGGGTTTCTGCATCGAATTATTACGGGTGATGAGAAGTGGATCCATTACGAGAACCCTAAACGAAAAAAGGCCTGGGTGAAACCAGGTGAACCAGGTCCATCACAACCAAAACGAGATATTCACTGTGCAAAGGTTATGCTGTGCATATGGTGGGATATGAAAGGTGTGGTGTATTATGAGCTGCTGCAACTGGGTGAAACTATGAATGGAGAACGTTATCGACGACAATTAATGCGTTTGAAGCAAGCTCTGGCCAGAACACGACCAGAATGGGAGAACAGACATGATAAACTTATTGTTCAACATGATAACGCTCGCCCACATGTCGCAAAACCGGTCTAAACCTATTTAGAAAATGTCGGATGGGAAGTTTTACCCCACCCGCCGTATTCACCAGACGTTGCTCCTTCGGACTACTACTTGTTCGATTGCATGAACAACGATTTGATTGGACAGCGGTTTACTTCTTCAGAAGATATCGAAACATGGGTCTCTGACTGGATCGCTTCCAAGGATGAGGACTTCTTTCGCCACGGAATCCGTACATTGCCTGACAGATGGGCGAAAGTGGTGGCTAGCGATGGACAATATTTTTCTTAAGGTATTTATGTATTTTGTGTTTGTACTACAGCTTCAATGTGTGCGTACCAACCGCACGAATTAATTCCTAGACCAAATAGATTTCATAAGAATTCATCTACTTTCAATATTCAGGATCATTCACCAAACTTTATTGCCAGAGGCTTATAAAACAGGATCCCAGAGAGGTAGATAATAATAATTATAGGTGAATTTGCTTAGGAAGATGTTAATCCATTGGCAAGCTTGATTAAGATTCTGCGGCGGAGACTGTAGTTTTTTAAAGCATAAGTTAGTGTTACCGAATAGTGGAATGAGTAGTAAAATCGATTTCGTATCCGTAGCAGTCGTTCTTTCAGAAAAAAAATGTTCCGGGGGTCACACTTAGTATTCCGGGGGGCTTTTCTATTTATTATTATATTAAAGACACTATTTTGGTCTTCTCCGGGGGCACTCTCAGAGCTCCGAGGGGCAGTGTCCCCCCCAAAAAAATCTGGAAGAAACACTGATCCGTAGTGCTGAGTTCGTTTCCGGATAATGCAATTTTCGTTGTTAATTCAACATTGTAAGTCAGTTGCAAAGCTATTTCCATTAAGGAGTTACAGATGCAGGCCAAAGGAACATGACATTGATAGTGTTGGGAGTTGATACGCTTTCTGTCACTTTCTTGAACGTTCGCCACCTAATTTATTACCATGGCCTGAATTATTGTTTAATTAATAATAACATTACGTTTCTTGCGCCCTTAGAAATTCTTAATATATAAGAGAAAATTTTCCTGGATAAAAATATTTACTTTTCTCCAGATGAACTGAATGTGATCGCTACGATAAGGTTTTCTTGTTTACTTAAAAACTAAACTTCATTGACTTTTATATTACTTGGATCTGTCTTTATGCTAGTGAAAATTGGGAGTTAAATTCGAAACCACATAAAAGGGTCGGAGTGGTTCAGTGGTAGAGCATTCAACTCTGTTGCATGGGGTCCTTGGTTCGATCCCAGCTCGCGCCAAGTGGACTTTGTAGTAGACAAACATTTGTGCGTGGGTTTTTTCGAGGTTCTCCCGTTTCCTCCCACTTCATTCATTCCATTATTGCACTCATTTAACATCACTGCTGTCTCCTTTAGCCTAGCCGGCATAATCGTGGGGCGTAAAACTAAAACATTTCATTTTTCGAAACCACATAAAGGGGCTTGGTGTTAGAGCGCTCACTTGTGCTGCTAGGGTCACTGATTTGACCCAGGCCGAATGAGTTTGTGGTGGAGAACATCATGTCCGTGGTTTTTCTCGGAGCTCTCAAATTTCCTTCCGCATGTTCATTCCACAAATTCCTTCATATTAATTCACTTTCATGAATTATCCATCTTTAGCCTAAAGGGCAACCGTGCGTCATAAAACTAGAAATTTCTTTTCATTTACGAAAGAACATCAGGATGAAGAAAACGTGCTAATAATAACTCTAATTAAGCCACAAGTATAGATTACCTATGAAAATAAGAAAACGAAGCGTGTTTTCTGGTTTAATTCCTACATGAGACCTCAAAATGTCGGTGCGAGAGGTCCCTGGTTTGATCCCAGACGACGTGAGTTTGTGGTGGATAATATCGTGTCCGCGATTTTCTCGCACATTCTCATTCCACCAAATTAAATCATTCACTTCTATTAGTCACTTGTCTCCTTTCTCCTAAAGAACATACTTGTGGACGTAACACTAAAATTTTCATTTCATTTAAGTGCTAGAACTCTTTCGTTTCTTAAAAATGTTTATTTACCATATTTCAGGAATCGGTTCATCCTATATGCTAATGAAGACTGGAAATCGAGCTCGAGATCATGTGGGGCTGATAATAGGACTTGCGGCTGTCTTCAAAAAAGTCACAAATATATAGGTGTTTACGAGTTTGATTCCTACGTAGGATCTTAAAATATTGATTTATAAATGATAACACTTTAAAATTGCCTTATTTTTCTTACGTAAGATCCAAAATTGAATATTCCTCACTTATTTGGAACACTTCTGTAAAAACACGTAGCCGAAAAGTAGAGCAGATACAAAGCAAATTCATGTTTTCTCACGTACAAGAGGACAGGACTTTACCCAAAATACGAACCGTATGATAATTTACTTGATAACTTTACACATCAGACACTTGAACAAAGACGGACGTTGAACGGCCTCATTTTCTTACACAGACTTTTGCACAACAAAATAGACTGTATAGACATAGCTGCAAAAAATAATGATACAGGTTCCATCCCTCAAAACACACAAGGGAAATAGTGGCCTATTCTACTGCAGAAAGGCACGTACAAATGCACTGAATGTCACCTACATGGAGAATTTGTGTTACATACAATAAAATCATTAAAGATTATGAAAATGTAGATATACTTCATTGTTCAGAAAAGTCATTCAAAAAACTAGTATTGAGTGTTCTGAAAAAAAAAGGTAAAATGTATTATTTTAATTTAATATTCTTCAGGTTCACTGTATATATATATATATATAGTGGCGGATCCAAGGGGGGAGCTATAGGGGCTATAGCCCCCCTTGACGCTCAAGTATACACTGGATAAAATGGGCTTGGATCCTGCTTTACACTGGATAAAACGGCAAGATATGGTTTAGCCCCTCCCTTGATCATATCCTGGATCTGCCCTTGTATATATATATATATATATTGCATTCAAGTTTTACGTAATACTGTTACATTATGTATTTAAGTTCATATGTAGACACTGTAATTGGGCAGTAATGCCTGTTGTGTTGATAAATAAATAGCTCTTGTCTCAGATAGCCTCGGTGCTGAAAGGGACACTGAATTTCATAATTTCAATTCAGTTCAACATTCTGTAGCCAGTTTATGAAGTCAGTGTATTTAATTACTTCAGAGTTGTTTCCCTCCACTTCGTCAGATTTAATTGAAAGTTTTAATTCTCAATTTTCTCAATAATCAAATACAGGGATCTGTTCTAGAAATGCGTGGGAGCCATGTCTGACTCAGGGACGTCATTTAGGGGGGCAGGAGGGGGCAGTTGCCATCCAAGAGTTTGAGGAATACATGTACTTTAATCAACTGTCTACTAATATACTAGTACAAAACGTGAGAGTCTTATGTTGGTGGTGCTCTTGGCCCCCCTGAAGTGAAATCTGAAATGACACCCCCTGTTCTATTATCTGTAATGTTTCATCTACTATGTATAAGTAAAGATCAGTATATAAATAAAGACGATATATAATTAACATTTTGTAGATGTCAATTTTTACTTTAAGTAATCGCATCGTTCTTGAGCAAAAATTACTTTATAGCCTTTTTTTAAAAGTCTCATTTTCTTCTCTCCATGATACAAGAATTCTTCACAGAATAGTTGTTTTTGTTCATGTTTCACACAGATTTAGAGTTACACCAACAGCAAAAGTGTCTGTTTTAAGTTGAGATTTACTACAGTTAGTTTGTTACATGGCTTGTCGTGGAACGTGTTAAATTTTGTGTCACGCTTTAACAGACAAGGGATGTGTGAGTAGATAAGAAAGTTGTATTACTTTCTTGTCCGCTTGTTAAAATCTCGCTATTGCCCATCGGAGGCTTACAATCACGACCACAAATGTGTTCGGCTGGGGAATGAGGGGCGAGAAAGATCGTCTCGTTGGTGGGCCGTCATTTGTAATGGTGGAACGTGACGACATTCGATTCTCGTTTCCGATTGGTGCGCTTAGATAGTTAGGGTTGGGTCCTCTTTTCCCTTTGAAGATCATCAGAACGTTAGCGAGTGAACATGAATTTCTGAAAACCTGCACGAGAGGGCAATACTGTCACAAGTGTCTTCCTAAACAAGACGCCGGTTGCTTATACGTGATCACAGTTCATGTTGATAGTTTTCCCAGAGAAGTAAGCTCGCGTAAGATTATTCGATTACCTGAAAATGTATCACGAGGTTGCAGCTGGTTGACTCTTTGTTACATATATATAGATATATATATATTTCGCAAGCTTCGATTACGATCTCCTGCCGCTCGTGTTTGGTGTGATTTTTAAATATTACCTGCAGAACCGTGGTTAATGGTTTGGTGTCATCAATATTTTGGGCGATGTCCTTGCATTTGTTTTAGCGTATTTTATGATGTTTCGATCCTCTGATTGAAGCAGTTATGGATCTTACTTTGAGTGTGTGACTGTTACGTGCCTCATGCGGACAGTTATTTCCTCATGAAGCAGTGTGATACAATTTTAGAGGTGATACCAACATGTTGTATAACGTTCCCTACTACAACTATTCACCGTTATCTTGTTATCAGGTAAGGTAGGATTTTAATTAGAGTATTAGTACTGTGACTTCAATGCGACAAATTGAAAGAGAAATTTATTGCAACAGTAAATCGTGTAATATTATATTTCGAGGATAATATATACATAACCGCATTAAGGAAAAATAAAATTACATTCATAAAATATAAGGCTGCATGTCTCTTAGAGGATACTGTATTTCAAAGAAACGAAATGAATTACTTCATTAGTTCATGTTAAATTAGTAAAAAAAAATCAAAAATATTTCGCTCATTATATTACTTTTCTTCTTAAAAATGGAACAAATATATTCAATCTATGGAAGCTCAGTTACTGTACGTGCTGCATTGAGACGTATATATATATATATATATATATATATATATATATATATATGTGTGTGTGTGTGTGTGTGTATGTATGTATAATGTGTGTAAGCAATTTATGTAAATTTAATTTTAGAATAGTACTACTTTGCTTTTCAAAATTATATTAAATAAATATTATATATATATATATATATATATATATATATATATATATATATATATATATATATATATATATATATAGTGGCGGATCCAGGACATGATCAAGGGACGGACTAAACCATAGTTTGCTGCTTTATCCAGTGTAAAGCAGGATTGAAGCCCATTTTATCCAGTGTAAACTTGAGCGTCACGGGGGGGGTATAGCCCCCTTGAATCCGCGCCTATATATATATACATAGGGTTGGCTTTTCTTCAAAAGAAAAAAGACATACAAAAATAATCAAGTTAAGCCTTCCTTTCCCCCCTCCGGAGGGGGATTTAATGTTCAGTATTATTTCTTTTAATATTACACAAACGCTATAATTTCACTGTTTGCTAAAAAGTACTGACAGTTAAATAGCTGCTACAAACCCTTAATGTAAACAAAGTATTGAGACATAAATACTTTAATTTAGTGAAACAATTAGTTTAAAAGGATCTCAATTTAATTTTTGAAAAGTAAATTATTTTGAAAACAAAAGAGAATATATATATTATATTTGTATACTGTGATAATAAAATTAAAGAACTTCAGGCAAACTTAACTGTCATAAAATAATAAATCAGCTCTTTTGTTCTTGTAACTCTTTGTGGTTCTTATATTAAAATCAAATCAAGCAAATCAATAAGTAGAAAAAATGTAATACAATATTTATTTCCAGCTTTTTTGGAGTATTTTTCTCTGCTGAGAACCCCTGAATGGTATTTAATTCATCATTTTCGTGTGTTTAGATTTAATGATCATATTCAATGCCGAGGGTGTACGAGTTGTGGATCTAGAGTTTAATGCTTCACTGGTTCTTCCATATAATTAGTAATCGAACCCGAATCTCACTCATTAAAGCCGAAAACGATGATAGCGGGAGGAACCTCCGTCATAAACGTACCGTGTGGCATTTAATCTTCCGAGTTAACAGAGATGAGATAAGCTCAATAAAGTTTATAGCGCCATTATCCTGAGAATAATTTTCTTTTTCTATTTGTGAATGATGAAAAAAAATGTTCAACGGATTGAAATTTCAATCAAAATTATATATATATTTAAGTTTTATATTACGTGGTGTATGATTCTGATTACTTGAGAAAATATTTTCTTGTCGAGAAAAAAAAACCGCAAAGAGTCGACAATAAAATTTGAACTATTGCAAGAAATTAGCAGAATATTTATATGATGCTTTTATAACATTAAATTCGATTCTTTTTGTTTTATTGAGTTCAATTTTATGATTATTTATTTGTTGAAAGCAGTTTTGCAATGTAACAACTCTGATCTTAGTTTATATTTTTAAGTAAACTTCAAAATTACCATATTCGATCTGAATTCTTAATGTCATCATTTAAATGTTTCAATACTACGTTCTTTCCTCAATAAAAATACATGAATTATTGTTAATTATAATTGCTTTAATTTTATTTGTGTCGATATCAAATAATGATAAAATAATTTTAATTTTCTAGTGAAAAATAAAGTCGATTGTTATTAGAAATGGTTAAATTAATTTATAATAATTCACAAAGGAAAATCCTAATAATTGCTTTATTGTCCCTCAATACAAGAACAGCTTCTGAAACAAATAGGTTTCGAATTCGTTTTAACATGAAATAATATTACAGGATTTAATTGAATGCTTTTAAATAAATTAATTGGTGATGTGCCAATATTATCAGTTGGTTAAGCAGTTAGTTTTGGATGTAATCGTGACATCATAGATATGCAATCAAATTTGTTACGAGCATGCTTTTTATTGGAATTGTTATTCATTTTCTACATACTTAGAAAATACAAAGTAAAATATAAATTATTATATTTGTATTTTATGATGTTTTATTTATTTATTTATTTATTTAATATGAAACTTATGAAAGCCTCTGAGAGTTTCGTTCTCTTCTAAATACTGATAGAGAAGTTTTAGAAAGCTTCCTATGACACTAGTTATGCAGTAACCCATATTGTCAATAAAATGTTAGAGTTACATCTAAAATATTATCCATATAATATATATGTATATGAAGGGTTAATGAATAGATAGTTTCAAAACTATTATCCTTTAATGAAGCAAATTTTACAGTAAATTTAGAAAGTATTAGAGTAGTAGCATCAAATACTTAACAATAAGTATGTAGTATTATCAAAACAGCATTAACGAAGTGTAACAATAGCTAAATTGGAGTAGTCTGAGAATCATTATAAGCAAAATGTGAATTAAAAACTTTACATATATGTAGTTTGCGTGTGCGTTGTTATGATAGTAGTTATTTCAAAATCTTCCATACATAAAACAAAAAGTGCTACTACTACCACATTATTATTATTATTATTATTATTATTATTATTATTATTATTATTATTATTATTATTATTATTATTATTATTATTATTATTATTATTATTTCAAACATTATTATGAAGTTGTGAATAACACTTTTGCGAAAAACAGAACGAATATTGTTTTAGAATTACTTCTGCATTTTGTTTGACGAAAAGTAATAGTTTTCGTAGCTATATATTATTGAGAACTATATATTATTGAGCTTGTAATTTTTTTAAGTGTAAATAATATTGACAACAAGGTTCTACCGACCATAGTTTGTCTCCAAATAATATTAAAAGAAACATTGAATTAAACTCGTGAAATTAGTCTAGCGAAACACATGTAATATCCTATCTTTGCTTGTAATTTTCATGTCCGTAAACTGCCAAACATTTTTAGCAAAATTTATTTTGTTTTTCAAGAAAGAAAAATTTATTTTTATTCCAATTTTTATTCACTTGCCTTATTTTTCCATTTTTAGTTTTTATTCTAAACCTTTACGAAGTTCAGAATATTAATTTCAAATAAAATATAAAATAATTGCTTTTATTTAGGTACCATTAACTAATTAATTGAAGATTAATCGATATTAATTGTTTTAATGAGACTGTCAATCGATTAACTTATACGTTACGCGTTATTATTATTATTATTATTATTATTATTATTATTATTATTATTATTATTATTATTATTATTATTATTATTCAATAATCAAACCCGAAAGATCCTTTCCGTGTAATAAACAAATACATTCTTGTCTAATTATTTTTTAAAGGAAAGGAATAAAATAATTTTGTAAACAAACAAGTTTCATTATAATTACATCCAAGTCAGTTATCTCTGAAATATTTTATGTAACAATCAATAATTTGAACATACAATAATATTTTTCAGTTCTCTTTTTTACTTTTGAAATAAAATATTCAATTCGATTCCATTATATTATTTAAAAATACGGTGACTCAGTCAGTGTAATTTAACTTATTTCTAGTAGTGGTAATTCCGTAACACAGTATTTGGAAAAGAAATAATTATTTGTCATCTCTAACTTTTTTCTTTTTTCGAACGCTGTATTATAGAATTTATATAACGAATTCTTGTAATCTGTGTACATTTATGCTAATATTTTAATACAGATATTTCTTTTTGAAAAAGTTCGAAGTAGTTTATCCGTACGATGCGAAAGAATTTTGTCATATAACACATAATTGAATAAGGGAATATACGATATATACACACAGTTCTCTCTTCTAACTATAGTTCAAAGTAGGCAGTGTCAGAACAAAATAAATAAATGTCACAAGTAATAATTGTAACATAATTATGACAAATCAAGAATTATTTTAACATGACAACAACTAAGATATTTAGTTAGAATTAACAATTAAATATAGAATATTTTAGTACTTATAGTACAATAATAATAATAATAAGAAGAAGAAGAAGAAGAAGAAGAAGAATGCAAGAAAACTGGTCTAGTTGTTATCCTGTGCGCCATTGATGTATGTAATCCTGGGTTCAATTCCCGGAAAGACAGCAAAAGAAAATTAATTTTGCAATCATTCGCTTTTTTAATCATTCATCTTATTTAACCCAAGGAAAATAATAGTGGACGTTAAATTAAAATTACATTTCATTTCATTTCAATAGAGGAAGAAAATATATTACTACCAAAAAAAATATTAAGAACTAAACTATTATTATAATATGTAACATATTTATTTTCCTTTTATAAAAATAAATTTGAAAGTGTATCGGTGAGCTGATAATCTAAGTAGTTGCAGTTTGCAAAATATTCATATGCAGAAGTAAACTATTGTTATGGTATCTAACATATTTATATTCCTTTTGTAAAAGTAAATTTGAAGATATATCGGCGAGCTTGTCATTTAGGTAGGTTGCAGTTTGCAAAATATTCGTATTGAAACAATTAAAATAACATTGTAGCGCGAAACTGATATTAGAGTATTTTAAATGTAAATTCTTGTCTCCTTTTGCATAAAACTTTTCCATTTTGTACTGGGTAGAATTCCCTCGTAAAGAAACATGTGGCGAATAGGAAGCCTACGCCACACTATCAGTCGTCCAGTTCAGCTTTGAAAGAATTGTTGTCCATCTATTGTTCACTGTGGCATAATTGGGAGATGCACCATCCTGTTGGAATCACTCGTGAAGGCCTTCGTCACTTAGCCGTAGTCAAAGGTTGGTTCATCAACCGATTGTCTACCATTGCGAATTATGTCAAAATTGAAGAGAAACTATCCCAACGTATAGCTACGCTTTCATTAAACGATACGTATTCCTGTCCGCTTCTTCCTGTTTGGAGTAAAGTTTCATCCAGTTTTGAATGTTTTTCGACTACTGAGATTGTTGTGTTGTAATAATCACTGTATGTCGATATGATTATCCCTCACTCACATTCTACAGTATGGGCTTTCAATATATTCGATTAACTTGAATTGTTAATAATACGTTTCGAGATTTCTTACATCATATTGAAACCATCAACTAAAACTAAAAGGATCAAAAAAAAAAAAAAAACTACTTATAATTATTGGCTAATATTAGTGCAGTAAGCGCTTTTTAATACGGCATTCTGTTGTTCGGCACCTTCTGTAGTGCGGCACCGGTCGAGCCTCTTCCTTTTCTTTCGGATGAATTTGGCGCTTGTTGACCTTAATCCCATATCGCGCATTGTGCTGCCCTTGTTTTTAGTTTGCTCAGTATTCATCATGATTGTCCATTTTTATTTCAGTACAGTGTTTCCTGTTTTCTAGCGGGTTACATACCACGTTTGCACAATATTATAACTTTATACATACTGTAGTCTACTGTAAAATGTTCTCGAGGTCCAGCACGAGTTCTTTAAATGCTGGGGGGGGGGACCCGGTGGCTCAGTGGTAGAGCGTTCACCTCCGGTGCTTGCGGTCCCTGGTTCGATCTCAGCTCGCGCCGTGTGGACTTTGTGGTGGACAAACATCGTGCTCGTGGATTTTCTCGGGGTTCTCCCGTTTCCTCCCACTTTCTTCATTCCACCATTTCATTCATTTCTCATCATCACCGTGTCCTTTAGCCTAACTGGCATAACCGTGGGACGTAAAATTAAAGATTTCATTTTCATTTTCTTCAAATGCTAATCAGCGTAAGCATGTGATTCTCACTGTACAACGAAAACTAAAGGTAATTAATTAATCTTCTCGATAATTCATTTCGTAATGCGTGATATCAATATTGGTTCTTCGACAATTTATGCCATAAAAAATTACGAAATTCTTCATATGATATTTATATTGTCTGCACAGGTTCAGAATGTTCGTTAACACATGTAGTATATGTTTCAGTCGTTTGCATTTTTATTCAGAGTGACTTTCGGTTCCAGTTACTAACGTTCAATAATCTGGCAATATCACCAATCCGTCACAACTGTAACTCCGAACGTGCTACCATAAAGAACGCCTACTGTAGCTATAATTCGATGAAATTAGATTATAATGTAGTATTTCATTATGTATAGTTTATCTGCAAATCAAATATTAAGAGCATGTTTTTGTGAAGTTGCTGTAAACAAAGATGTGCCAAAATACAGTTTGAGAGAATTTTTTTTTAAGGGTACGGGAATAGGGTTAACTTTATAAAATCTTTATTCATAATTTTATTTTGTAGGAGCAAAAGAGTCCTCTACTCCCAGCCATTAGAGGGTTACGCCCTCTCTTTGGCAATAAATTAAATCTTTCTTTCTTTTTTTTTTTTTTTTTTTTTTTGAGAGAGAGAAAATGAAAGATTTAATTTATTTCTGCCTTTAGAAAATCTACGCCTGAGATTTTATGAAATAGTATCAAACTTTAAATTTCCAACCGTTTATATGGCAAAGACAACTTAAGATAGATACTCTGTTTTATTCCTCTATTTAATTGGAAGGATCACCCTATTCCAGCTATTGAAACTTTTAATTGGAAATCTCACGCGGTAATAGCTTGAAGGCTAAAGGTGCTGGAAGTTAATGAAAATGAACTATTGTAAAACTGAATTGGTCGTGGATAAGACTGTGAAAGGAAACAGGAGAATCTCGAGAAAACCCGCGAACACGAGGTTGTCCACCATACCGTAACAAATGTTTCACTTCATATTCAGTTGTTTTCTATTGCAAAATCAATAGTGGTAGATAAGTTTCTGTTTTTTTTCTTTCTTCAGAAATTTACCACCTAAGTGTATTCCAAGTTTCATATCAAGAAAGATGACACCAACATTTATAGAGAAAGATCAGGGTACTCATAGCAGAAAAGAAAATTAATCGTTAAAGGGAATATTATTTCATCCTTGTACTAGCTGAGATACAATGTTTGCAATATATAAAAACTGCAACACATGGTTAAACAAATGTAGCTGCATATAGTAGAAAAATGAAATGATAATTTGATACTTCTGGTGTGTATCATCCGTTTCACAATATAAACTGAATATATATATATATATATATTCAGTTATTATTGATATACTTTATCAACTATACATAAGAGCTTTTAGCGCGGAAGGCCCATATTCGATTTTGAATGTTAGTAATTGTGATTTTAATCTTACGTGAAGCTATAGATCCAAGTCTTATAGTTTTAGTGCTAAAAGGGATGTTAAAGTTACACTACCAACATCGATTAACTTTCTTAGGCGATTTATGATTTTCAAATAATAATAATAATAATAATAATAATAATAATAATAATAATATAATTCTGCTAGAGTTCAGACGATCATGTGAAAGTTACATGTATGGGATATGAATATACAACCGTTAAATTCACCGTTACCCGTGATGATATTAAACAATTTACTTCATTAATGAACTCGTCCCAGATAATCACCTATATTGCAAAGAAAAATTAAAATTTCGCTATTAATTCTAGAGTTATCACGTGGAGTAACGGGACGGCGTTACCCGTTAAAATATTAACGAGTTGATTCCATTAATAAATTCGGCCGAGATAATTATCTACTGCAAAAACGGAGAATTGAAAAATTCACTTCCGTTTAAGAGCTGTGGTATGTACTTTTATGTATGGGATATGTATATTCACTGTTAAAGTCACCGTTACCTGTAAAGATTTGTCGGATTGACTTCGTTATGTAACTCAGCCGAGATAATTGCTATAGCTGTCTATTGCAAGAAGCAGAGTTTAAAAATTCAATATCGTAAAAGAGCTATCGTGTGGAATTAAGGCCTCGTGAACTAATAATGTATAGCTTTAGGAGTGTATTACACTTTTCATTTAGCAAACTTTCTAGATGTCCCCATGTTATTACTGAACATTTAGAAATTTGAAACCTTCATCCTGAATCGATTCTGGAACTATGCTCATTAAAGGCAAGTGTGCTATTCATATAAGGCCCCGCACTTATTTAAATGTTATTCTTGAAAATCTACAAAATTATAGAGATTGATTCTAATCTTCTGCCTTTCAAACTGATCTGAATCATGAATTATAAATACGATACCCATTACAAATATTATGCTAGTGAATAAGGTAATAAAATATAATGCAATCCATCTTCAAAAGATTTATTAAATTTCCGATGTAATATACAATTATAGTCTTTGTATAACTTAGTGGCATCATTTTGCGAATTCTTTGTTCTTATTATCATATTATTTTGATGTGTTGTCCGCGTGATGTTTAAAATTCCGCTTAAATTTCCCAGGCAGTCTAATTTTGGGGTGCATTGAAAGGCGCAACCTTTCACTTCCTTATCTCCTGACAAAGATAAAGCCTTAAAAAGCAGGCAACAAAATTGAAAATTGAGCAAAAAATGTGCAACGTTGCCATCATTACCTTAAGCATTTCGACTAATAAAACACTCACCAAAACGCAAGTCGTTTTAGGGGGAGGGGGGAACACAAAGTAATGGATGCAATAGCATTTTCAGTTATGGTTATTATATGTGTGCACAGGCGTCGTTAGAGAGGGGGACGGGGAACATGTCCCAGTCAATAATTTTCTGTATCATGTCTAACTGTAAGATAGCCTGTAAGATTAAAACTGTAAGGAAAACAAACTTATATAAAATAAACAAAAAATATAAATTTTTCTAGAAGTTCTCTTTAAATCGTGGACAGGTGTTCACCAGAGATAAGAATTTGTTTACATTTTCCAGTTTGGCCAACCACAAACGGGCATTTGTTTACGTATTTCAGGTGTGTCTACCATTTGTCTTAGTAACTGTCCTTTCACCTTTCTATAAATGATCCTTATATTTGCATCTTAGTTACTGTGAGAAAGATTTGTTATTATCATATAGCGTAAATTGTTACAAGAATGAGTAGTCAGTGTGCTGGCTGCGGATATAATAAGACAATAATATAAGAAGTCAATGAGGAACAAGAACCACAAGTGCCAATCAGGATCGAGAATTAATATAAAATTTTAGTAAGGAGGGTAATATAAACAAGAAGCAATAAACTGGAATTCACAGATAAACCATGAGAAGGCACGTATGACCATTTTAAAAGCTGTAGTAGTTAAATTCCAAGTATTCAAGCTGTAAACGTGAAATGTTCTGTAAATGTATATTTTGCTTTGTAAACAATAGAATGCAATACAAATATATCTCACAAAGGAATGGACTTTATACATTTTATTTCGGTGCAAAGTTTCACACAATTTCCTGAATCCTGTTATTGGCAACGTCGCGTGGAAATTTGCGCAATTTCAGCATTTCTGCTTCTCGTTAATAAGTCGTAGGTTACAGAGATTATCAAGAATCTAATCCTTAGAAAAATTTGCGCAATGTCGTTGCACCGTAATTTTGTTGTAAATAACTGGTTTCAATAGGTTCTCCCGTCTCATCTCTTATCTTTCTCACTCCAGTTATTTTATAATCTTCTCTTTGATGTATATCCGTCTCCTTTAGCCCACATGGCATATCCATTGTGCGTAAAGCTAAATATTTCGTTTCACTTAAACGTTTAGTCTTTCTTTATTATTTTATTGTTTTTAATTTTTAGTGTTAAAAGATAGAGTTAATCGAAGTCCTAGTAATGTCAATGAACAGTCTTGCGCATCTACCTACCTCATCCATTTTCAAATGGTGTACCGTGAGCAAGTTAGGACATTACGAAATATAGTGCACGCTTTATAGAAAAAATATTATGTTTTCATTTACAAGATAACCAAAAATGTTCCTGCCGGTTTTGACGTCTCATTAATCATGCGCTTACGGAGAGGAAACGAAATGTTGCATGAGCCTGCCAAGCGATCGGAAATTAGTCTGACCATCGATCTTCAGTAATACAGGTTCTTTGTGCACATACAACAATCATAGCTCGTCCAGCGTTGAGAAGAGAAATGGAGGTATCGAAGCAGCTTGTTCTTACGTGTTTGTTGTATGACTTTAAAGTGAGCCTGTCAGCTGCCGCATATGCCATGCATTTGGGGAGAATGCCGTGAAGGAACACACCGCCAGGCATTGGTTCCAGAAATTCCATTCGAATGAACCTTGCATTGGACGACCAAAGTGTTGGATGATGAGACTCTGAAAGCAGCCATCGAGGAGAACAATGGTTTAACGTGTGACGAACTTGCAGAAAGGTTCCACGTTTCCGCTTAAACAGTCAGATTGTATGTTCATAAGATGGTCAAGTCATACAAGATGGATATACAAGTTGATACCCATTACATTGTCGGAGCCAAGAAGAAATAGCGAGTTACAGCTTGTTTCCTCTTGCTTACTCGGCACCTGAACATACCCATATTTGATCGCTTGCTTACTGGTGACGAAGAGTGAGTGGGTCCTGTATGACATTCCCAAGCATACCAAACATAAGTTATCGCTACGTGACCCTGATAATCATACCTCAAGACCACCTCTGCACCCACGAAAGGTTATGCTTTCTGCATGATGAAATTCCCTGTCAAGTAGTGCATTACGCGCTCCATCCATCTGTGCAGAGCATCAGTGCTGACCTCTACTCTCAGCAGTTGCAAAAGATGCACCATGCATTTGCGGCAGAAGGAGCCGGCATTGGTGAATCACAAGTGTGTGCTGTTCCTGCACGAGAATGCCAAACCATATACGACAAAGAAGACCCGGGAAACCGTTCAACAACTTGGCTGGGAGACACTGTGCCATGCATCATATCCACCGGATATTGCGCCAACAGTTTACTACCTGTTTCATTCCCTGACAGCCACCTTCATGGGAGATCCTTCGCAAATGAGGGAGACTTGTGGATCGCACTCATGGATTTATTTGCATCCACGACCACCGAGTTTTGTCACCAGGGTATTGTGCAGCCACGAATGTTGACAAAAAGTGTTAGATCCTGTTGGAGATTACTTCGAAACCTAAAGATACGTGCCATCCACTATGTTGCTCTTCGTTTATCATTACTCTAGAACATCAAGAACGTTTTTGGTTACCTTGTATTTCGAAACAGTAACAACTATTCTTCGTTATTTGATAGGCAGTTGTAATGTCGTAGATGATGTTTAATGGCAGGCAGTTGTAGTGTCGTAGGTAATTATAATTGGGAAGGGGAGACGTAAGATTTTAAATTACACAGTTAGTATGTAAAACGCACACACAAAAAAAAATAGAAACACCGAAAGGAAAAAAAGTTTCACTTGACACATTTCTGATTGTAAAACGACGCTTAGTCAATTTTACAAAAATCCAGATTATCCTTATAGAGGTCTTGCTGTCGAAGTTATTAGTAGTGTACTCTTCTTTCTGATTAATTTGATCCCAGTTTCGTTTCCAGAAGGAGCAATATGAAGTGATAGAATACTCGCATTTGTTTCTGGTTGTATCTTATACCGTATGAGCTTGTAGCAGACAACTTCATGTTGTGAGATTTCATCCAGGTTATCTCGTATCCTCCCCCTATCCTCATTCCACCAATGAGTTTCCAGTATTCACTTAATTAAATATGCGTATTCTTTAACGTACAGGACACAACCACACTAATTTTTACGCTAAAGATTGATTTTTTCCTAATTTTTCATACTTTGATTTGAAATTTTCTATTGCTTTAATAATCAATTTCTTCCGATTATAAGATATTCATCTTCTATAGCAGGACAAAGACAGGGACTGCTGTAGATTGAAATTGCATAGATGTAATTCCAAAAGTTTTTCTATCTCAGATATTGTATGTTTCCTGTTAAAGATCTGACTTATTTACTACTAGCTAATCAAACATTTGTATATCGATGAATAGTAATTGATATGTGGAAGTGAATATCTGGATAATATAATAATTGTAAGTCAGTTGTTTTATATGTGGTATCCCTAACCCTAATTCTCAGCCTATACCTTCTCCAGTTCGTACATTTTTGTCTTTTCACGTGCTTTTTAATCACAGGGTAAACGAATCGGCCACCTCTTATTAGGAGAAATGGATGGATGATTAATAAAAGTGAATGATTGTGAAAGAATTGATGGGATGAAAATGTGGAAGGAAACGGAAGACTTCTGAGAAAATCAGTGGACATGGTGTTATTCTCCAGAAATTCACATATCCTGGGTTAAAACCAGGAACCTTTCGCGACAGAGATGTGTGATCTACCACTGGGTTACCTGTTCCACTTTACTCCTTTACTGATGTTATAGTCAAGTGTACTATTTCGCCATCGTGCAGTACATCCACAAAGACACATTGTAGTGCTTTCGTATAGCGTAAAGATTAGTGTGCCTGCCTCTAGTGCTCGAAGCCCTAGATTCAATTCCTAGTGTTGACAATATCCAGTATAGAGAATTTTATTTGAATTTAAAATAGCGAAATCCAATCTAGAATGTCAGTAATAACAGTAATTAGAGCCAATGTACTGACGACCACACATCACCCAACGAAAAGACGTCTGGTTAACCATATTCCCTCGTGGGCTGCAACATCAGGACGTTTTCAATGTATGTAGTGTAGAATTGTTCACACAGATAATTCTATTCCTTTGTAATACAATTTTAATATAACGTGCGAAAATGTTTCTCGTAACTGATATCAAAAACCTTGTCACAAACAGTGGCCTGAGAATCGTTATTGTGTGCATATTCTTTGGCTCATCGGTCTCCTTCTTTTATGTTGCAATACATGAAGCTGTTGTTTTTCATTCTTGGACACTCTCACACCACAGAAGCGCTTATGTGGAATGGCAGGTCAAGGCTGTATATATGATGACAAGTTCCCGCGGCGAGACACAGTGTCATCATCGCATCGTCCATTATCTGTGGTTCGTTTGTTTACAAGACATAGAGTTTCAGGTTTCTGGTATACGTGAGAGCAATTGGCATAACATCCTTTGTATGGCGTTCAGATTGTCAACCATAACAAGAAGGCCAATACTTCTTTCATGTGTTATACATTTATTTATTAAAAATTCTCTTTTAATCTAGAACCCTATATATTGATAAACCTTGTTGGCAATGTTGTGTTTGTTAAAATAATGTTTTTTGGTAAAATGTTAAGTGTATATTGAGTTTATTACACAATATTCCAAATATTTTGAATATCTTGTACATATGGATTAAATAATGAAATGAAATATGCTTCGGGTGGGAAAGAAGCATGCACACTACGAAAGACAGGATGGAAAAAATTAGAAGGAACATTCGATACGACATATGAAGAAAATTTGCTATAATGTTGAAGAAAAATGGAGTATAGAAAGCAGAAAGCAGTATTAAATGTAGAAGTAATGGTCTTCTGAATGTTTTGTCTATACAACAATTTTTTTTTTTAGATCTATTATGAGTAACTAATATTGACCTCTATAAAGTAAATTATTTCTGAGCTTAATCTGGGGAAGAATGTACTTCGATATGAATGGATGCTGTTCTCAATATTTTCGTCCTTAAGTCTGTCATTATAGCTAATCACTTATCTATTTACACATACATACATTGAGTAGAGCGTCCGGCGGCTAGCCGATTTAGCCGTTGTAATTGATGTAATAGTAGTGTGTTGCCTCCCGAAGGCACCGAACCTCGCCAGATCTGAAGAAGGGAGATAGGTCCGGCAGAAAGGGGGCCAGCATCGTCGGTTTGTTTTGATGTTCTTTCTCCATTGTTTTCCTTCTCGATGATAGTTGTTTGTTTCCGTTTTGCAGTGAGCATTTTTCGTCCATTTTTTTTTAATGCGTAAGTTATGTTGTAATTAATCAATTAACTTAATCGAACTTCTTACTGGCTTGTGGATAACTTCCTTCACTCTCATTTGAAGGAAAAAAGGAAAATGAAAACTTCTGAAAATTCAAATTCCTGTTAGTTCATAATGACATATCCTATGAAACAAGCAAGCGTATATATATTAGACATTATATATTAGCGTATTATATATTATATATTAGCGTATAAATATTTATGGACAATCAAGCAGAACTATATATATATATATATATATATATATATATATATATATATATATATATATATATATATATATATATATAGTTCTGCTTGATTGTCCATAAATATTTGAATTAAAGTTAGTGTACAAAAAATTCAAAATACAAATACTACAGTATGAATACTTTCTAGATACTGTAACTTCGATTCAAATCTTTTAGCTCATGTGATTTGTATCCCACGTTGAACTGTAGATTCATGCCTTATATAGCCTGGGTGCTAAAAGGGATGCTAAACTACAAATCAATGTTTTAGGACAGTCAAGCAAAACTCCCTTCCATCTCCACTTCCTCTATGCAGACACTCCCACTCGTTTGATACAATATTTACAAAAGTATGGTCTAATATGAAATACCGAAACAAGTCTTTATTTTTTTTTATTATAAAATAAAGAATATAAAGACTTGTTTCGATAGAGACCGCGGTGGCTCAGTGGTAGAGCGTTCCCCTCTTGTCCATGGGGTCCTTTTTCGGTCCCAGCTCGCGCCAAGTGAGAATTGTGGTGAACGAACACCGTATGCATGGGTTTTCTCGGGGCTCTCCCGTTTCTTCCTACTTTCTTCATTCCATCATTTCACTAATTTCTCATCATCACCTAGCCTAGCCGGCATTATCGTGGGACGTAAAACTTAAAAATTTCATTTTTTTTCTTTATTTTACACACAAACACGTGTGTGTGTGTGTGTGTGTGTGTGGGGGGGGGGGGGGGGGGGTGTGTGTGTGTAAGCTGTGTAAACAGGTAAAGTTACAAGGGAGTAAATCAGGAGAAAATGGCATGGCATGTACGCTCAAATTACTTTTTTATGTGGGGGGGGGGATTTCTGCTAGTAGCCGTTGTATCTTTATTATAGCAATATCTTAAACTGCAAGTAGAATTTGAAGTTTTGTGTCAATTGGAACCTATCTTATTTATAGTAGCCCCTATATGTGATCATAGTTTCTGTTTTGTTATTTGTTCTTTGCATATTATATTGCAAAATTTACAGCTTTTAGCATATGATATTAGGTACAGTCTATTTCTAATGTAGATATCCTATTACCTGAATACGATACAACACAGTTTAATACCCCAGTAATAATTTGTCTGATGTCAGTATTATTACCAGTTCCAATAACATATTTACCACACAACATTCACTACAAATTCTTAAGTGTCGGATTCAGCCAATACATGCTATTCAGAAATTTTCATGACGAAATGAATGTAAACCGAGATTAGATTTGTGTTGGTTGGGAGCAGAGCATCACCTTACAATTCACGTGTGTGTGGAGGTATCAGACAACATACATCTTAACCATGCATTCACTTGTCTAAACTATATTATAATGCCGTTTGTTATGATCCCTGTCATCCTTGTTGCATTACTGAATATGTTATATATTCGAGCTTATCAGAAAATATCAGATAACCTACATGAATTTTCCTCGCTGCAGGTGGAAGGTTAGTAATCTAATATCATTTTATGCGTTCATGGTGGTAAACAGATTTATTTCCGTATTTCCGTATTACATTATAATTCATTGTAAAATTGGTCGCAAATCAATATGTAAATTTTCTCTTTTTAAGGCATTTCGCTACAACCACCCCATATCTTTCTTTTTCTTATTATATTATTTTTTTTAAGTGAATAAAGAGTATAAAATATGTAGAAAGTTAGCCAGATGGTATCCATACAAAGTTATTATGTAAACTAGGGATGCGCGTGAGACAAGACGAGACAGAATTTTTGTTATGATATTTGAGACAAGACAGTATTCTTCCAATAGAAACAGGTACATTTTTCGAGATGAGACCACTTTTAGGTCACATTTTCAATACGAGAGAGTCTTAATCCTCGTCTCGCGCGCATCCCTAAAATATAAACTAATAATAATTTTCAGATCTTTCCTTATAGACCTGAAATTGTCATGCGCACTTCATAACGTGATTATTGTTGGGCACTCAATTTTTTTAATTATTCGAATTGTTTTGAAGATTATTAGTTTATTAATAGAATTTTGTAGATGCGATCTGGCATACTTTCTATATACATTTTGGGGATATTCTTCATTATCGTTAAGTTAATCACTAGAGATGAGCTTAAAAGCGATCTTCGGATTTATTTTTCAAACTAAAGCAGATCTTTATTAAATAAGAGTTATATATATAGTCCTACTCCCCAGAACTCCAACTTGGAATTTAAAAAAAAAAAAAAAAATCGAGCAAATTTTACCCCGGAATAAGAACCTTGCTTTGAAATCCGAACACGCAGCACGTATTTCATGTGTGCTTTTGCTTCCTTCGCCTGCTTCCTATTGAATTCAACAGACTTTTTCTATTATAGGTATTTTTACCCTTGAAAGAATTTTTCGGTTAAGCAAAGTCAGTTCGTAAATACAGAATCCGAACCCCTCAGAACTCGAACAACTTGGAATATGAACGAAAATTTCGAACAAATTTTGCTTCGGAACACGAACGTTGCTTTGAAATCCGAAAACTCAGCACGTATATTTCGTGTGTTTTTGCGTACGTTTCCCGTGCGCACCTATGTGCCTTTTTCTTCAGTTCGCTCTCGGCAGTTGGAGTGAAAGCATCTCCTGTGATTTTTCGCTGCTAATTTTATTCCTTTGTACCTGTTTTGTGTAATTTCACTGTATATATATGTATATAATGAATAATTAATTAATTCATTGAAATGTTTTTCGAGCAGTATTTAGTTTATTGTAGAAGAGGTTTATAAAAATTTAGCTGAGTTTTTAATTTTTTAAAAAATCTGAAATCTTTCTTTTTAATTCTTTCAATTTTTCAGTAACCGTTGAAAAATGTTAGAAACAGAAATATGAAATAATGATTCATCGGCCCTGTTCTCATAATCTCCTACAATCCTTTATATATATTCGGATACCGTTAACTAATTTCCAAAACCTCTTGTTAATATATGTATATAATGAGCATATTTAACAAAACAAAATTTATTTCAAAACTTCATAAATCTGTGTTAAAAATTTCTACGTAGCGAGTTTTATGTGTAGTTATAAGATTTTTTTTAAAAAAAAGAAGTTATAAGCATCATATCTTAAAATACTAATAGGATGCTTTTGGTGATTAAGAGAGATTCGTGAAATATTTTATGACCTAGTCTTTTGATATAGGTATGTTGTGTTTTTAAGGAAATCAATTCAGTATGAAGTAGTTGCAATATGGTTATTATAGAACATATATGTCTTATAATATATTATTTAATATTAGTATAGCATATTACTTGTTTGAAAAAATATCGCATTTTATAGTGAAACTTTTTCATCGTCGTCAGGTTTAAGCTTCAAACTGGCCAATAAGGAAGCATGTGTAGAAAATTAGCTACTTACTTAGTTGTATGTTGTTCTCAGAAAATTACATTATCGATTTGAACAGCATTTTCACTGATTTCTAAAATATTTTGAAGAATGACATAGTGTTGATTGTTATGCTCAGGATAGAAAACTCTAAAATTTGAAATTAAATAGAAAGAGCTCTAAGATTAGTGTTAAACTAGAAAATTATAGTTAAATGTTGAAAATTTGAAGCTATTCTGTGAAAACTGGATAATTTGGAATTTCAAACTGAATAACTTGGGAAAAGCTGTTAGATAATAATCATAAAAGTTTTGGAGATTAAAATTAAATAAATTATTTGGAATAAGCTGTTATGTGAAAACGAAAATTGTAATATAGGAAAAAAATATGTATAGTATTAACTTGAATATTAACTTGGAGGTTTAAATTAAAATAATATCTTATTGAGTGCTTCTAGATAAGAATTTAAAATATTGGAAATTATATAAAATTTTAAAACAAAATAAATTATTCTGTAAATATTTTTTTAGAAAACCTTAAAAATTGAAATTAACCAAATAATTTATCACAAGGCAGTTTCTGTAATGAAGTTAAGTTGTAAAAGTTTTGTGTGAGAACTACAAAGGATTAAAAATTAAAATTAAATTTAGAAAATAAAATGACACCAGCTCTTATTGTGCGTAAACTAGAGAAGTTAACTAAAATTGGACAGTGGTGAAAGTTGATTAATTTTAGGAACATATTGCATGAAATTTTAGAAAGAAATAAATCTGTATTGAAATATAAACATTCTTAAAAGATTTTATTCAATAACTGAAAAGATTAGAATTTGAAGTAAATTGGAAACATCTTGAAAGCTGCTGTGTTAAAATCACAAACACTTAGAAATTTAAATTAATTAAAGAATTTGGTACATTTTGTAGTGTAAGAATTAGATTATAAATTTAAATTTCATTTTGAAGAACTGGAACTAAAATTGCTCGAACATTGGAGTGTTTTTCTTGATAATTTAATTGAAAAGTTTCAATACATTAATGAAATTTTGTACAATATTTTGTGTGAGAACCAAAGGAACTTACAAGCATGTCGTTACAAGAGAAAAAAGCTTCGATGTTGGAATTAATTAAAATATAAAAAATACTTTAAGTATTTTTGGAAGAACTGAAGAAAGCTTGGAAATGGAAAAAATAAATAAATAATAGCATAAGACAAGTTGTACTGAGTATGAAACTATAGACAAACCTAAAAATGCATTATCAAATCAATTGTACAAGTGTTTTTGTGCAAGAAGAAACTGTGTTGGCACGTCTGAAAACTTCAGACACTAACACCATCAGCACGTTGGAAAAACAAGACGAGCTTTGTTCATTTTTTCCTATATAGTCGTAGATATACTCAATCGCAAATATATTCATATATATATATATATATATATATATATATATATATATACGATATTGAGAAGGAAGTGGCGTACAGCTTCAATTCATAGTCACTTTTCTCAAAACATACATGTCAAAGCAGAATGCTGTATGACGGCTTTATGTGACAACCCATCTCCCTTGCCCCCTTCCGTAACCACATTGTCCTTGTTTATTCAAAAATAGTGACGATGGAGAAGAACTTTGGATAAGTGGACCGAAGGAGCTCAGCTCTAATGGAACGCGCAGCGAGAAAATCAACATTCACAATGAACGTTCGGGCGCTCAATTTTACACCTTTAAGTGTTCTAAGAGCTTCTGCAATTAAATCCTTGGTCCTTGAAGTAAATGGTGTCCGAGTGATGACTATGCAGTTTTTCTCATCTGAGCTTCGTTGTTAAGAGAGTCAATGAAAACACACGAGGAGAGCGTCCATCACTCGTTTCCCTTCTGCCCACAAGATAGACCTAATGCTTTTAAACGGCTTCAAGCTATTACAAAGACGAAAAAAGAAAAATCTGTTCTTCAGATGCAATATTAAATTTGTTCAGGCATGAAGGCCATTATGTATGTACGGAGTGTGTTGAGAAATGTCGCCCATGCTGTTGTATAGGGGAATGGGATTCTTAGTTTAAAATGTAACATGAAAATTAAGAATGACAAAATTGGTGGTTCTTTACACATACTCCCCAGCGAGGTGGAGTAACAGTGACATGTGCTCACATCTCATTTTATGTATATTAAAACTATCGAAGCGAATGTCTCAGATAGACTATTCAATAAACAATATCGGCGGAAAATTTAGTGATAACTCATCTTGTATTTCCAATGTGCAGTTTGAGGTTTTTCATATTAGGCCTATGTATAAACTGCATATCGAAGAATTTAGACGTTTTGGATTATCAAAATAGTACTTGAACTACTGAAAATATGATAGGGATCTAAGAACATTGGCTGTCAGTAATTTTATTTGTCTATGGTGACACTATATTCTTGACTTTAGTAATGCGTTGTGAGTTGCCTCATAAGTTCATTGCGATTGCATTCCCTTTTGGTGTGTGCATTAATAGGGTCAAACGCTATGTCGAAGCGGTTTCGATTAATCTGAGTAATACCTCCGATCCCACTTTAACACTAGGAACGCCAAAATTGCGTTAAAATGGCCCGGACACACGGCACTGTTATTGTTTGTACGTTAACTATTACGCGTACTCCCGAACTTCCATGTATTGTTTATGTGTCTGTTCAGAAGTCTTCTGTAATGAATAAATAAAATTCGTACTTTCGTTTGTTATTTTGGAAAACAGCCCCATTTAATAAAAATAAATATATGGTTCAAATATGACCGGTCTTGACGTTCGAGAGATGAATAGTAGGTCTAAGTCCAATTTTTCATAGCCTCTCTGTGGCCTAATGTAGTAAGCCACATTCACAGTACAGTGGCGCATTGATCAAAATGATACCAATTGTCGCTGAAACTAACAACTATGGAGCATTAAAACTTCCGTAACTTCTCATTAATACACTTGTTTGACTCACTTATTTCAAGTAAAAATGTGTAACTTTGATATAAAATAACAGAAACATGTACATGTGTTCTCGCTAGCATTGGATATTTATAAAACGATCCATTTCAGTGTATTTTGGTAAGTTTGCTTGAATTACTAAATGCGTAATTATATGGTTCATTAATGTAATTAATCAAAACATGTTCCAGTTTAAATTTCAAACAGAAACACAGGCATATAAAGCAATTAGTATTCTAACCCCAGTTCAAAATTATTAAAAATGTTTCTAGTATTTGGACATCACTGTTGTGTATTCTTTGGTCTGATCACATATGTCAATGCATATTATTGTGATTTGCCTTATATTTACGTGTCAGTGAATAAAAAACTAAGAGAACAGTGATCTTATTTCTAAAGAGAAAATTCATCTTAATTTCATATGCTGCAAGACCTTGACTAAAATTATATATTGCACTATTTTCTAATAAAATAACATTAAGAAACGCATAAAAATTTGGATCAAACAGATCTTGTCGTTCATTAATTTTCGTATTTTAAATTTTGTATGGAGCAACAACTTAATTATTTATATTATTTCACTGTTAACTCCCGGGATGAAGTTTCTTTCGGGCGACCTTGTTATACCTGAGAACGGAAGATGTCGGTGTGTTTGCCGCCATCTGATAACGAGTACTAGCGTACCTTGTATGCTCCATTTACAGATTATCGTAATTAAACAGTGGTTCGTGCATCTATAACTAATAATGTGTATTTAGACTACTAAGGAAAATTACAGAGCTATTAATATTCCCTATTATATATTAATTACGGTAATTATTATCATTACTGTTTGAACGAGATATGCATATATAGAATAGAGAGACTATCTAACGGAGAGTACCGAACGTATATATCAAATGGATATCAAATGATTGTGAGAACGTTGAATCTTATGACTGGTAATCTAAAAGCCCCGAGATGAAATTGCTGCGAATCTGAGCCAATCAGAATTGCTTCCGGTAAAATACAAATCAACTTACATGTGTAAGTAATTGCGTAAAGTTGTTTGAGATTTGAAAGATAAGTAAGTTCTCGAGAGAACTTGTAAACTATATTGGTAATGCGTCCCATTAATGATGCAAATAATTAGTGTAATCTCGAAAATATTTAACTGATTTTCATTACATTTGGTAGCTACTTTTTCGTAAGGTAAAAGTTGATCATTTTGATTGTCTGATGAAGTTTGGCGGCCTTTTTCAGCAACGAGGTTATATAAGATTAGTGGCCTTTTTCAGCAACGAAATTATATGAGACGTGACCCTGTAGATTAAGGCGAAATTCGAACAACTGTAATATGTTCATTTCTTTTGTTCTCTCACACCGGGAATTGAGTCCGGGACTATGTGCATCAAAGGCCACGCGCTAGCTACTAGACCAACAGGGAGCACTGATTATTTGGATTGCAAACTAAATGTGAAATTGATATTACCTTTTGCATGAAAATGAATAATTCTTAATGTGATGTAAAATATCCTCATCTGG
The DNA here is from genome assembly GCF_964235325.1 of Thermobia domestica. Lineage (NCBI taxonomy): Eukaryota > Metazoa > Arthropoda > Insecta > Zygentoma > Lepismatidae > Thermobia > Thermobia domestica. Next base: position 100,977,404 of record NC_137455.1, read on the forward strand.
AAGGTCCTGAAGTCATTAATACGAACGTTCAAGAGTTTCGTATTGTCCTTATTTTATGTTTACATACGTGGTTGAAAACCTCTCCATGCTATGGTTCAAGTTTATATAATATTTAAAGAGCATTCCAATGAATATGACTTTCATAGTCGTACTTGGTATGACTTTCTTAAAAATATTCTTCATCGCTTCCTCTAAAGTCATTAGTATTTTTGGTTTGTAACCTCAATTTTTTTCCATATATTCAGAAACAAAATTGAATTTCGATTTTTCTTTATGGAATCTATTAGGCTTATATTAAAAATCACCTCCAAACAATGCAAAGGGATTTGGAAACAGTCCTATATATAGGCATATGCATATGCATCCAACTATCTCATTTCCGATATATATGCATCAAAAGATGTACAAATTAGTCGAGGTTTCGAATTTAAATTCTTTGGTTTTATCAGATTCAAATTTTCTTCACTCCTATGTCGCATAAAAGTTAGCAAGAATATAAACAAATAAATAAACAGTAGCTGAAGATTCAAAATCCTCACTCTAACAATCGCTTTCTCTATGCTTATATTTATTAGGATCACGCATAAGTAGTGATGAGCGCAAGAGTCTTGGTCTTGCAGTTTTTGCAAGAGTCTTGCATGCAAGACCAAGACCAAGACCAAGACCAAGACCAGGTATCCCGATGCAAGACCAAGACCAAGACCAAGGGGTGCAAGACCAAGACCAAGACCAAGACCATACCTGCAAGACCAAGACCAAGACCAAGACTCTTGCGCAAGAGTCTTGCACAAGTACCGCCACTACTTGAATTTTTTTATATAATGTAAAAAAGAAGGAGATGGATGTTTTGGCTTCAGTAAAAATGCTGCTGGAGTGAATGTGTTCCCAGTAGTTTATGCAATCCGTGTGAGTCGATCAGTATGTCGTTTTCTGAATCGGTTGTTCGCGTTTTCTGTAGATATTACTCGTTTTCAAGCCATAACGGTGTCATCTCGCCCCATGTGAGCTTTTTTGTGAACAAACACCGTGTGCGTGGATTTTCTAGGTATTTTTTCGTTTCCTCCTATTTTCTTCGTTCCACCATTTCAGTCATTTCTCATCATCACTGTCTCCTTTGTTTAACGCCTGTGTTTAACGCCTTGGTGCACAATCGTGGGACGTTAAACTAGATACTTCATTTCATTTCAAAGCATATTAGTGGTGTTCTTTTTCCAAAACTAAAGAGATATGTATTATTGAACATAGGTAATTTCGTACACCATAGATCTCGACTACATGGGTATGGCCTTGGCTCCGACACTCAAGCATCCGTTGGAAATTTTCAATGCGTGCTCTTAAAACTAATATCGAAATAACATTTTCATGACATTGACAAAGACTTAGTGCATGTGACCGCAAGTTTGATTTCATGGGCGGATGCTTATACATTGAATAATTGTTTATTAATATAACTTTTAGCCTCCTTAGGTATACGGCATATCGGGGATTAAACGATATAACATTATACTACAACAATAAATTTATATTATAAAATTGAAAGTGACTATTTTTGTGAGTCCTAATCTCTTGAACCAACCGACCAATCTCGATCAAATTTTCAACATAGATGAGGTTTGGGCCTGGGAGTGTTTTCGTTATTTCACTTTGACAGTAAAACTTAGGGGAGGGGAAGGGGTAGTTATAAAATAATGAATAAAACTTAATAACTCTTGAACCAAACGACCTATCTCGATCAAATTTTCAACATAGATGATGTTCAAGCCTGGAATGTTATCTGTCAGTTCACTTCGACGGAGCAATGTAGGGGAGGAGGAGGAGGGAGAGATGTACAAAAGTCAATACAAATAAAAATAACAATGACTAAGTTTGTGACTTAATAACTCTTAAACCGATCTCAATCAAACTTTTAACATGTATGAGGTTCGATCTTTGAAAGTTTTTTTTTTTTTTTTTTTTAGAATTTGCTTCACTTTGATGGTAGAACCTAGGGGAGGGGAAAGGGAGGAATATATATATATAAAATAAATAAAACTTAATAACTTTTGAAACACCCAACCGATCTTGATCAAATTTTCAATATAGATGAAGTTCAGGGCTGGAGCGATTTTTATCAGTTTACTTTTGATGATGCAACGTAGGGGAGGTGGAGGTGGGATATATTATTTTTTTTAAACAAATCACTTTGACGGTAGAACTTAGGGTAAAAGGTGGGGATGGGAAATGTACAAAAATAATTTAATAACTCTTGAACCACCTGACCGAACTCGGTCTCATTTTCAACATAGATGAGGATCGGGCCTGAGGTGGTTTCTGTCATATCACTTTGACGCTGCAGTTTAGGGGAGGGGAATGAAAGATATTTAAAAATAATCGAAAATGACCGATTTTAAAATGGAGTCTGTAGTTTTAGGGGTCGCTGAGATAAACAGTGACACTTCCGATGCTATTTAAATCCAAGTTCAGCCCAGTAGCTTGGCGGAAAGAAGAGAAGATATATAAAAACGATCGAAAATGACAAATATTATTGTCGAAGCCATAGTTTTCCAGTTCGCTGAGTTGAATACTGACACTTTCGATACAGCTTACGACCAAATTCAGCCTCGTAACTTGGGGAGGAGGAGGGAAATATAAAAATAATCGAAAATGACCGATATCACAGAGCGCTTTACTAATAGTAAAAAGTGACTGATTAACGAAATATATTATTATTATTTTAAAGTTTAACCCAACGAAGTGCGTAATTGATGCTAGTAATCCATATTCACAAGTGGGACTTCAAATAACTTGGAGTTTGATGCCGTTACTTTGTATTTCCAATACAGGTCAAAATGTTTATATAGATTGAATTTACACAAAAGACATAGACAGTTGAATCGTTTTCAGTTTTCACTCAAATTATTCTAAAATATTAAGAGATTTGATAATAATTATTATTTTAATTTTCTCTCTTTTTTTAGTCAATATTGCTAAATATATCATCATCTTCATAATAGCTATTCTGCCTTATTGGCAGGTTACTTGCTGCAACTAAGAAGCTTCGACGTTCGGTGGTCCTCAGCTAGTCTCTTCGTCTTGACGTAGCAATTTTCTGTTTTCATACCTTCCTTCAACTAGTCTCCTTCGTTCCCTCCCTCTCTTTCTTTCCACAATACCCTCCAGCACGTCCCTCATAATACAGTTCTTCCTCAGCCAACATCCTAACCGTTTCCTTTTCTTTCTCTTAACAATATACAAGTATAATATTCTTTTTTTCCCTACTGCTAATTTCTTTTTAACACCTTCTCATTCGTTGTCCGTTCAACACAGCTAATTCTCTCCTTTTTTTCTCCATGCCCATGTATCGAAAGCCTGCAATTTTTTCATAACTTTTTCGTAATGTCAAATTTCTGCCCATAGAGTACATATTGGAATCTGTAAAACAAAACCTCAATATTTCATTGGAAGTTTGATTAATACAAAGATTAGCTAATCGTGGTTGAAAAGAAAAATCTGACGCCTTTAGAGTGTAAAAATAATTTTGCAATACATGGTATATCAATAAACTGTGCCGTCTTGATTTTCTTTCATGCGTCTCAGGGATAGCATCCCTAGTTTGGGAACCAGTGGAGTGTTGGATCTGTTAAAAAATATAAACAGATTACGAAACGTTGTGATTTAGGCATATCTTACAAGTAGTGAAGCGTGGGAAGGTAATCACCTATGTTGTACACTATCATGATACTTACACAAAGTTAAATTATATTACATTTAGAAACACGTATTATATTTCCGTCACTATTGGCGCATTGTAGAGTTTATTATCCCTTATATCCATAGTAAAATTTACCTAGGAAAAGCTTGAGATTTCTTAAATGTAAGACTTGCAAGACTTGCAAGACTCTTGCATGCAAGACCAAGACCAAGACCAAGAGTGGGTGTGCAAGAACAAGACCAAGACCAAGACTAAGGGTTCCAGTGCAAGACCAAGACCAAGACTGGATGTGCAAGAACAAGACCAAGACCAAGACCACCCCGGTCTTGGTCTTGGTCTTGCATTTGCTCGCATAAGTAAGACTTATAAGATTATATTTTTAGCACCTCCGTCCGCCCGTTCGTTATTTCACACAGTAAGTCGTCAACGAAAGCGAATTTTTGAATTGTTTTCTACGAGAGCGATTATCTCGGCCGAGTTCGTTAATGCAATCAAATCCTTAACATCTTCACGCGTAACGGTGACGTTAACGGTGGTTATCCATATTCCGTTTAAAATTTTTAATATTCCCTAGCTTCTATGAACCTATACAGTAACGAAGAAATGTTGGTTGCCTATAATGAAAGGTTTTGGAATCTCATGAGTCTCTTTAACAGCCTTTTAACAAAGGTTATTCATTTATTGAACTTTGTTCTTAAAGTAGATTAAGGCTTGTTCGTTAAAATTAACACTTAAAAACGAAATATGCCAAAAATAAATATAGTATTCAAAATGTTTGTAAGTGTTTGTTTGTTTTTTGAAGATCAGCATCCTGTTTATATCACCAATGTTATCACGTAGATCTACAGTTTAAGGTGTAACTTGAACACCTGTAAACCATTCTTATTTCAATATTCCAACTAGAAATCGAACTCAAGAACACGTACACCAAAGACGCACAGTCGCTAGCCACTAGACAACACTGACAACGTTTGGGAGGTGATTCCTGACACCAAGATAAGACAAAAAGTACAGACCAACCTGGGTGCACAAATGCTTCCTTTCGGAGTTATAGGCTGCCGAAAACATGAAAAAATGAACATTAAAGGCCCATTGCTTCAAAACTATGGGACCTACCGTGGTTGGGTCAAGACTTCACTTAGGAACTAATATGTGCGCTGTCCAAATATCATATGTTTCACTATCCCAAGGTACTCACGCAACAATTTTTATAGAGGGAGTTTTTCTACGAGTATTCAATTTGAAGTACTCACGGACTACCTCCATAAAAATTGTTGCGGAAGTACCGCAGGATTCTGAAGTATAGATACTTGGCTAGGGCACATAGTAGTTCCTTAGTGAACTCTTGACCCGACAACGGTAGGTCCCATAATATTGGAGCTATGGACATTTAAAGTTCATTTTTTCATGTTTTCGGCAGCCTGTAACTCCGAAAGGAAGCATTGCAACCTATCTTATGGTCATCCAATGTATTAGAATGGTTATTATACTCCTCTTAAGAGGTCCCATCACGGTGAAATTAAAATACGCTAATTTTACAGTAATTATGTATATCTTCAAATAAATAGAAGATAATCGAAATGTGGAACAAGAGCGCCCTAGACAATATTATTTTACATGAGATACCATTATCACGACTTACTTATCTGCTTTCGATTTCCAGCCATTTAGAAAATCAGCATTTATTTTCGCGTTTCTAAATGGCTGCAAATGGAAAGCTACTAGATGATTCGTGATAACGCCTCCTCATGCAAAATAATATTGTCTATGGCGCCCTTGTTCCATATTTCGATATCTTTTATCTATTTGAAGATATCACATAATTACTATAAAATTAGCAATATTTTAATTTCGCAGTGATTAGGCTTCTTAAATCTATAATCTATCTAATATTAATTCTCCCATCCCCGTCATCGCCTACCTAAAGCTCTTTCTACTACGTTCTTTGTAGTTATATTGTATATGTATCGCTCGCCTTTATTTTCTGTAGATGCAAGGTGTACATCTCACTCCTTAGTGATTGGCAACACATACACACACGATGGTTAGATATTTTGATACCGTACGCACATGTACTCGTTCGCTGAAATTTCACATTGTGTAATTTCATGTTGTTATTGATACAGCTTTGTTTCGAATGTTTTTTTTTTTTTTTTTTTTTTTCGAAAATTCATCGTCTTCCGTTTCATCGTTGCGTGTTAACCTTAACTTTCGCATTCACACACATTATGACAGGCTTTATGTCCATACTATTTATTTTTAAAGTTGCTGACAAAACTTGCGACGATAAAAGATTTTCGTCGGAAAGGTACCTCGCCATTTTTACCATTGTTTTTTTTTTTTAATCCTCTTGAACTTTATTTTTGTTTGGTAGAAATATTCTTAGACAAGTTTGTAGGAACCGGAGGTCTAGGGTTAATTGTAAAATTGCGCCCTAGATCTTAGTGAGCGGGTATGTACTCGTTTAATGCTATCTTTTGTAATAGCTAATTTATTTCACGTAATACTTACTTCCAATTAATAAATAACAACCAGGGCTTATTACTTATTTGAAAAACCATTAAAGTAGCTTCACAGCATAAAGTTTACTTATGGTTTAAGATTCTTCATGTAACGATTCTTCATACACTTTCTATTATTCCTCTAATAAGATATCCAGAAGCTTCTACTACTTTTTCCCCCTTATACTGTCAGCATCCTATACCGTATATTTCTAAATGCAGGATGGAGTTCCAAAAAATATGGGATCTTCTTGCTTTCACGACATGTAAATTTGATAATGAGTATTTATATTCTAAACAGAATCACAAGCTTCCATTAAGCTCTAACTGTACCCTCTTCCTCGCCTACCGCTTTAGCGTTAAACAATCGCAGATTCGGTACACCCTTCCAATGAGAAAGATTAAGGGAGGTCTATATCTAATATATATATATATATATATATATATATATATATATATATATATATATATATTAGCAGTGTTGTTTGAAGAGACGAACGGACCAGATAGCAATCTAATGACACACTTTCAAGACAAGACGGCTCAAATTTTCATTTGGTGGACAACACTTTTTTAATAATTGTAATTTTTGTAAAAGGATTGGTATTCCTTCTGCATATATAGTTGAAAAAAATTGTTGTAAACAAGAGTTGTATTATTTTGTAAATAAGAAAAGTAAGTAAAAGAGGAACAGGAGAAGAGCTGAAAGTAATCAGAACTAGAAAAAAATGAGAAAAAGCTTTAAATGCCGCTAAAGCAGTAGACTGTTGCTATCAGCGCAAGAATCACCACACTTGAATCGTGGTGAAATAAAGCTGAAACAGACGTATCTTTGTGAATACGTTAGATTTGTGTGGAATTCAATACTGACTACGGTATGCATAATTAACTAAAAGGTGGATTGAGTAAGTTTCATCACTGTTATTCATAGCCATTTGATAATGTTTGCGCAGTTAGAACGCAGCATGAGTAAAGCAACTTTTTGACATTTGAGTGTTGCACAACCTTCTTGCTGTAAAGATGTAATTGAAGTTACTGAACAAGTAATCCGTAGTTAGAAACTTCTTTCCGTCCTCGAGAAAAGTGTTTACTAAAAGTTTGAAATTAATGTTTACTACGTCAGCCATTTTAAGACAGCATGGTAGTTTACATTCTACACAATCAGGGGTGTAGCGCTCATGGAAGATGTGAAGGCACAGCACTTCCTCTGAGTAAACAGAATAACATATCAATAAATAAATCAATAAAATAATAATGCAATGATTACTTAAGAGGAATGCAAGATATTAAGAATAATTCATTAAATATTCAGCGATTTTGAATTCATGTAATAATGCATTAAAAATGACTACTTCCCTTAAGTAGTAAAACACTCTACGCCGCTCCATACAATATACAGGTACCTTTTGTATCTCTCAAGATTGCCGTGGGCTTTGCTGATGAGTTAATCTTCGTAAATCTTAGAAAATATTAGCTCAAATCGTGTGGCACGAAGTTTTTAAAAGTTTAATTAGAAACACACTTTCAATTAGAAACATAAGTATCAAACAGTACTATTAGCTGCAATTTTGATAGTGTATAGTTTGACACAATAGAGTACTACCATATAACAATATGAGACTACCAGAGTAGAAGAGTAAATGGTATTGATAATAATTTTATCTAAATAAATTATAGTACTATTTTCTTGAATTTATGCAGCTCAATGTGCCACAGGACTAAAACATTAAAAGTAAAGTATCACAAGTCTTTACACAAAATCTGTGTAATCTCTTAAATTATTTCAGATGTAATGCAAGCAAACTAGATAATGTATAAAATATACCGCTAATACGGTAAAACAGAGCACTATGGTAAAGACATGATAGATAGCTGTGATAAATGAAAACAATAACGCCGAAATAGTATTAACAATGGAGGGAAATGTTCAAAGAGGAGATATACAGGTTGATATATCACATTGAGCTGAACAAAATGACATATGTAAGGGCAAATCATCATTCGTAATTATCAAGAAAATCGAAACCGCGATTTAAAAATAAATAAGGCACCCAAAAATTTTATCATTCCTGACCAACAATACTATGCTCAGTAACAATCCGTCTATTAAAGTAAAGCTTATACATACCCATCCAATTTTCATTATCACAGTAGCAAGAAGACAGTACACATTATGGTTATTGAGATATAATAACCTAAAATGATTAACTCTAAATTGTAATTTTATTTTCAGAATTGTACGTATTTCTCAATATAACGAAATTGAGCTAATGGTAAATTGACATAATATTTCTATCAGACTTCTATCTGTCTTTTATTCATTTACTATTTTCTAAATATTTAATCATTACCTTTATGTGCACACATTTTATACTAGCTACGTTCTAATTTTTTCGTACAATATCGTCATGGAAATAAGAAGTCATTGCGTTTATAGAGAGAAATACGTACTTAAAAAATTTTCGGGGGTCTGTACTTGGTAATTATTACAATAAGGATGATGCCAGTCATGGGCGTCTCTGACGGGGGGACGCGTCCCCCCCAATATTTTGAAATACGAAATATTCAATATTTTATTTTAATTTAATTTATTTAGATACTCACTAGCAGTTAGATCATTTCCTTTGATGTCCCCCCAAATTTTACAAGCCAGAGACGCCAATGATGCCAGTAATTGTGCAATATTCATGCTTTATATAAGACATTTATTACAGGTAGTGAGCTAAATAGTCTAACTCCATTATAACAATTAACTTATGATCGTTGACCATGATTCAAAACTCTTGAGTCTTTTAAAAACCAAAGTTCTTATTAACTCTTGTACAATAATTAATTTATGATCTCTGACCATCATATGCAAGTCTTAAGTCTCTTGAAAACCAAATGCCTTATGAATTCTTTTACAATAATTAATTTGTGATCGCTGACTATCATACGCAACTCTTGAGTCTCTTAAAGACCAAATTCCTTATTAATTATTTTACAATAATTAATTTAGATCGCTGACCATGATACAAAACTCTTTGATTCTCTTAAAAGTTCTTGTATAAGGTTTCACACATTAACTTGCTTTGTAGGGCGATTGTACATACCCCAGTTTATATTCTCCAGAAAATTATTTTTCATATGATTTGTAATGATAATAATAATTCTTACTCGATCTTTCAACCTTTTATCTGAACCCATTTTAACCCATTTCCTTTTGCTGTTATCCATATTAATATGGTCTACTTTGAAAACCATGAAAAGCAGAGTGATACAATTTTGTATTTTTTTGAAAAATGTGTGAATTGATGCTTCAAGTGTTATTTAATGTACATTATTGAAGTATACGTTTGTTATATACAAGAGGTGGTAAATAATATAGTTTTTATGCTATAAATACAAAAAAAGAAAGAAAGAAAAACAAAGAATGTGTGCATTTTCTATGTAGCATCATTTTACAGTATTCAAGTCAAATATCCACTGAATGAAACCCTTACACATAAGATAAGTACCGTCAGCGAGTGATCTAACGTTCAAACTATTAAGTCGCGGGTTCGAATCTCGCAGCAGAACATCTTACCGATTTGGAGCGTTTTTTTCTATTCATCCTACCAGACGAATGGCACACGACTTCCAAAATGTCATTAGAATTTTATTAAGTAAAGTTTCTAACACTCAAATTACATGTAGCTGAGTATTCTATGCATAGTTATAGGCTTCCAATTCTTTGGAATAATTTGTACAGTTAATGCTAACAGTATTTTAAATACCTTATTTTGCACCAAATTTCTTCTGAAATGAGATTGCCCACGAGATTAAGAAGTATCTCTATGTCTCCCTGAAAATTATTCATGATTATAAACGAGTAGAGCATTGGTTTTACGTAGTTCTTTTCTTGATTTGTAATTATTTCGCGATAAAATATTTTCATTAAAATTACCTGACAATAATAAAAATTAAAGTACTTCGTTGTACCCTACACGTAGACAAATGATATGCAATCACAGCAAACACTTCCTTTCATCGGGAAGCACTATGACTCATTGGGAGAGCCCTCTCCTCTGTGCGAGAGTTCTCTGGTTCAATCTCAAGTCAGGAGAGTTTGTGGTGGACATCATGACTGTGGGTTTTCTCGGCTCTCCATTTTATCCCATATTCTCATTCCAGCAATTATTTCCTAACTATTCACTTGCATCAATTATCCGCCTCCTATGGCCTAAAGGACATAATCGTGCGATGTAAAACAAAATTTCATTTCATTTTTACTTCCTTTTATCGTGTTGAAGTATCAATTTCACTTCTCCATCCTTTTCTTGTATTTCCGCCAATTTTTCTAATATTTTTGCCTAACTGCTGGCTAACTTTTAATTGAAACTTTCTTTTCAAAAAATTGAACAATGGCGGTACTGGCTGTATCTGAGCTTTTAATAAAATAAATAAATAAAAGGCTCCTTTAACAACATTTAAGTTATTCAGAAATTACATATATTTTGCACATAAATCAAGTTGGTATTATTATCTTCACGTAAGACTTGACGTCCTCGTTATGTATTAAAATTATTTTGTCGTTCGTGGTATTCACTGCATAGTAGTTATCCGTGAATGCACTCCGTTACTTTCGACCTACTAAGCTACAGGTGGAGCGAAGTCTGCGAACATTTCGCGCCAGTATCATTTTACTCGTTGCTCATGTGACCCTGAAGGCCGTTCATTCTCTAAGTGAAAGATTCAGATTTCATCTACGTAACAAGCATCCAGTTTCAATACTAGTTACGGGAAGCTACGGGAAACGAAAGATAAAATAAAAAAGACCGAAAGAGAATGAAAACTAGTTGAGAGAGAGAAAAAAATGCCAACAGAAGAAGCAATCAGAAGGAAAAGGGATTGGTTGCTTAATCATATTTGTGTAAAACTATGTAGATATTTCTCGTTACTCTTGTAATGCAATTTTGTAAGTTCAAGTTCATTATAATCAGCGCCATTCCGAGGTTGAGAAACTAGTTCCTCATGTTTAGTTGCTCTAAAAACGAGAAAAAATACAAAGAATGTTACATTCTCAAATTAAATGGTAAAATGTCGGGGCTTATAATAAGGACGGACCTTCACGATAAATTTTGAGGGCATTTCCCAAAACACACACAATATATATATATAAGAACTTCCAACAACTACGTATAATGGTTTACGAATCTTACGCCCTTATTAAATCATTATATATATTTTTTTATATAGATCAAATGTTTTCTACGGCTAACTTTTATTTAAAACTTTCTTTTCAAACAATTGGAAATTGACAGTACTGACTGTATCAGAGCTTTTTAATACAATGAATAAATAAAGGCCTCCATTTACAACATTTAAGTTATTCAGAAATTACACACATTTTGTGTGTGAATCAAGTTGGTATTATTATTTTCGAGTTAGTATTATTATGTTACATACAGGTCTGGAGACGACGCAAGGCGAATTCGAAACAGTGACGACGCCAAAGGAAACAAGGGGCGGGCTCTTGTCCCCCCTCCCCCGACTGCTCTCTCAGACATTTGTATTGTAAGGTAGCTTAAGAAATATATACCTGCTATTTTCAGTATACAAAAAATAGCTGTGTAACCCCCCAAAAATTCTCTGTCCTTCCACATCCCCTCCAAGGAATTAAAGCTAGCGTCGTTATTGATTCGGAGGAAACATCATTATAAAATTCACCAGATTTATTTCCCTTTAAAGTCTATGTGTGTACTTATTTGCAGTTTCTGTGTGAATAAAATAGACAATATGTAATTCCTTTTTACGACATGAAATACCCGCTTTCTGAGATTATTTGTGGTGTTGTATATGTTAGACTGCTTAAAAACAAGTATCTAACAATATATATAGTTAGATAAACGGAAAATTTATGATTGTGTAAATTTTCCTCATAGTATGAGTGTCATCCTCTACAAATATTTTAAATTGTTGAACTACTCAGACACAAAGTACGACTGCTCATGCCAATGGTATGAAGAAACACACATTTGGGTAAATTTCTAATTGCACTTTTTACACTAATTTGAGGATGCTGAATCCAATAAAGCTATTTAAAAAGATATCCATTGGATCACGAGAAAAATAACTTCAAATGTGAGATACTTATATTTATTTATATCCTAAATTTGAAATCACTTTCCTCGTGACCCCATTCACGGGTGTCTTTTTAAATAGTTTCATTGAATTCTGCGTCCTCAAATTAGTGTAAAAAGTGCAATTAGAAGGTTTACCCAAGTGTGGGTACTTTTTTTACCATTGCCATAAGCGGCATGCTTTGAACGATTGATAGTGTTTCATTACCAGGGTGTCTTATCGGTCACGAATGTCACGAAAAAGTCACGAAATCAAAAAACGATCACGGAAGTCACGAAATTTAGCGTTTGGGTCACGATTTTTTTTTAACTGTATAAATGTAAGTACAGATTGGAAAGTTTCGTTCTATAAAACGTCAAAATCCACCACCAAAAATGTCTATGGTCGGCTTTAGACGCTACCAAATCGCAAGCAAAGTACGTTTCTATTGCATGGATGAAAATTCTGCCTAATTCGCACCCAAATTCGCTCTTGAAAATGTTAGGAAATTTTATGATTTGGTAAAGAAAAGGTCATGAAAAAGTCACGAATTTCATTTTGGAATTTTAGTAGACACCCTGATTATGGAATCAGGGACGTCATTTGTGGTTCCCCCTGAGTTTTACGTTGATATACATTTTAATTAATAGGATGTTAAGAAACCAATGAGAAACGTGAAAATCTATTTACTTCGGGGTTCGGGGGGGGGGCGGGTCTTACTCCCTGTAAGCAGAATCCGAAATGACGTTGTTGTACGGAAATATGTTCCAGTTGTATTCACGGTAATAGTATTAGTTATCTTGAACTTCTGTTTTTACCATTGAAATATGGGATAATGTTTTGGCATTTCGTATTAGCTTGACAAATCTATTCCAGATATAAAGGTAACCAAATATGAAGAGTATCAACTTTATGAATTGACCATAATTGACCGTGAATCATAACCTTTTTCCGTGTTTGTAAATGTACGCAGGATAAAAGTGCTTAGAAATAATCTTGATTTTTTTTTTTTTTTTTTTTAATTTACAGTAGAACTAAATAGAGAACAGCGAACGTTGCCGATACTGTGCTGCATTAAAGTAAACTTAATTCTCACCTCAGCAGTGTGTTGAATAATGAAGAGGTAGTTTGCATAACATAGGCCTAGAATTTTTTAGTTTGGTAATAGTATACATGAGAACCCCCTGTCTTCCGTGCGCGAGGATACTTCATATTATATATTTATACGTTACCAAATTAAATCACTGCGTTGTCTTCATTATATGTGCTTAACATTCTATTTTTACTTTCTAGAATAAATTTTGTTGATTTCGATTCGAAAAATGTTAAATATTTTTAAATTTATATCATGATGCAGACCAAAATCCTTGTTGCATATAATGTAATGCGCTATAGCATATAAAGTACAAGGGCAAATATGTACGTTCTTTTTTATTTTCGTACCAGTGGATAAGTAAATGAAAGTGGGTTTGTTACCCCCTTTCTAAGTTCGTAGATACTCAATGAATAATCCCTAAAAGTATGAGCGTCCAGCTTCTTCTGGAACTCAGACGATCTTACGTATACTATATCCTTTAGTTTTCACTTTCTACCTACCAGATTGAAATATTGTAGTACGAAACCTAAAACTTTTATTTTTGTTCGTTTGCAAATTTTAGCAAATATATTCCTACAATACATATAAAGAGTGGGGGCAAGATGAGTCACACGATACAATAGCTCAAGCAGATCGAGACCCTTATGTGTGGGAGGTGAAGGTGGGATATCGTGCGTGTAGGATTTTCCTCTTGAAGTAGTTAAGTGAGAGTTCACTCACGACAAGCAATGTTGTTCGTTTCGCTAATATATTAAAATCTATAGTTTACATATAAAGCGAAAATATTTTCTTAGTTTTTGTATCAAATAGCTATTCGGGTGTGGTTCTTGTTTCTTAATTTTATTTGAAGTATAGAACCTCCATGAAAATAAGAATTTGTTTGTTCTGTAAACACCATAGCCTACTTCAAGCAGACGAAAGTTTAATCTTGAATGATTTTACCAAAGTTTTATTTTTTCTTCGTATTATCTGAGTATCTATTGGTCATTAAATATCAACTGTAGACCCTGCAGTGTTCCTAATTATTATTGTATACTTGAACTTAAAATGGGCCGCAGTGGCTGAGTGGTAGGGCGTTCACCTCTAATGTGTGTAGTCTCTGGTTCGATTCCACCAAATGTGCTTTATGGTTGACAAATACCGTGTGCGTGGGTTTTCTCGGGGTTTTCCCGTTTTCTTCCACTTTTCTCATTCCACCGTTTCGTTTGTTTCTTATCACCGTCTCCCGCAGCCTCGGTGCATAATTGTGGGACTTTGAACTAAATATTTCATTTCATTTCAGTTTGAACTTAAAAATAATTGTATGAAATTTTTTCGGTGAAGTAACAGAACACTCACCTCTCATGCGAAGGATCTCACCGTCAATCCTAGGCGGTGTGAGCTTGTAATAGACAGCATCGTAGTCGAGAGTTTTGACAGGATCTTCCCGTTGTCATTTACTTACATAAATCATTCATTTTTGTTGGTGGAATGAGTGTAAACGCAAATGAATAATTCATTTTCATTTGACTCTATGAATTCTTAGTTTTAGCAGATATTTACAGTAAGAATAAATGTACAACAAACAACAAATCAAATATAAACACTACTTTGTGGACAATACCAAATTAATCTTATTGAGAACATTGCAGAAATAAGTGAGAAAATACAGAATGTGTCAGTTAGTATAACTTAATGTTAAGGATAGCCGAGGCCGGAATTTTTACTTTCCGGAATCCGGAAAGTAAAATCGGAAAAATTCCAGAATTCGGAAAATTACTAATTTCGGAAAAATTTCCGGATTTCGGAAAAATTCTGGAGTTCAGAGAAATTCCGATTTCGAAAAAATTACAGATTTCGGATAAATTCCGAATTCTGAAATTTTTCCGAAATTCGGAAAGTGAAATTTCCGATTCCGGAAAATTTTGGCCATCGCTACTGTATAGTGAGAGCATATTTTCCATCTTTTTTCCTTTTTTTATTACTATTGTTCTGAGTAGGGTGGAAAAGGAAAAAATACTACTTCACTCTTCAAGAGCTTTTGCAGTTGTAAAGATTGCTGTAAAAGATCAACAGGTTTATTTGATAAATAGCTGTATGAAGCTTTGACATGGTTGAAAAAGCCGCGGAGATACGAATCTCTTCTACTGAAAAACTCTTACTATTTTTTTTTTTAGAAAAAAATGAAGGAAAGAAGCGGATATGGTTGAGATATTGTACTATTGTAGTTCGTTTTTAAAGAAAAAAAAATCACAAGGAAAGAATGGAGTCCTTCTCATCTATTTGGCTAAAATAGAACTAAAATTATTAGTAAGACTTCTAGAAGTATGGTTCCCGTTTCTATACCTGTATATCTTCATCATCTATTCGTCGCAGTTTTTCCACGAAATCACCAGAAAATGGTATCTTCATTCACTTCGACTAACTTCTTTATAACTATATACAGTATATACGTATATAGTATGGATGAACCTCAAGAGTTTTTGAAACAACTTTTTGTGTCCCTTTTATTCATGTTTAAAAAAACCGGACAGTTTAAATATAAATTAAAGAACGCTCTTTTGTTATAATTCCCAATTTCTTTATTCAGCTTTCTTCCACCCAATCTATTCTGTTTTTCATTCATCTTTTTGAGTCTTTTGTCGTACCCAATAGTCTCTTAGACAAGAATGGACTCCTGGACTTAAGGAAAAAAGAGAAAAAAAGCTTTTTGAAGATTACGTAGCTAAGAAAACGAACAAGCTGCTAGAAAGAAGAACCTGTTTTCCGCTTATTCTTGATACGATTTAGAAAGAATCGAGGACTATATTTTCACTGAAAGTCTCTTTTTTGCTTCTTTTCCTTTCTTTCTTCCTTGTGTGTAAATCCGCCATCTTAAAGGTTGTTGAGTGTGGGTGTTTCTTTGTAGAAAATCGCCGTATTAAGATTAAGTTTTTTTTTTTTTCACTCTATATATGTTTTCCCACATCGATTTCAGAGACGTCGCCAGCAGTGCTGCATACATTGTACTTACGGAGCATCACCACCAGTATGCATTGAACAGTGTTCTTCCCGAGCTTTCCATAATAATCATCCCCTTCCCCCATCATTTCTTTTTGCTCTTTTCTTAGTTTTTTCTTTCTTTTCCACAAGAACACTACTTTTTTTCCAAAGCGTTTATTTTGTGCGTGCGGCCTGTATTTTTGGTTGACATGTCAACAATGCCTAGCTTGACAGTTAAGCTATAGTCGAAAAGGGAGGTCTTTTTTATATAATGCTTCTCCGTCTACGCTAGCAAAAGAACATCTCTTGTTGTTTTGTTCCATCAACTTCTCCCCACCTCGCCTTTCCTCATTTAATTCTCCTCCTTCTTTACAATCCCCTCTGCCCCATTACCTCTGTTTATTTGCTGAATGTACGCTGGTCCTCTGAGAGTCCATATCTCTTCATTATCAACTAAATCTAACCTTTTTATCATTATTATTACTATTATTCAGGATATTTTGTGTGTGTTTTTCTTTTAATCAGTCAATTGCGTTCATAACATATCATCAGTTACTCTATCTGTCTGTAGTAAGAATAATTTTCTAATTATTTCCTTGCGTATATTATTATTATTATTATTATTATTATTATTATTATTATTATTATTATTATTATTATTATTATTATTACATTGTGTTCATGTGTCCTTATATTTTATATGTATCCTTCTCGTATGTTAATTTTTGATTTGGATGAGAGGAGGATATAGCATACATGGAAATATTATTTATTTTTTTATTTGTTATTGTAAATAATTTAGGAAATTAGGCTATTTTAAATAATTTTATATATGTTTTTTTATGATTACAGTTATTGAAAGATAATCGCAAGTATAGTCATATATTTACATACTATAAAGTTTGGTAACTGATGGAATGATGGACAACATATTACCTTAATCCAAAACGCACTATAGGCATACATGGCTAATACTATTATCTCCTCACTTCCTCAGACGTTTAGCTTATTCTTTTAATTCTCTTTAGCATGTTCAGATCAAGAGTAGTGGTTAGTTTCTCTCTGATATGATAAAGTTCATAGCATACTCTTCGGGTTTCAAAATTCTTCATATTACTAAGTTCATGGGATTGAAATCCAGTGACCTATCTGCCTACTCCACAGCCCTTTTTCAGTCTAGTGTCTGTGAAATATTACATAACCAAAATACCGCAACGGGCTCTACGCTTTATTACTATCTTGTGTAAGTCGAGCAAAGAATCTTTTATGTTGAAAATAAAATCCAAAATCGAGGGTGACATGGTCGAGCGATTTAAGGCATTAGATTTGTGATTGTAACACTTGTCTAGTTGTCTATCGGAGATCGAATTCTGCACAAGGCATGGATGTTAAGTATTGTTTTCTCGCTAGTCATTTCATTATTGTCGTTCATTTCTCATCAACTCCTCAACCGAAATGACACAAACGCGGGATGTAAAATTCGGAAATAAAATTTAAAAGTAGATATATAGAAAAATAAATTATAATTTAGACATCAGTGGATTGATCAACGAATTGAGAAAAATGAACTTTCAGTCAGTATACAGGTAATATGTACCTAGCAGCGTGTTTATCAGAAGAAAACTAAGAGGGTAACTTAAAATATTTGTTTATATCCTTCTGTGTTCGGATCAGCATATACTTTAGTTTCTTTATCCAAATAACTCATGTGAATAAACCTAAGTTATGGTATTTCTGATTCTTTGTTGTGACATAATGCAGCAATAAATGCTATATATTAGCTCCCCATGGAAAGAGCTTTTTAGGCTACTTGAAAACTCTGTTGTTCATGGAACTGGAATGCAGGGATTCATTAGAGGTTCCATAGATCCCTTTCGTTTGCTCTTATGAAGTCCATCCACTTGATGGCCTGCCTCCGCACTGCCTCATCCACTTGACCATCGCTTGCCACGTGATTACTACTGAAGAGTTTCGGTCTACATAGCACTGGTTACACAGGATTTGATATTGGCTTTAGTTCTGTAAGCGAGTCTAATTTTGGTATGCACGCAATCATGTCCACACACATCCTATTTCTTTCCTCTCCCCTAGCTCTTTTCTCTCTCTCGTAGCTTTTTCCTCCACCCTCTAGATCTGGATGAATAATAGTGGAGAAACACTTTCAAGTGCTTTAAGAAAATTTCCAAAGCGATGAGTGATTTCAACAAC
Source organism: Thermobia domestica (assembly GCF_964235325.1). Taxonomy (NCBI): domain Eukaryota; kingdom Metazoa; phylum Arthropoda; class Insecta; order Zygentoma; family Lepismatidae; genus Thermobia; species Thermobia domestica. Next base: position 100,995,942 of record NC_137455.1, read on the forward strand.
TGAATAGCCTTTATTGTGATTGATTAGATTGCAAGAAGTACTTCGTAAAAAAAAAAAAAAAAAAAAAAATCAAGTTCCGCGTGGTTTTTATTATAAAAAAGAATCAAGTTCAGTTTGGTTTGTGTTATACTAATCCTCACTTACAAAGTTTAATCATAATAATAATAAAAAACGAAATTGGGATCTCAATTCCAAAAAGGATATACTTTAGTAAAATGTTATATAAGGCTTGTACTCTAATAAAGGATTATAAACACACGTAATTTTTGCACCTCTATTCATTGGCACATTTTGTGAAACGAGAAATATATCTGAATGCTTACGTAAGTTAGTCTATATATTAACAATTTATCCCCAAATTAAACGAGGAACATTGATCTAAAAACGTTTTTCATTTCGACCATTAACATAGTAATTACATATGGTAACAATATGATTTATATATTATACAGAGTGTTTCAAAACAACACCGACAACGTTTGGGAGGTGATTCCTGACACCAAGATAAGACAAAAAGAATAGGACAACCTAGGTGCACAAATGCTTCCTTTCGGAGTTATAGGCTGCCGAAAACATGAAAAAATGAAGTTTAAAGGTCCAAACTCCAATACTAGTCGGGTCAAGGCTTCACTTAGGAACTAGTATGTGACCTATCCAAATATTCACGTTTCAGAATCCTGCGGTACTTCCGCAACAATTTTTATACAAGTAGTTGGTGAGTATTTCAAATGATATGCCCGTAACCAGACTCACTCTAAAAAAATGTTTCGTGAGTACCTTAGGATTCGGAAACACGTATTTTTGGATAGTACACATATTAGTTCCTAAGTGAAGTCTTGATCCGACTACGGTAGGTTCCATAGTTTTGGAGCTATAGACCTTTAAAGTTCATGTTTTCAGCAGCCTATAACTCCGAAAGGAAGCATTTGTGCACCCAGGTTAATATGTCCTTTTTGTCTTCTCTTAGTGTCAGGAATCACCTCCCGAAAGAAGTCAGTATTGTTTTGAAACATCCTGTATGTAATGATTTATTCCCTACATACTATCTTCATGTATCAAAGTGTAAGACGTACCTAGCCGTTCGAAATACTCGATTATTGTTGTAAATATTTCACAGAATTAAAGACAACTTAATAAGTTTACATAATATTATTTTAAGCTAATTACTTGTGTAAGGTGGACAGTCGTGGGTTCAGTCAACGACAGCTAAATTAGACAGCTTATGGCACCTAATTATGAAATTAGTATATCTTAATAATTATTTACCGGGCAGAAAGAATGCCTTGTAAGGTATTTGTTCTATAAGTAAGGAAACTAGTTTACTTGCATATTAACTAAATTTGTTTCAAATTTGATGTTCAGATCAATACTTATCTGGCCTACAGTGAATTATAATAAAACATAGTACCTTGTCTGCGTTCATTTGATAGAAATGACTTCTTACAAATACCTATAGCTTGTCTAAAATGTGCTACAAACTCAAAGAGGGCGGTCATTTTTAAAATTTAATTTATTTAGTTATTGTGAGTTGGGAACAGTTTTCTATAAAACCGCCCTTATATGATTATGATTAATATAACGGGCTTTACAAATTTGCTAGTTTTTTAACTAAAGTTTCTGATTATTATATATATTTTTTTCAGTATTCACCATCTGTTCAAATTTGAGCTAAATTTATTTGTGGTCGGTTAGTCTTAACTACGGTTACAGTACAATGCATGTATAATGTGTCTATCATTCATTTAATAGAAAGATGTCTATTCTTAGCCTAATTTTACATGCACTTTTTTCATGGTTATTATTATTATTATTATTATTATTATTATTATTATTATTATTATTATTATTAAACTTTATTACGTGGTCCTAGGTTCAATTCCCAGTGTAAATTATTATTTTTTAAACGCATTACGATGGTTCAAATTCTCTTTTAAACTATATGCCTAAATCTTAGTTAGCCTCGGTGCTGAATATGGAGGCACAACTTCAATCATCAAATTCATTGACCCGTGAATATGATGTGTAGTTGGTGTTTAACATCTCTTTTCATCAACTAGACTATATGAGGCATGGACCCACAGTTTCAGCTAGAATCTGAACAACTGTAATGCGTTCAAATTTAAAGGTTTCTGTCGGGAATCGAATCCAGGACTCCATACAACAAAAGCCCATGCTCTAGTCTCCAAACCAGTGGAGAGGGTGTGAAAGTAATATAGAAATTAACTTTTGCAAATGTACATTTTAAAATATTAGCATTTTTTCCAAATAGGAAAAGCAGTTTATTGACTAATTATTTGTAAGTGTATGATGTGATTCTGAACAGTGTCACCGTCTTGCATAACGTATTTGATACAAATATTGTGAAAGGGAGGGAAATATATCCCTCCCTTTCATAATAAGTTCTGTGACAGCAATCCTGAAACAAAGGAATGAAAATAATATGTATCAATGTAGCCAATATAAATTTAGAAATATCCATAGTGACTAACAAGAATAATGGCCTGTCTTGAGTACTATTCGGAAACGTAATACCTCTCTAAATAACTCGAAAGGTGGATAATTGTGTAATTCAAATGAATACATCAAGAAACAAATGGAATTGAATATAAATTCATTTGATGCTTCAGGTAAATAGCTACAGACAAATGGTTATCAATCTGAACCCAGATATTTATATGGTCAATATCGTGCAATGTTTGGTTTATGTTGAATTTTAAATCCTATCCCATTGAGTGCCCAAAATGAAACTTTGTGGTGTTTTAGTACACATACAAGACTACGATCTGAACAATTTTGAACAAATTCAAAGGGACATTTCTATGCAAAATTCAAATTTGAATTTGATTTTTTGAAGTGTTATTTTTTATTTTACAGATTTTTAATATAATACAACTTGTAGAGCAATCTTTAAGCTTTCCAACGGTGTTTATTTCATGCCTCTAGTGCACATATTAACCATTTTATGACAATTTTTAATAATCACTGTAACTGAAAAAATGCCTCTTTTTGACATTTTTGAACACCCTGTTTGGGGACACTTTCAGGAGGATAGAGGTAATATTTGGGATTTTTTCATCTCCCATTCTAATAAAGCTGTGCACCAATTTTTACAAAAATCTAAGATCGTCAGGTCAGATTTTGTCATTTCGTTGGTTGATTTCACTTGGAATGTCCCGAGGGCAATTTCCAGTGGGAATTGGGAGTGGAGAGGAAACTTCGGAAGGAAGGAGGCTAGGGCCTGTATTTGGAAATATTAGTCTGATGAGTCAGGATTGCTCAATCAAGATTTCCGATTGAATTCTGAACCTAAATCGTACAATAAGCAAGAACTTTATACTTTGAAAAATAAATAAATTTTGATTAGTACAATAAATTCGTTATCACTTTGTGCTATCATTCAAATAGCAGGTGCGTATTTCATCTCCCTTCAATTGTTAATAAAGATGTAGTTGGCTGTAAAGCGCCTTTGCTACTGCAGTCTGTTCTTGCTTGTATCTAAATATTGTTCATTTCCTGGACGTAAGCTGGCAGTTGAAGACTTGGAAAGCGCATTTATCGGACATTGAATGGAGCCGTCCTGCTGTGTTTTGCCGGGGCTGTGTTATGTCTGAATGTATTGAGAGGCAGAATTGAAATTCATGATTGTTGAACGTCTTTTTCTCTTCCTCTTTGTGCATATGTTGTTGTCCCTCTCCATCCCATGCTGTACATGTACCCAGCCCCATACAAGACCAATTCATTCCCGTTCCTGTTGCTTTGCATCCCCCTCCTCCCCAACTCCATCTAGTCTTTTGACGTCCCTAAGCCTCCTCGACCTTAAAGCCCCTTTGCAACTAACAATACTCTATCGTATGGTGACAATGCGAAGATATAATAGCCCACACTGTTATCACAGAGATTTGTGTTAAGTTGTGTTTGCTCATTTAGAGATCTTCCTGTTCTTCCGCCATTTCCCCTCGCACATATATTATGTAGATGCTCTTTTATTGATTTGTTTATATATAGATGTGTTCTCAAGTTTTTCTTTCTTATCTAAATGGAAAGACAAATAATAATAAAAAAACTCGTAAAAATGTTTTGGGCGAAAGTAGTAATTATTGTTGCCAGAGAGAGAAAAAGAAAGGAAGAAAAATTTCATTTAGATTTTTTCTCAGTTTTTCTATCAATCCCTTAGTTGAAACAAAGTATTTTATATATCACGTGTTAATGTTTTAAATGTTTTCTGTGTACTTCCCTCGCTTCTTATATTTATTACATTATCAGATTTTTTATTTTATAATTTACTAGCGTTAAATACTCGCTGGATTGAAATAAAAACTTTAAATGCACAATTTCTTACGCCATGTGTTCGGTAAAAACTGACATTAAAAATTAAAATGATATCGGAAGTGTCTGTTCATCTCAACGACCCCGAAAACCATGGATTCAACAAGAATATCTGTCATTTTCGATCATTTTTACTAGGTATATATCTTCCCCTCCCTCTCCCCCAAGTTGCGAGGCTGAATTTGTATTTAAACGATATCGGAAGTGTCATTGTTCATCTCAGCGAGCCCGAAAACTATGGATTCGACACTAATATCAGTCAGTTTCTGTCATTTTTAACCCCGTAAGTTGTACCGTCAGAGTGAAATGATAAAAGCACTCTTATTCCCGAACCTCACCTATGTTGAAAATTTGATCGAGATCGGTCTGGTGATTCAAGTGGTGGGAACTCACAAATATAGTCACTTTCATTTATTTATATATAGATTTACTTTCTGAGGGAGTCCCATGTACTACTGCATAGCTGTAAATATATTTTACACTGGGAACAAATAACAACGAAATATAAAAGGAGAAATTGAGAAAGGAGGTTGGACAGACACTAGAATTCACTATTTTATTTTTTTTATTTTTCTTAGAAGTAACTTACATATAATAAATATTAAAAAGAAAATAGAGAGAGAACCAGATACGTATATTTACAAAATGTTGTTTAATGGACTAATAACTTGTCTGGAATTAAATTGTTCTAGATCTTTTATTATAAGCTATTAGAAATTTGGGTGCACAGTTTATGAGATCATAATTAATGTGCACCCAAAGTTCTACCTTGCGGGAAAGATCTTGAAAGCAGCAATTAGTTCACTTAACAATGTTTTGCACATATTCAGTGGATCACTTCAAAATTATCATGTTGCTTGTTGGTACTGAGTTAAGTGGAGAAAGTGGGGGAAGCGTAGGGAAGACACTTAAAGGTATCATCATAAAGAAAAACCAGAATGACTGGAAATGAGCCGGGAACTTCCTCGTTGTGAAGCAAAAACACTAATCGTTCACCTACGCTTCACATTTTAGATTAACGGTTCTTTCTTAAGTAAATTCTTCTTTCAAATGATATTTTATTATTCATTAAAAATAATTTCAATTAACTCTCTCCAAATTTTCTCACGTAAGATTGAGTCTTGTTGTATAAAACTAGTTACGTATGTAAAAGAGGGGTTCGGGGTTTAACCCTTGTCGAGCAAGATATTATGGAAAAATAAACAGTTTAGTGAGATACGTACACGAAAATCACGCTGTCGTGAAAGGATTGGGTAATTGAACCTTCTTGATAAAACTATTTTTGGTTGTAGATGGAGTATATTAAATTTAGCCTCTAATTGTATGGAATTTATGTTATCGTTCAAATAAAATGGAAGTTACGTATAAAGGCTATGCTCCTCGTAAAGTGAAATGCATAGAAGTTCACTATGTCAAGGTGCGCTGTCAGTAAAGGCAGTTGAATTTGTGAAACTATCTGATATATTCTATGTTTTTCTTGTATATATATAGGATGTCAAAATAAGTATTACAAGCCAATATTTCGCGAACCATAAATCAAATAAGAAAAATATTAAGAGTCAATGTACAATACAGAGGGACCTAAAAATGAGTCAAACATGAAGTTCCCCCGCCCCCCATTTTGGGTTGAGGGGGTGTACGTGAAATTTTCAACCTCATCATGGTGCCCCGGGACCAACTTGAAAATTTCAAATGGAAATATAGGTTGAGTAATACAGTGTTTGATAAATCGTGGAAAGCCAAACAGCTTAGTACAAAATTTGTTTTGATTTCGGGCAAGCCTGTTTCAAAATGGCCGCCGAAAATGGTTACACATTCAGATACAAAACCCAGTGTTCAAACTAAGTGTTACACGCCCATATCTCGCGAACTATGCATCAAATAAGAAAAGTGTAAGTCAATGTACAATACAGACGGCCTAAAATATGGGTTAAACACGAGGTTTCCCCGCCACCTATTTTGGAGGGGGAGGTGTACGTGGAATTTTCAAATGGCAACACAAGGCAAGTGATAACTTCTTTGATAGATGGTGAAATACCAAACAGCTTAGTACAAAATTAGGACCTCGTGTTTGACCCATTTTTTAGGCTTGTCTGTATTGTACATTGACTCTTAACATATTTTTTATTTGATGCATAGTTCGCTGGATATTAGCTTGTAAACTCAATTTGAACACTGCGCTTTGTATCTGAATGGGGAACTATTTTCAGCAGCCATTTTGAAACAGGCTTGCCCGAGATTAAAACAAATTTTGTATTAAACTGTTTGGTTTTCCACGATCTATCAAACAAGGTATTACTCGACCTATATTCCCATTTGAAATTTTCAAGTTGGTCCCGGGGCCCCATGATGGGGGCCCTGGAGACACCGTGACAACACCATTCCACGTTACCTATGGCTTTTCCTTTTTCTTTTCTTTTCTTTTCTTTTTTCTTTCTTTTTTTCTACTCAGTCGTTTCTGATTTATAAGTAGGCTCTACTGGAAATTTTATCTGATACAGGAACAGGACCATTTTGGGGGGCCATCTTGAAAACGGTACTCCATATCAAAAATTGTCCAATTTTCCAAGCTTTTCCGAATGAGGTATGACTCGACCTATGTTCCAATTTGAAAATTTCACGTACACTCCCTCCCCCAAAATGGGGGTGGGGGAACCTCGCGTTTGCTTTACTTTTTAGTCCCCTCTGTATTATATATTGACTTTTAACATTTTCTTATTTGATGTATAGTTTGCGAGATATTGGCTTGTAACACTTATTTTGACTCACCCTGGATATATATGGGTGTGAAATAATCTAAATTCAGTCATATGAAACTGTGCTATTATAATATAAATAAATCAAACTAGGTGACATGACACAATACTGTCTCTAATGGAATAAATCAAATTTAATGAGTAGTATACTATAAACTTCACTTCCTCTCGCGAGATCAATTACATTTATTTACATTGAAATTTGTATCCGAGTCCAGTAAATTAAATTTAATCCTATGGATTGAGACTGTCCCTTGTGGAATATATATATAATGAAACCATAAATTTGTAGTTTGAATTTAATTACGTGAAATAGTGTGTTATTGTGTTGTAGTTCATTTCCTTTAAAATTATTAGATTGAAAAACCGAGAGAAAATGTTAGTTAGTTGCAAGAAGTGTCAAGTGTCATCTTCTTAAGTGTTCCACATTTGTTTTATCAATGTTATGTTTGACTCGTATATTTTCTTGTGAAGATAAGAAGGTGTTGGGTTGACATTGGGTTTTGTTCTTAACAAGATGTTCTGTGTGTGTAGTGACACAAGACGTTCAAACATTTCAACAATGTCAGTTCAGAAAGCGAGACACTCAAAAATTCTTGCACTGGCAGTTAGTTAAGTTTCCAGTCGCATATACATAAAAAGCAAATGTGAACATTGGTTGGAACACACTCGTCCTCATGGGTGGAGCATTTGTCATCACATATGTCCCCCTTCATCGGCTCTTCTGGCGAAGTCATTTATCTTATCTCTTGTGAGGAGGTGAGGAGAGGTGACTTGTTCGTCACTGATGAGGAGGATGATTATAATAGATTACTATAATAGCTGTGATGAGTGGCGTCTGAAAACATTCAGACTACTAAGTTAAAGAGAGGTGAGAAGGTTTTTTTAGTTGTTTCCCATAAAAGACAAGTCAAAAGAGAGAGAGAGAGATTATGACGAGTATATTTAGCCATTAAAAGCTAGAAGGGGCGGGGACAGTATTAATCACTTCCCTCTGAAGAAACTATTAATCCGCAGCTGAGTACATCCGCTGTGTGTTTGTGTGTGCTTTCCATTTAATTATCGCGTTAACTCAAAAATGTAAGTGCATCGTGCAGTTGTCTGTGTGTATGTGTGCTGCGTCAACACCCATCTTTGGACGAGAGACGCGCGGGAGGGATTCTTTGCTTCTGAAGGGTTGATGTATCTATTTTCAAAGCACTACGTCATAGTATATTTTTCTTAATGCTTTTATACACATTTAATCATATAGGTAGTGTATACGAATACGTTTATGATGATTGGTAGTACACAGACACTTGTAATGATGTCGTCTTCTCCATGTATGTGAATTGTTAAGATATTTTGTTTGGTTTCGATATCTGACCACATGTGTTCGTTCTGTATTAAAGCTTCTAGCAATATTTGTTTTGCTTTAGCCTACGCCATCGATGAGAGCAAAGAACTTTGTAATAGAGATGCTTTTCGTAGTATGAAGTCGAAACCTCATGTTGCTATTTTCTGAGTAGATCGATTCTTTTTTCTGAATCGACTCTATTTTATTCTATTCAGGCCCGTAGCCAGCCTGATTTAGAGTGGCGGGGGAAGGGGGGCAGAAATGAAGACTGAGGGGGGAAAGTCAAAGATATCCAAGAACACTATAGAATTGTATATTTATTTATTATTTACAGAATGTATATTTATTTTTGAATTATCGAAACCGTAAAGTTGTGTTTCATTTTTGTGTGCTTAATGCAAGCTCTTTGTGAGGTACTTTGTTTCATATTAATAATTAAAATTCAAGTATTTATTTTTTAAACATTAGATCAAAATTATATTACAGCATGTTTAGATTATATCAACACAAAATAGAAGTATATGTTTTATTCAACGTTTGCACTCAATTTTCTACCTTCCAAAATAAACGAGACACTACAGTTGATTAATATTCACAACTAACATTGTGGACTTTGATACTGTTGTTTGGAAGTGCACCTGGTATCCTTAGGGTAGGGACATGCCGAAGATACTTCGCGATCGAGGTTGAGGTTTAAGTCGCTGTCGCACCCTCGATACTGGCACAAACACATGAATTCAAATGGGTAAGCGCATGCCAAAGATGTACGCTACATCGCTACCTAGAGGTCAACCGCGAGGGTGAATTAGTGGTCGCGATGATAAACAACTGAGTTCGTTTTTACATCGATGTTCAGCTGAAGCATCGCTGTGGCTTTGTTCTCATTGGTTCTCCCTAAAGTGCTGCACGGAATAAAGTTTTCATTTGTTTAGAATTTCGTTTGCAGAGGATTGTATGTGTCTATGCTCGAGAGGTTTTGCTGCACTATTATATTGACTATGAAAGACACATTAATAGAACTAATGAGGAATGTTCCAACAATATGGAATAAGAAACACAAACAACATCATAATAGGCACGTTTTAAATAGAGAATAGAAGAAAATAGCAACTGAAATGGGAATGTCAGATAAGTTGTTTATTTAAGAATTATACTTAGCTTATTATTATATAAGGCAATGGCGATCACAGGGAGGGGGCTTTCAAGCTGAAGTCCGCAAATTGTATATTTTTAAAGAAAAAAAGAAGCTACTGTTAATTATATCTGTGCTTAAAAACTCCACGCCCCTCCCCCCAATTTCGAGATTAATAAAAAGGTTTTCATCTAAATTAGTTATTGATATAAGGTAAAGAAATACCTGTAATAACAGGCACGTATCCATAGGGAGGAAACGTCGAATAATGAAATTGCAGTGCCGAAACTTCATTTGCTGCAGTTAATAACCCCTCCACCTCGAAACCTGAAGACATACCTGATTTATTTATTTATTTATTTATTAAATTTTACTGGGAAACGATTTCTCGCCTGAATGCTGAAAGAAGGCATTTCTTCACAGAAAATTGAATAAAAGGTAAAAGACTTTGATTTAGAACATTGATAGAGATGAGACTCAAATATTTTTGCGAAACGAGAGACGAGACTTTGGCATTTCTCATATCTCGTTTCGTGTTCATCCGTACTTATAAACTGTTTAGTCCTTCCAATTTCAAAATGTGGTTTCGCATTGATTTTTATGCACTGACGGAATAAACTGAGAACTTAACAGTGAGGATGTGACCTCATCTCTATGTGCGCCCGTCATCCATCGCGACCTAGACATCGAGGTAGCGACCTCGACTTAAAAACCTCGACCTCGATCGCGATGTATCTTCGGCATGTCCCTACCCTTAGATGCTTGTCATGGTTGCAGTAATAGGGTACGGTTTGAAATTCTTGAAACGGTTAAAAGCATTGGAACATGTTTGATGCATCTAACAAGAAACATATAATTCTAGACAGAAATGAGCAGAATTCGCAAAGTTGGACTTAATTTTGTAAATATAATTGCAAGAATTTTACTGGTTTTGAGTCAGTTTGAAAATTCTCTTTAGCGTTATTTTTAGAGGGGGCAAAAATAATTTAGGGTGACAGTGTCCCCCTCTAGCCCTTCCGTGGCTACGGGCCTGTTTTTGTTATTATTATTAGAGGTTGGTAACGACAAGCTTTTTAGAGCTACTTTACATAATGATACATATTCCATTTCCAGTAGATGATTTTTGTAGAAAGCAGCCCTCTTCTGTAACCTATGAGAGATACTTGAGAAAAGTTATTTAAAAAAAAAAGCGATGCATTAAGTTTTATATGATCACTATTCACTGCATTTTTCTTGAGATAAAACTGCTTTAATAGATTACATACAAATTTACTCCACTAGAGATAACTCAGTTTCGTATCTAACTAGATTTACAAGCAGTGTGTGCGTTACTGTTAGGAATATGTGTCACAGTTAGGAGAAGACTAATAATAATAATAATAACGAATAAAATCTACTATTTATCGGTGTACTTTCTGTATATACTGTCGTTACTAAATAAATAAACACATAATAATATATTCTAGAAGGATAAAGATTGTCAGTGGCACCGAACGACATGGCTTTAAGGGCCATAGGCCTAAATATTGTCTTTTCTCGAGAAGTACACATGATAATTTATTCTCAAACATCTCATTTTGTTCAGCACAATGTGATCTATCGGCTGGTAAATATATATTTCATCTTTGGATGTAATTATAGTTAAACAAAAAAATGAAAAATAACACAGCCACACACACACAAAATATAAAACGTTCTGTTTACCGGAGCCTAGGGTATGGATTTGATGTATTTTGTTACACGGAATTCAAATTTTGAAACCCCAAGAAGATCGAGCGTATCAATTTTTCTTATGGGCGAAAAACTTAAGCGATTTTGCATAGGGAGGATACACGTAACACAACTTAAAAAAAAAAAAAAGTTCAGTTCCGCGGACCCCAGGATATGGATTTGATGTATTTTTTTACACAATCCAGATTTCGAAACCCTAGGACGATTGCCCGTGTCAGTTTTGGTTTATGGGCGAAAACGTGTGTCCTGCCTACTCAAAATCGCTCAAATTTTTCGTACATAAAGAAATTGACGCGATCAATCGTTCTAGTGTTTCGAAAGTTGGATTCTGTGTAACAAAATACATCAAATCATACCCTGGGGGTCGGTGCATACTTTTATATTTATTTATTTATTTATTTATTGTGTGTGTGGCTGAGAATCATAATATTGTGCTATATGTAATACAACGTATTGTATATTGTGATATTGGGAAAAGGGTTTACACTCACTCATATCATTTTGTCAGTGTGACAAGATTTGTCTTCTAATTTGTCACATCTTTGAACTTTTTTTTTTTTTTTTTTTTTAATCTGAATCCAATTTTCTTTATCAACAGTAGCGTGTTTGTTACAATTGACCAAGTACTTCACGTGCAGTAGCACATCATTATGATGTAAAATTTTAATCCAGTGACGTAAGCTTCATACAACTAAATTTAATGCACTACATTACAATTAAAAAAAATATATATAACATTAAGATGTAATATTATTTTATAAGCAAAAGGTGTAAGTTCATTATTTCTATTCAGTCTTCATTGCAAAACTTCTACCTGTACCTACGGATTAAAGTGAGGATAAGAGTTTTGAAGGGAGAGTGGATGGATTCTGTTCTTTTTTTTTTTTTTAATATTTCTTAACAAAAGAAAAACGATCTATTAGTATTCCATGATTTTGAATCCGTGTGTTCTCGTCAACAAGCTAATGATCAAGAGCTAGCTCGGTGAGAGATTAAAATTAGCTGCGAGATGAATAGAATGGTAAGGTTAAATTCTTAGCACTGGAGCTAAATATTGTTTGCTTGCTTGTCTTCAGTATTCGCACCTGCTGCTCACATGTATCATGTCTAGGCAATTATTCTTTTGCTTTCACATTAGAATGGGTAAAAGTCGGGAGCAGACAATCATTGTGGTGCTTTTTTTTTTTTTTTACTCTTGTAGTTTTTTTTTTTCATTTTTTTCTTTGTTTTCTTCCAGGTACTTTCAGTAACGAACAAGTGACCCCATATCGCATGTCATTTCTCATAATGTGATGAAAATCGAGTCAGTTGTTTGATTCGAAGAGTATAATCATTTGCAGCGACTCCTGGGTGGTAAAAATTATTCTTCTGTGCTTTTCTTCTCGCGTACACATCTATTATCCTTAGATTTGATTCACGCATTTCTAATATATATTTCGTGGGTATGGTTCCTATTAAACACCAACATTTTCTTTCAATTGGGAATTGAGAGAAGCCAAGTATGTGCGTAAAGTGACAGGACTTAAGTTTGTCCGACTGTGTTTACCACCAAAGACGATTCTTGGATGGTGACCTGGACGTTATAATAATATGAAGAATTTTATGATCATTATCATTAGAAGCATTCTGCCATCGTTGGCAATTGTGTGGCACAAAATTAAAAGCTGTCATGCACTGTGGTCCTTCGCGAATGTCTGTTTTCATGTAAGAATTACCCCCGTTTGTATTATCCGTGATTTTTTTTTTTCGAAAGAACTACCATTTTAAGTATCATCTACGTATAGATTTGTTTTGACGTAAGAATAACCTTTGTCATATCATTCCTGAATTTCTTGGTTTTAACGTACAAATTACCCTCGTTTAGTACCATCCGCGAGCGTTTTCTACGTGAGAGTTACCATTTTTAGTATCATCCATGGATTTGTTTTAACATAAGAATTATCTTTTTCATATCATTCCTGAATTTCTGTGTTTTGGTCTAAAAATTACCCTCGTGTAGTATCATCAGTGAGCTTCTTTGTTTTCACGTAATAATCACCCTCGTTAGTACCATCCATGAATTTATTTGTTTTTGCGTATGGTTATTCTTTTTAGTGTCGACCATGAATTCACTTATTTATTCTTTTGCCATATATTTGATCACATTTGTGGTAAACCAAGTTTTCTCCAAATAATGTCCTCGCCAGTTTTTTTTTTTTTTTTTTTTTTCAACTTTTAGCTATCTACACTATTATTAATCTATCTCCAGCTTTTCCCAGTATTGCCTTTTTGTCTCCATCCAGCTATTTATTTTCTATTGCGAATGCTTGAGAGTCCTTTTGTCGTCCCTCTTTTGTAATATCCGTGTTTCTGCTCTATAATGTATTACCTACATCATACAGCAAGCATTAGATTATCCTTTTTCTTAATTCCTCCTACAAGGATCCTTTCCTTTGCGTTTCTTCTTCTTCTGAAAGTTTTTTTTTATTTCCCTGTCGTTGCTTTTATTTCTCCCTCATAACTTTTTAATGGATTAAAAGTAGTAGAAAGATAGGAATGAGAAAGTTGGTGAGAAACAATAAAACAGAGTTTCTCCTTCATTTTGAAAAAGTACGGAACGAAAAAATATTAGATTAATAACTCTCTAAGATGCTTATCTTCATGACTAAATACCTAGATATTATAAAGTAGAGAAATCATTGGTTTGAAAGTACTGTGTGTTTCTGATGTTTCGTTCATTATTCATCTGCGAAGCATTCGTCAAAGCAACCTTTGCAAATTCATTTTTGTGCCTTCTGTGTTCCGTTAATTTATCTATTCAACTAATAATTTAATAACAATATTAATATTATTATTAATGATAATAATGTACTATTACATGTCTAATGATTTAGAAACCTTCAAACCAAAGCATATCTGAATAAGTATAAGGTAACTAACGAATTCTGTTTCCTATCCCCATTGTCTTTTACATATAAAAATGTTTCACAATGATTCAAACCATTTTCATCCTACCTGAAATACTTAAACCACAGTTAAAAAAAGATCAGTAATATATCTTTAATAAAAATTGAATGGATATAGCTGATATCATTAACAAGACTGTTTGATTTTGTTTTCTACTTTGAAACATCAGTGCTGGTGTTCTGTAAAACAAAACAAACAACAAAGTAAAGTGAAAAGTTTAGAGTAATTAGGCATTTTGTCTCTTTAGTCGAACTATATAAAATATTTATAATAAGCTGATTTAGGCATTCTTGGCCCAGATAAAATCAATAGAAAAGATCCAGATTTGAAACGTAGCAGTTCTGATTCCTACTAGCGATGTTGTTTCATGCGAGTTCGAAATCACTGTAAATTATACCCTATCTTCTTTTAAAGATAGTCCTTGTTGAAATGAAATCTTTTTTTTTCTCGTAGCAGGCCCGCAACCAGAGAGGAGCTAGGGGAGCCTGCCTCCCCTTAACTTCTCGTGGCCCCTTCAGATCTCAATACAAAAAACACAATTCAGATATATGTAAGAGAATGTTTAATGACTTGGTCCCCCCTAACATATTCATGCCCCCCCAAACCTCTATCTGGTTTCGGGCCTGTTCCGTAGTCATTGTTTTATCTTTACACTGGGATCTGTATGTGATGGTTGAATCCTATAGCTGCTCTGACGCTATAGCTGCTCTGAATCCTATATTGCAAGACGTTAATGGTCTTCGTGAGTTGCTTTTTTTTTTATTAGAAAACTGTTTAGTAGCTTTTGAGTTAATGTATATATACATACGTATGCATAACTTCCTGTAGACTTTTATATTGGGATTTTGATTTATTTATAAAGTTGAATGAGTAATAACTTTAAAAAACGAGAATAACCCGATAGCGTTCGTTATATACGTTTGTAAATGTAACTAATCAATGTTTTTTTATCTTTCTTTTAAGGAAATAAATAAAAACAGTGGGTATACAAGGTGGCTTGTAGCACTGAAAACACCTATTAATATTGAAGCTTTTCATAAAACCAGGACAGTTTAACCCAAAATTGATTAAAGAGATGTAGAATGTGTAGTTATCTTGTGCTTTTGAGTTCGGTTAGTGCGATGAAAACAGCGTTGGTAAAATAAAAATTAAAAAAAAAAATAGCCTCCCATTTTGGAGAACAAAGAGCTAATTGTTTAATTACAGATGTGCTTTGTATTGTTGAAAGCATCTCATGAGTATCTAATCCACAATCCTTCTTTTTCATTACGTCATTTCTGTTTTACCAACTAACGCTCACACATTCATAGAGGGAAGAGTGAAAAGTAGGTGAAAATAGTGGCTGATTTCAAAATGCATATCAGGTAACTGAAATGTGCTTTTATGTTAGCTGCGGTCGTACTAACGTGGTTCTTCTATATTACAAATGCCTTTGACTAACACACAAATAACATTTTCTTCTTTGCCACCACGTTTCCAATAAACATTTTTTTTTTTTAATTACGCTTGCTGAAGTGCTTTGTTCTAGTATTTTTTTTATTTCTATAAAAATAAATCAATTAAAAGTAAAGATTAAGGAAATCTTTTTTTACTTACTAACTAATGATTTGTGTGTTAATCATATTTTGCCACTTAATATAGCCAATACCCAATAAATTATTCGCCATCGAACCTAAGCAGTTTATTAATACTACCGCAAAATTTAACCTTTCCATTTACAATAGACGTTTTATAAATGACTTATATAAATTATAATTCTAATAATTCGAGATTATTTTTACTAACACTTTTTAATTTTACAACTGTTGTTCCTATACATGTGTAATAATTTATCGAAGAATGTTTCACAAATTAAGATCTTGAAATTAACGGATCTTTGTGCAAATTTTGTACACTACTAATAGCAAAAGTTATGTATTATTAACAATGTACTTCGAAATATGTCGCCACTTTCACTCCTCCATCTTTGTATGTAATCTGATAGCTGGCAAAATAGAAATGAAAAAGTGAAACTAAATATTGTCGATTACCCATGAAATTTTTCCATTAATAAAAAGTATATCTTAGATTAAATCTATATTTACCTATATTCTAAGAGTAGAAATTCCGTAAATGTAATTATGATAAACTTCTACATACCCAGTGCAAGATTAACGAGCATTATATATCTTATTGCATTATAGTATTATTACATTGTAGGGACTGTTATTATTAATAATGATATTAGGCTAAAAAAGTGTCTCACTTGGTAACACTTTCATAAACCTTACATACTTCACGCCTCCCTCCCTTGTTCTTTTTCCTCGTTAGTCATACATGGTTCTTGGCTGATCCCTTTTGCGACTTCAGATACAACTTTGACTTCTTAAATCAAATCTTCAGTAATAATAATAATATCATATTCTCACAAGTTTATATCTGTTTCCAGCAAGACTTCTGCGTACCATTGTGGATTATTATTTTTATTATTATTATTATTATTATTATTATTATTATTATTATTATTATTATTATTATTATTATTATTATTATTATTACCAAATTTGGTTTTTATGAAGCCACAGTTCTTACTGATTATTTTGCGTTTGTACTGGAAAATATATTTAGTTTAGGAAAGACATAGTTTAGGAATAGGAAAGATAAAATGTCAAACATGTAGCGTTTTGAAGTTTCCCAAAGGTAAAGTGTAAATACGTATTACAAGTTGTGTGTCATTAACAAATTCACATTTTATTTCTGTCATAACTTATACTCCCCCTTTCTCGCTCTTCGCGATCACCAGGTTGAGAACCATTGGGCTAAAGGGAAAATCGATAAAAAAAAATTAATAACAGTAAAAGAATTGGCAGAATGATCTGAAAATATAAAACAACGGGTCAAGCCTGAAGACGGCACGCTAAACCTGCTGGATAAGGATAGAAGGATATCTCAGTAGTTTGGCTGCCACGTTAATTTATCGATTCATGCGTTGTATATGATTGGCACTGAAAATTAACATTAAACTAAGCAAATTGTAACTAACAAAAGCTTTAATTAAAATGTATCTTCGTCCAATAACATATTCCGTTAGTATATATTAGTTACAAATAATATTAATATATGTTATTGTTTATTTTTTTATTTTATGATAATAATAGAATTGAGGTATCTGATAAAGGAATATGTAACTATTAAAATGTAATAATATTTTGTTCATTAAAGTATATCATCGTAATAAATTCGGTACTAAACTCCGTAAGTATGTGAAATTATTTGTTGAAGTTAGAGTTCATTTTCAGCACCATCCAAGCTACGTGTGACGTGGAGATGGAATTTGAACTACCGTTGGGCGTTCAAATTTTAATGTTCTCCCATTTGAAATCGAACCGGGACTACGTGCACTAAAAGATACGCACGCTGGCTATTAGACCAGCGGGAAGGACATGTAAAATTATTCGTATTAGTTCTGTCTAATAGTGGTTTGATTGTGCCTAATAATAGCAACAATTGATTGAAACAAAAGAAATCTATTATTTCCTTAACTAAAATATTGTTGCTATTTTAGTTAAGGAAATAATAGATTTCTTTTGTTTCAATCATCTTCTGCTATCTCTCTCAATGAAGATCTTCATTGCCCATTATCTCCGAGCCTAACCATCTCCCACCACACTGTTGCTAATTAAAAATCACTGCATTATACCTTCAAGGTTAAAGTCAAATTAGAGCTAAGCTGTTCTAATGGCAATTACTCGATAAATTGAATTATTTATTCTGCAGTTGAAACAGTTAATTTTCTTCGTTTTCCTCTTCTTGTTACATAAGCTCCTTTTCGTAATTTCGATTAAAATTGCGAGCTGTTACCTCGTATTCAAACAGAAATTTGAGTAATTGTCAAATTACTTGTTCTGAGTTATTCTCCAAATAATCCTTAATTACGTTACATAGTTTATTGAAATCATTATCATCTTGTTCATCAAGTTAAATATATTTTAATATCCTACACGTGGTCTATATTTAGTGACGTCATTACTTGAAATTACTATAGACTTCCATTTTTAGAATGCTTTTTGTGTTATAAGTAGTAAATGTGGTAATAATCAATTACAAAATTATTACCTGTAGATTATTTATATGAAATTAATTAGTGTAGTACTTGAGTTTTCTTACCGAAATAGATATAGTGACGTCCTTATAGTATTGCCAGGAGTATAAATTAAACAACTTTCTTACAAGGCTGTCTATATTCTTTATTATAAATTAACGAGAAATGTTACAGTTTCGGAAGTATATCACTTCCTTCTTCAGACTACTGTTCCAACTGAAATCATATATAACGTAACATAATTTGTTATCTCTCTTCCGAAACTGTAACATTTCTCGTTAATTTATAATAAAGAATATAGACAGCCTTGTAAGAAAGTTATGTTTAATTTATGTTTAAGATAGACACGAGGCCTTTTTATAAAAATATCTAGGATTGAGTAGAAATAGAAGTATAATACAGTGGTAAAGAGTTTTCTAATAGTAGTTTAACTGAAAAAAAAATTACTCCATTTGAATTTCACGACATATTGTAGTGTTACACAAACTAAAGAGAGAACCGATTACTGTTCTGCATATTCGGTAGATTCAATAATGATATAATAATAATAATAATAATAATAATAATAATAATAATAATAATAATAATAATAATAATAATAATAATAATAATAATAATAATAATAATAAGCTTTCTCTTGAGAAATCAAACTTTCAATTTTTAGATAGAAAACGGAGCTATCAGGTATTGAAAATAATGCCTTTGTTTGTTTGCAGCAGTAAGGTTGCCTTGTTCCTTTCTTCCTTTTATTCTTCACTATACCTCCAAAGTACTGCTTTATAATAATACTAATAGCAAAAATAAGAGTGAGAAGGAGGCATGTTTAGTGTAATGCGGAATAAAAGTTCGTTTTCATTTCGTTTGCAGCCAGTTAAATAAGTAGTCAATAATAACCCAATATCAACATGCAAATTAATTACCAAGGTACCAGAAGTAAATAAGACGATACAAAAGACATAGAATGACGCTCCACAATCTGAATTTCATCTTATTGTCCTTTTTTTCTTTTTGATATGCGTTTCTTTTGAATATGGATAACAGTATACTAGTTCATAAGAGGTCGAGTGTTAGAGAGACTAACCTCACTTGTTATGAAAGAGAAAGAAAAGTTAAAAATCACTTCCATAAATATAATGAATATGTGTCTCATGATATAATATCCTAATGTATTCAGAAAATCTTCGTGAATGTACAAGACTTTGTACAGGTGTGCCAGAATACAGTTTCAATCGTGGATAGAGATGGTCCATTCTACCTCTCAACATTTCTACATCAATCTGTTTTAAAGTTTGATTAAGATATTGTATGTTTATTGAAGGTGAATTTATCGCCATTAGCGAAAAATAAAGTATTTTCTGGGTATATTTTGCTTCCAAATATATATATTTTTTAAATTGTTACGATACCCTACATAGTACATTTTTGTTATTGACACGTATAAAAATTACAGTGCGTAATGCCACTATTCACCAATTGTGTGCAAAGACTTTTACCGAATAAGTTCTTTGACCTTCAATTAAAAACACATTTACTCTTTAAAATGTATGTTTTGCAATTCAAATTGCACTAAAATCAAAATGTAATTCAGTTTATTATTTCCCAAAATTTATAAACTTGTATTTTCATTATTTACTACCCGTATTTTATATACTGAAAAAAATCTTTTCCTGTGAAAAATTCTTGTAGTTTGTTAAGACTGCATTTACTTTTAAAACTATTTTGTTCTCGAGTAGTTGTTGCTGAAAAAAATCTACGAAAATGATCTCTATATTTCAAAATAAAAATAAATGAATTAATCAAATGTAAATAACTTAAACAGTCTGTTCGTCAAGGACATAATAAAATTCATCTGTTTAAACTTTTAGTATTTCTGTCTTCGTTTGAGCTAGCAGCCATGTTACAGCTCCTGAGCTAGCTAAAAAAATTCTTCTTAGTTTTCCGACTCTGAAGGGCTAAGGGTCTTCTTCCACTCCAACTGCGAGAGTAAAGGCTTGGATGCTTTTGTCAAGAGGGCGGGAGCCATAGTTGGCCCTCTTCAACCTAATGAATCTCTCCACCATGTATTCCGCCTTGTTTCCAACAAAGTTTTCTCATCTAGAGATGCCTAGAATAATGAACCTATACCTTACTTCTAGAAAGAAAGAAAGAAAGAAAGAATGAGAGGGCAAATCTACTATTGAAGCTGTTCGGTTTTTGTTCAGGAAAACTGAAAATTAAAAATACAATTTGTTATTCGTTTACGACCATGTAAAATTTTGAGGAGGAGAGTTGAATATATGATAATATTAGTTGTAAGTCTGTGTTGCAAGCTTACATGTCAAACAAATAGTATGACTAGAAGCTAGGTCCGTACTCGGAAGTCCGATAAAAGGATGACAGTTAAGTAATACACCTAGGTACTAGAACACCACTCGGATTCTAGTGTAGACTTGAAACACACACACACAGACACACACATATATATGCGGGGGTATTTTCCAAATACTACACTAAAAGAAAATATTTTACATTGATAATATGATTTCTTTAAGTTCCGTTGTGTTATACATAATAATGTCTACAATTATTTAATTTGACAACAACGGCTCTTATTGGTACGAAAATGCTTTAAAATATGAAGCTACATAGCAATCTGGAACTTCTGTTAGCATTCTTAAATTTTGTTTCTACACCTTCAGAAATTCAGTTGATCATTATTCTATTATGGTTAGATTTGCACTATTATATCTGTGGTAAGTTCTTTTATTAATATAAATAATTAGAAAAGCATCTTATTGAACTTCCTCTAATCAATAATGAATATTATCAATCACCGATATGATCGTTCGTCAAGTGACCTATAGAAGTGTTGCATGTTAATTCAGACATACTGAATTAAATGAACAAGTGGTTTATGTACACCCGTCTGACAATCTCCTCTCAACTTTTCAGAACAACCTCATCAATTAGACTTCGAAAAAATATTTGCGTGTGAGGTTATGTATTCTGCTCGTACAGTAATTTGCAAACTTTGAAGCCCCTAAATTTCCATTACGTCCTTTACATACGAAATTCTAGATAAACTACTGAAAGCAGATGTCTTACTATTTCTCCATCTTACTTTTTTCTTGCATCTTTCTATTCCTGATACTCGCAATATTTTTTCTCCAGAATCATACCCCGAACGCCTCCAGCTTTTTTTCTGTTTCTGGAGTTGTGTATTTATGTTTCTGAAAACTGCAAACTCTACGACATTCTTAATGAATCTTTTGCTTATTAGCATTCATACGTTTTCCGAGATTAGTGGTCGTTTCTCTTCTGTAGAATATGTTCTCTCTTTTTTTTTTTTTATTCCAATTAGCGCGTCTTTTTTTAAAATTCTTCAGCCTTGTTTCCGTTGGAGAAAAACCATTTTACCTTCTGATTCGTTTGAGACTTTTTTTTATTAAAAACTTTGTCTTAAGAACACAATGTATATATGTCTGTGGTTTCTATAATCACATAACATAATGTAAATATATAATATTATATACTAGGAGATAATATGAAGGACTACGTTAGGAAAAAGAATAATCATGTCAATTAATTAAGTAATCGTGAAATTAGGGATACTTCGTGTTTGTTTATTTGGAGTGTAATATTTCTTTTCAGCACAGAGGCTATATGAGACATTTAGCTTATCGTTTATCATAGGGGATGAAAAATAAGGATACCTCACAATACTTAGTTGTTGGGTCAGGTATATGTCAATCTTCACGTTAATGAGCTCTGATAAATTCAGATGTGGTTAACCGCTCCAAAATCAAGTTGTGACAAACTTTATCTCTGGTAAACTGCACCTTACAGAAAATTGTAAGTCCGATTAATTCATAGTTTAATTGACAGTACAGGACGTAGCAAACTTCTCAATACACCGCTTTATTTTATTTTTAAAAATGGCGGAATAGAAATGAGAATTATTTCAGCGTACACTGGAAATGACCAATCTACCTTCTGAGAGGAGTAACCGTGACGTCCACCATGACAAAGGGTTATTATAATTCTTGATTAATGTTTTTACATGGAAAGAGGGCGTGACATAAATCAATATCAGAATTTTACCATAAATACATTTCTGTACCTTATTTTTAACATTTTGATTCGTTTTGGAATCAAATTTCTTGTTTATAACTAGACCCCTCGGAGGAGCACAGTGCAGTCGTTCTTTCAGAAAAAAAATGTTCCGGGGGGGCACTCTTAATATTCTGGGGGGCACTGCTGGCACTATTCTATTTATTATTATATTATAGACGTATTATTTTGGTCCTCCGGGAAGACACTCTTAAAGCTCCGGGATGCAGTGCCCCCGCCTGAAAAAAACGTCTGGAAGAAACACTGGCACGGTGAATAGAATTTTCCTAGATGTTGTTTACATCAGAATATAATTTAACAAAAGACGTATCAAATTCATATGTATCGTAATGGTAATTGAATGGTAAATGTTTTGCCATTGGTAACATGGTCATCTTCACAGCCATTCTTAAAACGCTAATTTCCATATTGATTGAATTTCTTATTTTATTCAATAGAAAGGCTTGAATTTGGAATAAAAGTTTCTGACAAAGAGAAGTTCTTTTAAACGCATGATTTTGTTTATTTAAAAATTATTATAAAATTTGTAATTTATAACTTAATATTTTTGTATTATTGTCATGAACTGAAATGAAAACTCACGTTTATGCCCTTGAGGCTAAGGGAGACGGATAAGTAAGGCAAGTGAATAATGATTTAAGAACTGGTGGAATGATAATGTGAGAGGAAACGAGAGTACCTGAGAAAACTCATGGATGTTGTCCACCACAAACTTACTTGGCCGGGGATCGAACCATAACCTCACGCACCAGAAGTGAGCGCTCTACCACTTAGCTACCGTACCCCTATAGTGCTTTAATGCCATATACCCTATAATTATCCGTAGGTTAAGAGTCTCCATCCCGGCGAAATTAAAATACCGCTAATTTTACAGTATTTATGTGATATCTTCAAATAGATAAAAGATAATTGAATTGTGAAAGAAGAGCGCCCTAGACAATATTATTTTGCGTGAGGTACCGTTATCACAAGTCACCTAGTGGCTTTATATTTTCAGCTGTTTAGAAACGCGAAAATAAATGCCAATTTTAAAAATAGCTCCAAATCGAAAGCAGATAAGTGAGTCGTGATAACGGTTTCTCATGTAAAATGATATTGTCTAGGCGCTCTTTTTCCACATTTCGATTATCTTTTATCTATTTGAAGATATCACATAATTAATGTAAAATTAGCGGTATTTTAATTTCGCCGGGATGAAGACTCTTAAGTGTCTTCATAGTATATGGTAGCATTTTTTAAAAGTAGCTATAAAAATAAAATTTTACAATAGAGTTATACTACATAATTATCTACTAAAGAAATTACTACAAGTAATTATTGATATTTGCTATTGTTTTATAAAAAATGGAATGGTTCAGAAATTCGATGCAACTCACCTTTTGCAGTTGCACTCCCCTTTTTGATACTACTTAATTAGTCAATAAAATAGTGTTTTCTTTATTACTTAATCTTCATGAATAAACAAAAAGGCCTAAGTTTCACTTGCGCAAGCATATTGGACGTGAAGTATCAATAATAATCTTTATGACATGGTGAAGATGTCGTTGAGTGAGTCAGTAAGACTGTGAAATATAACTCCACAACCTGTCTGTTAAATATGCTTTAAATAATTTACACACTTATGTGTCAAATCTATGAAGTAGTACATTCTTTTAATTAAAAGAGGCTTTATACTAGAAGACGTCTGCTTTCAAAACTCCATATGTATCGTATTATATACTGCTTCAAGACGTTGAATCGGTACGAAAGCTTTCTCTCTTTCTCTCTCTCTTGTGTTTTTTTTTTTTTTTTTTTTGCTTTTCTTTTCTTTTCTTTAAAGACCTACCCCTGTCGGTGTTCCTCTCAGCAAACCCAAAGAAAAACGAAAGCCTCACTATTGACAGCCTAAACAAACTGAAGGTCTGTCCGATTTTCCGCCGCCATTGCTTCCAAGATCCCCTGAACTTCCCAAGAATTGTGTTGAGTGGAGTGACGAGGAACCTTTAGCATAAGGGGAGGCTGCTTCAACCACCGCTGTACTTCATTCACCAACACAAGAACCCGCTGACAGCCAGATTTCCATATTTTTTTTTTCTCATTCATCTATGAAATAAGCATTACCGTACATTGGTGATGCTGTGCTATTCCCGATAGCTTTCGGGGGTGGATATGTTCTTTCTCTCTCTTTTTTTAAACTGGTCGAGGTAGTACTTTATTAGTTCGTTCGTAGTATTTTTTACTTCCACTTCATCGTTATTAGTTGTGGCACGGGAATCTTTCACTTGCTTGATCCGATCGTCATTTTCTGTTGTGTCCTGCTGCGTAAGGTAGTCCTCCTATGGTGACCAGTGACGTCCAGCATAAAAGAACTTGCGCTTAATACTTCCTCAGAGGTCTTGACTGCTTTTTCTTTCATATTTTTCCACCTCACCGAGTTTCTTTTCTGTTTTGACCGCAATGTTGTTTTTGGTTGTGTCCTCGGCTGTCAAAAGACTACTGAAGGAATGTTTAAGCGTCCTTGTATTTCCGAACCATGTACGGTCTCCACTTCTTTCTTTTTTCCCCTTCCCATCATTTCACATTGTTGAATTTCTTACTTCTTTTCCGCTCTAGAAGATAAAGACATGAATGTTTTTTTTTTTTTCCTTTTCCTAAACACTACCCGGGTCGTATGTGTAGGTAATAATCGGCCTTCTACAATGGACAGTTGTCACAAAGCAAGCTAAAAATAGACCTGTGAAGCCTTATTTGTCAAATCAATCATGGCTGCTTTTCTACTTTCAAACTTCGTGTTTATTTCTTATCCCACGATTATATATGTAACAGGAATTATGTCAGTACAGGCACAGGTCTCTTTCTCTATCTATCTATATTGTCTTTCTTTTCTCAGTTGCGAACCATGGGGACACGGTAGCTCAGTGATAAATTTTCACCTGTGGTGCGAGGAGTCCCTAATTCGATCTCAGATCACATATGTTTGTGGTGGACACCGTTGTGTCGATGAATTTTGTCGTGTTCTTCCTGTTTTCTCTTACATTCTCTTCCATAATCATTCTTTTCTCATTAATCATCCGTCTTCTGTAGCCCAAGGACGTAACCGTAGGATGTAAAATTACAGATTTAATTTCATTTGCGGACTCAAAGTTCTTAATAGTGGCAAGGAATTCGTTTGATTGGAGTTGAATGTCTTTAACAGTATATAAAACTTAAAATTACACATCTAGACTACATGTGTTTCTGTAGGGAATCAAGACCGAGTCTTCGCACCAAAGGCGGTGATGCTGAGGATTCAGTAATTAATGGGAAAGCTGGAATAGGAATATATAGAATATTTATTGATAAATATATCAATAAGTAGACTAAAGTATTGCAGTTTGAAAGAAGGGGATGGGATATCAAAACTGAAAACAATTAATTTCACGAAATCTCAACAGATAGTTAAAAGTAGAGTTGTTTTTCTTTCTTTACCTTGAAAGACTGCAAATATACAATTGACCAAAATACAGAACAGCTGTTTATTGGATGTTTCCGTCTTAGTACCCCGTTGAAAATGGATATAAACGGATTAATCGTTGGTTATGTCAGAGTTTTCGAAATCAGTCTTGTGGGCGGTGGTGTAATTGTGATTATAACCATAAAACATGGACATGATTCATCACAGTTTGACCGTGAACAAATCGTAGGATCCAACATAATTCAACATCTCGATTTTCAGGTGGCCAGTCCTCAAGAACTTTCTATGAATATGACAGGAATATTTGAATTCGAAACAGATACCAACAGCATAACACAACATAAGTGATGGAAAAAGAGAATCTTGAGACCGAAAAGGCTGAACAATGATAATTAGCTATTACCTAATGAATGTTAGGTCACACCATTATTCATTGTTAGCACATCAACCTATGATTATGCACTCGACCTTTCTGGTATCGGAAACTGAACTGTTTATCACAGCTTTCTTGTCTCCTAATCTGATAATTTTTGTTTTCTCAAGTGTTTCCGTCAGAAAATGGAATCCAAGCGTATGTAGCAATGAGCCCATCTTACCATGAATTTAGCTGATGGCTGTATAATATCGGTAGTTAAATTCTGTTGGATCTCGAGAAATTCACTAGTGAAATATAACTACTTCGACACGTGCAACGTTCACAGATTTTATTGCTTACAATTTTATCTTATGAATTTTTGTCGATGGAAATGGTTTGTGTTTGATGATAATGCAACCACACAAATTTCGCATAAATTACTCAAAAATGATTAAATTATCCCTTTACCGATTATTAGGAAATTCCTATTCCCAGGCATTTTTTTGGTTTTTATGCTTACCGTTGTTTAACTACCCATTGAACATGTATAAAACATTGTCTACTTTTTTCAATAGCTTTAGCTACTGCTAGAAAAAACAGTTTCTTTCAGAAGAACCATTGAACGTTTCTTGATGGATAAACCCACGCTTCGACCCCACTTCAACTCTTAAATACCGTATCATACCGAGTAGCCGTTGGTATTCGGGTGGGAAGAGCTGCATGGTTTTAGGTAGGCAGATATGTTAATACTTTGATACGTCAGTTTATTAATTTAGAAATTAAAGTGCATAATTGGTCATAGCAATATACTATATTTTCATCAGTATAAATATTTACGTACCATTCGCTGGTAAACATTAATGTAATAGTCAGTAACTTGAGTAAATGTTTTTACTGCAGTAGCTGTGAATATTGATAATTACTAAATCATTCCACTGCTAATTGAATACTAACATAACTGATCACAGAAAAATGTTTTCACCATTGTTTCTATGTGTGAGCGATTATAAACAATATAATGTTTAACTGTAACTCAAACAGCAGTATATTACTGGATAAATTGTGTAGGCTTCAGCGACATGTCTTCCATGGAAGCTGTGGAAGAATCATTTGCTTTAAAAGTTTGTGTTGTTCATAATTACATACTTACTATTACTACATACTTCTTCATAATTACATAATGTTCCTTTACTTTGTTTAGTGAAATACAATATAGTTATTCCGAATTAGCAGAGGAGAAATTTCCAGGCTTGGCCGGGGTGCCATGTTCCGATCCGAATTCCCTTGGCTTAACTGCCTTTAATATATGTAGTTGCTCAATATCCTCTTTGGATATGACTTGCAATTTACGTAGGCTGGTGCGCTGACTGATTTTGTGTGTTTTCAGTATTACACAGCTTATTGATTTCAATAAATTGAACTATTTTTATCAAGTGTTGTATTCGCATTTACTTCCGTCTATCGTATGTTGTGAAAATACGTTGTGTGTATAACTTAGAAATTCATATCTCTCCGTTGGTATCTATGCAACTTAGGAAATTCCATCTCTCCGTTGCCATCTGACATTCTATAAATAATAATAGTACGTGACTTCGTTATTTCAAACTAGATAACTATAATTTAAGCTTTCTACTCTGTTGAAATAGAGATTACATTAAAAAAAAAAAAAAAGTAATTTGCCTAATACTTCGGTTGTAGTATTAGATTCCTTTAAATTGTTATTACAATGTTGGCATTGTCTATGTAAAATATGATACGGTTTTTACATAGAACTATAAAATTTCACTTTCCTTTCATTAGTTACATCACTAGATGTAACTTTAATGCCACAGATTAATTGCCCAAAATGGCTGTACTGTAGAGCATCAAATTAAATTGTTTTCAATATCTAATTTCTATAATTACAGAATTATCTGTGACCAAAATGGCGCGGAGGACCCGATTCGCCAAATTCTATGTATAACTTGTCAACACAAAATAATATTCCAATTCACGTTTGTTTTAACGCCCAGTGACTTGTATGTACACATAAACCACATATAAAATAATTTTATCTCAAAATAAATTTGTCAAAAAACTGAAAATGATTCTAAGTAGAAATGTGTATTAAATTTGATGTAGAATTTAATATATCGCCCTAACGTTATATTTCTTCGTGATTTTCTTTTACGGTCCCAACTGTAAAATTTTAACATTGTAGAACTTGTTAAACATATGAAAATACTATGCTGTGAAGTGAACAATTCATTGTAGAATATTACGGCTGAATTGTTTGAAATGAGTTTTGGAAGATAGTAATTACTAGGGATGGGCAAAACCTGTTTTTATAAAAACAGAAAACCGGTTTCTATAAAAACCGAAACCCGAAAAACCGACATTTCGGTTTTCTCCAAAACCGGTTCGGTTTTCACCGAAACTGGTTTCGGTGAAAACTTTTCGAAAACACGTAAGACTATTTCTGTGGAAATAGATTCAGTTTCCAGAGAACAACGAAACACCATTCTGGTCAGAAATAGAACAAATTTTTTAGAAAAAACGAACCGGTTTTGAAGAAAACTTTCAAATTTTCAAAAACCGGTTTCGGTTTTTCTAAAAACCGAAAAACCGGTTTTTGTGCCCACCACTAGTAATTACCTACTTCAAGCTGGGTTTTTATCATATCACTTTGATTTAAGAAAGAGAGGTTCAAAATTAATGCCAAAAATAGAGTTTTTCATGAATTTTTAAAGAGTTTGGTTTACCGGAACTCCTACTTAAGGTGCCTGTCGGTGTATCCGTCCGACCGGGAGACAAAAAGTCTCGAGAACTCTTTGATGGATCACCTTCAATTTTCGCAAGGATGTAGAGCATTAAAAGTTAGGAATCGAGTACGTTGCTGGAGATGATCCATCCAGTTGATCTGAACATATGGCCCCATGTATTCTCCAATAGCGAGTTACTATACCTATAGATAGATTGCCCCTCGGTAGTATGCAACTCAAGTATACTTAAAAGCCAGGTTGGTTGCATACTATTCAATTACTTTTCAATATTCTATATATTCCATCTCCATTTTTCTACTAAAACCGAAAAGTGATAGAAATACCACTTCCTGTTTCAATATTAATTTTTAAAAATATCACACCATACAAACTAATTTCTTTCATACGGTGTACGCGTGACACCGATGCTTTTTATCATTACACTTTCGTTGAAATATGTATTCTAAGGAGGGAAGGGGGTTTAAATATTTTCCATATACTTGATCTACCCGTACGAGAAACGAGCATTTCAACTAGTACACTAATAAAAATGAATGCGCTATAAATAAGGTAATGTACACTTAAGAAACAACTCCTTCATTTCAGATTGGTTTATTTCCAGCATTTGCTGTGTGTAGAATGAACTTTTACAATACACTGTTGGGAGTTCTGGAAGCTGTTCTGGTGCCAGAATTCCGCCTGTTGACTGTAAAAATTAAGTCCATGTTCCAAAAATGACGTCTCGACGTAAACTGAAGTGATTATTATTTCTACAATCAGCGACAAAAGTTCTTTCCATTTGATGACATTAGTTTCGTAAATAGCTTCAAAATGGAAAAACAATTTGAGTACAATTTTAAGTAATTTTTTTTAAAAAAAACTAATTTTTTGTACGTTCCGCCATACCATACCGCCGTTAGTCTCAAAATAAATTTTATCAAATAGAAAGAACTTTTATCGCTGACGTACAATGACACATAAGTTCGCAACATTCATCTGACAGATTTAATGATTTCACACATATACTAATTAATTGACTAACTGTTTCACTTCTGGATTTGAGTTAAGCATCTTGTCCAAATTCTCTTTAAGTTTGTTTTTCAGCTTCGCTTGAGTCAGAACTTAAAGAATTTGTGTGAAATTAATATCATGAAAGGCTGCATCGTTCTCTAAAAAAGAGTATTCCAGAGGGTAGGAAAAATACTTTCTAAGGGAATTACCAATAATGTATAATGATTCAATGTAAAAAAAAAAATTAAAAAAAGTTCCAGTGTCCCTCTCAGGGTCCCAGACGGGATCCAACTCAAAATGTTGGAATGGGAAAGGGGTTCAAGTTGAGTATCGTATGAAAGCTGATGTTAAGTGAAAGAAGATGAAACAAGTCTCGACTCTTGATGATAAGCTTGTGCAAAATGGCGGTAAATCAAAATGTCAACACAAGCGTGTTGAAACATTCTAGTTTTTTTTACGTGTTACCGTTTCAGATTAATAGGAGTGGGCATAGACTTTTCAGTAATGCTTCTGTTGACATTTTGATCCACCACCATTTTGCACAGGCTTATCATCAAGAGTCGAAACTTGTTTCATCTTCTTTAACAACAACTTTCATATGATTTGCAAGTTGACCCCCCTTTCCATTTAAAAGTTTTGAGTTGGACCCCGTCTGGGACCCTGCGGGGGCCCTGGGACAATTTATTTTACTTTGATACGTTGTACTTTTGAAATGATGAAAGACATGTTTTTCTGTTTTCATATCTGTCTCTCAGTTTCAGATTTTTCAAGGTTGCAACGGACTTTCTGGTTACGCTTAAAGATTTTAATAAAAATGGGTAAAGTGCTGCCCCAAAGCAGAATGCATGAGACCTCCCCAATTTTGGTAACTGGGTTTGATCTTACCTTGACCCAAGTTTTCAAGAAATATATACATAACCTCTACTTTGTGGGTTCAGGTTCAAGTATATCCCGGGTAAGAAAATAATACGATATTTTCTTTCTTCAAATATTAATGTAATTATTTGTATGGTATTTTTCTGATAGTAAGTTCAGAAGTATTTCCAAACTGTTTTCGATTTGAATTCAGTCACAATTGTCAGTGCAGAATCAACACTGTGAGAGGCAGTACAAAAGAATCAATTACTTTATAATACCTTAATAATAATAATAATAATAATAATAATAATAATAATAATAATAATAATAATAATAATAATAATAATAATAATAATAATAATAATAATAATAATAAAAAAATATAAAAGATTGTAACCGTATTATTATTATTATTATTATTATTATTATTATTATTATTATTATTATTATTATTATTATTATTATTATTATTATTATTATTATTATTATTATATGAACTTCAATTCTGAGCAATGTAGTTTTGATGGAGGTAAAATCATTTGTGATATTATTGACAGTTATATCAAATGTAACTATGACCAGGGAGAGAATGCGTTTTTTTCTTTCTTTCGTTAGTTTTATCACTGATTTCTTATTTGTTTTCCCTATTGATTAGTAATTTATTCGGAAATTCATATCGTTCGCCTCAGCGACTAGTAAGTAATATGTCATATTTGATCTACTCATACCTTCATTTTGAATTAGGATTAGTAGTGTACTTTCAACCAATGACTGATCAGTGTAAATTACACTCAAATCAAATCCCCTTAGAGCCCTACAATCAATTATAGTGCTTATCACAGCGATTTGCAATAATTGCTGTATACGCCTCGTTTGCATAATCATATGTGCTTCAAGTTCGATTAATGTTAAGAAACCCTTAGGGAACAGAGTTGGAGGGTTCATGCTTCATAGCTACTGTTTGAGAGGGTTGTTTTGTTCTGGGAATACATAGTTACAAGAGTTGAGGGAGCGTTTGCTTAATGGACTT
Source organism: Thermobia domestica (assembly GCF_964235325.1). NCBI lineage: Eukaryota > Metazoa > Arthropoda > Insecta > Zygentoma > Lepismatidae > Thermobia > Thermobia domestica. The sequence continues at coordinate 101,027,788 of NC_137455.1, forward strand.
GATGATGAAATGAACTGACGGTTATTGGCTTCATCTCTGATTGTTCCAAACGGAAGATTTGCCTCTCTCAACAGACAAGACCACAATTTCCCTCAGCATCACTACTGGATCAGTGTTGCTACCATATACGTAGTCCTTACCACCGGATTTCTCATGCGAAAGAGGCGTATTATTTCAAGAATACAACTACTTTGTAACATTTCACAAGTAATGTAGATGTAAACTATGAAGAAGTGTGTTTATCATAGTTAGGAAAAGACAACAATAGATGCAATTCGTCAGATAACAGTGTATTTTGCTGTATATAAAGGACATAAATATAATAATTTCTCCTAGCAAAATAAAAGGTCAATCATTATTAATTGATAACGAAGTATATACTTTGCAGAGCCACAAAAGTTCGTTATTTTCGATTTCCTTAGAAACTACATGATAATTTACCCTTAATTATATTATTCTGTTCACCTTTATGTTATCTGTCGACTAATGTGTGACATATTTAGACAATAGCTATTTTAGTTAAACAGAAATTAGCGTTTAAGAGTTAATGACAATTTTAGGCTATATATCATTAACCGGTCTGTGTACTTTTGTCTTCCTAGTGGTATAATGAAGAGATTAATGAGACTATGTTTCATTATCAGTTTTACTTCAATAAGTAATGTGGTTCTAGTACAACATCAACTTTTAAGTTTCCAAAAGAAAGTTTTTTTTTATTTATTTATTTTCTTGAAAACAATTCATACTCACTTATACCCTTTTGTTCAGGTCAATAAGACGTTCCAATTATTATATATAATATCTTTGGGCTTTTTTTTTTCGTTAAATGCTAACTATATTGTAGAATTTATTCTAGGATTCAATAGGCTTGTGCCCCATGTTGTTGTATTTTACACTGGATTTTGATAACAGTAATATTTGTAGTGCCTTACGTGATGCTTACAGCATCAACCATTACGGTATAATGTTGCAAGTACGATTTTTGTTTCCCAAGGCAAAAAAACACTATTATTAAATGGGAATTCAAAGTCTACAGTAAACACATTTAAAGAATAAAAAGAATACGTTGAAAAAATATCCAACACCGAATAGAATATCATTTTTTCATGTCCAGAAGATCGAAGTTTCTTAACATGTGTTCTATAACTTCCAGATATAGAACTACACAGTACATACAAACTACTGCCACATGTTGTAGTAGCCACATTTTTTTGTAAAGAATTAAGATATTACCCTTTTCTCAAAAAGAAGAATGTGCTACTCATTGAATATGATTATGATTGAATATGATTGAACATTAAGCAAAATAGCATAAGTTTTGTACTTTGTATGCACTAAATACATTTGTATCACCTAATTACGTTTATAAATGAGATGCATAGAGTTTATAGTTGAAATGAAAAATACATCTTTCACTAGGCTAAGAAAATTTTAGGATAATATAAAGATTGATCTTAGGAGTCTTAATTCCAAGTCCGATTAGATTGAAATGGAAAATGAAAGTATCTAATGACAAGTTTTTAATTCTGCAGGAGTGTACCTTCGTGTTTCGTACACCATAGAAGTGGTAATGGTAAATAAATTATAATCAGAAGCAGAGCAATTTCCTTAAGTAGAGACCGTGTACTGCTTAATAGAGTGTTAAGTTTTCCATTAGAAATTATTGTTTGGCCGTAGTACTTAATGCTATGTTCAAATAGTGACCTAGTGCAATGTTCATATAATATACCATGTAATAGCCCTATCTATTTTTCTATTTTTAGAAGAGGAATTTACAAGAGATATGGAGTACTTCACACACACACACACACACACACACATATATATATATATATATATATATATATATATATATATATATGTATAAGCATATTTAACTTTAATCTGAGAGTTCAATCACTGTTCGTAGTTTTCTTGTGTAAATGAAGCCAAATGTTGGCTACCAATTTACTTTTCTTTCTCCTTTGGTGTAAAATGTAAGGTACTATTGCAAATACTAAGTTCCAATATTACCCTGTTAAAGTCAGGATATGCTTACTAAAGGCGATTGTAGTTAACATTTCGCGTACAGAGCATTTATGATCTAGGGTTACGTTAACTTATACAATATCAGACGTCATATCATATGACAGTTGTCAGTAGTTACTAGTAGGCCTATTAAGTATTTCGTTCTTTAGTATAGACTATAGGTAAAGAGAGAAATCTCACATACGTTTATTTTTATTTATTAATTTATTTTTTACTTTTACTTGCATAATTTTGCCCTTTAAGCTAAGCGCTATGACAAATGTAGGACGAGTGTAAAATGAAACAATATATATCATCTATATCCTGAATGGGATGTAAACTTGCTATTAATGTCTTGCGATCGCCTTAGGCACCTTGATCGTGCCAACTGGCTCTCTCAAATGTAAAATCACATGCTTTAAGAGCTTAATAAAATTAAGCATACTAAGGTATGTTCTTTCGTTCAAAACCATAATTTTAAAAAGTAAACATTTTTCATTCATTTACTGGCTACTTACGTTGATTTCAACCAAGCAATCGGGCATTGATATAAAATTTGGAAAAATATATTGTCATTTGGAAACATTGTAGGAGTTATCAATTGTAACCTCGATTGCTTATGAGGGAGTGAATTCTGGTGAACCAATAATTTCAGCCCTTTAGCTTGCGTGGCTCAAGCTGTGGACCAACGTGCTTCAAAGCTTCAGAACAATTCGTGGCAGCTGTTGGGCTGGTAGGGGTGTCTGTAAGCCGACAATGGAATTAGGATTTTCAAAGGGCAAACGAATGTAGTTGCGTACTGCCTGAGCATGCGCTGCTGTAACTAATGAATAGTCAGTCATTAGCCTTGTGAAAGATTTATATTACCACCTGGTTAGAGCAAGATTAAATATTTTTCTCTCTTTCTGATGTATGTAGCTGTTCTAATAAGAGCTGCAGTGACATACTTGGTAAGATTAAAACTACTATCTGAACAGCCCAAGTTCGATACCATGGAAGCAGGTTTTATTTACTTGTTTTCTTGTTTTCATATGAAATGCACCTCAGAGCTTCGTCCAGAATTTACCAAAAGGGCATCTGAAGAAGACCTAGTGGGTAATGCTCACACATCTTTTCGATTTTTTTTTAAAATGAGCCGGTGGAAACGGATGCATATGAACTATTTTTTAATAGAGAAAGGAATTTTAGAAGTACGCGTTCCTTACGGAAATTAGAAGTAATTTTGAAATAACATAAATGTAAAGGATGTAGTATATTACCAGTACTTCATTGGTCAGAAGATTGTGTTCTCATAGAATATCAAACCAAAAATGTCTTCGAAATAATATACACGCAAAAGTTATGGTGTATTATCAGTACAGACGGTTGTAGATATTGATAAGAAGATCGTGTTCCTGTAATTTATCAAACCAAAAGTCACTCACACAAGGAATAGACTTGAAAAAAAATAGAAAATTATATTTTTACTGTAATAAAGACAGAAGAAATCTTTCATAAGAGAAAATAATTAAAATTTTAATTTATGACTATATAAATTATCGAGGTATGTTGAGAGTAAAAGATGTGAATTGAGTATTTTTTCTTCTGTATAGAAGCAGAAAATTTAGATATAATCCAAGTTCTGTACCTGTTGAGTAACGCTTCGAGCGAAGTGGCTCAAGTAATAGGGCGTTGGTTTCGCATCCGAGAGGTCGTGGGTTCCAATCCCGCTGTCGACGATCCTGACAGGTTTTTCAGGGTTTCCCTCAGTCCTACCAGGCCAATGCCGGGATGGTACCTACTAAACAGGCCCTGGCCGATACCTTCCCAAATCCTTTCCATTGTTGTTGGATAACCAGTATAAAATGGCCTCTGAGCTGTATCTGGTGACTGTTAAATAAATAAATAAATAAATAAATAAATAAGATAAATTGCATGAATATTCATTATTCAAGTAAATGTTTAAATATTTTTTTTACTCGTGTTGTTCGAATGATTATCCACTGGTTGGTTAAGGACTTAACTTCCTTTTTCAGCACCAAGCTTAATGCAGTATTCAAACCGCTTAACCTCCTATCAGGAAGCAAATTCGAAAATGAAATGAAATCTCCCAGTTTTAACGTCTCATGATTATGCTCGTTAGGCTGAGGGAGATGAATGCTTAAGGCAAGTGAATGATGATGGAAGAATTGATAGAATGAGAAAGCGGAAGGAAACGGGAGCATCCCGAGAAAACCCACGGACACGATATTGTCCAGCACAAACTTACTTGGCCGCGGATCGAACCAGGAATGCCACACCCCCAGAAGTAAGCGCTCTACCAGTAAGCCACTGTGCCCCCAGAAACTGATCCGAGCCTCCCTCTCCGAAGACGTTTATGCTAATCATACATGCATGAGGGAACTTGAACAATTATTCGTGTGTTCGAATATCTATAATAGCTACTAAAGAAATATAAGTCATTATTTATGAGAGATATTCTTCTGAATTAAAATGAAAGACGCGAATGAAAAGGAATGAAAAGACTCCATTTCAACTAAGAAGAACTGAGCTTACACATTGTAGAATTTCGATAAATGACTTTAATCAGTTAAAAATAATCAGTTTCTAATATGTTCTTGTTGCTAAGCTGTTTAAAATTTATGACGAGTATCACTGACCAAACTTAAGACGTCATAATTAAGGTTTCTTGTCAATGAAGAAGGTCTAAATATCGAAAGTAGAATACTGTACTGATACAGTCAATCCTTTTGAGTTGGTCTCCATCTCTTGCATAATTTGACTGCATATCCGACAAACAATGTACAGTGCAAGTGAAATCGCATTTATGTTAGCCACTCTCATTTCCACAGAAAGTTATACCAATTATTATCACCTTCTACAATCATAATATGGCATAAGTGTAGACTGTTTTTTCATTGAAGTTTAGCGTACTTTTTTCAGCAACGAGGTTATGTGAGACGTGGGGGTACAATTTAAGATAGAATTCGAACCTGATAACGTGTTAAATGCTCTCCCACCGAGAATCGAACACGGGGCCTTGTGCACCAAAGGCACACTTTCTAACCACTAGACAAACAGAAGGGCTAGTTTAGCTGTAGAGTAGCTACATGGTTTCTCAGATGTGGAGAGCAGTCTAATTAAGGAAGAGACCGAGTTTAAGAGGTAATTACTTTTTTTTAAACTGTAAACCCCTATCTGGTATTACACTCCATAATTTGTTTAAGATAAACATTCTTTATAAAACCAGCGTAAGTTTCATTTTAAATAATATTACCAAATTATAAAATATTTTCCTCGATTTCTGAAATATTTTAACAAAGATAAAATTACCGTATTTGCTGATATACAGGGTGTTTCAAAACAACACCGACAACGTTTGGGAAGTGATTTCTGACACCAAGATAAGACAAAAAGTATAGACCAACCGCGGTGCACAAATGTTTATTTTCGGAGTTATGAGCAGACGAAAACATGAAAAAATTAACTTTAAAGATCCATAGCTCCAAAACTATGGGACCTACCGTAGTCGGGTCAAGACTTCACTTAGGAGCTAGTATGTGGTCTATCAAAAAAATCCATGTTTCAGAATGCTAAGGTACTCGCACAACAATTTTTATAGAGGGAGTTTGGCTATGGGCATATAGTAGTTTCTAAGTGAAGTCTTGACCCGACTACGGTAGGTCCGATAGTTTTGGAGCTGTGAACCTTTAAAATTAGTCTATCTATCTATCTATCTATCTATCTATCTATCTATCTATCTATATATATATATATATATATATATATATATATATATATATATATATATATATATATATATATATATATTTGTCAGCCCAGAACTCCGAAAGTAAGCATGTGTGCACCCAGTTAGTTTGTACTTTTTGTCTTATTTTGTTGTCAGGAATCACCTCCCAAATGTTGTCAGTGTTGTTTTGAAACACCCTGTATGAGACGCGCTCCATTTTCTCTATTCAACTTGAAGGAAAGAATATTTTCACTGCGCATTATCAAGATCTTTTAATTAAAAACAAGTAAACTATATTTACTGAGTCAATGAACTGTACCTAGCTGAAATGCTGTTGTACACCGTAAGGAAACAAAGAAGACATCAAACTACACAGAATCCTGAAAAAAAAATAAAATGAAAATAATCAAACACTGTATTGGTGTAAAGACATATTTCATTTTTGGACTTATTTTCAACTGAAAAAAAAATGCTCGTATACGTCGACAAATACGTTAAGTGGATGGTACTCCAATTACTTCACGAATTCAACACATATGCACACAAAAGATTAAAATTTCAAGATCATTGATATTCCTGAAACAAATTTTAACCACTGATGTCAAAACTAAATTCAAAAATTCTACAAAGCCTGAACTATAGTGGATACTTGGATTTGTAAGAGGGCATTGTATGAAGCTGTAATAGGTGAAAAAGAGATGATAGCTATTCAAAATAGGATGCATCTACCACCATTGATGAGGCAGCCGAGAGAAAGGATATAAGGTAGTTAAATAAGGGAGAGAATGAAAGAAAGAAAAAGACAGACAGACAGAGACTGTAGGTCACGAGGCTTAGACAATGTAGTCTCCTGCCCATTATTGTGAAAGCCCGGATCCTGTACGTGATGCACGACAATGGCTAAACCATCGCTGATCTCTCTGTTTGGGAATACCTTTTGTTCCCGTCTTTGTTCAAATTAGCGTTTCCTTTTTCTATTACATGTTATGTTCTAAAACCTGTATTCTAGGAAGGGGAGGTTTCCCCACCATACAACAACCCCTTTCTTTCATCCATATACTTTTCTTTATATGCTCGATACTGGGTGTCATCGCAGTATATTCAAGAGAAGTCTCAGTATGCACCACATACACATACATACCAGTAAATTACAGTTTTTACAGAATTATTTTTTACTTCAATCATTTGGTTTCTGTATACAATATGTTTAGCATCAAGGTTTCATAAAGTACAAAACTTTTATTTTTCTTTACCATTTTTCGAGTCGCTTGTGCTTTTAAAGCTTTATTTCATTAATGCATTGTATATTTTTAATTGCTTTATTAATGTATAACTTTGTATTTGTATTTGTGAATTTACATGTTTTGGTTGGACATTCGCATGGAGATTTGTAATCTGTCAAAGATGACGTAATAATTGCGACCACGATGATGTTGATAATGATGATTTGGTAATGTTAATATGATAATATACAAATTATATGAAAAAGGTTTTTAAAAATTTGTTAGGTGGAAAAGAGATGATAGCTATTTAAAATAGGTATAGTGAACTGAGGGAGAGAATGAGAGATAGGAAGAAATAGATAGAGATTGTTAAAATTTGAATAATTCATTATTCAAGTAATGGATCCCTCGAATGATTGTTCGAATATTGATAACTAATATTAAGATATTTGAATATTCAAATAATAGCAAAAAAATTTATTCAAATGTCACAACACTGTTTTGTGTCTATCTGTCTATTATATATACACAAAAATTACATTTATCCTGAAACGATATGAGATTAAGTCTTGAACTCTTTCTTAATAGAGTTCTGCGTATGCCATATGTATATAAACAAAATTACTTATCATTCCTTTTGTATAGTTCGTAATTTAATTACGTTAACAGTTGAACATCAAAAGGTTCTACTATCACCACCAATAGATAGCAGCACGTGTTCCTAACTTTCCAATGTATTTTAAACGGAGCAATAACGTTCAAAAATCAATCATATCCAAAAGATGAATATTCAGACTTCATCCGAAGACAAATTGAATAAATAATCCGTGCAGTGAATATACGAGGGCTATCCAGAAAGTAGATTACGTTTTCGTCTGTGTCCGCTAGGGGCGGGGCTAGCGCGGCCATCTTGGGGTCAGAGCGTTGCGCAGCTCAGTCGGCATCTAGCCGTGCTAGTGAGAGGTTCGTGCTGTGCTCCGTTAAGATACTGTGACGGTTTGAAATGTCTGCGTTAATTGAAAATCCCGCGAGCTGCGAGGTGCGTGCAGTAATAAGGTTTCTGACAGCAAAAAACTGTAAACCGATAGAAATCTATCGGCAGCTGTGTGAAGTGTATGGGGACAACATTATCACTGAAGGTGGAGTGCGACAGTGGGTCATAAGATTTAAAAATGGCCGAACCAATGTTCACGACGAAGATCGAAGTGGGAGACCCAGCAAAGTGACTGCCGAACTTGTCGAAAAAGTCGATGTTAAAGTCCGTGAAAATCGAAAGTTCACAATAACGGAACTTTCTTTGAGTTTTCCACAAATTTCGCGAAGTTTGTTGCACGAAATCATCAGCGAAAAGCTTGGTTACCACAAGTTTTGTGCAAGATGGATTCCAAAAATCTTGACAGAGGACCACAAAAATCAGCGAATGGCTGCAGCGTTGCACTTTTTGGACGCCTACAATAAGGATGGTGACTCTTTACTCGATCGCATCGTTACTGGTGACGAAACATGGGTGAAACACGTGAACTGTGAAACGAAATTGCAATCAATGCAGTGGGGGCACACAGGTTCTCCCCAAAAACCCAAGAAATGCATGCAAACAATGTCGGCAAGGAAGATGATGGCGACTGTTTTTTGGGACAGAAAAGGTGTGATTTTGGTGGACTTCCTGGAAAGAGTCACTACAATAAACGCTCAAAGGTATTGCCAAACTCTGCAAAACCTCAGAAGAGCAATTCAAAACAAGCGCAGAGGAATGTTGAGCTCTAAGATTTTGTTGATTCACGACAACGCCCGGCCCCACACGGCAAATGTCACGCGTGAAGTTCTTGAATCTTTTCAGTGGGAGTTGTTTCCTCATCCGCCGTACAGTCCCGACCTGGCACCGAGCGACTTCCACCTATTCCCAGCAATGAAGAAGTGGCTGGCTATGCAGCGTTTTGATGACGACGAACAGCTGCAAGAAGAGGTAACGAAGTGGTTGAAGTCGCAGGCGGCCGAATTTTTCGACGAAGGAATTTCCAAGCTCGTACATCGCTACGATAAATGCCTTAATTTGAATGGTGACTATGTCGAAAAGTAGTATTTGTGTGTGGCTTTCATCTGTATATAATAAAATTTGTTTCCTATACTTTGTTGATTTTTTATTCCAAAACGTAATCTACTTTCTGGATAGCCCTCGTATATAAAACTAATAATCGAGAGATGGGAATACTTGCCTTCTATCTTTCCAATGTATTTTGTAGGGAGCGACAATATTCAAAAAGTTCAATGAAATCCAAGAGACGAATATTCATACTTCGCCCAAAGACAAGTAGAATAAATAACCAGAGAACAATCCGTCCAGTTTTGATTTTGTTTCTTTCATTGTTGAGAGAGTTTCACCATTGACAACATGTTTCTGGAGAGTATAGTAAGTGCTCTCAACAATGAAAGAAATAATAGCTATATATTATTTCCTTCATTGTTGAGAGAAGAAACGAAGTCAAAAAACTGGACGGATTATTCTCTGGTTATTTATTCCACAAGTCTTTGGACGAATTAAAATATTCATCTTTGATTATTTGATTTATCTTTGATTTATTTGTTTTGAATATTGTCGCTCCCTACAAAATACATTGGAAAGGTAGAAGGCAAGTGCTTCCATCTCTTGATTATTAGCGCTCCTTTAAATTTATGTATCTTAATAGATCCAGTCTTGATTTACTCGTCTTTGAAGGCATTGCCTCGTAGTTAGGTATACTATTCTTATAATTGTCTATGGTTGAAGTATGGAAATACTCAAGTTAATAAAATAGCACATCTCTTGCATGAAATACCTCTGATACATTTAACACAAATGCAGCCACATGGTAGATTTTCGATTGGATTATAATGAATCTCTGCTTCGCTGCCATCGGTGTTCAATTACCCGTCAGCGTACAGTAATACGAGAACTACAGCTGGTATTAAACAGTGATTGATGGTTATTCTTATTGGTCTAATTTAGTATCAATTATTATTATTGTTGTTGTTTAATTACTTGATTGTAGTTTAATAACAATCTTATGACAGCACATTTGCCAGTAATTCTTTGTCATTGACTGGAAAATTTTACAAACGACACCATTTGACAAATTACCAATTTTGACGATTATATTATTCATTTGTCATGTGATACAAATCAAATAGTTTTGCTAATTTTTCGTAGATCAATATGACACTGAAATACGTATTTTTCTGTGAGCATTTTTTTTAAACAAAGAAAACAAAGTCTAGTTTTGTCTCTGGATAGTAGTAATATTGTAAGCTTCATTCGCTGGCGTGCTTGCATCGTCGGATCTCTTGTGAGTTTCTCAAACAGATGGATCCAGTTAAGAGTTCCGACTGAAAACTTGACAGCTCTGCAATGCTCAAGACTGGAGTGACAGTTCATATATGAGAAGGAGAGATAGTGAGCGAGAGAGGAAAACCAACATGTGTCTGCTTTTGTAGAATTTCCAATGATGTACCTTGAGATTCGGATCTGTTATTTTTCCCTGTAGAAAATACTTGTGTTGTTTTGAAACGGGAAGGGGAGGAGAAACTGTTGTTTCTTTTATTTGTTGAATAGAAATTGTTTAGGATGGTAGATTCTGTGAGGCATTTCTTTACATACCCTTCCTTACTAGTTTTTTTTCTTATCATTTATATCTTATTATTACTGAATTATTTCCATTACTTTCATTTGTACTGTCAATCCCACAAAAAACGTCAACTTTTCAAAACAAAAATTCACATCTCAGATGGTTGGTGGATTGACTTGGAGTTTTGTGTTCCGTTCAGCATCGAAGCTTTATGAGAGCTTAACGTGGGATCCGAACCACATGACCTCCACCAGAGATCGAATCTGGGTCTAGCATGCTAATCATACTGCCATGAAGAAGTTCTCAAATGTTAGAACATCGAAAGAAATATGGCATAGTAATAGTGCTTGAAAGTATAGTTCTTTTCCATTGTACTTACTGTGTGCAAGACTAGTGCTCGTATTGCAATTCTATAACATATTGGAACATATGATTATTCTGTAACAGAATGATTTAAGGCAAAGTATCAGAAAGCAAGTTATGTTAACGATACTCATTCTGTAAACAATAGAATTTTGCTTTAAAATGTCAGAAGTTGCAGATAAATGTTCTACCAAATGTTCTTTTTAAAAATCTTTCCTATATTCTATTAGGCTAAAAACTCATCGAATTCATAATATTTTATGAATAGTTATTTTAAAGAAATATAAAATTTTAACATTTTATGCCTTTTTTACAATATTTTAAAAATATCCAAAACACACACACACACACACACACACACACATATATATATATATATATATATATATATATATATATATATATATATATATATATATATATATATATATATATATATATATATATCCAAAACGTGTATTTTTTAAAAGTAGTAATTTCTTCTATTTTTCTTCTGCATCCTATATTTAAAACGAAACCAAAAAAGGAAAAAGAAAATGGAAAATGCTAGAACGTGAAAGAGAGAGTTTGATACTCGAAATTATTTTGATGTAACATTTTCTCAGGACAAGGAAAGATGAACTGTTTCATATAGTGAAATGAAATGATAGAAACATACTTTCTTTGTAGTATTTGTATTTTTCTTTTCTTTTCCTTTTGTTAATGAATTAACTTCATTCTTTAATATTCTAGAGAAAGTGAATGAATTAAGAATATCGACCACGCCTCTGAAAGGGCCGGAAATAGTACGGTCAACACACTGTTTCTCATTAGCAAACTGACTGGACCCCCCGTCTTTGCAAGGTCAACAAGTCAAACAGGGGAATCTTTGCTGCTTCTCGCGCCCTCTTTGCTGTCTTTCATAGTTCGTTTGTAAAATTTCATGTTTAAAAGAATCAAAGGTGACGTTCGTTGATGCTTCTGAGTTTGAATGGCTGCAGTTTTTATATTACAAATTATACCCTAATGTTCAGTTGAGAGATCGGTCTTCCGAAATGGGAAATAACAGTTTCCAACTAGTAAATAATATATATTCTTGTTTAGTATGAGAACTGGGAGATTGGGTAGTAAATTCAAAATGTAAAAATACCATTGAATCAGTGGAAGCAAGATGTAGGAAAATTATGCAACCCGAATTAATTGAACATTTAGATTTTATGTAAATTATTCGTTTGTGTTGTTACATAAATTATTGCAACTCGACTGAGTAGTTTCACCAAAGTCAGGAAATTCGTTGAAGAGGAAAGTGAAGATGGTACAGAAGTAGAGAGTTGGAAATGCGGCATGTGTTCTGTAAGTTACTACTACGAGTTATTAACTGATTCAACATTTTTATTTATCATATTTTGTTTTTCGTTATTTATTATCTTATTATCTTATTATTTTGCAGTGATATTTAGGTGGTTTTAAAAACATTTTCGTTACATGAGATCAAGTGTCTTTTCTAAACATAAATATAATTTTATGTTGTTTATATTTGAAGCCTAAATAAGAACGTAAATACAAAAGTAATTTAGCGGAAGCATGAATATATTTGTTCTTTGTTTACTGCCATGGACAGAATGTGTGTGTGTGTGTGTTTGCGACACAATCAGGCCAAATATGGTTGAAGACAGTCATTAAGTCACTCAAACAAAAGAAACTTAAAAACAAGTGAACTGCACATTTTCTAATTTAAATTTGAGATCCACTTTTGGGCATTGTGGCCGATGGAGTAAAGTTACAATGAAACCATATGATCCGATATTCCATGAAGTATATATATATATATATAAAACTTTGCCCACTACAAAGCTTTCGCATACTTCCATCTTTCTATGTTCCCTGCTAATGTAATAATGTGGAAATAATTAGATTTAACAAAGAAATTCATGAAATATGTCGGTTAATCTCTTGTTCAATAAAACACCATAATTAAATTACAAATAATGTGAATAATTTGCACAAAAATGAATGAGTAAATTAATTACATGTTAAAATATGCCATTTCTGTGAGGTGTGAGCAGCTACTGCTTTGGAAGGCCAGACTACAGGTATAGGACAATATTCAAGAGCCTAAACGACTGGTTTGTGCACGTTAATAAATATCAAGTGAAGCCCACGTAGAGGTATCACGGCCTCAACCAGTTGTAGTGAGACCCAAAACTGGGTGTCGCAGCTCCACGAAAAGAGGTGTTTCAGACCCATTTTTGGGTCTTATGATAATCAACCTCTATGTAGATATTATGCGTACTTTTCGTTAGCCGCACTCGTTCTGTTAGAGAATAGTGTATATGCAAGTCTCAAAGCTGTTAGGTATTCCCCATATTATCCCTTATTACAACTTAGGTTGAGCGGAATGTACTAGTTCTGAAACGTGCAGCATGTGCTTGTAAGTGTAGATATTGGAATGTGCATATAGGGATTACTTGTACTCAGTTGTACTTCCATATGTCTGTATTGCGATACATAATGATAGACGATAGCAGTTAATTTCTGAATCAGTAAAGTGTAATGATAGTTACCGCATGTGACGTTAAAGATGACCTGTGATCTTTAGTGTATAATTTTTCCTCGTCTCATTCTTGTTTTTTAGTCCTTGTGTGCAGAGAACGGGGAAAGAAAAGTGGCAGTTAAGTTCTGGTTTGTTTGTTACTTAAAAGATTTGTCTACAGCGTCACATTAGGATAAACTGCCAGAATGGGTTAGCGTGCAATGCTCAGTCGCGGCCTGTTTGGTCAGGTGCGTTGGTTTTGTCGGCGAAGTGGACGTCGAGGTCTCGCGAGATAAGGACACGCCTGTCAGTTCGCATCCGACCAGGTAACTTTGGGAAGTTATATTTCGGCGCCAGGAAACATCCACCTTAACCAACAACACCTCAAAAGCTGTAGTAAGGAAAGGAAAGAGGTTACCGGTTTACGGAAGGTTTTCGATGTAGGCCTACTATTATTTTCTAAAATAAAGCAAAAACTATTAACTGTTCTTTTTGGTCTGAGGGCTACCTTTTCATCATCTTGTCAAAATATTAGTCTTTTTTTCTGCGTAATTTTGTAATAGCGGATTTCTACCATTTGAGATGGTAAGCTTTGTCTATCTGATTCACGGTAAGCTTCGTAAAATTTGTCTGATTTTAATAAAACTTTTCATGTGCGTTTTTGGAACTTCCCAAGGGATAGCAGATCCATTGATTGAAATTGAAAACAGTCAAGAATAAGGTGTGTAAAGGGTGTTAGTTAATTAAGTTCAAGTTCAATGTGAAAATTCGCTAGTATGTTCATGACATAGTAACAATCTGTCACGACAACTTTCCTTAAAAAAAAAAAATCTATTTTGATTTTACGTAGAATAGATTTTATTTGAGGCCTCCCAATCATCCCCAACGCGTAGAGTTGGAATTGGTTAAGGATAAAGAGGTGGATTTGCCCCATATTAAAAAGTAAAGTCTGTGCTCAATAATAAATTTCGTAAATATCCTCCGTTCATCGAAACATTTTTTTTTTTTTTGATACTTAAGAAACTCTTTGTTAGTCAGGGCAATTCACCTCTTTTTTTTTTTTTTTTAATAAATGACAATAGCTTTACTAAAACTTTCTCGATTTTTGTTATTCATACCGTGTAGTTTCTTTCTTTCTAATTTTTATTACTTTTATTGAAAACCAGTTCGGGGAAGAGGAGGAACTCACACGTTTAAGATGTTTTAGGGTAAATTTTTCTTTAAAAATCCAATTTCCATGGAACATGGCATGTGCTTTGAGGCTTATGAATACCTTCTGTTTTCTTGAAGTTGAAATCGGTCTGGAACGAAAGAATAAAATCCACCATCGGACTTACGCTTGCTTCTACTGCAAGAAATACTTCTGTATACTACGCTTGCTTCAACTAGCGCGGATGCACGGCAGACAGCTTCACTAATTTAGTAAACGGGACATTGTTTGTATGGTGCTATTTATCATTGAGAAGTTTGTTGACGAATCGTGAGACAGTTGGTGGGATAGCATTTTACTTGATGACCGTGAGAAACATCTCAGTATAAGCAACGATTTTACCAAATAGTAGTTTATTAGCTATTTTATAAATACTACTAGTTTTCACAGAAAAAAAGCAAAAAAAAAAAGTCTAAAGAAAATTAATAAGTGGATTTATATAACTTCAGAAGCTGAAAGAAAAACGTTCTCAGCTGATTTCTAATAATTGTTAATCTAATCTATTTCTAGATAGGTTTCTAATAACTTCTTAGAGCGAATTAAATATTGTCTTAAGAATGCGAGAAAGAATTTTCTTCAAGTTGCAGAAATCGAAAATTTATTAGGAGTTAAGTTCTGTTGGAAACAGGGACATAACTACAAGGTGGCTGACTGACAAAAGTCCACGGGGCCACATGTGACCCGATACATTTATTTTCTTATTATTAAAATCCATTTTCCAAGAGAGCATTTTTAATATTTTAAAAAATAAATACATGGTTTCGTGACGAGAGACAAGACAGAAATCTTAGTATATAAATAGATAATTTTCCAAGATGAGATGGTCTCCATTTTTCCCTCGTAGGTAATTCTACCATTTTTTATTAGTATTTTTAATTATGAAAATGAAGAAAACATTAATGTCGATTCTTGTAGTAATAGTTGTAGATATTTCTCTAAAGTAGCATTTTGTGTATGACTGTGTAATTTTTGTTATAATTAACTTTATCTCCCTCTTTTATTTGACTCAATAATATTAAATAACATAATATTGTTATTTGTTCTACAATGTAACAAAACTTGTTAAAAATTGAAATTGCAAGATGCGAGAACTTTGCATTCTCAGCCAATTAGAAATTAAAGTAATTAAACAAAGTGGTTGGGCAATTCTTTTGTTACATCACGTTCATCTTGAAAGTTTTGTTGCCTTCTGTATCATTATTTATGATTTGTAAGTTTGATTTACATCCTTATGCATTAGGAAAGTTATAAAGAACCCGATTACTATTAAAGTGAGGTTCGAACTAGTGCTGTTAAAACTATTCGAACATTTATTTTTTGTGTGTGTGTGTGTGTGTATTCGATTTTCCGAATGTTCGTTTCCAATATTGGAATAATTATTCATTATCCAAAGAATCGTTCGAATAAGGGATTATTCGAATTTTAACTGCATTTACCCAGAACTACTGCTTTGCTTTTTGCCCGAGACGTCATACTCCTAATAGATTTTGAACCTGCGACCACGCTTACAAAAATTTAACACGCTAGCTATTAGAATATGTGATAACAATTTTCCAATAAGAAAAACTTGATTGATTGTAGAAAAATACTAGAAGAGAAACAAATTTTCACATTCTTAGGTGCACATAAATTAAAGGGCAGAATATGTTATGTAATTATACACATACCGTTGATACAAAAAGAAAAGAAGGAGAAGAATTGAAAACAGAAGATTCTAGATTGAAAATAAAAACAACATGTGTATAAATTACTCCTGAAGTGGTTCGTAATGATAGTGTTTCAGTATTATAGATTTAAAGGGAATAATACTTAATAAAAAGTGGGTACAGTGTTTAGACGATATTTAATGGTTTATTAACATTGCAAAAGCATAACACCATGTTGATCATATTTGGGTATTTCAAGGATGTTTCTATTTCACCTCAAAGTTTAGATTCAACGGTGACATGTACCAACAAACGTGTCTTCTCCTATCGCGAAGGTTCATCGCAAAAGAAGGAATTAAAAAAAAGAAAAATACCAGTTTCAAGTCTGAGATTTTCACTTGTCACACAATTTCCTCCGCTACAGAATGAAAGAGGCAAAGAACAGAGCCAGGTGTTTGGCGGAGATGCGACACGGGAAGTGGGGGGTATAGGTGAGGAGGTTATAGAAGAAAATTCGTGGGGACAGAAGACGTGACACAGCTTAGATGAATGGCCGGGTGGAAAGGTACTACAATGGGAAAAGAAGGCCAACCTGAGGGATTTGAAGAGTTCTTATTACACACCGTTCAACACCATCATACAATTTCTTTTGCCACAGGTTCCTCTGTTAATACTTGCCACTAGTACTCACTTCCTCAGATGACATAGCATGCTACGAAGTGTATCATGTTATCTATGTAAAAGAGAAAAAGTATCTTCTTCAAAAAGTCATTTTGCGATAGTTTACATATAGAGATCTCTTTCCCATTATTATATCGCGGAGCTATATGAACACGTGTTTCATTTTGTAATTTCAAGAAATTATTATGTATCAGGTGTCATGTATTGATTTCATTTGATCAGAAAGTCACCCGAATATTGGAGTAGTGCGTTACTTATAAGGTATATACAGTCTGATACTTAACAATTTTTGTACGTATACGGTACACAAATAAATAATTTTCTCAGCAGAATAAAAACTATCAATTGACAACAAACGATATTATTTTTTAGCTCCATAAATGTTAAGTTTTCCTCGATTAGCTCAAAAACTACGCATGAAAATTTACTCTCTAAAGCAGGCATACACCAAGAAATTTTTGTTGGAAGTGGTACAAGCGACTACGTCTATGAAGTATTGAACGATTATTATTCTGCACCCATAAGGACAGTAAGTAATTGTAAGATACTTCCACCTATATTTTCAGAGAAAAATGGTATAACTAGATTGTCTTTATAAGAGAAAGACTATGGATAAAGTGTAAGATCAAATTTTCATGCTACGTCAATCATTTCTCTGTTAAACAAATATAGTTTCGTTGAGAAAGTGTACAAATGCATGGCGAGTTAGGAAGTTTTGGAGGGTTCTAGACCCGGTGGACCTCCTCCCCCAGTAGGCGCACCTTTCCTCTCAAGTATGCAGTTTTGTTCAGCTCGGTGTTATCTATTGATTGCTTGAAACATGTTTCATCTTTGAGCAGTATCATGCTTAAAAAAAAAGTAGAATAATTAATAAAAATTTTGGACTATATCTCATTAATAATACTATATTCTGTGGTTTTACTAGTGTGATAACAAAAGGCTTGATGAGAGTATGTTCAGTATTAGTTTCATCCTAATATAAACAGTCTTTTTTTTTAAAAAAAATTGTTAAGTTCAGATTTAGAACAAAACTCTCAGTTCTTTTCCGGTAAACTACGCACACCAGAATTTTCATTCACCATATCATTTTCTGTTTTCGGTTCAGAGAAGACTATTGATTGATATACATCTCATCTCTGAATATTATTTTCCGTTATACGCTCTTAATATTGTAGAACGATTTATTTCCTATGATTATATATTTCCTGCAGAAATATACATAAACATCTAATTACGGAAAATGCAGAGCCTCCTCGTGAATAAGCGGTAGCGTACGCGCCTTTGACGTACAAGGTCAGGGTCCGGGTTCGATTCCGGCTGGAGCTCATGTGGTTTGGTTTCCACGTTAAGCTGTAGGTCCAAGTCTCATATATAGCCTTGCTGCTGACAAATCAGACCAATCACAGAAACTGTACTAGACATTCAAGAATAAAAATAATATTTTATTCACAATATTTATTTTAAAGAATTTCTAAGAATTTCTGGGGACGTTATTTGTAGGCAGCAATTTAAACATCGTTACATATGTTTGTAAAGTTTTTCATTTATTAACAACAACAACATTGAGAAAGTAAGTTAAACGAAGTCATCCAGGGCTGATATTTCAGTACATCGTCTTAATATTCTTCTGGTGAAACTCGGGAAAACTTTGGAAACATCTGTCGTAATAACTGACTACAAGATTCAAATCCGGGATCTCGCAGCTCAGAAGCAAGAGTGCTATCTAAACATTTGCTTATGCCCCCTCTTGAAAATGAAACTGGATTTCTCGTACATAACTTCAAGAAGGTTTTCTGTTTTGTAATGACGGACAGAATCATTGTAATTTAAGTGAAAGTTTAGCATATTATAAGATCCTACCACCATTATTATTAAAGACAAGGGGTCAATGTAAGTGATCGAAGATGATTTTGATGAAATTAGAAACTGAGAGGAAACGAGTGAATTTTGATTGAAAATTCACTGTTTTGATGTTTTGCCTACTAAAACGTCATGTGACTAGAAATCGAACCTCGCACTTAAGGCAATCGATTTGCCACTAAGCTATAGAAACTTTGTGCCCGTAACTGAAGAGTTCAGTTGCTTTTCTATTGATATATATGTCACAAATAATGTAACAATATTAAAATTGCTTCTTGAAACCTTTCTTTTCGCGTATAATGGAAAAAATATCCAAAGATGAGACGTATGTCCAGTGTCATACGCAGTATTTTTCTTTTAGTTACAAAATCATAAATGATTTTCTTGGTATTAAAGTTTATTTTTAAAAGTATTTGTGCATTATGCTTGTAATCTTAACAACGAACATGTTGCATATTTTTAAGGATGCCAGTTTTTTTTAAAAATAAATGGACGATATTTAAAAAAAATCACCAGTAAATACAGAATGAAAAGATAATGACAATATATTATTTTAAATGTGTTCGTTAACAATTCGTACACAATTCACGATTTTAATTTATAATTGTAATGTGTTTGTATGTTTGAATAATTTATATGTCCGCTGTTTCATAATTTTGATTAATTATCATAAAAACGTTTTAAAATACTAATTCTAGAATACGGCTCTTCGTAAAGATTGTTCCGTGAAAAACAATAGTAATTAAGATTGGTAGAGTACGGAACATACGAACAGCCCTGTAAAAGTCGAAATTTAATGTGGAGTACAAATGAATATTGTAAATTGTGTATATTGAAAGTGAAGAAGGAAAGATTTCTAAATATCCAAGTTTCACTTCAATAAATTTCAGACTATATTATGTTAATACGTTTCGGATATAGTCATAAACGTAGAGAAATGTTCCAAACTCCAAAAATGATTTCGCTACTATGCAGTAAGATGGCAATGCTGTTTTGAACATTTTTTTCTCTTTTCCTCTTCAATTCAAACTTGAAGATCTTTTGATGATCTCCCCATAGTAGCAGACTTCTAAAGACTGGCTGGCTCAGCAGGTCAACGGACTTCCTGCCTAGAAGACCCCCACAACGAAGGAATAACCAGCCAATAAATGTCACCTTAAGCTAAATAACTTACAATAATGTCCCCTGAATACAAAGATTGCTCTTTTTTTACGAGCACTTTTTTTCTGACACGCATCTTAAATTATTTTTTTTTTTACATTATGCAGCTATGTATGCTCATTCTTTGATGATGTGTGCTAGAAGCTATGTTGTTTATTTTATTTTGTTTTAGTTTTTGCGGATCTGTATAGCATTATCTTTAATAATAATAATGATAATGATAATGATAATGATGGTGGTGGTTTGTAATTCAAGTGAAGAGCAGGATTACTTAAACTAGAGCAACAAAACCAGAATCTACAGAAGTAGAGGATTTCCTCAAGCGAGTTGTACGCGTAGAAATCTATAATTTTTGTGCTGCGCAACCAAGACGGCTCTCAATTTTTGTGACTCATCTTGTTCATAATAACTAGTTAAAGTGTTATTATTTCATTCGTAATTCTACAAATCTTAACTAATTCATCAAACTTGTAGGCAATATGGTGTGACATTGTTACAGTAGCCTATATAGCATAGGTACGACTAAAGTTTCTTAGAAAATTCATGTGTTAATAACATGTATTGTCATTTACTTAGAACAAATTGCTTTATTTTGTGCCTGTTATTCACGTTACCAAGACGACTCTTTCCCCTCCCCCTTTTTTTAAAACAAAAAATATGAATATTGCCTTCAGAGTTCTTACCTGTTCTGATTTGTTCGTAACTGCTTCGATCGCGTGTGTTCTGGTTTGGAAATTGAGTGTTCAGTTTTGTTGAGCATTGTCTGAAAACTCATTGAGTTTAGGCGAGCGTACGTTTAAAATCAATATTTTATGCTGTTAAACGAATATGCGAAATGATCTTCTGCTCCAGTAGCGTAACCATTCCTTTTATCTAAAAGTGTATTTATTTATATAACTTTCCTTTTCAACACCAAGGCACTGTATATGAGAGTGGACCTACGTGGAATCAGAACTTCACAGAAAGTCGAATCCGGTCTCGAGCAGCGAAGGAACCGTAAGGTCATGACGCTTATTTTATAAACTAGTATTAACCTCTTCCACTACGATTTATTTTCTGAATTCTGATAATTGAAGTATAAGATATAAAAGTGTATTATAGATAGTTTATCATTATATAACTTTCAAAACATCAATATAGTAACCCTGCGTGATGCTACAATAGTTTAAATTTTATGACGAGTGTAGCTCGTTTGAGTTCCGTTCTATACAACCTCCTCCATTTTCCTTTCATTTCTCTTGAATAAGAATTTCCATTCTCGTTTCTAAGAAAAGATTTTCTTGGTGCTCAAATAAGGAATGGCTTCTCAAATTTAATAAAGTATTTTTATCAGAGTGTAAGAAACGGAATTATTCTCAGTGTTCCCGTGCCTGATTTCCTTTTAGAATAAGTATTCGTTATTTTTTACTATTTTTTTTCTGACGATATATTTAAACCGTTTGCTGTAATGGGTAGTGTGAGAACTTGCAATTTAGCTTTGAGCGTGTAAAAGGTTGAATTTCTGTCTTTCCCCAATAACTAAAAACGAACCTTGATTTTTCATTGCATTCTTTACGACAGTTTTCTGTTTTACATTTGATTTGGTTTGCTTGTGATAGCAATCATATAACGCTTTTTTTGTAAGGTATGAAATGTCAACGAATTCTCTTAACCCTATTAACACAACATTCTCATGATCAAGGAAAAACGAAAACTCGATTTCCTGCTGTCTGTCTCAAAGAATAACAGCAATCTTGCTTAGATTTTTTTTTTAAAATTATAATTTGTACTGGTTTTTCTTCTTTCAATAAATCAAACTTATTTTTCTTCTTTAGTACAATTCTGGTCGCAGCAAGTATGAAAGGGTTCCAATACATTGTTCCAATTGATAACCGGAAGGTGCATCTGGATGTCCAAACGGAAGGCAAGAGTTGAAAGTGGTTTTTCTCGATTTATTGCCAAAACACGACACAGAAAGGGTTGCTTGCCCATTAATCCTTCTGATTCTTCTTCTTTTTTAACCCTTCCGAACGAATGGTTTTTCACTCCTTTCCTTCCAAAAACCCTGGGAAATTTCGAGATGGGTGATACAAATTGCATTTTCCGATCACCTTTTCTGGCCAAGTTTACTTAATTTTTCGAAAGGGTTGCACTGACACTTGCAGTGGTTCTCAGGGAAGTGGTAAAACATTCTTCTGTACAAGTTGTCCATTTAGCATATCTATGTATATAACAAAGGAGGGTCGGGGGAGAGCAGAAGAAATAATAACCCCTTTAAACTCGTAGTTTTTCTTGCTATTCAACTTTTCTATCTTAAAAAAGAAAAGGAGAGACACGTTTTTTTTCTCACCTGAACAGGAAATTTTTTGACAGGGCTGAAAGAGTTGTGGGTCATAATTCATAATCTGTTGAGATTTGTGGGGAGAAAAGTCTTCCTCGCTGGCCGGTCGCGCGCACTTACTTTAACCCTTTAGGCCTTAGAAACCTCCCAGGCATACCTATTTGATCTGCTGCATTTATTGTTATTGATAGGCAGGTACTGTAGGTAGTTCGCTTGGCATCAGCCACTGCCTCACGGAGCACGACTCTGAGGGAACGGGTTGAGCTCCTAAAAAAAGAAGAAAAAAAGAAACTATATAACCCTTTTATTGTTTGTTTGATGACATTTTCAACCCTACCAGCACTGACATAAGTTTGAAAAAAAAAGTAATAATAAGAGAACTGAGAAAGCGGAAAAGCCACTTCCCTGCGTTAAAACCAGAGTTTGGGACAATCCGTGCGTTTTTCCATCAAAAATGCGCATCTATATTTCTGTTCAACTTTCGAAAGGGTTACTACAACAGTCAATGCTATTATACAAGACAACAACGACCATTTCTACGAAAGCTTTGCTGGTTATTTCCCATGCCAATTCTGCTTTCATTGTACGCAACATCTTAAAATCTATTGAAAAATATGTGCACTTTTACATTTCCGATCAACCCTTTCAGACTAGATTTTTTTAAAGTATTGTTATTGTTTGATTACACAGAAAGGGTTGAAGACTGAGCAGTTGCAGTAACAAATAAAAAAAATAAAAATAACGTATAAAAAATAATGTTGCTCTGGAGACATACAAATAAATTCTAAATGATTATTCTTTTCAATCGATATTGGGAACAGTTTGGACTTGTGTGCAGATGTCACACAAAGTTTTTTATTATTATTATTATTATTCTAACTAAAGTAAAACCGCATATAAGAAATGTTATCAAAATGTCCGTTAGCTAATCAAATGGAATGAACTTTGATTCTGAATTCACATAGTGGGAAAGTGTGCAATATTTAAATATAAATCTTTGAAGATTAAATAAATACGGTGACTTGTTAAAAAAATCAGACATATATTGACTGTAAAGATATTCATTAGTTTGAGTGTTAGTATTTCAATAATAGGAATATATATATATAATATTATTCTGTTCTTACCTGTTATTATGCTGTGCCTACTCCTCAGATAAAAGCAATAATTATTATTATTTAAATAATAGTTTTAGTTTAATCATATTTCTTTAGAAAGTAAATCTTTCTACCAATGAGAAAAGTCTAAATTGTATGTTTCATTTGTAATCGTGCCCACTCAAAATTGCGAAGTAATAGTCATACCTACACATATGTCACGTACGTGCCCTGAAATAATACTATGGGATCTTTACAGTGAAAATGCAGGAAATAAGCCGTGTAATGTATTGCGTGTAATAATATTCCCGGGTATACATAGTTTTCCCTGTTTACCGCATTATTGTTCCGTTCACGAATTTCTCTAGTCAGTTTTATTGAAACAAGAAATCGTGGAACAATAAACAATCATTACAGAGGTTACTCCAATATTGTAATATAACACGTAGCGTAATTTTTTTACTCATCAACGCTTGAATCATCATTATTGATATAGAGGGGGCATGGTGGCTCAATAGTAGAGCGCTTACCTCTGGTACGTGGTGTTCCTGGTTCGATCCCCGGCCAAGTAGGTTAGTGGTGGACAACATTGTGTCCATAGTTTTTCTCTGGGTACTCCCGTTTCCTCCCATATGCACATTCCGCTAATTCTTCCATCCTTATTCACTTGCTTTAATCATCGTGTCCCATAGCCTAAAGGGCATAACCATGGGAGGTTAAACTGAAAGATGTCATTTCATTTTTTATTAATATAGAAAATATTATTTATATAAATATCTCATCATACCAAAACATTTTTTAAAAAATAGGTTAGAGTTCTGTTATTTTTGCAATGCTTGGGATTCAATGGCGGGACAACTAGATGGTTCCTGTAATACCGATTTTTTTGTATATGGAGGGACGTTAAACGAAACAGTATTGCGAGCTTCCTTATAGCAAAAATAATAGCTTTCTCCTCTTCCGTTCGAGACACCTGGGTTCGATTTCTGGTGGGCCCACATTATGTTTCGATTTCACATTAAAATGTGGATTCACATCTTATCTAGCCTCAGTGCTGAAAAGAAACATTAAACTAGAAATAAAGAAATAAACAAAAAATGTGATACCGGTATTGCTAGCTAAACAGGTGGTATTCTTTGTACGTAAATAATGTACACGAACTTTAAGAGTGCCTCTTCGTGGTGGCTGACGCACAGTAGCATACATAAGGGAAGAGTTTCCGGGTTTTAACTTTCCCTTTTGTAAGATATGCAAAAATGAGCATTTACCATATTAAGATATGTATACAAACACCTGAAATAATGTGAACTTTGGAGCTTGGACCCCACCCGCGACTACACTATAATTGACGAAATTCTCCATACGCCACTACTGGCGCTAGTACTTGCTGCGCGTGTGGTTTCGGGTTCGATTCCCGGTGCGAATACTTACCTCACATACGAACCCGACTAATGTGTGGGATCCAACTTTAAAAAAGTAGATCCCGTCTCATATAGCCTTGGTGCTAAAAAGGGACGTTGAACTCTAATTAACCACCATTGGAGTTTAGGATGAAGCATTCTTGTAAGATGTGTGAAGATAATGATGGTGAGTACAGTAAATTCATTACTCGCAAGTCAGTTTATTACATACGCCTTCAGATTACTTATCAAAATGATGTTACGAGATGATTCAAAAACCAGGGATGATTTGTTTATTCCAGACGTTTACGTATATCAATAATAAGTAAATCCATATACATAAAGTTTTGCTTTATTTAATTTATCAGTTTATATACTTTCTGTTATACCGAGTTCAGCCACGAAATTCTGTGAAGATTAGTTAAGATTCAATATAAAGACAAAATTTTACAACATACAGCCGTTGATCTTTTAACTTGTTAAACATTAGTATACATAAAGGCTGTACGTATAAATTACGATAATAATAATAATAATAATAATAATAATAATAATAATAATAATAATAATAATAATAATAATAATATAATAAATTAAGAATAGTGAAAGTGCAAAATAATGTCTACTTGCACTTATAAAATTGTATTTCTATGGCTCAATGTTTAAAATACAAGTATAAAATGAACTATAATGTAATATTCTACGTTAATTTAATAGCAATAATTTTATAATTTATGGGTGATCATGTGGTTGAGAAAACAAAAGTGAAAGCTACACTGTGTATATCCATAGTTTATTTATTTATTTTAGACACTGGATTTATCTTAATGTCGTTGAAATTTCGTTCCTTTACAGGCATGATTGTCATTTTAGTACTATTTTATATCATCTGAACAGATTTCATTTCATATTGTTGATACTTGATAATGTGCCTTTAAAGAGCCAAATACCTAAATACAGCCCCCGAAATTCGATATTCTGAAGGTGGCTTGTATGTTGTGCCGATATTCACAGTGAAGGTTATTTTATAAGATTCATATATTTGAATATATATATATATATATATATATATATATATATATATATATATATATATATATATATATATATACAAAGAATATCTCAGATATTAGTGTGAAAGTTGATCCTATACTGACGACATTAAATTGGCCTATGACACGTTTATCTGAATATCAGAATTCTTGCATTATATATCGTGTTGACTGGAACATACAAATGATGAATAGACTAAATAATTTGTCAGAACTCAAAATGCCACGAAGGACGTGCTTGAGTATTGAGTATATACGTGTTCATGCTAATTCTTGATTCCCCAATAGTAGTGCATGTTTCTAATACAGTGTTTTAATATTTAAGATTATTAAAGAAACATTAGTTATCAAAATTTGAAAGGACCAATGCGATATATTTCGTTAATGTCACACTTTCAAACACATACTGTATTATTCAGTAAGTATGCTTACGATTTGTTTATAAATAAGCTACAGTTATCTACCGTCTCAGACTGTATCACTCATAAATTCTTTATGTTCAAATTTACTAGTTTGTAACACTGTTTAAATCATTTTTAACGGTTCACAGGCTCGCGAAGACTAGATAACTTTAAAATGGTTTTGAGCTTACTAATGTTTGGTCAGTCTGTACAAACGTAATTGTCGGTTAGTCGTAAACTTCAATCTGTAAAACGAAACGAAATGTAATTATCTAAAATTAGATCCGTGAGAGACACTTGACATTGTGAAATGCATTTTTTCTATATATCTTTATGGATTAGAGAAGTAATAAAGGACATGAGTTGTTATTGCTCATGTCTGTGTCCGATGCTGTATACTCCTAGCAGGAGTTGAACCTCGCAGAGAGAAAGCACAATATTATATTATAATCTGTTGAGGGCGACGTGTATCATATGAGGCCTTAATGCATCTTGGGAATAGCGTTGCCCACGAAACGAAACGAGACAAGAAATAACGTTATCTCATCTTGTAGATTTTGCAGAAATATTGCCTCGTCTCGATTCTCAAAATGTTTTCTCAACCTGTCTCTAAATTATATTATTTGGTTTTGTAAATTTATGTACAAAATGTAAAACCTGGTTTTCTTTTCTTAATCATCTAGAAACTATCAGTCTAAACGGTAATGATTGTTCTTCATTGTGTCCGCAAACAGTTTTTATACTAGAAATTATAACATTAAAGCAACGTCTGAGGTCTAAGACTTTAATAAACCATTGTTGCTCACGAGACACAAGAAATTTCTTGTCTTGAAAACGAGACAAGAATTGTCATGTTTCTGGTCTCATCTTGAATTAAAAACGTACTTCTTGTCTTGTCTCGCTTTTGAAACGAGAAATTTCTACTTTCGTGGTCTTCTCGTCTCATGGTCGATACTATTTTAAAGTGGAGATAGTATCGCTTATTTTATACTTTCCCGCACTTTCTGTATGTTAATTGTTAAATCTAATTAGTTGTAACTGTTAATATACATATAACAATTTATTCCTACACTAATTTCGGGAATTACATACAACAGAAAGTCGTACCATCGCATGGACTTCGTGTAACACGTCTTTATAACATACGAATATTATCTTCTTTTTAAGGCATTCCACATATTTCTGGACATTCTCTAACTCTGTCGTAATGTCAGTGTATCTTACATAATCGTTTCCTTTGACAACGTTCACTTATTAAACATCCCTTTTGGACTTTTACTAACCCTAAGTTCATCTTTCAAAAACATTGCATCACCATAACAACCATTCTGAAAAAAATCTCAACAATAATTTACGAGTAGCATCAACTTACAAACATTTTCTTTATGCTGATGTGATGTATAAACCCAAATCTATATTATTTTTACAATCTCCAACACTCCATTGCAGTTGTTCGATTTGAATAGCACCAATGTCTTTTATTCTGCTTTCGTCACTTCATGGATACTAAAACAATAGTTACATTAAAAGAAGAAGCGTAGCTTCTGGTGTATTGCAATGACCTAAAGAAAATTAAAAGAACTTAAGGTATTGCAATGACGAAAATAACCGAGTTTTCTACAGGGTAAGTATAATGTACGGTTTAATGAATGAGAAAATCCTTATGTACTCGTAAGAGACAGAATTTATTACTTCGATCTCGGGTTTTGGTATCCTGTGAATGTTTAATCGAACATCGCACGCCTTTAAAGTGTTTTAATTCTTTTTCTTTCTTCTGAAATATCAGATGTTAGGGGTCCCTTACTTGTGGAAACATGTATTCATTTTATGGCGAAGATATTGATTACTTTGTTATATTATCATTTATTTAGTGTATGTAGTTTCCTAATATAATAACTAGTTGCTCGTTGTACCCTCGTACTAGGAATTAAATATATCACATATTTTTCACATAGAAACACACACACACACACACACACACACACACACACATATATATATATATATATATATATATATATATATATATATATATATATATATATATATATATATATATATATATATAATATGCATTACTGTATTAAGTTTCGGTACATTATATTTTGAGTGTGGGTGTCTCAAATCACTTTTTCCGTATACTGTAAAGCAAAATGACATATCTTGAATACTGACATTTTTAAAAATGTTATGAAATTCTCGTATTTACTTAATTAAAAAGTTCGATTTAGTTGACTCAGATTTCTGTTATTGTTTTTATTCATATGAGTGTAATTCAGATCTGTTTTCGTTCTTTCTTAATGCACATTTTGTGATTTTTGTCATTGTCATTGAATTTTAATGTATAGTGTATATATATATTTAAAAAGTAGGTTGACCAGTTCACTGTACGCAAAATGTAAACAAAACAAAGGCTGTAAGATAAGCGTTATTCCAGCATCAGCATGTACACCAACCTCGCTATAGGAGTGCGTATTGATTGGATGAGCTTTCCCCATCGTTGACACTTGATACCTGCTTCCCTGGGAGCCATGGGGTTGGAAGATTTTTTTTTTTTTACCTCCAGTTTTTCCCTCTCTTTCTCTTTTTAAGTAGGAGATGCGGGAGAATGGATGCTTAAAGCTGACGAGAGAGAGTTATAGAAACTATGTATATATGTATATACTTCAAGTTATCTATAACATTAAACATGTCGTAGTGGCATCATTTCTTAATACATTCATTTCCAATAAACTTGACTATTCTTTTCCGATCAAATCTTCTGTGGACACAATGATATGGATATGCTGTTTAACACATGGAACGATGAAGATTATTACAGTAAAACCTGTCTTTAGTGGAGTAGAACGAAACTCGTAAAAATTTCCATTGAAGATAGGTTTCCGGTTAACGAAGGTAGACCTATGCTTAAAATAAATATATAAACCATGTACATGCAGTAATGGACATACTGAGATAAAGTAAGATGCTGTACGTACCTTATTCAACTACAGTATTTTTTCTGCTACGAATTAATACACGTAAATCGTATAATAAACAGGAAAATAGCATAGTTTTCTCAAATGTTCTACAGATGAGTTTATTGCCTCAGGCCAAAAAAAAAAAAAAAAGGCCTATATATGCCATGTTCTTTTTCACAGTACCCCTCTACTTGAGGCTATCTTATATTTGATCTATTGCATGTACTATATTTTTCTTCTTGTTTCATGCCTTTAGACTATTTAGAGAATGAATTACTGACATATGTAAATAAATCTGTGAATAATGCATTTTGTTCATAAAATCACTTAATATCTAGAGTCTTAAATGGCGGAACAGATGTGGTCGTGTAAAGATTAAATGTGTAAGTAATGTAGCAAAAGAACGAGGACCTTTTCGCAGATAACTTAGTGTTTCCCTCTCACAGGATGTATAAACAATTATAGACACACGCATTCTGGAACTTCAAATTTTCCGTTAAAAGCTCATTTTGATTTCCATGTGTGCATAACACAGTTTCCGTTTAATGAAGGGAATATAACTCGTTTTTCGCCTCTAAATTCAAAGGACCATGAAATATTTCTCTTTAAGATAAATTTCGGTTTAATAAGAGATCCATTGAAGACAGTTTTTACTGAATTATTATTTCAAAATTCTGTTATTATACGTAGCTATTTACATAATGCAATATTTCGCAGGCTTTTTGCAACCCACATTTCAAAGCAGTACGCCTGGTTGCATAACTAATGCTCTCTTTAAAATTTACATTTTCTGTTTGAATTTTACGTCCCTTTCAGTATCGAGGCTATATGAGGCGCTCCGGAAGAGAAGGGCAAACCAAATAAATGTATCTTTTACAGGTATTAATATTCAAATATTTCTTGTCCGTAAATGAGACAAGGGCAAACTCGTCAAGATTATCTCTGTTAATAATCACAATTGGCACACTCAGAATTTAACATTTTTAAAATTGAAATATTGATTATGGGCTGTATTAATTAATTACCCATCCATGGTGTTCCCGCTATTCTCTTCCGGACCGTCTCATTATGAGACGTCGGTCAACGCCGTAACGTGGACTCACTTGAACTCCGATCGGGAATCGAACACGGGTGTTCGCGTATGACAACTATGTAACCACGAGGAAGCTCGTTAAGTTTTACTGCGACTAAAAACTAAATATATTTAATGGACGGAAACCTTAACCGATTAGAATATTATAGTTCTGATAATCATGAGTAAGAAATTGCAATGTTTTAAGTGTGGGGAAATGTTGGCGAGACTTCGGAACTGTAGAAAATACTTTGAGAAAGAGTTGTACTCATCATCATAGGTAGAACATAGGAGTCGTTCCGGGCTTCCTCCAAACACACTCTGTATCGTTCATGTATTTGAAGTGTATTTTCTAAGGGAAAGATAATCTACTTCCACAAAGTATATACCGGTATACAGGCACGAGAACTAGCTGCTACAAAAGAGTTTGGTATTATTACTCGAACACTTCAAATGTAATTTCCGTGTGTTCAGATTGCATATAACGTTTGTCGAGTTCACCCTTACTACTTGAAACTCTTCAATTCTTCTATTACTGGCAGAGAAGGTCACATCCCGCAAACCGGTAAGTTTTCATGCATTTCGGTTTTCAGCGCAAACAAAGAATATATTCCTCGTTTATGGTTTTCAGCTTTCATTTCCATCCCTATGTAAGAATTATATATATAGAATAATGTAAATTATTCTCAACTTCTCTTTGACTTTGCTCTTTTTTCTTTCTACTACTTCTGCCACATGTCTCAAAATATAAAACTTTCTTCTCAAGCAGGATTCCATAAAGATTCTCAACTTTCTCTCAGTTTTTACAGATTTCTCTAAGTATTTCTTCATTCTTCTTTATACTCGTATTTGGGAGATTTCTACTCTAATGCTGATAAAATTACTTAATATTCATTATTTCCATAATTTTTGTGTCATTATACGCAGAATATATTGTTTGAACACAATACTACTCTAATTTTAACACCAATAGCGTAACTAAAGATGCAAGCTCTCCCTCTTTCCGTGTTCAAGAAGCCACGTAAAATTTACACAACAATAGATAAAAAAAAAGACTTTGAATATTCCATCTAGCCCGTCACTTCTTGCCCATATTACACAAATATTGCACATTATTATTATTATTATTATTATTATTATTATTATTATTATTATTATTATTATTATTATTATTATTATTATTATTATTATTATTATTATTACGTATTATGCCTAGCTTAATTTCCTTGTTCTCATTGATACCAAGGAAGACGGTAAAATTTAATTGTCTCTCAGCTGGAAGTTGTTAAATATTACCAAATCCTTTCTGTTTCCAAGTAGTATATGTCTCACTGTCAAGAGAAATTAAAGCACAACAGATACAATCTGATACTTGAATGTTCATATTTTTCTTATATAGTACATAAATTAATAATAAAAGAGACAATACAGCTTAGTAAAAACTATCAACTGCAAATTGGCAACGAATGAACACTTTATCGCCATAAAAATTTGTTTCTGTCGATTTTCTCAAGATTTCAAGCATATTATTTTACTCATCTCAGTATGATCTATTGATTAATGTATACATATCAATAATACATTTGAACAATAATGTAACAACAATTCAAGGTTTTAAGAGTTATCATAATGTTGTGCTTACTTGTATACCTTAACCTTTAGTGCCGTCTTGCTTTTGTCATAATGAAAAGTATATACTTTATATAATTGATTAAGTATATAAAAACAAGCAAACCATTTGGCGTAACGGTCCGATTTGTGGGCCCGAGCCGCTCCACGTCATCTGTTAGCGATTGGTGGAATTACGTTCAGCCTAGCGACGAACGCCGAAAATTGGGGAAGTACTGGCCGAGAATCGAACTCGGGAACGCGCTGACATGAATTCAACGCTCTAACCACTAGACTACGGTCCCCCGATTGAAGTATATACTTTAGGATAAGTTTCACCTTAATAAATGGCATAATTATCTGTACAATATCGTATTTATGTGTACAAAAAACTTTCTTTTTATCTATTTTCTCGAAAAGTACGCATGATGATTTACACTCATCCATATCATTTTGTTCAGCTCAATGAAATCTATCGATTGTTATATGTTTTATATTCGGATACTTTCTTTTCTTTCTTTTTTTATACGTTAAACGCTAGTAATATTGTATTGTAGCGTACGCGCCTTTGATGTGGGAGACTCAGGTTCGATTCCCGGCCAGAGCTCATGTAGTTCGGATCCCACGTTAAACTGTAGGTCCACCTCTCATATAGCCTCACTCCTGAACGGGACGCTAAACTCAAAATGTAATTTAATCTAATAATATTGTAGAATATCCAGTACTAACTGTGCGACGGTTTCATTTATACGAGATTTCCCTTTGCTTTTAAATGTACCAAACAGTTAAGAATCTTAAGCTCCATTTTTCATTATTCAGGAAAAGCCCACTTTATCATTACCTTATCTTGTGAATCAGAGTCTAAAAAATAAAATCACACTTCTACAGTTGCTTTACAATATAAATATATTGTAAAGCATCTAATTAATTTCACACAAAACGATAGTAATTCTTGTGAACGGTTGTAAGAAGAAAAAAATCTGAATAATCCACATGCAATGCCCCGTTGTGTTGCAGAAGTTGTTGTTGTTGTTGTTTTTCGAAGTGCTGCATCCCAGTTGATTAGTTATTCTTTCTTGTTAACGCCATTTAAAGTTAATATTCCATGTTATATATACGTACAGCTGCGGATCCAGGATATGATCAATGAAGAGGCTAGGCTAAACCATAGTTTCCGCTTTATCCAATGTAAATAAACTAGGATTGAAGCCCATTTTATCCAGTGTATATCTGAGCATCAGGGGTAGCTATAGCCCTCTCCTTGGATCCGCCCTCCATATTATATATATATGTTTCTGACCAGTTGTGTGTTATTCTGCAGGTGGTTCTAATAATTTAGCTATTGCTTTAAGTACGCTGATTATGTATTTATGCTACCATTTTTGTAATATATACATATATATACATCTAATATTGCATTTTAAAATATGTACTCTTGAACCAATCAAAATAGTGGATATTATGGAATTCTAACTACATTTCAAAATTCTCATTACACTGAGGAAAAAAATCGTATGTTACATTAGTAAATCCTGTAGTTTTGGAACTTAACGTACAGCGAATGTATAACTGAAAACGCATGTTTTATAATATTTTCTGTATAAGTGTCCCATCTGTACGTACTTGCCGTATGAAACAACATAGGCGGTCAGGATCTCACATACAAATGGACGTATATAACATATAGCTGACGAAGGTAACACATATATGTATGTTATAAATGGAAGACTATTAGATATCAGACATCCTGCAACGGCATGATGTAACATCTAAGGGCAGTGAATATGTAGCATGCGGATAATGTATGCTCCGTACTGATTTCTGTAGTAAGCAAGAGGATTCCGCATATTTGTACAATATACCGCTGTCCGGAGAACGGATTTTTCTCAGTGTACTCTACAATTTTTTATCCATGATTTCTGGTTTTTGAAAAGATACACAAACATCGATGGAAATCGAATTAGTATAACCAAATGTTGCAATATATTAAAGTAGTGCTTTGTAACTGTTAGGAGTATGTGTGTCAGAGTAAGTAGTGTCTATATGTCACTGTTAGGAGAAGATAGGACTGATCTTTAAGAGAATACTTTGACACATACACTACATAAATATAGCTATAAATGATCTATTCTAGTAGAACTATCAACTATTTTTATATTGCCAACGAACGACATGCTCTTTAGCGATTGTGAGTTACGCTTTCATTTTAGAGATATTTAGTAATTTTTACTATAGTTCCTATTTAGTAGCGCATCTATATTTGCGACTTCTTGGTTCTTCTGTCGTTGGGCGTGTAGTTCCACAGTCGATTGCTAGCGTGAGTACAGATGAGCTGCGTTTGAAATGATTGGTGAAGTGCAAGTCAAGAAAGCAAGAATTAATGGATCTGATGCTCTGATCATAAACGTGCGCTACGTGATTAGCCAGAGCCCTTAGTGACCTGAAAACATGCCAGTATAATAATATCTATTTAATAAGTAAAAAATATATTATCTACAAAACCAAATCTTTATTATTATTATTATTATTATTATTATTATTATTATTATTATTATTATTATTATTATTATTATTATTATTATTATTATTATTATTATTATTATTCAAATCTATGTGCGTTATCATCACTACAATTTCTCTCTTCACTTTGTTATCCGTACGCATTAAAGTATGTGCTACGTTACAATTATGTGAGTCCATGGTTCTTTGTCTGTAATTATAGCATCTGTCGATATTCGCCTTGAATTTCGTAATGGCCGACAAACGAGACAGAGATACATCTCTGCAGTTCGTACCTTCACGTAGTTCATCGTTCTCTCGCTAGGCGGCGTGGCTGTCAAAATCTAATTTTTCTCTCACTTTGGTATCTTCTTTCCCCTCTCTTTTACCCCGAAACTGACATTTCTGCGCTGGAGGTTACACGATGTGGATTTCCTGATTGGCCGGATGCTACACATTCCCACGCCCCTTTCAGTTCCTACGCTGTTTTGTGGTGTGTTTGATTGGTGGGGGCGTGGTTTTGTTTAACCTTCCCTTTGTTGCTTTGATGTTCAAAGTAGTAGGTTTAGTTAGAAAACGAACGAGTTGAAGAGAGGATATTGACTGGTACATACAGAGCACAACATCGCGTGTAATAATAATGTGGAAACTTTTTCCGGTTCTGGAGCCAAAAGTTAATTATGCTTAATTGTAATTTTGATATAAGAATCATGTTAATCAAACAATGTACTCTTTTCCTAAACACAATTAAAATCTCTAGGACACGTTAATGAGTAAATGGAAATATTGTAATCAATATATTGATAACGTAGAAGATGTAAACAAATATAAATTTCTAGGAATAATTATTAGAAATGAAACCCAATGCACAAGAAAACAAGTGGATTATTGAAGGAAATGTAGGGTCTATGCATTTACTCCAAACGGAACGTGATTAATATTGAAGTCTTAGAAGTGTATATGTATATGACTAGGTAGTAGGTATTATAGAGTTTTATGCTTTAACTTTCTCCATTTTCTCGTTTATTTGTCTCTTTTTCTCCATATTTTTCTTATGGTTTAGTTTCGAATGTCCCTGTCAATTAGCGCCCAATTTCCACCTCCATACAGTACAATATATGGATCTGAAAGTTGGGCGTCGCAAATTAAGTCGTAAGAAAAATATGTGGAGAAAAAAGAGACGAGTAAACGAGTTAATGGAGAAGGATCAAAGCATAAAATTCTACAATACCCCTCGTCTCCGAGTAGGATAATTTAATAAACAGTATGGGGGCTCGATGGCTCAGTGGTAGAGCACTTACCTCTGGTGCATGATATTCCTGGTTCGATCCCCGATCAAATAAGTTTGTGGTGGACAACATCGTGTCCGTGGATTTTCTTGGGGTACTCCTGTTTCCTCTCTCAATCTCATTCGACTATTCTTCCATCATCATTCACTTGCCTTAATCATCCGTCTACCTTAGCCTTGTCTCTAATATCATGGGAAGTTAAACTGAAAAACTCCATTTCATTTATTTTATCTAAAAAAAATGTATTAAATCGAGATGTGTAATATCGTCAGAATATGTTAATTTCCTGGAAGACTTTTAGGGAAAATCCTTGGAATAGATTTTTTAGAAATGATAGGATGATGCAAGGTAAAATATATATAGAGTTCTATAATAACAATCCTTACTGGATTGGGTTAGCAAAAGATAGAATCTCGTTTGCATTTATTCTTTTGTGACGACGAACTTTTGGATTCCTTAATACTCTACAGAATGAGTTAGCATGTGTTAGTGTGTTAATAATGTATTATGAGAAAAACATTAAACGTAAGAACAAATAAGAATTTTCGTTGAGTTGATTTTGAGTTTTAACGTCCCGTTCAGCAGTGAGGCTCTGTCCTATGGACAACACATTACAGAAATTCAATACTTATAGACAACATTTTATTTCCTACATAAAAATGTCTACAGGTGCATAAATATTGTTCCCAAAGGAAAAAAAGAGTTTAAATTTACTGATTTTTTAGATTTCTTAAGAAAAGTACGATTATAATCGACTTTATTTCAGGCAAATAAATTTATGTTGTTTAGACTTCTCTGAATGGGAGCTGGCCATCGACATGTTAGTGTAAAAGATAGTAACTTCATTCACTTATGTTGTGGGTCCAGGTAAATGGCAACGTTGCATTTTCATTTAACGTTGGGCGCATAAAGAGTGTACAGCTAAAACGGCTAGTCCAATTTAAAAAAAAAAAAAAATCATTCACTTTAGATTGAAAACATATTTGAAGACGGTTTCCACTCTTACATTTTGTTGTAACTGATAATAACAGTTACCATATGTCAGGAAACTTTTGAGACACCCTGTATTTTCAAAATTTGGTAGGAGGATTCTATATTCTTGGGGGCGG
This sequence comes from Thermobia domestica, assembly GCF_964235325.1. Lineage (NCBI taxonomy): Eukaryota > Metazoa > Arthropoda > Insecta > Zygentoma > Lepismatidae > Thermobia > Thermobia domestica. The sequence continues at coordinate 101,064,587 of NC_137455.1, forward strand.
TAATTTCCTCTAATATGTATGGATAAAACACCAATTCATTTCCTTGATCTTACAAGGCAATATTTCGGGACATTAAAGAAAATATTTCATTTTCTTACATCACCATTTTAGATTCAAAAAATATTGATTGTAGGCCCTGTTACGTAAAAATACAGCATTGAATATTTCGCCGTGCATCTGCAAATCAGCCACAGCTCCCTAAGGCGCCACTGAATATTGATTCGTAATTTATGTTGTAGATCCCTAAACTATATTCACGTAGACTATAAGAAATAAAAATATATTCATTGTTTTAAATTTTTGTTTTGAGTTTGATGTCTTTTGTAACATTTAGTAGGTTTTCAACTACAATATACCAAGGTACATAAAACTTTATCCTTTTCTCATTAAGTATTATGGATTAACTTCTTGATATTTATAGTGGGATTCGGAAAATTGTCTTTTACGTGTCAGTTTCATTGGTTTTAATCAGTTTTTCATTTTGAAGCTACATTAGAAAATCATAAATGTATAATACGAACTAATAAAAATAGAAGTACGGTTGTTTCGTCAATATCCTCAGGAAAAAAAAGATTTCGTACATTCCTTAGTAATCATTGTATCACATCAAGAATTCCTTGTGTGTTTTTTTCATTTTCGGTTAATCATTTCCAATGATTGCAATTCCTTTCCAATCACTATACTGGCAAAATTGCTGCAATCGGGTCTGTCTTCGTAACAGGAGCGATCAAGGTCAAGTGTCAATTTGGCTGCCACGCAGTATTACCTACTAATATATGACTAAAGATACTTGAAGGCTTAAATAACTTAAAACTTTCCGTGTCAGTGAGAATTCCTTTCATCTTAGTTTTCTCCATTTAATTATACTTAATTACACCTTTCATTCATTAACTTGCCTGAACGCTTGACTTAGTTTTTTGCTATACATTGTGGCCAACTGACAGAGGAGTGGGATGAAAGGGGAGGATGAATAATTGACAAGTACGCTTAACAAAACCAAACAAATATGAGCGTGATGATTATACATACAATTCAATTCGAGTTATCATGAGGGCAGAGGGGTGTTTTTTTTATGTTTTGAGTCTGTCTGTATTCCTTCCATAAAAAAGTTAATATCACTCATTCTAGCTTTGGAACTTCTTGTATAAAATAACAGACAAATTCTGACCAAAGCATATATTAACTAATAAATAATAGCGTTACAGTTTCGGCAAATTAACTTTGCCTTCATCAGACACATTATCAGTGTGGGCAAAGTGATAATGTGTCTGATGAAGGCAAAGTTAATTTGCCGAAACTGTAACGCTATTATTTATTAGTTAATATATGCTTTGGTCAGAATTTGTCTGTTATTTTATAAAAAAAAAAAGTTAAGTACTATGCATTGTCTTATTTCATTGCAAGTGTGTCTGGAGAATATGGTAGGGCCCTTAATTCCAATATTGAAATGAACATACGTAACTATCTTTTATTGCTTTCAACTAATGTTTAATAAAATTAGTGTGGTAGTTTTGTATAGAAATAACTTTTAAACTTATGTAGTACAGTAATTGTACACTTTCCTAGAAAATGATAGTAACTGAATGTGAGAGCAATAATAACAAATGAAAAGTTAAATCGATAAATAATGAAAATACAAAAGAAGGTATCTTCGTCTCTGTATTTTCTAAATATTGATGTAACAATATTTCGGAAGCTGGAAACATGCCTGAATGTGCGCACACATTTCATGTTTCAACCACTGCTTTCACAGATCGCAACCCGATACTGCTGAATTGATTATTCTTTTGCAATTAAAAGTGCTCCAGATGCAATCATTAGGCCATGTGTGAGAAAGATATTTCAGGAGGAAGATATTTCTGAATAATATTTCACTGGTATTCGCGTGATGAAACTAGTGAAATTCGTGCGAAGAAAGACTCAGTGGATAACGGAATTCGACTCGGAAACTTCTATACTATGAAGTTAGAACGCTAGTCGTTAATAGATAAAACGACAGACTAATGTATGGTATTACGACGGGAAATATAAATATTTAAATCTTCATTAATTCTATGCATTTTCTCCCACGCGGTGCTACTAGTTAGGCTTCCATATAAGGTGAATGCAATAAATAGGCTAAAATAAGCATATGTCACTGTATATTGTTTCTTTAGACTTAGAAATGCAATAATCACCACTTCTTCCCCGACCTCCCCCTCTCGTGGTATCTCCCATTAGATAACATTGTGAGAAAGAATTAAAGGGGCCGGGGGCGGAATCACGGAATTTTTTAAGAGAGAGAGAGAGAGAGAGAAAGAGCAATAAGCGTTTTTGCTTATGTTTGGGAAGCACAAAGAGTTTTTTCGTGTCACTTGTTAGTATTCCCTCCGCTTGGAGGCGTTGGTGTTCCCTCGCCTCTGGATAATCACATTTGCTCAACCTAATGGATTGGCAGCGTAGAACAAACATCGTCACGCACACGAGTCACTTGACTTGTCTGCTATGGATGGAGTTCGATCGATCGTTACAGGAAGAAATGAAATAGGGATGAGATGGAGTTTGAGTGAAGAGTCTTGATGTCTCTTCTCTTTCTCCCTCTCTTGTTTTTCACTCTCTCCCACGAATTTATTCGTATATTTGTGCGTGGGTGGTACATATTTATTGTAGAGGATCGATGAAAAGGAAAGAATTGGTGTTTTGAAAAAAAAAATATATATATATATAAACTATGCAGGAATGAATACCTTATTCTACGAACAAGTAACGTGGTGATTAGAATAAGTAGCACATAATAGATTACTTTAGTTGATAGGTCGAATATTCATTCTGTACTCTTCTTATCCATTATGCTCAAATCTTATTTCCATTACCTGCATTGACGGATCTAGAAGGGGAAAACTGGGGGAGGGGGGCTCCAGAACACAGGCTATGATAGATATATCATGAGTTGCTATAAACTTTTTAAAAATATATAAATAATAGCTTAAATTATACTTGTCACTCATAAAACTGGGGTTCTAGAGAAGAAATTGTGCCTTCTTATTAGCTGAATAGTTAAAAAGGGTTTGGCTATAAAGACTGTGGTATTTTGGAAGAAGCTAAAAGCGTAAAATGTATTCACTTTGCAGCTTATATGGCTCTTATAGCGAAATGTGAATCTTAAATTTTAACATGATATTGGGAGACGTAAAGGATCTTTGTAATGTTCGCCCTCCTTTCTCACTTTATTGTATTCAGGCCACCAATGATATACGGAGAAGAAACATGGCCAATAAACAAAGCATAGGAAAATAGGTTATCGAAATGTGAATGCTGCCCTTTACGTGTGTGGGATAACAAGAAGAGACAGAGTGAACAATAAAAGAGTAAGGAAGAAATCAAGGTTATAGATGTAGATATATTAAAAAGATCTCAGAAAGAAGAATGCATGGTAACGAGAAGAATGTATTTAATGAGAAGAACAAACGACTATATGATCAGAAGATTGATGACAATGAAGGTAAATGAGAAGAGAGGTTGAGGGAGACTAAGAAGGAAATGGATGGATATGGTTAAGAATGATTTCAGTGGAAAAGATCTAACCGAGGAAGAATTACGGGACTGGGCTTTATGGAGAAGATTCATCAAAAACGTCCATCTCACATAAACGAAAGAAGACAAAGACAAAAAAGTAGATTATGTTTGTATTGATTTATTTTGTACTTTCATAAATATAATGTAATTAAAAATATTAAAAAAAATCGAAAGTTACCTGATGGTACTTTAAAATGCTGTCAAATGAACTGATAGTTGTTTTGAAGACCTTTCATGTAGTGCAGAAGTTTAGTACACTGACAATTTCGACGTCAGGAACTTCGCACTCATAATTCTGACCTATAAGAAAAGATTTGAAAATAGTTATTATTTCATGTAAAGATTCTATTTCTTACTTTCTAAATTGTCAGTGTTTTTGATAGTCTGTAAATCACTCACTAACATTTTAAAAGCGAGGGTGACGTAACAAAGACTCTTAAGGAAAAAGCTGTGGTGAGTGTGGGATGAAGGTAAATACTAAAGGTACTAGAGCAAGCTGCAATGATTAAAACCAAAAATAACTGTGGCAATTATAAAAGTGGAAGGGGAAAGAGTGAAGATCTAAATGTTGACGGAAAATGCAAGCAAGAGTAAGAATGGCGGAAGAAGTCAAAGATAAGAGAAGCGTAGTTTATAAATCCCTTAATACAGAATTGTGAGAAATACTTGTCAAATATTCTCTATGGAAAATGTTATCGAGTGGAAAATTGGACAGACGAAAAACGATTCGAGGAGTACGAAATATGGGTGTGGATAAGAATGGAGAAACTGTAGCTGACTCGGCGGAAATCCAGTGAGGAAAAAATAAAGTGAAGTCTCTCAGTTGTACGTCCCACGTTTATGCTCTTTAGGCTAAAGAAGACGGAAAGATATTGAAAGTTAATTATATTATGAAATAATTTATGTAATTAAAATGTGGGAAGAAACGAGAGAACTTCAAGAAAACCAACAAACACGGTGTTGTCCACAAACTCACATGATCTGATATCGAACCAGGGACTCTTCACACCAGAGGTGAACAATCGACTACCGTACCCTCCACCCCCGCGCCCCCAGAAAGAGAACCAGTGAGAAAATGTTATGAATAGCAGAATGGAAAAGAACAATATTGAAGAAGTAATTAAGGCTACATTTGTTGTTTTAAACTGTTACGACTAGAATTTGACATATTATACTAGTTTTCGGAAATTACGTCATGTGTGTAGTTCATACCCCGAGGAAATTGGCGGCAGGACTAGTGAAACGATCGTTGATTCAGGTTTACTGCACGATTGATTATCCGAAAACCAGTGAGACATAAGCAGAATAGTTTTTGAAGGAATTGTATTCTAAATTACGTGGTGGAAGATATAGTGGGAGGAGAAAGATGAATAGAAGATTAATGGACGGCACAAAATTAAATAACTTTAACATAAGGCAAAACGATGAGCAGTGTCGTAAATGAACACTTATTAATATGTAGCAAGTGTCCTCTTCATGATGACAGGTTACTGCTAGTGTTGCTGATGTTAATGATGATTAAGTTAGTTACATGATTCCAAAACTGAAGATCGTGCCAGTTATTCATTCAATAATTCTATAATATGTCTTTGGTTGAATAGCTCTGTTGATCTACCTGAATATAATTAATTCAAAGTTAATTCATTTCCAAAACTTATCAAAAGTGGCTCCTCTTCTTCAGCCAGATGTTCTGTGACTTTTTTGTGAAAAAGAAGGCGAACTATCTAGGGTCGTCTAAATATAGCATGTTCGTTGGTGCTGAAGCTTCTTGTAGTACGATGTTATCAACGATTCCCCCTGCACTGAAGCCTGTCTTTTCGGTCGGTGATCCGCATCGCTCGTTCTTTCAGCCGCCTTGGACCATTTCCCATTCTATCCATCTTTCCATCTCTCTCCGGCGAAGAAGCACCTCTTCTCCAGTCAGGACTTCAGTTGAATCATGAGGCAGTAAATGTCTATCTCGCATCTTTTTAACAGAAATATCAGTTCATCTGGAATACCGAATGCATGGAATTTGAAAAATCATATATATGTAGATACTATACGTGCACAGTTCATGTGTTGTTTGTCTCAAGAGCACATTCTTTACTTGTTTATTCATCGCTTTAATTACTCGCTTCATCATAATGATCATCATCATCATCGTGGTTCGAATTAGTGTTTTGTGCTATCAAGATACCTTTTAAGTTCCGCTATAACTGTTGAAAACGAAGTAAAAGTATCGTACTTCATAATATTATTAATGTTAGCATCGTTTTATGAAAGTTTTCTCATACATTTTCAGGATGCAATTTCTTGTTTCTTGACTTCTGAAAGTGCATTTCCTTCATGATTTAATGCATTTATAATGTAAATTAGCTACACTATTTTTGTATATGTCTGTTTCTTCAACTTCCCGTTAGGCTCTAACTTGCAATGACAGTGCTGGGATAACTAATGCTCAACAACAACAATAAAGAAGGAAGCGAAATGAAAGTTGGCCATGATCTATATTTAAAGGTAACCTCTGTATTCCCCTGGCAAGACTGGGAGGGAAGCGACGCTAAAATCTTAGATTGAATTCGGAGTCAGTAACCATTAGCGTATGTCCGCGATTAATCGTATAGTCAAGGTTGCGTAGAGACAAGAGTGAAGGCTGCCTTGTTTCAAAAATGTGTCATGAAAGTGATGTCTCGTACTCGGAAAGTGTAGCTGTTTCTTTTGGAAAAATTCTGTCTCGTCTCGTATCTTGTCACAGAAATCTGGCTCGCCTCGTATCTTGTCACAGAAATCTGGCTCGTCTCGTCTCATGGGCAATTTTGCTCATATTAATAGTCTGTTTGTATATAATATCATATTAGTTCTGTCATAATTTGTTGTGAGAAACATTCTGCACGTCAGTTTTCGTCTTTTCCTTCTTAATGCTTTTTTTTAAAAAAAAAAAAAAAAAGAATTTGAATATTTCGCGAAACAAGTTTATGTATTCGAAGAAAATTAATTATTCGTGCAATTTATTTGAATATACTTATGTTTATTCGAATAATGAACATTTGTTCAAATATTTATTTAAGCAAAGAACAATTCATTGAATATATATTTTTTTAAATAACAAATAATTCTTCGAATTAACGATTTATTTATTTATTTATTTATTTATTAGATACTTATCATTTTGCCACTCATCTTATCATCAAGACTCCCAAGTAGGAAGTACCTGGCACACGTGCAATTCTGATTTGTAATACTATTAAATTTTTTCTCATCTCCCTTGTTCAAATTTGTTTGAACAGTTATGCAAATATTTTTTCTGTTCTGATATTCCAATATTAAATATTTTGAAAAATATGTAGATAGATGTTCGAATATTTGAACGTGTATATTCGAGTTCGAACAGTACAGTTCATATATATTAGCAGCATTCTTCTAATTCAGATCAGAAAACGTAATTCAGATCGGCGTGTTTCATCTCTTTTTAACTTGGAATGTTGATAAGTGATTATTGCTCGGGCATTCAAAAGCTTAATTATTGTCTGTGTGTTTATAATTTTTTTCTTTATCAAACTAGAGAGCATAATTATAGGAAAATTAATATATAAACCAACATTGTATTTTCATTTTTATTTATATTACTGTTATTAATCTTCGTGTTATTTTCTCGGTTTAGTAATTCTTTACTAAATATGTTCTTCTAGCTTGATAAGTTTTCTGTTATCTTATGTAAAGTTATTAAAGTAAAGGTGCAGGAAGAACTAAGGTTTGTGTGTCTGGTAAAGCTTTCACACTTTTTTTTGACTTCGACCCTCATGGAAGTGATCTAAAGTCAGCACCACACTCTGGCCTTATTTTTTTCCCCTTGTTGCTCCAGATATCCATTGTAAAGGGCCTGGGTGTATCTGAGAGTCGCATTGGAATGTTGCTATAATAAGAAGGCCTTGCCGCTCTTACCGGGAATTGAACTTGGACCGCCTCGTTGGCAGGTACACACCTTACGATTCGCCACTGCTGCTTTTTATGTAAGGTTAGCAAGTTCTTTATAGTGTCCATAAGATCAAATGGTTAACGCTTGTGGTTTCGGATTGGATTGTCAGTCGGAGCTATAATTTGCAGTGCTGACTCTGCATCTTGAGGAATTGAGAACGTACTTCAGCAAAGAGAAAGATAATTCTAGTACAGAAAGCTAGCACTGTAGTGACCACATTTAGTGTTACCCACGAGACGAATAAGTACATTTTTAACTTCGTGACGAGATTAGAAACATGACAATTCTAATGTGGTTTACAAGATGAAACGAGAAATTTCACCCACGTCTTAGATTTCAAACATTTTTTAGTATTACATGATTCGCAGCATAAAACTAGAAAGTGATTGTAAATAAAGGGAAAGAGCATGCATCAATTTGTAAAGATGTACAATATACTCCATTATAAATATGATTTAAATACAATTACTGTTGTCCACCAGAGTAGATTTGGAGCCTTATCGACTAGAAAAGATGTATTAAATAGTAAAATTACTTTCTCGTCTCGAGCAAATCTTTTTCTGTTAGGAAAGCTGTCTCATCTCGTGGGCAACACTACTTGCAATTTAATACATTATAATTGTGCTTTATTTCGTACTAGCGGAAGCTCATGTGGTTCGTATCCCACTTTAAACTGTAGGTCTACATCATATATAGTATCTCCGCTGGAAGGGACGCTAAACTGAAATTAAATCAAATTCCTACTTAATTTAACATAATCTAGCATCTTGAATATTTAATTTCTTCGTGTAAGTAGAAGTTCCGAAGATAATTTCATTATATGTTATTACGTAATCAATAGTTTAAGCTTAAACTGTTTATGCAATACTATTTAATAATTAAACTCGTTAATTTTTTAAGGTAATATTCAGTTTTTTATTTATTTATTTATTAAGAAAATTATTTTCTTGCTAAACAAGTCAAAAGCAGTCTATTTTCTATATTAATTAATTTTTGATGGAACCATTTTGTCTAATCTTTTATTAATTGTATAGAATGCTGTTATTTCTATTATTTCTATTACAATACTTAACCGTAAGAAGTCAGAAGTTTAATCAGATCTTTACTTTTCATGTACACTCCGAAAATGTGCCTTGTTAAGATAGTGAAGGACCTTTATGTTCATTTGGATATGAACATTGATTATGGAACCTGTATATATATATATATATATATATATATATATATATATATATATAGTTCTTCTTATATAGAATTTGAATTTCCTGTTACTAAGTGCAAAATTTTACCAAGACTACTTGTAAAAGTCAAGTACATAAATTTACGAAACGAGACGAGAAATTGTCGAGACAAGAGAAGCTTTCTGAGAATCGAGACGGGACGAGAAAGAACTCTTCAATCTCGTCCCTTCTCGTGAGCAACCTTACACATATCACTCATATGAAAACTGCTTCACCATTTGCAACTATTGAATGTATTTACTTTTTTTTTCTTTTTGTATTATAATGAAACATAATTTATAACTTCCCTGAGTACCTTTTTCCCCCTCTGTTAATGAAGTCAATTAGATATTAAATTTACGAGTAAATTCAGAAAATTAAATTTCGGTGAAGCGAATATAGCTATGTATTTAAAATTAGCATGAAATACCTCGAGGCTGCATGCGTTTCCACATTGTCCATTAGCCTTGCCGTTGCTTGTATTTGGTTAGCATAAAGCTTCATGGAAGTAGACAACCCAGGCTATGAAGGTTGTAGAGTTTGGCGTGAAACTAATCCGTCAATGTCATGTTCTCAATTTCTTGAAGTGCCAAGAATCGACCGAGAATTCCAGGCGTTTGCTCAGAGTTTGGAAGGAAAGAAGAAAGGTGAAGGGGCCAACGGGAAGAAAATGGGAAGAGAAAAGTTAAAAACTGACAGTATTATTGACGTTTACTAATGCAGTACGTTCTTAAGAATGATTAGTTTTATACCATGGCTTGATCGATAGTAATTAGCTGTTCCTAACTATACATATAATACTAACAATTCGTGTCTTCATTTTATGTAAAACTATGTCAATTAATTTGTTCGATTAAATAGTTAAATCCAAATTTCCATAAGGACTATATTTCCACTTTTTATTTTGACGCTAACTGAGTAAGTTATGTAATTAAGGGTTTCAATTATGATTTTTTAATGATTGTATGCATTTAATACATTATTCACAGATATAGCTAGCGAAATTTGTTTATAATTATGTTTTTAACATTCTATCAAGAAAAATGTCGATGGGACCTTGGGTATTCTCTTGCAGGGAAGGGGTTATAAAATATAGTTACGCATCTTGATCCCACCGGAGCTCGAATCCGGGCCGCCTCGCTGGTACATGGCCGCTCGCTTCACTATCTACTGCACTGTAGCCCTAATTTAAAAGTCCGAAAAATACAGTTTTCTCTAAAAATTGATTTTTTTAAACTTTAGCGTGCTGTACCACAGAGTTAATAAAGTTACTAACAATATTTTCATTTTTTGTGTTACATTTTTTCTCAAACCTTTAATAGTCAGTTGTAGTTTTGTTGGAGTTGTTTGAGAGACTGTTTACTATTTGTTTGGATTCTGACTGGATAATGACATTAAATGAAATGATACTGCTAACCAATAAGTAGGTTACACGCAGAGGCGGATCAAGAAGGTAAAAACTGAGGGGAGGGGGGCTGTCAAAACCCAGACTATAATAGATATATCATGTTTACTATAAATTTTCAAAAATATATAAATACTAGCTTAAATTATTTTTGTCACTCAAAACACTGGGGGGTAAATTGCCCCGGCGTAGATCCGCCACTGGTTACACGTGACTGGATAATGACATTAAATGAAATAATAATACTGCTAACCAATAAGTAGGTTACACGTACCATGAACGGTCAGTAAATATTTCCGTTGATCCACATACATGGATTAGATTGGCACGTAAATTGTCATAGTTATTAGTTTTAGTGGTTATTTTTCGAGACAAAGAGTTAAGGCTACCTCGTCTGGAAAAAAGTGTCATGAAAATTATGTATATTGAAAATCTACTTGTTCCTATTAGACTTCCTCATTCTCGTCTCCTATCTCGTCACAAAAAAAAAAAAAAAAATCTCATTTCGTCTTTTGGATAACATCTATTCAAAGCCACACAATTCTCATATCCGTTTATATTACGAAAATACTTGCTTTTGTTTATGTACCTAGGTATAGATCTATAAAGCAGCATTTTAGGCCTGAAGTCATGCTTGACCATACCTCTAAAAATGTCATCGTCTGGGAAGTGCCTACTTTTAAAAAGTAGCTTCACGGAGCGTAGTTTGTGAATAAGGAGGATGCTAAAGATTTTTCTTCGCTACTGGAGCGTCTCCATTTGCGCGACATGACAATTACGATCGTGAATATTATCTTCCAAGACACGGACATTGGACACGGAATTTTTTATTGCTTCTCATAATTTCGTTGGTAGTGAGCCATAATAGATCCCAATTATTGTGAATTCTTGTACTAGGAAATCTGCCATCATTACTCCCTTCTGATATTTAGGAAAAAAGTTACCGTCACCTTTCCAACAGAGTTGGACACTTTTTTTTTTTTTTTTTTTTTTTTTTCAAGATGGGGAGAATACATCTGTTATTTAAATTGAACAGTGGCCTCATATTTTAATGAACCCTATCTACATCTTGTATTAGTATATGATGAAAAAGTAGGTAACTGGGAAGCCCACCATGCTGATGCCTTTCGCATATACACATGTTCCTAGAGTACCTCCTTCACATATATTTTAATCTTGACTCCGTCACACACTTTCTGAATTGTTATTCTGCAATCGATGATGATGCCTTCTAATTCTAAACGTGATCAACCAGTAATTAAAAACGCTTTCACCAATTCGAATTGCTAAAGTGAATGGGGTATCTAGCCCATACACCCTCGTTATTTGGTGGAAAAGCTGTTGAGGTGTATTGTCTTTCAAATACGGAGACTCTTTTGGGTGTGTTACCTTTTAATTCAAGAATAATTGCTCTATAATCCATTAGCTTCGTCTTCAGTCCTTGTACCTTCATCTCATCTACGAATCAGTCACTGCTGGTTTAGCGCTATATCTACAAGAGTCTTTATTCGTGTATAATTTCATCCTTCTAGTATTACCAGTTTGTCTCAGATGGATCTTTAATAAACACTCCTCGTAACAGGTTGCAAGACGAGTGAAAAATAACTATGTCTATGGACAGAACTGTGATCATTTCGTTACCTGAATAAAGTCAAATGAAAAATGCAGTGAATTACATAGCCAAAGATGTGAAATCACAATTTGTAACAAACAGTTCACTACTATTGCAATAATTCTGTTTCTTTTCTTCTTCGAGACAATTCATTGTATTACCTGTCCGATTATAGCTATGTCTTTACGTTTCAAACATATTCGCAGTATACAGTATCTGCGTTCATTCCTATCATTCATCGTATAACCTATGTATCTTTTTAATGTTACGCATTAAGTTAATTGCTCATTAATTTGCGATGTCGTGTATTGGGTGTAAATTGAGGTTTTGGCGTAAATTTGTAAGGAATGGTTGTGAAATTGAACTATCCCGTGGTAGTATACCCAATGAAGAGCTTGAGTCGTGCAGATGGCACAACTACAACTGGATGATGCGTGGTAAGTGCATTGGTTTTTAAAAGTATAGTTTTCCTTTGCAGACTGGAGTTCGTTACTTGTCAACAATCTCCTCAGTTGATTTAACTCTGTGTCCTGATGGGAATTGAACTCGGAACAAAACATTGGAAAACCTACTGGACTTTAAAAATATTATTTCACTTTTTTTTTTCAAATATTATTTCTAATTTGTACTAATAACAATAATTCTTGATTCATTGAACAAAGTACAATCAAAAATTAGATTTGCCCTTTAGATATGACGCTTCCTGTGATAAACATGTATAAAAATCGGCCTTCGTTCAACATTATATTACTTGGCATCATTTCATTTCATTAAAGTGCGCTTTCTTTGTTATAAAGACAAAAGCTTGAAATTCCCAGGTGGAAGTAGTATGACAAAATTAAGATCCCGAAGGATTAAATTATATTTCTTACAGTGTAAGTGAACAATCTATCTGAAGACATCAAATTATCGTATTCATACTACAATGTTAATAATGGTTGACTCAACTTATGATAGAAAGGTGATTGTAAAGTGGTGTGTGTGTATACGTTTATTTGTCCACTGATTTAGTTTTTTTCGTTCATTGAGCACAAGGGTGGTCTTTTTAAAGAAAAAACAAAAAAAGCTAAAGAAAAATCAAACTCGTTATAAGGCAGATGAAGGAGGCGTGGTGTTTTAGATAATAACTCATCTTTGAAGCTGCCACTTATGCATCGTAAGCGAATGCCGATAGACTTAAAGTCTTGGAGATAATGAATCACTTCTAGTAAGTTATTATCCAAATGACGCAGCATTTGGAAAACTGTTAGACCTTAAAAAGACATTGCCTACACGCTACGCTAAACTGAAGCATTCATACGTATACATAGATTAAAAAGAAGAAGAAAGTTAGCGCTCTTATTTAGTTCTTGGATCTCATTATCTGATGATAATCCCACACAAAGTGATTCCGGGGGTAATAGGAGGAGAAATTGGAATAATATTTTTTTCAGCGAACAGCGAGGAATTAGAGAAAGATATTTACTATTTGTTAACAAGTATTTAAAAATAAAATAGAAATAGTGTCACCTGATACCACCATTGTTTTTTAGTATTATGTCTATAACGTTGGTCTATTTCTTCGAATATGTATATTTAAAGGGTAGAACAGAATTATACACATAGTTGTGTGCAGGGACGTACGAAGGATGGGCCCTGGGGGTACGGACCCCCGAAATCCTGACTGTTCTGTAAATTTAGTCTAATTTTAGGGATCATTTTACAAATTTTAATATTTATCCGCATATTGAATTTGGAGCCCTTCCGAAGTAGATTCCTGCGTAGTCCCTGGTTGTAAAAATTCTCAGATATTAATTTAAATTTCGAACATGCAGTTAGTAAAATATCAGAAATCACCCACACACATACACTCAGACACCCACTCAATGGTTATTAAATACCATTTAGAGATCAGACTCAGGACCATGACTGAAGGCACTTTCTAGCAAGCATTACATCACAGTCCTTATTACTCAACATTACCTGTGAACTTCCGTGAGCTAAGTGTTTAGCGTACGCGCCTTTGGCGTGGGAGATCCAGGTTCGATTCCCAGCAGGAGCTGATATTGTTCGGATCCCACGTTAAGTTGTGAGTCCACCTCTCATACAGCCTGGCTGAACTGAAAGAAACGCTAAACTGAAATCAAATCAAATCAACATTACTGTGCAGTTAACCAAACTTTCCTTCAAACGTGAAAAAAATCATCTAGTAGCTACATATTGTATTTTAAAATTTTAAAAATAAGGAAAAATGAATTTATGTGGCACTAAAATCTATGTTGTTCATTTCCAGTAAATAATTGATAGTTCTTGTTCTGCTGAGCTGGATTGTTTATTTATTTCTGTACTACACAAAGTAAAAAATAAAAATAAACTTAAATAGCAGATTGTATCTATATTGTTGTTTCCTTTCTTCTAACAAATGATACAATAGTCCTAAATATCAGGTACAATGTACGTACATGTAATACTTCTTTAATTACAAGCAGTATTACGCCACTATTACATGTACGTACATTATACCTGATACATACACGTATACACCACGTGATGAAGTTTGGTTTGTATTGCGTGCTATTTTCTGAGTTAATATTGGAACCGAAAGTAGTAGCAGATTTGTACCACTTCCGATTTTAGTAGAGAAATTAAAGCGGAGATAGAATAGTCTTCGGCGCGTAATTAATTCCTTGCAGAAAGTTTTTATTTCACTATTTGTTACCGCTTTTAATCTATAATGATCAATGTTAAAACAGGAAGTGGTTGAGATCTACCACATACGGTTTGAAAAAAAAATGAAAATGAAATCTTTGAGTTTTACGTCCCACAGTTATGCCGGTTAGGCTAAAGGAGACGGTGATAATGAGTAATGAATGAAATGGTGGAATGAAGAAAGTGGGAGGAAACGGGAGAACCCCGAGGAAACCCACGCACACGGTGTTTGTCCACCACAAAGTTCACTTGGCGGGGGCTGGGATCGAACCCGGGACCCCGAGCACCAGAGGGGAACGCTGTACCACTGAGCCACCGCGGCCCACATACGGTTTGAGTAGAGGGTTAAGATAGAAGATGGTATTTTTTTTCTAACTATTCTTAGAACGTTAAATTAATTTAAAGAAACAGCCTCTTGCTATCTTTCAGTTTTTTTCTCAAAATACGTACAGTAAATCAATATTGAAATTGAAAATTATAGTGCATTTCTATCACTTATGGCTTTAGTATAGTGTTAAGGATGTGATTTAAATGTATTCTCGAGATTCTTAAATCGCTTACAGGAAATAATTTCTCTCTATCTATTATCATGTTTGCTCTATAGTAATCAACGTTAAAACCGGAAGTAGTTAATTCCTACTACTTCCGGTCAGAATATCATCTCCATCAACAAAGTCGATTCTTAACTTTTGTCTCTCTAAGTCTTGGTTAAAGTTGATGGTGATCGATTAACTAGTTTTTGAGACTTTTTCTCCCGGACAGTTCAAATATATAAAGGAAATAAGCCAAACACCTTTAAAAATTATACTTTTGTGCTCTAATTTTATCCAAAGAAGCGCTGGTTCATAAAGAGATCAACATTTCCTGTAAGTTGTCGTGCATAATAAAATTTCGGATAAAATCCTTTTGTTTGTACTTCAGAAATCAGAGAAATTTAAATTTATTTTTGACATTCAGTTTCCAAATTTTCTCCAATTAAAACATACTAACTTAAGAACTAATGTATCCTGAATAGACCAAGAATATTGAAGTAATAGATTATTCGAATATTTAACACTGGAATAATTAGATAACGATTATAAAATATAATAATTAATTATTAGATAATAATTAGATAATTCAGTTAATTATCCGAGTTTTGAAAACGGATATTCGAATAATAGTAGAAAATTATTCTGATAATTTTAACAGAACTGCTGTTAAGCTTACCTAGAGTTTAGTGTTTCTCTTTGAAATGTGGACGCACTAAACCTCATTATTTGATGCATTATAATCTGTATCAGTAGTAGTTCATGCAAAGAGATATACTTAATAGAATTAACCTGGAATAACTGTGCAAAATAAATGAACTTCGGTGTGTTGTATACTTTCGGGATTTTATTTACTAAAAACCTGATATATTTGTGGAATTCATTTTGTTGGATATTTTCCAAATAAAAAAAAATGGATTGCTATGTTTAAAAGAAGGAGGGAAAAGATATGTTTCGCCGGCAGAGAAAAATTACATAATTTTCACTTAAGTTTATGCTCAGTCATGCTGACCTCAAAGCAGTCACGACCTTATTTGCTTTCTCCTCATTTTCTTCTTAAACGGAGATCAAAAGCGCATGAAATGTTCATAGATTTAAGCTGTAAAATCATGTGCCACACATTGTGTTTATTAAATCAAAATTCCGATTTTTTTTCTTTGTTAAGCTCTCCAGAATCGTGGTCGTTTAGACATTCTGACATCGCATCTCAGTTCAAAGCAACTATCTATGTGTGCTAGTGAGATTTTGTTTTATAAGCGCGTGTGCAAAGCAGTTAAGAAAGAAATTTATTGCCAGTATCTTTTACATGCGAGAACGTAATGTTCACACAAATTGTCTTATAGTCAGCGCCGGTATGTGTTAATTTATTACAATGGCATTACCACACATAACTTGTAAGAAGGATGCTTTTTTTCCTTTCTATAATATATATTTGCATTTGACGTGATGGTAGGTGTGAACTGCGTTTTTTTAGTTTTTCTTTTACACATTGAAAATAAAATGAAACTTTCTTACACTTTCGTGGAGCCAGACACGCCCCCTGTACGGTGCCATATACACCCACTTTGAGTATAGAAAAGGGGAGGGGAATATCCATCATATGTTCTAACAGGTCTGGAAGGGAGTATTAAATGTCGCTCTAGGGATGACCGGCCTAAGTAAACGACCTTGTGCCTCGAAGGACCAAGAGTTCTAGCAACTGATCTGCACTAGCAAATCCTCAGAGAGTCTGGCTATCATCTTCTGGTTTAGCACTCAGCTACTGCAGAAAAAAGAGAAAGGAGAAACAAACATTGGACACGAAAGTTACTTAGTTTGTACAATACTAACATGAGAAAACATGCCGAGACCTATGGCATTGGCGCACTCAAGATTTTTGTTTTGAACGTAAGTCCTGAAAAATGGTGTGCCCCCGTCGGAAATCCAACCCGCATTCCCTGAATAATTTGCTATTCTGTCATACTGAAGAAGTAAATGATAATAATAATAACTTTTTCTCTGTAAGAAAGCTAGAACTGGTTACCTTAAACATTCTCCAATATGGACATTTTCGCATCCTTCAACAGCTTCGTAAAATATAATTGCACTGTTCATTTGGTTGATTAGAGTTTTAGTGCCCCTTTCAGCAACTATAGGCTGTATGCGATGTGAATCTATAGGATTAGCGTGAAATCTGAACTAAAGAACCTCCACCGGGAGTGACACCCACGACTGCCGCGCCAAAGACGCGTACGCTAACCATTTAGCCACGAGGAAGCTCTTGCACTGTTTATGTACGGGTATTTCGCACAGCAGGGGAATCAAAATAATAAAAATATTACGTAAATGCATGTAATGAGTCAGGACACTGTAATTGTGTGTAACACTTGTAGTGTATCCTCTGATAAACGAACAAATAATTAATGAAGATTGGTTCTGAACCGTTTAAAAAATAAATTTCTTGAGATTAGTTATATTGTTTCTTTAAATGTTTTCAGAAGCTTTGAATATTACTTATTTTTGCCTTAATTAAAAATTATAATCATGAACAATGAATTCATATAGAGATAATTGCATTATTTTACTAATATCCGAGGTAAAACAAGTTTTTTTCAGTTTTATAGTAGTTTTCGGTAAGAGCTTTCCAAGCTTTTATGTTCATTTTTATTATTATTTCTGCCTTTTAACATTTTATTGAAATCGGTTAATATTTTTTAAAATATTTTTAACAGTATGTGATTGGGAAAAATATATAGCGGACTCTTATCTTCATTATCTTAAGATGGATTGTGTTTTCGTCAATCGTCCTTACGACTGCCTCAGAATAACTGAAAACCAGTTGAAACTGCATTCTTGTGTTTGCAATGTGTCTAACACTGATGAATGACAGGCAGTTCAAAAGTTCGATTTTACCACAATGTTTACAGTTGTTTGCAATCCAGTTTTCAAATAGAATAAACTTTTGTTCGAATTATCCAAGTTCAAATTAACGAGAGTCCGCTGGTATATTTAATATATAATGTAATATTTTGGTTGTTGGTGCGTGCTCAGTTAGTTGAAAACGAATCACTTTATGTACCTATATTAAACAGTGACAACACAAACCAATATTTTACATCATGCAATATAAACACAGGTTGATGTCTCAGTGGAGTAAGTTATTGAACTCTTACATAGACTACTTTCAGAGTCTGTCAGTAACCTTTTAATAATTCTGTATGTTGATCTTTCTTCAGGGGTAGTTAGTCAACTATTTGAATTGTGATATGTCGCATTCGTAGTCTAGAAAGTTATTACGCTGGGAGTCCATGTCCCACAAAGGAAAGCCAATTGATCAACTATTTCTCTTTTTGCATCTTCTTTATTTATTTATTTATTTATTTATTATTCACTACTTTAAAGACGTTTTACATATTATTGGTTGATTAATTTAGTGAAGATGAATCAAAATCTTGCTCTAAAGAGATGTTTTCCTTTTAGTACTTGAGAGTCTTCATCCCGGCGAAATTAAAATACCGCTAATTTTACAGTAATTATGTGATATCTCCAAATAGATAAAAGATAATCGAAATGTGGAACAAGAGCGCCCTAGACAATATTATTTTACATGAGAAACCGTTATCACGATTCACTTATCTGCTTTCGATTTCGAGCCATTTTGAAAATCGGCATTTATTTTCGCGTTTCTAAACAGCTGAAAACGGAAAGCCACTAGGTGACTTGTGATAACGGTACCTCACGCAAAATAATATTGTCTAGGGCGCTCTTATTCCATATTTCAATTATAGTTTATCTATTTGAAGATATCACATAATTACTGTAAAATTAGCGGTATTTTAATTTCGCCGGGATGAAGACTCCTAATCTCTCAACGCAACAAGCAAATGAAACAGAGCGATGCTAGAAAACAAAGCAACGTCTATACGATTGATCATCTTACAATGTTTGTTGAAACAGTTCATGAAGGAATATATATTGTAGCCACATACACATACTTACATTATACATAGTTCAATTATTATTAATCTATCCCTCATCTTTCTTTCTTTTCTGTAAGACTTCTTTGAAGACTTTGATCAATTAAAAAGGCTCTTCTAGAGCTGAGTCCTGCGAAAAACAACCACCTCATTGCTCGTGTCAGGGGTCAACTGGCCGGGGTCCACACCGAGGCGTGACCAAGCATTAATTAGCCATCCATCAGGCGGCGCGATGATTGACCGCTCTTGATGAGCTGACGGAATCCATCAGTTGAGTTGATAGAGAAAGAGAGAGAGAGAGACTTCTGACGGGAGAGGCGAGTGAGGTGCTTGTTGGACTCCTGACCGGGGAAAGGGGAAAGAAGAAGAGAAGGGAAGGAAAGAATCAGTGTGATGTGAGAAAGGTGACGAAGCAAGTGCCCCTTCACATACTCTTAAAATCTTTTGCAGAAAAAAAAAAAAAAGAGTTGGCGTCCTCCTTCTTCGGGGTCGTTCAATGAATATCGACTGAATGCATTGTTAGTTGTGTTCCATCTTTGGAAGAAGTATCCGCTTTCTTTCATAGTTCATTGTTAACCTTTTTCTCTCCTTTCCTTCAGTCACTCAAAAGTCAATATTTTCATATATAGCACGAGCCAACGGGGTGTTAGTTTATATCGGTTCAGATTACATGCTTAGCAATCGTTGATGGAAATTAATTATAGCACGCATGGAAATGTCACTGAGGATTCCAGTTTGATTTTGAGGATTCCAGTTTGATTTTTTAATTGCCACACACTTCACCTTTGTGTCTCACATATTTTATTTATTTATTTATTTATTTTTTAAAAATAAAATGCACAGTTCCTGTTAAACATATCTTCTTCTTGTTCATCTCAGCCATAGGCTGGTGGGCAACATGAAAATTTTAAAATTTTAATCTCGCTTGGGAGAACTGTTTTATACTTTATATTTAAACATATCTATATATCCAAGTAAAACACAAGATGCTTTCTGTTACCTTATAAAATTAAAAAAAAAAAAAAACATATGCAGTAAAATCTCGTTAATCCGGACTAATTCGGGTGATTAGTTGATCAAATTAACGAAAGTCCAGATTAGCTGAAAAATGATCTGAAACAAAAGTACCGGTAGAAAGTGCATTAAAACTGTTTATAGTAACAAGCACGTTTATTATGGTTCATTTGCCAACAATAGGAAAATACAATACAATAACGGAACTACAAGTATGTGACAATGTAAGTGGACTTCTAGAAACAGTTCGGGGACCGAATTAACGAGGCATTGTAATACGTGTTTCTAGCACATAGAGCTGACGATGGGCTGTGGACATCCAGATTTGAGTAGGTGTTGCACGATTAGCCGTTTTTATTTCTGAACAGAGTTCGCCACTAATTAAAGATGCTTCATGTCTTAGTGTTCTGTCAGAAGGCAGGTTCATGCCCACTTATCCTAACGTAGCTAGATGGGCCCACTAAGCCATTAGGATAAGAATAGGGTTTCCGGTTTCTTGGTCCTAATTTTCAAAGTGGGGTACGAAAAGCTGGGAATTAAAGAACTGGAGTAGAGAAATGTGTTAAGAATTAAGATTAGAGACACCGTGTACAAGAACTGTATATTTATGGCTTTGTTTTACAAATATTCACTTGTACGTACTGTTAATTAATATTCCTCCGTTACAAACCACTCCAACTTCATACCGTGTCAAGGAACCAGAACATTCACAGAGGATACCATACATTAGAGAATTCCTATACTTGCCTTAGGATGGTGAGCTTTAAGCTGACACTGAAAATTCGGTACCATCTTAACTTTCTGTTAAAAACGAATACGTTCTGAATCTACAGCTCACAAAGGGTTGTGACCGAGCTTATTTACTCTTGTCCAACTGATTGGTGCGTCCACAATTGATGTAGAAGTAACTCAGTATTTCTTTACTGTTATTAAACTATGGGACTTTTCTTTAACGCATAATAGTAGTTCATTTAGAATACTGTATTACAGGGAAATAAAATCTGTAATTTTACTCTCCACGGTTATGTTCTTTAGGCTAAATGAGACGGACGATTAATGAAAGTATATGGTTTTGAAGGGATTGGTGGAATAAAAGTGTGGAAGGAAACGGGAATAATCTGAGAGACTTCATATATATTGCATTGTCCATCGCAAGCTTATATGACGTGGAAAGAAACCAAGGACCCTTAAAACCAGAGGGGAGTGCTCTACTATTGAACCACTTTCCCTATTTGTAGTGCAGGAATTATATTATATTGGTCAGTGTCTAGGATGCTTTATGCTTCATAGTCAGTTGAGTGCAAGGGCTTTTATCTTCTTGAACAAGGTTGCAATAATAAACATTTGAGATAAGTATACAAATACCTGAAATTATATGAACTTGGGAGGTTGAACCTTCCTTGACGAGCTTCAGTAGACGCCAGTGATTGAGACAATGTCTTAAATTTATAATCGTAGAATGAAGGTGAGAATACCCCGTAGGTAAGAAATTTTTGAGTAGGTTGTGTACTAAGGAGGGGTTAATGTGTAACAGTCGCAATTTAATTGCATCGAGATATGAATAACTAACAGGGTTTTGTTTCTGTGGCATTGAACTTACAGAGTTTTAAGGCCATAGAGTTACTTAGTTTGAACTCAAGTGATTGGTATTTAAATGGTAAACATACACGCACTCGTCTACATGTTGTAGACGAAGCCTGTGTATATATATATATATATATATATATATATATATATATATATGAGTAGAGATATTTTGTTTTGACTATATGTAGCCTAAGTGCAGATCATTGCCCTGACAAAAGTAGTAGCCTGCGGAGAGAGAGGGAGAAAAAAAAAAACAAAGTACATATAAGCTTGTTAATGATATTAACGTGTTGAAGCATGCTCCAGTTTAAAACACACTACCATGCAATACTCTTCAATGAATGTGAATCGATTAAAAATACAAACAAACTCGACCAAATGGTACATTGAGGTGTTTGACCTTAAAAAGAAACCAAAACCACAACAGCAAGATGAAAACTTTAGTCAATGTTTAAAATAGAAGAAAGAAAAAATATCGTCCTCTGAAGTCTTCCTTTAAACTGTTGACTAATTACTACGTAGTTAACAAGTGCATTGAAGTCAAACTCGATCTTCGTAGTAGTAGTAGTTACTACTAGTAATAGTACTTATTACATTTTTAATTAAATTTTTTGTTGTAAGAAGAGTGAAATTTCTGTAGTATGTTCGATTCTTAAACAATGATCTATTTTCATTGCTGTAACTCTTATTCATTTACATCTTATAATGTTTCAGTTAATTTCATACAATGTTTCAGAGTCAATAGCACCGCCAAATCTTGCTAGAGGAGGCGCAACACCCTGAGAACCACTTTCAGTCTTTCAATCATCTACAAAATCATGTTAATGTTTATTCGGTTGAAAGTAAAATATAAATTAGTTTTGGTAATAAGTTTAAATAATATGTTTTTTAGATAAGTATGTGAGAAACAGTAACGGACTAAAAAGGAGAATTATTCTTAAAATTCCCAACAATGATAAAATTCCCACTTCCAAAATACATTATACAGTCCATATAATCGTACTGATTCCAAGCATCGATCACTATCATCACTGTTGGGACCGCATTACATCTCAAGCTGGGGCTAACTACTTCACTTCAGATACCATGTCATCTGTAACATATATACGAAGCCATTACACATTATTCCAATCAGAAAGCAAAGGGCAGTCAAAGCAGTGGAGTTCAACAGGAGAGCGTGCTCTAAAACAGACAATAAATATTTCATCGACTGGGAAAGTCATATCAACAATTTTCTAGGATTCCCAAAACTACACCTCGATAAAGTGATTGTACGAACACTAAATATAGCATTACCAACGTTTAAAGATATACAAATCATTACATTATATACTTCAGAAATAAATATGTCGTTATATTACATCCTTCGAGGTCCACTAGTGATGCAGAATGAAATTAAGACAAAAATGAGTGCATAAATTTTGAAGCCCACACAAATTCGCAAATCGAGAGTAGAAGAATTCCGAGACGAGAAAAGGTTTTCGAGTATCGAGACAAGAAAAATCTTCGAGAATCGAGACGAGACGGGACTTTACAATACCATACTAGGAATGACCACATTTTTTTGAAAAACGGAAAAGATTTCGTAAAAAACGAAAAACGGAAAATGTTTTAAAAAAACGAAAAACGAAAAATCGAAAAATGAAATTTGCGAAAATCGAAAAACAAATTTGTCGAAAAAGGCACTCTCTATACGATACTTTACAAAACGTTTTCGTCTCATCTAGAGTCTCGTGGGCTACCTAGTAGCATTTAACAAATATTTATTTATTGAAAGCATGAAAATGTTAGAAAAAAATGGATAAAGTGTGTTATGAAACAAAAGGAGAGTGTCAAAATTAAATTAATTATCGTATAATGCACAGTTGGTGTTGCAAAAGTTAATAATAATAATAATAATAATAATAATAATAATAATAATAATAATAATAATAATAATAATAATAATAATAAAAAGGTGCACTTTACTGAAGTCTCTGCATTGTAGAGCTTCAAACATGTTTGGAAGGGAGAGGGGTCAAATCGTTGAATAACCTGGATGAATCTATCTTTTGTCATTTTTATTGCACACATCAACAGTTTGAAGATAAAAAGCCAATTCATCTCTTGAATGTAATGAAATTGGTGATTACCAGTACATGATAATATACTTAAAATATAGCGGATGTATTTACATATTCTGACACATATAAATATGTATATACTGACATTTGTATTTCTTATGTGTATATGTGTGCTGAGTGAGTTGTTGCGACGTAATTAATTGTTGTTCCTAACCTTACTGTCTTCCTTCACTAAAGATCTGTTCGGCCACTGGTCTCCTCCAGACACGTAACAGATGGAACAGCGTGGAGGGTCGTGTCGTGGGAAAATGTATGGGACTGAAAAACAACAAAAATAATAAAACTAAAAGACAAAACGTTCTGCATACTGAATCATCATATACACATCACACATACACTCGCCATTTAGTATTGTGCAGCGAGAGAAACACATGTCTTTGTCATTCTTTATTTTTGATTTACAGGCTACAGTGTGTGGCTTGAGTAAGCATCGTGCTATATATATTGTGTATTTGTGCGTGCGTGTGTGTGTGTGTGTGTGTGTTGTAAGGCTTATATTCAGCGTCGTTCTGTACGCTATTTACTTCTCTTTATTTCAATATTTAATGAAATTCAGAATAATTTGCAAGGCCAATTTACACTGGATTGTTAGCAATTATCATCATTAACAACATTAATGGATATAGGCAATGGCAGAAAATTGGATACCGCCTGTCTTAACCTGCTATTCCAGCATCCGTGTGATGGAAGTAAGAAAGAACATGGAGGAAGATTCAAGATCCCTGACCACATATTTTGAGCTTGGCAGCTCCCGATTGCGAGCAGAGCACTCCCAAACAAGAACGTTAAGCACTACCTGGAATTGCTTATAAGACAAGACAATACAGAATTTTTGTGACAGAGCTTTTGCAATAGAAACACACACACACATTTCTCGAAACGAGTCTTCCCGGACGATTTTACCTGAAAAAGTCTTGGATCCCCCAATGAAAAGCTTGATGGGCACTTTCCTGTGTAGAACCCTCCAACATATTGCAGTTTTTCGATGTTTATGATATGTAGATGCAAAATTTCAGCCTTTTTCGTCTATTAGTTTAAAAGTTACAAGGGCGTAGGAAGATAAATGTACTCTACTGTACAGTACGTAGTCCACACTATGTACTGTACAGTATATATTCCTCTTTTTAGGTAATTTTTCTAAACCTTTAGCCCCTCCCAAAAAATCTCCGTTTTACTATTTTCTAAAAGCATTGTTTTTTTTGTCGGTTCTTTTTTCTCTCTTTTTGTTCTTTATCTTTTCTTTTTTGAGTGTATTGTGGAAGGCAGTATCTCTAAAAATTGTGAATATGAAGTCATATCACCTAGTTGTCGGCAACCAACCAATCATCCATGTATGTGGGTTGTATAAGCAGCAGGCGCTCGATATTCTATTTTTTATTTTTATTTTTTTTTTTACAGTAAAACAATAAAATAGGGTGAGAATATTGTATTGTTACCGGTTTTACGTATCTGTACATTATTTTGTAGCTTTAGTTAGTATTAAAGCTCGTGAAGTCTAAGCTCCAACATTTTGATCTAACAAACAGATAAGTAAATAATAAATGCATTGTAATAAAAAGTTTTCTAGTTTTATGTCCAACGTTTACACTCTTAAGACTAAAGGAGACAGCTGATGATGATAATAATAATAATGTTGAAAGAATTGGTGTAATGGGAATGTAGGAGGAAAACTTGTTAACTCTCAGACAACCTACGGACATGATCTTGTCCACCAAAAACTTAGTTGACCTGGAGTCAAACCATGAACTCCTAGTACCAGAAGAGGGAGCTCTAGATTGTAATAAAAAAAGATCTGAACATTTTCGTTATGAGGTATTTAGCGAAGAAAGAAATAGTATTTTCTTTTCTAGATATATTTCGAAATGAGTAAATAAATTGTCTATTTTTTTTTTTTTGTTACATTCTAATAAGGGAAAAATTGTGATTTCGCTTTATATTAGAAATTTTTAAAAAATCTTAATTTCTTTCTTGGATCAGCCAGAAGAAAGAGTGATTTATGAAGGTTAGAAAAACAAATTTGAGATGTGTCCAGATTTGCACGTTTCTCTGGTTGAACTTTAGATTTTCTGCCGTGGAAACATCGAGATTTCAGTGTTTCTTAGTTACTGCATATTGTAAATCCGAATTTTGGATCATTCCGTCTACATTTAGCGAAAGTTAGGGTTCCCTAAGCTTCATCTTATAATGATCTGAAACATATTTTAAGATGTTTAGGTGATTTATTAGTAAATTTTCTTTCTCTTTTATTTCCCCCTTATTCATTTAAATTAAGAGTAGGTAACTGATAAAACAAAGTAAAAATCATTTCTAACAAATGTTGTTGTTCACAAGATAAGAAATTTCTTGTCTCGAAAACGATACGAGAAGTTCCTTTTTAATTCTAGACGAGACGTCCAACTTTCCGAGTCTCGTGAGAAACACTAATGCACCCAAGTCTAAGATCTCAAACTTAAATATGGTTCATAGTATAAAAACTATTAGTTGATGAAAATGATTGTACGAACATACTAAAGAATATTTATCAACGTTTACAGATACGCAAGTCATTACACAATATACTCCAATAATAAATATGGTTTAGATGTTGTTATATCACACTCTTTTTGAACCTCTCGTGACGTAGGTTTCTAATAATTTCTAAATGAAATTTAAAGAAAAAAAACAGATCATAAATTTTGTACATGAATTTAAAAGACGAAAGGAGATTTTTTCGAGACGAGACGAGAAAATATTTCCGAGAATCATGACAAGAAAGAATTCTTCAACAATCGAGACGAGACACACAAAATAGACGAGAAAAACTTATTTTTCGTCTCGTCCCGTCTTTTGGGCAACACTAGTAACAAATGTGTTCACAAAATTTTAATGAATTATTATGCTATTAATTACTAAAATTAAAGCATAATGTTATTAATTTGTTTCGATAGAATCCACAAGGCGTAGTTTTTGCTAATACTAATCAATTACGTTCCCAGTTAAACGTTTGAGTGAAAAATATGTGATATACTGATACTATTGACCTCATTCGTGTTGTGGTAGAGAGGAACAAATACAAGATAAATTTGTTCTTACATGAATAACATCAAATGAAGTCTCTAGTTTTACCTACTTCCTACGCAATGCCCTGTAGACTAAAGGAGGCGAAATATAAAAGTGAATGATAATGAAACGATTGGTAAAATGAAAATATAGGAGGAAACTGTAAAACTTCGATAAAAACTACCCCAAACTCAAACTCACATCGTGTGAGATCGGAGTAAAGATCAGGGTTGCACCACTGAGCCACCGTGGTTTCGAATTTGTTCTTATTAATTTAAAGATAGCTATTTTTTTATTTCTTATATTCTTAGTGATAAGAAGAAAAGAGAGCGATTTTCTACTGTTCTGTACGAAAATAAAGGGTAAAAGATTTCTTGTAGTGTTCTTATATAAGGATAGAAAATTACCTTTCTCTTTTAATGTATACATTTGCAGAGAGGAAAAGTGAACTATAGTTGGTAAAACTAGAGTATTTTTAATAGTTTTAGATAATTAGCATGTGAATTTGCTATTTCATTTTTCTTTTAAACGAGTACATGTGATTCTAACTTTTTTCTTTATAGGTAAGTGTCAAACCTACATTATTGGAGATATCCAATGCCATAGTTAGAAGATAATTCACGTAACTGAGTAAGTACTATTATTAGAATCGAGAATGTGAATAAGTGTATTTGAATTTGTGTATTATTACTGATATTTCCACTAGAACGTGTATGATCATCCAGCAAAAGTTCACATACCGTTTCTTCCATGTTATTTTGTCAAACGTATCGAAAGGAATTAAGAGTAGAGCTCTTGGTACTGTGTAGAAAACTAGAAAACTACAGTAGAAAACTCTACTTCGAAAGAAACTGTTCTCAAATTGATAAATTTATTCCAAAGCTATTTACAAAGTAACATGTAAGAAGCAATGTATTCACTTTGACTAGCGACAGCACTGTATGATAGTCATGTTAGTATAAAAATAAACTATTAAAAAAAATCGTCCATGCGGTCGCTCAACTCATGCAGCATAGAAGGACGCCACTGCAAATACAAGACACCTGACAGAGCAAGAAAACCTGCTCCTCTCAGCAGAGATGAGTGCGTGAGAACCTTGTGTGTATGACGCTGTGGATAGATAAACCAGTATATTAGCTGTGTAGAGTTATAGTTTGTTAAGAGTGGCAATTTTCCACAGCCATACCGTCTGTCTAGATGAGTGGACAGTGTTTCGGCTATGGTTATATAATCGCTGATACAGCATTGAGTGGCGGAAGTGCGCTTTACGTTAATAAACAGTAAACGACGACTCATTTAACTGTGTACTAGAGCCTTGGGAGACGGAGAGGTGCAAGCGAAACGTTTGCAAAATTTAATTTCGTTAGATGAAGAGAGGAGAGGGCAGTCATTGTCATTGTATACGTGTATATGTGTGTTTTTAGCCTACTTTCCTTATAAAGGATTAGAGTTCACATTTTCATCATATATGAGACTGGGATCATATTTTCATTCTGCATGCAATGGGCTGAAAACAAAACTGAAACCATGGCTGTCCACAGGGGAAGAGTCAGTGCTTTCCCCTGGATTTTCAAAGGGGATTCATTTATCCGAAAAACGTTTGAAAACAGATTCGTTTACTCACACACTATACCTATAGTATTTAATATTTTAAAGTTAATACTATAGTGTATTTACAGTAGTTATTGAAGTTTTATAAAATACATAAATAATTGTTTTATATGAAGTAGACTATTATGTGTACGCGTGAATCAAGGTGTGTGTAAATTCATGAATACGCTTTTGTATCGGTCTTTTGCCTTAACCTTGAAAAAAAAAACTTTGGCTGCGTCTCTGAATGAAACTCTTTGATTTGTTAAGGTTCTGTTTTTTCGTACTCTTGTTTTCACTTCTAGAATGTTTATGCTGAATTGATCTAATTGAGCGAACCGTGCTAACTTCTCACTGTACAACATTTGAATGATGTCCGTCCAAATCGTGTCAGACTAGTCGGTCAAGAAGAAACGTAAATGTATTCGATCTCTTTCCATGTTAAGTGTGTTTGACGTTTTTGGACACTGTGCCTTAAATTACGGTTGCTAGATGTCCACGTATCCCGGGGACAGTCCCAGTTTCACAAATTGTTCCCGGGGCAAAATTCGTCCCGAATTTACTGTGTTAAATTTATGAGAGACTGTAAATTACTCAGACAACACTGCGTTCTCTTTGGAATAAGACGACTCTTAAATTTCATTAATGTTATTGTTTATTTTAGTGATATTAAGGCAAACTCCCTATCGAATTATTATTCCGACTGAAGTTGAAAAGCGTCCTCAGATTCATTAAAAAAAAAAAAGTTACCTCAGCTCAAAACTATGATCGATCATAAGAATCTTACTTCAAAACTATTGACTCTGTAATCACGGTCACCGTGAGTTTTCTAAATGTACTGTGTAGCTCAAGCTACACCAGACGAGTTCAATGAATAGGAATAGAAATATCTTGTACTTGCTAATGCTAAGTGTGTGACATTTTTTCGGCCACCATTCCTCAAGATCACTATCGATCATGGCCATCGTGCTTCAAAACACTCTACGTTAGAGCCATTGTTACTGTGCAAAGTTATTGCAATGTAACTCAGACCATCTTAGACTAGTGCAATCAACAGGAAAGAACAACATTCTGTCAGTATTTCAGTCTGTTAATACTAAAAGTAAGTATATGAGACAGTTTAGGTCACCGTTCCTCAATGACATGATTAATCGTAAGTCTCGCTTTCACTTGCTTCAAACCATTCGCAAAATGAATGAGTTTTTCGTGTGAGTGATTTTCATAGTTTAGGAAGGCAATCGATTTATCATAATCTTTTCAAAAACGACTCATAATATTTTCAAAATAAAGATACATTCAAGATAATAGTTAGGAATATTAATTGATTAATTGGAGTTTAACATTCCTTCGCTCAATAGATTGCTATATGAGACTAGTAGTTATAGGTTTCTAACTACTAAACTACTAGTCGATTTTGTCTCCAAGCCAACCATTCCCACTGGAAATTGAACCCGAAACAACGCTCTTCGAAAGTACATGATATACTATACGAACATGATATACTATTGTAAACAGAAGTCAGTATAATCTCTGTCCGTTTGTAACGATTCCCTTCTTAGTAATTAGAACAATGATAGCTAATTTTTATAATGTGCTGCTTGTCAGGACAAGGTAAGATCCACACAACTTAAAAAGGGTATAATATTTTCCATTTTCCGTGCTCTTCTGGCGCGACGGTTCGCTGAATATCGTTAGTCACTCATTTTCTGAATTATTGTTCTCTGGATATGGTGCTTCTTGTTCTGTGTGTCTGAGCTAGTTAGGGATTGAGGTACGTATATCTGAAAGTATCTGTATAAAATTGCATCTTTTAAAACATTGGCTCATTACCAGTATCCTTACCTTGCAGAAGATCTTGGTATCCAAAAATTTAAGGAAGACTTTTTCACAATTAAATGTCTCTTTTCAGGTGTATTATGATGGCCAGCTACACTTTTCTTGTTGTAGTTGCAGTTAAGAAAGAAACATACCATACAATTTTCCTATCTCCGGCCCATGGGTCGGATTTAGTCACCACTTGATTAGAGTATCACAATAATCAACTCATTTAATAATGTCGA
The DNA here is from genome assembly GCF_964235325.1 of Thermobia domestica. Classification (NCBI taxonomy): domain Eukaryota; kingdom Metazoa; phylum Arthropoda; class Insecta; order Zygentoma; family Lepismatidae; genus Thermobia; species Thermobia domestica. The sequence continues at coordinate 101,094,924 of NC_137455.1, forward strand.
TATAGCCAGTTCTTTATACAATTTTCTCGATTTCGGAGTGGGTATATTTAAACCTCTAGGGGGGAGACCATACCGTATTCATCACTTACATGCTACGTCTATATCTTCAGAATTTGGGGGAATTGTAGAACTTTTGGAGGAAATTCCCCCCTATCAAGTCTGGTTAAAAGTCTGGGAAGAGCTGTGTATAAAAACTCGTTTCCGCATATAACAAAGTTAATATACGATGAACTTCTTACTTACCCTCGATTTTGAGACAACCCCATATATATTAACTACCCACAGTCTACTAACGTAGTGAACTAACGTGCCGAACTAGCTTTTAGTTTGTCGTACAGACTACCTGATCTTCAGACAGTCCCTTCTATTTCTTTTTTGTTATATTTCCGGTCTTGCCAGATGCAGAGTCGGATGAGTATGGAGTCAAAGGGGGAGAAGAGGAGAAGTAAAATAAAATTAAGGGAGGAAAAAATTGAGAGACAAAGAAAAAATGAGATGCGATGAAGGTAATTAATGCGAAGAGGCCACTGGGATCTCTCCACTTGACTATTTATCTTCCTTCAGAAGCACCGTTCACCATCATTTACAAAGTCATCCTTCTCCCGTCCCAAACCCTGAACCCTCTCTTGACATTTGCACCAACTTACTCGTCAGGGGATTTTTTTTCTCTTTCTTTTCAAGCTTCTTAACACAACGAGACACTTCATTTCATTTCTACAGTTTGCAGTTTTGTAAGCATTTTTTTTCTTTCTCTCTCCTCTATCATTTTCTCTGTGGTTAACCTAACCCAATTTGAGTTTTATTTGATGTTCTGGTCATAACTGTTTGGTTTCGATTCTATTAGTCATTGAAGTTGCGATGAGTTGCTGTATGGATTTTTTTTTTCTGAAGCGTATTAATCGTGAATGAAAATGCGTATTTTATTTTATTTTATAGACGTAAGAAGGACTTACACTTGATACGTTACATTGAAGTGGATAGTGCCAAGGCGAAGAGAATAGAGAAAGATCATAGCTATGACAACTCGCAATTTACAGGAAGTGACGTGCGGAATATCTCTGATGATCAAGGGCGCCGATCCTGGGGGACCGGGTCCCCCCAAAGCTCATGTGGACCCCCCTATTGTATATATGAATATACAATATTTGGCATAATTTGAATGCAATTTGTCTTAAAATCCTCATATATATACCTTCTGCATCTGAATCGGCCTCCTCCCCAAATTTACAGAGAAATCGGTGCCCTTGCTGATGATCATGGTATATTAATTGAAGTATGATCGCGTCCATGGTATTCTCTCATATAAATGTATTACCGATACTAATATAGAACAAACAGAGACAGTTGTGGTATCGTTCATTCCTGATGCGCTCTAATAAATTATTCGTGTAGTGAACGTTACGAAAATTTCAATTCCAGACTGTACTTGCTCAATGCTTGTCAGTTGACCATTTACATAATCTCCATTGAATTGTTTTGTATATCGCTTCTTGGTCGCGGACACGGTATATTGCAGACGTATTATTGCGGGAATTCATTGTCATCCTTCATAATAATCCCAACAGGATGCTGTTCATCTCTGATAATTTCTCTTGCATCCATCAAAGATGTTTTAGAACAAATAGTGTGAATGTGTATTTAATTATGCCCATCACGAGTGAGGCCATATGGGAAGAAAACCTACAGTTTAAAGTGGAATCTAAACCATTTCAGTGTGTCCAACAGCTCTGCTACAGGAAATTGAACCCGATACCTTCCGCACCAAAGGCACATGTGCTAGCTGCTCGACCGACCAGGTCTTGTAGCATTGGTGTGCGACGATGGATGTCTTGGAAACACATTACACAACTTTAAAAAAGACGGGTGGAGATTGGCTTAATCTTTCGGCATTTCGTGTTAAAAATTTGGTGTTCATGAGGTTTCGTCCCTATAACAGTTTCCTCTATTGTCGAAAAGTAAATAAATACCAGATAAGCGAAATACAAGTGGTTGGTTGATTTAGGATTTAACATCCTGTTCCAGTACCGGTACCAGGGTTATATGACACGTGAACCTTCAGCTTAACGTGGGAACCGAATCACATGAGTTTCTACCGAGAATCAAACCTGCGTCTACCACGCCAAATGCACGTATATGAAGCATATAACCACGAGAGACTTCTGTGTAGTATTCGAGCACTTCTAAATTTTACATCTTAAATTCTAGTAATCTTACATAGGTAAAGACATCTGAGTGAAAATATTTTGTGACCAGTTGGCAGAACTTCCTTACTGACATACGCTCATTTCATCCCTGACAAGAAACCACTACACAGAAGACATGGACCTTGGACTGAAGCTTCATCATAAATCAAAATGCCAAATATGACTCGGTGATTCGTGATAGTACTCAAGTTATGTATTTCCAGTTTAACGCGTCATGCTGATTCCGCCATGTAATATGACGAATTTGAGTACTTTATTGTAACGTATCTATATTTTGGTTTGTTAGGATTCTGAACCAGGGGCCGTGGTCATTGACACATTGGTCCTAAATTATCCTGAAATTCCCAGAATTATTTAAATGAACTTTGCCAAACGTTTCTGACTTCCATACGTCCCCGATTGCGATTTACGTTAAATAAGTTAATATTATATGTGTTAAGTAAACAAATATGTTATCATGTAGATTGTAGGCTTTTATACTCATTTTTATTTGCTTACTGATTAAATCTGAACTGTTTCTTGCCCAATCACTCTGAAATTTCAGTGTCGTATTTTGCACTATAATTCTTCTTTATGGACATTCCTGGTCTTGGCAACTTGCATTAACTAACTAGTGTATTTACCTATACATAACATTAAAACCTATTGATTAGATTTTTTAGTGCTGAACCTGGAAAAGGAAAAAAAAACACGTCCGGTGATTATGCAGTTTTTCAGAAAACGGATGAATTTTTTTTGCGGAAACAAGTGATTAAGCAATAATTGTTAAAATGAAGAAAAAATAAAAGGAAATTAAGGAAATCCAAAGAAATAACGTACAGGATGCTATCCACTACAAACTTATGTGTCCTGGTGTCGAATTATAAACCCTTTGCACCAAACGTGACCTCTGTTTCTCTGCTGCTCAAATCCATCCCTGAAATATATGTCTAGAAGTATAATTGAAGGGTACGGGGAAAAAACAAGGAATGTCCATGTATGTGCTTTTTCAGGTCCTTTGTCCTATCTGTTGGTGACTCTTGGCACTATTTGACTATCTATGCCATGCATGCGTAGATGTAGAAATGTTCATGTAAAAAGTGGCAAAAGATTTCATAATCCTATTCTTTGTACGCGGTTTTCAATATTAAAACGCCGTTATCTCGAAAATACAGTTTTGTGACATTCCTTGTTTTTTCCCCTTACCCTTCAATTAATACTAATTATAAATTAATTAAAATGTAGGGGAAATTATTATACAATATGTGCCTCTCGCTATCGGTATCGGACTGTCAGTTTAGTATGGCCTAAACAGTTTTGTGGTTACCGTAGTCTTCCAAAACACGACTGGCGTTACATCTTGTGAGAAACACGTGCAATCAACTCATAAATCAAAATATATGTTTGTTTGCGTGCTTGTTTCTGAAAAGCAACGAGGACGACAGCAAGTGGAACACCCTGTATGTGTATGCTAGCAAAGGGTTGATTACTACCAGTTTTCAGCGGGAAAACGAGAAGATAAATCGCTGTGTTTAGGTGATTTCCTCAATAAAGTACTGCCAACGGTTGCAGTGCATTGTATCTAAACACTTCTATTTATTTATTAAAGAAATGATGGAAGTAGTTAAAATATTTTGGGGCTGCAAAGTTATTTTAATGCTGCATTTGATTTTCTACTCTAATTTACATAAAAAGAGATGAAAGAACATTGCCCACCACAGCATAATGTGGAGGCCAATTGTCCCCAACCACAGACAGTTTCAGGAAGGTAGTTTCAGAAGGCTGAGCCTCCCTAGCCAATCCTTAGCTCCAGCTGACTCCATTGACTATTACTAGAGTTATTACGTTGTGTTTTTCTTGTAACTGTTTATTTCATGCAGTGTTTTCTACACTGGATATTTACTATGGTATATAAAAAAAACTAAGTAATCGTAATCGTATTTTTATTGATAGTCTTGGAATGCCCCACCCTTATAAGAACTTTCTGCCTGATAGGAATGTTGTTTATGAATTGAGACAAATGACCGCTTTATATGGCCTTTCTCCAAAGAACTCATTACAAACACGCCACACAAGTGCAGAGGACGAAGAGAAGGAAGTTTAGAGTAGAGCTATATAGCTTGAATGTTGCAGACTATAACCGATCATTTCTCGTCTAAATGAGAGACCGCGTTTTTACTGCGCGTTCACTCCCACAATATTGCAGAAGCAATATGACTTAAAACACGTGACTCTTAATGTGTGTGTGTGACTTGCGTACGTTCCGTTTGATAAGGCTTTTGCGTTCTCATTCCATGTTGAATGAACCGTCCATCAGTGTAATGTGTAGATTAAAAAGACATGTGGATAATTATGGGTAAGGTAGGATCAACTATTAATTTAAGAAATAAAAGTCCTGGCACTACAGCCATCTAAGGGCTATGATCAGTCAACGTATATTCAACTGAGTAATATTTGATCATTGTGTCGATTCCCTAATGCCAATCCCTAGTATAATTTCCTCTCTACATTAAAGTTCGTTACTAGGTTACTCTTGAGACGAGAAAAAATTCTCGTCTCAATTCTCGGAAAGGTTTTCGTCTCGTCTCGTCTCGTTTCCTAAATAGCTTTACAAAAATTTTTCTTGATTTTTTTTAATTCTCGTTAAGTTCTCAGAACTTCCGCTTCACGACAGATCCACGAAGGATATGATAGGAAAGATATAATAACATTTAAACCATATTTATTATTGGAGTGTATTATGTATTAACTCGCGTATCTTTAAACGTTGATAAATTCTCTTAGTTGTGTTCGTACGATTACTTTAGCAATTTGATAATTTGAATCGTGTAACACAATTTACTTATAAGATAGTTCATGAACTTTATGACCTTTGTAGAACTTTATAACATATAGTTCATAAACACAGAATCTACATTTTAGTATCCTGCGGGACATTATGCACTCCCTCTATATTTAACATCTTATCTTTAGAAGGAAAATTTCGGGTTGTATAGCTAAAATGAAGAGATTTTGTGCTCTTTCTAGCTGTCTGATGTCTCCGAATATGATGATGGTGTTTTAAAAATAAGTTTAAATTAAAGCCCCTCAAATTAACTCTTGTACTCTGATTTCGACCTTTCTGATCTAAAGAATTGTATTTTCCCCTTTTTTATATGCGGTATATATAAAGCGAGCCATATACAGTTTCACCTTCCATCTAACTTAACAATTAGAATTATGCATACGAGACGAGGCAGAATTCTCTTGACGAGATTTGAAACGAGTCAGAGCTCCTTCAATAGAAACAAATACATGTTTTGAGACGAGACATCACTTTCACGGCTCATTTTCGAGACGAGACAACCTCAACAATTGTCTCTTGCACACATTCTTACCAGCGACGTATAGGAGAAGTCGAAATATCTGTTTTCCATGTCCCACTATCACCACTTCTGACTTATTCTTCAACAAAAAATTGATCAAATCCCCGAATGTCGAAAAATATCTCCATATTTTGATTCTAAATATTAACCTTCGCATCTACACGGATGAACCGTAGTGGCACCATGTTAAATATTTAAGAATCATAATGGAAATAACTTTTATTTATCATATTTAAAAAAAAAATACAAATTTGTTGAAAATGTATTACTAGTGTGCATAATATCATGAAAATACGCAGTGAGATAGCTATACGTGGATGAAACATATAAATAAATAGACCTTCAAGAAATGTTCAGTCCAGTTCAAAGAAAAGCATGACCACTCACCTCTTTCGGTGAAGCTCTGCACTCTTATCTATAATTGGAGTGAAATCAGACGAATATCGATTTTCCTTGTCCGGTAGATTATATCCGGTAGATCCAAAATATTACAACTTGCTGCATATTGTTGCCCGAATATGACTTTCTAAAGCAAGATGCGTGGCCAAGATTTCTTGAACAAGAGTATACATCGAAATCAGCAAGTACACATTATTCAGTCACTTTTATCCTTCGCCTTTCTAGGTTGCGAAGCTGTTAGATAATAGGAGTTACATCCGCTCCAGTTTCAAATATCTATATTTTCTTAGTGTTCTGTCCACCTATATACACGTGTAAATATATAGATAGTTAGAATTTTTCTTATGAACACATTTTAATATATCTAACAGTTTTTCCCTTTTGTTTTTAAAATAATATTATAATTTAGCTCAAAACCTATACCTTCTGTAAAATGCTATACCTTCTTTTATGTAACATTCATATCTTCGTCATTAACATAAGCAATACGAAAAACGAATAAAAAAACGTTTAGATACCATTGAAATGTAAATATGCAAAATAAATAAATAAAAATAACTGAGTGAAAGGGAAAACCAATAAATAAATCCCGTGTTTAAACGGTGTTTCGTGATGGAACCATTGTTGTGCCGAGGGAAAGTTAATGCACATTTTAATGCACGAAATATAATCATCATAGATATTGTGACATTATTGGCAGGTAACTTGCTGCAACTGAGAAGCTTCCATATTCAACAGTATTCCGCTAACGTCTTTGTCTTTACGTACGATTTCTCTGTTTTGATATCGTCCATCAATTGTAGTCTCCTTCGGCCTCTCTCTTTCTTTTTCTACCACCATACCTTCTAGTACGTCCTTCATGATACATTTCCTTACTAGTCAACGTCCCATCCAGTTTCTCTTTCTCTATATCTAAAATTGTTCTTTTCTCCCCCACCATTTGTAACACTCTCGTTCGTTTTCCACTCGACCCAACTAATTCTTCCCATTCTTCTCCACATCCATGTTTCGAAAGCTTCCAGTTGTTTTTCATCATTTTTGTGTAATGTCCAAGTTTCTTACTCATACAGCACAATTCTTCACACGAAGCATTTTACACCATATAATGCACACTTTATAGAAAAGTTTCTTATTAGGATCACACTTACAGACTTTATAAAATGGTAATGGGGCCACGATGGCTCAGTGGTAGAGCGTTCACCTCTGGTGCATGGGCTCCATGGTTCGATCCCAGCTCCCTCCAAGTGAACTTTGTGGTGGACAAACACTGTGTGCGTGGGTTTTCTCGGGGTTTTTCCCGTTTTCTCCCAGTTTCTTTCTTTTAATTCATTTCTCATCATTGCCGTCTCCTTTAGCCTTGCCATCATAACCGTCGGACGTAAAACTCAAAGATTTCATTTCATTTATAAGATGGTAATGTTAGTATGTTAGTAGATCAGTCCGTTACTCCAGTAGATAACTCTTGAACGAAAAGAAATTTTTGAATTGTTTTTGCAATAGACAGCTAGAGCCATTACCTAGACGAAGATTGTTAATGGAGTCAATCCGTTGACATCTTCATGGCAAACGGTGATTAATGGTGGCTGTCCATATCTCATTCTTAAAGGTGCATTTTGTGTAACGCTAATATGCAACCCTCAAAACAATTAGCAGTGACGGGTTGCATAAACGTTTAGGCGAAAATATATAGATATTTTAAATCCTAACTATAAAGGCAAGCCCATTCCTTCATAAATATACGTTTCACAAGATTTTGTTTCTTGCTTTTTTGGCAGAGTATTCATATCCTTCAAAACGGTAAAACTGTCTTTTTCGTTGATAGGTCGACAGTTATAGTTCCCTTGGTAATATTTCGTTATGATAAAAGAAGTAAGTTTTCATCAGTATTTTTTAGAAGTTTTTTAGGTGTGCTATAGGATATTAAATTACACAGTTAGTATGCCAAAAACTGGAAAGGATTTTTAAAAACGCTGAAATATATAGTCGGTATAATACGGAAGGAGAGAACAATATTGGAGATTATTAACAAGAAGAAATAAATAACAAATAGAAACTGTTCGAGCTCAGAGGCATAATATATGTTGTAATGGAACAAAAAGGAGATAGGAGGCCAAGACTACAAGTAATGAACAACATTAAGGCGGATAATTTCTGCCAAGAAAAAGATACAGTTCGTCAAATTATGACTTGTTTTGTAAATTTCCATTTTTATATTACCCTTTAGAGTAAAGGAGACGGATAATTAATAAAAGTGAATAATTACTAAATTGTTGGTGGAATGAGAATTTCGGAGGAAACGAGATAACCCCAAGAAAATCCACAGATATGATGTTGTCCAGCACAAACTCGCGTTGGCGGGGATCGAACAAGGGACCTATCACACCAGAGCTGAACACTCTACCACTGAGCCACCATGCCCCTTAATGTTTTGTGTATCATTTCTTATATTTTTATGTGTGTGTGTATATATATTGTATTATTAACGGAATTATTTTTATTTTAAATTTTGATCTTGGATAAACATTTTAAAGTGTGGAAGAAATAAACTCATAAAATCTCTTATCTGAACACACTATGCTTGTAGTAGTTAGTCAAGTTTAAATATCTCTAGTTTATGTTAAGCAACTAATACAGGGGCAGACAACCAGATCATGTAAATGCCCATTCATACGTTTGAGATGTGTGAAAAAAAAAGGAAGCAACAGGTTTCATGACTCGTGGGGAGTGAAAGAAAGGATAATGTATTAGGGAAGTACTGTGTTCTGGTTTTATTATTGTTGTTCGACAGAGAAGGATCTTTAAGTGTACTATTTGCACTTTCAATGTTTTATAAACATTGGCTTACTATTTGATGTAGTGTTATTTAGCATACTGTTGATTCATGTATATTGCGCGGAGCTATGTTTCTTTCCGTTGGTAAAATCTTCCTCTCCCTGCAGATTCTCTATGCTCACTTGTTTCCCGTCTAGTGATAGGTGTCGATGAATGAAAGACAAGTTCTCATTGGTTCAGAAATGCCGTCAGCCATTATTGCTTCTGCTGTGTGAGAGGGAGAACAGAGGAGCTGTGTCGAACCGGAGTTTTTCGAATGACTGACATATGCGGTGCGAACTGCGTGTCTTTACGGATGCTTATGGGACCGGCTGCTGTTTAGAACCAAGTTACACTCGCGCGGTAGTGTTTTGTTGTTCCAGGCGTGTGCTTACATGTGTTACTTGAAAGAACTTCTGCAGAATCACATGGAACAAGTTGTTTGCTTTAATAATTCACTGTCACCAAAATTAAGCGATAACATTAATTTGTTTTGAGTGGATATTTTATCGACACATATAGAACTCTAAACATAATCGTGGATTTTTGGTACTCCCAAAAAAATTCGTCGTCATAAAATTTTTGGCAGCAAAACATTTTGTGCATTATTGTTTGTCAACTTCATTGGTGCCATACGAATGTTTAGAATTGTGTATTACGACTTTATTACTACAACTGACAACCTGTCGTGCTTATTGTCTACTGGCGACAACAAACTGACACCTGTTTTCGGATTTCTTCTGTCAATTCAACTCAGTGGACAGGCGTGTGAGGTGCTTGGATGTTGACTTTGATGCCTTGTCTAGAGAATGCAATACGGACAAGCCCTATGGTTGACTTCGAGGACAGAATGTGGGGCCCACAGGTTCGTTACTATATTTTAAAAAAATTACATATATAAAGGGTTGATTATGACATGTTTATTTTATAAATAATTACTAACTGTTAGCGTTAGATTTTTCAACAAAGACCTCACACAAGATGATAGAATAAGTTGGCGTAGTAAGTGGCGTTTGATAATAATTCAGTTAGGAAAATGGTGTTTGCTACTTCTATTTAGTAATGCAAATGTTAATTCCATTCCGTTTTTAAGATAATATATTTTTCCGAAGGAAAATGTCCAAAGCTTTCAGTTGAAAGATATGTGATGTGCACGTTGATCCACCGCCGTTATTTCTGGCTTTTTAGACTTGAAGTTAGATAACTCTAATTGAGATATGTCAGTGCTGTAAAATGCACCCACTGGAGATCGAAATCTGGACCACCCACAACAAACCGATGCACGTTAAATACTCTTCCAGTGATTTATCCTACACTGTCTACAGCATCTTCCTAAATTTCTATTACACCCTCGTTCCGAACTTTCGGATGAACTATTATTGATTTGCTGACATGTACTAAATAATAATAATAATACCAAACTTATGTCATCAATAATAATACTGAACAATTTTCTCATGTCGTCAGTAAGTATAAGAAGTTATGGACAAATAATTAAATCGTCACAAATATAAGTGACAATTTAGGAATTGCATTCTGTAAATCAATAAAATTATTTGCTCTCTGACAATAGGATGAAATTTAAAGAGCAGTTGTTCACTGTGAATGCTACTTAATTGAATAAATATCCAAGATCCATCTTTCTTAGCAAATGATGGGAAACTTTAACACACATCCAAAAGTATTTGGTAACATCATTACAAATTATAATTTTAAAATTTTATTATATTGTCGTTACCAGTAGATTCAAGAGGTCCTTCGTTGTTAACAGAAAACAAAAACATATTGTTACCTTGATATGAGCTTTCGAGATTGCAGTGTTTATTATTATTAAACTATATATATATATATATATATATATATATATATATATATATATATATATATATATATATATATATATATATATATATATATAATGTAATGTTAAAATGGTTAATAAGCCCCTACATTCCTGTCTACCTAATGTATTTTTCTGATAACATCGAAGAAGTATACTCGTATTATAAAGTATAATAAAAATAAGAACAGTTTCTTTTGTTACCTGTTATTTTCTAAGGTAATTATAAGAATTATTTCGAAAAACCTAGCAGTAACTTCTAAAAGGCCCAATTATAGGTAGTGCTAAATTAGTTGAATCTGATCAAAACCGCCCATAGATTTCATGGCCACTGAGACAAATTTGCTGTCAGGTTTCCTCAAAAACTTTTATGGAATTCTCCAACGGTCGTCGGCACTGTTGCAAAGTCAGTCTTTATGAAAATAGCTAAAATTCAACTTCAAAAATCATCACATTCCTGCATGATTAATGGATTGAACTTTTTCCTTGCCACCAAAGGGTGTTTACGAAGTCAATCTTTTTTTTTAATCTTAATTTTACATATTTTAATCTCTATAAAAGTTATGATTATTTTATCGGTTACGAAAATTTCAAACTTGGAAAAATCAGTTGAATAAATATAAATTTAAAATAATATTTTTTTCACGGTCCCTCCGATATTTGTCGGGAATGCCCTTCTTATGCACATCCTTGGTGTGATACTGTCTTATTATCGTTAATGTTATCCACAAGTCTATAAAATTCGTGTCACGTCTTGATTATCGTCTCGGAAACGAGATGAGATTAGAAACATTATAATTCTCGGGACGGGAATCAACATAATACGAGAAAATGCACAAGTCTCGTGGACAACTCTAGTTCATTCAAGTCTTACATCTCAAACATTGTTTTAGTATTATATTTATTGATGATAGAAAAACTACACATCGATAAAGTGATTGTACGAACACTTAAGAGCATTTATCAACGTTTAAAAGTACGCAACTCATTATACAATATACTCCCAATAATAAATATGGTTAACATGTTGTTATATCACTTCCTTCGAGGACCTCTCGTGACGTGGAAGGATTGTAATAACTTCTAGATGACATTAAAAAGAAAATCAGGTCTTAAATTTTGTACATAAATTTATAAAATGAAACGAGAAGACTATTCTTTGTCTCATCACGTAGGCAACAGTAATTATCCGTCAATAAGCTTAATTCTGCCATCACCGCCGCAAATTCAGAAGCATACGGTTCTCCGTCACCCACTTAACCACTTCGTCTTCCCGTAGCAGGTATCCGTTTTTATATCTGCTCCACCAATTGTTTTACTCCCCTTCCTAGGTTTTTTTTTTTGTTTTTTTTTTCACTGTGCTTGCTCACACGTGCCTCGGAATAGGCATAACTTTCCAAACAATCTCCTAATCAGTTTTCTTCTTTCTTTTTTAATTACCTCCAATATTGCTCTTTCCTCTTCCCTAGTCCTAGCATTTTTCATCATTGACTTTCCTTTCAGCCCACCTGATTTTCTCAGTGCTTCTCTACACCTATATTTCGGAAAACCCTAGTCCTTTTTAATCGGTTTCACGTTATCTTTCCGGTTCGTAGAATAGATTTGATTTGATTTCAGTTTAGCGTCCCGTTCAGCAGCGAGGCAATATGAGACGTGGACCTACTGATTAACGTGAAATCCGAACCACATGAGCTCCCGCCGGGAATCGAACCCAGGTCTCCCACGCCAAAGGCGCGTACGGTTCGTAGAATAGAGTATCACATAGAAAACATAAATAGATTTTACTCTTTATTCAAAGACGCCCATCTTGCCATTTAAATCTCACGCATTTTCATACTATCTAGAGCTGTGAAATTTTGTACCCGTTGATTGCACAGTATTTTCACTTAATTTTCGCTGTAATTCATTTTACTGTAAAAAAAATAATAATAATTCCTTCGAATTAATTATCGATCGTCTCTTATACAATTCATACCCTCACATAAGTTTGGTTAGTTGCACACGAGTATGCGTTCTGTTAATTTCATATTAATTAGTTTGAGTATTTACATTTTATATCCTTCTGCAAAAAAAAAAAAAAAAAAAATGCTTTTTATTTAACGTCCCGTTTAGCAGCGAGGCTATATGAGACGTGGACCTACTGATTAACGTGGAATCCGAACCACATGAGCTCCCGCCGGGAATCGAACCCGGGTCTCCCACGCCAAAGGCACCACGCCTATGCTAACCGCTTAGCCACGAATGAGCTCTTGTTGTATGTCTTCTAACATGTTGTTAGAAAATACATTAAGTAAGCTCACACATTGAAATCAAGTAGTGTTTTCAAGTTTAAGGAGAAATGAAAAGGAAATTAAATCTTTCAGTTTAATATCGCACTATTAAGCCCGTTAGGCTAAGGGAGAACATGATTAAAGCAAGTGAATGATGTTGGAAGAATTGGTGGAATGAAAATGTGCGAGGAAATGGGAGTACCCGTAGAAAACCCATAAACACAATATCCACCACAAGCTTACTTGGCCGGGGATCGAACCAGGGACCCCAATCACCAGAGATGAGCGCTTTACCACTGAGCCACCATGCCCCCCTCCAATTCAAGTTAAAGGAAGTTAAGAGTAAAGAGTTGATTACAGGATATTAAATAAAGAGCAAATTGAGAAAATAGTAACCATGCAAAACTTTTTAAAATAATGCTTATTTTCGTTCTGTCGCTACTGTTTGATTGTATACAATTGAAACAGTCGTTGCAAAAAAAAAAAAAAAAAAAAAAAAAGCCATATGTCCATCTCCACCACATTTTCATTTTAGTGCGAAGTCGAAACGTACACAAAGAAAATGCGCATTCGCTCTGAAAAGACCAATTGTCTGGTCACAATATGTTACATATCCTTCCTATTGCTTCAATATGATCGATGCCATTGTACACGTCGAGTCCAAAGTTTTTTTTTTTCTCCTCAGCAATTTACTTTGGTGGATATATGGACTTTTCAAATTACTGATTCAATTGAGTTTTCCAAATGCTTGTAGTTCTGGAACAATTTCCAACTTAAAAATTCGTCAGAAAACTCAAGATATAGTCTGCATTTTATTTCCTTTTTCCGTTTCTTCGCAGAATGTAGTTTGCGAACCGTAGGTTAAGACCAAACTTTAAATGCTATTCTTTTATTTAGGAAAAAAATGGAAAACTACATAAGCAGTTGAGTTGAGTTGATTTTGAGTTTAACGTCCCGTTCAGCAGCGAGGCTATATGAGACGTGGACCTACTGATTAACGTGGAATCCGAACCACATGAAACTACATAAGCAATACAGCATGTTTATTTGTTATTAAATTATTTTCCCCTTTTCATGGGGGCACGATGACTTAATGGTAGAATGATGATTTTACTTACAAAAGGTTCAATGCCTTATAAGTTTCTGATTTATAGGGTTGCGCACTAGAAGAGACCTCACGTTCATGTCACAATACTTTTACGAGACGAGACACTTCAACTGCTCGTCTCGTAGGTGACCCTAGTGGTTTACAACATTAGGTCTGTAGAGCGTTCTCAGTATATTTATTTCACCAATTCTTTGCATTGGTGGAATCTCATCATCATTCACTTGCATGGGTAATCTGTCAACAAGGTAAAGTGGTACAGAGTTGAATGTCAAATCAAGGATTTTAGGAAATTCCATTTCTCCAAATATGAATTAATAGACTACTGGTATGTCCAATGGTTTCCAGTTAAGACACACAAACACACACACACACAACAAGCAAGGGTGGGTTCAATGATATTTGATGTTTCATTTGGATGCTATCCAAGGTCCAAGATGCACCCGTTTTGTGAAACATGTGTATAATCGCCCTTAGGTTAACAAGCAAAACAGATTTTTAGATGCTAACACCACATTGTTCGTCCGTCATGCGTTTGTTTCTTCTAATTAAAAAGAAACAGTAGGGTTTATTTTTCTCTCTCATTCTCCATTGTTTATTATGTTTACATTGGTTGTGTTGTTAAGTGATAAAAACAGCCGATTCCGTTTTCACAGTTTGCTGATGTTATTTTCGAAAAAAAAAACTAAAGAATACTGGTTTTCGTGAAGTCATTATTTGAAAATATCAGTTTTCAAATAGTTTAAACTATCAGTTTTTAAATAGTTTATTTTGTCCAGAGGGAAAAGTTATTATTTTCGTTCAAATAATGTAGTTGTTATGTACGTGGTAACGAATATATACTATGTACTTTAAAATAACATTGCTAATTTCTAAAATAATTTTTAAGAAAATAAGGTAACTAGTGCCATCTTTGTTTTAGTCTAGGAACTATTACTGTTTTTCTTTGAACTGAACTGAAGTGGAGTTTTAATGATTCGATTCTACCAATTTTTTTCGTCAAGTCTACTTAAATATCCCTCGCTTTTTCAAAAATGCATTTTTATTATATACAAATATTTAATATTGCTTACGTTAAAATTAGTTACTAAATATTCAAATTATATACTAATTAGCTAACAATAACCTATAGTACCCGGAGGTTCAATGCCCTGTTCGCAAAAGCTCATCATGGCTTCTATCCTTAGTCAACTGTATCCAGTTTCTACTTTATATTCCTATTTCTGCGAGATCTATCTTAATATTGTCCTCTCATCTGCGCCTAGGTCTTCCTAATAGACGTTTTCCGATTGGATTTCCAGTCAAAACTTTGAAAGCGTTCCTACTTTCTTTCATTCTGGCTACAGGACTGCCCACCAGAGCCTCCTAGATTTGATGATCCTTACAATGTTTGGTGAACGCTATAAATTGTGCATTTCCTCGTTATGAAGTTTCTGCCATTCCCCATTCCTGTTGCTCTTGGCTCTGAGTATTCGTCTCAGGATTTTATTCTCAATACTTTCAATCTGCATTCTTCCCTCAGAGTAAGCAACTATGTTTTGCAACCATATACCGCAACAAGCATGATCATCGTTTTATATATTTTAAGCTTCAAATTCCTCGACATAATTCGCGACGACAAGAGATTTTGAACCGAATAGTAACACGAATTCCCTGCTAGTGAACATTTAATTTCTTACTAAATATGTTTTGGTTTGTTAATATCGATCCTAGATATTTGAAAGTATTCACTTTGTCGAAAGTATTATTTTATATTTTGACGCATCTACAATTTGCAGTATTAATTAAAATTGGATACAGTGTAACAAAAATAATTTGAAGAAAAAGTCAATAAAAAACGAAATCGTTAACACTGCAACTCATTTGAAAGAAAATAGAAAATATTATGCATGTAAATCTGTGGAAAATAAAAACTGTCGCATCTATGTAACAACATTGACAGCAGAAAACACAGAAAATCAAAATAATTTACGTCTTTACAGAAAGGCAGTTTCTTTCTCAGGTACAGTAAGTTCTGAAAAAAAAAAAATGTGCCGGTTTGATTTAGAAATGCAATGAAATGAAATATTTCAGTTTATCGTCCTACGATGTGCCTTTAGGCTAAGGGAAGCGGATGATTAAGAAATGTGAATGATGATAGGTGAATTGGTGGAATGAAATATGGAAGGAGACGGGAGTACCCCGAGAAAACCCACGGACACAATGTTGTCCACCACAAATTTACTTGGCCGGGGATCGAACCAGAGACCTAATACTCAGAGGTAAGAGCTCTGCCACTGAGCCACCGTGCCCCCAGGGTTTGACTTCACCTAAGCATGTAGTAATCGTAATCCAAAATCTCCTACGAACCTTGGAATCCCAGATTTACTTAAGTTGAGTGATGTAACTAGAATTATCTCATTCTTAATCCAAGTAGTGATTATGGTAGTTTCAACACCGACAAAAATCCTGCGGTATCATTTCATGTGAAGTGTACTAAATTGTTGTCCACTTTGAATCTGACCATCTTTACCCACGAGACGAGAAATTTCTAATCATGTCTGGAAAATCAGACGAGAAATTCTTTTTTTCTAATTCGAGACGAAACGAGAATCAAGATTAGGCGGAAAGTTTCATGAGTCGTTGACAACACAGGTTCATCTCAATCTGACTTTTCAAACTCTGTTTTAGTGATACCTAATGGATAATGTTTAAATATAGATTGATTGTAAGAAAAGAATGAAGAGCATTAAAGATATGCAAATCGTTACACAATATATTGCAATAATAAAATGGTTTACATGTTGTTCTTATACATCCTTCTTGGGACTCTCATGATGCGGAGCGATTCTGATTATTTCTAGATTAAAGTTTTTAAAAAATGGTATAAAATTCCGTTCCTTTCGAGAGTCAAATCGTGAATAAAATGCCTTTCTAGAATCGAATCGGAACGAGACGAGGAAAAAATCTTCAAGAATCAAGACGAGACTAATAATAATAATAATAATAATAATAATAATAATAATAATAATAATAATAATAATAATAATAATAATAATAATAATAATAATAAGACGAGACATGGCATCATGTCCCATCTCGTGTACAGCGCTATGCTTGATTGTCATGAAGTACGTACGAGGTATGTAAAACTGCAGAATTTCAGATTTTTGTATGATGTTTTTCATTTCGAGCGCTCTGAAATATGGAATAATATAATTTTCCTCACACATGTAGTTACAAAATCACTTGTAATAATTGACTAGAAAGGTGGGCTAAGCATCAAATTGTAGCTTTTGTTATGAGCTTTAATTTGATCAGTGGCGTATTTACGATTTTGTTTCGGAAGCGTGGGGGCTGAAGACCGGAAACCATCTTAAATACGCCACTGAATTTTATGTACAACATAACTTAATTTTTTCATTGCTTGGTTATTAGAAGTTTTTATTCTTTTTTAAAAAGTTGAATTCAATCGAAAATTTATCGAAACTGGACCACATAGTTTAAGTGGACACCTACCGACTAACGCCACCGCAGCTGCTTAAAGAAATAAGTAATTATTTTAGTTATTGTACTGTCTTTTTTTTAAATGTTGACCTTGGCAGTTGCTTTTATTCTTTAAAAAATAAGTGCTTAACGCGATTCTTATAGTTACAAGTGCCAAACTTTCAACTTCTTTAAGTTGATTAATTGTTAGTACTGTAAGTTCATGTACGTAATCATGTATGTTTATAATGGTAAAGCAAACACCTAATAACTTGTTTAGGTGTTTGCTTTACCATTATAAAAAAAGAACATGAACAGCATCAATGGGATAAAAATAAATAAATAAATAATAAAGAACATTCTTGTCTAATAGCATTTGCAGATAAACGTAAATAAAAAAAATAATTAAAAAAAGGTTATAAGAACGAAGTTCAAGACGTTGTCTATGATGATGCAACGGTGATCGCTTGTAGTCCGTTATCATATGTAAACATCCCGTATCTTATGGCTTTGCCTGCAGCTAGCCAACGTACATCACTTTTCTGATACAATTAATATACACACATATATACAAATACACACACGCCATATGAACGTGTGCGTATGCATATATTTGTGACTTGTATAAGCCTCACTTTTTGTACGAGTCAAAAAGTTCAAGTGATAATATTTTAATATGAGTGATTCTACTACACAGAGACCTTGCATCATATTAATAGTATTTTTGTTATTGAGGTTGAAACATGATGTAATCTTGTAACGTTCTCATTCAGAAAAGAGCATTTTCTTCTTTTTTTCCTTTTTTTAAAAAAATTTTACTTATATATTATTTCTTTGGTTTTAGTAAACAAACATAAGTAATTACGTCACTGAAGCACATGTACTGAATCACGCTTCACTTATTAATTATAATGACAGTTAATTACTCTGAATGAGTTGTTAAGTTGGAGCACTTCTTGAAGAGCTGTAAATTCTTAACATGATTTATATTATAACAGTCTTTGTAAATTCTTTTGCAAGCGGGTTGGGTGATACGAGTAGATTTTGTATTCTGTGTTTATCAGAGGTGCCCACAGGGGGGTTTTAGGGCGAAGTTTATGCACATGAGTTTTTTCTTGGGGGGATAATTTTTCGTTGAAAATTACACAATCGAACGTTAATTATACAATAATGATAATTTTGAGAACACTAGGACAAAAAAAAAAAAAAAAAAAAACCGAGGTTGAATAAAATTTAAGATTGTGAAATAACTTATCTTGATTTCCTCACAAGTAACTGTGGTCTTTACTACTTTTTGTAGGGAAGAAGAAAAATGGGTAATTTGGGGCATTGACCCCTATACAGGATGGCCCAAAAATAGGTATACATACACCCCTGCATTGATCAAGTATAACATATGGTTTATTTGCTTCGGCTCTTTCGAGCTTAAGATATAAGTAAAAACATATTAAGAACAAATAATAAAGAAATTAAGTCTACTTGATGGATAACAATAAGAAATAATATAAAATGCAGTGATCTGATCAGTACGGTACTGTATACCTAGTTTTGCGCCACCCTGAATTTGAAACTGATAGGCATCGCTGGTGTTAGGAACGTCTTCTTGTTCACCTCAACCATAGGTTGGTGGGCAACATGGAAATTTTAAAACTTTTCTCTCGCTTCGAAGAGCTGTTTTATACTTTGATAAAGCCTCTTCGTAGCTGCATCTAGATATTCTAACCTTGGTCTTCCTCTTCCTGGTTTTCCTTCTGCCTTTTCCTCTATCATCACGGTGATCCAGTCGGAGTTCCGAATAAGATGTCCAAGCAGCTTCTTTTAGTACGTCTTCATTCCTTTTCCTTTCGGTCCATGATATACGCAGCGTTCTTCGCCAACACCACGTTTAAAATGCTTCCAGCTTGGATATTTAAGCTTTTCTCAATGTCCACGTCTCTGATCCATAAAGCACCACGCTCCATACCAGTGTCTTAATAAATCGTTTACGAACGTCCATCGACACATTTCTTGATGTTAGTAGACCTCTTTTCCTGTTGAATGCTTCTTTAGCCTGCGCTATTCTGGAACTTATGTGTTTTTCACTTCTTCCGTCCGAGGATATTAGACTTCCTAAATAGGGGAACGTCTTAACTTCTTCATTTTTCTCTCCATCTAGCCATACGTTTGCCTCTTATGGCAGTGTTCTGGCAGTGTTCTCTACATGCTGTATGGCAGTGTTCTCTACATGCCGTTAACTGCTTGTTACCAGTGGCGCAATATTTCAGTGTCAGGGTAGAAACGTTTGGATATATTCTCATATATCGTTGTAAATTCAAAAAAAAAAAAAAAACGTAACTGGACTCGAAACAATTGCATATTTTACTAAATATTTTCCACTGTAAGTGTGTAACATTGTATAAATATTGAAAACCTACAGTTACCAAATTTTAATATCATTTAATATTATTGATACTAAAAATACTATTATATAAGAAGAAAATTTCAAATTCAGATATGAAGCCATTTATTCGAAAATAACAGTATATATATATATGCAGTGCCATGTTGTATAACGTCTTCAAGAACATGCAGAAACGTGTGCAACTGTGTCTTCAAGTGCAAGGGGATCACTTCCAGCATCTCTTATAACTTCCATGACATTAAAGTTTGTTTCGAGTTAATTTCAGTTATTTAAAGTGGTTTATAGAAAATAAAATACGGCAAGTTATGAACTGCATAGTTACTTTCTGAACATTCTGTATATAATACTCTTTATAGTATACATATAAAGAGAGAAGAATTTTCGAAGAAAGTCAGGCAGGCCATATATTTAAAGATACATTTATCATTTGAATGATGAAACTGGAAAAACTGAATCATGGCCAGTCGCGGGATTTAAACCCAACACCTTCCGATTGCTAGAGAACTTTGACTGAAAATATATGGAATTAGAATCAGGGATTGGATAATCTATAGAAACCAAAGGAATTGTCTTTTTGTCTTATTTGAATTCATATTCCTAAGTCTTGTAAAGCACAAATATACATTATCAGTTGATTTTGTAATTTTTATTTATTTATTTATTTTTAAGAACTATTACTAAGAACTATTTTTGAATATATAGTAGGTCAAGAGAAATCACGGTGGTTGTATCACTGTTTACTTAAAGAAGAGGAAGACAGAGAAAAAGAGACCTTTGATAAATAGTTTTGTGTAACATGTTGGAAATTGCATCAAATAGCAAGAGGAAAGGACTGAGCAGTGTGAAAGCGTTACTCAAATAACTAAGCCACAATAAATGATCTTATAAAATGTGAGGAATGTTAGATCCAATGATCATTATCAGTTGCAGTAAGCATAGGACGTATGTGATTGTGCTCACGGAATTCGTTTTTGAGAGGAGATGGTATTCCACTGGTATCGGTCTTTCCTGCGTTCCACACATGTTGGTTGATAGACTGTATGTGTGAGAGTGTTTGTTTACACGTTCCATTGTTAACAAGACTGAAAGAAAGCAATTCACAATGATGCAGCTGGAATCACTTTTCTTTGCATTACAATGAATGAACGTTTCTCCCTCTCTATCTTTTGATAATGTTGTTACAATGACCATTAAATTTACACAGATTAAATTCATATTGTGTGTGTTTTTTTTTTTTTTTTTTTTAATCTGTTCCTTAGAAACTAATTTGTTGAGAACGACATTGAATTGAATCGAGCGATAACTAAAGAGATCATGAAATAGGACCACTCTTAGAAAGGGATAACCGACAAAAGCCATGAAAACTATTAAGTATTTAACAAAATCATAACCTTGTATAGGTTAAAGTAAGTAAAATTAAATTTTTCTCTCACGTACCCCTAGACACAGTTCGCCATAGCTGTTTAAAAGAAATTAAATCGAAATTGACTTATTAAACTTAATACACATGTTCTGTTGATTAAAAAGAGGGCAAATAGAGTCCCAACAAAAGGACAGTCAGTGTGCCAATCAAAAGACTATTTACAGGGGTACAAAGTGCACATCCGAAAAAATTAACATGGAAAATATCAAAACATATGAGAGACACCCAGTTCCACTGAGGAGGATTTTCTCCTCATCCTCCCTCATCATTCGTACACTGAGGACAATGCTAAAAATTCAAAAACTAAAAGTAACTTTAGAACAGACTTGTTGATGAAATGACTGAGCTTGTTTCTGGGACGCCAACCCCTCGATTCTTGGTCGAATCTTCGAGAGTGCGAGAATCAGAACTGGATTCAAGCAATTTCTGTGCTTCGTTTTTATTGATGTCATTTCCAGTAGACCCCCAGAAGCAACATGACGTTCCCCCAGAAGCATCTTCGCGTACTCCCGGTTGAATAGCACTGCTATAAAGGATAGTAAGCCTGAGCCTGAGTAAGCCTCGGTTACAAAATATTTATCTCTACCACATATAGTAGATCTTTCAATTTCATTTATTTATGTGTGAAAAAGTTTTTCGTTATGTTTGTATGAATAGCTAATTAAGGATCAATTGACATATTATATTATATTTACTATTTAAAATATTAAAGAATAAGAAAATTGGAAAGTAAATTTTGTGAGAAGAGATATTTCTAATTGATACAATCTCAAGAAATAACAGTTTAATGTTGAGTACTCAATACAGGGAGTAAAGTACTCACCCGAAGATTTCGTTTCTAATATGATTTTTGTAGTCATTAATTACATTACATATTGCTACATCTCATCTTACAGTTTCATTATTGGTAGTTTTTGTTGAATTATCTGTTACAGTTAGCTGCCATAGGCTTAATTCTGGGTAATTTTCTTACGCGTTGTTATTGCAAGATTGTGAGCTCCTGTTTCATTGATTTTTTATTTATGTCAGTAGAGTTATGGAGATAGTTTTCAAATGCATTATTTTTGCTTAGTGCAGTTTGTCATTTTCTAGATTTCGTTCCGTTTCACACGAACTATCTGACATAAGTTCTGATTCGCCATGCCATATACTTCGTTGTAAGTTAGGTTCATATGTTGTAGGGATGTTGTAGTATACTGTAATATCCTTGGTAGGTATTATAACATCCTTGGTGCGCTGTACTAGTGCATATTTTAATTTCCGGTTTCGTAAGTAACATTTGCACGAATTACTTCCCCATGTTGTAATTTGTTGTGAGATAGGATTTGTTATTGGTGATTTTCGCACGCATTATCTCCGCATATGTGTTATTATTACTTTTTTTTTTCTGGAACAGTTTACTGAAGACGCTTTGTTTCAATCTTTTTCGACGCAAACAACCCGTGATGAGGGTTACACCATGCATCCGAAGAGAGCATCGGGGGAAGAGAAAAGAGATGTCGAAATGAGGGAACAAGGAAAGCAAAGCAAAAACCGCCTGTTCCTTTTTATTGGGTTCTCAGACGAAGAGAGAGAGAGAGAAAGAGTGGTCGGTAGACAGTTGGTGCCTTTCCTGAAAGAGCGTTGGAGATCGTAAAACTAAAGCTGTTATCAAGAGAAAAACATCTCCCTCCCCCTATTCTCGGTCGTATCGGATCAGACGAAGCAAACGGGAAGAAAAGTGCAGCTAAAAAGTTTTTTTTTTTTTTTGGTCTGTAAGTGTTGTTTGTAAACGAGAAACGAACAAATTAAAATCAGAATTTCGAAGATTGAATAGAAGTTGAAGAGATTATTTTTATAGATAATTTTCAAATTAATTGAAGACCCATTTCTTTCCTTAAGGTAATAAATATGTGTAATATGATCAGATTATTACGCTATACTGCTTGTTCTTTTACGTGGCTAGAGGTGTTCGACTCTTTTTAATTGTACTGAAACTGTACGAATAGCTTATTGCGTAATAAATTTTGGTGTTAGAAAAACCACATGTTTACGGCACTGAATGAATATTCCGGAAACAATTAGCATGTAGAAGACCGATTTGCGTGATTGAAATTTTCGAATGTTTGTTGTCTCAATGTTTGTGTTTATTTGATGAATTTGGAGTTTAATGTCTATTGCCAGTATCGAATCTATGTGAAACGTTGATTTACAGTTTAGCGTGGGGTCCAAACCACATAAACCCCACCGGAGATTGAACTCGAATTTCTCGCGTTGAAGGCGGATCTAGTCGGTCTAGACGGTCTAGCCCTTAGTTTTTTTGAGTAATAAAAATAATTTAAGGTAATTTATATGTGCTTCAAAGTTTATAGTAAACTCATAATATGTCTATCATAGTCTGAGTTGTCACCCGCCCCCCCCCCCCTTCAGTTTTTACACCTAGATCCGTCTCTGAGGGTGCTGAAAATTCGAGACGAGATGGGAATTTTCTCGAGTTTCTGGGCAACACTAGTTCATCCATGTTTTAGATGTAAACCAATAAAGAGCATTTATCAACGTACAAACATACAAATTACACAATATATTCAATATATTTCAATAACGAATGTAATTTATATATTGTTATATCGTACCCTTTGAAGACCTCTTGTGGCGTGGAAAGATTTTGATAACTTTTAGGTGAAATTAAGAAGAAAAGCAAGACATACTTTTTGTATATAAACTTAACAAAACGAGACGAAAACTTTCTGAGAATCGAGACGAGACGAGAATTTAACAAAAATTTAAGAGACGAAACAAGAAAAAATTAGATATAATGTTTTCTCGTCTCGTCTCGTCTTGTCTCGTTTCGTAGACAACACTATTGAAAATCTTATAATGAAACCAAGCTACTTATAATAGCTACTTCATTATTTTGATATACCACTCCTCAATAGCCTAAGAGTGGGTTTATTTACTATCCACGTTTTTGAAACGTATGAAAAATAAATTGTCTAAAACTTTATTTTCAAAAGATTTTAATTGCATTATTAATTTATCCTTGAGTTTCTCCCACACGTGAATTTCCGTCTTTTTTGTGCATCATCATTTTTTTTCTTAATCCAAGAAAATCAGAATATGACCGGTCAACTAATATATCCCATCACTTGTAATTATATATAAAATTTAGTTAATTATGTTTCTTATCCAAATGTCTTAAATTCTGACCTTACGGTAGCCTAGCCAACTAGCCAACAGTTGTCTTTTACAGGCTGTCGACACATCTTCCAATTTTCACAATTTATTTAGTGTTATTAAATAGAAATATTTCTGCGTGTACATGAAAATATGCTTACGGACTAGTCGTATACAAATTAATGATATGAATCTGAAAGATTCTTGTAATTACCCGATTTCCATGCGTTTCGTGTCTTTTTAAGTATCCAGTGTATTGTTTTGTGAAAGGAAGGATATCTCTCGTCAGGAACACTATCTGAAATAAAGAACCAAAAATTTAGTTAGACGATGATCAGAACGAGAATTGAAGATTTAATCTTTCCGCTTATCTAACAACGACTCTCAGCAGTTTATTATTATTATTATTATTATTATTATTATTATTATTATTATTATTATTATTGGTAGTAGTAGTAGTAGCAGTAGTAGAAGAAGAAGAACATGTTCCACTATAGTATAAGAGAATGGATCCAAAGTTTGTTAAGTATGTGTAGGAAAACTTAATAAGATGCGCTAAACTTGCAAAAACATCGTATTTAATAATAACTGCAGTTTTGTTCTTTTCCATTGACGACGCCTTTCTCACAGTAATGAATTGTGTGTTGTTGAATTGTCACTGTTCTGGGACACTAATGAATTTATGAGCTACCCAATTGTCGAAGAAATGCGAATGCATTTAAACAATTTGGTCTGGAGAAGGGTTGATGAGGCTAGGAAATGCATTCTGAATGCTGTTGACATGGTGTGGGCTTGTCAAGATGTATAGACGCAAGTGTATTAGTGGCAGTGGGAAGACTTATTGTTCTGTTGTTTAAAGTACTCTTAAATAATAATGATATAATAATAATAATAATAATTGTTCGCCTTCTAAATCCAACCAAAATAGCGTTAGTTATAAGAGTATTGCATAAGATAGTTGTTACAATGTTCATTTTTTTTTCACTTGAAAGAATAAAAAGCTTACATAACATAAAAAGAGCGAGTACACTGAAAATAAATCAGCGCTTTTTGTTCCGAACTGAAACGAAACAAAGCTTTAAGTAATCAATATTAAATTAGATATTGAAATAACTGTTAGTCGGAGACTTAAGTTCTTTTTTATTTTATTTATTACCTATCACTTGCACCTATTCCCATTTGAAAAACCGAAAATTGAATCTAATATGGCGGATCCAAGATGGCGGCCGGGATGGGTAACACGTGTCAGAGAAGCAGTACTTGATCCTATTTGTTTTGCATATACCCACATTCATGTCCAATTATATCTAAAGAAACTAAAAGCAATTTTGTCACTGAGCTTTATAGTAGTGGTTGAATAAATTCCGGATATATGAAGGCCCATAAATATGCAAATTACCCGTATGGGCCGCTAAAATTAGTACAATACACATTGGGCCGCGGGGAACTTTGCATTTGAATCAATTTTACACGAATCCCGAGGGGACACTTTGCGAATGTACCTTGTTAGAAACACAAATACAAGTAATGGTGTATATCATGCTCCAAGTTTTCTACGTTACAATGTTGGAGTGCCGTTTGATTATTATTTGCTTTTCCATAATTTCTTAGGCGTACTTTGATTGTAGAGAAATCAATAAATAGCAATGATACGATAGGAAAAGACGTGGTGATTGGAGCGCGTATTTTTGAATCCATTCGGCCTCTGTTTTTAACTCGTTCTCTCGTCGTTTAAGTAGATTTTCATCGGTCTTATGTTTCTTACAATGACCTAGTAAAGGTAAAATAAATAATACATGATATATAGTATATCTCCCTTGTGTATATTCGTAATGTTGAAATTATTATTTGAATATTTTTTATTCCATCAGTCGAATAATGATTTTGTTTAATAAGTGCTTAAAATGGATATATCTGTCTTGTTCTTTTTTTCTGTATGCGTAAGACGAATATATCCGTCCTGATTTTATATGGCTTGTACTTAATGAGTACAATGAGTAAAATGCTTGAAACTTAAACTGTTGAGTTAGCTGCAGATTTATCTACAAGCGAGAAGCATGCTGTAGTAGTTTTTGCTGTAGTAGTAGTAACATTTTTCTATTACATCTTGCATTGTATCTAAAGAAACTCTTGACATTTTGACATTTCTCAATAGAAAGCAAACCGTGGAGCTATGTGAGTTTTAGTGTTAGTTGAATATAGTCAAAATGCAGTTTTTGAAACCCATAATCTTTACTGTTTCATTCCATTTTGTTTTGTAGCATTTCTGTGAACATTTGAAACAATGTCATGAAATAATTTCACAAGTTTACGTGATCTGCTAGAAAATTAGCCAATGTAAATGGAGATCCGATGGTCGGAAATTAGCCATGTAATTTTCGAGTAATGAATTGTTGAATCACATTAGAATATAGAATTACTCTTGTTTTTTAGCGACAGCATTTGTTTTTTAGCGACAGCATAGAATTACTCAGATCAGCTCTTTCGTTAATCCTTTCTTGATTACAGATCAAATTGTTGTAAGTTTTGATTTCTTGGTTTCGAAATATAAAATTGCATTCAGCAGTTCTAACGATGCTTTCTGATCTTCACTCTTTGTGACGACATATCAGTCTGGCCACCCTAAATTTGCCTTGATTGACAAAGAAAACGTGTGAGAAATCGTGAACACGGTATGAAATTTACAGCAACGAAAATGTTCTATTTTATTTTTATACGTTCGATTCTCTCAGTTGATGCAACCCAGAAGAATGTGTCATTAGAAGCGTGTGGAAACTGTTCCTATTCGTTTTGACTTAGTAACGAGGGAAGCAGGGAGGGAGAAGTTGGTGCAAATAAAACAAAAAGGAAAATTTGACTTTTCCTTTGCATGTCCACAGGGGATGCAGAACCACTTTGGTAGGTAAACATAGAGTTAATTGACAGTGGACGAGGTATTCAGCAGGCGGGCTCTTCCAGCTTCCATGCTCTGCATTCATCCTGGGAAGTCGAAGAGGATTCTCTGCATTGATTGACTTCTCTTGTGAATGCTCTGCCTGTTCCTTTCTTTTGAACAGAAGGAACTTTCCTCTTATTCAGGATATACTTTTGAAAGGCCCTAAAGAGTAGGGAAAGATCACTTTGTACTATATAGTCGAAATATGTCTTCGGAGCTATAAGCTAAGATAACTGTATGCCACTGGTGTATCGTGTCCAGAAATTTGGAAGACTCCATTCCAAAGAGATCAAATTAGGTCATATGGTCCAAATTTTTGATCATTTCTGGAAAGGAAGTTGATGGGGCAGTTCTTCCCTTCTCAACACGGCGGGATGCACTTGCTATGTGAGGCTTGCTATGCCCGGCGAAATGAAAATACCGCTAATTTTACAGTAATTATGTGATATCTTCAAATAGATAAAAGATAATTGAAATATGGAACAAGAGCGCCCTAGACAATATTATTTTGCGTGAGGTACCGTTATCACAAGTCACCTAGTGGCTTTCCGTTTTCAGCTGTTTAGAAACGCGAAAATAAATGCTGATTTTCAAAATGGCTCGAAATCGAAACCAGATAAGTGAGTCGTGATAACGGTATCTCATGTAAAATAATATTGTTTAGGGCGCTCTTGTTCCACATTTCAATTATGTTTTATCTATTTGCAGATATCACATAATTACTGTAAAATTAGCGGTATTTTCATTTCGCCGGGATGAAGACTCTTAAGTCCACTTCGAAAAATTTTAGAAGAGAGCAAAGAAACGAACATACATGCTTTTATATTTACATACATAATGCACGCTCGTATAACACATTTATCATATTATTGTTGTCTAAAAGTAGTATTTTGTCCTTCAGAAATGTTGATTTTTTCTTTGGCTTTTTTCTTTTAATTTTTTGAAAGTGGACTTGACGGAGTCTAGCGTAACAGCGTGCTATTAATAAAATGGTCTTACGATGTCTCAGTGCGTAAGGTAATGTGTTTATGGATTTATCTTTTTTTCATAATTTTTAAAATAACGCATAACAGAACTTCAAAGATGGTATTTCAAATTATAGTACTATACTTTTTAAGTACTATACTGGAGGAACCTTAACTCTCGATTCTTTCCACCAATCAAGAATAATTGACGATCTCTGTTTCTAATGTTGCCACATTACGTTTGTAATCACATAAAGGAACATAATATTATACATGAATTTATACACTGGTAAATTGTCACATATGTCTCAGGAATCAAGCGATTATCACTAATCCATGAAGGAAAACCGCTAAGAAACTTCTACCAGACACCACAAAACATACCGATCTTTAATTGATAAGCGTTCTCGCCTAACAGCCGAGAGATATCGACTTCGAAGTCTGAGATCGTCCATTCTGAAAGGATTTTACAGGTTTTTCTCAGTCCCATCAGATGAATATTGAAATGTACTTTAATATATAGGCTTGAGCAACTTCAGAAAATTTCCTTTTTTCTTCTGTTGTTATTGTAAATTCTGTCAGTATTAAAATGGCCTTCTGGGTGTATCTTGAACACTATTGCAGTTTTATCACGAAAAAATGTTTCTGAAGATGCCACTTCACTATCCATAGGTTAAATCGGGGCTAGCGGAAATCAGTTGGTCGACCGAACTCAGAAGCTCCCAACGTGCAAATTGGTCCCTGACCGAGCTCGGCCGCCAAATATAGTGATCTTTATTCCTTAGATGATGGAGTACTTGTTAGGGATGGCCACAAATTTCCGGTTCCGACGGAACGGTTCTTGCAGATCCGGTTTTCAGAACCGGTTCCTGACCTGGATCCGAAAACCCGGTTCCAGAACCGGATCTTAGGAACCGGTTCCAGACCTGGATCCGAAAGCCCCCCAAAGACCCGTAAAGGAAGCACAAAGTTCACCTTCAAAACACTGCAAAGAGGATCATGCGCTTGTGCCCTCCCCGCCCAGACCTGCTTGTGCCCCCAGAAAAAAATTTTGGCCCACCAGTGTGTGTTTAGCCAAATGAGTTTGCCTTTTAGCTAATGAGTTTGCCAGTTACCCAGTTTGTTTAGCCAAATGAGACAAGCGGCCGCCGCCTGGGCGCCTGCCTGTCGCTTCCACCATTTCATCTAGCACACTGTTCACAGCCTGCCAGCGGCTCGGGTTTAGCGTAGGGATGGCCACAAAGTTCCAGTTTCAGTGGAACCGGTCCTTGGAGATCCGGTTTTCTGAACCGGTTCCAGACCTGGATCTGAAAACCCAGTCCCAGAACCGGATCTTAAAAACCGGTTCCAGACCTGGATACGAAAACCCGGTTCCAGAACCGGATTTTGAGAACTGGTTCCAGACCTGGATCCGAAGAACCGGTTCCAGACCTGGATCCGAAAAACCGGTTCCGGAACCGGATCCGTTCAGACTCAAAACCGGTTCCACCAGGAACCGGTCCTGGCCATCCCTAGTACGCGTCCACTAAATTTGATTGAGATTCGGCCAGTAATTATCGAGAAATAAAGTACCACACACAAACAAACAAACACACCCACCCACGTTCTTACCTGAAGTGAAACTATAAACTTCCGTATGCTTACACCAGGAGCTAAAAAGAGTGCATTTCCATGCTGCTTTCTTCCATTTCGTTTCTGATAATAGATTTTTTGGGTTAAAATTCATGGCAGACCCTTGCTTTTATTAGTATTACTTATTCGAGATATCATCAAGGAATGTTGATAATAATCAAAGCAAGCTACCCTGCATTTTTTGTCAAGCGATTTGTCAGAATTAGCTTCATGACCACCTACGTTGTACATACTTTCACATTAATGATTGCGCAATGCAACGTAGCTTTAATGTTACATCTATCATGCCTATCTCTTGAGAGAATATCACTATAATATGATATTCAAATATGAATTGGTTTAACTTCCGTGAATGTCCATATATAACCTTTTCTAATGTATACATTTTTATTGACACTTTCATCAACGATATACAAGTTGTCTCAAAACTCCCCTGAGATAGGATAACTCTGCTATCTTCAGAGTTACAATAAAATGTAAGAGGGAGAACCGTCTCCAAATATGATGTTTTCAATCTAAAGTGAAGGAATTTTTCAAATCGGACGATCCGTTTGAGCTGTGCACTCTTTATGCGCCCAATATTAAATAAAAATGCAATATTGCTATTTATCTGGACCTACAACATCAGTGAATTAAGTTCCTGTCTTTTATGCTAACGTGTCAATGGCCAGCCCGCATTTCCAACGGTAACTTCATAGTAGGCTTATATAGTAATTTCAACAATTACCATACCACGTACTTTGCTTGTGCTGTAGCCATAGACCAACACAAGTACCTATGACAACACAGAGGCATCGACAGTTACGGCTGGTACGGGCAAAGGCAAGGCGTTATTGGACTATAGATCAATGGAGGAAGGTGTTATATTCCATCAGGATAACGCAACGTGTCATCATTGGGCTTGATTACTACAGAGTGGTTGGAAAAACATAGCAATGAGTTCTCGCCGGATTATAACCTCATTAATCGTGTGGGGAGCATGCTGAAACATACTGTGTAACATGCTGTCCCATCTTCCCTAAATATGAACCAGTTGGAGGAATTGCTACAACAGGCATGGCTTAGACTGAGCCTGCAGGATTTTCAATACCTTATAGAATATATTTCTGTCTATTTGAACACTAATTGACCAAAAAGTACACCAACACGCTATTAGGAAAGTGTTCCGAATACGCTGATCGTTCAGTGTATAAATTAGTTACAAACATTTTCTGTAGTTGTGAAGAAAGTAACAAGCTTGCAGAAGTTTGTGATGCATCAGTGAGTATCGTCTTTGAGTTTCTTTACCACCTACTCTGTTAAATCATTATGCTCGCGCTTGGTCCGCCTCGCACAAACTTTGAGCGTACTTTTTTACCGTACTCGCACAGTAGAGCTTATGGGCGTTGTAAAGCTACCATGGGAATGACGGTCTACCAATCTTAGCACCTATGGACATCGTTGTGTGAGACTTGAATAAAAGCAAAAAGTTTTTTTCGTCTTTTCCGTAAGTATAGATGAGTTTCGGGTTAGGGTAGCAGAATTTATTGCTATGATTCTCAGGATTTGGAACGAAATATATCACATATGAGTCATCTCCCGTGTCACAAGAAGAGCCTCCGTTGGACGTTTGTAAGATTGAACTTGAAAATGTACTCCATTCCATGATGAATTGCCGATTCCTATAAGGTTTATACGCTGCTTTACTTTATTATATCTAGGGCCGCGGTGGCTCAGTGGTAGAGTGTTCACTTCTAGTGCTTGGGGTCCTAGGTTCGATCCCAGCTCGCGCCAAGTGGGCTTTGTGGTGGACAAACATTGTGTGCGTGGGTTTTCTCAGGATTCTTCAGTTTCCTTCCACTTTCTTCATTTCACACATTTCTCATCATCACTGTCTCCTTTAGCCTAGCAGGCATAACTGTAGGACGTAAAACTCAAAGATTTCATTTCATTTTTTCGTATATCTAATTTATATATCCGTATGTTAGGAAAATGCAATATAATAACACTCTTGGGGCTTACTTAACATGACAGAGGGTATAATTCGCTGCAACTTATTTGTGTGGTCATGAAGAATTGGTTAATTAAAGTATTAACTAATAGCGATACAATTTGTATTACTGATTGCTTAAGGTTCTTCTTCTGATGAGCAAGCAAAATCTTCCAGAATTAAGTGATTCTTGATGAAGTTCGTGTAATTCAACTTCATAATTTTTTTGCTTCCGTTTGTTTTCTGGGCATATTTATTTCTATCTAGGGAGCAAGATCCGTGGATTACGTAGAAACGAAAGAAGCAAACTTTTAGTGGGTATTGTCATATTGTTTATCTCATTCTTTTTAAAAGAAATTATAGGGAACGGAAATTGAAAAAGCAAGAATAAAGAACTATAATGTGGAGAAAACGAGAGAAACCTCTTTTTTATTGGTTAGCCTCAGAGGAATTTCAGTGTGACATTTTGTTAAAAGAGTTTATTTCAAGTCCACACTTAAGAACAAAAGCGAATGAAGAATTATCCTGCCCTCCTTTTGAGATCAAATAAGATTTTAACTCCCTGCTGTTGTTTTTATTTTTAATGTATTTTGAAGGTCCCTATTCTACGACAGAAGTGTTTTATGGGATGCAAATGCGTCTCAGAGAAGTATAGTTGCTGTGTGTGGGTATGTACTGCTTCCTAGCTTTTAACAGAGAAATTCGAGATAACATTTCTTTCCCTCTGATGGGATTGCCATTATTGTATTTTATTTCAGATGCTTCTTGTGTTTCTTAATGCTATTTTAATAAGTAAAGCCTCATTGAAAGTCCGATTAGGAAAGGAAGGAAGCTGAGGGAAATGTAAATTTTAACATAGCTGGTGTAAGGTCTTCTTAAAATAATAAAAAGTGTGTTAGACTCACTTGTCATCGTCATCTCATTGTGGCTATGAGAATTTTTAGAGAGTTGTGAAAGTGCAATACATTATCGCTATAGAAAATTAACGACCTCTTTATTTAATAATAATAATAATAATAATAATAATAATAATAATAATAATAATAATAATAATAATAATAATAATAATAATAATATAATACTCGCCAACAAAACGAAATGGTGTCTTCTGCAGGCACCTTAACGCATGTAGTAAGTAATAATGCTGTTAAAATTAAAATAATTTATTATTCGAGTGTTAGAACAAAATTCGTTATTCGAATAATTGTTGGAAGATTTGGAACAAAGTTCGTTATTCGAATAATTGTTCGAATATTTGGAACAAAGTTCGTTATTCGAATAATTGTTTGAATGTTTGGGACAAAGTTCGTTATTCGAATATTGAAAATGAATATTTGGGTATTCGAATAACAGCAGAAAAATTATGCGAATAACGAATATCCAAATAAATATTCTCAATGATTTAAACTGCAGTAGTAAGTAGTTTTCAAATGAGCACACTAAGGAAAATACTTAGTCCAGTCGAGTAGTAGTTTAAAGTGAGATCTTGCACTAGGAATCGAACCCGGGACCGCGTGCACCAATATGCACTCGCGCTACCTTCTGCACCATTGAAGAGGGCTAAAGAAAGGTTTGTGCATTCCAGATGATTAGTAGGCAAGACATACGTTTGATTTTTTATATTTTTCAACACAGGGTCATAAAGAACGGGACTTACTATTTTTTAACGTTGGCTCCGAACCATGACCGACGCTTGAATCCGGTGTAGTTGGCAGATGCATAGATCAATCATCATGCACAATCAACCCTCTCACAGTCAGTATAGGCCGTTCTCTTCCGCAGTATCTCTCTTCCGAGAGAGCTGGATTAAAGGATAGGGCAGTTGTTTGGGAAAAAGAACTAAGATTTTTTTTCATCTACCAAACGTATAGCTTTTATGCTTAAAGGGGGCTCGAGTTACCTGAATCCTCCTCTGGCTGCGGCAGTATACATGATCTTTAACACTTCATACAATAATTTTGGTTGCTGTTATATCCACTTCATACAGTGTTGGGCAGAGATGGAGTGGGTCGGTGGGTCAGTGGGTCAAGTTTTCTGAGTGGGTCAGTGGGTCGTGGGTCAACAGCATGTGACCCACCACCCACCATGACCCACTGTGACTCACCACCCACCATGACCCACTGTGACCCACCACCCAACCGTGACCCACTGCGACCCACCACCCACCATGACCCACTGTGACCCACCACCCACCGTGACCCACTGCGACCCACCACGACCCACTGCGACCCACCGACTCAGTATGATCTACTGACCCCCTCTGCTCACTGCATTGTAGACAGTATCTTCTGAAGACTGGTAAATTTGTCTACGTTTTACTTTCAAGGTCTTCATTTCCCTTCCTTTTCCACTTGTTTCTGTCTACTTACCTGAGGTGAGTATATCTAATCAAGTGTAAAAAGAACTTCAGGGCTTTTGGGTATTGATATTTTTAATTGTAATAATAGCAATAGGACTTATACTATTACTTGGCTTTCGAGATCTGTGAGTTTTTAGAGGAGCTAACTACTGGAAAAAATACATTTTTGAATCACTGTAATATATAAATTATTATATAAAAAATTGAATGTAACTATGTGTGCCTGATCATCACGGTCAAATTGAAAAGTCAAATGAAATTACTTTTGGTGTATAGTTAGACCTTAATCCAAACTGGGATGTTATATTGCTTTTATTATAATGCATAATATCCTAAGGAGATAGAGAGGATCCGAATTTTTGCGAAAAAAAATGAGTATCTCGCAAACCGTTAAATTTACGGAGCTGAAAGTCAGTGTATTAACTCTTTATTGAAAATAAACAGAATGTGTCCTAGCATTTTAAAAAAAAATTTCCTTTATGTGTGTGGAGGGAGGGGTCACTTTCTATATATGGAAAATTGGTAGTGAGTTGGTTTGTAAAAATGATCGAAAACGATCGATGTTATTTAAGAAAAAAAAAAATCAGAAACAAAAAATACAGTGCTTGGCTTCATATATCCATTGCTTTATACTATAATAATTGCTGAAGCTTATGTTTATTATGTGAAGCGCTTTCAGCACAGGGCAATCAACCCAAAAACTTGAGACTAAAATAGGCATAAAATTTGTACTGTAAGCTTAATTACACGGAAATTTTAAGTTTGGATTGTACGCATAATTATATGGAAAATTTTACACTTTTTTCCCTTTACGTTGGTCTACTTACCTTGATTTGGAAAGTTGAAACTTCATCCTTTTTTCCACTGAAAAGTATTGATAATTCAACAAGGAAATAATTTATACTACGATAATTTAATTGAAATTCATCGTAATTTGGCACATGGCAAACAGCGGTGGGGTAGTTGAAGGGAAAGAAGGAGGGAAATTCCCATTCATTTCTGAACATTCCAGGAACCTCGTTCCCTTTCGCATTCTAGACGGGGGAGGGAACTTGGTAATGGCATCAAACCTTCATGTGTAATTACAAAAATTAAATTTATAAACAAATAAGAAATCATCAGTTTATCAGGCTTTAATTGATAATTTATTCACAAGATTCCCTATCGAAGGCGTGATAGATGAAGTTTCTGTTCTCCATGGGTCGACATTGCCAACTGACATGGTCCATATGGAAAAGATGTTGTATGGCGTTAGAGAGATTATACTTCTTGCTGAGTATTTCAAAACTAAGAAAAATCGTTATCAGACTTAAATCTAACAAGCAGATTGTCGATGAATAGTTGCAGAAACCGGGTAGAAGTATTATCAATTTCCACGACAGAGTGCGAACGGGGATTTCCCCTTGTTCATCAATGTTAATGGCCCACCGCTAGACAAGCTCAAAGTACACGGGCTAGTTATTTCTTGGCTGAAGGATGGACATCATTCCGCTGCGGGTGATTTACCACGAAAAAGTTACCAACAGGAAATAAACCCGATTTCAGATTTGTTTTAAGGTGGAAAATTACGAGTTATAGAAAATGTATACTTGTAGTACTAATGGCTTATTTGTGTTGTTCAACTTTGTACCTATTTTTTAGTAAGTCTCTTCTATGCTTTAGGTAAACTACTTTGAATAAATATTCATAATAATTGCAATTATGCGTATTTGTAACTTAAATTTAACGTGGTGTTTTAGTGATTATACAAATTACAATTATGAGCTTACTTTATGGAGATGCTCTCACATAGGGTCTCAGAGATGCTTTTGTCTAGCGGTGGGCCGAGCACCTTTATAAAAAAAGAAAAACTGATTTTTCAAGTTTTTTGTGAGAAAAATACTGTGAAGTGATAAACCATAACCTTTTCCATATTGTACAGGGGTATTTTCCTACGAATAGAAGTTTTTTTTTTTTTTTTTTTTTTTTTTTT
Source organism: Thermobia domestica (assembly GCF_964235325.1). Lineage (NCBI taxonomy): Eukaryota > Metazoa > Arthropoda > Insecta > Zygentoma > Lepismatidae > Thermobia > Thermobia domestica. The sequence continues at coordinate 101,131,171 of NC_137455.1, forward strand.
GAATGCGTTCAGAAATTAACACTTGCAAGAATACTCTCTTAGTACAAGTATGTTTTAGGCACAGGCTAATTTCCCCCCACCTCGAACTGTTTCAATTTCCTCACCGACAAACACTTTACCATTTTATATCATAAAGGTCAGATCCACCGTTATTCTAACAGAGTGGTGGTTGAGAGATTGACTAGAAATTCAAACTTCGATTAGTGACAATTTCACAGTCTTGTTTTATTTTAAGTGTAAACTCTTTAGTCAGTACAGAAGAGGCCGTGGATCGTGTTCAGAGTTGATGACGATGGATTTTGGTTAGTCAGAATAGGTCACAGTGGATGAGAGTGATCCATGGTGGGTGGTGGGTCAGAGTGGGTCACGGTGGGTGGTGGGTCAGAGTGGGTTACCGTGGGTGGTGGGTCATGGTGGGTGGTGGGTCGTGGGTCACGGTGGGTGGTGGGTCAGTGGGTCGTGGGTCAAGTTTTCATTGACCCACGCCAACTCTGGTGTTGGGATACCATGTATAATAATGAATCGCTTTACCGTAATGATTTATGTCCCACTAAGTCGATTATTAGGGAAACGGGGATACGAGCAATATTATTCATCCTCAAGAAATTCACCTTTTCTTCAGGAACTGTACAGCATTAATTATTTGTTTATTTATTTAATGAAATTTCAGATACAATATGTGAGACTGATACTGGAATAATTAACATACATGTAACTGGAACAAAGTAATATAAAGGTATTATCCCGATATTTGCCTGGCAGGTATAAGAAAAATCTCCTAAAAAACGTGCTAAGGTGAGATCTACATTATTAAAATCAGTAATTTCCGATTCAGAAGCAAAAGACTCGTCACTTTTTCACAGTTTCTAGTTTGATTCTCCTGATAATCTCACAGTTTCCATTAATTAATATGACATCACTAAGGAACAAAACACTCCGAAAACAAACCAAAAATTAAGTAAATTCAAGAATATTTTAAAGTGATAAAAATCATAATTTCTAAAGCCTCTAGAATATACAATACAGGATATTTGTGTCATTTTATAGAAGTATTCTTCATTGATGATTACCGTATTTGTTCATTATCGCGGATGTTGTTTACACAGATTTTTAAAGTAAGCTTTATATTTAGTTAGTGTATGTAACAGGATGACCGCTAGGGACCCAAAAATGGGTGTGATTTGATTTTTAGTTTAACGTCCTTTTAACAGCGAGGCTATATGAAACGTGAACCTACAGCTTAACGTGGGATCCAAACCATATGACCTCCCGCCAGGAGTCGAACCTGGATTTCCCACACCAAAGGCGCTGCTTAGCCACGAGGGAGCTCCTATTGATATCTGGAAGACGGATGAGTGAGAAGCAAAAACAGCGTGTAATATTTGATCTCATGGCTTGAAGTTGTAAGTTTACTCAACTTGCCCACGATACCCAAAATTGTCGTTCAAATTTAAATTGTTGTGCGATTGCTTCTAATTTGCCTTTGTTTGAGTTACCCAATGGCTATCTTCAATCATATTTAGCCCCACTATGTCACGCACACATTTTGTCCACTTCAATGAATTTGACCCCACTTTCCATTTAAAAAATTTGAGTTGGACCCCATCTGGGACAATTTATTTTACTTTGATACGTTGTACTTTTGAAATGATGGAATACATGTTTTTTCTGTTTTCATATCTGTCTCACCGTTTCAGATTTTTCGGGATTGCAACAGACTTTATAGACACGCTTAAAGATTTTAATAAAAATGAGTAAAGTCCTGCCCACAAGCGGAATGCATGAGACCTCCCCAATTTTGGTAACCGGTTTTGATCTTACCTTGACCCAAGCTTTCAGGAAATATATACATCACCCCACTTTGTGTTTCAGATTCAAGTACATCCCTAGTCAGATCAAGACTTCTACTAGTAAAAGGTTGCATATTTTACGCCGCTCTTTTTTTAAATGGCCAAAACGGATTTAAGAAGTGCCCGAAATACGTGATCAAATATTGTAATTTGTCTATAAACTAGTGAAGTCCTATTTGGGAATATAACTAATAAAGAATATTTCGAAAACACTTATTGTTTTAGTTTATCGTGAAATTTTAATTATGTAATTTTGACAGTATTTTAGACATGAAAACATGCTTTGAAATTTGGCTAACAATCTAAATCAGATAAACAAGTTCTCGTTATATACTACTATTCTAGTCGCTGAGAAAGAAAAATATGAGTGTTCGAACATAGCGTTAAATAAATGGTAGCAAAGGAATGTGACATTTGATTTTGGCGTTGTATCATTTGCATGTAAATCTATCTATTGTAGAAAGAAAGTAGAGTAGGTTAGACACATTGGAGTCAGTTAAAGATGTACAACAACTTGCACTAGGATTTTCATGGACCATTTTTATCGTTCACATACGTTCGTAAGCCTCATCATGTATCGTGATAGAAGATGGATGGGGACCACACAAAGTACTTGTAACAGTGCGAGACAGAAATAGCGTAGCATGTGAGAAAACTTGGTCAGATTGTCAGGGCGTAAGATGTCAAAACAAACTAAGTTTCTAGGGATTTGAGTTCCATTGGAAGACACCGGCAGGTGCATGGTTGTAACACCAAGCAACATGAATTCTTTTTCACCGAAGATTAAGTCTCATATCTGTGTTTCTAATGTTATATATATATATATATATATATATATATATATATATATATATATATATATATATATATATATATATATATATATATATATTCGCATAACAAGGATATCTGGAACTTAATTTTTCAAGGCATATTGAAATTTCTGGTATTTTCAACATTGTCATCATTTATTACTTTTACATTTTACTTAGGAAGATGTTCATTAGTATTATTAACGACAACATGAATTGATTATTTTGATATAACTACTTATCAAGCAATTGTAAGCATTTTATTAATTCAGATATTCTTATCTTCATATTTATGAATTTTCAGCTCATCTTTCAGAATCGAGACGAGACAAGAAATAATTCTTTGTGAATCGAGACTAGGCGAGACGAGGAAACTTTGTTCGTCTCGTCTCGTGAGTAACACTACTTAATGCTGTTTTATAACCATAGAGTTTCAAGATCATTCCTTTTGCATTATTGTTTGTTTGTTTTATACAGTTTCGTACGTTTCTTTCGCGTTTTGTATGCATAACGGAAATGTTTCATAAACGACCACCAGAATGTGCAGAAAACTAACCCCCATAATGGAATTTCGAGCTCATTCCTTTCCAGTGGCGGCTTTAGCAGGTAGGGCGGGTAGGCACGGGCCTACTCAAAATTTTTGCCTACGCTAAAATATATGATAAAGAGTAAATATATTCACCACTATTTATATTAATGATACATAATTATTTAAGAAATAGCATCAATCACTACTGTAAAAGTAATTTCCTACTTCATTAGTTAATCAAATGTGTATATGTAACCATAAGCGAGGGAGCCGGCCTACCCAAAATTACAATTCTAAAGCCGCCCCTGTTCCTTTCACATTGTTTTTTGCACCACCAAAATTTGGGCAGAAATGATCTTTAAAATTTGCAGATCAACTCAATGCTGTTTCGCCAACATGAAATTTCATGATCTCTCATTCTGCATTCTTCTGTGCGCTTATTTGCAAGTTTTGTGCGCTACCGGAAGAAGTAGGCCTACTTTAATTATTATGATAAAGAAATAATGATTTAGTCGTATTTAATAACGGAAAGCAAATTTAGCTAAACATCTTAAACTTTTTTGGGTTTGATGCACGAAGTTATATCTGATTTCTCTATTCTAAATAATTGAAGCTCAATTTTTATAACAATCGCCACGTTATCTGCTTGATACGTCGTTATATTACTTTGACTACAAGAACTCTAGTTACAACATATTCTAAACAAAGCTAATATGATCCGATAATAACCACACTTGGGTTATCAGGGTGCGAAATCCTGAGAAGGTTGGAGGAAATTCTCCCACTTAATATTTTTGAAAGAATATCCCCTCTAATAACGTAGTGGGGTGGGGTATGAATAAAGTAACATAGTTGTCAGACTTTGCAGATTAATTACAGAAATTGCTAATGGAATTAACATGTATTTTATATATAATTATTGGGTGAACTAGTAGTTAGGGGTACCTATAATCTTCATCTTGCATTGTTTAATAATTATAGATGTTAAGTGAACTCTCAATGTCGAAACATTGAAGTGCGGAGTTCTTTCTTTTTTCTACATTTCTGCCTCTCTCTTTCCCCAACCCTCTTGGTGCGACTTTTGTAATTTCGCACTATGCCACTTGGGAATACGTATTGTCATATTTAGATTTATTTGTATTATTATTATTATTTTGTTTGTGAGTTTTTCTTTGACACCGGTGTATAGAGATCCGTCTCAAGTTTAACAATTACTCATCAAAGAACAATAGCTTCTAGCATTTCTTTTCTCACAAAGAACTCTTGGATACTGAATTTAAGGCGGCATAATATTTGAGAATTGTTTTGTAAATAACGTGACAGAACTTGAAAATTCGGCAAGAATAAAGCTTTTCAGAATCAATGCAGGTGTTCAGCCAGACGATCGGGCTCCTTAATACAGATAATATAGATATATAATTATTCTCGCAAATTTGGTGTCAAGAAGTTGTCAGTTTGAAGGAGGGTGTTAGGTGTTGAACAGGACGTCGAATTCATTCCCTCAAGAGTTTCTGCATCATCACTTTAAATAGTAGATTAACCAATATATATATGTAAACAACAACGATTATTTTGCATCGAAGGATCAGGCAACTTACTTTCATTATCAAGATCAGATTCTTCGGTGAGTATTACTATTTTACATAGTGTATGTTCAGCGCTCCTACCCAATAGAAAAGATGAGTTACCGTGTAAGTCTTTCCCGGCCCAAAGTAGTACAGTACTAACGATTTCAACTTACAACGGGGGATCGTAATGAACATTTTATGTTCCATATCTTTTGTTTCATGTCTGCCAACTATTGGAAGTCTTTCTTCAGAAACAGACCGTCTTTCACAAATTATTTGTACAAGTGCAATGTTTCGGTTCACTGAAAGATATGTGGTAGGCTAAAGCACACCGTAAATTGCAGCATATACAGTGTGCTCATTAATCAATACAAAAATAAATAAATAAATAATATACTTCCTTACGGCGAAGCAAGAACATAGATGGAAAATACTTTGTTTCAAAGTTATTACTTCCCAAGCAATCGAAATTTTTTTACGCACCAAATGATTGTTCGGTAAATAAGTGGACTTGACTTGTGGTTTCGGTGTATGAAGGTTTTTTTTTTTTTAAAGTAAAAAAGATTGTGCATACTGATACACTTGCGCTAGTTACAAGAGGTTAGTCGAAGTTACAAATTTACTAAATACAAAATATATATATATATAAATCTAAACCTGTCGTGGAGGAAAACTTTCATTCACGGAACTTCTTGTGTGTCGCTTCTTAGCATAATTAAATAAAAGTTACTTACAGAATAGTTGGCTTTTACAAGCTGAGGTCCATTCTAACAAGGTTTTAAATCCAATGGTAAACTAACTTAACTATAACAACGCTATTAACAACTTTATCCGTTCTAACCCTTTGTTTACTTATTATTTAGTTTAAATACCTCTAATTTTTAGCTTTCCACCTGTATGAGTTCCTTGTTTTGTTTTTTATATTTTTGTTATTTTCACTTTTAATTTCACTTCCTTAAAAGTAAACTTGTTTATGAAAACTTAGCTTGTAAATTACATTACACTAGATGTTCGACCCTCAAACGTGAATGATTGCAACCAAGTCCACTTACGTATCAAACTCATTTTAATGTGTATGCACAGCAATATTTCCAATTAAATGATTGTAGTATTATACTTAATTAACTAAAAATTTAAACGGCCAAACGTAAATAAACATTAGTAATTATTTTATTCTAATATATTTTAACAACATGGATATCTGGAAGTCTCCAAGATTTATGTCTTGTCTTAGTATGGTTTAGACTTACATTTTGTGCTAAAGCAGATGATATTATTATTATTATTATTATTATTATTATTATTATTATTATTATTATGCATCATTAACTACCACCGCTACTACTATTACTACTACTACCACTACTGATTATAATAATGTTCTGTATGTGTTCAGTAAAACGTGATAATAATAATAAATGTATTTGTTTACAGGGACTAATTATTTAAAAAAAAAAAAAATTAGTCTGCTTGCGTTGCGCAAAATCGAGCAAATCGAAACCTTTGGGATCATTTTGTCAGTCATTATTTCATCTTGAATAGTTCGTCGTAACTTTTTTTTTTTTTTTTTTTTTTGTTAAAATTGGTGCTAATGTTGTGTTACGGGATGGTAGTAGGACTATATTATTTTCAAAATAAATAAAGAAAAAATACGGAAAGCTGAAGGTAGTTGTGTTGTGGAAGTGAGAAGATTGTGAGAGAGAAGAGAGAAAAAAACTAAGTTTTCAACAAGTGGAGTCGATTAAAGTGAAAAACGAGTCTGAAGTCACGCTAGGATCATCTTACTAGAAAATCACACACTTTCAAGTGAAAGCACATATCTTTCACTAACTCCCTGATTCACTTGCATATACACTCGAAACACAACATAGAAAAAAAACACACACAATCCATACGTGTAGTGATGTTGCTTTTATGCATTTTTAAAATGTGGCAACGCGGCAAAAAAAAGGTCAGTCAATGTTGAAGCAGCATCTCTTTTCTTCTTTATATGGAGCAAATGAGGAGAACAGCGGAGCAGATGCCCAGCAAGTGTCTGTTTGTGGAGCCAAGACGGGAAGTGCCTCCCCGGGGAGTTGGGAGAACGAAGACACAAGACGAGGAGAAAGAAGAAGAAGGGAAGAAGACGCTTACCTGTCATCACGAACATACCATTTGCGACAGCATAAAACGCGTATTTTATAAACCAAAAGGTTTTTGTTCATCTTTAAAAGTTAAAAAAAAAAAAAAGTTGACAGTAGTAGCACAGTTTACATGGTTTCCACATGTAAGGACAAGGTCAACGTGACTGCCTTTTTGTCTCTATAATTCCATCGTATATGTTTGAATTTTGATATATATAGGATGTTTCAAAATAACACCGACGTTTGGGAGCTGATTCCTTATACCAAGATAAGACAGAAGATAAGACAACCTGGGCGCACAAATACTTCCTTTCGGAGGTATAGGCCGCCGAAAACATGAACAAATGAACTTGAAATAGCTCCCAAACTATGGGACCTACCGTAGTCGGGTCAAGACTTCACTTAGGAACTAATATGTGCGCTGTCCAAAAATACATGTTTCAGAATCCTATGCAAAAAAAAAATATATATATATATAGGTGGAGTTTGGCTATGGGCATGTACTTTTAAGTACTCGTCAATTACCTCTATAAAAATTGTTGTTGAAGTACCGGATGATTCTGAAACTTGGATATTTGTGTAGGGCACATACTAGTTCTAATGTGAAGTCTTGATCCGACTACGGTAGGTCCCATAGTTTTGGAGTTATGGCTCTTCAAAATTCACATTTTTTGTCATGTTTTCGGCAGCCAATAACTCCGAAAGGAAACATTTGTGCACCCAGGGTCTTACCTTGGTGTCAGGAAACACCTCCCAACGTTGTCGGTGTTGTTTCGAAACACACTATATATATAAAAGTAGAGATATGGCAATTATTAAGAAGAGTAAAATAAATTGTAAATTAATGAAGAGGAAAGAAAACTTACCTGATGTACACGTACTAATCCTTATATATAGTATTCGGAAGCTGTATAGAACTTTCTTCCCTTAGGTTGTAACGATAAAATTGTTTCTTTTTTTTTTCTTTTTTTTTTTTTTTTACCGATATGACCTCTCAAGTCCCTTCCCTAATTGAAATTATCTATTTATATCCTTGATAAACGTAAAATCAAATACAGATGTAAGAATAATTGAGTAAGCTAAAATTAATTGAATTGAATGCTCACAGTGAAATGGAGACGTCAGCACCGCGGTTATTCGTATCCAGTGGCGGATCCAAGGGGAGGACTATAGGGGCTATAGCCCCCCTCCTTGACGCTCAAGTATACACTGGATAAAATGGGCTTTAATCCTGCTTTACACTGAATAAAACGGCAAAATATGGTTTAGCCCCTCCCTTGATCATATCCTGGATCCGCCACTGTTCGTATCCATCACGAAAATGAAATTTTAAAAATTATTTTTTATGGGATATATCCTTCTCGACAAAACAAAATCAAATAGAGATGTAAGAATCATTGTGAAAAATAAAATGAAATTGAAGGTGTATTTATTCCTTACTGTTAAATGAGGACGTTAGCATCTTTGCTATTTGTCCCCGTCACAAAATTAAAGCTTTGGAAATTATATTTTTGTATCCTTGATAAAACGTAATATCAAATAAAGATGCGAGGATCAATACAAAAGCAAAATGAAATTGAAGCTGTATTGATTGCTTACAGTTAAATGGGGACGTCAGCACCGCGGCTATTTGTCCCCGTCACGAAGTTGAAACTGTCCTTAGTGAAAACGTAGAATGAAATTGAGACGTAAGAGTCATTAAGAAAAGTAAATTGAATTGAAGCTGTAGAAATTAGAAGTAGTATGTGTGTAACTGTTTGGAGTAATTATGTCATTGTTAGGAGTATGAGTGTCACCGTTAGGAGAGCACAACGCTGTAATTTAGTTAATAGGGTATTTTTTATACATACGGTACATAAATAAATAAACAATTCTTTCTAGCAGGACAAGAACTCCCAATTAATATCGCCAACGAGTAGCACATTTTAGTCCCATAACAACGAGTTTTCTTGACTTTCTCGTAAACTATGCATGAGAATTTAACCTGAATTCTGTTATTTTGTTCAGCTTGATGTTCTCTATCGCTTAACCCTTAAACGCCGAAGGACGCAACTGCAGCGTCAAGAGTTTTAGCTTAATAGCTCAGCTCATAATTAAGCTAAAAAGATAATTTTGGTCTATTAAGATAAATAAGACAAAAAGATAAGATAATCAGTGTGTTCCCGAATGATGAAACTTGCTGTCGATATGCATTTTATGTATGTAGGAGTTACCGCGGTGGAGAGGGGAGAGGATAAACTTCATGTGTTTTTTTGCATCAGTTTTTTATGGGGACATTCCCCCCTTGGGGGTACAGTCATAAAAATGGATAGACCTATGTGAAGTAATGAAGTAGTCCACTACACGCTAATACCCTTCAAAAGTACTTATTGCTTATATGGGAGGGACAAAGTTGGTCAATTTTTTGAGTATTTTTTTACGTGAATTACATTTATTTATTTATTTTTGCACAATTCCATATAAGAGAAAATATATTTTCACTGAATTGGTCTGGAAGTATAATTCTTGTTGCTGTACATGATGTTTGCAGTAGAAATGGTAATTAAGGGGGGGGGGGAGTCACCAGGGCCACCAACGCGAAGGTCTGCAATAGCCCTTCGAAAATGATATATAGGGTGTTTTTATTGGAATTTTGTACTGAATTCTCATCTCACTTTGTATTGCAGCAACAGCTACCATTTTTTAATATTATTGTCACAAGTGTATTGCCTACACATTAGCTTTATTTTGTCAGTGTAGAATGACTGTAAGGATTGCCAGGTCCTTAAGATGAATAGGGCGGAAATTTTACAAGTGTTACCTCGTTGTAGCTTTTCAAACGAGGTATCAATCATTACCCTGTGATAATTAGGAGAGTCATAGGACCCCCAACGTGAGAGTCTGCGATTTCGTTCAAATCCCTTCTTGGTGGGACTATACGTATTATCAGTTAAGCAGAAGGTAAAATTTACGAGTCAATGACAATTTTGCGCTATTAGCCATAATGTGTATTGTCATTCAGCTAGCGTCATAATCAAGAACTTGATAATAATATACTTCAGCATTAGTTTCACTGCCGTAGGTAAAGTGGTTTCTCATACACATCAATTTTTAGATTTATAAACAAATCCGTTCTTCATGGTTTTCTCGAAAACAGTACGCATGAGCTTTTACACATATTCATATCCCTTTATTTAGCTTAATGAGATCTAGTGATTGGTATATTTTTTCGTGTTTAGATTTTCCCCCCGCTAAACGCTAATAATATGGTAGACTTTTAAAGAAATATCCTTCTCAATAAAACGTACAATCAAATAGATGTGTAGGATTTATTTTTGTGTCTTTTGCGAGAAATGTAGGATCAATTTAGGTTGTCGAAATGATTTTGGTATTCTTCTCAACAAACGTAGAATAAAATAATTATTTTCATTATATATTTACAATATCTCTTTCTCCCCATTTATTAGAGTCAAATTTTGCAATTTAAATTCTAAATACTTCCATGCTGACTAGAGCTCTGAAATTTTGTACAGATACATAAATCCGGTAACACAATACCTGTATATTTTTACATAATTTTTGCTACGGCTTATAGTTTTATTAAACGCCTGCTGCTTATGCAACCCAACAAGCTTTCGTAGAAGTTGGGTTGTATACATTTAGGAGTATAGAATTCATTGGAGGATATTGAGTAAATACGTACAGTACTAAAATTGAATGTCATAAAAGTTCCCATAAAATGCACTCAAAAGGAGAAAATAATAAAATGCGCTAAAAAGGAAAACTAATAAAATGCATTAAAAAGGAGAAAATATTTTCGGTGAGGTAAAATAAAGATACTTAAAACATTCAACTCCCTTCCAAATGCACAGGACTCGCGTCCAGTGCTCTTAGGCTTAGTTTCTTCATTTTAGGTCTATGCCAACTTCCTGTCTACACTTAGATACCTCTTTTCTTGAGATCAGGCAAGTACGGGTCTGCTCAGGGGCACGAGTGCCACATGCCGGCTGGTGGGCCGCGGGCTCCTAAGGACTATTGCGGAAGGATTTTAGTTCTTATTTTATCCCACAAAGAAATTCCCTTTTAGTCCATTTTATTATTTTTTTCTTTGTCCTGTATTTTATTATTTTTCCCTTTTTAGTACATTTTCTCCTTTTTAGTGCGTTTTCCTTTGTAATGGCTTTTATAAAAGCATTGCTTTTCTTTTGTATTTTTTAAAAACGATTATTCTGAGACAATTGAGACGAGGGTCATGGATGAAAGCAGTCGTAGGGTGTTGACCTAACGAAGACAATTCGTACGTGTGGGTAGCGTTACTCACCCCGTCCCTTCTCTGTCCTGTACAAACTCCCGCGCTCTTAAAATGTATGTTCCAGTGGTGTTTGCTCTTTTCTGCTATGCATATTCGTCCAGTTGCACAGCTAGAGAGTTTACCAGCTGCTACATAACCTCTGAAGAGCCAACCAGTGGGTGTGGCCGTCAAACTGACCAAGAGATTTCCCAGCTGCTGCCATTAGGGACACGTTTTGAAGTTGATGAGTCGGTTCGGTCCTTCTTTTTACACAAAAGTTTGTGCCGAAGTTTTAACGTAGAGGATTTCACAAAGTGCATCAAGTCTTGGCTCCTTGTCTTCTTTTGTGGGGCAACGGGCTGTAGTTTAGCGAAAAATTGACTCTCGGAATCCATTTTTTTCTTTTCTGAAACCTACCTACAAAAACAAAAGTTAGTTATTTCGAAGCATTTTTGTAGATATGCATCATTTTAGTATCTATTTATTCGGCCAAGATTCTTTATAGTAGGATTGGCTATGACATATTAGAGAACTAGTGTCATATCTCTGATAATGGAATTACAATATTTTCAGCACAAAGGCAGGTTTTAGCCTATTTACTCTAATATAGCTAGATGAAGCAAATAAGTCAATAGAGGAAGGATATTAAGAATATTTTTCCTGCTGAGTTAAAGGGCTATGAAAAATGAAAATAAAGAGCTGAAATATATATATGAATACGTTTAAGAATTGGGAATAAGGATACCACGTAGCAAAGAACCGTATAATTATTGCGTGATTATACAGATGTCACTTGGACACACGCACACACATATTTGATCGTGTGTCATTCAGTTGAATGTGCGTCATCTAGCAAATTAGTGCCATGCATACAGTATGCTCTACTTCTAGCGTTTTATAATATATATATATATATATATATATATATATATATATATATATATATAATATATTATCACTCAATAATATATAAATCTACTTGCACTTGTATAAAATCAAGGTACTTCCGGTTAACATATAAGGTTTAGATTTGGCAAGCTTATATCCTTAGCAGAGAAAGCAACGCGAAAATTATCAAAATTACACATTTAAAAAAATCAGGAGATAAAAAGGAGGAATGAAAAATTCTGCTTTTTTAATTTCACTTTTTGGGGACAAAATTTCATGTTTTAGGCAATTAAAATTGGAATAAAAACTTTTGTATGCTTTTCGATTTCTATAGCATTATCTAAGTAAATGAGCAAAAATAAAGATTTCCAACTTTAATGAGGTTGTATAGGAAACTGAAAAATCTTCCCCGTGTTATTTAAATGAGACACCGTCTACACCTCATAATTATTAGGTACTTCCGGTAGGACTACCTAGGTACATTAATGGCATATTTGTAGCTTTTTGCGACAAACTCACAGAAAACTGGCCAACAGGCAATTTTTTGTCTCCAGGGGATATAAGGGGAAGAAAGAGATTTCTTCATGTTATTATTTTTCAGTGAAAACTTTATGTATAAGTACTGATTGGAATAGAAACTCAAGACTTGGCATTCTCTAGATTTTTTAAATAAAAAAGAAAAACAAGAAAATCATCAAAAATAAAATAACTGTTTTTTAAGTTTTTTTTTTTTTTTTTTTTTTTTTTTTTTTTTTTTAGTTTGCGATGGATGCAGAGTTAGCGATGCAACCAGTCAGAAATGTTAGGTTTTTGATATATAAGGTGGATTAAGATATATATATATACACCGAGAATGACGAATCTTGTTGACACGATAACGTAAGATAATACGTGGCATGTGCATTTGCTTGGTAGAGTACTTGGTTTCATTTGTTGGTCAGCTACATCAACCATCTTTGGTCAAAATTGCAGCTGTTTGAAAATATAAAATATTCATAACTTGCTTAATATTGATGGTAGAAAAGAAATGAAAAGTGTTTCTTAATCTTCGTATGGAACTCTACAACTTTTGTTTTAGTCATTTTTTCGATATACCATTTTGTTTTAAAACGGCGGCCGTTTTAAAATATAAAACATCCACAACTCCCTTTCTATTGATTTTAGAGAAAAAAATGAAAAAGTGTTTTAGCACAAAGTAGAATAGTAGCAAAATAAATAAATAAAAACTTCGTGCAGGGTCGTAGGCCTAGCAAATGCGGGGGTCTGGGGCTAGTTTATATATTAAAATGTTACGTTAATGTTTGTGGCCAGTTCCGTTCGACAATGGGATCTCGGAAACTACAAGCTCTAGACATGTGCTGATTTCGCTGGTGGATTCCAAATTTTGTATAGATTTGCCACTTATTTTTTTTTTTTAATGCCGTTATTTTTCTATTCAACGTTTACGGGTCTTTTTGAACTCATAAGATTAACATTGACCCTAAGGTATTGCTAAGGTTGATATTCTTTTGTTGGCCACGAGTAGAAGAGCTGTGTTTAGCGGGTTGACGGATATTGCAGGCACTGTGCTTTAATCAGAAAGGCAAAACCTATAGCATGCTGGCAACTTCAAAGCCCTGTTTATCCGCAGTGTAGCGTACTCGGATATGAATTTTTAAGAAAGGGAGTGGGAAGGAGATTCATGCTCATTTTAGAATGATGCGCTGTGTAGACAGTGCAGGTTCAGCTAGCTTATCTATATGTTAAAATGCTACATTTTTATGTTTGCAGGCAATTCCGTTTCCGTGTGAGGGAACTGTTTCGACAGTAAGGTCTCAAAAACCACATGTTCTAGAAACGTTCCGTTTTCCCTTTCGTTTCCTTTTTGTTGTATATTATAGTGCGTCCAGTAAGAGAACGTCTCTGACAGCTCGCAGTGACATTACCACTACTTGCGTGTCAAGGTTTTTTTCGGTGCAACTGTAGTGGCAATTTAATTAATGGTATAAGACAGTGTGATCGTGGTTGGTAACACTAGTATCAAAGTAGGGGCTGCAATGTCCCACCGCATGTGGTAAGAAACGTCAGAGACCATCTCTTGTTGGCCGTGCTATAGCCAGTGTGTGAGGGAATTGTTTCGACAATGAGGTCTCAAAAACTACATGTTCTAGAAACGTTCTGTTTTCCCTGTTCGTTTCCTTTTTGTTGTATATTAGCTAGTTCTTATTCAAAATTTCAAAATTGTGCTGTTATTTTTGTATTAAACGTTTTAGGAGTCATTTTGAATCCACAAGATTCCCAAAAATGTTAGTATTGCACATATCCTTCAACAATAGTATGTAACCCTCATCATTTGAAAGTAATCGTTTTTGCTTGTGAAACAGGATAAAATGCTATTCTATGCTCGAAATTTTTAACATGCAAAGCACGAGAGGATTCTTTCTTTTTCTTCAGTAAATACAAAGGAGAAACTAGAGTTATTTTTAAATAAGTAACCACCGTGACCTTCCTTCACTTGTACCTGTAAAGAGATATGTACAGATATAGTGAGAAAGTGAAAAGGAGATTCGAAGATTCATCTAGTCTGTATTAAAGTAATAGCACGTTTATGTTTGTGGCCAAATTCCTTTCGATAGTGATGTCTCAGAAAGCACAAGCTCTAGAAACGTGTCGTTTTCGGGGTTCAATTCCAAATTTTATATACGTGTAGATTTGCCAGTTTTCATTGAAATTAAAAAAAAAAATGCCGTTTTGTTTCTATTCAATGTTTCAGGGTCGTTTTGAGCCTGTATGATTAACATTGTCGCTGGGTTGTTTGTAAGATTAATATCCTTGTGTCAGGCAACCAAAAGAGGAGGTAGCGGGTTGCAGGTACGTTGCTTTAGTCTGAATAACTAAACCTATTAAATGCTGGCAACTTCAAAGATCTCTAGATCCGCAATGAAACGTACTCGGATGTGAATTTATAAGAAAAAATTCCATTTCACATAATCTGTCACTTCTCTAAGTTTATTACAAACTCACCCCAATATCTATAGCCTATACTAAAATGCTTCGTTTATATGTTTAGCTATTGCAATTCACTCCCTTTGTGAGTCCTTTCATCCTTCACTTGTGCCTGTAAAGGGTAGCGAGGAAACGTCAAGTGATTCATGCTCATATTAGAATGATGCGTTGTGAAGATGGTAGGTTATTATTATTATTATTATTATTATTATTATTATTATTATTATTATTATTATTATTATTATTATTATTATTATTATTATTTCTGAAACACGTGGAGAGAAGGCAAAACGGCTCAATGTTGATACGTTATCTTTAAAAAATATACTTTATTATAAATACAATTGTAATTACGTTCTGAAGAATGTTAGATTGAAAATTTATTCTTACAATAAGATAAAATTTTGCAAAATGATTCAACGAAGCGTTGTACACCAATACCAATATAAGAGTCATTACCCATCATAAAGGCGTTAATAATGATAATAATCAGTTTGAGAAAACATAATTTATACTTAGGTACAACTAAACATTTTTATTGGGGGTTAATTTCACATTTCAGCACCGAGACTACATGAGACATGGATCCATAGTTTAAGGTGGAATCCGAGTGCGTTGAAATTTCACATCTGTACCAACTTAAATCAAACCCGGCCCCACGTGCACGCTTACAGCTTGAGGTGTTGTATGTCATTAAAAACTATTTTTTTCAATTATATATATATATATATATATATATATATATATATATATATATATATATATATATATATATATATATATATATATATATATATTAGAAATCTTGAAATTCGAGCATTTGTCTCTACTCCTCCCAAATAAAAGAAAATATTTTCCCATTTTCCTACCCCTATGTTTAGGATCCGTAAAAGAGGATGTCTGGTAACCTTAGTGTTGCAGTATTTTGTATCGTAAGTTGATTTTGCATAATTTGTTTACGTTTATTAATTCAGGAATAGTGAGATATATTGTCAGTTAGCCCTGTTAAAATTCGAATAATTCACTGTAATAATTATTGTAACAATTATTCCAATAAATATACAAGGGTCGTTCAAGGTTGACCGGGATTTTCGTACATAAATGATCTATGAATAGCCGGATCATGATGAAACTTGCGGGTGACGTAATGTATTCCTTCTCGAGTGACTAGCACCTGGCATGACGTATTTGGCGCATGCGCAGCAGTTGCAGCGAACATGGCGACAAGCATTGTGGCTGTGGAGCAACGGTGTGTAATCAAATTTCTTTTGAAAGAGAAAGTTAAACCAGCTCAGATTGTCAGAAGATTGCAAGCACAGTATGGTGAACAAACGATGTCACGGACAAGAGTGTAGGAATGGTGTGAACGTTTCGCGAAAGACAGGAGCTGGTGACAAATCAAGCGCGTGGACAGATTCGCCCGACTGCAGTCACACCAGTGAATGTCGCACGTGTTAAGCAGATGATTAATGCCCAGTATTACTCCACATTGTTGAGTAGTGCTGTACGAAAGTCCATTCGCAAGAAAAGACCTGGGATGTTGTCTAGAAATGTCATTCTTCTCCATGATAATGCCCGCCCTCACACGGCCAATGTAACAACAACTCTGGCCGAAATGCGCGGGGAAGTTCTGCCCCATCCCCCTACAGTTCAGATTTAGCCCCCAGTGATTATCAGTTGTTTGCACCCCTTAAAGACCATCTGGGAGGGAAGAAATTCACGACAGATGAAGCACTGCGTAACGATGTCCTCTAGTGGCTACGACAACAACCAAGTTCTTTCTTTCTACGCCAAAGGAATCAGGGAGCTGCCACAATAGGGTGGTCCTTATTTTATAACATTGTAATTTTTTTTTCGGAACACCCCTTCATTTGATGCCACTTGTCGAAATACTATACTGTGCAAAATTTCATTCCAGTCGAATGAGGATAAATGGTGCCGCAAAGGGCCTCCAATAGATGGCAGCACCTATAAAGAAATAATAACATGCACTTATAAGCGACAGTTTCAAACTCTTTTTTGTGATTTTCAAGAAAAAGTAGTAAGTGAAAGTGAATCACGAGTAGTACTGCAAGTAGTAAGTGAAAGTGAATCAGGCTTTTACTCTAGTAAAAATGAATCACGGAAGAGTAAACTCTTCAAGGAATATATGGCTTTTGCCATCCATCTGGCACGATGATAAGCTCCTGGGAAACGTAACGATGTTCTTCTGGGTGGAACCCCGAGAAAAATAACAGCAAATTCAATAAGTTCAAGGCAGTCTTCTCTGGGTAAGTTATTCTAGATATTCTGTATAGCGATCTGAAGAACGTCATTGGCGGTGTCGTGTAGTTTTTCTTGAATGCGTTCATGTTGTATACTGGGCTTGAATTTAGTTTTGTCAATATCACTCTAAGCTTGTTGAAAATGATTGAAAATAGAAATGTTTCCGGAACGATCATTGATCTTTGACTCGAAAACAACTTTTAAAACGAGTTCATAAATGTTATGCCTGCATAACAAATATATACTGTCTCTTCTTAAATATTGTTCCAACAAGATGCAGGTGTCGGTGTTGTGCCATCAGTTGTAGCTCAGAATAATCTCTAAAATACTCATAGAATAATGTAACAATAGGGGATGGAACTGATGCACAACACGGTACTTAACAACGAAATTATGATTGAATTTAAATGAAATTCAAATGTTTCAATTTTGAAGATGACTAGTAGGGAAAAGGTGAGAGAGAGAAATAGGTTATGATTGAAAGATAAAGAATGAGCACTAGCCTGATAGATCCATCGAGACTGGCGTCGTCCTAGTCATCTGGGATGATAAATGTTTTCCCTTAAAGCAGGCTGGATATCTGGAGACAGTCAACACCTGGATCTCTATCCTGTTGATCTGCAAGAACGTCGAGTTCTCTCGTCTTCATGCGTTTCCAATGATATTTTCCCACATCTTCATTCCACTACTCTGCTAACGAACTTAAAGGTGTCTATGGCGATGAACCGACAGAATGGTACTCTTGACTTATGGAGTCGGTCGTCCTCCAATGGTGGGATCTGTTTGTCTCCGATGATCCTGCACCTATCTTAATCGTGTGTCGAATACCCCTTGTTGTTGTGTTCCTCGGGGTTTTGTTTGGCTGAAGAATGATGAGTTAAGAGTCCAAAGAATCGGGAAGTATCAGGCTATGCTTGAAGGTATGCGGAAAGGTAAAGAGGAAGCTAGTCGAGTTTATTAACAAAAATGTGTTTACAACAGGTGTCTGAGAATGTATAATCCTGATCAAAGGTTTCTTCCAATGAGTTTTCAAGAGTTAATGATTCTTTCGTTAATAATGTAATTTAATAAAATAATCGAATTTAGTGAATTAAATTAGAGTTTATACAATTATCTCATCGTCACTTCATATCAAATACACAGTTACTTCACAGTTGTATTCGTCAAGTATTTGCGGAGATTGTGTCACAGCAAAGAGCTTGCACTTTATCAACAAGACCACATTTTTCCAGAGTATAATGCCCAGCAATCACTTGATGTTCTCCTGTGGCAGATGGTAATTTCGGAAGTGCTAGTAATCGTTCACTTTCATTGGAATTAACAATAACCGGTAGTCTGTCAACGAACACTGTCTTTATTATTGCAGGAAGCATCTTTTCATCTCAGTGCACGGTAACATAATTTATTTTTTCAATATTTCGGCAACAGTAGTTGAAATATTTACCACATCTCTGTCACTAACCTTGCATTTATCCAAAACTGCAACAAGTTTCGATCTCTGTTTTCTCAGGACAATGTCAGCTCCAATCATGCATCCAGGTCGTCCTTTTTTCCTCCAACTAAGAAGATCCATTTTATCTTTATCGCACCACGACGTAAATTTTACTTTTCTGAGGTTGTAAAATAACACCCTGAGCATTTGTGCATTTGATGGTACCTTGGAACCAACATTTTTTTTTTTTTTTTTGTCCGTCATCCCGGTTAAAGGGTTGTGCCCTTTCTTCGGGTACCAGCAATTTGGCAATTGTCGGGCTTTAAAGATAAATCTTATCGGTGCTTCTAGTTTCCATTGATGTAAGATATTCGCTTTTACTTCATTGGCCCTCAACTAACAACAGAAATGGGGAACTCAGCAGAAACATAAAAACAAGCGCTTGTGGTTGAAGAAACTTTATGCCAAAAACATGAAAATGTCGCTCATAAGTGCATGTTATTATATATTTACAGGTGCTGCCATCAATTGGATAATTCAGAAGCTCCCAATAAATGAACAAAAACTTTAGGCTGTTTGCGGCACCTTTATCCTCATTCAATTGAAATGAAATTTTGCACAGGATAGTATTTTGATAAGCGGTACCAAATGAAGGGGTGTCCCGAAAAAAATTACAATGTTGTAAAATAAGGACCACCCTACTTTCCACAACGATGGCAACGGTGCCTCGACGCGCACGGAAAATACTTTGGAAAGCTGGCATACTTTGGTGCATCTTGTGCGATCTCTTTCCTCTGAAGAAATAAAAGTTCCGGTCAACCTTGAACGACCCTTGTATATTTGTATAACATGAGACAAATATTTGAATAATTATTATTTGAGTAATTTCAACAGCATTACTAGATTATTGAAATATTTCGCATATTCTCGAAGCCTTTGGAATTCAATAAATTAAACGACTTTTCTTTCAGTAACATGTTCAAAAGGCCCCCTATTTATCGGAACGATTACCACTCATACCTTCTGTGTCCATTGTTCGAGTTTCTGAGTCGGGCACATTTTTTCGATATTGTCCCAGTATCGTGTATAATTGGGGAGCTACCTGACTAAAAGTGTATCGAACTCCGGTCTACAAAATCAGATATAACTGGCATGATTGGGACAGGTGTGCTCACCATACATCATGCAACTAAAGATTGTGTGAGCTGCCGTAACTCTTCACGGTATGTAATCCAGAGTAGCATCCAGAAAATATTGTAAATCTCATAAAACTTCCCTGTTCTTATAGTGCGCCTTTTATTTATTTATTTATGTACATGGTTTGCGTGTGTTTTGAATTATGTACTTATACCTACAGAGTGCGTAGCACATAAGGTGTCAGTATATATATACATAATGCATGTGCATATGTGTGTGTTTGCGGTGGGTCGGTTCAAACGAGTGATTGACGGTTTTATAAATTGCTCGTCCTGTCTCTGTACTCGCTCGCCTGGGCGTTGGGTGGATCTTAGGAATGGTGAGGGAGAGAAAAAGAAGGGAACGAACGAAAGATGAAGTGGAGAAGAGAAAAGATCTGGTCCAGAAGGAAGAAAGAAAAGAGAAAAGATAACGCTGATGGTGGCCTCTGGCTGTAACTAGAGGGAACTAAAGAAGTTTTGGAAGATGATCAGTTTATGATTTTTTTTTCTTTCTTTCACCCTCCCTTCATGCTCCAAACTCCACGTCAGACTGTTTAATGTATGTATACGTCATTCGGCTACTTTGTTCACAGCTAACAACAGGTTTCGGGAAGTACTTTTTTTGTTTTCTTTCTTTGCGAGTTTCGAAACATCTTTCTGTTCTTAGTATGTTATAGGATAGCGAGTGACAATGTACTAGGCCGCCCATTGCGCTAATACTAAACGAACTTCTAAATTATTTAGTTATTATTATTAGTTGTGTGTTGTGAACATTAATTGCTATCAGCACCACCTATTGACCTCTTAGTGTGAACGGGATGCTCGTTTTCTGATTCAATATTCCGGCTCTGTTTCGTATGGCGTAATAAAATAAATGATAATATTGGCCACCAGCAGTGATTGTCATCCTCTGTGAACAGATCAGTGGAAGATCAAGCTTTGCTAATGTTGGTTCGGTTGTCATGTTATTTATTTAAAAGTCTGATTGTGCATATAGATCAGTGTTTCATTGAATTTTGACAGACCAGTCTGAAATAAGTTACAGGTCGGAGTTGTTTCAGAAAGGTAAGAATATTATCAAATTGAACCAGGTTTAATTTATAATTCTCTTAATTTTAAACATTTTTATTAAACTAAAACTGAAACCCTCATGTGCTACAGATGTACGGGATAAGGCAGATTAGATATCGCATGAAGTATGGTGCACTCACAGATTTCAACGCAATTATTTATGGCTTCCTAGACCGGAATTCGTTACCTCCTAAGCCTTCCTTAATAGTATAGCGGCTACCGCGCCTTCGGTGTTAGTGTTATTCACGAAACGAGAAGGAAATTTACAAATTTTAGCCGAGCCGAGAATCGAGACAAGACTAGAAATTTCTCGAGCCTGGTGGCATATAATATATCCGGGACCTGCTTAAATAGTTTGAATGTATATGAAATGAGTAGTTGTGAAATTTTGTACCGTTGCAGCATTTATTTAGCGGTGTTATTAGCAATTTCACATAGAGAATGATATCATTTTAGTCATTTATAATGTGGTTTATGTTAAAATTGAAAACCTTGCCTTACTAGAAAGCAAAGCAACAGCGTATCCTAAACAGTCTAAAGTAGTGCACTTTTGGGTCAGTTTGACGCACTGCACTTCTTTTGACCTATTCTGTCTTACACACCTGGCGGGAACTCATGTGGTTCGAATTCCATTTTAAGTTGTAGGTCCATGCTTCACGCTGCTGAATGGAAGGTTAAATTTAAATCACTTCAATTTAAACCATCTTGTATATGTATGTATTACGTATTGAAACATATTTATCATAAATTCAAAATTGGGCTTTCATAACGAATGTTTTACAATAAAAAGTAAAATGAAATAAAGAAAATGTCAGATTTTTAGAACTAAAAAGATATTTTAAAGTTATACCTGACATACACTCCTTCATCGACTAGAAAATCGACATTATATATATATATATATATATATATATATATATATATAGTGGAGTACCGGTAATCCAAACACGTTTAATCCGAACAGGTCTGGGAGGAAAATTTTATTTATTTACCTATTTATTTATTTATTTATTTGTTTGTGGCGAAAACTATTCTGTTTTAGAAAATTAATAACTAAAAGGACGAAGATGGTTGCATGCTTTCGTAAAAAACAAAGTAAACTTTCGTTAAATACAGTTCTTTTCCTTTACGTCTTAAGCCACATTCCGATAATTACATAAAGTTTGAAATAGAATACACTAATACAGTACGTACTATACAATATTGAAACTTTTAGGTTTAGCATGAGTGAAATACAGTAATGTAGTAGAATAAGTATTGTACTGTAACATAAAACTACGTACTGTACGTGGAAAAATAAAAGCATCAAGTTTTTCCAACATTTTAAATATTTTTTCCATTACAGTACATAAACTGTAGTCAGAAAACGTGTTTTAAAATACTATACGCTATGTATTACTCCACTATATAATTTACATTTGATGGAAAGCACACTTTTGTTCACAGTAGTTAACCCTCTACCGCATACGGTTCGAACCCAGGTCCTTTTTACTATTCACAAGGAACCAATCGTTGAGTTTCTGATATCTAGTGCTACATTGCAGCAAATGGAGAGCAAAAAGCATTCCAGAGCTTGTTGCACACCGGCAGTTTTTTTTTTTAGTAGTAGTAGTAGTAATTTCTGCTCAAGAGGAACAATATCCTTATTGTTACTGTATTGTTTAGTTCAATTTACTATAGTTTGTTGTAATCATTTGTAAACAATTTAATGAGAAAGTGACGTAATGTGTTTGTGCCATATTAGGCACATTGTACAATGAAAACATATTTTTGCGCCGCTTTGTCATGGATTTTATGAGAGGAAATGGAAGAATAAATTCCAGAGGAAGAGAATTTAACAGTAAATGAACAACTGTGCTTTCAAAGGACGAAGCCCTGAGTCCAGAAAAAGCAATTTGTTGTTTTCTTCAACCACATATGAACTGAACAATTAATGTACTGTAGGAATGATTTTCCATCCCATTTAGATCTTTTACATCTGTATCTTTAATCAGTAATTTCTTCCAATGGCTTATCTCGTCCATTCTTACATACATTTGGTTTGAGCTGTCTCGGATTCGATTCCCGTTGGGGACACTCGGTCGAAAAAGTGTACAAAGTTTTTTCAGGCCAGCCATCCTGAATGAGGTTTCCCTGAGTTTTGCTCATTCACACCAGGCAAATGGCGGGGTGGTACCTAACATTTAGGTCCCAGGCCGCTTCCTTCCTTCCCTTTCCCCGGATAGTATGCTCGTCGAGAGACGTCATCCCTCAAACGTTACGGGTTAGCATGGCTATATATTCCGAAAGCCCGAAAATCTAAATTCTAAATCTTATATTCGTCTGCCACAGGTACTGGTGCTCTTGGTATAGTATCTAAGTTCATATTGTGGCTTATGTGACACATACTGGAATTCCATACTCAAATGACTGCTACTGATTCACACTAACATAATTTCAATTTATATTTTAAAAAAGATTAGGAAAAAAAGTACGTAATTTACTTCAAATTCCTTAATTCATGCCGTAGAGAAAATTGCAACACGTAGAAAATAAAACTTCGTTTCCAAGCAATACATTCCAAGCTAAATATCCAAGTTATTATTTAAAAAAAAAAAAAAAATCTTAAATATTTTATGAATTAACACATTTTAGCAAGTAGAAATGTCCATATGATCATACCTTTCGCCAAAATGTATACTACATATTATTTTCTGAGCAACGTGATCAGTATTTTATTCAATCTATGTTAAACGTAAGATAATTCTGAGGAGATGAATAAGTTTGTGTAATTAGTGGTATCAAAGAAAGACGAAGTGAAGGAATAAAAAGTAAATTAACGGCAAAACATGCGGGCTAATTACTTCATGCAGAATGTGTTGTCATGGCTTTCATCGAAGTAATTGAATTTTAAAAAGTGGCTCTTGGTAAATGGAGAAAATTATACAATGTGCTCGTATCACTGAATATCATTCGGATAATAGGATCGAGATATGCAAATTAAACTGAGGAGGCTGGTCACATGCGAAGTACGCGAGAAGTCAGATCCTTATTAAAGTTTCCAAAGATAGAGTGAATTATACACTTTCAAGAGAGGCAAGCTGTTACTTCAAATATTCTAAAAAAAAAAAAAAAAAAAAAAAAAAAAAAAATTGTCTAACAACGTGTATTTTATGATTATGAGACTTCATTGTGAATTGGTTATTAATAAAAATTGCCTTCGGTACCCGTTAAAACTGCCCTATAAATAAACATATTGCATAAAGAACATAAGTAGATTCCTAGCTCCACACTAACACTAAGCCCTTGATGACCTTGTTGTTACATAACGTAAAATGAAAAATTAATTAATAGTTTTAAAATTGAAGTTCTGATGATAGGGAAAAGAGTGATTTTGTAAATACTCTGAAAATCAGATGACATATTCTAATCATAATCGGGAATTGTTTCTACCTTAATTTTTTAAGTAATCTATCTATCTATCTATCTAATTATTATTATTATTATTATTATTATTATTATTATTATTATTATTATTATTAAAGGTAGTAGCAGTATTAACAAATCATAATTAATGTATCCTTTTATGCATATATGCCGTAATTTCTCCTATGATATGTAAGTGTACATACAATAAAAAAAAATGTGCACTAAAACGTGTCATAAACTTCATAAAATACATTAAAATATTTGTTGAAAATGTTCCACATGATTATTTATAAGTAGTATGTGCGACAGTTACGAGAATACAAACATCAATAGGTACAATCTGCTACTGAACAGGGCTTCTTTTTATTTACATATACGGTACATAAATAAATAAACACACTGTTCCAATAGAATAAATTATTTGTTATTAGTAGTAACAAACGACATACGTTTTAACACCATAAAAATTTTATTTTCTTTTTTCGATTTTCTCGAAAACTACACACGAGACGGGAATTACTTTCATTAATCATTCGTTTCTTATAGCCCGGTTGTTCTCATCCTAATTCCAATCACGACCCCCATTTTATGACGTTCTCTTGTAGCGACTCCCTTATAATTTCTGGTTTGTAATAAGCTTGTGTGGGATTTTTAATACACCAATTGTGGAGATATCAAGATATCCATCTATTTTTATAAGAGTAGAATCCATTTCTTGTAAATAATTGATACAGTAACTTCTCTAAAAGCGAATGGATTAAAATCAAATTTGGTCAGTTCATTCTCATTACAAATATCCTATCGAATCCTATCCGTCATAGTGTTTCAAAATGGAAGCCGTTTGAAAATTTTAAAACTTCCTAACTCCGGCAATTGTCGGTCATATAAACGATAAAGTGATTTCTAATTTTAGTTTTTTTTTTTTAAAAAACTTGGATAGTTGCTAAGAAAGTTATTAAGTATTTTAAATGACTTGATAATGTGCGTTACGAAGATTGAACCGGACATCGCCGCACTAGTGAAATCACACCATGCTCAGGTATCTCATTAGCTTTCAATTTTGATTATATTTCAATATGAAGGGTTTGTTGCATTTTTTTCTGCTATTTCAATATACAGTTATTAGTTTCCTATTGTGCCTCTTTCATTTAAATTGATTTTTAAACAACTTTGCACCTGTTGAAAATGTTTAGTAGACTTTTTTTGTTGTTGTTAACAGTATGTATAAAAATAAAAATATGCGTATCAGAACAAAATTGAAAATAATGTTTAAAACTATTTTCCGGTATTAGATTCTAACTATATTTATCTCTTCCGCTTATCTTCGCGACCCCTATGAAATCCTCACGCGACTCCCCTAAGAGTCGCGACCCCCATGTTGAGAAACTCTTTTGTAGCCTATACCCCATAATCGTAGGACGTGAAACTAGGAATTTCATTTTTCGTATGATTTTCCGCAGAATTGTTTAGTCAAAAATAAAAACTGACAATACACGTCAAAAAAAGTCAAATAGCTTGACGTCTGAAATTATTCAGTAAATTGGTTTCACAATTAATAAAAAATATTGTGGTATCGTTTGTAATCATATAATGATATGTATTATGAGACTCTATTCATATTAATGTATTGTTTATGTAAAACTGGTGATACATCAGGCCTGTAGCTATTTGGTATCCAAAGGGATCTAAGTTCTCCAGCGACCTCTGTTAGTTTACTCACTGAAACTTTCAGTTGTTTGTTTTGATAAATATGTGCTTTCAAAAATAAGCACCGAAGAAATTCTTACATCGTAATTCCGATTTGGTTAGTGCCGGAATAGAGAATAGCCGACCCCCGTTTAAAAGTTTAGTATTTTTTAGCGTAGGGGTATACTATTTATCCGAAGGAAGGCAATAGATATTATTATTATTATTATTATTATTATTATTATTATTATTATTATTATTATTATTATTATTATTATTATTATTATTATTATTAAAGTTGACCGCTGTGTGATTGTGGAGTTCAACTGCGGGCAATATTTTACTTCTTTCTTTTGCATATTTCATATAAAATTCGTCTGAATTCTATGAAATGAAAGTCTCATACGAAATTCGAACGCCTTGTGTGGGCATCTTAGTGACCCACCCCCACTCCTTTTGCTTCAATTCTAGATCAAACATCTAAAAACATGGAAACACGTGCTTAATTTTAAATTAAAAAGTCGGAATATGAAATTTCATGTCTCTTGCCTTGCATGTCCAAACGAGTATACCTATATTCTGACTGGTTAGTATATGGTTTAGAATTTTCTGTAATCACTTTCTGACTCTAACTCTATTCCTACAATATCTAATGTTCTCAACTTATACATCAAATGTACACAACACTTTTAAAATCATGCATTTAAACACACGCACACAATTTACACAGTTTCACTAAAAAAATACAGGTCTATGCTTGTTTTTAAAAAGGCCTAATCACTGCGAAATTAAAATACCGCTGATTTTATAGTAATTATGTGATATCTTCAAATAGATAAAAGATAATCAATAAGTGAAACAAAAGCACGCTAGACAATATTATTTTGCATGAGGTACCGTTATTACTAGTCGCCTAGTAGCTTTCCGTTTGCAGTCATTTAGAAAAGCAAAAATAAGTGTCAATTTTCTAAATGGCTAAAAATCGAAAGCAGATAAGTGAATCCTGATAACGGTATCTCATGTAAAATAGTATTGTCTAGCGAGCTCTAGTTCCACATTTTGATTATCTTATCTATTTGAAAATATCACATAATTACTGTAAAATTAGCGGTATTTTAATTTCGCCGTGATGGTGCCTCTTAAAGAGATTTCGAGAATGAACATTTTATTGTAATAATTGAAACATCCCTTCTCTGACATTTTTTTCAAACCACTGGAAACATCAGGTACTAAATTACATAAAGTCTAAATACTAAACTCTTGTGAAAGTCTAAATACTAAATTACATAACTCACATTACAAGTGTCGGAATCAGCATTTCTTGTATTTTTCTAATTTTGCTGCTCCATTATCCCGGTTCCTTTATTTTATTTTATTTTAATGAATGTTTCAAGTAATTGTGTCCTCTGCAAGCAGGCACGCTTTATAATAATTTGATAAAATTACGTAATCATTTTGTAATAAATTTTCAACTTTCAGAAGCTGTTAACAGGTATTAAAACTGTGCTAATTGTTCAATGCATTACAAATGCTTGTTATTTGCGTAACAGATTAAGGGCATATCATTATAATATCCTTAATGTACTAAGAAACTGTGGACGTAAGGTAAACCCCTTCTCCCAAAAGAAATATCAGCCTGTCTTGGTCCCCTGGCTAGGCCTGTTTTACATGTGTATGATCCCATATGCGGTTTTTCAAATTATTTCATTATAAAATACCACTTTAAACCTGATCGTGTAAAATCGACATTACCTGAAAACATCGTCTTTAATTTAATACGATGATTCAGCGTAGATAACACGACGGTGATGGTACATGTAACCCAATCTATTGCATGATACATTTCTGTTTACATGTTGACCCTCTTTCATACTTTTACGATTGCTTATCCTGTGTTGTTTCCGGTCTTTGTATCAGGCTGTTTTCTTTCATATTCATGTTTTGTTTCGATATGGGTGGTGTATGTTCATTAAGAATTCACTTTATTGTTATACACCTTAGATGAAAGATGTTCAAGTTAGCGTGTGCTCTTTCAAATACTCAGGTATGTTAGTTGTTAGTGCGCAGTCTATAGACAAAATCATTGGGTTATTTTGGTATGTGTTTTCGTCCTAAACAATTATTATGCTAAACTCAGTCGAACATTTATTAAAGGATTTTTAAATACAAATAGGCCAATGTTTGTAATCAACAGCAAAATAAAATGAAGCAAATATCACAGTCCTATGTGTATTGGAAACTGGCTACTAACTAAATGAATGTATGAAACTGCCAATAAAATCAAGGAAACTGAAACAAATCTTTGTCCAGTAAGGATATTAGTAATTAGAATTGTTCTGAAAACTCAGTAATTTTCAAGAGGTAGCTTTTTCTTCGTAAAGTGTAGGTGCATGTGAAATCATTTGTTTGTAGATATTAGATAATCAATATTTAATGTATAACCAGTGGGAGTCATAAAATAATTTGGCAGGTTGCAACAGAAAAGTAGTTTGCTTAAGGCCAATTAATATAAAATGCTAAACGACACTTATTACCTAGTAGTTATTGGTTCAGTGCTATGGCAATGGCTCCGTGGCGATTCCTCCTTTAAAAAAGAAAGCTGCTCTTTCTCAGTGGCATCTCAGTAAAGCATGTATACACTCTTTAATACAAAAATAATCATTACTATTCATATGAATAAGTAAGTAAATATGTTGCGTTGCATTCTCCCACTGAAGAAGATAACTACAGCATTGTACTCAGCAGTCACTGGAATTATGGTAGAAGACACAGCTGAAATATGTCAACAAATGTTTATCTTTGATTGACCAAAACTGAAAAGTCAACAAATTCTTATCTCTGATTAGTCGAAGAGCTAACCTGGATATTTAAAAGACACTTTTCGAACGATTTTTTAAATTTGGTTTTCTTAATAGCTTTCCAATAATTGATTCCCAAAGGGTACTCAAAGTTGAAATACGATATTCTTCCTTTGCTAGTAACATATTTACTTGAATTAACCAAATTCGAACAACTCTCTAGTGTGACTGAAAAAAAAAAAAAAAAAAAAACAGAAAATCACTTCCGTCACAATTGTGTAAGGTATTGGCAGATCTAGGGAATTTTTATGTCAGATCTGGCTCGG
Organism: Thermobia domestica; assembly: GCF_964235325.1. Taxonomy (NCBI): domain Eukaryota; kingdom Metazoa; phylum Arthropoda; class Insecta; order Zygentoma; family Lepismatidae; genus Thermobia; species Thermobia domestica. Next base: position 101,160,360 of record NC_137455.1, read on the forward strand.
AATGTACACAAAATTTTACTTGAATGAAAATTAAACAGAAATACCAATAGAAACATATATCATGCATAAAGTATTAGACCTAACAAATCATTGAAACGTAAATGAAATAATTCTCTGAAAGAATAATAAAATAACAGGCAACAACGGAAGAAACGCAAGCAGAAAGGGAAAAAAAAATGATATTTCCGTCCATACTGCACATAAAATATGGGTCTTTCCTTTAAATACTGAGCAACAGTTTCATTTAACTATATTCAGGTATTTGAAAGAAAAAATAGCTTATTATGTTCATCTTTAAAATTAAGTAACAAAACAGATAAAGATACCATATAACCAACAAAGAATAAACTACATATTAACAACAGGAGTGATGAAAGCTATTTTTCTCTCTCATCTCAGATATTTAAAATATATATATCGCTCTTTATCTAAAATGTAATTGATACACTATATTTCGATTATAAAGTATTGCTTTATTTCAATTGAAGATTAAGGCAAAATTAATTTCTCATGTAGTTTGGTTCTGTTGTTTTTGGCCCCGATTTAGACAAAGCCAATTTAGACTCTTAACTCGTGATTCTCGGGAAATAGCCACTGATAGAAAACCATTAAAGGCGAAAGCCACGACAGACAAAAGTAATCAATAAGAACAGTAGATTTAATATTTTATGTTAGTAAATCTAAATTATTACCGATCCAGCATACTATAGTGAATGACATTAGAATAATAATTACGATCTACAAAGTAATACATATATATTTTTGCTTTATTTATTCACAGGTGAAGCGTCCCCGAACGGATCCTGAGACGGACACACCACCCAGAGATAGGTAAGTTTAGCAAGTGTTAGATCTATTATTAACAAGATAACTTAAATATTTTGAATATGTTATTTGTATATGGAAGATAAGTTATTCTTTGTTTTTCTGCTCTAACTTTATCACCGTAGATGTATTTTTTTCTTTCTTTTTAAAACTAAACCATTTTCTTTTGAGTAGTAACTGAGTAGTACGTGTTCATTGGTATTCAACGAGCATGGATGAAGAAATTAGAACAGAGAAAGACAAAACTACGTACTTCCATATTTTTCCATGAATATTTCTTTTAAAATAGATCGACTATTAAATAATTATATCCGAGCAATTCGTATGCCAGCCATTAAAATAAGATACAGACTACGCTCGGATATGAACGATGCAAAGTGGACACGTAGCGAGTATATTGGATGCATTGTGCTTGTGCATACAAACCAGATGCGAGGAGGGAGGGGGTCATGATGGCGAAGTTGTTTACATTGTCCCGAATGGGGTTCCTGGCTCGATCCCAAACCATGTGAGTTTGTAATGGAGAGCATCGTGTACGTGGGTGTTCACAGTGTTCTATTTCCTCCCACATTGTCATTCCATAAGTTCTTTCATAATCATTTACCTCTTTCACCCCTTTACCCCTTTCATTGATACGGTACAACAATAATAATAAAAGGAAAAGAAAACCTAAAAATTCTATGGTGAATTGATATGAGAATCGCTTGAGATGAAAATCCAAACGATGAATAGAACAGGATGGAAACTAAGCCATGATTGGGATGTTAATTATGGAAACATGAATTAAGAATATATCAATATTTCGGGAGTTTTGAATTCTAACATCTTTTTGAAATACCTTCGTTGGTGTCAAAATGTAAAATGAAATAAATCAGAAATGAAACACTAATTTTCGTATGTTTATCTTAGGTCTGTAGCTAAGAAAATCCAAGGCCGTTCATTCCCTCACCCCTCCCTTTTCCTCATGAGACCATCGTCAAGCTGTTTTAAATTTTGTATTGTTTGTTTAAATATATACAGAAACGTTCAAAAAATAAAGTAGGCAAAAATATAACGGGAATTCGGTATCTCCCTCCCCGAAAAGAGAATATCTCTAGGCTCTCCCTGCCTTAACGTTCGGACTACGGGCCTCGTTTATTTCCGCTAAAGGTCACACAATACACCCTCCATTCCAAAAGAAACCGAACGTTTAAAAAAAAAAAACAAAAAAGCAATGTACATTTTGGAACAAATCATTTTTATTAATCAATGTATTCCCCTTCTGCATCGATACACATATTTGCACGCTCCAACAAGTTGTCAAACGACTTCTCCATGTCCTTTATTGGAATGGTCTTTAGGACGGCGGTCGTCGCCTTCTCAATGGCATCAATCGATGCGAGCCACTTTCCTTTCATCGCCAAATGCAGTTTCGGGAACAGATAGAAATCGCACGGAGCGAGATCTGGTGAATAGGGCGGATGATGCAACCGAATAATGTGATTTTTGACCAAAAATTCAGTTACAAGTCGCGAACGATGTGATGGTGCATTATCGTCCAAAAGAGTCCAACTGCCGATTTCGCGATATTCGGGCCGAATACGACGAATTCTTACCAGCAAACGCTTCATGACGCCCAAGTAAAACTCTCCAGTAACTGTCTGGCCGGGCTGAACAAATTCTTTGTGGATAATTCCTTTTGAATCGTAAAAACAAATCAGCATCACCTTAACTTTTGACTTCACCAAGCGACTTTTTTTTGGGTGTTCCTTCATCCGGCGCTCTCCATTCAGCACTTTGCCGCTTTGTTTCGGGCTCATATTCAAAACACCACGTCTCGTCACCAGTTACAATCGATTTCAAGAAGTTTCGATCCTGTCGAGCACTTTTACGATGTCTTTGCAATGCGCAATTCGATCAACGTTTTAGTCTTCGTTGAGTTTGTGTGGTACAAACCGCGAATTAACCTTCTTAAGGCCCAAAACTTCGGTCAAAATGCGGTATGCGGTTGTTTGAGGAATGCCTAATTCCATTTCAATAACTTTCACCGACGATGTTTTGTTATGTTTGATGAATTCACGCACTTTTTCGATGTTTTCTTCCGATAATCCGGTTCTGGGACGGCCTGATCTTTCGTCATCATCCAGCGTCTCTCTACCCGATTTGAATCGCCTGAACCACTCGTAAACTTGCGTACGGGATAGACACTCATCACCATATGCATTTTGTAGCATTTGGTGCGTTTCACTAAAAGTTTTACCCAGTTAAACACAAAACTCAATTGCAGCTCGTTGTTTGAAACTCATTTTCCGACCGATGTACACAACACACTGACAGTTGAAACGCAATAACTTTGTTGCCCTGCATCCAAATGTCATGACATTTATACCAGTTGTCAATGATGGACTACGCCATCTACCGGTAAAATATTACAACAGATGGCACTAGTGGTACTATTTGTTTTCAAAAGTTCGGTTTCTTTTGGAATGGAGGGTGTATATCACATTAAAAATTATGATAGGCATATAGTAGGGGAGATCGTTGTACCTTGAGCCACTTTTCAAAATAATTGAAATGACGTCGTTCCTAATATCATATATGCAAGTTTTTCGAGGTTAATTAAATCTCCAATCTTTCTTGAATCTATTTACCTTGGAAGTAATCGCAAATCACACCTTACAAAATTTTCATAGCAAAATATAAATTACTCTGCATAATGGATCATGGTACAATATGCTCATGTACCTTGGGCCACACTAGAAAGAAGGTTAAATGAAGAGAAAATAATGCATTTAACACAATAAGTTACTTATTATATTTTTCAAACAAAGTTTTCTGTGAACATAATTTACCTTAGTTTGATGTACAAAAGTCACAAACATAAGTTTTCCACTCTTGATCTGCTGCCCCAACACATAAATAGTGAGTCCACCGTCCACAATTAATGTACCTACACCACTTTTCTCCACTACAATCAGCCTTTTTCGAACTGCAACAATATAGGCATTCTTCCTCTGCACTATCTTCATCATCTGTAGGCACAAGAGAAAATGTAGATTCATCTTCACTCTCAGACGATGTTGATGATGACGATGATGATGATGATTGTGTCTCCATTGCTTTTCTTCTCTTCATCACTCCTTCCGCACTATGGTGTGTCTTATGACTAGAGCCCTTCTTGCTAAGTTTGTCAGACTTCGTTTTGAAAATATCCTCTAAATTTCTGGCCTCTTTGATAGAGTTTTGATTTTTTCATATGTTGCACTTTTCTTCACACGTTTCTTCTCTTTTTGCTCGTTTATAGCGTTTCTCGGGCGTGTCGGTTGCTATCATAGTTTTTCTTTTATTCCTTGTAACAATGGCGTTTCTTTCTGGAGCCTTTGGAAACGACTGGATTTCTTCTGGAGTGACAGTTTTCCTAAGTTCTTTTCTCTTGTTGGCCTCAGGTATGCCCGATTCAATATTGTAGTCTTGTGCATGTGATGTTCCAGCAGTTGATTCATCCAAATGTTTCAAATTGAAAGCTTTGTGCACAATTTTCTCATTCTCATTCTCCAGACCAACTGTAACCTCTTCTGATTGCTGCGTTTCTGTAACTTGATCTGTGACAAATGAACTCAGGAAATCGTCGTCACTGAAAACACCTGTGTCTAGTGGATATATCCCTGACTTACAAAAACCGGATAATATGTTGATTGGTGTAAATGCCCTAGGAAATGCTATTCCCAGCGCCTCTGCAAATATATATATATATATATATATATATATATATATATATATATATATATATATATATATATATATAATGTTTTCCCTTTATTGTTATACATTCACTCCTCAACATCCTGATTATAAAATGTCTTCAGTGGCCCATAAACAGAAATATCTAAAGGTTGTAACTTATGAGAAGTGTGTGGTGGGAATGTTACAATCACTACACCAACAGCTGAAGACTTATCTAAACATTCTGGAGAAAGATGAGTTTCATGATTGTCTAAAATTAACAAAATCCTGTTTTCCTTTGAACAGTTGACGAAGGTAAGAAAATGATCAAAAAACTTCAGAAAGGTTTCTTCACTGGACCATCCTGATACACTGGCGGCTCCAATATTTCCTGGGGGATTGCCAAATATCATTTTGTCCTTGAAGTGTACCCGGGGGGAAATCAACATTTGTGGAATTGAATTTCCAACTGCGTTGAAGCCCGTGATCATAGTGACCAGGTTACCTCTTTCTCCTGATGTTGCACAACCGACCTGCTTGACACCTTTAGGGGCAACTATTTTGGACTGTCCTTGGACAGTGCTGAGCTCAGTTTCATCCAAGTTCCAGATCTTCTCGGGAGGAATGGGACCAAACCTATTGTGAACGTCTTTGATGTTGGTAACAAAGCATTGAACATTATGGCGATTAAAGTTGGTAGCCCGACTTAGGCTAGTTGCTTCGGGTTTCCTTATCGAAAGTTTTGTTGGATGTCTTTTAAGAAACGCACGCATCCATTCTACTCCGGCTATTTTATTTTCTTCCCATGCTGCTGGATACTTCTTCTCATTCGCTTTAGCAAATTTATATGCAAGTACTCTAACACGTTTCTTAGTTAGCCCGTATTGCATTTTCGCAATAGTTTGAATATAATTTACAAGACTTTCTTCTTCGGCTTCTGTAAAAACTTTCTTCACTGCATAATTCACTTTATATTTTAATTCTTTCTCTTTAATGTTTTTAAATTTATGTAAATGTCGGGTAAGAGTAGAACGGCTTACATTAAACACTTTCGATGCTTCTCTATAGGATATCTTTTTATTTGGATCATTGGAATGAATAGCTTCAAGCGCATTTCGTAAGGCAGTTGGATCCACAGGATCTCTCTTCTTTCCAGATTTGCTACGGGGCATCTTTGTAGCAACAAGTCCTGAAATTAAAAAAGAAAGTATCTTGTAACCTCTTGTACCATGAACCACGATCAATTTGGTCCATGGTACACGACGTAGCTTTGGCCCAAGGTACATGAGTACCTACATTTCAACAAAGATGGCTACCTAAATGCTACAATACAGCTAAGACTCAGAACTTCACCAATATTTTACTTACCAATGGATGAGGCATCCGATGACAATATTCAAATTAATCCCAGTCTATTTATTTACAGTCGACACTCATTCAACTTAACTTTGAAAATTTTACTTTGACCGTAGAAAATTGTTTTTTCTCTCCTCACATAAACAATACTTTCTGAAACACATCCAGACTCGCACTGGTGGACAATTGCACATCGAAGAAGACTGTACTTCGGTGTTGGATCATCAGAAAGCAGCACCTTCCAAGATATTGGAAATGGCTCTAGGTACACTATGCTCTTGGTACAACGATCTCCCCTAGTGTTTATAAGTAAGAATGTAATTTAATTTTAATTTCAAAATTACACGTTTGTATATTGTGTTTGTATAACATGTTTTAGTTAAATGAAGGGATGTCTTCAGTATTTAAAGTGACGGAAGTAGTAAATATGACGTTCACTACGAGGTTATAAATAAGACGAAAAAACATGAACTAATTTAATGCATTATTTACTAGAACGAGCACCAACACATCTATGAAAACCATTATTTTGTTTTCATAAGAATGAGGAAAATTTGGCATGATACATTTTATGTGAATCCAATCCATATGTTCTTCCGACATGTTTAGTAAAATCTTACATAAATTAAAAATGTATTTAATATTTAGATCCTATTTTCGATATACATTTATAGTGGTACAAGGGTAGATTTAGCTAGTGTTGCCCACGAGGTGAGAAGTACAGTTTCAAATTCGAAATGTGACGTAAACATGACAAAGGCGAGACAAGAAATTTCTGGATCTTAAGGGCAGTAGTAATCCACCTGAGTCTTAGATCTCAAACACTGTTTTAGTGTCACACAATTCATACTATAAGAGCTACACGTTGAAAAAGTAATTGTACGAATGTAATGAAAAGCACATACCAACGTTTAAAGATAAGCAAGTATACTAATTACGTAACAGAATAAATATAATCTGAATATTTTGATATCACACCTCCGTGGACCTCTTGCGACATGGAATTTTATAAAGTCAGGGTATAAATTGTGTGCATAAATGTACAAAATGAGCCGAGAAAGTTTCGGGAGAAGAGGAGAAAATCGTTCCGAGAACCAGGACAAGATTAGAAATAACTTTCCGAGAATCGAGACAAGACTTCTGCAAAATTTACGAGACCAGACAACCTTATTTCTCATTTCATCTCGTCTCGTGGGCAATTAACCGAAAAAACTTTCCAAGTACTTCTCGTGAAAAACGGAAACTCAAATTAAAGAAAGACTTATTCTTGTGAATTATGTGTAAAAATATTCCATATACCTATTGGGTATAAGAAGTGCAGTGAATTCTAACGCTTGTTTTCCTCGTACCACTAATAATGATGTTAATAATGCCAATACCGCTAATAATAATATTAATAATGTAAAGGATACTTCCCTCTTGCTCAGTAGAAACGCTGCTTGTGTACTAAAAATCATAAAAATCGGTGCAGCGGCCTAGGAGGAGTTGGTCGCCAAACATGGTTTCATTCCAGCGGTGCCACATGTATGGACATTTAGACATTTTTACGAACCTTAGGAACGGATTTCGTTAATTGGTAGGAAACCTAGGGAATTTTTCGAAAAGAAACAAATAATGTAAGAAAATAAAGTGCAATTAACCGCCATATTTGTAATATTCATTTGTCCATGTCACCATCAGTGATGCCAACCCGCGGAGAAAATCTCATTTTCTGGGATTTTTTGTACATTAATTTCCAGAATAGTAATAAAGGGAATTTTCATAGAATTGGTAGGATATATTGGATTTTTCATACGTTTACTCCATCAACACAAATAGAACTTCATAATTGGGAGAAGTAGACTAGTGAGTCTTCAATAGGTGGAAAATCAGTTCTAGTTGTCAAATTTTGTTACTGTAAAATGTATGCTAATATGGAATTGACTTACGTAGTGGCTTGAGAATCATAAAAAAAATAGTGCCAAGGATCGAAAATTGTAATCTGATACTTTAAAAAAAAGAGAGAATGAAAGAAGAAGAAAGTAGTACCAAACAAGAAACAAGAAACTTCCAAAACGTTCGACACGTACTGATTCGAAAAGTGAAACTTGTCTATAATTACGTTCTATAGATGTCTACCGCACAAAAGCGTGCTTAAAATATGAAGTTCTGACAACAAAATGTACTTGTTTTCGTCAACGTTTTCAATAATTTATTTCAGTTAAGGAAGATAATTATTCATAAACCATTTGATAAAATTAGAAGATTAGAATATACGGATAATTCATTCATACATTGAAGAAAGTGAGTGACATTCAGTAGTTTCACATTTCGTATTTTATAAGATTTGAATTTTTGTAATTGAGTTAGTATAGCGTGGGAAATTCAGGAGTAAAATGGGAATTTCTGCCTCTTGAAATGGGATTTTGTAACGTTTAAGATTGGCATCACTGGTCATGTTCCACACTATCTTGACAAATTGTAATTGTGCCTGAATTACCAACTTCGGTTTTGATTTGCTTAGATTCTACCATTTAAAAAAAAAAAAAAAAAAAAGGTAGAATATGAGTTGATTGTAACGAATTTCCTCTATGGTGACTTACACTAAATCAAAGAAATACAAAACTGGAGCCAGAGCTTCTAAATACGCTTTTAGTTATAAGTTACTCCCTGAAGTCACAAGGAGGAGACTGCAGAACTTTTGATGGATCAGCACATATTTATCCATAACCAAAATATTATACGAGTTGCTTGTTCTCACGAGATTCGAACGTGGTTATACTCGAAAGGAGTTTATATGTAAAACATAAGCATACCTGTGATATTTTTTTTTTTTTAAAAAGAAACAATAGACAGGAAACATTATCAGCATGCATGAAATAAAAAGATTTCTGATGAATGAAAATATCGCCCCTCTCGAGACGAAGAGGCGTATCTCATTTTTTCACATTTTTCGGGAGAGCGTTTTAAAGTTTTTGCATTATTTCTTCTGTTAATGATTTCTTCAGTTTAAAACTTACCGAAATGTTTCCAGAGCCAGAGCTTCTAAATACGCTTTTAGTTATAAGTTACTCCCTGAAGTCACAAGGAGGAGACTGCAGAACTTTTGATGGATCAGCACATATTTATCCATAACCAAAATATTATACGAGTTGCTTGTTCTCACGAGATTCGAACGTGGTTATACTCGAAAGGAGTTTATATGTAAAACATAAGCATACCTGTGATATTTAAAAAAAAAAAAAGAAACAATAGACAGGAAACATTATCAGCATGCATGAAATAAAAAGATTTCTGATGAATGAAAATATCGCCCCTCTCGAGACGAAGAGGCGTATCTCATTTTTTCACATTTTTCGGGAGAGCGTTTTAAAGTTTTTGCATTATTTCTTCTGTTAATGATTTCTTCAGTTTAAAACTTACCGAAATGGTTCCAACTTGCGTAACTGCAGTAAGGACTACTCTTGTAAAGTAGTATTGTAAGCTTCGAATATTTTAAACATTAACCCCTCATTTGTTTAAGAAAATAAGATACGCCTTTTCGTCGTGTAAACGAAATCAGTTGCGAGGTAATTCTGCTGAGTTACGCCACCTAGTGGAGTTACGGAATTGATTTCTAACGTAGAGTATGGGCTTTTATTTAGCTTGTTTCTTTTTTCTGTTTTTTCTTTGTTATGATATACAGGTTAAAATTGGGGATGTTTATTAATTTCGTGCTGTCTTACGTGCAATAAAACAAAAACAATAAAACAAAAAAAGAATAAAATTCACAACGAATAAATATCTGAAATTACAAGTACTCTTTGAAGTTTCTGTATAGTTCTAAATATCTAATGATATTTTGTAAGAGCCTAACAATAACTCAATACTCATGAACACAAACATTTTTTGACTGTTTTTCAGTGGAGCAAAGATTCATAAAACAATACATGGTCTGGAGATTTCACAACAGACGTTAGTTACACTGTTGCACTGGACCATTAGGTCTTTCAATTTCTCATTTGATAGTAATAGTTGGTTCCTGTACGATCCTAACACGTACAGTTCCGTGACAGAAGGAACGAATTGTTTGAAACTGATGCAGTGATATTCATCTTGCAAATGACTGATATATAGGGTGACCAGGCGTACTGATTTTCGCAGTACGGTTTTTCAAAAAGCTGTCCTGCATGTTGCAAAGATATCTAGAACATCGAGAAATGTCCTTCTTTTTTAAATGTTCTGCGAAACTTATTTGCAATACTTTAATGGTTAAATATTTATTCACATTTCGAATCACAGGGACTCTTTTTCTGAATTATAAACCATTCCATATTTCATTCCACATTCTCAAGTATTGTAGAGTTCATTATGTGCCTCCCTGTCACAAATGCTCCAAATGAGAAGATATTTTCTATAATGAATATTTTGTAAACTGATGGGAAATCTCAGTTCAAATCTGAAACTCTTAAATGCCGAATAATAACCAAATGTAACTATAATTGTACCTATAGTGAATTCCATGATATGATTTTGCAAAACAGCAAGTTTCTGCGCGCTATACATTGAAACGAAAAATATGTCACCAAGCACTGTCTTGATGCTTAGCTGGTAAACAGACGTCACATATTAATGAAAATAATTTGTTAACATTTTTAGAAAAAACGTTTGTAAAGTAATGTATAAATAATCGTTAAGTCGACCGCATTGTTATATTTCATTAAAATGTTATGCTTCAACATACTTAACTTTTTCATTAAAGTATCTCCTTTATGTTACCATCAAATTGTTTTAAATTGTTTCATCAATCTTGTATTTGTCATTCATGCAATTGTTTGGAGTTGTGTTGAATTACTTTAATATTTTTGTTGAGTACTTCTTTTCCAAACAAAAACAAAAAAAAATGATTAATTTGAGGTTAAATGAAATGACATGCATATTACCGACGCAATAGCTATGTATACTATTTTACTTGTGTCCTACTTTTTGCTTGTCAGAATCTGGTCACCTTACTGGTACTGAACATATCCACCATTTTTGGTTTGTTCAAATCAGGGTGTAGATACTTCCTTTTCGAATTTTCTGGCAATAGTGGGACTCCATACGAAGAAATCTTGATAAATGTTCCGAAATTGCTTCCATTCTTCGTCTATCTTCTTCCATTATTTTTATTGCCCGGCTTCTCCGCTTATCTTTGGCAACAACTGACTTTCGTTTCCAACGCAATTCTCATGACTTTTTCTGATATACTTAAAGCATGTAAAAAACATTGTCTTACATATAGGAATCTGATTTCCCTGTTTACAGGAGGAAATAATCACCTTTCTTGTAAGTCGTTTATTTAGTGTCTTTACGGTTTACGTACCGAACAATGTATTCACGTTGCCTTTGGAAGTTGTCACCGTAGAATTCTTAAAATAAAAAATAAAAATAAAAAAAAAAACTCTTTTTGAGAACAAATTACGTTTCCTACCTAGTTTTGTACAGGTAGTAGAATTGCATCTTTGTTTCAAATTTTTAGCAGGCCTTTTGAAGGCAAGCATAAAAAATGGTAGCTCGATTTATAATAATGTCAATGCCTTCCCTTTCTTAAAAAAATAAAAGAAAGAAAAGCAGCAAATTTGAGATCGTTTAGGGTTCAGGAACAAATATTTAACTGATACGTGAAACAAATCTCACAAGCAAACTGTATTACGTTCCAAAGCATTGTAATTGAGATAAAACTACTTACAAACTACGAAAATATAATGCAGAAGTACGTAAAATGGTCGTATTTCATAAAACAATAACAGATTGCGCTCCAAGAACAAGATGAATAGGTGAATCTTGAGATATGCCTCTTTGTCTCGAGATAGTTTCCCCTGATATCGCGTGCGCCCTTTTGGTAAAACTATATAACTAAGCAACCAAAACTCGTTGAAATACGCCAGTTATAACATCGACGAGACGATCAAGAAGGTAGTCATAACTTTTTTTTTTCGATAATTTTCGAGACACGCCTCTTCGTCTCGAAAGGAACGGTATATATTACGTAGACTAATTATATGTAGGCAAGTTACGTAAAATGACATTTGCAATCCATGATCATACCTTAGTTGTAGGGACTTAGCCAGAATATTGCTGACAACACTGTTTCATTCATTTTTATTTATATAGATACATTATGCGATCTTGATTGAAATTGGCATGAAGGTAGACTTTGACAAGGTTAGTAGGAATATGGAATATTATCGTGTTTAGATCCGAGTTATGGGCGATCAATGTTGGATTGGTACTTATAAAGATCTGTAAAACCAATTAAGAACCTTGTATATATATATATATATATATATATATATATATATATATATATATATATATATATATATAGAATAGGGGCACTTTTACAAGTTTTTTTTCTCTCTCTCTCTCTAAAGATCGCAAGAAAACTGTGAATCCACAATGACCTTTCTTTAGTAGAGGAGAAAAAACATCTTTGTTCTCTGTTGAATCTCGGTGGCAACTAGTTTCATTGTCTGTGTAATTGTTGATTGTAAGAGTGGTTGCCGCCTGTGAGAACTTGGCTTCTAGCGTTACATATATTGTGTGTATTATAAGTTAGCGACTGGGACAACAAGCATTAAAAAAATAAAGTGGCAAGCGAGTGTGTGTATAAACTATACATATGATGTGTGTTTGTGTTGTTTTAGAGATTGAGGGGCAACAGAAGAGAGAGAGGGGTAATGATGATGAACTAAATAGAGAGAAAAGAAGGAGCTCTCCCATGTTAGCTGAAGAAGGATGGTTGTAAACGGAGGTTAAGATGCGTACGCAGTTTTTACATCTACGCCGTGATTAATTATCTCTTCTGATAGATGATGAGTCTGAGGGGTCAGGTCAGCTTTTTGAGAAAAGATAACACACTGTCTCTCACACACCGTAGCGTGTAGAAGCTTCCCAACCCAACGTCTTCCTTCATATAACATACTTGCAACGTGTATGGTCTTCCTTTCCGCAGTTTCATATCAAAAGACGCTTAGTATATTTTTGCTCTATCGTGGCATGTTTTTTCTTTCTTTTCTTTTTTTGCTTTTTAACTTTTGGTATCTTTATACAATTGAAAAGTCATTGCTAGAAATGCAGTCTGCAAATGCATGACTACTAGCAACTTCGTTAAATCAGATTACAAAAATAACATTGGTACTCATATTTGCTTTTGATATTTGAAGCAGAGATCACCAAACACGCAAGCCCGTGTAAGCGCGTGTTGTGTAAGTGCATGTCGAGCCACAGCTTGAGTCCGATCGCGCGCGAGGACTAACGAGTGATAGAGAATATAAGCCTTAGTGAGCGCGAACGAGCACAAGTCTTACTGAGGATAGCAGGACTGATGCCACGCAAGAGCGAACGAACCCCAATTGCAAAATGGATATCTCTGGTTTGAAAATTTCGCTGCTGACGAAATGGTAAGCAGTTATACTTTTGGTGCAAGAATCACAGGTTCGTTCGTAGTCACTCCGGTTGAATGTTTTTTTAAAACGTTTTCTGAGCATCTAATTCCTATTCGTGCTTTAATATACAGTATTTGATGAATAGGTTAACATAGAATTCAAAGAATATGTTATACTTACGTTTGTCATAATCCTGTAATATAAATCAATGTTGGCCAATTTATAATTCACTGAGGGCCAGAACAGAATAATGACCATACTTGTGGGGCGATTTTCCGTTTCGCTGAATATTCGAACATCATACATATTCTAATTTTCGTTCCATTTTGCGTATGTTGCTACTTTTTCCATGTGTATAAACTACGAGTATTTGAAAGAAACTGTATGAAATTGCATTAAAAAAAATGTCGGATACGACACTAACGACCGTAACTTAACAAAATGGATTTAATAATTCAAAAGTTAAAGAAAATATTTTCACAGGTAGAAGTTAAGTTTCAGTTCATGTGTATTATGGTTTCCAGCCACACTCTCCCTTTTACGCATGAAATTAAAAAAAAAAAAAAGTACTAACAAATACACTTTGTGATCTGTTGTCGCAGGTCAGATTAATTATACTTGTGGCCACCATTTGCCTAATATTGATGTAGAGTAAATTGTAGACAATACATAACTTGAGAAAAAGAAGAAGATGCTCAAGTTTTTCTCGCTTTTTTATTTTTTTATTTTTATTTTTTTTTTAAACCTGGCCGTGAAGTGGTTTAGATTTAGGTGAGATTATAGGTCCACGTGCAGTATTAGTGTTGCTGCTGAAAAGAACAGTAAGTTCCAAGTAGTCCCGGGTTCGTTTTCCGTTGGAAAACACAAACAAATTAATTCCACGATCATTCACTTTCATAAATCATCTGTTTCCTTTTAGCTTAAGGGCTATAGCCATGGGATGGTAAACAAACAAATTTAATTTCTATCTAGTCATTCGTTTTCTAAATATTTATCTGTTTATAGAAATGTTTCTATTTTATATCGTCGACAGCGTCACAAACTCTCGTATCTCAGTTTTCTAAACTTTTCAGGAGAGCGCTTTTTAGGTTTTCACACAACTTTGAACAGCCATAACTCAAAATCTATTTTACCGAAAGGAGAGAAAATTTACCAAGTTATAACTTAAATCATAAGAAATCAGTGTAGAAAGTTTTATGGAATTTGCCTGTAAAAGCTTGTGGAAAATTTGGCGGGAAAAAGATACGACAGTTTGTGACGATGGTAATCCTCTCTTGTATGAAAGATACGACGCATATTTTTTTATATACTGAGAACTACATTAATAGATGAACAATCGAAATATATTGCACTTTTATTGAAAAGCTTCGTGTCTATTACATAAAATAATTTAACAAATGCTTCCTGAGATTCTTGAGGGTAAAACGAAATTCCTGAGAACACACAAGACACACAATATTAAGAGCATACTAACCATAACATAAAATAATGCTATCAAGTTGTCATTGCCAGAATATAAAATCTTGCAAAGTACGGTAATTTGCAAATTGCATTGATATTGCACTTGAGAAGGATGGCTAATGTGGTAAGTTTCTGTAAAATTGAACATGTTCAGGGTTTCGAATGATTGAAGTTGGGCCCGGACACAATGATAACGAGTCCTCGGAGGCGTGGGAGACCCGGGTTCGATTCCCGGCGGGAGCTCATGTGGTTCGGATTCCACGTTAATCAGTAGGTCCACGTCTCATATAGCCTCGCTGCTGAAAGAGACGTTAAAAATCAATCAATCAAAACGAGTCCTCGTACTTCTCTGGAGCGATAATTTTTGACAAGTCTGCAAAGTAGGAACTTCTATCTGGTGGATTCAATCTGCGTTCTTTTCAGGGAAATAGTTATGTAAGTGTCCTCAAAATGACTTGTCTGAAACTGAATGCAGTTTGGATAGTCTTTGTTCACTTTCACTTCGCGCATTTCCGTCCAATTGATTGGATCTCCAATTTCGTCACGTATAACTGACAGAATACAAAGACATCTAGTCTCATACATCGCTTCTGTCAACACAATGAACGGTATATGGGTTCTTTTTCCTTGCCAGTTTAGCAATCGGTTCAAGTTGCGAGGGTACAAAATTACTGCCACAGTGCGTAATAGATGTGCTTATAGCACTGTGGACTGAATCTCCCTCATTTTGTCCATGCCGAGATTCAAAGAATCGGAGAGAAATTTCTCTGATGTTCTTACGTGTTTGCACCGCATACCCCATCATAGCAACCAACCTGAACTCCTACTAGGTCCATCCTGTATTTCTCTAACTCATTCGTTACGGATTTTAACGCGCCTCCCTATAAAGAATTCTAATATTCCATGTTCCAAATCTCATGTCCATTTTCTTTTGCTGATGTCGTGCCAAGTTGTCGTGTCAGTCTTGGTCCGAGGCTTCTGTGATTGTTTCTGGAAAAGTGTCTTTTTTTTCTATTACAGGATGAGTTTGTTAGGCTCACCCAACCCTCCAAGCTGGAGGGCCACTCCTTGTCTGCCCTCGACTGCTTATTCAGTATCTTCGCAGCTAACCTCTATATCTAAAGGCCTTCTCCTCGATCCGCTACTTGGGGCCGCGGTGGCTCAGTGGTAGAGCGTTCACCTCTGGTTCATGGGGTCGCGGGTTCCAACCCTGATCCAAGTGAACTTTGTGGTGGACAAACAGCGTGTGCGTGGGTTTCCTCGGAGTTCTCCCGTTTCCTCCCACTTTCTTCATTCCATCATTTCATTCATTTCTCATAATCACCGTCTCCTTTAGCCTAGCCAGCATAACCGTGGGAGTAAAACTCAAAAATTTCATGTCATGTCGATCCGCAACCTGAGAACGCCCCATGCCGTGTAAATATATACCGGTATGTATACAGCCCCGCATTGATCAAGTATAACATTCTAGCTTATAAGTTTATTTTCTTCGGCTGTTCCGAGCTTAAGATATAAGTAAAAATACATTAGGAACAAATGATAAAGAAACTAAGTCTACCTGATGGATAATAATAAGAAATGATATAAAAAGCAATGAGTTTATCAGTAAGAGACTGTATACCTACGTTTGGGCCACTTTGTATATATAAACAAAGTGCTTTGAGTATAGGCGTATCTGTCCAGTTGCGAAAGATCTGTTGCTCACAAACTGTCGTAACTCAAGATACGACTGTTTGTGAAAATGGTTTATATGCTTCATCTTAAGATACGACACAGTGACGTCATCACCACCGTCAAAACAACGCACATTACAGATGTGTCGTTTTGGGAAATTGTGGAAGTCAGTGTATGCAACTACATAGTAAAATATCTCAATTTTCGATTTTTTTGAGATACGACACTTTGTGACGCTGTCGACGATATGTACTCCTTATATATCTGTCTTGGTGCATGTTACGTTATTTTGCGTGACAGCGGTAACTGGAAGTTTCAATAGCAAACGTAATCAGAATTCATGCTTAGGGCTACTCTGTACCAATGATATCTCTAGGACTTTAGTGGGCTCTAGATTTCCCAAGCCTAAGAAATAATATTCAAAAAATAATTTTTATTAAACTAAAGTTTGCTGGATGTAAAAGAAGGTTTCTTACCAATCCTTCTTTTATTTCCCCTTCCGACCCTCACTCAAAGCTCTGGTTATACCATCACGGAATGCCATTTTTATGTGGTGATGATTTCCTTTGCTGCCGCATATATATAAAATATCAGTGTTACGTAAGGTAAAGGTGTTGAATGAAACATGGGCGTGTCCGTATTTGGGATAAAGGGAGAGCATTTGTCTCCGTGGATTTTCGAAATTGGGTTCGGTTCTTCGAAATAGCTACATGTCAAAACGTGTTAGATTCGTGTTAGATTAGACTCATCCATTACTGCAGTTGAAAGCGCAACACTTGCGATATTGACATTTGCAGT
The DNA here is from genome assembly GCF_964235325.1 of Thermobia domestica. Classification (NCBI taxonomy): domain Eukaryota; kingdom Metazoa; phylum Arthropoda; class Insecta; order Zygentoma; family Lepismatidae; genus Thermobia; species Thermobia domestica. The sequence goes on from NC_137455.1 coordinate 101,177,564, forward strand.
ACTTCAAGTATCGACATTTGTGTACTGGGACATTTGCTGTACTATTCGTAATAACTTCTTATTTTCCAACCAAATTTTATAACATTCATTGGTGTAGCAGCAAGTTGTTCTGCATACTAAAAGCAGACTAAATATCTTTCAGAATATAAAACCATTATTAACTCACCATACATACATACAGGCCTTTCTCAGAGCACTAAAGAATATGTAAACCCAAATATAAGGATCACTTATACAGAAAAGTGAATATATATATATATATATATATATATATATATATATATATATATATATATATATATATATATATATATATATATATATATATATACAGGCGCTGATCCAAGGGGGAGCTATAGTCCCCCCCCCTTTAACGCTCAGGTATACACTGGATAAAATGATCTTCAATCCTGCTTTACACTGGATAAAGCGGCAAAATATGGTTTAGTCTCTCCCTTGATCATGTCCTGGATCCGCCACTATATATATATATATATATATATATATATATATATATTCTAGAATACATGGTAGACACATCCGAAAGATGTAAACAAATGCTTGTTTGTAATAGCCCAAAACTGAAAAAATATAAAGGAATCCTTATCTGTGATTGGTCAAATGCCTGTCCATGATATTTAAAGGGAACTTCAAGAAATATTTATATTTTTCACTTCCTTTTATAGATGTCATTAAGTTTTCCAATAACTATTTGCCAGTGTTTACTCAAAGTTGAAATATAATATTTTTCTTTGTTCGTTTCCAACATATTGAAATATTCCTAAATGCGAGAAAGTAATACGGAACTATCCAAAGAGAAATGTGCCTGAGGAGTCACTCATTTTGCACACAGTTGTCCGTTGTTATGAGCATATTTAGGGATTTTTTCAGATCTAGCTCGGAATAAGTATAAAAAACGAAGTCAAAATTAACGTTCAGTGAATTAGTAATTTATTTTTATGATTTATAATAGAGTTCAATTAGTACATTAGAGATAAACACATAACAGTAACACATAATGCTAAGGCAGAACACATTTCTGAGGCAGAGCGTCAGCTCTCGAACTGATTTATAGTCAGTTATAAGCCCAATTCTATAAACTTCCTCGACAAACACTGATTCAAATGAAAATTACACGCATTAATGTGCATTTCCTGCTGGAATAGTGTTCTTCGAGATGTTATTGCTGCTTGCTCGAATTCCAATTTAATTAATTTCGAATTCTAGCCTCCACCAAACTGAAAAATCCTTGATACGTCTTACTATTTTTAGCTCTTGTGGGTAAGAGGCCAAAGATCAAAGGGACAATATTTGGTTCCTCCAAGTTATGTTCCCGTTCTTGAAATTTCGATACTGTGTGTACTGAAAACCCTGATGTATTATGCATGGTTTCTTCTTAGAGGTTTCGATTACTGTCATAGTTTCCATTAGGTGGATGGAACGCGTGATTTCTTACATATCCATAACCTACCAAAATCAGCCAATCAGAATGAATCACATAATATTACTCTGTTCCATCTCCATACCCACCTCCTTTATTATTATATTCATTCTAATTTAGACTAACGTGGGGTGTACTGCAGATGTCTCACTGTGTAAGGAAAAATTTTGAACAGTACCGCAAATGTCCCAGAAAAACTGTTTTTCTAGTTGTACCGCAAATGCCCTGATACCATTGCAGTTAACATATTTACTGTATTAAATAAAGCTACGCAATATGCATCAATAATAATTTTTACATGAAAAATTACGTGCATCGAAGTATGTATATACGCGACTTCGCTTGTGTGTCTGTACCCTTTTTATGAGAAGAAAAAATAAACTTACACCATTAATTCACATATTCTAACTATACACATATTAAATTATGTATTTCGTATATTATATGTATTTCGTTCATTCATTAAAAGGCACCAAAAGTACTGCAAAGACAGAAAAAAAATCATGTGCTCTTGCTAAAATACTGTGATCTCCAATAGAAATTTCCGGATAACGTTCATGTTTAACGGTCATCGTTAGTTTTTATTATTATTATTATTATTATTATTATTATTATTATTATTATTGTTTAGGGTCAATCTTATATCCAAGGACTTAAACCAGAAAGTCTGTCATATATTTAGTTTAGTTGCACTTTCCCCGTCTTCTTTATTATCATAGAGCATAAGAGCTGTGTACGGCCTTTGTCGCTTTAAAAATAATAAAATAGTATGTGTATGATTTTATGACTGACATTGTAGTGTTATTAATTAATATGACTTGATTTTTTAAGAATTATTTAACTTCAAGAGAATAAAGGAAAATTAGCGGGAAATTTCATGAAACGCAGGACATTACCAATAAAGTCCATAGAACAAATGATGTCTAAAAAGATTAAGTATCACGCCCTCGACTTCCTCGTAAAACATGAACTTTATTTGGATCGTAACGTTGCTATGATTTCTGTGTCAATTCATTTCTTGACATGCTTCTTATTCATCCAGAATGCGTGTTATACTAGCGACACGAATTACCCTCACTATAGTAGTAAGAACGAAAGAAAAACTAGAGCGAGGGAAGGGGTCCGCCGTGTGTAATTGCCCATTGTTCACGCATGCATTTTCGAGACTGCACTTGCAGTCGTTGGCGAAATGCAGAAGACGTGTAGGGTGAGAGATCCCCATTTGTGGATGAACTCTCGTGCACCAGTACGTGCTCGTAAGCTTCCTCAACTCATAACATGACTAACACATGTATTGAAGATAACCCATTTGGGTGCAAGGACAAACAACCAACGCAAAACTCACTCCAGTCCAGGGCCATGAGAAAGGTATGAGAATGAAGAAGGCAAGAAGTGCTGTGGAATTCATCTTGGTGTGATGGCCTGTTACTAAGAGGATATATGCGTAATAAAAACAAACAAAAAGATGATTTTTTTTTAACACCCGAAATTTGAAGAAAAGAGTTTAGATGTAAAACCCAGAAAGCTCATTTTTTTTATTTTTTTAAATGTAAGTGTCCACAGAGAGAGAGAGAGAGATTATGAAACTCGTGTAATGCCTCCGCCCCCTTCCTCCCAAAACGAATCAAAATTCAGCGGTTCTACAATTGCATGACGCCCTTACTAGAATTCCCTAATATTTCAGTTCACAAATGTGTGTGGTCGAAAGATGGTTGGTATTTGGATGACACATCTTCCCGCACATCGGTCCTCATCTGCCTTGCTTCTAGCTTTCCGGGTTAAGATACTGTAATTGTAGAAGTTCGTTATTTTGTATGTCAAAGTCTTTGTTACCGCACCATTCAAATAGTTGGAACCAAATTTTCTAAACTGAAATCCTTAGTTTAAACATTATTAGATGTATCCAAAATAGGTGAATAATCTGAAGTGAAATGAGCAGTTTCTACGAGCGAGTTCAACGATAGCTGAAAAGAGAGAGAGCTCGCTTCAGTTGCCGACTCTCCAAGAAACGCACTGTCTTTAAGCAAACCTCAGATTTACAGTTTAAACTTATAAAGAAATATTATATGAAATAGAATTTATGTCATTTTTTTTATTTTAGACTTCATAAATATTTAATTGATTTGCATAAACTGAACTATTCGTTTATATCTTTCTCTGTTTTATAAATGATATAACATGATACTAATGCATTAAAAATATAAGTAAATTAAAAGTTTCTTTTATAAATAGTCATAAATGGAGAAGTGAGTGCGTATAAACTTTCATATAGATAGATAGAGAGAAAGAGAGAGAGAAGGAAAGTACATCTTGCGATATAATGCAACAAAACATTTCGACTTCATGTTTTACAAGTACACTGGCATCACATGAGGAAGTAATCAACTTGTGAAATAAAATACAAGCTAACGTTTTACATTATATTGCCAGATTTTTTTGTCACTCTATCGTTAGGAAACTAGAGAAACGTCAAATGTACAGAGGCGTCTGATTGCTTAAAAATTTCCCCACAAGCAACTGTGACGATTTTGTTCATATTGCATAAATCAATGCATCATTCTTAACAATATGTGATTGTGCATTTGATTCGATGAATCCAGAAAAAAGGTAGTTAAACTGATGAAAAAAGAAATAGATAATTGTTATTCAGTTGTAGGTATGTAAAATATATATTATTCAAGAATTCTTGAAAATTTACGTAAAACGGTAACCATAAGCATTTCGTCAATATGAACAGCGATAAACAAATGAACACAACATAAATAAACTCGAAAGAAATGGCATTTTCCCTTTTGCAGATTATCTCTCGAGAAGATTCTTGTTAAAACAAGATAATTTAATCCATTTTCCACGTGTTAACATGTGTTTTCTCCTTCAGTGCCACGAAAAGGGATTTTTGTCGAGCTGAGAAGCCACCAGTCTTTTTGTGAAGTATTTAGAACTTGCGTCACTCAGGCGCTCCGAGCATTCGCCCTGTGAAAGGAGAAGAAGAGAAATATATATCTCTCCAACCCATCACACGGCTACAAAGCCTTCCGTCAACACCATTCTTCTCCAAACGAGTAAAACCAATAATAAAACTTCTCGTTTACTCTCTACTCCACATATTTTGTACATCCAACACATAGATCTAAAGAAGAAGACATTCGATTCGAACAAGTGTGGCCAACCATTCAGTTACTGTTAAAACAAATTTCTGTTCTTTCAAGTTAACTCAGTTTATATATATATATATATATATATATATATATATATATATATATATATATATATATATATATATATATATATATATATTGTGGCGGGCCGGCGGTATGCGTTTGCGTAGACCGGCACCCACACAAGAGAGTTTTGTAATTTACCAAAATACTTCTATTTAGTCAACCAAAGTTTCTGCAAAACACCAACTATAACTCGAGCGGTAAAGTTATACTGGAAACAGGAACTCAGCTAACAAAACAGTCTGAAGAATCTTAGTATTACACGGTAGCGTTGGCCGTGGCCAAGACTTAACTTCTAATGGAAACAATGGAATCGTTATCCTGATTAAGGTTTGATAACCAAACAATCCTTTGGGATATCTCTTGAAACAAAACTCGAGAAATATGTTCCTTGCAGTAAGCCTGCAGTTTATTGGCTCTAAACAAATTACAAGAACCAGAGCCGGGGCGGTAGTGTAAGTACTGTGTCTATTTATATAAAAGAGTTTTAACTTACGTGGCGACGTTCCAATAGGTAGTAAATATAACTCACTAAATGTCACTGAATAAAACAAACTTGACTGTAGCACTTTTCACAAAATAAAACAAAACTGCACTAGACTGGGAGGGCACGAATCAGTCCTAGTGGGTAGGTAGGTAAGAGGTATACTATTTGATCTACCGGTCTGCGAACAGACATCAAATAGGGTAGGCTACCAGAGGTTAGGAACAGGTTACCGTTTGATCTACCGGTCTGCGAACAGACATCAAACAGGGTAGGTGTAAAGGTTACCGTCTGAACAAAGTTGGTTACCAGAAGGAATTAAGGTTACCGTTTGATCTACCGGTCTGCGAACAGACATCAAACAAGGAAGGTGTAAGGGTTTACCGTTTGATCTACCGGTCTGCGAACAGACATCAAACAGGGAGTAACTATTTGATCTACCGGTGCGTTTTAGGCCAGCTAAGCAATGAACTTAGAGTCTGTCAAAACACACATCAAATAGGGGTGCGACAGAACTTTAGCCGTCAACTTTCCTAAGCTTGCCAGCAGTTTCTGGAGCGAGTCCGGGCTGAAGCGAAGCTTTCGGAAGTAGATTGCCAAGTTCGGAAGGAGGTAACTTTAGCCGTCAGTTTCCTAAGCAGACCAGCAATTATGGGAGAACCCTGGCTGAGCCATCTTGCTTTCAGAAACAGATTGCCAAGTTACTGTGAGGATTAGGTAGGGTAGTACTTTGACCGTCAGTTTCCTAAGCCGACCAGCAATTATGGGAGAACCCTGGCTGAGCCATCGAGCTTTCGGAAACAGATTGCCAAGTACTGGGTAAACCAAGGTAGTGAGGTAGGTAACCAAGAGAATGAGTAGGCAGGCCTCCGTAGAGGCAGAGAGGTTTGAAGGCAGAGGGATGGACAACTAGAGACTTCTTCGTGATAAGTTCCTGAACTGAAACGTGCCTAACGAATTGCGTACTCCTCGTAGTCTGCACGTCTCTGAGGGGTTCAGGAGAGGGACGTTGTCCGACGAGAGAGAGGCCAAAACATGCGTTTTTAAGGGCCTCGGTCGGAGGTGCAAGCGGCACCAATTTACGGTCTGTGTGCAAAATAGTAACGTGTGCAAACGTTGCACTAGGACCGTAAGGTCAGAGGTTGAGCATGCGTGGAGATCTAAAAAGTACCTAGGGCGGAGCCCGAAGGGGATCCGTATCCTGAAAAGAAAGATTATTGGCTTTGCACACGGTTCGGGTGCACAAGGAGCTCGGAAGAGTTCCACTCTGAGGGGCGGAGACGCTAGCTATTGGAACGAGCCATGCCATTAACATCTAGATTGGCTAGAACAAGGTGCCTTGGGCGGAGCCAGGCAAAAGATAAGATTGTGTGTGTGCGCATGCGTGTGCATGTGATGTGTAGTCCTTGAATTTATGTGTGTGAGCCCCTTTCTCTGGAAGAATGAGGTTACATCGAGATATTACAGAGAATTGTACAAATAGTATCTTATACTATAAACATATATTAAAACATAAAAGATTTCAAGTAATAAACTTGAAAGGTTTTATACATAATGAACTCAAGACCCTTCGACAGTTTATCTTACTTGTTTTAGACCAAAGACATACATATATATTTAATGCTTCGAAGAACGAAAAAGAATCTTCCTTTTAGAAGCAAAAATGACATTTAAAAAAGATACACAATCTATATGGGTTTCCTTAACAGTATTCTACCACTAATAATAATAATAATAATAATAATAATCTAACTTGTTAAAAGACTACATCAATATAGAAAAAGAACCAAGCTTCTGTATCGAACCAGAAGGGGAGAATGTTTATCTTAACTGCTGTTGACCTACAGGTCAGACAGGGGGAACTCGTGAAGGCAGACAGAATGTCTGGTTTCCAGCTAGGAAAAAAAAAAAGAACACTCAACACGAATTTGTATTTTTAAAGAAGTAAATGAATACGAATTCTGTTGCAGGTTTTAAAAATGAAAAAAAAAAAGAATATTTATTCGCAAAAAGAAATGGCGAATTTGCGGTTCCACTACAATATATATGTTTCTCCTTTTGAAGGTGAATACCCTCCAATAATCCAGCCTTCAATGATAATTTTCTTTTAAAAATTGAATTATTAGGGTACACACAGAATCAAGTAACAAATTATCTCTAATAAAGTTACTTTCAATGTAACTAAAAAGAAAAGCCCGTTATTCGCATGGGAAGAATAAGGTTTAATAAATGTTACACCACACATTTTAATATTATAGAAATTGTCCCTTTTTCTCTTTTAGGAAAAAACGATTTTCAGAAACGCTGCCACCCGTTTTCGTTCAGTTTTAATAAACAGTTTACATACGGAGTTTCACACTTCCATTTAAGCAAATCCTTACATTGGACATTTTTTGAATCTCTCTTCCTCCATTAAAAAAGCAAAATTTTCGAAGATGTTGAAACGTTCCTTTCTTTTTATTTTATTCCCCTGTTTTTATTGAAGAGTTTATATTTTGCACTAAGAAAAAAATGTAGGTGGCGTACTTAGAAAAGTAGGTTACATGCGTAATTCCTGTAGTTTTTGGACTTAACGTACAGCAGACGTATAACTGTAAACGCATGTTTTATAATACTTTCCGTATAAATGTTCCATCTATACGTACTTTCCGTATGAAACAATATAATCGGGCAGGATCTCACATACAAACGGACGTATATAACATATAGCTGGGGAATGTAACATAAGTATATGCATGTGATATACGGAAAACTGTTAGATGTCATACATCCTGCAACGCCATGATGTAACATCTAAGGGCAGTGCCTGTGTAGCATACGGATAACGTATGCTCCGTACTGATTTCTGTAGTAAGCAAGAGGATACTGTATATTTGTACAATATACCGCTGTCCGGAGAACGGATTTTTCTCAGTGTGAATTTCACACCCCCAAACTTAATCAAATTCTTACATTAGGCACTTTCTGAATGATGAGTCGAAAATTTTACTACTATAGAAGTTGCTTTTTCTTTTTTTTTTCTTCCGTAGGAGCGGAATTTTTTAAAACTCTGAAACAAACATTAATTTATTTTATTGAGGGACTCCTATGCTGAGTTTCATCTTCCTAATTACTAATATGCGTGAGATAGAATACACTTTTTTTTTAATCAAACCTACTTTACCTCCTCTCCTCCTTAGAATATGTATTAATAAAAAAATCTTTTATATTCCTTCTTTGTATTGTAGAAAGAAGTTCTTTCCAAGTTTCACGTTCCTAGATATACAGTGCGTTTGGAAAGTAACTATGCACCTGCACGTTTACAAAATTGACACGCTTATATGGTGAGATATTTTTCTAACATTCCAAACTGCTGTTCGTGACTTCACTGAGAACATTCCACAGGCACAACGTGTCAGAGTCTTCGAAAACATGAAGAGACATGGTGGCCTCGTGAACGTTGATCGGTGATTCACTTTAACTCTCTTATATAATAGTATAGACTTGCAAGTGTTCTTTTGTGCCTAGATGGTTGACTTTCTTATGTTTGGTGCAGGAAACACTGAGTTTTCATTGCGATTGTCAATGTGAATACTTAGCTATATTTCAGATTCCACCTTAACACAGAAATCAATCTCTCATATAGCTATAATGTTAAAATAAACTCCAAATAACACACCGATTAAATATCAATTGAATAATTATTCGAGTTCAACAAAATCAAATAAAGTAGTCAGGGACGTAGTGACCATGGAAGCTGTGGAAGCATTGCTTCCCCTTAGTAAAGAGAATAAAGCATTACTATATTTACTGATGATTTACCTATGAAATATAGGTCTATTATCCGTTTACTAAAGGATAAAATAGTGATTTATTTTTAACAATTTAAAGTGATTTAATTCATGATATTGTAACAAAGATTTAATTGACTTAAATTCATCAGTTATTCTTTTTTTTCTGTTAAAAAAATAGTTTTCAATTACCATGATTTGTCTGAAAGAAAGCAAGAAGAAAAAACGGGTGAAATGCGTAACGAAAATCAAAAATTCATAAATCAAACTAATGACTTACTGCTATTGCAAAAATAATCTGAAGTACCTATGCACCAAGAAAAATGCAGGACAAGGTTCTTTTGACACGTTTCGAGTTATCCCTGGCATTTTAATGCATTCATTCTCAGTTTCATTTAAAAAATTTACAATGCATCATGTTGATTCTACAGTTATAGTTTTTGTTGAATTCAGTTTTTAAACTCAACTCAAGTTAATGCTATGCATAAGTGTCTCATAGAACGATATCGTTCGTCCGTCTGTCTCCGTCAGAACAAAAACGGTAAGAGATATCGGGACGTTTTTTTTTTTCAATTGATTCAGAGTTCCAGGAGTTGGTTCCATCTCCGTTAACCCTCTATTCAAACCGGAAGTAGTTCAAATTAACAATTTCCGGTTTCAACATTTATCGCCACCGAATGAAGACAGTAACAAGTAGCGAGAGGCGGTGTTTAGCAAACGATTCAGCGTTTCAAGACAATATACAGGGTGGCCCAAAAGTAGGTATACAGTACCGTACTGACCAACTCATTGCATTTTATATCATTTCTTATTGTTATTCGTCGAGTAGACTTAGTTTGTTTATTATTTGTTGTTAATGTGTTTGTATTTATATCTTAAGCTCGGAAGAGCCGAAGCAAAGAAACCCATAAACTGGAATGTTATGCTTGATCAATGCAGGGGTGTATACCAACTTTTTGGGCCAACATATATATATATATTATCGAAACCACCAGCAGTGGCTGAATTTCCGTGTACCTCTGGTTGGTTTCATACTGATTTTCATAGAACAAAAACCGTCAGATGTCGAGAAGCGGTTTTTGCAATCGATTCAGCATCCTAAGAATAGCTTCAGTCTACTTCCTTAGCCTCCTATTCAGACCAGAAAGGGTTTAAATTAACGATTTTTTGTTTCAACCTTTATCGTCACAGAACAAAAAGAGTTTAGGGATGCCGAGTAATGGCGTTTTGATATGGATTCAGCATCCGAGGAACAGGTTCTATCATTGATCTTATTACTCTATTGTAACAAGTAGTTCCAGATGTAGTACTTTAAGTTTGAGTTTTGAATTCTCATAGTTTGGAAGATTATCGTAGTTTCACCCTTTGATAACTATCCTCGGAGTAAATAAGAGAGAAATTTGACATTTAGAGGAAAACGTGCTACCCTGTTGCCACATGGTGATTATTCCGCTGAGGTGTCCTCTATAACTACTAGAGAGAGAGAGTAGTTATAGCGGAAACCTAAATCCTTAAGTGAAATACTCAGGTAGATAAAACTAATGGAACAGAAGTTATTCTCTCGAGAGTGACTATAGATATCCAACAGAATTGTCGATAAGAAAAAGTGTCGTGAAAATCAACGTTTACATTTTGAATACTGATGAATGTCGTCTGGATTTAGCAGCGTTTGCTCGGCTTTTGAAAGATTTTATCTTTACATTCTTCTTGGATACATGTTAGTCTCATATCCTCATTTATCTACACGTCCAAACACTTGTCCTGTTGTAGTAGTAATCTCCACTTTCAAATGGTAACATTTTTCTTGCCCTCAGATACATTTAATGCTCACTTTCTCACTACTACTCGGACCGTATTTTTTATGTTTTTACCTTTATCATCATGTTTGTAGACTAAGATCACAACTCTTCTCATAGTCATATAGGCCAATTACAATTCTGAGAAAATTGAAAAGTGAAAGCAATCAATAAAATAGTAATAGATTTGCTGACGTGTAATTGTGGACACTAACAACCAAGATAGAAGAACAATTAAGAAGATGGAAAAGAAAAATACTACTATATAATAATAGTGATATAGTAATGAAAATAAAGAAAGGTGGTAGATTAAGATGGTTGGAACATCTAGAACGCATGGAAGACCATAGAGTGAAACAAATCTACAAGGGTACTCTCGAAGAAAGGAGAAACATCGGGAGACAGAGACTCAGATGGTTGAAAGATGTACTGAATGACTTTAAAAAGATGTGAATAACGACATAGAGAAGTAAAGCAAAGAACAGAGAATGGAAATCTATCCTGAAGGAGGTCTAAGTCCTACAAGGTAGGGCTGTTCCTAATTCCGGAATCCCGGAATTTTTCGGAACGGAAATTCCAATTCCGGAATCGGAACACAGTTTCAAGACGTTCTGGGATTCCGGAATTTCGAAACGTTTCGGAATTCCGGAACATTCCGGAATTAGATGAATTCCGGAATACGAAATCGAATTCCGAACACCCGTACTACAAGGATTGTAGCACCAGTGGGTAAGGGTAAGGTTAGGTAAGGCTGGCGTATCATATTTCTGTTTAATGTGCCAGTAACAATAAATGGTACTGTTTAAATTTGTATTACATTTTATGATATGCATACATTTCTTACTTGACAATGATGTTTTCGTGTTAGATGGATCCCCTGCTCTTGACGGAAGCGCTCGTTTCATCGTCACCATTAGTTTGAACACGAGTCTGATAGCCGGCTAAGTGGAAGCGCTTGAAAGATGACTGGGAAGAAAAGACGAAGCTCTAAATTAAAACCTGGTTGGCTATAAGCCCAAATACAACAAAAAGAAATCATGAAAAGACAGAAGAAAAAGAAAAAAAGCAAGCCGCTTCCAAAATGTCTGGCAATGCCAAGGTGTGCACTTTTATTCAGAAATATACAAGATCTCTTTCCCCATTCTTCTTCGCTCAATTTCTTCTCTCAAATTCTTCATCAGCTACTTTATCATCTTTCACATCTTACAAAATGTTTCCGTTCTGTTTTCCCCTTGAAAGAAAGAAAACAAAGTAGTAGTTAGTGTTTCCTGTTTGTAGTGCGAAATGGTGAAAGTTTAAGAATAGGTTAAGTGATTGTTAGTACAATATTATTCGATCAATAAGTTAATTATTTAAATATTATGTTTTTGATGAATAAGTGGGGATCTTCACTACGTGCCTGCCCTACCTTTTCTTTCTTAATATTTGGAAATAACTATAATTAGCGAACAACAGTTTTCGAAGGTAGACTCTTAATACGTACTAGCGTCAATTACCTGCTTTGCTGTGTTAAAATAAGAAAAAATAGTAATATGATCCATTAATCAGTCACTTTTTACTGTTACTGAAACGCTCTCTGATATCAGTCATTTTCGATCATTTTTATATATATCCCCCTCTCCCAAGTTGCGGGACTGAATTTGGATTTAAACAGCATCGGAAGTGTCACTGTTCATCTCCGCGACCCCAGAAACTATAGATTCGGCACTAATATCGGTCATTTTCTATCATTTTTATATCTCCTCCTCCATCTTCCCTAAGTTACACTGTCAAAATGAAGTGATAAAAAACATCCCAGGACCGAACCTCATCTATGTTGAAAATTTGATCGAGATCAGTCGAATGATTCACGAGTTAGACTATTAAGTCACTTTCATTTTTGTATATAGATTAAATGCTTTCAAATTAATATCTATTTTTAAGATTCTTTTTCTCGTACAATGCGGAGATTTGACATCTTCCTAATTATAGCTAGTTATAATGCACTCTCGGGTCAGGTTAGATGAACTGTAAGTAACTACCAAACTTGCAGTTCAGTTTTATCTAATACCGTATTGAATAGTATTATTTTTTTCAATTTTCTATGTGTTTTTTAATTGTGCTTTCTTTATCACGAAAATTTTAATAGAAAGAATGCAAGGACGTAGTAAATAGCCTAAGGCATTGTTTCTCGAACTGTAGTCAGAGGTCACAAGTGGTCCCCGAAGTCTGCTTTTGTGGTCCTCTTGGATTGAACATTGGTCAAAAAGAAAAAAAGAAAAAGAAAAATATAAAATTGTAGCGGATGACCTAGTTCACTATACTTGAAAATCTCGAACAGGTGTAGATTATACAAATATTAGATTACTCAGTTTTTAATAATATAATAATAATAATAATAATAATAATAATAATAATAATAATAATAATAATAATAATAATAATAATAATAATAACAATAATAGGTACTCTGTCATTATTGGCAGATCACGTGCCGCCACTGAGAAGTAAACAGTTTAGAAATTCCAATAGCTTTGTGTATCTAGGTGTATTGTTATAAAATATTCTTAATAATCTTAAAATAAAAAGTGATACAGGATCGTATCCAGAAGTAGTAGGACTGATTTTTTTTTTTTTTAATTATTGAACATTTTGGTACATCGACTAGGCCCCTTGGTCATTCACACACTTCTGGTAGCGAGCCTTCCAGGTCGCGAAGGCTTTCTGGAAGTCGTTCTCCGGGATGCCGTTCAGCGCCCTCGTCGTCGCCGCTTGGACCGCTTCCACCAATTTGAAACGATGTTCCTTGGGCTGCCTCTTGATACGGGAAACAGGAAGAAGTCCGGTGGTGCCACATTAGGGCTGTAGGGTGGGTGAGGCAACGTGGAAACGCCGAATTTGGTCAGGATCCACAATCCACGCGCCGTGGAACGGTGCGTTGACATGGTGGAGCTTCCATTTCCCCACCAGGTCTGGTCGCACGCGTGTGATCCGATTTCGTAGCCATGTGAGCACTTCCACGTAAAATCTTGCATTTACTTTCTGTCCAGGAGGTACAAACTCCTTATGGATAATGCCACGACGGTCAAAAAATGAAATCAAAATCGATTTCACTTTTGATTTTGACATTCTGGCCTTCTTTTTACGGGGTGACTCTGCGGCTCATGGTATCCTCCTTGTAGGCCTGCGTAAGCATGTCCTTGGTTTCGGTCGCTGATTTTCCCAGTTTGACGCAAAACTTGATGGCGTACCACTGCTCCAAATTTCGCTCCATCGCAACTGACGACGCGACCAGGCGTCACAACAGGAGGTCACAAACACAGTGATCCACATTCCATTAACGCACGCAGGCGACTGCCGCCGGTCGACATCTATTCGCAAGGCTCCCCTCCATAACATCCGGCCTTGCAGCCCCTCCCCCTACATTGCTCCGCGCGCGGAAAAAAATCAGTACTACTACTTCTGGATACGACCCTGTATGTATTTTTTTTAAATTAATAACTTATTCTATGGCATATGATGCCTGGTAGTTCAATCAGTGTTACCAACTGTAGCGACATTTGCTAATCACAGGGACGGATTTCGTAAATTGGTAGGAAAAGGAATATATATATATATATAAAAAAAACATTAATGAATGAATATAAAGTCCAATTAATTGTTATACTGGTAATATTAGCTTAATTGGTCAATGTCACTGTTTCCCACCATCCTGACAAATTGTAATTTTAACCTGTGTTACGAACTCTGTTTTCCATCTGGTTCAGATTCTTAACTTCCGAGAAAAAGAAAGAAATTACACCATAATATTTGCACTGACTGTAACGAACTTCCTCTTGAGTGACGTTAAAACATAAAAGAGAAACAAAATGGAGCCAGTGCGTACCTTTGGCGTGGAAGACCTGGGTCCAGTTCCCGGCGGAAGCTCGTGTGGTTAGGATTCCAGGTTAAGCTGTGGGTCCAAGACTCACATAGCCTTGCTGCTGAAAGGGACGCTAAACTCAAAAATTAAATCTAATCAAAATTGATGATCATTGAAAAATGTGGACAGGGGCATGTAATTTTTGGCTCCTTTTCTGCAAGGAATCTACTAGGGACGTCCAAGCTGGTGCTCAACACAATTTTCAGGGAAGTTTCCCGCATTTTACCGATTTTTTCGAATTTTTCATCCTTGAAGCGTGGATGTGTTACCTCTCAAAAGTTTAATTCTAAAGACAGTAACGTACAAGCCACCAAGACCTTTCAAAAGTGTATATTTTGATTTTACAATAATTTCGCATTACATGCGTAAGTAGGATACGAGCAGTTCCCTAAATGAAAGTCTATAGTTTCATATATGAAAACATTCATTATCTGTTGTTTTAAAAGAGTAAATAGACCCTATTACAAAAAATTGGTAACTGATAGAAAACATTTGACTTTATTTTCGGAATCAGCATATGGAAATGTATAACACACCGCTAAAATTGTATATTTTAACGGTCAAATTCATTGTTCACCAGTATAATTAATGTCAATGGATGCAACTGTAAATTTAAACTGCTCGATTTCTTTCAGTCTTTTTACATATGATTTTTTAAAAGAGATATATCAACATTGTCTTCCGCTAAAGAGACAAGTTTTATTTTAATCAATGTTCTAACACTTCTGATATTTTTTAAAGGTTAAAAATAGGCAGTTGCACGATCATGCAATCTAATTCTGCATCCGCGAGTTGATTTGTGTATGATAGTAGATTATAATTGTGTTGTTACTCTCATGATAAAGGCACTCAGTTGCTGTCGAAACGTTACTTGAAATAAATAGAACGCGGATGAAACACCGAAAGTTACTTATTTAATTACACATATCTCTGTAAAATTATGTGGAATACATGATTAGGTCATTGTTGTATATTCGTGGTGTATCCTTATTTTAAGAGAAAGACGCGTCAGTCTGTCAGTGACGCTCCTAATAATTATTCTATAGTGATCACGAGGAGTCGTGAAGCTTGACCTAGATTTACCAATTTCACCAGCTAATAAAACGCGAGGGTGTGCCCGGTCGCCAAGCCCTATTCATGAAATTTTGCCAGTGTCGTCTCTTGCGCTATACGGAGAACATCTCCTCAGGATATAGCGTTGTTGGATTGCTGCTATGTTTCGTTTTGTTGTTATCGTTGTTAATGTTTAATTTGAATCATTGTTAGTGTCCGTTTTATAGTTATTTATGTGCTTTTTTTTTCGCTCATTTGCCATGTCCTCTAAGTTCGGCAGCTGTTTCACATTTTCTCAAGTGTGCGTTCGTAAGGCAGCTCCACGAATCGTACCGAATTCTTCCGATGCATCACACGTGTCAGTTTTATGATTCGTGTAGAACCCAGGCTTCACTAATCGTCGCTGTTTTTATAGCTGCACTGGCCCCTATTTGACGTTAAGAGATGTCGCTAGTATACAGGTAATTTGGAGACGAGCCGAAGGCTTAGGGGAACAATAAATCTATAATAATAATAATAATAATAATAATAATAATAATAATAATAATAATAATAATAATAATAATGTATATTTTCTATATGTGCCCTCTCATCAGCTTTTCGCATAGAACCATCAAATTTTGTACATAGATAAATCGTCATAAGATCTAATCGCGTACGAAACCGTTTCTTGAATTTTCAACTGGACGGAGTATTAGCAGGAAGATCCAGAATCGATAGGAACGGCATTTTGCTCGTTGTTATTTCACACGCATTTCTTCGCTTCCAAAGATTTTGGATAAACATTATTCTTCCCGTGTGAAGAACGGGCATTTCTGCTACTATAAAATAATTATAACATTGTTAGAATGTTTGCCACGACGGGATTCCAACCAGAGTCTCTGCGATAGCAGTTTCCTGCTTTACCACTCTACCACAAGTCTGATTCAAATTTAGAATTGTAATTATTTTATATTTATCATAATAAAGTGCTCCAAAGTTTACACATTAAAATGTAATTAGTGATTTTTAAAGTAAATAAAAAGAGGGATGAACATAAAAAAAATCGATATATGTAATTAACGTTATCCATATATTTGATGAAGTTAGTCATAATTTAACTGAAGATAACCCTGCGTTTAACCAAATCTATCCTCGTGGCCAAGGACTAGTCTACGTACTTTCTCTTTGCGTGGTCCCGTGTTCGCCACTGAAGACACTAAGTCTCGGATAAAAACGCAAGTAGGGGTTAGGCAATACGAATGTTCAGCTCCACTCACTCATAAGTCATAACCAAAGTTAAATCTTGTATTGGTCAGAATTGTTCCAGCAGTTAATCCCAACTATCCTTAAGCTTAATTAAACCACATTAGTTCTATTTAAAATCTGACTACGCATGTTTTTCGGTAAAACAATTCCCACATCTTTTTCGTGTAGAGAAGTTCATTTAGAGCTAAATTACAAGAGACGATGTGATAAGATAGTCGTTCGGAGCGGAAGAACGAGATTAGGAGGAAGCCAGTAGTGAATTTCTCTTTTCTGAGGCTGAGGTGGAAAGAAGGCGCCGCTTGAGAAGATGGAGTCCCTGCGAAAAAGAAACGGCTGGCTGTCACCTGTTTGCCTCGAGGAATGCGACCACCGAGGGGCGAAATGTGTTGCCAGGGACAGAGACTAATAACTTTAGTCTCGACTAGAAGAAACGCACCAATAATACACTGTCATTCCCTTTTTCATGCTGTTTTTATTTCCTTCGCTCAGAATGTAAACATTACATACACCACTCCATATATGCCCTGTGCAAGTTTCAATCAATTGAGATCGTAATGGGCCAGATTACCGTGTTAGAGACGCCTCTATTATTATAAACCCCCAATTTATTTATCTGTTCAGCTGAGAAATCATAATTATGTCTTAATCAAAATCATAATTTTTAAACTGAAAGGCAGCCATAAATTACTAGTAATGTGCATTATAGAATCGAGAGATCCTCCATTTTCCCTCTCATTAATTTCATTCCAAACTATATGAGTAAGTCTCTTATCTCCCAGCTAAGTAGACTATGTTGTCTACGAAATTTTTAACAGAATATATTTAAAATCAGGGGAACAGGATTCATTTCCTCATTATTGATCAATTGTGACTCCAAGCAATGTGACGATTGGATATCCTTTCAAAAGAAAAGCCATTCCTATCAACATCAAATTATTTTTCAGAGCCGCAGTGGCTCAGTCAGTGCTCTGGTAGGGCGGTTACTTCTGGTTCCTGAGGTTCTTGGTTTGACGCGTCAAGGAGACTTTGTGGTGAACAAACACGATATACCTGGAATTTCTCGGGGTAGTCTTTGTCCCACAGCCTCTGAGTACGCGTGGAACGTTAAGCTGAAAACAAATCATAAAGAGGAAGGAGGTAAAATGAATCCACACTTTTGACTGACTTAAACTCCGAGCAATGCGGATTGTGTGGAAGCCTCAATGAACGTATACACCATATTGTGTCAAAATCATATGTATATATATATTCTTTCTTCTACGAAAGTTTTCATGGAATGTGTATATATGTCATCATGAGTAATCCGTCTCATATTAGAAAAGCTAATTCACGCTCATTCGTGACTGATTTTATTCCCAAGCACTGGAGATTGTGGGAAAGCCTCAAACAAACGAAAATTATCGTGGAACTTCCAAAAGAAATCAGGTAGAGGATAATACACCCCACGCTGTTAACTTCATGCAAAGGGATGTTTAGGAAGACTAAAAGAAAAATATATACCATATTCTACTAAAATCGATAAATCGATTTTTTTTTTTTTTTTTGAAAATTATCGTAGAATATATATATTTTTTGTTAGGAGGAGGTAACGTAAATTCATCCTTCCATCTTCGGCAGATTTAACTCCAAGCTATGATGATCATTGGTGTGCCCTACAGAAACCATACACTATGTTTTGTCAGATTCAAATAATGTTTACATACTGCAAAATTGCTTTGTTTTCATATGTTCAAACTTTCAACATGGGATGGATTTGACTCCCTTATTCTTCATGAATTGCAGCTCCACAAACAATAATTTGTTTATTTACAAAGGTTGGAAGAAGGTATATACCAAGTTTCATTAAAATTTAAAAAAAGTTTTAGAAGTTGTCGTGCAACAGATACATAAGCCGATAGAGTTGAAAGGTAAAAAGCTTCCTACGCTCTGTTCAATTATTTTATGTGGGTCTATGTAAGTGTAAGTACTGATTTGTATACAGATAATCACAGTTCAAGACATTTGAAAGGTGTTCTGCATGTAAGTGACTCAAAAATCTCACATTTTGCATTTTAGCTTGTATTTAAGTTACTAAACCGACGTTTATTTTTTTTAAAATGTCAATAATTGGCTGATATACCTGTAGATTAGAAAGATAACGTCCAGACCAGAATGATTTATCTAATGATTTATTCAATGGTGCGCCATTATTTTCAGAGGTTCGTGAGTTATGTTTGTGCTATCGAACTTGTCAGTTAGAGCATCATCTTGTCAAAACGGAAGACCGCACAGCCACCCGAATTTTCCTTTAATTTAAGGCGAGGCATTCTTTAGAACTTGTGGTGGTAAATGTAATTAATACTGCATTTAGGAAACAATGAATACAATTATTGTATTAAAATAGTCTTAGGAAGTGGGAAGCTATTATCGTGGGAAGAACATTCAATAATTCAAGATGTAGAGAGATGTGTTTCATAAGAGTTTCAGCATTATAAATGATTTAAAGCTATTATGGAAAGAAGATAAGTATAACTTTTTCTACTCAAACTTGTCACCTTATCAGGGAGACAACAGGAACTCAGAATAACTTTATTAATCATGAAATATATCCAGTAATTCTCGAGATATCATTTTAAATTGCTTTACATTTCTTGAGAATATGGATTTTATCGTGTTAAGGGGTAACCACTGCAAAAATGTGTTCTAGAAAAGTCAGAAAAGTTTAATTAAACTCGATACACTCTGTATATAATATATAAGAAAAGCCGTACTCCACTTTTCTCTTCTTTTTTCTTTCTTTTTTCTTTTTTTCATTTTTTTTTTTTAGACGAAAAAACCTCAACTCTTGTCTTGTACGTTCCTGAAGCTTTTATTTTCTATAAGATAATAGCAGAATGTCCGTTCATTGCACGGGGAGAATACATTCCATTTTGGTTATAAAGGGCACCAAAACTGTCAAACTTAGGGACCTCAAAATGTATGAATTCGACACTAATATCGGTCATTTTCAATTATTTTTGCATGTTACCATCCCTCTTATGAGTACTAATGGGGGCTAAATTTGGATTTAAACAGCATCGGAAGTATCACTATTGGTTTCAGCGACCCCCGAAAACTATGGATTCGACACTAATATCGGTCATTTTCGATCATTTTTTATACCTGTATATCTCTCCCTTCCCCCAAGTTGCGGGGCTGAATTTGAATTTAAACGGCATCGGAAGTAACACTGTTCATCTCAGCGACCCCGAAAACTATGAATTCGACACTAACATTGCTCATTTTCGATCATTTTTGTATATCTCCCCTTCCTCCTCCACCAAGTTGCACTGTGTGAAAGTGAAATCATAAAATCCATCCCAGGCCCAAACCTTGGTTGTTTCAAGAATAAAATAATTCTTTCACTCTGTCACGAGTTTTTCGTGATTAAATAGTTATCGTGTTTGTTTTTGATGCGAGAAGCCCGGTTTTGGTTCTTCTGTAATTGAGATCCCATGTTAAGCTATCGATCCAAGTCTCATATATCCACGGTTCTGATAAAAGGATATTACAGACAAATAAATGTTTACTTAGTCTTGGAAGACAAATGAAAAAGTAGGGAGAGTTAATGAAGGAACGAGTATGTTGTTAATGCGAAGGCACATAGTAATCTTGATAGCGGCGTTAGTGCTGAATAATGAAGCAGCAGATCTTTACCAACGACCAGCTGTGTACGTGGTCCTGTGTGCTAGTACATCAACAGGTTCGTAATACACGAGATTTGTGACTTGTCAACTCCCCAGCGCTTAGCATAGGAATTCTTGGCTTCTTTCTGATCCCCTCCGTTCGACATAGTTGTGTATGTGCAGCTTGCCAACTCTTCGGGAAAGAGAAATAAGTTTAGTCTGACAAGACCAGCATTGCCAGAAACATTGGATTGACTTTGTTCTCATTTGTGCATTTTTTTAATGTACAGTATTTTATTATTCTTCACAACTTTACAACTCTAGAGATATAGGGTTTAGTATATACAGTTCTTCATCAGAGCAATATTAGAAACAGTGACGAAATTTGAATTTTAACTTTCTCCTCTCCAGAAATCTTCTCAAACTCATTTCAGAAATTCTTTTCAGTTCCCCCCTCCCCTCCTCCATGTGTTTTGTTCGACCCAGTATGGTACAATTCCTCTGTAAGCTTTCAAGGTAATCGTATATATATTCTGTAAGAAAGTTCATTCAAGTGACTGATCTTCATATCTACATAACACCTACGTAGATAATATGCTATATGTGTTTACTTTAAGCTAGTCTACTAGACTTAGATCAGATTACTCTATTGTATATTCGTAGTATATTTCGTACACACGAGAAACAAATAATTGTTACATATTCCATCCTTAAACTCTAATATTGATGTTTTTTCTGGCCTTTGCGGTTATTTGGCAAGTATGTATATCTACAGCCTATATAAGACATTGACCTACAGCTTGATGTTGAATCCGAACCACATGAGCTCCCATCACGAAATGAACCCAGATGTCCCGAGATCTGTAATTAAATGTGATTCTAACAAGAGGAAATATACGATATCTTGTCTTCTATCAACAAATCAGTATTAATCCTCTTGAATTGATTTGCTTCCTTTCTTGAACAGTTTAGATCTGACTACAAGCCAGTCTTGTGTGTAGCTACGGGTGCTCTATCCCTATATCTTTCAGTTGTTGGTATGTATGTATGAATGGAAGGTAAACTCGAGTTAGCTCCTTAGAAACGCTTTCATCCCCTTTCCCTCTGTCTTAGTGTTGTGAATAGAGTTCTGCTGGAAGCCTGTTGAGTGTCAACTACTACTCACTACGATATAATAAGTTTCCAATACAATTTGTTTCTAACTGAAAGAAAACTGAAAATATATTATTCTTTCTGTTCTAATCCCTTTTTTACTCCCCTTAGATGCAGGGACTGGGCTGCAGGAACAGTAATTCGAGCGCTGATTGGTGTATGCTTCAATTATTTTGCCCATTTGAACGAAGGACATATAAGATAATATACAAACAAATTACTCAAATATGCAAAATCCAAAGCAGATGTGTTCGTACCACCAAGTAGTCGAGTAGTCCCACTGCGCATGATCCAGATTTCAGTTAACTTTATTACTCCTTTCCTCTAGTAAACCGAGAAATAATTGAAGAATAGAGTCAATAATAAAAGATGATTATGTTGATTTGGAGCAAGATCTCAATAGAATTTAAGATTATGTACACTCATGTCCAAAATGGTTGTCGTATATCTATAACTGTCTTCTTGTAACAATATAATATGTTAATGATTTTGCAGGGTACTTTTAATGCTGATACTATGTGTATAATCGGGAATTGTATATTTGTGATAAATTTCATAGGAAAAGAATTTTAAATATGAAAATTAGAATGAGTAAAATAAAATGTTGCTAAATGGACAAGAAAATTTTATTTTCGTTTTATTGTTCTTATTTACTGCTCTTTTGACATGAAATTTGCCCCATTCATGTGTTTGCCGATTATACACATACTAACATTATAAGAAATACCGGGCGAATTCGTTAGGAAATTATATTCCTACAACAACAACATGTATTTATAGACATGCGACAATAATTTTGGACATGAGTGTACATAGTGTATTTCGAGTGGTATGTTGCTTTGTATGAACACATGGAAAATCAGAAGAAAATTGGGAGATTCATATGATAAAAGGCTGAACTAGAATGTTGTATATATCATTAGTAACAAAAGAAATAAACGGGAACAGGCCCATTTTGGCCATGATGAGGAAAATAAGAAACGCCATGATTGGTCCTTTACATCTCCATTCGGAGTGGGCTAACATATTGGTGGAAACAAAAAATTCAGGGTGCAACTAACTCTATGTCCTATGGAACATGGAGGTCCGTTCAAAGGCTACTGTGACTTGGTGCTAGAATCACAAGGTTCACATTGGCCTTGAGAGTTACGGAACTTAAAATGAGTCAGGAAAATGCTTCAAAATATGCCGAAAGTCAGAGAAATCTTCCATATTTCACAGAAGAGTCAGATATTTTTTTTTAAAACTACCAATAGAAAATATGAAGAATACCTCAAACAATCAAGACAGATTCAAAAACAAGAAGATAAGAACAAGGAAGAGAAAAGAAAATTAATTTTAGAGATAAAGAAGCTGGAGAAACACCGAAAGATGCTAAAATATAAAGCTTTGAATGAAAAACAAATTAAATTAAAACATTCAAATGCTACAGAAGAGATAAATAAGTTATGTTTGTTGGTTGTAGATAAAGAGACAGGTTAAATTTGTAATTTATGTATGCTTAACTGTTTATGTTTATAAGTGTATTCAGAATGCAGAGATATTAAATAGGTATATCGTTAGTGCATAGTCCTAGCTATCGTTCGGGAACTACAGTGGCCCCGCGTAGCGTAGTGCAGTTCCGGGTTCGATTCCCGATGTGGATACTCGGTCGAAAAAAGTATAAAAACTTTTTCACACCAGCCATCTTGGGTGAGGTTTTCTTCATTCACACCAGGCAAATGCCGGGATGGTACGTAACATACAGGTCCCAGGCCGCTTCCTTCCTTCCCTTTCCTCGGATTGTGTGACCGCCGAGGGATATCATCCCTTATATGTGACGGTCATAGATGCCGAAAGCCCAGAAATGTAATTCCTAATACTAATCCTATTTGGGTAATACAGTTTTATTGTATTCCAAATGCTGGTAAGTTTGGCTCATAATTAGAGACCGGATGTTTAGGCACTAAAAACCTGTAAAATAGGCAGGCAAATAGGCACTAAAAATTTTGAAAATAGGCAGTAAAATAGGCACTAAAATGTAACGCGAAATAATGAAGATAAATACTCAATACCATTAAAAAATAGGTTCAAGTTATAGATAATGTTCAAAGAATATAGAAACATACCTGTTTGTTAATATCTTATTTTATTGTACATATTAAAACGAAGCTTGTTATGCATTCATACATACTGAGTGAACTTAAAAGATCTGCACATACTTCGGAAGGTGATTCGTGATATCAAAAGAAGACCTGTTGCATGATGCATATCAAAAGAAGGCAAAAAGTTCTGTTGCATGTTGTGGAATTCCGCGTCGTGTATGAGTGACAGGGGTGCCATCTTAAAATTGAAAATCGAATCCTGACAATTGGAACAAGACATAAAAGTGTGCACATACTTCGGGAGATTTTTCCTGACATTCAAGAGGACTTTTTGTCTTCTTTACATGTCACGAATCATCTGTCGAAGTATATGTACGATTTTCGATTCCAAGTTGGCACCTCTGTCACTCGTACACGACGAGGAATTCGACAACATGCAACAGGACTTTTTGTCTTCTTTTCATGTCACGAATCACCTCTCAACGTATGTGCACACCTATCTGTTCCGTTCCAATTGTCAAGAGTTGATTTTCGATTCCAAGTTGGCACCACTGTCACTTTACACGACACAGAATCCGACAAAATACAAGAGGACTTTTTGTCCTCTTTTGATGTAATTAATCACCTCCCAAAGTATATGCACATCTTTGAAGCCCACCCTGTATGTACATTGTAACGTAGCACATGTTTGTATTTACAAACACTTATTATACGTATATATGCGTCTTTATTTATGTTGTATAAATTATATATTTTCCCAATGAAGGCTTATTTTGAAGAAAATGCATAAAATAGGCAACATTAGGCACTAAAGCAATTATTTAGGCAGTAAAGGTCGAAATAGGCAAAATAGGCAAAATAAAATTGGCTTAAATTGAAACTATAACCCCCCACATAAACTTTGAAACGTTATTTTTGATTATATCTTTAATATTAAAGAATAGGCATTTTGCCTAACATCCGGTCTCTACTCATAATAATAATTATTTACAGTAAGAAAGAAAGCTTATGCTGTATTTAAAAAATAAAAAGGAGAATGCTGGACGGCTATGGGGATGGTGGAGGCTGATTAAAAGATTTTTTTTTTCTTACCATGAATGACATTATTCACGGTGTTAAGGGACAAGGAAAATTTACTTACTCAAAGTCATCGATGTTCAGGGAAAGTCTAGGAAAATCAATACCAGAATTTCAGTGTGAAACCTAAATACTTCTGGTAGGTATACTGAATAGCAGATTCAGTCATAGACTATAAAAAATTTGAGGGCAGATTGATTTTTTGATTTCTCCTCCTGTGCATTTCCTTTTTCTCTTAAGGTATCTTTATACCAAATATTTCATAATCAATAACTAGCCCCCAATCATTTGTTTTCTTCTTGTTCATTCTATAGGACATGAAACAGAGGGACGTTAAACTAAAGATTGTGTTTAATTTCGTTGACAAAGTAAACGTAAGTTGTTTGCAACCCTGAATCGGGCAAAGGGCCAGAAGTAACTCTTTTTCGCTGAGTTAAAAGTTTTTGCTTCTTTCTGCCTGGTCCTTAGACATGGATGAGGGATTTCTACACAGCCTTCCATATATCTCTCCTGCTTAAATGTGGTGCTCGTCTTGGCAAAACAAGTAATGATTTTCTTACTCGCTTGCGTCTTGGAAACGTCGAGACCTCGTAGCGAATAAATTTATACTATGTAGCTAATCACTCGGATCCAGTAGTTCTAACCTCAAAGAAGTTCCTTCAGTAGGACAGTGTCACGACACGAGAAGTATTTAGGTAATTAACGAGTAAATTGCGTCGTGTTTTCCAAGAGAAAATTTAAACAAAGAATGGTGAGATACACAATTAATATATGTCAGTTTTACGTAAATGAACAGGGAATGACATCTTTATTTGATTTAGGAATATGTAGCAGCTGTCTAAGCAGTTTTATAGTGGAAACATCGACAGTGAAAGGTGGAAAGAAATATTAGGAAAGACAGCAGATCAGGGCCTATATTTCAAGGTAGTATCCTGACATTTGCCAGAAATTAAACAATCATGATAGCTGGTAACGGGATTCGAAACCGGAACCTACAAGATAGAAGACGATATATTTCGAGCGGTTATGCCTTTCAGTGAAAAGTTTCGATAATGAAATCCAAATGAATTATAATAAATAATTATTATAGAGTGATAAAAGGACTACTCGTCTTTTAGAAATTGATTTAGATTTGGTTTTGTATTTAAATTAGTGAGTCCTTTAAGAAACTATGTGAAATGGGATCGGATAGCTATACCATATATTTACCAGAGGGCAGAACAACCGACTTTCGAGGATAACCACAATGTTTCGTTTCAGTTCTTCAGGTTGACCTACATGATCTTGTCTGTCATACTGACCATTTTCTTCCTTTTTTCTCCATTGTGTCTTCTGCCTAATCTGTCGGAGTGCAATAATTAATTTCCTTTCTAATCTTCATTATTGTTCTCTTCTACATCTTTTCCAACACTTTTTTTTTTTTTTTTTTTTTTTTTTTTTTTTTTTACTCCATCAAGCCAATTTTTCCATTCATTCCCATATTCATATTTCGAAGAGTTCTAATTGTTTCCATTTTCGAGCGATGATAGGAGAGAAAGGATGGGGATCGTTAAGAAGTGAAATTAGAGTTTCACTTTCATAACATCTACATAGCGAAAAAGTGATTTTTTGATGTATGCCCATCTGTTCGTTTCAATGTACACTGATCAGCGAAAACAATATTACCTATCTAATACCTATTATTTCCACCTTTGGCTTGGAGGAAAGCAGCAATGCGGTGTGGCATGGAAGTAGTGAGACCTTGGTGGGTGGCTGGAGGCATGGTGCATCACTTCTTTGCACACAATCCTTTTAATTAATGTAAATTCCGCGGAGGGGGTCGATGATTTCGGATCTGACGTTCCATGACATCCCAAAGATGTTTAGGTTAAGATCGGTGAATTTGGTACCATTGCAACAATTGAAATTCACCACTGTGTTCCTTGAACCACAGCTACACAACGTTGGCCTTGTGGCTAGGAGCATTGTCCTGCTAAAAGTATCATTCCCATCTGGAAATATGGCTAATATGAATGGGCGTACGTGATCACCAATGACTTGAAGATAGCTAGTGTCGTCATGATACCACCACGTGCACCTACAGGCCCATGACTAATCATGTAAGGGTTCTCGAAATTATAATGGAGCACTACCAGTCTATCGTCATTCTACTGTACAAGTCTCAAGAAGCTGTTCCCTTCGGAACGACGGATTCTTAGGCCCGTTACACAGTCAAGCGGAGCTCCGCGCTCCGTCTTCCGCCCTCCGCACTACGCATGTGTGCTTACACAGTCATCCGTAGCTATGCGCTACGCTTCACGTGATTATATACAGGATTCTTCTCAGTCAGTGTTGCGAGTCAACATGAAAAGTTCGAAACGACAATAGTGGCATCTTAATATTTCTGTAAGAAGAGAAAACGAAAAACACAGAAAAATAAATGTCTTAAGATTCATTCCTTAGTTTCTCAAAGAAGTCTGAAGGGAGCTTTTGTGTCTGTGTATGTAGATTTACGAGAAGACGAGAAGTACTTCAATAATTTCAGTACGTTAATTCAGTCGTTCGATGACCTAATTGAAAATCCATCGAAATTTAAAAAAATGTAGTTTAAATAGGATCCATATGCACGCTTTGAAAATACAGCACTTTTCTTTAAAGAAATGAAACTATTTAAAAAAACAGTGTTAAAAAGTTAACAGATACTGTTTTTTTTAAACAAATGAAAATAACGAATGTTTGTACATTTGGTTAGAACTTCACATCCAATCACTTTTCATCCAATCAACTATTTAATAATAGAGATAAATTATTTGCCTCAATTTATCTTTTTTTATTGTCCATACCTTCATTTTTACAAAAAAATCTTTTATATATCTCGTTCCATGCCTGTTTACGAATGTCACGCTTTCTGTGTTCCTCACAAGAGGGATCCCATTAACATAGTGTTAATTTAACCTCCGTGATAATTGAAACTGAAACTGAAATTTGTTGAAAGACGAAAAATTACAATAGTCACGTACTGTTAACAATGGTACATTAGAGGCACCACATGTACATTCCAATTAAGCAAAGGCATTAATTGTAAGTTCCAATTAAACGAAGACATTATAGCTAAATTAAAACTAATATTTAAAAAATATGAAAATTGTATTATAGAACAGTATAAAATATTATTTAGCTACTCACTATTAAAAATAAGAAAAGAAATCGTGATCAATTTTCATTTTGCTTTTGCTACCATGCACGTTTGTTTTTAGATTTTAAAGGGAAGTGCCTGCTCCGCGCGCGGAGTTCCGCTTGACTGTGTAAGCACCCATTTGCTCAATGGCCCTATCTGCCTCGCGTAGCGCGGATAGGGCCACGCGGAGGCCTCCGCGTGACTATGTATGCACCCATAAGAATCAATAGAACAATCTTGCTACGCGGGACTCCGCGCGCGGAGCTCCGCGTGACTGTGTAACGGACCTTAACCGGCCATCGTGATTCATCAGACCATTCAACGTTATGCCATTGCTCTGCGGTCCAATCACGATAGAGATGTGCCCATTCCAGTTCTTATCGATGGGGCGTCTGCTGAAGACCCATATCTAACAGTTGTACGGTAAACTGTGAACTCAGACACACATTCATACTTTGTTAAAATCTGCTGTTAATTGTGCCACCGTTTGTTCCCAATCCTGTAGGACCAATCTCGGGATTCTCAGAGGATTCATTCTCGGCATTCTAATTTTCATCCTACTCCCAAAGTAACGGTAGTTTATTGGAAGGTGGAAAAATATCGATTTTCTCTAAAGCGACTCTCACGATTTTGTTTATACTGTAAGTCGTAAATTAACATCTATACCCTAATGAAGATAACATGGTTTACCTCATTTTTTCTTTTAAAAAAATCCAGGACTAGTTTACTCTTGGAGGTAAGTAAAAAATGGAAGCGAGAGTTTACTGAAGTGGCGCATACATTTGATTCGTCTATTTTTCATATTGACCTGGTTAATTTTTAATAGAGTACAATACTTCACACCAAACACTTGAAGAATCTGTTATCTTAAATAAAAATAAAATCTGATCACTTATTGTTGTTATAAAGGTAACCAAGAAAGTTCCGTCGCTTTTTGTGAAGGTCTGGGTTCCATTGGCCCTTACAATGTGAGTTGAATGCGAAGGTCAGTTGTTGGTGTGGGAGGTTGTGGCAGTTCAGTTACATCGTAAACTTGCGTAAGGACAGAGTGAGTATGGGACCTCCACATAGCATCATAAGGGCGTGTATGCTGTACGAGTTTAAACTGAGGCCAAACGCTGCTACAGTGAGGCGGAAGATATGCCAGGCCTTTGTTGAGGGTGTCGTGACTACGCGGACAGTGCAGCGGTGGATTAACAAGTTTAAGGACGGTAACGAAACACTCGAAGACGCACCACGTGCCGGAAGACCAACACATGTACAAAATGAAGATCTTCATGCAGCAATTGAGGCGAACAGTGGCTGGACATGTGAAGAACTGGGACTACATTCAGTGTGAGTGAAGAAACTATTCGGCAGCACCTCCATCAATTTGGGAAGCACTACAAGTTAGGTCGTTGTGTCCCACATGATTTGACTCCGAGCCAGAATGCAACCTGTGTTTCTTTGCTGTCTCGTCTGAGGGAGGAGCGATTTCTGGACAGGATGTTGACAGTCCTATACGAAACTCGACGGCACCGTCATCATTGGCTATCATCCCATGAACCGGTTCCAAAACAGTCGAAACCAGTACTGCATCAGAAGAAGGTTCTTCTGTGTGTTTGGTGGACTGTTCGCGGCATCGTAGATAGGGAACTTGTACCAGCTGGTCAGAGCATCAATGAAACTGTGTACTGTCAGCAGTTGAGCCGTGCTCAAGAAAAACTCGGAACTCCGAAACCAACATTTTTGAATCGCAAAGGGGTCCTCCTGTTACAGGACAACGCTAAGCCCCATATGACTAGAATGACCCGGGACACCACTCTACG
Organism: Thermobia domestica; assembly: GCF_964235325.1. Taxonomy (NCBI): domain Eukaryota; kingdom Metazoa; phylum Arthropoda; class Insecta; order Zygentoma; family Lepismatidae; genus Thermobia; species Thermobia domestica. The sequence goes on from NC_137455.1 coordinate 101,207,400, forward strand.
CCTTGGATAGGAAACACTATTGCATCCTCCATACTCCCCAGATATTGTACCTTCAGATTATCACCTGTTTCATTCCTTGGACAATCACCTTATAGAACGCCAGTTCAGATCCCTATAGAGGTGCAAAATTGACTTGATTCCTTCTTCGCTTCACGGACCACCAAGGTCTACCGTGATGGAATCCATAGTCTTCCAGAACGCTGGCAGAAGGTTATCGAAGGTGATGGGGACTATTTTTGACCTTCCAGGTACGTCTTAGGTGACATATCGATGTTCGAAGGTAGTGGGTGAAAAAGCGACAGAACTTTCTTGGTTACTTTTTATATTCTGTGTTATAGATTCGGCAATATATTCGGTAGACTTCATTAGATACATATTGATGAATGGAATAATATAATACCGGAACTGTAACGCAATAATAAATAAATACTTTGGCCAGGTTTTATTTATAAGTTATACATAGTTCAATAGTAGAATCAGCAGTGCACAGTCTGTTTATTGCACTGATTAAGAACACATGCCAAACAATGTTCAATGTTCTTTGTATTACAGTTGCATATAAACGGAATAACTAAATAACAGGAAGCTATATCAGATAAGCGTCTCACCAACACTATATGAAATTCTTTCAGTGGTACGTAAGCATCCAAGTATTGCATCAAGAGGAAATGAGTTGTAAATGTATTTATCTAGATGCTTTACGATGTGTTAATAAATTGGGTTCTGATAACAGTACAGAAACTCATCAGTGTTTTGTCTGTGTGGCAATACCAGAGGTGAAAATGAAATTCCAGAACTAGGGAGACATTCATTAATAAATACATTCTGGGGAACAAGAGAGCAAGCAAACTTTCATAAAGAGCCGACTAAAGCGATAGTATTTGTTACAGAAGAAAAATAACCAAACAAAATCAATATGACCGTCCAAGTTTCCAATTTGTTACTATGCCCAGGTAGATATGCAGTTTATATAAGTTGTTTTGATTAGGTAAAAGGGCAGTTGTGAAAATAGTTAAGGGAATAGCATCTTTTTTTCTTTTTTCGCTTTATTCTAGCACTTTTCTCTTCCTCTTTTCCTATGAACTCATCCTAGAAATACAAACCTGTTTATAATACTCCTTCTGAATAGTGTCTGAATAGTGTCGTCTCTTTTCCAACTCATCAACAGCTACTACTTTCATCAGGTGCAACTATGTCTGGGCAATGTGTTAAAGCTGAAAAATGGGGATGACGGAAAGATGAAATTTCTTTGGTTCCAATCACCACGTTAAAATCACCGGCATCCAACAATCTTTTTATATTAGTTGTCTATAAATGTCAAAAGGTTGCTACTTAGGGTGCAGTTTCTTAAAAGCCATCTTGAAATGTTCTATTGCACGTTCCCACTGTAAAGGATCCCAAAACTCTCTACCTTGTGCGTCAATTGCAAGAGGAAACTTGTTCGATGAAATTTAAAACTATCTGTTCTATGATGAAGAAGAAAATGTAACGGAATCTGAGAGATAGAGACATAGGGCCTAATGCAGAGTCGTTTTGACGAATGTTTAGCGCCATACTAAAGTATTGACTACTGCAGGAAACATATGTTAGTCAAACTCTTTAGTATGAGACTAGTCATACGTCAGAACGACTCTGCATAAGGCCTGACTTTTGGTGAGAATGGTTTTAAGCACTTAACAAGGATACTAACTAAAGAATTAATACTAGAAGTAGAGATGGAACAGTCAGTACATCACAAGAAGATGTTACGGTAATTAATTCGAGAAATCAGCCGCAAAGGAGTGCCCTCGCCCTGCATTGAATGTTTGGAATGAAGGAATGAATGTTCATCTAACTGGGTTTGACCCTGATAAACCAGCTCATCAGAATTACTAGGAAATTGATTTGAAACTAGTCTCACTACATAGTTGATATCAGACGTAGCAATATAGCATTATATATAGCCTACTGTAAAGAACAAAAATCATCCTGATGGCTAGATGATGCGTCTCTTACACCCTATTGCCAGCAAGTTGCATTGCACAACCGTGCCTCAAGGAGGTAGGGACTGTTACCTGAGGTAAGACTCTGGTGGCCACATTAGAGCTATTATTAACTCAGTTTGGCTTTATTTGATAGTGGAAGTATAAATAAGAAATGGTACCAAATGTACATGCATAGTTTTTTTTTTTTTTTAATACAAACTTTCAGAAAATAACGCCAAAAGGAAAAGGTTTTGTTTAGACTGTTTAATTTGTGTTCACTGAACTCAAAGTTTATGCTCTACCAAAAAAAAAAAAAAAAAAAAAATCATTTGTAACATTTTTTTCCTCTCTCTCATAATTTTCGCACAAACACTGAAAATTGTTGAAAAACCTCAAACCGGTAACATTTTTTAAATGGCTGCTGCTCCCCACTACAGATATCAATGACGTTTTACATTGTTGCTTCTAACCCCAATCTGAACACATGTGCAAAAAATCAACTTGTTCCGAATTAGTTCTGGTGGTCACCTGGCCTGGAAGTCTACCAGAAAACTATTGCAACAGGTCGGACTGAGTAGTGTGGAACGACTTGCAGACCTGATCTGAAAAGTTTAAAGTTGAAACCGTATCACATCACTGTTGTGCAATAATTGAAGGAATCGGACATGAGGAAACGATGACTTTTTGTTGTCATGAATATTTTTGCAGATAGTCAATTGGACCTGTTTACGTTTATCATGTCAGATAAGGCATGATTTAATTTGCCAGGATACGTAAATGCCCATAACCAGTGGCGGATCCAAGGGGAGGGCTATAGGGGCTATAGCCCCCCCCCCTTGACGCTCAAGTATACACTGGATAAAATGGGCTTCAATCCTGCTTTACACTGGATAAAACGGCAAAATATGGTTTAGCCCCTCCCTTGATCATATCCTAGATCCGCCACTGCCCATAACAATAGGTATTGGGCGTCAGAAAATCACACCTAATACACGAGGTACCCTTGCAGAATCAGAAGATGTGTGTCTCTTGTGCTGTGCTTGTCATGAATGTTTTGGTACAATATTTTTCGACACTGAAACCAATGCAGATGTCTAGTCTACCTGACTATTTTTGATGACTTTCCTCAAAAGCTGACAGTAGAAAAACATGAGTACTGATTTTTCCAGTACGGTGAGACGACGTGTCACCAGGGGCGTCATTTAGGGAGGGCAGGAGGGGGCAATTGTCACAACCCCCAAGAGTTTGAGTAATACATATACTTTAGTCGATTGTCTAAAAATATACTAGTACAAAACGTGAAATTCTTATGTCGGTGGTGCTCTTGCCCCCGCAAGCAAAGTCTGAAATGACGCCCCTGCGTGTCACATGTCTGAGATGCCACTTGCTCGTGTTTCGTGCTGAGCGAGCGAACAGTGAGTAGAGAGAGACCTATGGCCGCCGAAGCCACCAGACTTGTTGACATGTGTTTATAAGGAGAGTACACAATCGATATATCAGAACTTTCATCAGTAGTATTCCTGCGGCTGAATTGATGCAGGCAACCTACACTTGTTAAACAGTGGACACAAGTGTTTAGCTATTGTGGAGATCATTTTCAACATTTACTCTGATGATTAATGCAAGCGTTTTTTTTTTTTTTTTTTTTTTTTTAGTTTCAATCTTACGTGAAGTTAATGTCGATGTTAGCAGGGCTACCTTTCTCGTGGCCCACGCTGTATACAAAATATTTTAACACGTAACAAAACTATTAACTTTAAACGATAAGAATCTTTGCTGTTTATTTAATCCTGTGCAAGTAAACCTACGTAACAAGTTAATACTAAATTAATCCTTAAATGTAAAGTTAACGAAAATAAAGGGTGATGATGAAAGATGGTAGATGAACTTCGGTCCTCGTTTCTTTCCTTCGCGCTTACAGTTAGATGTGTTACATTTTCTTTAAAATTGAACATTGTCTCAATATTAACGTTAACAGTTACAACATTTACAAATATACACAGATCTTGATGTTCCAACAGTTGTCTCTACTTCCTAAAAAGAGGGCATTCCCTATTTCCCTTTTAAAAAAACACCCAGACCATTTGTAGGTCCCGAAAAAGAGGAAATATCCGGGCAAAACAGGATATTGATAATCCTACTCATGGGCTGCCGCCGGAAATCGAATCCAAGTACGGTATTCCGCACCGAAAGCTCGTACGGTAACCATAAACATGAAAAAGCTTATGAGCTTAGTAAACCACATAATAAGTTAATCCAAACATGCATTTTAGGGTGTTAAATCAGCGTTACTGGCATTTAGTGTTGCCCGCGAGGCGAGACAAGAAATAATAAGTTTTCTGTTTCGATTCTCGAATATTTCTTTCTCGTCTCGTCTCGATTCCTGAAATAAGTTTTTGTCGTCTCGTTTTGTAAATATTTGTACAAAATTTATACTCTGATTTTCTTCGTAATTTCGCCCAGAAACCATCGAAATCCTTCAGTGTCACAAGAAGTTCACGAAGAATGTGATATAACAACAATTAAACCTTATTTATTATTGAAATATATTGTGTAATGACTTGTGTAGTTTTAAAAGTTGATAAATGTTCTTCATCGTGTTCGTACAATCAGTATATCAATTTACAGTTCTTTTAGAATGTACCATGTAACATTAAGACAATAATTTGAGATGTAAAACTTGAGTGAACTAGTGTTACGCACAAGACTCCAGAAATTTCTTGTATCGTCTTGAAAACGAGATGAAAATTATCATGTTTTTCGGCCCGGTTCGGATGTGAAAATTAGGGATCTACATGAGACGAGACGAGACAGAATTATCGTGACAAAACTCGAGACGAGGCACAGCTCTTCCAATAGAAAAATGTACATTTTTCGAGTCGAGACCACTTTTACAGCACATTTTCAAGACGAGACAGCCTCAAATTTTGTCTCGTGCTCATCCCTAGTGAAAATGCACTTCCCATTTTGTGGACTCCACTACTGTTATTTCACTTCTTAACATAAGTGTTCCAACAAGCTGATTTTTACTTTTAGCTTAATAATTGGAATAGTTCTACTGTGATCGTTGGCAACACTGCCGTCTCTCCAACAGAAACCTTTTTGTTTGTTTTGTAGCTACATATGTCATATATGTAGACGTATACGAGGAGGCAGGGCGGATAAGTGTCACAAACGTTTCAAATTGCTGGTGATTTCCGGTTATCTTAACTACTTTGAAAGCTGGTTTTTATTTTATGTAAATGAAAGGAGAGCATAAAATAAATAAATAATAAAATGAATAGGAATGTAAAAGAAATAGCAAGTAGCAAGCAGTGTTTTGGGAGTTGTTACTGTGAATTTTGGCATCGTATGAGCTTAAGAAACATGTTCTGCTTTCGACACTTAATTATTCAATGTTGGGAAAATGTTTTGGCTTCTAATCTAAGAAAGAGAAAAGGATTAAGCATTAAATTCTCTGTCTTTCTAATTCTTTTTTTTTTTTTTAAATACATCTTATTTTTACTCTTTGTATGTGTATTTTTGGAATTTAACAACTTAAACTAAATGTGAACTTACATTGTATCTAGTGATTGCTTTGATGTGACGACAAGGTTTCTTAAGTGCAAGATCCTGTACATTTTTTGTCACTGTTAGGATTGTCGTGTTTAAAAGTCGCTTTCTGTTCAAATTCACAAAGAAAGTGCCAAAGAAAACAAGAAATTGTTTGAGCATGCGCACTGTACTTGTAATGCAAAAGTGTTCTGAAGTTTCCAAGTACATATTTCATTTGTCAATTCCTAAGATGCGATATTAAGTGAAGTTTTCTTTATTGGCTTTTGATTTTTCTTTTTTTAATTAAATAAAGTTAAAAGAAGATCTCAATTCTATTCTTGATGAGAATACTAGTTTTTGTCAGTGTTAACCCTATATTGTGAGACAGTTGGGTAACTTAAATTAAGAGGCAACGAGCTCTGGTCTAGAAAGCCAGAAATAACCGCAATAGCTAATGTGATGACTCATACCACTCAATCAAAATTATTGTGTGTCTGCTCCACCCGCGTTTCTACGTCTGGGAGTTACTATCAGGAGGATGATAACGAATGTTTTGTATCAATAAAGTTTATTGTGCTAGTTGAGATTTAAACATACAGGGCCTAGCTGATAAGCATCCGACCATGTCCCGGAAAAATAATACAAATACCTGATGTTTTAGTTGTACTGATGTTTTACTGATGTTTTAGTTGTAATCCCTTTCAAACTTCCCGCTCACCGAGTTTAGAGGTCTCCCTACTGCTTGAAATAGACGTGAAACTTGTGCTTGCGAAGTGCTGCTAAGACAAAGCAACAGGCTTCTATTGTGTGGGTAGCAGTTTTCAATGGAGGACCTGAATTGAAAAATATCTCAAGTCCACCCTTTTTTGTATTCTCAGTTTTTCTATTTGTTGACATTTATGTTCCATGGGATATTCACTTGCATAACATTACAGCCGAAGTCCAATTCAAAAATCCTCTTTTTAATACAAAATAATTTCAGCTGAATAGAGTAACAATTATTCAGTTCAGTTGATGGATTTAGGATTTTTTTTCATTCAGACAAATCACAATGGAAAACTTTAATGACTGACAAAAATTTTATTCAGCTATAATGCTTTATTTGACCTTACTTATAGATATATATAAAATATCAGAACAATATCAATCACAACAATATTATAATACAACATAGTGGCGTCATTGCAAAATTTGTTTAGAGCGGAAGGGAAGAGGTAAGTCTCTCCGATATAAATAGAGACACATTTGTCATTAGTACATTAATGTGCAACCAATGTGACGGTACCTAACAATACAAACATATTTCAAATTGAGGATCTGAATTGTAAAACATTGCAAGTCCTTAGACATATATGCAAGAGTAAAAGTGAGGGGGAAGTAGAGGAACGCCGTTACCCCACTTCCCAAAAATATCTGTGGCGTCCTTCTCTTCCTAAAAATTACAATGGACAAAGATAGACATGGAGGACGGCGTGATATTATGATCCACTTTTACCCTTGCATATATACATATTTGTTCACATTGATATATTTGTTTCACCCAGTTGGAACTTCAAGGAAGAACAACAAGAGACATGATTAATAAGATAAACTACAAAAAAGTACCTCCAACTCCAGAAAAAGATCAATATTGTACTTTTGTTCCTCCTGAGGAAAAAAAAGTACTCCGGTAAAATGCCTGTTTTTCTATTCAGCTCTTCCATTTTGTTCGTGTGTCACTGGCGGTGTGGGCATATACATGAAATATCACCTGTATTCAATTCAATTCAGTGCTTTCCGTTATCGATTAGGACTTTTTTTTTTTTTATTGGTCCAACATCATGACATGATGAAGTACCTGTTTGAATTAATCAGTGAATTATGGGTAAAAAGTCACACAATTTTATGACAATTGGGAGCTGACGTGACTTACTTTATCAATTCGTTGCATGTGGCCGGTAAGAACCCTTCATGGGCAGAATTTTAAAGGAAAATAACTGAGTTTTGTTTCATTTCGTGAAACTACAGTAGACTTCCAAATTATAGGAATGTAATATTAAAACCGGAAAAATAGTATATTGATCACTTCCGGTTTTGATAGACGGGTGAGGTCGGAGATGGAATCTCTTTTTTAGATGGAATCCGTATCAGGAAACCATTTCTTGGCTTCTCTTACACTATGAAAAATCAGTATTGAAACCGAAGCAGTAGTTTCTACAATTTCGGTTCTAATAGGAAGATGAGCGCGCAGATGGAAATCCGTGAGACGATGAATCCATATCAAAAATCCTCTTTTTGCTATCTATTTTCCTTTTTGTGTATGGTAATCAATGTTGAAACTGGAAATATTTTTATTAATGGTCTGAATAGATGGTTAAGGGAGAAGATTGAACTTATCTTCGGGGGAATAAGTCTATTAAAAAAACAACTTCCGGCTACCTTGTACCGTTTCTGCCCTAATACTCGTTGACAGGCAGGCAGACAGATGGAAATAGCTGTTGTATAATATTTTCGATACTTACATATAGCATAGTTTGGAAGTCTTAATTCACAGGGCTCGGTGGTAGAGCGGTTACCAGTTACTTCTGGTGCATGGGATCCGTGGTTCTATCCCCGGCTAAGGAAATTTGTAATGAACAACATCGTGTACGTGGATTTTCTCAGGGTATTCCCCGTTTCCTCTTACAGTCATTACACCAATTCTTCCATTATTATACACCCTTAAGCTTCCATCTTCCCTAGCGTAAATGGCATAATCTTGGGAAGATTTCATTTTATTTCAATGAGTTCTACGCGGGTTAAACAGAAATCTTCGTACTTTGTTCTGAGTAGCTGTCCAGTAAAGAAATAGAGCGCTTCGGATTTTTTTGCAAATTTAGTTTAGAAGCAATTGAGATCGTTTGGCGTCTAGGTGTTAATGGTTTGTTTGCTGTTCCGCAATAAAGTGTTAAAGGGGAAAAGAAAGAAACCTGTGCTAAAAACATCATATTTCACTATCAGTTGTCGTGCCTATGGAGAACCCTTTGCGGCAGTGTTCTCTTTCTCCCTGGTCAAGTTTGTGTCGCGTGTTGAACATCTGGGTTCTTGAAACAAAGAATCAAATTGCATACTGCCACTACTAATACGACGCTACTATTACATGCTTGTTCTTCATTGGTTTTCAGCGTTGCCAGTGAAGAACAGTTTATGGCATCGGTTTTTCAATTTTAATGAAGTTACGAAAGGTTATTTTATGGTGTCACGTAATTTGATATTGCATTTTTCATTGTACGTGTTTTCTCAAAAACTGGTCGTTAGAACCGAACTCTACATTTTCGTATGTTTCAAAATAATACACATTAAAGGTACCCTACGTATTTTGCAGCCTCCCTTTTTCCAAAATAAAGAAGTAGTGCGGTCCCGTGCTCACCCAACTTTTTTGAATTGTAGTAATCAACTTAAAAGACGACGAAGCTTCCTTATGGTTATATGGTTAGCGTACGCGTCTTTGGCGTATGAGACGGAGACCTGCGATCGATTCCAGATGGGAGCGCACATAGTTTGGATTTCACGTATGCTGAAAAGTATGCTAAGCTCCAATCCAACCAACCGAACAGATAATAAAGAACAAAAAATATACAAAGTAAAGCATATACCATCTACAAAATGCTGTTACATGAATTAACAATGTTTTCAGGACCTTTAGTATCTATATATTAAAATGCTAGGTTTATATGTTTGTGGCCAAGAGAAGTTTATAGGCCCTATGTTTGTGGCCAATCCTTTCGTCAATGAGATCTCGAAAACCACAAGTGTTAGAAATGTGCCGTTTTCACTGCTCGAGTCCAAATTTTGTCTCATTGGCCAGTTCTCATTCGAATTTTCAGAAAACTTGTCTTTATTTTTCTTTTCCACATTTTAGGCGTCGTTTTGACCCTATTAGTTTAATATTGCCACTAGGACGTTAAGGTTGATACCCTTGTCAAAGGCAACCGGTAAAGAAGCTACGTATAGCGGGTTGATGGACATGTCAGGCGCTTTGCTTTAATCTGAATGACAAACCTGTTGCAAGCTAGCAACTTCGAAGGCTTGTGGACCCACAACGAGGGGTACTCGGATATGGAATTATAAGGGGAAAAAATGCATTTGATATCTTCCATTACTTGTCCAAGTTTGCCACAAACTCACCCCTACATTCTATACATTAAAATACTACATTTATATGTTCGTCTATAGCAATTCACTCCCTTCGCGAGTCTTCCTGTCCTTTACTTGTGTTCGTAAAGGGACTTGCACAAATATAGTGAGAAGTGGGAAGGAGATTCACGCTCATATTAGAACTGTGCACTGTGTAAATAGCGAAGGTTCGTCTGCTAGTGTATAAAAAAACTAACGATCATGCCACTAGTAAAAGGGCTCACGTTTGTATATATTTCTAATTGTACTTTTTATACTAATTTGCGGATACAGAATTCAATGGAACTATTGGAGCCACGGTGGCTCAGTAGTAGAGCACTTACCTCTGGTGTATGGGGTACCTGATTCGATCCCCGACCAAGTAAGTTTGTGGTAGAGAACATCGTGCCTGTGGGTTTTCTCGGGTACTCCCTTTCCTCCCAGTCCCTCATTCCATCAGTTCTCCCATTATCATTAACTTGCCTTAGCCCTCCTTAGCCTAAAGGGCATAATCGTGAGACGTTAAACGGAAAGATTTCCAATGGAAATATAGTAGTTGTAGGACCGATATGTAACCTTCGTGTGTGGCCCTAGAACAAAGGATTGCAGACAATTACCTATTGTATTCGTAATAGTGAAGTACCAGCGGGGCGCCGTGAGACAATGGGTAGAGAGTATAGTTGTATAGAAATACACTATTGTTGAAATGACATATGATGACAGGTAATGGTTGTTGTACTATTGTATGTATAGTAGTGACACAAAAGAGAATAATAAAAGAGAAACCTTGGAAACTTGTTGAACAATGGGAAGCTTGTTATAAAGAATAATAAAAGAGAAACCTTGCAGGTGTATGTAAAGAGAAACCTTGCAGCTGTATGCGTTAAAGAATAATAATTTAGGTGCTGAACAATAGTGGATTGTTATAAAAAGACTTTTTAACCCGGCGGCGGCGGAAACGCGCACGCGGCGCGGGAAGGCGCGGGGGGCGCGAACGGAAAATATCCGCGTGCGCGGGCGCGAGCGCGTGACGTCATTTGAAATTTTTATTTAAATATTGGTTTTAAAAAATAGGCATGTATAGTTTTGTTAGCGATGGAGAACCGTCAGTTTGTAGAAGACGTTGATGTGAAGCATAAGTTAGACGGTGAGAATGAATATCCAGATTCCCCAGATTGTACATTTGATGAAAATGAATTAGAAAGATATGAAAACGATAATATAAAAGTTTATGCAAGTGATAGTGAGGCGGGAATAGATAATGAAGTGTATGAATTTTCGCAAGATAACTCAGATTTTGAGGCGGAATCAAATGACGAAGTGGTATCAAATGTGGATACGCCGCCATGTTCACCTGATTTATCAGAATTAAGTTGGAACTGTGAATGTGGTGTTAACTATGTGGATGTGAACTGTGTAAGAGATTGCATATTGAAATGGAAACCAAATGACTATTTAATATGCTATGCATGTTATTGGCATGATACATGCGAATGGTCTCATGAATGTTTTTATTGTAATGACGACGTTTTAGACATTCGTGTTTGGTCTGTGTTAGTGAATCCGCGTGTACAGGAGGAATTATTTGACATTTATGCAGAAACACATACAGTTATTACACCATTAACAAGAGATTATTTTAATATTACATTTGGTGAACTATCAGTGGATGTGAATGTACGAAAAGAACTTTTAAGTATTTTTCTTGAAAAAGACAGATCGAACGACTATAGTGAAGTGTGTTAAGAAAACGTACTGTACATAATGTATTTTGAAAATAATTTTTGTGTATCATGTAGTGAAGAACATATTAGTGAAGTTTGTGTTTTAAAAACTATAAGTGCATACTTACGCTTTAATAATAATATTTCTTGTGAACAATGTTTGATGCATCTTGAACATCAATGTTTATTTCATCATGATATTGGAACTTTTGCTGTAGGATATTTATCCAACGATATAACTCTTATTGATTTATTTGAAGTGTTTGAAGAACACCATAGTGAAATTTCAAGTATAAACTTTACACGCAAAGTGCGTGATTGTTTAAAGAACACCGAATTTGTTGGACAAATTATACCATTTTTCTTAGATCGTAAACATAAAATTTCACCATGTGTTAATGAATACATTATTGACATACAAGGTTTTAAGATTTCAAATAATGAATTTATTATACGTGAATTTTGTTTAACTGCGTGTGATGATACAGTAAATTTGCATTGTTTAATAAAATCACCAGTAGAATACAATGTACTTCCATTAGGTTGTCAAAAACAAATTGAATGGTTAACATTAAACTTACATGGATTAACTTGGAATGATAAATGCGGTTATACTGTATCACACATACGTAACCTTATATATCAACTTTGTAAACAAGATGCAACCTTTTATTGTAAAGGTGCAGAAAAAACACTTTGGATTAAAAATATTTTTGCACTAGCTAATGTTATTGATTTGGAAAGTAAACAGTGTCCACCATTAAACACAATGCATGCAAACGTATTTAATGATTATTGTACTTTTCATGAACAAAATATTAAACTTGATAAAAAATCAGGATGTGCATTTCGTAATGCACAACAGTTATGTTATTGGTGGAAGTTTCAACGTACTATAACATTAACTAATGCATTTGCAAAGTTGTAAAAAGGATATATGATATGTTCTTGTAAATAAAAATACAAGATTTTAAATTGTAAATAAAAAAAATTTATTAAACTAATCTACTTGTTTTTTCTTTTTCATTATATTGGATACATGATTGAATACAATTTTATCATTTTGTTTAAGATTATTTGTTTTGAACAAATTTAAACATTCGTTAAAGCTTTTCTTTCGTACAATATGATGCAGAAAGTACAACACAAATTGTCCACACAAGATTGAATTATCATCTTGATATGCGGAACTATTTGTAAAATATATTTTACAATTTTTATTTAAAAAAGTTTTTATTTCTTTTGGAAATGGTAATGCTAGGCTATCGAAATAGTATCCTCTTTGATTTTCATCAATGAATACACACACCCAATGTGTTCCACTTGAAGATGAATTGCTTAAATTTATAATAAGTCCAGCCGGTGGTTGCACAGTTTTTGGTATTCTATCAATAGGATAAATGCCATGTACATTTGCACCAGTAACTTTATCACGAAGTAACACTTTTATTAAATCATCCGTGTACATAACTTTTGTTTTTTTAAATTCACATCACTTCACTTCACTTTACATCACTTTATACGCGTATATGTTGGAAGACCTAGTGGAGTATATGGAATATTTTCATAAAACGAAATAACATGTTTAAAATATTCATGACAGATTTTTTTATAACTTTTCCAATAACGATGAATGGTGCTAACGCATAAAAAATACTTTTGACAAACTTCATAGTATGATACCTTGTTATGAGCTCTTTGAATAATCAAGCACAAATATTACAATATACAATGTTTAACACACTTTGTACCAGTAGGACACATGTAATTCATATGCTTAGAAGTGAACAGTTATACTTCTTTTATTAAAATGATACTTTTAAAAAGTATTATCAGTATATATATTTCTATCTTTATCAATTTGAATTAAAGAATCAAACTGAGCGTAAACAATACATGTTATAGGCTCAGTTAAATTTTCAGAAAAGGAAACTTTAACATTTACAGGCGCATCACGCACAAGGTCCCAAGTGCAGTCATCTAATGTTGCTGTAGGTGATAGAATAAATGCATAAAGAGTATAGCCGTGTGGATATTCTTCAGGAGTAATAGTATGTGCATCATCTTTATAATATAAACCAGTACCGGAAAACAGAGAATGGTAACTTAGAAGGTACAAATTGTTTTTAAAATCGGGGGTGAGGGGACTGGGAGGAAAAGATTTTGATCCAACTTGTAGCTGCAGTTTGTTAACGTTAAAGTGTTGAAAATGAAATGGATTTAGTTCAGATTTTCCATTAAATGCCGAATTGGAAACAAACCCGATAACAACACCTTTAGGTACGTTACCCAGAAAAATATTATCAAGATTGTATGAATTAACGTTTGCAGGAATAGTATACGATCTTGTTTGTACTCTTGTAAGGGGATATTTTGCTGTTTCATGATTCATATTAGTATTGATTTCCATTGCCAAATGAGGTGCAACATCAATGCGACGTATATGTAGAGTAACATCTTCAAGTTTTACTTTATAAGAAGTATTTACAGGTGATAATAAACAAAAAGCATCTTTACTACGATGTAATTTTATACGAAGACCTACTTTATTTACAAGTGCTCTTGGTAATCCAGCAATATCTGTATACAGACGACCATACATTTCAAACGATTTACTATTTTTAATATAATTAGCACGTTGTTGAAAACCTACATTAGCATTACCTATGGTATCAAATTGTTTAGCGGTATCTTTATACCACATACCTAATTTCAAATGTGTATCAGAAGCATCACGGGAATAATTTAATAATGTTTCAAGGTACGCACGATAAGGATAAAATCCTGATGAAGAAGTAATTAATTTATCATTTAATGAAATGTCAATTTGACTAAATAACGAATGTAGAAAATTATTTGTTGGTGCTACAACATCAGTGTCAGCTAATGGTGTATCATCAGGTTTTGTAATTTTACAACGTACGTAAAGATAAAGATATGCAGTATGAATAAATTCTCCTGTTTCACCGGGAATAAAAAATTCAATAGGTCCATCAGAACTTAATGTTGAAATTGGACGGTATTCAGCATTAAAGCAAGATTCAATTGCAGTTTGTGTCATTGGAGTACTAAATAAATCGAAATCATTGGTACAACATTCCACACTGTTTGAATTAAGTAGTGCCATTATGAAAATATATCTGTAACACGACTTATTTTTCTTTTTACTTTTCTTTTGCTTTTGCTTTTGTTTGTACGCTTACGTTTAGTTGGAGGTCCAAACCGAACAATTGCCGGAGCTTTACGCTTGCGTGGCCGTCTCTTACCACTTCCAGTTAATAACTGACCAACTTTGTTAGCAGCTTTTGTCTTTAATGTTTCACCAGCTTCTTTTACACGTGCACGAACAGATTCTTTAAATGGTTTATCTTCTAATACATCACCCGCTACTTGTATTCCCGTTTGTAATGCTTGTCGACCTAAAGTTTTTGCACCCTGTTTAAGAAATGGTAATGCAAAACGAAATAATCCTTGAAAGAAACTACCTATACCATGTCCCCGTTGATATACAGGTCCTGAAAAGTATGGGATACCATGTCCGTAATGCCGTCTAAATTTCATGTTTAAAATATAATTAATTAATTACTTTTTATTAGGAGAGCGCTTAAAATGAAGTGTAACACTTAGTGTCCCAGAACGAAATGGCAAATTTCGTCCTGCATGGTCTTTTAATAGTATTTCAATACTGTTAAATGAAAACTTTGCAAGTGGTAGATAATGAATATCTTGAAATGTTAATGTTTTTACTTTACCGTATTTTACATTTGATGTTGTTGCAATACGTAATAAAGGTGCTTTTGTATCACCTAAAAACTGATATTGTATGATATCAGTATAAATAAAAATTTGATGAGGATATCCAATATCAACATACGGTTGTTTAAATCCACGTTTATACAAAACAAGATCTTTATGTTGACGAAGTCCTAATTGCATTGCTAATGTTGGTGATAATAAGGCATATTCAACACGATCACTACAATCTACTTGTACAATATTTGATATAGAAAATTTTATATCTTTTGATATTTTATTTAATTCATCAATGATATGATGTGCAGAGTGATAATATCCACTTACAATTTTACCTTTTTGTGCTTCTTCATTTTTTATTTTATACCACATAACATTTTCTCCATCGTTAACATTATAACATGTTAAAGGAACATGTAGTTCACTTAATCCTACATGCCAATCGGTTTCTGATAATTGAATATTATTTTTTAGTTGATTAATAAAATGTGTTGGACTATTTGTAGGATATACATCAGTACTTGCGTTTGATACAAGTGTAATGTAAAAACTATCATCAATACTTTCAGAAATCATTTTCGTTTAAAGTGAAGTGTTAAGTTTGAAGTTCCAAATTCAAATGGCAATTTTAAACCGTGCTCATCTTTTAAGTTTACTTCAATCGTATTAAAATAAGATTTTACAACTTTAACATATTGTGGTGTGTGAAATAGAAAACATTTTACATCTCCGTGCTCAATATTATAAGCACTAACTTTACGAAGTACTGGTCCAATATTTTCTTGTTGTTTTACAATATCAACACAAACATTAAAAACGTTTGGTATATTATATTCTAAATTGCATGGAAATTTTGCACGTGTTACGCTTGGAATATCTTCATTAACTGGTTTTACAAAAACAGCATCTGTAAACTCTGTTGTATTTTCATTTATAAATCCAAGTAAATGTTGCAATCCGCGTGTCATTCCAATAACACAAAAATCTTTTAATTTTAAAGAATGTCTAATTCCAACTTGATTTTTATTTTTATAATATTTTAACATTCGTAATTCTTCAGGAATCATTTCTAAAATGGATGAAATAGAAGTATAGTATCCTGGTGTAATATCAACATGTACAATTTCAAGTTCATCATTAACGATGGTTTCAATTACAATTTTTTCATTTTTACCTACATTATAAAAACTAAAAGGAACATTAAGTTGTGTTAATGCAACATACCATTCTCCTTCACTTAAGTGAATAGGTTGTGCTAACTTTACTATAAATGAAGAAGTTGTATTATCAGTAAAAATTTCACTACTAGCATTTGAAGGAAGAGTAACATAGAAATCATGTTCTATCATTGAACTCATTTTGAAGACTGAACAGAATTTGTTTTAATCCATGAATTCATACTTGATGGATATCCCAACCACTTTACATACATCATATCTTTTTTTCGTTTTAGTACTTTTTCAATTAAAAATGTTTTGTTTGAATTTACATTTACTTTTTGTAATTCTTCTGTGTAAAATATTCCTTTAATTTCCTCATCATTCCAATCTTTTAATTTATATGTAATAGGATTTGTCGGAATACATTTATCAACAATAAAAATTTCTTGTGACCATTTTGGTAAATATCCCTTTTCTAATTTATGTTTATATTTACTAACACGCACATAATCACCAGGGTGAAATTTACATGTTAATTTGTTTTTATTCGTTTTATCACCGTACAACGTATTCAAAACTTGATCAACATTAGAGTAATTTACATTGGCTGGTGCCATTTTAATACTACTATGATACGAATGATTATAATTTTTTACAAATTGATCTAAGACATCTATATAACGGTATGTATTTTTAGCCGTAAAATAACGATACAATTTTTCTTTTAATGTCCTTATAAAACGTTCAGCTAATGCACATTTAATTTCTGAATGTACACTGTAATGATTAATTTCGTATTCTTTAAATAAACGTTTTACATGCCGATTATAAAATTCTGTACCTAAATCCGTTTGTACATTAAACACAGGTAGTTTAAAATTTTTTAAAATTTTTTTGATTGCTTTTGCCATTTCAGGACCTGTTTTTGTTTTTAAGGGAACACAATACGCATACCGTGAAAAAATATCGATACAACATAATATATACTTATAATTTTTGTTATACTTTGCAATATTTTGCATATCTGCTAAATCCATTTGTAATGTTTCATTTGGTGCACTAACATAATATTGTTTACGATCAAATACTTTACGTGCTGGTGCATGTAATGTATATGCATCTTGAGATGCTAACCAATTTTTAATTTTCTTTTTTGATAATTTTGTTTTTCCTTGTAATGTTTTAATACTTGATAAAGAAGCAGGATTTGTATAATCATAATATAATTTTGACAATTTTCCCATTTTTATTTACATTTTATATTCTTTCCAGTTTTTAAAAATATTTGTTACTAGTGTTGGACTTTGTGATTTTTTAACTTTGCTATGTGATTTCACTATAGGACTAGAAATAAATTCACGTGGTACATTAAGATCATCCAATAAATTTTTAAATTCGTGAATGCCTATAGGATTTCTTGAATATTTTCGTGTACGAACAACATCATTTATTAAATCAATAATATTAGAACCTGGTATTATTTTCCCTTGAATACGTACTGTTCCTGATTGATCCCAATGAATTTTATCAGAACTTGTTAACTGTTTTAATAATAGATCTGTTTTCCTTCGTTGTGTTTTTGGTACTGATTGTAAAATGTCTGATACAAAGGGTAAAATAGAATTATTTTTTTCTTCTTCTTGAGATAATAATGATGATGATGATGATGTTTGAGGAACATCTTTTTCAATAATAGGTAATGTAATTGGATTTTGTGAAACTGATGAAGTATAATTTAAATATTGTTGTAATGCTTGCTGATACAATTTCCATTTTTCTTCAATACTAAGATTACGACGTTGTAAAATACTATTCATTTCTTCATCTAAACGCGATTGATGTGAATCTATTGATTTTATATTTGCATGCATTTGTTGCATTGCATTTTCAGGCACTAATATCATTTTACGAAATTCCGACATACTTATCTTCCAAACAAACTACTTGCTACTGCACCAAGTAATGGTCCTAAAATTAATGGTAAAAATGCCCCACCTTTCTGTAATAAAATTTTCTTTTTCTTATTAAGTGCTGTACGTTGCGCAGATAAAGCACGCAAGATCTTTTTATGTCTACGTAAACGTTGCTTCTGACGCGAATTCAACGGAATGTTTCCTTTTATTGTGTTTTTAGCAACTTGTGAAATAGTACGTATTAAATCACCAGATGCATGTCGTATAATTTGTTTTCGCTTTGCGCTTTTGCATTTGCACAAAGCACGGAGAGTATCAAAGTGTTGTTTCACCTTCAACATCTTGAACTAAACTAAACGTAAATGACTGAATTACTGTCTTTTACATTTGCATATACATGCAGTGTTTCATTAGGAAAAATATTTGTACGTAATCGTAATGCATCATTTGTTTTTTGAGTTAAGTCAAATAACAAATAAGTGTGAGGTTCACGTGTTACATCTTCGAACACATTCACAACTTGTTTACTATATCGTGGCATAATTTGTCTTGCTAAATATTGTATTTGTAATTTATCACGAGGATTTTTAAATACTATAATATAATGTGCATTTAAACTTATATCACGGGCATGTTTTCCTTTTGGAAATAAATTTTGAACAATAAATATTACTGTTAATTTTTTATGATGTGCATATTTTGTAAATAAGTTTGCAACATCACCATTGGTTTCAGACATTAAGTCATCTAATATTAATAATGAATTTTCTTGTATTTCAAAATTATTCATATCTGGAATTCCTTCTATAAATCGAATTTTTGAACTTGCATCTAAATTTGGTATGACTGCACCATAACACCAAACAATTTCATTAAATTTCATAGTAAACATTTGATCACGTTCATTTAATAATCGATTTACAAAACATGTTTTACCGGCACGTGAAGGACCAGCAATTAAAATGGTTGATGGATGTTGAAACTTTAACATCTTGTATTAAACTGAATGCACACAATAGATACTTTACTTTATATACACTCATGCACACACTCACTCACTCACACAATTAACAACATAAATTAAAAATAAATTAAAAATAAGTTAAACAATAAATATTAAAGCTTGAAATGACTAAAATATGAATGAATGACTAGAATAAATGAATGACTAGAATGAAATGTATACTTTGGTTTACAATGTATAAGTTTGCACAGCAAACGATGTAATAAATAAATAAATAAATAGTCATACTCTACTAATGATTTGTTAAAAAATAAATAAATAAATATATAAAAACAATCACTTATAAGCCAAGCTAAAATTATTATGATACATATCCATGAGGTAAACTTTTTGTCTTTGGTATTGGTTCGTCACTTTGTGTATCGTCAATACGTTTACGTTTTTTGTTTACCTCTTGGTGTGTTTTTGTCTCTTTACGTGAAAAGATAGTGAAGCCCTGTTTCCGCACAATACTATTTGGATTTTCTATAATTCTACAATTAATATTTCCTGTCACTAATCCATAGAAACTCTCAAAGTTTATTCTTTGAGA
The DNA here is from genome assembly GCF_964235325.1 of Thermobia domestica. Classification (NCBI taxonomy): domain Eukaryota; kingdom Metazoa; phylum Arthropoda; class Insecta; order Zygentoma; family Lepismatidae; genus Thermobia; species Thermobia domestica. The sequence continues at coordinate 101,227,138 of NC_137455.1, forward strand.
GGTCCTATCATTTAGTGTAATTCCCCGAATTTTGAAAATATTCCGAAATTCCCCTGCGGCATTTTTAAGCCGTATACTATAATTTTTTGGCCCTAATCCTATAAACGTTACAAACTCCCACCCTTCTTCAATTTCATTAGTGAGATCACCCAAATAGCTTCCAAGCTTCAACGGAGGTTCCCTATCTTTTTTACACGTAAACATAATACTGTCTGTGTCACAATAAATTACGTCTTCAGGTCCTACAGTCACAAGTAAATCATATAATTGTAGCCTGGCCCATGAAGTAATAAAACCGGCAAGGACGACATTGGAAAATTCCAAAGGTACATTTTCGGTTTCCAAGTCTTTATATGTTACAATAAGATGTTCATCACCAACTGGAATAACACTATGAACCTCATATCTCGGTGTAGCAAGGTACCTATGGAACTCTGCCCCACTATCAATAATTACACACTGTGTCATATCTGTGCGCTGTCCCCATTTTCCGTATAAGGAATTGAGGTACAACTTCGCGCATTGTCTAAGTCCAGGGTTCGTCCTAATATTATCTTTATTTAATTTTATGCCTTCGTGAGCATAGTAATCGTCAATATACTTATCTTTGTCTTCTTCAGTTTTACACCAAGCAGGATAGCCTGAAGCTTCCTGCTTCATCTGAAGAAACGTATTCACATAGTCCCGGAATAAACTAGGTGAATTCCGATCTTCAGAACCCATGAGTTCAAATTCCCATATTTCATAAATTTTGACGATTTTATATCCGTTTTCAAGAGCACGGTGAAGCTCTGGTGTACAAAAAGTTCCAGTTAATGCGCGTTCAGTATCACTATGTGTGCAATTATCAATAGTTTCTCCTTCCATACATAGCCTACAAAGTCCAAATATTAATCGGCTTTGCGCTACATACGGTAAGATGGGAAAAAAGAGTTGTTTAGGAGCCAATACAGTACATTTTACAATCCCATGAATTTTTCCCACATCTGGGAAAACCGGCCCCTTATGCACCTTAGGTGCCCCCACCGGAAGAGGTTTCCTTGCCATGACGTAGGGGTATAACGATGTAATATCATAATAAAGAATGGATTCATCGTCCGCACAATTCACATATGAACGAAATACTTCAGTACGGCCTCCGTTGTAGCAACTCTTAGGAATAAGAAAGTCGGCAGTAGTATCACAATGTTCTTTAAGGAACTTTTGTAAATCTACATCTGTGCGTACTTTATTATCCCAAGAGCACTCCCATATTTCATACAAATTCATTTTCAGAATTTCTGTGAAATATTTTCGACGGATTTCCGTATGTTCGTACCTTTTTTCAAATGTGTTGTACGGACCATGTGCATTGTCTATTATGGCATTACGGTTATTTGGAAAACACGTTTTACAGGCATGCCAGTAACATCCCATAAATTCGAACACGGCATTAAGCTCTGCGCTGTATCCGTCAACATTATACCTTCCAAAAGATTGTTCTCCGTTTCGTCCAGCATGCTGGATTTCTATACCCAATTGGTGTTCCATATACTTTAGCCATTTCATTGATTTTTCACTGGTTTTTGTTTTATAATGGTACCCCAAAGGTGGTATAACAGAAATACTTTCTTCTGGAAGATATGATGTACGATATGTTTGCATGGCTAAACTTGCAATCGTAGACGATACTAGAAAACATTGTAATCCACCCGTTTTCTCTTCTATAATATTACTAAATTTAATAACAGCTTCTGTGAGAATTCTCACATCATTTTCACAATACTCCAGCATTTCCTTTTGCAAATTAAATTGCTCTCCCAATTGCACCCGTTCTTGGTGCCATCCCTCCAACCGCTTTCTTTCTTCACCAGTTCGCGATTCAGGATCATAGTACTCTATTCCGGGATATGGTCCTACATAATTTTGGTTCTCTACTGTGTTAAACAAGTATGGGAAATCTCCCTTCTTTAAATTTTCTGAAAGGCCTAACGTTTTAGGTAATTTTGATAATTTTACACCAAGAAACAAATAACTATCTCTAAAAATGATTTTATTATGAATAGAAATACTAAAAATCTTTTGACCCTGAATTAAAGTTTTTGGAATGATATGCTGGGACTCAATGAGAGATCTCAAACAGAAAATGTTATCAAATCGGCTACCATTATGACTTATGACACATACTTTACTAAATATCGGTCTATCTAATAAAATATGTGTAATAAATTCATCAATAGTTTTAAAAGAAAACGAGCGGTTACCGTTTTCATCACCACATGTACTGCAGGCTTCATCAATGCCTTTGTTGATACATTTATGGCATACATGTCTAGCGCATACCAAGCAAACAACGTGTTCCCGCTGTCCACGCTCATTTTCCGGTTTGAGCATGGTTTCTACGTCAAAGACAATATAAAGAAACCTCTTGATATGAGTAGGTTTTAATTTCTTCACATAACATGAGTGACCTTCCTGTACATGTTCACGACACGTACTGCAAAAGTATTCACCACATGTATGATCAGATTTTCGTGATCTTAAATCATAGAGTGCATTACAGTTGATGCAAACTTTGACATATTCACACACATTCTTGCCAATTTGATTACCTTTTAAGTGATTGTCAAAACATTCACCCCTAGTAAAATATCTATTGCATGCATTGCATTTTATTTTGTCCATCGTAATATCTACTTTGTGCATATGTTCGCAGTATGAACACATTAACTCACACTTATGTAAACGATTGAGACCTTTAAAACCCTTTAAACAATTTAAGCAGTACTTTTTCTTTCTTAAAAATGACGTTATAGTACGAATAGGGCGAAAATGTCCAATACTTCCCCTTTCATCGTAATAAATATAGATGGGTTTTGCATCCTGCAACTCTGGTCTTTGTACTTGTGTTTCCGGATAACGTACTCTAAATTCACGTTTGCTTTCGGGTACTTTTTCATAAATAATAATTTGATAGTTTGGAGCTAAATGTTTCTGAAACAATTCAACGTCATTGAAATCGCAACCACCTTTAACGCTAACACCTGCCTCAGTACAAAGCTTAATTGCTCTACCTTTTAATGTATCTCGAGTTGGATCTGTTAAATGAGTCAAATTTCCACGTGATTCGGTATGCTTTGCTATACCCCAAGCAATACTTTTAGGTAAGCAAAGTTTGTCATTATCGGTTCCCGGAAGCTCAACCAAATGTTGTACTAAAAATTCATTTAGCGGCAAATATTTGTTTAGTGTGGAATTATTATCACGTGTTCTTCCAGCACCAAACATGGAATTTACTATATGAAATCGAAAAAGGACATGATTACCTAAAAGGAAGTCTTCATTACTATTTAACACTCTAGTAATGGAAGCTAATACGGACTTAGCAGAAATGTCTTTGCGGCGTCTCCATGGAACATACACTGCTTTTTTATCCTTACTATTAGAGGAATCAATGTACATTCCAACAAAATCATTAGGTCTCGCATTGTTTAGTACATTATTCAATGCGAAGTTCATTAGGTTTTCAATATAGGCCGCAGGATTTCTAATTTCATCATTTCCCATTGGCCTTACCGCAATTTCATGTCCCACCAAGTTAAACTTAGTGAAACTTTTTCTGCTTTCACGTACTACTTCGAAATTACCTTCCCCTGTATTTTGAACATCTGTATGTCCGCTACGTTCACTTGGAGGAACGTAACCGGATGTACTTGGCCGTGGAGAACCCATTCCGTAACCACGAGTATCCCGTGAACATTGTACACTTGATACCTGTACTTCATTATTTACAACATCCACAGGATTTTGTCCGTTTTCACATAACTCGTTTAATAAAGCCTCCACATAATCAGATGTTCCAAACTCATCGGAATTTACTAAAACTGCGGAATTTTGATTTGATTGTGTACCATCTGCTGCTTCATTTTGTATTTGTTCATTAATAATTTCATCAATTAAATTAAAATCTTCTTCTTGAAGTATGTTTTCCAAGGGTTGACTTTCTTGGTGGACCGAGGTTACGGAATTTTCAACAGATGGCGACACATTATTATGAAGCGAAATAAAACGCGATCCATAATTACAAAATTCGGCTACCTCTGCTGCATTCATCCTATCACCTTGTGAGCAATTAAAATAATTAAAATGAATGAATTTATCATATGCCCACTGGTACATGATTTGCTCACGGAAAAATCCGTGTGCAAATAACTCAACAATGTCTGCACTAGACATTGCATATTGCAATATAAGTGCTTGATTATCATGATAAAAATTAAAAAGAGCTGATAACAAGGTATCATACCTTTCACTGCCACGAAATCCCTGGCGTTGCTTATCCATAATACGCCACCAGGTCTCCAACACGCGCTCCTTCGTGTTCAGGCCTTCTATGACACCAGCCAGGTAAATTTCGTCAATTTCGTTAAACTCGTTTACGTATGATGCACCAAGAAATTCCATCTGTAAAATATAAAAACAAAAATTAGTATACATTAAAATAAATACATCAATATATAAAAATATAGTGTTATTCAGTTAACAATATTATTTAGTTTGCTTCTAAGAAGCTCTACTTATTTCTTCAGTTCTGCAAGAACTTCGTTGTTAAAATAGAGTGTGATCATTATTAAAATTCTGCAAGAACTTCGTTGTTAAAATAGAGTGTGATCATCATTAAAATTCTGCAAGAACTTCAATGTTAAAATGCATTGTAAACATTTTTAAAATTCTGCAAGAACTTTGTTCATAAAATAAAGTGTGAATCTATTAAGAAACATGTTTTGCACAATGGTAAAACAAATTTCGTTTGTTTTAAATAAAATATTATTGTAAATATTTATCACATTACAATTTTTAAAAATAATACTTTATATACAAATATTTAATCAAAGTATAAAAAACATAATCATTCAAATATGTATAGTATGTAAATATACTTACGATGATCTTCTATGTAAATCTGTTGTGTATTCTAAAGTTGAGATAAAATCAGGATTTCTTCCTTACTTCCTTTCTTCTTCTTTTGTTTTTTCTTCTTATCTTGTTTTGAATTTCAACAACTGCAACAATACAGTTAATATTACTACTCTTTTGTAAATATAATATTTTAATATTTCTTTTATTATATGTTTCTATGAATTTATTCACTAACTAAGTAAATATTGTGTTGAAGGTACGGTTACCAGCATACATATGATAATATTTCCTTTGCAGCGGGGGTATATATACACAATGCCTAACAAAAAAAAAAAAAACAATAAAACCAGTTTAAACCTGTTTAAACACCTGCAGCAAAGCAAACAAAAGAAATTCCTAGCACTACTAACAAAGGAATTTTTTAAACCCAGTAACATAAGGTACAAATTACATCATATTGTGTAATATTACTGTTACTAAATTTAAAATATGTTAAAGCACCTGTGTACGAGACTACAAAACCAAATGCTTTTGGGTACGAGATTACAAACCAAATGCTTTTGGGTACGAGACTACAATCTGTGTTGTAGCTTATACAAGTAGTAGTGTTATATTCCGTGTTAATATTATAATTATTATTTTTAACGGTAATTAAATTATATTTAATGCATAGTATACGTATACTAAACGTGTACGGTAAATCATAATACATTTTTATGTTTATGTTTGGAACCGTTTGTGTAATACATGTATAATCATGTACACAAATTGTAAATAAACTCTTAGGATTATGTTCGGCAATGTTCGGGAAACTTCGGTTAAGTTCGGAACTATTCGTATTGTACATTAACCAACATGTACAGGAAATGTGGATAAACTGTTAGGTTTATGTTCGGCAATGTTCGTAAAAGTTCGGTTAAGTTCGTGTTAACTTGTTTAAATTTTTAATTATTACTGTTTTTAAAAATAATGTATACTAAATTAATGCACATTAAAATCCATCCGCCATGTTTGTTTCTTGAAAGAACGCCACCTGTACCATAACATTCACATTAGTGTGTATAAGACTGTGCGTGTGTGTACATGTGCCATAGCAAGTTACCGAGTGTTGTTTGTTTTTTATAACCGGCAATACCCCGCGCAGTTTCCGGGCGGCAATATTTTACGCGTCCCGCGTCGCTAAAACCTTTTTCCGGGCGCAAATACCGCGCGGCGCGCACCGGTCGCGGTAAAAAACGCGCGGCGCGCACCGGTTGCGGTAAAAAACGCGCAAAAAAGGTATTTATTTTAGTAATATTATTCATTTTACCTATTCATATAAAAATATACCCTTTAATAAACATATTTCCAAAGTTTGAAAAAAAAATCGACGCCATATTGTTTATGCAAATTCATTAAATTTTTATTTTCAAGTTACATTGTTCTAATCTGTATAGTCGTGTTCCTTAGGTCCTAACGATTAAAAAAATATCTTTCTTTACTTTCTACGACCAATAGTTTGGCCAAAAAAGCGAAAAAAATAAAAGAACTATACTTTTGGAACATCCTGTATATAAATTTCAAAAAAATAAAAATTGTTCAAATGTATCATGTAGGGTGTCTTTCTATATAGATTTTGACCTGATAAATCGATTTCTGTTGTCCATTTTCACCTACGATGAACCGTTTAGGATTTATGACCATTTAAAATTATTTTCAAGTTACAATGTTCTAATCTGTATAGTCGTGTTCCTTAGGTCCTAACAATTAAGAAAATATCTTTCTTTTCTTTCTACGACCAATAGTTTGGCCAAAAAAGCGAAAAAATAAAAAACTATACTTTTGAAACACACTGTATATAAATTTCAAAAAAATAAAAATTGTTCAAATGTATCATGTAGGGTGTCTTTCTATATAGATTTTGACCTGATAAATCGATTTCTGTTGTCCATTTTCACCTACGATGAACCGTTTAGGATTTATGACCATTTAAAATTATTTTCAAGTTACAATGTTCTAATCTGTATAGTCGTGTTCCTTAGGTCCTAACAATTAAGAAAATATCTTTCTTTTCTTTCTACGACCAATAGTTTGGCCAAAAAAGCGAAAAAATAAAAAACTGTACTTTTGAAACACACTGTATATAAATTTCAAAAAAATAAAAATTGTTCAAATGTATCATGTAGGGTGTCTTTCTATATAGATTTTGACCTGATAAATCGATTTCTGTTGTCCATTTTCACCTACGATGAACCGTTTAGGATTTATGACCATTTAAAATTATTTTCAAGTTACAATGTTCTAATCTGTATAGTCGTGTTCCTTGGGTCCTAACGATTAAGAAAATATCTTTCTTTTCTTTCTACGACCAATAGTTTGGCCAAAAAAAGCGAAAAAATAAAAAACTATACTTTTGGAACACACTGTATATAAATTTCAAAAAAATAAAAATTGTTCAAATGTATCATGTAGGGTGTCTTTCTATATAGATTTTGACCTGATAAATCGATTTCTGGTGTCCATTTTCACCTACGATGAACCGTTTAGGAGCCACGCACATTTAAAATTATTTTCAAGTTACATTGTTTTAATCTGTATAGTCGTGTTCGTTAGGTCCTAACATTCAAGAAAATACCTTTCTTTTGTTTCTACAACCAATAGTTGGCCGTCAAAAGCAAAAAATGTAATGTTAGAACCCTACATGTCCACCCACCACTGTTGGCCCCCCACAAAAAATTGTTTAATTTTATCATGTAAGGTGTCTTTCTATATAAATTTCGACCTGACAAATCGATTTCTGTAGTCCATTTTATCGTACAATCAATCGTTTAGGAGCTATGCCCATTTAAAGTTATTATACGGAAAAAAATCTTAGTCTTTATGCATCAACGCCACCTATATACAAACACGTGTCAGTACCATTCATGCTTTTGTGCGGTTAGCATCACATCGTATGGGTCTCATCTTATTTAAACAACCGGGAATGCCTTATACGTTTACCGATGAAATCATTTTGTCGTTTCCCTCCATATATTAGTGCTTCGTATGTGCTTCAAACATCAAACAAAACAGTTTATCCTAGGTAAGTATCATCATTTTAACATTTCTATACTTTACATGTGTTTTTTAGTACACATCATAACATTATAATCTAACTTTACATATTTAAAAAGAAAAAAAATAGTCACTCAAACCCGTTTACATATTCAGTTAAAATTTCAATAAACGCGTGCATATACGCCACTGATATCAACAGATAAATTATTCGTTTTCGTTCATGTATTTGTTTTCTCTTGGCTTACACAAACTTGCAGTTTCTGTGTTCAACATCACGCTTTTTCCCCTCCTTTTAAAAGACCGTAAATTCCATTGCATTCAACTAGGAATAAAAAAAAGGCCTGAAGCAGGTTAACCCCGCGCCTTCCCCCTGTCTTCCGCTCAGCAGCACACGTATGCATGCTTCGCTCTACCTCTCTCTCTCTCCCTATCTTTTTGCTCGTGTCTATATTGCTCTTACTCTTCAAGTCAAACAACAAACAAAATTTCCCCCGCACGTCTCCTCTCCTCTTACGCAGCCAACGCATTTATCCAAGCTTGCTCTCTCTCTCTCTCTCTCTCTCACGCACACTATTGGTCTTTTCGTCAAAGTACAAGCACCAAAATCCTCCCACCCTCTCCTCTCCTCTTACGCACCAAACTCAATTATCCAACCTTGCAAACATTCTCTTTCTCTCTCTCTCTCTTTATCGCATACACTCTTTCCGTAAAACAGTCTTCGCGTCTCTATTCCTGTTTCCTTCAAACTAGAAACACCCCCTCCCGCCCTCGCTTCATAGCATGCATTCAGCGTATATGCATGCTTCCCATATTATTTCTCTCTCTCTCTCGCTGTCTTATGGTAGGTAACCTATCCGTTCACTATTGGGCTTCTTGGTGTTTTAAATATCCACAAAATGCACAACATTTCTGGTTTCCGTATTTCAATCTTCACAAATAAGTCTCATAACAACGGTTCTATCTCACATTTGTTCAATAAATAAAAGCCAACACAAGTTATTTTAATGCATGTAAATACATTTAAAATCAAAGTTCAATATTTATTTATATAAATGGTAAATTTTAACTTACTTTTTTTCCTTCCGGTAATTCCAAAATTATTCTCCAAACAACACACTCACAGAAAAAATACACAAGGCAAGTTTCCACAACGCCAAAAGCACACTATATAATCTGCTCTCATTTCAAACTTCGTTATATATATTCGTTAACCTGGGTGGTTCCAGCGTTCACACACACACACACACACACATTTCCGTTTTTTCACAAAAACAAGTACAAAGCTATTCTTTAAAGTTAACAAGAATCTTTTCCAGAAAAAGGACTTTTTTTCTTTTCTTTCTTTTTTCATTCTAACAGGGCATGCTAAATGGAACATTTTTCTGTCTGACAAGTCAGAAAAATCTTTTTTTTTTTCTTTTCTAAAAAGAGCTACGTTCAAGTCGAAATTACAGGGAGTCTCATCCGTCAACAATAAATGTCACATACGTTTTCTCAAATAACTTTCTACATCCTAACAACTTAAAAGATCTTTTTTCTTTCTTTTCTAAAAAGACTTAGACATGCACGTGTGTCGCAACCAACATCACGTTTTCTCATCCACACACAAAAAAAAGTTTCGCTTTCTATTGTAGTAATTTTAACTATTCCCACGTTAATTTAAACTGGTCCTTTGGTCAAAAGGACACTACACTTTCCCTATGCAATCTTGTGCCATGTATCTCAGTATGGGGCAATGTAACACGTAACTATCTCTTTCTTACATTCTCTCTCCTTCAGTATAATAAGCGGTACCTCTCCATAGGGTGCATGTTACAGTGCCCCCAATTAACCCATGTCCAGAGCACAGTTCGCCCCCCCCCCCCCCCCCCTTCACCTCCAAAAAAACTTGGAACACACACATACAAGCAGGTGTCTCCTATTTCTTTCTTTTCCATGCATTAAAAATCACAGTCCCCTCATTAAGCAATGTCCAAAAAACTGGACCACCCAAAAATATAGCACACCTGTGTATATGTTTCTTTCTTTAGTACACATCAAAGAATTCTCTCCCTACCTATGCCATTCTTAGGTTACATGACTTTCTCACGTCCTGCTGTTACACTATTTTCAAACACCCATATCTCACTTTCAACTCGTACTTTCTTACTTCCTTAATTGACAGAATGATGGAATTACGTGACACTTACAAGAAGCTTTTCAATTTTAAATTCTATCCTTTTTCTTTGATGTTTCTCATGTTTCTAAAACTCATTTCACATGTCTGTCTCACCTCCTACGGTTCAAGTATTGTGCAACATCCATATGTCACATTAAATTGACACTTTGTTACTTCCTTAATTGACATAATGATGAAAATACGTGACAGCTTCAAAAGAAGCATCTGGTACGATTACAATGGTGTTTGTCGGCTATCTATTGTCTATAATACCTCACACGAAGGTTACATATCGGTCCTACAACTACTAAATATTGTTAGATATATCCATCCAAGAGGTCATGAAAAAACATATTTATTCTACATATTTCTCGCCTTTACCACCATCTATGGCCTTAAGCCCGTCATGTATGAGATCCCCCGGTGAACACACTATCCGCGGAAGGGGAAGGGAAGCGGCCTTGGATCTGCTTGTTAGGTACCATTCTAGCATTTGCCTGGTGTGAATAGGAAAAACCCGGTAAAACCTCATCCATGAAGGCTGATATGAAAAAGCTGTTATACTCATTTTCGGTCGAGTGGTTCCACTAGGTATTGAAAGCGAGATCGCTTGCACCAGAGGCGAGAGCATTAGCGACTACGGTGCGCGGGGCCACGTTGGTCACGAAAAAACAAAAAATCTTCAAAGTTGATATATTGGAAGAACTGCTTGTACCAATGATAAAAATGCGCACGCTGGGATACATTTCTAATTGCAATTTTAATAATAATTGGAGGACACTGAATCCAATGGAATTATTTTAAATTTACGCGTCCATGGGGTTCCTGGAAAAATGATCCCAAATATTGGATATAAAATAAATATCCCAACTATGAGGTATTTTCCCTTATAACTCCATAGAGGAGTATGTTTGTATAGTTTCATTGGGTTCAGCATCCTCAAGTTAGTATAAAAAGCACAGTTAGAAGCTCCCTCATGACTAAACGTTTACCGTATATGTCTTTGGCATGGGAAATCCGAGTTCAAGTCCCGGCAGGAGCTCATGCGGTTCGAATTCCACGTTAAACTGCAGGTTCACGCCTCATATAGTCTCGCCGTTCAAAGGGACCTAAAACTAAATATCAAATAAAAAAAACGCAATTAGAAATGTATCTAATCGTGGGTATTTGCCATAAGCGGTACCTGAAAGACCGCAATTTGGAAGCTTTTTTTTTTTTTCGTGACCCCATGAACATATGTTTAAAGAAAGTTTGATTGGATTCAGCGTCCGCAAGGTAGTATAAAAAGCGCAATTAGAAATTTATCCAATCGCGGACACTTTTAACTAGTGGCATGATGGTTAATTTTTTAGGTGCCTAACAATTATAACGTCATAAATTGTGCATCCAAGTATCTGATTTACGTACAAGAAAATGTTCGAAGACAGTTATTCATGTATTGAATAGCATTTCGTAGATGCTACGTGACTTTTTTTCTATATTTTTTTATGTTGTGAATTATCTTTAAGTTATTCACTAAAATTGAAACAACTGGGGAAGACTTGAGCTTAGCATAGAGCGTTAAGAAGCACATCATCAAATCAGTTAATATGTCGTCGTCGTAGATGACGAACTGACTAAAACTAAACATAATTTATAGAATAGTGCCTGGAAATAATACTTACAGTTATTCTACCTTTGCTGGCAGGATTTCAGTGATATCCACTGGTCTCTTCATTTTCATATAAGAACTAGCAAATGCACTTACGTGTTACTGCAGCCATTATTTTGAATTTTTCCTGCTGCATCTTTAATACTAATACATTTTTTAATTCGAAATTCCACACCAAGTTCAAATGTCTTAAGATTAATTCACACATAGTATGCCATTCCCATGGCGTGCCCCGTTCGTGCCGTGCTCCACGAAGTTTTTTTTTTTTTCAGACTTTGACTTTGAAAATTCATTGAGTTATCTTTTTTGAGATGACGTGCCGTGCCCCGACAGGCCGTTTTGAAGAGAAATCACCCCGGTCTCTACTTGATGACTGCGATGCTTCGGCTTTCCTCGAAGTACTCGAAGTTGCACGAAGTTAACCCTCCTTGCAGTCCATCTTGGAAAATGGTGTAGAAATCAGTAGCGTGACGGCATAGTATGTTTGAATGGTTATAGCCGTGGCTCGGACGGAGCATGGCAGGGGAACGGCATGGACACGGCACCCTGTATGCAAAGCAGTCTTTAGTGAGCCACCACAACTTTTTTCTTCCCATCTAGATCAAGTATCAAGAAACGCTGAAACACTTGTTTAGTTACTAGTGAAAAAATGTCAAGTAGAAAGATAATATGTGTTGATCCTCACTAATTTAGAGTTACTGATTACGAAAATATCATTTGTTTTTCCGTACCATCCTTCACTTCCAGGCTGCAGCACTTCTAGAATAGACATATCTGACAAAAATTATATTGAAGTATACATTCCTATACCGAGCTGTTACAATTACAGCTTACTTCATACCATAAAAGCACGTACTATTATGCCATAACATAGATTAATATACCCAACATTCATTTATTGGACGATGGTGCAGATTGTGGCTCTGTCTATCGGACGTAAATCTTTTTCCGTTTTAAAAAAGCCATGTAACATTTAAAGGTTCTATATACGTTTAAAGCGACTTTCCATTCGGAATGTCATGGGACCTTTCCCTATGCTCACACCCACAAGATCTAAGTCCGATAGGGGATAGCGAACACTTTGTTTGTTCCTTGCACTTGTATAAATCATTTACTATTGTACGTAGATCGTTCAACTCCATTTGTGGTATTTGTTCTGAAAACTTTTGTTTAAATATAGCGTCCCATTTTAGCACCGAGTCTATATGAGGCGTGAACCTACAGTTTAAGGTGGAATCCGGATCACCGTAATAGTTGAAGTATCAAAGTGTGAGAGAATGAAATTTACGTCTCATGTAGTTTCAGTGCTGAGAAGGGACACTAAAGGCCAATAAATAAGGAAACAAACGAACGTACTGGTAAATGTCCTCCTTGGGCTACAGGTCTAATGCCGATGAGAAGTTGGGGTTCTCATTTTCTTGATATTCTTGTTCGGATAAACAGTAACATCGGTTAGATATAGCAATTGTCAACGTAGTTTTTGAGCCTAGGCCATCAGTTTATAGCAAATCGCACAAATATTATATTATTTGTAGCCCATAACATTTAATCCTGACATGATGAACAGACACTCCTGATTTCACATGTCTCTTCATCTTATGATATGGTATTGTTTTTCAGCTTACAATTTCTCTGCACCAAAACTAGTGGTGACCAGTTCTATTTTAAGTGGAAAGTCTAAGTATCAAAATTTCATTAATCTAACCTTAAGGGATTCGGAAATATGGATCTTAATATAATCACTGAAACTTTATCCTCTTTGCCATTTCCAAAATCCTTCTTTGGTGGCGACCATGCGCGTATATTACCTTAAATGTGCATTACCTGACTGACTAGGCTAGAACTCTTCTTGGACTAAATAAATAGTTAGCTCTCAAATGTTAAGATAAAAATAAAATATATGAACTTGGATAACTGAATTTTACATATTTAGTTCTGAATAATTCGTTAAAGAAATAGAGAACACAACACTGTTTGTTTCTAGAAATTCAGATCGGGTAGTTTGCCACCGTTTCTGATAAACACTTATAAAGTCGACGAACGGAACTATCCTTAGCAGATGCAAGCATCCAGAGTGAATTGCCGCCTTATCTTCAGAATCTCTAAATTGTGTTTCATGACTTTGCTCGTAAGATATTTCCAAAGAGAAAAATCGCACATAGGGAAATTCGGGAACTTTACAGGTAGCGTAGTTACATTCCAATCACAAAACTGTGATGCACAGGATCTAATAAGCCATTACTAAATAAAATGCTGTCCCTCCTGCAATAACTTAATGTGTTCGCTTTTAATCCACACTGAAGAATTGAAAGAGTGCTGAGAATATGCCTTTTAAAAGAGGTATATCTTCTGTTTTTATACCATTTAAAAATATGAAAATACACTGTAAATATTCAATGATCAGCCTTAAGTAATCATTCTGCACTATTTTATATCATACTCCCTAATATTGTATTTTCGAAGGGTTTTCTTTTATCTGGCTTCAATTCCATTCCCCATAATTTATCCAACCTTGAGACACTTCAAGAGCTGCTCAATTGGGTAGCATGGAAGTCCCATTTCGAATGTTAGAGATAATGGCAATTAGTGTTCCTCACGAGACGGGATTTGGGACTGTCTCATCGCGGAAAGGTGTTATGGAAATGATGCCTCTTCTCGTAAGCTCACCGCGAAAATTCTGTCCCGTCTCATCTCGCAAGCAAGAATATGTATTATTAGAGAGTATACTGTTATACTCACCTAATATTTTTTTCAACGTATATGCTTACTTTAACTCAGGTATGTAATGGAAAATGAAAGTCTACGCTATGTTTCTTGAAACCTTCGAGCGTATGCCTACCAAAAATTCCAGCAATACATCTACGTGGGCAACACTAATAACGACAGGAGACTTTGCACTGATAAAGTAATCATATTCTCCTATTTGAAGACGTATGACAGGCCTTCGTCCATTGTGGCCTTTAGCGCCATGAAGTTGAATATCTGTTTATGGTATCCAGTTCCATATTTTCGTGACCAATTGTTTTCAAAAAATTTGTATTTAATAGAATTATAAATAGTTTCAAATTCGTTATTATGCTGTCAGATGATTCTTCCTCAATTTACTCTTAAAAAAGTCCAATTTTATACAGCCATTATGGAGACAAGTATGTGTTTTATTAGTCAGTTGTTTGTTTAACTCGATGAAAGGATGGAAGAAGTTCACCTCGTCCTCTTTTAGCAAATAATGATCTTGCGGAAACTCCCTTCAGTTCTCTTGCCCTCCCATCTCGTAGTGCTACGCACCATGTATACGCAGCGGGTTTAATGGGGAAACTGCCGCTCTCCCACATTTGAAAGTGTATATATTATCTGACGTTTCTCTGTTTTTGGAAAATGTTATGCTGTCGTGCATTTTATTTGAGGGCGGTGAGTTTTTAACAGGAAATAGGTTATCCTAGTTCTAGAAATGAACAGGACAATAGTAATTGTTGTCAAACGGTTTGTCTAATGACATTTTTTTTCAATGGTTCAGCTGGTATTAAGAAGTGGTTTGTCGAGGGAAGGCCTTTCTTTCTCCCTTTCACTCGGATAGTTAAAAGCCGTATAAGTGTTGCCAAAGCACTAAAGCACTCAGTGTCTAACTCGAAGTTTGTCTTGTTAAAAAATGAAAAGAAAAAGTTGAAGTAGTTGGGATTATGTTTTCGACTGGTACTGATAAAGTTTGATGATTATATTTATCAGAAGTTTTAACGATGTTTCAGAAGCTATTTTCAGAGGGATAATAAGATACACAGCTGTTTCCAAATGAAGTATACAACATGATGTCGGTGGATTTTCTCGGAGTTTTCCCTTTCCTTCACAGTCTCGTTCCACTAATTATTCCAGTCATTCACATTCATTAATCATGTCTCATTGCGCTTAAAGGGCATTTCTGTGGGACGATAAGGATTTCATTTAATTTCAAGTGCAGTGTACAAAAATATTATTGAAGGAGTCACTTTTGGACTAAATGTGAAAAATTATTGAAATAATGTACCGGAGAAACATCATATTGGTTTACAAGGATATCTCACAAGTATTGCAATATTTTTGCAAACCTAACACAGGCGTGTCTATACGCCGTGCTCGATCATAAGTACGAAGTCAAACTGGCCCAAGAAGTAAGGTGACAAACGGACTATTTAACACTGAGGCCGTAACTCTTTCAGTGTCTTCGATCAGTTTTTTAGTGGCAATAACGATGAGTGTTCTAGAACATTTGATACGTCATACGTGAACTGTTATTGTAAGAATTCGAACTTCAGCATAACACTGCGCAGAAACTCAAAACATTTGTCACATGCAAAAGGGTAATGTGCAGTGAACAACACCACAGCAACTTGTTGGTTCCAGAAATTTCGTTGTTAAAATGTCGAAGATCAGCAAAGGTACGGCCGTCTCAAGGTAATAGATCTTAGCTCATACAACACGCCATTGGGGAAAATCCATCCACCAGTACACAATGATTGTCAGCCCAACTCGGGATGTCCTAGTCCGCTGTAGTGCCTTACTTGCACGAATTCTAGAAAACCATCAGAAACTGCCATATTATGCCACGTAAGTTGACTTCAACTCAGGCTCAGAGAAGAATGGATGCGTGCCGACAACTTGTGCAAAATCCAGGTGATTTGCATTTTCTAAACGAATTATCATATACGACGAAAAGTGAATGTTTTCCCGAAATCTGAATGTATGAAAACAGCGGTTGAGCAATGACCAACTTCCAGAGCCGGCCGTCAAACAGGTCCGTCTGGAACATGAAGTGCTCTGTGTGTTGTGGACTACCAAGGGTAAATCACTTCCGAGTCCGTTCCTAGTAACCATACCCTCAATGCCGACCTTTACTCTGAATAGTTGGAGTGGATTATGGTGCAGTACACCGGACATATTCTGCATTGATGAAACGAAAACGCATTGATTTGGGTTGAAAACTTGTAGCATTGATTGAGGTTTAGTACTAATAGTACCTAGGTACCAGGGGCGTCATTTAGAGAGGGCAGGAGGGGGCAATCCCCCCCAAGAGTTTGAGGAATACATATACTCTAATCGATTGTCTACTAATATATTAGTACAGAAGGTGAAAATCTTATGTCGGCGGTGCTCTTGCCCCCCTCAACAGAAATCTGAAATGACGCTCCTGCTAGGTACAGTTTTGTGCTCAGATATTTCAGATTTGCCGACTACCTCAAACCTTGATGGGTACAATCCTTAGCTTCATAGTGTATAACGTTTATAAGTGTTGTTTAACCTTTATAAGTGGAATTGTAAGTGTAGGCGACAGCCCTGGGAGCCAAAGTAAGGGAACGCAAAATTCGGGAGGAAAAAAGAAAAGAAGGAAAGGAAAAAAGAGAGGAAAACTAGTCTGATCAACATATCAGTACAAATTCTATGTACTTAAATCCTTTCCTATAGTGTTACTCATGTTAGGAAAATGCATGTGCACATGTATATATAAAATGGAAGGAAAAAAGTAATAAAAAGTGCTCAAAATCAAGGAAAAACGGGATTTATTTTCGAAAATTTTGTTGCGCTTCGCGCAACCATGGTGTCACTTCACAGCTGGTCTGTCGACCTCACTCATATGTACGGGGGCACCGTCATATACTCTCGCCCCCGGGCGCTGATTTTGCATAACACGGCACTGTTTATAATTCAAGGACCCGCTATTATTGATGTAACTTAGAATTATAAAAACGCTTCAATTTTTTAAAAATAATTCTCAGTACAAATAGGTCTAAATATGAAGTACGTAATGCTATCACCTATGTGAAATTTGAATAAGCGCATGCATAGATACATGTTTTAAGGCAATATTCTTGAAAATTGAATTAATTTTCACTTTTTTATTCGATTTATTTTTTTTAAAGGAAAGTATGTTTCAAAAATATTTTTAAGTTATTTTTTACTTTTTAGTTATAAATAAATACATTTTGTCATTAAAGGTTTTGTTTGTTTTCTTTTTTACATGCTTGTCGAGAGGGACCGGGGTAGCTCAATGGTAGAGCGTTTGCCTCTAATGGATACGGTCCTTGGTATGATCCCAGCTCGCGCCAAGTGAACTTTGTGGTAGACGTAGGTTCTCCCGTTTCTTCCCACTTTCTTCATTCCACCATTTCCTTCATTTCTCATCATCACCGTCTCATTTAGCCTAACTGGCATATTCGTGGGACGTAAAGCTCGAAGATTTCATTTCATGCTTGTCGAGACTTGGTGTCTTTCGATACTAGCTATAGTATTATGTGAGGAAGAGATTCCAAAATTACACACACACAAAAGGTTTTGTTTTGGTCGGGTGGGGTAAAATAAAGAAATATGACTAACAGTAAAAACAAAAATACCCTAAGTGGTTCGCTATAATCCATTACAATCAATCACGCCTAATGGTTTTACAGTCTTAACCTTCATTTTACCCACAAAAAGATCCCTTTCTTTTGTGCATTTTATAAAACCATTAATTGTGGTTTTTACGCTTATTATATGTTTATATATGTTTTATGTTATGAGATGTTTTTACATTCAATCAGTGCTTGAAGTGTGATCGCGTGCAGAATGAATCAAGAGAGAGGGCACTTCGTCGTATTTCGAAGGGTCCCCAGTTCGTGGAAGTAAATGTCAAGACATACTAATTTGCTTACTCACATACTATAGTACTTAATATATTTTAATTAAAACTAAAAACTGACTATAATTTATTGAAAATGAATTGCTGTGATCGAATTTTAGTTTTAATTAGACCTAAGACAAAGAAATTTCAAAGCGATAAAAGCATCACCCATATATCTAAATTAAATACTGTAATACTATAGTTAATAAGGATACGTTGTTTTATGTGATGTGTTATGTGCACTGGTGCATCAAAGTATACTGTACATGCCAACTTCAGAGCATTTTGGTTCCATAACGAAGTAGAATATGTATAGTTAATAGAGATCAGTATTAGCAACTAAATTAATTCAGTAAATATATAGAAATATATATAAGTGACAATGGAATATTATATTGTCACCCGTCTCAAGTTGCTGTACAAAATTTAATCGTTGTGTGACGTTGGGAAGTGAGTTAAATTAAGATTACGAGATTTGGGGACACGGTTGACCTATTTTAAGTTAAAGAAAAATCATATATAAAAATCATATGTATCTTTGAATCTTATTCTACGACAATGGTTTTCAAACTTTTTCTCAAGTCAGAACCACTTTTTACTAGTGAAAATGTTATGCGGACCACAATACTGTTGTCCCCATTGAAAGCAAATTTGTAACTAGATGAACCTGTGCTGTCTACTCAGCGCATCATTCTTCTCTCACTTCCTCACTATATCTGTCTATTTCCCTTTACACACACAAATAAACGACTAGGTAGACGACTTACAAAGGGAGAAAAATATAAATGTAGCTTTTAATATATAGGCGTTGGGTTGAATTTGTGGCAAACTTGGAGAAGTAACAGATGATGTCAAATGGAATTTTTTTCTTATAAATCCATATCCGTCCGAGTACGCCTCATTGCGGCTCTTGAGGCCTTTGAAGTTGCCAGGCTGCAATAGGCTTTGCCATTCAGTTTTAAGCAAACGCCTGCAATGTCCGTCAACCCGCCATACGTAACTCCTCCACTGGTTGCTTAACACAAGGATATAAACGTTAGCTTCGGCCTAGCGACAGTGTTAATCTTATGGGTTAAAAACGACCTATCAAATGTTGAATAGAAAAATAATGGCACTTTTAAAAAAAATGAATGAGAACTAGCAGGTGAATTCAAAATTGGAAATAGACCAGTGAAAACAGCACATTTCTAGAGCCTGTGGTCTTCCAGATCTCATTGTCAGAAGAAATTGGTCACAAATATATAAACATAGCATTTTAATATACAGATAAAATAATCTTTTGAGTATTCTTTAATGCTAGTATACTTGTATTTTTAAAGTAGTATTAATTAATTAACAGGAATAATGGGAGTTAATTAATATTCCCGTTATTTTGTATTGATATTAATAGAAGAAAGTTATTTGAATAATTGAAGGCTATAATAAATATTTTGTAGAGTAGATAAAATGATACATTTCATACATTCATAAAATGTCAATCATGAGAGAGAAAGAGAAGGGAGACTTGCTTGCTTATGTAGGTCACTCAAAACTTCCAAACTCTGGTTTTCTCAGCTATTGTGTGAGACACGAAATTCATTTAATTTTATCACTAGGAATGCAATGGATATACCCGATTGCAATGAAATGAGCTGAGCGAGCTTAAACTACGTAATCAGGAAGCGTTTTTCGGTGATTATTCCTCGATGGTACATCGGATGTTTTATTTCGACCTATGTTGTCACTCAGCACGACATACTCTATCAGCGTGCTAAGTTTGGTTGAGATCGGCCAAACGGTCTAGGAGTAAGCGTTTTTCGGTGATTATTCCTCGATGGTACATCGGATTTTTTATTTCGACCTATGTTGTCACTCAGCACGACATACTCTATCAGCGTGCTAAGTTTGGTTGAGATCGGCCAAACGGTCTAGGAGGAGTTCGCGGACAACCAAACGGCTAACCCGAGTATAAGAGCTTCGCTTCGCTCAGCTCAATTATTATTATTATTATTATTATTATTATTATTATTATTATTATTATTATTATTATTATTATTATTATTATTATTGTTGTCTAGTATTACTTCTTTTGTATCTTTTCTCTGTGTGTATGTCCCTTAAAAGTTTTT
Organism: Thermobia domestica; assembly: GCF_964235325.1. Lineage (NCBI taxonomy): Eukaryota > Metazoa > Arthropoda > Insecta > Zygentoma > Lepismatidae > Thermobia > Thermobia domestica. The sequence continues at coordinate 101,247,615 of NC_137455.1, forward strand.
CTTGTTTTCGTCCTACATACAATATGTGACTCTACTAATGCTGCAAATACTACTGTATATTGTTTTGACTTGTTACCTACCTTAGAGTTTTTCCAACGAATTGCACCTTGCATGATGCGAAAAAGACTGGAGACATTTATTTCGGGTTGGCTGCACTTACGAGACCGAGGGACAAAGTGCAGAAGGAATATGCAAGAGTAGTGAGTGGGAGGACGGTCATCCAGAAAACACACATCTGTGTGCCAAATGGTGAGATGAGAGAGAAAGAGTGACTGGAGGATAGAGAAAAAGGGAGTAAGAGAGAGAGGGGGGGTTGTGTATGCTTGTGTGTGTGTGTGTGTGTGAGTATGTATGTGTAGCAAGGGTGTCATGAAAGCGATGTTGCCATATAGTTATTGGATGCACCACATTAAATTGTGTTGGCCATGAACTTCACCGACGAGCAATAAGTAAACGAGAAGCTCACTCACGTTCAACTTGTTCCTTCGTAGGGCAGTTCTACATATAACGGAATTATCTTTCGGAAAATATATGTATTCCTCATACATTGCACATGGCCTTCAGTTTGTTTTTACGCTATTCGTGCTACACCGATTTACTGCTGTAGAAATTACCGTGTAAGTCTATCAGTTAAACAAACTAATCAATCGTAACACAGTGATTGATTAATTCCCTTTTTAGCACCGAGCCTGTATGAGATGGAATCTAGTGCATAAACTGGTATCCGAACCGGGAATCGAATCCGAAACCACGAGCACTGACTACTCCTGAAGTGACAATTAAATGCACATATTATAATCCATTGCTTCATATTAATATTGTAAACATTTTTCAAGAAGTTTTCAAAATACAAAAATAATTAAAATATTAAAACGTTTAAAATAGTTGGCATTGTACGTACAATACACAGTATCTCCGTGATAACAAACTGAAGGCTGAACAAAGGAGTCACTGAAACGAGGCGAAACTGTACTGATCATCAGTAACTTACATGATTATGGTAATTGTAAAAACTTAATGCATAATATGACTGTAGAAATCGAAAGATTAAGTTGGTTGACTAATTTTGTTTTAATGGTATTACCAATTCATGGCGCTCATAACTAGAGGGCTAATCTCTTTGCTGGAGCAAGAAACCCTGAGGAGAAAAGGCTACGCAGAACCAAACCGGGGTACCGTATATAGAGGGGTCCTGGTGTTGTAAGGGGGTCTATCGTGCTTCAAGCTTCAACCTTACATCTACAAAATAATTCGCTGATTGTGGGGCTCCATAAATACCCTCTTGCTTCCGGGCTCCGAAAAGATTCGTTACGGATCTGAATTCCACATATGCACGAACTGAGCAATTATGAATTCATTACATAGGTAGTCGCTTGCACACATCAGTTATAGTTTGAACACAAACTCAACCAACTTTTTCCCCCCTTTTATTTAATAATCAGGATCAATGGGTGACATTGTTCAAGAGAAGAAGAGGCCAATTTTCTTGAGGCTCGCAGTGATAATGTCAAGGGATTAACTCTGCAACTTTGCAATGTTTGATTCATTGGGAGTCCAATCGTGACCCTAATACCTTTGGAGAGTTTTACTGCTGGTAGGAATAATTGGTTTTGTGTGTAATTCTACTTTAATATTCCTTTAATATAAAGCACGTGACTTCCTACAGTGTCAAAGAGCCAAAATCTTCAAAGAGAGTTACTTACCTCCCGAATTGCATTGAGCGAGCTTAGGCCAGTAGTTAGCCTTTGCTCTGCGATCGGGAGGTTCCAGGTTCGAGTATTGGTAGCCAGTTGACCTGACTGAGGTTTTTCTCAGTTCCACTAGGCGAGTGGTGGGATACTTGTAAATATAGCCGCAGGCCTTGTTGTTATTGTTGGAGATAGTCAATAACTCACTAAATTGGCTTCTCAAGCCACAAGTAAAGATTTTGCTTTATATTATTTTTTTTTCTACGTTGGCCTACAGGTTCTTTTTCCCAAGGGATTCCGATCTGAAATTCAGCGTACTCACACAAGTCTTGTTGTCCCACCCACCTTAAAAAAATAAATAAATAAATAAATAAAAAGAATTCGTGATGTAATGTTCACAATGTGTTTTAGAGAGACAACTCATAATGTGAAGTTCCTCGTTTTGCATATATTACATATTGCTACTTCAAGATTTTAAAAAATGAAAACACATATTTAATGAAGAGCAATTGCTTTCATTTCAAAGCAAAACAGCAACCAGTTTAAAGGTACTGTAGTTCGAGAAGAGCAACACGTGTAACTAATCTTTCATATTGCACGTTGATTACCCTTCCTTCTTGTAACCTGCGGCTTGCATTTAACTTGAAAGAGTGCCCGGTTATTATGAATAGCACTTCCTCGACAACTGGATAACGAGTTATCACCGAAATACACGTGTAATAGATTTTTATCGTTATACTTTGTGGGTGTGCGTCTATTCATCCATTCTTAGCTGTAACATTGTGTTACAAAACTTTTATATACTTCCCATCGAATGGGGAAATTATTTTTATCCGAAAGAAGCTCATAGGTCTATATAAGAGGAGAAGGCGATAATAAGGCGTGATGGAGTGTGGGAGGTTTGGAGGATGTGGGGTGATAATTGGGTGTGACCCCGGTTAACCTTACGTCAAGTGTTGGTGCCCGGTTCTTTGCTGTGATTGGCAGGTGTATTTGCATTTGAGTTTGTGTTTGAGGACGTGTATGTGAGTGTGCGCGCGCCTTGTTCAAAAGACAGCAGCTGTTTTACTTCCCACGGCGTTGTAGAAACTTCATTTTCCTCGTTCCCTATAGACAACACAGATAAAAGAAAAAAATCAAATAATGTAGAGTACGAGTTTTTTTTCTTCTTTTCTATATACATACTTCTGAACATACTTTAAAAATAAGTAAAAGTTAGCCTAGTATCAACATTTTGAAAGAAAACTAACAATAATAAATAATAATTAGATAATAGTAGTAATAATACGAGGTGTTTACCTGTACACCTTAAGATTTTTTTTCGACACTAAATTACGCTTCAGTGCAGAATAAATGTAAGTTATACAAATAAATGACATATCAGCTATTTTCAGGATACCCGAGAATTGCTTTGAACATCCTAATCGGCAAATCGCCTGTTTCAGAGGTTTTCTTTGGTCAATCCATTCTTGATTGAAGAACGTGTTGTTACTCATACAACTTCCATTTACTCTTGTTTCATTGTTACATCATGTCATGTTGCTGCATCATAATGCCGCAACAAATTTATTTTCTCAATAAATGCAGTTCCTACATAACTGAAGATGTGTAATATTGTATAGAATTAGCTACGCACGGGTCGTATCGCTGTGGATTTGGGTGGGATTATGCAGTTCTTACCTTGCCGCGATGGCGCCATAAGTAATATTCCGCCATGTACATAGCTATACCCTAACTACTTGCGAAAAGTCATTCAAAGCAGAGTTATACTGCATGGTGTCGAAATAAAGTTGATTGACAGCAAATAAAAGGCTATTTATCAGATTTTGTAATTGTGACCATTGTTCCAGTTTATTATGAATAAAGTTTCGTATTCGTATTTAAATAACTGAGTGAGTTGAAAAAAGTTAACAACATTAAGTTTAAACACCCTTTATTCAAATGTTTCCTATCTTAATTAAGTTAGAATTAAGAGTATATTTAAAGTGCTGGATTTGTAGCTTTGTATTTATTGAAAAATTAGTCTACGTATGTGTACAGTTCACATTGCCTATAGTGGACGACAAATATAGAGGAAATCACCGAGAAAGATGGAAGTAACATCAGAAGAACTCTTTAATTTGTGTATGGTGCTTATATAGTCATCAACAAGTCTTATACCATGATTAGCAGGTCTCATATTACAAAATTGCAAATGAAAAACTTCCATACTTATCAAGAACTGTGCTATTAAAATTATTTCAGTAATCATGGCATGACATTTTTAACTTAACTCATGACGTCTAGGTTAAAGAGACAGATGATCAATGATTGATTTTATTTTATTTTGAGTTTACCGTCCCTTATAGCATCGAGGCTATATGAAACATAGACCTATAGCTTAACTTGGGATCTGAACATGAACTCTCGCTGAAAATCAAAACGGCTCTCCCACGCCACAGGCACTTACGCTAACCGCTGATCTACGAGGGAGCTCCGGATGATCAGTGAACGGGAATGATTACGAAATGGTGGAATGAGAATGTGGGAGAACCTCGAGATAAATTTGTACACAGTGGTCTGGGATCGGACCAGACATCCCTCGCACCAGAAGTAAGCGCTCTACAACTGAACCCCATGCCCTCTAGTGTTACCGACAAGATTTCTCATCTCGTAGACAATACTATTACCTCTATTTCAGTAATTGTTTGTTGTCAGAGTAATTATTTTGTTGGGTTAAAAACATTCAAGATCGGTGTTACTCCAATTTTAACAGCTCCAATTTACAGGTTAAAGTATCGGAAACTGAACTAAATGTAACTGTACAACTTAATAAAAACATTCACTCCTACATGCTGTACTCACAAATTGTATGGAAATGGAACCAGTGGAACAATTGTATCCATGTTGTTTGCCGAAATAAATATCAGATCTGTGCTACGTAGAGGTAATTTGGATGTGTTATGGCGCTTGGTGAGTGGAATAGTGAGCGGGTCGGTTAAATAGATCTTAAAGAAGAAGAGTGTTTAGTTTTAGTGTCTGTAACCATTCTTCTTTTTGTAGATATAACTTCTTTTCTATTCTCTTTAATAGTAGCCGTCAGTGTTCATTAAAAAGGAACATAAGGGGGAAAAAGAAATAAATAAACCGAGCAGATTTTCGCGGCAGAGGTAAAATGGAAATATTTGCGTTTTGTATGACGAATGGGCTGTCAAAACTTTTTTTTTAATGCTTCTCTGTGAATTCTACATAACAAATCATGAGTTAGGGTAAAGCGGGGTTGGATGAATTCGTGTAGGGTCCAGCTGCTTGCTTCCACCGACAGTAAGCTGAACAACGGTGAAATGTGTGAGTTTCAAAGTGAAAGAGAAGTTTTTTAGGGGAAGGAAAGCCATTATCACTCTCTTAATGTTCTCATTAAACTTTCGATAGGTGGCTGCAATGCTTACACTTCAGAAAAACATCTAGAAGGAGCGCAAGGGGAGGGCGTTTTTCGTTTGTTTTCCCAATTTGGCGCCATATGAAAGTCCAACGAAAAGAAGTGGATTTGTATAAACTACCGCAGTGTATAAGAAATGGCGCTTCTTCGGCAAAATGTTGCCACGCTGCATTTGTTTTTCCTTTGTGGCACGTGGGCTCCTTCTGTTGTGTTATGTTTGTATACACACAACTTAGAGAGAACTCATATATTTCTTTTGTGTATTGCACTTTCTTATATGATGAATACTACTTGCGACTGTAATAGTTTCCGAAAGAAAGAAAATAGAACATAAACTGAACATTAACATGTGGAATTACGTCTTTTACAAAACTCGGTTAATATGTGTAAACATTCTTCTGTAAACAATATTAAAAAAAAAAAAAAAGTTTTATGATATTTTTGAGTTTATTTTGCTATCAAAATGGCAAGTTTGTCGAAGTTAGGTAAAAACAAATGAACAGCAGATATTTTTTCTGGCTCTACTTAAAAAAAATAGAGTGGGCAAACGTGAAATAAATGATATAAGGTTATTAATGCTATGTTTAGAAAAATAAGACAAAATATGATGATAACCTATCAGACTCATACGCAGAAATAAGGAATTCTTTCTTTGTTTGAAGTGTATTATCGAAACATGTAAGAACTATTCAGAAATTATATATATTTTAAATGAAAAGTATTTAAAAAACTTTTTTTTTAATGGACAACCCAAAGTTAGGTGATAGATGTGGTATCAGAAGTTGGATGTCATAGAAAATAATTTCGAAACAAATAAACAAAAATGCTTTGTATGTCCTCCATTTTCCCCTACCTTTTCTGATTCTAATTTTTTTGCCGCCAAATGTTTCGTGGTCGTAATGACGGCTGAATAGCTACTTACTATATGATAGTAGTATGATTAGGATTCGAAGTTTTGTGTTTTTACAAAAGCAATTTTAGCTAAAGCGTTTTTCACAGTCCTTTGCACCTTTCAAAAACAAACCGCGTAACTTGATGTTGTATCACTGCGCTCACGACTATTTGCTGATTGGTGAAGAGGAAATTATTTCGTCTGTTTCCCGCAATATTTCTGCTGCAGCACGTGCATGAATTTCTGCTACTGTGGTGTGCATTACTCGTCTCACTCTCACAACATTGCCGTGATATAAGGCAAAATACCCAATACTATATAATCCCCCCTTCTTTAAGAGCAACTGAACATTGTTATTTTTTTCCAAACTGTAATTATATTAGGGATGCGCACGAGTCGAGACATGTCTCGAATCTCGACTCGACTCGACTCGAATTCGAGTCGAGATTCGAGTCGAGACACACTTTGTAAAATTCGAGACGAGTCGAGACAAACGTATTTCTCGACTCGAATTTTCGAGTCGAGACTCGAGTCGAGTCGAGACAGCTGCTAAAAATCTCGACTCGACTCGAATGTCTCGAAAATTTTTCTATAATTTTTAATATTATTTTGAAGAAAGTGCTCGCTCAGAAACACTCGGCACGAGTATTTCGGAAACTGCAGGACTTGTCAGGTGTTCGAGGAGTGCTGTGGTGATTGTCTTCAGCAAGTGGCGAAACCAAGGGGAAAAGACGTCCAAATGTCGAGGGGTTGGGTGCCCCCACCTCATTACAGATGTCGAACGTTCTAGTCTGGGCAGATTGGTAAAACAGAACAGGCGGCGAACTGCGTCGGAACTAAGATCAGAGTTTAATGCTGGGCAAAGTACAAGTGTATCTGAACTAGTTTTGTCAAATTTCCGGAAATTTTGAACCTGTTTTTTTTAAAACGTTTTTTTCGATTTTCTGGAAAAATTGAAAAAAATAAATATGTTTGTATTAGGTTAATTTTACTAGTAATGATATCTTTTTTTTTAAACACGGGAACAATTTAAGTTCAAAAATTTCAATATTGCGAATATTAAAAAATAGCACTCGAAAATAAAATTATTCCAATTATTATCTATATATTAAAATACTAGATTTACGCGTACGTTTCTCCTCACAGAAAAGTTTATATGTTTGTCTCCAATCCTTTCAACAATGAGACCTCGAACCCACAAGTGCTAGAAACGTGCCGTTTTCATTTGTCGATTCCAAATTTTATGTAAATTGTCCAGTCCTAATTGAATATTTTTGTAAAAAAAAAAAAAAAAAAAAAAAAAAACATGGCCATTAGTTCTTTATTGCATTTATAGGGGTACACAAGAAGTACTGTGGGGGCGCGGTGGCTCAGTGGTAGGACGTTCACCTCCGGTGCATGGGGTCCCTGGTTTGATCCCAGATCGCGCCGTGTGGACTTTGTGGTGGACAAACACCATGCTCGTGGGTTTTCTCGGGGTTCTCCCGTTTCCTCCCACTTTCTTCATTCCACCATTTCATTCATTTCTCATCGTCACCGTCTCCTTTAGCCTAACCGGCATAACCGTAGGACGTAAAACTAAAGATTTCATTTCACTAGAAGTACTGAAATTTTTGAAAAAGTAAAGCATCATACCCTACGAGTTATATATTCCAACATCACATAGTTGTATATAGGGGTTGTATATCTGTCAGGCGTTTGTCTCATGGCCAAATGATAATGAAAACGAAGGATAACAATTTCTCCAGTCTCAGATTAATCTTCATTGTTTGGAGAGTTCTTTTTTTCAATAAACACCGTTTATCACTGACATAATTAATTGTGTGTGTACTTTATTTACTTATTAAATAATGCATGCAAATGCATGCATACACGATATGGGCATTCAGTAAATGGATACTTGAAAATTTGAACTCAATTATCTATACAAGCCGGCTACGGGTGCAGTGCAAACTACTCTTTGGATTGAGCTTCTTACCGGATGTGTAGCCTACCGAAGGACCACACAGATGTTATCGAAACTATTGTGCTTTGTGTTTTTTTGTATGCTTTGGCAGAAAGTTCTGTAGATATCGAAGCCCGCCAGTGAAGCCATCTAGCATCTTGGTGCTAGATCTAGCATAATTCACTCCCATCTAGCATCTTGACTTTAGTATCTTGGCAAAATCTCATTCTTTCCTCTGGAGAACAGAAAAAGAACGAAAATTTAGATGGCTCACTGAGCGTTGGGAATTACCCTTAGTTGAAGCGATGGTTGGAGTAATAAAACCAGTTAGTATTTCCGCTGTTGTATTGTTGAATTCACAGAAATGTTCAAAAATAAGCAAAACGTGACTCTGTACAAGATGTTTACTTACCCATAGTTTTATTATTGTCAACTGAACCCTGAGTGTCTGGGATGTTTCTGTCCCTTCTCACTTTACAACTTGAGAGGGGTGGGGGGTATGACCGCTAAAAGAAATGCTTCAGTGCTGCGTCGGAAGCGGCATGTTTTGTATATATTTCTTCCCCTGATTCTCTTTCCAATACAGAGAACCGACTCTTTAAATGAAGAAAGAACCCTGAACCCTCCCGAAAATGCAAAAATGAATGATGCGACAAATAACAAATCTATGGATGAATCAAATAATGCAGATACATGAGAAGATGATGACGTGTGTCTTGTAATTGTTATATTAATATCCACTGGATTAAGTGAAAGTATAAAATGGATTTGATGACTGCCAAATTGACGTCACCTTGGTAAGTCATTATTTTTTAATATTTAGTAATATTAAATTAGATTATAGTTTAGCGTCGTTTTCAGGAGCAAAGCTCTACAAGACGTGAACGTACAGTTTAAAGTCGTATTTGAAACACATATGCTCCTACCATGAATCAAACCTCGTTCGAGAAAGGCGCATACGCTAACCACATAGCAACGGGGAGCCCAACATTTAGTGATATGTATATTAAGTTGTAAAATTATATTCGTTTAATTTTCACTAATATAATCTTCACAATGTAAAGCATTCGCTAGGCACGTTATCTTGTTTAAAAACAAAAAGCCTATCTCTTATGTTTCCGTCTCGGGGTTGGACTGCGGGATGATAGAAATCCGAAAGAGATGTTTATATTATGTTTTGTGCAGTAGATCTGCTCCTTCATAATCTCCGTGTTTGATAAGAATGAACCTCCCTGGCTCACGAAAATGTACACGTAATATAACAAATCATGCACATTAAATGCCAGACTAATATAGCAAACATTGAAGATGCCCCCCTAGAAAATTTTCTTCGGCCGCCCATATCTGGAGGTACACAATTTCGCAACTTAGTGGATACGATGTGGATGTATTCAAAGTCTACTGATTTACCCATAAAATTTAAATTTTATAACAATATTCTCAGTGAATACTATTATGGAGAACTATTTTTTTAATTCGATCGCTTTTTTTTTTTTTTTTTGTTCACCAGGTCTCGGTAATCGTCTGGCACGAAAAATGAAGTTTCTACAAGTGTTTCCCCAGCATTTTTTTTTTTTTTTTGGAGAAAGGGGTCCTCCAGGATTGTTATTGAGGGTGTAATTCCTACGTTTGTTATATACATATATAGATATAGATAGATATAAATATAGAGATACTGCGTATATATATATATATAAAGATAAGTAGGAGCGGGTCTTTAAAATTAGTTCGGAAAGATAATATGAAAATCTGGCATAATTTGCAAGAATCTATCTAGTCTAATATATATAATATATATATATATATATATATATATATATATATATATATATATATATATATATATATATATACAGGGGCGGATCCAGGATATGATGAAGGGAGGGGCTAAACCATATTTTGCCGTTTTATCCAGTGTAAAACAGGATTGAAGCCCATTTTATCCAGTGTATACCTCATCGTCAAGGGGGGGGGGCTACAGCCCCTATAGCCCCTCCCTTGGATCCGCCACTGTATATATATATATATATTGTGTTTGTTTGTGTTTGTCTGTTTGTATGCGGCCTGGGGACCAGACGAGTGGACCGAGAGTTACCAAATTTTAGTCAGGGGTACCCTGGCCCAGGCCCCAGATCAAGACGATTTTTTTTTTTAATTCGGAGCAGGAGGTCTCAGGGGGCGCTTACAGGGACATGTAAAAGTGGTAGAAAATGGCCGATATTACTGTCGAATTCGTAGTTTTCGCGGTCGCTGAAAACTCTGATCACATTAACTTACAAATTCACCCTATTCGGGCCGGGGGTCACCTGGGGGATCGGATACCGAGACAAGTAAAAGTAATCCAAAATGACCGATATTAGTGTCAAATCCATAGTTTTCGCAGTCGCTGAAATCAATGGTGACAATTCCATTAGCGATGATATGCAAATTCAGCTATAATTGTATGCGGACCGGGAAAAATCTTTAAGTTTCTACGTCCCACGATTATGCCGGTTAGGCTAAAGGAGACGGTGATGATGAGAGATGAGTGAAAGGGTGGAATGAAGAAAGTGGGAGGAAACGGGACAACCCCGAGAAAACCCACGCACACAGTGTTTGTACACCACAAAGTTCACTTGGCAGGGGCTGGAATCGAAGCCGGGACCCCAAACACCAGAGGTGAACGCTCTACCACTGAGCCACCGCGGCCCCCAATGAAGTTGGAAGCTGGTCAGTCATGGCGGGAGGTGCCACATGCCATAGGAGTGGCACAAAGTGTGATTTCCCGATTGTGGAATCGATTTCAAATAACTGGAAGTGTTCGAAGAAGACAAGGACAGGGCCGTCCACTAGCAACTAAAGCCAGAGACGATCGTTATCTGTTGTTAACAGCCCGTCGAAACCAGAATAACACTCTGCTACCGCGAGCCTTCCGAACAACAACAGGACGCATAATATCTACTCAAACGGTCCGCAATCGCCTTCGAGAAGGTGGTCTCTACGCACGTAGGCCAATGGTGTGTGTCCCATTAACTGTACGACACCGTGTTGATCGAAGAGCGTAGGCGGAGGAACATCGTGGGTGGGGACGCAATGAATGGGGCAATGTTTTGTTCTCTGACGAGTCTCGATTCAGGGTAGAGCCTAATAATCGACGTGTTTTCATCTGGAGAGAGTGTGGAACACGACACAATTCCATGTTTGTGCGAGAAAGATCCCAGTATCATAGTGGTGGACTGATGGTGTAGGCAGGAATCAGCATTGGTGAGCGTACTGAGCTCCACATCATCCGAAATGGCTCTTTGACGGCTCTCAGATATAGGGATGAGATCATGAAAACTCTTGTTCTTCCTTATGCTGGTGCCATTGGTGATTCGTTCCTTTTTATGGATGACAATACTTGTCCTCACAGAACTCGGTTAGTGGATGAGATGCTGATGGTATCGCTCGGATGAAGTGGCTAGCATGCTCTCCGGATCTCGTTCCAGTTGAGCATGTCTGGGATATGCTTGGCAGACGAATTGCCGCTAGGCCAGTAAATCCAACAACCATTCCAGAGCTGGAAGTCGTTCTTCTGGATGAGTGGCACAACATCCACCAAGAACTCATCGATAATCTGATTGAATCCATGCCACGCAGGTACGAGGCTCTGTTGGCTATTCGAAGTGATCATATGACATATTAAGGAACAATCAGTGTTGTTGCTTTGCCTGTTTATGGGCAGTTCGAGAGATGCACACATAACCGTTTTGTGTCATGAGCCATGTGAACAAGGTTTTCCGTGCCCCAACACCAGTATGTGCCCCATTTTTCTAGTGTATCTTAAAGCATTCCTTCTTGTATGATATATATGAGTCAAACACAAGCTTATTCATACACTATCTTAAGGTCTTGTGTGATATTTCAGCTGAACCCCTAATTTTTTTGAGCATTATATACAGTCTCGTACATATATATATATATATATATAGTGGCGGATTCAGGATATGATCAAGGGAGGGGCTAAACCATAGTTTGCAGTTTTATCCAGTGTAAAGCAGGATTGAAGCCCATTTTATGCAGTGTATACTTGAGTGTGAAGGGGGGCTATAGCCCCCTTGGATCCACCTCTGTATATATATATATATATATATATATATATATATATATATATATATATATATATATATATATATATATATATACATGATCGAAAATGGCCTCGAATCCATACTCGCTGAGATGAGCAGAAGATGCCGTTTAAATCCACAAATTCAGCCCCATTAGTACTCTAAGGAGGATGGTGACATGTAAAGATAATTGAAAATTATCGATATTAATGTCAAATTCATAGTTTTGGGGCTCCACAAGTTCATTAGTGACAGTTTTGGTGCCTTTTGTGTCCAAAATGAAACGTATTCTCCTCGTGCGAAAAACGGATATTCTGCTAGTCTGTAATAATAACTAACGGAAGTTTCACTTAATATATTTCCCGCTGCTCAAATTTACTCACTTGTGCGGTATATGTGTGTAAAGTAGAATTAAAACCTGTTGCTTTAAGTATTTTTCCGTTAGCGAAATACATTGTATATACAGTAGGACGTCGATAATCCTAACGTCAAAAATCCGAATGCGGTCCCTAGAAGCTTTTTACATTTTGTCTTAACGCTAGCGATAAACAAACAATAGCGTGTCCATCGACGTTATGTGAAGTCAGTGTTTTTTACAAAAGTTCATTTATATGTAATTGTTTGTCATGTATTTTTATTTTTTCTTAGGCCTATAAGTTTTAAGTATGACTTACAAGAACAGTGTTATTTAGAGTACAAGCAAGTTCTTCAGAAACATTAAATGTAAGTAGCCTTACGTACGGTATTGTAATTACTGTATGTACTGAATAACCACTGTATCGATAGAAGAACATACCGTACAGTATGTAAGCCTAAATGACATTTTCTTGGTCATTTTCGAAAATCCGAACAGTTTTTAAATCCGAACACCTGTGGTCCCAATTAGTTCGGATTTTCGACTTCCCACTGTATATGTTGCAGACATGTTACAGCAAGTAAGATTACTAGCATCAGGCTAACAAATAGTTTTTAAACTACATTTTCCTGTTTTTGCCAATATTTCCGAACAAACGATTTTTTCTAATGGTTTCAAAATTTCCGGAATTTTACATAGAACAATCAAGATATCTCTATGAAATATATGTTTGATTTAACATATTAACTAAAATGATTCTGTGATTAAATGATGATTCTGATAATACCCAAATTTTTCGTTTTTTCCCCAGCTCGGAAAAACAGTAAAAACACTGTTTTTTTAACCCAAAATTTCCGTTTTTTTCACAGGCCTTCACAACACTAGTCTGAACACACACTCCTAACGATGGCGAATGTTAACACCACGACATCGGCAACTATAACTAAAATGAACACGTGACCATCGCCACTAGACCTTGGCACAATGGCAGAGCGTTGCATTGTCTGATGAATCCCGATATCTTCTTCATCATGACGATGTGAGGGTGCGAATCCGTAGTGTTCATAGGGAACAGCTCCTTGACATCTGTACTGCGGGACGGAGACAAACTGGCTGCGGCTTAATTATTATCTGGGGAACATTCAGGTGAGCATCTATGTGTCTAGTGGAGCTTGAGCAAGGCACCATGACGGCCGAGGTATCGCAATCTGCTTGCAGACTACGTACACCCCTTCATGACGGCCATGTTTCCCATCGGTAGTGGCATTTTTCGACAAAATAATGCACCATGTCGCAAGGCCAGAAGTGTGATGGAGTGATTCGAGGAACACAGGAGCGAGTTCCAAGTGATGTGCTGGCCCCCAAACTCTCCGGATCTGAACCCAATCGATCACATCTGGGATGTGATTGAACGTGACGTAAAGGTGCATCACCCCCTCCCCGGAATTTACGGGAATTAGATGACCTGTGTGTGCATATGTGGTGCCAACTCTCTCCAGCGACCCACCGAGGAACATTGCGACTATGCCAAGACGCGCTGCCGTTGTTATTCATGCCAAAAGGTGGATATACTAACAATTAGGTAGGTAGACATAACGATCTGGCTGATGTGTGTGTATATTTTAACTCGTATATTTTGTCTCGACTCGAATTTCGAGACGTCTCGACTCGAATTCGAGTCGAGTCGAGACAGAGACTGTCGAGTCGAGACACGAGTCGAGACAGCAACATATTTTCGAGTCGAGACACGAGTCGAGACAACATTTTCTCGAGTCGAGTCGAGACAGGCTTAAATCTCGACTCGACTCGACTCGAACGCATCCCTAAATTATATATGAAATTACAATGAGTTATGTCAAATTATCAACTGAACGATAAAGAGATGGTGCTGGTATGTAACAGCAAGCATATTTATCATTATGGGAGATTATTTCTTATTCATCAATTACTTAAATCATTATGCATATCCATGAAAAACAGGGTACTTTTCCCCTCAAGTTCAATTTATTGATGTGCTTTCTTACATTGTATAGCATGCGAATGTACAAATACTAACTTCAGTACTACAAAGTAAGTAAATAAATATTCTATGAGAATATGAAAATTAGCTATTATAGGTCTTAATTTTCTTCAAGTGAATTGAACAACGTCGATATCGTTTGATAAAGTATTTGCTTTTCTTCTGCACTTACGGGTTTGCCTTGTTTATGTTTAACAGGATAACTCGGAGCAGCAGGTAACCTGCTGGCTTCCTTGGGCGACATCTTTAAATTGTGGCGCGCACTTCGTGTGTTTTGTCATTTGTCGTAACAGTTTTCTGTTACAAATTCGATTTTGGTTCAAGATTTCGATCCCATATAGATACATACTTTGAGTCAAAACCTAAATGTTCTTACTGTGCCTTAACAATACATTAATTGCCATAATACATTGCATTTGTTGTGTACTATTTGCTCATGGAAGAATAAACTGTAATTAGTATCATTTTCAATGTTGCTAACTCATAGTTATTTTTCAGTTTTTCACAAAGAATGGTTGTCAAACAGTTGTGTCATTTCATGAAAATGGGCTAAGAAAATGAAAAAGAGACATCAAGAAATCGCTGTTCTTATTGAAGATAATAAGTTCCTTATAGTATTTGCAGATCTTCGTTTGGCCTTTCATTAGAGATGAGGAAATAGTCATTAAAAAAAGAGAGAGGGAGAGAGAGAGTGAGACTGAGGGAGATAGAGAGAAGTTAAAGAGGATAAAACCTGTTTTAGTGATTCATTACGAAGTAATATGAGGCTAATTTTTTCAGTTATAAATTGTATATCGCACTTTTAAAATGCGATCAGAATAAATGACCATTTAAAAGATGCAAAAACCGAATATTCAGTGCCAGAAATGAAATAATGTACACAGGAATCTTCAACATTTAAGAATTTTTATAATGTTGGATAGGAATGTTCATAACTTTTGAGTCTTATTTTTTTCTGGCTGCAGTGAAATCAAGAGGAGGTACTATGTGCATGTTAAATAATGTGTCTTTATTCCTATGTAGAATCTAAAAAGTTTCTTGGAATTTGTTGAATAAGATGTCGAGAGAGTCTTCATACTCTCATGACTGATATTAGTTTATGACGTAACTTTTCTCTTAGATATCAAATGAAAGGATAAGTCACGAGGATTCAAAATATTTTATAGGTATTTTATTACATATAACAAAGAAATAAAATAATAAATTTCTATTCAATAAATAAGTAAACTCAGTAGTTTTCAAGTTCTTGCAGAATGAACAATTGCTTGTTCGAAACACGCCTATGGAAACGTACAAGGAGCTCAATTTTGAAATGAAATGAAATTAAATTTTTCGAGTTTTATGTCCCACGATTATGCAAGTTAGGCTAAAGGAGGCGGTGATTATGAAAACATGAATGAAATGTTGGAACGAAGAAAGTGGGAGGAAACTGAAGGACCCAGAGGAAACCCACGCACACGGTGTTTGTCTACCACAAGGTTCACTTGGCGCGAACTGGGATCGAACCAGGAACCCCTTGTGCCAGAGGTAAACGCTCGACCACTGAGCCACCGCGGCCCCCCAAGGGCTCAACTTTGAATAGAAATCGTGAGTACAACTGCACATGTTTCTTCCTTTGTGGCTATATGGTCCGCGTACTCGTCGTCGGGCGGGAGACCCGCGTTCGATTTCCGGAGGAAATTCATGTAGTTCGGATCACTCGTTCTGCTGTAGGTCCAAATCTTATAGAACCTTGTTGTTGAAGGGGACGATAAACTTTAATCCATCCATCCAACCATAGATCTGCTAGTAGGAACACTAAGTCATCATGTAATAGTGGCTCTGAATCCTAACATTTTAGGTAGATTCTGAGCTAGAGGAAACGTTAGGAGTGGGGATAATAAGTTTTAGTTGTAATTTACACTGGTAGAAGAAATTCAACTTTCTGCTCTTCTCCCTCCTGATGCGTGTCTGCGTTTACATAGTAGTTCAAAGAATCAGGAGAGCAGTTCGTACGCCACTGCAAACGAGAGAAAAGGTTCCTGATTCTCTTATCACAAGCCCATGTCATTATATTTTTAATCTCATTGTTTTCCCCCCCTTCAGTTTGTTTATTTATTTCTTAGCACAAATTTGCATATAACATTTTTTGTTTAATTAGTTGGCAACATTTTTGCACTGCAGTCTGCATTGTTTACAAGGGGTGCAAAGCTTCGTGAAAATCAGATTAGTTCAGGATTTTTTTTTTTTTTTTTTGATAAAGGGTTTTAAACAGTTACTTTAGTATTTTACGTGGTTTTGTTGAGTGAACAATGAAGAACACTCGTCACTCCTATTATCTGGAGTGAACTTTCACATCTTGGCTCTTCCAGTCACACACCTACAGAGAGAGAGAAAAAAAAAACTTGGTCACAACCAAGTACGATCTACTTTTCAGAAATTTTTAACACTAGCACTCGAATTCTTGGTTCACACTTTAGCATTGTTGCTGTGCACAATAAGCCCCATTTCTTCTAAGTTTTGTGAACGGAAACTTTCAGTTGACAGTAAAAGATCTTTCAGTGTAATAAGATGCCTTAGGCACACACTTTGTTGATGTAGGTTACGAAGGTAATTTGTGTACTTCACTTGGTACCTTCCCCCTTATTTCTTTCGTATCTGGGTCTTTGAAGTATGTTTGATAATTGATAGTGCACTCTTTGTAACTACTGAGACAGATATTTTCTTCTCAGATACATACATAGCGATTTTTTTTTAGCCGTGTACATTATTATTTCTGTGAAATGTCCATTAAACCCCAATTTTACATGCTTGTTAAAGCATGTCCTGATCCACTGAACTTGAAACGGAATAGTACTTTGAAATTTTTAATTACCTCTTAAGGATGAAGGATAAAACATAGAAAACCAGAATGTAGATGTCAAAAAATTGGCATAAAGTGAGGGAAGATAGGGGAGCCGTGAACTCTAAAATAGCATTCCATTTCATAATAGTCCATAATTCATTTTTAGAAATAACTTCAGGATTGAATCCAAAACATTTTTGATAGTCAATCATCGAACATTTTGATACAAAATAAAATTGAATGAGTCATAATATAAAAATTATAAGGGTTTAAAGAATAATAATAATAAAAAAAAAAAAACTTGCGAAATTGTGTTGTAGTTCCTTTTCTATAAGAGTGGTGCGGAAGACCCGGTTCGATTCCCGTGGGAGGTTAAGTGGTTCGGATCCCACATTAAGCTGTAAGTCCACGTCTCATATAGCCTCGCTGCTGAACAGGACGCTAAACTCTAATCAACCAAAACAAAAACATTAAACAGAACGCCTAAGTTTAATTCTTAAAAAAAAAAAAAAACAATATTTTCTTATTTGAGGTGCAGTATATGCATCGAGGCCATATGGTATTTATAAGGAAAAAACACATGTATAAATGACAAGAGTAAACCCTTCATCTGTCTGATTTCCACTTCGATAGCTTTCTAAATAGTGCTCAATTCTTCAACCTGAATATGTCAGTCGAACTATATTCTCTTTCTCTATTTCGTCCATGCCAAACCAAATGAGCTCCAGCTGTCGTTCTATGAGAAAGTCCAGTCCATAACCAAGGTTAATTTATGTCATACGCCCACCAGTTCCAGCCACGAACCCAGGTCAGAGGTCGAGGGGCGGTGAGCGACGTTTTTAGTAAGCTTCTCGTAAGATCGGCCTTGAGGTCACGTTATGGTGCTTCTGTCCTCAGTAGTGAAGGATGAGGAATGTTCCTCTTGGGAGCTGGCCTGCTACCGAATTCAGATAATTACTGGTATGGTCATGGTTACTTAAGATGAAAAGGGATTTTTTTTTCTTTAATCATACATTAAAGTTACTTAAAAAAAAAAAAAAAAAACTTATCACCAGAAAGCCAAGTAAAAAGGCGTCTATCCTAATTCGATTTTTAAATACAGTTTTATTCAGTATGATTTATTATTATTATTTGTTCGTTTTTGCTTAAATTTTGCAAATCTTTTCATCTCTTTTTGCTGACCATATTTTCTTTTATCTTTAAATGTATGGTTATTTCAGCGATGAATGGATGGATCATTTTGACCAGCCACGTTGTACTTCTTTTTTTTTTTTTTTTTTTTTTTTTTTTTTGAGATCAGCGTTGAAGGTTTTGATCTAAGCAAGTCGCAAAACGTATTTTAAAAAATAAAAAAAGTAAAGAGAAAAAGAAACAAACATTTAAAAAAGGAAAGATATTTGCATACGGGAGCTTTGTAGTTTGTGTACGAGGGGGGAGGGAATAACCGGAATTTCCTGATAAAAAGCATGTCACTGTCGGTTGACGCCACTTGGCATACTGACTCACGAGAGGTCCTTCCACAGCATTCTAGCGGCACAACCTCGTACTACAAATACACGATGCGAGGAATAAGATTCCGGTTATTTTCGGATCTTCCTCGTATGTGATGTACGTGTACGTGGAACTTTATTGCCTGGTAATTATTTTCCGGATCTAAACCAAATTTGATGAATAAATAGCCCATCGTTTAAGGAAAGAGATCGCTATATTTGGTAGCCAAGCTCGAATCTGCTCCCTTAGTTGTGATACTTTATTTCTTGGCAACTACTGGCCGGATCTGAAAGAAATTTGGTGGGCAAATAGCCCATTGTCTGAGGCAGGTATGAGAAATTCAGTATCTCAAGTGGTCCGAATATCTCTGTATACAAAAGTGTGGACCATTTTCATGCTTAATGATTAATTTTTAAAACTGGACAAATGTGTAATATCTTACCTAATACTGGTAATACTTAGAAAATAGGAGGAAACTAAGGAAATCCGGATAGTAGATGGATACCAATTGTTTTATGGTTGCTTTCCCGACCTCTGGGATCTTCTTCTTGCGATCAGTTTTCTGATATCTGGAAATATGCTGCTCGCACTAAGGATTTTCAGAACAGACAATAAGATGAATGTCTATTAACTTGGTTCCTTTTCATATATATGGCCCTCCTTTTTCTGGCATCCTAAGTATACTATTTGGAAGTAGCCCCAGAACTTATTGAACGCACTTTGTATATGAGCACTCGAAACTTTGAAGTCATGTTCTGGCAACACTACTGGATTTGTGATACTTAACTGTGGCAGCTGCGTGCAAGTAGTCTGTGGCAAATTAACGTGGCAAGATACTAAATTCATCAACTTACATAATTTTTTTCGAATTTACCCTATTACTCTGGACTTCACGGAAAGTTCCCTAGACGTGCTCAATTGAGAACGGGTGTTGTGAACTAAGCCCGCTGATCATCTCTCCTCCCTGGATTATTTTCCGTGGTCAATTCATTAAGCGAAAGAAAATATAAAGCGCACCATTGTGAATTTACCGCCCAATATGTGTGGAAAATTAAATCTTAAAGAGTTCATTTCACTTGTTGAAGCAGAGGAGAATATTTCAATGGCGTTATTGCTCTTCCTTAAACTCACTTCCACTTTCTAGAAAGTGAGTCAGGTAGTGTCTACAAAACGTTATTATTTGAACTAAAATGACCGCGAAGACTCGCGAAGTCTTCGCTCTACACGAATTATAGAACTGTTTTCTCTCACATGTGATGCATCGGAAGAATTCGGTACGATTTGTGGAGTTGCCTTACGAACTTATCGAAATGTGAAACAGCTGCCGAACTTAGAGGACATGGCAAATGAGCGGAGAAAAGAAAACCAGCACATAAATAACTATAAAACGGACACTAACAATTATTCAAATTAAACACTAACAACGATAACAACAAAACGAAATATAGCAGCAATCCAACAACGCTATATTCCGAGGAGATATTCTCCGTATAGCGCAAGAGACGTTATTGGCAAAATTTCATGAATAGGGCTTGACCACCGGGACACACCCTCGCGTTTTATTAGGTGGTGAAATTGGTAAACCTAGGACAAGCTTCACGAACCCTCGCAATCACTGTAATAATTGTTTACAAGACCTTTATTATAGTGCGCAGTGGTTCTCAGCCGGTGTGTTGTGATACACTGGTGTGGCGTTCTGTTCCATAGCATGTGTCACCAATATTTAAAAACCATGAAGCATTTATTAAATTAATTAAACTCAATTTTAAGACAGGCTCTACCACTTAACGACTCCAGTGGCATCAACAATGCTCAGTTCTACAGAATCACTACTTTATAGAAACCTATAGTCTTAAACTGTTATAATAATTTATGTTGTTAATAATAAGAAATCAAACAAGTGAGTCGCGAAGTAAAGGATGTTCAGTAAACCGTGTCGTCAGTCAAAAAAGGTTGAGAACAATTGGTATAGTTTATAAATTTGGGTGGTCAACAATTATGACAGCATAAACTGGACACCCATATTTCTGATCTATGTGAATATGTCTAAAATAATTATTAGCTTGTTTAATAGCATTTTTGTAGATACTGTCTGGGTTACTTCCTACATTTTTTTATATTCTTCATTATTTTTAAGTTTTTAATTAAAATTCAAAAAAGTAATGTGACCTTTCCGAAGATACTTATCTTTAAGACATTCTGCCATTGATTGCATTTCACAGTACCATAATAATAATAATCCATTATCACTTATAGTTTTCATTTTATCTCATTTTAAAGCTCTGACATTCTTATTTGTAAACCATATATTTGACAAAAATTATTTCTTTCTATATTAATTTTTTTATTCGTTCTTTCTTTTGTTAGGTCCCTGGAACCATCTACAGGGAATTTGTCCAGTCCAGCGAGTCAGTCGGATTCAACCTGTGGGTCCCCATGCACTAATCCGGATGCTTCTCATCCCGGCCTGACCAATGGTGTTCTCCATGACTCGATGACTAGTTCGGGAACCTCGGCTTTCCCATCGAACAGCTCGTGGTCCATGGGTGGAAACGGAGGCAGCGACTCCAATGGTGCGTGCGAAAATTCATCGTCATCTAGGCGGGAGGCGGTCTGGAGTACGTGAATGATAACATTTTGCTTTGAAAAAAAAATCATTCCAGACTGTAAAAAGTGTGCAGATTACTTTAAATATTGTATAGTAGTATTTCTTTAGGATGTCTCATCATTTACCTATATTAACTCCAAATAATGACTACGTAATGAAGTGTTAAAATAAATAAATAATGTATTGAGGAATTTATCACATTCTTGCTAACACTTTCCGAATCAATGATTGAATTTATATTGAATAAGTACCGTCTTTAGGAAGTAATATGTTTTAAATTTTATTTGAAAATCGGGCACTAGGAGCTCCAGATCTGAGTCATTTTTAAATATAGGAACTTAATATTAGTAGTCCTTTAAGAAGAGTGGCAAAGAAAGTTACATTAAATAATAACTGAAAATACGGAAAGTGTAATTTCGGTCCTTAGATCCATCATTGTATTCTATTTAGCTAGAATTAAGGATATGAATTAAACTTGTGGTATTAATATTTATATTTCTTATGTCAAGTAGGTTTAGTATTTTTTCTTAAATAAGAAAGAATAACTTTCAATATATTTCGGAAAGAACAGAGTACGAGGGTCATTTCAAAAATAATACCCCACTTTTTTCTCAATATCTATTTTTTTATTTACATGTTTGCTATTTATGCAGCACATAGAAACATTATTTTTATGCTTCTAGTGTCATTTAGTCATCCTACTCCAGCGAGTGGCGCTCCTCTAACAATATTTGAAAATGACTACTACGCTTGATCTTCGTCAGAAACAGCATTCTGTGATTGAATACTCATTACCTGATGTGTGAAAATGAAACAGTGGATAACATTCACACGATACTGAAAATGCATATACATGAAGCTGTTCGTCGCAGTTGGACACGCTGATTATCTCTTAGAAATTGCCATGTCAGCGTTCACGAATTCAGACGCAGTGACAGACTGCACGAACGGCTGACAGCTTGAAACTCGTGAATAACATTGTTATGTCAGGCAGACACGTAAGGAAGAAAAAA
The DNA here is from genome assembly GCF_964235325.1 of Thermobia domestica. Classification (NCBI taxonomy): domain Eukaryota; kingdom Metazoa; phylum Arthropoda; class Insecta; order Zygentoma; family Lepismatidae; genus Thermobia; species Thermobia domestica. The sequence continues at coordinate 101,269,957 of NC_137455.1, forward strand.
ATGTTACTTCACATGGGCATTGGCGAGACAAGTTTTAAGCAGAATACTGAATCAGCTGGTTAAGAAAAGCCTGCAAGATGGGTGCTAAGAAAACAGACAGCTGAACACAAGGAAAGACAAAGACAATATGCACCGAGATGTTGGCGCGGTAGGAATTTCTTTTAATAATTCCAGCTTACGGTCCTGATATGCGCAATCGGATTATCATCTTTTTGGAAAACTTAAGGATTCCCATTGTAGCACCAAGTTTGAAAATGATTACTTCCTTGTCGCGGGTGTTGCACAGTGGTTCAGATGCGTTGGTCCAGAACTTTGCGGAACAGGCATGCAGATCCTAGCTCCAAGGTGGTGTAAGATTGTAGGAAGTGATGGAGATTATGTTGAAAAATGAATCTATATCACGGAATCTTGTATGAATACACTGTAAAAATAGCAAACATGTTGATTGAAAAATAGATATAGAAACAAGTAGCAGCATCATATATACACGACATACAAACATATAAACATATATAAAGGAGTTTGGTTTGTATGCCATGATGTTCTCTGAATTGATATTAGAACCGGAAGTGGTAGTAGATTTCTACCACTTCCGGCTTTAGTAGAGATATAGAGAGTAGAAAAGGAATATAATTTTTCATTTGACGTTTAAATGGTTACACAAGATCACGTGTCGCTATCTATTACAGTTTTTACACAATATTGAAACTAGTAGTGATGGTGGAATTCTATCATTTCCGGTTTTAATAGAGAGTTAAAGATGAAGATGAAATGTGTTGTTGGGACACTTTATCCATTGTAGGAAACCGCTTCTCGCTACCTACTACCGTTTGGATCAACACTAAAACCGGAAATGGATTATTTCTATCTCTTCCAGCTTAGATATCTCCGTCAAGTATTGGTAACTTTTGATCCTCTATATATGGTCAAAATTGATGGTGGTACATCAAATATTTCTGAATCTTTTAATGTCTCTGATGGACGAACAGACAGGGTCAATATATAAAGTAGTATTGGTAAACCAGACTTCTTTAAAACATGGGACATTACTAGTGGAAGGACTCTCGTATATTATACCTCTGTTGCATGTAACCTTTAAGTAGATTTACTGAGTAAAACGCATGGTGCTAACACAATAACAAGAAAACATGATGGCTCTGATTTTGTTGAAATTTGCTCTTAACCTGTAGATGCCGAACTTAACGTTTGCTATTCTGTAAATTAGTATATGTCGTATAAAAACAGTTTATTTAATATCTCCGTTTCTTCAAGTTAAAATATGAAAGGTTTTAAATTATGTTTATTGTATTCCTTTATTTCCTTTATTTTATTTATTTTTCGTGGAACTTGTTTTCCAAACGTCCAATCAGCATTTCGCAGCGAATATAAGGGATGTGACGAGATTTAAGTGGTAGGCTTAAACATACATCCAGACCTAAGTATTCATATCCCAATATATATAGTCTTGCGTGCTAAAATTCCATAGAAGGACTAATAATGGATTTTTTTTTTTTTAAGTAGGACAGGACCACGAAAAAATCGATATGCATACAGTTTACGTATGAGAAGTTTTTATCACGCTTACGAAGATAATAAATCAAGTTTTTAGAACCGTATTGTATATACATATATTCATTTCATCTCTCGTTTGAAAAGTATTAAACTATCTGATATCAATATTATTTGAATATCCAAAGCGGAAGATGCTATTAACCTGAAATTCGGGTATGATCTTCCATAACAGTCAAGATATTTTTTAGATTTTTTTTTTTTTTTTAGATTTCGCGTTGCAAAGATGAATTTTCGAAAGATTTTTGAATCTCTAGCATGGAGACTTCATTGACTTCTGCTATGTTATACTCAATATGTACTCGTACGTTTGATACCGATAAACAAGTACCGACATATAAAAGTCTTAAGTAAAAAGGTAAAAAACGCGACATCATTTGTCCACCTGATACACTTCCACTGAGAGCCTAAATAAACCGCCGGCACTACAACTTAAAAGAATGAATGAATACAGCTAATGTGGAGTAAAATTTTCTATTTAACGTGAGGTGATAAACACTTTTCGTTATTTATATCTCGAACCTATCAAGTTTTTCTGAAAAAAAAAAAAAAAAGTGACAGAATAGTTCCTTCTATGTAAAGAACAAATACGTTAATTCAACTGCACCAAGAGAAGCCTCATGACCATATTAAATTGTATAATCCATGCAAATAATGAAAAGTGTTCATGGTGCATGCAAAAATCTTAATCCATTGACTTCTGGTGCTGTTAAGTAAACTTCAACAAAATCATGAAGAAAGAAAGATAGAAAACACAAATAATAAAGTAATAATTTTAAACATTTTTATTTTCGCTGCTGAAAATGTGGTACAATTACCAGCAAAAGTGGATATCCTCCTATATAATTTCTTTGGTCAGTAGTTTTGAAACTGAATTAGTTATTTGAGGACATTTTTCTGTCAAGTTGAAGCAAATTGTGCCCAAATTATCCACTCGCTCTGAAGATTTTGCTAAAACTGATTATATATGCAGATATCCATTTTTGTAAGAAAATATATATATTCGAATATCCATTTTTGAAGACGAATAATGACAATTTAAACGTTTTAATCGCACATCAAATTTCTTAGCAATATGCTACAACCATTTCTGAAATACTCACCACAGTAGTTGGTATTAATTTGTGTGTAAGATCAATTGACAATGTCTTCAATGTTAGATATTTCGTACATTTGTTCTGAATTTTCGATTTTTTTTTTTCCTTGCAGTTAAAAGTGAGGTGAAAAGCCCTGCGGATGGTTCTTCTCTCAGCCAATCGGATCCAATATTCTCTTCGGCTGGTGATTCTATTGGTTCTTATACTGAAAAAGGCGCAGATTACCAATCTGGATCATCATCTTACTCTTCTCAGTACTATAACAGGTAAATCATCGACAAAAGAAAATAACACTTAATATATAAACACTATAAAATATGCTCTTTCATTTTGTGGGAAACTTAGGAATGCAAGGTGTATATTCCTATGAAAAATTCTGGCAATAATTCTCTTGTGTTACAAATAGAATTTTTTCACAATTCGACATGATTTCCATGCATATCAATACACAATCCCAACGTTCAATACTGGCATAGTTTAGAAATTTGTTTTCTAAGTTCTCAGGGGTGAAATCTTCGCCTTCTGAGGGTCTAAATATTTCTACACGATAGTTGATTGGTAGAATGCTCACTTGTGGTGTGAAGGGTTCCTGGTTCAATCTAGGTTAACTGAGTGGACAGCATTGTGTCTGTGCATTTTCCACGTTCTAATCTCACCATTTTTTTCACAATCATTCACTTACATTAATTATCCGTTAAAAAAAAAAAAAAAAAGCCTGCAGAGCATAATTGTGGAACGTTAAACTAGAAATTTCATTTTATCCTAACACTTTCTCATTGATTTCCCCGTTCAATAATTCGATTTATTCCATTCTTCTTCACATTCATTACGAAAGCCTTCAACTGTTCCTCTTCTCTTTTGCGGGATATCGACAGTTCATAGTCAGTCCAGCACAATACTCCATACCGAAGACGTTGACTTTCAGTTTGTTCAATGGGTGCTTACGCTTCGGCAACTGAAATAAAATGAACAGAAACTATTTCGACTGCAAAGCCATCAGTTGTTCTTTTTACCGCGATTTCCTAAACCTTGTAATGAAGAATACTAAACATTGAGGACTTGTTTTCTTATTTCAAATGTATTCAACAATATTGGCCAAAGGAAAGAGAAAATTCCAATTGATGCGTAGCAGCTATGTAGTCGCCATATATGGTTCGAACAAAACATCTTATTATTTTTCTTCGCAATTCTTTATTCAACGATCCACAAAATATTTTTTCTCCCATTGACTAAGTAGTAAGTGTAAGGGAAAGAAATAAGAGATTGCAAGAGGATTTTTTTAAATATCTGTCTTAAACGGTAAAAAAAAATTGAGCATAAGGAAGGAGATGTTTGGGTAGGGGGTCTAAGGATTAAGTGTACAATGTGTGCAGATGGTATGTTGCGGCATCTGAACAGAAAATTAATAAAATGTTAGAAAATTTTAGAGAAAATCTGTGAAAAATATAGAGTGAAAACAAACGTTAGAAGTAGTGGTGACTGGAACGAAGGGGCCTGTATTAAATATAGAAGTAGGAGGGGAGAAGGTAGAACAGATGAATAGTTTCGATACTGTTATTAGTGGAGACATGAAGTGCGTACATGAAATAAAAGCAAGAATGGCGAGAGAAGGATTTGAAAGGGATCTTGTGGTTCTTTGAATAAAGAGTTAGAGTAAATATTTCATGTGGAATGATGTACTCTATGAGATAGAAACAGGAATGATACATAAAAGTTATGAGAAGAAGACTGGATGCTTTCGATGTGTGGTGCTTACGAAAGCAGCTGGATTAAACGAGAAACTAATGAGGATGTGTTAGGAATAATAGAAGAGAAAGAATCAATATTAGATTAAATTAAAAGGAGGAAGAGAAACTGGTTGTGAGAAGGAATTTTATCCTGAGGAATGAGATAAAAGGAAAAGAGGCTAGAAATGATGAACGGTGTTAAAATAGAAAATTGCTTCGTTAAGGGTCTTCACTACAGCGAAATTAAACTACCGCTAATTTTAGAGCTTTTCTATAATATCTTCAAACCAAATAAAAAATATTCAAAAAGCGGAAACGTAGTGAACTAGACAATACGATTTTATATGTGATATTTTTACCACAATTCACTTATGCTTTTGGTATGCCACTATTCACAGAAATCGCAAAAAATGCTAAATCTATCTACAGTTGCAAATCAAAAGCAGATAGATGAGTTGTGATAGCGGTATTACATGCAAAATCGTATTGTCTAGTTCACTACGTTTCTGCTTTTCGAATATTTTTATTTGTTTTGAAGATATTACAGAAAATTTCTAAAATTAGCGGTAGTTTAATTTCGCTGTAGTGAAGGTCCTTAAGACAAGGAAGTTAGCTAAGGACTGTGGTGCAAGAAAGGTTCTAAGTTTGTGACAAGTGTCCTTCAATAAAGGCACGACGATGACGACAAGATGATGGTGATGATTATTATGATGATTAACCATTCACACTTGTGCTTTTATTTCTCGTTCACATTTAAGATTTTCATTATAACAATGTTGCTGAAGCACCGAAATCTATTCACTTGTTTTAAGAATATTTTCTACTCTCAATTTATATTTTGACAGCTTTCCTATTACTATCAGTATTAGTTTTATCTTTTAACATATATTTTCATCTCTTATTCTCCACATCGTTCCTAAAGTTTTATAGCATTTTTTATTTTGATTCAATAGTAGGTGCCTAGTCATCTGCAAAGCGAACACATTTTACCACTACTGAAATATCTTGATGTTTATTTCTCCGAGATGTGCCTTCCAAATTGAAGGAAGACAATAATAATCTTCGCGTACACCTTTGCCTTCTCTATACTTGAATAGCTTGTTTCGGAAAATGCGTTTGAAATTAAAGAAAACTATCCAATCCAAAAATAATGCTTTTATTATTATTATTATTATTATTCTATCTTTCCTTTTCTGTCTTTCATTCTTTTTCTTTCTTTCCTTCCTTCCTTCCTTACAGTATTTAAACGTTGGGACATGATGGCTGTGGAAATTCAACGGCTCTTGCTTTTATGCTAGCGTCGCTTTTTTCCTTGTACTCTAGAACCTCAATAAGTTAAATCTTGATAATTTTTATTTATAAATAAAATGCCACGTTAGATTACAAGGCTGTTTGTTATGCTGTATTTATAATGTTGTTTAAAAATGAGTTATTTTTTAAAACTTCTTGTTTTCATGTAAATCCATAGTACATAATAATGTTATTATTGTACTTTTTCTTTCTTTTTTTAAGCATGCAAGCGTACAGTAGTCAAGGAGCGTATATGCAAGGGACCAGCTTTTACAATAGCCAAGTTGGACAAGCGGCTGCAGCAGCGGCGTATGGCATGTTGCCGCAAGGTTACGGGGCAGCCAGTGAGTATTTCTTCAGTACGTATTCTGCTTTAGTATTTTATTTCAGTTTCTCCTTCCTAGATCTATATTTATCAGTGGTGTCACCATGAACTCGCTTTGAGGGAGGGGGGGGGGGAGCGACTTCAGGCTAGAGCCAATTGTATACTAAGTAATATTCATTTGAATAATTCATATAGTTATTAATTTTAAAATCTTCCAGTTACTTATAGCCTGCTAGATCAGTTTACACTGGAACGATTAACAAAATAACAACAACAATAGGAAAGGAAATTAGGTTGGATATGACGTTATTTAGAAGTACTGAAATTTGCCTTGAAAACTGTAGAAAACCCTGGTAGAACATCAGTTAGAATAGTGACCGCGGAATTTGTGCTCTGAATCTCGCGATTATGACGTAAAGACGCTAATCACTAGCCAGTGTCAGCTCAGTGTATCAATAATCCCCACAATGCCCCAGATTACCGCAAAAGACCCTGATTTCAGGTAAAAAATTTCCTGAGACCACTATTTATCCTAGGATCATTTTACGCTCATCATTCTCTTCAGAATAGAATTGCCTTTCGAACGGTACTATTCACATGTCTCCATCATGTATCTGAGATAAGAAAATCATGAAAAAAGGGATTTTTTGGTCAATTTTTTTAAACCTTTTTGCCCCTCTGAACCTTCACCCCCGTGTTAACGCAGAGATCTGAAAAAATCTGATAAATAATACTCAGTGCGAATGTTTGTGCAAAATTTCAATCTTCTAGGTGCAAAAGTAAGAAAAAAAGAAAAAAAAAAGACCTAACAATTTTTTTTAAAGTTATGACGTCATCACCTCCTATATCTCGACGCAGAAAGATGTGAGACCATACGTAACGTGTTCTACAATGCCTCTAGACTTGGAAAAGCAAACAAACAAATAAAAACGAAGTAAAATGCTGTATTGGTTCCTTTTTAATCGAATAATGAAGACACTACTTTAGTACCTAAAAATAAGTACTAGAACGCCAAGGGGTTAAAGAGGTCTGGTGATACTACTGGTATTTATGGTTCTATTATTCATCTCTTAAATCTTTTCTATATTTTGTTTTATTTGTGTGCTGCAAAAATGTTACGTTATGTACCTTAGTATATAAGTATGTAGTAATTAGAATTATATGCAATTAAGCACGATCGATTTAAGATTCTTCAATAAACTCACCCTTACTTTTTATGATTTTAGTGAATAATGTAATAACAATGAAGACTATAAAAATATGGAAAGTGAAGGAAGTAATATCCACAAAACGCTATCAAATAAACTTTCTATAAAACGCTATTAAGTAAACTAATAACTATCTACAAAACGCTATTAAATAAACTAGTAACTTTCTACAAAACGCTATTAAATAAACTAATAACTTTCTACAAAACGCTATTAAATAAACTAATAACTTTCTACAAAACGCTATTAAATAAACTAATAACTTTCTACAAAACGCTATAAAATAAACTAATAACTTTCTACAAAATGCTATTAAATAAACTAATAACTTTCTACAAAACGCTATTAAATAAACTAATAACTTTCTACAAAACGCTATAAAATAAACTAATAACTTTCTACAAAACTCTATTAAATAAACTAATAACTTTCTACAAAACGCTATTAAATAAACTAATAACTTTCTACAAAACGCTATAAAATAAACTAATAACTTTCTACAAAACGCTATTAAATAAACTAATAACTTTCTACAAAACGCTATTAAATAAACTAATAACTTTCTACAAAATGCTATTAAATAAACTAATAACTTTCTACAAAACGCTATTAAATAAACTAATAACTTTCTACAAAACGCTATAAAATAAACTAATAACTATCTACAAAACGCTGTTAAACTAATAACTATCTACAAAAGGCTATTAAATAAACTAATAACTGTTTCTAAATCTTTTCTAATAGACCAGAAATGTGAGTGCGCAGTTTATGACGTTATAATTGCTGGACACCCAAATTTATACACTATACGAAAGGCCTTGAAAATAGTTATTAGTTCATATAGTACCGGCTCACTGTCTACATTTTTAATATTCTATTCACCAAAATGAGAAAGAAAAGTGGGTGTGAGCCTATCGAAGAGAGCTCTTGTAGCTAAATGGCTAGTGAGCATGTTTTCGGTATACGTGATCTCGAGTTCGAGTCCAAGTGTGAAAAAAAATTTCGGTGTGTTACCTAACAGCGTGAAGTAATTGGGGAGCTACTTAAACTAAAAAGTTGCAGAATCCTGTCAAGTAAACCAGCAATGACGATCAAATTTGTGCTATGGACTGTAGGATGGGCCGAAATAATTCAAATTTTCCTTTTCAAGTCTCAATACCGCGAAAAAAATGCAAATTGGGGAGACTAAAAAGGAGTAATAATAATAATAATAATAATAATAATAATAATAATAATAATAATAATAATAATCGGTTTATATGTTCCGGTCGTGCATGTGTTCTAAAGTTTGCAGAAATTTGGAAAAATTCACATTTTTACGATAATTTGCAACATTTTTAAATTAGCCTCTTCCCGAATGTAATGGCTCAAATTTTTGTGTTAAAACCACAGAAACTAATATTTAAATACTATTTAAATCCATCAATATCTTTTGGTCGCGTATTGTCTTCAAATTTAATGAAATTTTGGAAAATAATTTACAAATAAATGTAGTCAAATAAAGGTAGATCACAGTTCAAATGGGGGAGGGGGGGAATTAACAACTTACATTTTTTGTTCGTTTTGTTTATTAAATACAAGTTTAAATGTTTAAAAATAAATTATTTTAGACTAGGGCCCTATTAGTAAGATTTTAAAAAATCGTAGGAATGTAAATGGTAAACCTATGTTTAAAAAGAATATATATGTTATTTATGTTTTTGTACACGTTTGGGTATTGTGTATATTATGCTTGTTGTGTATTGTAGAAAGCTGTAGACAGAGTGTTCTCTTTATAAAATTTGTTGATCGTTTTATAAATAAATGTAATGCAGGGATATTGTAGCATTCAATAAATGTTCTAGTTGATTGGACTATTGAAGCATATGTAATATTTCAGGTGCTCGAAGTCTGAACCAACAATGTAAGTCCGGTTCAAATCTCAGCCAAGCAGCTGCCAGTTACCTTAATCCATATAGTGGAGCGTTTAGTAGCTCTCAAAGCGCCCAAAACCCTTATGTAGCGTATAGTGCGGGCTACAACACCGGTTTTTCGTCTAGCACGGGAAGTTCCCAAAGCTTCTCATCCTCGCAACAGGTATGTATATATATATATGTTTTGTTTTGTTTGAATCAAATGTATACGTACACTTAAAAAATAAAAATCATGGGCTGTTAAAGAGGCAAGACTTCATGAATTAAGAAGCTATAAGGACACGACTCCTAAAATATCGGTACTTATGTAAATTGTGACGAATAATGGTCTGAATAATAGATGGATTCACCTAAACTTTATTATTACTTCCCTTTCCTCCCTGCAAACTACTGCCTAACCTGAAAAGATCTTTATGTAAAGATAGAATTCAAGAAAGTTTCCCACGGAATATAATGAAGAAAAAATCCATCTAGGTAATGAATTGCTTAAAGCAGTAATCCAGTTTCTCCGTGTGGTTTTGTGTGTTAAGTCTGGAGACTGGTAATGGTGATAAGAAAATTATTTTACCGTGACAAAAGAGAGAAGAAAAAAGACAAAACCATGATATAAGGCACGTAATTAAAACAAAACAAAATATTAGGGAGACTAGAGAGGCTTCAACCCGTTATAGCTTCACCCATGGGACAGATAAATACCATGTGTGTTTTATTTTAGATATATTCTTGGCTCTATCGTATTACAAATAATTATTTATTGATCAGTCATCCACTTCTTTAACCGAAAAGCCATAGTAGCAAGGCCTTACAATCAATATATATATATATATATATATGTCATTGGTCAATGATTTGTGATTGAAACTATAATGTGGCTACCCCGAGTTCGCTGACAGAGTCAACAAATTTTTTAGTGCTTATTTCAATAACATATACAGTGAAACCTCCCTTAACGGACACCTCTATAATACGGACAGAGTTTTTTGTTCCGGAAAATTTATATGTTCTCTTATGGAACAAAACCCTCCCTTTAACGGACACTCTCAGATACGGACGCGGACAGTCCTTTTTCCCCAAAAACTTTCAATAACATCTTCATAACGGACAGGAATTATTCTCGGTTCCGTAATATATTACAGTAGACAGAAAAGTCTTTTCTCCACAAGTGTATCTATCATGAGTCTAGACCTGGTGGATCATCAAACAGAACAGCTTCAAGCTGAACTTGAAATTCTTCTTTGTTTATGCCCGCAATAAACTGCTTTCTGATGGAAATCCTAGAAAACCTTCAATAAGTAACAACACTCATGCAGGTCAGTCGTAAGGCCAGGAGTTCTACGCGAAAGATCTTCCCTTCCCTAACAAATTTAGGCGTTTTTCATCTGGGCCTTGCATCTTTCCCGACAATTTCTTAAATAACAAAATAATGTTTGTTTTACAATAACATTTTCAACGAGCAATGTTTCCGCTCTTACTTTTTTGGAAAATTAACATTTTTCTTTTACTTATGACACTTGTACAAGTCTGGGTTTGGGGTTTTCCCGGTTTTCTTTTCACTTTCACTAAGAGGATATTCTCTGTGATTGGGACTGGGTCAATAAACATATGCACTTCCAATAACTTGCCTTTTCATCCAAAGAACGAATATACTAACACATTCCATAGTAATAATATTATTTAACAGAAATGAATTTCTCCTTCATCCCTCCCAGTAATTTAAATGCGTACTAAATAGAATATTTTCATATTGAATATTACGTATCTACGCTCATACATAATGCAGTTACTGTATATTACTGCATACAATTACCATTGTGAAAAATTACATTTCTGTAACCTCTTTGTAACGGACACCTCTCAATAGCGGACAAAAATTCATGTCCCATTACTGTCCGTTATTCAGAGGTTTCACTGTATTTCATTATTAAAGTAGTTTTTAGTGCAGTAGGTAAAGCTATTTTAGGTTAAAAGAAGGATATATATTTTGGGTGTAGAATAAGCACCCACTACGGAATTCGACCTGCGATTTCCCGATTACAAAGGAGTTTTGTTCATCTGTTTGGGTTGGGAGCAAAAGTTTTCCATACCTTTTTGTTTCAAGAATGTATCCCAGAACAAGACTCTGTGTGGAGACTAATCTGAAGTTGAAAGTTAACAAACCTCAGTCTGATATTCAGAGATTAGTTTGAATGATACAAAATCAAAATTTTCTAGTAATACTTTCGTATTTTGTCAGTTTTAAAATTTTAAGAGTAGGATATTTACGTAAGCATGGATAAATTGGAATTCCTCAAATTGGATATTTTAAACATATGTCTGACTTGGGTATTTAATAGTTAATATTCTATACCAGTACATTGATACAGTATTATTTTAGAATTTAAGAAAATGAAACTTGTATAGAAACTATATATATAAAAGAAAGTCTTGAGTAAGTTTGAGTGACTGACTGATCAACGCCCAGGCGAAACTGCTTAAATTAGAAACTAGAAACTTAGACAGATCATGGGATTTGTGTCGTAAGGTAGCACTAAGGAAGGATATTGGAAATTCGACGGGGGGAGGAGAATAATAGGTGATTATCACATTAAAACGTTCATATGTCCGAATTCTTGAAGGTTGGTGACGTGAAATTTAATATAGCTATGGACTTTTCATTTCAAATAATAAGATACATGTTTCAGCGTTTCTTGATATTTCACCTATAAGGGAAGAAAAAGGAGTAGAAATTACAATTACTGTAATAAGATATCTATATCTCCGAATCTCTTAAGGTTAGAAACATGAAACTTGGTATTTAGATTTCTCATTTAAAACAATAAGGCAAGTATTAAGGTTTTTTTTACGTATTTTAAGCTATGAAAATTAATTAATTATACATCTTTAATAGGGTCTGGATTACAGTTCGTACAATTCCTATGGGCAGGCAGGTTCCTATGCTTCTTATTATGGTCAAAGTTACTCTCCGTACATGTCCAGTTCGAGTAGTAATGGCAGTGGGTTGAGTTCAACTCCAGCGTCGTCTGCGTCAACGACATATCAGCTCGCCAGTTTGCCTCCAACGACATCGTTAGCAGGTAAATATGCATACAATAGTATACATCAGTTTTCCTCTAATCTTTTAATGTATTTATATAAAAACGACAGTTTTTTTTTTCAAAAGCGCAAATTGATTTGGAAATTCATTGAATTTTAGAATATATTCTCATAATTTTGAAATATTATAATAAAAAACAAAGTTTTGATACATTTTACTAGTACTTAAACAAAATACATGATTATGGTTTAAAATAGTCAGTGATACTGATACCTACATGTTTTTTAATGTTAAACATTATATCATCAAAGTTCTGTGATGTAACAACTTGCAAGATATTTCTCTATCCCTGATTGTCTTCATAGATATTAATCCTATATTTCTGACTTAAACGATCTTTTATGAAAGCTATCTTATTTTACTTCGAACTCTCTTCATCCGTTAGCTTCATAATCCTTTTAACTCCAATAGAAATCCCTTTTGTCCTCAGCCTGACATAATTAAAACTAAACCCTTGGCAGAATAGGTTTTGGGGAACCAAAGGCAGACAGGCAGTTTGTGGCACTCACGCCTTTTGGGTGATCTGTGATCAGCACTTCGGCTTCCTTCCTTCTCTGTTAATGGTCACTTTATAGATCGGAGTTCGCTACTTCTTGTTTTGAATTGTCCTCACGACGTTGTCCTCAATGCCGACACCATCTCGTACGTACAAACGATTCCCATCTTTCCTCTGCTGATCTCAGGAGATATGACATTTCAGTGCGGCAAAGGTGTTGGAAACCTGGTGTAACTGTAATCTCGAAATACTTAATTCCGCTTAACCACGTATAAACTCAAGCTTAAAACTTCTGTCTCTTCAATCTCGTTCCTGTCTCTTCAATCTCATTCAACTCCAAGTTCAAAATCTGACACATCAACCTCACAGAATTCCAAATTCAAAATGTTTCTGGCTTCTTGAATTGCCAAACTGAAAACACTCTCGGCCCCTCGCCCTTCCCGCTGGTCTAGTGATAGGACGTGTGCTTATGCCTTTGGTGCACGTAGTCCCGGGTTCGATTCCCGGTAGGAGAGCACAAAAAATTTTATTTCACAATCGTTCACTTTCAGTAATCATCCGTCTGCTTTCCACATAATCGCAAGACGTAAAAAAACCTCACACTCTTAAGCACTTGTGGCTCCTTAACTTCCTACAGTTCAAACTGAAAACATTTCTGGCTCCACACCATCCATACTCTAAACACTTCTGGCTCCTCTGTCACATAAACGTAAACTCAAATTTTGTTCCTCAATGTATTACAAGTCCAAACTGAAAGCATTTCTGCTTCCTTAACCTTACACAACCCCAAATCCTAAATAATTCCCTAACTCCTCAGTTTACATATCCATATACTTTTAACATTTCTGGCTCCTCAACCATCACACAAAATCCTAAACGCAAAATATTCAACCTTACATATTGAAGACGTATAAGAACTTCTCTGGTTTTGATCTTTAGTTTACAAGGCACTGTATTAAAGCTGACTCATTCATTCAAGAGCAATTAGGAAAATAATATTTGTAGGAGAAAATTCTTTTCGGCGTAACTTAGCAATCAGTGTTTCTGTTCCAAAAAGTTAGTTGAAAGAAAGCTGAGTCAGCTATTAAACTGTAATAGATAAACTAACTAACTAACTCTGTGTCCTATGGAACCCGCATATTCAGTACCGCATTCACAAAAGCTCTTCATTGACTTCTGTTCTTACCCAATTCAATCCAGTTTCTACATTGTATTCTGTTTCTTTTGAGATCCACCTTAATAATGTCTTTCCATTTGCCTTTAGGTCTTCCTTATGGTCTTTATCCGATTAGGTTTCCAGTTAAAATTTTGAAAGCGTTCTTATTTTCTTCCATTCTGTCTACATGATCTGCTCCCTTAGGCTCCTAGATTTAATGACTCTAACAATGCTAGATAAACCGTAAATTGTCCAGTTCCTCGTTACTAAGTTTCCGCCATTCCCATTTCTCTTGGGTCCGAACATTCGCCTCGGGATTTTATTTTCAAATATTTTCAGTCTACGTTCTACCCTCAGAGGAAGCGACGATGTTTCGCAATTGTACAGCACAGCAGGCATAGCTGTTGGTTTATATATTTTAGGGTAGAAATCAGGGGTGTCATTTCAGTCTTCGCTTGAGAGAGGGGGAGCAAAAGCACCGCTGATGTAAGGCTTTCACGCTTTGTACTAGTATATTAGTAGACAATCGATTAAAGTGTACAGTATATAATCTTCAGACTCTTGGGGGGTAGGGTGGAATTGCCCTCTCCTGCCCCCCTAAATGACGCCCCTGGTAGAAATAAATAGCAATGTAAATTATGTTCTAGAATGTCTCATAGATATGAAAGAATATTTTGCGATCCAAATAAATGTAACATACAAATATGTTTTTAATAGATTTCTTGTAATAAGTTAACTGGAAGAATTTCGAAAAATATCGTTCTAAATATGTAAACAGGAAAACATAACTTCTCTTACCTTCTTGCTTAACATTACTGAAATGTAATTGTAATTATTTGGGATGCTCTCTCGTTGTCAAATGGTTAACGCGTGCTCGTTTGGAGCAAGAATTTGTAGAGATTTGCTAGTTGGATTCCCTGTTCGGGTGCAAAATTTTCAGTCTAAACCCAGCAATCGGGAGCTACTGTAATAATTAAAAGGTATCAGATAATGGAGGTGAGAGCTGATGTGGTAGCCACTGTTACCGCTTAAGACTCAATAGAAAGGTATTTAGGTGGTCGTAGCCTGTTGCTCTTTAGAATTTAGTTTAATTTATCTGTTGAAAAGTGAAACAGTCAAGAGTTAACTATAGTAGTTATATGGATTTAGAGATAATAGAATGTAATAGAATATAGTTTTCATACTAATACAGTATAGTAAAATTAAATTGAAAATCAGACTTTTAAAACCTTTATTTATTTATTTATTACAGAAAGTCCCAATTTCTCCGTGGCAGAAAATGGACCCTCCTCACCTCTGAAGGCGGAAACTAACGGTCTTAGCCGAAGAGGTAGGGACGGCGCTGCTGAGGGTATGCCTACCTATATTTAATTCTTCATAGTTTTCGTATTGGTTTTGAAAACTAGATACTATCCCATTAGTTTAAAAAACATACAGAAGATGACTATGAAGTCTGAAACTAGTTGAAAAATTTACGAGCAGCACATTATTTTAGGATCCAATATCCTGCGTCATTCTCAGTATGCTTTCTCAAACTCCGCTACGTAACCTTGAATTGTCTTTAACACATAATAATCCAGAGTAACCGTCTTCTTAACCTAATCCCGAATTTTCGCATCACAGCTCATATTTCAAAATACCCATATGGCAAACTGCATGAGATTAAAGTCAACTGACTATGCTGCCAATTCCATAGGACTTGTCTGCAACTTGCGACGTCTCAAACAATTCTACCATTGGTTTTAGACTTCATAGACATGTTTAGAGACAACTAATAGATGGAAAATTTACGTATATAGTACAATATTTCGCCTTTCATCCATCTTTTGTGTAAATTTCATTAAGTTAATGTATATTAATAGTGCTATTCATCAACGCTTATAAATATAATGAATACATCAATTCATCTAATGTGTCGGCACTGAAACAGTTACTTCCTCATACTGCTATTCCTTATGGAAAGTTAGGAATTGTTCTTCCTTTATTTACCACATGAAGTCCTTTTACTTATTCTTGGATCTGTCCTCTTCTCCCTTCATATCTGCATCTGTTCTTCTCTAGGTGTGCTAGTAATGTAGATATAGCAACCAAAAAGAATCTTGTTAATAAAGTAAATAGGAAGATAAGGAAAGGAAGAAATTAATTAAAGAAAAACAGGCTTTAGGAAAAGTGAGTTTACAAGAAATGAAACTGAGACGAAGAGGAAATAGAAGAAGAAGAGCAAGAAAGTATGAAATGCTATGAAATAGACAGCATGAACGAAACACTTAAAAAAAAAAAAAAAAAAAACCACAATATTTAGGAAAGAAGAACTAAAACCACACCCAAAAGGAGGGGGACATATAACTTAAGATAACTAGAGAGATGAGAAGCGAGAATGAAAGATGTAAGATAATATATACAGAAGAAAGAATAGAAAAGCGATAAAGAGAATTAAAGAACGAAAGGATGATATAAGAGTAAAGAAGTCGAATAACGCAACACACAAGCATCACATGTGTTATTTTCATCAGGATTTAAATTAATGGATTTAAAATATGGTTACCGGTGGAAAAACCTGCGTCGTTACCCACCGGATATTTGCGACATAGCCAATCTGGTCGAGAATGTAATACAATGCAGTAATCCACTTTCCACGAATAATTTATTATTTACCTAATATTTACTACAGGGTTATCCAATTGACAACTAAGGTCACACTCTTTTACAGTAACGGACACAGAATTTTGATAATATGAGTGCAGGTTGTGGACGGATTAGATAGAGTAAAACAAAAATACTAATATGTACGTAATAAATGCATTTATGCACATATTTAAAAGAACTGCATACATGGATGCCTGTAAACTAAGGCTATGGATGTATTCAAGAAAATAATTGAGAAAATTACGTGTGTAAGAGTACATGTTTCACATGGAACCAGGGCCTTAAATTCTTCAATGACACTTTAAAATGTATGTTTTTAGAAGTCGACTTTTCGATAGAAAGCAATATAATGGAGCAACATGACCGAAACACGGAAAAGGATAGATATTCAAAACTAAATGAATTGTTGTAGGGAAAATGAAAACCGGAATCAATGTGTCGGGGTGCAGCCACTTATGCTCTCTTAAACTCATTGGGCAATTAATGTCACACAGCTACATATTCTATTTCACAACAAGTGTCACTTCATTAATACTACAACCCCGACATCTCATATGAATGCGACGTTACATACATCTCCATCTGTTCATACGGGCTACTTATTGTGACACTTACACAGCCAGATATGTTTTACAATTCTCTAACAATTCTTTCCCTTACAGAATTAAGTTAATGATTATCTCTAATATCAGATGAGGCATGAAGTAGGGTACAAAAATACAGAAATGTTTTAACAAAAACTAACGATGAACTGGAATAAAGCATTATCCGTAAGTAAGAAACGAAAAAAAAAAAAAAAAAAATCTGAAAGAAATTAAGCGAAAAAAAGAGGAATGGAAACAAAAAGGAAGGCAAAAACAGGAAACAGATGAACATATGAGTAGAACACTTATGCAAGCGAGAAGCAAAGTAAATGGTATACTATGGAAGAACTATCCGTAGATTTTCAAAAGTGAGAATTGCATTGTTACAGTTCGTGTTTGTATAATTCCTAATTCAATGGAAGTAGCTCAATAAAAAAATAGGTGAAAAATAAAGAAACGTAATTAAACTAGCTACAAAGAGGTGGCTGTTTGTGCAATCGAAATTTTTCTTCCTTGCCTTAATTACCTCTGGTTTTACCTAACACAAACCATTCTGGTACAGCAAGAAAATTACTTTCTCAACTTTTATGGAAGGATAATAATTGTTCATTTTTTTTCAATCTTAATTAAAGCTTTTTTTGTCTTAATATCTCACTACATGGAAATATTCCGAAAATAATTGGATTAATTAATAATAATTACAAGCAGTGATGGAGGATTTAAAAAAAAAAAAAAATGTTCTTGAGTGTAGCCCAATAATCTTACAAACGATTCTGTATTTGATCGTGCTTCACCAATTAGGCAACAATGATTCTTCAGGAGTTTCCTCTTTTTCTTTTCTAAAAAATTATATTATGTAACAAAAAACTTAACGATACTCTCTAATTGTTATGTTCTTGCTATAGGCGCTGAGAACTTAGTTAGTCTTTGTATCTCATATCCAAATAACGTTGAATTTATGTTGGTAGTAGAACGGGAGTTAATTATTATCAAGTTCGAGTAATAATTGGAATAATCTTATAAATTTAGTTTTATAAACAAGAATTTTAGGGAAATTAAAAATGGATCAAAAGATTGTGATCTTAGCGAATAATTAGTTTTTGGATCAGGGGCCACAAAATTGTTGAACGGCACCTAAATCGAGTTTTCGTATTTTCTACGGAATAAGCGCATCATACTGAGTTAACTGATAGTTTGGGTTTGGCTACACTATATGTAATTCTCCAGATGTAAGACCTACAAGAAAAATCTTGGTTGAAATATATTGGATCTTTTGATCCAATAAAAAAAATAAGAAATGGAAATTTAGTTCTTTTCATATTCGAAAGGAAACAAACATATGTTTACTTTACTTTCCGACATCAAAATTTTCGTCACTCTATCTATGTTAATTATATACTAAACCAAATGTTATAGTATTGTCACTTAACCTTGAATGTATTTTCATTGAAAAGTTGTATTGGCAATACTTCGATAAGTAACTGTTTAATAAAACAATAGTTTGCTCAGAAATGCTTCTGCGATTAAAATATCCTATTTGTCAAATATACGATATATGACAAATGTAGTTATTTTCCAGTATTTAAGGTGCAAACTAATGATATTCCTTTTGTAAGTAAGGCAGATGGATGAAATAAAAAGTGTTGGTCTTGACGTTGTACAAGTCAAGTATAGTTATAATAATACCTACAGATTGCTGAGCAGAGCATTCTAATAAACGAAATTGTCAAATATACTTTTCTTTAAACCTGAAAAAAAAACATGTACTTACTTCATTAAAACTAGGAAGAAAGTTATCTAGTTTAGTATCATTATAGGAAATATATCGTCCTGACAGAAAATCCTGAAAGAAAATCATCAGCTTCGAAATCACTATTTGACATTACAGATAATAAATATAAGCGAGAGATTGTGAAAGAGTTATTGGAAAATGAAATTGAAGAAACGAGAAAACACCAAGAACATCTGCGAACCCGATGTTGTCTAACACAATCTCAGAATTTCGTGGCATTGTATTAGTAGTCTTTTGCACCGATGACGAGTGCAATACAACTGATCTGTCACGATTTCCGAGTGTTAAAGAAAGAATATTCATACTTATATAAATTGAAAATACTGCTTGATAAATAATTCATTTCATTTGTACAAATATATTTTCCAGCATTAGGTAAATAATTCAATTCATTTGTACAAATGTGTTTTCCAGCACTAGATTCTACAGAAGTTTCATGCATCCATGAATAACTGAGAAAGGAATTATATATTTTTTTCTTCATTTCAGCCTCTCGGTCAAGTCGAGGTAGGGGTCGACGTCAGAATAACCCCTCACCGAACCCTGAGAGCAATCTGGAGAGGGTGTTCATCTGGGACCTCGATGAAACTATTATTATCTTCCATTCCTTGCTCACAAGCTCCTATGCCCAGCGCTACGGCAAGGTAAGCTCAGATAGGGTGACCCTAAATTCAAAATCCACCAGTGTTCAGGATGACGTACCATGTATTTTGTTTTCGAAATTACTGTACGAAACGTACTGAACGTATCTATTAGTTTATTCCGAAACGTTCTGTAAATACTCGAGAATTTAATTTTCAAAATCGTGATATGCTACGGCGTGTTTGGTTATTTGGTTTCTAATGTTTGTTAACATGGGATCAAAAAGGGGTAAGGGGTAAAAAGTACCCTTGCCTTGAGACAAGAGTTGAGGTGACTTGTCTCTTGAAAACGTGACGTGAAAGTGATGTCTCGTCTAGCAGAAGATTGGAAGCTGAGATTACCTATCTCTATCCTATTTCTGAATTATTTTAATATGAAATCATGTAATTATATAGTAAAATCATCAAGAAAAAAATATTTGAAGGAAATTGAATCATATAGTTTCACGTGTCTTTTAGTGGTAAAATTGCATATTAAGTATATCCAATGGAAAACTGGTAGTCATCTTGAATTCTGAGTTGGCAATTTTCTTGATTTTAGGGTCACCCAATAAATTTTATTTGCTTGTTTATAAATTTATTCTAGTGTTCATGTTTTGTTTCTATGTTCTGCAAATAAAATCCCAATGTTTCTTCTCATGCAGGAAATTTTTTAGGTAAAGGAAAGGTAAAAATGGATGAAAGGTGGGAGGGGATGACAGATATCTGGTAACAGTGTTAGCTTGCCAGTATATTCAGTCTAAAACAATTAACTTGTCTCCATTCTTTTTATGTTGTTGGTTACTTTTACCGTACATTATCACATGAGAATGGTCCACATCTGGAAACGAAACATTAGTATTTTTTCACAACATTGTGTGGCACTATCATTCCTCACACGGGATGTACATTTATTTTTATAAACAACAAATAGTGAAAAACCGCTAAGTTCATTCATCTAGATCAACAATTGTGCAATTATTGCATGTGTGGAACTCGTTATTATCTCAGTCTTGAACGTAGCGCATTAGTCAAGTTGATAGTCAAAGGGATGTTTATGAACATTTAAAGGCAAGTCATATTTCGGTTTACGTCTAAATCTTTTAGATTTCTATATGGTCTTTATAGGAAAGAGAACAGAAGATTGAAACCGCTGGTGAGTGCTTGGTAAGGTAGTACCATAAAAAGCAGAACTTTGACTTGACTTAAAACGCGTAAAGTATGTACTGTGATTTTGTAACATCTCATAAGTTCATGATTTTAGTCCAGCCCAACTTTCTTCGAGGCCAAAAGTAACGTTACCAAATAATACAATTCTTTTCATAAAACATGTCAGATGACAATTATTGAATCTAAGGTATTATACTATAAACTGTATTTGCATATGAAAAATATTACTTATTATATGTAAGATGAAGAAACAAGATACGATGTCATGATTACATGAGTACAATGTAAACGCAGAATTACAATCTAAAAAATATGCAGTATAGGAAAAGAAAGAAACTTATTTCTCTACAGAACGACTATAAATAAAAATCATGCTGTATAAGATTTAATAGCGACTTGTTTGTGATGACGGCACGCTAGAGGAGTGTTTTCTAATTTACCCTCTATAAAGGCGTTACTGTTTACAGTTTTATATTTATTTCTTAATTTTTCTCTTATGCAGCACCCTAAGTAAAATGTTAAAACACACGAAAAAGGAAGAAAAAAAAAAGGAATTTTCCATTTCTTTGAATATCTTTCATAGAGAGTTGAATGTCAATGCACAGTATTCCACTATTTGAAGATAAGAAAATCTTATTATAGATTGTGTGGTCCCGGGTTCTATTCCCGGTGGGGGCACTCGGTCGAAAAAGTGTAAAAAGCTTTTTCAGGCCAGCCATCCTGAATGAGATTTTCCTGTATTTTCCTAATTCACACCAGGCAAATGCCGGGGTGGTACCTAACTTACAGGTCCCAGGCCACTTCCTTCCTTCCCTTTCCCCGGATAGTGTGCTCGCCGAGGAACGTCATCCCTCATACGTGACGGGCTAAATGGCCATAGATGCCGAAAGCCCAGAAATCGAAATCCTAACTCCTAAATCGCTTAGTATAGAATATATTTTAACTAAAAACATTAATTACTTACCAAGAATGTAATTACTAAATCTACAAAACCACTAGAAGAGGCAAGTGGCAAAAAGTGAAGATTTCAGTGTTAAGGTAGCTGCGAGTAGCAATCAGTTTTCACTTATGATTTTGTATTTGTTATTACAAGCGAAGTGAATAAGTGCAGGTTTTCTTTCTGGTGTTTATTTACATTTTTGACAGCAGTCTCAACTTTGGTATTTTTTTCTCACATAATTTACCAATTCTCTACTCGTGTAATCTAAATTCATAGTGATTTGTATATAAGCTACTTAAGCTTCCATTAAATCTACATCGGTTCCTATTACTAGACTATTGTCATTCGTGTAAGGATTTTTTTTTAATGAACTCTAGATTAAATCATATCGAGAATCGAGAGTCAGTTAAAAAAATCTGCCAGGCACGGGAACTTACTATAATACACCAAAGTTTGTAATCCTAGTCTCACTTCTTATTTATTACAGAGTTCGTGAAAGTTACAATTGAAATTACCAGAGGGTAGTCATTTCTCCAAACTTCATTGTGCCTTAACCGTATGCACACCTCTAGATCTTAACTACTCTCAGCAGCACTTGTGCAACTTCACAGCATTTCTTGGTCCTCAGCGTTCGATTTCCGTTCTCTTCATACTATAATAATCTTAGAGTTAATTCAGTGCTAACATTGAAGGAAGTGATGTTTCTCATGACTGTTTACATAGATAAATAGTCCATTTAAGAAAGCAAAAAGAAAGAAGAAGAAGAAAAGAAGGAGGCCTAAGCTGATAGCTTACCCACAATTCCAAGCCATCTGTTGACTCTGTAGCCACATATATTGGAATGATATTGTCAGACTTTCGTAGGGAGAGTTTGAGCTCTTTCAAATGAACTCGAATCCTCATCAAAATTATATTTGTACGATTCAGCGGAGAGTAGAATTTTATTTGTAATTGTAACGCTCAAAATGCTAATGCCATAAGATTGTGATTTGCAGACCAAAAGTGATAATTATAAGTTCTGAAATTAAAAAAAGAAAGAAAGAAAGAAAAAGGAAAAAATAGAAAATATACATCTTTCAGTTTTACATCCTCACGATTATGTTCTTCAGGCTAAAGAGATGGATGAGGAATGAAATCGAATATTTATTAAATAATTAGTGAAATCAGAATGTGGAAGTATAGGGAGAACCCGGGAAAACTCACGGACATGATGTAGTCCACCACAGACTTACATGGCCCAGGATCGAACCAAGGACCCATAACAACAGAGATGAGCGCTGTCCCGCATTACCTTTTGAGATAAAGTTACACATAGTAATCATACCTAACGTGACGGGCGAATTTATATCCCTTACCACCACCATACTAGGCAGGCATATTATTAATAATAATTTATAATGAAATACTAATCGATTGTCAAACTTGCAACGAATACCTTCATTTAACCGAGAAACAACCCTAGTAGAGGTCATCCCAGAGCTGAATTGCTGGCTACTATTGACGTATTGATAATAAGTGTGAGGAAGCTGAACGCCACTTTATGAGGCTCATTTCTAGTGAAATATTGTTGTGGAGCTGGCTGAAAACAGTTATATAGGTATACGTCACAACCCTGTGAGTTGGCAAAATGATTCACCACTCATATTCGTTTCAAAGAAATTAACTGACTAACTCAGAAGAAATACTTGCGGTATTCTGCAATGATGCATATCAACAACCGTAGAACAGGAGTGCTCAATGTACTGGCTTTATTTGTTATCAGCACATGTCGTCTGCAAATAGTTTACTTTCAGAAGAGGATTTTCCTTTTTTCTTTCTTTCTTTCTTGCTTGTTTGCTTTATCTCCCTATGTGTACGTATGTATGTTTTTTGTGGAGATTTGTCAGCATACAAAAAGCATCTTGGTAATTTCTGCCGGGCACACTCTTCGTCACAAGACTGCTTTCATGCGTGGAGTGGTGTAAGATGTTTATCGGTGGCAAGCGCCGTTCGGAGAGAATTAAGTTTTTTAAGGGATTCGTTGTTAACCCGACGCCCGCGATGGTCTTGCCCAGTTTGCAGGAACGCCTTCTCCGTCATCATCGTGATGTAAGACATGAAGCATCTGGAACGATGCATATATCTTGTAAGCGTGCCGACACAAGCCGTAGGTCATACCTTGCCATGGATGGATACCTGTGCTTTATACGCCATCTTAATCTCTAGAATGGATAAAAGAAACACATCAGGAACTGATTAATATAGCTCTTAAAATAATCCAGATTATATACGTATATTAAAATAATGTGAATATTGAATTGATTATTTAATAAATGTGTATATGCTGTAAAGATGTAAAGATGCCGATATTTGTGTAGTGGCTGATTTAGGGAAAAACAATGAACGATCATTTCTTCACAGACCCACACTAATGGATATATACGAGTAGTGTTCAACAATTATTGTATCTAATATACGAGGATCTTTCCATAAAATCACCCATTACAGAAATCCACTTCGTCCATCTACTGTATGTTCTAAAGCTGCCACACCTTGTAAATAAATAAATAAAAATAAAAGCGTTGGCCAGCAAGCTGTTGTCCCACAGCATGTGTAAAATCGCATTATTTTCAAACTCCAAATTAATTAGTATTTGCCAAATAATCTGAGAGCAGCATGCTTGACATATTCTTATAGTCTTATCATAATAACTTCAAATCACAATGTTTTTAGAATTATATCGGGATGTGCATATGTGTAGAATGAATCAATGCTCTATTGCTTTAGAATAGAATATTTAATTATGACAAACAGTCAAACTACTGTCTCGAATATGATACTCGGACATTTTACAAATCTCTTAAATCAATTTAAGTTAAATGAAAACACAAAAAGCTTTAACTAAAATTTAACTTTGCGGGCTCTTTTGGCTGCAAAGGTTTTTAGAATGTCCTCAAAAGATTACTTTGAAGTTAACTTATGCTCGATGGATATGATCCAAAAGTTGGTGAATCGTTGTTGTCCTGTTAAGTTTCTGAGCTAATTTTTTATGATCTTTACTTTGGTAAAACTCCTTTCCTTGCCTTACAGTGAAAATAAATATTTGCCCAGTTTTGAACCTCCCAATCCGGCGCCCGGGGTACAAACCCCGTTTGCCCCCCCTTCCCCCCGTTAGTTACGTCACTATCCGTGGTGCATGTAAGTGAAAATAAATAGTGTATTGGCGGTGGAACATCAGTAAACTGGAAGTTATATTTTTTTCATTAAAAAAATAATAATATTCAAGTTTGCTATTGAAAGATTATCTTAGATTATAATTGTAATATAGAAAGCCATTTAGAAGTTCCTTAAGTTCACAACAATGGCGTCACCACAAACTCACTTTTGAAGACCGTTCTGGACTAAGCGAGGGTTATATCTTCAGATTCACAGTATATGTATTATTATTATTATTAAAATTATTAATAATAATAATAATTAATAAAAAATAAACATTATTCGTTAATATCACTGTATTATGTACTATTTATTTATTTAACAGTCACCAGATACAGCTCAGAGGCCATTTTATACTGGATATCTAACAGCAACAATAACAATAGAAAGGATTTGGGAGAGTATCGGCCAGGGACTGTTTAGTAGGTACTATCCCGGCATTTGGCTGGTAGGACTGAGAAAAACCTCAGTCAGGATGGTCGATAGCGGAAATCGAACCCATGCTCTCCCAATGCGAAACCAACGCTCTACCACTTCAGCTACTTCGCTCGGTGATAAATGTGATTTAAAAGAATGATTGTGAGAAACTAGTCGCAACACTTTCCAACCGAAATTGCCTGTTTGGGCACCGTGAATCATTAATGGCATGTTCTTGATATCTTATGTATATTTATTAAGATTTTCCTTTAGGAAGTGATACTTACTAGTTAAGACTAGTTTGCGGTGTATTTTCAAAAAGTTCAAACTTCAGTGTAAACTACAGGGTCATGGAAGGGTAGTCAGTACGCCTGTTATCTCGCAGACGCCCGTCCGTTTCTTAGCTATTTCTTCCAGGCATGCTTTCGGGGGAGAGGGGGGAGAATAAAGAAGTAAGCCATATAAGGAAAAGTAACTGTTCTTAGCAAAGGGGTATTATTACAATGATTTTTTGAAAGTGTATTTTTGTTTGAGTCTAGAATTTTCTTTCTTTCATTTATCCATTATTCTCTCATGCTTCGCTGTTGTAAATGTGATATTGAATATTTTAATGACATAATTTGCAGTTATGTTTACTTTATATAAAAGGTAGTGCATATTATACGACGCGTTTGTGTTAAAGAACCGACAACGATACATATAAAGCGTTATTATCTAAAGTCATTCAAGCATTACGATGTATTTGAAACAGCTGGAGTAGTCAACAAGAATCAAACCGTTGAAATTACACCCCCACGGATGCAGACCTTCTTCTTTTTGTCCTTTTCTTTTAGGCTGTTAAGTCAGGAAAAAATAAAAAAAAAAAAAAAAAAAAACGCAAAATGACTCACGGCTGTTAGAAAGGAGATGAGTTTGTAAACGTTGCTACTAGATGGTATCCGATGTCAGCACAAGTGCTGCCGCAAGTGGGATAATGTAGAATTACAATGTGTCATGCTAGTCGTTTACTTCAATCGACGGAAGAAATAATGTTGTGATAATAATTATAAAATGAAATATTTAATTTAACGTCGCACGTTTATGGCCTTTAGACTAAATGAGATGGATGATTAATGGGAGTGAATAAACAGTAATGAAAGAATTGGTGGAATGAGTATGTGGGAGAAAATGATAGAACCTCGATAACACTCGCGGACACGACGATCTCGATCACTGTTAGAATCTTTATAATGTCAGTCAAGAAGCATTTCAATATTCAAACAATGAACTGAAGTATTAAGCAACTCTTGGAACAATATAATTGAATAAAATTCTTCGAACAGTTCCTCTATTAATTAACAAAAAGTTCAAAAATGAGAGAAAAAATTGAACAATTACTTAAATAATTTTCACAATACTAGAAATAAATAATCCTAACTATATATAAAGCTACATGAGCTGACATAAAATAACGGGTACCTTTCGGTTGACGTGAAAAGTTGAAATTTGGCATGATTGTAGCTTTCCGGGACTAACACGCAGAAAAATTGCCAAAAGTTAATATTTTTAATTTTTAGGGAGTCTAAAGGGGAATGAAGAAATTCTCCATATCATTTAAATGGACCTTTTTTAAACCTATAATCTCATATTTAGGTTTGGAATTGGAATACAAACTTGAAATTCGGTATGCTTGTACGTTTTCGTTACCATTACCTAAGTAAATCAGTAATAATAAACATTTCCAACTTTAGAGTGGTTTTATGGGGAACTAAAAAATCTTCCTCATGTTATTTATCTGAGTCATCTTCTACACCCTAAAATGTTTAAGCATTTCCGACAAGATTAAAATGATAAAATTTGGTATGATTGTAGCCTTCCGGGACTAACTCTCAGGAAAATTACCAAAAGTTAATACCTTTACTTTTTAATGAGTCTAAAGGAGGATGAAGAAATTCACATGTTATTTAAATGGGCGTTTTCTTGGGATACAAAATCTTATCTGTTTTATAGTTGAAGTACTAAAAGAAACTTGAAATTTGGTAGAATTGTGGGTTATAGAGGTGCGAGGCGGTAGTCGAAGTAAACGCGGGGATCACTAGCGCATTACTTTACAAAGATTGCTATTGTAAAGATATATGAATTTGTTAACGTATTTATATACATTATGAGCTATTTTATTTTAAATTGGAACATTTTACTTTAAGTTTTATAAAAAGCATTATCGTTTAATCACTGTTACAATTGGATTTCAGTATTTTTTTCTAAGTTCATTTACTTTACAAACAAAGAAGTTTTCTTGCTGTTTATCGTCTTATTCTTTTATGTATAATTTCTTAATCAATAAAACAGCAAATTATTTCCCTATCCGCATTCCTGTCATCACTTCACCTACGATTGCTTTATATAATATGCACTTAAAAAAACTGTCAATAAACTAAAAAAATAACCCAAAAACATTAAACAAAACAATTTTAAAAAATAATCAAAATTAATTTTCAAGCCAAACAAAATATAACAGCGCAAGCAACGTTTTTAAATTTTCTAAAAATTATACCTTACTCTAACTCTAAAAGCATTTGCCATCATTAACATTATTTGATTATTAATAACAATGTGTTGTCTTTTATAAAAGTAACTTCAATCTTAATTAAATCAACCACCGCTAAGTCACTAACTTATTTAGTTAAATCACACTATCTCCTAATTTCCAACTACTGCACAGCTCAGAAAACCAAATATACAGGGTTTTCATAAAGTCTGGACGGATTTAATTCGCTTATAATTTACATAAAAATGCTCATATTGAAATCAAATAAAGTGCAAACGGTAGCGGAAGGATTAAATTTTTACCTGTAATCTGCACCAGCTCAGTTCATTCACCGCCACACCTCCAACTGAGCGCCATTTACGTCCACACATTCGCGTAGGCGGCGCTGGAATCCACTCACAGCGTTCCGCCGTGTTTGATCCGAAATGCCAGCCACAGACGCCCTGATTTTGTCCTTTAAGTTCTCCAAACCAATTGGCTTCTTTGCATAAACTTCCGTTTTCACATGACCCCAAAGCCAGAAGTCGCAGGGAGTAAGGTCGGGTGATCTTGGCGGCCAAGCGGTCGGGCCACCGCGGCCAATCCATCGGTTAGGGAATTTCTCGTCAAGGAACTGTCTCACCTTGATTGCATAGTGAGGGGGTGCCCCGTCCTGTTGGAACACGATGTCGTTCTGGATTCCACGTGCCTCCAGTTCCGGAATGAGGTATTTCTGCAACATATCCAGGTACGAATCTCCATTCACGGTCTCCTCTTCAAAAAAGAACGGTCCAATCAGGTGATCATAGGACACAGCGCACCAAACGTTCACTTTAGGGCTATCTCTCTCATGTGTCTCAAATTCCTTTGGGTTTTTCGTGCCCCAAACGCGACAGTTGTGTCGGTTAACCTTTCCGGAGACATGGAAGGTTGCCTCATCTGAGAACATGATGGCTGGAAGGAGAACGTCGCCATGTTCCAACTGCTTGAGTATGGCGTCACAGAAGTTGAACCGGGTGTCCAAATCTTCATCATACAGATCCTGGACTATCTTGATTTTGTAATCTTTGGCCTTGATCGTCTTCTTGGCTATCTTAAACACGGTTATCTGTGAAATTCCGAGTTCCATGGACCGTCTAGGAATCGACTTCTGTGGGCTGTTGATGATGCTTTCCCTTACCCTGCTCACTGTTGCAGGCGATGTTGGCGGCCTCCCACTTCGAGGACGGTCCAGGACGCTTCCTGTCTCCAAGAACTTAGCATGCCACTTTCGGATTGCACTCTCAGTCGGTGCCGGCTTTTTGAACTCTTTGGTGAATTTTCGACACACCAGAATTGGTGATTTTAGCTCTGCATACCACAGAACACATTGCGCTTTCTCTTTCACCGACGCCATCTTTGATACGGTAAAAAAATAGTCTTCTCAGAGGAGTTTTTCATTTATTTATTTATTTAAAAGACACACACACCAATACAGCTTGCAACTTACTTTTAATAGTCAACATTGAAACAACAATGAAAACAACAATGGATGGAATTTGGTAAGAAACTGACCCTTGCCCTCCCTCTCCCTCTCTCAACGTGTTCAGAGTTGCCGCTTATCTAACAGTGTTGCCAAGTAAAAATTTAATCCTTCCGCTACCGTTTGCACTTTATTTGATTTCATTATGAGAATTTTTATGAAAATTATAAGCAAATTAAATCCGTCCAGACTTTATGAAAACCCAAGCACCAACCTACAAAAAAACACCAAAGTCTATAAATAAATACTAATAAATTAACCAGTCCTAATTACTATTTCCCTTCACACCTATTTCAATCATTTCAACATCACGATCTATCTTTATATATATATATATATATATATATATATATATATATATATATATATATATATATATATATATATATATATATATATATATACAATTTTATTTAAATCCAACCCAAATCAAATCCCATACTTTATACTCTACCAAATTCAAAATTCACAAAACCCTAAGCACAACTTATCAATTAAAACATCCCCAATATACAATTCATTTACTCTTTATCTAAGCTTTTAAACTAAGAGAAAACAACTGCACATGGTGAAGATGCTGGGATGCAAAAAACAACTGCACACTATAAAGATTATGAACAGATGGTGTGGGCAACCATCATCGTGGTTCAGGTTGGGCTTCTTCTTGTCAATGAAAAATATTCGGCAAAAAATTGTTCGTAATGCTTTTGAATTTTTGTCAAAAGTTTTGAAGCCACTTTTATCTGGTTATGTTTATTTCAGTGTTTATTAACAATGGCAAAGTCTTAGTTTGCATGTTTTATGTTCTCTATATGTCCCCTAATTCTTAAATTGAAAGCGCATTTGGTTTGTCCTATATATTTTCTATGTTATGAGCAAATAAAACACTTTACTTTAAATGATTTCTTCCTTCCCTTTTTTCTTTGCTTTTAGATTTTAACCTACTTATTTTTCTTGTTTGCAATCGATTCAGCATCTTAAGAAAATATATCCTCACCATCCAGAAACTACTCAAACCGAATATGATTTAAGTTCCGGTTTGAATACCGATTTCCATAGAACAAAAACGGTCAAATATATCGAGAACAGGATTCTTCCAGTCAATTCAGCATCCCATAAGTAGGTTCCATCTTTTCCAGTACTCCTCTGTTCAAACCAACGTTAATCCTCATAGAACAAAAACGGTAATAGATAGCGACACGCGTTTTTTTTTAAAAATCAATTCAGCATCTGAAGGGAACATACTGTCACTTTCTTCTGCACTTTACCGAAACCAGAAGTAGTTGAAATTATTTTTTACTACTACTACTACTACAACTACTACTACTACTACTACTACTACTACTACTACTACTAGTATCATTATTAGTATTATTAAAAAAAGAAGATTAAGTGACTATCTTACTCTCCCTCTTTTCCCTTTCATCTCATCCTCAGAATTGATTTCTTCTAACTAGTTTGTTTCCCAATTTTTATAATGATCTTTAATATTCTTCTTTTCTCCTGCTTGCTGATACATGTACTATGTGCACTTCTTTGCCATTATCTAGATTGTTTTATATTTTCCCCTGGTGGTACATGGGGTTCTTGGTTCGATCCCAGCTCGCGCCACGTGAGCTTTGTGGTGGACAAACATCGTGTGCGTAGATTTTCTCGGGGTTTCCCCCACTTTCTTCATTTCATCCATTTCTCATCATCAGCGTCTCCTTTAGCCTAACCGGCATAATCGTGAGACGTAAAACTGAAAGATTTCATTGTGTTTTTAATCTTCTAAAAAAAATATTATTCAGCATACTGATGTTTCACATGTTTGTTGTCTATTTAAATTATTATCTGTAGTTGTCAT
This sequence comes from Thermobia domestica, assembly GCF_964235325.1. Classification (NCBI taxonomy): domain Eukaryota; kingdom Metazoa; phylum Arthropoda; class Insecta; order Zygentoma; family Lepismatidae; genus Thermobia; species Thermobia domestica. The sequence continues at coordinate 101,301,070 of NC_137455.1, forward strand.
GTCTGTGCTCTATATAGAATATGGTAACGGACGAATTATTTGATAAAGTATTATTATTATTATTATTATTATTATTATTATTATTATTATTATTATTATTATTATTATTATTATTTTTACCCGCTCTCAGAATATCTGCTTGGGCACATATCCTCAGATCTTTTCCGTCCTCTCCATGTTTTCACTTGTAATCTTCATGTACTTTATATATATATGCTACTTTTCTTTCTCTCTCAAAGTCAAACTCTTTTATCTCATGTGATGAAAAACAACTTCTTGTTGTGATGTAGCTACGTGGCATGCTGAGCGATTGACAGCAGAATGGAATTGTGTGCCAAACTTTGTCTACGCCTCTCCAGGCGTGTATTTCAACGAAGCCACCGCGGCACATCACATTCGCTGAGAGGTGATGTCAAAACGCCTGTCTTTTAGTTGCACTTTTTTTTTTTTGTTCGCTGTGGAATCCAAAATCCTTTCACAAAACAACATCTTGGCTTTATTTGTTCTCTACCGTTGTTGTCATGTTTATTTGTCAGTCATTGCATGTGGCTATGGAATCTGTCCAAAGATAGTGTCAGACAATTATGTTATTTTGTGTATCCCAGATAAAAGTTCCGGAGTAATAATAGAATGACTTTTATTAATATGTTATTGATTAAAACGTGTATTTCTTGTTTCATCATACATATCAAGAGAAGCGGTTAATATTTGTGAGTAGGAACTGAGAAATTGATAATCGGTTATTTTCCGTGTAAAATAAGATATAATAGGGCCGGATTGAGCATTGTAGGCATTACTTTCGAAACCGCTCCTTCCATTCACCCATCAAAATTGATGTAATGTAATTTCAAACCGAAAGCATTGTTGGTGCTGTGGTCTATTGTGTGTTTTAATAGATTAAAACAATTTTACACACTGGAAGCTTTCAAAATGTGGATGTGGAAGGGAATGAAGAAAATTAGCTAGGTCGAGCGGAAAACAAATGACAGCGTGAAAAGAACAATTTTAGATATTATTAAGAAAAGGGAAAGTAACTAGTTTGGACATTGGCTAAGAAGGAACTGCATCATGAGAGACGTGGTAGAGGGTATGGTGGTAGGAAAAAGAGGGAGGGGTGGAGACTACAATTGAGGGGTAAATTTGGATAAGGGCGTAATAGCAATTCTTCAATTTTTCAGGAGAGCAGAAAAACAAACGCCCTTATCCAATTAACCAACGTATTCACACACTATTTTTGGAAACAGGCGTTCGCTACAGAACAGAGATATTACCTCAACACCACCTAGACACATACGGACATGCTCAAAAATAGGTCGATACGCCCTTATCCAAATTACCCCTTCAATTAATGGACGATATCAAAACAGAAAAATCGTACGTGAAGATAAAGACGTTAGCGAAAGACCGTGGAACACTGAAGCTTCTCAGCTGCGGCAAGTGGCCTGCCAATCATGGTAGAATACCTATGATGATTATACGTACTTGAAAAAAAGAAAACATATTATGTGTATATTCTGTAATGCAGAAACGCTCACGTTGAAAAGTTCCTTTCTGGTAGTACATTAAATTAATTTATTATGTAATATATATGGCAGGGGCGAGGAAGCCAAATATGTCGCCCTAGGCTCCAGCTTACTCAGCCCAGGCGCTAATCAGGGCGTGAGAGATGAGCGTTTTCCACGAACTTCACTCAACATCAGCCTTTTGACATTTATGTGTCCCTCAACCTAACCATCGTCACGTTACCTCCTATTTATTAATTATTAGACCCTATCCTAAAGACTCAAAGAAGCCTGGTTACAAAATTAGAACACAAGAGAAATAACATTTTTCATACTTCACTGACAGACTTTTGTTCTGCTTACTTCTCGTTCTCGTCGTCAAAAATGTTGATATTGCCAAAGGTTTTGTGTTATTTTCAAAATACATGTATTGTGTATGTATATAAATTAATTATGACAAAAAAAAGCTTCCCACTACTTAAACATACTGCCACCGTGTACTAAGCGTAATAATATATATATTTTTGATATATATTTGTTGCAGGACGTTCAAAACGTATATCAATTGGGCTTAAGGATGGAAGAGATGGTGTTCAATCTCGCCGATACGCACTTTTTCTTCAACGATGTCGAGGTAAGTTTTTCTTTCTCTCTGTATTTGCCGTGTGATACAAAGTCAACCTAATATTGCACTAGCAATATTGTCTACCTAATAGATTTTTAAACACATAGATTTTTAAGTATATACAAAGCAGAGCTTCTAATAGATTTATATTTGCATTTAGTGTAACGTAACTTACTTTTTTTTATATATATATATAATAGGTGCAATAACTGGTATGAAATCTGTCTCCTGAACAAAAAAGTAATATATCAGGATTAATTTCAGTTGATATTTTTTAACGTTAAAAAAAAAAACTTTTCATACTATTCGAGTTTCATAATTGATATATTTATTTTAAATGTTAAATATTATTATAATGTGGTTTTATTTGTTAAGGTTTTCGGTTTCAATGTGTTGAAAAAGATACCGATTTAAGAAAGAAAATCGCATCACTGCTGCTTTTCTCCTGTATCATCAGTTTACGCGTTAAAACAATACATCCCCCGCCAAGTGAACTTTGTGGTGGACAAACGCCGTGTGCGTGGGTTTCCTCGGGGTTCTTCCGTTTCCTCCCACTTTCTTCGTTCCACCATTTCATTCATTACTTATCCTTACCGTCTCCTTTAGCCTAACCGGCATACCCGTGGGACGTAAAACTTAAAGATTTCATTTTTAAAACAACACATATATTTCTTCCCGGCTTCATCAATCAAACCTTCAAAGTTCAACCTCATTTTGTCCATGAGGAATGTGAACTCTGATTTTCGGCGATATCTGTTTTCGTTTCCAGAGCGCGCTAGCGCCTATGTGCTAAGAGGACAGGATTGCCAAAATTATCAGCAAACCAGTTTTTTTTTTTTTTTTTTTTTTTCAAATGTAGTCGAATTTAAAAGTGATTCAATTGAGTACACATGAGGACCATAGAATACATATACATGTATATACGTATGCAGGATGTGAGGATGACACTGATGATTCGCACCAAGTCTTTAAATCAGCGTAGAATTTAGTATACTATATTCAGTTATGTGGTATCATAAAGTAAACGAAATTTTAAATTGTTGCGTAGTGTTAATAAATACTTCTGTATGCCATTGTAGAGGTGTTTCTATTATGCCTAGATGATTAGATTATAATATTTGATTTGGATATGTGTAGTTTTTCTCTTTTTTTTATTTGTATTTAATGTACTTTTATTATTTCATTATTCTGTAACTTCCATATAAAATTGTGCTGGTACACGAACATAGTTCGGTAGAATTTTGCTAGTTCACGACCTTATAACGTCTTAAATTAGAACTAGTGTGTGATACTGTTTGATTTGCTTCATCAAGACTTCTAAAAACTTTTCGCTTTAAAGCCCAAAATACCAAAGAACTATTTAAAATCAAATTTTATGCTTGTATACACACTTAAAGTTTCAATATTGTATATTAGATCATTTAAAAATATAGTTGTTATTATTGTTATTTTAATATTTCAGGACTGTGACCAAGTTCACATAGACGACGTTTCGTCAGATGATAACGGACAAGATCTCAGGTAAATTCTGTTACTTTTCATTCATTGTAACGTTAAATTAAATGAAAGACATTATAATTTCTTTTTGTTTCTCACCTTGAACACTGGAATTTTAATTTCCTTAATGTTATTAATTCATTTATGGGAATAAAAATATAATATTAGTTGATAAATGAAAACTTTGTCGTATTTCCTCACAACTCAGAATAATTTTACAGTATTTTATTGTGGGAGCTTGCTGATTGCAGTCATATTCGAATAAGAATAACATGACAGAATGGTAATTTTGAGTTTAACTATTAAAAAAAAAATGAATTTACATTAAAATTGGCTAATAAGAAATTGCTACATATAACTAGCAATAATATTTGTTATTTAATACTAATATTATTGTCTTTTGTTTCTGCAGCACGTACAACTTCCAGACGGACGGTTTTCACGCGGCCGCAACAAATGGAAACCTTTGCCTCGCAACGGCATCAGGTGTTCGCGGAGGAGTTGATTGGATGCGAAAGCTCGCCTTCAGGTACAGGAAGATCAAAGAGATCTACAACAACTATAGGAACAGCGTGGGAGGTAAGGCATAATAGCATACTCAAAGTAAACTTAGAACACATGAAAGAATTCAGATTACCTATAGATTGTCATTAGGTAGTAATAGCAGGAAGAGAAAGACAAAAGCAAACAGACGTTCATTGTATTAGAAGGTTGATATCGAAATTTTATTGGAAATAAAAAGTTAAATTACATCTTAACACTAACAAAATTGTTTTGCAAGGAAGAAATAGCAGTGTTTTCTTTTAGAAAAGCATTTGTAAATTAGGTTCACTAATAACCTATGCTTAGTTAAAACAGTGTAAATATGGTTCCTCAAGTATGAAACAAAATAATAGATGTTAAAAAAAATAAATAAATAAAGGTAACTCAAACAACGGCTACATTAGTATTTGATTCTAAGATTTTTCTTTGGTGCACGTGGTCTCGGGTTCAATTCCCACTGGAAGACCACAAAAACTTTAATTTCACAATCATTCGTTTTCAATAGTCATTCATCTCCTTTAGCCTTAAGGGCATAGCCGTGAGGTGTTAAAAATTAAAAATAAATAAATGTTCTGTAAGCTCTTTCTCTCTCTCTTTGAAATGACTGTTTATTTTGGTGCACATCTGAACGACGTACATGCGCACTGGTTGACTATGCTTGGGTCATTTATTAGTACACCTCATTTCGTTTCAATTTACACATATATTTTTCTTAAGTCTCCCTGTTGAAAAAAAAAAAAAAAAAAAGCTTTTCCATTGACCATTAAAAAAATCCTTAATTATACACTGCATTCTTAACATAAGTAATCGATCCTTTCATCATTTGATTTTTTTATGCTTTCAAATTAACGTTTAATAGGATGTTTGTTTCATGTAATTGTATTCTAAATGACAATTAGGAGAAATTCTTTAGGAAAATTTTACTTAAGTCCGAACCCCTAACTTTTTTATGGCCCATAACTCGAGAATCAAAGGCTTGCACACCATACTATTTCATGCTCCCCTCCAAGTGAGCTTTATGGTGGATAGACACTGTCTGCGTGAGTTTTCTCGGGATTCTCCCGGTTCCTCCCACTTTCTTCATTCTGCCATTTCATTAATTTCTCATCGTCACCGGCTCCTTTAGCCTAGCCGGCATAATCGTGATACGTAAAACTTAAAGATTTCATTTCATTTTCCATAATATTACATATGCATACTAAGTTCGTCACGGTCTATCACGATCTCAGCGTCGTTGAACTTCGGTTGAGCTTCATTGATCGCATACGATATACACTATATCTTTGTAATTAAGTTCTATATTTTTCAATAGAAAAATGCATGAAGAATGAAAATGGAGATATTTATTATCTCTTGGTGATTTTGATTTGTTTGTAAAGTATAACTGCTTTTGTGTGTCCAGTAAGCCTTCTAAATATTTAACTAGCGTTATTGTTTATATAAGCGACATTAGTAGGAGTATTCTCAGCTTATTGTTTGCACCTCCTGTTATTAGTTTATATATTAGAAGTAATGTGATGCGGTGAGATTAATAAATTTGACAACTTAAGATTCACACATTTCTGTGAACTTTTTCTGAATCAGAATCTTGACATGTGCAAGTTAACGATCTCTCTGTGAAGTTGGTTGTCACAGTAACTTGACCACATTTTGAAGTTAGCCACATTTCTATGAAGTTGGTTGTCAATGTAACTTGACCACATTTTGAAGTTAGCCACATTTCTATGAAGTTGATTGTCACAGTAACTTGACTACATTGTGAAGTTAACCACATTTCTATGAAGTTGTTGTCATAGTAACTGGACCACATTGTGAAGTTTGTAAAAAAAAAAAAAAAAAAAAAAAAAAAAGTGGAAGATAAAATATAATGTTAGTAATATGAAACAAAGACGATTAAATATATATTGTTAGTCGTCTCAGTAATTTGATTTACCAATTCAGTAGGCTATTAATTTCCATAAACTCTCATTTTTTATATTATGCCATCTCTTAGACAGTTTTTTGCGAAACCGTCAAGTGTCAGTTTTAGGCAGATTTCATAGGAAATAAATTATAATAATAATTTCATTAACTGATAAAACAGGTATAAAATGTACAATTTATTATAGAACTAATTGTGGCTGATTTTGTGTAAAGAGTACTTGATAAAAAAAAAAAAAAATGTTTTTAACCTCTTCAGGTTCTGTGTGTTGTATGCGACACACAATATATTTCAGTAAGCTGAAATGTATGACTGAAGTGTATGCTTGCGGATCCAATGTGTCACATACGACACACGCAATTTTCGAGTTCTCAATTTTCAAAATTCCAACTTTAGTGAATTTTTAGTACTAAATGATAATAATTAACTACATACAGAAGATTCGTCATAAAAACATAAAAGCTGCTGGGAGTGGACATGAAGAGGTTAAGGCGAAGTCCGCCTGAATAACTGTTGTAAATTTTCTCATTGCTAGTAATGGGACAAGTCTATGTTTGGTTTCCTTTTAATTTTTGAAAGATGATACGTCGTGGGTTTAATTATGCGTATCTTATTAAAATGCATTTCTCTCAACTTTTCCCTGTGTACTAATTCAACTTTCCAATTCAGTAATTTGAGCAAAGCTAGAAGTAAGGCAAAGTATCAAACCATCAAAGATACTAAATCAGTAGATGTATAAATTCACTTCAGTGATCTTTTTGTTATTACTTTAATATATTATTAATATTTATATTTCTGTTGAAACATGCTCTGCGAATATTCGGTAAACTATTTATATAATATTGGGAAATAACTGAGAAAAGTGATATATTCAAAGTTGAAATCATGTTCGTGAATTCAGGATAACGTTGGATACCATTACATTTGTTAGCTATAGAAGCACTTTTCGTAGAAGAATTATTACAGGAATATCTTTAAAGATAAAATTCTCATAGTGAAATCATGTATTTCTTTTAGGCCTTTTAGGTCCGGGAAAAAGGGACCAGTGGTTGCAATTAAGGTCGGAGATCGAAGCTGTAACGGACAACTGGTTAACGTTAGCCATGAAGTGCTTGACACTTATTAACTCGAGGTAAGTGCTCTGTGTTAATTAACTTACAGAGATTTACGATTTTATACATACATTCATATATATATACACACACACGAACTTTGAACTTATTTTGTCAATAGAAAGAAGTAAACTATTATATGTTTGAGATTATACATATATACAGTATATATTTATGAAATAGTGCATCATATAGCGTTAGATGGTCTGTTAAATCAATATACAGTAAATATTACAAAATTGACAATATCCTAATATGCTGAGGAATTTTAAATCACCTCACTCACTTCAAATTCTAATTCCTGAAAATTCCTAGCTATTCCAAGCTTTCTTCTTACTCCTGGGACTTTGTTCACAGAAGATAAAAGTAGGAGCAAAATAAATAAAAACATCAAAGAAATATAAAGAAATGGACTCAGCGGAGAGGAGCAATGAAAATACATCTTGCTACTAAAGTTTTCCTATTTTTATCCTCCGTGAACAAGGCTCCAGGGGGTGAAAGCTTTCGAAGGGCAAGGGTCTTCAGGAATAGAAATTTAAAGTGAGTGAGATATTCACACAATTATTTCATCAGATAGTAATTATCCTACTAAATTGAATTTAGGTACTACATTTAAACAGAGGTGAAATTGAGAAAAAGGTATAAGGGAGATTAAAGAAAGACAGAAAGTGCAGATTAGTGTTTTCACTTTGTTATCGTTAAGTTCTGAGTGCGTATATGATTTTACTGATCCGTCAAGCAAAATACTAAGGTGATGTTACAATTTTATAGAAAAAAAATTCAAGTCTCCCACCGTTTATTTTTAATTTTGTGGATATTTCCATGAGAAATGGCTTTAGTAGCTATAATAATAAGTAAACCTTCATTGATTAAGTTGCTGAGTGTTATTTGTTGAGTGGGAAAGGAAAATTCTGAGACGGCATCTGAATGTCCATTTTTTTTTTATAGAGAACGTAAAAGTTAACAATTGTACGAGTCAGGGGCGTCATTTAGGGGGCAGGGAGGGGCAATTGCTCCCCCCCCCCGAGTTTGAATTTTATATAGATTTTATCAACAGAATAGTAGAAAATCAGTGAAAAACGCGAAATTTTACTTATATCAAGGGGTCTGCCCCCCTCCCCCAAGCAAAATCTGAAATGACGCTCCTGATACGAGTACTTCCCATTTGCTGCATAAGTCATAAACAACACATTTGTATTAAATACCCTTTGAATAGAAGTATTCTGTTAACGTTCTTATTTTTACCACTTAAATTGTCTTAAAGTACTCTTAAGTGAAATGTACACATTTCTACAAATTTGACGACACTAATAAATTAAACAGTTAATGCAAAAGCGGGAAGAATTGAGCAGATCAGTTTTGTAGCTATTAATGGCGACTTTCCCGTAATTTTCAAAAGAGATCGATATATGTAAATATTTAGGGTGGGCAAACCATAAAAACAGATTTCGTTTTGAATGTTATTTTTTGATAGTCATTGATATGTTTATAGTTGCAGACGGAATATTCAGGGATCGAAGCGTAAATAACAACATCTTACTTTTGCTACAGATATAAAATGTTTTCACCTTTGTTGAATGACCAAGTCTCTCTTTTCCTTGTTCTGATTTGAGATTATTATTAAATACATTTTTGTCTTTCTTCTGTTAGGTCTAACTGTGTAAATGTGCTGGTCACAACAACACAGCTTGTTCCTGCTCTCGCCAAGGTACTCTTGTTTGGAATCGGGGGCATTTTTCCAATTGAAAATATATATTCGGCCACAAAAATAGGTATGTATGTTCGCTTTCTAAGTTGTCTTGGTTATACAATAATGCTTATGTATTTTAATAAAGGATTTGTTTATTATAATGTAATTTTACTCTATACACAACTTCCAAACTAATCAGTGATGCATGAAATTTGTGTGCAAAAATATACAATAGCTGTAGAGTTTGATACATCTTATGATTAAAAAAAATTCTTTTTTCAATTCAGTGTTCCTTTCAGTAGCGAAGCTATATGAGAGACAGCTTAACTGGGATCCGAACCACATAAGCTTTTTTTTTTTTTTTTTTTTTTTTTTTTTTAAGAATTTAATGAGCTTATTTGACGATAAACTCACTGCAAGGCAGTTCTGCCGCCTTTTTCAAAATTTTCATTTGTTATGTTTTTGATATTGCTAAGATATCCTAAGATTAAAAATTTTTATTTATTATTTTTATTACAAAATCCTAAGAAAATTACTACTCTTGACTAATATTTCAATACCGGTATATGCAGTGGTGCTATTCAGCCTGTCCTGTTGTTAAAATATTTCGAGTTCCCAGAACCGTTTGATATATCCAGACAAAGCAGTAAATTTTATCCAGTTCTACCTGGGAACAGTAAATTTTAGTTTAACTACTTTTGCTTCTAGAAATTCTTTATAGAAACAGCTACAGGGTAAACATACGGTCTCTCAGAACAAGGTATAAGCGTTTATTTCTTAATCTCAAAAACTCAGATATCAAGAACGAGAACTGGGATCACATGAGTGTTGTGGAGAGCTTTATATATATTTGGAACGCATAGATACCATTATCAACAATTATTGATTTATTGCTGGATTAAGGTCTTTCCAATACTTTACTTTGTATGGTTTGTTTCCTAAGACAGATTTATAATGTATCTATTTACCTCTCTCTCTCTCTCTCTCTCTCTCTCTCTCTCTCTATATATATATATATATATATATATATATATATATATATATATATACACAGAACCAGTTGTTAGAAAATTAAAATAGCACCACTGGGTACTGGGTATATGCAATATACAATTTAAATATCACTTGAAATGTATTTTTAAAATAACTTCTTTGTAGTTCAGCATGAGGTCTGGAAAGTGCGCTGATCGTTGAAAGGATGGAATGTCGGGTTATTATTCCACCTTGATCTCAATATTTGAAATTTGAAATTCAGTGCCTCCTGAAATAACTTGTTTCTCTGTATGGATTATAACATTTTCAATATTAAAAATATTATTGTATATTGATTTGTTGAACCAAACATATGCAGCATTATATTGCATCGTGCTGTTTTAAAGAAGTTCGTTGTATATCTTTTTTAATTTCCTTGTAGGTAAGGAAAGCTGCTTTGAGCGAATTGTATCCAGGTTTGGACGAAAGTGTACATATGTTGTAATTGGTGATGGAGAAGATGAGGAAGCCGCGGCAAAACAGGTAAAAAGCAATAAATAATTTCATTTCTTCATATATACAAGATATTTATAAATAAATAAAATATTAAATGTATATGTTATAAGTAAGGTAAGGCATACTTATCGGTAATTTTCATACAAATTATTCAGTGGCCTAGGATAATGGGCTGAACCCATCTTCCTAACTTTCAGCGTTACTTCTCTTAAGAATCCTGCAATTTCAATTTCCCTAAATCCATTTTCCATGAAACATGTAGTCTGTTTGCTTGAAATGTTAAGAACTACCCCATATCTCACACGGAAGTATTACGCAATCAGTAAAGCGAATGTTCATGTAACGCAATTACGATGACGATAAGATTATGCTTATTATTATTATGCAATGTGTTCACTTTTAATTATCATTTCCCACTCAACTAATTTCCTCTTCTCTGCATTATAGATCTGCAGATGGTCCATTACTATGTCTTAGACAATCATTCTTTAAAAAGAAAAAAATCAATCCTGTATCACGAATTACACATTTCATTAACTAATGCATGTAAATCTTGTCGTTTATAAATCACTTTTAAAACTTGCCACTGGACTGTGAAATTAATTTAATTTTACATAGCCATTGAAAGCTGTTCACTGGAATTCACAGTCTTCTTTATGAATAAGCTCTGAAACTTGGTAATGGTGAAGTGATTCAACTTGAAAAATGTTGTTTCCGTTCCTGTACTATGTTCTTATAATCATCATCTCCTGGCAGAAGCAGAAAGCAACGGATAAGAACTCGAATAGCGGTTCAGAAATTGCGTCTTATGTAGCCTTAGAGATCAAAGAGAACGTCAAGCTTCAAGGAATCACTGTAGTAGTTACTCATTTACAGAACGAAGAAATCAAAAAAGAAGTCCCATTTCTACACAGTGCATTCCTGTGTCAAACTGTACTCTAATAAAAAGTCAGACTGAAACCTTGCGTATTTTTTTCAAATCAGTAGCTAAGTCATTAGCTTGTATGTACGAACTTCATATAAGTAATCTGAAAATCATTAGTAAAATTCTCGTTATGTGAAAAATAAATAAATATTTAGAAATAAATATTTAGGAATAAATACTTTGAGATGAAAGACAAAAATGTAGAAAATTTTCTATATAGTATGCTTTTCATAAACAACTGTCATGGTTTTTAAATTTGAAATAAAGTTACGAAAGCTTAATTCGATTCACACTAGTGATGTAAATATGGATACGAAGAGCGAAGGTGCGAAATTTCCGAACACATTACCTTTACTAATTGTAGTTTGAAACTAACTTACATTCTAGTATCATTGGAAATCAAATTCAGAATAATTTGGATGAAGCAGAATATATACTAGCGAAAAGTCTAGTACGTATTTGTTCAGAAAAAACTATCAATTTTATATACATTAAAGCTGCGAATCTGTTAGATATACTTTAAAAAAATCTGTGTTATCCTTTTTTGTTGTTATAAGATATCCAGTTCACAAAACGACAACGGGACAACAGATGCTTCCTTCATCATGAAACCAAAGAGTTTAAACCAGATATTTCGGTAGCCATAGTTTTAGTTTTACTAGAAGGCCAGACTTTTCTGTTGGTACTTGTTTGGGTCATTCTTGTCCTGTCCCATTGTAGCAGGGCCGGGATCGATAGCGGTGCATGTCAATATAATATTGTAAAATCTTCGCAAAAATTATATTTGTTTTATCAAGAGGATTTCTAATTAATATTTCGTATATATATATCGAAGGGTTTCAACATTCGACTTCTTACTTCATTTAGGCGAGACATTAATTCACAAATGTAAGAGTAGTATACGTACTTTATTACACATTTCTAGATTTATTGTAGTAGATAACAAACAAATCAAAACTTTTACTCTTAGTTACATATAATGTAATCTAATACATTTTATGTATAATAATACAAATACATTTAAACGCTCTATTTTTATTATGTTTCAGCTCAATTTTCCATTTTGGAGGATCTCTAGCCACAGTGACACTGCTGCCCTCTATAATGCACTAGAAATGGGATTCTTGTGATGTGATTGAATAACTTCAGTGGTCTGTGATTAACATTATTATGGCCGAAACGTCAAGTCATACAAATATGTATGAAAATACACTGAATGAAGACAAATATATCGCCATGTTTGTTCTGGTTGATAGAAAAAAGTTTATTCATGATTGATTTACAACATAAACAGTAGCACAAAAAATAAAGAAAGAAAAACTTAATACACAGATGTGTTTTTCCGCACAATGTGCACGTAAAACTCACAAAGTGAAAAAAAAAAAAAAAAAAAAAAAGTTTTGCAGTATTTGAGTCACAAGTGAGAACTATTCATGTATACTAAGCACAAGTAAAGGATACTAATGACGTCATTGTGTGTGTGATCTACTTGAGTATTTCACGTGTTAAACGTTTTAAAAAGACCATCGCATTAAAATCAGTGAAGGTTCTACATAGTGTACAATTAAACAAACCGGAAAGATAACGAAGGGACAGCATATGGTGTATCGTCTTCTAGAGAAAGCAAAGCTAAAAGCTAAGAAGCTGAATTTTTCTTTTGTATTATATATAAATATATTTTGTCCTTTTTTTATGGGACCACAATCGTGAATAGAAGGACATTGAATATACGATAAATGTGAAAGACTATTCTATAATATACATATAAATATATCTATTGACGAAAATATAAATATAAATATATATATATAAATACAAAGTAACTTCTATGTAAAACAGAGCTTACACATCAGAAAATGTCATTAAACAAGATATCGTATATGTTCCCCTTTTTTCCCCTCTGAGTGCAGGGAGAAAAGAAATTTCTTCATTCAAAAGGAGAGGCTTACTTCATTGTTAAATTTGTACACTTTTTAAAAACAAATCATGTGAATGCACAACGGAGAGTAAACAATTCTGATATTTCTAAGGTTTTACAGAACTGTACTTTGCTGTCTATATTTACATTTGAATTTGTAATGATAAGTTTTTAATATTTCCAAAATGCAAAATGAAGTAAATAATTTTTATTTTTTAAATATATATTTTAAAATTGTAAACAAGCAGTAAAAAAAGTAAACTTATTTTTACAAAAACTAAAAAATATGTAAACACAATTTTTAAAGGTACTTTTAAAGGGAGATTATGTCAATAATTTTGTGAAGTTTATATTAATTAGAGTGGTTACTACTTGGTTTGTTAATTAAACTGTTACTTAAAAAAAAAATAACCTTCTCTAATGAGTCTCAACAGCTAAGAAGTAATGACTTGTATATATCATGGTAAAAAGATTCTTTACTCTTGCAGATGGTTTTGGAATTTTGGAATCAAGGTTGAAGATTTATTTTAGACAACTAATTATTTTGAGTAGTAAACTCATATGTACATCCTTGTTCGAAAAGTTCTTGATCACTTACCTTGTTTCAGAAGGTCATATTCTGAGAATCGTACTTCGGAAATTCTAATGTTTTGGCTCTAAATGAAGATCTCAACTGGTCAAGGAAAATCCACGTTTGTTTGGTTTAATTGTAATTGTAGGTTGGAGTACACCGCTTTTCAAAGTGACGTGGATGGCTTTTTTTTTACTTTATTTTATTTTATTTTTTTTTTTTTTTGAACAAGACTGTACAATTCTATACACCTGGAGTCCAAATTTTTCCGCTTTTTATTACTTTTTTTTTTCGAAAGCTAATAAAGGCACGGTGATAAAGTTTTCATATCAATCCTTAACATACGTTGTTGTTTACACTTGCTTAAGTGCGCACAAAATAATTAGCACTTACATTCATCCCTAATGTAATGTGTGTTGCAATTACACAACAGAAATGAAATCACCTGTCGTGTGTTCAGATAGAATACGAGAAAATATAAAATGGGAAGGTAGAAAAAAATGCATAAAGCCATTTCATTCGTCAGCCTAGTTGTGAAATATTAAAAAGAAATTCCGGTCCTCTTAGAAGTTAAAACTGGCGTCCTACATTCAAAAATGCACACGCTATATTATATCATTCAACAATATGTTACTTTTTTTTCTTTTTTTAAATAATTACATTTGCGCAATGATTAAACTGAGTGTACAAATTCAGAAATAACTGTTTGCTGGACTTTTGGAGTCAAGTGTCCGTTGCTTGGCAGGTAATGAGAAATCACATTTTTAACCTGGGAAATGTGCAAGGAAGGGGGATAAAACTTTTAAGGATGGAAGAAAAATTTTATTGTAAGTATTCTTGCTTCAGTATATTTAATAAAATTTATCAGAAGAGTGGTATTTGTTTCTGTCAAAATCTCTGTTTAACGTCTTTGATGACAAATATGCCTGAGCTCCAGTACGATCAGTTTTGTGTGTTTCTTACGTCTTTCTCGAAGTACATCTGACAAGTAGAGATGATCCACTACCCCATGAATATTTCTTTATATTTTCCGATATAGTTGCGTACACATTGGCACTGTATAAAAACGAATTCATTTAGTACTCTTTAACTGAACATTATAAAAAACTTAAAATCGTTATTGTTTCTGTAAGTGTGTTGGGAAAATATTACAAATGTCTGTTGTTGTCTTGTAAAACAACTTATAAAGAAATATAAAACATAACATCCGTGTTTTGATCGTATACTTAATACGATACAAAACTTTCCATGAGTAAATGGAGATTTGAAACTGTTGCAAACAGCTAGTAGGTATGTCTAAGTAATAAATTTTTAAATGACAGTATAAACAAATCTGTGTTGATATTAGAATGGAATCTTAAAAAATGTAACAGTTACATAAAATATTTCTCAGATTGTACATTAAATTTCCATATATAAAATCACCAAGAAATTTTTGATGGTTATTAAACATTAGGCTTAACTTGATTAACAGGATTTTTGTATTCAGTTTCTAGTATTAGTTTAGTAAATCCATTAAGAAAACGGTACCAAACATTTCTCGATAAGAAAAAAAAAATGTTTCTTCAATTTAAAATATAATATTAATAGTATTGTATATACAAATTTTCTATAATCGATCATGAGAAACTTACTCTGAAACTCTTGGGCAAGTTTGGTAAATTTTAGTATAAGGAGTATATTCATACTTTCTATTTTATTTATTTATTTATTTTTTTTTTAAATCAAAATCTTTAAATGTACCAAGAAATCCTATCAAGTAATGTTATTTATGAGAAGCATTTATACATTGTGTTTTGACAAAGTTCTGTGAACATTTATTATACAGATTAAGAACGTTATGCTAGTGGTGGCTCTTGAAGTAAGACACATCGGTAAAAAGTAAACTTTTATTGCTTTAAAGTAAGGACAGGAAAGTTAACTAATGTAGAAATTATTGGTAATTTAAAAACATTTGTGTGTTGATCGTATATCTAAAACGATACAAAATTTTCTGTTAGTAAATAGAGATATGAAACCTGTTGCAAACAACTAATAGGTATGTCTGAGTAATAAAAATTTAAAGGACAGTTTATATAATATATATATATATATATATATATATATATATATATATATATATATATATATATATATATATATATATATATATATATATATATATATATATATATATATCAAATATAATACACAGTTCTATGTTGATATTAGGATGAAAGTTAATATTTATTTTTTTACGAATGTGACTGGTTGTGCATTAGCGACATTTATGTACACTCATGTCCAAAATTATTGTCGCATGTCTATAAATATGTTGTTCTAGGAATATAATTTGATAACGAATTCGCCCGCTATTTCTTATAATGGTAGTATGTGTATAATCGGCAAAGATATGTATGTGGCAAATTTCATGTCAAAAGAGAAATAAATAAGAACAATAAAACTTTCTTCTCCACTTAGCAAGATTTTGTTTTTCTCATTCTAATTTTCGTATTTATAATTCTTTCGCTATGAAATTTACCACAAATATACATTTCCCGATTATACACATAGTATCAGTATTAAAAGTGCCCTGCAACATCATTATCAAATTATATTCTTACAAGAAGACAGTTATAGATATGCGACAATCATTTTGGACATGGGTGTACATACCATTTATGCCACTGAAAATTTAAAATTACTCTCAAATATTCTTCAAGCGGGTTCATAATTCCTTGACAAAGAAACTTTAAAGCGTTCTACTTGAGTATTTCAGGAGACTGAATACAAAATGGGAATAAATGTAGTTTTTAAAGCAATAGTATAACTCAGTCATTTTCAACGGAACGCTATGTGATGTCAAAGTTCACTTCTTTTCATTTTCAGTAAATCAGACGAATAAACTTGTAATAAGTCTAGAAACCTAACCTAACGGTTATAAAGTCAGTGTTGATAGAAAAAACAAGAACAGCGATGGTGCTATTGGTACATATTTCTCCCCTTTTCTTTGCTCTGCCTGTTTATCCATATCGCTACTCTGAGCATAAGGGAGTGCTGCAACGTCACACATCGGCTAGTTGGAAATGTCAGGTGTAAATAGAATGAAGACCATTAAACTTATAAAACATTTTTTTTCTTTCTTGTGAATACTTTCTTTACGTCCCAAACATTAAGGGGTTTCGTGTTCATTGTTCTGTTTATAAACTACCTGTAGTTTAAAATTATAAGATCACCTGTAGACCAAGATAGTGTCTTAATACACTACACTTTTTGGAATCCGGCCATTTCTTGCACAGGTGGATATCGAATAGTGGCAATGTCAGATTACAGAGAGCGCTTCGAACTTTTTGCATTTATATTACATCATATGTTTCTATTTACGTGATATTACAAGTACAATTTAATGCACAATGGCACAGCTTAGATGTAGTCACAAATATCATATACAGTAACAAATTGAACACATGCACTTATACAAAAAAAAAAAAAAAAAAAAGTATACAAAATTGTGAATTTATTACTCAGTTTGAGCGTTTTGAAACATGTTACTACAAATTTAAAATTTTACATATTGTTGGTGTGGAGCCACAACTCAGTGATAACGACAATGAAAAAGAAAATGTTACGTAAATGTACAAAGCTATGTATGAATGCACAGGGAATTGATAGGAATGACAAAAATAAACGCACTGTTCGAGATGAAAGAACACATTAGAGATTTTCAAACAATCAAACAGTGCAAGAATGGGACTTTTTAAACATTTATTACATAAAATTATCGTTTAAAAGCCGAGTTAGCGAGAGTGTAGTATATGTAATATTGTTAAATTCTCAACGATGTTAGATTGTCAAGCATGCATTTGCACACAGCAATCCTTCCATATAGATCATAATGTTTTGTCAACTAATTCACTGAAATTGTTAAAATTTAGCCTTACGGAACGTTTAGGTTTGTTCTCTTTCAAGTCCTGTTTCAAAACAGGATCTACGAAACGCGGAAGTTTTACATGGGATTCCAATTACATATTCAGTCACTCAAGATCAAACACGACTTTTTATACTTGAGCCAGAAAAGAAAAATATTTACACTTAACCTTGTATTATTCATTTTAACTTTTTTTAAAAAAAAAAAAATTGAAGAAGTCAACTATAATTCTAACAAAGAAATTTTTAAAATTATGTAATAGTAACATTTTTGGAAAGTATTTAAGCTGAATATGGTCTTATTACAATTCTTTTGTAATCTACTTCAAGAAATCAACAATATAATCAGGTAAAGACACTTTTAGAATCATGGTTTTTGTAACATTTTTTGAAAAACAGCAAATAATTCGCCGAGTAAGTGTTGAAATATGTATGATAACTCTCCTAAACAGCCGAAAAAAAATGTATTATTTATTATTTGTAACACCAAACAGTGATTATATTTTTTTTCTAATAAATTAAAGAAAAGTAAAAATCTTTAAATATAAAGTACAAATGCAAACTTTTTGCTTTTGAGATGAAACTATCTTGATATTAAAATCTTTTAACTTTTGTCGTTATTTTTTTCCATCATCATCATTAAGAACCAATACTGTAACCTCTCCTTGTGTAAAGACTTGTATATTCTGAATTGAGTGATGGAGTGAATGTTACATTTGAATGAAGAAATGTATTGTATCGTAAAAACAAAAAGCCAAGAAAATGAAATAAAAAAAGAAAATGGTTGAGTTCTAGTAAATAGAATTTGGTTTTATTTTTATTATTATTATTATTATTTATGTAATTTTCCCTTTGAAGAGCTGTGAAGATTTTTTTTTCAGGTTGTTTTCATACTAGTCGCACACATTGTTCTATACTGAATATAGACTTAATTTTGTTATTAGAGGTATCCTAGAAACATTGAAAAGCACAAAATTTAACCTGTTTATGTTCATTACTTTTTACCGTTCCAATGTCGACAAATTCTTAATTAATATATAGGGTGTTACAAAAATTTGTCACAATATTTTGGGAATAGGTTCCTCTATCAAAATAAGAAAAAAAAAAGTTTATATGAACCTGTGGGCGGAAGTGCATAGTTTTGTAGTTATAAGGTGCCGAAAACATGAAAAAAAAATGAACTTTAAAAATCAATAGTTCCACTAGTATAGGAACGATCGTAGTCGGGTCAAGACATCACTGAGGAACTAACATGTGAACTCTCCAAATATCCATTTTTCGGAACCTCCGGTACTTTCACAATCATTTTTAGAGAGGCTGTTTGGGAGTACTTGATCACTCTCCACCTACCTCTCTAAAATTTGGTGTGCTAGTACTGGAGCGATCTGTATAACGATCTGTTCAACAACGAATGAATTTAGAAGCGAAAGAGCAAAGTTGTTATCTGTTTTCCAAAAGTTGTATTTTTTAAGACTAAGAAAGATCGCCGCACAATCACCTTCTCTCTTGTAACTTGGATCATCCTAACCCCAGGGAAGAAACAATGTGTTTGCTGTCCACATTCCACTGAAAACAGTGTTCTTTTTTTCAGAACGCATGTAGTAGAGATGGTCTTAAAGTTTTATGCTTGTCACTGACAACTGACACGACCCCAGCTAATGATGTGCTTAGAATGATTGATTACAAAGACTAGTTTGTGTTGTAAGACAAATAGGATGTAGTATTATATCTATATCCACAAAGAAATTGAATGTCGACTGAAAGAGGGAATTCGCGTGTTGCTATTCAGTCCAGGTAAAATATGCAGAAGGATAATTATGCCAGTTGTACTGTCTGGTTGTGAGACATGGTCGCTTGTTTTGTGAAAAGAAGGTAAACTAAAAATATTTGAAAATAAAATCCTGAAGCAAATATCTAGACCCAAGAGGGACAGGAATGGCGAAAACTTGATAACAAGGAACTGCATAATTTATATTGTTTACCCAACATTGGTAGGGTAATTAGAGTCATTAGGAGGCTCAGATGGACAGGTCATGTAGACAGAATGAAAGAAAGTAGAAACGCTTTCAAAATTTCAACTGGAAACCCAATCCAAAAAAGACCATTAGGAAGACCTATGGGCAAATAGGAGGACAATATTAAGATGAATCTCGTAGAAACGAAAATACAAAATAGAAAGTGGATTCAGTTGCTAAGGACAGAAGTCAATTGAGAGCTTTTGTGAATGCAATATTGAACCTTTGGTTTCCATAAGCCATTGAGTCATTAGTTAGTTAATTAGTTAGGATATAGTATTAGCTGGCCTAGGGCAAGACAATTTATTATGAAATTTGCTTAAGGCTGAGTTTTACTCCCTAGGACAAGAAGTCTTTTCTTTTAGAAACGGCTACCTAAACCTAATTAGAATTTTGCTATAAGATCCCGCCACTATTTTCGTCGTACATCTCTCAACTACAATTTATTGGTATTGCAAAAACTAAATATTTCGCCGAAAAAAAAAAAAAAATGTCCAATCTTGGTGGTTACATATGATTGTCTACAGGACAAATATTATTGTATCGCAATATAGTTGCAAAACCGGATAGTGCGGTAGTATCATTTTCTTGTCAGCATAAGTTTCCTGTTACTGATAGTGTTCTGTTTTAAAATATACAATACCACAATACTATTACAGCATCAATACAATATCAGTAGCATTTAACCAAAGAAAAAAAGAAAAGAAAAAAGAAAAAAAAAGTCGAAGGATGGGACATCCCATTGAGCTGAACAAAATAATATGGCTAAGTATAAAACCTCATGCGTAGTTTCAGAGCAAATCCACATTTTTTTTTTTTTTTTTTTGGTAATCTTAAAAATTGATACTGTCCGATAACAACGCCATCTATTAAGAAGAAACTGATACTAGCCTAATGTATACGCTTACCAAGCACTGATTTTTCACTTTGACTTTAGGATAACGACAGTATACCTAGGTACAGTGTGATTAATGAGATAAAATCATGATTAACTCTTAAACTAATTTTTGTTTGAACTGTAATATTGTCCGAAGATGAGACATCCGTATATCAATCAATTGATCACATCAGACTGAATAGATTGAGATGTGTAAGGTAAATGCTGATGTGTGGTTTCAGAGATCGAGCAAATCGAATTTTTATGGTGCTAAGAAGTACGTTGTTCGTTGCTAGTAATAAATGACATTTTTTATTCTGATGGAACAGATTGCGTAGAAAAATACACTGTTAAGTAGTATACTTCCAACAGTGGCACACATGCTCCTAACAGGGACAAACATATTTCTATCAATGGCACACATGCTCCTAAAAGGGACACATATTGTTAATAGTGACACACATGCTTCTAACAGTGGCACACTTACTCCTGGACACACATACTCCTACTAGAGACATAGTACTCCTAACAGTGATACACAGATTCCTAATTGTGACATATAAACTCCGAACAGTGGCACACATACTCTAACAGTGACACATATACTTCTATCAGTGGCACACACACTAATAGGAACACGTATACTTCTAACAGTGACACATACTTGAAAAGGGACACATATACAACTAATAGTGTCAAACATACTCCTAACAGAAACACATAGACTCCTAACAGTGACACACACATTTCTATTAATGGCACACATACTCTTAATAGGGACACACATACTTCTAACAGTGGCACACATACTCCTAACAGGGATACACATACTTCTAAGAGCGACACACACACTCCTAACAATGACACAGTACTCCTAACGGTGATGCTTATATTCTTAAGAGCGATAGACGTACTCCTAACAGACACATGTATTCCTAACAGTGACATAATATTACAGACATGTTCAAATTATTAGACTCACGCTCGAAAAATGCAAAATTGATTTAGGAGTCCCAATTTCAGAGTTCTAGAACATTTAATTTAATGGTTAAACCATCAATATAGGGTCCTTCATTTGTTTACTGTACAGTTGAAGTGTTGATATCACCGTTGAACAGCAGATGGTATTAGTGAGGGGGGAATTCTGAAAATGGTGTTTCAGTTGTAGATAGCTATTGTGGTTCCTATCAACAAGTTACAGTCTGAAGTGTTGTGGTTGCTGTCGTAAGAAGTTAACGGCATTCAAAGCGTTCAACAGTTCGAATGGGCCAGTTTAAAATGATCGTGACGTCTTTCGTGTATCAATCTTTTATTGTGTGTAGCCCTGTAATTGAAGTATAATGGGAAAAGCAAAAGACCTTTCTCCGCGTAAAATGGAAGTTAACAAAATACTTCTGGTGGAAATAAGATATACACGGCAATGCATTGCTAGTAGAGTTGAGATAGAACAAAAATCTGTGAGTAGAATCTCTGTTGAAATGAACAAGAGTCAAATTAGGGTTGGGAAGTGTGGGCGAAAACCAAAGCTACCGCTAAGAGGTATCAGAAAACTAAAAAGATTGGCTCTGGGAAACAGAAGTGCAACTTCTAATAGACTTAAGCATAAAAATGTCTGAGTATGTCGCAGACATTTGGCCTGAAAGTGTTCGAAGGATTCTTTGTGCCAAGGGAACAAAAGCACACGGTCAAGAAAGAAAACAAAAATTAGAGTCTACTCCAATCATGGCAAAGAAGCGCCTTGAATAGGCACGAAATCTAGAATATTGGACTGCTGACGATTGGAGAATAGTGTGTTTCAGTGATGAATCGTGTATCTTTGTGTCTGATGAGTGTTCACAATATGTGCGACGTTGACTTGGGAGGAATTGAAGTTGGAATGTCTAATAAACCTTGAAGCATCCTACTTCAGTCTTGGTCTGGGGTGTGATTTCTGTCTTCGGGCCTGGAAGACTGTATAGTAGAGAAGACAATAAAACAGACTAATACCTACAAGTTCTTCAAGAAGAACTGCTTTCCCAGACTGCAGTCTGGATTGATGATGTAAAATTCATCTTTATGCATGATGGAGCCCCATGCCACCGGACCAAACCTGTGACAAAATTCTTCGAGGACAACGAAATTAGTGTTCTTCCGTGGCCAGGCAATAGTCCTGATATGAACCCGATTAAAAACTTTTGGAGCTTCATGAAAGAAAAACTAGAGAAGAAGCGCATTAGAACCAAACTTCAATTGATCAAGGAGATCAAAAGTTTGTGGTATCAGACTTTCAATTCCATCGACGGTTAATTAATGTTGATTTCATACCTAAAAGTGCTCACAAAATGGATATTTATTAGTCTTGCATCGATCAAAATTTAGTTCAAAAACGAGCATTCTATTTCTGTTTTTTAAGTCTTAATATTTTTCATCTTAATATGTATTTAGCTATTTACTTATTTAATATGATGGAAGTTTGTCCATTTTTAAGAACTAACACGCGCGATAGGATTTGAACGAATACACCCGAAATCAGTTGAGGAACTTCTCTTATATTCTAACAAGTATTACTTCATAATAATAATGAATAAGGATAATAAGAAGAAAGGATTTAATTTATTCATATGTATTATGAAGCGGAAAGTTAAATTTCATTATATTCTATGCGAGTTATTAAAGGGGGATATATTTCATTGTTGAAAGATAATTGTAACATTTTATTCAGTTCATTGTAAAACGAGAATCACTAGGTGGTGTGGCGTCGTAAATTAATTTGGAACCAATTAGCATTACTCTACGAATCCATTAAGCAGTTACATCGATTCTTACGCTAAGTGGTGCTAGTGTCAACTTCTATCGAGTTTAATTGCCATCTGGGCATCTTGGAAGAATCAGTATAACTATTTGATGGATTGATCTAGTTATTAAAAATTCTGAAATTCAAGATTCTCTACTTGATTCTCTTGAGCTGGCGATCATATGTGTATACGTGAATCAGATACAAAGAAGCAAGATTTGCTTAAAGATTTCACTTGTTATTTCGATTTATTTAAAGATTTGACTTCTGGGAATACAAATTGAGTATTTACAATACACAAAAAACATGGTGCATATTCAAGGTTGGTATAAAGTGTTAAATGAAGTTTTATTATGAAAATAAATTGCATTTACTTGCTGAAATATGTACAATTGCAAACCTTACAATGCATTCCTTTAACTAAAGTGCAATACCGCAATTTTAGTTCGAACTAAATAGAAGAATGAGGTGGTATTTGCTTAGATAATTTTAGATTAACTAAAGGTACAAAACTCAAATATTGCATGAATTTTTCATTGGTTATCATAACCACACTTCATTCTTAAACTTCCATTTGTTTATTAAGTGTACACTTTTGTCAGGTTAGTGAATTGAATTAATTTTGAAAATTGAGATATTTTGAATCTCCTGCTTTTAATTAACCGAAATTCCAATCCCGCTTTGTATTATGGCTCAGAAGAAGGCTGTGCGCGTAGCAGTTGACAATTCAGCCTATTTAAGAGAATGCAGATCCATATATTTAATCTGGTAATCTAAACTAGATGAAAGAATATGCTATTGATTCTCTTGTCCAAAATACAGGGTTACCAAATGCCCCCTTTTCCCTGGACATACCTTTTTTTTTTAATTTATTTATTTACTCGCATTACAAGTAATCTTGTAAGTAAGCTTCGCAAGTGCCGAACAGGATTATCCACGTGTTGAAACGACTAATGTTTCGAGGTTAATAGTACTGGTGGTCATACAAGTTTGTTTTATCTTTCAGTTCCGTATTGTTTGCACTGAGTTTAATTTATGATGGAAGAATGTATTTGTATTTCACGACGTTAATTCCATTCTTAGAGCGTTCTATTTCAAATACCAATACTTGGAATGAGGTGTTGTCCTCTTTTTACTAGTTGCATGGAATTTGGTAATTCTGCCAAAATAGCTAATGTGCATTGCAAGGGATGAAAACGAAAGATCAGTAAACATATACAGGGTTTCGTAAAACTATTATGCGTACTAATACATACTTCTATGTAAGTAATGTCATACTCGTAAACCAAGTTGCTTCCTAAGATATTCGTTATATTATATTAATATGCAGATGTGATATAGACATGTTCGTACGTCTGAAGAATGTAACAGACATGTGGTAACCTCTTTTATACACAACATTTCAAAATGGCGTTACTTTCAGCGCACAGAAACTTGCAGGACTCCCTTATAAGACTCTTTGGCGCGGGAGACCCGGGTTCGATTCCCGGCGGGAGCTCATGTTCGGATTCCACGTTAATCAGTAGGTCCAAGTCTCATATAGCCTCGCTGCTGAACGGGACGTAAAACTCTCAATCAATCAATCCCTTATAAGACTGTTTTCAAAGAAAGAAAAACTACTCAAAAGAGAAAGGCTTCTTTTTCAATAAATTATATATATACTCATGTGTATAATTGCTGATGCAGCTCTGTGTATGTGCAAAGTTCATTATTTCCCCCCCCCCCTCAATTCCAAGTCCCACGACTATAATACATTTTGATTGATTTATGGACTCGAATTTACGTTCCTTTTCAACACCAAATCTAATATGAGACAGATTCTGTATATGATTATTATGTATGTAAGAACACCGAAGAAATATATGGAATACCCAGTTTATTGGTTAATATACAATTACATTACCGGTACCACAAACTCGAATCACAGCCTTCTTTTTTTTTTTTTTTTTCTTAACCATGCTGTAAATGTGGGAAGCTACGACATTTTGTTTCATTCCGTGAACAACTGGTGCCACAGAGCAGCGAAATTGGGAGAATCTATTTTGTAATGGCTGTTCCAGCACGACGAAGCCTTCGGTCAGGTGAGATGTGAGATGTCCACCTTATGTTCTGAAAACTAATTCTGCAAAATTACAGCTTGGTGGACAATAGTTGTTGTTTTGATATTATGGATCTCCAGTATCACCATCTTGGAGGAACTGGACGAACGACACTTGTTGTCCAAAAATTACGCGTTATCCACGTTTTTTTTTTTTTTTATTGTGATTGAACACCTAAACTAAGAGTATAATGACGCACCTTCTGCGAAGTCATTAGAAGTTTTCATTACACAGTCTAATATTCAAGTTTCCATTTGCATGTCGATTATTGTTTATTAAGTTTGATTTACATACGTAATAATAATACGAAATGTTAAACTATTAATAATAAACTCTAACCTCAGTCGACACTTCATTTATCTGCGATGAATCAACAGTTAATTGGCAAGATTTACTCGAGATCTATCCATTCTCATTCTGAAAGAAAAAGAAAAAAATATCTTAAAAACTTCAAAATTATATGAAAGAAGGATAAATACGCCCATTACATTGTTGAAATATAAATCAGTTACTAAGTAATGAATGATAAGTAATAAAGGAGTATGTTAGCAGAAGGAGTCCAGAAGCACGTAAAAAAAAAAAAAAAAAAAAAAAAGAGAGAGAGAGAGAGAGAAATGGATGATGCAAGTACTTAGACCTAACTTAACGTACCCAAATCTAACCTAACCTAACCTAAGCTAACCTGAACTACCTAAACTAACCCAATATTAGTAGAAATAAATGAAATTCTATGATTTTTTTGGAAAAGTATGCTGGACTCCTACACTAACTTAATATGACATAAACTAACCTAACCTAACCTAAACTTACCTAAACCTAAACTAAACTAACCTAATGTGAACAGAAATTACCAAAATTGTAACATTTTTTTAGAAAAAAAAACTGGATCCCTTCTGCTAAACATAGGCCTTAATAAATTTTAGCTATACTCTCCTTAAATTTGTTATGAATAAGGAAAACAACAGTTACCGAAATCTACATATATGTGTATGTAAAGTGTTTCCGTGACCTGGGAACATACTCAGAGTGATGATAGACGATGATGAAAGAAGCAATTTGAAAATAGGAACGGAAGTGCGTCGTTTCGGAGATGAAGGCTACCGAAAATTTGTTGAGATGGGACAAAAATGGCCATAACTTGAGAACGAAATATCGAATTAAGGTCTGGTCAAAAGCAATATGGGTTATTCGTACCTGAGATTTCATTATTTTAGGAATGGATGAGAAACAGGGGCAGCACAAGGGTAGCCCCAAAAGAAAAGTAGAATAATTCGTACTTCTTAAAAGAAAAGTTACGAGAAATCTTCAATTGTACGCAATAAAGTTGTTCCTGAATTAAATGAGGAGAAAGCATGCGTCTGCGAAAGCATGAGCTACGAATTGAATAAGAACTGTGGCTGTGGAAAACATTGATAGGAATGGGGGAGTAATCACGAAAGAACGAATCTACGTTACAGACCATTGACCCGATGTGTTTTGTGTTTAAGTATGTCTCACCGAAAAATAACTGAAATACACGGTGTCGGAATCTGGTACGGTCTAAGGGAATACGTATGAAGCTGTTGTAGTTTTAACTGTGAGATAAAAAGTACGGTTTTCTCGTCTCGTTTTATAGTTGTAGGAAGTCTCGTCCCCCTCTAACACTAGTCTCTCAGGTTTCTTTGTAGTATTGTCGTGATTCGCAGGAGCTGCTTCTCTTCTCAATGAGGTTCCAAGCCAAAGATCTATTCTGTACAACTCCATTCCATAAAAATGAACATGTTTTCTGTTTGAAACAAGACAAACACACGGAGTGGCAGGAACCGACCAGTAGATGGAGTACCAATCGGAACTAAGAAAGTATATAATTATGTCCTCTCTACTATAATAGTTCAGTTCATAGGGTTCACTTGCATATTATGTGTTTCGTTTCATGTTGTTACGAAGGCTTGTTGGCAGTCGTCTGGTTAGTGCTAATAGACCGGAGTAGTGCAGTTACTTTGTATGTCGTTTGTATGACAGTAAGTACTTTAACACTGCAATGGAGTTTGTGGTTGACGGGCTTGCAGCTATGGTGTTTACTTGTGGAATGGTTAATGGAAACATTCATGAAACGGATAGGTTATAGTATATCGTGAAAGATTTCCACAAAAGTGAAATTCGAACCATTCCACGTTTGCACAATTGTTACAGTGTTAGTGGGAAACGGGACATTGGTGACCACAACTTCACGACCAAGGGGGGTGACGAACTACCAAGACTTGCGGCTTCGAAGAAGCGGTGCTTGATCGTGTGGAGGAAAGCCTTTGACAAATATGAGGTCCATAGCACATGAAATGGGCATGACACGCAGTACTCTGTGGAAAGCACTACATGAACAGCAGTCGCATTCCTATCATCCACAAAGAGTACAGAACTTAAGCCAAGCTGACTTTGACTCTCGTGTCGTATTTTGTGAATGACTAGTGTAGCGCTGTGTGGCCGATCCTCAGTTGCTTACCTCTGTACTGTCCGCCGATGAAGCCTGTTTTACCAATGATAGTGTATTTAATAACCGGAATAGTCACGTGCAGACCAATGAAACCCCTTACATGACAATTGTCAAAAACCATCAACATATATTTGCAGTAAATATGTAAGCAAGGATCATTGGCGATCACTTAATAGCCCTTATCTTCTTCCTTCCCGCTTAATTGCATCCATATATGTAGTGTTTCCGCAGCATAAACTTCCAGAATTATTAGCAGATGTTTCGCTTGGTGTTCGTCAGAGTATGTGGTTTCAACACGACGGGCGCCAGTCAACTTTACTGCTATTTCTCGCGCATACCTCAATCATCCTTTCCCAGACCGGTTGATAGGACGAAGGGATCCTATTTCCTGGCCAGCTCGTTCACCGAACGTCACCCTATCTGATTTCTTCTTGTGGGGTTACCTCAAAAGTCTTGCCTATGAAACTCTTGTAGAGAGCGAAGAGGAACTCCTTCCACGAATCCTCGCTGCCAGTGACATCATCATAACGACGCCAAGGACGTCTTTTGAATATCTTCTGTGAAGCTGTAAATACATTATCTACCATTTCAGTGCACTAACTGTTTTACATAGTAGAATTTATTCATCGTTGTCTTTAGCGGGTGCGTAACTACGTTCTGTGCCGTATTCGGAAGGTATGTTCCCCTTCATTATTTACGTTTCTCACAGAATTACGCAGCTAGATTCCTTTGTAAATCAGTTTTCTTCCCCTTCTCATGTACGTCTTCCTGCATGAAAATGCTTTCGAGTCATTTTGTTCTTTTGCGAGATTCATGTATTGAAGTCCTGCACACCGTCTAATTGTTTTATTGTCGCATGCTTAGGTCAGATACGAGTCAGCATAGCTAGTGGCATCTATTAGCCTGACAATGAACTATTGAAACTTAACGTGATGATAGATTACGCCATGGGCGGAGCTAGGAATTGTCTGCTGGGGGACAGATCTTTCATCTGCTAGGGGGGGGGGGCACGATCAATACAAATGAGAATTGAAGAATCTTATAAGTGGCATTTTTAATTTTTGTCAAAAACTTAGGGGCAATGCACCCATGCCCCCATTGCTCCGCCCATGACTAACGCGTCTTGTATTTTATAACAAGAGTTAAGAATACATAAGTATTTGGGCCTAAATGTTTATGCAACTATTATTCTTAAATATTTTGAAGTTTGCAAATATTAGCGTTTTGCTTTATAATAAAGATTACAAGCATTTGCCGTTTCTTCGTTTCGAAAATGAGATTATTTTGTTCCATTTCCAACCGTCTTTTCATCTTATTTTAACCATTTTCAAAGACTTTCGCGTTGCTCTTAATTGATGAACAGTTTTATTTATTGTCTTCCCATTGGTCAGTCTCTAAATTTCCCTAGTAACAAAATTATAAATTTCGGAAAATTTGAGATTTAAAATTCATTCCACCCATCAGGGAAAGTGAAGGTGATGGCTGCGAAAGCCCACATCAAAAATAGCAAAAAGCAGTTATTACAGCGATAGTTTGAATAAATTTAAGTAATATTTAGGTTTATATGTCGTTAATAACTGATATTAATTATTTGAAAGTTTAGAAAATGCCAGAATTTACGATAGTTTGCAGAATATGAACTACCGGTATTTGTAACCAGAGAGTGTCGTCACCGATGCTACTATATTGGTTTTAAATGGATTTAAAGTTATCAGAACTGGAACATTTAGAATAGATTTATGCAAACTATTTTCATTAGCCGTTATTTAATGCCCTCCCCCCCGTCCCGAGAAAAATCTGAAATCATCACTGCCTCCCCCTCATTCGGTTCAAGTAAATTCATTTAATTTTTTCTCGATACCTTAAAACTCCAATCACATGATTTGCTCTATTTAGACACCTTAGGAGAAGCGAAAGCTTCTACAATTGGGTCAAGTAACCTGCAAAAAGTAGCCTTTCTTATTCAATAGTAATTTATGTTCATATAGTGCAACCAAACTCTAACAGATGACTCTGTATACGCTCCACGATCTTCCGGAATATTGGACATGTGTATTTTAGCGAACCTGGTGGAGATTGTTTCAAACACTTACGATTTCATTCGCAGCTTCAAGAGAAAGCGTTTCTTTGCTAAGTTTGAAATTGACTTGCGTATTATCATTAAAGTTGTCAAAAGATTTATTTTTAGAATTAATTTTAGTAAGGAGAATAAAATTAATTTTATAGGTACCATAATCTTTAGATGCTGATTAGAGATCCCTTCTCGATTCTGCTTAAAACATCCACATCTGTTTTTTTTTTCTTTTAATACTTGTAAGCACATTTTGTTAGTAGCGCGATCAGATTTTATGAGTAGGCCTATCTTTGATCTTACTTGTTAGAAAATCTAACTTAAAGTAACTGTTTCGAGTTTACCATTTCAAATTATGTGTATACTACTACTACTACTACTACTAGCACTACTACGAATAATAATAATAATAATAATAATAATAATAATAATAATAATAATAATAATAATAATAATAATAATAATAATAATAATAATAATAATAATAATAATAATAATTTGAACAAGTTTAATAGCAAAATTGCTACTTCTCATTAGCTCCGTCTTCTTATAATTAATTGGCTACACAAGGGTTGCTGGAAAAGTTTCTGCAAACTACTAGGTCTACTTGCAATGACACAAGAAGTGTTTCGATATAATAAAAATCGAAAGAATACACCTTTCTATTAGTGACACAGGCAGAAACTTATCAAGAGGCTTACACACAAGCATAAATGTGTATGGCTAGATAAAGTCTGGGCGCCAGATCGCTGTGGTGACTAAAAATGCGAGTCTGGCGTCTAGCTAATTTAAGGCCTAAACTTGTACTACTATTTATCAAATTGGTCACTACGGCGGCATTGGTGATTATAAATATTTTAATTGGCGATAGGTATCAATGAATTGCGTAAAAGAAACCCAAATCATCGCATTATTCTTCGTCATCGTAACGTCAGTATCAACTCAGCACACAGCACCTCAGTAAAAATGTCGAATTAAACTCATTATCATTCACCTGATTTAACACCTATTAACTTATTTTTGTTCCCATACATGAAAAATAACAAGGTGACGCATTCTGAACGGTGGTTCCTGAGGTACTGATTTAAACTGTTGTGAAAAGTAAACGAGTAGGCTTAAACAAATAATAAAAGATAATTTAAACATAGATAGTGATCTATGTCAGTCCCTTTCCTTTCGTTTCTTCCTTTCCTTCCACATTTCATTTCATGAATTCTTTCACTTCCATTAACCATCTGTCTTATTTAGCCTTAAGGACATAAAAGTGGAATGTAAAACCAGAAATTACATTTTATTTCATAAATGATTGAGAAGTTATAATTTATCTTACGATTTGGTCAATTCAGAAGTACACTTAAAATTTATATTTAATATAGATACAATTACTTGCTGTTATAGGAGGAAAAACTTTCAATGTGTTAATTGAAAGTAAATTTCTTCTATTTTATGGGAACTACATACTTAGTTAAATAGTGGAGGTGGCGTAATAGACAAGTGGCTAGGAATGTGGAACCAATAATAACGTGAAGACCGTGGAAGCCCGTTGCCAGAGATTTATCTTGTTAGCTGGCAATTTCAAAGGATTATAACTTTGTATATAATTGTAAGGTTTGATTAAGTATTTACACAAAGAGCCTGCCACTAGCATTTGAAATAGGAACGTAATGACAAACTAAATAAGGGGACAATATTGACAAATCTCAAAGCCACGCGAATAAATGTTATTTCTAGGGCCCCTAAGAGTAGACATTTTTTACTGAAATGGACCCACGACTCATTTTGTTTTATTTACCTTTTGTGTGCTGTTTTGTTTATATAATGTAGTGAACCTGTTTGATACTTCATTTATAATTTCATGTTCGTATCGTATATGGAGTAAGAAAATTTTGCCTTAAAGTGAGCCCCCTCGAGCGGCGGGGAGCTTCCCTGGGGGGACAGTTGCCCCCTGCCTACCTATAAGTTACGGCCCTGTCTCCAAGTTATTGCATAGTGCATGTATTTTCATTGCATATGCACACAAATAATCGCACTTAATATAGTATGTAATATATAGTTTTCTTTAAATTCTCGTAATACTAAACAATCTGTCATACTCTTTGTGTTGTCTTTCCGTAAGTTGATAATAGTAGCACATTCGCCCTGAAATCCACGTGTTCTCAATTATTCTGAAGAAGTATGGCAAATAGAAAGAAGTCAGTCAGAGAGACGACAATTAGAACAACGAAAGGGATTGCTGTTGTGAAAAATTTAAAAATCTGTGTAATATACTACGTACGCATAAAACAAAACTGACATGAGGACGAGAAATTTCATCGGAAAAAACTTCCATAAAAACTTCCAGGTCAAAGAACTGCTACAAGAGAGGGACATTGCAAAACTGCACCGCTTAACATCAATTTACATCCAAATTCCTACAGAATATGACACATAGTAACACTATGACACAAACAAACACAGTCTATCACTGGGACTACCAAAGTTTTAGAAAATTATCACGATTGCAAAGTTAGTCTGCTGAATCATATTTGGTGGAAAATTGTACACTCTTGGTGGATAATATATCATATTTAGAGTGTACTGCTGCACGACAGTATGTAACAGACATCATATTGGGGCAGTGCGTGGTTTGCTATTAACAGCGAAAATCGGGATCACGAAAAAAAAGGGGGGGGATGATATTTCATGAGAATCTCTGGTGACATGTGTCACTAGAATTGCTGAACGTGCCATTTAAAGAGCAGCTATTCGAAAGGAAGATGAATCATTACAGTTACTGATTCAAGAAGTTGATCTCATAGCAGCCGAAGTTAGGTAGTACCACAACTTATGTAGTTAAGACTATACAAGAAATTACTAAACACTAACATTAGTGAAAATGAAACATTCAAAAAATGCTTATAACGCACATGAGAAAGTTTTTATGCAGATTTGTGCATATGTCCAGCGCATATTATTAAGGAGTACCAGGGACCCCACGCACTAGAGGTAAATGCTCTGAGTCACCGTGCCCAGGGGCACCCAAAGAAGATTTTCTAGAGGGGACCCATCTCCATGGTTGCTATATCACGTCTGGTATTTCTAGTATTTAATATACGTGGTTTGCCTATATTATGTATGCATTTACATCAGCCAGAGGGGGGCCCGGGCCCTACCTTCGGGCGCCCATGACCGTGCCTCACCACAAGTTTCGTTTGAACCGCTTGATATAAAACCACGAAATGTACACACACTTGATTACACATATGGACATACTAATACTTCACATTTATTTACGCACATTTCACAACTACAGTAAACATATTACAGTACTATAGTATTTAATGTAAGTATTTTGCGTTCTATATTGTGTGTGTAAGCAAATTTAATAGATATTGACGTAGTCTGTCCTACTGGAAAAGGCGACTGATCTATTTGCCACGGAACCGTCAACGCCATCTATGAGGAAATGTATGTACTATGTAGCGACACATTTCGATTATGTTGTGACTGGGAGCAACGTGCTAACATTGAATTCCGTTTCAAATTGGGCAAAAGTGCAACACAGGGGCTTATCCAGGGGGGCGATCGGGGGATTCCCCACCAGAAGCGGAAACTTTCTTATTTTATATATAAATAAAACGCATCCCAGAGTTTGGAGCTCTTAAAAGTAACTCTAAGTAGCAGTATTATAACTCACCGCCCCCCCCCCCCAAAGTTCGTCCTGGATCCACTCCTGGGCAACAGAGACATGACAGCAAGGCATTGAGCCGTAAGAACACGTGTAAGTGGTATGTTAGATTTCGTGATGGTCAGGAGAGCATTGAAGACAATTTACGAGAACTATCCTGACTGTGCGAACTGACGAAAACGTCCAAACAGTGGCGGAGATTGTACGCAAGGATCGTTGTGCATCTGCGAGGATCATCGAGGATCTCACTGGAATTCCGAAGTTCATTGTCCATCGCATTCTAAACGAAATGTCTGTTTGCGGTTTGTGCCACACACACTCAGTGACGAACAAATACATTGCAGAGTGGAATATTGCAGAGGCATGAAACAAGCCTCCGATATGAATCCAGGATTCATGTCAAGCACTATAACTGGTAGTAGGCCTAAAACATGGTGCTTTCAGTACGAACCACTCACAAAGCGTCATAGTTCGGTTAAGGCTTTCCAAAACTTAAGAAAGTGCGCTTGCAGAAGACCCGAATCAAAATTCTGCTCAGTGTTTTCTTCGATTCCAAGGGCACCATCTACAAGGAATTCACTTCAGAGGGTCACATTGTGAATCTCGAGTATTACGTGAGTGTTTTGCAACGTCTGTTGGCCAAGATTTGTAGGTTTCGACCTGAATATTGACAGCAAGAATCATGGTCTCTGTTACATGACAGTGTGTCTGTTCACAAGAGCAGGATGGTGCATCAGTTTTAGCTAAAAAAGAAAAAAAAATCATGGAGCTCGATCACTCCATATTCTTCAGATTTGGATCCATACGACTCGACTATTTCCGAAATTAAAGTTAGCGTTGAAAGGAAGTAATTTCTACATCATTCCAGACATCCAAAAGGCCTCAACTACAATTTTGGAGGCAATTTCGGAATAGAAATACCATATGGGCGCCCGCAAGAGAAAGTAATTGTCCCCTTTGAATTTTTTGAAAGGGATTCAATTCTTCGAAATACATGTCCAAACATATTAGATTTGCTTTCTCATCCATTACAGTAATTTATTTATTTTATTTTATTTTATTTTATTTTATTTTATTTTATTTTATTTTATTTTATTTTATCTATCTATTAAAATGCTACAATAGCAATTAAGATCGACTGAGCTCCAACCTATAACCCTACCTTTGATTTACGATAATTTGTGATTTCACGTTTATAACAAAAACAATATTTTTTTAAAAAAAGGTGTACTTTAAATAAATTACTTAAAGAGATCTTTTCCACAAAGTTTATCCTTTTAAATTATTGTTCAAAGCCTTTGCATTTTAATAAACCTTCTCCGAAATAAATTCAAATGAATTATACTGCTATCTCTGGAGTTTTTAAAACTATACGTTTGTGGACGTTTATATGTTTGTGGCAAATCCTTCCGACAGCAAGGTCTCGGAAATTACAGGCTCTAGAAAGATGAAGTTTTCACTGATCGATTGCAAATTTTGCGTAGGTTGTCCAGTTCTAACAATATTTTTTTAAAAAAGCATGGCCATTATTTATTTATTACATTTTTACGGGTACATTTGAAGTGCTGAAATTAAAAAAAAAAAAAACTAAAGCATCATATCCTACCTATTATACATTCCAACACCATATAATTGTATATAGGGGCTGCATATCTCAGGTGTTTGTTTCATGGCCAAATTATAATGAAAAACGAAGGATAACCATATCTCCAGTCTAAGTTGAATCTTTATTGTTTGGAGTGTTTTGCCCAATGAACACCATATATCACTGACATTATATATAATTGATTGTATGTGTAATGTATCAGCTTATTTTAAAATGTATAAAACGATAATCATGCCTGTTGTTCTGTATGATTACGAAATATGGTCTCTTACTCGGAACGAAGAACATAGATTGAAAGTATTTGAGAACAAGATCCTGAGACGAATATTCGGACCCAAGAGAAACGGGAATACCCACCCAACCAGGTACATTCTAGGAACGTGCCATTTAAGTTCCATATGTACCGTTTACGTACCTGGTATTGAAAAATGTACATTTCATATGCATAGCACGTGTCGCTAGGTACGTGCCTTTCGAGGAATTTCTGACACTTGAAAGGTACTTTTACATGCTTCACTGGAATGTGAGGAATGTGAATGGCACATACCCCATGTACCATGGCATGGTTGTGCGTAAGTTGCTTCGTATTGCGACTAGGGTTGCCAATTTAGCCACTTTGTGACGAGATCTGGCCATTTTGAGAACGTCGTTAGTCACATAATTTCCAAAGAGCCAATAGTGGCTTTTTAGCCATATGCTTTTCACTTCTATAGCCACTTTCTGAGTTTAGCCACATTGTAATATATTGTGTGTGTCATTTTGCAATTTTCTGACGTTTGATGCGTTCTCTAGGTTGTAACATTCTAAACCCCACTGTCAGAATTGTCCTCATAAAATTAGCATTGATGGTTATATTGTGACGTTACACAGCAGAGAATTAGTTCAAAACCTGTACGTTAAAACTAGACGTTAAATAAAATTTTCGGGAAGACGTAAGTTTAAGTATAAACTAACTCCTTAAAGAAATTCAGCCTGATAATATAGACATCCTTCAGGAAATGTCGCTTTTCAGTGGCAATAAGCTTGAAACCGGTGAAACATCTTTTACTGATTTAGCTTCTTCTTTCACCTTCTGTGGAATTTGAAGATAATATCGACAAAATTGAAAATCAGTGGCGATTATAAATCTTCGATTGAAGAATTTTTGCAAGAAACTAGCTGAACCTGCGCTCTCTACACAGCGCATTATTCGCATATGAGCATATATCGCCTTATCATTCCTTACAACATCTGTACATGTCTCTTTACAGACACAAGTTAAAGACGTATTGATTTAAAAATAGCCAAGGGGTATCATAAAGGGGGATTTTTCGATTATTTTTCTGAATATCTCGCACCGTTTGCAAGATTTGAGCCTACTTCCGGTTGGAGTTTCTAATTCATGTACGACCAGTGTTTTCTTTCTTCTTGCATGCAGTATGTAATAAGCAAATACATTACATACAAAATTAATATATTGTCAGTTATATATGGTGCTTATTGGGAAAAACACTCCCCAAAAAAGTTCATCTTAGACTGGAGAAATGGTTATCCTTCCTTTTCCATTATTATTTGGCTATGAAACAAATGCCGGAGACATATACAACCGCTATATACAACAGTGTGGTGTTGGAATGTGTAATGATTA
Source organism: Thermobia domestica (assembly GCF_964235325.1). Classification (NCBI taxonomy): domain Eukaryota; kingdom Metazoa; phylum Arthropoda; class Insecta; order Zygentoma; family Lepismatidae; genus Thermobia; species Thermobia domestica. The sequence continues at coordinate 101,337,973 of NC_137455.1, forward strand.
GGATGTGATGTTTTATTTTATTTTTTTGAAATTTCAACACTTCCAATGTACTCGTAAAAATGTACTAAAGAAATAGTGCCCATGTTTTTTAAATATTCAATTAGAACTGGACAATCTACATGAAATTTGCAATCGATCAGTGAAAACGTCATCTTTCTAGAGCTTGTAGTTTCTGAGATCTCATTGTCGAGAAACATATATGTGTATTTTAAAAGAGCTCCAAAGATGGCAGCACAATTCATTTGCATGTATTTCGGAGAAGGCTTACTAAAGGCAAAGGCCTTTGAACAATAATTTAAAAGGATAAACTTTGTGAAAAATATTTATTTCAGTAATTTATTTAAACTACACTCTTTTAAAAATATTTGTCTTTGTTATAAACGTGAAATCACAAATAACCGTAAATCAAAGGTTTGAATGCTAAGATTATAGGTTAGAGCTCGGTCGCTGGTAAATGTTACTGTAGTATTTTAATAGATAGTTAAATTGCTACACAGATGCCGGAGGAGGGCATATATTTTCAGAGTTAGTTGCTTGGCTTTTTTTAAATGTACAAGCTAGTGATGCGCGATTGCGAGAGGTTCGAACAATCGAAAGGTTCCTTATCGAGAGGTTCTACTTATAGATTGTTTCGATTGCTTAGCGATAGGTTTGTACAATCGAAAGGTTCCTCTCGATTGTTGCATTCGCTAAGGGAAATCGTCTGCAATTGTCTGTATTAACGAGCAGGAGCAGGTTTCAACCTGAATATTCGTACTTCGCTTTTATTGGCTCGCGACAATTCCATATAGTCTAAGACCAATTTTGTTATCATTTTTTGCACGAAAACAGGTTTTCGCGATTATCAACATTTCGTTCATGGCGGCACACCAATAAAGATCATAGCAAATGTTGTGGAACAGATGTCCTTGTTTAATGTATGGTATGTATAATCAGATTCGGAAGAAAAGGAAAGGAAGATGGATTGTGCAGTACATAAACGCTGCTTAAAGTTATTTCTTTCTTTCTTTCTTTCAATAAACATTTTCTTAAAAATGTTAAAAAAAAGCAACTACACACGACAAAGAGAATTGAAAGCAGCTCGTCCTTAATTACATAACATCATTTAAAGTTCGTTTCTTATTGGAAATTGTTCTTCATCCTTATATATATATGGACACTATATATATATTCTCAAGCTAGAAAACGACACGAATAATTGATTTCGCCTTCGGTGCGAGCAGTGGGGTCACTTAGTGGAAAAAATGTAACAGCTTTCTCAGGTAAGCCATCCTGAGTGATTTTTTCCTGGGTTTTCCTCACTCACACCAGCCAAATGCCGGGATGGTACTTAACAAATAGATCCCAGCATGCCATTTCCTTCCCTCCTCATTCGTTTCTTCCTTCCGTTTCTCCGGGTGATGTGTTCGCCGAGGAACGTCATCCCTTAGACGTTACGGGCTTAAGGCCGTTGCTGCCGGTAATGCCCATTAAAAATGTATCAATCAATAACGAATAATTGAACTTTCGAACCTTTAGTTTTAACGGCCTTTCCAGCAGCAGGCGTAACCACTTCCGTCCGCTCTGAACGAATATTTTCAATGGCAGGTCTAGTCACTAATGAAAGGAGAAATAGACTTAGTTCAGAGAAACTCGATCAAATATTTTTTTTGAATAGAAACATAAAGGTCGTGCAATAAATTAAAGAAAAATGCTATTGACTTTTTTTTTTAAGGATTTACAACAGAAGATACAGTATTTCTTTTACCAATCATGTGTGTATTTAATTTTAATTTTCTTCTTTACTCTAATATACTGTTACAATTATCAGTACTTTATGTTTAAGACAAAAAAATCTTGCAGTGGAAATATGTTTTGAAAATGTGCACAGTGTAAAGTGTTGGAAAGTGACTGATTTATTGCTGACTACAATGTACGAGACTTCACTGGATACTGCACTGGTTGGTATGTTTATGTTATCTTATATTTTACAATAAACACATTTTTATACTCTTTAATTGTTAATATTACACTAAATTATATTAAATCACTAGCTGAAATGTCCGCCCTTCGTACGGGCGATCTGATGAATGTTTATAGATAAGGACCTCCAAACAAACATTCTGGCTACGCCACTGAGAATAGATGTACTATGTCTTGCCAAAAATCTTCGCGGGAGTGTACTCAATAACTTTCGAAAGTTTCATGGCGATTGGGTGATTATAGATAAGCCCCCCCCCAAATCCTGGCTACGCCACTGAGAATAGATGTACTATGTCCTGCCAAAAAAAAAAAAAAAAACTTCGCGGAAGTATATTCAACAACCTCCTAAAGTTTCATGGCGATCGGATGGTTATAGGTAAGGTCTCCCAAACAAAAATCCTGGCTACACCACTGAGGAAAGATTTACTATGCCAAAAACCTTCGCCGGATTGTGCTCAACAACTTCCAAAGTTCCATGGCGATCGAATGAATGGGGTAGTAATGCATAAAGGACAGACAAGCATACATACATACTTTCATTATTATATAATACTAGCTGAAGTGCCCAGCGTTGTGTGGGAAGAATAGGTTTATAAGTATATAAGGTCCCCCAAACAAAAATCCAAACTATGCCATTGCGGATAGATGTACTATGCCCTACCAAGAACCTTTGCGGGAGTGTACACAATAACCTACCAAAGTTTCATGGTGATCGGATGGTTATAAATGAGGTCCCCAAAAAATTCTGGCTACACCACTGAGGACAGATTTAATATGCTAAAAACCTTCACGGGAGCGTACTGAACAACTTCCCAAAGTTTAATGGCGATCGAATTAATGGTTTATGAGTCCATAAAGGACAAACAGACAAATAGATAAGGTCCCCCCAAAAAGTCCTGGCTACGCCACTGAGGATAGATGCACTATGCCCTATGAGAAACCTTCGCGGGAGTGTATTGAACAACTTACTAAAGTTTCATAGCGATCGGGTGGTTATAAGTGAGCACCCCCCCAAAAAAATCCTGTCTACACCACTGAGGATACATTTAATATCTCAAAAAACCTTCCCGGGAACGTACTCAACAACTTCCCAAAGTTTCATGGCGATCAGGAGTCCATAAAGAACAGATAGACACACACACATACACACATACTTTCATTATATATATAGACTAGCAGAAATACCCGCCCTTCGTACATCTAGTTTAGAACCTCTCCCTTAAGACTTCGATTGTTCAGTACGAGAATAGATGCCACATCTAAACGAAACATTTCGTTAGAAACATCTCGGTCAGAACCTCTCGGTAAGAACATCTCGCTAAGATCCTCTCGGTAAGAACATCTCGCTAAGAACCTCTCGTTAAGGAAATCCCAATCGAAATGTCTCGAGAGGCTCAAACAATCGAAACCTTTCGATTGTAACATATCGCAATCGCGCATCTCTAGTACAAGCTTCTAAATTCGAACGTAAAAATGAAGCGTTAAGGTTTTAGTATTTAAGTACTCGCACCCCGAGTTGCATAGCACTGCCCTAAGGAACATTACTGACATGCCTAGTACATTCCTGGCACATGCCAATGCCAAGTAAATGTGTCAAGTACATACACGGTACGTGATATACACATAATAGATACATTCCTCGGTATGTGTCATGCACGTACTTTTGGGCGGAAGTAACCTTATTCCTTACATGTGTATTTCACATGGTTGCTCTATTCACGTACCTATCATGTACATTCCAATGTACCTCGAGGAACATTCTTTACACATGATCAGTATGTACTTGTGTTGGGTGGGTAGGGAATGGCGAAATCTTCATAACGAGGAACTACATAATTTATACGGTTTATCCAACGTTGTTAGGGTCATCAAATCTAGGAGGCTCACGTGGGCAGGTCATCTAGCCAGGATGGAAGAAAGAACGAACGCTTTCAAAATCTCAACTGGAAGACCAGCCGGAAAACGACCATTAGGAAGACGTAGGCGCAGATGGGAGGACAATATTAAGATGGATCTCGCAGAAATAGGAATACAAAATAGAAACTGGATCCAATTGGCTAAGGATAGAAGTCAGTGGAGAGCTTTCGTGAACATGGCATTGAACCTCCGGGTTCCATAGGCCATAGAGTTACTTAGTTTATGTATTTGCTTATTACATACTACATGCAAGAAGAAAGAAAACACAGATCATACATGAATTAAAAACTGCAACCGGAAGTAGGCTCAAATCTTGAAAATGGTACGAGATATTGAAAAAGTAATCGAAAAAAACCTCCCCTTTACAGTATCTCTTGCCGATTTTTACAAAGACTTCTTTCACTTGTGTCTGCAAAGGGACATGTACAGATGTGAGGAATAACAAGGAGATTCATGCTCATGCGCTGTGTAAAGAGCGCAGGTTCAGCTAGTCTATGGCCGTGTCCAAAAGCGCATAGTGCACACTTCGAGGATGCACACTCGAAGTCTACAAATGGAGTGCACACTAAATAGTGTACACTTCGTCAAATTAGCTTTTGATCCACACTTGTTTACAGCGCCTCATCGTGGTGGAATGTTGAACATTGATAACAAAAGAAGGGAGAATTTCGAGTACTAGAAAAAATTACCATGCTTTTTTTTTTTTTTTTTTTTAGATGAATGACTTTCCAGTTACATTAGAGATAAATATATCACAGATTGACAATATGGGGTAATCATAAAATGACTTGAGAGTTTCTTTCATGTATGCCAAGAGCTTCAGTTTTGCAGTATCTGCAAATATTTATCAGCATAAAAAACACTATTGGCGATGTTCTATTTTATTAATCATGCTTGCGCGAGGGAATATTTATTAATCCCCCGGAAGAAAAGCAGCACTGGTGGTTAGGGCGCTGATGACACTGTTGCGAAGTAGCTTAGGAATTTTATTGCAGGTGAAAGTAGGAATTTGCAAAAGCGTTAGGACACCGAAGGTACCGAGGAGAGCGCTATTTACAATAATGTGGCTCAAAACTACTTTGGCAGAGAGTTTATATTGAGTATAATTCCTTTGTGTACGATAGATACAAAACAATGACACTATAATTGTCACCGTTCTACTGTATTGCTCAGTTACAGGCATACTGATTAGACTATCTCTACCATATTGTGCTAATGTTGAAGTTCCTTATATGCTACTCTTTCTTTGTGAATATTTAGATTTTACCCGTATATCTTCAAAATAGTGCCTCCATGTTCTTAATCTACACCAAAAGTTAACTCTTACAAGGATGACAAGGAAAGAAGTGGTGGAGTTGAAGAACATGAGGACCAAAATTAACAGGAAAAAGCTATTGTGTCACTATGAAATACCAATTTATAAGGATCAAGTGTACTCAAGGTGGATAACCCTAATTAAAATAATATGTTAAAAAATATAAGATTACTATCTTATAAGCCCGCTTAAATGAGTTCTGTATATTGTATACACTTCAACATCTGAGTGCACTTCACTATACTTTCGGCGCCCTACATCTTTCTTGAAATATACCCGCTGTCTCTCCTACATGCTTCCCACTACGAAAATGGTTACTCAGTAACGAAACAAATCCCCTCGTCCAAATATAATCATAAAAAGCTACTACCAATCTAATAAGAATTTTATGAAAATTAAGAGACGGTTTTATGAAAAAATACAGTATGCAATGTAGTGGCTCTCATTGTTCAACTATACGGAAGGAATTATTTGTTCATAATCAATTCATAATGGGATTATATAAATTAAAAGGAAGGCAAGTCTTTATTTTGGCCATTTCATTCAATGAATCGTTCAATTAACCCATTCGTAACCAAGACTGAAAAGAACATCTCCTGCGAGCATCTAACCTGCCTTCACTCGCTGACGCTTGCTCGGCAATAATATGTGAATTAAATATTAAACTTTGGTATAGAAATGAATCTAGTTACTAACTACATATATGAGCTAACAGGCGAGTTCTCAAAAACGGAACCGAAAGATCAAATCGCTGAATCGAAGAATCAAGGAAAAAGAAAGAAAAAAAGAAAAGAAAAAATGGCCAAAGTAAAGACTTACCAAGAGGAATTTGTGAAATCTTTGATAAATGTGGAGAAAGAAACTTTTGATCTGTATTTCCCACTTTGGCAGCTGTCCAAAATGGCTAATGTGTGGTAATTGGTATATTACAGTCTCTTAAGTGCAAGGAAATATGGTAGATTTGGAAGGAATTTGTTTAGAATCAAAACTAGGCCTATCTACCTACGAATTAATATTTGCAGCTGCAACTGTAGCTGTAGGTATAGAGAAATGAATAATCTAGGTATTCATTATTCTATGATAGAACTTAACATTTTAATTCATACGCCATTAAAATTTTTCATTTACGTGCAAATAGCTCCATTACCGATAGTATAATTATTTCAATTAAGCTACATAAACCACGTAATATTTAAACACAAATGCCTTTATAGCATTATCAAAGAAACTATTTGGTTGCTTTCCCTATACAATTTTAAATTCCATTGCATACTCAAAGAACACAACATAAATACGTTTGTTATTTGCGTAACATTTTTATATCCCACTTGTAAAATCACTAACTTGTATATTTATCAAGTAAACTATTATTAGATCAGCCCACAAATTTATTCACCTCAACAAAAATATTAAACATATGTCCTTTAAAATTTTATTAAGTCACTTTGACATTATTGTTGTTCCTACGACGAAGAACTCCCATCTTAAGTACGCAAGTGTGCTAACGTAGTGTACATCCTCGCACACTACGTACTATGCACTCGCAGACTTGTGAACTTGGACCTTTTGACGCACACTAGGTGACGTCATTTCCGGAAATAAGCGTACTTCGAATGCACACTTGTATCTTTTGGACACGGCCTATATATTAAAATGCTAGGCTCATATGTTTGTCCCCAATCCTTTCGACAATGAGATCTCGAAAACCACAAGTACTAGAAACGTGCTGGTTTCACTGGTCGATTCCAAATTTTGTGTAGATTATCTCATTCAAATTTTCAAAAACCGTGTCGTTACTGTTTTATTCAACATTTTAGGGGCCGTTTTGAGCCCATAAGATTAACATTGTTGCAAGGCGAAACTATGGTGTTAGGTAACCAGTAGAGAAGTTACGTATGGCGGGTTGGCGGACATTGCAGGCGCATTGATTAATCTGAATTACAAAACCTATTGCATGTTGGCAACTTCAAAGGCTTCAAGAGACGCAATGAGGCGTACTCGGACGGATATGGATTTATTAGAAAAAAAAATCCTCTTGATATCGTGTTACTTCTACAAATTTGCTACAAACTCACTCCAGCATAGCAATTCACTCACTTCAACTCCCTACATAGCAATTCACTTCCTTTGTGAGTTTCGTATTCTTTACTTGTGTGAGTAAGGAGACATGCACAGTGGGAAGGAGATTTATGGTCATAATAGAACGATGCGCTGAGTAGACAGCGTGATTAAAATATTAACTCTGAGATTTCTAAGGTGGTTTTTTAATTACTGTTTCATTATATCCTTTAGTGCTTATTCTTTTTACTTATTCACATATTTACACTGCCTAAACTTGAGATTAACTTCATTTTGAGGGGGACATGGTGGTAGAGCGCTTACCTCTCGTGCATGGTGCCCCTAGCTCGATCCCCGGCCAAGTAAGTTTGTGGTGGACAACATCGTGTTCGTGGGTTTTCTTGGGCTACTCCTGTTTCCTCCTACTTTCTCATTCTATCACATCTTCCATCATCATTCACTTGCCTTAATCATCCTTTCCCTTAACCTAAAGGGCTAAATTGTGGGACATTAAACTGAAAGATTTCATTTCATTTCGAACGTTAAGTTTCGTGAATGTTCTATTCTGTGTGATTAAGAATCGATTTCAATTCCAGACAAATACGCAATAACTCTTAATTCTCTCAATCTTTTCTCCTTTTATCGATTGGTGATGTATTCCTAAATATAAAAAGGTAACCAAGAAAGTTTTGTCGCTCTTTGTGGAAGTCTGTGTTCAATAGGCTAGGCCCTCACACCGTGAGTTGAATGCGAATGCAGATAAGACGAAGGCCAGTTGTTGGTATGGGTATATCCAACATACTACTGGTTGCGGCAATTCAGTTACACCGTGAACTTGCTTAAGGACAGAGTTAACATGGAACCTCCACAGAGAGTGGTAAGGGCGTGTATACTGTACGACTTCAAACTGAGGTCAAACGCCGCTGCAGCGGGGCGGAAGATATACCAGGCCTTTGGTGAGGGTGTCGTGACTACGCGAACAGTGCAACGGTGGTTTAAGAAGTTTAACGGCGGTGATGAAACGCTCGAAGAGGCACCACGTGAAGGAAGACTAACACATGTATAAAATTAAGATCTTCAGGCAGCAATTGAGGCGAACAGTGGCGAGACATGTGAGGAACTGGAACTACAATTCAGTGTGAGTGGAGAAACCACTCGGCACTAATTACTTCAACTTGGGAAGCACAACAAATTGGGTCGATGGGTCCCACATGATTTGACTCCAGGCCAGAAGCCAACGCGAGCAGACACCTGTGTTTCTTTGCCGTCTTGTCTGAGAAAGGAGCCATTTCTGGACAGGGTGTTAACTTGTGATGAGAAGTGGGTCCTGTACGAAGCTCCACGGCGCCGTCATCATTGATTAGCATCTCATGAACCGGTTCCGAAACAGCACTGCACCAAAAGAAAGACCTCCTCTGTTTTTGGTGGACTGCTCGCGGCATCGTGCATCGGGAACTGCTACCAGCCGGTCAGAGCATCAATGAAACTATGTACTGTCAGCAGTGGAGCAGTCCAAAAAAAAAACAAAAACAAAAACAAAAACAAAAACAAAACTCAGGAGCCAACACTTCTGAATTGCAAAGGGGTCCTCATGTTACAGGGCAGCGCTATACCCTACGTGGCTAGGATGACCCGAGACACCATTCTATCCCGGATGGGAAACACAATTGCATCCCTCATACTCCCCAGACACTGTACCGTCCGATTATCACCTGTTCCATTCCTTGGAAAATCACCTTAGAGGACGCTAGTTCAAATACCTAGTAGAAGTGCAAAATGTACTTGATACCTTCTTCGCTTCACGGCCCACCAACTTCTATCGCGTTGGAATCCATGGCCTTTCAGAACGTTGGCAGAAGATATCGATGCTGATGGGGACAATTTTTGATCTTCCAGGTACGTCTTAGGTGACATATCGATGTTCGAAGGTAGTGGTTGAAAGAGCGACAGAACTTTCTTGGTTACCTTTATAATATATTGTGTCTCGGGGAGGAATTTTGGTAAATTTTGAAAATCATTGCTCAAATAACTTTTTAATACGATAAATTTGCTGAATGTAAGAATTTTGATTTCCATGAAAGTTCTTTGTTTTTCCTTGTAGTTAACACTTCTGCTTGAGTGAGAACTTGTATGCTTTTCCTTATTCTTTAGAATTGGAAAAATGATCCTTCCTGGTTTCGTAAATTCCTTCGTAGTGCTGAATCAAATTTCCCTCCTATATCAACTATCCTTAATTTTGAAAGGAAGGAACAAAATACTTTCTGGGGCAACCTGAAGACCATTCTGATTTTACTTGCAATGAGTCACGCCAGTCGATGGTATCATTAGAGGATTAAACTCCAGTCTCTCGATAACTATAGATCCGTGAGCACATTTTTCTTTTACATCTTAAAATCAACCACTCACGAATATAATCCAACTATCAGACTGAGTGAATAAATCGATTTTCTTCAAGCACTTAAGTTTCCATCCACTTACTGGCTAAGTTGACCATTCCATAGATTAGGGCTGCACTAATCATAGCTCCAAACCAATGAGCTGGACACTTCTAAACGCCTTTCAAGCACCTCTATTTTACTGTCGTCACAAATTGTTCCTTGTATTCATTCTTCAATCTTCTGGAGTTTTAGATGTTGGATTTTTATTGCCAAGGTGTCGTCAGAGATACCATATGATGTTCTTATTCCATAACTTTCAAACAGGTAATATTCCTTCTATTCAGCATAGGTTTGTTCTATATTTTGCTTGTGTCTTCCACGAGTAGTGATCTTTAAAATATCCCTGGACTTGTGTTCTCCTGCAAAGAAAAGAACAAGAAATTATTTTTCATCCAAAGCAAAGTAGGAAGGTTGGTGCAGGCAGATGTTGGTTGAAAGCCCCACAACCTCATCAAGGTCTCTACGTCTATGAGGGCCTACTTTTGACTGGAGAGGGACGTAAGATCATATGTACCATACGATCTTACGCCGGAGAACCAGATTCTAGCAAATTTCTAGTTCCGAATTCAGTAGAGAAATAAGGACAAAAGAAGAGCTTTTGCTTGGGATGTTGAATCCATATTGAAAAGCCATTTTTTTTTCATTTAGCCAGTGTCTCTTACCGTTTTGCTCTTATATGTATCAATAGACAGACAAACGGACCGTAATAGCCATTCAACTATGGGACTTTTAACACCTATTGATTAATTGAGGTTTAATGAGGACGTCAGCTTCGAAGCTATTTGTCCCCGTCACGATCAACACGACTGTTCAAGAACAGGGAGCATTAAATAAAATTTAAAAATGGATATAAGAGAAAATGTAAGGGAAAAATGCTGCAAATTAGAAATAAAAACATAAGAGATAAAATAATCTATATACTAAAGTACTAGGTTCATATGTTTGTCTCCAAAGAAAAGTTTATATGTTTGTCTCCAATCCTTTCGACAATGAGATCTTGAAAATCACAAGTACTAGAAACGTGCCGTTTTCGCTGGTCGATTCCAAATTTTGTGTACATTGTCCAGTTCTAATTGAATATTTAAAAAAGTGGCAGTTATTTCTTTATTACATTTTTTTAGGGATATACTGGAAGTGTTGAAATTTTAAAAAGCATAATATCCTATGAGTTATACATTCCAACAAAACACAATTGTATATATGGGTTGTATATCCCTCAGGCGTTTCATGGGCAAATTATAATGAAAAACGAAGGATAACCATTTCTTCTAGGTGAGATGAATCTTTATTGTTTGGAGTGTTTTGCCCAATGAACACTATATATGATTGACATTATAATTAATTGTGCATGTAATGTATTTACTTATTACATACTGCATAAGAAAGAAACACTGATCATACATGAATTAGAAACTCCAATCGGAAGTAGAGATCTGTCTTTCACTAGTGTATGTACAGATGTTGTGAGGAATGACAAGCAGATTCATGCTCATATGTGAATGATACGCTGTGTAGAGAGCGCAGGTTCAGCTAGTAAATATATGAAAATAACAAATATGGTTCTAGGTCTAAACCGCGCAAATAATAACAGCAATGAGCGAAAGCAAAGCGAGTACAAAAACAGCGTGGACAAAAACAGTGCATGAATTAAAACCGCGCTTGGACAAAAACAGAGCATGCAAATAACAACAATAAATGGCAATAATAGGAACAAAGATTACCGTTTGAGGCGAAATTTACCACGTGGACCGACTACCGTCCTACTCTGGATCCATCAGGTCGTCTTCCAACATATCAGATATCAAAGAAACTGCAGGTGGCTTACGAACAGGCGTGAATTTTGCTGTTTTCGGTGAAATTCTAACACTTATGCATAGCATAGTTTGGAAGTCTAAAACAGTGTGGTAATTGAAAGGGATGAAATTCCCAGGTACCTCTGAACTCTTCTCCGAAACCTTGTTCCCTTTGTACTTTCTAGGATGGGAACTTAGTAATGAATCAAACTTTCATGTGTAATTACAAAAAATTAAATTTATAAACAAATAAGAAATCATCAGTTTTTCAACTTACTACTAAAGAATCTGTATCGAAATGGAATCTATTCCGAGAAGAGAGAGTACAAATTGACAATTACAATTACAAAATTACAATATGAGCATACTTTATGGAGACGTTCTCACAGAGGGTATCCAAGTACTTTTATACCCTATGTACATTAGAAAAACTGATTTTTCAAGTCTTTTGTGAGAAAAATACTGTGAACTGAGAAATCATAACCTTTTCCATATTGTACAGGGCAGTGGCGTATTTAGGATTTTGTTTCGGGGGGCTATGCACAATACGGGGAAGCAGGAGGGCAATTGCCCATCTGAGTTTGAGAGTTAAACATATTTTAATCAATTGTCTACTAATATACTAGGAAAAAACGTGAAACTTGTATGTTGGTGGAGGATCTTCTCCCCCCAAGGGAAATATGAAATGACGCTCCTACAAAAACATGTTGAATGTTTGTAATTTCATTTCAACTTAACTCATTCCGTTTCATTTAAAACATATAGAAATATTCGGTTTTTATCTGTGTACGTTTTTATCTGAAAGAAAATGTTGAGACAAGTTGAAGCTGAAATATACTGATTGCAGTTTTAATGGCAAGAATTGCAGACTGGTGAATCTTATTTGATATAATACAAAATTTTAGCAGAATTTTACCATGTATCTAACCTTTTATTCTATTTGTAGAAGAAAAAGGAAGCATCTTCTTGGCCTACTTAATTTCCCGGCTACTTAATACCCCCGCTTGATTTTCTTTAATTCAAACATTTACGTTTCTTTATAACTAAACGATGTAAATATTCCTGTGTTATAATAACTGAAATCCTTTTGTGTTGATATAAGTGCAAGTTGGTATGAAACACCAGTTTCACATATCAGTCCTCTTAATTTTGGTGTTACTGACGACGCGAGATGGCCGACTTGAATCACAACTAACAATGGTCGAAAGTATGATAGGAAAAACGAAAGAAAGTAACAACTAAGAAAAAGAAACAGAAGAGTAGAATGGTTGAAAGAGAGAAAGAAAAAAACGCAGTTCTTACATTAAATGAAATTTGACAAATACAGTATTATTTCTGAACAAAGAGCACAAGAATATGAAACGTCAATGAAATTCTTCGAAATGATAAGAAGAATTATTGCTGTAGATACATGGAACACAAAAAGCGATCAAATTTATTTCGGGGGGGGGGGGATTGAGGCCGATAGCCCCGAAATACGCCACTGGTACAAGGGTATTTTTCTGCTAGTAAAAGTTTCTTTTGAAATACGTTGAGAAATTAACACCAGTCTGCAAGAGTATTACCCTAGTAGAAGTATATTTTAGGCACACACTAACTCCCCCTTCCCCCACCTCGAAGTGCTTCAATTTCCATACTGGTATAAAATATATAAAATTCTATTACAATGTACTCTCAAACCTATATCTATAACTAGTCTGCAATACCAAAACTGCTGCAAACATATATTTAGTTGGTGATGGGTAACTAACTGATTTAATTGCCATCCGTATCCCTGGTTTCACATCTTATTTTACCAATATGAATTTCATTATACGATAATAATAGTTATTATATTGTCAGTTTGCAGTCGCTTTATCTTTATTAGACTTCATGTCTCTCTTACTTTCCTCGTTGTCAGATATTAACCGTATTTATGTTTTAAATGTATATTCCCGTATATAAATTAGTAAAAAAAAACATGCCCACTAAATATATGCTTAAGTAATATAGGAGGAATTGAAATTTTCTTTTTCGAGCCATCCAATTAGTGACTGGAGTGCATATTTTTTAAAATAGAGATTTGAGAAAACATTCAACAGCTTTATTGTTACTTCCTAACAAGTGAACACAGGTCTTGCGACCTTAGACACAGAGGTCAGCGCCTAGTCAGGGTCACACATGTTGGACCAAGATCCGGGAGGTACTACACAGATGCCACCTGTAGATGTACTTGTGAAAAACCTATTGTGTGTTTTCATCTAGCCAAAAAGAAAAGAAAAAAGAAAGTAATTTTATTTTCATAAAAATAAGAAAAAGAAGAAGAAGAAATATTTAACATAGACAAGTTGTTTTCGGATAACTAACTATGTTGTTCCATCTCCACTGTACGAGTACTTTCGCTAAAATGTCCTCCCCCCTTCCTTCTGTTGTCTTTGGCTGTACTCCCTATTGCAGTTTTATTACAGCATCTTCTTAAAGGTTAAACCTGTCAGGAATCTTCTTTCATAAATTACGTAACACATCTCACTATTCGTTTCTAATTCCGTTTAGGAACTGGTGAATGGCAAATGTAATCACAATTAAGCAGTATTTTGCAATGTATTCAACTTTTACGTAGGTTCTTTTGGAGTTTTCGGGACTCCTCGTCATTAAGATTTCATTATTTTGCGATGATAGTTTCTTTTTTCTTTTTCTTTTTTTTTTGTCATATTAAAGGGTGTGAAAACTGCTGATTAATTAGTTAAAGCTCTGGTTATTTTTCTTAGAATAGAAAAGAAGTGCTCAGAAATGCGGAAACTGATGTAAAATTGATCCTTCATCGCTTATAACAATTTTTATTAACTGCAATATTATTATTATTATTATTATTATTATTATTATTATTATTATTATTATTATTATTATTATTATTATTATTATTATTATTATCTACATCTATGAACTGTGGCTTCTTCAAGTGCAGCATCCAAGGGAAACATATAATAAGGTATTGTGTATTACGTTGATTTTCAAAATAATTAGGTTGTATAGCATTTCAGTTGGTAACTTGCACACAGAAATAAAGTAAACTAAATAAAAACTTTAGGCACCAATATACAGGATGTTTCAAAACAATACCGACAACGTTTGAGAGGTGATTCCTGGCACCAAGATAAGACATAAACTATAGACCAGACTGGGTGCACAAATGCTTCCTTTCGGAGTTATAGGCTGCCGAAAACATCAAAAAATGAACTTTAGAGGTCCATAGTTCCAATACTATGGGACCTACCGTAGTTGGGTCAAGACTTCATTTAGGAAGTAATTATGTGCCCTATCTAAATATTTATGTTTCAGAATCCTGTGGTACTTCCGGAACAATTTTTATAGAGGTAGTTGGTGAGTACTTCATATTATACGCCCGTAGCCAAACTCCCTCTATAAAAATTCTTGTGAAGTACTTTAGGATTTTGAGACATGTATTTTTGGATAGCGCACATATTAGAAACGTGTAATATTAAGTAATATGATTTGCAAGCTAGCGAACACAAAGACACAAATTGTGTAGGTTACCTTCGAATATACTGAGTGTATACTAAACTAGGAAGGAAATTATGAATTGGAAACTATAGGCTATGGTAAAATAGTTTATGGCGAGATAAACATAAAAAATTGAATGTCGAAAATGGTCAGGATTCCACTAGATAATGTATGCCTATACACTTGAACCCTCTATGGGTTCTATGATATTTTCAACATTGAAAGGTGCTTTTATGCATAAATGAATGCAAACACATACATCTTTAAATATTGAAAAATTCTACACATATTCAGGATTTTTCCTTGGAATTAGAAAGACTACTTGAATTCGGATGAAGATATTTTATATTGCAATATACAGTCGTACTTATACAGTACGGGTCCGGGATTACAAACACAATACAGAAATTCCAAACATTTTACTTTTCATTATTATTACGCGCATTATTATTATTATTATGTGTTTGGCTTGGGGTTGCATGAATACAGCATTTAGCGCAAATGTGGCTCTTCTAATTAAGGAATCGCTGATATAAATTATTACTAGAGAACTCACTACGTAATAAATCATTGTGTGTGGGATCGATGCGATGGCCTCACCTTCCCGGACAGTTCCTACCTTCAAAATCCATAGAGGGTGAGATTTGGGGAATGTAGAAGAAATTTCACTGGCCTGAACGGCCAATCCATGTGTTGAGCTTGAGTTCATCAAGAAATGCAATAGCAAGGGCGCCCATGTTGTGGTTTCCAAGGGGGGGGGGCAAGTATAAGCGACATTTCAAATGTAGTCTCAAATTTTGCGGTAACGATTCTAAAATATCTATTGGGTTTTCGATCTTCCGAAGCACAATTTCCTCTAAAGAGGGGGGGGGGGGGACGAGCGCCTCACCTTGCCCATCCCTGATGGACGCCCTTGTACAATAGTGTCCCATCCTGCTGCGATAAAACTGCACATCATTCTCAAACAGAGCACAAAGCCTATGCAGACAGGTTCCTTAGTAAGTTCAAGTACATGGGTCTAGTAACAATTATGTTGAAAAGCAATGACTCACCAGTCACTGATGTGAACCCTCTGTTGCTTCTGGCAAATTCTCATAGCGTCGTTCTGTAACATGGAAGTATTCAAGTACACATGCCTAGTACGTGTAACTGTAGTGATTACAGAAACGACACCATTTAAATCAAAAGTGACATTATTTAAAAAAAAAAAAAAAAAAAAAAAAAACCTCTTCATGTTGTTCAATGCGCTATTCACAATATTGAAGTCTTTCGTTATCGAGGGACTATTAACCAGTAAAGACACCACTTTACAAATTTCCACTGAATGTTATTTATACATGTGTCTCTTTTCGTTTCAGAGCAAAAATAAAGAAACAAAAGAAGATTTTTCCATACTAATTAACAGCGTAGTTATTTAAGGTTCAAGTGTCTACATTTCTGGCGACTATCTGTATATACAATAGTCTTTACATCTATTTATTTTTTAGCTTATTGTTATTTATTTATTTATTTATTTATTTTTAGCTTCAGTTTCAAACACACCTTTAGGCACGGCAAATATATATGCGCACTAACGTATTTTGGTCTATGGCTAATTAAAAATGTGGTTTTCATTTCTTTTCTTTTTTTTTTTTTTTTGTAATATACTTCTTTGAATGGTTAACGTCAAGAAAGAGCAATGAAACACGAATAGAAACGTTCGAAATGTGGATATGGAGAAGAATGGATAAATTTAGGAAGGATAGGTGGAATGAAAAAAAAAAAGAAAATAAGGAAGTGTTAATAAAATCTTTGAATAGACAGAAATATTGGAGATACTTTTAAAGAGAAGAAAAACAACTAACTTATCAAGGCATTATTTGAGAGAGTTAAAAAAACTAAAAATGAGATAAAAACGTAAATGATATATGGTATTAAAGAATGTAATCTTCACGTGAAAATCAAGAGGTTAACGGCGAATTTTAGTATACGGAAGCTTTTGAATTTGCTACAACTATTCTGCCAGTCTTGATAGGACAGTTATATTGATGATGAGTTCTCCACTCCCCCTTCGGTGTATGAAGTGCTGGGTTCAATTCCCGGTAAGATATTGAACGCATCATGGTGGTTCGGATTCTACCTTAAACTGTAGTTCCATGCAGACACTGAGGAATTTTTGTTGGAAGTGGTCAAAAGTTTTTTTTTTGGGGGGGGGCGTGGGGAGTCCAATACTTCAAGACACTACGTCTGTGTAGCATTGATTCAGTGTTATTCTATATCACGAATAGACAATAAGTAATTGTTATGTAATGCTATCTATATATATTTTTTTTAAATATAGAAGTAGGTTTTCATATATAAAAAAGAAAGAGTAGAAATGAATTGTAAAATCAAGTATCTATGCTACATCAATCATTTTCCTGCCAAACAATCATAGTTTTATTAAGAAATTATTATTTACTTAATTCGCTCTCTACAATTCTTTTGTTATGTGCGGTAAAAAGGGAATGTAAATAGTTTCACTTACATGAAACATGATAAAAAGTATTAATCTAACACTTGATGGGGTATATAGGAAATCAAGTGTGTATTACTTGATGCGTAAAGATATTCTCAACACACGTACGGTACATTCCAAGGTAAAGTAAGTTCTTTTGTCTTTTGTGAGGGCGTATACGATATCTATATTTCCTAATAAAATAATCCAGGAAAAGCGAACCTTAAAAACATTTGGCAAATCAAAGAAACCAGTGGTCAAAGACATTTAATATTTTATTGCGACAGAAACAATGGTGCACAAATAAAATATCCACAATATTACACGCGCTTCGGACATTTCTTTTGTGATTTAAGAATATAGAGGATCGCTCATCCGTAGACGTGCACACATTCTGACTGGACGGCTACTGACTCACTGCCCTGCTGCGTGAGAGAACCTGTGGGAAGAAAGCGTTGCAAACAAGGATATGTCTTCTCGTTACAGGCAGATGATTTTGCGATTGAAAATAACGTCTTTTTTGATGTAATACATTATCTGTGAGATGCGTGCGTAACAAGATATTTAAAAGAAAGAATGATATAGTAATTCAATTTTTTTATATTATAATGATGTAAGAATGGGAGAAATCATCCATATTACTTACAAATTCAAACTCTTCACAACGAAAGAAGACAAAAGGTTTGGTCGGTGAAATCTTGCAGGTGAAGAAAGAAACATAAAATGATCGACTTCTTTTAATGTTCTTCAAATAAAAACTGTTGCAGGTTGATTGGAACTCAAATCTTCTTTCGAACATCAGGAATTACACATAACCTGTTATTTGTTGCACTTTCCTCTGTTTGACTTCCAGTAGAGTTGATGCGGAAAACATGTTAGGAAATCTGCTTAGAAAAGTGCAAACAACTGTGGTTGCACGCGACAGCGATATTTCTTTAAATACAAATCTTGTACTGTAAGGTCCATGTTCCGTTAAGTGAGTCCAAAACTAACCTAACCTAACCTAACTTAACCTAACCTAACCCAACCTAATATAACATTATATTATGTAATCAAACGAAAATCAATGGGAAGAATTGGAGAAATTGCAAATTTCGTGTGGAAGAAATTACTGGACCCCCTTAACGGAACATTGACCCTGTATAAATACTTTTTTTTTTTTCAGTCTTATAATTGAAGCATTCCATCGAACAACGAGTATGACATATTTTGCAGTGTGTTGAATTACTAGTGGAATCAAATACTGTACAGGATATGACTCACAACACTGAAAGGCTTGTTTTCGTTTCTCCGTTGTCCAAGTGATGGCACTAGTGTGGTAGCGGAGCGGAACAATGCTTGGTGGTTGTTCCCATTGAAACTTCTTTTTCAGATCACAATATCTACAACACATCACAGTTTCAACAGCAATTCTAACCGAAATCCAATTTCCGTAAAGATTCTGCGGGGTTCTTTAGCAAGAAAAACATATATTTACGCTAAACTCAGAACGATAAACTATAAACTGATATTTTATTATACCGCCTCCTGATGCTTAACGATATTATTATATTGTTGAGCCACACAATGAATACACTAAATTGATATAATGCAAAATGTCGTTTATTGTATACTTCCTTTTTTCTTATAAACTTTATGATCCTTAAAAGGTAGTTAACATTATGTCTAACCTTGCTTCTGTTTCCATTAAATATGTCGTCTTGGTGATAACAACAACACATTCATTGATTTGATTTATAATATATATTTTCTTTTCTTCTTCTTTTTAACCTAGCTGGCTAGTGCATATTTTATAGACAAGATCACACATTTTGCCCAAAGAATACAATTAAAAATACAACATATCGTTGTAAAACAAAAAATAAATATCAAATAATAAAGATTCACGCAGGCTCTCCAAAAGTTTGGCAGAAAAAAAAAATCCAGTATCAAAATTAAGCAAGAGACATGCCTTTATGTGCGTAACCACTACTTCCTGTACTAGACTAAGTTGTTATGGAATTATAACTTAAAAATTACTGAAAATTTGACTTCACTCTACACTTACTGGACTGAATAAAACGCTTGATTGTAAAATTGTTCGTCAGAAGACTCCAGACAGAACGAAATCGTTTAAATACGGTTAACATGCAGCGACTGAGAACAGTACCACCATTGCTGATTAAAATTTCAACAAAGTGATATTCAAGAAATTATTGCCATAATATATTCCCCTCTTGAATATTTTTTTAAAAATCTTTCTCTCTCTCTCAATCTATGAAAGCTAAACAACCCATAGGACGAAAGAATGGATGTGATTTTCAATCTCCTTGGTGTTTGTTTAGTAAAATTAATTAGCTACACAAATCTCCCGAAAACCTTCCGTTTTTAGGTGAGATATACAAATTCTTTCAGATTGCATTTTTTAAATCTGAAGAACGAAAACCGGGACATAAAGGTGTCCCAAAAGCCTTTCTCGGGAGAGTTAATTCTTTCATTAAAAACCGGGACGTCTGGCAACCCTAGAGTGTAAGCGCCATTTTTTTCTTCTTCTTTACTTTCTGATGCCCTACTATTTCCAAATATGGTCCCTTGAGAAGGGATTGGCTTCGGGGAAAAGATGAAACTGCGTTCTGAAATCCAGAAGGGATTTCTACGTATCAAGAATCGTGGCAGAGCTCTGAAAGATAATCAGAAATTGATTTTGAAACGCAACTAGTCATTCATTATATTGCATATGATCCATCACGCTAATTAATTTCATGTACGTACATTTTTCCTCCTTGTTTTGATCACCCGAATAAGAATGACTGTTCATAATCAAGTATAAGTCATTTGTTACTTAACACTTTAATGATTTGTCATGACTGTGTTATTGGAGTTTTGTATTATACGTACTAGGGCGTCAGAGGCACTAAAGTTGTATATTAACTGTCTGCACGAATTGACCTTCTGTAACCACAAAAGTCACTCTCTAATGTATTGGGTGTTAATTAAAAAAAAAAATGTCCTCGTTAAATACTTATATTCAGATTTAGACTTCGTTTTAAAAGAATCCAATTTTTCCTTCTCAAGAATTTCAAAACTAAGGATGCAGAAAGAACTTGAAGAGTAGGGGAGGGGGAAATGGATCTCACAACGTTTCTTAGGTGAATAATTTTCAACTGGATACTTCGTAGTTGCTAACACTCTCGCCTTAGGTGCGAACAGTCCCGGGTTCAGTTCCCGGTGGGGACACTAACAGTTGTAACAGCTTTTTCAGGCCAGACATCCTGAGCGGGTTTTCATCATTCACATTAGTCAAATGCTGGGATAGTGCCTTGCTTCCTTTCTTCCTCAATTTTTTCTTTCTTCTCCCTTCCCAGGTAGTGTGCTAGCCGAGGGACGTCATCCCTCATTCGTTACTGGCTTAATTCCATAGATACCGGTAACGCCCAGAAATATGTATAAATAAATAAATCAGAACCAACTAGATGCCTTGTGATGACGTATGGACGCTTTCTTGCTCTCATTCTCAGTAAAATACATAGAGAGAACAAGGGGTAGACACAGAACTTAGTGTTAATAAAATTGAGTTGAGTTGATTTTTAGTTTAGCGTCCCTTTCAGCAGCGAGGCTATATAGGACGTGGACCTACTGATTAACGTGGAATCCCAACCACATAAGCTCCTGCCGAGAATCGAACATGGGTCTCCCACGCCAAAGGCGCGTACGCTAACCGCTTAGCCACGAGGGGGCTCTTAGTGTTAATAAAGGACAATGGTGACAGATAAATAAGGTGTAGTCGATAATTTTGCAAATACTCTACTCGTATATTCATGGCTACTCATAAACTGTCAACACTTGTTTTATTCTATTCCCTGTGCTCCCTCCTCCTTTGCTGTATCTATTCTCTCTGTCATACCTATGATCGTAAAAGTGCCCTTGCAAGTCGTTTCAAATAATTGGAAATGACTCACTTAGATATTAGATGCATTAACTTATACACATCAGGCACTATATTGCATATACTGTACTGAAATATGAAAGAATAGCCTAAGTGTGTGGAGGATTTGCAAATAAGTGTACTTACTGTATTGAAAATAATCATATTGTTATTGAATATTTGCATTAGTGCTAATTCTAGACTTACTTATCAGTACCGATTTACCTCTTTAGACTTTCAAAAGTAATGAAATATTGTCTCCAATATTTAAGAGCTTAGTAACCCGACTACTGTTCCCTACCATGGGCGTCTGAAGGGGAGGACAGGGTGGGGCCCGACCTTCCCCCCGGCTCACGAAAATGTATACATAATATAGCAAACCACGTTTATTAAATACCAGAAATACCAGATGTAATATAGCAACCATGGAGATGAGCCCCTCCCTAGAAAATTTTCTTCGGATGCCCCTGATCCCTACGAAATAATTTTGTAGAAGCCTAATCTCATCTGAATTCTACAAGAATTTGTCCTGTCTCCTCTTGATTCTCGGAAGGGTTTTCTAGTCTCATTTGGAAATTTATATACAAAACGTATGCTCTGATTTTTTTCTTAATTTCATCTAAAAGTTTGAATCTGTGTTACGAAAAGTCAACAAAGTGTGTGATATACATAACAACATTTAAACCATATGTATTTATTATTGAAATATTGTGTAAAAAGTGAAATGAAATCTTTGAGTTTTACGCCCCACGGTTATGCCGGCTAGACTAAAGGAGACGGTGATGATGAGAAATGAATGAAATGGTGGAATGAAGAAAGTGTGAGGAAACCAGACAACCTCGAGGAAACCCACGCACATGGTGTTTGTCCACCACAAAATTTTTGCCTATCTTTAAACTCTTCATTATATTATTCCAGTTACTTTATTAATCTATAGTTTTTTTCTATGGATCATTTAACAATAAATCTGTGTTTGAGACCTACGTTTTCGGTAAAATTGGTGTTGCCCATAAGAAGAAAGGAATAAAGAAAGGAAAAAGAAAGGAATAAAGAAAACATTTGGAGAATTAAAAAAAAAATATTCTTAATTGAATAATTCTATGTATGGGCAGGGCCGTGCCGTGGAAAATCATCGCCCGAGGCGAGAGTATACGACGGCGCCCCCATACATATTTTCCAAGCAATTTTTCCTATCTTTTCTCCTTTTTTCTCCCGAATTTTTCGCCCCCTTTACTTCGGCGCCCGGGGCCGTCGCCCTGCTCGCCCCCCTACAGCACGGCCCTGTGTATGGGTATAAATAACCAGTTTCCTTCTTCGATGCCTAAAAAATGGGTTCTATTTCTGGTGGGAATTCATATAATTCGGATCTTATATTAAACTGTAGGTCTATTTCTCAATACCATCTTTTACAATCAGAACTCATTCGGGCTCAGTCTCACTGTACTCGAAGGGACTCGCATACACGTCATTTAGACAGCCCCCAATATCTATTAGGAATTTCACCAAAATAGTCTCAAACGTTTGTGTATCGTTTGTGCATAAAACAATTTTAAGATATTCAAAAACTATTTGGGGGGGGGATGTCTAAACACCAGCCCCCAACTCCGCCGAGTAGTGCGAAAATGGTCTCAATCGTTAGTGTATGGTGTATGCATGCAAAATTTTTCTTTGTGCACAACAGAAAATATGAGATATTAGAATATTTGGTTTAGGCGCCAGCCTCCCCTCCCCATCAACAACGCCGATTGGCCTCAAAATAATGTCAACCTTTAGTACATCGCTTGTACGCGTTTGCATACAACAGGAAATGTGAGATACTGACGTATCTAGTTCAGGCGCCATTCCACCACCAACGCTGATTTGGCCCTCACCAATTCTTAGTGCATCATTTGTGCTTCCTCAAACTCACCGATTGGTGCCGAAGTTACTTCGGTTAGGTTTGCAGTTTTTGGTTGGCCTAAGATTAAAAACAAAAATAAATAAACTTACCTACTTGCATATACCAAGGGGAACGGAGGACATAGTCCATAAAATTTGTCATAATGAAACAAAACTTTCAGAATTTGCTCTCCATGAAACTCTAAAAAATAACATAATTTCAATTTTTCTTTTCCTAATTGGAGACAGCAGAGAAAGGATATTCTCCAGTGTAATGGTATGGTTTGGGTCTTGATTCTAGTTTAGAAGATCTGACAGATTTGGAATCAAACTTGTAGCATCTATAGTTCTTCAGTCTGCAACTTAAAACATACTACTTACTACTACTACTACTACTACTACTACTACTACTACTACTACTACTACTACTACTACTACTACTACAACAACAACAACAACAACAACTACTACTACTACTACTACTACTACTACTACTACTACTACTACTACTACTACTACTACTACTACTACCTACTACTACTACTACTGGGCCGCGGTGGCTCAGTGGTAGAGCGTTCACCTCTGGTGTTTGGGGTCTTGGGTTCGATCCCAGCCCCCGCCACGTGAACTTTGTGGTGGACAAACAACACACACCTTAGTGTGCGTGGGTTTCCTCGGAGTTCTCCCGTTTCCTCCCACTTTCTTCATTTCACCATTTCATTCGTTACTCATCATCACCGTCTCCTTTAGCCTAACCGGTATAACCGTGGGACGTAAAACTCAAAGATTTCATTTCACTTCGTTTTTTTTACAACTATTATTACTAATAATACACTTATCTATTTACATATACAAGTGGACAAGGGGCATACCAAAGAAGATTTGTCCTAATGGAACAAAATTTGCAGAATTTACTCTCCATGACACTCTGAGAAATAAAACATTTTTTTTTTTCTTTCTCTGTTTGGCGGGAGCTCGCGCTCACTAACCTCACTGGGGCTCGCGACACGTTCCCTCGAACTCGATCTCTGGCTCACTATCCATTGATAGTGATCATGATCGCGATCTGTTATTGAGATTAAGGTAAAGGTTTGCGAGTTTCGGCATATTGTGCCGAGATGTTAAGATCCAAAATGACCAACCAGCCAAGTATGAGGATCTAAACACTTTAGCAATGACTGTGATATTTTTGAATATATCTGTACTCAGTGGCCGCTATAACCCTACGGTACGGGAGCCTTTGAACTTTACGGGTCCCCCAAGTTATGAAACTCACATAGAGCTTGCTTTTTAGTCCTATAAGGGAAGAAGGTAGCAAAGTTTGTTTCCCTGCCACTGACTATACTACATTTAATTATTATTTGTTCTAAACTATATAGTTGTTCAAACTAAGGTTTATTGAAACTTAAATTATATATAAAAGAGAAGTAAATTCATCAATACAAGTGAAATAATAATGCATCATGACGATGTGTAGGAACCAATTCACTTTACTTAATTAAGTCAGTAAAAAAGCAGATATTTTGGATTATGTAATTCTTTTTTTTTTAAATATGCAACGTATATTGCTTAAAAATTATGTTAGGAACCGGTTTGTCTTCTCGCTCAGAAAGCTATTTTGAACGATAAGAAACTTGAAATTGTCTGTTGTCGTGTTAGGTCATGATCTAACCTTTGTTAACTAACTATTGGATATCGACAAGGCCATGGACACTACAATTCTAAGAAAAGCACATACAAATAAGAGTATTCACCCATAATCTAACTAATGGGAATATCTTGTTAATGTTAGCAAATATATTTCGCAATACACGGAAACCGGTAGAATGTTGTTTAGTGTTGTGTAACTTGTTCCGGATTTTTTTTAAAGGACCCATAGGTACACATATGTGTGACCCAGCTGCTTTCGTGGACATGTCACCGCCTTGTTACATGGATGGTTAGAAGTCATTGACGTGTGGAGCGCAACTTTTTTTTTCTCGTACACACAGACTGTCTATTAGGTAGACATCATGTTAAATCCATAAGACAAGCCAACCTATTATTAACATTCCAACATCCCTACGATAAGTGAATATATTGCTTTCTTGTATTGGCTAACATCAAAACCTTGAAAATCTGCAGCATACGGGTAATAAACATATACATATTTTACTTTGATTTCTCCACCACTTTCTTCCACTGTAGCCAATACGTTTTTCTAAGGAGGGGTCATAGCTTTTTCAGCAGAGCAGGATTTTACACACTAACGTCAAAACCAAACCAAAAATCTTATTTCAGAATATGAAAGCATTAACTGGTGACCATACAAATAATAATAATAATAATAATAATAATAATAATAATAATAATAAATAATAATAATAATAATAATAATAATAATAATAATAATAATAATAATAATAATAGACTAATAATAGACTAATAATAATAAAGACTTAATTAATGATAATTTTCATTATACCATCCATGCCAGAACGTTGGCAAGTTCTTAAGTCAAATATGCAAAAATAGAAGTGATTAAGCAGTAACCTACACACACACACACACACACACACACACATGAACTATTTCAAATGAAGGTTTGAGAAAGCAGCATACACATCAAATAAAAATTTCACACACCAACAGACACCATGAGAAGTATTGATGCATTCAGATGCATCAGATGAAATTTATTTTTTATTTTTTATTTTTAATAAATTTTAAAATTATATTTTAATTATTATATATTTTTTTTGCTCAAAATACATTTGAGGAGCTTATTTTCGAAGTAAAACATTTCCATTTTTCCCCCATATTTGTTCATGTAGAATGAACATTTCTACAATTACTAATTTTAAACCAGAAGTAAATTTGCGAGACAGGTGTGTTCTCTTTTGATAGAAACGACCAGCTTTACATTGTGATTTCTACCAAAAACATTCCCGTTTCCATAATCCGTGTTGCATAATCCGACAGAGCTCTTCTCAAAGATGAACCGTTAAGGGTGAATTACGCAGAAAAAATAAATAGAAATGTTTAGTTTTAAAAATATGCTCCAGTATTTACTCCTTGAAGGCTTTGCTAACTGGGTGGCGACCTGAACAGTCGACATTTCTACTATATACAAGGTGTCTCAAAAGTCCCCTGACATAAGGTAACTCTGTTGTTATCAGAGTTACAACAAAATATAGTTGGAGAAACCGTCCCCAAATATGATATTTTCAATCTAAAGTGAAGGGATTTAATGGATGATCCGTTTGAGCTGTACACTCTTTATGCGCCCAATGCTAAATGAAAATGCAACGTTGCCATTTACCGGGACCCAGAACATAAGTGAACGAAGTTACTGTCTTTTATACTAACTTGTCGATGGCCAGCTCTCATTTCAAACATGCGCCCATTCGCCACACTCTTAAAAAAATCTCTATTTCCCTCCACGCCCTCAGCTCCCCCAAACCCTCTATTAATGGTAATGTTGCATTTTCATTTAACATTGGTCGCATAAAGAGTGTACAGCCCAAACGGCTCATCCGATTTAAGAAATTCCTTCACTTTAGATTGAAAACATCATATTTTTAGATGGTTTTATCCATTACATTTTGTTGTAACTCTGATAATAATAGAGTTACCCTATGTCAGGGGACTTTTGAGACACCCTGTATATTGTATAAAGAAGAGAGATTCTGGACAATTCAAAATTACACCACGCAAATCGGTTATAATGCAAGATATTTATACTTGTACCCCATAAAGTTTATAATATAGTTTCTAATGCTCTCAGTGGCTAGAAATATAATTAAAACTGAAAATAAATAATTAAGTTCGAGTTGCGGAGGTTTTTAGGTGTAATTATGAAACTCTAAAAATTCCACTTATTTAGCTTGTAATTTTTATACATTAGACTTACAGAGGTTATTTTAATATGCGTATTGTACATAAGATAACTTTTTGACAAAAAACTTTTGTAAAAGTAATTTGATTTTTATTAATATGTAGTTTTTATACTTTCTTTGAGGCTTTCTAGTCATCCCCAATGTTTGGGGTTCAAATGGGCTACATTAGTATATACTTCACTATTGTATATCTAAACTAAGAACAGAATAACCTGTCATTTTCTGATTAGAGTTCGAATTTTTTTTTCTTTATATATCGTGTGCATGATCTTGTGTAATATAAACGCCAGTCTACCCAGAAATTAAAATTGATTTATTAGAAGTGATTTACCTGCCTCGTGATTTGCAGAGATTAGCTCTTCTCTCTAGTCAGTTAAGCAAGAATCGTGACTGAGGTTGCCTTCGGAAGTGATTGGAGATTTGCTTTTGAATCTTGTAATTGGCCTAGCCTTAGTCTTCTGAATGTATAATACGGGAAGTTCCTTTCTCAATGAGGCTTTTGACTTCAAGAGGCTTTTTTTTTTTTTTTTTTTAAATCTTTTCTTCTTCGAGAATCCTTTTATACAATTATAGTTTCGAGTGTTCCTGGTATTAAAGAAGAAATGGTGAATGAATGTCAAAAGGTTGATATGATGAAATAAAGACAGGTTAAAAGGCTTTCCATGTTAAAAAAAAAAAAAAGTTACCTGTCACGGAATTTCATCATACTTGTGTTTTTACAACAGTCAAAAATGAAAACAATACACGTTATAAATACTTCATTTAATTTATTTGATGCAAGTTGTATAGTTCAAATGAGAATATAGAAATTGAGATCTCACTTCTTTCCATTTATCTTTTCCTAGATAGTGTTGCAGCAAACCGGATTGTTCTAAGTTGCTCTGATATATCTGGATTCGATTTCTGGCATTGGATTTCCTGATTATTTTGTTCTGGTATGTTCCTAGTTCATCTTAACAAGTGCTAAGACAGTACCTTGAATTGAGCTCAGATAACATTTGTTAATCATTCTTAATTCTATATCCTGTGGATCTACGAACTAATCTAAATAGCATTAGAGAAGTAAATATGAGGTATCTACTTTTATCTACCTTGTCATATTTTGTATATATTAATTTACTTAGATCAATGTTTATCAAACTTCTTTTAAGTGGGGACCACTTTTATTTCAATGTTCGGGGGGCATGGTGTCTTACACTGCAATTGATACTACTTGTCCCTTGTGACAGCTCGCTGCGCGCAGGTGGTGCTCAATGTAGCGTTGCCAGCTTTTGCGTCGGGTATTGAAACTACACGAGTAGAACAAGTGAATTGTTTCTTGTTCCATATTAACATTTAGTAAATGTAGAATGCTAAATGACACAAAAGAGAACTAAAAGAAATGCTCTCAGTAATCATCATTCGACTAAAACAATATGCATTTGTTTATATTCAAACTGGCAACGTGCGGATAGGGTGGAATGTTTACCACTGCAGAGCGAGAGAAGTGAGCCACTATAATTGGCTGAACGTGCTGTTGCCATAGAAACAGTCCTTGGTGGCTGATTGTTATGACCACGTGCAGGAAGAAGAAAAAAAAACAGAAGAAAGCAACTGTCACAAGAGACAAGTTGTATCAATTCAATTATGGTAGTAGAGCACTTAACTCTGGGGTGTGGAGCCCCTGGTTCCATCCCCAGCCAAGTAAGTATGTGGTGGACAACATCGTGTCGGTAGGTATTCTCGGGGTACTCCCCTTTCCTCCCACTTTTTTATTCCACAAATTTTCCCATCATCATTCACTTGCCTTAATCATCTTTTCCCTTATAATAAAGGGCATAACGTGGGACGTTAAACTGAAAGATTTCATTTTATTTTAATGTTCTATGGACCACCTCATTATTGTCCCTTCGAAAGCAAATTTATCAATCTACCAAAGCCGAAAGTGGTTGAAATTAACTACTACTCTGGTTTCAATACTGATTTCCACACGACAGAAATGGTAAGAAATATAGTTTTTTTTTTTTTTTTTTTTTTTTTTTTTTACAATTGATTCAGCTTTCCAAGCATATGTTCTATATCCTCCCTTAACATTCTATTCAATCCTGCTAGTGGTTCAACTTAACGATTTTTTGCTTTAATCTTTATCACCATAAAACAAAAACAGTTAGAGATAGCGATTGATGGCTTCTTGATATGGATTCAGCGTCCGAGAAACAGGATCTACCTTTGATTTTATTCCTCTATTGCAAGCAATTAGTTATAGATATCCTGCTTCAACTTTAATTATTGAATTCACATAGTTTGACAACCTACCGTAGTACTCACACTGTGGAAAGAAACTCATATTATTATTATTATTATTATTATTATTATTATTATTATTATTATTATTATTATTATTATTATTATTATTATTATTATTATTATTATTATTAAACTTTTGCAATTGTTTCGTCTTCCTTATTACGTTCTTGTCCAACGTGCGCCCTTAAGATAAGAACGTCGAGTCCCTAGGCCCGGCCTAGTTGTAAATCTAGTCCTGTGCCTATGACAAAAGCGTGAGTTCGATTAGAATCTCACTTTAAACACTAAGTTCTGTCTATTTAACCTCATTTTCCTATCAATCAATATTTAATATTTCCTTTCATAATAATGAAAATAGTCAAGGTCCCTTTTTCGGTACTAAATGACTACATCGTAAGATTTTAGTCAGCTTAACACGAAAAATACCCTTGAAACTAAAATAATAACGATTGTTTGTTGGCTATTATAATCCATGTTCCACTACCGTTTATCAACAATATTTTAGCAGCATAGCTATACGTTGTAATTTGTCTGTAAAATGTTATAGTGTACCCGGTTGCTAGAGAACCAAAATTCTAGGTTGAACTGGCTCTAGCCGAATTAGTTTTTTCATGACTTGATTTTCAGTATAGCGTTCTTTTCAGCAGCTAGGGTATATGAGACTTGGACCTACAGTTTAACGTGGGATCTGAACCATATGAATCTAACTCAAGTTTCGCGCGCCGAAGGCGTGTACGATAACCACTTAGCCACGAGAGAACTGTTTTTTTTTTTTTTTTTAATGTGTCAGTTTTGCTATCTCAGAAGCCGAAATGAGAAAACTTTGGACGAAAATAATTTTTCGACTGACTATCCCAATGTAAGGTAAAAGTATTAAATGTACGGGACCAGTCCAGCGTAGTTCATCTTAACCCATTTCTCACTTTCTTGTGAAATATATGTATAATAAATAAGTAAATAAATGAAAACAGAGCTTTGCTCTTTTGAGAAAATAAAGAGTGACTGAGCATGAGCAAATAGGCGGAGTAAGTGAAGTTCATGCTAAGTTACGTGTGCTTAGTTGATTCACACTAAGAGAAGAAAATACAATATTATCTAGAATGTACTTGCTTCCTGACAACATCTGTATATCAATAAAGTTCTGTAAAATCAGGTATTTTTGAAACGAAATCATTATTTACTTCTTTTTGTATACTTTATTCTTATAAGCAATTTTAAGTATTTAATATATGTACATTTATTTCTTTTCGATGCAAAATATCGTTATTGTTACTATGTTTATTTTTACGTAGTATCTAGATTGTATCCTGGTTCTTAACCAATTAATCTTCAAATAATTCACACGTTTTACCACTTTCTTAACTGATTTTAATACTCAATCATGAGAAGCGTAAATAATATACTTTTTACATATTTAACAAGATGTCTGCACACTTACACTTACATTTATTATGTTTCCATAGCAACTACCTTTTTTTTTAGTTGACGATTACAAAATAATCTACAGATATCTCTGTGTGTCTTTCTTTTCTTTATATGAAACTGTTCAAATAATTCGCCTCTGATCCTTTTCTTATAAGATGGTACAGGTTATTTATACAACATACAACGTTATCGTTGTATTGTGCTCCAGTGGCGACACCAGCTTTAATTTCTAGAGAATTGGGGTTGAGCAAGTAGAGAGTCGGAGAGACTTCTTGGGTGGCAGCTACTTTTTTTTATAGCGAAGAGGATAGTTTTATATTACGTACTTACCTACATTACAATACACCTTGTATGGGGGAAAGTCGTGGGTGGTGGGCATAGTCGCCAGTAGGAACGGTTCTCTTGCCTCTGGTACTTCTGGCGTCGTCACTGTTGTTCCCCATGATTAGCATACATGTCTTTATTGCGTCTGTTTTATTATTATTATTATTATTATCAGGACAGAATTTTAAGTATTGATCTACCCTTGTGCGGCACGGACAGGCTCTGGAATTAACAAGTGCCTTCTTCCGTTTGAAAAGGTCAGCAATAAGGGTAAGGGGGTGAGAGTTGATATGCTGACCACATTAGAATCAACTGTCTCGTAATCGTGAAGTCAGTCATAGCTTCTGTAGCCTGTATGGGAAGGATATTTTGTTTTCCCTTTAGTCGAAAAATGATTTGCACGCTTATAATTTTGGGCCTAAATTTGATTCTAGGTGATAGTAGGCCTACATATAATTTTTATCTTCATCTAGCTTCGTTGAGTCAATTGGAGAGTACTTTTCTTTCAGTTTAACCTTCGACGATTATGCAGGACGACGCTAAGAGAGACGGTGATGACGATAATAAAGGAAGTGGTGAAATGAAGAAAATGTGAGGAAACGAGAAAATCTCGAGAAAACCCACGCACACAGTGTTAGTTTTCTAGAAAGCCCACTACGCACGAGCTAGGATCAAACCAGGGTCCTCAAGTACCAGAGCTGGGCGCTCTACCACTGAGTCACCTCAGTCCTTTGAATTAAGACTGAATAAGTACTTTGAATTAAGAGGTTGAGCAAGATGTAGAAAGCGAGAAGTAAAGGCACTGCGAATCGATACACTTATCACGCATTCAACCAGAAAGGTGAATATCTGTTTTTAAATACTTCAAAAATATATCATGAAGAGAAATAACATGTCACAGGTTTGTTTCTCAATGTTCAAAAATCTTAAAAAGTGCATAACAATGCAAGCCCTATTTAGTTTAAGTTTTAACTCCAGAATACTGTGTTAGGAAAATTTTATGATGTGTGATGCCCACTGCTACCAACAAGGCCTTATTGAAGCACTCATTCACCCTAGGCTATATTTCCGGAACCACTCTCTCTCCCCCTGGCAAAAGAAAATATAATATCAAATATATACGTACTTTACCGAATTTGAGAATGCTACAGTCATTTTTTTCTAATAAATGAAGAAAATTTTCTTTTGATCAAGCTTTTAGGTTTTATTGTAGGTTACAAAGACCAATGATTCAGCAACAGAACACAGCGCAGCTACACAAAGTCTAATTGCTCATATGCAGGATCACTCGAAAATGGAAGTGGTAACGTATTATAATCTGTAATGCAGAAATATCCACATGGAAAAATGCCAGTACAGTGAGGTAATTTATTATGTAAGAAGGGAGAGAGGAAAAAAATACCGCCCCAGGCCTATTTTACTCACCTTAATCCGGTCCTGGGTACGGAGCAGTATGATTTGATTTGATTTTTAGTTTAGCGTCCCTTTCAGCAGCGAGGCTATATGAGATGTGGATCTACAGCTTAACGTAGAATCCGAACCACATGAGCTCCCACAAGGAAGTGAATCCGGGTCTCCCACGCAGGTTCGATTTCCAGTGGGGGCTCATGTTTTTTCGGATTCCACGTTAAGCTATAAGTCCACGCCTTATATAGCTCGCCTTGCTGGTAAAATGATGGTAAACGATTGAAAATGAAAGTGAATTTTGAAGGATTCATTTTACGGAATCCGAATAATAATAATAATAATAATAATAATAATAATAATAATAATAATAATAATAATAATAATAATAATAATAATAATAATAATAATAATAATAATAATAATAATAATAATAATAATAATAATATCCAGTTCCAAACTCGGGACTACGTGCACATAAAGCTGGCGATTCGACTCGTTAGGAGCTCACATATGATTCAATTATAGATTCACTTTCCAATAAACAGTTTCCATTGTTTTACAACTCAAGACTATATGTAGGGCATTAAAATGAAGGAGAAACATGCAGGTTGACATACTTAAGAATGGCCTGAACTTAGAATAAATTAATTACAAAGCTACAGTTTCCTCTTCTTTGCCTTGAGCAAAACCAACATCATTTTAAGTTACAAACCGTCAAGTAGGTACTAGTAGAAGCACTAAAGAGAATCATATAACCATACCAACAAAACCATGGATTTCGTAATTGGACAGTTGCCTCAAATAATTTTTTAGTTGACCATCATATACTTTAATAATAACCCATCGGAAGGTTATTGACAGTGCTCTGGAGAACAACAATCTATAATATTCTCAAAAAAAGACAAAACTAAATGTGCCTGGAGATAATTTTTAAGAATGTCTACACACGGAGACTATTGCTTAATAATTAACACTCATCCGACTTCAGAAAGTGAAAAGAAATAAAAAAATAGTGTTGTTAAAACTTGATCATCACGTACCGAACATCTGTACATGTGACTAAGGGCTACCATTATTTTTAGAGTAAATTCGACGTTTCCTTTGAAAAAAAAAAAAGAAAGAAAGAGAAGGAACCTGAGAAAAAGAGACCTATCTAACGTACTTTTATGTTGATAGTAGGTTTTACGAAGCATATTCATTACAAATTCAACTTTTTGATTATTGGATATCTACAGTCTTTTATTAATCTTATCCCTATTTCATAAAACTTTTTAAAAAGTAGTCTGTCAGTATTTTTTAAAAATGTTTTAATTGTTAGCAAATGAGCTATGTTATGCACTACAGGATGGACCAATGCATTGCCTTCTTTTGCTACTGCTGGGGGCATCCATGTTATTGACGGTAAAATATACTATGGCCAGAAATATTGTCCCAAATATTAATTGGGCAGTCCTTTTTTACATGTTCATGCTGACTGAAAGAGAGAGTTAATGAAGATGGCACTTAGGTTAAATAATAATAATAATAATAATAATAATAATAATAATAATAATAATAATAATAATAATAATAATAATAATAATAATAATAATACTTTTATTCGTTCTCGAAATATATTCCTCCGAAGACAGACTAGATTTCCTGTTCCACTTAAACTCGTGTGACGAGATGGCAATACATTGTTTTCCGCACTTTTATAGGATTATATTTTATAAAGTTTTGCTACATGATGAGAAGTTTCGAAATTTTTGTAAACATAAATTGTTTTAAGTTTTGTAAACAAATTAGTTGGGAACTGGGCCGGATCTAGGATTCTCTAAAGGGGGGAGGGGGGTGCACCAATAACTGCTAGTACATTTGAATTCAATTTGAAGTTTTTTTTAATGCCTTTAGGCATCTGTGATGTGAATGAGGAATTCCTTTGGAACAGCTAAGTGTCCGCTCTCGATGAATTCTTTTCCTTCAACCTTCAGAAAATTGACTTAAACTATTGATTTTGCAAAACTCATTGCTAGCTTCTCACTTTAGGTAGTGCATATTTCCAACGAAGGGGGGCAGGTGCACATGCACCTTTGCACCCTCCCTAAACCCGGCCCTGGTTGGGAATATAATTTCCGTTTGCTTACACTGAACGTTGTCAGTATGAAATTGATACTTTTGACCAGAGCCTCAATTTGACACTTTTGACCCCCTCCCATATTGAAAGTCCCTCCCGGGGTAAATATGAAATCATCACTGACCCTGGTCATGAAAAAAAAAAGAATGTATTTAAAGCTTTTTGTCAATAAGAAGTTGAACATATATGTATATCGTCGATAATGCGAACGTCAAAAATCCGAACGCGGTCCCTATAAGCTTTTTACATTTTGTCTTAGCGATAGCGATAAACAAACAATAGGGTTGTCAGGCGACCTTTTGTGAATGAAGTCAGTATTTATACAAAAGCGCATTCATATGTAATTGTTTGTCATACATATTCTTATTTTCCCTTGGGCCTCTATAAGTTGTTTTAAGAGTGAGTTACAAGAACAGTGCAATTTAGTGTACGAGTAAGTTCTTCAGAAACATTAAATGTAAGTAGCTTTACGTACGGTATTGTAGTTACTGTATGTACTGAATAACCACTGTTTTGATAGAAGAGCGTACTGTACAGTGCATGTAAGCCTAAATGGAATTTTCTTGGTTATTTTCGAAAATCCGAACAATTTGAAAATCCGAAGTACCTATGGTCCAAATTAGTTCGGATTTTCGACTTCCTACTGTATACATACATACATACATGCATATATATATATATATATATATATATATATATATATATATATATATATATATATATATATATATATATACTATGTGATCAAAAGTATCCGGACACCTGGCTGAAAATGACTTACAAGTTCGAGGCGCCCTTCATCGGTACTGCTGGAATTCAATATGGTGTTGGCCCACCCTTAGCCTTGATGACAGCTTCCACTCTCGCAGGAATACTTTCAATCAAGTGCTGGAAGGTTTCTTGGGGAATGGCACAACATTCTTCACGGAGTGCTGAACTGAGGAGAGGTATCGATGTAGGTCGGTGAGGCCTGGCACGATGTCGGAATTCCAAAACATCGCAAAGGTGTTCTGTAGGATTTAAGTCAGGACTATGTGCAGGCCAGTCAATTACAGGGATGATATGGTCGTGTAACCACTCCGCCACAGGCCGTACAGCATGAACAGGTGTTCGATCGTGTTGAAAGATGCAATCGCCATCCCCGAATTGCTCTTCAACAGTGGGAAGCAAGAAGGTGCTTAAAACATCAATGTAGACCTGCGCTGTGAGAGTGCCACGCAAAACAACAACGGGTGCAAACCCCTTCCAAGAAAATCACGACCAACTATAACACCACGACCTCCGAATTTTATTGTTGGCACTACACACGCTGACAGATGACGTTCACCGGGCACTCGCCATACCCACACCCTGCCATCGGATTGCCACATTGTGTGCCGTGATTTGTCACGCCACACAACGTTTTTCCACTGTTCAATCGTCCAATGTTTACGCTCCTCACACCAAGCAAGGCGTCGTTTGGCATTTACCTGCGTGATGTGTGGCTTATGAGCAGCCGCTCGACCATGAAATCCAAGTTTTCTCACCTCACAGCTAACTGTCATAGTACTTGGAGTGGATCCTGATGCAGTTTGGAATTCCTGTGTGATGGTCTGGATAGATGTCTGCCTATTACACTTTACGACCCTCTTCAAATGTCGACGAGATCACCTGTACGCTTTTGTGCTGTATGTGTCCCTTCACGTTTCCACTTCACTATCACATCAGACACAGTGGCCTAGGGATATTTAGGAGTGTGGAAATCTCGCGTACAGACTTCTGACACAAGTGACATACAATCACCTGACCATGTTCGAAGTCCGTGAGTTTCGCCGAGCGCCCCATTCTGCTTTCTCACGTTGTCTAATGACTACTGAGGTCGCTGATAATGAGTACCTGGCAGTATGTGGCAGCACAATGCACCTATTATGAAAAACGTATGTTTTGAGGGTGTCCGGATACTTTTGAGCACATAGTATATATATATATATATATATATATATATATATATATATATATATATATATATATATATATATATATATATATATATATATATATATATATACACTAAACTTGCAAACCTGCTTCGAGTAACGGAATACAGAAATAATATGATAAGAATGTAAATTATAGGATTTATTTTGTTTTAAATTTGCAACACAGGTGTCCATCTATAGTTTTATTTTCTTACAACAATGCCCACTTCTAAACTTCTCCAAACATGACAGAACTGTTGAAGATCAAAGGTACCGCCAACGAAGCGTAGAGACTTTCTTACCACAAATTAAGAAATCGTGTCTTAGTTGCTGTTTTCTCTTTTGCAATATTGCTCTTTCCCAATATAGTTCGACGATATTTCATGCCTGTCTTCTGTGGCTTATCAATCAGTTATTGGCCATTACATATGCTTGTCTTCATGCCAATGAGGTAAGGAAAAGAGGAAGGACCGGCGCTGACCTCTAGGGTAAAGTTATGGATAAACAATGGGGAAAAAATGAGGAAATAACCACATGTGTTTCAGCCTAGGCTCAGTTAATTCTCTTGCGCAAGGTCATAAGATGGGAACAATTTTTAATCGATTACAGAAAATTATATTGTTGCAGCAATATTTTGTGGATTTGTTTCAAAGGTTCATCATCACTAAGCTGAAATATAGAAAAACTGCAACAGATGATCGTGAGGTCCTTGCATACATAAACAGATTGTAATGAATAGCTCTCTATATTGTAATCTACAAAATGATTTATGGGATAGTTTCTATGAAGAATCAATAGTACCTGCAGTGACGTATTTAGGAGAGTAGGTATCGGGCTCAAGCCCCCCCCCCCCGAAATAAATAAATGTGTATATATAGTATACATAATAACTATACACCTACATAGACCCAGTATGTATACCCACTCAAGAAAATGTGCATAGCCCCCCCAAAACAAAATCCTAAATACGCCACTGAGTACCTGAGAGACAGAAACGTGGAAGCGGTTTTTAAACGATCTTTATTCAGAAACGACAATATTGAAACATGTCATTGCCAAAGTGATTGCGATGTTGAAGTCAATGGCAGCTATCGAGGGAAGTGATATCGGTAAAAATCAACATTGGTGACTTCCCTCAATTACCGTTACTAGTTAAAGTTCAATTTGCTTGATGGACATCTGAAAAGTTTGCTAAACATATTTAGGGCTGCTCATCATTTCAGGACAGCGAGAGGCATTTAAATTGGCTGTATAAGCAAAATGCCACTGGCTTAATTAACTTTATTTTAATTGTATATAATGTCTGAGTTAGTGTATATTAAAAGAAAAGCATGATGGCCCTATTTAACATTTTCCCTCCGTCTTTGGCCATCAAAAAGTGCTCCCCCTCAATATCAATAAATACCGGTACAAGAAATTTGAAACAAATTTCTGAGATCGGGTCCATCATTTTGACCTGCCCTATACACGTATTTCAAAACAAAACCGACAACGTTTAGGAGGTGATTCCTGACACCAAGATAAGATGAAAAGTATAGACCAACCTGGATGCACAAATTCTTCCTTTCGGAGTTGTAAGCTGCCGAAAACATGATAATAATAATAATAATAATAATAATAATAATAATAATAATAATAATAATAATAATAATAATAATAATAATAATAATAATAATAACTTTAAAGGTTCATAGCTCCAAAACTATGGGACCTACCGTAGTCAGGAAAGGACTTCACTGAGGAACTAATATGTGTGTTTTCCAAAAATACATGTTTCAAAATCCTAAGGTACTCCCACAACAATTTTTATAGAGGGAGTTTGACTACGGGCATATAATTTGAAGTACCCCCCAACTACCTCCATAAAAATTGTTGCGGAAATACCGCAGGATTCTGAAACTTAGATATTTGGATAGCGCACATACTATCATAGTTCCTAAGTGAAGTCTTGATCCGACTACGGTAGGTCTTATAATTTGGGAGCTATGAATCTTTAAAGTATTTGTTTATATGTTTTTGGCACCCTATAACTCCAAAAAGAAGCATTTGTGCACCCAGGTTGGTCTCTTATCTTGGTGTCAGGAATCACCTCCCAAACGTTGTCGGTTTTGTTTTGAAACACCCTGTATATACAACAGGTAAGTCAAAACGATGTTCCCAACTTCGTTAATTTATTATTCTAACAGTTAGGAGCTTTCCTTACCAACATTTTTTTCCAGGAATATAATCTCAAAAACTTTTTTTTTTCTTTTTCTATTGCAGAGGTGTAGTTACGTAGACATCCATTAAGAGACAGTTTAGTCCAAGTGAGCAATATGGCTTCTACCGGTCAGAGGGCATTCTGTGTGCTTGATTTTCATGAGACTAAATCCACTGTACAAGTTCAACGACAGTTCTGTGTAAAATTTAGGGCATTTTTGCCGCCATTTGCTACAACTGTGGTTGAATTGCGTGAGCATGTGGCTGAAGCTGTGGTCGATATATACCCTGACTTGCTAGGAGGAGTTTTGCAGAAACTTGATTATAGACCAGATGTATGTCGTGTAACTCGTGGATTGTATATTGAACATAATATATTAGAAAAAAAAAACTTATTGAGTTTATCAATCAGTGTGTGAAATCTCAGTTTACATACGTGTTATTAAAAAAAATCATTGAAATCAGGAACATCATTTTGACTCCCTCTATATATAAAGATTGAAGGATTTATGCATAAGCTAAATTTGTGGGTACAGAGAATTGAAAATAGGTTGCTCGAGATGTTCCCAAAGTCTGGCCCTTTGCTGACGGTAATAAAGTGGTGATGGACTTAATTAAAGAACATTTACAAATCCTGCAGCAGAAATTAAAAGAAGAAAAAAAAGTATTTCAAAGAAAGTGTTCAAGGTTTCGACTGGGTTCGTGACCCATTCGTTGTGAATTCAGAACATCTTCCAATTGATATACAAGAACTCTCAGATTTAAAAGTCAACAGAACAGTGAAACTGAAACTTCTTGAAGTTCCTTTAGATACATTTTGGTTTTGACAATAAGAGTGAATACTCAGCTACCTTCAACATGGCAGTTAATGCGTTATTGCCATTTTCAAGTAGATAAAAAAAAAAAAAAAAGAGAGAGAGGGAGATCTGCATTGTCAACGATTCCTGCACGGATCAGCCGCCTGAGTACAGTTAAGTAGACAGTAGTATCACATTTAAGGTATGAGTAAAATTATTTACTTTAATAGTAATAGAAAAGTATTTTCTACAGTAGAATAATTTCATATATGAAGCTTATTACCTTTATTTGCTATAATGCGCTTTAATTCATTTAATAAATTATTAATAAATGCAGGTTTCGATTTTTTTATTTCTGTTTAATAATAATAATAATAGATTAATTACAGTATGGATTTATACGTTTTGGTGTGCCGCGTTGAGTCAAATAATTCAACCTGTACCGCGAGTAGAAAACGGTTCCGGAACACTGCTTCACAGAATAAGATCGGTAAATCTTAGCGTATGATCACACTTGGAAACTACAAAGTGAAGTTCCAACATGTCACTCTTCAAAATAACCACTCAAGGAAATCCGCACTCTTGAAGCACATCATGGTAATTCCAGAGGCATGTGAGGAGATTGAAGACAATCCTTTGACGTACTTTAAACACATAACACAACCCGAAGTTTGACGTAATATGAATCAGCACTAAATAATACATCTTAGTAAGTCAATTACATGCGTAACAGATCACAAAAATTATGTATAGCTAAGAAAAACTTAAGGTTTCTTTCTATAGTTGTCCTATATACAGTAGATATAACGGGAAACCTTTTTGTTAAGACGAATAGGAAATGAAATGAAATGAAATCTTTGAATTTTACGTCCCACGTTTATGCCGGTTAGGCTAAAGGAGACGATGATGATGAAAAATGAATGAAATGTTGGAATGAATAAAGTGGGAGGAAACGGGAGAATCCCGAGAAAGCCCACGAGCACAGTTAAGACGAATTGGTTACTTGCGAACCGTGGTGCATGGAATCATATCAATTTGCTGGAAGTAACTATCCAGTAAAACAATATTTTCCATAATACCTATCATTTCGTGTGAATAACGGCTCTAATTATAATATTATAATAATGAATAGTAATACGACTCTTATTGTCGCTACTAATATCGAGGAAGTTAAAATTATAAAATTTGTAAGAGCATAATATTTGCTCATTGTACTGTATGGATGGGAAAGTGATCGTTAAAATGACGGAGTGAATACGAGGTAAGACTGTTCAAAAATACAAATCTTAAGAAAAAGGAATTGTGCCAAAGAGAAATAAAGAGGGAATTGAGAAATTACGTAACGCGGAACTCCGCAATATACTATACATATGAGTATCACCGGATATTATACAAGTGGCTGGTTTGTTGATTTGGAATTTTAACGTCACTCTCAGCACCAAAGGTATATGAGACAGGAACCTATAGATTAATATGGAATTCAGACTACATATGCTCCCACTCGGAAATTGTTAGGCGTTGAAGAACAATATATTGGTGCCACATATTTTCGAAGGAAAATTAGTCCAGAAAGGTATAAATTAGTACTGTTAAAATTCGAATATGGAAGTCTTCGAATATTCGTTTGATTTTATTTTAGTTTAGCGTGTCTTTCAGCAGCGAGGCTACATGAGACGTGGACCTACAGCTTAACGTGGGATCCGAACCCGAGTCTCTCGAATATTCGTCAATCGAATATTTAAAAAAATCTTTATTCGAAAATTAATAATGAGCATTCGAATAATGTTAACAGCACTAGTACTAATTGATCTCATAGGTAACTCTTTATGAATATGTTTTTATTATTCTAGTCGTATTTGTGTTGATCTGAATTAGTATTACAAAAATAGAGTTTTGGGAATAACAAAATCGAATCGATTCACCCGCGAGATATTGTACAGATCGATACCCATAAGATGATGAATGGATACATATTTTATATAGAAACATGTAAAGTTGTAGATGGAAATTCTTAGGTAAGAAACTAAGATGAGAAGATAAGTAAAACAAAATCGTCAGGAGATAGGATATCAATTCCAATGGGATTCGTTTGATACATAATTAAGATTTAATAATATTATTTTGTTTCTGCGGCAATAAGTTTATGGGT
Source organism: Thermobia domestica (assembly GCF_964235325.1). Lineage (NCBI taxonomy): Eukaryota > Metazoa > Arthropoda > Insecta > Zygentoma > Lepismatidae > Thermobia > Thermobia domestica. Next base: position 101,379,754 of record NC_137455.1, read on the forward strand.
TGCTTAAGGCATAAGGCATATTTGCTGATATAAGACACACTTTTTTTTTTCTTTGAGAATAAGCAAAACTGGAATACGTCTTTTCGATTATTTCTGTTTCGGTAAGTACTCTGATGTCTTCCAAGCAACAGCATTCTAGCCATGATACAGTTCAGTGACTTATTAGTTTTTTCTCTGGATGGACATCATGCGCTATAGACATTCCCTGACGAGCAAGCAAATTCTACATTTGGTTAAATACTAGCTGAAATGCACATTTCTCGCACGAACAAAATAAGTTTATCGAAAGTATTTGAATCTCTTTCCCTCGTAGGATGTGCATAGAAGGATAAATTTGGACTTAAATGGTATCGGGTATGTTACTATTCATCTCAGCGATCCCGAAAACTAGGATTGGAAACTGATATCTGTTTGCATGTTAGCCTCCATCACCCCTTCTTTTCTCTTTGCCAAAAGTGTGTTGAAGAATCTAAGTTAGGTTAGGGTCAACTCGTATACCAAAAACTCATCAAAATCAGCGCAATGATCTAGGACGAACTAGAGAGCAAACATCGTTATATTCATTTCTGTATTAAACAATGGCGTAACTAAAGGCCTCCCGCAGATAGCGTGGAGTGGGGCCCTTCACTACGTCCCACTTCACGAATTGGGGGGCCCCTAATAGCTTCGGGCCCCCGCAATGCGGGGTCCGCGAGGCCCTTATTTATGCTTCTGCTATATAGATCGTTAACTCCGCATGTTTCTTACTAAATATTGCCTTGTTTATAAAAAAGAAAGAACAATGGAATGAAATCTTTCAGTTTTACGTCCCACGTTATGCCGGCTAGGCTAAAAAAGACAGTGATTACAACAAATGAATGAAATGGTAGAATGAAGAAAGTAAGAGAAAATGGGAAAACCCCAAGAAAATTCACGCATACGGTGTTTCTCCACCACAAAGTTTACTTGGCGTGAGCGGGAACCAGGGACACCACGTACCAGGGGTGAACGCTCTACCACTGAGCCACCGCTGCACCCCCCAAAAAAGAAAGATAAAGATCTTTATAAAATGATACATGATGATGATCTTTCTTAAAATCGAATACAGGAAACAGGGTGCGTCTCATATGTGGACAAATACGGTTATACACCTAGTTTTGCATGGAAGTCTGTACCAGGTCACGTTATAAAAATGTAACGTTCTAGGCCTTGAAGTGCCTCATAAATATTTTGCCATTCATTCTAAGAAGAAAATATATCTCATTGTTAGACTAACGAATTCTAAATTAAGAGTTTTACATACAACTAGATTTGGTGCTAATGACCATATCATTATATTTTGATTAAATTAATGTTGATATACAATTGCTCTGATTAGGTCTTTTAAGAGAAAATGAAATACACAGAAGAATGTAATTTTAATAGGAAATCTATACCATATATTAACACCTTCAATCCTAGATCCTGTTGCGATTCGAAGTAACTTATTAACGCAAACGAACCAAGCCAGACTCTAGCTCGGTAATATTGTTGGAATTTCACCCAATCATGCCAATAAATGTTATATTCATCTTAAAATAGAGTGTTTAAAAATTATTTTCTACTTTTTATTTTGCATGACTACCTTTTTTCTACACTTGATATATACATCTTTTAAAAATGCCCTAAACGGTTAGGAAACTGAAATTATAACATACAAGTCTAGGAAAGAAAGAGTTAAAATGCCACATATATATGGTTGTGGCTAATCCTTTTCGACAATGAGATCTTGTGAGTCACAAGCTCTAGAAATGTGCCCGTTTCCAGTGGCTGATTCTAATTTTTGTATAGATTTGAAAGTTCTTATTGAAATTAAAAAATAAAAATATTATTTTTCTATCCAACGTTTTAGAGGTCGTTTGGAGTCTATTAACATTAACGCTAGGGCGCTGCTAAGATTTATATCCTTATGTTAGGCAACCACTAGAAGATCTCTGTATAGCAGGTTGACGGATACTGCAGGCGTTTTTACTTTAATGTGAATGGCGAAACTATTACACGCTACCAACTTCAAAGGCCTGTAGAGCCACAATAAGGATATGGTTTTATAAGAAAAGAAATAAAATGGCATAATCTATCACTTCTCCAAATTTGTCACAAACTCAGCTCAACATCTGTATGTTCAAATGTTATGCTCATATGTTTGTCTATAGAAATTCACTCTTGTGAGTCCTCCCGTCCTTCACTCGTGTCTATAAAATTACACGTACAAATATAATAAGCAAGTACAGGGAAGCCCAAAATAAACCGAACCGGACATGAAATTAAGTTTAGGAATTAGATTTTCGGGCTTTCGCCAGCTATGATCATGCTAATCCGATCCCTCAACGATCATACTGCTCGGGAAATTGGGGAGAAAAAAAGAAATGTGGAAGGAAGGAAGCAGCCTGGGACGTGGGAGATGAGAAACTGGAAAGCACTAGAAGATCTCTGTATAGCAGGTTGACGGATACTGCAGGCGTTTTTACTTTAATGTGAATAAGTATTCCACGTATTCTTTTATATCCGCTCAAAGTTAATGTATTTCGTTCATAGCTTGCTACGTGGAATACGAAATATAATTGTGTATCGCTACGTTGAATACACCAATGCTTTTCGGTTTCTCATCTTCCATGTGTGGTTCTGTTTACCTTGGGCCACCCTGTATGAAAGAGATTGAATGTTTATATTAGAATGATGTGCTATGTAGACAGCGCGGGTTGAGATAGTTGATAATTAATCTTTTATAAGTAATGGATAAAGTCAACACATACTCAGTGCCATTACACCTCTTTTTACTAGTTAACATAAATAATATTGAAAAAAAATGGAAAATAAATCATATAATGTTTATTTAGATAAGATACCAGTGTTGATCAAGAAGCTCAACTTGCCAAAGTGTTAATATATATACATTCATTGGCCTCTGCTTGTAATTCTAGTGGGATAACAAGCACAGGTATGTTAAGGTTCTGATATTTAGTGTAAGAAACTCGAGGTTTGATCCCAAGTGATCCCATATTTTCACGTCTCAAATTTTACATATATAGCCTTAATTTCGATATCACTGCTAAAGTCCATTTACAAAATAACATTCTATTGTTTGTAAGTCTATTGTCAGTATTTTCGATGAACATAAAGATTTCGTTATACTTTCTCTAGAGCAGTCCTGTTCAAAAAAATATTGTCCACCTATCTTGCTTTAAAAGTCTGTATTCTGGCAACCGTAAGTAGGAAATTTAAAACTTTCTCTCTAAATAGAGATCCCAACTGTCCAAAGAAAATTCACATTTCTTCGATTTAATTTCAACTGTATAGAAGAGTACAGAGCTTTCCAGAGAGAAGTGTATCACCAGGTGTTTTTGAACAAGACTATACATAAGGATTGCGTCTATCTTATCTAATACAGAACACCTGTTCGATTCCCGTTGAGAATCTGTGTTATTCACATAGGTGTCAATCCCTCCAAGGGCTTGAGCACATTTGCCAAATTTATCAATCTGTTCAAAAGCTTTATTATTATTCTCTCTTAATTTACCGTTATTTCTCCAAACTTACCATTCTCCATTTCATTGCACTGTACCTTTTCAATGAAAAATTATGTCCTCCCACATAATGTGATGGGCGCAATCTGCGCTCTAAAACCCGCCTTTGGGCACCTCTGGTTGTTCGTATCCCATGTTAAAGTTAGATCCACATAACACTTGGGCAATGCACGTTAGGAACTTTTATTTCCACAGAAAGTAAGAAAATGAAATGAAATCTTTCAGTTTAACGTGTCATGATTACGCCGCTTTTGCTAAGGAAAGATGATTATTAAAGCAAGTAAATGATGATGGAAGAATTGATGGAATGAAAAAGTGGGAGGAAACGGGAGTGCCCTGAGAAAACCCATGGACACGATATTGTCCACCATAAACTTACTAAGTCAGGAATCGAACTAGGAACCTCACCTACACCAGGGGTAATTGTTCTATCATTTGAGCCACCGTACCCCCCCCCCCCCCGAGAAACCAACAAGCAACTAACAACTCACTAAGCTTATAATATCAACTGTATGCTGAATAACATGATGCACATTGTCATCGTTGTGAAACAAGTACCTTATTTTGTGTTAACAGTCTCCATAGATTAAATCTACGTTATTTCAACGATGTATTGCGTACACGGAATTGCACTCTTTCCATCCATAATCCTTCAGCTCATACTGTGTGCTAGGGACAAAACCCTTTTAAATCCAGAGAGCTCTTAGGGAAATTATAAGCAGGTTTTCACTTACGAAACTGCTGCGCTCATCCTATTTACCTTAGATTCATGGTTCTATGTCATTGTCGTTAGAATAAAGTAGCCTTTCTATTGACGGCATTCGCATGAGTAAAGATCAACAAATTTGGCAGAGATTCGGGAAATTTTTCCACAAAAGATTATTTTTTCTAAATTTGGGTGCGTGTACAGAATAACTAGATTCTGGTACGTGCACACATTGTATCTTGAAAAATACCATATATCATAGGTTATATACTTACCAAGTTTTATTAAAATACGATTAGTAAAAAAAAAAAAAAAAAAAAATCATATTACAACGTTTCGAAAAACAAAAATCATTTAAAAAAGCCCCTGTTCGTATCCTAATTACAGTATCTTAGGCTCATGGTCCGCACATCTTTGTCTTTAAAATGAAGTAGAGATTGAATATTTTACGCATGTTCACTGGCGCAAATCCTGGGGGATAAGGGGAACATGCTCCTCCAATCTTAGAACTAGGGGACTGCCCCCGAATAATCCGATTTGAAATGTGTGTTTTTGGGGAGAAATGTGATAATTTGTGTCCGATTGCTACAAGGGAAAGTGAGATGAAATTGATGTCCCCCAGAATAAGCCTCAAATTTGCTAGCCTCCCAATGTTGAAGACAACTCTGCTCCCCTGATCCACCACAGCATTGTTTTTCAATTTCATAAATATTTTGAATGCCACTTACAAAAAAACAAAAAAGCTTATGGGAACAGTCTTACGCCCCCCTCCAATATTAAATATAGATTTACGCCGCTGCGCATGTTTACACTCCATAAATTCGGAAAATTTTCTGGAACTTTTCCTGAACACAAGTGATGTTTTTACATTTGGGTTCCTATATACCAAAATATGTTACTGCCAAAGATATGGAAATATTCCTCTCTTTGAGTTCCCTCGTGGCTACATGGATAGCGTGCGCGCCTTTGCCGTGGGACACCAGGGTTCGATTCCACCGGAAGTTCATTCACCGGTAGATCCACACTTCATATAGCCTCGCTGCTAAGTAGAACGCTAAACCCAAATCCAAATCCCTATTCCTCTCTCTCTCTTATTGATTTTGATGTTTTCATTTATTATTAATCAAAACGTATACAGTTCGCAAACTCAGGGTAGATAATGTCCCACCCACAAAGATCAAAATAATTGGCGCCCCTGCTTCTAATAGATCCCTACGAATTTTCAAATTTATGCACACTATAAAAAATAGGGCTAAACACACGGAGAACAATACAGTTATTTTTTATGTAGTTTAACGTCCCAATTATGCATCTAGGCTAAGGGATACTATTATGATGAGATAGATGATACTGATGGAATGAAGGAAATGGGAGAAAACTCACATACACAAAGTTTGTCCATCCCAAAGTTCACTTGGCGAAAGTTGGGATTGAACCAGGAACCGCACGCAACAGATGGATAATTAAGTAAAGAACGACATTGGATTATTAGAGGAAGTTTAGACAAACGTAACTGAAACACATAAAACAGTCAGTATTTAAAAGTTTACTCAAAAATGCAATTTATAAAAGAACAACTGTAGGTTTAGTATATATAAAGCTATATCAATTGTAGGAGGCACGTTGGAAATCAGAACGTTTGAATGTGTTTAAGATCCTAGGAATATAGACAGTTAGTTGGCCCAACAGTGGGAACCGGTAGGCTAGCCAACTGCTAACATTGGTTCTACGTTATAATTAGCTGCTTTATCGTGCATTTGCCAGCTAATTTAATTGTCAACGTAACTGTTACGAAAAAAAAAAAAATACAATTGCATTGTGACAAGTGCGACATCAAAACATTTGGATAAATGACGAGAAATTGTTCTTTGGTCAACATAGTTACATTTCGAACTATATTATTAGATCAACATATTTTATAACGTTTTTATTGTAATTATCAACTGTCGAGTGCCGACCATAAGCCGTGAAGGTCTTACCAAGTGTGCTGCTAGGGTAGTAGTAGGCCTAGTATTTTTTAGAGGGCGGGGCATGACAAAAGAATTTAGGGATCGTGTCAGAAAACATAGGGGGAGGATGGGCATCACCGACAATGTCGGAAAGCAATGGGAGGCCAATATATATATATATATATATATATATATATATATATATATATATATATATATATATATATATATATATGACATATTCCCTTCCCCTCCCCTGCCAGAGTGTCCTGCTGCTTACAGATATGCCACTTTAAGTCATAATTATAGCATTGCTTAATTTTAACGACACAAAAGTAGAAAGAAAAACTAAGATTCACATTAACAGTGTCTTACGTTAGTATCGGTCGTGCAGAGTATAAAAATAAATAAATGACTATATCGAACCCAATCGGAAAACATGAATCAGATATTTTAACCTAAAGATTTTTTCCAGATAAAAAAAAAAAAAAAACTTTTAATATCTTTACTGTAATGAACTAGATGTTAACGTTCAATAAGCTTGCAATTTACTTTTTTAAATTACTCACATTTGTAAATTATGCGTAAAAGGATTTTAAGAGTTAAAAACATACTTATGAAGCTTTTAGAATTACAATTGAAAAAAGAAAAAAAAAGTAACTGTTTCCGCCCGGGATCGAACCGGGGACCTTCCGCGTGTTAGGCGGATGTGATAACCACTACACCACGGAAACAGCTGACGCTCACACTCTAATCAAACGAGTAAAATAGAGTTAGATGTTCTATATGCGTAAGCCATGAATCTTAGAAAGTAATCTTTTTGTTTTTTCGTTTTTAGGTGAAGGTTCAATGTTAATTTTTTCCCCTTCTTACAAGTGGAACCGATGTATAAGAAAACGAACTGAAACATAAAAATTAAGATAGGAAAGAAAGCTGAGGAAAATGTGGAATATCGATTTCCTAAAATGAAATTCAAACAGGAGACTGAACTAATATAAACGAATTATAAAGGAATTTAAGAAACAGAACACGAGGTTAAACGTGCTTTTTAAATTTTAACCATGTGCTTTAACTAATCCGTGATATTTAATTTCCTTTTTCAGCTTGTTTTGTATCAGTCAAGTTCACGTCCATGCGTTGTTGGTCTTCAATTGAAGGGTAAGGCAGAAAAAGAAGGAATGTCACAAAACTATTTTCAAGAAAACGACGTTTTAATATTGAAAACTACGTACAAAATGAATAGGGTTATCAAATCTTTTGCCCATTTCCTTGGACATTTCTACTTCTACGCATGCATGCAGTGGCGGCGTAAGGGCGGGGCGAACGGTGCCCTCGCCCCGGGCCCCGCTTTCTGGGGGCCCCCGGCGGTAGGTAAAAAATAATTACTAAGGAACTTTGTTAGCATGAGCCGTACAAGAGCTGTTAAGGTTTATAATCCACGCCTTCCCTAAAAGGAAATGCAATTAATTGTCAATCGATATTACACCAAATGACGGATGAAACAACAGAAATATCTGTCTAATAAAGGTAATCAGTGTCGGATTTCCGTATAAGCTATACAAGCTATACGCTTCGGGCCTCACTCTCTTGGAGACCGAAAGAAATTTAAAGAAAAACAACTGAATGTAGATTAAAAAATAAATAAAATAAAAGTTTCATTATCTTCAAAGGCTCCCAAAGAAATTTAAAGGAAAAGGCTCTGAATATAGGTGAAAAATAAAGTAAACGTTTCATTTTTGGGACCCCCAAGAAAATCAAAGAAAAAAGTTGAATGTAGGTGAAAAATAAATAAAATAAAAGTTTCACTTTGTTCAATAACCTCAGAGAAATTTAAAGTTAAAAGCTGTGTAGATTAAAATATAATAAAAGAGACTCAAAGTATATTGTATTGTTTACATTCTAAGGTCTTATGATGCAAGTAATGGGGCCCTATCTGCTAGCCTGCTTCCTAAAACATCACTGTTTATTTATTTGTTCACATATCAGTTCAAGAGAAGGGTAAGAAGGGATGAACGTAATGAGGGTACTAGTAATCTGTTGCTAACTGAAAGCTCTTTGGTGCAGACGCTATAGTCGCAGATTCACTTGTTTTTCTTCTGTCTTTTCATTTGTCCTTTACAAGTCGAATTTTCAGCGAGCAAAAACCTTTTGCTTAGCTGGTTTCCCCATTTCTGCTCTTGTTTTTTGGCGTATGAATTTACACTTCAGCTTACAAATTTAGAGTGAAGAAAATGTTCAATAAGAAAACAAGTGTTCAAATATTCAAAATACTTCAGCATTATGTTTAATTCGAACTCCTGATTGTTCTCATGTGGAATAGTTGTCACAAATCGTTCGATTTGTTGACATACAACGTGATTCTGTTCAAGTTCGTGAAGCATTTATTGATTTTATCTCTGTCAAAGGAAAGACTGCTGAGAGTATTTCTGCTGAAATACTGAAGTAACTACAACGTGATAGGCTTGATATTAAGATTGCAGGGGCCAATCTTGTGATAAAATCAGCCTACCATGACCGGGCAATATTCTGGAGTTCAAACTTTGATAGGAATATGTCCTTTGGTCATTTTCGTTCCTTGTAACAATAATTCGTTCAACCTTTTGGCTTACATGCTGCGCACGTTAACGTTCTGGCGAACACTTTGTTTGGAGCAATGGAACGTTTTTGGTATTCTTCTCTAGATCTACTCACCGATGGAATGTGGTACAAAATCACGTAAAGATTGGTCTGAAACGTAAAACTGACACTAGATGGAATTCAAAAGCAGAAGCTTTGAAGGCACTTTCTAGTCAATTGGATGAAGTAATTGATCTGTTGGAAGATCTGCGTGACAGTTCGACTGAAACACTTGATACTAGAGGAGATGCTGCTCTTCTTCTTGCAAGCATCCAGTCATTTAACTTCATCGCTTTACTATATTTGTGGTCTGCAGATCTCTGATATATTGATCGGATCCAAAAATTCCTTCAATCTCAGGATGAGTTTCAATCAAACTCTTATTCAATTAGAGAGCCTGATTGACACCATTGATACCTAGAGACTTGAGCTGGGTAAGAAAATCATATCTGCAACTGAAGGAAGTTGCAGGGCATGGAACATAACTGTGGTACATACAGTAGGAGAAGGAGATGCATGGTTGGAGAAGCAAAGTATGAACCCCTGACTGCACAGGTCAAAGTGAAGCTCTCTATCAATGAAATTCTAGATGAGATGAGACAACAAATGTATGATCATTTTACTCAGATGCATGACCTGAACGACAGATTTGTATTCCTGTGTTCTATGGCCAACTTTGTGCAACAGCTAGATGATGAGAGCGAGGAAAGGCTAAAACCATGTTGCTATGATTTGGCTTTGTTCTACCCGAATGACCTGGATGGCTTAGAATTATTTCAGGATTGTAAGGATATAACCTGTTCACTAAGGTGTGCTCAGAAAGCTAAAGAACAGCTTGACTTTTCACCACAAGGCATCCTGAAAGATGCATCTTGAATGGAGCTTGAAATTTACTAAAGTTTGTCAACCTCTCTTCAGATTTTGATAACACTGCACGTATCTGTCGCATCATGTGAAAGGTCTTTCAGCAAAATGAAATTGATAAAATCATACTTGCGTTCCACAATGAGTCAAGAAAGACTCAGGAATGTGGACATTCTTTCTATCGAAAATGAACTAGCATCCACTTTGGATTTTGATAATATAGTTGAGACTTTCACTGCTACCAAAGCAAGGAATGTATCATTCTGAATGTTGGTGGAACAGAGGCTAATATGGTAGCGGAACTACTGTCGAAAGTAGTTTCATGTTTCAAGTAAAGACAATAACAATAAAAAAGTACCAAAAGAGTAATAAAAAGCCGTTAAGATCTGTCAATTGACTCGTGATAGCTGGTAATGAAAAGTAGGATGGTATAACCCGTAATAGAATTCTGTGCTTACACATTTAATGTATAATATATCACCAATTATTCAATACATTCAGGATTTTTTGTTATAATATATTCTAATAGTATGTTAGTAAGAGGTAATGGAAATAGTCTTAAATGATAGAATATAAACATGACTGAATTATTAAATACAAACTAATATAATCATAAAACAAGTGTAAAATCTGGAAATAATAGTAAAATAGACAAGCAGGAGAGACATATTCTAGTGCTTAACTATTCATTGATACTTCGGCAAAAGTAGTGGGACTAAATAGATCGTACATTATCACTGGAGAGAAACCGAGTGTTAAAGTGAATGGGGCTAATTGCAGGAAGAAAAATCTAATCAAATAAAACCCATGTAGCGCAAACTCAGACAGGAAGAAACTATGAATAACCTGTGCATATGAGAAATTGCACAGGAGATACACCAAAGGCAAGAACCGATCAAAGAATTCTAGATAACATAGAGCTTACATTTAGAAATCGCATCGGTTATATTTTTATTTGCAATTTTTTCAATATCAGCTCATTGTAACATTTTGTAGGTAAATTTGTCTTTAAATGTATTAGGAGCATTACTTCCACTATTCCATCTAATTACAGTACGCGTTGATACTAGGATAGTATAGGTGTAGGATAAATTCTGGATTCCTGATTGTTAAGTTTTGTTTGTTCTTAAGATTATGTTATTTCTGTCGTGGGTTGTAGTTTCCGTTACACTTGTATCCTTAATCCTTTTTCTATCGTGTCCTATGTTTAAAAATGAATAAAATATAAAAGAATATGCAATGATAGTCCTGGTCCAGTTTTATTTTTAGATACCAGCCTGAAGGCGGTTCTAAGTATTAAAAAAATATACAGGGATGCTGAATGTCTCCCATTTGTTTTAAATCTGAGATTAAAATGATCTAAACACACACACACCAACGGGAAAGGGGGAGGAGTAAACAGAAAAAATAATTATGTAAATGAATGTCAAAAATTGAAGTGTATAAATCACGATTGTTCGAAAAGGGGCCCCAATCTACTTCACTGGCCCCGGGCCCCAGTTTGCCTTACGCCGCCACTGCATGCATGGCATATACAGTCAAATAGTACCAAGAGTCATCAACAGATTGCGCAATGCACCCGTTAAAGCACACACATGGACATACCTACTTTTGCCCTTCAATTGTGTTTTTGTTACTACTATTACTACTACTACTACTACTACTACTACCACTACAACTACGACTACTACTACTGCTAATAATAATAATAATCATCATCATCGGCGCAAATCTGTCTTCAACATTGGGGGGGGGGGGACGGATCTCATGATATATATATATATATATATATATATATATATATATATATATATATATATATATAATATATATATATATATATATATATATATATATATATCCAGCTCACAGATGACGAGAAGAACCCTAAAACAGAGGTAGCGGGGAAAAGTCAACGACACGGTCATTGGTCAACGACCATTTTCGGTTTTTGAGGTGTGGTAGATGTCCGGGTAGTTATCTGTGTGCTATTCCGTGGTGTCATTTGAAACCCCCGTGAAAAAGTGGGCGAGCCCATACCTACGTCACACTACTTCTGCTAGGGTTCTTCTCGTGATCTGTGAGCTGTATATATCAGTGGCGGCCGGTGGATTGTGGTTTCGGGTGTTGCAGTACGAACGATAAGAGACAGAAGATATAAAGTTGACTTATTGACTAGTCAGCATAACTTTAGATGCAAATGCTATGTGACATCTTAAATTAAATAAAATTCTGTTTTTAAAAAATAAAAATTGTAGAACATTTTATCCGATTAATCACCTTAATTAATTAGTAAGTTCATTCCCCTCTCTTTGATTGGAGCAAATCTGTTTAATACACGCTGGTTGAACTCTGGTATTCTTATTGTCAGGCCTTTTTCGATGGAAAGCATAACCAATGGCGATAACATTTCTTAGGACATTCAATTCCTTGGACGTGTCAATTCTTTTTCATGTGGAAAAAAAAAAAAAAAAAAACTTTTCGTCTTTTGCTGACGCCATAGGTACAGTTAATATTAATTTCAGAAGCTTTGTAGATTCACTAAATAATTTTTCTAGATTATTGCGAACGATTCATTCTAGCAAACTCAGTCCCTGACAGTGATCCGAATTCCTCTTCAGCGTTGACTGAAGAGAGTTCGTAGCAGAGATTAGTGTTATAAAAAATGTACATTGAACACACTTTATTCACAGTTTATCCAGGAAAATTTAAAATAAATTGGGGAAATGTATCTGGTGCAAACAACACTACTGCCATAAGATATCCTGTAAATTTAAATTGGATTTTTTTCGAACACTCTCCTGAATTGCCCTTTGCTTGTTTTGTCTAAGCCTTAATTGCAAATTTTTCCTCAGTTGAAAGCTGGTCAATGTTTTTTGTAAGTTATTTACAGAAGTCATGGTATACAATTCATTCAGAATTTGTAGGTTATTTACAGAATTAAAGCACACACAATAAAATTAAACCTAATAATTAAAAACCAAAACAGTCGATACAAAAGAGGTACTGGTATATGAATTCCGAATGTCACATATTCATACATCAACACACACACATGTGCGTAAAAGGAAAAAAAAACTACATTCCAAATCGCCAATCTTGGTTGTTACGTAATGCACGATGAACATATACTTCAACATGAGGCGAAACAACGCTTACCAATGTGATATGTTCTGGAAAGGAAATCTCGAAACCCGCCAGATGAAGGATCAGCATGTAACAGAAGTCAAAAATCAAAGAACATAAAAACAAACAGCACTGCCAATTCTACACCCAGAAATGTTAACTGGGAAGGGGGGGGGGAGTCCAAAGTATTTGAGAGAGTTCCAATACGTCTACATAATATAGAACCTGTCTTATACTGCACCCGAAAAGACGATAAGTAATTCTTACTTACTGTCACCTATATTTTTAGAAAAACTGATAGAATGATTATTTTTATAAGAAAAGAAAGAGTACATGATGAGGTGTAAAATAAAATATTTAGCCTACATCAATCATTTCTCTGTTAAATAAGTATAGTTCGTTAAGAAAGTCTACACATGTTAGTCGAGTTTCGAAATTTTTGGGAGGTCCGGACCCGGTGGACTCCCCTCGTGGCTACGCCCCTGAGCATTGCTAACTAGTCCCAAATTCAATCTGGCGTTTCCCATCAAAACGTTTTATGTGGAAAATTATCAAGATTATAAAATACACTTATTTTATAAAAGAAATACTGTATGTTTATACTAAAATACTATCCCCAGAGGGGAAGGGGGAGCGATTCTACATGCTGACTTATTAATATTTGATTCACAAATTACTGTAGAAGAAGCCTTCATTATCAATATAAGCTAAGAATTAACTTGTAAATGCGGGTCTACTTTCATTTGTTTTCTCATCTACTAGATATTTTCTTTCTTATTTTTTAATTCTGCAATCACTTTTTTAAATTGTCATTATATTGATTTACTTCAGTATAGTTCCGTTATTTAAAAATATGAATGCATAAAAACAAATTTCATTTGTTAATTGCTAGTGAAAGAAAATTCAGAAATCTTATTTAGCGGGAAAAACCTTCTCGTTCACTGAAAACCGTGCTGTGTTGCAGAAGCACTGCAACGACCAGTCCCTTTAACTTCTGAGATAGGGGAAAGGAGACTTAACATTTGCTCCAATTGCAGCGCTGAAGGAATCCGGTCGTTGTATGCTCGCTGCAACACAATATAAATTAGAGACTCTGTGACGGATTATTTTTCGCTTTTTAAAACGGATTAACGGAACGGACAAAAATGAAATGAAATCTTTGAGTTTTACGTCCCACGATTATGCCGATTAGGCTAAAGGAGACGGTGATGATGAGTAATGAATGAAATGGTGGAATGAAGAAAGTGGGAGAACCCCGAGAAAACCCACGCACACGGTGTTTGCCCACCACAAAGTTCACTTGGCGGGTCTGGGATCGAACCCGGGACCCCAAGCACCAGAGGTGAACGCGATGTATGTATGTATAAGCGATGTTCAAAGTGTTTATGAAGTTGAAAAACAATGCTGTGAAGCATCAGGGGTGCAGAATTGTCTTCAGTGGCGTATTAGGAGGCTATCGGGCTCAAGGCCCCCCCCCCGAAATAAATTTGTTAGTTTTTCGCATTCCACGTACAACAATAATCTTTCTTACCATTTCTAAGAATGTTATTGGCTTTCCATTTTCTTATGATGTTTGTTCAGAAATAATACTGTATTTGTCAAATTTCATTCCATGTAAGAACTGCGTCCTTTTGTTCTTTCTACTTTTCTGTTTCTTTTTCTTGATGTTACTTTCTTTCATTTCGTCTATCATACTTTATCGACCGTTGTCAGTTGTGTTTCAAGTCAGCCGTCATCAGTAACACCAAAACTAAGAGGAGTTGATAAGCGAAACTGCCCACTTCCTTCCTTGTGTTGTGCATAGCCTCTCGAAACAAAATCCTAAATACGCCATTGGTTGTTTTCAACATTGGGAGGTGGGCAGATTTGAAGCTTATTCTAGAGAAGGGAGATGAAACTCATATTACGGTAGATGAATCTGATCAACTGTTGTAGAGTATATTATACACATATTAGGCGATGTAGATGAAGTAGTAGTACATATCAGTATTACAAATCACTGCCGTGAACACATTCTGAAATCTGAAAACATGCATATTTATAATTGGTATGTTTCTAATTAGGCATCCACAAAGATCACGTTAAAAGTGCTTTACAATAATATAATAATATATAAATAATGACTTTACCAAAACTATGAAGAAAGAATATCAATTATGTATGACGCACGCAACAATACTTTTCGAGCAAAATGATGATAATCTCAATAACATTGCAGGAATCGTTACAGAAATCTGACGCATGTCTAGTGATGGGCAGTGGGAATATTCCCGGTGGGAAGGAGTTTAAAAATGGGAATATTCCCGGGAAGGAATTTATTTCCATTTCTTCACTTTATCTTCCAAATTATAAAAACCATATGATTAATTACTTTATTTTAATATATTATGATTTACTTCAAGGTTTTAAAGAATTTGGAGGTTAAAAAATTTAAAATTATTTGACGGTACTTTATATAACTAATGATATGATTTTTTAAGTTCCATTTCCATTTGCACTAAAAAGTAAGGTAATTGTTTAGTATTACGGGGCTAAAACTAGCAAAAAGTAGGATGCTTTACGTAAGAAATGAGTTGATAGTGATGTTCAAGTAGTCAAGAAAGTATCGAATACATATTTTTTAGCGCAGTAGGGGATTTATACAAAACGGAAAGGTAAGTGGAAGTGATTAATGTGAGGAAAGAAAGTAATTGTTGGTATCGAAGATAGAAAACAACATGCCATGGGGGGCTCTAACCCGCCTTCATTCGCTAACGCTCGCTCTGCAGTGCTGTTTGAATTTAATGTTGGTAACGTAATTTAACGTACGAAACCATAAAACAACCGCATCGGAATAGAAAATCGCAAAAAAAAAAAAAAAAAAAAGAAAAAAAGAAAAGAAAAAAAAGAAAAGAAAAGTAGGTGCAACAGCTGGCCATCGATGCTAAACAACAGCCAAAATTAGCAAAGTACTAATTTACAAATAATGAAAAGGAACCATTTTGTAAAGTAATGTAGAATTATGTAGAAATTGAGATTAAGTACTATTAATAAGCCCTGAACCACCGTTAGTAATAGACGCTGGTCTGTCTTTAGTCTCTGACTCGAATTTCTGAAGAGGTACTCGGACTTCTCTTACATGTGAATTAACGCATGAAATTTCGAGAAATGGGCAGGAAGGAAGGTCGTGTGTGGCAATGTTACATGCAAAATTATAAAGATAAGAAAGTATCTTGCAAATATTGTGAATATACACATTTATGCGCAAATGTTGACAAAATTGTTTATAACATTTAAAAATTTAATATGTTTATCATATCAGTAGTAGAGTCAAATTTAGAAAAGGCACATACATGTAAATTTAAACTGTTTAGTGGTTTAAAAGTATGTGGACTTACTATACCGTTTTTGAAACATATTTACTTTCATAGGACCCTATTGTAAATAAATGTCCACTTATGCGTCTCTCTAAATATAATAGAATGTTAATAAAATAACATAACATCGTTCAGAATATACATTTTAAAGACTCCTCTGGGGACAACGGTAATAACATACTGTGATATAAAAACGAATTTATCTTTGAAATCATAATATTATAATAGAATGCAATTCTCTTTGTGATTGTACATAAATTCCCGGAAAATTCCCATTTTGGGGGATCTTTCCTGGAATTTACCAATCATTATCTCTGACTCTAATTTCTGAAGAGGTACTCGGACTTCTCTTATGTGAATTAACGTATGGAATTTCGAGAAGTAGGATAATGAAAGGTCGTGTATTGCAATGTTACGTGCTAAAATATAAAGATAAGTAAGTATCTTGCAAATTTTGTGAACATAAATATGTATCCGCAATTGTTGATAAATTGTTGAGACATGCATCTTCTGGCATTTACCCAAACTAATTGGTTTATAACATTTATAAATTTAATGTGTTTATAATATCAGTAGTAGAGTCCAGTTTAGCAAATCTACTTACATATAAATTTGATCTGTTTAGCGGTTTAAAAGTATTAGGACTTACTATATAATTTTTTCCACATATTTAATTGATAGATTATTTTGTAAATAAATATACATTTATGCGTACTCTTTAAATATAATAAAGTGTTAATAAAGTAACATAGTACCGTTCAGAATATACATTTTAAAAAATCCTCTATGGACAACAGTAATAATATGCTGTGGTATAAAAATTAATTCAACTTTGAAATCATTATATAGTAATAGAATGCAATAGAATAGAATATTTCACATAAATTCCTGGATAAATTCCCATTTTGGGAATCTTCCCAGGGAATATTCCCGAAAAATATCTTCCCGGGAATTTACCCATCACTAGGCATGTCATATACTCTTTAGTTACCAGATGTAATCTTAAGATTATGGAGAAAAATATTCCAGCAATTGAATTCTTTTCTTTGCTTACGAAGCATCCTCTCTCAAAAGAAACATTGGGACAAGCGGAAATACGTACGAAAAAACCATGCAGAGAAGAGAAAACAGGCAAAATTACGTTGGCTACAAAATCCGAATGAAGTAACTACACAAAATTTCGTAGACATCAGGCGGGAAACTCCCAAAACTTTTACAACAAAGAAACGCGATTTTTTTGAAAGCTAAAATTTAGGAACCTGAAGATAAAAGTAAAAATAAAAACATTCGGAACATGTATAAAGGGATCAACGAATTTTAAAAAGGCTGTCAACCTCGTGCTTATATTAAAGAAAGCTGATGGAACAGTTCTCACTGATACAGATAGCATTTTAAATATATGGAAAGATTTCTTTGACGATTTGCTTAACAAGCTGCCAAAAACTAATGTGCGTGGAGAAAGGGAGATACACACCGCAGAATCGTATATTCCAGAACCCAACCGAATAGAAGTAGAAATCGCTATAAAGAAATTAAAGAAACACAAATCTCCGGGTGTAAACGAAATTCCGTTTGAGTTAATTTTAGCTGGAGGCGAAAAATTGTGGAACGAGATACACAAACTCATTCTCCTTATCTACAACAAGGAAGAATTGCCACAAGAGTGGAAAGAATCAATCATTGTTCCAATCCACAAGAAAGGCGACAAAACTGACTGTAATATCAAGGCATCTCTTCTGTCAACATCCTATAAAATCCTTTCTATTAGCAAGATTGACCCCATACGCAGATGAAATTATTGGAGATTATCAGTGTGGATTTAGACGAAATCGATCAACTATTGACCAAATATTTACCATTCGCCAAATACTCGAAAAGAAGTAGGAATACAGTAGCCCGGTACATCAACTATTTAATGATTTTAGAAAGGCTTACGACTCGGTTAGGAGAGAAACATTGTACAACGTTCTTACAGAATTTGGAATACCGAAAAAGCTGATTAGATTAATTAAGATATGTTTAAATGAATCCCAAAGTAAAGTCCGGGTAGGAAAATTTTTGTCCACGAGCTTTCACGTCGATAATGGCCTGAAACAAGGAGATACGTTGTCGCCATTATTATAGAACGACAGCATGTATTATTCGGCATGCATGTATTATTCTTTACCTGCACCATTTAGATATTTTAATCAAAGGTGTTATAAACTAGCCAACTATTTAATTATTTTATATAGGTTAGAAGAAGAAGTTATATTTTATTTTAAGAAGTTATTATTATATTAATGTTTTGTATCCTAGAATGTTATAATTATATAAATGTTTTGTATCCTAGAATGTTGATTGTGTAACGATAGCAACGATATAACAGATGGTAGTAAGATGGCTGTAAGCAGCCTAGATTTAACTATACAATAAATACATTCGAACAAAGCAACTTTTGCAGTTTTTGTGCTAATTTAATACATGTGCAACTCACTTATTTGAACTAGGGCTCAACGATTACGTTGTATAATGGTGCCTTCATACCGGGAGTAGCTAAAAACTGGTAAGAAGTTTAGTAAACCAAGTTTAGCAGAGAACACAAGTGAGTGCTACAAAATTGTTTTATTCATTGTGTACTGTTTGAAAGTATATACTGTTTGAAAGTATAATTAAACTACATACATCATTGAGTCGTTTAATAATTATACCATCTTGAGGAGTGGAAAGTTAATATATAGAAATACTAAGATGGATTTATCAGATAGCGAGGTTAACGATATTAGCACTATTCAAAGTGAAGCAGGTGCATCTGAGAATTTGGCAGATGTACTCAAACAAATATCTCGTCAAATGAACGACTTGCAGCATAAAATTGAAGACCAAATGAACAAGTCTCAGCAACAGTTGGATGACAAAATGGATGCTTTGCAGCATAAAATTGAAGACCAAATGAACAAGTCTCAACAGCAGTTGGATGACAAAATGGATGCTTTGCAGTATAAAATTGAAGACCAAATGAACAAGTCTCAACAGCAGTTGGATGACAAAATGGATGCTTTGTAGCATAAAATTGAAGACCAATTTGATGACAAAATGAACCGACTCCAACACAAACTAGAAGATAATATATATCAGCGGTTGGAACAGTTACAACAGAGAAACGACCATAAATGGGAACAGTTACATCAGCAGCAGAACCAAATGAATGTACAAATTAATGCCAGATTCGAGAAATGCGAACAGAACATGGAACAGGTAGCTGAAACCTATACTGGAGTACAAAATGCCGTCGAAGTTATAGAATCGGTTGTAAACGAACATTCTAATAGGATTAAAGGACTTCAAGAGGAGTTCCATACTTTCAAGGAAAACTATATGTTTGCTAAGGAGATGGAACGCGATGATGGACCTAGGAATATCAATCGACCTCCTGGTAATGGGACAGAACCAACACCTCATTCCCAAGTAATTTTTGAAGATAGCGGATCATCGGTTGATAGTGAAGCGAGCACCGAATCAGGAAGAAGAACGAAGCATCCTACACGGAAGAGTAAGAACTCTCACGGTAACTGTAAGTGTTCTAAATCTTATAGTACTGATAAGCCTTTGCGATTCAGTGAAATAAAATCCTTAACAAAATTCAGTGGTGTACCTGAGGATATCCCGGCTAGCGTATTTATAGAAAAATTCGAGGATGAATGCGAATTAATGGGAATTAAAGAGTCGAAATTCATGAAACTTCTTCCTCATGTTTTATTACCCCCATGTTTGACTTGGTACAAAGCAATCCGAGATAACATTAATGGGTATTCTGATTTTAAAGAGGCGCTATTGGCAAACTATGAAAACGACTTCATGTTAGCAAATAGGGACGCATTGCTAAGAACGAAATCATTTGACCCTAAGATACATAAAAATGTTACTGAGTTTGTAGTGGCTACATACAATGAATTAAAAGCACTCAACCCAAACCAACCAGAATCACGTATAATAGCTTCTGTCCGTATTTTATTACCATTTAGATTACAACAAATGTTGATGACCGCCCAATGTGTCAATTTTAATCATTTAATCATTTAAGTTCAGAGCTACGAAAGTCAATTTCTAGCACAAAGAAATAGCAGAAATCCAGAAAAAATCAGGTTACCTCTAGACGTAATAATATTAATTATGCGCACATTCGAAATTTAATTATTCAAAATAAAGATAGTGTTAATTCTCAAGGAAATAGTGTCCGTTATTTTGGTACTAGAACAAATAATCAAAATAGTACCGGCAATTCAACTCAACCTAATTATAGATATGGTAACGGTAACAGAAGTTACCGAAATTATAATAGGAATCCTAGTAGAAATCGCAATACGAATCAGCGTAATTGGTCACAAAATAGACTCCTAGATGGACAAATTTGCAGCAATCGTTCATCGCATTCTAAATGTATACATACCTCATTGTGGACCTGTCAAGCATATCATGTGTGATAATGGAGGTCAATTCCGGAGTGATGTTTTTCTCAGTGCCATGAATAATGCCAACATTAAGGTACATTTTGTAACACCTTATCATCCCAGTAGTTCGATAGTTGAGAATGTCCACCGAAATCTTGGGATGTTGTTTCGACATTATTGTCGTAATAAACACCGATTGGATTAAATATGTTACGAAGATTACATATTTTCTGAATTATTCAGTGTCAGATACTTTGGGAGTGGCACCTGCTAATATTCATAACGGGACTGATTTTGTTTCTCCAATTGAAGAACATTTTGGAATTCAACTTGATGACAATGGTGAAATAGATTTTTCCCATCTCATAAGTATGATACATCTTCGGAGAACGCAGAAATTCAAACATCGTAATCAGAAAATTGAAGAGCAACAAGTAGGTAAAGTGAAAATTAAATTCAATGATTTAGTATTTGTAAGACTACATCCTCAAAGTGACGCCTCATTAAAACGGATTTATAAATTCTGTGGCATATACGCCGGTCCTTATTTGTGTACGAAACAAATTAACCCGAAAGTATTTGAGTTAATGGATATAAAAACGGGGAAAATCTTAGGATTACGAAATGTTGATGAATTAAAACTGTGACAACCAACGGAAAATACTAGAAAACGTTGGATGGACTTAGTCAAAGCTATAATTCCCCCTGAGATTATAACAAAAGTTAATATAAGAAACACATAACAAAGGAATTTTATTCTTGGCACTCGACCTATTATGATAGAAGCTATCGATTTGATATTCTAGATTGTACTTAGAATTTTGTTAATGTTTATGTTATTCTTTTATGTTAATTTAATATTTGTGTGTTAACCAATATTTCATTTCAATCAGTTGTGATTCAATGTTAAACCACGTTATCTTATAATTTAATTAACATCAATTGTGTTGATTTTTCCTATCATAATTTCATCTTATTTTTCTTCTTCTGAATTCTATATTATCTATGTCATATTTTACCTATGTAATGAATATATGTGACACCTAATTATCAAGTGCAGGAAATATATTTTGTAAAATCCTTATTTATAATGAGTTTAAATATTCAAAGAGCCTCGACCATGTTTCTTTTAAAAAAAAAAGCTATGCTTGGACCAAAAACAAACTTTTAATTGTTCATAATTTTTGGAATAGACCCTCCTCTACGATGTTATAAAGAATTTGAAGTATAATTAATTATAAAAGAATATAATTGATATAAAGAATAAATAAAAAGGAATATAAAGATATATATATTTATATGTATTGTGAATTTTGTATATACGAGGGCTATCCAATAATTAATGTATACTTATCTTTGTAAAGTTGTCATACGGTCCAGAATTCTTTCTAGAAGTGCTAAATCACTTCAAGAAGTCCTGTCGGGAGCCATTAAAGATAGAACGACAGCATGTATTATTCGGCATGGATGTATTATTCTTTACCTGCACCATTTAGATATTTTAATCAAAGGTGTTATAAACTAGCCAACTATTTAATTATTTTATATAGGTTAGAAGAAGAGGTTATATTTTATTTTAAGAAGTTATTATTATATTAATGTTTTGTATCCTAGAATGTTATAATTATATAAATGTTTTGTATCCTAGAATGTTGATTGTGTAACGATAGCAACGATATAACAGATGGTAGTAAGATGGCTGTAAGCAGCCTAGATTTAACTATACAATAAATACATTCGAACAAAGCAACTTTTGCAGTTTTTGTGCTAATTTAATACATGTGCAACTCACTTATTTGAACTAGGGCTCAACGATTACGTTGTAATTATTCAACTTTGTCCTGGAATACGCTATAAGGAAAATTAAAGATTGCAACCAGGTTCTAGAGCTGAACGGTGTTCAAAAGGGTATGCGTACGCTGATGATGTAAATTTAATAGGGGATGATAGAACAATAGAAAGAAATGCAGAGGTCTTTTTAAACGCTTACAGGGACAAGGGTTTAGAAGTAAATGCAGGGAAAACTAAATACATGGAAGTATGTTGGGACCGTAATACGGCAAATTATGAATGCGTTAAAATATTAAATAATACTTTTGATAAAGTTGATACTTTCAAATATCTAGTATCAATATTAACAGACGAAAATCATATTCACGAAGAAATTAAATGTCGACTAAAACCAGGGAATTCGTGTTATTATTCAGTTCAAAATCTCTCGTTGTCGCGAATTCTGTCGAGGAATTTGAAGCTTAAAATAAATAAAACGATAATCATACCTGTTGTTCTGTATGGTTTCGAAACATTGTCGCTTACTCTGAGGGAAAAACATAGACTGAAAGTATTTGAGAACAAGATGCTCAACGAATATTCGGACCCAAGAGGAACGGGAATAGGGAATGGCGGAAACTTCATAACGAGGAACAACATAATTATACGGCTTACCAAACATTTTTAGGGTCATCAAGTTTAGGAGGCTTAGGTGGGCAGGACATATAGCCAGGATGGAAGAAAGTAGGAAGTTTCGCTTTCCTCCCTCTTCTGGCTTCTAAGTTATCACGGATGCTCCAGATAAATTGTCTAACCTGTATATATATATATATATATATATATATATATATATATATATATATATATATATATATATATATATATATATATATATATATATATATATATCAGTGTTGGGAAGTAACGTAACGCAAGTAACGCGTTACTTGTAACGCGTTACTTTTTAAGTAACGTTTCCTAGTAACGCGTTACATTTTTCCCAAAGTAACTGTAACGGTAACGCGTTACAAATTTTTAAGTAACGTACCTAGTTTGCGTTACTTTTTTCGCGTTACATTTCGGATGAGTAACTACAATATATGTATATTTTTTTCGGAAACAAATTTTTCTTTTCTGTAAGTGAATTTCTCAGAATGAAACAATCGAGCATGAACTACATATGTCAGTGACCGACAGTCACAGACACAGAGAGAAACAGGTAAGTTCATAGTGCCACTTGCTGTTTTTTGAAGATGAGGACAGCCTTAGGGAAATCACGTGTACTGATTGCAAGCACCTGGAAGATTTTGTCGTAGATTTTGACAGCTCCAAATCAATACATTCAGTGAGTGAACTAAGAGTGCAATGATACCGGTAGTCTATTTTACTTTGATTGGTGTTGTTTTTATAAAGATGGAGAACGAAAATATTTTACCGTTCGAACATTTGAAAGAATACTTTTCTCTTAAGAGCTGAGGATGATGATCGACAGAATTTAAAAGTAAAGTATCTGAAGTGGGTGCCAACAACTAGGGTGCTATAATTAACAATTTACAGTAAGGTGTAATATGAATAAACTGTGTTCTGATGAGCAGGCCTGCTTCATTACTAGAAAATAGTTTGCTGATGGTATGTAATATTGGAGTTCTTTCAGATCAGTTTGCTTATCCTAGAGTCCCGTTGATTATAGAGTAGTGTAATGTTTCTCTATATTCTTTATTTTTAATTTTACATAACAACATTGTTATTATTATATAATTAGTTTAACAGAATAATAATAACCAACCGTTTTTTCTAACGTATAGGGATGAGCACGAGTCAAGCTAAAACTCGACTCGATTCGACTCGAATTCAAGTCGAGTTTCGAGTCAAGGCAAGGGCAATATCCTCGAGTCGAGTTCCGAGCCGATTCAGTTTTTCGCGTCGAGTTTCGAGTCCAGTCGAGTTTATAAATGGCTCGTTCGTTTTAAGTCGTCTTGAAATCATGGCCTGATTACACTGGAAAACGAAAGCCATGAGAAATGTAAGCTAAACAGTAATATGGAATACTTTTAGTATTGCTCACGAGAAGGGACACGGCTTGCATCTTGTCTCGACTCGATAGCGAGATCACAAGAGATTTTTTATAACAAGCTCAGCTCGGCTCGGCTCGGCTCGACTGAGGATGGCTCGAGCCGGCTCACTTGGGGTGAACCATCGGCTCGAGCTGGCTTGGTAGGGATGAGCCATTTGCTCGGTTCGGCTCAACTGAGCCGAGGGCTCTAGCCGAGTCGGTTGGGTGAGCTGTTGGCTCGGCTTACTTCTCGCTTCGGGTCGATAGTGAATGAGCTGTGATCCGAGCTGCTCGAGTCGTTGACAATTCTAAACCCGGGCCGAGCAGTTTTGAAGATATTTGGCCAGT
The DNA here is from genome assembly GCF_964235325.1 of Thermobia domestica. Lineage (NCBI taxonomy): Eukaryota > Metazoa > Arthropoda > Insecta > Zygentoma > Lepismatidae > Thermobia > Thermobia domestica. Next base: position 101,404,514 of record NC_137455.1, read on the forward strand.
GCTCTCTAACTTTTAACAGTGTTTGGCTCGAGCTCGAATACTCAACCTAGACCCTCAACCCAAATTCAGAAGCTCGTGAACAATGTCTTTGACTCCTAGACTTCACGACTACCGAGGTTGGCAATCAACTAGTTTTTTAGTATTCAAATACAAACCTCCTATCTTTCGTTTTATATACAGTGTTGTTAAAATAATAATAATAATAATAATAATAATAATAATAATAATAATAATAATAATAATAATAATAATAATAATAATAATAATAAGTTGTAGTAGTAGTAGTGTCATTGATAATAATTATACTGTCTATGTAATATACTTGAAGAATGTACTCGAAACTACACACCGGATTTGGCTCGAGTCGACTCGAAATTTGACCCCAATTCAAGCCGAGTTGGAGGAAATTTTTCGAGTCGAGTTCTCGGGTCGAGTTCAAAGAGTTTCTAGTCGAATCGAGTGTCAAAGAAAACTCGCTCGAACTCGCTCGTGTCCATCCCTACGAGTAACGCAGTATGGCATCTTATCAATGTTACATTATATGAAAATCTTCATATATCAAGTAAAAGTTTGTCCTTGCATTTACATAAAGCGATTCAGAACGTGCAATAATAATAATAATAATAATAATAATAATAATAATAATAATAATAATAATAATAATAATAATAATAATAATAATAATAATAATAATAATAATAGGGCCTAATAATAATAATAATAATAATAATAATAATAATAATAATAATAATAATAATAATAATAATAATAATAATAATAGCGGTAGTAATAGTATTACGGAAAATTTAAGTCATATTTTTTTCACATTTTTAAAGTTTCGGACCTAAAAGTAACGCGTTAGTAACGCGTTACTTTCGAAGTAAAGTATCAGTTACTTTTTGGGGGCAAGTAACGCGTTACATTTTAAGAGAAAGTAAAGTAACTTGTAACGCGTTACATTTTTACAAGTAACTTACCCAACACTGATATATATATATATATATATATATATATATATATATATATATATATATATATATATATATATATAAAGCCATACTTCGCCTTATTGCATATAACGTAGTTAATAATACAGAAATAAATGTGCTTTACTATAGCTGTTAATGCCTAGCTTTCTGGACCAGACTTTCACTACTACGAACTACCACGAACTGCTATGATTACTGCGAAAAACAAGTGAAGTTCGCTTAGGACAATGTATTTAAATTTCTCATTGATGGCTTGTTATATCTGACAAATGAATGGTCTCTCCGCAGTTATACAGAAAATGGCGCCACTGATAACCTAATCGCCTCTCAATGGACAATCAACACCCAGGACTGTCTTAACTTATAGATCCTATGTTCACTTACACAGGGCTCCACGAGCACAGGAGCAGAATTATGATATACGTATTACGCATAAAGCTATATCATAGAGGCCCAAGTCCAGCATACTGGTGTGTCCAGGGAAACATAATGTTCCTAAAACCGGGGTTTAAACTTTCGCCTATTCAAGATCAGTTTAATACCTCAATGAATGAATGACACAGTGTCACTGTTCTTGTTAGGCGAAGATTTTAAAAACCTAAGTTTAGCTGGCACACGTTGGTAATTTTATACTTCATTAAACTTCAACATTTTCTCCTGAAACTTTACCTATGATCTTATTGAAACTTCGCCCCTCAATAGAGAGAATTTAAAGATATTTTAATGCATGGGATTTTTAAACTTGTCCCATCAATTTTTGCAGTTATACACAACACTAGTGATGATTTCCAAAGATTTCTCCCTAGTGGGGGCTTCAAATACACTGGGGGCGAAAGTAGTCCGGCGAAAATACTAGTATTCTACGTTAAGCACGATCGGAGATATGCCCCGGCGGGAATTTTGGGGGCAACCTTTTCTTTCAGACTCCTCTAAAATCATCAGTGCACAACACATTATGAACATTTAGGGAAGTATATTCCACCTTCTTTGGTAAGTTCTTTCGTCGAAGAGAGAAACAATCGTACCACTGTATATTCTCCGTAATTCTGCAGTGTAGAAGTCATTAAGGGGACAGAGTACTAAATATTTTTCAAAAGCTTACAATTTTTCTTTTGCCAGTTTTTCGTAAATGAAAAGAAATAATGAAATGTAACTTACCTCAATAATAGATAATAAATAATATTATTCTACTCCCGTAAATACTAATTGGAAGAATTTTCAGTGTTGCCATCCATAGAAATTACAGTGTGACCAGAATTTGAATTACCCAAAATCTAGGTTAGGGCAACGACCAGAAAAATGAACCCAATGCTAATTGATGACTTATCATGTTGTCTGTGTTCCTTGTTAACTACTTTTTAAATAATATTTGTATGTATTTTGTAATAACTCAATACGTTATTACAAAATAAATATTATTATTTTATTAATAAACAAGTATAACTTATTATTAATAAATAAGTTTTTTTATTACTATTTCTACTCTGGCCGTCTAGGTCTCTAGATTTATGGTTTGACAGTTAAGTTCGCGAACTCGCCACCGTGTGTAGCTGAGGGCAGCACTATACAACCAGTTTTGGATTTTTCCAGAAGTCTATTATTTCAATGTCTCACAGCAATGTTTAGTTTGACGTGTGACGGTTTCGTCAAGGTTCATATAAAATAGAGGATCTGCCCTTACAACAAAACGTTGAAGCCATACGTCACAGTTTCGCCACCCCTACTCTGCCCACTCCGCCTAATAGAATCGCAATGTTTTGAGCCAACAATTATGGCGGAAACGAAAGTAGCCAATCAGACGATGGCGGAAACGAGAGTAGCCAATCAGACGTGCCGATGCTCGGTTGTTTTTTGGCTTCAACGATTTAATAGGATGACGATATATATGGGCAGATCCTCTATTTACAACATCCTTGGGTTTCGTGCTGAATTCCATTCATTGTTGTTTATGCTCGCGCGTGTGTTCTGTCGTGAAAATGTCTGAGCTGGAATCGGGTGCAACAAACAAACATGAAATTTTTGGCAAAGCTTGGAAAGAATGAAGTGAAATACAGGAAATGTTAAAACAGGTATACAGCGAGAATGCCATGAAAGAAACAGCAGTGTACAAATGCCTTAAACGATTTTCGAAGAAAGGGAATTAATGACTGATGACGAGAGCCTGTCACAAGTGGAAAGACGGAAAATATTGCTAAAGTTCATAAAATTGTGTCAGCGACTGACTGTGCTATCTATAGCAGATGAAGTGAACATTGATAGAGAAACTGTGGGAAAAATTTTAACCAAAGTCCTTGATGTGCACAAAATATGTGCCAAATGGTTCCAAAAAGTCTCACCGATGAACAAAAGCAAAGAAGGGTTGAAGCGTATACCGACCGACCGGTTGGAAAGTAGGGCGAAGTGTTGGGCCGAGTAATCACAGGTAATGGAATCTGGGTCGTCGCGTATGCCCCTGAAACAGATACAAAGTGCTTAATGGAAGACAGCTGACCTTCCACGATGATAAAAATTCCGGCAATCGAAATCACAAGCCAAAATATTGTTGATCACATTTTTTAATATCTGTGGGATCGTTCACCGTGAGTTGTACCTGCAAGATCATATAGTCAACCCAGAGTACTATTTAGAAGTGCTGCTAAGAATGCTGAAAAGGGTCCCAGGGCTATATTTCTTGAACCTATTGCTATGGGCAGCTAATTTTTTGGGAATGCTCATCTCTGTTACAACTCTTTCAATTGGCATAGGCCATATCTTTCACTGCAACTATCATTTTCGGAGGTTCCCTTGTAAGATATTTGGCTTCACCCTTTTCTTTCAAATGCCTCAATTCTCCCCCACCCCTTATATCGTGATAAGCACGTTTCAAGTTTCTATTTTGAATGTTTTTACTTCCCGTTAATCAGTGATGCCCACCCCCCTTATGTCCATGACGCACCCCCCCAATTGTCTATCCATAGGTGTTCTTCCATGAAAAAAATCTTTTCGATTAATTTTTACACCCCCTCAAACATATTTATATAGGTTTTTAACCCCCCCAAATATTTCAATGACGCAGTTTGCCCCCCCTTGTGGGCACCCCTGCGTTAATACTACTGCTATTACTACTACTACTATTACTACTACTACTACTACTACTACTACTACTACTAATAATAATAATAATAATAATAATAACGTAGATCTATTCAGGGTGGATCGCTACAGTATGTCCGACTGGCGTATTATTTCAAATCGCCTTGCTGATATAAGATTTTCTTTATAGGTCAGACAGAATCTATATTATTTAATTAAACTCTATTAAACTAACTTTTATGACACACAGAGTTTGACCCTGGTTTAGCAGACAAGCAGTAGTGACCAACAGATTCCCTTTTGTTGTATGTATAGCTTATATAAATAAACAATCATCATCATTATATATTTTCTCTCTTATTCCATTTTGCAATTCTTAAATAAGTTTAACGAAGGTTGTAAGAACTAGTAGCATTATATTAGCGAAGGTTCACCAAGTAGTTTGTAAAATAATTACGTCCTTATTTATGATGGAGTTGCAGGGGCTTATCGCCCAGCCTCGTTAGGAAGAAGAAGCATATACTGTTTATTGCATTGCAGATAGCATACTCTACAGGGGAATCGAGTTATAGGTCACACTCTATCACTGTACTACCACACCGACACTAACTAAAACTAACTAACTCTATGGCCTATGGAACCCAGAGGTTCAATGCAGCGTTCACAAAAGCTCTCCACTGACTTCTATCCTTAGCTAACTGCATCCAGTTTCTACTTTGTATTCCAATCTCTGCGAGATCCATCTTAATATTGTCCTCCCATCTGTGCCTAAGTCTTCCTAATGGTCGTTTTCCGATTGGTGTTCCAATCAAGACTTTGAAAGCGTTTCTACTTTCTTCCATTCTAGCTACATGACCCGCCCACCTAAGCCTCCTAGACCTGACGACCCTAACAATGTTGGGTAAACCATATAAATTATGTAGTTCCTCGTTATGAAGTTTCCGCCATTCCCCGTTCCCGTTCCTCTTAGGTCCGAATATTCGTCTCAGGATCTTGTTCTCAAATACTTTCAGTCTATGTTCTTCCCTCAGAGTAAGTGACCATGTTTCGCAGCCATACACAACAACAGGCATGATTATCGTTTTGTATATTTTGAGCTTCAAATTCCTCGACAGAATTCGCGACAAGAGATTTTGAACCGAATAGTAACACGAATTCCCTGCTTAACACCGACACTAATAAGAATAATAATATTCTGAGATAAGAACCGTTATCTTGTTCTAATAATAATCAAATAATAATAATAATAATAATAATAATAATAATAATAATAATAATAATAATAATAATAATAATAATAATAAAGCTTTTGAATCTATTCAGGGTGGATCGCTACAGTATATCCAAATTTCAGGAGATAATTTCTCTTAGGACATGCAACAAAAACACTTATCTGATTATATATATGACATGGGCGACCTTCCTGAAGTTTGCTTGGAACTACGTATCTGTATTAAAATCCAAATTAATATCTTGTTAGATATCAGACAAACTTGAATGCTTCCTCCAAAAGTTATATAGAAATACGTAAGCGCCACTGATAAATGATACCGTAACGCTCCGAAGATATACATGTGTTCGAACCCTATGTTTACTGGTTGACGGAACGTCATCATGCCGAAAAAAACAGTCGTGAGCTCTCTTGTGGCTATATGGTTAGCATACGTACTTTTAGCGTGGGAGACCTGAGTTCGATTCCTCAGCGAGATTATGTGGTTTGGATCCTATGTTAAACTGTAGGTCCACTTCTCATATAACCTCAGTGCTAAACGGGACGCTAAATCCAAATCAACGAACCAACCATGATCGTGATTGTTTAGATGGTAGTTATTTTCAACACCTTCTCTAACAATGTGTAATTATTCACGTGACAGACGCGTGTCATTCCCGAAGTTGCAATAATAAATGTACCTAGTAGACGTTGTAATCATTCCACTTGCTCCCCCTTAATTACGCCTACGGAACGCTGGTGACTATTTTCTCTAGTGATTATTTCAGGGGTTGGCCCGGGGGAAATTCCCTCAGGAGCATTTCAACCGGGCTATCAGTATTTTCGCAGTACTACTTTCACAATCTTTAATTCAAGCCCCACGGAGAGAACCTTCTGAAGCCATTAATCATTTCCGCTGTTTGTATGTAGTAACTTTACGTGTCTCTCATCACCAATGGTCTCTCCACATCGACTCTCAGTCTCTGCAATATGTACCGTGTCTTATGGTTCACCCTGTATATCTCCGAGACGGTGCGATACCACATTTATATTGACTTTTTTGCTGCGTTTTTTTAAAGAATAATCATTTGCCGAAACTGAATATTTCTTAGTAAATCACCCTGTATATTAATTTATATAATGCTACTTATTTTCTAAATCCCCGATGATATTTCATGTTCTTCGCATTACGAGCATTCACGAAAACTCTCTCTCTCTCTCTTTGTTTTTTTCTTTTTAAAAAAGGGGGTTGGGAGCATATTAAGAGCCAACTCGGTAGTTCGAATATTGATTTACACATATTATACAACGTATTTTCTGCCCTTTAGTGTAATAAACAGGTTCTCTTTGTCCGTCACTCAGACAGAAACTCTATCGCAGATGAACTCTCAGAACAGAAATTGCCACACGTGCTGCTGCTTCCCAGACAAAAAGGAAGGAAATACTAAAATTGCTTCAGGTAACCAGTCAATGGCTTTAGCTCTAATAATCTTGATTTTCTTCTCTTTATCCTTCGGTTTTCATGAACACTCACACTCTTATGTTGCCGCTTCTGCTTTGGCTTGAAGGCACTTCAGAAGAACAAATAAATGAAAAAAGAAACTGAATGGGTTCTTTTCATTCAATAATAAAACCAGTATATATAATAGACTATCTGTGAGTCATTCCGTGAACAGGGCAATAGCCGTGCCTACGCACCTAGATTACAAAGCAGGCATGTTGTTTGGTTTCACTGCGAGAGACCGCATGGAGCCCTTCAAAGAAGGCGAAGGTTATAGGGCTTCAAGCAAAAGTTAAAACTGATCATCTCAAAAGATCAAACCAAGAAGACAGAGATGAAAAAAAAAAAAAAGAGAACGGCTTCGAGATAATTCTGTGTCTAGTTATTTTTCAAGGAGATGCCTTTGTTTCTTTCTGATTGAATTATTAATAATAATAATACGAAGAAGAAGAAGAAGAAGAAAGGCAGTAAACAAGGTGACTATAAATCTTTCTTACCCATACACCTGTTAACACGATTTAATCCATTCTATTTAGTAGCATTGTACTGGGAACCTTCACGCATTTTATTCAATAGAATTTCGAGTATGAGTATAATCTTTTTCTTAAAAAATTGATTCTCATTCCCATCAACAATGAGTAAGCAGGCAGTAGGAGGTTATGCCTTCCCTATGATTTGTGAATTGAGATAAAAGTGATGAACACAAGCATAGTGTTATAAATGATCATCTCATTGATGTGAATTTTCATATTTGTGTTGCATAGACTTTTGTATTAACAATAAATGTATGTACTGTGTATGTAGCATAGCTGAAATAGTGCTTATCCGTACCTTGTTAGAAAGTAAGAAGTGGATCACCAAAGGGAAGTCCACATACAAAAAGTAGATTATCAAAAACAACTCTTGGGACTTAATTAGAATGAATCTATTATAAATTAAGATATGAGTATAAGGGAGGAGATACTAAATATTTAAATATCTTTTTGCACCTAATCCCCCTTCTGTTAGGGACTTTTTGGCGCGAACGGAGATCGAATTAGGGACCCCACGTTTCAGAGGTATACACTTTACCACTGAGCCACTCCAGCCAACAGTGTTTTAAATTCCGTGACCTGATAGATCTTAACGATACTAACAATAAGGACATCAAAGCGTGTGTAAGTAAAATATTTTCATTTACTTAATACGAGCATACTGGAAATATGCAGGAATATGGAATATGCATTCGTATCAGGAAATAATATACAAAAATATGTGTAAGCAAAATGCTACATCATAAAAATAAAAATGAATGTAATTTTGTTTGTGATTGAATCACGGGAAAAAGGCAGAATTATTTGAAATGCATTTTGGAATATAGTTACTAACTGTCTCAAACTGGGATTTTATCATGTCACTTTCATTAAAAGGTGTATCCTAAGGAGGAGTGGGGATTCAACATTTATACCAAATAGAGTATGTCACTCTCCCTCTCAAGCTAAGACGATGAAATAGGTTTTCTGGATTTTCTGCATGTTTGCAGTCTCAGTCTCGTGAGCGTATAGTAAATGGGAAATAGTAGGGTGGTAGTGCTGAGTGAAAACCATAGGCTGTATTAGTCGATATAAAATGGCTGGTCGCGTCAAGTGTTGAAATTATTGTACCCAGAGAACTATAAAGGCCTTCCTCCGTTTCTGGTAGAGCTGGGTGGTCAAGAGTACTACTGAAAAATGTGCGTTATCCCATTCAATCGGCTTTATCGAAGCGAAATGTGGCATGGGTGACAGGAGGTAACTGTGGTGATGTACGAAATGAAGATGTGAGTGATACTTTAACGGGTACATGATCACTACCAAAAGAAACTGGAACAATGAGAATGCAACGTGCAAAAAGACCGTAATCTTTTCTTGCTACAAGTTGTCTGAAAATTTTGGCAGAAGAAAATTCAGAAAAGTGTGCAGAAACATCAAGAATCTTACAGAGATTTCTACATGGACGATTTATCCCATTTATGCTCAGATGTGGAGACAGCATTGAAAACACAAAGAGAACTACCTGGGGGTAAAATCTATTCAAGGAGGTTTTTACATTACGCAAGTGGTGCATTAATGATTCAGGAATGTTGCAAGATATGCCCATGGAACTTAGAGAAACAGTGCAGCCTATTGAATTAGGAAACCACGGCGGTGTAAAAACATTAAGAATTTCTTGGATTCCCAGCACAGATAAACTGTTAATTGCGTGCAAGTTTAAACAAACTACTCGCGGAATTTCTGACATTGAAAATACAAAAAGACAAGTTGTAAGTGCAATTGCCTTTATCTTTGACCCAGTAGGTTTCTTCAGTCCTGAGTTTATTAAGTACAATAATTTTGTACAGAAGCTTTGGATGGTAAATTTATGGTGGGATAACAAATTTCCTCAAACTCTGCAAAAGAATGGAATCTACTTGCACAACAGTTCCCTCACATCAATGATATACCAATAAACCGATGTGTACTGTTACAAAATTACACAAACATACAAATTCATGGATTATATGACAGTTCTGAATCAAGCTACGGTGCAATGATGCAAGGAAGAACTACCAACGATCAAGGCGAGATAAAGATCAAGCTACTTTGCGCTAAATCAAATATAGTACCTGTAACGAGAATCACTCTTCCTAGATTGAAATTATGTGGAGCAGTCTTACTAGATAACCTGTGTAAGAAAACATTATCCAGTATAGATGTACAGAATGACACGTCTACTCATGGACAGATTCGACCATAGTTTTAGCCTGGTTAGGATCATATCAAAGCAGATGGAAAACTTTAGTTGCCAATAGTGACTCAAGTCCAAGAATTCACATAAGACAAGCAATGATTCCACTTTGGAAAAATTATTACGTGTTGTTTATATTGTTTATGATTCATTCATAACCTGAAACATCCCAGAAAAACAGACAATCTTAACGCGGAAGATAAATGCGTTACTTCCATAAAAGATACTTCTATGCAGAGAGGTATAAAAATATTACAAGAAGAAGGTCATTATCAGAAAATCAGCGACATAAAAAGTAGCAAGGAGATTTCCAATAAAAGTAGAATCAAGAATCTAAATCCATTCATCAAGGTCAAGGCTTATTACGAGTTGGTGGAAGATTTTACAAAGCAAACTTGGATTATAACTCTAAGCACTAGATAATGTTGCCTTCAGACAAACATCTGACAAAACTCATCATCAAGTGGGAACATATTGGATCATTGCACGCAGGACCTCAGCTTCTTACAGCATCACTTCGCACCAAGTTTTGGATAACAAATGGAAATCATTAATCAAGGCAGCAATTCCAAATTGTATGACATGCTACAAAGACAAGTCCACTTAAGTACTTCAATTAATGGGTCAGTTACCCAGGGTGAGAGTAACAGATCGATTGATTTTCTTCAAGTTGGCCTTTCTTAGTGAATACAACAGCTAGAGTTAAGACTATTACAAAGGCAACTTTGTTCATTTGCTTGCCAGCATGGGAAATACACATAGAATTAGTCAGTGATCTAACAGCTAAAGCCTTTATTGCTGCATTGAAAAGATGTACAGTAAGAAGAGGAAAATGTATCAGTATTCAAAATTAAAGTAGTTCTAACTTATATGTGCAACTAGAGAATTACAACAATTCTTCAAAAGTGAATAGTTCTTGAAATCATTAGAAGAATACGTGTTTCAAGAAGAATTGAGTTGAAAGTTCACTTCTTCAAGATCACAACACATGGGATCATGGGAAAGTACCATAAAGTCTATGAAGTATCGCTTAAATCGCAGAAGACGCCCATTTAACATTCGAAGAATTATCTGCGTTATTGGTGCAAATCGAAGCGTGCCAAAACTCAAGACCACTCACGCCGATTTCTAATGAACCTTCAGATCCCCAATTATTAAGTCCACTAAATTTTATTTTTGACACTACATTAACTAGCATACCTGAACCAGACCTAAGCGACATTCCTACTAATACACAGTCAAGTTGGGGGAAAAATACAGTAGATGCTACAACACTTTTGGAAACGATGACACAAGGATTACCTGAACCAACTTCAACAAGAGAAAAACTGGACTGCCAGTCAGCCAAACTTGAGACCAGAAATGGTGGTCATCCTGACAGAAGAAAATGATCCTCTTTACTTTTGGAAACTCGGTGTCACATAAGACGTAATCAAGGTAATAATGGTTTCGTGAGAGTAGTTTCAGCTAAAACAAGAACAAGGCCAGGACTATTGAAACAGACAGTTAAGGAAGTTATTCCTCTTCCTCATTCAGATGCCTAATTAAATTTAATTGAAACTGTGTTCAATCAAGACGGGGAAGAATGAAGAAACTTATTTTAACTTTATGTATTATTATTCAATTTTTTGTACTGTTGTTTTTATTTATTTTTATTAGTTTGTAACCCTTCTGTTTTATGATTTGTTATTTTTTTGCTCATATTTGTTGGGGAATGTGGAAAACAAGCAATGGCAGTAACATACATTTCACTATCATATTTGTAAAGTATTTTATAGTATTTTAGTATTAGTGACATTTACAATATTTTAAGTGTATTTTAGAGCAAGCTTAAGTTCAGGCCGGTAGCCAGCCCAAAAACGTAGGGGACCCGGCTGAAGTTAGGGGGGGCCCGATCCAACCATATCATAGTTCATCATCATATTATAGTTCATTTGCAAGCCTACCGTGAACATTTTAGGGGGGCCGGCGAAAATTTAGGGAGGGGCCCCAGTCCACCTAGACCCCCCCCCTGGAGACGGGCCTGCTTAAGTTCCACGTGTACATACAGAAACTGTTGCAGTGTAGAATTAATGTAAAACGCATTCGCAACGAGTAATGTATGGTGATTAATGTTCAATACCAGAGAAGGTAAAGACAAGTTATATTCAGTATTGTGTTTTATTGTAAAGACAAGTTATATTTAGTATTATGTTTTATTGTAAAGACAAATTATATTCATGATTGTGTTTTATTAAGTTAGCATAAATAATTTTAAGCAAAGAGCAAGCTGCCAAGTTCATATTATATCTATTTCTCCTCTTCCTATGGAAACATTGACAATGTGATGATTAACTGCAATTTTCTACTAGATACAGTTATTTCTTCAGGTTAGATATTATTATTTTTACACATATTTTAATATGGGAAAAGTTTATTTTTGTATAATGTCTTGCTCAAGGGATGTTTAAACTCGGACTCTCTTTACATACTTCACTGATTCTTATGCAAAGAGATTTTCTCTATTACTGCTCCTAGTTTTGTTTTAAGAGCCTTCATGCGCCTACAAATGGACACTTTTGGACATAAGCTGAGTGTTGAACCTGCATCTAACGTTTGAACTGAATCAGTACATCGGAGCTTCACAAAAGCCAATAAGTCATATTTTTTTGAGTTCTGTAGTAGGAGAATTTAATATTACTTCCAATGGCGCAAAAGGTTTAATGTCAGAATTAGAATAGCTGAACATGCTTTGGAATCCTTTTTAAGAGGGAACAGGAGAGGATACAGCTGATGTGGATTAAGAGCTTCGATTTAACAGAAGATATCAGAGTCGATGGGACGTGTTTATGATAGCAGATTACTGTTGGTGTCTAGTAGGAGATAACCACAAACACAAATCGACACAGCTCACATTTGCAACTAGACGCTGGGACAGATGATTTGTATTTGGTGAGTTTCAAGTAACTTTAAGCTTCTTTGAATCTTTTATAACGTTTTCATTATATTTTGTTGTTTGTTCTCATTTGATATTGTGATTAGTACTAAGCACAATACAAATTAATAGGTCATTAAATAAAATCATTAAGTGATATCAAAAGATATGTGATATTTTGGACTATTCGATGTATATATATATAAACAATTTAGTACACTATTGTAAAAATAAGATTAATTAATACTTCCTGAAAAATAGGAAATTTTCACTTTCCAGGAAGCAAAGATTTGTAAGATTATTGAAAGTCAAAAACAAAAACAAATTCAAGAATACAACAGATGAAAGGCCAAACAAGATATATAAACGGGTAGCAAGATTAAAAAAAAAAAAAAAAAAAAAAAAAAAAAAAAAAAAAAAAAAAAAACTGATAGAGGCTTCTTGAATTGTTGCTCAGTACTGATAATCATAGTAATATCACTATTCAAGAACGATGATGGATAAGGCCGTTTTACCTTCTCAATTTATTCCGTAAGTTAAATCTTTACTTTTGTTATAGAAAAGGAAACAATTAGATAAGGAGTTCATATGCCAGGAGGTCTCCCTCCGTGCAGGTTATTTATTCAAAATCAATATGTAAATGTTTACTAGTATTTCTTGTATGTTTATGTAAAAAAAGAAAAAAAAAAGAAAAGAAAAAGAAAAGATGCATCTCACCTTTTTCTTTTTATTACTACCGAAGATACAATCTATTTAAGTTAATGGTAGTTATTCTTCTTCACTACTTTGATTATCTTGGTGTTAATTTATGTTTCACAAATTGACTAATTTAGATTCATAAAAGATAACACACACTAAAATTTTAAAGTTACAAAACATGGCTCCCCGGCGGGGAGGTAGGTACCGGAACTCCGTAGGAACTGCGGGATGAATTAGAGGGTCTTGGTCCCCCGCGTTTTTTTTCGTTTTTTGGTTCGGAATTTTGAATAGTTGGTTGTAGGTAATGTGGTGTTGGGAAGTTAGTGAAGGGATAAAGAGAAGGGTATGGCGGAATGGAGACAGGATGCATGGTATATGTATATGAAGGTAGGGGAAATCTAAATTGTTGATAATTACCACGCCTAAATCGATTTTTACCTTCCGAGTTACAACGCTTTCCTTGATTCACCATTGACTGTTGAGATGAAAAGGCAGAAGTGGAAGGAGTAGAAGTACAAGCACAATTAGCGACAGACGATGTTGTGTCCTGGGTTCGACTCCACGTGTCACAGTTTGAACATCCATGGCCGTACTGCCTGGAAACTGATGGCGATCTATTTCTATTATTCGACCCCGATGCTGACTTACAATTTTTACAAGAAACAGAGGGTGACGTATGAGGTGTTGAGGGTCTGTCACTGGAGTGTGTCTTGGACCTTGAACGACGTGAAAAGGGGGAGGGTTCTTGAGAAGTAGCAAACGCTACTAAAGTTGCCCTACTATCACTGTTTAATATGGTATTATGCAACAGTTGTAATGAATCTAATTTAGAAATTATCGTCTGCAAGGCATCATCTGACTGTTCCACTGCACTAGCTGAAGCCTGAATAGGAGTCTCAATATCATAGGATTGTAATCTTTTCTGAGCAAGCAATTCTGCGCGTTGTAGTGTTTCTGCTTGTGCGACTAACGTGTCGAAGGACGCTATGGTCGTTGAGCAAAGTCGACTATATATTTGGGTAGCAAACCACTAATGATGTCGGATAAAAGTTATGTAAAGGCAAGTTCCCCAGAAAGTTGTTTACTCAAATACTGTTTATCATAAATGTAAGATAACAGTGATTCGTCTGGTAATTGAACCCGAGGCCTATACTTATCAATGGCTGTTAATTGGGGTTCAGTACTGGAAAATTGATCTGAAAAGGCTTTCTTCAAATCTGACCAACTGAGAGAAGTATGCGTGTCCTTTTAGTTTAAACCAGAAAAGAGGTGTATTTAATAAACAAAGAGGAAAAATCTGGGACTTTCTTGTTTTGACCAATTTGACAACACACTTAATCGCTCGTAAGTTTGCAAAAAATTCTCAGCTGACTCTCCTGGCAGACCTGAGAAGATTTCTAAAGTTGTTGGTGTGGCAGAAACTGTTACAGTCTGATTAGCCATTGCGGAATTCCGAGTTCGAGGCATTATACAAGCAAACACACCAAACACCATTTAAGGACTTGTGAACACTATTACAAAGAATTTGAATGAAAGAAAGTAAATGCTATTATTGTGCCGGTGTCTTCCCGTTCTGCCTAAAGGGCCTCCAGCACTTTGTAGAAATATTTTCAATGATCTTATCTTTAGGCAGAACAGGAATTCCCGTTCTGCCTAATCTTCCGAGATGGGGATTTCCGTGCAGGGAAGGTTTTATCTAGGGATTTTTTCTTTAGTAATCTTAACAGATTCTGTAAGAAGAATAACTATTTCTTCAAGTTTCATCATAATTTTAGATTTTATTCTACTTGTTCTTCTCGGAAAAATGACTAGGATACAGTTCTGTTACTAGTACTGTTATTCTCAACTACTTTAGTAAAGATAAATGTGTGTTTTTTTTTAATGCCTGCAGGGAAATGGAAAATTAATTGACTCAGTTGCAAGAAATCCGTTTGACAGTGTAGCTGAAACGAACATAAAACAATCTTACTCCGGTCTAATATCAAATCATAAAATTTTATTCACTTTTCCAGTAGTTTATCTCCAATATGGTAAGGCTCGCAGTACGTGAAAGGTGCCACAGTTCATATCCTCAAGATATGTGTGATAAAGAGACAAACGTGAATTACATAAAACAAATCAAAGCTTGAAAAATGCATTCACCAGCAATCCGATTTTTCACTAAGCATATAGTGTCAATGGTTGTTTTAGTAACATGCTAAATTTATAAGTATTCAGTTTTGTAATCATTACTCACTAGCAGGGTTGTTATGTTTAAACAAAATGTTTTAAACAAATGATTGAAACTCGTTTTAAACAATTGATTTTGTTTTAAAAAAAATGTATATGTTATAAACACGTATATTTTTGACTTGTTTTAAGCATATGTTTATTTTTATTTTATTTTTCTATTTATTTATTTTGTAAAAGAAAATCTGCCAGAGAAAGAAAATTGTCAAAAGTGCTCCCCATTCAGAAGACTATTTTCTTCCCATATGAATGTTTTTATTTCTCGTGGCTACAGCAGGTCAATGTGGTGAACTACAATTCATTTTGTCTCTTTCTCTCCCTTATTTTTAACGTATATTGTATTTTTAAGTGCTTCTCAGTTAACTTGCGAGAAAGTGTCGTAGTCGAACTTTGGACTACTTGTAGAACTAATATTAAAAAAATAAATGAAATAATTATCATGAAAACAAATTTTTGTCTTTTAATCAGAAAACAAACAAAAGGTTATTTGCTAAATTGCGGTTCTGAAATTAAAATATCATTAAATTAAAATTTTGATCAATATTTCAGAATTTAAATGAATAAATCCTTATACAATACTCAAAATAAAAGACTGCTATATGCTACCTCACAAGGATGACAATTTTAAAAATATTGAAGGACATCATAGTTACTTTACGTAATTAAAAACACGCTAAGAGTCAAGAATTTCGGCGCTGCATTTCCCTAAAAGATCCCTCTCCGCATAAAATTCCTTGTCTGTGAAGATTAGGCA
This sequence comes from Thermobia domestica, assembly GCF_964235325.1. Lineage (NCBI taxonomy): Eukaryota > Metazoa > Arthropoda > Insecta > Zygentoma > Lepismatidae > Thermobia > Thermobia domestica. The sequence continues at coordinate 101,420,627 of NC_137455.1, forward strand.
GAACGGGAATTAGGCAGAACGGGAATTCCCGTTCTGCCTAAAGATAGTGTCACTGAAAATATTTTCTACAGAGTGCTAGAGGGTCTTTAGGCAGAACGGGAATGAACCATTGTGCCAATACTGTTAACTAATAAAGCAAAAGTCATATAAAAGAAAACAAAGGCAAGAACTGCATAATTATGCCATAGATAATTCATAATTATGCAACGTCTGTTTTACTTTAGTCGGAAAACAGAAGTTTGAATTTGCATCTGTACCATCAGATATTAAATTCAACCAGCAAATTCAATATCAGTGACTCTGAAAAATAAAATGCATAAGAAAAGAAGTTTATATTTGAAACTTATATAGGTATTTATTATTTTTAAGTATAACGAAAGGATACTATATATGACATCATTCTTTTTTCATTCGTTTTAATATGAAGGACGGGAAATGCCTTCGTGTTCCAAGGATATATGGGATGACGCTGCTTAAACCATGGTGATTTTTAGCTTGTAGATGTCTAAGACGAAGAAGATAGGTCATTCTCCTACTTTTCCCCTTTTGTCTAGAAAAAGAATGTTTATCATGTACTTTGTTCACAATACACTTGCTGTTTATGATAGCAACATGCCACTTAAGACTTCATAAAATTCACAGTATAAGTACTTCCCAGTAACCGCAACTATGTTATATTGTTAATAAAAAACACACTATTGGCTCTATAATGGATTTAGGAAAAAAACCAATAAAAAGATGATAAACATTGTTATGGAATGCACCATGACATTGCATTGTGTTGTTGTGTTGTTAGAGTTCTACCACAAGGGTTTATTCTGTGGCCATCGCATTTCCATCATGAGATTCTCCAAAAGGGTCGTCGATCTACCAAGGGCCACAAACCTCTTTAGTGACACCGCCCTAATGTACAACATCGCATCTATGCTTTCTATACATCCATCCATCCACACCTGCTTTTTTTTTTTTTTTGCTGTTGTTTAAGAAAAAAAAAAGAAACCCACTGAACAAAAGCATTGTTAACGTATTGATGTACGTAACAACGTTGTATCAAATTCTCGGAGTTCACTCACTATCCTTTCTGAGTACTCATTTCTTTTACAATGTGATACTCATTTCGAATATCACAATGAACTCCTTTCTTCGTAAACACCCCGCCTCACTCCCCGTTGAGATATATATATATATAGGCATCTATCATTATCTCTGTGTGTACAATCAGAGTATGTGCCAAACTTGTGCGATTCAAGTTCTTTTTTCCTCCTTCTTCCTTTAGAATTGATGTTGTCATATCCTGAGCACGAAGACATTCATTTTTGATTCTCACATGGTCATTCACTTTTGAGATGTAGGTTTTTGAAAAATTAGCATACCTTCTTTTGAACCTCTGTGAACTATAATGAGATCTGAGATACGGCTGGGTTCATTGTCAAAATTTCTAATCTCTTTCTCTATTTTTTTTTACTTCACTTTCTTTTTTTGTTTTGTTTCTTTACGCCCCTCTATATCATTAATAAATGACTGCATGGGTTCTTTTGGAATCTCTTTATACGATCTGCTACGTTGTGTTGCGTGGGGTCAGTTCCACTTGAATTGACTTTCATTTTTCCTTATTTCGTTTATCCCTTTCAAAGATTAAACAATAATAACATCATTGTCCATGATCTTGAATGTACAGTACTTATATCTAGTTACTGCTTATAAGGTTTAATACAAATGTATTAAATAAATAAGTTCAACACAAGCGAGAAAAATTTGCTCTTCATCGAGTACAGGAAATCTTTATTTTGAGCATCCAATGTAGCAAAAGACTATTCAACATACAATGATACATTTTCCTATAGATGAAAGTCTACTATTTCTCACACGGAGATTAATTTTGATGGGCAATCTTTACAAGGAATTGAAAATTGCCTTCAATAGAATATTAGTGTTTCTCAAGAAACAATAAATTTCTATTTTCGTCTCAAAAATGACTTACTTTTAAAATTCGACATGAGAAGACAAATATGACAATTCTCGTGAGCAACACTATTTTACCCAAAAATGAAATAAAATCGGTAAGTTTTAGGTCCCACGGTTATGGCGGCCAGGCTAAAGGACATTGACATTTTTGAGTTTTACGTCCCACGGTTATGCCTGTTAGGCTAAAGGAGACGGTGATGATGAGAGATGAATGAAATGGTGGAATGAAGAACGTGGGAGGAAACGGGAGAACCCCGAGAAAACCCACGCACACGGTGTTTGTCCACCACAAAGTTCACTTGGCGGGAGCAGGGTTTGAACCCGAGACCCCTAGCACCAGAGGTGAACGCTCTACCACTGAGCCACCGCGGCCCTCAGGCTAAAGGAGTCGGCGATGATGAAAAATGAATGAAATGGTGGATTTAAGGAAGTGAGAGGAAATGGGAGAATCCCGAGGAAACACATACACACGGTGTTTGTCCACCACAAAGATCACTTGGCGCGAGCTGGTATCGAAATAAGGACCCTATGCACCAGATGTGAACGCTCTACCACTGAGCCACCGCGGCCCTACTACTTTACCTAAGTCTTAGATTCCAAACACTGTTTTAGTGTAACATGATTCATAGAGTAATAACTATATAAAATGAGAAAGTGATTGTACAGTAGATACAATAAAATAGCATGTATCAATATTTAAATGATTTGATTTAAAGATATGCAGGTCATTACACAAAATATATTTTAATAACAAATGTTGTTTAAATACAGATATTGTAATGTAATATATTCTGTAATCTTACTCTATTTCCTATATGATTGAACATTATCTGAATATTTATTTAATTTTTGTAAATAGATTAGATAAGAATCAATGAATATCAGAACTTAGGTCCTCGTCATATATCATTATATGATTTAATAATTTAGGCTTAAACTATTTATGCAATACCCATTAAACTGCTTAAACCATTAATGAGATTATTAAGTATTCTGCCGTTTGGCAGGACCTGGGACTAATAAGGATTTTTATTTTTTTAATTTGTGATTTGGACATGGAAATGTTTCTTTCACCTTTCTCGATCTTCAACTTCCTGTTTTAACTCCCAATATTTTTTGAATCAGTTCTTCCTATTCCTCGCTTTCCTTTCATCTTCCTATCTATGGCAGTATGAAGAAGACAATTTCTTCGCAAGATGTGTCCAATCCGATTAGTCTTCCTACGAAGGAGACCAGCTAGAAACGTTCTCGTCTCTCCTATTCGTTTCAAAGCATCTTCGTTTGTTGCTCTCTCTATCCATTCTATCTTCTCCATCTTCGTCGAACATCATATGTCGAAGTTCTCTTCAATATTTCTTCTCTAACTTCTTTGATGTCCAACTCTCTGAACCATACAGTCCAATACCCCATTTATAACACTTGACCAACTCCTTCCTTAGTCCAATATTAAGTCTATTTAGTTAGTTTTTTGTTAAGAATATTCCTTTCCATGTTAAAATAAGGTAGTTTGCATTCTACATTAATTGGTTTTCTTTTGTCTAATATTTGATTAATTGTATACTATTATTTCTATTACGTTACTTGTGCCCAGTAGCAGCTCTTGAGATAGGTTACAATGGTTAAAATTTTATCGTTACAACAATTTTTATCGTTACTTAATACACTACTTCTTGAATACAGCTTCTGAAGCTGCATTGAGCTTTCGTACTATAGCTTGAAGCGATAACATTTTTTTTATCTGACGTGACTTCTCTGAAGAGCCGGCACTGCTAGTACCTATCTAAGAAGTTCAGCCATTTTCTTTGCATTTCTTACATACTCTGAAAATTTGCCTTGTTAAAATAAGTTACCAGTGGTTAGGTGTCATGAACAATTTTACATTTGCTTGAGTATAAACTTGGATTAAGGAATATGCGTGATATATATATATATATATATATATATATATATATATATATATATATATATATATACACATTAATGCTAATTGTTGAATACCTATCTCTATGTCGGTGCAACGACATTGCGCAAATTTTTCTAAAGATTAGATCGTTGATAATCTAAGTAATTTATGTCTTATTAACGAGGAGCAGAAAGTGCTGAAATTGCGCAAATTTCCGCCGCGACGTTGCCAACAACAGGATTTAAGGAATTGTGTGAAATTTTGCATCGAAATGAAATGTATAAAGCTATTCCTTTATGAGATATATTTTATTGCATTCTAATATTTACAAAGCAACATACTTATTTACAGAAAATTTCATTTTACAGTTTGAATGCTTGAAATTTAAATCCTACAGCTTTTAAAAATGTCATACGTGCCTTCTCATAGTTTCTCTGCGAATTCCTGAACTCAGCATACTTCCTCATGACAAACTCGCTCCTTTTGACTTCTGCTGGTCTTTGGGCCTTTGAAATTCCTTTTAATATGGACGTTATTTTCATGGCAGTTTCCGTTTGGATCTCTAACAAAGCAGAAATCACCGTATGAATATCAGGAGCAGGGAAGTAAAATTGACTATTATAATGTCTGTGAAAAGCTTCTGGTCCATTTGTCGTCCGACGCATCGTGGATGGTATAGACGCCCACATGACAGGTGGATACCTAAAATTAATAAAATAAAAAGATCCTTAGTTCATGCACACAATTATTGACAATTTATATAAAACACTAAAACATTTATAACACTAGATTCAAGAAATATTTATAGTCTTGGTCCGTAATTTGTTTACAACTATCAAAACCTGCATTTTAATCTACGTCTTACATGAAGACAGAAGAAAATTTCACTATAATTAAGTTGCATTGAGAGAAAATACCATATCAGCACAACCATTAATGTTGTGTTCAAACTAGGACAACAGTTTTTGCAGTATTAAGAGTTATTGAAGCATGTGCTACTATAGATGAAATTCAAAAGGAAGCTACTTACTTGCAACCGTCTTCTATGTAGTTTTCTAGAACGAACTTTAAAAGAATGGAGAGATCTAGCGGGAAGGATAGCTGTAATTGTTCCTAGATGTAAAGGTAAATCTTTTTATCCGCACCCTCTTCTCTTTCTCGCAAAAATTAACAAAATATCATCTCTTTATGACTTATAGTTCTCGAGATATGACTGCTTAAATATCTAGAAATTCGAACTTTTTTAGTCAGTATCACGGGAACGGTAAGTCATAGAGAGATGATATCAGTGTTAATCCCTAATAGAACATTAAACATTTTCGTACTGATATTAATTGATGGCCAGTTGCACAGTGGCCACCGGTTACTATTTGCTACCAAAATATTTACCACCCTTTTAGATATTGACCAACACCAATATGACCTCTCTATGACTTACGGTTCCTCAAATAATGCTCCTTAAATCTCTGGAAATCGGCCATTTTTGGCCAATATCATGGGAACGGTAATTCATAGAGAGACGATATTGGTCTTAATCAATACCTAAGAGGATGGTAAACACTTTGGTAGCAATATTAATTGGTGGCCATTGGCCAAACCAGAACTCTTTAAGTTCGTTGAAAACCGCGGCGAGACACAACATTCGACATGCTGCTTTAGAATTCTAACTGCATGTAGGAGGTACACGTAGATATAAGTTGCTGCATCACTCAAGGGGGCGAGCTTTCTTGCCAAGGGGCCCTATTTATCTCTAATACACTGACCACTCATTCTTGTAACAATTTATACGATAATACCTAGGTAATATATAACAAATGTTTCTCACAGCACCTAAGAACAACTAAGACGCAAATGCAAATCTAAGTATCATTTATAGAAAGGTGAAAGGATAGTTATTAAGATATGTGGTAGACACACCTGAAATATGTATACAAGTGCTTGTTTCTGATTGGCCAAAACTGGAAGATATAGACAAATCTTTATTTCTGATTGGTCGAACGTCTGTTCACGATATTTCAAGAGAACTTCTAGAAATATTTATATATATTGTTTATTTTATATATGTTTGTTTTCCTTACAGTATTTCAAAACTATTTGCTTTCAATAACTATATTCTTACAGTTTTAATCTTACAGTTAGATATGATACGGAAAATGAATGACTGGGACACATTCCCCAGTCACCCTCTCTAACGACGCCATTGCACACATATAATATAGATGACTGAAAATGCTATTGTTATCCATTACTTTGTATTTTTTTTTTTGTTAAAACGACTTGCATTTTGGTGACTGTTTTTATTAGTCGATATACTTATGGTAATGATGGCAACGTTGCACAAGATTTTTTTCGCAATTTCCAATTTTGTTGCCTGCTCATTAAGGCTTTATCTGTGTCAACAGATAAGCGTGGGAAAATTTGCGCAATGTCGGTGCACCCCTCTATGTAGCATTCGAATTTCCTATTACTAAGTGCAACATTCTAGCAAAGGCTATTTCCAAAAAGCAAGTACATAAATTTACAAAAATGACTATATTGTTTCGAGCCGAGACGAAATAGAACTCTTCTGAGATTCGATGAGAAACTAGATATGTATAAAATTTACGAGACGAGATTAGAAAACCTCATATCTTGTCTCGTGGGCAACGCTGTGCAATATACGTACTTTCCTATCGTTTGGATCATCCCTGCATATTGCTTATGTTCTATATCCTAATTGATTCATAGTGAAATTTCTTGATTCTACTAAGTCAAAACACCAAATTTATTAAGCAATAACTCGGGAACCAAAGGTATTCACACCATATAATTTAATATACATACAAATCACCATTCAAGTTTGGTAATGATCAGATGACTTTCGTCGATGGGATTTTACTGATTTTTTTCTTGGGATTTGGCTAATTCAGTCTTTGACTATGGCAGTCAATAACTCAGGAACCAAAGGTCTGCAGAGTATAATATTTCATATGCATATTAAGCTCCTCAAGCTCTACCACCATGATAATCGAATGAGGTTCCCCGTGATACCTACTATCATCGTGATTGATTTTTAAAGAAATCTTTCAGTTTTACGTCCACGCTCATGCTGGCTAGGCTAAAGGAGACAGCGGTAATGACAAATGAATGAAATGGTGGAATGAATGAAGTGGGAAAACCCCTAGAAAACCCCATGCACACGGTATTTGTCCACGACAGAGGTCACTAGGCGCGAGCTGGCATCGAACCCGTGTACCATCGGCACCACTAAGCCACCGTCCCTCTGATTTTTTTAAAAAAATAATTAAATGGAGAAGGAAAAATAACAATTCTTTCTTTTTTTGTGAACGAAAAATCAGTAAAAGAAACAGTACAAGACATTCCTGTAATATAATGAAAAGTAAATAAGAATTCATATAACAAAAGCATTGTTCTAATGATTTACGCAGACTTCATCTTACAAACGCAATGTTTGTATAATAATTTATATCTTCAAACGCAAAATACTCAAACACTACATCGCTCAATGCAAATGACGCTAGTGTTTTAAGACAATGGTTTCCAACCGGTGTATCGCGCATCGCCATATAGTGTGTCTAGAAATTTTATAATTTAAAAATCATAAATCGTATAATAATTAATTGAAAAAAATTTTTATACAGACTATATTAGTCAACGCCTGCAGCAGCAACAAATAACAACGCTCAGTACTGCAGAATCAGTATTTTACAGAAACTTATTATAGTCTTATACTATCACGAGTATAACTTGCATTATTATTAATATGAAATCCTACAAATGTGTAGCGATGTCGTGGGCGATGACCAAAATGTGTTGTCACTCAAAAAAGGTTGGGAACCTCTATTTAATGGTACACGATATACAACAAAAAAATCACTTTAAAAAGAAAAGATTCTCCTCAGTTATAGCACTACGTGCCAAACAATTGTCTAGTGATTGTGTATAATATGAAAACAGTTCCTTTCCTAATCCACTGGTTCCCAACTGGTGTGTCGCGCAGACCTTATGGTGTGTCGTGAAATTTTAGAATTTAAAAAGTAGGATTTAATATTTAGTTAACATCGATTTTGAGACAGAAAGACAATATTCTATAGTCTTACACTATCGCATTTATATTTTTATTAGTAAAATAAATCAAACAAATGAATTGTGATGTCGTAGGTTTTCAGGAAAGTGTGTGAACAGTTAAAAAATGTTGGGAACCGCTGCACTAACCTAACCTAACATACTCGAGAATGTTCGATTTCGATCTCCATTTTAGAAAATCTTTACTAGCAGGTTGTTCTAAATATGACGGAAAATGTATATATAAAAAATAACATAACTGTCTATACACTTGGGCAAAGTTTGTTCTTTGTAGATAACTTTAATTATTAAAATTCATTAAAATTCGCAAAGTATAGATGGCCAAGAAAAGTCATGTAATTTATGCAGCTTTAAAGAAAAGTAACCGTACATAACGATCAGCATTATCCTTCTAGTGTTGAAAGAAAAGGTCCTAGAGACTCGTCCATTCAGATTTTTCTTACCACAGTAGTCTAGGTAGAAGGAAAATTTAATGCAAAGAAAAATTGAATAAGGAATTTTTAATTTAAAATAAAAAGATAGAAGGAAGAAGATATGAATCATTTCATTATGTCGTTAATATTGTGTTTAAGCAACTCGCAATTTGAAGCTTGAAAGTTATGTTATTACTTTCCACATTCGTTATTTTTCTATTAAAACATGTTTTGTATACCTTGAAGGTGATACGAGAAGAAACGAGGATTTAATAATCAGTAAAAGGTCTTCTACGTTTCCTTTCATCTACGTTGTCTCACAACTTGGATTTTCTTCGATTATTTATAACGTAAATCTTTCAGCCGCCAATAAATTCTAAACATCTTCTTGTAATAATGCATGATAAAACTCTTTTTGAGTTACAACCCATGTGTTTCTTTTCCCAATTTATTTTCATTTTTCCTCTTTGAGTCTTGATTAGAAGAAGACGTTTTTCCCCTCCCCCTCGTTTCACTATTCCACAATATAGCGACTGTATAGCTTATGAGCTTGAATATACTTAAATTTTATTATGTCATTATTTTACGAGTGAAACCCGAGATTACACCAAGCAAGACATTGGTTTTTCAAGGTAAACAGGCAGAGCAGACATACAGCTGCTGTTTGTATGTGAATTTGTGTGTGTGTATGTGTTGTGTTGTAGTTGTCATGCGAATTACTAGTTAGTTAACAATACAAATACAGTTGTTGTATTGTTACACCATATATTATAGTCACGTCTTTAGTTAGTCTAAGTCACCAGAAAACAAAATTAAGTATTTGTGGATTTTTTTTTAAATGGTGCCAAGAACTGATTTCTTATGTAATGTTTTGTCCAGATATGTTAGGGAAAAAATCCCCCTCCCTATAGCTGTAAAATAATCTCCAAATATTGAAGATATAGATGTAGCATGTAGGTAATGGTCTCTCCCTAAAACTTTAGATCCAAGTCCTAATTTCAAAAAGGTAGGATAAAATACTGGTTTAATTTAGTTTCGTAAATTATTTTCGGTATTTGGCAGCAGGGTGCACCCAAAAAGTTTTGTTGGGAGAGGTCCAAGTATTGGGAGGGAGGTCCAATACTGCAAACCACTACGTCTATATACTATTGAATGGATATTCTGCACCCGAGAAGACAATAAGTAATTGTAAAATAGTCCCCCCTATATTTTCAGAAAAATGATAGAATTATATATATATATATATATATATATATATATATATATATATATATATATATATATATATATATATATATATATATATATATATATATATATAAGAGAAAGACTACAGATAAAGTGTAAGATCAATTTTTTATGTTATATCAATCATTTCCCTGTTATACAAGTACAGTTTTATTGAAAAAGTGTACAAATATACAGTATGTTGAGTTAGGAAATTTTTTGGAGGCGGGAGTCCTGATCCAGTGGGTGTACCCCTAGTATGTGGAATGTCAGTATTCACGACTCTAGTTCTTGGGCTCAAACTCCAACAATTGAGCCCAAGAGGAAAAAAAAAGAGCCGAGCTCAAACACATGCAAAACCTATTCCGATAGAAAGCCTGAGCCCTTAAAAAGCAAAGTTAGTGAGCAAAGGAACATGACGGGCTCATTGAAGAAACTGAGTCCGAGTTCGAGTGAGTGCGAACCTGAGCTAGCCTGCTCCTCATTGAGATCACTGAGGACGATCCTCATTGACCATCTCTTACTGCACCCCTCACCTCAAGACTATCGAGATAGACTGGCGAACTGGATGGCCGGCGGGAGCACAAGATTTAAACAGCGTTTCGTGATGGTTTGGTGATGATATCTACTATCTTACTTCATTTATTTTATGTTTATGGTTAACAGAATGAGAGGAACATTCTTAATTTTACTAAAGTACTCATGGGACAAATTTTTCGAAAATAATAGCTAAGAAGAGCTAATAACTTACAAGAGCGAGGTGCAGATGCAGTCAGATTGAGTATATCTTGTCAGTCAGGAAACACTTTAAGGCAGTGGTTTCTAACTATTTATGGTTGATGGAATTCTTTACTGAACGACTACTGCATCACAACACACTTACTTGATGTATTTTCTTAGTAATAATATAAATTATAGTACGTGAAAAGTGACTTTATGTAGTATTGGCCATTATTGCTGCCACTAGAAGCATTGACTGGTGTGGTCTCAAAATTGATTTAAATTAATTATTAAACATTTCATGATTTTTAAATTTAAAAAAATTCGTGACATACCAGCTGCGATCCAATATCTTAAGAAAATGAAGGGTAACAAGTGATAAATAATATATATATATATATATATATATATATATATATATATATATGGCCTGAAAGCATAGTTTGCTTATAGCCGATTGACATAATAGTGGACAAATACGCGAGGTATACAAGATAGAGAGAGCAAAGGATAAAATGGTGGAGACTAAAACGAGGTCCATGGGATGAGTTCGAGTTCGAGGAACAGGTTCTACAACAAATAAAATTGCTAGATGTACAACAATGGTGGAAGTTGAATCGTCATACCGTGAGGAAAGTCGGAGAAGTAGTGGTGGGAAAAACATCAGGGAAAGGACCATCACAAGGGAAGGAGACTTGATGGTGGAACTCTGAAACATGACAGTGTCAATAAAATATAGGGAAGAAATTAAGAAAACATGGAATGAGTCATGTGGCATAGAAGACAAGCCGGCACACAATCTACTAAATAAGAAGGCCAAAAGAGATATGGCAAGAACTAAAGCAAAGACCATAGACGAAGCTTATGGAGTGTTAGAAAAGAAAGACGGATTCAGACGAATAGTGGAAATAGTTAAGGCAGAATATAAAGTATTCAAGGATATCACATCAATTAAGCTGATAAACACGACGAGGGAAAATGCTACAAGTTCCACCAGGCGAAAAACGGAGTGCTGCTACTTTTAGCTCGTAGTGGATTGGTTCCACTTCCTTTCTTCTTGTTATCGTTGATTGTTAATAATCTTAATGTAAATTGGCCACGCAGGTTGTACCTGGAAATTCGTTGTACATAATCGGCCACTTACGACAGGGGCGGATCCAGGACCGACTTCTGGGGGGGGGGGGCGGTGGATTGTCATACTGCTACTTTCAAGGGCACCAAACTTTGGAATGGGTTTTATTTATATATATAAAATAAGAAAGTTTTCCTCTTCTGGATCCGCCCCGACTTACGATAGACTTCAGTTCCGACTGCCCGGCTGACATCCTAAAAATAATATAAAATTTACTATTTTTCTTTTGCTTGTATTTCTTAAGTGAAAGGAGATAATGAAATGCAACTTACCACAATCAAAGACAATGTTATTCTACAACAGAAAATATGAATCTGAAGAATTTTCAGTGTTGCCATCCATAGAAATTACCGTGTTGCCAGAATAACATTTTCCCCAAAATCTAAGTTAAAGCAGCGACTAGAGGAACGAACTCAACTGCATTTGATTAGGTATCATGTTGTCTCGGAATCCTGTTATTACTTTTTAAATAATAGTTGTACTTAGTTTGTATAAACAAAATAGTTTTAACATACAATCATTAAAATTATATAATGTTATTTAAAAAGTACTTCACAGGATACCAAAACAACATGATACGTAATCAAATGCAGTTGAGTTCGTTCCTCTAGTCGCTGCCTTAACTTAGATTTTGGGAAAAATGTTATTCTGGCAACACTGAAAATTCTTCAGGTTCATATTTTCTGTTGTAGAATAACATTATCTATGATTGTGGTAAGTTGCATTTTATTATCTCTTTTCACTTATGAAAAACAAGCAAAAGAAAACATAGTAAATTTTGTATTATTTTTAGTATGTCAGGCTCTTAAGTACAGGCTTACTACACAGTGCAGCATAAAGTACAATTTTCATCAATTGTTGGCCATTGGCTTAGCCTGTGGTTACGCTGGATCAGAATTCGTACAATATGTATTCATACTAACTCTCAGGAATTAAGAAAATATATAATATAAATTGATGTTCAAAGGCGCAGTTAGATAATCATCTAACTTAAGCTTATTATCGGTGGTAAGTAGTATAGTCGTAAGTCGACGAACAATTGTATAATCATAATAATAAATTGCTCAATTATACGAAGTAGCTGATTATCTCGGATAAAAGACATACCTTTTTCTTTTAACAGCTATTGGTATATGGAATAAGTTCGTTGAAAGGTTTTCTTTGCAAACAAGAAACATTGAACGCATTACGGACATCCGGATTCTACCTTAAACTATAGGTCATTGTCTCATAAAGCCTCTGTGCTGATAAGGAACACTAATATTAAAATAAATAAATAACAAAAAACAGACAAAAATACTGTGAGAAACATCCTAATAAACAAATAAATCTGATACATTATTTTGGGAAGTAATTTGTGTAATGATCACATCGAAACCAATAAAGAACTTTTCTTATTAAAATATGCTGTTCCTGTTACTTAAGCCTTGACTGGATACTATAATTTTAACGTCATGGAGGCGTTTCATATAGTCATCGTTAGTCATCGCGTGTGTATTATTAAAGAAAGACAAACTGCTATTTATTGTTAAGCCTAAAATAGCAACCGTTACGTTCATAAATGATTAAAATTTTATATTTTTTTCTGTGATGATTTTTTTTTAAAAAATAGAAAATATAGTCTATTAATAATTAATAATAATAATCAAGTAAAGGTTAAAGCGTATGAACAATTATTATTTTTTTTAGTCCTAAGACATATTCTTTGCTGCTTCATAACTTAACAATCAAATAGGAATTATAAAATACAATCCCTTCCTCCTTGTCACCGTTTTTTTCTTTATCTCATCACTCCCACTTTATTTTTCCTGTTGTATTGACCACCCACTTTATGATCCTGACCTTGCACCTAGTGACATTTTACGTCTTTCGCCATTTCAAGCTGCATTTCCACAAACAAAAAAAAAGAATCCTCACAAGGACACATGCTCATCACATACATACTGCATCTTCATATGTGTATGTGGTTATGCGTCTTTTTCTCTCCGCCGAGACAAGAAGACATAAATTTCCCTTTCTGTGACACTGGAAAGAAGGAACACCTACCGTGATACTGTTCACTTTACACAACAAAAGATAATTTTATCTTTATTTGCGATGTTAATGTAAGGTTTCTAACAATTTAATTATCCATTTTTCTTTTCCTGCAGACACTATCATAATAAAAAGTATTTTAGTTTCAAAATACAAGATACATATCAATTATGAATGCTTTCTTCTTTCCAGAAATGGATATTTTGGAACCACAGATTTGAATTATTTTCTTGAACTAATTTTTTAAAAAATAATCTTTACTTTTAGTATTTTTTTTTTTTTTAAAGAAAGGTTTGTATAATTTGTTAGAGGCTACCAGAACAGAACTTAATGTGAGCTTACTTGTTTTTGGCAAAATATGAAAGACTGTTAATTTGTTATAGAGTTTTTTCTATATCAATTTTTGAAAAAAAAAAGATACGCTTAAAACAATTCGTCTGTTATCAATGTAAATACAATTACATCAATCTCCGTGAAGTTTCAGTTCTAATAATGTTTTTGATAAGAGGATAATCAGGATCCGTTTCGCAAAACCTGCGGCTTTACAAGTGTTTCCTTATAGATCATAAAATAATCGAATATAAATTAAATAAAGAATTTATTTGTGTGTCTGTGTGCGGCCTGGAGACCAGACGACTGGACCGAGAGCTACCAAATTTTGGTAATGGATACCTTGGTCCAAGCCCCAGACCAAGACGAAGAGTTTCTTTTAAATTCCAACCAGGGAGGTCTCAGGGGGGTCGTTTGCCGGGACATGTAAAAAGTAGTTGAAAATGACCGATATCAGTGTCAAATTCATAGTTTTCGCGGTCGCTGAGATCAATGGTGACACTTCCATTAGCAATGACTTTTAACTTCAGCCAACATTGCATGCGGGCTGGGGTTCACCAGGGAGGGAGGGGTTACTGAGACATGTAAAAATAATCTGAAATGAGCGATATTAGTGTCAAATCCATAGTTTTCGCGAATGAAGATACTCCCACAATACAATTACAGCCAATAGTAAAAATCCACTTTCCAATAGTAAAAATCCACTTGTAAGTATTAGTGTTGTCTGTAATTTGTAGTGTACTTTTTTATGTACATTGTGTAATTTTATGATGTACAAAATTGTATCATTTCTAACTAGTATTACTAGACTAGTTCTATCTTTTATGAAGCATGCCCAATTGTTATTGTTATTTTTCATGATTTTATTTGCTTTTACAATCTTTGTAATGAAACTAATGCAACATGAGCGTAAACAGAATCCGTAGTGTTCAGGGTTATAATAAACAAAATATACATAAAATTAATTTACCAGTATTTGCGTCATGTTTTCTATGCAGTGCAGTAAAAAATCTCCTCGGGGCCCTGTTGCGTTATGGTGCTTACGCACCCCATGTTCAATTAGTGAAGGAGCCTGATGGCCCTAATGAAGTTGCGTATTTGGGGACCCCTGAATCAACGAGTTATTTTATATTTGTAACAGTTGAGCTTGACCACCTTGCTAGAAAACATAACGTTAATTCTGTGAGATCTTTACTACAATAAAAAAAAAGTCAATCTACTTTAACCGCTTAGCCAGAAATTTAAATTCGTACCTGACAGATATGAGCATATATGTACAAGGTGTTTCAAAACAACACCAACAACGTTAGAGATGTGATTCATGACACTAAGATAAGACAAAAAGTATAGAGAAACCTGGGTGCACAAATGATTCCTTTCGGAGTTATAGGCTGCCAAAAACATTAAAAAACAAAGAACTTTGAAGGTCCATAGCTCCAAAACTATGGGACATGCCGTAGTAGGGTCAAGACTTTACATAGAAACTAATATATGCGCCAAACAAAAATACGTGTTTCAGAATCCTAAGATACTCACGCAACAATTTTTATAGAGGTCGTTTGGTTAGGGCATATAACTTGAAGTACTCACCAACTACCTCTGTAAAAATGATTGCGGAAATACCGCATGATCGTGAAACTTTTGATACTTGGACTGGGCACGTAATAGTTCCTAAGTGAAGTCTTCACGGTTATGTCCCATAATATTAGAGCTATGGACCTTTAAAGTTCATTTTTTCATATTTTCGGCAGCCTATAACTCCGAAAGTAGCATTTGTACACCCAGGTTGGTCTATACTTTTTGTCTTAGCTTGGTGTCAGGAATCATCTCCCAAACGTTGTCGGTGTTGTTTTGAAACACCCTATACATATATATACATGTGTGTGTGTGTGTGTGTGTGTGTGTGATCTACTATTATGTCCCTATTTTTATTTTACTGCTATTTTATCACAAACGATGTAATATAAATAACTCTACCACTATATTATGCTCTATTCTATGCCATTATGTGCCATTATGTAGTTGTTACGTTATTGTTGTTTGTTCCAGGTCTAACCAGTAATTAAGTGAGTATGGCACAGAGACTGAACATTGCCGACCGTGAACGGATTTCAGCGAGAATGGAAGTATGACAGTCGTCTGAAATGGTGCGAAGATGGTGGAGACGGGAGGAGGGGATGTGCATAGTCTCAACAATAAAGAGACTGCATGCGAATTTATTGCCTACGTGTTCAGTTTCAAAGCAAAAGGGTATGGGTCCCTCAAAAGGAGTTGTCACTGAAGAGACTAAATCCAACACAGCTGCGGCGTTTTCACGAAGTCCCTGAGACAATATCATAGGGAGTCTGGTTTATCGTATGGTTCGGTCCAATGGCTAATAAAGGAGATCAACTGAGACCATGGAAACCACATTTTGTCCAAGCATTGTAACCGGAAGACTGTGATGTTAGGATGGAGTTTGCTGAATCCACATTACAATGGATGGACGAGGAACCAGATATCCTGAGCAACATTCAGCGGTTAGACGAAGCAGTTTTCCATGTGAGTGGGTTCATAAATCGTCATAACTCCCATTACTGGGCCCCTAGTACCAACAGTCCTAGAGCTACAATTGAGAAATGCAGTCACGTTCTTCGTTGACTGAGTGATATGGTATTCGTGATGACACTCTTACCGGTCCTTACATTCTTCGTGAAACAATGAATGCGGAAACGTATGTGCATATGCTACAAACGTTTATTTATCTCATTGTTTCAACCTGGGACTGAGTGGACAATTTGCACTTTATGTATGATCGGGCATCTCCTTACTTTGCGTTGATTTCACGAGAATGCCTCGACAATGCTCCTCCAGGCCGCGTTATTGGACGTCGCGTAAATGTTGAGTGGTCATCGAGAAGTCCAGATTTAATTAACTCCATTGAATTTTTTCCTCTGGGAATATTTGAAAGAGAAATTGTATTCCAGAAAACCGCGTGACTTGGACACTTCGGAAGCAGTCTTTAAGGAAGAGTGTGCGAGGGGACCAAACGACATGTTGCAACGGTTCGTGAGGAACGTTGGGCATCGACTGCAACGGTATGCTACTAATGCTGGTGCCTACATTGAATGAAATGACAAGGACCATAGTACATCATAGAATGGACAACAACCATGTAACATTGTTAATGGCAGAATAATAGTGAAATAAAAATAGGAATATAATTGTGGATCACCCTGTATATAGGGTTCGAAATATCCTGGTCGCCAGGTCACCATGGTGACTGGAAATACTAGTCTGGCCCTAGGTAATTTAAAGCCAAAACATGTATCAAATTGGTCACCAGGTTGAAATTTTCGATCGCCAAGTACAGTGAGAAAATTTGCAGGGTTAAATTAGCCAATATGCACAGTAATAGTAATATGTACACACACATTTAATTTAAGCATCCGTTTACTTGTTTAATGCTCTCTATTCGCAACTGCAGTTGATAAATTTTGATACACATGCCACAAAGAAAGAGATCAAAAAGATGAAGAGAATTAAAAAAAAAATAATATGTTGAAATTTTATATAGAATTAAATATAGAAATTCTGGGAAGTAAGTTTTTAACCTAATTATAAAATGCTTTTTTTGTGATAAAATATGACAGGGGAACATAGTCGGTGAATCGAACCCGGAAATACCACTAAAAGTGTTTTGTGAATGAATTAGTAAATCATTCATATTTAAATGATACTTCTAGATGTAAACGCGATCTGACAAAATATGAAACCTAAAGATGAAATATTTAGGGGGAAAATGTTAACAAAACCACTTTTTTCTTCTATTTTACAATTCTCAGACCTCAAGATAATGAAATAACATAAATAGGTTAGGTTTTTCATTGGCTAACAGATATCTCTCTATATATACTGTATACGTATATTGGTTGTAGGAATCAAATGTAGAAGCATTATTACTATTTCATTAAAATTGCTCGCTCTAAAATTCACAATGTTTATATAACATTATTTTTACTTAGATCGTATTAAAATTCAATCTACAGGTCTTGTTCCAGATATCAATGTTAATAAAGATTATTCTGCATGCACCCATGTACTACAAATATGCGTTATACTGTCTAATTAATAAGGCCCTCAACTGTTGAAGAAAATACGTCCTGTGACTGCTTAGACGTTTCAGTAGTACATATGAAATTACACACATTTTTAATCAATTTTATTTAGTATTATCCCTATGTGGCACATCAATAATCATTCACACAGGTTAAGAGAAACAAATGTCATTATGCAGAGTCTTTTACATTCAATATTACAAACTACTACTACGAATCAGATCTTAAATTAAACTAACCTAAGTGTTATCGATATTTCTAATGTAAAAATAAACTATCCATCAACGCAAATAATGAAAGATGCATTGTAATTACAAAGTATTAATCAATAAATTCTTTTATTTCATTATACTAAAGTAATATTTCGAATAGTTCATGAAATAAGATATGCACAGGTTAACTACATTGCGGCCGAGAACATATTTTGCTGAAACAAGTAATAACTAATCTTTGTTTTGCTCTCCAAGACTTACTTGCTTTATATAAAATTTATTTAAACAAGCATTTCTATAACAATGAATTTGGATAAATTGGGGTGGTTAGACATTTATTTAAAACAAAACATTGTAAAGTATATATTAAAGCCTGTGACAAACATCTTGGCATTTCAGCTAAACGAATAAAACGCAAGCTCTGACGCGACGTTGCCGAGTGGTAAACGGGTGTGGCTATGACTAAGCAGACGAACTACAACGCGATCAGGTTGCAGAGGATGAAAGTGTACAAAATAAACGTGGCAATACCGCTGGCCTCTCATTTACTAACAACATTTAAAGGGAACTTGGAGCGCCTTCTTCAAAGGTCAAGATGTTTGTCACGCCAGATCTCAGTACAAACCGTCTCGCTTCGAGGGAGGCGAGCTTTAATAATTTAACCATCGGTCATTTTAAAAATTGTCATTTGATAAGGTGATCGATTCAAATAAATAAGTTTATCGAAAATAACTTGGATGAGTTTCTAAAATCTGGATAGTCTATCTTTACCTTGTTTATTAAAGAAAGAGAGAGAGAGAGAAAAAAAGGGAAAACTGCAAATACATGAAAATACAGCTTATGGCTCCGATGTCCCTTTCATCAAATATCTTGGATCAAATGTTAATATTGTCTTTAAATAAACTTCATAAATTGATTTTCTAGCTACGTCCTACTCTTAAAACTCCAGTTTGCAATCGAATGTATATTTAAGGATCTTATTCATATCAGATGGTTTTCAAAAACAATCCATAGATTCCCAATTTAGAGCACTTCTTCTATAACTTTAAAGATATGTAAACCAATGGCTTCTTAGAATCAATGGAAAACATAGTTTGTAAGCCGATGGCTGCTTAGAGTCAATCAAAAACATGTATTTCCTGTGGACAAAATCTTGTACGTCCTAGCGTCATAAAATCTTCTACTTAGTCCGTAGCTCCAACCCAAACTATTTCCTATCACTTCTAGGAAGCCTATATCGGGATTTAACACTGGTATGATGTTATAACTACGGACAAGTCTATGTAAGTAGTTCGACGAATTTATGTAATTATCGACTTTCTTTGAATTGTCAAATATAAAAAGATTAATCTGATTAAAAAATATTAAAATTTTGGACAAGATAATTCAGCAATAGACGGAATCTTCTAACTTCAACAAAAATTCAATGAAAGTATTAATTTATGTGGACAACTATCTTGGTTTATCCTTATTCATACGCCCATGGATATACTCTTTTAGTAATGTAAACGTGACTTACATGACGTAACTGTACAATATTAAAGAAAAATAATACATAACAAAATCAGTAATAAACTACAAAATATAACAAACTGGCAACAATTATCCGCTTCGCTGGGTTAAAATATAAATCTTAAATGCATAACTCATACCCGTGAAATATGCTATTTTTGGTTTTAGTGGCAAGGATTTAAACGGTATCGGAAGTATCACTGTTCAGTTCTCAGTGACTCCGAAAACTATGGATTCGACACTAAGATCATTTTTAAAAATCTTTCCCTCCCCTAAGTTGCACTATCAAAGTGAAATGATGAAAACCATCCCAGGCCCAAACCTCATCTATGTTGAAAATTTGATCGAGATCGGTTGGGTGGTTCAAGAGATTAAGAGTCACAAACATAGTTTTTCAACATAAGAGTAACAACTTTCAATTTTCTAATATAGATTATGGCAAAAATGTATTGCGGGGAAATAATTTTAAACTTTTGTCCGCTACAAGTTAATCATAATTTTGGGTTATATCTCATTAAAACACACTGCGTATTGTTGTCTTACCAATGTTAAAATGAAAAGCGTGATGAGGGAATATTTAATTATCGTTTACTTCTTAATAGGTGGTGTGTCACTTATATATCACAGCATCAAGTATTAGGTTTACAAAAAAAAAAAAAAAAAAAAAAAAGGCGCGTAGGGCCCCTGGTTCAATCTCAACTCTCAAGAAGTGGGCTGGTAGAGAAATATCAGTTTGCGTGGGTTTCTTGGGGTTCTGTTTCATTCAACATTCTTCATTTCACCAGTTCATTAACTCTCTTCGTCACCATCTCTTTTAACCTACACAGCCTATGCATGGGACATAAGATTTCATTTAATTTTTTAAAAAAATCTCGATAATGAGGCATGAGAACTTACGCATGTAATTTTATTCAGTTCGAAAAGACCTATCATTATTATATTATCTGAACGTTCAAAATTACCCACGCTGTTCTAGTTTGGAAAAATTAAGCAGAGATAACTAACTCTAAAGGTTTACTGTACAGGAAAATTCTCCAAGCATAGGTGTTAATGGAAATTTACTAAGACAAACCTTACGGGAGTATAAATCTTCAGGAGTAGTAGCTGGTACCATAAAACGAAACAGTTGCTTCTCTTGACCTCTATCACGTGTCCTTGAACTTGAATGTGGACACCTGGGACAAGAAGGCAAAAATTGAGGGTCTCTAAATATCCATGGGTGGTGTAGTTACTTGGTGAATCCAAGAAGTTTTTTTTTAACTAATGAAAGTTAAAGAAAAAAAATAGGTGAATGATCTTGCGAAATGAATGTGCAATTCATTACCTAACCCACAAACACACACACGCAGTAGAAAACCTCTGCAACAACCACATAGGACAAATTCTTTTTTTTTTCTTTTTTGTTGGACATAAATTATTATACTGTCTGGGTTTTCTTTCCCATGCTGTCTGGCTTAGGATAAAAGTTCCTCCCCATTCTCTTCCTATCTATCTTTCTTCCTATTTAAGGTGTTCAACGATACTTTTTATTTTTATTTTCTTTATATTTTAAGTCTCTTCTCTTTGAGGAATGGAATTTTATTGCGAAGAATTTTGTCACGTTGTTGATTAAAAAAAATGTTAAAAATATAACTTTCCAGAAGAATTTGGACTAAAATTTTGTTGTTTAAATCAGACTTGGGTCTCAATATTTTATCTTGAGTTCCATTTGGTATTTTATCTCTCCGTGCGTTCTGAGAATTTACCTAAATAATTCAGACTTGACGTTATTTTCCGTTCTTATTTTTTTTTTTCAGCGTTTTCCTCGTCAACGTTTTTAGGTTATATAATAGCTCTGAGTTCATTGTATGAATATTATAGAAATATTTCAAAAATAATTCATATATCAACTATTCAAATGATAACACAAGAAATCGAATTTATAAACTATTGTATTTTTCGTGGATTTTCTACATTTAACTTATTATTTTTATAATTAATCTTCTATGTAAAGGAACTTACATATATCTATTATGGCTTCATCACACACTACATAGAACTATCCAGAAAGAACAAGTTTGTACATGTTTGGTCATCAAAAGAAAAAAAAAGGAATGATACCACACGATACATTCTATAGGAAATGATATTATAACATACAGACCATTATCTTTAGTAACATATAATTACTACATATTTTTACAAGTTATCCCAGAATCTATTACTGTTGGGAATTTGTGCGGTATGAATCCTACATTAAATTATAGGTTCTTCTCCCATACAGCTTCAATGCTAAAATAACCTTAAACTCTGCACCAACTAAGTAAGAGAGTACTGAAAGAAAATGAATGGGGGAATATTGTAAAAAGTACCATGAAAGAGATTATTGACTGGAGATCATATCACTGGAAGTGTTCTTGGATAAATGTGAGAGTTTTGCAGATTAGGCATATCCGAATACACTAACAAGACAGGATTATCGGTTGAAGTCGGATATAATCTACTCTGGCTCTCAATAGTTCATATCTATTTTGAATTACTTATTTACAAGAAACATAAATGGAAATAGGAACTTTTGAAGCTAACTAATATATAGGGCGATGAAAATTAAATCAATGACCACACGCTATTAACATGCTTCCCAGACTCTGAAAAGTGAAAGGTGGTGCCTGTACATCACCAGAATGGGGAGCACGCTTACCTGATCTCAACACATACAATTTGCCGCATAATTGTGAACTATATGAGGCAAATAAACTGAATATTCAGGCTCTGTAATATCTGAGGAAGAGAATAACCACTGCAACGATTACCTGTAATTCCTCAGTTATTGAAGAAAATTAAAGAAAGCATGGTGGAACCGTTTGGTGAGTTGGAAAAGTGAGGAGCACATAATGTATTAAACTAACGTGTCGTTCTAAGTCCAGACATTGTAGCAATCATTATACAGGGCGTGGATCATTTATCTGGAAAGTTTTAAACTAATGGGTAGAAGATAATACAATTTTGTACGATGGAAATATGAACAGAGCAAACTCGTTTGACATACTTGGCAATACCACCAATTTAACATTGTTGCTAATACAACATGAAGTTGTATTTTTTCAAACGGTACTACGAAGATTATTACATATCAATATTTCAAATTTACATGTTAAAGAAACATTTACAATACTACATTCATCATTCAGTATCGCACAAGTATATATACGATACACGGGTGTGCGTGTATCGTGACAAATACGACTCACTCGTGTTCGTCAATACACTGACAGGTGTTCTCCTTTCTCTAGTTGCTTCGTGCAAAGTTTCGTTTCTCTGTCTCTTTTGGTTTCTCCGTTATCATGGTTGGATATTCTAAATTACATTATAACTAGGAAACGCCATTTCTTGACTTTGTCGTCAAGTCAGCACGGGTTAACGTTCTCGTAGGGAGCTGCTATTTCAATAATGTGTGTTTACGGTGACACAGAATACATTTCGTGGATGTGCGTATCGTAACACGAAATTACCTTATATTAGGGACACCCTAATATATATATATATATATATACAAGGGACACCCTAATCTAGCATTAGCCGACTGGATCCAGTTTCTACTTTGTATTCTGTTTCTGCGAGATCCATCTTAATATTGTCCTCTCATCTGCGCTTAGGTCTTCTTAATGGTAGTTTTCCGATTGGACTTCAAGTCAAGACTTTAAAAACGTTTCTACTTTCTTCCATCCTAGCTACATGACCTGTCCACCTAAGCCTCCTAGACTTGACGACCCTAACAATGTTGGGTAAACCATATAAATTATGTAGTTTCTCGTTATGAAGTTTCCGCCATTCCCCATTCCCCATTCCCGTTCCTCTTGGGTCCAAATATTCGTTTCAGGATCTTGTTCTCAAACACTTTGAGTCTATGTTCTTCCCTCAGAATAAGCGACCATATTTCGCAACCATACAGAACAATAGGCATGATTAGAGGAGAGGAAGGGAATGGCGATCAGTTGGGAATGGCGATCAGCCCATTTTGCCTTTTTGCATGACCCGAGGAGAAGTCAAACTAGAGCTTCCATCTGCTTCTTGTAGCAAGGTTTCTTGTGTATTGTCGAGGAAGATGTCAGAGAAGACTGAAGTCTACAGCGTGCTGAGACTTGTTTTTGTTGATATTCTTATAAGGATCTTCATATTTCAACTCACGATACATACAATTTTAAGTTGTAAGATCTTGAAGTTACTAAGATTTATAAAAAGTTATACTTACGTCTAATGCACGACACATAGTTATATTTCAAACAAACTTCTTTTTACAGTATAACGAGCTCAATTTTCAAAATGGCGCAATGTTGGGAATGCCGATCAACGTGATAGGTTTACCATCATGGTGATCGTCATTCCGAACAAACTTTTGGAATACTTCTCCAGCCAAAAATTATAAAAGAGGCTAGACCTAAGATAAGAAATACGCCCACTTAAATCAAACACTGAAACTTTGGTATCGGTGTAACCTTTGTGGATCGTGGGTGCATGCTGACTGTACTGCTGTGGACTCACCACGTGGATATATCTGTGACGTGTCTTTGAAAAAACGTCAATAAAACATTCAGTTGACGTTTCTCAGTCTTTCGAAGGCGCAGTTTACCAAAAAAAAAAAAAAAAAAATCCTATGGAACCATGTGTGTTTATTAAGGTGGTACTGTGATCACCATTACCAACATGTGATGGGAATGGCGACCGAAGTAGTAATTTGAGTTTTTTCCATCATGTTCCCGAACTGAAAGAGTGATCCTCTTTTTATTTTACACACTTATTGTAGAAGGATTGGAGTATATATTTACATATTTGTTTCAATATATTTTGCAAATGAAACTACGTAATAACCCATTTTTCTTAGGTGATCGCCATTGCCCACCTCTTCCCTATCGTTTTATATATTTTAAGCTTCAAATTCCTCGACAGAATTCGCGACGACAAGATATTTTGAACTGAATAATAACACGAGTTCCCTGTTTTTAGTCGACATTTAATTTCTCCCTGAATACGATTTTCGTCTGTTAATATTGATCTTAGATATTTGAAAGTATCCACTTTATCAAAAAGTATTATTTAATATTTTAACGCATCCATAATTTGCCGTATTACGGTAACGACACACTTCCATGTATTTAATTTTCTCTGCATTTACTTCTAAACTCATGTCCCTGCAAGCGTTTAATAAGATCTCTGCATCATTTCTTTCTATTGTTCTCATATCATCCCCTATTAAATTTACATCATCAGCATACGCCATAACCTGGTGAATACCGTTCAACTCTAGGCCCTGGTTGCTATCTTTGATTGTCCTTATAACGTATTTCAGGAAAAAGTTGGATAATAATGGCGACAAGGCATCTCCTTGTTTCAGGCCATTGTCGACGTGAAAACTCGTGGACAAAAATTTTCCTACCCGGACTTTACTTTGGGATTCATTTAACATATCTTAATTAATCTAATTAGCTTTTTCGGTGTTCCAAGTTCTGTAAGAATGTTATACAATGTTTCTCTCCTAACCGAGTCGTACGCCTTTCTAAAATCAATAAATAGTTGATGTACCGGGGTATTGTATTCCCACTTTTTTTCGAGTATTTGGCGAATGGCAAATGCTTGGTCGATAGTTGATCGATTTCGTCTAAATCCACACTGATAATCTTCAATAATTTCATCTACGTATGGGGTCAATCTTACTAATAGAATGTTTGAGAGGAGGATTTTATAGAATGTTGACAGCGGAGAAATGCCTCGATAATTATTACAGTCAGTTTTGTCACCTTTCTTGTGAATGGACCAATGATTGATTCTTGCCACTCTTGTGGCAATTCTTCCTTATTCCAAATAAGGAGAATGAGAGTGTATATCTTGTTCCACAATTTTTCGCTTCCAGTTAAAATTAACTCAGCCGGAATTTCGTCTACATCTGGAGATTTGTGTTTCTTTAATTTCTTTATAGCGATTTCTACTTCTATTCGTTAAGTTCTGGAAATTACGGTTCTGCGGTGTGTATCTTCCTTTCTCCACGCACAGTAGTTTTTGGCTGCGTGTTAAGCAAATCGTCGAAGAAATCTTTCCATCTATTTAAAATGCTATCTGCGTCAGTGAAAAAAGCACGAGGTTGATAACCTTTCTTTAATTCGTTGATCCCCTTATATATGTCCCGAATGTTTTTATGTTTACTATTATCTTCAAGTTCCTTAATTTTAGCTTTCAAAAAGTCGCGTTTCTTTGTTCTAAAAGTTTTGGAAGTTTCCGGCCTGATGTCTACGAAATTTCGTGTAGTTATTTCATTCGGATTTTGTAGCCAACGTAATTTTGCCTGTTTTCTCTTCTCTGCTAGTTTAGTGCATTCCTGGTCGAACCATGGTTTATTCCTACGTACTTCCGAGTGTCCCAATTTTTCTTTTGCTCAAATTTTAATGCTATCTCTAATTTCAATCTATGTATCCTCAACACTAGTGCACTCTGAATCTTCTAAAGCCGAGAATCTATTCGAAACTTCAATCCGGTATTCCTCTCTTACCTGGCTCTCTTCTAATTTCTTTAAATTAAATTTCTCCGTTTTCAGACATTGAATATTTCCTTTATTCAACGATAGTCCCTCTCTTATTATCACTGTTCCAGATAGTGATCAGGTCAAATTATCCCCTCTAAACGACCAAACACATCAATTATGCTAGATTTTCTTCTTCTATCTACTAAAACGTGATCGATTTGATTATGTGTTTTTCCGTCTGATGCTGTCCAAGTAATTTATGAATGTCGCGATGTAGAAATTTTGTACTCTTGACGATAAGGTTTTTGGATGTTGCAAAGTTTACGAGTCTAACACCGTTGTCATTACTTTCCTTATGCAGACTCGTTCTCTATAATCGGTTTGAAAATATCTTCTCGTCCTACCTTCGCATTGAAATCCCCTAATAGAATTTTCTATAGTATCGCGGGAATTGGTCAAATATCCGTTCCACTTCTTCGTAAAAACTGTCTTTTATATCATCATTCTTATCTTCTGTTGGGGTATGTACATTTGAAACAATAATATCACGTCATCGACCCTTAAGAGTAATAAAAGAAAGTCTGTCAGTAACAAATTCAACCCGCTTAATTGCTGATACAGTAGAGCGTCGATTATCCGAAGTAATTGGGGGACATGGGTGTTCGGAAAACTGGTTTGTTCGGATAATCGAACTGTACATGTTTATTTGCCATGCGCGGAGCGGCACACCTCAACTATAAGCTGGCGCAGCTGTTGCTGTGAACAGCTTTGATACTGCAGCTACTTCTACAGCCAGTGCCAAACCGACAGAAGTGTGCTGATTGTTGAAACACAGCGACTGGCGGCTTGGCCGGTCAGCAGCGCCTTATGAAGGCCCCATTAGAAGCAATGTTCCGCCAGCGGTGGCTCAGTGCGGCGACTACTGTGGGAAACTTGGTTTGGGAGTGAGGGGGATGATGGACGGTAGGGTGGGAGAGTAACAGGTGCGAGCGAGTACACAGTTCGGTTAAGCGGTCGTTCGGTTGACCGACGTTCGGATAATCGACGCTCTGCTGTATTAATCATTGGTGAACGAAAAACCCGGTTCCTAACTGGGGATTTTTATTTCCTTCCCCGTAAAAGAACTTAAAATTTCCGGAATTCACAGTTCCATTTCCTTACCACCTAACTTCCTGAACTCCTACTAGGTCCATCCTGAATTTTTCTAACTTGCTCGTTACGGAGTTTAACGCGCCTACCCTATATGACTTTTAATATTCCATGTTGCAAATCTCATGTCCATTTTCTTTTGCTGAGGTCGTGCCAAGTTATTGTCCGAGACTTCTGTGAATGTTCTGAACAAGTTTTTTTTTTTTTTTTTTTTTTTTTTTTTTTTTTTTTTTTTTACAGGATGAGGTTGGTAGCCTTGCCCAAATTCCCAAGCTCCAGAACCGCCCGTTGTCGTCTGTCCGCGATTGCTTTCACAGCTAACCTCTATATCTAGAGGCCTTCTCCTTGATCCGCAACCTGAAGACGCGCCTTGTCTCAGTGACAGGAACCTCCACATTACAGAATGACACAAGTATAATATCATCTCAAATAACACACACACATACCCCTATATGTATATATATGGGGGGGGGTATGTGTGTGTGTTACTTTGGGATGATATTATACTTGTGTCATGAAACACTGATACCAGACACTGTATAGAAACGTTAGGCACCGACGTATTGAAATTTATTAAATAAGGAGAAATAATCAATTCTTTTCCTGTTCTAATTCAAACTAAGTATTTTGATATTACACTTTCACAATGAAATTTGGAAATAAAATACCGCATCCGTATAAGCATATTCGCGTGCAATCGTCAATAATGTGGAAGTTTTCGGCAAGTTTAAGAAATCGTCTAGAGATGTTTCTGCCATTTGATCTCAAGAAATAACGTATTATCCTTCTTTGAGAAAACATAACAATAACACATTACTTTAATAGTTGCGTAACGGCAACAAGTTTCATTTTTAGAAGGAATTTACCCCCAAAATGCCATAGTTCATCTATAACAGAACAATGTTGCTATAGGTTCCAAACTTTATAGCCAGCCTGTACCACGACATAAAGTAACGCTGTATGTAATTGTTTTTTTTTCAATGAACTCTTATTGATATAGGTATGTACTGTGTATACAAGTGCATAGGTATATGAAAGCAGGATACAAATGTTCTTCAAGTGCGGCTGTGCGAAAAGAATTTGTGAGATTTATGTGGAAACTGTCCCGGTGTTGTCCGCTAGTTTCGACGCTTCAGCATATGACCTTTGATCTTTAAGTTACCTAAAGTTTGCAGGAATCAACTTCTCTTGTAACCCAAGTGGAAGTTGTCGTACAATTTCGGTATTTTCTTTACGTCTTTTTCTACAGGACTAGGTACTATATAACGATTTGCTTTTTTGTAATTCTAATTCTCTTTTTTTCCTCTTTTATTTTTTCTTCTCTGAAAATATTTCATTCTAATGACATACACTTAAGTTATAGTTATAGGGAATCTGTTACTAAGCCAAACTTATGTCACTTTTAATAAACGTGTAGAGAACTTGATGAGTTATGACTAGTGGTTTCAAGATTTTGCAGGAAAAAAGAGAAGACACAAATACCTACCTTGCAAACCGTCACCACCACACACAGAAGGATCTGTTTGATTCTTATTCATTCAGTTTGACAGTTCAGTCACTCAAGACTATTTTTTACCTTTTACGTGAATTTTACCATACGTGATGGTGACATTTAAGATGTGTGTAGAGATTGTTTAGTAACATACTGTCCAACGTTTCGTTTCCTGAGTTATATGTACAAAGAGAAAATATGTTAATCCATTTTATCTTAACTACCAATCAAAAGACGCGAATTTTAAGTAGGATATTCCATAGTACTTAATGAATGATATGATTGTGACATCACGTGATATAAACATGGTTCATGGGGAAATACGCGTAGACGATATAACTTCTGTTATTGTTCTGAAGCATGAACGAATATGTTAAGAAATTCACCAACGTAATAAATGGATGCAATCAGTCATACAATGCTAGAATTTTTGGTAGGTATCCGCCCAACTATTTTTAAAAATAAAACGTATACCCACCCCATATACGCTTATTTTTCCATAAATTTAAGGTGAGCATACTCTGGACTGTAAAAATTTAAGTGATATAGCAGTATACTTCCGTTTACACCCCATCACATCCCTGGATGCAACTTACATGTGAAAATGAAATGAAATCTTTAAGTTTTAAGTCCAAGCTTATGCCGTTTAGGCTAAAGGAGACGGTGATGATGAGAGATGAATGAAAATGGTGGAATGAAGAAAGTGGGAGGAAAGGGAGAACCCTGAGAAAACCCACGAGCACGGTGTTTGTCCACCACAAAGTCCACACGGCGCGATCTGGGATCGAACCAGGGACCCCAAGCACCGGAGGTGAACGCTCTACCACTGAAGCACCGCGCCCCCAACTTACATGTGTTCCTGAAAACCTGTCTACCATGCAATACCTGGACACTGTCTGCTGGGGAACAGTGACGATTAAAGTGCCAATCAGCTATATCCCCAATCAGCCAGAATCAGTTCCTGGTAGAACTATAGGGAGGGCAGGGCTCCTGCTCAGTAGTGGCTTGTTGGTATAAACTAAAATATTGTGTAGTATTGGTCCACAATCATTTTGAGCTATCAAACATTCAAAACTGTTTTTTAATAGAGTACTATCCCAAAAATACCAACTTAGTTTAGCACTAGAAAAAAATAGTTTATTATAATGAGTGTGGGATATAATGTTCGTTATAAAATTATATTGCATTGTTTTATGGTAGATGTACACCATATGTATGGGTTCTCCCGATTCCTCCCGCTTTTTTCACTCTGCTCGCTCATTATCATCTTCGTCTCCCTTAGCCTCGGAGCATAATCGTGAGACGCTAAACTATATATATATGCGTTCCTTTAAATGAAACAAAGGCAAGGCAATATTAGGTTTTTCTTAGGTTCGGGTATGGAAATATTTCTTCCACGTTTCTTGATCTTCAGCTTCCTCTTTTGACTTCCAATATTTTCCTCTATTTTTCAAATTATCGATCAGTTATTATCTTCTTCTTCAAACTCCTCGCTTTTTCCCCATCTCCCCCTCTACGGCGTTGCGAAGAAGACAATTTGCTCGCAAGAAGTGTTTAATACAATTGGCCTTCCTAAAAGCGTCTTCTTTTTCACTACTCCTTTTTATAACATCATCGTTTGTCACTCTCCGTCTATTTTATATTTATTCCCTTCTAACATTACATTACATAAGCTTTCTAAATATTTCTTCTCTAACTTCAGTAGTGTCCAATCCACTCTCCGATCCACACAGTACAATACTCCATATATAGAACTTGACCAACTTCTTCCTTAGTTCAATGTTAAACCTGCTAGTTAGGAGTTATTTCTTTCTTATTGAAAGCTTCTTTAGCTACAGCAGTTCTTGAACTAATACCTTTGGTGCGTAAGCGTATATCATAAAATAAAGAAAAACTTTCCAGATATTTTAACTGATCGACTTATTCAAGCTCTCTTTGTTTTATCTCTGATCCCTAAGGATGTATTCTCAAGGAATATTCTCATACTTTTTGATTTTTCCATGTTGATTCCCATTCTACATATATTGTTTCCCAGTGTCAACTATTTTACACATCATCTCTTATAGTCTTTCTTTGGTTCTTTCTATAATAGCTATGTTATCTGCACACCTCACTCGTTAATGATCTGTCCTCCAATCTTCAGATCTCCAACTCCCATTAATGCTTCCTTTCTTACGCATTCACTCTAAACGTTGAATAATTGGTGTGACATACAACATCCTTGTCTTACTCCTCTCCCAACTTCCACATTATTGGTATCTCCTTCATTCAAGCGCAACTTCACTCTCTGTCCTGTATAGGTTGCAAGTGAGTCAACGATCTCTCCTCTTAGCCCCTGTTTCTTAAATTATATTCAGAAGTTTGAAAGTACTTCACTTCCAAATTGACCCGGTCAAAGATTTTTGTCAGTAGACGAAGCACAAAACACAACTCTTCCGTTAGGTGAAGAATTTGTTCTGATATAATTCTCATTATTCCAATAGCATCTCTTGTGTCTTTCCCTTTCCAGAATCTAAATTGGTTTTCCTCCAACGTCTATCTTACTTTCGAACCGCCTATTCATATGAGCGTAATAATGCTTCTATGATCACTGCAATTCTTTGCCCGCTTTTTCTCAGGTAATTGAACCATCGTAATATCTAGAAAATCTTCTTGCCATTCTCCTCTCAGGTCTGTTAATAAGCTAAATCAGTACTTTTATTGCATTATTTCCTAATTTTTGGGCCAATTTGCTGCTAAGTCATCGTCTCTAGTAGCCTTTCACCTTTATAAGTCTTGATGGCTTGTTTTATTTAACTTTTTTAATATATTGGGTCCTTTTTTCTTTATCTTCTTCATACACCTCTTTCATGGCTTCGATTGCAATACTTTTTCGGCGGTTCTTCTGTTCATATAGCTCCTTTATGTATTTCCCCAGATCCTAAAGATGATGGTCAGTGACTACGTGACATTGTCGATCTTAGATTCCTGACTTGAGTATACTCCTGTTAGCTTTTCCTCTCAATCCCTGTGCTTTGCGATACGTTACATCATATCTTCTGCGTCGTTGAAGTTTTTTATTCTTCACATTATTTCTTCACGTATATCTTCCATGTACTTCTCTTTGTTCTATCAGCCTTTCTTCTCAGGTTATTATTCACCTTCTGTATTTCTTGATATCCATTGTTCTTTAACCTTCTGCGTTTCTCCATCTTCTTATGTATCGTTTCAATTACTCCGGTTTTCTCAGTGCTCTGTCCATCTTGCCAATATTGTTAAGTGTATCTAGCAGAATATGCTAAACTTTCCCCCAGCTATTTTCTACGTTACCTACCCTATAGCCCATTGGACAGAATTTTCTTCCATTCCTTCTTTCATATTTGTAGTTTATATTTTTTTAATTGTTCGAAATTCCATCCTATTTCTCCTCTCATTTTTCTCTATTCATTTGAACCAGATTTGCATTTCTGCCGCTAGGAGATTGTGGTAAGAACCAATTTCCACTCCTAATAGTATTTTCACGTTCCGTACGTTATTCCTGAAACGTTGCTTGACATGAAAGAAATCAATTTCATAGCGTTTCTTATCTTCTGGACTTTGCCACGTGTACAGTTTGTTTTCTTCTTTTCTTAAACAACATATTCGTCACACTACTGCCTACAAAAGTCGACAAGCATCCAGCCTCGTGCGCTTCTTCTCTCCTGTTGAAGTCTCTCATTCCTATGGCGTTGAATTTATCTCTTCCTCCTGATGCAGTATGTCACTAATCAATTCATATATTATTTTTACTTCATTGTCATCATGATCGGTTGTTGACATATACACTTGTATTAATCGCAATATTCACTGGTTTTATACTTCGGCCTTAACGTCGCACGAATAGAATATTGTGTAATTTTATCTTTTTCTGATCATCACACTTCGTTGAAATCCACTGTGTTTAAATTTATCCAGTTTCCACCTTTAAATTTTCAAGTTTACAGGTTCGTCATAAAGTTCGTACGTTCCAGATTTCTATGCTGAAATGAAAGTTGTAATTTTCTGTTTTGATGATACTCTCTGAGTAGTTCCCACCCAGAGATCCGAACGGGGAACTGTATTTTACTTCCGGAATATTTTATTTTAGGAAGAACCATCATTTTGCTTTTTCTCCTCCTTCGTCTCTCCTGGAAAAATAGTGTGGTAGTATTTCAATTTCCTGTCCACATCTTCATGCTGTCGACCACCTTTGTGTTTCATTTGCCTTTTAAGTTAGTTTTCCATCTTAAGGACAAGAAGGTGCATTGATCTTTAACTGGTCCCCCGCCATTTGAGGTTGACGTTGCACCTGTTAGAGACCCACTCCTTATTCCGGGAGTCAGTCGACCCTCATTTACAAGGAGGTGTAAATTGGGATATTTTACCTTCGTTTAGGATAAGACCCGAATACATTACTCAAACCTCTCCAGCGCTTTAGAAAAACACGAATGTTCCCTCTCAAAATTTTACTGGTCTTTCACTACCCTTCCTAAAAATGATAATAGCTACGCGTCTGCACATCCAATACATCCTCTACATATCAGGCGACCGTGCAGGCTAGGGAACCAGGAGTATTTCTTGTTCATCAAAGAATGCTTGCACATTCCAGGATACATGTATTCGGAGACTGTCCTATTGAAATGTTGTGTCCGAAGTTGTCTGGACGATGGATAGAGCCCTACAATTTCCCTCATGTAGCCGTCACTGGTGAAGCTACTCTCAATGCATAGTAACTGACAACCCATGTTATACCCAATGATGCTCCAAGACATTACACATGTCGTTCAGTGCTATGACGTTCGTCAAAAGTCGCTTGAAGATTGCGTTCTCCACTATAGCTTCTAACATGTATGCGGTCATCACTGTAAGACGGGTTGAAGCGGAACATGCCGGAAAACACAACCATACGTTGCCTATCACGCCAGCGACGGTGTTTATGTTCTCATTGTAGGACGAGGAGTTTTTAATTCTGGATCATTAAAAGGCGACACGAAGGTATGCATCCTCAAACATTTACCGCCATTCCGATTCCATTTCAATTTATTAAAGACTGAGGCTTGAGTCTTATCTTCCAATCTATCTAGTATATAGTTACATTGTCGACAATACGATACAAATTAAAAGTAAAAAGAAAAGAAAAAATACCGAGTATGCAAGAACATTGAAAAATGAACATATTTAAAACAAAACATTTAAAAGTATAAAAGAAAGAAATAATAATAAGAGTAATGAACATGTGTTAGAATACATTCCGAAATAAGTATTGATTTAATTAGTTGCGCTGATAAGTCTAAAACAAGAAATAATTTTTGAGTTGATTTTTAAATATGACTATCGAAGTTGGCTTTCAAATATCTTCCGGAAGATTATTCTACAAATTTAAGGCTCACAGTGTATGAACTTGACACACTGGTAATAAAGAAAACATAACAAACTAGGTATAAGATACTTTTAAATACACTCGATTGTTGTACTCAATAGAGTTAATACTTTGAAATACACTTAACCATGTCGGTCCCAGCGTCCCGCACTTTGGACTAGGGATGCGCACGAGTCGAGTCGAGTCGAGATTTAACCCTGTCTCGACTCGTCTCGAGAAAATGTTGTCTCGACTCGAAAATATGTTTCCGTCTCGATTCGTGTCTCGACTCGACAGTCTCTGTCTCGACTCGACTCGAATTCGAGTCGAGACAAAATATACGAGTTAAAATATACACACACACACATCAGCCAGACCATTATGACGACCTACCTAATTGTTAGTATGTCCACCTTTTGGCACGGATAGCAACGGCGACTCGTCTTGGCATGGTCACAATGTTTCTCGGTGGGGGCGCTGGAGAGAATTGGCACCACATATGCACGCACAGGTCATCCAATTCCCGTAAATTCCGGGGAGGGGGTGATGCGCCCTGACGTCACGTTCAATAACATCCTAGATGTGATCGATTGTGTTCAGATACGAAGAGTTTGGGGGCCAGCACATCACTTGGAACTCGCTCCTGTGTTCCTCGAACCACTGCATCACACTCCTGGTCTTGTGACATGGTGCATTATCTTGTCGACATGGTGCATTATCTACTGTACAAAATATAATAAAAACATCTCTTTCGGATTTCTATCATCCCGCAGTCCAACCCCCAGACGGAAACATAAGAGATAGGCTTTTTGTTTTTAAACAAGATAACGTGCCAAGCGACGACTTTACATTGTGAAGATTATATTAGTGAAAATTAAACGAATATAATTTTACAACTTAATATACATATTACTAAATGTTGAGCTCCCCGTTGCTATGTGGTTAGTGTATACGCCTTTCTCGAACAAGGTTTGATTCATGGTAGGAGCTCATGTGTTTCAAATCCGACGTTAAACTGTACGCTCACGTCTTGTAGAGCTTTGCTCCTGAAAGCGACGCTAAACTATAATCTAATTTAATACTAGTAAATATTAAAATATAATGACTTACCAAGATGACGTCAATTTGGCAGTCATCAAATTCATGTTATACTTAATCCAGTGGATATTAATATAACAATTACAAGACACACACACATATAAATACTCAGAAACAAGCACATACACACGTACACATACACAAATATGAACACTTCAAATCTATTTACATATGGTGGACTGCGCCGCATCAAGCACTGTTACCTTCGTCATAATCTTCTCATGTATCTGCATTATTTGACTCATCTACAGATTTGTTATTTGTACGCATCATTCATTTTAGCATTTTCGGGAGGGTTCAGGGTTCTTTCTTCATTTAAAGAGTCGGTTCTCTGTATTGGAAAGAGAATCAGGGGAGGTAGAGGGAATTTATATTTTATGAATGGATAACATTTTAAGAAATATATACAAAACATGCCGCTTCCGACGCAGCACTGAAGCATTTCTTTTAGCGGCGTATTACTAGTGGTCAAGTTGTAAAGTGAGAAGGGACAGAAACATCCCAGATAACCTAACACACAGCGTTCAGTTGACAATAATAAAACTATGGGTAAGTGAACATCTTGTGCAGAGTCACGTTTTGCTCATTTTTGAACATTTCTGTGAACTCAACAATACAACAACGGGAATACTAACTGGTTTTATTACTCCAACCATCGCTTCAACTACGGTCAGTGAACCATCTAAATTTTCGTTCTCTTTCTGTTCTCCAGAGGGAGGAGTGAAATCAAACTAGATTTTGCCAAGATGCTAAAGTCAAGATGCTAGATGCTAAATGGGAGTGAATTATTTTAGATCTAGCACCAAGACGCTAGATATAGCTTCACTGGCGGGCTTCAATATCTACAGAAGTTTCTGCCATAGCATACAAAGAAACTATAGCACAATAGTTTCGATAACATCTTTGTGGTCCTTTGGTAGGCTACACATCCGGTAAGAAGCTCTATCCTAATTGTAAAATTGGTAGGAGGAAAGGGTTCGTGGCCAAAACAAAAGACTCGTAGCCGACTTGTATAAATAATTGAATTCAAATTTTCAAGTATCCATTTACAAAATGCCCATATCGTGTATGCATGCATTTGCATGCATTATTTAATAAGTAAGCAAATTACACACACAATTAATTGCCAGTGATATACGGTGTTTATTGGTAAAAAACCCTCTCCAAACAATGAACATTAATCTTAGACTGGAGAAATGGTTATCCTTCGTTTTCATTATCATTTGGCCATGAAACAAACGCCTGACAGATATACAACCCCTATATACAACTATGTGATATTGGAATATATAACTCGTAGGGTATGATGCTTTACTTTTTCAAAAATTTCAGTACTTCTAGTGTACCCCTAAAAATGTAATAAAGAACTAATGGCCATGTTTTTTTTAATATTCAATTAGAACTGGACAATTTACACAAAATTTGGAATCGACAAATAAAAACGGAACGTTTCTAGCACTTGTGGGTTCGAGATCTCGTTGTTGAAAGGATTGGAGACAAACATATAAACTGTTCTGTGAGAAGAAACATATACGCGTAAATCTAGTATTTTAATATATAGATAATAATTGGAATAGTTTTATTTTCAAGTGCTATTTTTTAATATTCGCAATATTGAAATTTTTGAATTTATATTTTTCACGTGTTTGAAAATAAAAAAGAGATGTCATTATTAGTAAAATTAACCTAATACAAACATTTTTATTTTTTTCATTTTCCCAATTTTTCTGAAAAGAAATCGAAAGAAACGTTTTTTTTTTTTAAAACAGGTTCAAAATTCCTAGAAATTTGACAACACTAGTTCAGACACACTTGTACTTTGCCCAGCATTAAACTCTGATCTTAGTTCCGACGCAGTTCGCTGCGTGTCCTGTTTTACCAGTCTGCCCAACCTACGACGTCCAACATCTGTAATGAGGTGGGGGCGCCCAACCCCTCGACATTTGGACGTCTTTTCCCCTTGGTTTCGCCACTTGTTGAAGACAATCACCACAGCACTCCTCGAACACCTGACAAGTCCTGCAGTTTCCGAAATTCTCGTGCCGAGTGTTTCTGAATGAGTACTTTCTTCAAAATAATATTAAAAATTATAGAAAAAATTTCGAGACATTCGAGTCGAGTCGAGATTTTTACCAGCTGTCTCGACTCGAAAATTCGAGTCGAGAAATACGTTTGTCTCGACTCGTCTCGAATTTTACAAAGTGTGTCTCGACTCGAATCTCGACTCGAATTTGAGTCGAATCGAGTTGAGATTCGAGACATGTCTCAACTCGTGCGCATCCCTACAGGGGACATAAAATACAACGAAATTATTATTTCTTTACTCATAGATGGATCATCCCCTGTAAACAGTTTTTCAATGTTGCCAGTTTGATTTTAAAGTTGTACAGAAATAATAATTTCGTCATATTTTATGTCCCCTGTGGGGGGACACCGGGACCGACATGATTAATTGATATGGAGGGTAAGATACACGTAATTTTCCCCCAAAATTTTGATAATCAACACCAGTTCATTAGCTTTGAGAGCAAATTCTATTAAAAAACCTGTTCCAAATGATGACAATAATATTCTTCATTTTTAATTTACGTCGTTTGGATATATATTCAAGGCTGGCAAATTTAACTGAAATCCTTATTCAAATATTGGATGGGGTGCTCGATTGACTGATGGAAGTTATTTCGGTAGCGATTTCTGAGCAAAATATTAACTTTTCACGATATTTCAAAGTATGAAAATGACATGGTCTAAAATCACATGATCTTCATGACAATTTTGTTGTACCACGACGGCTAATCCTTCATGGAAATTTTCAGGATGTTCCTCAGTTCATAGTTCCTCAGAAACCATAATTAGGCGGACCTCCATTGTAATGTATTGCACATAAACTACATCTCGGCAAAGGAGTTTTATTTCCAAGATCTGGAATATCCATTAATTAGAGAATTTTTCATGCTGGACAATTAAGAAAACTGTAAACAAATTCTTAGTAAAGCAGATTCCATCACCAAAATGCAATAAACATATACTGTATTTTTTTCTTATCAGACAATATGAGACAGAATTCTTATTTTGCATTAAGGTTAGTAGATAGATCTCGTCTATCTGAAGTTCAGATCAGAACTATTTTATTTACCGGGGATCGAACTCAAAGTTTTAGATGTGTTACAACTACATAGAGCTAAACAAAATACAGGACAACTGAAAATGAATGTACAAAAATAAGTTATTTGTTACTGCTATAATGAATTGATTGTGGAAATACTGGAAGTACGAATACTGATTGTGGAAGTACGAATACTCGTAACATAAAAGGTAAACTCTCGATTTTTTTTAAATGGGAATTCATCCTCAATTACAGATATTTCATGTGGGCACTTTTGTGATAAGGCAGCTGTCTAAAGGACAGAATTGTTCTTGCTATAGCCGTGCTTGATTGTGCTTTTTTCCGCTTGCACTAGTAACCTGTCTTCTCAAACTGTTTCGCCTAACTTGCGCTTGTGCAGTATTTTTAAAATCTAATTTAGTCTGGAATATCTCTGAACAATGGTTACCATGGTGGCTATTTCATAAACGGTGTCACACACACACACACACAAATGTTTTAAAAAATAATTTATATAACTTATCCAATAATATCTCAAGACACACATTGGTATTTGAAATTTTCCAGTGGCTGTCAGGTCCTCCTGTTAGAAAGCCCTGAGAGTGAACCAAACTGTTTCACTCGATGCATCCCCTGGCACTTTCCTATGTTATTTTTTGTTTCATTCTTTTATCTCCAGCCGCTTTTGATTTATAAATACTGGGCGAGGTTACAGAATCACCCTGTATATATACGTCAACCATGTAGTGGGGTCCCTGGTTCGATCCCACTCCTGCCAAGTGGTCTTCGTGGTGAACAATCATTATGTACGTGGGCTTTCTTGGATTTCTCCTGTTTTCTCTCACTTTTGTCATTCCACTATTATCATCTATCTAATCTTCACCGTCTCCCTTAGCCTCCGTGCATAATCATGAGGCGTTAAAGTAAAAATAAACATATAACATATCTCGTCTGGGTGTCTTCCCACTTGCGACAGTCCTATTAGCGACAGGAACGGTATATTCGAAGAAATTATTACACAAGTTACAAATGTCTCGCAGGACTTTACAGTTCGTCTAGTTATAAGGGATTATTTCAGATTGCTTCACGACAAGCTTTTATGTATAAGTCAAAACAAGGGAGGAAGGCAAATTAAGCAATTAGTTTACGTTTCAGTAGCTTACAATAGGGGGATGGTAGTTTAAAGAGTTTGTTTACCTTTTGGATTGTTTTACCTTTAGGAATATACTTTTCATGGAAATATCCCTGTTGTCTCGTTAAGTTATTTGATATGTTTTATGTCAAGCCTAACTCAAAATTAAAATAAGTTTTATTTGCACTCTCAGTAGAGGAAAAATATATTTGACGAACAGTATCACTGGCACGTACATATTTCATACCAAGGTTGTTCGAGCGCTAATAACGCCAGAGACAAACATATTTTACGAGATGGAATCATATCATCTTCCATCATCTCAATGTAAATGAATCGGTCGCTCATAGGAAGATAACAGTTCCTGTCGCTAATAGGACTGTCGCTTCTGGGACTAATTCCTCGTCTGCTCCCAAGGTCTCACCCCGCACTATCACGTGATCTCACCGATTTTCCCTTGCCCCGAACCAGAACAGATTCCATTTTTGCTTGGGGTGACAATCTAGCATAAGTTGGTGCAGGCTTAAAGTGGATAATAATTTGCAAATATAACAAGCTTTCATATATAAAAAAAGAACATTAAAATTGGATAATTTAGAGCTGAAATATTGCCAGTTTTAAGAATACACAAGGGCGCCATATTGAAAAGCTACCGTTGCAAGTTGAACTCATGATTTTTTTGACTTACTCATGCATCAATACATCTCTATAGTTCGAAGGAAATCTGGTATCCCCAAATTATACTCATCTTACCTATACTGGTCTATAGACTAAAAGGTGAGGACTCTACCACTCAATCTAGCGGTTCCGCATAATCGGGATTGTTTAATGTTAAGTTCATTCCAAAAATGTAAATTCATTTTGGGTGATAGATGTGTAAAAGAGGAAGAGATTTTTATAGTGTTTTTTAAATTAAAGTAGTTGGATAAACTTCTGAACAAAAAAAAAATCCAAAGTAACTCTATGTCCAACTTGGAACTGAGCAATAGAATTCATATTAATAAACTGAGAAACATATCGTTCAATTTGGTCTTACAGACCAACAATTCCTTCCTTGAAACACACACACCCATTAAAATTCGCTCATTTAGAGAGTTCCATTGAAACATTTAAAATGGAACATTAGCTCACGTTTCCTTGTCTATAGATTCCACCTCGAATATTTTCCCGCTCTTCCCAGAATAAATTAAGTTGACTCCAATGACTCTTCTGGATTCTGGAAGCTAATAATTTTGCAGCCATGACTCATTCAAACCATAAGGTGTGACTCATGTTGTATCCACATTCTCATTGCCTATCAGACACGTATAGCATTTAAAATACTTGCTTGCTGGTTTGCATGAGGTTTATTTGCTTGCAAACAAATGAGATACACCAAAGCTACAACTCTTTTTCTGTGAATCAGCTTCACATTATTTATTTTATCCGGACATGGGATGGGCACTAAATATGTACAGACATGGGTTTGATGATACCGAGCTTAGTTGATTACATAGTTTTCCTAATAGTTTTAGAGGAATGCTGATTGGAGTCTATGATAATACAGCTGTTAGTAGAATTACAAGATACATACATTATATAAAAAGGCTTATGGTGCCATAAAGCCTTAAACCATTAGGCGATAAGATTAAACTTAGGTTTAAATGTCACTTTTGAAAAAAATGTCTTACGAGTGAAGAGAAGGAAGTTTTCTCACATATAACTTTTATTACATGCATTATTCAAACATAAATCATCAGTGTTATCATAATCTCATCACTACATCATCACAATCATCATCATAATAAACATGCTGAAGGCAATAGAGGACACAGTAGCTCAGTGGCAGGGCGTTCACTTTTAGTACAAGGAATTCCCGGTTCGATCCCAGACTATGTCAGCTTGTGGTGGACAAAATCATGTCCGTAGGTTTTCTCAAGTTTTTTCCGTCTTCTCATAGTTTTTCTGATAGCCTCCTGTCTCCCCATAGTTTCAGACATTCTTCATCGACCAGTTTACTACCATTCATCATCCGTTTCTTTTTGCATATAAGGTATAACTGTAGACTAAAAGTAAAGATTTTATTCCGTTTTTATTGGTGGTAGATAATTTACGCTATACATTTTCCAATGCATTATAATGCTCGCTAACTGTTTCGTATTCATATATGAAGTAGAATCATTGTTATCTATCAGCTGTAATATTCTTATTCTCCCTCTTAATCCTTCTACCATTCCTTCCATCAAGTGGAAGAAACAATGGGTTATTATAGCGTTCACCTATGGCACAATAGTCGCTAATTTGTTCTTAGATCATATAAGCTTGTGATAAATACCGTGAGTTTTCTTGCGGTTTTCCCATTTTCTAAAGCCAATTTTGTTGAATGCTTTTTCTTTATCATTATCGGACACTTGATTTTTCACTCATCTCTTTATTTCTCACACGTTTCCTTCCAAGATGTGACCACAAAAAAGATATCTTCATTTTTATCTACAGAGAGTCAAATATTTCTCTAAAATGTATTTTAAAATTTAGATGATCATGCTTATACTGTATGAAGACTAGCAAATGCTGCCACATACGAACATGGACAATATTTTGCGCTCTTCCTTCTATGTATTTCATATACAATTC
The DNA here is from genome assembly GCF_964235325.1 of Thermobia domestica. Classification (NCBI taxonomy): domain Eukaryota; kingdom Metazoa; phylum Arthropoda; class Insecta; order Zygentoma; family Lepismatidae; genus Thermobia; species Thermobia domestica. The sequence continues at coordinate 101,462,697 of NC_137455.1, forward strand.
GTCTGAACTCAAAGTATCGCATAAAACTCATGTAATGCGTTGAACCAACCCCTCCTCTTTTCTTTCCTTTCTAGGTCAAGTATTTAAAAAAAACAAAAAAAAACTCCAGCTACCAAATTTAATGTCTCTAACCTTAAGAGATCCTGAGATACAAGCAAACTATTATAATAAATTTCTTAATCTCTTTTCTTTTTCCACACTCTTTCCTTCCCTTCTAGATCAATTATTAAAAAAAAAGAAAACATTGTAACAATTTTAATACAAATCTTCACGTCTCTTACCTTCAATGATTCCTTGGTATGGACATTTTAATGTAATAATTTCCATTCATATTTCCCCCTTCTTTTGTCGATTTTCCAAAAACCCTTCCTTAGTGGTACCTTACGTCACAAATTCTATGTATTGTCCAAATTTTGAAATTTCTACCTTAAGCAGTTTGGCTTCGGCGTTGAACATGTTTCAACGTCCTATTGATCAATTTGTGTTCTGTACTTTTATATAATACCTGAAAATAGCTAATTATCTTACCCATTCTTAGGCTAAAGCACACACTATACGGAAATAAAATATTTTACTTCCAATACAATACCGTAGGATAAGAGTAGGATAAAAAGAATATAGTTAGAATCGCAAATAACGTAAATCTTAATTTAGAAAAGGAAAATTAGTACTTACCATTGCCCTGAATTGTTACTAGGCAGTTTTGATATACTCCTGATACAGGGCTACCAAATTTTATGGAACTAAAAAGAAAGAATCCCATTTCAAGTATTGGAATTAGAAACGAAACGCTCTACGAAAGGATTTGTGCAAACATTAATTATGTTGACACATCACTAAGACTACAGATTTATTAGTGCGATGAATAAATGTACACTCGTATAAAACAAAATTACTGTTTAGTCTTGGATATTCCAGGTCTTGCAGCTGGGTATTTTTCACCTGATCCAATTTTCTTCAAATAGGTTCGATGTATTATTGGCTTCATTTCTCATTTTGAATAATTCTAACAAGGGTATATACAGATAATAAAACACATCATAGCGCTTGAGATTGTTAAGGATTAAGTCTTTGGGATAACGGTTCATTCACCCTTCACGAGAAAAAAAAGAGTTAAGCCGTGGGATTTATCGCTCAATATGGCAACTTTTTTCATGCGGAACAGAAAGATAAAACACGAGAAGTCGTATGACGTCATCAATAGTACCAACCTCAAAACACGACAGTCCACTAGTCGTTTAAATATGTGGCTGATTCTGTTCGGTACACACGGAAAAGAACGTATTTGACAGTTGACCAATTTTCTTTTGTCAAAAACTCGGGAACAAATGAATTAATTTGTATGTTTCTGTTATTATCCTTAGAAAAGTTATAATTTGATAACTTGCCAAAATCGGTATTCTAATAGGTTAATTTATTGTTGAGTTATTAGAAAAAGAAATTTTGTCAGGTGAAAAACACTTTCTTCCATGACTGTACATGCGCACGGGAGCTTATTTAGATTACTTGTAATAAATAACTTTGCTATGACTATTTTTCGTTTAAAACATGGATATATTACGTACCATATTTTAAAAAGTTTTCCGGGCTCGTTTCTCAAGAAGAGAAAAAGATGACATATCCGGAGAAAAGAAGAGCTTTGATACCCCTGTCCTAATATAATTTTCAATCCAGTATTTCCTTGCATCTTTAATGAAGCGCTTTTAAACGAACTTCCTGTCCATTTATAATAACAATAAGTAATTCTATGAAAGATAATTGGTTCAAATACATACAAATCCTTTTCTGTTATCTGGACCTCTGAAAGGTGTCATTTTAAATCATATATGCAACACTTTCGAATTATAAACAAAAGCTTCAGTATTTGCACTAAATCACTCAGAGTTGATTGGGGCGCCACGGTGAAAAAAAAATCTGCGTTCCTAAACTCTAGGCTTAAGTACAAAAAATAATTTTATTATTTTGTAATTATGGAGTCCTATGTACACTCAGATCCAAAATTATTGTCGATGTCTATAAATATGTTATTGTAAGAATATAATTCGATAACGAATTCGCCCGGTATTTTTTATAATGTTAGTATGTGTATAATCGACAAAGACATGTATGTGGGAAAATTTCATGTCAAAATAAGAACAACACAACGAAAATAAAACTTTCTTGTCCATTTAGTAACATTTTGTTTTACTCATTCTAATTTTTGTATTTATAATTCTTTTCCTATGAAATTTACCATAAATATACATTTCTCGATTATACACAAAGTATCAGTATTAAAAGTACCCTGCAAAATCATTATCAAATTATATTCTTACAAGAAGACAGTTATAGATATGCGACAATCATTTTGGACATGAGTGTATATTTCTGAAGGGAGGGGGGGATCATTGAGGACTAGTGTATCTTTTAAATAAAATTGTCTATTAATTCCATTGTTTACGCTTATCCAAATTCATTTATTTGTCCCAATGTAATAAAATTCAAACACATTTCTTTCAACTATAGATGAGACTATATTTGTACTCATTCTTGCACAATTAAAACAAAGACTGCAATTAATTTCTGATTGCAATTTATTTCTTGTGTACGATCAAATACATAGTACGTTAGGAAACTAATCTCTTAAAGCTAACTTTCGTTCAAAACGGCTTTTTATTTTTAGACATTACAAATTGACAGGAAATAACTAATTTTTCAATCCTTGACTGCTTTGTAAGCACTGAACGGAATATCTGTACTAGATGACCTTCAATCGAAATGTGTTTTTTTTTTTTTTTTTAATTTTAGTTTAGAAATCTTGTCAATTTAAAATTTATATGTTATAAAGTAAAATAAATCAAATAACTTCAACGTAACACGAGATCAGATACACAAATGCAATATTTGAAGATTTACCGTATATGTGTTGGGTTTTAACAAGCAATCATTTTAGGTACAAGATAGGAGGAGTGGTAGCTTTTGTCATCAAGTGAAAATAATACACGGAAAGAAGGCATTTCTGTTGAATTTTCTAAGATCCTAAATCCTCTCATCTCTATTAAAATAAACATTTCTATCACATTAAATATATGGCAGAAAGAAAACAACCAGAGCATCTTTTGATGAATTTCAATATTGAGAATTATAGATCTAACATTAAATATTTTATGTATGAAATTATTGTAGATTAGTGTATACTTTGTTCGTACCTTTATTCAATTGTGAACATGTTATTGATTTAGGATTTAGATTTCTGGGCTTTCGGCATCTATAGCCACTTAGCCTGTCACGTACGAGGAATGACGTCCCTCGGCGAGCACACTATCCGGGGAAAAGAAAGGAAGAAAGGATTGGGGAAGGAAGGAAGCGGCCTGGGACCTATAAGTTAGGTATCACCCCGGCATTCGCCTGGTGTGAATGAGGAAAACCTGTATCAGAATGGCTGGCCTGAAAAAGTTTTTAACACTTTTTCGACCGAGTGCCCTCACCAGGGATCGAACCCGGGACCGCTGAACATATTATTGAGAGGACAAGAACAATTTACATTCGATTGTATTCGATTGTTTCGGGTTCGAATCTCGCAGCAGGGTATTCTAATTTGGACGATTGTATGATTTTCCCGAGTATAGTCAGATTGAATATCGTGATACGATATACGTACTTTTAATAAACGAACTCCAAATCAAGCGTTCATATAGCTTTCACTCCAAATTCTTTTCCGTTAATTTCTTTGTACTCTCATTGTTAAAGCTTCTAGAGCAAGGTTTCTCAACCTGGGGGTGGCGAAGATAAGCAGAAGAGATAAATGTCATTAGAATATAATACCGGGAAATATTATTTTGAATTTTGTTCGGATAGGCATATTTTTATTTTCATACATACTGTTACGAACAACAAAAAATAGGTCTACTAAACATTGTCAACCGATGCAGAGTTGTTTAAAATTCAAATCAGAAATTATAAGGGGGTCGCTGGCAAGAAAATGGGATAAAATGGAGGTCGTAATAGGAATTAGGTTGAGAACCACTGTTCTAGAGTGAACTTTAAAACTAGTTTTATCCTGAACTTCATTAATAAATAGATAAATAGATAATGTAAATAGGTAATATCACTGAAATGAAAAATAGTAATTTTTCTATTAGTGAGAAACTGTTAAGGAAAACAACGTTCTAAGTAGAATAAAAGACAAAATACTGCTATTGATAGTTCAGTGTACCTGCAACATTCATAATATTTACTTTGTTTGCAATGTCAGCATGGTGTCGCTAAAGAATATTTCTCTTAACAGAGTCCATCCAATGTCATGCTAACTATTTGAACGTACTCATCTCCACATGAGTACTTTTAGCACACGTTCCGCAAGCTTCACCACGGTTTTATGATACGCAAAGAAGTTTATTAACCTAACAACTGTAACTCACAAGAAGTGCCTAACAACAAAAGTAAAAAAGAAAGAGCTTAGAAGGTTTAATCACCTTACATAATGTAACAAATCGTTTATTTACTTTCATTTCTCAGAAGATTCGTTTCGGTATATCAATTACCACCACATGCATGGGGACGTCACGTAAATCACACATTTAGGTTTCTAATGTACACAATTATAAGTTTGATTTGTAGTAAATATGAGAAGTTATTGTACTTCAGTCAGCGACTTCCCAGCAAGAATCTCTAACTAAGAAGACTAAATATGAAAGGAAAACAATGCTGAATCCAGGTGTTCTTTCTCCTCTTGAGTTGATTGATTGATTGTAGTTTAACGCCCCTTTTCAGCACCGATGCTATGTGTGTTGGGACATACTACTTAAAGTGGGATCCGAAAAATCATTCATCTTCTTTTCATCCAAGGGAAATGCCCTCACCGGAGATTGAACCCTGTGATCACGAACACAGAAAGAATAGGTTTGGCTATAGATATTTTTTCCCTTCTAGTAGCAAAGAGTAAGAAAAATAGTTTCACATTATTTCAGAAATATCAGCTTGTATATATATATATATATATATATATATACAATTATATAAATTTTCTCGGGACAGGAAGGTCATGTATGAGGTTTGTACTAAAACAGATTTAGGAATTTGTCAGGATTTGTCAGTCAATATCAATAGAATTGGGGTTTTAACATGTTCATTTGAAAATTTTTGCTTGATAGTGCTAAGCTTATATGAGCTATCAGAATTCAGAGAGAACTAATTACATTTCCCTTATGGAAACAGTGGCAATTTGCTCCTATAATATACAAGAGTAGAAGGGGGTGACTCATCTCATCGCCCAGGCAATGCAACTAAGGGTAGAAACATAAAATTTGGAAATAGTACTTGTTTTGTCATGGCGGTAAGGGATAAGGAAGGGTTTTTGGAAATACTTATTCTAAAGGGGGTAAAGGGGGGTTCAAAATTTCCCCTAAGAATAATGTATCTCATGAATCCATGGCGTTAGAAAAATAGAAATCGGAATATGAACTTTTTATTAAAAATAAGGGAAAAACGTGTTTCAGCCTTTTCAAAAATTGCGCTTCAAAGGGGGAAAAGAGGGACATTTATTAAATTCTCAAACTTCCCTTTGTTTACTCAGAAAGAACCGAATGTAAAGATTCGCTTAAGTTGGAGATCTGAAATTCGGTATACAGACTTTTAATTAAAAATAAGGATATACGTATTTAAACGTTTCTGATTATTTCACAGCAACAGGGATAAATAGGTCAATTTCAACCATATTGAAATTTGCCTTGATTTATTCACAAAGTTCCGAATCTGAGGATTCGCTTAACCTGGAAATGTAAAATTTGGTATAAACTCTTGAGTAAAAATAAAGGAATACGTGTTTGAGCATTTTCAAAAAATCTGCTTCTAAGGGGAAATAGTTTGAGAAAATTTCCAATGTGAGGATTCGCTTAAGTTAAAGGTTAATAGAAGAATAAGGTAGAGTCTGTTTGAAATCTAAACTCATATTAAAGATTTATTAGGTATATTCGTTATCTCTTACTGTTTTTGTCTATTGAGGTTAATATTGAAACCGCAAGCGATAATTGATAATTAATATCTAACACTTCTAGTTGCAATAGGGGAATAAATCAGAAGTGAAACATTCTTGCGGAACTGAATCCATATTTTTTAAAAAAGAACTTTTGATACAGGATCAATTGCTAAACAGCTTGTTACTATGTATTACCATTTTGTTCAGTGGCGATTAATGTTGAAACAGGAATTGATTGTTTGCTACCACTTCAAGTTTGAATATAGCGTTAACATAGGAGATAGAACATACTCTCTGGATGCTGAATCTGTATGAAAAAAACAGCTTTTCGATATTTCATGCTCTATGGAAATAAGTATTAAGACCGGAAATAAGTATTGAGACCGGAAATACTACTTTTGGTACCGGTATGGGTAAATTTTAACTACTTTTGGTTTGGTTGAGTGTTATGGATAGTATACTTCTTTCAGACGCTGACTCGATTGCAGAAACTGCTTACAGCTGTTTTATGTGGCGATTAACGTTAAAACCGGAAATGATCTTCTCACTTGAATTTAAGGTTAGCAGGAAGATGGGACATGTTTTTCGAACGCTGAATCGATTGAACAAATAAAATGCTTTACGATATTTATTACCGTATTTGCTCTATGGAAATCAATGTTGAAACCGGAAGTAGTAGTAAATGTCAACCAATTCTGGTTTTGGTAGTATTGCAGGCGGTTCTGGCACATTATCTTGAGTCATAGAAACGATTGCAACTAAACGCTTCTTGCTTTCTCTTACCGTTTTTGTTCTATGGCAACTGACATTTAACACTATTGTTTATTTATAGCACTTCCGGTTTGAATAGCGATAGCGTTAAGAGAGGAGATGGAACATACTCTTAGGACGCTGGATCGATTGCCAGAAACCGCTTCTCGATACCTGTTACCATATTTGCTCAACAGAGTTACCACTGTTGAAAACAGAAGTACTAGTAAATTTGATTCACTTTCGCTTAGGGTAAAGTGTTGAGGGCGGTGATATGTTCTCTTGACACACTGAATCGATTGCAGAAAAAACACTTGCCATTGTGTATTACTTTTTTTTATTTCTATGGCGATAAACGTTGAAACCGGAAATGGTTTATTTCTACCACTTCTGGTTTGAATAAAGGGTTAACGGAGGTGATGGAACTTATTCTTGAGACGCTAATCGATTACGAAAAATCACATCTCGATATCTGTTAGTGCTTTTGCTTTCATAGCTGTCGACAGATTGATGAACAGACGGACGGACATATCCATTGTGTAAGATTTCCGAAATATATACATAGTATAGTTTGGAAGCCTAAAAATCAGATTTCATAGGCAGTTTTAAATGATGGTTGGATAAATCCTAATTGTCCTAGCCTAGACACACGAAACAAGAAGCAAGATGGGTAGAATAGAACAAAGGTTTACATAATACAATATGAACATATTTAAATTACCCACCGCTGTATGATTATTTTTATTTATCTATTTAATTTTAATTTGCCTGGCTCATAATTTATTATATATTGATCATCACTGGTCTAGACAATTTTTGCTTTGAAGGGATAAATTAAGATATGTTCAACATAATATTCAACTATAAATACTGTATAACTATACATTAAAGAATTTTTGTGTTAATTTAACATAGTGGGTCTGTGTCATCTTAGTTATGTTAAATTTTGAGACATATCTGACGTTATTTCAAGTACACCCCACTTTGGAGAAAAGTGTTAAAATAACAGTGACAAAGTCAACCACCTTATGTGATGAGCAGTCATTTTAGTATGTTGTTAGCAAAACAACTACTTTTACGAAAAATCTTTCTTATTAAACGGACATGGCTCTTATGAGTATAATAAAGTGTGGTATAAATTATTGATAAGTGTTACGAAGAACGATGCTACGGAAAGGAACACAATGAGCATATGAACAACAGTTAGCAGCACTTCTATTCGTGTAAATGTTGTCAGAAAATTAATACGCTTACAAAATTATTTGCGTGAGAGATTAAATGAAATATAATACGTTGTTTATTACGTGATATAAATGTCAAATATGCCGCGTGAAGCTCTTTTTCATGGAAAAAAACTATTACAAATTCTCAGTATCAATTTATGGATATTTATAACTTTCCTCCCAGGCAATGTATACAGTTCAAATTACAGCCAACACGAGTGTAACTATCTGATACACAAGATTTTAGGTGGCTGTGATACCTTTACTAATTTATTGTTCTTCGCAAATAATAAGTTTCGTTCAACAGTGACAAAGAATAGTTATTAATATTAATAAACCAATGGCTTGCTTTCTCTGTCGTAGCTGGGATGTTACTAACAAGACATTGTGTGTGTATAGAAACATTATCGTGCCGTTGTTCCTATTTCTATATTCCTTCGTTCGTTCATCTAGTTCTCAATAACACCGCCGCTGTACTATTTTCACACCGCTCAACATCCTTTCTGTGTCAAATCAGCAGCCATTAAACGAACACTCCTTCTACGGTCTGCTTGCAAAGTTTTTTTTTTTTCCCACACGAGTCACATTTTCGTCGTTTGACATGAGGTTGACGGGCGTCCAGCGCAGCCTTTGTCGTCGATCTCTTAATAAACTCTCATCCTCGAAGGCCCGTTGAACCATTAGAAAAGGATCTTGCATCGTTTGGCCTAATCCTCGTTTTGCCTAACCAATTATCTGACACTTTTATGACAGATAAAAGATAAGCTTTATTCCCGCCATTTTAGGCGAAATAAGGATACTCGTTTGGCCTAATCCTCGTTTTGCCTAAAATGGTGGACTATAGAAAAAATCGCGGAGATAAAACTGGAGGGAAATTTTCCGGGAAAAAATCCCTACTATGTGAAGAACTGAGAAATACAAATTAGTTTTCCCATAACTAATTTGTAATAGGACTATTTGCTTTCGGAAAAGTGTTTCGACAATTGTACCAGATTTCATTCCAGTTTCAACGCATTTTTGTAACTGTTGATGCATTACAAGGGATCCTATTGTGATTCTATTGTAATTACAATTCATATGAAATTTGTAGCTATTTCGAGCTACATCTGACAAAAGATCCGTAAATTTGCTCATAACTTAACAATGGACAACTGTGATCGAAATGAGTGATTTGTGACAAATCGCTCTGCTGACAAATTGCTCTTTGGATAATTCCACAATTCAAACATCTCAATGTGTTACTGACAAAGAAAGAAGAAAAATATATTTCATTTCTTATTATTACTTTTGAAATTACAACTTTTGAGTTGAATTTCCACTCGTTTCACACACTACCGGGAATGTCCATAGCATAAGTCTCTGAGATGTACAATGAGACTGAAATCCGGGCTTCTCAGTGGTTGTTTCAGCAGGAAGAAGTTGAATCCTCCTCCAAACAGATGGTGGCCAACCGGGATCTGTTACGAGGGTGGTTGTCCTGCTGGTACACTCCATTTCCACTCGTATGACAGAAATAAAGATAGGCCTATAGTTGACTCTGGTGATCTTCGTACTTCGATACAATACGGGTGAATAGTAGGTACCAAAGGTCCAAAACATTACTGACAGAAAAACACTATAAATCAACATGGTCTCCGTTATTTTGTACAATTCCAACCTGACATGATTTCGTTGGGCTGGCACCAAATTATTGATCACTATCGGCGTGATGAGATTGAAAACGAGACTCATCGCACCAGGATTTGCTGGTTTAAACCAGCTGTTAAAAATAAATAAATAAATAAATAAAACTGGTTTAAAGCAAAACACGAAAAATGTTCGTAAAAGTGTAAGTGTTCGTAAAATCTTGATGAACACACACTTATGGGTTATTACGTTTCACTCTCGTATATTATTCGTATTATATTCAGACCTAAAAAGTGCCATTCATTACTCAAAAAGATTATACTACAAAAGCAACTTTTGAATTTTTTTTATAAGTTTATGAATGCTTCTTTTGTGATTTTTTAATAGTTTGTTATTATTGTTATGCAATTTCAATCAAAGAAAAATTCTAAATATTGTTTTGTTCTAATAATGTTTACTATTGATAAAATACATCGAAACGCTGTAGTTTTGGGGGGAGGAGGGTTCATACAAATCCCACGAGAGTCATTTATTGAAATCAGAAGTATCTTTGGTATTTATTTATGTATAAATAGGTCAGAGCCAAAGTGGACTCAAATAATTCGTATCTTTATTCACTTTTCTTACTGATATGCAAATTAAGTCTATTTCTTCTTCTTCTCGTTGTATTTCTTTAACTTGGACTAATAAGAGTCGTAATAAACTAACTTGGACTAAATCAGTTCTTCTGTACTCTGCAGCATTTTGAAATTGTCCATATGTAATTCTGTATAATGGTTTCACTTGTGCAACTGGTTAACTTTTTGTCCTTCTGAAATGACTCTTGACAGTTACTTTTACAAGTACCTAAAGAACAGCACAACGTATTTTTACCAGGAGTCGTTCATGAGTGAATCGGCAGACATATCGCATTTGTGGTCAATTAGTCCCGGTTTCGAGTTCAAATGGAGGACAATTTCTTTCGGATGTAAGCCGAGAAGCGGTTTGATTCCGCTTTAAGCTTATGTGACCTCTTCCAGCATAACCCGGTTGTTGCACAATAACCCAAGATGAAACAAACTTATTTCTCTATATATGTGATATAAATACATACAGCAAATTATTTAAACAAAAAACCTGGTTCAAACCCAAAAAATACCGGGTTTAAACAAAAAAAAAAAAAAAAAAAAAACAGGTTTATTGTTTTGTTTTTTTAAAACATGGTTTTTGCCAACCCTGTTTAACCATGTTACTCGTTTCTATGGTCCAGTCACAGCATTCTGTTGCCAGTGTAAAACATTAACGGTAGTGACATATAATGACAAGTAGTAACCTCGTGGGTTATCGGCTTCTGAAGTCCATACGATGAAGCGAACGTTGTCTACTATCTGGCTGAACCCCTTATTCAGTTGGGTGTCCGTCTTGGCTAAGGTTTACTGGTGTTCGGTGCAGTGAGCAAAGTTATGAAAACATTTATACCTTGTTCTCTTACATGTGAGTTTCTTTTACATTGTTAAATTGTAGATTTCCAAATTATGCAGATTCAACATTGAAACCGGAAATATATCTATAACTTACGGCAGGAATAGAGCGATAGTGTGAGACATGCAACCTGTTTATCGGAAGCTGAATTCTCATCAAAAACGATTTCTCATTATCTCTTACGATTTTAAATATTTAGGAATCAATATTGAAACCGAAAGTTGTACTAGTTCTTACTTTAATAGAATACTCAAGCTGAGATGAAATATATTCTTAAGATTTGGAATCCATACCATAAATCGTTTGGATCGTTAGATAACGTGTCGATATATATGCGATATATGAGTAGGCCAATGGCAAAACCCGTTAAATTCACTTAAAAAAAAAATGAGATAGTGGTTGCTCTGGAAACCTTAGTTGGAAAGCCATTATTTCCAAACAGTATTCAGTAGAAAAAGCCATTTTAACTAGTTGAAAATTGAGATTGAAATATGTGCCAATTACCAAAACTTGTTAAATCCATCATGACAACAGATGCAAAACCAGTTAAATTCCTCTTCCATATTCAGTTTCATAAACTGTTAAATCCCAAATCTGCAAATAACCTCATGAGAAAAGCAGAATCAAACCCGGTTAATTCCATATTTCAAACAATTTGAGGTTTCGTACTGTATAGGATTATCTGAATTTAGTTTAGTATATGAGTTTATGAGTTCAGATTAAACTATATGAGTTTAGTAATCTGAATATTTATTGCAACTCTTCGTAAATCATTCGAAATTTTATTTGACAGGATTTGAAGTGTGTGCTTTTCTTTTCTTTTTTTTATTTTTGGACTGAAAATTGAAAAAAAAAATGAAAATAAATATTTAGTTTTAAGTCTCACGGTTATGCCGGTTAGGCTAAAGGAGACGGTGATGATGAGAAATGAATGAACTGGTGGAATGAAGAAAGTGGGAGGAAACGGAAGAACCCCGAGAAAACCCACGAGCACGGTGTTTGTCCACCACAAAGTCCACACGGCGCAAGCTGGGATCGAACCAGGAACCCCAAGCACCGGAGGTGAACGCTCTCCTACTGAATCACCGCGCACCCTGGACTGAAAATGAAGACACTATAGGCCTTATGCAGAGTCGTTCTGACGTGTGATTAATGCCATACTAAATAGGTCTACTAACATATGTTTCCTGCAGTAGTCAAGCCCTTAGTATGATGCTAATCATACGTCAAAACGACTCTGCATAGGCCCATATATGTCTTAACCTAACTGTTCGTGAAACTTTTCTGTGCTTATATTCTTTTCTCTAATAATTACTAGACAAATGCACGCAAAATCGAAAGAAAACGATACTCTAGGCAGCGATGATCATAATTTTGTTATCAGACAACACCAAAATTGTCTAGAAAACGTACAAGACACATGAAAAACTGGAAACGAAATGTAGTCTAAAAGACAAGGTGAGTGGACTATCCTATGCTTAAAAGTCGTTTGTTTTGTATTTCAGGGTAACTCTTTACTTTGAACAGAACATTGTTGGATTAGGTTCTTCTCTAAACAGTCTCTTCAGCTTCAACAGAACCTCTTTCTTAAAATGTCTCGTGTCAATTATCATTCAAAATTTTAACATGCTTCTGGTACAACATGTTTTTAAAAAAATGCCACTTATTTACCATTTCTGATTCTCTTTCTGCCGCTGTTTTGATCAAACTCAACATTTGCACATTTTGGTTTCCTATATTTCAAATTCATATATTGGGATAATTGGCAAATTAATATTCACCCTATGTTAGTCCATAAAAAGTTACAAACTCTTCCAAAATATAGTCATTCAGTTTAGAAATGTATACAGATAGGTATAATTAACTCCGCTTGTAGTTACGAAGGGTTTGACGATTGAAAGCAGCTCAAAGCTCACGCTTTACAAAGAGGTTTTTGAGGAATAGAAAACCGAGAAAATGGTGATGCACCAGAGGACGACGACGATATGGATTTCCATTTAGTAGATGATGATGGAGAGGAGGTTACATAACTCAATTTTTTGCACATTTGGGTCCATTGTTTTCAATTTAGAACAAAATTAATGTAGCATTTATGTATCCATATTCATTTGTGCCAATCTTGTGCAATGTATAGTTGATAATACATTCCCCCCCTTCCCCAATATTTTAGTAGGCATAATACTGATTTCTGACTCTGGCTCCCTTTCTTTGTGATAGGTTTTGTATCTTGAGCCTCAACAAAAATGGCCGCTAGTCCAGATGCAAAAGCTGTTATTTCCATTTACATACGCAAAACCTGTTAAATCCAAACTTTTTCTTCAATAACGCAATTCACAGACTAATGTGATTATACAGCTTTCCACAGACCAACACTCACATTATTCTTAATTGTTTAATGTTCTCCAGTTTCTAATGTTATTTTACAATTCTGACGTGTTTAAACAGTTTTTCTCGATTTGTCACAAATTTTAAAATGTGAATTTAACGGGTTTTGCTATTCGCTTACTTATATATATTCGTATATATCCATGGTCCTAGTAAATACATAAACAAGTTTTGGTAATCCTAACTCCTCGAAAATAGTTAATATAATATTAATCTATATATTTTGCATTTCTTAATTCTTTATATACTAGGGAATTTTCTCTTATATAATTTCCCTGTGTTGAATTTGCACGGTTTTTTCTTATTGTCCGCCATTTTAGGCGTAACGAGGATTAGGCCAAACGAGGATCCTTATTTCGCCTAAAATGGCGGACACAAATCTTATCATTTATCTGTCATAAAAGTGTCAGATAATTGGTTAGGCGAAACGAGGATTAGGCCAAACGTGGCGACACGTTAGAAAAGTTTCCGTTGACTAGTTTCACACAAAAGTTGACCGCGTTGTCTTTGTTCCAGTGAGCGATGCACCGCGACTTGTGAAAGACGGAACAGAGGTTTACGAAATCGCCCGTCCTTCACCTGCGAGAACTCGAAGACAACTGAGCAAGCACTCGCTCGACCATCATCGATCCCGGCGGATAGAACGTGCTGCAACGTACAGTCACTTCACAATAAAATGTATGACATTACTTTACAGACAGACTTTGTAACACATTAAAGTGTCAGTCATGCTGGGCCCACTCGCATGTGTTAAAATTAAGCTGTTTTAACAATGTCATTTTTTTGCTATGTACTAATTTATAATTTTGTAAATAAATTTTAGAAATGTTGTACTTGAAAAATGACTTGTTTTTAATTTTCTCTAAGACGTCAAAAGTTACAAATTTACATAATTTTTAATTTATTAGTTTGTTACTTAGGATACTTTTTATTTGGTACGTCTGTAATTTGTGTTTTAGTCCTGAACTAAGGTCGAAACATGTCATCTTTATGAAAAATATATCTTATTGGAGAAAAATCAAGTATTATATTGAATAACGAACTACTATTAAATGATATTTGCCTCAGAAACTACATTCCAGCTCCGGTAGCGATTTCCATAGATATGTTTTCAATAATATAGTTGTTACTGTTTATTGCTGAAACCATAGAATAATCAACCTCAGTCTTTTCGATGTAAATTAGAACACCCGTTACTGCAAAGCTCAAAACAAAAGAAACTATAGTTAAAAATGCGTTTTCAAAAGGCTCAGCTTCCGGGTAAATGTCATGAATATCTACATATATGTGCATAGCATTTGCGTACAACATAGTTTCGTGTATTGATAATAACAATACTTTTATGCGCTCTTTAATATGTTGTAGCAATGGCTTAATTTCTTCACCAAACTGTCTGTTATAATCATCCACATTTCTTTGTAATTGTTCCCTTTCCAAACGAGCTTCAGATGAAATACTCGGTGCCAGTTCTGATTTACTCAAGTTTAGATACATGAAACTGATTTTTCTTCTACACATTGGACAAAAATATGGAGAATGTTTGTTACTTGCATGGCGACAGTACATCAGTAAACAATTTCCACAGAACGCATGACCGCAATCTGTTCGCAACTCGAAAACCAGTTCTTTTCCCCAACATATGGGACATTTATCACATGAATAAATTACCAATTTTTTACCCTTATCATAAAGCATGGAGGCATTGCTACTAATATAAAGCCACTGCATCCAAACATACCACAAGAAAATGCATTCAAAAGTTGTTGTACACACTACTATACTAGAAAACAACAGGAAATCCATGACTTTCTTTTGTTTTCGTAACGATTAACCATAATTACTAAATTTATAATAATTCTGTTCTTTCACTATTGTTACAGAAATTCTCTAATAAATTTTAACAAATAAACTTTTAAATCTTCAAAATTTATAACGTAAAATCTTTAACAATTAACCATTCAAAGAAATTATTTGAAAAGCATGGTCTTCAATTTTAAATTCTTGAGTTTTTGAGGAATAAATCGATTTGGGAATAGGGTGGGATATATTCTTTCTTAATAGGACGATGACCAGTTTGTTATAAGAAGTAATTTTTTAAGTATTGTACCTGAATGTTCCTCATGATTATAGACTTTTAGAAGAGATTCTGAGAAAATTTTAGGCTATTTCAGACTTTTAAACCTATGATTAAAATCTTGTCATGTTACAAAATTCAGTGAGGACTCTCAGAGAGTCATAAGTTTCTTATATTCGATTACCTTGAAAGAATTTGGAAATCAAATTATAATTATGTAAATTATCACTTTAAAATATTCGAGCTCAAAAAATTCGTTTTTCACAAAACTTTATTACAAAAGCAAATTATTGAAATTATTGTTAAATTTTCTCGTTAAACAAAAAACAAGATGCTACAGAAATCATGTTTATCATTAGATTTAAATAGCTGCATCCATCCTTAAAAAAATATCATTTGCCAGTACAAGACAGTCAAAAAGTTTCAAGTAACGTAACATTAACATTAATTTTTTCAGAAAATTTTAGATGCAACTTCTCTGACTTCGTAATAAGAAGTAAAATTTTATAACTATACTCTAGAAATAAATGCAAAAGGATCTACACAGTTTGCTACTTAATTTTAAGCTACGTATATTTCACTTTGAATAATTTGAATACTAAATCAATTAGTGATCTATCTAACGCGTGATTGAACCAAAAATCTATTTCGAGTTCAAAAACATTGAATGCTTTAAAATGTAAAATGTCTAAATGGTAAGTTATATATCAACTCAGTTTCTGAATTATTTCTCTCTTCTACGAAAATCAAAGGAAAAAATATATATGCTCGTTAAGATTGATACTAAATCTTACTGGTTAAACTTGAAAATTTATCTCGTGCTTGAAATTGATCTCTAATAATGGAAATTGGTCTCTAACAAGCATGCAAACATGAACAGAAGTTCAATGTTATATTAAGTTCAGAAGTTATTGATGTATATTAAGTCATTTGACAAGACACTGTAGATTTGGCCACCAGGAGTGTCCTCTGGTTTCAGTGGAACTTTATAATTACTTTCTGCACTGAAACACCTATACAAATTCAAAGTTAATCCTAACAAAATTGCATACAATTTCTGTTAACTTCCCAATTAAAATATGTAGATGGTATCGGAAGTAAATTTTGCGCAGTTTGCAATAAGGTATGAAACAAGCGGACAGAGCTGCACTTGTCTTTACTATAGCTTGACAACGGTTGTTTTCACGATGCTACACTCAGCACTAAGTTACTTGCCTACTTTAGCTACTGAATCTTGCACTATTATTATTATTTTACTCGCTTTTCTTGATTTTACTCCCTCCCCCTTTTAATATAGCTCGTTTTTAAGTAGCTGCTTAATGATTTTACACAACATTGAAGATTCCAGTATAATCTTCCCTCACTAGAGTGAGAAAACTTAAAGCATATTCCATTTTTTTTTCAAAATTATTGGAAAGTTAATAACGCAACTTTACAAGAATGTGTTGAAACGTTGATTAGTGAATCGGAATAGACTGTATAATCGAAATGTCGAAGGAGAAAATAATAAGTGAGAAAGATAAACGGTTTACGATAACCCTGTATGGAATTAGCAAAGCGTTATCAAGAGAAATAGAAAGGCAACTGGGACAAATAATATCTAATTGATTAAGAATATAAAGGAAAGAGGAAGAAAGAATTGTTTGGACTCTGTCATGAAATGTATGGAACGAAAGGATGACCAAGCGATTTTCTGATGATAACAATGTTACCTTTAGCTAAGAAATCGAACTCAGAAAGTTGCTAAGACAATAGAGAAATAATCTTATATCTCAAGCAGCAAGAACCATGCTTCGAATATTGAATAGAGTTGATTTTGAGTTTAACGTCCCTTTCAGCAGCGAGGCTATATTAGACGGGAGCTACTGATTAACGTGGACTCCGAACCACATGAGCTCCAGCCGGGAATCGAACCCGGGTCTCCCATCGAATATTGAATAGAAGATTGCATGAAAGAAAACGAGAAGTTTAGAAGAAAATATATTGCAAATCGTTGTAATTGGTGTAAGATTATTGGAAATGGTAAACAAGTATATGTGTTGTCTATAGATCTAGAATATGTTACTCGTAAAATGAACTAAGAAATCTTTATCTTAGTTGAGATAATAAGATAAAAATACTAATTAGAAATTCATATATGAATCAGCAAGTGGAATTAGAAGATAAATGCCAGAGAAAGGTGTTAATTGGAAGAGGAGTGCGATAGGAATGTTGCTTCTCACACTATAATTTAAAATTTATTTAGGATTCATAATTGAAAAGTGTTCCCTCATGTTGGCATTGTATTCCCTCAAGGATAGAAATGTTAGGTACATACAATATGCATATGATATGGCTCTTGTTCCATAATATGAACCAAATATCAACAAATTTTAGAAAAATTGAGTAAAACCTATGAAGAATCCGGTGTGGCGCGCACGAAATACCGGGGTCCCAATTTTTACCCCCTCATAAATCATAGTTGTAAAATGTCAAAACATACTGTGTTAAAACAGCAGATGGCTTTTTCAAACGAAGGCTTTTGAGGTACAAGTTTTGTAGTCATACATGGTTGCCAGTGCACGGACTGCAGAGAGGAGTTTGTCCAACGATAGAATATTTCTGTACCCCCAATAAAATAAGGAAAAGGCACGGAGCAATAAAACTGCCACACGTCTTGACCACAAATTTAGGAGAGCAAAAATTGGCACGCGACACATTGAGTGACAGGTAATAAACCAACCGCTCAATGCGGAGAATCGGTCTCTTGAAAAATCTTCTATATTAATCAATACATTTTACTTTTTGTAAAATATTAATGCTTTCACAAGATAAATAAAACTGTCACTGTTCATTGGATCAGTCATAAACACACACACACACATATATATATATATATATATATATATATATATATATATATATATATATATATATATACAGTGGCGGATCCAGGATATAATCAAGGGAGGGGCTAAACTATAGTTTGCACTTTTATCCAGTGTAAAGCAGGATTGAAGCCCATTTTATCCAGTGTACACTTGAGCGTCCACTTTATATATTTTAAATCAATTGATCAGTGTTGACAAATTATGTTCCAGACTGCAAATATTATCTTTGTATATATTAAAATTAAGTTACTTGAAATGAAATTTATTAGTTTAATCAGGAATGTCATTTATTTATTTATGACCCCTAAGTCTGAGGTGTATAATGAAATACTAATGGAAAACGTTCATTAGTAGATAACATTACTCCAGAATATGTTTCAATTAAATTCAATTTCTTTAGTCATTACGCAACACCAAGGTTATGAAGGACGGAACGTGGGCCTTGAACAGCCACCGGCGGGTGTACAGACAATCATATAAGGTCAACTTTCTCAGAATAAGTATTTTCCACCACACTGTCTCACTTTCCAGAGAGTTGGATTAGAGGATCACGCAACTGTCCTCACATGACCAACTCAAATAATCTAAATTAAAAATATATCGAGTACTTAAGTCTTCCAAACATAAATAAATGAATAACCTACCCATTCTTTCTCAGTTTTATAAGTTTCTTTCGAAGGGGCATATATATCTGATATCTCGCTTATTATTTAAGAACAGCGAGACAAAAGTTTTTCCTATATAAATTTTCTTTTTGTCATTATCTTTTCAACGATATATCAAATTACATACTTTATCATGTAAGATTTTCGGATAGCACAGCAATAGGTTACACGGTGACACAAGCAGAGCACTCCATGAAAATATTGTTTTCAAAAAGATTGGAGACATCATCAAAAGGTTCTGTTGTTTTTCCTGCTCGCAATAATTTTTTCTTGAAAATGGTTTGTCCTGGAACAGAGTTGTAGAAATATGTGGTGATGCAGCTCCAACGATGTTAGCTTCGCAGTCTGGATTTATAAAGCTGGCAAAGAACAAAAATTCTACAGTTATGGGTTTGCACTACTTAATTCACACACAAGCCTTAGTTAAAAAAAAAAAAAAAAAAAAAACTTTTTCAGAAAACCTGAAGCAGGCATTATCACTGGCTATTAAAGTTGTTAATTTTGTCAAGTGCTCTGAATGCTCGCCTTTTTGAGATTTTGTGCTGTATCCATATTGAAGTTCGTTGATTAAGGAGTTTAAATACCACTTTTCACATCCCTCATATGTCTCAAATTTTCCGGTATTTCGAGATAGGGCCATCTTATTATAACAGTTGCAAACCAATCCCTTTTTCCTCCCACCTTTCTCTTCCCCTTCTAAGAAAATCCAGAAAATGCAGAAACAATTCTTTAACTATTTTAAATGAAAAGTCTAAATAAAATAAATTATGTCTCTAAGCTTTAGGAATTTCGAGATATTTCTATCTTATTTTAACAATTGCAGCATCCACCAATTTTCTTACCGCCTTTTTCACTTTCTGCTTTTCTCTTCCCTTCTAAGGGAAATATCTAAAACCGCTAAAACACATCTTTAATAACTTTAAATGAAAAGTCTAAATACCAAATTTCATGTCTCTAACCTTAAAGGATTTTGAGATATTTTCATTTTGTTATAACAATTGTAACCCCATTCCTTCCCCTTCTTCCATTCTAGGGAAAATACCAAAAACCGACGAAACACGTGTATAATTATTTTAAATGGCAAGTCTATATACCAAATTTTATGTCTCTCTCTGCCTTCAGAGATTTGGAGATATGGAAATTTTAGTATAATTATTACCAGCACCCTTTCCTTCCTTCCATATCGATTTTCTAAAAATCTCTCCTTAATGGTATCCCACATTACAAATCCCATGCACTGTAAAAATTTAAAGTTTCCAGGTTAAGAAATTTGACCTTTGAGTTGTTCAGTCATGTAGGCCTTACTGTGTCCAGTGGTGGGTCGATGTGTCCGAGGTTCGATCTCAGCTCTTGGCAAGTGAGTTTAGTGACTGACAAGTTGTGTGCGCGAGTTTTCTCGGTATTCTGTTACCTTCGGCTTTCTTTATTCAATCATTATCATCAATAAAGCCCGGATTTCCATACATAAACAAACCCTAAAATATTCATGCAAACATGCACGAAAAATACAGTATAAAAATATGCACTAAAATATGCATTTAAAAATTTAACATATGCACTGAAATATACACTAAGAAAATAAAATATCAGGTTCTTACAAAAATATCTTATCTTAACGATCTGTGTTGCAATGAACTATCTTCTTTAAGTTTTTTTTCTGTCAACTCTGTGTTTATCAGTAAGAAACGTTTTGTAGATCGAAAAGTTTCTTTCTACATCAGCAGAAGTCACTCGTACATGTGAAATACATGAAAGTATCCACGACCCACCATGACTCACTCTGACCCATCACCCACTATGACACACTCCGACGCACCACCAATCATAAACCACTCACTCACTGTGACCCACTCTGACCCACCAAAACCCATCGTTACCAAGTCTGACACATGATCCATGGCCTCTAAAGTGTTTACACTTGTAATAAAACCAGGCTGTGAAATTCTGACTAATCGGAGTTTGTATTTCTATGATCAATCGCTCAAGCACCACTCTGTTAGAATATCGGTGGATTTGACCTTTTTGATATAAAATGGTAGTGTTTGTCATGGTCTAAATTAAATTTCAATTAAACTATCATTGTATTAAATTAACATTTCCTTGTTGAATTATTGATACTTTTCAATGGAAAAAGGATGATATTTGAGTCTGAAATCAATGTAAGTACACTAACGTAAAGGGGAAAAAAGTGTAAAATTTTCCATATAGTTATGCGTACAGTCCAAACTTAAAATTTCCGTGTAATCAAGCTTACAGTACAAATTTTGTGTCTATTTTTCTCATAACTTTATGGATTGATTGCTCTCTGTGGTCTAAGCGCTCCATATAATAAACATAAGATTCAACAATTATAAGAAGCAATGGATATATGAAGCGAAGCACTATTTTTTGTTTCTCAATTCATTAATAATTGTTTCTGAATTTGTTCTCAACTAATATCGATCGTTTTCGATTATTTTTACAAACCAACCCACTATCCTTTTTCCATATACAGAAAGACCTTCCCCCCCCCCATAAAGGAGAATTTAAAAACAAATGCTAGGATACGCTCTGTTTATTTTCAATAAATAGTTAATATACTGAATTTCAGCTCCGTAAGTAAAACAGCTTGCGAGATACTCAATATTTTGTCACAAATATTCGGATTTCCACTACCGCCTTAGGATGTGTATTATAATGAAAGGGATATGATAACATCCCAGTGTGGATTACGGCGTAACTATATACCAAAAGTCATTTCATTTGACTTTGCAATTTGGCCGTGCTAATCAGGCACAAACAGTTACATTCAATTTTTATATAATAATTTATATATTACAGTGATTCTAAAATGTATTTTTCCCAGCTTCTCTGAAAACTCACACGCTGTGTGTCACGAAAGCCAAGTAGTAAAGTCCTATTGCCATTATTTCAATTACAAATATCAGTATCGAAAAGTGCCTAAAATTCTTTTTCCACTTAGGTATACAGTAGTAGGGACCCGCGTTCGCCCGAATGACTCATCCTCACTCTCTTTTATGACCGGGGTCAAAGGTCCATAACCTTGGTCGGGGTCAATGACCTAGGGGTGCCTAGGACCACCCCCTCTAGATTTTGGCAGGGTAACATGGCCCATCCCCCTAAATTTTGGCAGGGGTACATAGGACCACCCCCCTTAAATTTTGGAAATTGCCAAATCTAAAAATTTGGTGTGGTAGCCTAGGACAATAGTATGTACCTCTATCAGTATTGGGTGTCTATGTCGTTCCCTTTCATGAGTAAAAAATTGCCAAAAATTCAAATTTCGGGGGTTTTTGACCTAATTTATCCCCTTTGATGAGGTATTATTACCCTATATAGTTATATGGGCGTATACAGGGGTCCATTACCTTTCATAACATATGGGTATATTAATGCACCCCTTGAAAAAATTGGAAGGGGTACCTTGGCCCACCCCTTAAATTTTGGAAATTGACCAATTTAAACATTGGGTATTATAGTACAGGACCCTAATATGTATCATGATAAATTTGGGCGGTTCACCTCGTTTCCTTCTAGGGGTACAAAATTGCCAAAAATATAAACGTAAGCAATACGTTGTACCACGTGTTTGGTTTTCGACCTAATTTATCTCCTTGGATGAGGTCCTATTACCTTATATAGTTATATGGTCATGTATAGTGGTCCATTATCTATCATAAGACATGGGTACATTAGTGCACCCCTTTAAATTTTTGGGAAGGGTACCTTGGCCCACCCCTTAAATTTTGGAAAATGTCAAATTTAAACATTTGGTATTATAGTACAGGATCTCAATATGTATCATGATAAATTTGAGTGGTTCACCTCGTTCCCTTTTAGGGGTACAAAATTACCAAATTTTAGTACAACCACGTGTTTGGTTTTTGGTCGATTTTATCCCCTTTGATGAGGTGTTATTATCCTATATAGTTATATGGTCATGTATAGGGGTCCATTACCTTTCATAAGATATGGGTATATTTGTGCACCCCGGGAGGGGTACTTTGGCCCACCCCTTAAATTTTGAAAATTGCCCAATTTAAACATTTGGTATTATAGTACCGGACCCTAACATGTATTATGATAAATTTGGGTGGTCCACCTCGTTCCCTTTTAGGGGTACAAAATTGTCAAAATATAAACGTAAGCAATACGTTGTACCACGTGTTTGGTCTTTGGCCCAATTTATCCTCTTGGATGAGGTTCTATTACCTTATATGGTTATATGGTTATGTATAGGGGTCTATTCCCTATCATAAGACATAGGTACATTTGTGCACTCCTTTAAAAATTTGGGAGGGGTACTTTGGCCCACCCCTTAAATTTTAGAAATTGCTCATTTTATATATTTGGTATTATAGTACTGGACCCTAACATGTATTATGATAAATTTGAGTGGTTCACCTCGTTCCCTTTTAGGGGTACGAAATTGCCAAAATATAAACGTAAGCAATACGTTGTACCACGTGTTTGGTTTTGACCTAAGTTATCCTCTTGGATGAGGTTCTATTACCTTATATGGTTATATGGTTATGTATATAGGTTCATTTCCTATCATAAGACATGGGTACATTTGTGCACTCTGGGAGGGGTACCTTGGCTCACCCCTTAAATTTTAGAAATCGCTCATTTTATATATTTGGTATTATAGTACTGGAACCTAACATGTATCATGATAAATTTGGGTGGTTCACCTCGTTCCCTTTTAGGGGTACGAAATTGCCAAATTTTAGTACAACCACGTGTTTGTTTTGGCTCAATTTATCCCCTTGGATGAGGTCCTATTACCTTATATGATTATATGGTTATGTATATTGGTCCATTCCCTATAATAAGACATTGGTATATTGATGCAGCCTTTAAAAATTTGGGAGGGGTACCTTGACCCACCTCTTTATTTTGGAAATTGTCCAATTTAAACATTTGGTATAATAGTATAAGACCCTAATATATATATATGTATTACTATAAATTTGGGTTGTCCATCTCGTTCCCTTTCATGGGTACGAAATTGCCAAATTTTAGTACAACCACGTGTTTCGTTTTTGACCTAATTTATTCCCTTGGATGAGGTCCTATTACCTAATATGATTATATGGTCATGTATAGGGTCCATTTTCTATCATAAGACATAGGTAGATTGATACACACCGGAAGGGGTACCATAGCCAATCCCTTAAATTTTGCAATTTTTCCAATTTAAGCATTCGCTATCATAGTACATGACCTCAATATGTATCATGATAAATTTGGGTGGTCCACCTTGTTCCCTTTCATGAGTAAAAAAAAAAAAATGCAAAAATATAAACATAAGCAATATGTTGTATCACGTGTTTGGTTTTTGGCCCAATTTATCCCGTTTGATGCGGTCTTATTACCGTATATGGTTATATGGTCATGTATATAGGTTCATTTCCTATCATAAGACATGAGTACATTGATGCACCCTTTAAAAATTTGGGAGGGGTATCTTGACTCGTCCACTCAGTTTTAGAAATTGTTTAATATAAGCATTTGGTATCTTCGTACAGGTCTTCAATATGTACCACTATAAATTTGGATGGTCCACATCGTTTCCTTTCGTGGGTAAAGAACTACCAAAAATCAAATTTTGGAGGTTATTGACCCTTTGATAAGTATTTAGCACGTTATATGGTTTATTACCTTTATATGTTTATGTTCTCTTTTAAATTTGGGAATTATAAAATAACATAATTTGGTAAACGTTTTCTAGGACCCATTGGTGTTCCTCTTATGGCCAAATATTCAAAATTTAAAGGTTATTAACCGGCTTTATTATTAAATGAGTACATGATTTATTACCTTTTCATAAGACACAGGTGTATTTGTGTACCAATCTTAAATTTTGGGAATGGTACATTTCTTATTGTCATATCAATAATTGGTAATTGTTCTTAAAATTGGATAGTATCTCATTCACTGGGTAAATCATTATGATCACGTGATCAGTTATTGACCTATGATGGATAATTTGAGAATTGTCAAATGAAATTGAGTCATTGGTATTGATTATTACAGCCAAATATAAACGTAAGCAATACGATGTACCACGTGATTGACCTTGATGAGGTAGTGTACAGGGATACATAGCTAACCTTATTGAATCTTATGACTCATAGTCTTAAGGGAATACATGCTACAACACTGGCAAAGTTATTGTTGATGCAATTTGATTGGTTGATCACTATCTTTCGTGCAATCTGATTGGCTGATCACTATCTTTCGTGCAATCTGATTGGTTGCTGATTTTCAAATCTTTGCTGCATTCAGTTTTAAGTTTTGTTTAACATTTAAAAATCTTGGTTTCGTTCAACATTTTGCACTCACTGATAAATATGATCAAAACGGTTTATTTGTTAATTGAATAGTTAAAAACCGGATAAAGTTTGACGGTTAACCGTGAAACGTAAAATTTTTTTAGTTTGAAAATTTTTTTGAAAATTCTTGTTTCAATTTTGTTTGAAATTTTTGTTTCAAAATTTTTTGTTTGAAATTTTTTGGTTTGGAATTTTTGATTCAAAATTTTGTTTGAAATTTTTGTTTCAAAATTTTTTTGAAATTTTTTGTTTTGAAATTTTTGTTTCAAAATTTTCTTTGAAATTTTTTCGTTTAAAAATTTTTGTTTCGAAATTTTTGTTTGAAATTTTTGTTTCAAGGTTTGATTTGACATTTTTAAAAGTTTGTGCACTCATTAGTAAAGAACCGGAACTGTTTAAAACAAAAATCTCTGGCAACATTGTTTATCATGGTGCAATAATACACGTCAGAATATGGGGTTGTACTTGAAATGAAAAAACATAATTCATTGAAATGGATCATTTTATTACACTCCACATACATCCATACCAGATAGTTGTTCTGGATATTGTCGATACAATGTATTTTGAACTTCTTGCACTAGTTTATCTTTAGCGTATAATTTTAATTCCAGTTGAAGTCTTTTAAGGTCTATTGCAATATCAATTGGTGGAAACTCAATGTCCATTTGATCACAAATAAACTGTTTATCAATACAGGTATGCACCCACGAACGATGTTGACAACCATCACAATATCTAGATACATGTTGAACAATATGCATAACACATTTTTCAAAATAGTACTTTTTCAGGAATATACTTGTTTTGTTGCACACTTCCACTGCATGTTTTACACACTGGAATACGCTGATGAATTTGTTCCATTCCGTTTGCGTTAGATACACCATGTTGCGAGGGACATGGAATGTACTCTTTTTACGTAACAACACCATCTTCTCTTCGAGGACTGTACGCAGCACCACTTCATGATTTGAGCCTAATGATTTGACTATGGTCACATTTAGCTCATCATGAAAATAATCGTTCATTTGGTCGATTCGTGAACATAATATTTGCCATTCTTCAAAGTTCAGTTGTACACCAAATTGTTCTGCTTTGCCCAATCGAATTACTGGTTCAAATGTTCTAGCACTGATACCAATCATCACATGTTTTGTTTGAAATATATTTATTGGATAATAGCTTGCGAAGAGGAATTCTTTATCGTTAGAAGTACACATCTTTCCTCCTGAAATGCACTTGCTCAAATGATTTCATGGGATGACAGTGTATTGGTTGATTTATAGTTATTGCTGACGTCATTGAAAAGAAATGTGCTGACGTTTGAATTCATGATTTCATCACAGTTGCTGACGTCATGCTGACCAACCAAATTCATACAACTATGTCTAATGTGCTGACGTTTGAATTCATGATTTCATCACAATTGCTGATGAATCTGGCTGTGTACTAAATTCAAATTGATGACTTCGACCCAAGAATCCTTTGTAACATAAAGATACAGATCCAGTATTTAAGAAACGCAGCAGTTCTTCTTGTTTTGATGCTTCCATGGGTAAATATCTTGCTGGTAAAATTATATTCTTATCATTTTCAAGCTTCACTACGATTCTTAATCCAAACTTTGTAGGGATTTTTTGGCTAGCTAAGATTCTATAAGGTACATTCTGTTGTAAATCAGTAATCTTGGTAAATGATTTCATCACATCACGTGTGTTTAGAAACTGCAGACAAGTAGCCATGATGATGTTATCATGAATACTAACTCGAACGATACTTATATATGATGCAAAACTGATGACGTGGCATTATCATGTTTTGACGTGTACTATTGCACCACAATGTTGCCAGAGGTTTTAGTTCTAAACAGTTCCGGTTCTTTACTAATGAGTGCACAAACTTTTAAAAATGTCAAACAAACTTTGAAACAATATTTTTGAAACGAAATTTTTGAAAAATTCAAACAAAATTTTAAAACGAAAAAATTTTCAAACAAAATTTTGAAAAAAAATTCGAAACAAAAAAAAATTAAACAAAAAATTTGGAAACGAAAAATTTTAAACAAAAAATTTTGAAACAAAAATTTCAAACAAAATTGAAACAAGAATTTTCAAACAAAAAATTTTCAAACTAAAAAAATTTTACGTTTCACGGTTAACCGTCAAACTTTATCCGGTTTTTAACTATTCGATTAACAAATAAACCGTTTTGATCATATTTATCAGTGAGTGCAAAATGTTGAACGAAACCAAGATTTTTAAATGTTAAACAAAACTTAAAACTGAATGCAGCAAAGATTTGAAAATCAGCAACCAATCAGATTGCACGAAAGATAGTGATCAGCCAATCAGATTGCACGAAAGATAGTGATCAACCAATCAAATTGCATCAACAATAAGTTTGCCAGTGTTATAGCATGTATTCCCTTAAGACTATGAGTCATAAGATTCAATAAGGTTAGCTATGTATCCCTGTACACTACCTCATCAAGGTCAATCACGTGGTACATCGTATTGCTTACGTTTATATTTGGCTGTAATAATCAATACCAATGACTCAATTTCATTTGACAATTCTCAAATTATCCATCATAGGTCAATAACTGATCACGTGATCATAATGATTTACCCAATGAATGAGATACTATCCAATTTTAAGAACAATTACCAATTATTGATATGACAATAAGAAATGTACCATTCCCAAAATTTAAGATTGGTACACAAATACACCTGTGTCTTATGAAAAGGTAATAAATCATATACTCATTTAATAATAAAGCCGGTTAATAACCTTTAAATTTTGAATATTTGGCCATAAGAGGAACACCAATGGGTCTTAGAAAACGTTTACCAAATTATGTTATTTTATAATTCCCAAATTTAAAAGAGAACATAAACATATAAAGGTAATAAACCATATAACGTGCTAAATACTTATCAAAGGGTCAATAACCTCCAAAATTTGATTTTTGGTAGTTCTTTACCCATGAAAGGGAACGATGTGGACCATCCAAATTTATAGTGGTACATATTGAAGACCTGTACGAAGATACCAAATGCTTATATTAAACAATTTCTAAAACTGAGTGGATGAGTCAAGATACCCCACCCAAATTTTTAAAGGGTGCATCAATATACCAATGTCTTATAATAGGGAATGGACCAATATACATAACCATATAATCATATAAGGTAATAGGACCTCATCCAAGGGGATAAATTGAGCCAAAACCAAACACGTGGTACAACGTATTGCTTACGTTTATATTTTGGCAATTTCGTACCCCTAGAAGGAAACGAGGTGAACCGCCCAAATTTATCATGATACATATTAGGGTCCTGTACTATAATACCCAATGTTTAAATTGGTCAATTTCCAAAATTTAAGGGGTGGGCCAAGGTACCCCTTCTAAATTTTTCAAGGGGTGCATTAATATACCCATATGTTATGAAAGGTAATGGACCCCTGTATACGCCCATATAACTATATAGGGTAATAATACCTCATCAAAGGGGATAAATTAGGTCAAAGACCCCCGAAATTTGAATTTTTGGCAATTTTTTACTCATGAAAGGGAACGACATAGACACCCAATACTGATAGAGGTACATACTATGGTCCTAGGCTACCACACCAAATTTTTAGATTTGGCAATTTCCAAAATTTAAGGGGGGTGGTCCTATGTACCCCTGCCAAAATTTAGGGGGATGGGCCATGTTACCCTGCCAAAATCTAGAGGGGGTGGTCCTAGGCACCCCTAGGTCATTGACCCGGACCAAGGTTATTGACCTTTGACCCCGGTCATAAAAGAGAGTGAGGATGAGTCATTCGGGCGAACGCGGGTCCCTACTACTTATACTCATCTCACAAAGGGCGTATGCGAAACGTGACAGCTAGATATTTATAAAAATTGGTACCCTGACTAATCGTGGATTGCTAATCATCGTGGTGATAATCACTCTGTGCGGAAATACCTTGTTTACCCGCTGTGTATAATACATATACCAAGCAGTGACTCGGTGAGGCTGTGCCGAGTTATGCCCTAAAAACGCCGGAAAAGCGCAGAAAATGAAAAAAATGTATGCAGGTAACCTGATAGCTACTTTAGGGAGACACGCGACCAATAATACATCAATAATGTCACGTAAACAGTGTTGCCATCTCAACAGAAACTTATTGCTTTTAAAATAGAACGTAGATATATCATTTAATAGCATTAAAACAATTGGCACAAAACGGGGAAGAAAATAAGCCTCCTATTGTCAAAATAATATTCCAGATTTTTGCTAGCACAACGCCTAATTTCACATTAATTGCACAAATATAGCTTTCTCCGTATGTCCCTGCTAACGATATTTATTATAAATGTCTAAAGTAATTGTTGAATGGGGGCTGTAGCTCAATATCAGTCACTGGCACATGCAAGGAGCATCGAATTTTAATTTTGCATTATTTCTGATCAATCTGACACACACTGGATTTTCCAAAATAAAATTTGAAATTTTTATAAAGATCCAATAACTTATACTAAGGCGGTACATTACCAAAATAATATTCCAGATTTGGTAAACGCATAACTTTTTGCTAACCCAACGCCGAGTTTCACATTAATTGAGAAAAAATCATTCTTCCCGTATGTCAATAATAAGGATATTTATGGTGATTTTTTTAATTTTTGAAAGGGGGCTATAGCCCCACATAAGTGACTAGCCATACAAGGAGCATTAGAATATTAATTCTGGGACATTTGTGAATGATCTGACGCTTACTGGCATTTCCGGAACAAAATTTTGAATTTTTATAAAGGTCAATCATCTGATGCTTTGCCCCCTGTGCCCCCCCTAAGGCGGTGGTTACCAAAATAACTTTCCAAATATGAAAAAGGCATACTTTTTCTGCTACAACGACGCCAAATTTCACATAAATTGACAAAAAATACCTTTTTCTTGTATGTCCCTACTAGGGATATTAATGTTTATTTCTTTTTATTTTTAAAAGTGGGCTATAACCTCACATAAGTCACTGGCGATGCAAGGAGCATTAGAATATTAATTCTGTTACATTTGTGAAAAATCTGACGCTCATTGGCATTTCCGGAACAAAATTTTGAATTTTTATAAAGATCCATCATCTAATGCTTTGCCCCCCTCGGTCCCCCTAGCGCGGTGCGTCACCCAAATAGCATTCCAGATTTAAAAAACGCATACTCTTTTGCTAGAATGACGCCAAATTTCACATTAATTAACAAAAACTACTTTCTTCTCGTATGTCCATACTTAGGATATTTATGGTGATTTTCTTATTTTTGAAAGGGAGCTGTAGCCCCATTATCAGTCGCTCTTACATGTAAGGAGCATAGGAACATTAATTCTGTAACATTCGTGATTAATCTAACGGCTACAGGCACTCCGAAAATAAATTTTGGGATTTTGGTAACACATCACCCACCATTTATTTATGCCCCTTGCCCCCCAAAAGAGGGGCTTTCCCAAAATAATGTTTGAGACGGCTTTACTAGCTTTGTGAATGAGTGTTTTTGCATCTTGTAACAAACACAACTCATTTACCCCAAAATCTTTACGAATAATTATTGTAGAAAACTGCTTCCAAAATTTAACATTGAAACTCCCATAAGGAAAATGAACTTTTGTGTTTACACCCCCAAAAGGGGGCTAAACAGCTATTTTCTCCTATTTCCTTTAGATATTCGAAAAATTCAAATATTTCTCAATAAGATTGCCAAATTTTACATTAATAGTGTAAAAACTTCATCTTGTCCCAGTGCTGTAGAAAATTACACGAATTATGGAACAGTCTGTATATTATATATATATATATATATATATATATATATATATATATATATATATATATATATATATATATATATATATATATATATATATATATATATATATATATATCTTATGACAGTACTATGTGTAGGATAGGAAGTTTGGTTAAAATTGGTGCAAGCGTTTAAGTGTTATGTTTGAACACACACACACACATCCATTTATATAAGATATGAATGGCTAAATGGAAGAAGGCAAATCCCATGCTGTAATGAGAATAGTGAGAAGTACAGGGGTAAAATTGAGGAGGGACGCCGTCATCCCACCTCCAAAAAATATGTACGGCGTCCCCCCAGTTCCTAAAAAAATAAAATGGGTAAAGATAGGCAGGGGGCGGCCTGACGTCATGCCGCTACCTATCACCCTCCTACTTTTTCAGATGCACTTTTACCCCTGGAGAAGTAACCTCCGTATGACAAACAGTTGTAGACACATACACTACATACACTTATTTATTGCTATTACGTGCTTCCCTTAATTTGTATTTATCATTCACGTATAGTATACCGATGTTCTCTCATCACCCACCACATCTGAGATGTTATATTTTAAACATAATTACTTATGTCCTGAAATAATTGTATGAATATACATACAACTGATTAATCTTAACGCAATTATTTTATATAAATATTCATGCATTCAGGAATATAGCATTCCATAGCAAAAAGTTTGAAATGGAATCGAACTCACAACCTTACAATTTAAAGTGTTACAGTTTACCAATTTTAATTTTTTTATTTTTTATTTTATTTTATTTATGTATTTATTTATTTATTTATAGAAAGATCGCCTCAACAGTAAGTTGGCACAGTTTACTGTTTGCCATGGCCATTTCACGATATTTCTACGTAATCTAAACACGACAGGGACACGAACACAAAAAGAACTCACCTGCTTGCGGATTGAAGCAGGGACCTCACACATTAGAGACAAGCGCTGAGCCACCGTGCTCAATTCGGTGTGAGCAATTTTACGTATGAAAAGAACATGGACATGTTATGTTACATTAAACATTTCTGCTCGTTGTTACGCGTACGAGTTTGTTGTGAAATTGCAGAATCTGCTTTTACGAAGAGTATAATGTCAGTTCGTTTATTGAATATCTCTAAGAGGTGTAAAGGAGGAACGATTCCGGACCTCATTAATTTATATCGTTTTTGTTCGCAGATTAAATAAAAAAGATGCAAAATTAAAAAAAAAGCTTCTTCGTGCATTGGTTTATAATCATATGTTTAGAAGGAAACGTCAGCTATATTGTATTACATGTGCTTACGTATTCGTTGTCAGTATCATTGCCATTGTTTTGTTATTGCATATTAAACATATACAGTATTTAACTGTCAATGGTTTACTTTGAAAGGATATATTTATTCTTTGAGAAGGATAAAAGGGATGGGATGATGTGATTTTGGACCTAGTTAGTCCTCTCGTTTCCGTTCGCGTATTAAATAAAAAGATGACTCTTTGCTTAAAACTGATTAGTTAATTGTTCGAGCGATTTTTTAAAAACTCTCAGCGTTTGTTGGTCAGTAAGCGCTTCATTAATGGAAACAGTGTTGCCAGATTTTTCTTACCTAAACTACTCCGATTCTTTTCGAAACGGTTCCGCAGAGTGCAAGAATTTTCAAACCAAAAATTTTTCGAACTAAAAAAATTTCAAAACTAAAAATTTTTCGAACTAGAAAAATGAAACAAAAATTTTTCGAACTAAAAAATTTCAAAACTAAAAGTTTTTTCGAACAAAAAAAATGAAAAATTTGTGATTTAGGGCTGACTAGATAGCTTGTCTTGAGAGATGAGCTTAAGACTTCATTTCAATGTTCCGTTGCGAAATAAATGACTAGCAATAACTAGCCAAACGGTTCATCATCATATATCAAATTTAATCCTGAATACTTCTCCAAGATAATTTAAATTCAAATCAGTAAACCAAAAGTCGTTAAACTGACTGCACTTTCAACTTTAGCAACAATTCACAATTCTACGATGTAATCTGTTTAGGTGATCACTTTCAATCTCTGTTAAGATTTTCGAAAAGTTTGAGTTTGATAATTGTAGTTCGAAAATATTTTTAATTGGAAACGTGAATTTCAAATTTTGATTTTAAAACTTTCTGAGTTCGAAAATTTTTAGTGTGAACTTTGAGTTCGAATTTTTTAAGTTCAAAATTTTAGATCGAAAACTTTTAGTTTGAAATTTTGATTTGCAAGTTTTAAGTTTGAAACTTCTGAGTTCGAAAAAAATTGTTTGAGAATTTGGTTCGAAAAGTTTATAGTTTTCAAATTCGGTTTGAAATCTTAAGTTCGAAAATTTTAAGTTTAAAAAAATTCTTTCCAGAAAGTTTTGATTTTATTTTTTTTTAGTTTCAAAATTTTTAGTTCGAAATTTTTTTGTTTGAATTTTTTTTGTTTCATTTTTTGGTTCAAAAATATTTTTCATTTTTTTAGTTCGAAAAAATTTTTAGTTTTGAAATTTTTTAGTTCAAAAATTTTTGTTTCATATTTTTTAGTTCGAAAAATTTTTAGTTTGAAAATTCTTGCACTCTGCGGAACCGTTTCGAAAAGAGTCGGAGCAGTTTAGTTAAGAGAAATCTGGCAACACTGTTTCCATTAATGAAGCGCTTACTGACCAACAAACGCTGAGCGTTTTTTAAAAATCGCTCGAACAATTAACTAATCAGTTTTAAGCAAAGAGTCATCTATTTATGTCACCTAGTATACCTAGTATACCTAGTATACGAACGGAAACGAGAGGTACTACTAGGTCCAAAATCACATCATCCCATCCCTTTTATCCTTCTCAAAGAATAAATATATCCTTTCAAAGTAAACCATTGACAGTTAAATACTGTATATGTTTAATATGCAATAACAAAACAATGGCAATGATACTAAACACGAATACGTAAGCACATGTAACACAATATAGCTGACGTTTGCTTCTAAACATTATGATTATAAACCAATGCACGAAGCAGCCTTTTTTAACTTTGCATCATTTTTGTTTAATCTGCGAACAAAAACGATATAAATTAATGAGGTCCGGAATCGTTCCTCCTTTACACCTCTTAGAGATATTCAATAAACGAACTGACATTATAATCTTCGTAAAAGCAGATTCTGCAATTTCACAACAAACTCGTATGCGTAACAACGAGCAGAAATGTTTAATGTAACATAACATGTCCATGTTCTTTTCATACGTAAAATTGCTTACACCGAATGGGGCACGGTCGTTCAGCGCTTGTCTCTAATGTGTGAGGTCCCTGCTTCAATCCGCAAGCAAGTGAGTTCATGTTTTTTCCTATTTCGTCCTATCATTTCTCATCATCGTCGTCTCCCTTAGCCTCGAGGGGGCGTTAAATTCAACATTTCCTAAACTAGCACCAAGAATCGAATACGTAAGCATATATAACACGATTTAGTTGACGTTACCTTTTCAACATATGATTATAAGTCAATGCAGAAAGAAGCTTTTTAAATCTTTCCAACAGTTTTATTTAATCCACAAACGAATACAATATAAATTATTATTGTTAACCAAGTCCGGGATCGCCCCTCTCCCTCTTTTATGCGTCTCAAATAAATGTATGCTTTCCTGGACACACTTTTTGGCAATTGAATATCATGGTTCGAGTCCCATAAGTTCCATGAATGAAAACTAAACCTTAACCAAAATAAAGTATTCCTCCCAAAGTTTTCGAGTTAAGTTGATTTTGAGTTTAACGTCCCGTTTAGCAGCGAGGATAGAACCTACTAATTAACGTGAAATCCAAACCGCATGAGCTCCTTCCGGGAATCGAACCCTGGTCTCCCACGTTAAAGGCGCATACGCTAAACGGTTAGCCACGGAGGAACTCCAAAGTTTTCGAGTTTCATATTAATACTAATACTAATTTATACTATTACTGGGATCTACTAATTCATAATGTAATAGATCATCAAGAAAGAGATCAAACCTTGTTTTAGTAATTTTATACCCATAAAAGGGAAAGAAAAAAGCCATCATAATCTCCAAGCTAAAAATCCCAGTTCAGTGATATCAAACGAACATATTAGCTCGAACCAAATACCTCTAATTCAATCATACCATTAGGGGTGCGGTGGCTCAGTGGTAGAGCGTTCACCTTTGCTGTTTGTGGTCCCTGGTTGAAACCCCGCGAAAGTAGTTTTGTGGTGGGCAACATTATGCTCGGGATACTCCATTTTTCTCCCACCAATTCATTTCTCATCGTCACCGTTTCCTTTAGCCTAACCGGCATAATCGTGGGACGTAAAACTAAAGATTTCATTTGCACCAGTGTTAGTCTATCTCATCAAAGGGATAACAATCTCCAAATTTTATGCCATAAAATGGAACGAAAAATAAAAAGCATTCGTAAACCTGTACTATTTCATAACGTAATGAATCATCAAGACCAAATTTTTAGTAATTTTAAAGAATCATCATAACATCTGATCCAAAACTCCCAATTCAATGACGTCATAGCAGGGCCAACCAAGGTGCCTGTGACTCATTCGCACCAGCGTGCATGGCCCTGAATAAGCATAAGCAAAATTTCAATAGGTGACGCAATCCCAGGCCAAA
This sequence comes from Thermobia domestica, assembly GCF_964235325.1. Lineage (NCBI taxonomy): Eukaryota > Metazoa > Arthropoda > Insecta > Zygentoma > Lepismatidae > Thermobia > Thermobia domestica. The sequence continues at coordinate 101,498,496 of NC_137455.1, forward strand.
TCATCCCTGATTCATTCACTATGGTCCATGAGGCCCTAAATTGGATAATCAAGAGTGAGATCAGGTGGGACCCTTACTACTTTGTTAGCGTAGGTTCCTTTGGCGAGGAAGACTCGTGTTCTTAGTGGAAGCCCATATGATCCATATTCTACGTTAGCTGTATGTCTGCGTCCCATACAGCCTCTGGTTGTAAGGGACACTGAACTCCAAATCAACCAACCTACTGAATAGCTAAAAAAAATGTCGGGAAAACATTTATCATCGGAGTAACCACGTCGTCATCAACTCTGACATGATCCACGGCCTCTTCTCTACTGACTAAAGTGTTTACACTTTAATAAAACCAGGTTGTGAAATTATCACTAATCGGAGTTTGAACTTCTACGGTCAATTGCTCAAGCACCGTTCTGTTACAATAACGGTGGACCTGACCTTTATGATATAAAAGGGTAAAGTGTTTGTCATGGGCCAAATTACGATGAATTTTAATTAAATTATCATGGTATAATTATTGCCTCGTTGAATTGTCGATACTTTTCAGTGAAAAAAAAGGATAAAATTTGAAAGTCCCAAATCAAGGTAAGTAGACTAACGTAAAGGAAGAAAAAAGTATACAATTTTTCATACAATTAAACGTACAGTCTGAACTTAAAATTTTCATGTAATGAAGCTTACAATACAAATATTATGCCTACTTTTCTCACAGCTTCATGGGTTAATTGCCCTGTGCTCTACATAAGCGCTCCATATAATAAATATAAGCTTCAACAATTATTATAGTAGAAAGCAATGGATATATGAAGCGAAGCACTGAATATTTTGTTTCTCAATTAATAATTGTTTCTCAACTAATATCGATCGTTTTCGATTATTTTTACAAACCAAACCACTACCAATTTTTCATATATAGAAAGTTCCGCCCCCACTCATAAAGGAGAATTTTTAAAAGTGCTAGGACACGTTCTGTTCATTTTCAATAAAGAGTTAACACACTGAATTTCAGCTCCGTAAGTTTAAGGACTTGCGAGATACTTAAGGATGGGCACGAGTCGAGCTATAACTCAACTCGACTTGAGTTTCGAGTCGAGTCAAATTCAATTTTCTTGAGTCGAGTCACTCTTTTGAGGTCGAGTTTCGAGTCGAGTCGAGTTTGATAAATGGCTTGCTTGTTTAGCTCGTTTTAACTCGTTTTGAAATCATCGCCAGATTAGCCTGGAAAACGAAAGCTATGAGGAATGTAAACAGTAATGCGGAATACTTTTAATGTTGTTCACGACAGGGACGCACCTCGTCTCGTACTTTTAGTGCATCTTGTGGGGAACTTTTAGTGCGTCTTGTCTCATCTTGATAACGAGGCAATAGATTTTAATAACGAGACTGCCTCAAAAGTCATGACCACCAATATAAGTATGTAGTTCTTACCATCAAGGCTGAGACCTGCACGGTCTAATGTTTGAGCCCAAACAGAAGCTCAATCCGGGTAGTGATGTCAACCGACTCGGCTCGGTTCAACTGAGTGAGCTGCTCGCTCCGGCTCGATTGTGATTAGCCATCGGCTAGGTAGGGACAAGCCATCGACTGAGCCGATGGTTCGAGCCAGCTAGGGTGGGATGAGCCACCGACTCGGCTCTAGCTAGCTCCGTTGAAACGAGTCCATCGGCTTGGTTCGACTCAGGTCAAATGAGACGATGGCTCGAATTGACTCGGTTGGGTGAGCAATCAGCTCGGTTTGGTTCGGCTTGGGTGAGCCATCGGTTCGAGCCTGCTCATTTAGGTGAGCTGTTGGCTCAGGTCACTTCTCGGTTCGGCTCGATATGAATGAGCTGTGAGCCGAGCCGTTCGAGCTGTTGACAACCATAAACCCAGGCCGAGCAGTATTGAACATCTTTGGCCGGCGCCGTATAACTTTTAACAACTTTTCGCTCGAGTCCGAATACTTATTCCTCCGGAACTCAAACCCAGAACCTCGTGACCGATGTTTTTGCCTCCTGAAGACTTTTCGAAGACCGAGATCTACAGTCAACTAGTTTCCATTATTCATATACAAACCGCCTACCTTTCATGGTTATACACGGTATTGTTCTGATAATAATAATAATAATAATAATAATAATAATAATAATAATAATAATAATAATAATAATAATAATATAAGAAGTAGTAATAGGAGTAGCATAATTGATAATTATTTTGTCTCTGTAGGATACTTGAAAAGAGTACTTGGAACTACACACAGGGTTTAGCTCGAATTGGCTCATTTTGACTCGACTCGACTCGAAACGGCCCAAATTCGAATCGAGTTGCACGAAATTTTCGAGTCGAGCTGAAAAATGTCTGTTTCGAGTCGAGCTGAAAAATGTCTGTTTCGAGTCGAGTCGAGTTTCAAAGAAAACTCTCCCGTGCCCATCCGTAGCAGATACTCATTTTTTTTTTTGCGCAAAAAAACGGATTCCCACTACCCCCTTAGGATATGTTTTATAATAAAAGCTATGTGATACCGTCCCAGTTTGGATTAAGACCTAAGCCAAAAGTCATTTCATTTGACTTTTCAATTTGGCCGTGACGGTTAGGCACACATAATTACATTCAAATTTTTATTATAATAATTTATATATTACAGTAATTCAAAAATTATTATTTCCAGTATTTAGCTCCTCTAAAAGCTCACACGCTGATTCTTAAAAGCCAAGTAGTAGTATAAGTCCTATTGCTTTTATTACGATTACAAATATCATTATCCAAAAATGCCTGAAGTTCTTTTTTCACTTAAATATACTCATCTCAAGTAAGTAAACAGAAACAAATGAAAAAGGAAAGGAAATGAAAGCCATGCAAGTAAAACGTAGACAAATTCACCAGTATTCAGAAGATGCTGTCTATAATGCAGAGAGTCGGTGGATCAGAGTGAGCCATGGTGAGTGGTGGGTTGCAGTGGGTCATGATGGGTGGTGGGTCTCAGTAGGTCACATGCTGTAGACCACGACCCAATGACCCACTCCGTCTCTAATATGAAACACTGTGACCTTGTACAATTACTATTACCAATATTAGGATTAATTGCATTTTATTTTCACTCACAAAGTTTTTATTTAAATCCCTATCTTCCGCACCAATTTATAAAATTCCGTCCATATGTCCCTACGGTTACCAGAAATGTCTAAATATTTCTAAGTTAAAGAAAGATACATATCCCTACAGTAGACAACACTTATATTCACTGTAGTTAGTTACCATACAGTGAGCCAGCTAAACTAACTTTTGGCAACCAATTAGTGATCAGCGCGCTGTTGTCAAACCTGCGATGAGTGTTTCAGAGGATGAGTGTTTTGTAATGATGAGGCACTCACTAAGATTATTTAATACGTTATAACAATACATAAATACGTGACATTAATTATAAAATTATCTTAGCATGCGTGTTATTGATAATCGTATTAATTGTTGGGTGCCGCGGTGGCTCAGTGGTAGAGCGTTCACCTCTGGTGCTAGGGGTCTCGGGTTCAAACCCTGCTCCCGCCAAGTGAACTTTGTGGTGGACAAACACCGTGTGCGTGGGTTTTCCCGGGGTTCTCCAGTTTCCTGCCACTTTCTTCATTCCATCATTTCATTCATTACTCATCATCACCGTCTCCTTTAGCCTAACCGGCATAACCGTGGGACGTAAAACTCAAAATTTCATTTTTCGTATTAATTGTTATTACGGGTAAAAGCGGATCTGAAAAGGTAGGGGTATGGTAGGTAGCGGCATGAGGTCGCGCCGTCCCCTTGCCTATCTTTGCCCATTGTAAGTTTTAGGAACTGGAGGGACGCCGTACATATTTTTTCAAGGTCGGAGGACGGTATCTCCCCGCGTTCCCCCTCACTTTTACCCTTAATTATTATAAATAAATATTAATATTGTAAGTATATTCTATTTGGTTCGCATGTTCATGTATTCACCATCTAGTTCATAATCTTTCAGAGTTTAATAACATTGTTTTGCTATTACAAGAAGTTCCATATATATATATATATATATAAAGCAGTTCGTACATTGTCAGAGCCGTAGCTAAAGAGGGGGGCAAGGAGAGAGGTCGCACCGGGCGCTGATAGTAAGGGGCGACGAACAAGCAAGAAAGAAAAAGCGCTGGAAATGAGTAAATGACGAGTCATTCCAAAAACTTATTGGTGTCCTATTAAATCAATATGTTTATCAGTTTGCAAAAAAATTAAAGATTAAAAAATTAATGAGATTTAAAAAAAGTTTTTTACTCGCTCCGCTTGCAATTCGAACATTTCAATAAAAGTGATTGCAAGTTTTAACTTATTACTTAAAAAATGTATTGTATATGATTTTTTAATAACGATGTGATATACAAGGTAGGGTGTAATAATATCTTATAGTGTACGGAGGAGCGTTTTCAAAATCGGAAACGGTCCAAGTTTGAAATACGTGTTCGGCATTGCGATGGCGATGAATTTGCTTAGTTAATCATAATTTTTTACTCAATCAGATTAACCACGATGGTGAGAATGAAGATATGAAAATGAGAGTAGCGATGAGACATGCAAGTTGCTGTTTGCGCAGGAACATTAACCAGTTGAGAATGCTCGAAGAGTATTGCCAGAACTAACTTGGAATGAATTATTTTTTTTCCGAAATTTATATGAAATTTAATAATTAATTTATTTGTTTAAATTCGATAGATAATACACTTACATATTTGGAACCTGCGTATTAGGGGATCTATTGAATTAGCTATAATGAGCTGTCATATTTTTATCACTATATATATACTCAAAATGCAGATATAACCAGTGGCCATCGGTTATTATTTGGTACCAAAATGTTCACCATTATCTTAGGTATTGATCAACACCAATATCATCTCACTATCACTTAAGGTTCCCGAGATATGGCTCCTTAAATCTACCGAAATCGGAACTTCTTCCAATATCTTGTAAACGGTAAGAGTGACGCAAAAAATGTCATCACTTCTTTCAGGTAGTTTTTGATGCTCTATGGAATGGACGACTCAAAATTGGAAAAAAAAAAAAAAAGCAGATATCAGACACACAGACATAGAGAATTCAGTAACCAACTATTTAAATTCGTTGAAAATGAAGGTAAACAAGGGGAATAATAACATTTTTGAAGTTGAAGCAGTTGTAGAATAGGAGCTTAAGGGTCATAACCAAACCCAGCGAATTTCCTCTTTTTCAAAGACGAATCACTATCAGTGATTTTTTTTCATTCCATTGACATATGAAATGCTTCCAATTTGAAGGAATTTGTTATGATTTCTCCATCAACTACTTGTATCGCCAGGATATTTCTTCTCTGCATACCTATCTATCTAGTTGTGTATTGTTTTAATTATGTGGATACATAACACACACACACACTCTCTCTCTCTCTCTCTCTCTCTCTCTCTCTCTCTCTCTCTATATATATATATATATATATATATATATATATATATATATATATATATATATATATAATATGTATGTGCGTTAGTGTATACCAGACTAGAAAAAACTCCCTCATGTGTATAGCATACGCGCCTTTGGGGTGGGAGGCCCAGGTTCGATTCTCAGCGGGAATTCATGTGGTCCGGATCCCACGTTAAGCTGTAGATCCACGTCTCATACAGCCTTGCTGCTGAACTTGACACTAAACTCAGATATCTAATCCAACCCAATAAAACGAGAATCAGATAGCCTATTATACTTATTTCAAAGTGAAATAGTGTTATGATTTCCATTGGTTATTCCTTGCAATTTGCAGTCACTTCGAATGAGCATACAGGTAATTTTATGAACTACAACTTGGGAAAATATGGGTATCTATTTTAACTAATTGGTTCATTATCCAATCATTTGTCTCTTTTTCTTATAAGCATTACTAAAATATTTATTTAAAACATAATGCAGGCAGAGAAACAAAGAAAAATTAATGAACAGTACGATAAATAAAGTAATAAATAATAACTATTCTTGTATAATGACTGACTTTTTATAGTCGGATTTTTTTTTTAAGTAACTCTCGGTAAAAGAAATGTTTTAAAAAATAACACGCCTTGAAAATGAAACAAAACAAAGAAAACCACAAAACAAATATATATTTACAATAATATTATGGAATATTTCCTACTTTAAAATCAGACAAAATTAACATGAAACGCAAGAAGGAATAGACATAATAGCTTCAATGAATTTGTAAGTATTGCAGCAGGTAAGAAATATGACAATTATTTGAGCTGACTTTCATAATTCTCTTCGTTGGCTTTTGCTCCTCGTAACTTACGTTACTCATTACAAACGGATACACAAAAGTTTCTCAAAGAAGTGTTACTTCACGTGGAGTTGATGAGAGTTTGACATTAGACACTGGAATCGTATTGGCTAAAAAGGTCGAAGAATTTAGGGGTGTGGCTGTGAATCGAATAAAGAGCTTTGTTTATGTCTTTTGACGCCAACTAGAGACCCGATGACCACTTGAGCAGGTAGGGAGAACTAAACTTCCTTATCCTTTCCTCCTGCTTTATTGTCAATCTTCGGTTTTCTTTAAAACTGGTATTCATAGACGGCACCTGTTGGTGAAAGTCATCTCCTTTTAGAAGAAAGAGCTACAACATGTGTTTGTCAAAATAATTTATTGGGGGGTAATTTTTGTGTATAAGCACTACTTGAACTCGCTGAATGATCACCCTGTCCCTTACTCGTACCTTTATATTACTGGCAATCCTGAAACCAACTTAAAAGACGGTATCCTTTTGGTAATATATCTGGTTCCACAAGTAGGAAAGAATAAAAGCGGATGTCAATATGATTTATTGGGGGGTAGTTTTTGGCTGCTCATCTTGTACCCCCCGGTAATGCATGGGCAGCTTCAACTGTGGGCAGCACACCGGTGTGGCGCGCACGAAATACCGGGGTCCCAATTTTTACCCCCTCATAAATCATAGTTGTAAAATGTCAAAACATACTGTGTTAAAACAGCAGATGGCTTTTTCAAACGAAGGCTTTTGAGGTACAAGTTTTGTAGTCATACATGGTTGCCAGTGCACGGACTGCAGAGAGGAGTTTGTCCAACGATAGAATATTTCTGTACCCCCAATAAAATAAGGAAAAGGTACGGAGCAATAAAACTACCACACGTCTTGACCACAAATTTAGGAGAGGAAAAATTGGCACGCGACACATTGAGTGACAGGTAATAAACCAACCGCTCAATGCGGAGAATCAGTCTCTTGAAAAATCTTCTATATTAATCAATACATTTTACTTTTTGTAAAATATTAATGCTTTCACAAGATAAATAAAACTGTCACTGTTCATTGGATCAGTCATAAACACACACACACACACACACATATATATATATATATATATATATATATATATATATATATATATATATATATATATATATATATATATATATACAGTGGCGGATCCAGGATATAATCAAGGGAGGGGCTAAACCATAGTTTGCACTTTTATCCAGTGTAAAGCAGGATTGAAGCCCATTTTATCCAGTGTACACTTGAGCGTCCACTATATATATTTTAAATCAATTGATCAGTGTTGACAAATTATGTTCCAGACTGCAAATATTATCTTTGTATATATTAAAATTAAGCTACTTGAAATGAAATTTATTAGTTTAATCAGGAATGTCATTTATTTATTTATGCCCCCTAAGTCTGAGGTGTATAATGAAATACTAATGGAAAACGTTCATTAGTAGATAACATTACTCCAGAAATGTTACTCCAGAATATGTTTCAATTAAATTCAATTTCTTTAGTCATTACGCAACACCAAGGTTATGAAGGACGAAACGTGGGCCTTGAACAGCCACCGGCGGGTGTACAGACAATCATATAAGATCAACTTTCTCAGAATAAGTATTTTCCACCACACTGTCTCACTTTCCAGAGAGTTGGATTAGAGGATCACGCAACTGTCCTGACATGACCAACTCAAATAATCTAAATTAAAAATATATCGAGTACTTAAGTCTTCCAAACATAAATAAATGAATAACCTACCCATTCTTTCTCAGTTTTATAAGTTTCTGTCAAAGGAGCATATATATCTGATATCTCGCTTATTGTTTAAGAACAGCGAGACAAAACTTTTTCGTATATAAATTTTATTTTTGTCATTATCTTTTCAATGATATATCAAATTACATACTTTATCATGTAAGATTTTCGGATAGCCACAGCAATAGGTTACACGGTGACACAAGCAGAGCACTCCATGAAAATATTGTTTTCAAAAGGATTGGAGACATCATCAAAAGGTTCTGTTGTTTTTCCTGCTCGCAATAATTTTTTCTTGAAAATGGTTTGTCCTGGAACAGAGTTGTAGAAATATGTGGTGATGCAGCTCCAGCGATGTTAGCTTCGCAGTCTGGATTTATAAAGCTGGCAAAGAACAAAAATTCTACAGTTATGGGTTTGCACTACTTAATTCACACACAAGCCTTAGTTTAAAAAAAAAAATCAGAAAACCTGAAGCAGGCATTATCACTGGCTATTAAAGTTGTTAATTTTGTCAAGTCAAGTGCTCTGAATGCTCGCCTTTTTGAGATTTTGTGCTGTATCCATATTGAAGTTCGTTGATTAAGGAGTTTAAATACCACTTTTCATATCCCTCATATGTCTCAAATTTTCCGGTATTTCGAGATAGGGCCATCTTATTATAACAGTTGCAAACCAATCCATTTTTCCTCCCACCTTTCTCTTTCCCTTCTAAGGAAATCCAGAAAATGCAGAAACAATTTTTTAACTATTTTAAATGAAAAGTCTAAATAAAATAAATTATGTCTCTAAGCTTTAGGAATTTCAAGATATGGCTATCTTATTTTAACAATTGCAGCATCCACCAATTTTCTTACCCCCTTTTTCACTTTCTGCTTTTCTCTTCCCTTCTACGGGAAATATCTAAAAACGCTGAAACACATCTTTAATAACTTTAAATCAAAAGTCTAAATACCAAATTTCATGTCTCTAACCTTAAAGGATTTTGAGATATTTTCATTTTGTTATAACAATTGTAACCCCATTCCTTCCCCTTCTTCCATTCTAGGGAAAATACCAAAAACCGACGAAACACGTGTATAATTATTTTAAATGGCAAGTCTATATACCAAATTTTATGTCTCTCTCTGCCTTCAGAGATTCGGAGATATGGAAATTTTAGTATAATTATTGCCAGCACCCTTTCCTTCCTTCCATATCGATTTTCTAAAAATCTCTCCTTAATGGTATCCCACATTACAAATCCCATGCACTGTAAAAATTTAAAGTTTCCAGTCATGTAGGCCTTACTGTGTCCAGTGGTGGGTCGATGTGTCCGAGGTTCGATCTCAGCTCTTGGCAAGTGAGTTTAGTGACTGATAAGTTGTGTGCGCGAGTTTTCTCGGTATTCTGTTACCTTCGGCTTTCTTTATTCAATCATTATCATCAATAGAGCCCAGATTTCCATACATAAACAAACCCCAAAATATTCATGCAAACATGCACGAAAAATACAGTATAAAAATATGCACTAAAATATGCATTTAAAAATTTAACATATGCACTGAAATATACACTAAGAAAATAAAATATCAGGTTCTTACAAAAATATCTTATCTTAACGATCTCTGTTGCAATGAACTATCTTCCTTAAGTTTTTTTTTTTTTTTCTGTCAACTCTGTGTTTATCAGTAAGAAACGTTTTGTAGATCGAAAAGTTTCTTTCTAAATCAGCAGAAGTCACTCGTACATGTGAAATACATGAAAGTCTTCCTGTGTTACATTCTCTTCCCATTCCATGTTTTCACCATTAAGTACATTTGTAATGGCACAGATTGTTTTGTACTCGGATTTTTTTTTTTTTTTTTTTTTTTGCCAAATACTTTGCAAAGTTTATCTAACGCTATTTTGGCAAGACCATGAATTGTTTCACTGGACAAAGTCTGCGATAATTCGCCCAACAAGGAAAGTGAATGCTGCAAAGCCTTCTTACAGGATTCCAACTATCTGACAACTTCAGGTATTGTCGAGAAATGGTTATGTATGTACTTAATTTTGTTCTCAATGCCACTTGTAGAGAAACATTTTTGAGATACATAAATAGCGGCTGCATCATCGGGACTTAGTGAGTCTACGGCTGTCTTCATTGATTTTTAAGATATCTGTATAATACTGCACAGCTTGGAGCCACGAGCTCTTCACTGGATGAGAAGGTACTGGAACATTTGTCGCAACTTCGCGAAAAATACGTAAGCGCGATGGAGCTTTCACAATAATTTATTTACATTTAATACTAGCGCGTCTACTGCTAAATATTAGCATTTGGTTGTTTCAGTTACGCAACACTTTCTGCTATTATTCTGTACAACATTTTGTTCTTCTCTGCGTTTACAAACGGAGTCAGTTCACTTTAAATGTAGCCTACTTTCATGTGATATATTCTCAAATATGCTAGTATGCAGCAATAAAATTCAGGAATATGCAGTATCCTGCAAAGTTTACAAAATATGCATACACATCGAAATTCACTCAAAATATGCACTTATATGCACCATTACATGCATCTCAAACGAATTCTTGCAAGTCCGTCGGAAGGAAGAAAACATTTTCCATACGTTCTTGCATGTCACTATAAACATGCATTTCGCATATAAATCCGGGCTGTAATCATCAACGTCTTCCTTAACCTCAGTGCATAATCATGGGACGCTAAACTACTACTACTACTAATAATAATAATAAGGATTACATTATAGTTTTATAACCAACATTACACACCTAATTCATGACAATAAATTTACTCTTCTAGTCAACTCTAGGACTTGGTACCGTACTTCAGTGATTATGCATGTATCATTCAATTTTAAAATAGTTTTGAGTGTACCGTTTGTACCGCTAGTCCGTGGAATATTTAATAAAAATATTTAAATACTGATTCTTACATAGGGTACTTTATTATTATTATTATTATTATTATTATTTGATTTTTTACTACCTACATGAATTACTTTTCTCTGTCTATCTATACTAATACAATAAAATATCGTTTATGTGTGTCTGTTTGTCTCTCATCTTCTTTCCGCAGAGAAAGACGTGACCTAGAGCTATCAAATTTGGTAGGTTACTAGATCTAATTCTATATGAAGCACTTTCTTTTTTATTTCGCCACTGAAGACATTATAGAGGATTCGAAATTTATGCATAAAGGGAGATTAATAATTCCCGGGAAGCCGGATATTAGTGTCTAATTCATAGTTTTCGGTGTCATTTAGACGAATAATAACACTCCCGAAGCCGTTCAAGTTATATTCTCTACCCATTATCATCCAGGGGGACGTAGAGAAAAACAGCACATCCAAAATCACCGATATTAGTATCGAATTTGCAAGCTGATTGGTGTTAGTCATGATGACATTGAAGCCCAAGTTTAGGCAGAAAGAAGCATATCAGTTGGCCTGGGAATAGACAGGTACAACTAGGCGCGGACCAAGGCAAAATTTTCACCCGGGCAAAGTGACTTTCTGTCACTTTCTCCAAGTTCTAACATATATTTTACATTTTATTCGAGTGATTTTAATATTTTAAACCCATTGTTCAAAGAGAAAAATTAATATTCAAATACATGACATATGTAGATATATTTAGTACTTAAAAAATGAATATGGTATCAGATATATTGTGTTTATATTATTATTATTATTATTATTATTATTATTATTATTATTATTATTATTATTATTATTATTATTATTATTATTTATGTATCGATATCTAACAATAAAAACAATATCGAACACCATTTATTGAATACTACTAATGCTGACATGATTAGTGCTATATAATCAATTGTTTTGTTATCAATAACATCAGTAGTAGTATTCAATACCACCCACTACCATAAATCCCACTATGTAACAATCTATTCTAATAACGTGAAATACCAATAAAGACACTTCACATATGTTGAATGTCTTTTACGCACAGCAATATAAACTACCCTTTTTAAGTAGGTCCTACTAGTTGAAGTCCATAGCATTCATAAAACATATCTCATGAATTTGTACAAAAGCTGAACACTCTTACAAGACTAAAGCTTAATAACAGGTTTTATTAAGTATTAGAAATCCTCTGACTTTGATAAGTAAGTAGATCATATCAATGTCAATTTATGGAACTTTATGGGAAAGAGCGTCCATGCCTTTTTCTTCCATAAAAACAGTACCTTAAAATCTTGAATAATTCATTCAAATTAGTTTTCTAATTTTGCAACATTTAGCCTCAGGCGTGATAATTAATAGTGTAACAAAATTTAGAAACTAAATAAAAAGTTAAACTTTACTATTACTGAAAATTAACAACAAATTAAACAACTTTAAATATATTTGTTTTCAGCACTCACAACAATTAAAATATAATTTTCCAAGTTTTTTTTTTTTTTTTTTTGTCTGCAAAATACCTAACAATGACATCTGTGTCAATGTCTTGAAGAATGTCGAACTCAATCGGCATCATGGCGATCCCCACGAGGCGCTCCTGGCACATGGTAGGTCTCAAATAATTTTTAATTAATTTTAATTTTGAGAATCTCCTTTCGCTTGAAGTCACGCTGACAAGAGGGGGCGGCCCCCCAAACCCCTATGGATACGGGCCTGCTGGTTACTCCTTAAATATTTTAATACTTCAAAGCAAGGCTGACATTTTCTTTGTAACTTTGGGAGGGTGGGGGGCATTAAGATGTGTTTGGTTGCAAATAAGGGTCTAAGAAGGCATATATAAGGATTTTAAGACAAATTAAATTCAAATTATGCAAAATATTGTATATTCATAAAAAATATAACCATAAAAAATATTCAAAAAATACACGGGGGGCCACATAAGCATTGGAAGGCCCGGGCCCCCACGTTCTCCAGGATCGGCGACCTTGCTTCAAGTTTTTTTTTTTTTTTTTTTTTTCATTTTCACCTGGTAGTAGGAGGAGTAAAACCAATAGTTCCTGTTGAAGTTGGAAACCCTCAATATCACAATGCTCTAGGTCAGCAAATTTCTTCATCAGGGTATCCTAGTCTTCCTTTTTGATCCTGTATAAAAACCCAAATAGGTCATGTTGTTGGGTCGAAATCAATGATTTTACAAGAACTGTGCATAGCGATACAATAACATTTCCTAGACACTACTTTCAACAAAGGCCGACAGTTAGGTGCGGCGGCATCGTATCTAAGAAAACAAAAATAAGTTGTGCCTGTTAACCCTCCACTACCACTGTCACAGGAATTTTTTACCCCTGGAAACTTTTACCCCCTGGAAATCTTTACCCCCTTGTCGGTTTCTGGTAATTTCAAAGGAAAAGTCAGAAATTACATTAAAAATTCATATTATTGATTGTGATCTCTCAGTGTATGCACTCACTTTGGGCAAGATGGATTTCAATCCGAAGATTTGGTAGGGGGGTAACAATTTCCTAGCGAATTTTTACCCCCTGTAGGTTATTGATTACTTCAAAGACAAATTCAAATGTTGCATTACAAATTTATACCACTCCGTAGCATCTCTTAACAGACACAGTCACTTTGCGCAAGATCGCTTTAAATCCGAAGATTTGGTAGGGGGGTAAAAATTTCCTAGGAAATTATTACCCTCTGTCGGTTATTGATTACTTCAAAGACAAACTCAAATGTTACATTATCAATTGATATCACTCCATAGTATCTCTTAAGATACAGAGTCACTTTGGGCAAGATCGCTTTAAATCCGAAGATTTGGTAGGGGGTAAAAATTTCCTAGGAAATTATTACCCCCCTGTCGGTTATTGATTACTTCAAAGACAAACTCAAATGTTACATTATCAATTGATATCACTCCATAGTATCTCTTAAGATACAGAGTCACTTTGGGCAAGATCGCTTTAAATCCGAAGATTTGGTAGGGGGTAAAAATTTCCTAGGAAATTATTACCCCCCTGTCGGTTATTGATTACTTCAAAGACAAACTCAAATGTTAGATTATAAATTGCTATCATTCCATGTTATCTGTTAACGAAGGGACTCACTTTGGTCAGGATGAGTTAATATCTGAAGATTTGATAGGAGGGTAATAATTTCCTGAGACATTTATACCCTCTGTCAGTTTTTGACTACATCAAGACGAATTGAAATGTTACATTATAAATGTGTATTATTTCGTGTTATGTCTAAACAGACGGACTCACTTTGACCAAGATTGCTTTGTATCCGAAAATTTTTGAGGGGGTAATATTTTCATAGGGAATTTATATCCCCTTATCCGTTCTTGGTTATATCAAAGACAAAATATAAGGTTACTTTATAAATTGGTTTTATACCCTGGTGTCTCTTAACAGACGCACTGACTGTCGGTAAGATGTTTTTATATCAGAAATTTTATAGGGAGTGATGTTTTCCTAGGGAATTTATACTCTTGTATTGGTTCTGTGATATTTCAAGAATAAGGTCAAATTTGTACATTATAAATTGATGTTATATCGTTTTATGTCTCAACATACGCACTCACTTGGGGGACGATAAAGGATGGTTTTATTTTCGGAAAGTTCAATGGGAGAGAATATATAAAGAAAGCTAAACTTATTTTTATTTTTAATGAGATGTTGAAATACCAAATTAAATGAGCGGAGTTTAATAGAGTCCGAAAATTTACACGTTTTTATAAGATAATTTACACCCGTATCCTTCGCTTCCACTTCGAAATTCCAAAAATCTGTTTTTTTTTTTTTTTTTTTTTTTTTTTTTTTTTAATCTTACGTCTCACATCGTATGTACTGACTAAGCTTTAAGTTTCCAACTGGTAGGACTTGAGAATCTCCTTTTTAGAAGCTTTGTACGTTGTTCTGGTGGCTAGCTCGCGCTAGCTAGCTACGCCATTTTGAACAGTGTTGACAACTTTATCAATGTTTATTATATCTCCGGTGCGGTTTTAGATATCGAAGTGCTGTGAACGGTAAAATAATTTGTACGTTCATAGCAAACCATACATGTAACTAGATATAATATTTACCTAAGATTTTTTTAAAAAAATAAAGACTTTCAAAAAATTCAAAATTTTCAACCCCTGTAACTTCGTTTCTATTCATTCGAAAAACGTCATACCATGACCATGGTATTCAGCAATAAATTTCTTTCGATGTACACTATCCTGTGCATCTCTGTTGTGCTGTGTCTGCGTTAGAGGCTTCCAAACTT
The DNA here is from genome assembly GCF_964235325.1 of Thermobia domestica. Classification (NCBI taxonomy): domain Eukaryota; kingdom Metazoa; phylum Arthropoda; class Insecta; order Zygentoma; family Lepismatidae; genus Thermobia; species Thermobia domestica. The sequence goes on from NC_137455.1 coordinate 101,513,722, forward strand.
CGGATGTTTGTGATACCATAATATCTTTAGCTTGGAACATTGATTAATAAAAGTGGTATTTTAAGTTTACATTTGACATGTTGGTTTGAAATATGTAATAAACTGACGTAGTGCCATTTGAAAAAATATAAACTTGTATTTGGTTGGCAACACTGTTGTGAATTTCTGTCTAAACCCGTTGTAGCGGATGATCATGATAATTTGTCTACCATGTGTATATAAGGAGAGAGAGAGGAATAAATTGCAATAACGTTGTTTTTAGTTGAAAGATGTGTTTTATGTTTTCAATCATTTATGTTATAAACTGTGTAATAACAGTTATCAAGATTATAAGGCAACTAATATCTAATATTTTACACTACAAACTATGTAATATTTTGGAATCAAATTCTGCTTTCTCAGTTGCAAATAACATACTTTAAAATTAGATTTACATACTTTTGTTTCAAAAGATTGTTTATTCTCAATATATTTTTCTTCCCACGTGTTCCACACTGTCAAAAGAGTCAAAAAATGAAATGAAATCTTTGAGTTTTACGTCCCACGGTTATGCCGGTTAGGCTAAAGGAGACGGTGATAATGAGAAATGAATGAAAATGGTGGAATGAAGAAAGTGGGAGGAAACGGGAGAACCCCGAGAAAACCCACGAGGAAGGTGTTTGTCCACCACAAAGTCCACACGGCGCGAGCTGGGATCGAACCAGGGATCCCAAGCACCGGAGGTGAACGCTCTACCACTGAGCCACCGCGCCCCCTCAAAAGAGTCAAATCGAGTTTCAAAATCAATACATTCCTTTCGACGCTACTGAATCCTTAAATCTCCACTACTAGTGAAACAAGTCAAGAGCTGCTTTCAGGAACGGAACTATGAAATATTTTTTAACAGTGCAGTGTTTTGGAGGAAAGTTTCTTCCTCCTTTTATACTAGGCCGCTAAAATATAAGATTTGAATTGTTCCTCTTGAAGAGCATCCTATACAAATTTCATTGATATAATAAGAAAACAATTAATAAAAAATAACACTTTGACACTGCAACCATCTTAAGACACGTAGGGGGCGCGGTGGCTCAGTGGTAGAGCGTTCTCCTCCGGTGCTTGGTGTCACTGGTTCGATCCCAGCTCGCGTCGTGTGGAATTTCTGGTAGACAAACGCCGTGCTCGTGGGTCTTCTCGGGATTCTCTCGTTTCCTCCCATCTTCATCCCACCATTTCATTCATTTCTCATAATCACCGTCTAATTTAACCTAACTGGCATAACCGTGCGACGTAAAACAAAACATTTCATTTCATTTTTTTCTTAAGACACCCTCGTCAGACAGCAAATCACGTGCAAAACTAGAAAAGCATTTATTTCCTAGGAAAACATTACCAACTATCAAATTTTGGGTTATGAAGCCAAATTTTCGGACATAAAGCAATCTTGCCCAGAGTGATTGCGTCTGTTACGAAATAACACGGAGTAGCATCAATATACAATACAGTATAACAATTGATGTTGTCTGTGGAGTAACCAAGAACCGACAGGCGGTATAAATATCTTAGGAAAATATTACCCACTATCAAATTTTCGGACATAAAATCATACTGACCAAACTGAGTGCCTCCGCTAACAAACAACACAGAATGGTAATAATTTATAATGTAACATTGGATATCCTTGAAGTAACCAAAACTCGATATGATGGTATAATTTCCTATGAAATTATTACCCCCATACCACATCTTCGGATTTAAAGCCATCTTGCCCAAAGTGACTGTGTCTGTTAAGAGATACTATGGAGTGATATCAATTGATAATGTAACATTTGAGTTTGTCTTTGAAGTAATCAATAACCGACAGGGATCTAATAATTTCCTAGGAAATTGTTACCCCCTACCAAATCTTCGAATTTAAAGCCATCTTGCTCAAAGTGACAGTGTCTCTTAAGAGATACTATGGAGTGATATCAATTGATAATGTAACATTTGAGTTTGTCTTTGAAGTAATCAATAACCGACTGGGGGGTAAAAATTTCCTAGGAAATTTTTACCCCCCTACCAAATCTTCGGATTTAAAGCCATCTTGTCCAAAGTGACTGTGTCTCTTAAGAGATACTACGGAGTGGTATCAATTTATACTGTAACATTTGAGTTTGTCTTTGAAGTAACCAATAACTGACAGGGGGTAAAAATTTCCTAGGAAATTTTTACCCTTCTACCAAATCTTCAGATTTAAAGCCATCTTGCGCAAAGTGACTGTGTCTGTTAAGAGATACTACGGAGTGGTATCAATTGATAATGTAACATTCGAGTTTGTCTTTGAAGTAACCAATAACCGACAGGGATGTAATAATTTCCTAGGAAATTTTTATCCCCCTACCAAATCTTCGGATTTAAAGCGATCTTGCCCAAAGTGACAGTGTCTGTTAAGAGATACTACAGAGTGGTATCAAGTTATAATGTAACATTTACATTTACCTTTGAAGTAACCAGTAACCGATTGCGGGGTAATAATTCCCTAGGAAATTGTTACCCCCCTACCAAATCTTCGGATTGAAATCCATCTTGCCCAAAGTGAGTGCATACACTGAGAGATCACATTCAATAATATGAATTTTTAATGTAATTTCTGACTTTTCCTTTGAAATTACCAGAAACCGACAAGGGGGTAAAGATTTCCAGGGGGTAAATTTTTCCAGGGGTAAAAAATCCCTGTGACACCACTTTAAATGAGTAGCACATATAAACTCCAATAACATTCATTGCCTGGGAAAAGTTTACAAAGAAAATGGGCTGCTATAAACAATATTAAATCCCCCTCCACTTTCTCTTGTACATGCCATGTCTCCATTTGTCGATACAGTCCCCTACTAATATGAAACTCCCTTCTTCCATGGTGGAATGGAAAAAGATTATCTAATTGACGCTGGTTTACAACAATATAAACAAACAAACAAAAAAAAAAAAAAAAAAAAACAGTAGAGAACACGTTATACAATTTGCTTTTTGAGACTCGTTTTGGCACCCCCTGACTGTGGCGCCTCGGGTAGTTGCCCGGGTTGCCTGGCCCTTGGTACGCTCCTGGGTACAACGCCAAGGGAACTACTCTTCCTTATTTATTCACTTAACATATTTCTTTACTTTCAAATCTATCTTTCTATATTGTATAAATAAAAATGAAAATGACAATGTTGTGACTTATTAACTCTTCAACAATAAGACTGATCTCGATCAAATTTTCAACATAAATGAGGTCTGGGATGATTTTCATAATTTCATTTTGATGGTGCAATTTGGGGAGGGGGAAATGTATAAAAATGAGCGAAAATGAGCGATATTAGTGCCGAATCCATAGTTTTTGGGGTCGGTGAGATCAACAGTGACACTTCGATGCCGTTTCAGTCCCTATTAGTACTTCTAAGAGAAGATGGTACCATACAAAAATAATTGAAAATGACCGATATTAGTGTTAAATTCATATTTTTTGCGGTCCCTAAGTTGATTGGGGACAGTTTTGACGCTTTTTATGTCCAACATGAAACGCATTCTCCCCGTGCGAAGAACGGATATTTAAGGTAATATGTATAAATTCAATGGCTCATTCACTGAGTCATTCATAAACAAATCTCTCTGTTATTAGACGAACTTTGAAATTATTTATGAATGTTCTCTTTCTAGTCTATATTGTAGATAAGACAGTTTTTTTTTTTTTTTTTTTTTTTATGTAATTCCTAAAGCTAAGAACGAGGGGGAGAGCTTCAATGATCTTTGCCCTCGACAAATCTCCGAAACTACTCACCGTACAACCTTAAAATCTTTTGTTTTCATCGCACCCTGGGCTGTAGACTATACGGGTATTTTCGTCGAAATGCAACTTCCTATGTAAGGGAGGGAAGATTGTTTTCTTGTCGTTCAATACAATTTTGAGAGTAGAACTATTACATTTTCAGTAAATATTTTTCTTTCCCTACTGCAGATTTTTTTTTTTAATTGTGACTTTCTAAAAAGATGGGAAAAAGGGCTTTCTTCTTTCCGTTCTCCAGATCTTTAACCCTATTAAGTATAAAACCTTGAACAATTTGCTTAAGCATTTTCAATTCACACCAAGTGATTTTGCGAAATTTGAGCTTCAAGGGGAGACTGAGACTTAAACTTATTGCCTTTCTGTTGGTCTTTGAACTTTTTCATAAATATTCTTGATTCACTCAGGCTCTAGATGACACGGGATTTTTGAAATGGTACCACTAAGAAAAACAAATAAGAAAAAAAAAAACATGATGTAATTTTTTTTCATTCTGGATTTCCTAAAACATTAGGTGCCTGATCTTGAAAACTTTTCATTTCTACCTTCTGAATTAGACACGGTTTTACGAAATGAGATCTTCGGTCTGAGGAAACGGTCTGTATCTCTTCCTTCTCATTCCCCAGATCTCCGAAATAGGTGTACATAATCATAATTTTTTAAATATAGATATTAGTGTATAAATTTATGGGTAAAACTTTTTAAAAAAATGAATCATGTAAGAAGGTGGAAATGGGGTTAGAGGTTTTCTCGCACTAGAAAGTTGAAATTTTGTGAATATATAATAAACTGTATACTTTAAGACAGAATTTGAAAATGAAATCTTTAAGTTTTACGTCCCACGGTTATGCCGGTTAGGCTAAAGGAGACGGTGATGATGAGAGATGAGTGAAATAGTGGAATGAAGAAAGTGGGAGGAAACGGGAGAACCCCGAGAAAACCCACGAGCACGGAAGACAGAATTTGAGTAATAACTCCAAGGACACGAGTTAGAATCAAAAGATTTCGCATTATTAGTAATTTGCTAATTTCTTTTGAGTGAAATGAAGTGAAACTTTTCAGTTTAACGTCCCACGATTCCTCTCTTTAGGCTAAGGGAGACGACGATTAAGGCAAGTGAATGATGATGGAAGAATTGGTGGAATGAGAATTGAGAGGAAGTGGGAGTATCCTGATAAAAATCACGGACACAATGTTGTCCACCATAAATTTATGTGGCCGGGGATCGAACCAGAGACTTCACATACCAGAGGTAAGCGTATCTATACCACTGAGCCACCTTCCTCTCCCTAACTTCTTTTGAAACTAACTATATTTTGGCATGCAGAATATTAGTATATTGTGCGAGAGATCGACTTGGTCAAGTTTGGGAACTGAGAAAAGACATTTAAAGGTGCTTTACGGAAAATTAATTTCGATGAATATGAGATTTAGTAACAATTTTCGTTGACACTGTGAAAATCTTTTGATTTCCGGTGCAAGAAATTGATTCACCTCAGTCTCAACTTTGATAAAATACATTTTTAAAAAAATAGATTTTGGGATTATGCGTATCGCCTAAAAATTTTGCCTAATGATTTACGTAGATTTTGGTGAATCCGCCATTTTTTGCTGCTAAAAACGGTCTGATCCAGCCTTAACGTTGCGAAAAGTTATTTAGGAGCTGTTGCGTGAAGTTTTACGTAATTCCAGGGAAATCAAAATTCTATTAAGAAGTGTTTTAAATGAAGAAAATTTGCACATATATCAAATATTTTTTCATAAACCTATTTTTTTCCGTGCGAAGAACGGACATTCTCCTAGTAATTTATTAAATTACTTGCTTGATTTGTCGAAAGAAGATGTTTACTTTAAGATTAAAATTGAGTAAGACATCATGAAAAAATAAATATTTCCTATGTTGAGATATGTGCCTGAAATTATATGAACCTGAAAGCATAAGTCACCATTGCCATTATTTTTCTGTGACAATGAACTTTCTGCCCTCTTAAGACACAAGGTTATTTACTTTGATTCATGTTGTATGTTATTTGAAGCTTATATCTTGTACTATACTTGATTTTGATTGGAAATGCTGTGTGTTATTTGATAGGAAGTCTGATAACATTTTATATTAAAACAGAGAACTTGTTTTTATGCCAGTTTCAGTATGTCCAGACGTGATTGACATTATAGTTTGTTGTCTTGAGAATAAAGAAAAGCGCCTTTATTTCTCCGAGACGAACATACTGCTTATTTCACAGATGTTCATACAACAGATGAGTACCTGGTTGATCATTTTTACACTACACAGCATGTGACTTGGTCCCATGAGGATCTTCGGTATTCTTGTTCCTAATCCGCTAGAACAAGACCTCGTGAGAAACGCAAGTAGACAACTCACCTAGTAGTACTATACATCCTTTGTATCTGACAAGCATAAGCTACGTATATTCCTAAAGTAATATATCTTGACCACCGCCTCCTACATCCGATCCGCTCCCATAGGTGGATCGAGCAGGCAATGATTTTGATATAGGGATGGTACCGAGACCGAGACTAGTCTCGGTCTCGTCTCGAATTATCGAGACGAGACCGAGACCGAGACGGACTTTTATATACCGAGACGAGACCGAGACCGAGACGGACTTTGAAATACCGAGACGAGACCGAGACCGAGACAGACCTCTATAAATCGAGGCGAGACCGAGACGAGACTTAGGTCAGTCTCGAAAGTCTCGGTCTCGTCTCGAATATTGATATTGATAGATACTAAAATTGCCTTCACTCAAAATTTCTTTCGTTGCTGTGTTAGATAATATGAGAACGGTTGACTGATGTACAGTGGCGTATTTAGGGGTTGGTTATCGGGCTCAAACCCCTCCCGAAATAAATTTGTGATAATTTTTTGCATTGCACGTACAACGCAAATGTTTTTTAGTTGTTCCTCAAGCCTCTCCCGAAACAAAATACACTGCTGATGCAAATAGAATTCTCTCTCTCTCTCTCCCTCTCTCTCTCTCTCTCGCTCTCTCTCTCTTTCTCTCTCTCTCTGTCTCTCTCTCTCTCTCTCTCGCTCTCTCTCTCTTTCTCTCTCTCTCTCTGTCTCTCTCTCTCTCTGTCTCTCTCTCTCTCTCTCTCTTTCTCTCTCTCTCTCTCTCTCTCTCTCTCTCTATATATATATATATATATATATATATGGTCGCGGTGCCCCCCATATATCGCACTGTATTCAAAATGGCCGCCAAGACATGTTACCTCTATCAGCTACAGTGAAACGTGCAGTACCATTAATATGAAAACGATTGAACATAAATGAACCGTACCGTCTCCTTTAGCCTAACCGGCATAACCGGCATAATTTAAAACTCAAAGAATTCATTTCATTTCATAAATAAACCGAACAAAAACTCAAAAAGAAAATGTCATGTGGCACATCAATTGATATTGTCGCGGAATTTTCCAGGGCCATCCTTCATGGGGGCCCAGGGTGCAACTTCAAAATTGTAAATGGAAACATGGGGTGAGTGATACCTCGTTCGATATATCTTTAAAAACTAAAGAGAGCTGTTGCAAAAGATTGTTCAATGTTTTCAAAATGACCACCAAGACATGGTACCTGCATCAGATAAAACGTCCAGGATCACTAATATGAAAACACCAGAACAAATATTCGAATAGGAAATCACAGGGGTATATATCATTCTATAGTTCGGGAATGTTGCAACAGTCGAAAAGCTGATTAGAAGAAATCTAACTTTTAGAAAGTTATCCTAACCTCACTCCGTAAGTGCGTGAAGCGGGAAGGATCGGTGAAATTGCAAATGAGAGCCTTAGTTTTTGCAAATTGTATCTACGAAACAAAGTTATTTGAAATGTGTTTTTATAAGAGATAAATGTCTCTGTAATGGGATAAAGTATGTAAAATTCTTGTTAAATGGTATCTTCCATTTTGATTGCAGGCAATGGTTTGATGCAAAAATGAATAAACTGAAATACGAAACAAATTTGTCGAACAATGCAATTTTAGAACAATCTTTACAAACGTTGGTTTTGTTCAACAGTTGTCTGTATGATATTGGTTCGCTTCTTTTCCTTCTATGTCTTCTTGCATGTGATAAAATATGAGTTTCACAGAGATGTCCACAGTTACATTCCGAATAAATTCCAACGGTAATTTCAGTTGTGATCCTTTGTAACGAAACGGTACACACTTATGCAGATATGTCCAAAAAATCTTACACGCATTGCGTTAAATTATCAGGGGTGGGCAAAATGTTGTTAAACTAGAATTTCACCTTATTTTTATTCACCTTATTTCACTTTATTTTTATTCATTACAGTACCAGTCATTTGTACACATAAGTTTTTCAGACAAACCATATCTATTGCAAATAAAAGTGAGGTTCTCATTTGAGATTTTACCATTCATTCCCGCTTCACCTACTTACGGACAGAGATCGGAAAGATAATTTTCTATCATTTCCTCCTTTGCATCATGTCAATTACACTTTAATAATCTTTTTTCTCCGTTGCATTATACTCCAGCCGTGAAATGATAAATACCCTCTGTGCTTTTTCCTATACGAGTTTTATTCTGTTCATTTATCTCCAACTATTTTCATATTAGAAGTCTAGTGGTACTGCACGTTTTATCTGATACAGGCACCATGTCTTGGCGGCCATTTTGAATACGGTGACCGATGTGAAAAATCTTTTGCCACAACGCTTTTTACTTTTTAAAGATGTATGTAACGAGGTATTACTCGCCCCATGTTTCCATTTAAAATTTTAAAGTTTGGCCCTGGGAACCCATGAAGGGCGCCGGTGCCGCGACAACACCATTCGGTGTGCCCCATGGCATTTCCTATTTGAGTTTTTGTTCGGTTCATTTATGTTCAACCGTTTTCGAGATATCTCCGTGGAAAGATTAATATATATATATATATATATATATATATATATACAGCCGTGAACCCAGTACGTATATGATCAAGGGAGGGCCTAAACCATGGTTTGCCGCTTTATCCAGTGTAAAGAAAGTAGGATTGAAGCTCATTTTATCCAATGTATACCTGAGCGTTAAGGGGAGCTGTAGTCCCTATAGCCCTCCCATAGGATCTGCGATCGATATATATATATATATTAAAAATGCTGAAATTTTGAACCAAGTTCGGAAATTCTTCTAAATACTCTGCAATACTAAATAAACAAGCAATGTTGCTAAAGCAAAATAAAGTTGTATTTTCTCAAATTGCGCTACGTAAAGTATTACATATTTTTAATTTAGTTATTTAACAAAACCACAATAGCCCATACATTATTTAGTGTAACAAAGGACAACTTAGTATCGCTAATATCAACATTTTGGAGATCTCTAATAACTCAAATGGCATGGCCGGTGCAATGCGCATCAACTGTATCTTAGCGTCAAATACTATGATCATGGAATAATATATTTCGAATGAATGAAGGAACAAAGTTACAAGAAACGGAAAATGTAAATGTTTCTACAGACTTTACTTCGAAAACGCGCTGACATATCACGTCTCATCATGCAGATGCTTCCAAAAGACTTAAATGCTTATAACGCCATTTACAGCAATTGTTATTCAAATCGTTTTAGAGATGCCAAACACATTGGTAGTGATTGTTATACTGCTTAAAATAACGTATTTGTATTAAATTTGTATAATGATTATTGCTTTCCTTTGCTTCTATAACATTAATAGTTTTTTGGTGGTTTTAATTACAACAAGTCGCAGTTACATTATTTTAAGCAGTGTTGCCCACTTAAATATATTGTTAAATATTATTATAAATATGCGCAAATAACGTAGATAAACTGCAAAATATTTTAGAATTACTCGTAATTTGTTTTATGGTGCAAGAATGCTTTCAAGAGACGACGTTTTTCATAGTATTTGGGCTACTTATAATGTTAATGTTCAAGTCTTCGTTCCAGCAATACATGTAAATGCAAATTGTAACTGAAATTAAATGTAACTGATACATTTTCAGTAACACTAGTTGTTCCCCCTAAGCCTTAGGCCTGGTGTACACTTTATATTAAGACCGTGCTTAATTAAAGGTTCTAATTACACCCTAATTATAATTCACTTGTTTTAGTTTGACCACCGACCACCTCAAACTCGATCCATGCCATATAGCTATATGCAATTATTCAAGGACTTACAGTTAGTAATACACATTGTTCATTCTTGTTTCGTTTTGTTTTAATTTAACGTCCCACAGTTATGCCAGGGCAGCTAAAGAAGACGTGGAGCGAATGATTATAGTGGAATCCGAACCACTTCGGTCTTTCAACTTTACCCCTACCGGAAATCGAACTTGGGACCACGCGAACCGAAATCAAGCATGCTAAACCAAATGGACCAAATGGGGTCCTCACATTGTGTTGATTTAAATCATTCAGTCAGTGTTGCCAGATCCGAAGATTAAAAAGTAACGTGTCTGTACTCCGAAAGAAACCTGGAAAAGAATTGCCCAAGTTAGATAGTTGTTGGAGAAGACTTGGAAAGACCTTCATCCAGCAATGTATTGATATTGGTTTATTATTATTATTATTATGGTGGTGATTTTATTATATCTGGACCAAGTCATAATTTCGTAATTTTAGAGAAGCGAAAAACCGGTTTCTCAACTAAGACCTATAGTACTGTTTTTGAAACTTACTAAGTAGTTACAAAGTAGTAAGATGCTTTCAGACTTACATTATTACACTACTAGAAAGAACATAGTCTATTAAAAAAGTATTGTTAATTCAATTTCAACCAAAAAGTGACTTTTACTAGGTAAGGTAGGGTAAAAATGGATCCAAAATTTAATGAAAGTCGCAGAGCGAAAAAAATATGACTATTCAATCCATCATATTGCAGCAAAACTACGAAAATTAATACAAAAGAAAACTTGAAAGTTAAGAATCACTTGGTTTGGCGAGTGAGAAAAAATAGATACAGATAACTCTAATTACCTATATACTTATCTAATATGTATGTTCAAGTTTCGCAAGTAATTTTCAATCAATATAAAATTTCAACGTAATGAACGCACGCTTAGTTTTCTCGAATAAAGATAACATGCACCGTTGAGAGCTCAGGAATAAGATTAATCTATGTTACGGCACTGGATATGTGCTTACGTATGCATTACGACCTTATGAACTTGTATAAGAAACATAATGCACTTAAAATGAGACACGAACTATGCGAAACATCTGACTTCGAATCTAACTTGTTTTGTGTTCCAACTCGAGACCTCACATAGCAAAGATGAGTGTAGTAGCTCCCACCACAAAGTTCAGGACGTTCGTGTTATAAAGCAGTGCTTAAAGTGACATCAGATGAGGTGACGGTATGGAACAAATATGACTACTTAGAGCAGTAATTTTGACAGAACCCTAAAACGTATCTCTAGTCCTGGTCCTGACATTTTTGCACCATTTTTGACGTGAAAATCTATAGAAAGAGAATGAGTGAGTGAGTGAGTGAGTGAGGACTAATATGTAAATGTTTTATTCCCCATTACCATCTGCCTAGTATTCAATAAATATTGTTTTCCATTGTATTGTATTGTATTGTAATCCACTAGTATTTAATATTTTTTTCCAATTTCATTTCCATTTTCAAAAGCTTCTTCTGGTCTCGTTTTGTCTCGTGGTCAACACTAATTTTCTTATGCCAGACTTAGAGGCCTGCACGGGCCTGAATTTTGAGCCCGGGTCCGGCCCGGCCTGTGATTTTACAATGTGAGGCCCGACCCGAGTCAGAAATATGTTTTAGCATTTAGGCCAGAGCTTGTGTGATAATCAAATGAGCCCGAATTACGAAAACTTAATAATTAACGCAAAATTGTATTTTTATTTACAGCAATTACAGATTTAATTTTCCAGTTGTGCTTTAAAGTTCTCCAGAAAGAATGATGCAATATATGTCGTTGTACAGTATATTTACAAAGTTAGGCCCGAGAAATATGGTTGTATATTTAAAAATTCATGGCCCGAGCCCAAAGTGATTTTTTGTAGGCCCGAGCCCTTGCAGACCTCTAACCAGACTGTCCCTGAAGTCCTGCACCATCAGCACACTGACCTGCATGAGGTAAAACTTTGAAAGGATAGGTGGCGCCACCAGTGAAAACTGTGGGCATCCATAGAGGACAGGTTCGTGGGATCAAGTGAAGGCAAGTACTGCGTGTGTAGCGAGTGTTCCTGTAAAGCCAAATGGGCAACATGACTAAATTTCAACTCGAGCTGTGCTACGATTTTTATGAAAAAAAGGACTAACTGCAAAAGCTGTAGCGAAGGAAAGCACACCGTACAAAAAGCATTGCATTTCCTCGTCTATCCGATTTGCGTGTTTTTTCGATATGTTGTAGCTGAGGACCACCCGGGAAATTGTTTATATAGGGTCAACTCCCTATGACCAACTCTGTGCCCTCCAGAGATCACCAAAGGTCACACAACGGGTGTTGGTATAATTGCTTCAAAATTGGCATACAAAAAATAGTTGTGTGTTATACTGGGCAACGGCAAGTCAGGATAGTCCACGTAACGATGTGACTTTTGCCGGGGTCCTCAGCTAAAACATATCCAAAAATAACCCAAATCGGACAGACGAGGAAACGCAATACTTCTTGTACGGTATGACTTTTGGTGTCATCTGAAGGTCACAGGATTGGACATAGGGAGTTGGCCTTATATAAACAATTGACAGGGGGTTCTCATCTACAACATATCCAAAAATCACCCAAATAGGAGAGACAAGGAAATGAAGTGTTTTTTTTGTACGGCGTTCTTTGTCGTTTATAACACTGACAGCAGAACAGAGCAAGGAATACTGGATCGACCGACAGCTTCCCGTTGGTTCACAAAATTTACTTCGGGTGATTTAAGCCTCGCGGACAAGCCCCGTAAGGGTAGATCTCCGATGGATATTAACGGCCCTCTGCAAGATGCTGTGAGTGCTGAATCCCAATCGAGTACTTGTGTGTTAGCAAGAGTAGTTTGGACATCCAAATCGACAGGAAACCGTCGATTGCATGCCTTGCATTACGTCAATAAACTGCCCCGAAAAAGTCCTCATAAGCTGACAGAGGAGCAGGCCCAGCTTGGAGTGGCAACTTGCTAGAATTTGTTTTTAAAAATGCGCGTGATCTTTGTTTCTGGTGGAGAATTGTGACAGGAGATAAGTGGGTGTTTTTGAAAAACCCACACACATGTAAACAGTGGGTGAAATGTGACCAACACCCTGGCTGAACTTGACGTGTTTGAGCTGTTACCTCATCCTGTCTATAGTCCAGATGTTGCACCCTCAGATTGTTATTTGTTTCGCTTTTCTCTCTCTCATTTCTTGTGTGGTCGGCTATTCAATTCATATTATGAAGCGCATGCTGCCTGTCGCGAGTTTTTCAATTCTAAACCTTCCAACTGGTATCGCCATCAGATTGAACTGTTATCCTAAACATGGGTGAAGGTAATCGAACATGATGGCCTGTATTTTTCTGAATAAAAGTTTGTCTTTGTTTCTGATATTCGTGTTTCTTTCTCCTTCATGTATGGTGCAGAGCTTTTGGGACAACCTGGTAATTGTAAACACAGAAGTCCAGACAATGTGAAAATAATCCTTTTGAAGAATTTAAAGGAGAGTCCTGTCAATGACGGCGGAGGATCCAGGTTAAACATTTTAAGCGGGTGGTACGGTAGTTAAAATTTTTGAGGGGGGTGGATTGCTCGTCCAAATGTTGAAAAAATCAAGAGCACAAATTCTGCCATTGAATAGGGTGATAGGGAACTGTTACTTCTTTCGAATCAACAGAACGAAGTATTTGATAGTACAAACATATTTGTTGACTGGATGCTAACGTCGCACTCATTTCTATGTGTAAAATCTTTTCTTTTCTGCAAATAAATTACCATTTAAATCAGTGATTTTTACCGGTATGCCATACCGGCCGATTCTCGAACTTTCGGATGCATAACCGGCTCATACCGGCTCACTTTAAGCACTGTTATAAAGTGTCAATTAAACACGGAGATGTGAAACGGTAATAAAGCATTTCATCAATTTGAAACAAAATACGTATATTGTAGTAATAACTTACCCTATTTGTTAAGATAATGAACGTTATATTCTGTTTTTAAAATGACAGTCAAAGCAGAATGTATTAAATAATAAATGAGAAATTGTAAAATTTCAATTTCGGTACGATTAAATACATTCATGCTGCTATGTGTTGTGTTATCCGTTAGGAGGTATTGAACAATTATGATTCAAAGGAAGGAAATAAAACTACTGTATAGTACTGGAGTTAATTTAATAGAGTTTAATTGTATAGGCAGTTCTGAGGCTATATGAGACAAAGTCTATTGCTGAAAGTGAAATATGGGTTACTATTAGGGTTTTAGGGTGATATACCCACTGATCATTGAACCTGGAATACACACATGGAAAGCATTAGCACTAGCAAATTAGCTATGAAGAGGTACACCATACCATAATTCTAAGTCAAAGTGAAAGGAAAAAAGAAGCGGAAACGATAGACTATACGAGAATAATACTTTCACTATTTTAATTTCACACTATTTATTTCGAGACTTTCGAGACTTTCGAGACGAGACCGAGACTTGGTACTCGAGACCGAGACCGAGATCGAGACAAGCATCTGTTGACCGAGACGAGACCGAGACCGAGACGGTGGTTTTTTACTCGAGACGAGACCGAGACCGAGACCATTATTTATCAACCGAGACGAGACCGAGACTGTATAAAGTCTCGTCTCGTCTCGTCTCGATACCATCCCTATTTTGATATTACCACTTTGCCTTGCGCCTTACGCCGCGTGGGACACTTTTTCATTGAGGAACAATGTTTCAAAGAACAAGTGCTTCGTGAAATAAAGCTGACTCATATTGATAAGAGAGGAACTGGAAGAAAAGAAAGGTTGCCTTTCCTACAAGACGCAGCTTGAAGAATACGAATTTATAAATACCACATCCACAAAATATCGTGTTCATCTGAAAGAAACCATAATACTCTTTTCCACGGTACCAGATCCATAGCCGGCTACTATTTGAAGTAGTGTGGAGAGAGCGGGAGAGAAATATAGGAAAATGGGCCATTAGGCTATTTTAAGTGCGGTGCATACCAATCTACAACTATGTGCGGTCAATATACCATGAAACAATATAAGCATTCGTTCTTAGAATGTTAGGCGAAAACACAAAATAAGCATAACATATGATGAAAATCTATTAAGCAGAAAAGTGGTGAAACGAAGTATTCAGACTCTTATACAGTATTTTACACTACAATAATGATATACAGTACAGTACAATGATAATAGCCACGATCGGAAGAGAAATGATTATGATCGATCATATAATTGAGGAATAATCCTCGAAACAATGTTGTAATTAATCAGAAGAAAATATTTCCCAAAATGAATATATTTTTATTCTTTTCTGAATAGAGAAATAGTGATAAACGTTCACACTTGCAATGGTACCTAAGGCATGCCCAATCGGACAAATTTTACATGTTGACTAAGTTTATCCCTGGGATATTTATAATATTCCTCAAATTCATAATTTGTAATTGAAATGCTAAATCGTATTCCTCTGTGTGTCTTTTTCAAACAATTCCTCGTCTTCATCCTATACAAAGTTCATATGCATTCCTTGCACCGCATTGATTCCCTCATAAAACACCTGATCATCCTTGAGAATATTCGACTGTTGCCTTTTATTTCCATTAAGCAATATTGTACTGGAATGTACGATTTTAGTGTATTGCTCTTATGCCAATTTGTTTCATTTTCGTGCATTTTTTCACATTATATTTCTTATTCTTTTCCTTGCTTTGCTCTGCTCTGAATTTCTGGATTTTCTGTACTCTCCTTCAATAACGTGTATTCTGTCTCTCCTGTTCATCTGTTGTCGAAGCCTTTTCGGCATATTCTCTTCTTTACCTACATACTCGTTAATGAAGACACTCAAATATACTGTACAAGAACTGAATAATAGAAGTGATGCTGGATTTGGTTCCCAGTCAAGGGCGCCGATCCTGGGAGGGTGGGGGGAACCCAAAGCTCATGTGACCCCTGTATTTTTATGAATATGTATTTTATATGTATTTTCTCTTGTTATATGTATTGTTATATGCACTTTTTTATGAATGGGCCCCCCAAAGTTACAGAGAAATCGGCGCCCTTGTTCCCAGTAGGGCTTGCCTGAGATACAGACTTCAAAAGCAATTTGGATTCCATTTTAAATAGTATGTCGCGTAACGTATAGCCTCTGTGTTGAAAAGAATATTAAGCTCCAATCAATACATCTTTTTTTTAATTGCATATATTAATTATTTTAGATTTTTATGTAATGATTATTTATGGTGTTTGCTTGTCTCTCTTCCTGTCGCTGTTTGAAATTCATTCAAGATGTAGTATTATTTTTCAGCTTCTCAAAATCCCATGGCCAATATAAATTTGAATTTTTCGATTATCACGTCAAATGTAACTGACATTTCATTAGTACTATGTTATCATTTCAATTAACTTTGGAGAATCTTTGATTACTCTTACTTCAATCATACAATTTTTTTCAAGACAGCATTTCCCAAACTATGTTTGACGGCTACCCCTTCGTGAATCCTATATACTTCACGTTTCTCCTCTTTCCTGCCGCTCATTGATCTGACCCTTTTTGCGATTTCAGATACTGCATTGAATTATTGAATCTTCCATAATAATAATAATAATAATAATAATAATAATAATAATAATAATAATAATAATAATAATAATAATAATAATAATAATAATAAGAATAAGAATAAGAATAAGAATAAGAATCTATAAATTACATTTATTTCCAGCAAGACTTCTACAAACGCTTCTATGTTACAACATTCGTAATGTTTGTAACCAGGTGAAATGCCTTTAGGCATAAAAAGACGGTGATGATGAGAATGAATAAAATGATTCAATGAAGAAAGTGGGAGCAAACGGGAGAACTCCGAGAACATCCATTCACATGGTGTTTATTTATCATAAGACTCAATTGATACCAGCTGGGATCGAACCAGAGACCCGGTGCAGAACAGGTGAACGATCTACCGGTAATCAACCCGGTTCCAAACCCATCTATAAAAGTGTAGTGATAATTACCAACTTTATTTTTTACATATGTTTTAAACCCACCATCTTCCTTAGGATGTACCCTTTAATAAAAGCTAGATGATAAAAAGCACCTTAAAGTAGGTGGGCAGAATCTGAATCACATGTGATCCAATCGGGAATTGAACCCTTTTATCTTATGCCGCAGTCACATTTGCAGATCATATCCACGAGGTATCATCAATTGACGTGAAGTTCCGCAATTCTATTCGGGAACGGAAGTTACTGAGCTTCCATTAGAGTTCCAAGCCTTGAACATACCCTATATGAATTGACAATTGACTATTCTGTTTTGTTGGTATTATTTATTTATTTATTTCAATTAAAACGTTTAATACATGTTTGTCTGTGGCTTCGTATGTTTGTTTTTACAGTATCATTTTAGAGGTAAACAAATTTAAAATGTAGTTCAAAAATATTAATTCGTTTTCTGCATGCTTACAAAAAGTAAACAAAATTAGGCCTAAACATACATCAAAACGTAACTTTCCGAAATTATAAAATTAATAAAGGAATTATTTTATTTTTTCTCTTCAAAATAATGTATATATGAGCGTTGTAAAGAAAACATTATTGCTTCGAAAATCTGCGGAGTATTTTCGCCCTTGAAACAAAGTTAGTTATTCCTTTTTTGGAAGTAGCACAAACCACTCCTTTTCACGCGTAATGTAATACGTGTTAGCACAGAGTTGAGGGGCTGGACGCAATTTCCTCTTCTCTCGCCCGCAAGACGTATGTAACTATAGAAAACAAGTTTTTTTTTTTTTTTAAGTTACATTAAAAGTGTCATTACATTGTTCACAAGGGCAAGCATTTGAAGGGCTGTTCTGTGAGGGAGGCGAACGCTTGACAGATACAAGCCAGAATACTTGACAAGCGTCGTGACTTCCCTACGGTGCTAAATCTCTCTTGAACATTAATGAAGGTAGTAGACTCCATATTAAAATAACTAACATTTTTTGTTCCGTCGTTCCTATAAAGGAAGAATGTCAATAATATTTTTCCTTAAATGTTTTTTTTTTTCGTATTAATTCACTTGTTGTCTATATTATAGAGTGCAGACAACAAATGGAAATTAGCACAAAAATATTAAAAAGACATTTTCAACAACAAAACTCCCGAAGATGGAGTTATTCTATTCTATTATTCTATTCTATTGCATGACAGCTTGTAACTTATCCCGGTGAGGCCTTCTCTATTTATGGTCCTTTAACAAAACTACTAGGTATTTCATTGTCCGTATTTGAAAATTTGGCGTGCCAAAAATTTACAGATACAGTATTATGGATAAAACTGTGCATACTAATCAATAGTTAATTAAAGAAACAAGAGCAATGACCTACAAATTGTTTGTACGATACAAGCGTTAGGCGATTCCAACATTTTAAAACAAGATTTACACAAAGAATCTGATAACATTCTAGTATGATTTGGATTCCACATGCTTGCTATACATGGACTTGCGCAATACCCGTTTTACTTATGATGTTCAACAAGAATTTAAAAAAAAAATAGTGTTCATACAAGTCGCCTTTAGTTCGAGATCCAAATCATGTTAATTTGTGATGAAAGAGAGCATATTTCCTTCCCTCTGAATTCTCTTCTACTGTTTTCATTCTGTTAATTATTTAATTATCATTTACTTTCACTTCAAGTCAAGCTCCTTAGTATACAAGGACAACTGCAAAACATGCAAGTTTTCATTTTACCTTAGACCAGACGCAGTTGTTACTTTTCGAACTTTCTTAACTTTCCAACTCCCGTATCGTTGAAGCATTAAAGACAATAGTGAAAAACCGTGTATCAGTATATGAGTGGTCGAGTTGCAAAACTCATTAACTGCACCAGAAACAGAACAAGGAGAAATAATGAAAACATCATGTCAAACCCATAATTTTAAACTTCTTCTGGGAGGACAAGCATTAATATTTGGGCTCCTAGAAAAAAAAATGAAGCAATAACCCCTATTAAAATTTGAAATATGAAATTTGGGCCCCTCCTAGAATTTAAAACCGTAATTTACATTTTTATTACTTCTAGGGCCTCAGTTAGCGTTTTACTGAAGCAGGGGCTAGATTACAGTTATGCTTCATCTTAGGACATTTGCATCTGATATTTATTTAACTTACTGCCGAAGTTGTGTATTAATAGAATTGTACTTTGTTTGTCTAATGCAGTGCTTCCCAAGTTTGTTACTTGGGGTCCCATTCATAAATCTCGCATACTTCAATCACCCCCATTCCTCACCCTTTTTGCTCGTTTACCATAAGTAGTTTTTGGTTCACCCCTTCTGCGACTTCTCAAATCTTCGATAATAATAATAATAATATAACTTTTACATTTTTTTAAAAAAAAGTCCCCATAAGTATCTATACAGTTTTTGCATTCTTGAAAACCACGAGTCAAATATTTTTAAACATTAGTTTTGTGGAATATCAGAAATCTCATTACTATAACTATACTCTGCGATAGCCTCTTCACTTGTTTAAAAACTGCTTTCTAGAAGCTTTTTCTTGTGTTTTGGGCACTGCCAAATCACACGGAGCTAAATCTGGAGATAGCCGGGTACGGTAAAATATGGACACCCATTTTCTGTAGAAATTCTAAATTTTTCGCTGCTATGTATGACCGTCCATTGTCGTGACAGTGAAGGCGAGACAAAGAAAGCGAGACAGTGAAGACTTTCTGTGAGTAGATCTCCAAGCTTCAAAGACACTCGGAAGGTAATAAGTAACGTACCACTCTGTTGTCACTGTAGGTCGATCATGCAACTGTATAGTTTCTACATGGACAGTTTTAGATAAAAGAAATGCCCATAACTTTACCCACGGTGCGTCATTGTTTCAATTTCGAAGGTGGAGTTACATTTCTTTTTGCAATAAAAGATTGGAAATTCGACTTTTCCTTGGTTCCGTATTATCAAGAGTTAATTTTCAATTGGAAAGTTTTATTTTACGTATGTCGTTTTCTGAGTTCTATTATAATTGTTGAGATAATTTTCTTTAATCTTCACTCCGAAAGACGGCTAATAGTTTTATACACTCAACAGATTTTGCTAACGCGCGCACGTTATATAATATATGTAGGTTTACGAGAAGTATTCGAATATCCTTCCCCTTAGAATATTTATTTCAATGAAAGTTTAATAAAAATATGCAGAAAATACTCTACTTTTGACATAAATATTGAAAAACCCTAACCTCACAAAATACTCCTTTAATCAAATTGATATGAATAAAACACCCTGCTTGTGAATACTACCTACCTTTCAAAAGGCATTAAAAACGTATCAGACGTTTTAATGACCTCGAAAATTACGAATTAGACAAAAATTAAGTATTTTTTAATATTTTATTTTTCACCCCCTCCCTCTGTAATTCTCTGCTGATGGGATGAACTTGGGCTTAAACGTCCTTGGGAGCGTCACTATTCATTTCAGCGACCCAGAAAACTATGGATAGCATACTAATATCAGTCTTTGTGCATTATTTTTACATGCCATTCCACCAAACTCCCATCCATTGAAGTATCTTACTTCCTTCCACAGTTTTATCTTTTTTAATTATTTCTTTTAATATTGAAATTCATATGAAAGTTTCGTTAAAATAGCTCCAGAAGTTCGCTGGAATATAAATTCATACACGTACATCATAATATTTATAGTTGTGCGACCAACGCCTTCAGTGCTGCCCTTGTTAATTCTCAAATGCAGCTGACATGCCGTTTATGCCTAAACTTCTGTTTAAATGCCATTGCTATTGTAATCTAATAGCTTGACGATTACAAACTATAGATTCGACACTAATCTCAATCATTTCAGACATTTCATTTTTCAATCTTGTCAACCTCATACCTGTGGGGACTGAGTTTGGAGTTTAACGCTATCAGGGCACGAAGGCTCAGTGGTAGATTGTTCACCTCTGGTGCGAGAGGTCCCTGGTTCGATAACAGCTCTCACTAAATGGGCTTTGGGGTGGAAAACACCATGTTCGTGGGATTTCTTGGGGTTATTCCGTTTCCTCCCACTTTATTCATTCCATCATTGTATTAATTTCTTATTATCACCGTCTCCTTTAGCCTACCCGGCATAACCGTGACGTAAAACTGAAAGATTTCTTTTCATTTTTTAACAGTATCAGGGATTCTACACTAATATTGATCGTTTTTGATTAATTTCACATGTCAATTCCTTCCCACCACCCCAGAGGTACTAATGGGCAGAGATGCCGTCGGTCAATGAAATCTTGACCCACCACCCATCGTGACCCACGACCCACCATGACTCACTCTGACCCATCACCCACTATGACACACTCCGACGCACCACCAATCATAAACCACTCACTCACTGTGACCCACTCTGACCCACCAAAACCCATCGTTATCAAGTCTGACACATGATCCATGGCCTCTAAAGTGTTTACACTTGTAATAAAACCAGGCTGTGAAATTCTGACTAATCGGAGTTTGTATTTCTATGATCAATCGCTCAAGCACCACTCTGTTAGAATATCGGTGGGTTTGACCTTTTTGATATAAAATGGTAGTGTTTGTCATGGTCTAAATTAAATTTCAATTAAATTATCATTGTATTAAATTAACATTTCCTTGTTGAATTATTGATACTTTTCAATGGAAAAAGGATGAAATTTGAGTCTGAAATCAAGGAAAATACACTAACGTAAAGGGGAAAAAAGTGTAAAATTTTCCATATAGTTATGCGCACAGTCCAAACTTAAAATTTCCGTGTAATCAAGCTTACAGTACAAATTTTGTGTCTATTTTTCTCATAACTTTATGGGTTGATTGCCCCCTGTGGTCTAAGCGCTCCATATAATAAACATAAGATTCAACAATAATAAGAAGCAATGGATATATGAAGCGTTCTCAATTAATTAATAATTGTTTCTGAATTTGTTCTCAACTAATATCGATCGTTTTCGATTATTTTTACAAACCAACCCACTATCCTTTTTCCATATACAGAAAGACCCTGTTCGATTCCCGGCGGGAGCTCATGTGGTTCGGATTCCACGTTAATCAGTAGGTCCACGTCTCATATAGCCTCGCTGCTGAAAGGGACGCTAAACTAAAATCAACAACAACAACAGAAAGACCCCCCCCATAAAGGAGAATTTTTAAAAATGCTAGGACACGTTCTGTTCATTTTCAATAAAGAGTTAACACACTGAATTTCAGCTCCGTAAGTTTAAGGACTTGCGAGATACTTAAGGATGGGCACGAGTCGAGCTATAACTCAACTCGACTTGAGTTTCGAGTCGAGTCAAATTCAATTTTCTTGAGTCGAGTCACTGTTTTGAGGTCGAGTTTCGAGTCGAGTCGAGTTTGATAAATGGCTTGCTCGTTCAGCTCGTTTTAACTCGTTTTGAAATCATCGCCAGATTAGCCTGGAAAACGAAAGCCATGAGGAATGTAAACAGTAATGCGGAATACTTTTAATGTTGTTCACGACAGGGACGCACCTCGTCTCGTACTTTTAGTGCAGCTTGTGGGAAACTTTTAGTGCGTCTCGTCTCATCTTGATAAGGAGGCAATAGATTTTAATAACGAGACTGCCTCAAATGTCATGACCACCAATATAAGTATGTAGTTCTTACCATCAAGGCTGAGACCTGCACGGTCTAATGTTTGAGCCCAAATAGAAGCTCAATCCGGGTAGTAACGTCAACCGACTCGGCTCGGTTCAACTGAGCGAGCTGCTCGTTCCGGCTCGATTGTGATTAGCCATCGGCTCGGTAGGGACAAGCCATCGACTGAGCCGATGGTTCGAGCCAGCTAGGTTGGGATGAGCCACCGACTCGGCTCTATCTAGCTCCGTTGAAACGAGTCCATCGGCTTGGTTCGACCCAGGTCAAATGAGTCGATGCACAGTGCGTCGACCAATGGACAAAAATGAGAAAAGAAACAATTTTCTTCGGACTTGCAAATAGTACGGAATGAAGCACAAATGATTCACAAGACAGAAATCCCTAGCCACAAACTGATGACAACCCGTCAGCCCACAGAGGGCGTGCGCAAAGTTACCTAATTAGACCGACCCGAGTCGAGATGACAATCTTACAGATAATAATTCGTATGCACAACTACTATATTATACCGACCTGAGTCATTATCTCCAAAGCGATCGCACTGGTGTTTCAGACCAAAGCGAAAGGTGAGACTTTTTGTCACTAGTGGGCAGTTATAGCACAGATACGTTCTTTCCTTTACGACGAACGATTGGTAATCAGTTTTTACTGGTATATTTGGAATATCTCAAAAAAGCCTAAACATGTCTTGAGATCTCTGCAGAAATATCTTCTTTTAATGATGTCCTTTGGATTCAGCAATTGTGTGTGTGCAAGTGTCCGCAATTGTGACTGTAATTAGCGAAATTGCGAAAGAAGACGCCATGAAAAATAAGGACATTTTTGAAAGATGGATAACAACCACCAGTGTTAGTCGGAAGAAAGCGGAAACTATGCTATATGTAGTCGTTATAAACTTGAAGACGCCACAGAAGATGTGTACAACAGTTTAGAGAAATTTAGTAAGTTATTAATATGACCTTGAGCAAAAAGAGATGGAGAATGTCGCACAGAGTTTGGTCGGTTTTTCTAACTAAAAATAAAGAGTGGTTTGATCGTGCATGTACACTTCCGGACTATGTCTCAACAGTGATAATTGCTCGGTATCACAGCAACGTGAAGACCGATGTAGCTTGCTCTACTCCCGGCAGAACCAGTAAACAGTCCACAGAGTGTTCAGTAAAAACAAAGAAAAGGCGCTTAGATCCTCTTGTAGCGACTAAATCGGCAGTTGAGCTTGCCTTTGCTGCCAAAGAAGCAGCAGCGAAATTAAATACACCAATAAATGACGAGTAGTCCAAAGGATTGTCGGTTATGCGGAAGAAGCTTTAGAAGCCCTCCAAACGTCTTCTGTCACAGTAGGCTACATCTTATACGGAAAACTTCTCTCTTCAATACTTATTTAGACCTGATGAAGCATATGCTTATTCTGTCTGACCCTATTGTCTACTCCAAGATACAGATTCACGCAAAGAAAAGGAGGACAGATACGGATCTGGAAAGTTATTTCAAAACTGATGCTGCTGATGCTGTCCAGCTTCATAATTCTGTCGCTATGGAATTTGATAACTTAGACAGTGATGGTACTGACTGATCTAAAAAGCAACTCTAGAACTGTTTTAGTCATTTCATGCACTGCTTTACATTATATTTTAGTGTTATGTAATTTTGAGTCGTATAGGTTCGTGTTTACGAGTGCCGTAAACAGTAAGGGCCTTATGCAGAGTCGTTTTGACGTATGTTTAGCATCATACTAAAGGCCTGACTACTGCAGGAAACATGTTAGTCGAACTCTTTAGTATGACAATCACGCGCCAGAACTACTCTGCATAAGGCCTTAAATGTCAAACATAGTTTTTCTACATCCCTGAACAGGATATTATTTTCTATATAAGTGCAGTTGTCAAGTTCGATAACTTCAAGAACAACTTTGCTTCCGTCTAAGTGAGCAAAGAACGCCTTGTGACACAATAAACATGTGATAAAAGCTTCAGTATGATTTGTTTTATTTTTGTCCATTACTCCCATATGCTCGACGCACTGTGCGATGGCTCGAACTGGCTCGGTTGGGTGATCAATCAGCTCGGTTTGGTTCGGCTTGGGTGAGCCATCGGTTCGAGCCTGCTCATTTAGGTGAGCTGCTGGCTCAGGTCACTTCTCGGTTCGGCTCGATATGAATGAGCTGTGAGCCGAGCCGTTCGAGCTGTTGACAACCATAAACCCAGGCCGAGCAGTATTGAACATGTTTGGCCGGCGCCCTATAACTTTTAACAACTTTTCGCTCGAGTCCGAATACTTATTCCTCCGGAACTCAAACCCAGAACCTCGTGACCGATGTTTTTGCCTCCTGAAGACTTTTCGAAGACCGAGAACTACAGTCAACTAGTTTTCATTATTCAGATACAAACCGCCTACCTTTCATGGTTATACACGGTATTGTTCTGATAATAATAATAATAATAATAATAATAATAATAATAATAATAATAATAATAATAATATAAGAAGTAGTAGTAGGAGTAGCATAATTGATAATTATTTTGTCTCTGTAGGATACTTGAAAAGAGTACTTGGAACTACACACAGGGTTTAGCTCGAATTGGCTCATTTTGACTCGACTCGACTCGAAACGGCCCAAATTCGAATCGAGTTGCACGAAATTTTCGAGTCGAGCTGAAAAATGTCTGTTACGAGTCGAGCTGAAAAATGTCTGTTTCGAGTCGAGTCGAGTTTCAAAGAAAACTCTCCCGTGCCCATCCGTAGCAGATACTCATTTTTTTTTTGCACAAAAAATCGGATCCCCACTACCCCCTTAGGATATGTTTTATAATAAAAGCTATGTGATACCATCCCAGTTTGGATTAAGACCTAAGCCAAAAGTAATTTCATTTGACTTTTCAATTTGGCCGTGATGGTTAAGCACACATAATTACATTGAAATTTTTATTATAATAATTTATATATTACAGTAATTCAAAAATTTTTATTTCCAGTATTTAGCTCCTCTAAAAGCTTACACGCTGTTTCTCAAAAGCCAAGTAGTAGTATAAGTCCTATTGCTTTTATTACGATTACAAATATCAATATCCAAAAATGCCTGAAGTTCTTTTTTCACTTAAATATACTCATCTCAAGTAAGTAAACAGAAACAAATGAAAAAGGAAAGGAAATGAAAGCCATGCAAGTGAAACGTAGACAAATTCACCAGTATTCAGAAGATGCTGTCTATAATGCAGAGAGTCGAGCCATGGTGAGTGGTGGGTTGCAGTGGGTCATGATGGGTGGTGGGTCTCAGTAGGTCACATGCTGTTGACCCACGACCCAATGACGCACTCCATCTCTAGTATGAAACACTGTGACCTTGAACAATTACTATTACCAATATTAGGATTAATTGCATTTTATTTTCACTCACAAAGTTTTTATTTAAATCCCTATCTTCCGCACCAATTTATAAAATTCCGTCCATATGTCCCTACGGTTACCAGAAATGTCTAAATATTTCTAAGTTAAAGAAAGATACATATCCCTACAGTAGACAACACTTATATTCACTGTAGTTAGTTACCATACAGTGAGCCAGCAAAACTAACTTTTGGCAACCAATTAGTGATCAGCGTGCTGTTGTCAAACCTACGATGAGTGTTTCAGAGGATGAGTGTTTTGTAATGATGAGGCACTCACTATAGTCACTAAGATTATTTAATACGTTATAACAATACATAAATACGTGACATTAATTATAAAATTATCTTAGCATGCGTGTTATTGATAATCGTATTAATTGTTATTACGGGTAAAAGCGGATCTGAAAAGGTAGGGGTATGGTAGGTAGCGGCATGAGGTCGCGCCGTCCCCTTGCCTATCTTTGCCCATTGTAATTTTTAGGAACTGGAGGGACGCCGTACATATTTTTTCAAGGTCGGAGGACGGTATCTCCCCGCGTTCCCCCTCACTTTTACCCTTAATTATTATAAATAAATATTAATAATGTGAGTATATTCTATTTGGTTCGGATGTTCATGTATTCACCATCTAGTTCATAATCTTTCAGAGTTTAATAACATTGTTTTACTATTACAAGAAATTCTTTATATAGGCCCTATATACCCACCTAAAGTTTTCTCTTTGGACTCACAAAAATTTGCTCACCACTGTGCTAGGATATAGGATATATATTTTCACTGAAATTTGTTGGTAATTATGAAAACACGAAATAAATTCTTCAATATCCTGCTATTTTGAAAACTTTATATATATATATATATATATATATATATATATATAAAGCAGTTCGTACATTGTCAGAGCCGTAGCTAAAGAGGGGGGCAAGAAGAGCGGTCGCACCGGGCGCTGATAGTAAGGGGCGACGAACAAGCAAGAAAGAAAAAGCGCTGGAAATGAGTAAATGACGAGTCATTCCAAAAACTTATTGGTGTCCTATTAAATCAATATGTTTATCAGTTTGCAAAAAAATAGATTAAAAAAAATTTTTTACTCGCTCCGCTTGCAATTCGAACGTTTCAATAAGAGTGATTGCAAGTTTTAAGTTATTACTTAAAAAATGTATTGTATATGATTTTTTAATAACGATGTGATATACAAGGTAGGGTGTAATAATATCTTATAGTGTACGGAGGAGCGTTTTCAAAATCGGAAACGGTCCAAGTTTGAAATACGTGTTCGGCATTGCGATGGTGATGAATTTGCTTAGTTAATCATATTTTTTTACTCAATTAGATTAACCACGATGGCGAGAATGAAGATATGAAAATGAGAGTAGCGAAGAGACATGCAAGTTGCTGTTTGCGCAGGAACATAAACCAGTTGAGAATGCTCGAAGAGTATTGCCAGAACTAACTTAGAACGAATTATTTTTCCCGAAATTTATATGAAATTTAATAATTAGTTTATTTGTTTAAATTCGATAGATAATACACTTACATATTTGGAACCTGCGTATTAGAGGATCTATTGAATTAGCTATATAGAGCTGTCACATTTTTATCACCGTATATATACTGAAAATGCAGATATAACAAGTGGCCATCGGTTATTATTTGGTACCAAAATGTTCACCATTCTCTTAGGTATTGATCAACAGCAATATCATCTCACTATCACTTAAGGTTCCCGAGATATGGCTCCTTAAATCTACCGAAATCGGAACTTCTTCCAATATCTTGTAAACGGTAAGAGTGACGCAAAAATGTCATCACTTCTTTCAGGTAGTTTTTGATGCTCTACGGAATGCACGACTCAAAATTGAAAAAAAAAAAAAAAAAAAAAAATGCAGATATCAGACACACAGACATAGAGAATTCAGTAACCAACTATTTAAATTCGTTGAAAATGAAGGTAAACAATGGGAATAATAACATTTTTGAAGTTGAAGCAGTTGTAGAATAGGAGCTTAAGAGTCATAGCTTAACCCAGCGAATTTCGTCTTTTTCAAAGACGGATCACTATCAGTGATTTTTTTTTCATTCCATTGACATATGAAATGCTTCCAATTTGAAGGAATTTGTTATGATTTCTCCATCAACTACTTGTATCGCCAGGATATATCTTCTCTGCATACCTATCTATCTAGTTGTGTATTATTTTAATTGTGTGGATACATAACATACACACTCTCTCTCTCTCTCTCTCTCTCTCTCTCTCTATATATATATATATATATATATATATATATATATATATATATATATATATATATATATAATATGTATGTGCGTTAGTGTATACCAGACTAGAAATAACTCCCTCGTGTGTATAGCATACGCACCTTTGGGGTGGGAGGCCCAGGTTCGATTCTCAGCGGGAATTCATGTGGTCCAGATCCCACCATAAGCTGTAGATCCACGTCTCATACAGCCTTGCTGCTGAACGGGACACTAAACTCAGATATCTAATCCAACCCAATAAAATGAGAATCAGATAGCCTATTATACTTATTTCAAAGTGAAACAGTGTTATGATTTCCATTGGTTATTCCTTGCAATTTGCAGTCACTTCGAATAAGCATACAGGTAATTTTATGAACTACAACTTGGGAAAATATGTGTATCTATTTTAACTAATTGGTTCATTATCCAATCATTTGTCTCTTTTTCTTATAAGCATTACTAAAATATTTATTTAAAACACAATGCAGGCAGAGAAACAAAGAAAAATTAATAAACAGTACGATAAATAAAGTAATAAATAATAAATATTCTTGTATAATAACTGACTTTTTAAAGTCAGATTTTTTAAAAAAAATAGTAACTCTCGGTAAAAGAAATGTTTTAAAAAATAACACGCCTTGAAAATGAAACAAAACAAAGAAAACTACAAAACAAATATATATTTACAATAATATTATGGAAAATTTCCTACTTTAAAATCAGACAAAATTAACATGAAACGCAAGAAGGAATAGACATAATAGCTTCAATGAATCTGTAAGTATTGCAGCAGGTAAGAAATATGACAATTATTTGAGCTGACTTCGTTGGCTTTTGCTCCTCGTAACTTACGTTGGCTAAAAAGGTCGAAGAACTTAGGGGTGTGGCTGTGAATCGAATAAAGAGCTTTGTTTATGTCTTTTGACGCCAACTAAAGACCCGATGACCGCGTGAGCAGGTAGGGAGAACTAAACTTCCTTATCCTTTCCTCCTGCTTTATTGTCAATCTTCGGTTTTCTTTAAAACTGGTATTCATAGACGGCACCTGTTGGTGAAAATCATCTCCTTTTAGAAGAAAGAGCTACTACATGTGTTTGTCAAAATAATTTATTGGGGGGTAATCTTTGTGTATAAGCACTACTTGAACTCGCTGAATGATCACCCTGTCCCTTACTCGTACCTTTATATTACTGGCAACCCTGAAACCAACTTAAAAGACGGTATCCTTTTGATAATATATCTGGTTCCACAAGAAGGAAAGAAAAAAAGCGGATGTCAATATGATTTATTGGGGGGTAGTTTTTGGCTGCTCATCTTGTACCCCCCGGTAATGCATGGGCAGCTTCAACTGTGGGCAGCACACCGGGATAAAAATGAACGTTAATAAGGCAAAATCAATGAACAATATAGAAGTGAGGTCTGTATCAGCTACAAAAGTAGGAGACTAGAAAGTACAACAGGTTATTAGTTTTCGGTCTTTACGTGACATTTTTACCGAATACATGGAATATGAGGATGAACTAAAAGCAAGAATAGGTATGATCTTAATTAGGAATGGAAAAGTATTTTGAAGATTTTTGAATAAAGACCTAAGAAAAATACTAACGTTTTCCCATGGAGTAGTATTCTACTTTATATGGCAGAAACATGTAGATTACACAAAAGCCATGAAAAAAGAGTACTGGCTTTCAAAGTAAGGGTCGAACTGAAAATTTATGAAGATGTGTTAGGACTAGTAAAGAGGAAATAATATGGGAGATAATTAAAAAGAAGCAAAGAAACTTGTTGGAGTATAATTTAGAAGAAATTGTATTCTGTGGGAGGTGATAGAAGCCATGATCAGGGTAAAAGATACACGAGAAAGTAAACACACACACACACACACACACACACACACACACACACACACACACTGTTAACTGTTATGTCCAAGAGTATAACTAAGGATACAGTGATTGGAAGCTTTTCAACTGCGCCAGGTGACCTGCCTCTGAACGAAGTTTATTTAGGCGACGACGACGACGATGATGATTAAAATGATGATAGCTAATAATTATTTCTGAACATATTTGCTTTTGTACTGTTTTGTATTACTAATTTTTTTCTGCTTTGTTGGGATAGTCAGGGTTAATTGTAGATTGTAGATTGGTGCTATGGACTATTATTGGCACTTGTCTCGTTAAACGATGCTAAAGAAAGAAATGAAAGTATATATATTGTGTGGAATTGTAGTTCTACAATTAACCATCAATTAACAAAGATCCCACAATCTTCCCACATTACTATCTCTTTAGTACTTTCCACTTCTCTTCTTGTTTTATTACAATTACGGTATTTCCTTTTCCTTTTGATTGTAACCTTGTTTCTGCACAATCTAATTAACCCCGATTATCACAATATAGTTCAAACATACCAGCTGTACCATTTTAATCTTGTAATCAAGGGTAATTAATGATCCAGCAGACCATTGGGGGGTAACAGTGAATCGTAAAAGAATTCTTAATTCTTAAGAGATATTGAAGTTGCAAATTAAAATAGCTAACGAAGAATTTAGGCCTACGTACATACATTTTGGCATAATATTATCAATTAGCAGTAGGATCCAATGCATCGTCTTTCTCAATGTAATTATATTGCTAAGTATTATTAAGACTCTTTTCTTTTTGATATGAAGGCGAGAAAAGTAGATTTGCTACACCATATTATTTTCTTGTCTGCAGAAAATAAAATTGTTAAATTAAAAATTACAAAATAAAAGTTTTCTAATTGGTTTATATGGTATTACCAAAATAATTAGCTGAAATTTGTAAATAATCATTAAAAAATCCAACTTCATAATTACTTCTATTTTACCAAAATAAACAATTTTCAATGCAAGGAATACCACATCACAAGAGCATCTAGTGTTTGAATTACATTAGCAGCGTGAGGCAACGTTAAAACCAGCTGAGGAAAGTGAATTTCCCTTCTTTCTTCTGCATTTCCGCCACAATCAATTTGGAAAGTATGACTTATATTATACAAATCAGTTTTGTTTCACAGTGTGAAACTAAGGTAGACTTCCAAATTATAGGAATTCAATATTCAAATTGAAGTAGTACATCTATAACTACTGGCTGCAATAGATTAACAAGACCAAAGACAGAACTTGTTCCTCGGACTCTGAATCAAAATCCAAATACTATTACTCACTATGTCTTACTGTTTCTGTTCTGTAGCGATAAAGGTTGAAACTGAAAATTGTTAATTTGAATCAATTCCGGATCGGATAGAGTGTTAAGAGAGAAAATAGAACCTACTCTTGGGAAGCTGAATCGATTGAAAAAAACTGCATCTCGATATCTCTTACCGTTTTTGTTCTACGGAAATCAGTTTTGAAACCGAAAGTACTAATAAATTTAACCAGTTCCGGTTTTGGCACAGGGATTGTGATGGTATGTTCGATTAACACCCTAAATCGATTGCAGAAAGCCATTTGTCGCTTATATTACCATTTTGTTTTATGGTGATAAATGTTAGAACCGGGAATGATTAATTTAAATCACTATGGGTTTGAATAAGGGTTAACGGAGAAAGTGGAACCTATTTTTGAGATGCTGAAGCAATTGCAAAAAACTGCATTTCGGTATCTCTTATTGGTTTTGCTCTATGAAAATCATTATTGAAACCACTACTTCCAGTTTTGATATCAACTACTTCCAGTTTTGATAGAATGTTGTGGGTTGTGACGATATGCTGTCTTGAGACACTGAATCGATTGCACTAAACCACTTACCGCTATCTTTTACCATTTTTGTTCTATGGCAATAAGTGTTGAAATTTGAAAATGGTTAATTTGAACCACTTTCGGTTTGAATTAAGAGTTAGTGAAGAAGATGAAAACTATTCTTCGTGCAATAATTCGATTCCAAGAAACTGCATCTCAATATCTCTTACCGTTTTTGCTCCGGAAATGAGTATTGACACCAGAAGTAATATTAAATTTGTACACTTTCGGTTTTTGTAAAGTGTTCGGGATATTCATGGTAGTATGTTACTTTGAAACGCTGGATCGTTTGTAGAAAATCACTTGTCGTTACATGTTACCGTTTTGGTTCTATGACGATTAACGTTGAAAGTGGGAATGACTAATTTGGACCATTTCCGATTTGAATAGAGTTAAAGGAAGAAATGACACCTATTGTTTGGACGTTGAATCGGTTGTAATAGCTGAATCTCTCACCGTTTTTTGCTATGATACCTGTCAGTAAAGGGACGGACGAGCGGACAAAGCCATTCTATAATACTTCCGACACTTACGCATAGCATGATTTGAAAGTCTAATAATATCCTGATTATCTTGGTCATGATTAAAGGTTATACTGTATAAGTATTTAAACATAAAGTAATTGGAAATTGTTCCAATCATACGTAACGAGCGTAGAGAGAACATTAAACACTAAAAACGCTACCATTTTTAGAAGATTTGGGTTAATATATAAATGTTTATAAAGTTGGTACCTTTCTAAAGAGTGTTAATATACATAGTAGACGGTCGCCCTCAGGAAGTGAAACGTGGTACAGTATAAGCAAAAGTAAGAAAGCAAATTATTAATAATATAAAATGACAATATGAAATGAAAAGAATGAAATGATGTATAATATTTTATGAAATAATTATGTTTAAGTTAATAACACTGAACAACAGATTTTAACTCGGCGAGAGCTCATGTGGTTCGGATTCCACGTTAATCAGTAGGTCCACGTCTCATATAACCTCTCTGCTGAACGGACCGTTAAACTCAAAATCAACTCAACAACAAATTTGAACTCTTTTTCATGCTTCGGAAAAGAAAAGTACATTTCCTTATGCAAATGAGAATGCTAAACACGAAAGTGAGAAGAAAAATTATTGGTTCAAGTGTAATCGAGAGGAATATGTGTTATACAGTGTTGGCACTTTTAGATTTTTAAATTTCCTATTTGGCCGTTCCCTTAGCTATTGCTTCAATTCTGTTCATCCGAGTATCGTGGTTCATATGTCTTTCGCTTCAGAATAAACCAAGCTTGCAAATTATATTATGCTCATGTGTACATTATGTATAAGAGGAGGGAAATTTAAGGTAAAATTGGGAACTTCCCGTCCAAAAATCCCTTCTTTAAATTTAGCACCCCTGGTACGGCCCCAGCTAAAGGTACCCAAATATAATATACCTTTAAAACTACTGTAGTTTATACGCAATACATGTACAAAGTTTTATTTTAATATCTACGATAGTTGTGAGGGAAAAAATATTTCTCAGTTCTGCTTGACAATTTCAAATTTCATATATAGCCCTTTGGGGTACTTATGGTACAATTTGTACCATACGGGTGTTTCATGGTACATTGCGTTATAACTCTCCTATTTGAGCTTTTTCGTCCGTTTTTTTTTGTTTGTTTTTCAAGTCCAGAGGCATTGTAGAAGACCTTACGTATGGTTTCACACCTTCCTGCGTCGAGACATAGGAGATGATGACGTCATAATTCTAAAATATATATTTTCTTTTAATATTGCGGGGCCGGTCTATGTTCATTATTTTTGGCGGGCTTATTTTTGCACGTAGAAGATTAAAATTTTGCACAAACATTCAGTCCACCGAGTAGTATTTACCAGATTTTTTTCCAGATTTCTGCGTTAAAACAGGGGGGGATCCAGAGGGGCAAAAAGTTGAAAAAAGAATATTTTTACCAAAAAATCCCTTTCTTCGCGATTTTCCCGCCTTAGATACATGATGGAGATACGTGAGTCATACCGCCTGAAAGGCAGTTCTATTCTGAAGAGAACGATGGGCGAAACATGACCCTAGGGTAATTAGGGATGTCTCAGAAAATTTTTTACCTGAGATCATGGTGTTTTACGGTAATTTGGGGCATGGTGGGAATTCTTGATAAAATTTCTCCCGCCCTTAGTATTCAAGATAGATACTTGAAATTTGGCACACGTATTCAGTATACCAAGTACTATTTATCAGAATTTTTTGAGATCTCTACGTTTACACAGGGCCGTTCCAGAGGGGCTCAAATTGTGAAAAAAAATTCCCTCGAAATTTTCCCTTTGACATCACTTTTCCCTCTCCTGGTATATGGTATGGGCATGCAAGGGGTACCATTTGAAAGCCAGCTCTATTCTGAAGAGAATGATGTATGAACCATGATCCTAGGATAAATAGTGACGATGCAGTAGCTGCTTGACTGAAAGTCTAAAAAATAGCCCAAAAACCCCGGATCCGGAAAGGGATAGGGAAAAGTGAGATATAAAATACAAAGAATTCAAAGAATACTATTTATTTTAGTATCCTGACTTAAACGCCATTCTCTTCAGTGTCAAACAGGCTTTCAAATGGTACCATGAGAATGTGTGTGTTGTACGAGAAAAGGGAAAGTTGGGGCAAAATTGGTAATTTTCCGTCCAAAAATCCTTTTTTTTTTTTAATGTAGTGCCCTCTGGCACGGCCCCAGCTACAGATACCAAAATACACAATACTTTGAAACTACTCTGGTTTATAGGTAATGTGTGTGCCAAGTTTCATTGCAATATCTACAATAATTATGAGGGAAAGTATTTCTCAATCATGCTTGACAATACCAAATTTTACATAGGGAAAAGTGAGATATAAAATAAAAGTGTATAAAGTGATGTTCATACGAGAAGAGAGGAAAATTCGTTTTGGTAAACATTAGAACCTCTACAGATGAGACAAAAAATCACTTGACACACAGGTTATAGGGTATGATAATTATGTGTGCTTGGTACAGCACCTGTTCCAAAGAATATAAAAGCGCCAATAAGAAATTAAAACTACAGTATATAAAATGAAAGTGATAAAACAACTTACATAGATATTACAAATGGTGCCTCTTTGCCTGTCTCTTGTATTGTGGTTCTGGAACATTTCTAGTAATTGTTCAACAACAATCGGCAAGCGCAGACTTATTCCAGTGGCTCTGATATCGTTTCTCCATCATAGATGGGTCAATCCATCTGAAGTGGTCCAAAAATTGTGAAAATTGTGTAATTGCTCGACCATCTCCGAAAATTCTAAAAATTTGAGTGTGTCGAACCGTGTGCATGAGATGGTCAATAACATAATTCACATTGTTATATGTAAGAGTGTTCCTGAATGGCGGCCATCTTTGTTGTCGGTGGAATGCCAATTTTTGCATTTGCAAGCGTTTACGAAAACTGCAGTTGCTCAGGACATACGTATCAGAAGAACACGAAAAAATAAAAACTAATGTTTAGAAGAGAGACTGAGGTACACGGAGAATATAAACTTTTGCGTCTAAATAAATATGCAGGGTTGCAAACCAATACATGAAATCACCAGAAAAACTAGAAAATTACACTTTTAAACGGGCTGTATTCTGGAATGGCATAAAGTGGGGGGTTCATAAGTTTTGTGTTAAATACTATTGCATGTAAAGATTGTGTAGAAATATCCACAGCTGTGATAATACTGGCACCGTAGATTTATGAGGGTCAGAAAGTTGAAGTTTGTGATTTTGATGCCATGTTTGAGGCGTAATATCTCAGGAGAGCAAAGTGCTAAAAATTGCTGCTTATGCCACAAAGTAATTCTGTATGTGAATAAACTATTGCAAAAAAAATCATGACTGATATTACATGGAGAAAAAAGTGAGGACATGGTATAAACACGAAAAAAACACCTGCGTGAAGATGGTCGTAGCCCGGAAAAATTTAAATGTTTGAATATGTTTCATGCTAAATCTAAAAAAACTACGCATGGTGCAGCAATTTGGCCCGCTTTTGTTTGTGTTCAGTTGTGCAAAATTTTGCGAGTGGCGTTTGTTCCATCTTTCTAGCTCCATGGTCATTGCCACGTCTATATGGTAAGGGGGTTAGCTCCCCCTTGCCCCCACGACACCCATCGGTGAACTGGACCGCCGTATTAAGGTATTTAATGTATCAACAATGTGATATTGAAATGCAATCCGAGTTACGGAAGTTAATATGTTCACAAAGTTGCGTTACATCTATCCTAATCCTAACTAAATATAAAACTACATGAACTGACATAAAATAAAAGGGTACTTCTGGTTGACGTGGAAAGGCGAAATTTAGCATGCTTGTAGCTTCCAAGTTCTAACCCACAGGAAAATTGCCAAAAGTTAATATTTTTAATTTTGGAGGGGTCTAAAGAAATTCTCCATGCTATTTAAATGGGCCCTTTTTTGGACTTATATCTCATATTTTAGGCACTTGCAATTGGAATAAAAACTTTAAATTCGGTATGCTTGTGTTTCCGTTAGCATTAGTTAAGTAAATGACCAAAAATAAAGATTTTTAAAAGTACAGAGGTTTTATGGGGAACTGAAAAGTCTTTCCAATGTTTATATGGGACGTCTTCTACACCCCAAAATGTTTAGGCATTTCCGGCAGGATTAGAATGATGAAATTTGGCATGATTGTAGACTTCCGGGACTAACCCATAGGAAAATTGCCAAAAGTGAGTATTTTTATTTTTTAAGGTATCTATTGTGCGGATGAAGTAATTCCTATGTTTTTTAAATGGTTGTTTTCTTGTGATACAAAATCTTATTTCTTAGATAGTTGAAATACGAAAAGAGTCTTGAAATTTGCTAGAATTGTAGGTTTTAGAGGTTCGAAGCCGTAGATCAAGCAAATACGGGGATCTGGGGGCGGAGTTCTCAGGTAGCCAAAGGCTAGTCTATACTATATAACGCAACCTTGTGAACATACTAACTTCCGTAACTTGCATTGGATTTCAATATTACTCTGCTGATACATTAAGTACCTTAATACCGCGGTACAGCTCGCCGATGGGTTTCGTGGGTGCAAGGGGAGCTAACCCCCTTACCATATAGACGTGGCAATGATCATGGAGCTAGTAAGATGGAACAAACGCCACTCGCAAAATTTTGCACAACTGAACACAAACAAAAGCGGGCCAAATTGCTGCACCATGCGTAGTTTTTTGAGATTTAGCATGAAACATATTCAAACATTTAAATTTTTCCGGGCTACGACCATCTTCACGCAGGTGTTTTTTTCGTGTTTATACCATGTCCTCACTTTTTTCTCCATGTAATATCAGTCATGATTTTTTTGCAATAGTTTATTCACATACAGAATTACTTTGTGGCATAAGCAGCAATTTTTAGCACTTTGCTCTCCTGAGATATTACGCCTCAAACATGGCATCAAAATCACAGATTTCAACTTTCTGACCCTCATAAATCTACGGTGCCAGTATTATCACAGCTGTGGATATTTCTACACAATCTTTACATGCAATAGTATTCAACATAAAATTTATGAACTCCCCACTTTATGCCATTCCAAAATACAGCTCGTTTAAAAGTGTAATGTTTTCTTGTTTTTCTGGTGATTTCATGTATTGGTTTGCAACGCTGCATATTTATTTAGACGCAAAAGTTTATATTCTCCGTGTACCTCAGTCTCTCTTCTAAACATTAGTTTTTATTTTTTCGTGTTCGTCTGATACGTATGTCCTGAGCAACTGTAGTTTTCGTAAACGCTTGCAAATGTAAAAATTGGCACTCCACCGACAACAAAGATGGCCGTCATTCAGGAACACTTTTACATATGACAACGTGAATTATGTTATTGACCTTTTCATACACAAGGCTTATCACACTCAAATTTTTAGACGCGGTGGCTCAGTGGTAGAGAGTTCACCTCCGATACCTGGGGTCCCTGGTTCGATCCCAACTCGCGCCGTGTGGACTTTGTGGTGGACAAACACCGTGATCGTGGGGTTTCTCGGGGTTCTCCCGTTTCCTCCCACTTTCTTCATTCCACCATTTCATTCATTTCTCCACCGTCTCCTTTAGCCTAACCGGCATAAACGTGGGACGTAAAACTTAAAGATTTCATTTTTTGTTGTTGAAATTTTTAGAATTTTCGGAGATGGCCGAGCAACCACCTCTGAACAACTTCGTATAGATTGACCCAGATATAACTTGGTAGAAGTGTTCCTCATGTTCGTCAATGACTGCTCCGCAATTTTCTGGGAAGAAATCTATTCGGGAATGCAACATATGCATTTTTAGTGTCATATTACACCTCATTGGTGCTTGATAGAAGATATTAGATGCTCCACTACTTCCTTATAGTTCTGAGACCGCTCGTTTCCCAAAATATTCGTTACCCCTTTTCGGAAAGAATCCCATGCAATCCTCTCCTTATCTTCTAACACTGCATCAAATTCAGGATCATTGAGAAGTTTGCAAATATGAAGGCCAGTAAGGATTCCCTACGTGATTTTAGTTTCAGCAACTTCTGGAAGTTTACGCAGAATATCTGAAAGAAAGTTTTGATGCGTCTATGAATAGCCACCATTCATTGGGATTATATTCCATGTTAAGTTTACTATAACACAAGTTACATTTTTACAACATACTATATCACTTTCCACTGAAATGCTGTTACAGAGGATTCTAACGTGTTCAAAACACGGACACTTTTAGATCTTCAGAATAAGCTCCCCACTGCTTGAGTCTGGATGTCAGTACTTCTGCGCCATTTTTTGACAACGCCAGGTATTTTAATTCGGGTTAAGTATCATATGACGAATGATACGTAAGTTAATGGTATGTTGATTTTGTGAAGTCAGGATCGGTGGAAGACGATGAATCTGCTGCAGAATTTGACAACCTGGGTCAACTATGTCCGCGTTTTGCTCTTCATGGGATGAAACACTGGAGTAAGATATGGGAGATTGTGGAACCTTTAGTTTTTCAGAATGTGGCACAGTGACGAACATCTTAAGGAATATTTGGATAAGCAGTAGTCCACTTTTTTCTTTTCTGGGGGGCGGGGGATGGATCATTAATTTGAGGAACTATGTAAAAATAACAGTTTGAAGTATGATCTGTCGGCTCTCTCCATATCATTGAAACTGCAAATGGCATGAATGGCCTTTTTCCATGTAGTCAGTTTTGCAAGTTTGTAGAACAAGTATTACAAGAAATATGTGATGCCTACTTCTTATCCATATCTCCCCACTTTACAGCCAAAGTATAGCTAAGTGATAGGCTTTCTTTATGACAGGCGTGAAATTCCACTTTTAGTTTCACTTCGTTAAAAACAACAATTTGCTCTGCACTGTAAACACATTTACGCAACATATGTCTGCTCAGTACAGTCATAGAACTATAATAATAATAGTAATAATAATAATAATAATAATAATAATAATAATAATAATAATAATAATAATAATAATAATAATAATAATAATAATAACAGGATACACTCACCCAAAATCTCAACACGACCACGTCCGGGATGGCAAATTGTAACTACAAAAGAACTTTACATAACGTTTTCTCTGACAAACTCTTCAATACAAACTAAACCGTGATATGGTTAATGTTTCTTTGTCAGTGAAGAAGTGTGAGCAATAAGGATAGTCAGAGGCGTACGCAGGAACTTATTTCGAGAGGGGTCCTAAACTTTTCGGGGATCCAAATACAATTCGAGGCTAAATTATATTAAAATTTGTAAAACTGCACCTGAAATTAGACTAAATTTACAAAAAAGTTGGAATTTTGGGGAATCAAGACCTGCAGTACCCACCCCCTGCGTACGTCCCTGAGGATAGCAATTAAACTAACCGTCAAACAATGGAAGTTCACTGAAATATACAGACAGCTCCTGTTGCCACGAACCCTTAATCTGCCCACCGGAGTACAGCCGGTGATAACGCATTTCTTTGAAACCGAACCAATCTTCAGAAAGCACCCTAAAATTAGTAAGAATTTGTTACTTTAATCTCTGAAGCATTTTCACTGTTGATCAGTGTAATAGTGAAAATAAGGAATTA
This sequence comes from Thermobia domestica, assembly GCF_964235325.1. NCBI lineage: Eukaryota > Metazoa > Arthropoda > Insecta > Zygentoma > Lepismatidae > Thermobia > Thermobia domestica. The sequence continues at coordinate 101,553,782 of NC_137455.1, forward strand.
AATGCAAGGGACAAATAAGAAATACCTACTTGCTACTTAGTTACCTATGTGGATCCAATGACATGATGGTTTTCGCAGAACTCCTCTCCATCGCCAGTGGATACCCGCAAAGGAAACAAAGCAATTAAACAAAGAGATAAACACAACGCATAAAATATCATTTTAAATCTATCCACTTAATAACCTAAATCTTTCTACTTATGCGACTACTTTGAAACTAAGTAAATTTTCTAAATCAACCTATTCGATAGTGTTACATATATGTTGCATTTGACATATATATGCATCTAAAATTTATTAGACTACGTTCACACGGTATCTGATGTAACGGAAGCTTAACTTAACGTACAATGAGAAGCAGTGGTGCTATTCTAATTTTTTAACAACCGGTTCTCTCTCTCTCTTTCCATATATATATAGTTGTGGAAATTTAATAGCAACTCTTTGAAATTTTAAGTATTTATAAGGATTTCAAAGAAGTTTTTACCTAAATATGCACAAACGTACAATGTTATGTACATCAAATTAAATGAAATTTTATACAGAATCCAAATCTACTCACAGAAGTTACATATCTTTACAACAATTGGTGATATTCAACAAAATATGACGCTAATTGTTAAGTGAAGTGAAAGTAAGTGAAGTTAAGTGAAGCGTACCCAATTGATTTGGGCTCAAGCTAATACTTGATTGGATGTCCACGCTTTGTAATAACGTATTTGCATCGTTTTGGTTTGGAGTTTACTAAGGTTTGTAGTGTCTCTATTGAAATGCAGTGTTGCCAAACATCGTTTATTGCTTGAATTAACTCAGCTCTCGTTATAAGATGTCTTGCACGAATCTTATCCTTCAAAACACTCCATAAATTTTCAATTGGATTTAAGTCAGGCGAATTACCAGGCCAAGGAAGTTGGGTAACATGACGTAAGGACAGCATATAATCTTTTATAACTCTCGCACGATGACAGGGAGAAGTATTGTCTTGAAAAATAAAGGAACCACCGTTGAATAAATCTCTACCCGCAGATATCATTGTCGTTTCAAGAATATGTTTATAAGTTTGTGCATTAACACTACCATCACAGAGGTGAATTTTACCAATTCCACTAAAAGAAAAACATCCCCAAATTATTACACTAGTAGAGTATCTGGAAGGTTTTACAGTACACGCAGAATTAAGTGCTTTACCAGTCATGCTATAAACTCTGGCGCGTGAATTATTGCCATAAATGGTTATTTTTGTCTCATCACTAAACAGGACTTTGCGCCACTGATCACTTGTCCAATCCTTGTGAGTTTTAACCCACTCTACGGACCTTTTACATTGTTAAGGTGTAAGATATGGCTTTCTCACAGCTTTATGTGAACGCAAACCAATTGATTTTAACCTGTTTGTCACTGTTCATGGAGAAACGTCGACACCAGATGTTTCCCTAAAACTTCTAACAATATTTGCTGATGACAAAATCCGGTCTGCAAGCCACAACCGTCCCACCGCACTGTTCTGTCTAAGCGAGGATTTCTTTTTTCGGCCACATTTGCCAATTCTTCCACTTTTTATGCACCCTGCTTCCCGAATCTTGACCAGTTGCCTACCCACTGTACTTTTATGCAGTTGTATAATCCGGGCTATTTCAGCATTAGTTTTGCCACACTCACTTAATGTTTTAATTCTAGTGGCTTTCTGTGGTGTAATGTCACATGTTTTACCCATGTCGATGTCCGATATCAATAATATATAAACGGTAAATCAATATTTATGGGTAAAACTATCACTTTCAAATTTGTCAGTAAAAATAACACTACTAGAACAACACAATTACGTAACTCAGGGCACCTACTATATACAACAAGTAAGGAAGCAGAAACCATGCTGCACGCTTGAAACGTGGATTACCTTATTGAGCGCGGACCTCACTGAAAGCAACATCGAGTCATCCATTAAATCAACATTTAGCATGACTCATTTGTGTTTCCTTTCCCACACATTTTGTTGAATAGCATCAATTGTTGGGAAGATACGTAACTCCTGAGAGTAGATTTGGATTCTACATAAAATTTGATGTATATATCATTGTACGCGTATGTTTATGCATATTTAGGGAGAAACTTCTTTGAAATGCTTATAAATGCGTAAAATTCCAAGGGCAACTCTGTAATTATAAGAGTTATCACAAAATGTAAGAGGGCAAACCGTTTCCAAATATGATGTTTTCAATCTAAAGTGAAGGAATTTTCTAAATCTGACGAGAGTTTAGACTGTACACTCTTTATGCGCCCAATGTTAAATGAAAATGCAACGTTGTCATTTACCTGGACCCACAACATAAGTGAATGAAGTTACTCTCTTTTACGCTAACGTGTCGATGGCCAGCCCCCATTTCAAACATGCCCCCACTTACCATATGCGGCGAATTCAAAAATGGAATGGGTTTCGTTCTTAGTCTGAAGGAACTAATTCAAAGGAACTAACTCAAAGGAAAGAACTAGCTCAAAGGAATGAACTAATTCAAAAAAGTGGAAAACACTGAAATCTTCAAGATGGAAAAATCTTTCTCTTTTTTTCTGAAAAACTTTCTCATTTATACATAACATATGAAAAAACCCAAACGTAATAGAGTTTCAGTGATGCTATAGCTATTGGGACACGGTGAATTGGTGCCTCTCCTCATAATTTTGAATGTTGAACCATGAAATGCAAACTCTGATCCTATTCCTTCAAAACTTCATTTTAATGTATTGTTTTTAATCAATTCTCTTAAGCATGAAAAGATTTTCATTTCTACGGTCCTAAATGCTACAATGAAGATTTATTTTGTCCAGTTCCTTTAACTTTTAGTACATTCCCCATTATAGCCCTGAATTTGAGAACAACAGCAAATTAGAAACTAAATTATTTTTGGTTGCTTATTTTGGTACATAGTTAACTTAAATTATTCATTATAAATCAGTGAAGAATTTAGTTTTTTTTTTTTTTTTTGAACTTGTACTAAGTTTTAATTGGATACCATGAATTTTAACTGTGTTGTTAGTATCACTATTCAGGTAAGGACAATTTATTATTCATTTAATGCATTTCTCCTTGTTCTCAGATCTAGTATTACTATGAAGTTGATCTAATATCGTAAGAAAATCTTCTTCTGGAGTAAATATTATTCGAGAAAGACAAAATATCATTTTACATGTCCCATTATTGTTGATAGCAATGCGATTTATGAGGAACTGCACTCTTGTTTTATTTTCCATTTGCACTTGTGTCCCAGAAATATTGACTGTTTGAGGATCCTTAGTTGCTGTTGTGGCCCCACTAGTTTGGAGATATATTTGAATTCCAATCAAAGCGAATATCAACACATAATAAATAACTGTAAATATTTTGCAAGAAGCTCCAGCTGGAGAAGCGACATTTGCTTCATAGTACATTGCCGAAAATTCTACGTAAAAGTCAATCACATATAACACAAGTTCAAGAAACGGCAATAGTAACTGCAGTACACTATCCTTAATATATTGTGATTCTTGTACAAACTCCTCTCCAAATTTTTTATTGTAGCTATCGACCTGTCCTTGCAGTAAGTCTCTCTCGGCACCAATTTTAGATGAGCTATTTGCTGTAGACTCTTCTTCAGTCAAATTTAGATACATAAAACTGATTGGGTTCCTGCATATGGGACAGTCAAAAGGGTACTGTGTGTTATTCCCATGATGGTAGCACATCATAACACAATTTCCACAGAAAGCATGACCACAATCTGTTCGTAGTTCGAGAACTAGTTCTGTCCCCCAACATATGGGACATTTATCGTAGGGGTAATGCACTAATTTGCGTCGTTTGTTGTAAAAGTTAGTACTATTACAAATAATATACAGCCAGTCAAGCCAAATATCAAACAAGATATTATATTCCAAAAATATAATGCATAATAATATAAATAAAAGTATAAAATCCATGTTTTTTTTACTCTTTTTTAATTTTGTAGCTGTTGATTAACGCTGCCACATGACTAAAATTTTTTTATCGTATTGTTGCCATGATAAATATGTCAATAAGAATTAACAATATATATAGGCCTATATAATATTTTTTTAACACTTTGTTTTAAATCTTCAATCGGCTTACATTTTGTAAAGAATTCGTATAAATTCAACAGCTGTATGTTATTTGACGGTACAGTTTGTTTTAATAGGATATGCCTGAGAAATAATGTGTTGAGAGCACAAAATAAACGCAAACCATTAGAACAAATAGAAAATAACAAATTCATGAAAAAAATTACATGTGGATTTCATAATCTCGGGGAGATACGCTGAGGAAAGTAGTAAATGAATATACATAAATTAATGTTTTTATTTGAGATTGATTCAACTAAAAACCTTAATTATTTTACAGTGGAAATTGAGAAATACAAAGAACTTCATTTTTCGACGTAGTAGGGCCGATGATCAGGTGCCCATCTTTGAACTGATAGGGTGTGTGCGCAATATATAGAATACGTTCCTAATATGAAATACCAAACTATGTGCTGCCACCGAGAAAACTTTACGTAAACTTGTATACAGTGACGCCCTCAGTCTGCACAGGAGTGGTTTGCTGCCGAACGATAACATAACATTTTATTTTGTTGCAGAATATTTTTTTTTTTTTGAAGAACTAGAGTTTTTCTGGTGTATATTTCCAGGCTCCTGAATATACACAAAGAGGCATGTATTATTGTTGAATTTATGGTATTTAGATTACATATATAGTGTACCATAAGGGCATAAGATTCAGTATATAGAGAATCACGTAAGCGTGTGTAGAAAGAAAACTATTCAAAATGGCGATTTTCCTCATATGGAATACTAGTAGGATCCTAATATGGAATATTCCTAAAAAGGTTAATATGTATGTGAACTAGAAGCGAAGAAAAATAACTGAATTGTAAGTTATATGAGACCTGACATATTATCTTAGACCAAGCGTCAGCGAACGTCTCCTAGTCGAGACGTTTGGCATTTGTGTTGCCTGTTTGTGTATGTATCTCGCTTTAACTCCTAAACGCGTGAACCGATTCAATTAAACTTTGTTGGTTCAAATGTAACAACTACACTGCCGTATCGTCTACAGTGCAAAGTGAAGAGAACAGCACGACAGTACCGATTGACGTAGTGAGTCGGCTACGTGGTCGCAAGCCAGGTGAGGCGAAAGTAGTTACGAGCACTCCACACAAAAACGATTTAGAAGCTGCTTCTACTTCATCACAAAGGGCCTTTACCTCATCATTGCAGGTAGTTAAAAAACGTTTAGCTTTCCAAGGTCCGGCCAAAAAAATCCAATTGAAACAACCAAAGAAAAGGACATCACGCGACTACAAGTTAGAAAGTTAATCCGAAGGGTCAGCGAGTGCACAAAGATAGTGATAGTTTAAGTGATACTACTGACGATAACGATGATGAGGAATATGGACATTGTGGTAAATTGTGATCGCTCACAAGTAAACCTTACGTTTGGGTGAATCGAGTTGCTGATTGAGACACATATGAGAAAGTAGTACTAAATGTGGTCAGTATTTTAGTGAAGTTGTAGGTGCGAAGCTCCAGGGGTTTAGGAGATACAGCTACCAGAACATCACATGGAAGTACAGAATAGTCTTCATACAGTTGGAGGTAAAAGCTCTGTAAGACCTCTTGTAACGACAAAAGGTGAATAACAAACATATGAGTACATATTAGGACTAGGGGGAAGTCATATAGTAAGGGTATACCTGACGGCGGCAATCTTGAAATCCGCCATTTTGAATTAAGGTTAAGATTTTAAAATAGGAATAAGGTCATGTGATACATGATTTAAGGCGCAAATTTAATCAGAAGAACAATGATGACGTTAATTTTGATTTACGCGCAATTGGTAAAAAGTTACAGGGAAATTAAATATTGTTGCATCATATGTATTAGTCCTTTACCCCACCTTGTAAATTTTGTGTTAATGATAATAATTAAATAAAAAGCAGGTGGATAAATATTAGGTATATGTTAAAAGTTGCCTTGATGGCGGCCATGTTCAAATCCGCCATTTTGAATCAGACAGAAGTTTTAAACAAAACGCATAACATTGACACCTTATTAATAGCAAATTTTACCATAACTCCAACGGTATAACCATTTTTGCTTTATCATTTATCATTATCATATTTGCAGGGGAGGGTGATTGGTTAAAATGCCCAGTTTGTAAAAGATGGTCCCACGAAATGTGTCCATGAAAGGCGGAGAAAAGTTTGTTTGTGGTTATTGTTTTGCAAAGTAAAACTGGAATCAAAATTTGGACGCCTAAAGGCAAACTAATCCAGTATGTTTGAACTTTGCCTTTTATATAGGGTATTTTTCTAAACTTTATTTGTAGCATGTGGTTTGCTTCTTGGAATATTTTTATTATTCTTCGTTTTATTATTTTTATTATTAGTTGTATATAGTAGACTCTAAACATGCTTAATCCACGGTAAAAGCTATTATAGCTACTCCAAAAGTTAAAATAAGTAGATATTACAGCCTATTACAGCAATTTATAAACATAGGCCTAGTAATGAATAAGTCCAGTGAAGTTCGATAATTATCTTTGCACTACGTAAAATTCAGGTAAGTTCTGCTGTTTTATGGTATAATTATCTTAAGAATGTTATGTAATTTTTGTTTACTTGTCTTATAGACCTACTAAATATGATGTATAAGCCAAAATTTCTAATGGATAATTTTGAATAATTCGAGCATAGGCATGATCCCTGCTCAGACCGTCCATGCTGAGTGAAGTTTTCCCTGGTTTTCCTCAGTACCATCAGGCATACAGGATGGTACTGTTCCTGAGACTAGGGGCTGAGTCCTTTCCAATTCATCGACTTAAGTTAAGAGCCGATGTGATCTTCAAGTTGGAGGCTCGAACACTTCCTCTGCTCCTTTCCTTGAACTAATAAATACATTTATTCCTTAAATAAACAAATAAATTATTCGAATGCATTGTCCATGCTCGAATTGTCCAAATGTCGCATTGTAGGCAGACGCGCATATTCTGTTCTAGTATTCCATTTTAAGAACAGGTAGTGTTCCACATTAGGAGCGGGGTGTGCCTAATATGGGAAATTGAGTTTCTTTCAATTTTATAATGTAAAAAATCAATAATGTGGAAGAAACTTTCATATTTGTATTTTGTCTTGCAAAGGTATCGCAAGTATTATGATGTATAACATTTTTATTCTAGAATACGCATTTCTGAGAAATAAAGAAGAAACCAAAAGTAGTCCATATTCGATGCCTTTACCCTACTGCTCCCTTGTTTAGTATGTCTTTATGATACTGGCACCTGCTGGTTATTTTTCTAACAGAAGCATAGCTTCTGTCAACTTATATCAATTGGGCAACTTCTCGAAATTTTATCGCTTTTTTTGAGATTTCTGTTTGATGTTTGTTTGTTTATTGAAGTAGCGTTTCTTTTCAGCACTAAGGCTGTACAAGAAGTGGATCTATAATTTGTAGTGGAATCCGAACTATCATAATGTGTTCAAATTTCAACGTTGCCCTAAGTCCTACCATGAATTGAATCCGAGATCAAGTGAACAAAAGACTGGCATACGGCCTTTATAAGCGGATATGGCTTGGTTTTTATTTTAATCTTTCTCGTATTTAAAATTAGACATACAGTATGTTTCAAAACAACACCGACAATGTTTGGGAGGTGATGTCCGACACCAAGATGAGACAAAAAGTATAGACCAGCCTGGATGTACAAATGCTTCCTTTCGCAGTTATAGGCTGCCGAAAACATGAAAAAATGAACTTTAATGGTCCGTAGCTCCTAAACTATGAATCCTACCGTCGTCGCGTCAAGACTTCGCTGAGGAACTAATATGTGCCCTTTCTAAAAATCCATGTTTCAGAATTCTACTCACTCAGCAATTTTTATAGAAGGGGTTTGGCTACGAACATATAATTTGAAATGTTCACTAACCACCTCTATAAAAATTGTTGCGGAAGTACCGCAGGATTCTGAAACATGAATATTTGGATAGCGCACATACTAGTTACTAAGTGAAGTCTTGACCCGAGTACGGTAGGTTCCATAGTTTTGGAGCTATGGACCTTTAAACTTAATTTTTTCATGTTTGCGGCTGCCTATAACTCCGAAAGGAAGCATTTGTTCACCCAGGTTGGTCTATACTTTTTGTCTATCTTGGTGTCAGACATCACCTCCCAAACATTGTCGGTGTTATTTTGAAATATCCTGTAGATAGATATGTAAGCGTCTGTTTTAGATGTAATTTGTATATCTATTACATAGCGTAATTAGAATAGCTATTAGAGTTACAATTTGTTAACGTTCCTGTCATAGATATTAATAGAAAACTTATGAAGCGAAGCGATATTTAGGATTAGGTTGTATCGTACTTAAAGAAAAAGAAATCATTTTATTTCATCAGTTACACCTCATAAGTTGTTTTCCTGGAAAGATTTTGCTTTTGGAGAGCATAATTCTTCTCAAAGGATGATCACCTTTCATCGTTATTTTCGTAGTTAACAATGTCGAAGATAAAATTGAATAGTTGTTCTTCATAGGTACTTGGTGTGTAAAGAAAATTAATTTTTGCCTTTTTATATTCACCTCTCCAGCTTCAGATCACAATATTTCATTAACATTTTTTTATTACCCTGATGTTCAGCTCATAAAAAAGAAGGGAATGCGATTTTTAAAAGCAGATTGTCGAGTGCTAAGGATATAATAATTTGACAGCCGTAAAATGTGGTATGAGTGAACTCCAGATGTTACAAATTTCAGAAAGGTTCTTGACGCCAACAAAATTCTTACTTGTAAAGAGATATCAACCCCCCCCCCCCAAAAAAAAAAACAGTTTTCCTTCCGTACACGATTTGTAAAGGCACTGTACGGAGGTCAAAACGTGTGATAGACTCAAGTACCATGTAATGTGGGTGCAATAAACTTGTTCGTATGTACGGCGTCCGAATTGAAAGGAACACAGGACGCTTTTAAGATTTTTTTTAAGTACCTAAATAACACCTACATCAGCAGCAACTGCAGCTAACACACACACACACACACACAAAAAAAAAAAAAAAGGTAATCGAAAAAGTGTTAAGATGGGTCGGTCAATCACCAACCAAACTATGTTTGAAAACAAATTGCCAACGTGCTAAATTTGAATTCAACTCGGAACAAACATGTTTATGAGTTGTTAACAGCATGAAAAATGGAGCTCTTTTGAAAGTTACTCAGGTACAAACTGCTCTTCTTTATTTCATTCACAGTAATTTTTCCTTTATAATAGTTGTTCACCGGACAGCTTTCCTTTTTAAATATCTGTTACGTATTTTCTTTCAATACATGACCGGAAGGTTGATGGCTTCAACGCCTGCGAGGTACAAACATACATTTATTTACGATTAATATGTCTTAAGGTTTCTATTTTTTTTTATTTTTGCAAAGTTCATTACATACTGTCTACTAATTTGCAACGTATTATCAGGATCTTATTTGCAATTCACAAATCTGTGCACCTATGCACGTATAACAAACGGAATGGATTAATAAGAAATGTCTTAATGTAAAAATTATACAACCTTTCTCTGTTTATACAGGTAACCTACACTTTTAGATTTGTGGATTTTAAAAAAAGCCTGAAAAATAATTTCATATCATTATTCATGCGGAAAAGGTCTCACTTCTGGTACTTTTAATTTCCTTAGCACTATTTAAGCAAAATTAAGACAAAAATGGAATAACTTGTGGAAATAAAACTATTGAAGCGCTATTTGCTTTGTCATTTTACGCCTTGCAGCAATTAGCAATAATAAAAGTAGTTATTGTGATAGGAGATATGTGCAGTGTCTCTTTTCTTTTATACATTCCAATATTAGTGTCTTTTCTTTTACAATTGGTATGCATTGAAACAACATTGTGTAAGGAGTCTGAAAGTAAACGTTAAAAAAAATAATATGCAAGATACACATCACTTCATATGTTCAAGACTCCTACGCAAAGACATTTGTGAATCATCCTTAATGTCATTTGGTCCTATTAATCTTCATGTTCAGGTGTGAAATTACAAAAAAAATGTAGCTGTTGAACTTTCTTCAAATGCATTAGTAGAATGAAATATTAGTTAATGAATTCTTGCATTTGAAAATACTTATACCATGTATCCGTTGCAAGAGGCAAATTGGAATTCAAACTCTGCCATAGCCCTGAGTATTTCTGGATAAGAACCCTATATAAAAAAGTTTGGTATCACATATAATTAAAATTACACGAACGACCTCACAGACCCAGAAATAAGGTACTCTATCACATAACGTTGAAGTTTCAGTGCTGTCAAAGTAGGCTCCACCAAGTACAAACTCCATCGTTAGTCACATCACACTCATATCAAAAGAACGATCATTTATGCGCTTCGTTTTCAATAATTGAAAAAGAATCCAGAATCAGGCACTAGTGTTGCTACGAGACGAGACGAGACGAGACTTCAGGCTGTCTCGCCTCGTCTCGTGCAAAGCATGTCTCGTCTCGTGTCCCGTCTCGAAAAAACGTGCTCGTCCCGTCTCGTGTCTCGTCTCGAGAGATTCTGTCCCGTCCCGTCTCGTCTCGTCTCGTTTGTCTCGTAAAAAATATAGCAGCATACCATGGGAACGAAAGTAAAATGTACCAGGCTGCACCATGCTAATCAAGATACAACTAAGTTATTACCCAGAACAAACAAGACAAGAAATGTCACGGTCAGAGTTGGCGTGGGTCAATGAAAACTTGACCCACCACCCACCGTGACCCACGACCCACTGACCCACCACCCACCAAGACCCACCACCCACGGTGACCCACTCTGACCCACCACCCACCGTGACCCACAATCCACCATGAACCACTCTCATCCACTTTGACCTAGTTTTACTCACCAAAATCCATCGTCATGAAGTCTGAACACGATCCACAGCCTCTTCTGAACTGACTAAAGAGTTTACACTTGTAATAAAACAGGACTGTGAAATTGTCACTAATCGGAGTTTGAATTTCTAGTCAATCGCTCAAGCACCACTCTGTTACAATAACAGTGGATCTGACCTTTACGATATAAAATGGTAAAGTGTTTGTCAGTGAGGAAACAGTTTGAGGTGGGGGGAAATTAGTGTGTGCCTAAAATATACTTGTACTAAGAGAGTATTCTTGCAAGTGTTAATTTCTGAACGCATTCCAAAAGAAACTTCTATTCGCAGGAAAATACCCCTGTACAATATGGAAGAGGTTATGGTTTCTCAGTTCACAGTGTTTTTCTCACAAAAGACTTGAAAAATCAGTTGTTCATAGGGTATAAAGGTGCTCGGGTACCCTATGTGAGAGCATCTCCATAAAGTATGCTCATAATTGTAATTTGTGTAATCACTAAAACACCACGTTAAATTTAAGTTACAAATATGCATAATTACAATTATTATGAATATTTATTCAAACGTAGTTTACCTAAACCAAAGAAGAGAGTTACTAAAAAGTAGATACAAAGTTGAATAACACAAATAAGCCATTAGTAATACAAGTATACATTTTCCGTAACTCGTAATTTTCCACCTTATAACAAATCTGAAATCGGATTTATTTCCTGTTGGTAACTTTTTGGCGGTAAATCATCCGCAGTGGAATGATGTTCATCCTTCAGGTAAGAAATAACTAGCTCGTCTACTTTGAGCTTGTCTAGCGGTGGGCCATTAACATTGATGAGCAACAAGTTAGACCATGTTTGAGCACTTAATCTATTTCTAATATCAGTCATCTGTAAATTCATAAGGGGAAATCCCCGTTCGCACTCTGTCGTGGAAATTGATAATACTTCTACCAGATTTCTGCAACTTCTCATCGACAATCTACTTGTTAGACTTAAGTCTGATAACGATTTTTCTCGGTCAGTTTTGAAATACTCAGCAAGAAGTATCATGTCTCTATCACCATACAACATCTTTTCCATATCGACCATGTCAGTTGGCAATGTCGACCCATGTAGAACAGAAACTTCATATACCACGCCTTTGATGGGGAATCTTGTGAATAAATTATCAATTAAAGCCTGATAAACTGATGATTTCTTATTTGTTTATAAATTTAATTTTTGTAATTACACATGAAGGTTTGATGCCATTACCAAGTTCCCTCCCCCGTCTAGAAAGCAAAAGGGAACGAGGTTTCTGGAAAGTATTCAGAGGTGAATGGGAATTTCCCTCCTTCTTCAACTTCAATTACCACACTGCTGTTTGCCATGTGCCAAATTACGATGAGTTTCAGTTAAATTATCATAGTATAATTATTTCCTTGTTGAATTATCAATACTTTTCAGTGGAAAAAGGATGAAATTTCGAAGTTCCAAATCAAAGTAAGTAGACCAACGTAAAGGAAAAAAGTGTAAAATTTTCCATACAATTATGCGTACAATCCAAATTTCAAATTTCCGTGTAATTAAGCTTACAGTACAAATTTTATGCCTATTTTTCTCACAACTTTATGGGTTGATTACCCTGTGCTGTGAGCGCTCCATATAATAAACATAAGCTTCAGCAATTATTATAGCAGAAAGCAATTTATATATGAAGACAAGCACTGTATTTTTTGTTTCTGATTTTTTTTTCTGAAATAACATCGATCGTTTTCGATCCTTTTTACAAACCAATTCACTACCAATTTTCCATGTATAGAAAGTGCGCCCCCCTCCCCACATAAAGGAGCATTTTAAAAAATGCTAGGACACATTCTGTTTATTTTCAATAAAGAGTTAATACACTGAATTTCAGCTCCGTAAGTTTAACGGCTTGCAAGATACTCATTTTGTTTCGCAAAAACTCGGATCCTCACTACCTCCTTAGGATATTATGCATTATAATAAAAGCAATATAACATCCTAATTTGGATTAAGGCCTGACTACATACCAAAAGTAATTTCATTTGACTTTGCAATTTGACCGTGATGATCAGGCACACATGGTTACATTCAATTTTTTATAAATAATTTATATATTACAGTGATTCAAAAGTGATTTTTTTCCAGTAGTTAGCTCTAAAAGCCCACAGGTCTCGAAAGCCAAGTTGTAGTGTAAGTCCTATTGCTATTATTACTATTAAAATATTAATATCCAAAAGTGCCCGAAGTTCTTTTTTCACTTGGTTAGATATACTCACCTCAGGTAAGTAGATAGAAACAAGTGGAAAAGAAAGGGAAATGAAGGTCTTGAAAGTAAAACGGAGACAAATTTACCAGTCTTCAGAAGATACTCTCTACAATGCAGTGAGCAGAGAGGGTCGGTAGATCATACTGAGTCGGTAGGTCGCAGTGGGTCACGGTGGGTGGTGGGTCGCAGTGGGTCACGGTGGGTAGTGGGTCACAGTGGGTCATGGTGGGTGGTGGGTCGCAATGGGTCACGGTGGGTGGTTGGTCACATGCTGTTGACCCACGATCTACTGATCCACTCAGAAAATTTGACCCACTTGACCCATTGACCCACTCCATCTCTGGTCACGGTAGCTACACCGTGAAGCATTTACATCTGGTGTGTGTGGTAGTCGGTTCGATCTCGGTTAGTGCCATGTGAGCTTTGTGGTGGACAAACATGGAGTGTGTGTGTGTGTGTTTTCTCGAAGTTGTCTTGTATCCTATCACTTTCTTCATTCCACTAATTTCCCCATCATCATCTATTCGGAGTGGGCCAAAGTTGCCTGAAGGTCTAAAAAATAAATTCAAATAAGCTGACAAGGTAAGGGCAAATAGTTTACAAGATAATATATCTCTGCTGTTAGTTGTCTGAGGCTTCTCGACCCTGGCCTTTTTTTTTTTTTTTTTAACATTTTGAAACATTGAAATTTGTTTCACCAGTTTCAATACACGAATATATAGTAAATTGCTCATAGGTACGTGGATGATGAAGACACTAATGTCAAATGATGTTTTCACGACAAGCAAAGTCCGATGTAAAGGTGTCACCATCCCCAACACTACCGTATACTATCAGCCCACTTGCTTTATAGTGTCGGTATATATATATATATATATATATATATATATATATATATATATATATAGATAGATAGATAGATAGATAGATAGATAGATAGATGTGTGTGTACACTTTGATTTCATATATTCCAGCCTTTAGGTTTCACAGTGTTAACCCATACCAATCCAAAAACTACTTTCCATTTTAGCATGTTTAGGTTTGTTGCAATTATTATATATATATATATATATATATATATATATATATATATATATATATATATATATATATATATATATATATATATATATATATATATATATATATATTTAAAAAAAAAGGCTTGGAAACAAATAATTTTATTGAGTAATGGAAAGTATTTGATTGAAATTTTATAGGTTACTGAACAGTAAGCTCTATTTGACACATCGGAGGAAAGAATGCTTGGGGCCAGTCTACACCTCCATGGTACAAATCTCTTCCCATACCCGCGAGGTGTGTGCTCCTATATGGTGGTTGCCCCGTTTGTGTAACAAACTCATGACAGTATACCCAGATCAGCTTGTGGTCTAAAAAAATGATTTTTGGGTGGACATTTTGGATTAAAGTTTCTTATATTGTCGTGATCTATTCGTAATCATACAACGTACATCTTCATACCAAACCGAGCAGTCTGCGGCGATAGACCATCAGCTTGAAGGCCACGGGTTGAGTCCCGGAAGGATCATGTGTATGGATTTTAACAGCATTTGTTTTTCCGTATTGTGTCAGGGGGCGAAATCGTACGGAATAAACGGATTTCAGTCTGAAAAATTTGGAGAGAATATCCTGGCCAGGTTACTTTCATGGGAGTACGGAATTAGTAAAAATATAGGATATACATTTTAAATACAGGGTTAAAAATATGGTTTGGGTATCCTATTTCTTTTCTGTTAATTATGTTCTTCAATGTTCGAATTTTGATCATTCTCATAATATTTTCTGCTTTCAACGGAGTTCCATGAATATCATACCAAATGTTCTTTACATTTATTAAGTTCGAAAGGCTTAATGCGCCTGCCTGTAAGAAAACATTTTTGAAGATAATTCAGGTCCTAATGAATATTTTTCACTAGGAAAGTGAAGTATTCCCCTCCTCCCAACATGGAAGCAGAGGGCAATTTCGCACTCTGGTCAGATCAAACATTTCCACGTAACAAAAGGAAGCCCCCCCTGTAAAACCTCTTCAGCTCCAGGGTTATTGATACTATAGGGGTACCATAAATTTGCTGAAAGCAAACAATTTCAAGGGTTCGTCGACAATATGTTTGCTTTCTTTGTCCTTCGCCGGCTTCCAAACGAAGATGTGAATTTTTCAACATGACTGCTGTAAGCGGGCGATTGGTAAAACGGTAAAAGTGTATTTTTATGTGTGTGTGTGAGGGAGGGAGGGAGAGAGAGAGAGAGAGAGAGAGAGAGAGGACAAAATTTTAGTTGCAAGATGTACTTCAATTGCCGTTTTCAGTTCATTTAGCAAAAAGAATACCGCCGCACCACCAGAGAATAAAGACAAGTGTTTCTGTTTCTCTTTGCCACCTCAGCCAGAACTTTCAACTACAGCCTGTGATGAGTATAGACCTTACCCAGTTTTCAAATTGAATAGCTGGTGGCGGTAGTTCGGTTTCTTGACCTTGTAAAAATATTCCCTGTCTTTGTTTTGTTTGTCATCATTCCAGCCAGAAATGTAAAAAAAATGAGAAATCCTCAGTTTACAGCAAGGAGAATTTGGGACAAGAGATTAAGGATGATATTCCTGGAAGCTCACGTATCACGATTGTTTCATTCAATAGACAGAGGACACTTTTCTATGAAGGCTTTTCAACATGTTTTCTCACAAAGGGGATTTTCCTTTTGCAATCTATATGACCACTGGCAATTTCAATCTTGGCCATTCCCGCCAGCGTTTTGATTTTCGAGACGAGACGAGACATTTCACGAGACGTCCCGTCTCGTCTCGTGTCTCGTCTAAAAGGGTTCTGTCTCGTCTCGTGTCTCGTCTCGTTTACGAGACGAGACGAGACGGGACACGAGAAATGTCTCGTCTCGTGGCAACACTATCAGGCACGTAGGCACGAATTTATTTCGGAAGGAGACCAAAACTTTTCGGAGGATCTAAATTCAACATGAGGACAAGTTATATTAAAATTTATAAAATCACCCATAAAACTAGACTAAATTTACAGAAAAGTCAGTATTTTGGGGACGGGGGTATCCGGACCCCTGGACCTAAACTGCGAACGTCCCTGTCTATATTAATGACAAAATAGAATTATTGCAGAAAATGCTGGAAAATGGTATCGGATCGACTAATGGTTATTATATAGATTCATAATCACGAGTTCTGGATTCAATCACCGCGGTCAAGCATCATAACCAATTTTTCAAAATCATCATATGCCAAAGTATAACAACCACTAACCTACACTGGAACATTTTCCCACATTTTATGTAATAATTTACGAATTTGTCACTAATTCTAAGGAGAATTTGTAGCTACTAATGGTTCATTAAAGTCTAGATGTAAACATTGAACTGTTCGCAAAATGACCACATTATCGCAAATTGTTTGCATTTCGAAAACCAGTTCTTTCTCCGAGCGTAAGATACATTTATCACGCAAAAGAAAACACCTATTTTCAACGCTTGTCGTAAACCGAAGAGAAATTGCTACTTGTATGAAGGTTATGTATTTTAACACGCCAAAAGATAAATTTCTTGAAAAGAAAAATGCATTAAAGAAAAATTTTCTTCCTTGTTGTGTAACAATTTATCAAGCAAAAGTTGTCCAACATTCAAAAAGGATCTGTCATCACTTTGTTGTCATGATAAAATAACATTCTAAGAAAGATTAATAATCAAGAATAGCTAATATTAATGCTGAAGTTATGGCGACCTTCAATACAATTGCGTTGTGGAAAAATGTAATGAATATTATGGTATATAGTGGATAGTCAAATAATGTATAAAAAACGTCAATGTTTATTTTGTTACACTATAAAAAAAATGTTTGCAATGTCTTGCTGTTCTGAAGCAGTTTATAAATCATGTACAGTGTGACATCATATAAAACTTTTTTTTTTTTTTTTTTTTAAGGAATTCGAAATTTAATTTGATATGAGGGAACAACTTTAGTATTCGGTCCAATTTAATTTTAAGCGCTACTGTCCTGTACTGGATGAATCTATGTATCCCTTTATCCCCAAAATTGGAGACACAATAATCCCACTTTGGAAATAAACATATTTTTGAAAGCACCAGTGGGGTGTTTAGAGGGAAGTCATTTCATTAAAAAAAATAATTTATCCAGTGGTGCCCACCCCCCTCATGTCCATGACGCACCCCCCTCTATTGTCTATCCGTAGGTGTTCTTCCATGAAAAAAAATCTTTTCGATTAATTTTTACGCCCCCTCAAACATATTTATATAGATTTTTACCCCCCCCCCAAATATTTCAATGACGCAGTTTGCGTCATAGTTCTCCCTTGTGAGCACCCCTGATTTATCGGCACAAGCTAGGGGAAGAAAACTAAAAAAGCTATGAGGAAGAATTACTACATTAGATAAACTTTCTTCCCTCAACGGTATACAAAAATAAATAAATAAAATAAAATAAAAATAAATAAAGTTTCTGTCACAAGAACAAAACAAACTATTTCTGGAAGATAATTTCGCCCTGAATCCAGATCAAATTGCGGAATTTCTTCATCGGTCTCAGTTTTCATGTGAAAGTGGTTTTTATGCATGCCTATGGCAGATTACGTATTATATGTATTTGCCATAAGACATGGTTTCGCAACAATAGTTTTCCATAAAGTTTTAAAAAAAATCGGTATTAGTACACAAAAGAATTAAAGGAATGAGCAGCATAGAAGTAAGTAAAAATTAAAGAACTTACCTAAAACTGTTTTCTACCTGATTTCCTTACGAAATTTGCCTCAGGAAAAGTCCCGTCGTAAGGTTCAGCAATAGTCAGACAACATTGCTGCACTCCATTTCCCTTGATAACTTTTCCATTTGAGAAATATCCTGGTGAAAGCGTTCACCATGTTCGTCACTAATGGCACCAAGGTTATCCGGGAAGAAGTCCAAATGGTCGTTCAGAAATTCAATTTAAGTGACATGTTACATCCCATACGGTGATATAATCTCACTAGCTCATTCACAATATCGCCATAATTCTCTGCCTTAGGGTTGCCCAAAAAAGTTCTTGACACACTTGCAAAGGACAGCCATGCCATTTTCTCAACGTCACGGAAAAAATCAACAAAATTCTCATAATTTATTAACTCCCAAATTTGCGGTCCTACAAATATTCTTCCATTATTTTAGCATCACTGATCTTTGGGAATTTCTGTCGCAAGTACATGAATGCACGTGATGTTTGGTCCATACTTTTCACCAAGTTTTTGATAAGTTCCAAATTAATGTGCAATGGAGGTAAATACACTTTTTAGAATCAACAAGAGGAGTGTTCGCCACATTTTCATGTCCAGGCAGCAGTTCATTGCGAGCAGGCCATTTTTTTTTCACAATAGTGATTTTTTCTGGCCCTGCTAACCCTCTTGCATAGAAAGCAAAAGAACTTTGTGTAGCAATGTGTGTGGCAAGCAGAACAGCAATTATCTTTGGATCTCCACAGATATTCCATTTGTATTTATCATATACTAGATAAGAGTGAGAAGCAGTCTAAAAGTCTTTTAAGTCTCCTTAAGGTTAATTGCGTGAGTAATCCGAACAGAAAGAAATTTGTTCCCGTTGTGAAGAAGAGCTACTTTGAGACTCAGTTTACTAGAATCTATGAACAGACGCCACTCATTTACACTGCATGCATGGCCAAGAGTCTCCATAACGGATTCGATATTGTTACAAAAAAAAAAAAAAAAAAAAGTCACCTTTCTTCGGAAATATTCAGAAGAAACAGCATGGCGGTTACGAAAAACACTCACTTTTGCATTGGGAGAAAGAAGAGTCCATTCTGTCAATCGCGAAGCTAAAATCTCATATTGCTGCTTAAATCGCGAACAAGATCATTGAGATCACCTTGTGTCAAAATGTGTGAGGTAATTTGATTCACAGAGCAATTCAAATGTTGGGTCGGCATCATGAGTGGATCCCCATCTTCAGAACCTTCTTCATGCTCGTTACCAGATTCATAGTCACTTACAATAACATTTTCTGGAGCCACTGGTACTGGCAATTCCTCACTGTGCAGGTCTCATAGCAGATAGCAGATTCGGATATTGTACACTCTTCTTTGTTGTCGACGTGATTCCAGCTATTTTTGTTAGACAAAAATTACAGTCTGTTGTGTGATCCGTTGGTTCCGGCCAAATCATGAGAACAGCGAATGACATGAATCTTTTGCGCAACCTGTCAGGCAGCCTGTCATGTCAAGCAGCATATGTGGGGGGCCCATTTCTTGTCTTGGTCTCCAACTTTATACTCAAAACAAAGTTCGTAGTACATCTTTACGAGCGGGGTCAATTGTAATTTTTGCGACTTAAGAGTTATCTCTCCACAGATATAACAAAAAGAATTTGGACTATTGGCACAGGTACGAGGCATTTTCTTCTTCTGAATGACTACAACACTCAAATTTCATTAACTTAGAACAACATGCAACCACTTCCCACGCTATCAGAACTCACAATGCTGCGACAGAGGCGGCAAGAATTACAACGCAATTCTATGTGATTGAATATGACTAATCGGCAGTGTAGCCAAACGTCACTTACTTCCTGGAGTATGTTCCTTGACCTCAGGGTAGAGGTCTGCACGGGCTCGGGCCGGGCTCAGGCCTGAAAAACATTTCACTTCGGGCCGGGTTGGGATTGGACCGTGAATTTTTAAATATACAACCATATTTCTCGGGCTTTTCGGGCCTGACTTTGTAAATATACCATAAACGATATATATTGCACCGTTCCTTCTGGAGAACTTTTAAAGCACAACCACAAAATTAAACCTCTAATTGCTGTAAGCAAAAATACAATTTTGTATTAATTATTAAGTTTCTGTAATTCGGGCTCATTTGATTATTACCCGAGCTCGGGCCGGGCTCGGGCCTAAATGCTAAAACATATTTCGGACTCGGGTCGGACCTCACATTGTAAATTCACTGGCCGGGCCCGGGCCCGGGCTCGGGCTAAAAATTCCGGCCCGTGCAGACCTCTACCTCAGAGGCAGGCATCGGAATTCCTTGCAAATTTCTCGATTCTATCTCACTTTCTCTCAACTTTATTTTAATCAATTAATCTACAAGTTACCTAAATTCAGCCATGGCAGAATAAACAATATGCAACGTTTAAATCGGTGTTCAAAGATTTCAATAAGGAGGAGGTAGTATGTCAGAAGAAAAATGAGCACGACAGACAAAAGCTCATTTTATTTTCGAATTTAGCCCGCTCGACTTAGCTTAGCATACTATTCATATTCCTTGTGACACAAATCTTGTTGACCAGTGTTATTTTTAATAAAACTGACATCAATATAGTTGTCCAACAAATAACCTACATTGTAAATTTTAAGATGGATTAAGAATGTTTATAATATTGTTTCCAATGTTCCCAATTCCTGAGGATATAAAATGTTGCGTATGAATAATCTGATAATTTATTTTATGTTGAAATAGTAAGAATTCCTTACCTTACCTTACCTTACCGGATTCCTCAAAATATGTTTAAAATACGGACAATGTCATGGCAAAAATACTGCACTTCATTATCCCTTATACTTAAAAGAAGTCTATATATATACAAGAAATCCTGACAGACTGGCTATTCAACGCTAAGGCCAAACTACTTAAGCTAGAAACGTGAAATTTGGACAGTACATAAAATTTGTGACGTAGAGGATCACTTAAAAAAGTCGACGTGGAAGAAGGGGAAATCAGATTTTCTATTATTATAATAAGATACCAATAGTTCTGAATCTCTTAAGGTTACAGACACGAACGAAGTCAGATATTCAGAATTCTCATTTAAAATAATTTAATACTGGTTTCAGTGTGTTTTGATGTTTGTCCTAGAAGGGAAGAAAAAGAAGTTGAAAGAAAAAAGGGTGTGTGTTGCAACTGTGACAATAAGATATTCATATTTCGGAATTCCTTAAGGAGGAAGACACGAAATTGGAACTTTAGACTTACCATTTAACTTCAAAGAAACAAAAATCAGGTACAATTTTAGTGAGGAAAACTTTTTGTAGTGTTATCTTGCATTAGGTACATACCAACTGTATTTTTGAATTTTATGTCATACGACTTTGCCCTTTGAGTTGAAAGAGGCGTTATATCATGTACCAATTAAAATTTGATAATGAGATAATTTATCAACTTTTTATAGAAGCATTTCTAGGAATTCTCTTCCTCCCATTCCTTTTATCAAGTTTGAATGCATAATAAGATTTGTCCTTCATTTTTCATTTTTTTAAACAAATGGCAAAATAAAATCATAATTCGTGACGTCTTTGATGTGTATATGTAGTAGGAAATAGACATTATTTATGTTCATAAAGAAATCGTGGCTTTAATTTTCGTTTCATAAGTTGCGTAAGACTATGTTAAGAAGAAATTCGGATTATTTCAAGGAATGGTATTCAATGGAATTATCTAGATCTGGGAAATGATTATTTCAAAATGAGATGATAGCTTTATTTATTTTTTTTTTTCAGCTCTCCAACTGTCCACCCATAACTTTTTCACATTCATCAAAATACGAAAATAAGAAAACAGTTTACTGTTACAAATTAAGTGCTCTTCTTAGTACAGTAACTGCAAAGTACTGTTTAACGAGAATGATAAATGTCCTATAGATAGGGTGTTGCTGAGAAATCAGATTCATAACGAATCATATTGTTCTGGAGTTTTACCAAGAATGTCTTGGTAATTACTAGTGTAGGGTGCTTTGTTTTGTGTTTATGTGACAGACAACGCACATAAAATATTAAAGACTCTGAGGGCATACTTATTCAGTGGTACAGTCAGTGTGGTGTAGTCGAGCGGTCTGAGGATTTATGCTAATGATGGAGAGGCGAAACCCACTGAGAATTTAAATCTCTTTGAAGAGCATAGACATTTCTAATAATTCTGTCGAATTTAGTAGATGTGAAAAGTGTCAGAAATAGAAAATAAGACCAAGAGTTTTCTATTCAACTGAAAATTGATAAATCACTTAACTCAGGAACTAGAGGTCTCTGGTTCCATCCCAAAACACGTTAATTTGGGTGAACAATATCGTGCCCATCCGTATTTCTTTCTTCCTTTCCATACTCTCATTTTGTCAATTCTCTTAATCACTCGCATATAGTTTGTTCAATTTGACATGATATACACTGAAATCAACATACCGGTATAACAGATATAGACAGCATGGTAGACATTGAAATGAACACATTTAACAAACACACACACACGCACACATATATATGTATCTGTATCTGTATATATATATGTATCTGTTAAATATGTCAATTTCAATGTGTATTATGGCAACTGAGCCAAGTACACGGTGAGGCAAATGTCCAGCTCCAAGTATGTATTTTTGAAACGGCTTGAGGAAAGATAATGAAACTTTGGGTGGGTTGCAATTGGGGTGAGGGCACACCAGATGGTACAATTTGGCATAATGGTGGCCATCTTGATATTCGCCATTTTGAATTAAGGTCCAATATTTCAAATCGGAAGGAGGCATGTGACACATGATTTTAGGTTTGAATTTCACTAGAAATACAAATCTAAAGTTATTTTTCAGCTAACTTTAATCAGTAATGAAATTTTGTGAGTTAAACATTGCATATTGCATCATGTAATGGGTTTTGATTTGTCTTTTCAGGTAATGTAGCATGGCACTCACCCGCCAAGACAAGGTTGAAATTGTTCTCATCAGTGGGGATCACAGTACCAGACCCATCGCTGATGACTTCAATGCCAGGCATTCAGAGAGGGAAAACATTGCACATACGATAGTGTCGTGTATTTTGCAGAAATTTACAGTTTCTGGATCTGTACAGGACAAACAATGGAGTAGACGCCCGAGGGCTGCAACGGAGGAGGCAACCGCAACAGCAGTTGTAGCATCCTAGGCAAAGAGCCCGAAACGCAGTACCAGACGTTCAGCTGCAGTTTCCGTTGTAAGTCAGAGATCGCTACTCCGTGTGTTGCACACAAACAAGTGACATCCATACAAACTCCAACTGCAGCAATACCTGATGACCCAGATAGGAGAATTTAATTTCCAGAATGAACTTAATCGAAATGTAACGAGGATCGTATGTTTCCTCTTAGTATGTTGTCTAGTGATGAGACTATGTTCCATGTGAAAAGGTAAGGTCAATGAAGAGAATAATCGTTATTGACCAGACACAAACCCAGCATGGACAGACGCCTCTAGGGTAATTGGTGCGGGAAAGATGATATTATGGTGTAGGACATGGAACACTCGTATCATTGAGCCGTTCTTCATTCATGGAAACATAAATGGGGATAGATATCCTAACATGCTGCAGGAACAGGTGTTCCCATCACTGCTGAGCCCAGAAAGTGGCTTTCCTGCCTTTTCCAAACAAGATGCTGCATGCTCATGACTCTGTGACATCGGGAGTATAATTACGTGTCTATTAGGGCTGAAAAAAAAAAAAAACATTTTGCCTCATGTTTAGCACACAACCGGGAACACATAGAACACATCTGGCAGGATTCCACATACAATATTTACTTCACAACATTTCATTTCTGATTACAGTTAGCGAAAATAACTTCAGATTCGTATTTCTGGCAAAATTCTAGCCTAAAATCACGTGTCGCATGCCCCCTTAGAAATATTGGACCTGAATTCAAAATGTCGGATTTGAAGACGGTCGCCATGATGCCAAATACCACCATCTGGTGCGCCCCACCCCAGTTACCCACATCCAAAGTTTCGTAATCCTTTCTCAAGCCGATTCAAAAATACAAAGGTGGTGCTGGACTTTTGCCTTACTCTGTATATACCAGGTATCCAAGAACTCTTGCCCTGATTACAAATATTCATAAGGCATAAAACGTGACACATAGACAAATACTTCTTATCTTGAATTGCATGTTAGATATTAAAGTTTTTGTGTACATACTGTTACTTTTTTTTTGTTAGGGCCCATGTGGCATGCTAAGTTTATGGAAACAGGCAGCGTCAGTTATCTCCCTAGAACAGGCGCATACTTAGTGCGCAGACAATTCAGACAGTGAGGGACGGCTTCTTCAGAAGTCCAAAGAAGTCAATCCGCAGAGTCTCACGTGAGTTGCAGACTCATAAAACATCACTGCACCGAATAAACATCTTATTTAGTGCTCTCAACAGGTCGGGTCGGGTTGAAGACCGACCCGAGCTGACCCGATCCGTTTGAGAGCACTATGGTCACGACACTGGGTGAACGCCAAAATGCACTCCCATTGGGAATTAAACCCGGACCACGTGTACCGAAGTCTTACACGTTAACCACTAGCTAGATCAAGCGGCGGATTTGTATATGCATCTTAATGAATATTTGGCACTTTTGAGGTTTGCTTATTTCATTTTATAACTGATACCAATGTCCGACGTGGGAGAAATGTATTTTTTTCTTGCTTTAGTTCTATGTGACGAAATTTTTCTTCAAGGTCAGTGTTCTCACCTGCTCGGACGGCAGGGAGTCTTCTCGGAAGGCAGTAGCAAGAGTCTCTTAGCGGAGACAAAAGGAAATCATTTAACTACAATGATAAGGGTTGAGGAAACAGGAGAACACCTGTGATTTTTTTCCAACCCTTCAACTTTCATTCCAAAATAGGTTCTTATGATTCCGGGACCCGTGAGACTTTGATTTTTCTTTCTCGGTAATTAAAACGTATTTTACAGTGTATATAGTTGCACGTAAGAAGATACATAATATGAATTTTGTAATTTAAAATTTAAAAATACATTATGATATTTAATTATAAAGTACTAATTTTATTTCATCACTTTCAGCTCAACAAATGAAATTCAAACAATTCGCTCCCTGGGTCTTGGTCATCAATACTGCGTCTTATTCTTTGTCTTGCAGTCAAGTCTTGGTCCTGCATTTCCTAGTCTTGGTGGTCTTTCATGCTATACAAGAGCCAAGAATGACAAATGAAGACCAAGTGTGATTTTGATTATGGTCTTTCATACTATACGGAAAGCAAGAAAATACGCTCATCGCTACTTGGTGATAACCAAAACAAGGTCAAGAGCAAGATTACTATGCAATTCGTCTTGCATATAAAATCTTTATCTTGTTCTTGTATCGATGTCCTTGGGCTTGGTGAAATAAAATGAAATATTCAGTTTAAGGTACCTCGGTTCCGCACCGAGGCTAAGGGATATGGTGACCATGAGAAATGAATGAAATGGTGGAATGAAGAAAGTTGGAGGAAACAGGAGAACCCCGAGAAAACCCACTACACGGCGTTTCTCCACCACAAAGCCTACTTAGCACAAGCTGAGATCGAACCATGGACACCATGCACCAGAGATGAATTCTCTACCACTGAGCCACCGCAGCCCTGCTTGGGCTTGGTCGTTCATATCCAATCTTTCTTTTGGCCTTACTTAAACAACTTCTAGTTTTGTTCTAAATCCAGACTCCATATTGGCGTAGATATTAATATTACAGTCGATTGGTAAAATCAATCTTCCACATTTAAAAATTAAAGTACACACAAGTACAAAAATAAGCATTTACCATAAAAGCACTAGCTGCAAGTGTTCAAAATAGATTTATGGTTTCTATAAAATCAATTGAAAATTGTTATCTTTAATTAGGCATCTAGTGAAAAACAGCAGTTTTCGACTCCAGCCGAGTTTAAGCTCAACCTAAACTCAGTTGACCAAAGTGAACTGACCCGACAACCCGACCCGAGCTGACCCGACTGACCCGACACGAATAGTCTGACCCGACAACCCGACCCGAGCTGACCCGACTGACCCGACCCAACCCGACCCGAGTTGACCTGACCCGTAACCCGACCCGTTTGAGAGCACTAATCTTATTTTCCGTACGTACAAAGTTCAGATAGTTCAGTCCTTACAAACAACGGAATACAGTGTTCGTTATGATTTTTCTGTTGCCATACTGTCTGAGATTAAGAACGATGTTGACTATCTGGAACGTGTCCTTTTCTCAGACGAGGCCACATTTCATCTGAACGGTATTGTCAACCGACACAATGCTAGGATCTGGGGTCCGAGAATCCCCATTGTGTGTTGATAACATCAGAGACAGCCTTAAGCTGAACGTGTGGCGCGGTCTTAATCACAACAAAATAATGGGACTTTTTTTTCTTCAGTGAAAAGACGATCACAACCAATACTTATGCTGATTGCTGCAGTTATTTGTTGTGCTACAAATTCAAGACATTCTGGATTTAATTTTCCAACAAGATGGTGCGCCACCACATTAGGGGTTAGATGTACGAGCTTATTTGGATACAACATTTCCGGGAAGGTAGATCGGGCGCGATAGTCCCATAAACTGGCCACCGTGATCACCGGACATAATACTACTGGAGATTTCTTTTTTTTTGGGGGGGGGTTTATGTCAAAGACCAGGTTTACGAAACAGCAGTAAGTGAAATCGCAGCATTACGATGCAGAATTACTGAAGTAATAACATCCATCCCTCACATAGTGTTGAGCAACATATGGGTGGAATTGGAATATCGCCGGGATATACTTCAGGTAACGAAAGGATCACACGTAGAAATTTGTTAATTGTGCACACAAATCTTGAATATGTTACATGAAAATAAGATAAAAAGTATTCGTCTATGTATCATATTTTATGCCTTATGAATATTTGTAATCAGGGAAAAAAGTTATGGGATACTGTGTATTATTAAGGGAGGAAGATGAATTAAGTAGTTTAGTTGAAAGTTTTACATATATATATATATATATATATATATATATATATATATATATATATATATATATATATATATATATATATATATATATATATATATATATATATATATATACAGTGGCGGATGCAAGGGGAGGGCTATAGGGGCTATAGCCCCCCCCCCTTGACGCTAAGATATACACTGGATAAAATGGGCTTCAAGCCTGATTTACACTGGATAAAACGGCAAAATATGGTTCAGCTCCTCCCTTGATCATATCCTGGATCCGCCCCTGAATATATATATACAGGGTGACTGCGTGACTATGTTACAAAATGTAAGGGATGACTCCTGACACGGAAACAAGAAAAAAAAAATCAAATAAACTTTTGTCCAACGTACATACTTCGGAGCTACAAGGTACCGAAAGCGTGGGAAAATGACATTCAAAGCTCTATAGCTTGACTATGGTGAATGATAGAGCTAATGCGGCATGGTCACGTCAAAGACACCGAAGCTGCTGTATTCAAAAATGCTTAGGTCGAGATCGTGCAATTCGTGCACAAGGGATTCCCCAAATTAGCGTAGAGATTCCTGGATAATCTGTCAAGAAAGATGGGTCGAAAAGTATACGGATGAATAGCTGTCCTAACTGCTAGCATTAATTCGTCTGTACTAAGTCGATATCTCGCACAGGCACAAAATGGCGGTTACCAAAGCAGTTTTATACGTGCCATGTGTCGTTGCATAACGCGCACTAAATAATAGTGGAAAAAGATATGAAAGGAAAATTGGAATAAATTGGTACAAACGGTAAATACATGACAGTACACTGTCCTGTTCATTGTACGTATAGACGCGTTTAATAAAGGGAATAATCATGAAACGTACTAAATTTGTTGTACAAACATCACACTAACATTGTTTTCTTCCATGTAGTTTTATCGTTGAAAACACGTAAAACTAAGGGGAAAACCGGGGGATATGTCTGTTTCTTCCAGGCAGAAATCTTATTTTATTTAATGATACGAGCCGAGGATACTTTTTACGAGAGGGGGATTTTTCCGCCATCCCACGGTAATTTGACCACTGCCAGAAAACAACAGTAAAATGTCCGTTTCTTATCATTAGCCGTAATGTGCGTTACCAAAACATTGAAAAAGAACAAGGAAAAACAATTTATCAGGACGTTTGTTTTAGTCGCTGCTTCCGCTGTTTTGCAGGACTGATTCCGAGATTTTGTCTAGAATGCTTAACATGTCGTCATATTCTTATCGTTTAGAAGATATTTTGTTTTCACAGACGGTGTTATCACCTGAAGTACGCCACAGTTTGCAGGTTCAATCACAAGCATTTGTTCTTCCTTCTGTCGTAGAATACAATCGAAGGTAAGGAAAGTATAAGACAGCCCTACTAGAAGGCGTTGTGGAAGGTGGAAGGTCATTCTTCATGTGGTTTGTTCGTAGCGTACGAGTTCCTTAGTGCAGTTTGTGCTTTGCTTGTTCGAATGTGAGATCAAATGGAGTATTCGATAGCAGAACTTGCGGACATGATATTTGTATACGGTCAAACAAATGGCAACAGTCGAGAAGCTGATAGGTTATATCGACTGAAGTATCCACAAAGAATACACCCAGCCCATACTATTTTTGCCAGACTTTTTCAACGCTTACGAGACACGGGGAATTTACAACTTCAATACTACGACCAAAGAAGACGAAGAACCACAAGGATTCCGGACTTTGAAGAACAAGTGCTTGATCGTTTCGCCCAAGACCCAACAGTAAGTACCCGGAAAGTAGCACGTGAAAGGGGAGTAGCACAAGATACTGTTTGGAAAGTAGTACACGAGCAACAGTTATCATCCCCCTATCATCCGCAGAGGGTTCAGGCCTTACGTCCAACTGACTTTCAACCTCGCGTTCGGTTTTCTGAGTGGTCTCTCCAACATGCTGTAATTGATCCGCAGTTTGCTTCCTACGTGCTTTTCACCGACGAAGCTTGTTTTACGAAAGACGGGATATTTAATAGTCACAATAGTCATGTATGGGCAGACGATAATCCTAATGCAATTGTGGAAAGGGGCCACCAAGACCGATTCGCCATAAATATGTGGGCGGGTATTATCAGTGATCAGATAATAGGTCCATATTTACTACCACCACGATTAACTGCACCAGTGTATACGAGATTCCTGCGAGACATACTTCCAGAGTTATTAGAGGATGTCCCTCTCGGTGTTCGTCAACGGATGTGGTTTCAACATGATGGTGCCCCAGCCCACTTTTCAGCTACTGCTCGAGAGTATTTGAATCAAACGTTTCGTGACAGATGGATTGGAAGAGGCGGTCCTTGTAATTGACCTGCACGTTCCCCATATTTGACTCCACTTGATTTTTTCTTGTGGGGTCATGTCAAAACACTTGTCTATGAAACGCCTATAGACAACACAGAAGAACTATTAGCAGGAATACTCGCTGTCTGTGATACTATAAGAACAGATCCTGTGTTGTTACAGCGGATGCGTCAGAACTTACTGCGACGCTGTAACGCCTGTGTTGAAGTAGAGGGACGCCATGTCCATCACCTATTGTAGGATAATTGGGAGATTTGTCTCGTTTACAGGTAATTGATGATGTTCTTGGTTGCATTCAATCCTGCTGTAAAATCTTGATTGAAGACATTATTCCCATTCTTTTGACTTTTGTTTTTAGGAAACAATCTCTTTTGCATTATGGTTGTTTCGCTGAGTTTTGTTTATTTGTTTTGAATGACAACAATACATGGAAGAAAGACAATTAATAGTGTGATCCTTTTACAACATTTTAGTACGTTTCATGACTATTACCTTTTATTAAAAGCGTCTGTTCAATGATAGGACAGCGTAATATCATGTATTTACCATTTGTAGCAAATTATTCACATTTTTCTTTCATGTTTCCACTCTTATTTAGTGCGCGTTATGCAACCACACAAAACTGTTCGCCATTTTGTGCTTGTGCAAGATATCGACTTAGCACAGACGCATTATTGCTAGCAGTTGGGACAGCTATTCATCCATATCCTTTTCGAACCATCTTTCTTGACAGATTATCCGGGAATCCCAACGCTCCTTTGGGGAATCCCTTGTGCACGAATTGCACGATCTCGACCTAAGCATTTTTGAACACAACAGCTTCGGTGTCTTTGACGTGACCATGCCGCATTAGGTCTATCATTCATCATAGTCGAGCTATAGAGCTTTGAATGTCATTTTCCCACGCTTTCGGCACCTTGTAGCTCCGAAATTATGTACGTTGGACAAAAGTTTATTTGAACTTTTTTTCTTGTTTCCGTGTCAGGAATCATCCCTTACATTTTGTAACATAGTCAGGCGGTTACCCTGTATATATATATATATATATATATATATATATATATATATATATATGGGGATATATCTTTGGAGTTTAACGTCCCTCAATTATGCATCGAAGCTAATGGAAATAATGAAGAGAGGGATGATAATGCTCGAATAACGAAAGCTGGAAGAAACGGGAGAACACCAATACAACTTAATCACACGGTGTTTGAACACCACATAGCCCATTTGCCGGGAGCCGGGATTCATCTAGACACCAAACGCCAGAGGTGTGGGCCTACTATTGAGTACTGAAGCACCGTAGCCCCACGGAAAAATATGAACTAAAACGTAAGATCCTTATGATAACCAGGAAGTAAGAAGATGGAACTCTAAATTCTTGAAAAACTTGTAACTTTATACTTATTCTCGGAAAAGTTATCTCGGCTATAGTCTGTATTACCTAAGTTCTACTAAAAAATACTGCTTGTTCCTTGTAAAATTCGCTACTAGCTATCAACAAATCCAAAATGTCCAACATTGCAATTTAAAGTTTACAGATATCATATATGGATATAGCGTATATGATTTATTAGTTTCGTTAAAATCTATATACGAGAATGTATATACCTTAAATTCCTATCTTGTTAAAATTGTTTCTAATCAGGAAAACTGAAGTTGATCAAAGATTAATTTCAACTAAATCATTTGTCACTTATATCAGTATACACCTGTTAATTACATTTATTCGGATGAACCCAATTCAGTTATTTTTTAAAACACAAAATATCAGATTTTTTTTGGAGGGGGGAATAAATGAATCACATGCTCTCATTTCACACACGATTTACACTGCTCCAAGCTTTTATTTAATCTGTCTATAGCAGCGTTTCCCAACCGGTGTGCCGCGGCACATTGGTGTGCCGTGAATGGGCCGTTGGTGTGCCGCGAGGAATCGAAACAAAATTATTAATTTTATAGCAATCAAATTGCCAAACGTAGGGAAAAAATGTATATTTGTATTTTACATTTCTACGAACCTCTACTATGAATCTACAATTTTAAGTTTCATAACGGGTTACTGTTCTGTACATTTCCAATATTGAAAAAAGTATTTCGTCGTCGGCAATTCAATACCTGCTATGTGACATTTTCGGCCATTTCGAAATAGTAGTACTATCTGGTGCAGCTTTTAGACTCTTTTAGTCTCTGTAATTTATTATTACTTGAGAAGGTGTCATGCTACGTGCAGCATCAAATATTACTTACATCACTTTTATAAAGCGAAAAATCTAACCAGGACACTGTTTTTCGTTTCTCCTGAAAAATTTATAAAAATGCACATATCAGGTTTTGAATTGCTGACGACGCTATCATTGTTATGACCATTATTGCTTCCTTATTGTTGCAGACTATTTCGTAACTTGAAAATTTAAAATATCGTTCAATCCTTTCGCCAAATTACCTACATTTGTGTGTTTAAAAGTAAAACTGATTTGTTTGTTCGTTCGGTAAGGGTTCGGCTCTTGGGTCTAGCCTAGAAGGAGCTGAGCTATTGGAACGAAACTTGCAGGATTAATAGCCCATTGGACAACAACAAAACCGCGAAAAAAAGAAATTTTCAATTTGCAAATACAAAGGGGGGACGGGGGGCAAAACCCTAAAAAAATTGTCCAAAAGGCACAAAACTCACAAATATTAATCAGAGTAACGTACTGAAGACAAAAATAATTTTTAAAAAATTTCTACTGCTATTTGAAGGGAGCAGAGGGGGCATATTCCTCCATAAAATCCTATGGTTCGGCTCTTGGGTCTAGCCTAGAAGGAGCTGAGCTATTGGAACGAAACTTGCAGGATTAATAGCCCATTGGACAACAACAAAACCGCGAAAAAAAGAAATTTTCAATTTGCAAATACGAAGGGGGGACGGGGGGCAAAACCCTAAAAAAATTGTCCAAAAGGCACAAAACTCACAAATATTAATCAGAGTAACGTACTGAAGACAAAAATAATTTTTTAAAAATTTCTACTGCTATTTGAAGGGAGCAGAGGGGGCATATTCCTCCATAAAATCCTATGGTTCGGCTCTTGGGTCTAGCCTAGAAGGAGCTGAGCTATTGGAACGAAACTTGCAGGATTAATAGCCCATTGGACAACAACCAAACCGCGAAAAAAAGAAATTTTCAATTTGCAAATACAAAGGGGGGACGGGGGGCAAAACCCTAAAAATTTGCCCAAAAGGCACAAAACTCACAAATATTAATCAGAGTAACGTACTGAAGACAAAAATAATTTTTAAAAAATTTCTACTGCTATTTGAAGGGAGCAGAGGGGGCATATTCCTCCATAAAATCATATGGTTTGGCTCTTGGGTCTAGCCTAGAAGGAGCTGAGCTATTGGAACGAAACTTGCAGGATTAATAGCCCATTGCACAACAACCAAACCGCGAAAAAAAGAAATTTTCAATTTGCAAATGCAAAGGGGGGACGGGGGGCAACACATTAAAATTTGTCCAAAAGGCACAAAACTCATAAATATTAATCAGACTAAAGTACTGAAGGAAAAATATTTTTTTAAAAAAATTCTACCCCTATTTGAAGGGGGCAGAGGGGGCATATTCCTCGATAAAATCCTATGGTTCGGCTCTTGGGTCTAGCCTAGAAGGAGCTGAGCTATTGGAACGAAACTTGCAGGATTAATAGCCCATTGCGCAACAAAAAGCTCCTAAATATTAATCAGAGTAACGTACTGAAGACAAAAATAGTTTTTAAGAAATTTTCTACCCCTATTTGAAGGGGGCAGAGGGGGCATATTCCTCCATAAAATCCTATGCTTCGGCTCTTGGGTCTAGCCTAGAAGGAGCTGAGCTATTGGAACGAAACTTGCAGGATTAATAGCCCATTGTGCAACAAACAAACCGCAAAAAAAGAAATTTTCAATTTGCAAACACAAAGAGGGGACGGGAGGCAAAACCAAAAAAAAATTGTCCAAAAAACAAAAAGCTCCTAAATATTAATCAGAGTAACGTACTGAAGACAAAAATAGTTTTTAAAAAATTTTCTACTGCTATTTGAAGGGAGCAGAGGGGGCATATTCCTCCATAAAATCCTATGGTTCGGCTCTTGGGTCTAGCCTATAAGGAGCTGAGCTATTGGATCGAAACTTGCAGGATTAATAGCCCATTGGGCAGCAACCAAACCGCGAAAAAATAAATTTTCAATTTGCAAATACAAAAAGGGGACGGGGGGCAAAACCCTAAAAAATTGTCCATAAGGCACAAAACTCATAAATGTTAATCTGAGTAACGTACTGAAGGCAAAAATAATTTTAAAAAAATTTGTACTGCTATTTGAAGGGAGCAGAGGATGCATATTCCTCCATAAAATCCTATGATTCGGCTCTTGGGTCTAGCCTAGAAGGAGCTTAGCCATTGGAACGAAACTTGCAGGATTAATAGCCCATTGGACAACAACCAAACCGCAAAAAAAAGAAATTTTCAATTTGCAAATACAAAGGGGGGACGGGGGGCAAAACAATAAAAAATTGTCCAAAAGGCACAAAACTCATAAATATTAATTAGAGTAACGTACTGAAGACAAAAATAATTTTTTAAAAAAATTCTACTGCTATTTGAAGGGAGCAGAGGGGGCATATTCCTCCATAAAATCCTATGGTTCGGCTCTTGGGTCTAGCCTAGAAGCAGCTGAGCTATTGGAATGAAACTTGCAGGATTAATAGCCCATTGGACATCAACCAAACCGCAAAAAAAGAAATTTTCAATTTGCAAATACAAAGGGGGGACGGGGGGCAAAACCATAAAAAATTGTCCAAAAGGCACAAAACTCATAAATATTAATTAGAGAAACGTACTGAAGACAAAAATAATTTTTTTAAAAAATTCTACCCCTATTTGAAGGGAGCAGAGGGGGCATATTCCTGCATAAAATCCTATGGTTCGGCTCTTGGGTCTAGCCTAGAAGGAGCTGAGCTATTGGAACGAAACTTGCAGGATTAATAGCCCATTGGGCAGCAACCAAACCGCGAAAAAAGAAATTTTCAATTTGCAAATACAAAGGGGGGACGGGGGGCAAAACCCTAAAAAAATGTCCAAAAGGCACAAAACTCAAAATATTAATCAGAGTAACGTACTGAAGACAAAAATAATTAAAAAAAAATTACTGCTATTTGAAGGGAACAGAGGGGGCATATTCCTCCATAAAATCCTATGGTTCGGCTCTTGGGTCTAGCCTAGAAGGAGCTGAGCTATTGGAACGAAACTTGCAGGATTAATAGCCCATTGCGCAACAGAAAGCTCCTAAATATTAATCAGAGTAACGTACTGAAGACAAAAATAGTTTTTAAAAAATTTTCTACCCCTATTTGAAGGGGGCAGAGGGGGCATATAACTCCATAAAATCCTATGCTTCGGCTCTTGGGTCTAGCCTAGAAGGAGCTGAGCTATTGGAACGAAACTTGCAGGATTAATAGCCCATTGTGCAACAAACAAACCGCAAAAAAAGAAATTTTCAATTTGCAAACACAAAGGGGGGACGGGAGGCAAAACCAAAAAAAATTGTATAAAAAAACAAAAAGCTCCTAAATATTAATCAGAGTAACGTACTGAAGACAAAAATAGTTTTTAAAAATTTTTCTACTGCTATTTGAAGGGAGCAGAGGGGGCATATTCCTGCATAAAATCCTATGGTTCGGCTCTTGGGTCTAGCCTAGAAGGAGCTGAGCTATTGGAACGAAACTTGCAGGATTAATAGCCCATTGGACAACAACCAAACCGCGAAAAAAAGAAATTTTCAATTTGCAAATACAAAGGGGGGACGGGGGCAAAACCCTAAAAAATTGTCCAAAAGGCACAAAACTCATAAATATTAATAAGAGTAACGTACTGAAGACAAAAAAAAAAAAATGAAAAATTTTCTACTGCTATTTGAAGGGAGCAGAGAGGGCATATTCCTGCATAAAATCCTATGGTTCTTCTCTTGATTCTAGCCTAGAAGGTGTTGAGCGATTGAAACGAAACCTGCAGGATTCATACCCCATCAGACTGGAATAAACAGTGAAAAAATTAAATTTTGCATTTTAAGTACAAAGGGTTGACGGGGGGCAAAACCCAAAAAAATTTACAAATGGCACTAAACTCATAAATATTAATCAGAGTGTCGTGGTGAAGACATAAGTAATTTTTTAAATTTTTTCTACTGCTATTTGGAGTGAGAAAAGGGATCATATTCTTCCAAAAAATCGTATGGTTTGGCTCTTGTTTCTAGGCTAGAAGGTGTGGGGCGATTGGAACGAAACTTGCAGGATTCATATCCCATCAGACAGCAATGAAACCGCGAAGAAATTAAATTTTCCATTTGCAAATTCAAAGAGGGAATGTGGGGCAAAACCCCCCAAAAATTTTAAATTGCATAAAACTCATAAATATTAGTCAGAGTGACGTACTGAAGAGAGAAATGTTTTTTTTTTTTTTTTTTTTTTTTTGAAATTTCTTTTCTTGTATTTTGGAGGAGCAGAGGGTGTATATCCTTTTATAAAATCCTGTTGTTCGTTCTTTCTTTTACCCTAGAAGGATTTGCGCGAATGAATAAAGCTTGTTTAATTTTAAGTTTTTGACCTGTGAGTAGTTGAATAATAAAACTGGACTTTCATTTTCTTTTTGCACATTTGAGATTGGGACGAGGCTTATCTTTAAAAATATTTGTTAATGGTATAAAACTTCAAAATTTAATGAGGGCTGAAAATCAAATGAAATAATTCTTTTAATCCTTGTTTGTTTTGTGCAAATGTGGTATAATAGTTCATATAAATTTATTATTTGTCTTTTGGTTTTTGCCTATAATAACTGCGATGGGTAGAAATAAACTCAAAATATCAATGTCTTTATTTTTATGATTGAAGAAAGAAGAATGACATTTTCTATTACTCTTACGAGTAGATTTATTATGTATATTGTTTAGAAATTATCAGAATTTGATAAAATTTTGCATAATTTAACTCCTTGAAGTCCTAAAACTAAAAATTATTTGTACCTTCTTTTGCTTCTCTTTTTGCGGGAGGGGAGCTTGTTTTTTTTTTTCAGAGTAACAGAAGATGACCTTACTTGCTTACTTTTGTACTTTTTTTTGTGAGATGAGGAGGAATGTTTCCACTCCTTGCTCTTTAGTTTCAGGATAATATACATAGGTCTCTTATCGTCTATTCGTTCAATGTTACCACATGAGCAAAAAGTTTTCTTCATCTTGCTCCAAAATTTTCAAGGAATGACTCGATATGTCACTGCGGAGTATGTTATCGCTTTACCCAATGTGCTGTTACGTTGGACATGTGTAATTTTCCATTAATTATTTTCAATACACTACCATAACTGAGTCCATTGTGCTGTATAGTGTTATGGATGGATGGTCATTAGTTGATCGTCCAGGATCAGCTCTTCCATTTTCCTCAATGCAGCGGCTGTGCCGGTTGTTGATTGACATCGAGTCCTTGGTTCATTTGTAAGGGACCTATGGCCTGTTCTGAAATTCTTGCTCCTCTCATGACAGTCTCAGAGGATCATTACCGTAGATAAGATTAATTCATCATGAATTTTCCGGGCGCTACAATCCTTAAAATTCACAAAGTTAATCAAGCTACAAGTTTCTGTCTTCCTTTGTTGCACTTCACTGACAACTAGCATTAGGTATAGAGAAAGTAAATATCATACGTGAATAATTTTCACTTAATGATACATGAAAGATTTAATGTCTACACAGGCCGAGTTACATCAAAATCTCTCAATAATTTCTGGGAGATAATTAAAAT
This sequence comes from Thermobia domestica, assembly GCF_964235325.1. Taxonomy (NCBI): domain Eukaryota; kingdom Metazoa; phylum Arthropoda; class Insecta; order Zygentoma; family Lepismatidae; genus Thermobia; species Thermobia domestica. Next base: position 101,590,859 of record NC_137455.1, read on the forward strand.
TTTCTCACACTGTGGATCAACGTAAGTCGCTCAACGCAAGGTGAATGATAATGGAATTAGTAACAAACTGGAATGACCCGAATGTGTATGGAATTTATTGTGAGATATTGGAGCAAAGGTAAAAGAATCTCTAATACAACAACATTTGCAAACTTTTTTCTTAAGTTGCTTTTTTTTCTTTTCCGTCCGTCTTAGAATAATTGTCATTTATCCATATTTAAACTGAATTTATATGATACATATATGTAGAAAACTGCGAATAAAATTCAAGAAATAAAACCTCTTTTTTGTAATGAAGAAGGAGTCAGAAAATTAATGTAACGAACAAATTTTAAAGCAAAAAATGTTTGTAAGAAACTTATGTGTGCATATACGTATGATTTTTATAAGTGTGTATATGTGTGAAGAGGAAACTCGAAAACTTTGTAAGTTTTGATCTTGTTATAGTTTCGTTTTCACTTTCTATAAATAGTTGATTTGGAGTTTAGCATCCCCTTCAACACTTAGGCTATATGAGATGTGGATCTAGAGTTTAGGGTGGAACCCGGACCAACGTAATGCGTTCAAATTTCAAAATTCTATCGCCGGAAATTAAACCCGAGATCCTATGTACCAAAGCCGCACGTGATAACTACTAGTCTAGTGGGGAGAGTGTTTTTTTAAATTTTTATTTGTGTTTATTATCATACACTACGACTAAAAGTAGAATTTATTTATTTTAGAAATCCATGCGAGAAGTACGGAAGTGAACAATTGAGTGTTCATTTCGCAAGATAGCAAAAGATAAATAAGAATGGATATGAAATCTTGTTTCTAAGTACATAGACGACACGATACATGAACTAAACAAACTTAAGAGTAAAATAGTTACTCAATGACTTCTCGAGGGTGATGACAGGAATTATGTATTTCATTGAAATGGGAATGATTTCAGTTTTCTTAAAATTTTGAACTGCAGCAATCTATGTGTGTAACGGAGGGTTAATTTATACGTACTTCCTACACCGTAACTTGGAACTTTCCCTGGTAGGGCAAGCATTAATATTTGGGCCCCTAGACAAATGTAAAGTTGGACCTCTGCTGAAAAATATGAAATGAGAAGTTATTGTGCCATAAGAATTTAACACGTTAATATTAATTTTTAGCACTTTTTTGAATTCCAGTTGATTTGTTTTTTTTTTAAATAGTACGTAGATTACATTTGTGGTTTGTCGTAGGTTTGTTTAGATAGTGACCCAGTAGTAGCTGAAATTATTTTAATTTCTTTTGGAATGGTAAGGTGCGTACATTCCATGCTCCACTTGTTGAGTGTATGATGTCACACCTGAGTATACTATAGATTTTTCTGAAATCAACCCAGATCACATGTTCGTTTGATTTAAGAGCTTTTTCAGCAGCGAAGCTATATGAAACTTATTTGTTGGATCTACAGCTTAATATGAGATCCTACTCAAACTAGCACCCACCGGGAATCGAACCTGGGTCTCCTGCCATCACGTGAAGAAAATGCACACACGGTTGTTCGAAGTACGGATTATAATTTTATTATGCATACGTAGGACGATGCAAAAGGGGACAAGGGGCAAACGCTACCTCAAGAGATGTTGTATTCTAATGTAAGTCAAACAGTAAGCAGTCTAATATAGTATTTTTTTCGGTGTGCAAAAAGTACATAACCCCCAAAATATCATTGGCCTTCCGTGGCCCCTTCTGTTAAGAATTTGAAATTAGCGTCGTCATTGCGTGTACGGGAGGTAGGGGTGAGCTCGTAATGCACACATTTTTTGAGTTACCTAAAGATAAAAGATATTATGTTTCTCACAGGACCACAATTTTTTTAAGTAGAGCAGGAGAATTAAAAGTGAAAATATATTATTCATTTTATATAAAGAAGGAAGACTAAATAATTCTTGTGAAATGGACAAATAATGTGGGAACGTAATATGGAAATCTTGCATTTAGAATGTGAACATGAAGGAGGGGACATGTTTATGTGAAAAGTGACATTGTTAGAGAAAGAATTGAACGAAACGCAATAGAAAACCTAAGATCACCATTATTAATGTATTACTAAACTCAATATTTTTAACATATCTCCTAGTCGAAACTGGCATTGACAATAACAGAAAATAACATTACCAGTACTCTAAACTGATTAAGAATAATCACATTTTAAATATAGAATTGAGCCTGACTAAAATATAAGCAGTTGGACAACCCTGCATTAATCGAACATTTGTGTCTATGGTTATGTACTTACGGCAGATAAGGAAACAACAGAAGATATAATATTGTTTAGAAAGTATTATTGTTGTTCATGAAAGACTAAGATTTAGGGAGACTTAGTTCATAAAGAGTTTAAATAATACATTGTTTCAACAATTGCAAGTTTCTTGTTAGTTATTGTTTTAATAATTGAAGGCGCGGTATCACTTACTGCGTTTGTGTCTCTAACGCCGAGATTTACCCAGTATTTTCACCTTTGTTATTTTTTCTTTCTGGCAAGCTGTAACTGTATTGTTGTTAATTTAGTATTAACTCTTGAAAGAGTAAGAAGTCAGACAATTGGGCTCGATAAATTCGTAAGCAAATGGATCCTATGGATATAATGCAGCCTGGAAGGCTGAATTCGTTTAATTTAGGTGCATATCTTGGGACAAGATTTAATGAGAATCAGGCTGCTGTAGCTAACTCCCAAGGGCTTCGTTTATTTCAATTGTATGGCATCGTTCCTTCTGAGGAAAGACTGAATGTCGACCCTGTGCTGTGTCCACGCTGTGGCAACGATCTTGGAATTGTGAGGCAAAGGTTTCGAGGTATTGGATGGAGATTTTCTTGTACGAACTGCGCCTTAAAAGTGGAACCAACCAAGAACACTTTTCTACAGAACGTACGCATCAATAAAGAATTAGGGTGTGATGTTCTAGTAAAATTTGCCTATTTATGGATGGTAAAAAGACCCTTGTGTAATATTCAGGAAGAGTGTGACATTGGAAGGGAAACAGCGGTAGCCTGGTCATCATATTTTAGGGATGTCACACAAAAGATTGCTTGGCACGATTTTTTACCAATCGGAGGTGGAGATGATGTTGTTGAAGTTGATGAGACACACCTTTTCAAGAGGAAGAATAACGTGGGAAGGAGACAAATGTGGCAGCATTTTTGGCTGTTTGGTGGAATAAGTAGAACTTCAAAGTTCGTCTTTGGAGTCCTCGTTCCCGATAGGTCAGCTGAAACCCTAATGCCAATAATGCAGAATTATATAGATAATGACACTTTAATTGTATCGGATCAATGGCCAGCATATAATAATTGTGGCGCTGCATTTGGAGGGCATCTCACAGTGAACCACACTACAAATTTTGTTGATCCACCTAGAGATGAAGATCCACTATGGGTTCCAGCTGGACGATTCAATGATGCTTGCTTGGACAATAGTTGGAATGGTCCTTTCCCAAGGCAAGGGGTCCAACCATTCCGGGCCCATACTCAAAATATAGAACGAGTTTGGAGAGAGCTGAAGACCATCCTTCGTACTTGCAACCAAATTGCCGTTGTGGAATCGTACATAGGGGAATGGATGTACAGGCAAAACATTCTGAATAGAATAGATACTCTTGAAGGGAAGTTTTCCAGATTACTGCGTGACATTGGTAGAGCCTATCCTGGTGTAGGGAAGAATCCTATGTCTTCGAATATACTTCAATGTGATTGTCACGAATGTATGTAATGTATAGTATAGCCTATGTTAATAGCTTTTCTCTTCCGCTTATTATAATTAAATATTTTTGTTGTTTTCATTATCATCATCATACATAATTTACTATTATCTTTTAATTGTTCAATATTTATTTATTTTCGCTATTGCTATTTTGTGTGTTACTGATTTACACAGGCTAATTCATATCTTATGGTTTGTTTATTTTAATTTGTTCTAAAAGTTTTTTTTATTGCATTATAGTATTAATTATATACATAAATATTTTGTATAGCTATTTTGGTCTGTAGTTCTTCATATTTATTCTAATATTATATTTAGTTAGTTCACAAGATTTTTTTTGTATATTTCTGGAGAGATTCCTTTTTCTTCCTTCAAATTATAATTTGGGTATATTAATTTTGCTAACTTATGATGTATAACTAACTCTTTGTTTGTGTGTGATTATTGAGATTATTAAGCTGTCCTTTAATTTACAGTCCCTTAAGATTATTTGGAATTTACTTGCTTGTTCTTTCGTAGGTGTAGTAGAAAGTATTTCATACCGTATTTCCAGTTTTGTGTATTCATGAGATATTTCTCTCCTTTGGCATTCAGAAGATAAGCAGACCTTTACTAATGTGGATTACTTAATGTTTCCGAGTCAGAAAAAAAAAAACTTTCATAGTATTATCGTCCCCAAAACGAGTATTTATTTACTTCTACAATAATTCAAGTACCCACGATTTTGTCTTTTGAGCTAAAGGAGACAGATCAAAAGGGTCATTGTCCGCGTCGGCCCCAGTATTGCCAGCCTTCCAATATCAGGAAATAATAAATAGGGAAAATTGAATGTATTAAAGGGGAAGTTTACATCTATTCCTGTCATAGAAACTACTCCAATGTAATGTACACCATTTTATTTTGCACTACATTATTCTTGACACATGATATGAACTACATCCTTACACAATGTTCTATAAATAGTTTAAAGTTTTCGAATTTAAACTAAGTAAAATTCGAATATCTATAGGAGCATTTCCTCAGAATCAAATTCTCTATCAACTTGTATGGTTATAAACATTTTCTCCTGAATCACCTTGTATAAAATTCCTAAGAAACTTTTTCTTTAAATGTACAAAATTAATAATTACAGAGGTTCAACGTATTTAAATTATAGTTCTTTAAATAAAATGTTCAGATCGTAATTTAGTTTTGATGAAGAGCTAACTCCGACTAAAGAGGAAAAGAGTGGTAGCACCAAACAAAAGATTAAACACAATCAAGCTAAGAAGTGATAAAAACACGAAAAGGGAATATGCAAAAGGTAGCTTTAGCAGGTGATGACATCGACTCGAAATGAGAAGTCATGAAAGCAGGGATTACAAAAGCTGCCGACGAGCACATAGGCAGAGAAACAAGAACCCAATATAAACCCTGGATAACAGCTGAGATATTGGAAATGATGGAGCAAAGAAGACAGTTCAAGATAACAAAGAAGAGGAATACAGAAGGTGCAGAGATCACATCAACAGAGAAGTAAAGAAGGCCAGAGAAAACTGGATCAACTTGTGCCAAGAAATTGAAGAAAATATAGTTAAAGGCAATACAGAAACGGCATATACAAAGGTTAGAAAACAGTTCGTTGAGAAAAGAAACACACAGACAAGGACGGGACAATGCTAATAGAAGAGAAGCAGATAACAAGAAGATGGAAGGAATACATTGAAGAAATCTACAAAAGAGAGAGAGTGAACGAAGAAGAGATAGAGAAGGAAGAAGACGTCAATGAAAATGAATTAAGACCATCAATTTTAAAGTGCGAATTTGACAATGCTTTGGCGAAAATGGAACATGGTAAAGCCCAGGAATAGATCAAATACCAACGGAACTAATTAAGAATCTCGGAATAGCAACAAAGAAGAAACTATTTAATCTTATTAATGAAACGTACATCTCGGGAAAATACCAAGAGAGTTCAAGAAAAGCATATTGGTACTTATCCCGAAGCGAAAAGGCGCAAGGAAATGCGAAGAACACAGAACGTTAGGTTTGCTTTCCCATGCCTCAAAAATACTGTGTAAAATTATCGCACAATGAATAGAAGTGAAAATCGAAGAACGGCTATCGCATGACCAGTTTGGATTCAGGAGGAAAAGGGGAACAAGGGAAGCAATACTGAGTCTACGGTTGATCATGGAATAACACATCAGAATAAACAATCCAATTGTGATAGCATTTGTAGATACAGAGAAAGCTTTTGACAATGTAGATTGGAATATCATGTTCAGAGAGTTAAAGAATCTGAAAGTGGATTACAGAGACAGAAGAACAATATACCATCTTTGTAGGAACCAGACAAGGGAACCAGCTGTTATAGGAAGAGATCAAAAACAAGCAAGAATAAGTAAAGGAGTAGGGCAAGGATGTGGACTTTCACCTCTCCTGTTCAATGTCTATAATAGAAGAGGCTATAAAAGAATTCTTTGATAAAAAACGAGAAAGGCTAAAAGTAAATGGTCAGGTTTTCAGCACAATAAGGTTTGCTGATGACACAGCATTGATAGGTGAGAACGAAAATGACTTGCAGGAAGCACTTTCAAACTTAAACGACCAAGAGGAAAAACATGCAAAATGAAGATAAATAAGAAGAAAACCAAAGTGATAAAGATCACAAGAGCAGGACAGGAAGAGGCAAACGTATGGCTAGATAGTGAGAAAATCGAAGACTCTAAGACGTTTCCCTATTTAGGAAGTCTAATATCCTCGGACGGAAGAAGTGAAAAAGACGTAATTTCTAGAATAGCGCAGGATAAACAAACATTCAATAGGAAACGAGGACTACTAACAAAAAAATGTATCGCTGGACGTTCGTAAAGGATTTATTAAGACACAGGTATGGAGCGTGGCACTTTACAGTTCAGAGACGTGAACATTGAGAAAAACTGAAATGTCCAAGCTGAAAGCATTTGAAATGCGAAGAATGCTGCGCATATGATGGACCGAAAAGAAAAGGAACGAAGACGTACTAAAGGAAGCTAATGAAGGACGACAGATTATTAAGATAATAAAAAAAGAAGAAACAGCATGCTTGGCCATCTTATTCGCACTCCGATTGGATCATTGTGTTGATAGAGGGAAAGGTAGAAGGAAAACCAGGAAGAGGAAGACCAACGATAGAATACTTAGATGCATAGAATAACGCCCATAGATCAAAAATTGCAACGATGGAACTAAGAAGATATGCAGAAATAAATAATATACTAGTAATTCAAGAACCTTACTTAATAAAGAACAAATTGGCAGCTTTCCCAGCGAATGCAAGAATTATTTATGGAGGAGAGGAGCCAAAGGATGTCATTGCTATCATGAGTAGAGAACTCGAAATCCTAAAAATATCACAACACTGTGACGTTTGGAACGTTTATATAGAAATTTCATATGGACATGTTAGCTTCTGGCTCATAAATTCTTATTTTCAATATAGCATAGAAACTTAAGTATTTTTACAAAAACTACAAGACTTAATCTGGAAACATCCTAAGAAAAAGTTTATTTTATTGGCAGATGTAAACGCTAAATCCACAGCCTGGGGTTCACCTATCCGAGATATAAGAGGTGAGGCCGTTGAAGATTTTATACAGCAAAATGGATTATTACTACTAAACAGGGGAAATAAACCAACATTTGTGGGCCCCAGATTGGAATCATTCATAGATGTTACGTTATGTACTCTGGACTTAGAAAATAAGATAAGTAATTGGACAGTCCACGACAGAATAACTTTAAGTGACCATGAAGTAATATCTTTTGATTTGAAAATAGGCGAAATAGAAGCCCATAATGAAACAACAAACATTCAGAAAACAGACTGGGAATTATTCGAGAGAAAGCTCATCTTACCTCAGATAGAAGATTCAGAAAATGTGAATGGACTTGCGTTACAAATTGAAAAGGAAACTAAGCTAGCTTTACAGGAATCGACACCAAAATGTAATCCAAAACCTGAACACAGCGAATTCTGGACTCCTAAATTAGAGAGCCTAAAGAAAATTCTAAAAGCCAAAAGAAAAAGTTATCAATCAGCTTTATCACCAATAATCAAATAGAGAAGATTAATCATATATAGAACTGCGAAACAAGAATATACTGAAGAATTGCTTGAATCTAAGAAAAGAAGCTGGGAGAGATTTCTAAGAAAAAACATAGAACTGGATCCATGGGGCCTTCCATATAAACTAATAATGCAAAAAATAAACCCAACGACATTATCAACTATAGAAAATAATGACGGTTCTTAGACCCAAACTTGGGAAGAAACCATACAGAAACCATCTAGCAATTTTTTCCAAGGGACTTACAAGATAATGAAAATGACAATCAACGCAAAATAAGAAGAGAATTTGAGAGCATTCAACCCGTAGAAGTCTAACACAATATTCAGGGGATAACAAATACCGAAGTAGAAAAAAATATAAGAATACTAAAAACAGGCATAAAAAATAAAATTTATAAAAATAAGAAAAGTATTTGGATTCCCTATTTTACAAGACTGTTTAATTTTTTACTCAGAAAACAGGAATTCCCAACCATTTGGAAAGAAGCTAAATTAATAATATTGTTAAAAGGACAAGATAAAGACCCAACCGATGTAAGTTCGTACCGTCCTATCTGTCTACTCAGAAACATTGCGAAAATTTTTGAAAAAGTCATAGCTAATAGAATTAATAATGTTATAGCACGGCTAACAAGAGATGGTCTCTGACGTTTCTTACCACATGCGGTGGGACATTGCAGCCCCTACCTTGATACCAGTGTTACCAACCACGATCACTCTGTCTTATACCATTAATTAAATTGCCACTGCAGTTTCACCGAAAAAAAACCTTGACACGCGAGTAGTGGCAATGTCACTGCGAGCTGTCAGAGACGTTCTCTTATTGGACGCACTATAGGAACATTGAAAATGATAAACTTCAATTTGGCTTTAGGCCCGGCAAATCGACAGAAGATGCTCTCAACACCTTTGTAGAACAAATTAGAAGAAGCTTTTCAGTAAATAAATACGCGTTGGCATTATTTGTGGATATCGAAGGCGCGTTCGACAATCTTTCGATTCCTTCATTAATTCAAAATCTCATCAAAATAAATGTACCGGAGTACTTATAAAACATTATTAAGAATTACTTTACAGATAGAGAAATATTAATTAAGGGTGAAAAAGGGAATACTGTAGTTAAGACAGAGAAAGGATGCCCCCAAGGATCGATCTTGGGACCGTTGTTGTGGGACATAGAATTGCAGCCCGGTTTGGAAATTCTAAATAGTAAAGAAGAAATAGACCGAGTAGTCGCTTTTGCTGACGATATCATCTAAGCTAATTCACGAAGAGAATTAGAAATTAAAGCAGAATTAGTCATTAATATCTTACAAAATTGGAGTAACAAAAGTAAGTTAAGGTTATCTGCGAAGAAAACAAAGTATATGTTGTTCGGTACACAACTGCGTAGGAATCCAACAATCAAATTAGGAACTAATACGGTAAAAAAGGGAAGCAGAATCCATATACTTATGTATACAAATTGACGAAAAACTAAATTTTGGCCCACATATAAGATATATAGTAGATAGGGGTCATAAAGTTGCAAACAAGTTAATATCGATAGCAAATACCACGTACAAACTACCAAGGAAAATAATTAAATTATATCAAGAAACTTTATTAAGTGCAACAATGGCATATGCTGCAAGCGTGTGGGCCCACAGATTGTTGGAAAATAATACCTTAAAACAAAATGTCGATAAACCTCAAAAGAATTTATTAATCAGATTAAGTGGAGCATTCAGTACGACACCGCTTATTACGTTAAATGTCTTGTTAGGAGTCAAACTAATACGTTTAATTATCAGGAAAAGAGCTGCAATTTATTGATTAAAAAAATCAAACATGGGGAAAGTACAAGAATTACTAAGTATTCAAAGTAAAGCGGTCGAAGATATAGAAAACGAACTAATAAAAATTTGGAACAAAAATTGGCAAGAAACCAATGTCTCACGTAGGTTGTATAATATAATACCAAAAATTGATATTCGTCTCAAATGGCAGCACTTTGACCCCAATCTAGGACTAATACATTATCTCTCATGACACGGGCCATATGAACAATACTTGTACAGAATGGGTTTGAAAGAACATCCCAGATGCCAATGTCAAGAACTAGGCACGCCAGAACACCATATTCTAGGGTGTCCCCTCTTGGAAGATCAATTACAGGGAAGAGATGTCATCAGAACAAAAGAAAGTGGGGAAATCTTAGCTAAGAAAGAGGACTACAAAATATTAAGAAGAATAGCAAAGGAATATTCCGATCTAAGAAAACAATTATATAAAAGGCAACAAGAATAAGACAAAGACGTTTTGGAAATGTGATACAGGAAAAAACAAAATGTAAAAGAAAACAACAGTAAGGAATGAAAATGAATGTGTCGGAGTGCAAATGAGTATCTTCCAGGACTGGAGTTTTTGCTCCAGAAACGCTGGATTTCCGCGTGCCCCGGAAGAATAGTGTGAATGAGTGCTCGACGCATCCCCGGCATCCAGCCGGATTGGAACTCCGGATGTGTTGAGCGGGTGTGCACGGAAATAGGTGGTGGGAAATAGCGTGAACTTCAAAACAAAGCAAAAATAGCATATATACATAACATACACTAAAGATACTATGCACAACAAAAGCCAATTACTCGGTAAATGTCATACAGTGTCCATCTCGAACCTTGTTCGTGTAGGTGTCAACACCGGTCCCAGCGCTCACGGCGGCAGGACACAACTGACCAGGGCCTGCACTAAGTGCTCCGAGTGGGTCCTGGACCTCAAACCGTTGCACTGAGGATCAGAACTATAGAAGTCAATTGTGGAAAACTGAAATGACTAACTCCGCTTAGGATCAATAATAAAATCAAAGTTTGCGCGATCGCAGAAAAGTGAATGGGTGTTGTAGTGTGCAGTGGGGTGATAGTGATATGTTCCTTTTATTACGGAAAAGTTGTATTTTCACACACAGGAGTGTGTAGTGCCTATTTAAGCGTGCAATATTTAAATGTAAGTGTGCAATAATGATGCTGAGTTCAGTGGTGCAAATATTATCATCCTCTATTAGAAGAATGTAGTAAAAATTTGTTTAGAAAAAAATCACACAGGAGGAAACCTAAATTTTAAAAAATGTCAAAAAATAAAAAGAACAAAATAAAATAGGTGGAAAGCCTATAATACAGGTGAAACCTAAATCCAATGAAGATGATAATACAAAAAATAGGTGGTAAGGTTATATAGGTGGAAAGCCTATCATACAGGTGGAAGGCCATCACAGGTGAAATCTAAATCTATTGAAGATAATGATAATACAAAAATAGGTGGAAAGGATATTATATAGGTGGAAAGCTAATCATACAGGAGAAACTTGACTCAATGAGGAAGATGATCATAAAAACTAGGTGGAAAGCCTATCATACAGGTGAAACCTAGAGCAATGAAGATGATGTTAAACATACGAGAAAGGCTAAATATGATAAAAGGAACGAGAATGAAACAATTGAAGACTAGAGTAAGCTAAACTTGAGTCGAGAATAGAATAGAATAGGAAAATTAGAAGATGAACTAATATTAGGTAGTTAGGAGTTTATATAAAAAGAATCTCTCTTTTTTTTTCTTTTGTTGATTTTGTGTAAATTTATCTTTTGCTGTTTCTAAGTGTTGCGGTTTCGTTCATTTTTCCTATCCCTCGTCTCTGTCCACCCTTGTCCAAATAGAAAACAAATGAATGATGAAAAAATAATAAAGCAAAGAAGATTGCAATGATGACAGCTCTGTTTCGGTTAAACTTTCAGGTGCCGAAACTGAAAGGCGCGATCTGAGAAAAAAAAAAACTTAGATGCAGTTGCGACGAAGAGACATTATCAAAGTATAAAACAGAGAAAAGTTTTAAAATTTCCATGTTGCCCACTAATCTATGGTTGAGGTGAAAAATAAGAAGGAATAAAATGTAAAAATATCATTACGTTAAATGCTTACTTTAGAACATGCTTTCTTGCCAGTCAGTCTTTGATGACGTACCCAAGTGAATGTCAGTACAATAAAATCTGTAATTATTTATTAGTTGTAGATGTTAGCAAACAAGTTACTATTCAAAGGGAGCTCATAACTTTTTAAGGGAAACGGTCTGTTTAGATACTAAAACCAAACCCAAAATATTCTTCCGCAATATGAATCTTTGCCTCACGAGACAGCGTTAGTGTTCCAAAACTCAGGGTATATGAGTCGTAGCGGGTTATCTCTGATAGTTGATCCTACTGGATGAATACTGAGTTATTGCAAAATGTAATAGAATTATTATGATCAGATAAAATAATTGCGTCTTTGAGTGGAATTTTCACAAAACTGCGCTATTCTACAGTTGTATTTCGATAAAGGCATTAATATTGCGCAAGGTAGTGAAGAAATATGCTCCTCGAAGTGAGTGACCAATCGCAGAAAAAATGGATGATATTCCGGCAAGAATCTAGCAAGACCAGCATGTAAGGAGTCATGACATCGCTAATTATCTAACATCCATAATGAAACAGTGTTAAACCATTTGGTGTAAGTTGGCTACAAAATTAAGCTTGACTACTGGAAGCTTCATGATCTGCCTTACTCAGCGAACCTCTACGGAATCAAGCTATTCCTGAAGCGGATAACCTTAGATAAGAATGTGTGAAAATGGGCGTTGCCAATTCGAGTGAAAACTATACAGTCCGTGGCGAAGCCTATGCTGTGAGTTTGATGGGATTTCAAGGGCATCGTGAACATAGGCTGGGACTTGTATTGTCGAAAATCAGCGCGATTGTACCTAGCAGTTTATTAGAAACAGCCGGAATTGGTCAACAGAAAGGATACCGTGTACCACGCTGACCGTGTACCATCTTTAATGACCCGTCTTATTACGAGAACTTGCTGGGAAGTTTTAATGTATTCACCTTACTTGGCACCGTCAGATTATCATTTGTTTCGGTCTCTGCCAAACTCATTGAATAGTTTTAAGTAGTGTTAACTTAGTTTCAAAAGAGGCCTGTAAAAACCACGTGTCACAATTGCTTAACCAGATACAACAAAAGATCTATACCAAGTTGATTATGGTGTTGCTGGAAAATGATAGAAGGTAATCAAAGAAAATAGATTATATATGATTTCATAGCGTTAATTTCAAATTACAATAACTATCTTCTTAATATTGATCATGAAAAGCTCAATAATTTTTAGACAACCTGATATTGTTATTGTATTTTGAATGTGTCACATGTTTGACAGCTCGGTATCGACAATAGGTGACATTAGAATCATAGTTTGTAAGGAACGTACAGTTAAGCTCGTAGGTGACCTTATGATGTGTTGGGCTCAATTGGGAACAATTTTGTTCGCACCCAGCTACCTCATCAACTTGCATCAAGATCTATAAAATACAAAAATCGCACCGCACTAATGGTTCGGATCACTGCACTATACACTTTCGCTTCAGTTTAGCAAATTGACTCAAGGCATGATGTAGTTATCACTGGAACGCTTATTTATGAGATGTTAATAGACATTATTGGAAAACTGAATGAAACTCATAGAGTACACTGTCAATTGTAGACTTCGTTAGGAAATATTACTTACACCATCTTATAAGACAGATAACGAAATATTTATTTATGAAATATGAACACAATACTTAAGCAATTTTCAAAGATTGTCCGAAAAATGAAATAAACTCACCCCAAGAATAATCCACCTCTTGTTGAACTTTTTAGGACAAATTATATACGGTACATTATAGGATTCTTAATGATATATTTATTCATGAAATATGAATAGAATAGCCTGCGTCGTATTTCATAAAATTCTCCGAAAAAATCCCATCCACAAGAGTAAGTTAGCTTACCTTTTCCGAATTAGTGTTAATCATTAGTTACTCACCATTATCTAATCATATGTTCTCTTACTGTTAGTAGTGTTTTGTTCCCCCTTCTTTAGTATTCATACCCAATCGCCGACACTAGTACTATCGATTACAAGCAAATAGATCTATACTCTTGCACAACAGCAACTGACCGCGGGAAGTAAGGTAGTTTTTGACGCTTTCATAAAATTGTTGTAGTTATTACACTAAATATTAAATTTTTATGTCAAACTATATTTGCAAGTATATGTTACATGGGAACATAAGAAAATGCAAATAATCAAACATAGGGTTGTTACAAATGATTGAAGGTGTTTCGTGAATTTGCTGTAGTTGTGATATTTGGCATAATATCACGAAGCTTTACAATAATATTGTGCAGTCGCCCCTTGTCAGTCTGAAAACTCAGATAACGAGCTAATGGATAGTGTAATTGGGAATGTCAGAACTGACAAGTTGCGCCAAGATTTTTGTAAACATAGAACTTGATAGAGCGTAAAGTACAGGATCTGACCTGGGTTGTATATAAATAAAATCAAACATATACAAAAGAAACAGATTGTGATGTCAATGGGGTTGAAAAGGGTGTGGAAGGGAGTAAGTGTTAGGAGTGGTTAATCTACTTGCACTTACTAGTGAATCTCAGTGTTTCCTTCTCGATGATTCTCCCAGTGGATTGATGTCTGTCCATCCTTCTCTCTGGCCAGCTGGTCGTCCAAGTAGTTGTGAGTTAAGGGATGGCGAAACCCGGGCAGGAAAACTAACGTTGCGAATACAGTAAATCTAATCAAAGTCAAAATTGCTCTTTAACGGATTATCCATCGCAACTTATAACTACAACGCTAACTAAGGCGAAGTGCTCTCTAAGTTAGAGCAAGGTAAACTTCTTGTAAAGTCGCAATTGTGGTTCGTGCTCCTACATGTTGACTCATCTCTCATACGATCCGGACTACCTTTTCCAAAAGTCTCTCAATGGTTTTTGTTCCATGTCCTCTCCGGGTTAATATCCTGGGTCGTTGACTATTTCTTCAGTTTCGATGAAAAGTGCGTGCTCATACATTAACCAAAGGTGAGGTGATGATAGGAATGTGGACAGGGGAACAATCTGTCGTTTTTATTGATTAAGAAATTACATGTGTCGAAGAAATTAACAAACAGCAAGAAAACTACCTTGTAAGAAAAATTAATGAACTTAGAAAAAAAACGGAAAGTGATTTAACTTTAAATAAACGATTATGCTTTTTACTGCATTGAATTTTGAGATGAAATGTCCCAAAGTCCGAAATAAAACGATTCATTATGTGTCCAAATACACATATCTTCACAACATATACCTTAATTTATTTAATTTCGAACAAATAGTAGTCAAATTTCATCCAAACATTGGCTATTCACAACCCTCTATTCTCAAATTCGACAAAGTTTGGGTTGAAAGATTTCGAACAAAATTAAACTATTTAGAACGACTGGTTTGCTTAAATTTGACCACATGTTGGTACAAATCCAATTGCATATTAAAATCAATTGAGAACTACCCAATGTTGGTTTAGATTTTTAACAAATTAAATTTAAACTGTTAACCCATTAAATACGTTTTGAGCCAAATCCATTCATTGCTTTAAATTTATTTATTTTTACTACATTTGGTTCACAAATTATGAACCAATGATCTAAATGAATCTAGGTCGGAACGATTTAGGTTTCCTGATTCAAAAAATAAATTTGTTTTATTTTAAATTTTCATTTTTCTCAGTGTAAAGGTTTCGTCAAATTGTATGGTTTTTATGTTCGCAGTTCTTGTATTTAATGGATAAGGTATATTTCTCTGTATGAAGCATAGTTATAAAGAATTAAGGCGAAAATAAAGTAAAGTAAAAAAAATGAAACAAACATATATGTTATTCTTGAGATACGAAACTGAAAACAATCAAATTACAAATTAATTTCAAAGCTATAGTAGTCGAATTGAACCACACACACACACACACACACACCACACACACTCACACACACACACACATATATATATATATATATATATATATATATATATATATATATATATATATATATATAACGGAAAATTGTCCGAGATTTTATTTCTTACTTTGCGTCCAAGTGAGATTGGCTGGTAGATGGACCGAAATAATTTTATGTCGTTTAGCTATTTTTTCCATCAAAGATTGTGATTTGTTACTGTGTTTACGAATTGTGAATTAACACACATTCTGCCTGCGAAGTTCTTCAACAGTGTCTGCCATTAGAAAACTCTTTCATCTGAGCCGTTTTTAGGGACCCTATCAACCCCCGAAATTAAAAGCAACCAGACTTTTCCAGCGTATAATAATTCGGTACGTAACCTTACGACAGGTCCCACATACAAACGTATTGCCAGATGCTAACAAGCCTACTGTATGAAATTTTATGGTAACGGCTGAAAAATACGCTAGTGTAGGGGGTCTATGGGCCACCTAACAGAAAATGTCATTCTTCTCTTTTCAATCGTAAGCACAAAGACATTGATATTTTGAGTGTATTTATTGTCATCACAGTCATTCTAGCCTAACCCATGAGCCGAATAATAAATTTATATGAACGATTATGCCACATCTGCACAAAACAAACAGAAATAGAAAAAAAATATTTTGGTCCTCAGAACCTCATTAATTATTGGAAATTTTAGCCCATTCACAAATTTATATAAAGGCAACCTCATCACTCCTTCGAATGTGCAAACAGAAATTCTTTAATCTGGTTTATATATCTCTGCTCACGGGCAATGGAGTTATTAATCCTACAAGTATCGCTCCAATCTCTCCACTCCTTCTAGGCTAGACTCAAAAGTCGAACCATAGGATTTTATGGAGAATATGAAGCCTCTCTTTCCTGCAAACACCAACAGAAAATTTTCAAACATTGTTTCTGTTCTCAGAACGTTACTCGGATTAATATTTATAAGTTTTGTCAAATTTCGACTATTTTTTTACGGTCTTTACCCGGTTCCTACTTTGTATGCGCTAATAAAAATATTTGTTTCCTCGCGGTTTTATTGCGGTCTGACCAGCTATGAATTCGGCAAGTTTCGTTCCAATCGCTCAACTACTTCTGGCGTAGACCCAAGAGCCAAACCAAAGATTTCATGGAGGAATATGCCCCATCCGCTATCTCCAAATAGCAGTAGAAATTTTTTAAAATTATTTCTGATCTCAGGGCATTACTCGGATTAAAATTTTGAAGACCTGTTCCATTTTGACTAATTTTTGGGGTCTTGTACCCCGTCCCCATTTATAATGTGCACATAAAAAATTTGATTTTTTTGCGGTTTTATTGTTTGTTTCATGAGCTATGAATATTGCAAGTTCCGTAACAATTGCTGAAATTCTTCTCGGCTAGATCTAAGAAAAAAACAATAGGATTTTGGGGAGGAATATGCCCCCTCTGCTCCATCCAAAAAGCAGTAGAAGAATTTTAAAAATTATTTCTGTCTTCAATACGTAACTGTGATTAATATTTTTGAGTTTTGATCCATTTGGATAAATTGATGGGGTTTTTCCTCCAGTTTCCCCTTTGTATTTCCAAATGGAAAATTTAATTTTTTCGCGGTTTGGTTGCTCCCGAATGGGCTATTAATCCTGCCAGTTTTGTTCCAAACGCCCAGCACCTTCTAGGCTAGACCCAAGAGCCGAACCATAGGATTTTATGGAGGAATATGCCCCCTCTGCTCCCTTCAAATAGCAGTAGAAAATTTTTTAAAAACTATTTTTGTCTTCAGTACGTTACTCTGATTAATATTTAGGAGCTTTTTGTTTTTTGGACAATTTTTTTTTGGTTTTGCCTCCCGTCCCCTCTTTGTGTTTGCAAATTGAAAATTTCTTTTTTTGCGGTTTGTTTGTTGCACAATGGGCTATTAATCCTGCAAGTTTCGTTCCAATAGCTCAGCTCCTTCTAGGCTAGACCCAAGAGCCGAAGCATAGGATTTTATGGAGGAATATGCCCCCTCTGCCCCCTTCAAATAGGGGTAGAAAATTTTTTAAAAACTATTTTTGTCTTCAGTACGTTACTCTGATTAATATTTAGGAGCTTTTTGTTGCGCAATGGGCTATTAATCCTGCAAGTTTCGTTCCAATAGCTCAGCTCCTTCTAGGCTAGACCCAAGAGCCGAACCATAGGATTTTATGGAGGAATATGCCCCCTTTGCCCCCTTCAAATAGGGGTAGAATTTTTTTAAAAAATATTTTTCCTTCAGTACTTTAGTCGGATTAATATTTATGAGTTTTGTGCCTTTTGGACAAATTTTAATGTGTTGCCCCCCGTCCCCCCTTTGCATTTGCAAATTGAAAATTTCTTTTTTTCGCGGTTTGGTTGTTGTGCAATGGGCTATTAATCCTGCAAGTTTCGTTCCAATAGCTCAGCTCCTTCTAGGCTAGACCCAAGAGCCAAACCATATGATTTTATGGAGGAATATGCCCCCTCTGCTCCCTTCAAATAGCAGTAGAAATTTTTTAAAAATTATTTTTGTCTTCAGTACGTTACTCTGATTAATATTTGTGAGTTTTGTGCCTTTTGGAGAAATTTTTAGGGTTTTGCCCCCCGTCCCCCCTTTGTATTTGCAAATTGAAATTTTTTTTTCTCGGTTTGGTTGTTGCCCAATGGGCCATTAATCCTGCAAGTTTCGTTCCAATAGCTCAGCTCCTTCTAGGCTAGACCCAAGAGCCGAACCATAGGATTTTATGGAGGAATATGCCCCCTTTGCTCCATTCAGATAGGGGTAGAATTTAAAAAAAAATATTTTGTCTTCAGTACGTTACTCTAATTAATATTTATGAGTTTTGTGCCTTTTGGACAATTTTTTATGGTTTTGCCCCCCGTCCCCCCTTTGTATTTGCAAATTGAAAATTTCTTTTTTTGCGGTTTGGTTGATGTCCAATGGGCTATTAATCCTGCAAGTTTCATTCCAATAGCTCAGCTGCTTCTAGGCTAGACCCAAGAGCCGAACCATAGGATTTTATGGAGGAATATGCCCCCTCTGCTCTCTTCAAATAGCAGTAGATTTTTTTTAAAAAATTATTTTTGTCTTCAGTACGTTACTCTAATTAATATTTATGAGTTTTGTGCCTTTTGGACAATTTTTTATTGTTTTGCCCCCCGTCCCCCCTTTGTATTTGCAAATTGAAAATTTCTTTTTTTCGCGGTTTGGTTGTTGTCCAATGGGCTATTAATCCTGCAACTTTCGTTCCAATGGCTCAGCTCCTTCTAGGCTAGACCCAAGAGCCGAACCATAGGATTTTATGGAGGAATATGCATCCTCTGCTCCCTTCAAATAGCAGTACAAATTTTTTTAAAATTATTTTTGCCTTCAGTACGTTACTCAGATTAACATTTATGAGTTTTGTGCCTTTTGGACAATTTTTTAGGGTTTTGCCCCCCGTCCCCTTTTTGTATTTGCAAATTTAAAATTTATTTTTTCGCGGTTTGGTTGCTGCCCAATGGGCTATTAATCCTGCAAGTTTCGTTCCAATAGCTCAGCTCCTTATAGGCTAGACCCAAGAGCCGAACCATAGGATTTTATGGAGGAATATGCCCCCTCTGCTCCCTTCAAATAGCAGTAGAAAATTTTTTAAAAACTATTTTTGTCTTCAGTACGTTACTCTGATTAATATTTAGGAGCTTTTTGTTTTTTGGACAATTTTTTTTTGGTTTTGCCTCCCGTCCCCTCTTTGTGTTTGCAAATTGAAAATTTCTTTTTTTGCGGTTTGTTTGTTGCACAATGGGCTATTAATCCTGCAAGTTTCGTTCCAATAGCTCAGCTCCTTCTAGGCTAGACCCAAGAGCCGAAGCATAGGATTTTATGGAGTTATATGCCCCCTCTGCCCCCTTCAAATAGGGGTAGAAAATTTTTTAAAAACTATTTTTGTCTTCAGTACGTTACTCTGATTAATATTTAGGAGCTTTTTGTTGCGCAATGGGCTATTAATCCTGCAAGTTTCGTTCCAATAGCTCAGCTCCTTCTAGGCTAGACCCAAGAGCCGAACCATAGGATTTTATGGAGGAATATGCCCCCTCTGCTCCCTTCAAATAGCAGTAGATTTTTTTTAAAAAATTATTTTTGTCTTCAGTACGTTACTCTAATTAATATTTATGAGTTTTGTGCCTTTTGAACAAATTTTAATGTGTTGCCCCCAGTCCCCCCTTTGCATTTGCAAATTGAAAATTTCTTTTTTTTGCGGTTTGGTTGCTGTGCAATGGGCTATTAATCCTGCAAGTTTCGTTCCAATAGCTCAGCTCCTTCTAGGCTAGACCCAAGAGCCAAACCATAGGATTTTATGGAGGAATATGCCCCCTCTGCTCTCTTCAAATAGCAGTAGATTTTTTTTAAAAAATTATTTTTGTCTTCAGTACGTTACTCTAATTAATATTTATGAGTTTTGTGCCTTTTGGACAATTTTTTATTGTTTTGCCCCCCGTCCCCCCTTTGTATTTGCAAATTGAAAATTTCTTTTTTTCGCGGTTTGGTTGTTGTCCAATGGGCTATTAATCCTGCAACTTTCGTTCCAATGGCTCAGCTCCTTCTAGGCTAGACCCAAGAGCCGAACCATAGGATTTTATGGAGGAATATGCATCCTCTGCTCCCTTCAAATAGCAGTACAAATTTTTTTAAAATTATTTTTGCCTTCAGTACGTTACTCAGATTAACATTTATGAGTTTTGTGCCTTATGGACAATTTTTTAGGGTTTTGCTCCCCGTCCCCTTTTTGTATTTGCAAATTGAAAATTTATTTTTTCGCGGTTTGGTTGCTGCCCAATGGGCTATTAATCCTGCAAGTTTCGATCCAATAGCTCGGCTCCTTATAGGCTAGACCCAAGACGCCGAACCATAGGATTTTATGGAGGAATATGCCCCCTCTGCTCCCTTCAAATAGCAGTAGAAAATTTTTTAAAAACTATTTTTGTCTTCAGTACGTTACTCTGATTAATATTTAGGAGCTTTTTGTTTTTTGGACAATTTTTTTTTGGTTTTGCCTCCCGTCCCCTCTTTGTGTTTGCAAATTGAAAATTTCTTTTTTTGCGGTTTGTTTGTTGCACAATGGGCTATTAATCCTGCAAGTTTCGTTCCAATAGCTCAGCTCCTTCTAGGCTAGACCCAAGAGCCGAAGCATAGGATTTTATGGAGGAATATGCCCCCTCTGCCCCCTTCAAATAGGGGTAGAAAATTTTTTAAAAACTATTTTTGTCTTCAGTACGTTACTCTGATTAATATTTAGGAGCTTTTTGTTGCGCAATGGGCTATTAATCCTGCAAGTTTCGTTCCAATAGCTCAGCTCCTTCTAGGCTAGACCCAAGAGCCGAACCATAGGATTTTATGGAGGAATATGCCCCCTTTGCCCCCTTCAAATAGGGGTAGAATTTTTTTAAAAAATATTTTTCCTTCAGTACTTTAGTCGGATTAATATTTATGAGTTTTGTGCCTTTTGGACAAATTTTAATGTGTTGCCCCCCGTCCCCCCTTTGCATTTGCAAATTGAAAATTTCTTTTTTTCGCGGTTTGGTTGTTGTGCAATGGGCTATTAATCCTGCAAGTTTCGTTACAATAGCTCAGCTCCTTCTAGGCTAGACCCAAGAGCCAAACCATATGATTTTATGGAGGAATATGCCCCCTCTGCTCCCTTCAAATAGCAGTAGAAATTTTTTAAAAATTATTTTTGTCTTCAGTACGTTACTCTGATTAATATTTGTGAGTTTTGTGCCTTTTGGAGAAATTTTTAGGGTTTTGCCCCCCGTCCCCCCTTTGTATTTGCAAATTGAAATTTTTTTTTTCTCGGTTTGGTTGTTGCCCAATGGGCCATTAATCCTGCAAGTTTCGTTCCAATAGCTCAGCTCCTTCTAGGCTAGACCCAAGAGCCGAACCATAGGATTTTATGGAGGAATATGCCCCCTTTGCTCCATTCAGATAGGGGTAGAATTTAAAAAAAAATATTTTGTCTTCAGTACGTTACTCTAATTAATATTTATGAGTTTTGTGCCTTTTGGACAATTTTTTATGGTTTTGCCCCCCGTCCCCCCTTTGTATTTGCAAATTGAAAATTTCTTTTTTTGCGGTTTGGTTGATGTCCAATGGGCTATTAATCCTGCAAGTTTCATTCCAATAGCTCAGCTGCTTCTAGGCTAGACCCAAGAGCCGAACCATAGGATTTTATGGAGGAATATGCCCCCTCTGCTCTCTTCAAATAGCAGTAGATTTTTTTTAAAAAATTATTTTTGTCTTCAGTACGTTACTCTAATTAATATTTATGAGTTTTGTGCCTTTTGGACAATTTTTTATTGTTTTGCCCCCCGTCCCCCCTTTGTATTTGCAAATTGAAAATTTCTTTTTTTCGCGGTTTGGTTGTTGTCCAATGGGCTATTAATCCTGCAACTTTCGTTCCAATGGCTCAGCTCCTTCTAGGCTAGACCCAAGAGCCGAACCATAGGATTTTATGGAGGAATATGCATCCTCTGCTCCCTTCAAATAGCAGTACAAATTTTTTTAAAATTATTTTTGCCTTCAGTACGTTACTCAGATTAACATTTATGAGTTTTGTGCCTTTTGGACAATTTTTTAGGGTTTTGCCCCCCGTCCCCTTTTTGTATTTGCAAATTTAAAATTTATTTTTTCGCGGTTTGGTTGCTGCCCAATGGGCTATTAATCCTGCAAGTTTCGTTCCAATAGCTCAGCTCCTTATAGGCTAGACCCAAGAGCCGAACCATAGGATTTTATGGAGGAATATGCCCCCTCTGCTCCCTTCAAATAGCAGTAGAAAATTTTTTAAAAACTATTTTTGTCTTCAGTACGTTACTCTGATTAATATTTAGGAGCTTTTTGGTTTTTGGACAATTTTTTTTTGGTTTTGCCTCCCGTCCCCCCTTTGTGTTTGCAAATTGAAAATTTCTTTTTTTGCGGTTTGTTTGTTGCACAATGGGCTATTAATCCTGCAAGTTTCGTTCCAATAGCTCAGCTCCTTCTAGGCTAGACCCAAGAGCCGAAGCATAGGATTTTATGGAGTTATATGCCCCCTCTGCCCCCTTCAAATAGGGGTAGAAAATTTTTTAAAAACTATTTTTGTCTTCAGTACGTTACTCTGATTAATATTTAGGAGCTTTTTGTTGCGCAATGGGCTATTAATCCTGCAAGTTTCGTTCCAATAGCTCAGCTCCTTCTAGGCTAGACCCAAGAGCCGAACCATAGGATTTTATGGAGGAATATGCCCCCTCTGCTCCCTTCAAATAGCAGTAGATTTTTTTTTAAAAATTATTTTTGTCTTCAGTACGTTACTCTAATTAATATTTATGAGTTTTGTGCCTTTTGAACAAATTTTAATGTGTTGCCCCCAGTCCCCCCTTTGCATTTGCAAATTGAAAATTTCTTTTTTTTGCGGTTTGGTTGCTGTGCAATGGGCTATTAATCCTGCAAGTTTCGTTCCAATAGCTCAGCTCCTTCTAGGCTAGACCCAAGAGCCAAACCATATGATTTTATGGAGGAATATGCCCCCTCTGCTCCCTTCAAATAGCAGTAGAAATTTTTTAAAAATTATTTTTGTCTTCAGTACGTTACTCTGATTAATATTTGTGAGTTTTGTGCCTTTTGGACAAATCTTTAGGGTTTTGCCCCCCGTCACCCCTTTGTATTTGCAAATTGAAAATTTCTTTTTTTCGCGGTTTGGTTGTTGTCCAATGGGCTATTAATCCTGCAAGTTTCGTTCCAATAGCTCAGCTCCTTCTAGGCTAGACCCAAGAGCCGAACCATAGGATTTTATGGAGGAATATGCCCCCTCTGCTCCCTTCAAATAGCAGTAGAAATTTTTTAAAAATTATTTTTGTCTTCAGTACGTTACTCTGATTAATATTTATGAGTATTGTGCCTTTTGGACAATTTTTTAGGGTTTTGCCCCCCGTCCCCCCTTTGTAATTGCAAATTGAAAATTTTTTGTTCGCGGTTTGGTTGTTGTCCAATGGGCTATTAATCCTGCAAGTTTCGTTCCAATGGCTAAGCTCCTTCTAGGCTAGACCCAAGAGCCGAACCATAGGATTTTATGGAGGAATATGCATCCTCTGCTCCCTTCAAATAGCAGTACAAATTTTTTTAAAATTATTTTTGCCTTCAGTACGTTACTCAGATTAACATTTATGAGTTTTGTGCCTTATGGACAATTTTTTAGGGTTTTGCCCCCCGTCCCCTTTTTGTATTTGCAAATTGAAAATTTATTTTTTCGCGGTTTGGTTGCTGCCCAATGGGCTATTAAACCTGCAAGTTTCGATCCAATAGCTCGGCTCCTTATAGGCTAGACCCAAGAGCCGAACCATAGGATTTTATGGAGGAATATGCCCCCTCTGCTCCTTTCAAATAGCAGTAGAAAATTTTTTAAAAACTATTTTTGTCTTCAGTACGTTACTCTGATTAATATTTAGGAGCTTTTTGTTTTTTGGACAATTTTTTTTTGGTTTTGCCTCCCGTCCCCTCTTTGTGTTTGCAAATTGAAAATTTCTTTTTTTGCGGTTTGTTTGTTGCACAATGGGCTATTAATCCTGCAAGTTTCGTTCCAATAGCTCAGCTCCTTCTAGGCTAGACCCAAGAGCCGAAGCATAGGATTTTATGGAGGAATATGCCCCCTCTGCCCCCTTCAAATAGGGGTAGAAAATTTTTTAAAAACTATTTTTGTCTTCAGTACTTTACTCTGATTAATATTTAGGAGCTTTTTGTTGCGCAATGGGCTATTAATCCTGCAAGTTTCGTTCCAATAGCTCAGCTCCTTCTAGGCTAGACCCAAGAGCCGAACCATAGGATTTTATGGAGGAATATGCCCCCTTTGCCCCCTTCAAATAGGGGTAGAATTTTTTTAAAAAAAATATTTTTCCTTCAGTACTTTAGTCTGATTAATATTTATGAGTTTTGTGCCTTTTGGACAAATTTTAATGTGTTGCTCCCCGTCCCCCCTTTGCATTTGCAAATTGAAAATTTCTTTTTTTCGCGGTTTGGTTGCTGTGCAATGGGCTATTAATCCTGCAAGTTTCGTTCCAATAGCTCACCTCCTTCTAGGCTAGACCCAAGAGCCAAACCATATGATTTTATGGAGGAATATGCCCCCTCTGCTCCCTTCAAATAGCAGTAGAAATTTTTTAAAAATTATTTTTGTCTTCAGTACGATACTCTGATTAATATTTGTGAGCTTTGTGCCTTTTGGAGAAATTTTTAGGGTTTTGCCCCCCGTCCCTCCTTTGTATTTGCAAATTGAAAATTTCTTTTTTTCGCGGTTTGGTTGTTGTCCAATGGGCCATTAATCCTGCAAGTTTCGTTCCAATAGCTCAGCTCCTTCTAGGCTAGACCCAAGAGCCGAACCATAGGATTTTATGGAGGAATATGCCCCCTTTGCTCCATTCAGATAAAGGTAGAATTTAAAAAAAAAATATTTTTGTCTTCAGTACGTTACTCTGATTAATATTTGTGAGTTTTGTGCCTTTTGGACAAATCTTTAGGGTTTTGCCCCCCGTCTCCCCTTTGTATTTGCAAATTGAAAATTTCTTTTTTTCGCGGTTTGGTTGTTGTCCAATGGGCTATTAATCCTGCAAGTTTCGTTCCAATAGCTCAGCTCCTTCTAGGCTAGACCCAAGAGCCGAACCATAGGATTTTATGGAGGAATATGCCCCCTCTGCTCCCTTCAAATAGCAGTAGAAATTTTTTAAAAATTATTTTTGTCTTCAGTACGTTACTCTGATTAATATTTGTGAGTTTTGTGCCTTTTGGACAATTTTTTAGGCTTTTGCCCCCCGTCCCCCCTTTGTAATTGCAAATTGAAAATTTTTTTTTCGCGGTTTGGTTGTTGTCGAATGGGCTATTAATCCTGCAAGTTTCGTTCCAATAGCTCAGCTCCTTTTAGGCTAGACCCAAGAGCCGAACCATAGGATTTTATGGAGGAATATGCCCCCTCTGCTCCCTTCAAATAGCAGTAGAAATTTTTTAAAAATTATTTTTGTCTTCAGTACGTTACTCTGATTAATATTTGTGAGTTTTGTGCCTTTCGGACAATTTTTTTAGGGTTTTGCTACCCGTCCCTCCTTTGTATTTGCAAATTGAAAATTTCTTTTTTTCGCGGTTTGGTTGTTGTCCAATGGGCTATTAATCCTGCAAGTTTCGTTCCAGTAGCTCAGATCCTTCTAGGCTAGACCCAAGAGCCGAACCATAGGATTTTATGGAGGAATATGCCCCTTTTGCTCCCTTTAAATAGGGGTAGAATTTAAAAAAAAATATTTTGGTCTTCAGTACGTTACTCTAAATAATATTTATGAGTTTTGTGCCTTTTGGACAATTTTTTAGGGTTTTGCCCCCGTCCCCCCTTTGTATTTGCAAATTGAAAATTTCTTTTTTTGCGGTTTGGTTGATGTCCAATGGGCTAATAATCCTGCAAGTTTCATTCCAATAGCTCAGCTGCTTCTAGGCTAGACCCAAGAGCCGAACCATAGGATTTTATGGAGGAATATGCCCCCTCTGCTCCCTTCAAATAGCAGTAGATTTTTTTTTAAAATTATTTTTGTCTTCGGTACATTACTCTAATTAACATTTATGAGTTTTGTGCCTTTTGGATAATTTTTTATTGTTTTGCCCCCCGTCCCCCCTTTGTATTTGCAAATTGAAAATTTCTTTTTTTCGCGGTTTGGTTGTTGTCCAATGGGCTATTAATCCTGCAAGTTTCGTTCCAATGGCTCAGCTCCTTCTAGGCTAGACCCAAGAGCCGAACCATAGGATTTTATGGAGGAATATGCATCCTCTGCTCCCTTCAAATAGCAGTAGAAATTTTTTAAAAATTATTTTTGTCTTCAGTACGTTACTCTGATTAATATTTGTGAGTTTTGTGCCTTTCGGACAATTTTTTTAGGGTTTTGCTACCCGTCCCTCCTTTGTATTTGCAAATTGAAAATTTCTTTTTTTCGCGGTTTGGTTGTTGTCCAATGGGCTATTAATCCTGCAAGTTTCGTTCCAATAGCTCAGATCCTTCTAGGCTAGACCCAAGAGCCGAACCATAGGATTTTATGGAGGAATATGCCCCTTTTGCTCCCTTTAAATAGGGGTAGAATTTAAAAAAAAATATTTTGGTCTTCAGTACGTTACTCTAAATAATATTTATGAGTTTTGTGCCTTTTGGACAATTTTTTAGGGTTTTGCCCCCGTCCCCCCTTTGTATTTGCAAATTGAAAATTTCTTTTTTTGCGGTTTGGTTGATGTCCAATGGGCTATTAATCCTGCAAGTTTCATTCCAATAGCTCAGCTGCTTCTAGGCTAGACCCAAGAGCCGAACCATAGGATTTTATGGAGGAATATGCCCCTTCTGCTCCCTTCAAATAGCAGTAGATTTTTTTTTAAAATTATTTTTGTCTTCGGTACATTACTCTAATTAACATTTATGAGTTTTGTGCCTTTTGGATAATTTTTTATTGTTTTGCCCCCCGTCCCCCCTTTGTATTTGCAAATTGAAAATTTCTTTTTTTCGCGGTTTGGTTGTTGTCCAATGGGCTATTAATCCTGCAAGTTTCGTTCCAATGGCTCAGCTCCTTCTAGGCTAGACCCAAGAGCCGAACCATAGGATTTTATGGAGGAATATGCATCCTCTGCTCCCTTCAAATAGCAGTACAAATTTTTTTAAAATTATTTTTGCCTTCAGTACGTTACTCAGATTAACATTTATGAGTTTTGTGCCTTTCGGACAATTTTTTAGGGTTTTGCCCCCCGCCCCCTTTTTGTATTTGCAAATTGAAAATTTATTTTTTCGCGGTTTGGTTGCTGCCCAATGGGCTATTAATCCTGCAAGTTTCGTTCCAATAGCTCAGCTCCTTATAGGCTAGACCCAAGAGCCGAACCATAGGATTTTATGGAGGAATATGCCCCCTCTGCTCCCTTCAAACAGCAGTAGAAAATTTTTTAAAATCTATTTTTGTCTTCAGTACGTTACTCTGATTAATATTTAGGAGCTTTTTGTTTTTTGGACAATTTTTTTTTTGGTTTTGCCTCCCGTCCCCCCTTTGTGTTTGCAAATTGAAAATTTCTTTTTTTGCGGTTTGTTTGTTGCACAATGGGCTATTAATCCTGCAAGTTTCGTTCCAATAGCTCAGCTCCTTCTAGGCTAGACCCAAGAGCCGAAGCATAGGATTTTATGGAGGAATATGCCCCCTCTGCCCCCTTCAAATAGGGGTAGAAAATTTTTTAAAAACTATTTTTGTCTTCAGTACGTTACTCTGATTAATATTTAGGAGCTTTTTGTTGCGCAATTGGCTATTAATCCTGCAAGTTTCGTTCCAATAGCTCAGCTCCTTCTAGGCTAGACCCAAGAGCCGAACCATAGGATTTTATGGAGGAATATGCCCCCTCTGCTTTTTTGAAATAGGGGTAGAATTTTTTTTAAAAAATATTTTTCCTTCAGTACTTTAGTCTGATTAATATTTATGAGTTTTGTGCCTTTTGGACAAATTTTAATGTGTTCCCCCCGTCCCCCCTTTGCATTTGCAAATTGAAAATTTCTTTTTTTCGCGGTTTGGTTGTTGTGCAATGGGCTATTAATCCTGCAAGTTTCGTTCCAATAGCTCAGCTCCTTCTAGGCTAGACCCAAGAGCCAAACCATATGATTTTATGGAGGAATATGCCCCCTCTGCTCCCTTCAAATAGCAGTAGAAATTTTTTAAAAATTATTTTTGTCTTCAGTACGTTACTCTGATTAATATTTGTGAGTTTTGTGCCTTTTGGGCAAATTTTTAGTGTTTTGCCTCCCGTCCCCCCTTTGTATTTGCAAATTGAAAATTTCTTTTTTTCGCGGTTTTGTTGTTGTCCAATGGGCTATTAATCCTGCAAGTTTCGTTCCAATAGCTCAGCTCCTTCTAGGCTAGACCCAAGAGCCGAACCATAGGATTTTATGGAGGAATATGCCCCCTCTGCTCCCTTCAAATATCAGTAGAAATTTTTTAAAAATTATTTTTGTCTTCAGTACGTTACTCTGATTAATATTTGTGAGTTTTGTGCCTTTTGGACAATTTTTTTAGGGTTTTGCCCCCCGTCCCCCCTTCGTATTTGCAAATTGAAAATTTCTTTTTTTCGCGGTTTTGTTGTTGTCCAATGGGCTATTAATCCTGCAAGTTTCGTTCCAATAGCTCAGCTCCTTCTAGGCTAGACCCAAGAGCCGAACCATAGGATTTTATGGAGGAATATGCACCCTCTGCTCCCTTCAAATAGCACTAGAAATTTTTTTAAAAATTATTTTTGTCTTCAGTACGTTACTCTTATTAATATTTATGAGTTTTGTGCCTTTTGGACAATTTTTTAGGGTTTTGCCCCCCGTCCCCCCTTTGTATTTGCAAATTGAAAATTTCTTTTTTTCGCCGTTTGGTTGTTGTCCAATGGGCTATTAATTCTGCAAGTTTCGTTCCAATAGCTCAGCTCCTTCTAGGGTAGACCCAAGAGCCGAACCATAGGATTTTATGGAGGAATATGTCCCTCTGCTCCCTTGAAATAGCATTAGAAATTTTTTTAAAAATTATTTTTGTCTTCAGTACGTTACTCTTATTATATTTGTGAGTTTTGTGCCTTTTGGACAATTTTTTAGGGTTTTGTTCCCCGTCACCCCTTTGTATTTGCAAATTGAAAATTTCTTTTTTTCGCGGTTTGGTTGTTGTCTAATGGGCTATTAATCCTGCAAGTTTCGTTCCAATAGCTCAGCTCCTTCTAGGCTAGACCCAAGAGCCGAACCATAGGATTTTATGGAGGAATATGCCCCCTCTGCTCCCTTCAAATAGCAGTATAAATTTTTTAAAAATTATTTTTGTCTTCAGTACGTTACTCTGATTAATATTTATGAGTTTTGTGCCTTTTGGACAATTTTTTAGGGTTTTGCCCCCGTTCCCCCTTTGTATTTGCAAATTGAAAATTTCTTTTTTTCGCCGTTTGGTTGTTGTCCAATGGGCTATTAATTCTGCAAGTTTCGTTCCAATAGCTCAGCTCCTTCTAGGCTAGACCCAAGAGCCGAACCATAGGATTTTATGGAGGAATATGCCTCCTCTGCTCCCTTCAAATAGCAGTAGAAATTTTTTTAAAAATTATTTTTGTCTTCAGTACGTTACTCTTATTAATATTTATGAGTTTTGTGCCTTTTGGACAATTTTTTAGGGTTTTGCCCCCCGTCCCCCTTTGTATTTGCAAATTGAAAATTTCTTTTTTTCGCGGTTTGGTTGTTGTCCAATGGGCTATTAATCCTGCAAGTTTCGTTCCAATAGCTCAGCTCCTTCTAGGCTAGACCCAAGAGCCGAACCATAGGATTTTATGGAGGAATATGCCCCCTCTGCTCCCTTCAAATAGCAGTAGAAATTTTTTAAAAATTATTTTTGTCTTCAGTACGTTACTCTGATTAATATTTGTGAGTTTTGTGCCTTTCGGACAATTTTTTTAGGGTTTTGCTACCCGTCCCTCCTTTGTATTTGCAAATTGAAAATTTCTTTTTTTCGCGGTTTGGTTGTTGTCCAATGGGCTATTAATCCTGCAAGTTTCGTTCCAATAGCTCAGCTCCTTCTAGGCTAGACCCAAGAGCCGAACCATAGGATTTTATGGAGGAATATGCCCCCTTTGCTCCCTTTAAATAGGGGTAGAATTTAAAAAAAAATTATTTTTGTCTTCAGTACGTTACTCTAATTAATATTTATGAGTTTTGTGCCTTTTGGACAATTTTTTATTGTTTTGCCCCCCGTCCCCCCTTTGTATTTGCAAATTGAAAATTTCTTTTTTTCGCGGTTTGGTTGTTGTCCAATGGGATATTAATCCTGCAACTTTCGTTCCAATGGCTCAGCTCCTTCTAGGCTAGACCCAAGAGCCGAACCATAGGATTTTATGGAGGAATATGCATCCTCTGCTCCCTTCAAATAGCAGTACAAATTTTTTTAAAATTATTTTTGCCTTCAGTACGTTACTCAGATTAACATTTATGAGTTTTGTGCCTCTTGGACAATTTTTTAGGGTTTTGCCCCCCGTCCCCTTTTTGTATTTGCAAATTTAAAATTTATTTTTTCGCGGTTTGGTTGCTGCCCAATGGGCTATTAATCCTGCAAGTTTCGTTCCAATAGCTCAGCTCCTTATAGGCTAGACCCAAGAGCCGAACCATAGGATTTTATGGAGGAATATGCCCCCTCTGCTCCCTTCAAATAGCAGTAGAAAATTTTTTAAAAACTATTTTTGTCTTCAGTACGTTACTCTGATTAATATTTAGGAGCTTTTTGGTTTTTGGACAATTTTTTTTTTTTGGTTTTGCCTCTCGTCCCCCCTTTGTGTTTGCAAATTGAAAATTTCTTTTTTTGCGGTTTGTTTGTTGCACAATGGGCTATTAATCCTGCAA
The DNA here is from genome assembly GCF_964235325.1 of Thermobia domestica. NCBI lineage: Eukaryota > Metazoa > Arthropoda > Insecta > Zygentoma > Lepismatidae > Thermobia > Thermobia domestica. Next base: position 101,621,923 of record NC_137455.1, read on the forward strand.
GTTTCGTTCCAATAGCTCAGCTCCTTCTAGGCTAGACCCAAGAGCCGAAGCATAGGATTTTATGGAGTTATATGCCCCCTCTGCCCCCTTCAAATAGGGGTAGAAAATTTTTTAAAAACTATTTTTGTCTTCAGTACGTTACTCTGATTAATATTTAGGAGCTTTTTGTTGCGCAATGGGCTATTAATCCTGCAAGTTTCGTTCCAATAGCTCAGCTCCTTCTAGGCTAGACCCAAGAGCCGAACCATAGGATTTTATGGAGGAATATGCCCCCTCTGCTCCCTTCAAATAGCAGTAGATTTTTTTTAAAAAATTATTTTTGTCTTCAGTACGTTACTCTAATTAATATTTATGAGTTTTGTGCCTTTTGGACAAATTTAAATGTGTTGCCCCCAGTCCCCCCTTTGCATTTGCAAATTGAAAATTTCTTTTTTTTGCGGTTTGGTTGCTGTGCAATGGGCTATTAATCCTGCAAGTTTCGTTCCAATAGCTCAGCTCCTTCTAGGCTAGACCCAAGAGCCAAACCATATGATTTTATGGAGGAATATGCCCCCTCTGCTCCCTTCAAATAGCAGTAGAAATTTTTTAAAAATTATTTTTGTCTTCAGTACGTTACTCTGATTAATATTTGTGAGTTTTGTGCCTTTTGGACAAATCTTTAGGGTTTTGCCCCCCGTCTCCCCTTTGTATTTGCAAATTGAAAATTTCTTTTTTTCGCGGTTTGGTTGTTGTCCAATGGGCTATTAATCCTGCAAGTTTCGTTCCAATAGCTCAGCTCCTTCTAGGCTAGACCCAAGAGCCGAACCATAGGATTTTATGGAGGAATATGCCCCCTCTGCTCCCTTCAAATAGCAGTAGAAATTTTTTAAAAATTATTTTTGTCTTCAGTACGTTACTCTGATTAATATTTGTGAGTTTTGTGCCTTTTGGACAATTTTTTAGGCTTTTGCCCCCCGTCCCCCCTTTGTAATTGCAAATTGAAAATTTTTTTTTCGCGGTTTGGTTGTTGTCGAATGGGCTATTAATCCTGCAAGTTTCGTTCCAATAGCTCAGCTCCTTTTAGGCTAGACCCAAGAGCCGAACCATAGGATTTTATGGAGGAATATGCCCCCTCTGCTCCCTTCAAATAGCAGTAGAAATTTTTTAAAAATTATTTTTGTCTTCAGTACGTTACTCTGATTAATATTTGTGAGTTTTGTGCCTTTCGGACAATTTTTTTAGGGTTTTGCTACCCGTCCCTCCTTTGTATTTGCAAATTGAAAATTTCTTTTTTTCGCGGTTTGGTTGTTGTCCAATGGGCTATTAATCCTGCAAGTTTCGTTCCAGTAGCTCAGATCCTTCTAGGCTAGACCCAAGAGCCGAACCATAGGATTTTATGGAGGAATATGCCCCTTTTGCTCCCTTTAAATAGGGGTAGAATTTAAAAAAAAATATTTTGGTCTTCAGTACGTTACTCTAAATAATATTTATGAGTTTTGTGCCTTTTGGACAATTTTTTAGGGTTTTGCCCCCGTCCCCCCTTTGTATTTGCAAATTGAAAATTTCTTTTTTTGCGGTTTGGTTGATGTCCAATGGGCTAATAATCCTGCAAGTTTCATTCCAATAGCTCAGCTGCTTCTAGGCTAGACCCAAGAGCCGAACCATAGGATTTTATGGAGGAATATGCCCCCTCTGCTCCCTTCAAATAGCAGTAGATTTTTTTTTAAAATTATTTTTGTCTTCGGTACATTACTCTAATTAACATTTATGAGTTTTGTGCCTTTTGGATAATTTTTTATTGTTTTGCCCCCCGTCCCCCCTTTGTATTTGCAAATTGAAAATTTCTTTTTTTCGCGGTTTGGTTGTTGTCCAATGGGCTATTAATCCTGCAAGTTTCGTTCCAATGGCTCAGCTCCTTCTAGGCTAGACCCAAGAGCCGAACCATAGGATTTTATGGAGGAATATGCATCCTCTGCTCCCTTCAAATAGCAGTAGAAATTTTTTAAAAATTATTTTTGTCTTCAGTACGTTACTCTGATTAATATTTGTGAGTTTTGTGCCTTTCGGACAATTTTTTTAGGGTTTTGCTACCCGTCCCTCCTTTGTATTTGCAAATTGAAAATTTCTTTTTTTCGCGGTTTGGTTGTTGTCCAATGGGCTATTAATCCTGCAAGTTTCGTTCCAATAGCTCAGATCCTTCTAGGCTAGACCCAAGAGCCGAACCATAGGATTTTATGGAGGAATATGCCCCTTTTGCTCCCTTTAAATAGGGGTAGAATTTAAAAAAAAATATTTTGGTCTTCAGTACGTTACTCTAAATAATATTTATGAGTTTTGTGCCTTTTGGACAATTTTTTAGGGTTTTGCCCCCGTCCCCCCTTTGTATTTGCAAATTGAAAATTTCTTTTTTTGCGGTTTGGTTGATGTCCAATGGGCTATTAATCCTGCAAGTTTCATTCCAATAGCTCAGCTGCTTCTAGGCTAGACCCAAGAGCCGAACCATAGGATTTTATGGAGGAATATGCCCCTTCTGCTCCCTTCAAATAGCAGTAGATTTTTTTTTAAAATTATTTTTGTCTTCGGTACATTACTCTAATTAACATTTATGAGTTTTGTGCCTTTTGGATAATTTTTTATTGTTTTGCCCCCCGTCCCCCCTTTGTATTTGCAAATTGAAAATTTCTTTTTTTCGCGGTTTGGTTGTTGTCCAATGGGCTATTAATCCTGCAAGTTTCGTTCCAATGGCTCAGCTCCTTCTAGGCTAGACCCAAGAGCCGAACCATAGGATTTTATGGAGGAATATGCATCCTCTGCTCCCTTCAAATAGCAGTACAAATTTTTTTAAAATTATTTTTGCCTTCAGTACGTTACTCAGATTAACATTTATGAGTTTTGTGCCTTTCGGACAATTTTTTAGGGTTTTGCCCCCCGCCCCCTTTTTGTATTTGCAAATTGAAAATTTATTTTTTCGCGGTTTGGTTGCTGCCCAATGGGCTATTAATCCTGCAAGTTTCGTTCCAATAGCTCAGCTCCTTATAGGCTAGACCCAAGAGCCGAACCATAGGATTTTATGGAGGAATATGCCCCCTCTGCTCCCTTCAAACAGCAGTAGAAAATTTTTTAAAATCTATTTTTGTCTTCAGTACGTTACTCTGATTAATATTTAGGAGCTTTTTGTTTTTTGGACAATTTTTTTTTTGGTTTTGCCTCCCGTCCCCCCTTTGTGTTTGCAAATTGAAAATTTCTTTTTTTGCGGTTTGTTTGTTGCACAATGGGCTATTAATCCTGCAAGTTTCGTTCCAATAGCTCAGCTCCTTCTAGGCTAGACCCAAGAGCCGAAGCATAGGATTTTATGGAGGAATATGCCCCCTCTGCCCCCTTCAAATAGGGGTAGAAAATTTTTTAAAAACTATTTTTGTCTTCAGTACGTTACTCTGATTAATATTTAGGAGCTTTTTGTTGCGCAATTGGCTATTAATCCTGCAAGTTTCGTTCCAATAGCTCAGCTCCTTCTAGGCTAGACCCAAGAGCCGAACCATAGGATTTTATGGAGGAATATGCCCCCTCTGCTTTTTTGAAATAGGGGTAGAATTTTTTTTAAAAAATATTTTTCCTTCAGTACTTTAGTCTGATTAATATTTATGAGTTTTGTGCCTTTTGGACAAATTTTAATGTGTTCCCCCCGTCCCCCCTTTGCATTTGCAAATTGAAAATTTCTTTTTTTCGCGGTTTGGTTGTTGTGCAATGGGCTATTAATCCTGCAAGTTTCGTTCCAATAGCTCAGCTCCTTCTAGGCTAGACCCAAGAGCCAAACCATATGATTTTATGGAGGAATATGCCCCCTCTGCTCCCTTCAAATAGCAGTAGAAATTTTTTAAAAATTATTTTTGTCTTCAGTACGTTACTCTGATTAATATTTGTGAGTTTTGTGCCTTTTGGGCAAATTTTTAGTGTTTTGCCTCCCGTCCCCCCTTTGTATTTGCAAATTGAAAATTTCTTTTTTTCGCGGTTTTGTTGTTGTCCAATGGGCTATTAATCCTGCAAGTTTCGTTCCAATAGCTCAGCTCCTTCTAGGCTAGACCCAAGAGCCGAACCATAGGATTTTATGGAGGAATATGCCCCCTCTGCTCCCTTCAAATATCAGTAGAAATTTTTTAAAAATTATTTTTGTCTTCAGTACGTTACTCTGATTAATATTTGTGAGTTTTGTGCCTTTTGGACAATTTTTTTAGGGTTTTGCCCCCCGTCCCCCCTTCGTATTTGCAAATTGAAAATTTCTTTTTTTCGCGGTTTTGTTGTTGTCCAATGGGCTATTAATCCTGCAAGTTTCGTTCCAATAGCTCAGCTCCTTCTAGGCTAGACCCAAGAGCCGAACCATAGGATTTTATGGAGGAATATGCACCCTCTGCTCCCTTCAAATAGCACTAGAAATTTTTTTAAAAATTATTTTTGTCTTCAGTACGTTACTCTTATTAATATTTATGAGTTTTGTGCCTTTTGGACAATTTTTTAGGGTTTTGCCCCCCGTCCCCCCTTTGTATTTGCAAATTGAAAATTTCTTTTTTTCGCCGTTTGGTTGTTGTCCAATGGGCTATTAATTCTGCAAGTTTCGTTCCAATAGCTCAGCTCCTTCTAGGGTAGACCCAAGAGCCGAACCATAGGATTTTATGGAGGAATATGTCCCTCTGCTCCCTTGAAATAGCATTAGAAATTTTTTTAAAAATTATTTTTGTCTTCAGTACGTTACTCTTATTATATTTGTGAGTTTTGTGCCTTTTGGACAATTTTTTAGGGTTTTGTTCCCCGTCACCCCTTTGTATTTGCAAATTGAAAATTTCTTTTTTTCGCGGTTTGGTTGTTGTCTAATGGGCTATTAATCCTGCAAGTTTCGTTCCAATAGCTCAGCTCCTTCTAGGCTAGACCCAAGAGCCGAACCATAGGATTTTATGGAGGAATATGCCCCCTCTGCTCCCTTCAAATAGCAGTATAAATTTTTTAAAAATTATTTTTGTCTTCAGTACGTTACTCTGATTAATATTTATGAGTTTTGTGCCTTTTGGACAATTTTTTAGGGTTTTGCCCCCGTTCCCCCTTTGTATTTGCAAATTGAAAATTTCTTTTTTTCGCCGTTTGGTTGTTGTCCAATGGGCTATTAATTCTGCAAGTTTCGTTCCAATAGCTCAGCTCCTTCTAGGCTAGACCCAAGAGCCGAACCATAGGATTTTATGGAGGAATATGCCTCCTCTGCTCCCTTCAAATAGCAGTAGAAATTTTTTTAAAAATTATTTTTGTCTTCAGTACGTTACTCTTATTAATATTTATGAGTTTTGTGCCTTTTGGACAATTTTTTAGGGTTTTGCCCCCCGTCCCCCTTTGTATTTGCAAATTGAAAATTTCTTTTTTTCGCGGTTTGGTTGTTGTCCAATGGGCTATTAATCCTGCAAGTTTCGTTCCAATAGCTCAGCTCCTTCTAGGCTAGACCCAAGAGCCGAACCATAGGATTTTATGGAGGAATATGCCCCCACTGCTCCCTTCAAATAGCAGTATAAATTTTTTAAAAATTATTTTTGTCTTCAGTACGTTACTTTGAATAATATTTGTGAGTTTTGTGCCTTTTGGACAATTTTTTAGGGTTTTGCCCCCCGTCCCCCCTTTGTATTTGCAAATTGAAAATTTCTTTTTTTCGCCGTTTGGTTGTTGTCCAATGGGCTATTAATCCTGCAAGTTTCGTTCCAATAGCTCAGCTCCTTCTAGGCTAGACCCAAGAGCCGAACCATAGGATTTTATGGAGGAATATGCCCCCACTGCTCCCTTCAAATAGCAGTATAAATTTTTTAAAAATTATTTTTGTCTTCAGTACGTTACTTTGAATAATATTTGTGAGTTTTGTGCCTTTTGGACAATTTTTTAGGGTTTTGCCCCCCGTCCCCCCTTTGTATTTGCAAATTGAAAATTTCTTTTTTTCGCCGTTTGGTTGTTGTCCAATGGGCTATTAATCCTGCAAGTTTCGTTCCAATAGCTCAGCTCCTTCTAGGCTAGACCCAAGAGCCGAACCCTTACCGTTCGTTCGTTATTTAGTGATCTTTTTAAAAAGAAAGCGTATTTTTAAAAACCTGAGTTCAATATTCATTGCAATTGTTTTTTTTTATTTTTAAATTAGAATGAAAAATAAGCATAATGATTTATCACGGGGAAAACCCAGTTTACTTCTCTGTGAGAAGATCAATAATCATAGAAAAATACCACTGTGTTATATATTTACAAATAATAATATCTATAAGTGTACCGCGAGAATCCAAGTAACACCCGTAGTGTGCCGCTAGTTGAAAAAGGTTGGGAAACGCTGGTCTATAGTATAAAATTGAAGGTGATGTTTGTGACTTAATACGTCTTGAACCACCCGACCGATCCCGATCAAATTTTCAACATAGATGAGGTTCTGGCCTGGGAGGATTTTTATCATTTTACTTTGACGATGCAACGTAGAGGACAGGAATATATATATATATATATATATATATATATATATATATATATATATATATATATATATATATATATATATATATATATATATATATATATATATATATATTAATGAAAATAAATGTAACTATCTGTGACTTCAACACTCTTGAACCACTCGACCGATCTCGATCAAATTTTCAAAATAGATAAGGTTCGTAGCTGAGATGTTTTTTGTTATATCACTTTGACGGTGCAACTTAGTGAAGGAGGAGGGGAGAGACATTTATAAATGATCGAAAATGACCGATAGGCTATTAGTGTCGAATCAATAGTTTTCGGGGTCGCTGAAATGAACAGTGACACTTCCGATGTCGTGTAAATCCAAATTCAGCCCAGTAGCTTGCGGGAGAGGAGAGATACATAAAATGATCAAAAATGACCAATGTTAGTGTCGAATTTATAGGTTTCGAGTAAATCAAAATTCAGCCCCACAAATTGGAGCAGAGGAGGGGAATGATCGAAATTGCCAATATCAGTGTCGAATCTACAGTTTTCGGTGTCGCTGAGATGAACAGTGACATTTCCGATGCCGTGCCCCGCAGTATGTGGGAGGGGAGGGAGGAGATATAGAAAATCATAGAAAATGACCGATATTAGTGCTGAATCTATGGTTTTCAGAGTCGCTATGATGAACAGTGACACTTCCGATGCCGTTTAAGCCTAAATTCAGCCACGGAACATGGGAGGGGAATGGAAAGAAATATAAAAAAAATCTTGGAAAATGATCGATATCAGAGAGCGCTTTAGTAATGGTAAAAATTTAGTGATTAACGGAACACATTACTATTTTTTCTTAATTTAACCCAGCGAAGCGGGTAACTGATGCTAGTTTTTGAATAAAAGTAAAATTTTAAATTAAAAATTACGTGGACTTTGTGTTATGTACAACCTACATACGTTCAATCTATGTATCGCTTTACTGGTTTATATATGGTGAACATATCGGTTTCCCGAAAGTATTATTTGTTAATTAAATGAGAAAGAATATTATATTTATCTAAAGCTTTATTTATACTGTCTAAAGTTCAAAAATACGCTTCTCCCTCTTTTTCAACAAGAAAGGGAACTTATTTAATTTAATGTCCCACACGATAATATTCTTTAGGGTTAAGGAAATGGGAGGTTAATGAAAGCGAACATTTATAGAAATTAAATGACATTTTTAAGTTTAACGTCCCACGATTATGCCCGTTAGCTTAAGGGAGACGACGGTTAAAGCAAGTGAATGGTAATAGAAGAATTGTGGAATGAGAAAGTGGGAGTATTCCGAGAAAGCCCATGAGCACAATGTTGTCCACTACAAGCTTACTTGGCCTGGTATCGATCCAGGAACCTGACGCACCAGGGGTAAGCGCTTTACCTCTGAGTTACCGTGCCCACCACGATTATAAAAGAATAGGTGTAATGAGAATATGGGAGAAAACGGAGAACCTTGGGAAAAACCACAGGCAAGATTATATTCACCACAAACTCACGTGCCTATGAAAGCAGAGATCCATCCCACCAGAGGTGAATATTCTACGAATGAGTCCCCATGTCCCAGTAGGAAACTTTTAATAATAATAATAATAATAATAATAATAATAATAATAATAATAATAATAATAATAATAATAATAATAATAATAATAATAATAATAATAATAATAACAATAACAATAATTTATATGTTAATTTTTCGTCCTAATAATTTTTATAAAGATTTCGAAGCTTCAGCTTAGTAGTCTATGATTAGTTGGAGAAAGTAAGGAATATACGAAAAAGAAAATTCCCAAAACATGATGCCGTCACGGAGATTCGAAATCAGAATCTGACAATTACATAGCTAAGAGATAAACAAGCCCCTTACGAAGTACCCAATTACAGTGAAGTATGAGGCCAAGCCTTTTAAAATTCCGAGTCAGTGACTTTTAATGTTAAGAACCTTACCGTTCATAGTTCTTTTACATTCATAACAGGTCACATACCCCTTAACAAAAGTCGTTAGCCTGCTAAGCAACTAAACACACCCCACAAAAGTCATTAGCCGTGTACAGAAAGTCTGCCCCCCTTCCTCTTAAACATTACCTTCAGCAAGGTTGAACATTGCCCTGTTTGTCACTAACCTTATTTACATGACAGATTGCAAGCAAGGAAGGAAGACAAATAGGCAGAAGACATAAACACTCTCATTCACGGAGCGTAAGATAAAATAGTGGTAGGTCCTCAGTGCATTACTTGAAGGAAAATAAGCAATTAATTTTAAGTTTTGCAGCAACGAAAATTATGCAGCTGTTAAGGGCACTTCAATTAAAGAACATGACAAAGAGTCTTTGACAAATATAAGGAATTGATTATTGTTTCAAGGGAAACACAAACAAAAACAAACAAACAAAAAAGTAATATCCTAGTGACTTGGAAAACATTTTCACATGCACTTACTTACATACAGGCACAGATCAACAACCTATACACAAAGCACTACTGCTCCAAAGATGTTTTCTTCTGCATGTACACATAAATAATAATAAAATAAAAAATGGCATAAAAAGATTGGTAGTAATCATACTGTGGAAAGACTTAAATTACTGAATATTTCAACTCCCTGCGTACCAAATGCTTTAGCAGTTTTCGCACATTGAAATATACAGACATTGACAGATGAAGGTTTGCCCTCATCAAGATGACCTAAGATGTCGATTAAAGTTGTCGTGTAGGAGGACCGAGGCACGAATATACATTGTTGATGTGAAGCCACGATTCACGACAGAAAAAGAATAAGAGTATAACATATAAAGAAGAAGAACTGACCTTTCCTTCTTATGAAACCAAGTCAACGAACTAGAGTACTTTTAAGACAAACATAAAAATCTATTTCACTAGAAATGTCTTCTCGTCATCGTGCTTTCATTGTTATCGCCTTTTTGTTTTTTGCTTCTTTCTTTCCTCACAAACATGTAAGAATCATTTCATCAGCATACTTAGTACAGTAGTATTAATCATATAACAACAGAAATACTAAAAAAACGAAGATATTAAAGCAATTTAATTCAAAGCAATGCAGCGGATGATAGAATGTAAGACCTTTAATCCTGGCTGTAAATCATTTGTCTTAACTGGCGGTATTTCAGAAGCTTCTTGTAAAGCACGAAGAGGGCTGAGATGCATCTTTGTGCCATCACGTTCCAAGTTCCTCCTCTCCATCTTCTTTTTTAACGCATGCACTTTCCTTCCTTCTTTCTTCTCATTCTACCTAAATGGCATTCCTGAAGATCAGTCTGTCATGACTGTATCATTAAAAGAGTACTTTCATTTTGTATGTGTCAAAAATAACTCTACTGAGCTGCAAATTGATTAGCATGCATGATTTTGCAGTTCACTTGCTCCCTTTATACAACGCAATTCTATTAAGATTTTTTTTCTTTTGAAATTACGTATTTAGCATTTGAGTAATGTTTCTGTAATCAAGGATGCAAGTGCTATCAGCCACCAAATTTATACAATTTAACCAGTAGGGTCATTTCAAATTTCGCTGGGGGATAAAGAGGAGGGGGAAGGGTAAGATTCTCTCCTGCTGTAAGTAGTTTTAGGTTTTTCATAAGTATATTTCTACAGGGTGTTACAGAATAGATTTCTCACTTCAAAATAAGAATAAAAGATCATATGGACTGTGGTAGGAAGTGCATAGTTTCTAGTTTCGTAGTGATACGGTGCCAAAAACGTGAAAAAAATGTACTTTAAATGTCCATAGTTCCACTACTATAGGACCGATCGTAGTCGGGTCAAGCCATCACTGAGAAACTAGTATGTGTACTATCCAAATATTCATCTTTCAGAACCTCTGGTACTTGCACAATCATTTTTAGAGAGGCTGTTTGAGAGTGCTTGATCACTCTTCATCTACCTCTCTAAAAATTGCCCCATAGTAGTGGAGCTATGAACTTACGAAGTTCACTTGTTTCACGTTTTTGGCACCCCTATAACTCCGAAACTATCCATTTTTGAGCACAGGTCCGTATGAACTTTTCTTCTTATTTTGAAGTGAGGAATTTGTTCGCAAAATATAGTGACACATATTTGTAACACCCTGTATACTATTGATTAAATATACATGTATCTGAAACTCGGGAGGAGGACAGATCCCCCCCCCCCCTTCAATATAAACAAGCCGTTTCCTACTGGTCAATGTAAGACATAGGAATACTCTTTTAGAGTCCGAAAGAAAGCAAAGAAGAACACAATGAGGAAAGTAGGGAAGGAATGAGGTAAGGGAATGGAATAAACAAGGGCTAGCAGTGTATATTTACAGTAGTCATAGATCCACGTTTACTGTATCCGCAAGACCATTGACTATGCTATTAATGTTCTTGTTTTCCTGTCACTACTGTCTTTTATCAGCGTCAGGTTACCCTACCAGTGCCATCCCCCTCTCCACGTGGTTTTCTGAAAAGCGGAGCAGGAAACTGTGACGTCACTCAGCAAGCAGTTGGAAATGACAAGCTTTAGCACCGTCTTCACTTACTCTTATGGTACGTTTCCATTTTACGTGAATCTTGTAGCTGTCATAAAAAAAAAGATCTTGCTACCCGATCTTTCTATCTACTGTTTAGATTTTACATCTTCTTGTAAGCAAGAAAGGTATCACCACCCATCCAGCACTACACTCTAGTGGACAAACAGTGAACCTCCTCATTAAAAACGTGTATTTTGGTGCACTTTCCCTCCCTGTCCAAAAGAATCCGTTGTTTCAGAAGCGGCGAAACTGTTTTTTCTTTATGTCAGCGGGAGGGCGATAGCAGGTAGCAAGCAAAACGTCCCAGAAAGTTGCACACTGTTCGACTCCTTGCAAGATGGAAAAACATGTTTTATGACCCTTTCAAGACTATGTGTACATGGTGAAATATGGTAGGGTTTCAAGATTTTTTTTTTTTTTTTTTAATGACAGCTACAAGTTCTTCTAACGTGGCAACCCATCTTTAGCCACATTGCTTTTAGTATGCATGGTTTTGTGTCCAAACTCTGGCAGGAGTACAATGATTCCAGATCCCATTTGAATAATACGTTTTAGCCTTCTTAAACTCGGAATTTCATAAGAGGTATAGCAAAAATATCACAACACATTTGTCCACTTATATTCACTATATATCAGTGTTGGGCAAATTTCAATTGAATTAACAATTAACAATTAATCTGTAAATTTAATTGTTAATTGCAATTGACAATTGAAGTAAGTAATGGTTAATTGTTAATTGCAGTTGGCCATTAATAATGGAGAATCAATTGCAATTAATCAATTGATTGAAAGTAATTGCAGTGGAAAGTAATTGCAATTGAATTCAGTCATTCAATTGCAATTGAAATCAATTGGCAATTAATTCAATTGCAATTGATTTCCACAGCAATTACTTTCAATTGATTGATCAATTGCAATTGATTTTCACTGATTAATTTTCAACACTGTAGTTCAGACAGGGCGTGGGACAATGAAAACTTTATCCACGATTAATTGACTCACCACCCACCGTGACCCATGACCCACTGTGACCCATTCTGACCCACGACCCACCATGAACCACTTTCACTCACTGTGACCCACAGACCCACCAAAACCTATTGTCATCAACTCTGACCCATGATTCACGCCCTCTTCTCTACTGACTAAAGAGTTTAAACTTGTAATAAAACAAGCCTATGAAATTATCACTCATCAGAGTTTGAATTTCTACGATCAATCGCTCAAGCACCGCTCTATTACAATAACGGCGGATCTGACCTTTCTAATATAAATAAAATAAAGAGTTTGTTTGCGTTTGTCTGTCTATCTTTGTGTGGCCTGTGGACCAGATGAGTGGACCGAATCTTTTCAAAATTTGGACACGGGTAGCTTGGTCTAGGCCCCAGATCAAGACGGAGAGTTTTATTTTCAAATTTCGAACTAAGGGGGTCTCAGGGGGACGTTTTCCGGGAACGGCCTAGGGACCAGACAAGTTGACCGAGAGTAACCAAATTTTGGTCACGGGTACCTTGGTCCAGGTCCCACACCAAGGAAAAGCGTTTTTGACAAAATTCGAACCAGAGGGTATCAGGGGGGCGTTTACCGAGACATGTAAAAGTGGTAGAAAATGACCGATATTAGTGTCGATTTCATAGTTTTAGCGGTCGCTGAGATCAATGGTGAAACTCTAATCGCATTAACTTCCAAATTCGCCCTATTCGGCTGTCGGCCGGGGGTCAACGGGAAGGGGGGAGGGATACCGAAACGTAAAAGTAATCCAAAATTAGGGATGCGCTCGAGTCGAGACATGTCTCGAATCTCGACTAGACTCGACTCGAATTCGAGTCGAGATTCGAGTCGAGACACACTTTGTAAAATTCGAGACGAGTCGAGACAAACGCATTTCTCGACTCGAATTTTCGAGTCGAGACTCGAGTCGAGTCGAGACAGCTGGTAAAAATCTCGACTCGACTCGAATGTCTCGAAAATTTTTCTATAATTTTTAATATTATTTTGAAGAAAGTGCTCGATCAGAAACACTCGGCACGAGAATTTCGGAAACTGCAGGACTTGTCAGGTGTTCAAGGAGTGCTATGGTGATTGTCTTCAGCAAGTGGCGAAACCAAGGGGAAAAGACGTCCAAATGTCGGGGGGTTGTGTGCCCCACCTCATTACAGATGTCGAACGTCGTAGGCTGGGCAGACTGGTAAAACAGAACAGGCGGCGAACTGCGTCAGAACTAAGATCAGAGTTTAATGCTGGGCAAAGTACAAGTGTGTCTGAACTAGTGTTGTCAAATTTCCGGAAATTTTGAACCTGTTTTTTTTTTAAAAAAAAAACGTTTTTTTCGATTTTCCGGAAAAATTGAAAAAAATAAATATGTTTGTATTAGGTTAATTTTACTAGTAATGATATCTCTCTTTTTTTTTTCAAACACGCGAAAAATTTAAGTTCAAAAATTTCAATATTGCGAATATTAAAAAATAGCACTCGAAAATAAAACTATTCCAATTATTATCTATATATTAAAATACTAGGTTTACGCTTATATGTTTCTCCTCACAGAAAAGTTTATATGTTTGTCTCCAATCCTTTCAACAATGAGATCTCGAACCCACAAGTGCTAGAAACGTGCCGTTTTCATTTGTCGATTCCAAATTTTATGTAAATTGTCCAGTTCTAATTAAATATTTTTATATTAAAAAAAACATGGCCATTAGTTGTTTATTACATTTATAGGGGTACACAAGAAGTACTGTGGGGGCGCGGTGACTCAGTGGTAGGGCGTTCACTTCCTGTGCATGGGGTCCCTGGTTCGATCCCAGATGTGGACTTTGTGGTGGACAAACACTATGTTCATGGGTTTTCTCGGGGTTCTCCCGTTTCCTTCCACTTTCTTCATTCCACCATTTCATTCATTTCTCATCATCACCGTCTCCTTTAGCCTAACCGCCATAACCGTGGGACGTAAAACTAAAGATTTCATTTCACTAGAAGTACTGAAATTTCTGAAAAAGTAAAGCATCATACCCTACGAGTTATATATCCTAACATCACATAGTTGTATATAGGGGTTGTATATCTGTCAGACGTTTGTTTCATGGCCAAATGATAATGAAAACGAAGGATAACCATTTCTCCAGTCTAAGATTAATCTTCATTGTTTGGAGAGGGTTTTTTTCAATAAACACCGTTTATCACTGACATAATTAATTGTGTGTGTACTTTATTTACTTATTAAATAATGCATGCAAATGCATCATACACGATATGGGCATTCAGTAAATGGATACTTGAATATTTGAATTCAATTATCTATACAAGCCGGCTACGAATCTTTTGTTCAAACTACTCTTTGGGATGAGCTTCTTACCAGATGTGTAGCCTACCGAAGAACCACACATATGTTATCGAAACTATTGTACTATTTTTTTTTTATGCTTTGGCAGAAAGTTCTGTAGATATCGAAGCCCGCCAGTGAAGCCATATCTAGCATCTTGGTGCTAGATCTAGCATAATTCACTCCCATTTAGCATATAACATCTTGACTTTAGCATCTTGGCAAAATCTCATTCTTTCCTCTGGAGAACAGAAAAAGAACGAAAATTTAGATGGCTCACTGACCGTTGGGAATTATCCCTTAGTTAAAGCGATGGTTGGAGTAATAAAACCAGTTAGTATTTCCGCTGTTGTATTGTTGAATTCACAGAAATGTTCAAAAATAAGCAAAACGTGACTCTGTGCAAGATGTTATTGTCAACTGAACCCTGAGTGTCTGGGATGTTTCAGTCCCTTCTCACTTTACAACTTGAGAGGGGACGGGGTATGACCGCTAAAAGAAATGCTTCAGTGCTGCGTCGGAAGCGGCATGTTTTGTATATATTTCTCAAAATATTATCCATTCTTAAAGTATAAATTCCCCCTTCCTCCTCTGATTCTCTTTCCAATACAGAAATGAAGAAAGAACCCTGAACCCTCCCGAAAATGCAAAAATGAATGATGCGTACAAATAACAAATCTGTGGATGAATCAAATAATGCAGATACATGAGAAGATGATGATGAAGATAACAATGCTTGATGCAGCGCAGTCCACCACATGTAAATAGATTTGAAGGGTTCGTATTTGTGTATGTGTACGTGTGTATGTACTTGTTTCTGAGTATTTATATGCGCGTGTGTCTTGTAATTGTTAAATTAGTATCCACTGGATTAAGTGAAAGTATAAAATGGATTTGATGACTGCCAAATTGACGTCACCTTGGTAAGTCATTATTTTTTTAAATATTTAGTAATATTAAATTAGATTATAGTTTAGCGTCGTTTTCAGGAGCAAAGCTCTACAAGACGTGAACGTACAGTTTAACGTCGGATTTGAAACACATGAGCTCCTACCATGAATCAAACCTCGTTCGAGAAAGGCGCATACGCTAACCATATAGCAACGGGGAGCTCAACATTTAGTGATATGTATATTAAGTTGTAAAATTATATTCATTTAATTTACACTAATACAATCTTCACAATGTAAAGCATTTGCTAGGCACGTTATCTTGTTTAAAAACAAAAAGCCTATCTCTTATGTTTCCGTTTCGAGGTTGGATTGCGGGATGATAGAAATCCGAAAGAGATGTTTTTATTATATTTTGTACAGTAGATCTGCTCCTTCATAATCTCCGTGTTTGATAAGAATGAACCTCCCTGGCTCACGTATACGTAATATAACAAACCATGCACATTAAATGCAAGACTAATATAGCAAACATTGAAGATGCCCCCTAGAAAATTTTCTTCGACCGCCCATATCTGGAGGTACACAATTTCGCAACTCAGTGGATACGATGTGGATGTATTCAAAGTCTACTGATTTACCCATAAAATTTAAATTTTATAACAATATTCTCAGTGAATACTAACCTGAGGAGAACTATTTTTTTAATTCGATCGCTAAAGGAGTTTTTTTTTTTTTTTCACCAGGTCTCGGTAATCGTCTGGCACGAAAACTGAAGTTTCTACAAGTGTTTCCCCAGCAATTTTTTTGAGAAAGGGGTCCTCCAGGAGCGTTATTTAGGGTGTAATTCCTGCGTTTGTTATATAGATATAGATAGATATGAATATAGATATACTGTGTATATGTATAAAGATAAGTAGGAGCGGGTCTTTAAAATTAGTTCGGAAAGACAATATGAAAATCTGGCATAATTTGCAAGAATCTATCTAGTCTAATATAAATAAAATAAATAGTTTGTTTGTGTTTGTCTGTCTGTATGCAGCCTGGGGACCAGACGAGTGGACCGAGAGTTACCAAATTTTAGTCAGGGGTACCCTGGCCCAGGCCCCAGATCAAGAATCTTTCTTTTTTTTAAATTCGAACCAGGGGGTCTCAGGGTGCGCTTACAGGGACATGTAAAAGTGGTAGAAAATGGCCGATATTACTGTCGAATTCAGTTTTCGCGGTCGCTGAAATCAATGGTGAAACTCTGATCACATTAACTTACAAATTCACCCTATTCGGGCCGGTGGTTACCGGAGGGGGGGGGGGTCAGATACCGAGACATGTAAAAGTAATCCAAAATGACCGATATTAGTGTCAAATCCATAGTTTTCGCGGTCACTAATATCGATGGTGACACTTCCATTTGCGATGATTTGCAAATTAAGCTATAATTGTATGCGGGCCGGGAAAAATCTTTAAGTTTTGCGTCCCACGGTTATGCCAGTTAGCCTAAAGGAGACGGTGATGATGAGAGGGTGGAATGAAGAAAGTGGGAGGAAACGGGAAAATCCCGATAAAACCCACGCACACGGTGTTTGTACACCACAAAGTTCACTTGGCAGGGGCTGGGATCGAACCCGGGACCCCAAGCGCCAGAGGTGAACGCCCTACCACTGAGCCACCGCGGCCCTCAATAAGGTTGGAAGCTCGTCAGTCATGGCGGGAGGTGGCACATGCCATAGGAGTGGCACAGAGTGTGATTTCCCGATTGTGGAATCGATTTCAAACAACTGGAAGTGTTCAAAGAAGACAAGGACAGGGCCGTCCACTAGCAACCAAAGCCAGAGACGATCGTTATCTCTTGTTAACAGCCCGTCGAAACTGGCGTCAGAATACAACTCTGCTGCCGCGAGCCTTCCGAACAACAACAGGACGCACAGTATCTACTCAAACGGTCCGCAATCGCCTTCGAGAAGGTGGTCTCTACGCACGTAGGCCTATGGTGTGTGTCCCATTAACTGCATGACACCGTGTTGATCGAAGATCGTAGGCGGAGGAACATCGTGGGTGGGGACGCAATGAATGGGGCAATGTTTTGTTCTCTGACGAGTTTCGATTCAGTGTAGAGCCTGATAATCGACGTGTTCTCATCTGGAGAGAGTGTGGAACACGACACAATCCCATGTTTGTGCGAGAAACATCCCAGTATCATGGTGGTGTACTGATGGTGTAGGCAGGAATCAGCATTGGTGGGCGTACTGAGCTCCACATCATCCGAAATGGCTCTTTGACGGCTCTCAGATATAGGGATGAGATCACGAAAACTCTTGTTCTTCCTTATGCTGGTGCCATTGGTGATTCGTTTCTTTTTATGGATGACAATACTCGTCCTCACATAGCTCGGTTAGTGGATGAGATGCTGGATGCTGAGGGTATCGCTCGGATGAAGTGGCCAACATGCTCTCCGGATCTCGTTCCAATTGAGCATGTCTGGATAATGCTTGGCAGACGAATTGCTACTAGGCCAGTAAATCCAACAACTATTCCAGAGCTGGAAGTCGCTCTTCTGGATGAGTGGCACAACATCCCCCAAGAACTCATCGATAATCTGATTGAATCCATGCCACGCAGGTGCGAGGCCCTGTTGGCTATTCGAAGTGATCATATGACATATTAAGGAACAATCAGTGTTGTTGCCTTGCCTGTTTGTGAGCAGTTCGAGAGGTGCACACATAACCCACTTGTGTCATGAGCCATGTGAACAAGGTTTTCCGTGCCCCAACACCAGTATGTGCCCCATTTTTCTAGTATATCTTAAAGCATTCCTTCTTGTATGATAATATGAGTCAAACACAAGCTTATTCATACACTATCTTAAGGTCTTATGTGATATTTCAGCTGAACCCCTAATTTTTTTGAGCATTATATACAGTATATAAATATATATAGTGGCGGATCCAGGATATGATCAAGGGAGGGGCTAAACCATAGTTTGCAGTTTTATCCAGTGTAAAGCAGGATTGAAGCCCATTTTATGCAGTGTATACTTGAGTGTGAAGGGGGAGGCCATAGCCCCCTTGGATCCGCCTCTGTATATATATATATATATACATGATCGAAAATGGCCTCGAATCCATACTCGCTGAAATGAACAGAAGATGCCGTTTAAATCCACAAATTCAGCCCCATTAGTACTCTAAGGAGGATGGTGACATGTAAAGATAATTGAAAATTATCGATATGAATGTCAAATTCATAGTTTTGGGGCTCCACAAGTTCATTGGTGACAGTTTTGGTGCCCTTTGTGTCCAAAAATGAAACGTATTCTTCCCGTGCGAAGAACGGATATTTTGCTAGTCTGTAATAACTAACGGAAGTTTCATTTAATATATTTCTCGCTGCTCAAATTTACTCACTTGTGCGGTATATGTGTGTAAAGTAGAATTAAAACCTGTTGTCTAAGTATTTTTCCGTTAGCGAAAACATTTTATACACTAGAACGTCGATAATCCTAACGTCAAAAATCCGAACGCGGTCCCTAGAAGGTTTTTACATTTTGTCTTAACGCTAGCGATAAACAAACAATAGCGTGTCCATCGACGTTGTGAAGTCAGTGTTTTTACAAAAGTTCATTTATATGTAATTGTTTGTCACGTATTTTTATTTTTATTTTTTCTTAGGCCTATAAGTTTAAAGTGTGACTTAGAGTACAAGCAAGTTCTTCAGAAACATTAAATGTAAGTAGCCTTACGTGCGGTATTGTAATTACTGTATGTACTGAAAAACCACTGTATCGATAGAAGAACATACCGTACAGTATATGTAAGCCTAAAAGATATTTTCTTGGCCATTTTCAAAAATCCGAACAATTTGAAAATCCGAATACCTGTGGTCCCAATTAGTTCGGATTTTCCACTTCCCACTGTATATGTTGCAGACATGTTACAGCAAGTAAGATCACTAGCATCAGGCCAACAAATAGTTTTTAAACTACATTTTCCTGTTTTTGCCAATATTTCCGAACAAATGATTTTTTCTAATGGTTACAAAATTTCCGGAATTTTACATAGAACAATGAAGATATCTCTATGAAATATGTTTGATTTAACATATTAACTAAAATGATTATGTGATTAACAAGAATGATGATTCTGATCATACCCAAATTTTCCGTTTTTTCCTTAGCTTGGGAAAACAGTAAAAAAAAACTGTTTTTTACCCAAAATTTCCGTTTTTATCACAGGCCTTCACAACACTAGTCTGAACACACAGTGCACCGAACACTCCTAACGATGGCGAATGTTAACACCATGACATCGGCAACTATAACTGAAATGAACACGTGACCATCACCACTAGACCTTGGCACAATGGCAGAGCATTGCATTGTCTGATGATCCCGATATCTTCTTCATCATGACGATGTGAGGGTGCGAATCCGTCGTGTTCAAAGGGAACAGCTCCTTGACATCTGTACTGCGGGACGGAGACAAACTGGCTGCGGCTTAATTATTATCTAGGGAACATTCAGGTGAGCATCCATGTGTCCAGTGGAGGTCGAGCAAAGCACCATGACGGCCGATGTGTCGCACGCTGCTTGCAGACTACGTACACTCCCTTCATGACGGCCATGTTTTCCATCGGTAGTGGAATTTTTCGACAAAATAATGCACCATGTCACAAGGCCAGGAGTGTGATGGAGTGGTTCGAGGAACACAGGAGCGAGTTCCAAGTGATGTGCTGGTCCCCAAACTCTCCGGATCTGAACCCAATCGATCACATCTGGGATGTGATTGAACGTAACGTGAGGGTGCATCACCCCCTCCCCGGAATTTACGGAAATTAGATGACCTGTGTGTGCATATGTGGTGCCAACTCTCTCCAGCGACCCACCGAGGAACATTGCGACCATGCCAAGACGCGTTGCCATTGTTATTCGTGCCAAAAGGTGGACATACAAACAATTAAGTAGGTAGTCATAACGGTCTGGCTGATGTGTGTGTATATTTTAACTCGTATATTTTGTCTCGACTCGAATTTCGAGACGTCTCGACTCGAATTCGAGTCGAGTCGAGACAGAGACTGTCGAGGCGAGACACGAGTCGAGACAGCACCATATTTTCGAGTCGAGACACGAGTCGAGACAACATTTTCTCGAGACGAGTCGAAACAGACTTAAATCTCGACTCGACTCGACTCGAGCGCATCCCTATCCAAAATGACCGATATTAATGTCAAATCCATAGTTTTCACGGTCGCTGAGATCAATGGTGACACTACCATTAGCGATGACTTTCAAATTCTTCCACCGTTGTATGCGGGCCTTAGGTCACCAAGAGGGGGGAATTCCGAGACATGTAAAAATAATCGAAAATGACCGATATTAATGTCAAATTCATAGTTTTCGGGGTCGCTGAGCTCAATGCTGAAATTCAAGACCGCGTTTACTTTCACATTTAGCTCCCATTAGCTAAGGAACGGAGGCATTATAAAAGGGATCTAGGGACATGTAAAAATAATCCTTAATGACTGATATTAGTGTCAAATCCGTAGTTTTCGCGGTCGCTGAGATCAATGGTGATACTTTCATTAGCGATGATTTTCAAATTTAGCCACCATTGTATGCTGGCCGGGAGTACCCGGGGGTGGAGAATTGCGAGACATGTAAAAATAATGGAAAACGACCGATATTAGTGTCAAATCCATAGTTTTCGCTGTCGCTGAGATGAATGGTGATACTTCAACAGGCTGACTTCTAAATGCAGCCACCATCGGCTGCAAGCCAAATGCGTTGTTTTTTGAAAATTGGAACCAGAGGATCATAGGGGCTTTTACCGGGATATGTAAAAAGTAGTAGAAAATAGCAGATGTTAGTGTCACATTCATAGTTTTCGCGGTATCGGCTGGGGGCCAGAGGAGATTTTTTTCACAATTTGAACCAAGGGGGTCTGAGGGGGCGCTCACCGGGACATGTAAAAGTAGTAGAAAATGAGCAATATTTGTGTCGAATACATATTTATCGGGGTTGCTCAGATGTATAGTGACACCCCCGATAATGTTTACGTTCAAATCCAGTCCCCATCGGCCTTCCCAATGAAAACACATGTACGTTGTTGGATATATATTCACACAAAATATATCCAATTTTAGAAATGTTTCTTAATTGTTCTCCCGTTGTTCAGTTTGTTTACATTGATATTTTATCTTATCAGTGCGAAAAATGGGCATAACAGCTAGTGCGAAATGGTAAAGTGTTTGTCATGGACCAAATTACAATTAATTCAATTATATAGGTAATTATTATAATTATCATTGATAATTATTTCCTTGCTACCGTTTTCTAAGCCTATTTCCACGTTTTGTGAATCAATGGTAGTGGGTCAAAATGGGCATTCAATGTGGGAAGAAAAATGACCCACTATCCCACCAGTATCCTTCAGTCGCTTTTTTTCGCATT
Source organism: Thermobia domestica (assembly GCF_964235325.1). NCBI lineage: Eukaryota > Metazoa > Arthropoda > Insecta > Zygentoma > Lepismatidae > Thermobia > Thermobia domestica. The sequence continues at coordinate 101,643,576 of NC_137455.1, forward strand.
GTTTAGTGCATGTTTTGTACCGTTTTTTCGCATATTTTCAGGTTTTGTACGCCACCGAAAGTGGGTCAAAGAGAACCTACAAATATGGCAGAAAAAGACATATTCATCCCACATTCAAGGACCATTTTTACCCAGTTCCACTGATGCACAAAGCAACATACATAAATCATGCATAAAAAATGTGAAGGAAACGACATCGACATTCGATGGTGACGGAACAGCATTAAGTTATTCCGCTATACTTGTAGGCCATTTTGACCCATTTTTCTTGTCGCACTAAAGTGGAAATAGGAGCACAAAACGGTACAAAACCGGCGCTGTTCGATGCGAAAGAAACGACTTCCAAATTCAATAGTGACGGAACAATGGTTCTTTTTCCTCACACCTTGATGGACCATTTTGACGCATTTCTGGTGATGCTCAAAACGTGGAAGTAGGCGAACAGAACGGTACAAAATACACACTAAACGATGTGAAGGAATCGTCCTCCAAATTCGTTGGTAGCGGAACAGCATTAACTTGTTTCGTTATATTCATAGGTCCATTTTGACCCACTTCCGGTGACGCACAAAACGTACAAAACAGGCACTAAACGATGAGAAAGAAACGACCCCGAAATTCGATAGTGGCGGAACAGTGAGCCATTTAACTCCCACTTTAAAGGCCCGTTTAACTCACCTCGGATGATGCAGAAGACGAGAAATAGATGCAGATTTTTTTTATTTTATTATTATTATTATTATTTTTTTTTTTAGTACTAAGCGATGCGAAAGAAACGATCTAGAAATTCGATGGTGTCGGAACTGTAGGTCATTTTCGTCACGCCTTGGAGGCTAATCTTGACACACATCTGGTAACGCACAAAACGTGGAAATGGGGCACAAAACGGCACAAAACAGGCATTAGTCAATGCGAAAGAAGGTCCTCGAAATTCGGTAGTGGTGCAGCAGTGAGTCATTTAACTCCCACTTTGAAGGTCTATTTAACTCACTTCCGGTGGCTCACAAGACGAGGAAGTAGGCACAGATTTTTTTTTTTAAATAGTCACTAAACGATGCGAGAGAAACGACCTAGAAATTCGATAGTGGTGGAACAGTGGGTCATTTTCGTCACACTTTGGAGGCCCATTTTGACACACTTCTGGTGACGCACAAAACGTGGAAACAAGGGCACGAAACGGCACGAAACATTCACTAGTCGATGCGAAAAGAAGGACCTCGAAATTCGGTAGTGGCGGAGCAGTGGGTCATTTTCGTCCCACCTTCAAGGCCCATTTTGACCCTCTTCCAGTGAAGCACAAAACGTCGAAATAGGTGCACAAAAAGGTACGCGATGTGCAATTAACGACCTCGAAATTCGATAGTGGCGGAACTGAAAATGAAACTAAATCTTTAAGTTTTACGTCCCATGGTTATGCCGGTTAGGCTAAAGGATACGGTGATGATGAGAGATGAGTGAAATGGTGGAATGAAGAAAGTGGGAGGAAACGGGAGAACCGCGAGAAAACCCACGAGCACGGTGTTTGTCCACCACAAAGTCCACACGGCGCGAGCTGGGATCAAACCAGGGATCCCAAGCACCGGAGGTAAACGCTCTACCACTGAGCCAACGCGCCCCCAGTGGCGGAACTCTTGGTCATTTTCGTCTCATCTTGGAAGCCCATTTTGACCCACTTCCGGTGACGCACAAAACGGGGAAATAGGGGCACTAAACGACACGAAAATTCACTAGTCGATGCGAAAGGAAGGATCTCGAAATTCGGTAGTGGCGGAGCAGTGTGTCATTTTCGTCCTACCTTCGAAGCCCATTTTGACCCTCTTCCAGTGACGCACAAAACGTCGAAACAGGCACACAAAAGGGTACGCGATGTGAAATTAACTACCTCGAAATTCGATAGTGGCGGAACTCTTGGTCATTTTCGTCCCATCTTGGAAGCCATTTTGACCCACTTCCGGCTCGGTTGGATGAGCTGTTGGCTCGGCTCACTTCTGTGTTCGGCTCCATAAGTTAATGAGCTGTGAGAGAGCCGCTTGAGTCGTTAACAACCCTAAATCCGAGTCGAGCAGTTTTGAACATGTTTGGCTGAAGTCCTATAACTTTTAACAATTTTTGGCTCGAGCCCGAGTACTTCCTACTCCTCAACTCAAACCTAGAACCTCGTGACCGATGTCCTTGCCTCCTGAAGATTTCTTGACGACGAGATCGACAGTCAACTAATTTTTATATTCAGATACAAACCGCCTATATTCCATGTTTATACACCGTGTTATAATAATAATTAGTTATAGTAGTAGTAGTAGTATCATGGATAATTATATTGTCTATGTAGGATACTTGAAGAGAGTAGTACTTGTAACTACACAAAGGATGTAGCTCGAATTGGCTCGTTTTGGCTAGACTCGACTGGAAACTCGATCCGAATTGAGTCGAGTTGGGGGAAATTTTTCGAGCAGAGTTCTCGAGTCGAGCTCAAAGATGTCTGCTTCGAGTCGAGTCGAGTTTTAAAGAAAACTCGCTCGAACTCGCTTGTGCCCATCCCTATTGTATACATGACGGGCATATAGAGTTCTTTCGAGGGTGATAGAATCATAAACATAATATATTAAAAAAATGCTTAGTTTCACGGCTTTCTTCCCAGGGGGGACGAAGGGATGGTAGTTATCCAGCATTTCTTATAAGTACCTTTTTTGAAATATGTAAAACAGTAACGAGTGGACAACACAATATACACATATCTTCTTATTTTCAGTTTTAATTGCTGATTTCAATTGCAATTAACAATTAGAATTAACAATTACAAGTTTCAATTGTCAATTGCAATTAACAATTAAATGTTTCAATTGCACTCTTTGCGATTGACAATTAACAATTAAAAGTTTCAATTGCCTGGTGACCAATTAACAATTAACAATTGACTAAAAATTAATTGCAAATTTTATGATTGAATTCAATTGCAATTGAAATTAATTGTCAATTACAAATTGAAATCAATTGCAATTGAAATCAATTGCAATTGATTTTCAGAGCAATTACTTTCAATTGATTTCAATTGATTTTGCCCAACACTGCTATATATGCATATGGATATAGGCGTGTGTGAGACTATTTCTGACTGTTTCTGTCTCATGTTTAACCCAATGGTTACAAGTATTCAACATGCGGTCCCGTCCAATCGATCTTCTGCAAGATTCTTGTGAAGTTTAATAGTTCAGAAAGTAAGTAAGTAAGTAAAAAAAAAAAAAAAAAAAGATTGCTTTGAATACTGAACAGCAGATCACAACTCTGAGTTGAATTAAAGTCTGCTCCGCGACGAATAAAACAACATATTATTAGCTTCAAAAGAATTATAGATTAAACAAATATACGAATATATGCATTCAGAGGCGGCCTTTGTTATTGCGTAAGAGAAAATGTGGGGCAGGCGAGAATTTCCACGTGGCATTACGATTTAGATTTGACACATTCACTGCAATAAATTGTTTAGATTTTCGTTCCAATAAGTATATTTTCCTTGTAAGACAAATTCGAGTTAAATTGAATTGGAATTTACTTTTGTTGTATGGCACCTTCACACTGGAGAAACGCTGCACATATTTTTAAAATTTCCTGGAGTGTTTTCTGCTCTATCATTTTTTTAAAACTACAATGAACAGTGTAGAATACCAACACACCACTACATAGTTTATTTCTCTTCCTGAAGTCGCTGAACTTGTTTATTGGTTCCAGCAAAGATGGGTGTCACATCTAACATATCCAATCACTCTATGTAGTTTTTGCTTCAGTATTTCGATTATCGCATCATTAAAAAAAAAAAAGTCGCTTTTGCGTTCACCGGATTTGTCGATCACATTTTGTTTCCTTTCTAGGTGCCCGAAAGAACAATCTCCATGGTCTGGAGGATCTAAAAGGGGGTGTCCCGACAAAACGTACCAGCGACAAAACGTACCACTTGAATTTTCGCGACAAAACGTACCACTTTTGACGACCTGTCATAAATGACAACCTATCATGGATTAATTAAAGCATTTCTGATATTTATTCCACGACAAAACGTACCACTTATATAAATTGCAACCTGTCTTGGACTAATTAAAACATTTCGGATATTTAATCCGCGACAAAACGTACCCTTCAAGCTTTTTTTTTTCAGCGTGTTCACAGATTATTCTCCAGATCGAACAAACTTCTCTTAAAGGTTGGGTACGTGACAAACGTAACATTAAACACGTTTTTCAGCGAGTAAGAGAACACGAGTCTTCCAAAATACATTAGACCAATGTGGGTGCTTACATATCTAACAAAAGAGAACACAATGTTAAGAAACTAGTTCCTCATGAACAGGTAAAACAACGGCAGTATATGGTTGAGAAGAACAGACAGGTAATGTATCGAGTTGTCAAAGTGTAGAAACTCATTGGTAAAAGAGGGCTCATTTACAGAGGAAATGTAGCAGCATATAAACTGAAAGACACAGCTACAGATCATGGAAACTTTTTGGGCATTATTACTTTCTTAAGCAAATTTGATCTTCCGCTTAAAAGTAATTTAGATAAGGTCACCGAGAAGAGTCATATACGAGGAAGTAAGCAGGATAGTGGTCGCATAACTTTTACTAAACGCGGTGAATTATGTTTTGAATGCTATCAGCACACTTATCAGAGAAGATATTTCGAAAAAAGTCTCTCAAGCTTCAATATTTTCTGTTCTATTAGACACTACTTAAGATATAGTGGTTTCAGGCCAGTGCTCTGTTGTTTTACGGTATGTTGTTAAAATGGTTGTTAAACAAAGTATTGTTGTCATTGTAAAATGCATATCTACCACAGGCCAGTGTCTCTGCGGTTTACTGCTGGAAATTCTGCAGAAGTTGAACCTTGATATTAAGAAGTGTATTGGAAATTCAACCGATGGCTCAAGTAACATGCAAGGACAATATTCGGATTTTTTCAATTCACCTATGATCAGTTACTCGTGTGATTCAGTTGATTTCGAGTTTAACGGCCCTTTTAGCAGCGAGGCTATATGAAACGGGACATACTGATTTACGGGAAATTCGAAGCACATGAGCTCCCGCCGGGAATCGAACCCAGGTCTCCCACGACAAAAGCGCATACGCTAACCGCTTAACTACTAAGAAACTCAGTTACACGTGTGGTGTTACGCTCATATACTCAATCATGTCATATGTGATCTGACAAAAAATTGCATTGATTCTGTGTCATTGTTCTCCTGAATGACTGTGAGATATATTTCGAATGCAAAAGTGATAGATACAGTAGCATCGAAAACTAGTACACTAAAATATCTTCTAATTTTGTAATATAGTATACGTTCTCCTTGAACTTCATATAATATTTTGAACAATTCAGAATAATATACTGATGAAAGAATATCAGGTTTTAATTATCAATTGTTAAAGAAAACTGTGCAATTGATTTGTGACATTGAGATGCTGGTAACCCTTGTGGGAGAAAGCGCCCGCGCCCCTTTAATAATGCCTATCCGTCTCTGGTCCAAAGCCTGGAAATCAGCAAATATTCAAATATTGCATATGCAAGATTCTTATTGGTCTTGGTCTGGCGAAAATCTTGCAGGTATGGTCTTAGTCTTAGTCTTGGTCTTGCATCGGTACTTTTCTCACCACCAATCTGTTCATCTTTTAACCTTATTTTGGCCGATATATATATATATATATATATATATATATATATATATATATATATATATATATATATATATATATATATATATATATATATATACTTATATACCGTCCTATCAAGTGGTACGTTTTGTCGCCTGACATTATTTGATGGCTTATTGGAAGACTCTTCGCAAGTAGCCCTCCAGGCAAGTGGTACGTTTTGTCGCTTGTCATTATTTAGTGTTTTTTTTAGAAAATCCTTCACAGCAGCCCTCAGGGCAAGTGGTACGTTTTGTCGGTGGTACGTTTTGTCGCTAGTACGTTTTGTCGTGTATTCCTAAAAGGGAACACTGAAACGGAGGTTAATATTATCAGCATACAGGTGCTCTACAAAGTAGTCTCAAATATGATAGAAAGAACTTACGGAAAATATATATTATATATATATTACTTTGATATATCTTTACTTTGATGTACGCAACTTTTCGATCAGCCTCCGCAGTCAAATAAATAAAATAACTATATTCACTTGGAAGAGCGCGGGAATTTAAAATAGATTGGTAAAATTATTTCGTCACTTTGATGTTAACAAAATTGTATCCATATTGTGCATGTGGTTATTTATAAATTTGGTTACAGGACGAAGAAATCTTAGATTAGCATACGTTACCTTTACGTGCATATTAAGTTTCTTCATATGGAATTAATCGAATTGGAAATTAAATAATATATTTTTTTCTAATTATTAAGATATACTCATAAATATACTAAGTATTTCAAGTGTTACAGTATGACATGTTTCAAACGAGCAGGTTAATGCTCTCAAACATGTTTCTAACTGATAGGTCACACATCAAGTTTCGGTGGAAAAGAAAGAGATTTTGAAATTTATTATAGTAAAATATAATTAGTTACACCAAAAGCATTGAGAAATCAAATGGAGCAGAGAGTGCCAAGTTTTTATTTTCACAAGATTGAAACTATTGAAAAGGTACCGCTTGCGACCAGTCAAAAGTTCCGACTCACACTTTTGTTGTTAGACAACTAATTCCGTATTCACATGTACAAAATAGCTGAATGTATACAATTTGATAGCGAAAGCTGTCAAACTTTTGTTGAAACGTGAAAGGTATTCAACCTCTAGAAGAGCTATTTGGGCGTTAAGAGTCGGATAACACACTGCATAATATTAACATATCTATAGTAAAACAACAAAATGAAAAGAGAAGAGTAACACCATGAAAATTTGCTTTATGTTGACAATGAAGAGTATTAACCCTCCTCTATTTGCATATCACACAAGAGCTTCTTCCGTTTGCTTTGAGTTGCAAAATTACCTTTATGTTTAGCACAACATGCAATTTTCTTTTAAGCTCAACAGATACTTAATTAGTGGGTGTGAACTTGTCACGGCTTACTAATAGCCAACAAAAGTGATATAGCACACAGTGTGGGAGGAATAAGACGGAGTCATTTCACTGTTTTGACAATACGAGTATTTTTAAAAATACATGTACAAGGGTGCAAAAAAGGTTCAATATACTGTGTAGTAGTTCTTCATGTTGGTATATCATAAGTATTGCACTGGGAAAGAAGGAAAACCTTTATACAGGTTGGAAGTCAGTAAAACAACCAGTGTGAATGCCAGCTGGTCATTAGGCTTATGGGTGAAGAAACTTTCATGCGCAGAAAAACAAAAATAAAGGGAAAAGACTATTCAACTTCCATGTGCATTGCTTCTAGTACTCTGACACTATCATGTATATGACAGTTGTTTGTTTGTTTGTTTGTGTTGCTCTTCCACATCAGTAAAAAAGGTAGCTGGCACATAGAATTTCTAGCACTCTTATGCTGTTCTTTAAAATTTTATTTGAAATCTTTCTGCATACTTTAGGTTAGATGCGGTCATAGGGTACAAGTACCTGGCTGAAAGAAGAAACTGTAAACAAAAATGCAAAATTTCATTTCAAAAACATATGAAGAAGTGTTATAAGTGGTATCATTTTTGTTTATGGAAACTCAAGTATATATTGCATATATATAGTCATCAAGACAATAGTTAACTTATACTTGCTAGTAAGTAGGAAAGTGTGTAGGAGTGAAGTCAAAGTCCGGTGTAAGTAATAGAAAATCTTGGAGCATAAAGCCAACTTCCATTCTTCATATACTTTGATCACATAAAACATTCTAGTCTATCTATACCGCTCAATCTTCGTTTCACAAAAAACTGCTCCGCGTAAATAACCCTATGCCTTTGTCCTGATAGTAAGATGAATTTATGGTTGGAGACCGATCTTGGGCCGCCAATGGTCCGATATAAAACGCTTTCAAATTCTCGTGAGAAAGTCACTAATTTTCGGATTGTCAATAACCAGTGCTTAAAGTAGCTGAAAATAGCTCGATTTATGTAAAAATATATTGTTTTGACTTCTAAATGACTGAACACTGAAAATATCTGAAAAAGGTGCAACTTACCAGATTAATATGGCGTTTCATAGCTGGGTGGAGACGTTGCGAATCACACGCTTTTTTGGGTGTTCAACATAAAGAAGACCCATGGTTGAAATAAGGTCCACAATGACTTATCAGACCATATTACACGTTTCCATTCTTCACCAGTCCATGTTCCATGTTCGTGGCGCCATTGACATCGTGCTAAAATGTTATTTTCCCTTATCAGCGGTTTTGCCAGTGCAACCTGACAACGTATGTCCATGTCTTGTAACTTGCGACGGAAAGGCTGTATGAGAGGTGCAGCTTGAATTCCTCCTTCACTTGGACCGCAGTCGCACAATGGTTCTGACAGATAATCTGCTTTAACGCTCCGCGGGATCTGTTACTAAGAATTTTCTTCCAAATACTGCTCCTCTTCGCAGGTGTGGTTTCGTCGTGAGTTTTGTAGGCCATAATCTCCTTGGAGACTGTCCGTCGGGACATACGCTAGTACCGCTTGCGTGAGTATCAACAATTTGGTCTCTTTGTAAATCAGAATGCTCGCCCATTTTATACTACTGTCACCATTTACTCAATTCATTGCACACTGCCGTTCTACTGCTATTCACGTAGTACGAAGTTTGCCCTAACAGACCAATACCAACAGGCGTGGCTATTGGCTGTCTTCTTCATCAAACATCAAACTAATTAAAACAACACTTCTGTTTGAAGTATCATTAAAAAATATGCCTTAAGTTGTAGACGTGGTTAAGACATAATATCAGATTCTAAGTCAACAGACATCTATAAATGACATAATACCCCCCTCCGACAAATTAGTATGACGCCTACCCAATATCTGTACCACTATCCTTTTTAGGACCCAGTCCACCCCTATCTTCAACGCATATTTTTCACTAACAGAGTTTTCGTATTACCTTAAATCAAATTATGAATTGAAGGGAAGAATTATATCATTTTCTAAGGTAACATTAAAGAAAGTTAACATTGAAAAAGAAATGAAACATGATAAACCCTGTGAATTCTTTCTGATAATACTGTATAAGTTTTATGTATTGAATAATTTATGTTCGAGGCAGTAATATATCGTGAACAGTTAAGCTTCTTATATGCTGAAGATAATTTATTCAAATATTTAGTACAAATAGTAAGTGCTATTCAGTATTTATGTATCTTTTAGCTAATTTTTCTGCTATTAGTCTCAAGAAAATCAACTTCTGAAAGCCATAGTTTTTGTAGATCATTGTCTGTATCTTCGCTATAGTTAATGATATTTGTATCCAGTGGCGGCGGTTGGACGTTAAAAGTGGGGGGGGGGGCAACATTGTATATCAATGTTAGATTTCCTGATTGTTTCTAAAAATGTTTGATGAAAGGTAGGATAACTAATAGGATACTATCTTTTTTCACTTATAATGCCGTATATCGTATTTCTATTTTATTAAGTAAATTCGTAAGAGCAATACAGGTAGGTACTTAGCCCTTTATACTCTTAAACAACGAAAGTGTAAGAAGATATTTGAGTTCTTGCTCATGAACATCTTAAAATTCTATCTGGAAAATTGTGTGATCAGATTATTTAATAAATTTGCAAAACAAATAAATAGAAGGGATAATATTGATCATAGTAATGAGTAATGACGCTTGTTTTGCAGAAGTTATATTGGATATGGGAATTAATGAACAACTTATACTTTTAATCCCACACATGCCATTAAATGAATGTTTTTACTCTTAGAAAATGAAATACAGTAAGTAGTGTAAGCATATGCTATGACATCTAAGAAAATATGCAATTGCAATATTAATGTCTTTGAATTGCAATTAAAACGCAGTTCCTGTAGCTTTCTTAACTCCACGGGAAGACAAATATCCAACACGTACTCACGCAACGGCAAATATCATATGACAGCATTTTTTCCCTATGAAACAGTAATACATACAAAACCTTTACCAGGGTGTCCACATTCTGGAAAATAAGTGAAAGTCAGGGAAAGGTCAGGGAAGTAAAAATGTATCAGGTGAAGTCAGGGAAATGGCAGATTGGTCAGGGAAAGTCAGGGAAAGTCAGGGAAAAATCGATTTAGGTTCATTGTTCAATTACTGGATTTATGAAATAGAGTTGATTTCTTTACTGTTACTGGATGCAAAATTATGATGAATATTAGTGTTCTCAATGATGATATTGAGGGAGTCAGTTTTCTCTGATATAGCTGTTAAAACTAATTTTCTGCGAAAAACACATCTAACTGCATCCTGGAATATTTGCTCAAAAGGGTAGACGTTGTTCTAGAAGAATTGCATGGTGCCAAGAGGATATCTGGACAAGTGGCTGAGAACGCGAAGAAATAGTATCTCCAGCTCACAGTGAAAGCTCAGACTGAAGAATTTAAGAAACTCTCGAATGAATTCATAGCCAATGATAGAGATGGTATTGGACTGGATGAGTTTTTTACTTAGTCTTAGGAAATGGGAAGAACTTATGGTCAGTTATGGTCAGTTATGAAATTGTGTTTTATCTTCTTTCACGGAAACGCATTTTTTGAAAGTGGTTTCACAATAAATAAAATTCTCATTGTTGACAATTTACAAGAAGAATCTCTGGTGGTTCAACGGATCATATATGATTCTGTGATGAGAATATGTGGATCATCAGGATTAATAATTACGAGAGGTATGATAAATTCAGTGAGAAGTTCAATGAGACAATATCAGGTGTATTTGGAAAAGAAAAGAGAAATAAATGCTGGGGACGAGAAGAGGAGAGAGAAACGGAAGATTCAGCAACAACTAAAGGAGCTGGAGGAAGAAGAGAAGAAAATTAAACTGCGGAGGCAACAAGAAGGATATTCAGATCAATGAGAAGAAAACTATGCGAGAAAGGATGAAAACAAATTTCTAAATGTGTAGCATTTAACAACTGCACCAGCAAAAGTATGTGTTACATAATGTGTGTGTGTGTTTTTTTTAATAATCAGTAAAATCATGTATGAACTGTTTATTACTATTGGCAATATTATAATGCTGTGTAATTGGTATTATAATGTGTAAGCATATAATTTGTATTTTTTTCATATCTTAAGTACTCTGTATACTACACACTTTCGTTTATAATTATACATTTTGTGTAATATGTAGGCCTAATCAAAATCGGCCTAATGCATATGTTCGTAAATTTACATTCCTTTGGAAAGAAAATTGCAAAAAGAAAGAAAAAGAAGCGGAAGAAAACAAGGCCAACTATGGGGAGTGTGAAGGCTGGGGTTTCTTCCTTTTTTCTATATTTTTAAGTTATTCAGGGGTCAGGGAAATCTGGAATTTTCGTCATGGAAAGTCATGGAAAAGTCAGAGATCTTTTCTCCAAATTGTGTGGACACCCTGTTTACATTTCCAAATGAAATTATATAAATTAGGGCGTCACTTCAAAAAAGTGGGGGGGCAACTGCCCCCTCTTGCCCCCCCTAATCGCCGCCCATGTTTGTATCAACATTATATATTTTTCTCATTCTGTCGAAAAGGGCACAGACATATTCGTCTTTTCTTCATTGATACTTGGTGGTAACAATTTTCCATCGCCAGTTTCCGTATTGGTTGCTATTTGATACAGATTTAGTTTAGTGAGATTTACTAGTTGTGGTTCTTCAAGTTCGTCGATTAAACTGTACAACAACGCTGTAAATGCAATATATGTTATTTTTAAGAAGATTGTGTAAGGAACGTATTCATGCGTAATGAATCGATAGCACATAAAAATGATTAGATAATTCAAATTTGAATGAATAGCAGTTTCTAACAAAGATAGCATAAATATATGTGCGATATGTTTAAAGAATTGTGAGAAGAATATTCTCTTTTGTTGTATTCATCCACATGTTTTTGTAATACTTCCTTTTCTACACCGATTTGAGATGAACTACTCACTGACAACTCTTCTTCAGTTAAATTTAGATGCATAAAACTGCGGCAGGCGGCAATATTGTGAATTAATTACAATGCAATTGACGTCAAATGTATTTCAGTGTCGTCAGAGGTACTGCTTTAACGTAAAAGTTCTTGCATGGGCATGGTTTTTCAAGAAAAAAAAGGGTAAGTTGAACCTAATCAAATTTGTGTGAGGACAGTCATTTTAAGTCGTTTCGCGTTCAATTGTAAAAAGTGTTTAACACGGTATCAAACATTAAGCCACCTAGATGAATGCTAACCTAATAGTCTAATATGAACATTTAGGGTTGCTGCACTCTGAAATGTCAAAATGCGGACATTTCTATCTCGCTAAGTCATTATATAAGCATTAACTTTCGACACAAGAATGCCAAGTTTTCTCTTTTAATTACAAATTTGCTTTCAAAAAATTATGAAAAACTTATTGAAATGTATGAAACATATGGGGATTATAAATAATACATAAACTATGCAACACTGCAGCGTGGATGAGAGAATCAAGGTAAATATTTCGTCAGTTGAAGTTGAGGTCTTGAAGCAGCAGGACGTGCGCTTGTACGCTCTCTAGTAAACGCAGTGTGGCTGTGAGAAGTGTTGGAAATTAAGACGGCAGGTGTTCAGACTAACGGGTCTATTGAAGACCAGAGGTCGTCAAACATAAAGATTGAAACTTTACGTGGCAAAAACTCACCAGAACTTCACAGTGCCTTACGCCAAGTTTGTAGTGAAACAATAGTGGACCGTAGTAGTTTCTGGATGAGTTACTCGTTTCCATAATGGTTGTGTGAGCATAACGGATGATGCAGGACCAGGAAGAACAAAATCATCAATCAATGAAAGAAGGGTGTAACTTGCGGGGTTTTGAAGTTTCTGTGTGACGTGTGAGAAACTTTCTGACATCGCAGGGATTCCATCTGCGTCAGTATACCGGATTCTGACAAGTGATTTATAGAAGAGAACAATTTCTGCCCGATGGATCTCCAACTTCTTATCTGCTGAACAGAAGCAGATATGTCTGAACAATGCAACGGTGCTGAAACAAAAATTCAAGGTTGAAGATGAGAACTTCGTACGTCGCATTATAGCTCTGATAAAATGTGGATCAGAGGCTTTGAGCCATAGTTGAAATCACAATCCAACGAGTGGAAAGCTCCAGCTTCTTCAAGATCAAAAAAGTGTCACCGATCTCAAAGGTTAAGCAAATGATGACTTTTCCTTACAATCACCAAGTCATTATCATAACGGACAGAGTTCCATGTGGAAGAAATGTCACAGCAACGTATTCATGTGAATTTCTGCTGCAACTGTGTAGAAAAATGCACAAAACTCGACCGCAGCTATTAAGGGTGGGTCCACTGATTCTTCATGACAACGCTCGCTCGCACACCGCTAATGCTGTGCGTTCAAAGCTGCTCAAATACTGTTAAGAAATGTTACTTCATGCTCCTAACAGTCCGGATATGAGTCCACCAGATTACAGCGTGTTCCTAAAGTTGAAACGTATACATATACTTCGGTTTCCATGTCTGGAAGAACTTTCTGCAGCCATTACCCGAACCATTTGACAGGTTCACTAAGATGGCGTCCTGATGGAATACAGAAGCTACTCGGACGTTGGGATTCTCTCATTGTCAAGTAGGGAGATTATGTTGAAAACTTGTAAAGAAATTTTATCCAAACAAACGTGTAAGTCACAAACAATTTAGTGTTATTTATGAAATGATCATCGTTAAGCAAGAGTACTTACACAGCCTTATTTTGACTTTGTTTCTTCATATTTCTATGTAGATCGTACCTTTTAAAGCAATTTCTCCTTTCAATACAAATAGTCAAATGTCTGAAATTGAATTAACAATATACTTGAACTTGGAAAACTCGGATAAAGCAGAGGATTTTGTAAATGTATGCGGACGGAAATATTTGCTCTAAAAGTGCAAACATGTCCGCATAAATGCTGACATATGGCAGCCATATGTAAAGTGAACATTAAACATTAAAGAATATTTGAAAAAAGCATTAACATTAATACGTTCACAGCGTAGGGGTTCTCTTCTCTATTGAAGTTCCATCTTTTGCATATTTCTTCTAGTATCGGACCCAATAACTTTATGTGGCAACTTTGCTGGCGTTTCCGTTTTCCTAATCAAATCAAAACAATCATATACAATAACAAAACAAAAAACGAATAATAAACAATGTGGACTGATATTTACTGCTCTTATGTTCTGGCAATCTTGTAAGGTAATGCAGAAAAGCACTCATGTTTCCGCTGGGGTATCGCATGTTATCATTAAAGATGTCGCTATATTTTTTGGTTAAAAATTCAGAGTATAAAACGCATGAACAACTTGTGTATCGTCATCATCATCATCATCATCACCACCATAGTTATTCTGCCATTATTGAGGGGGTCACTTGCAGTAAGCTTTAGTGTTCCACGATCTTCGGCTAACCTCTTCGTCTTAAAAGATGATTTTTCTGTTTTGATATCGTCTATGAATTAAAGCCTCCTTCGCCCTCCCTCTCTTTCCTACCACCATCCCTCTACAGTTCCTTCTTAGCCAATGTTCCGAACAGTTTCTCTTCCTCTTTCCAATAACATCTAAAACTGTTCTTTTCTCCCCCACCACTTCTAACACACTCTCATTGTTTTTCCGCTCGACCCAGCTAATTCTCTCCAATCTTCTCCACGCCCATATTTCGAAAGCGTCCAGTCAACTTTTATCCTTTTTGCGTAATGCCCATGTTTCTGCCCTATACAGCACAATACTCCACACGAAGGATTTTATGAGTCTTTTTCTCAATTCTTTATTCAAGGTCCCACAAAATAGTATTTTCTTCCTCCTAAAGGCATCTTTAATACTAAATTTCCTTCTTTTCATTCAGTGTACTGACTGCGTCATCATGTTGATTTCTACAAATTTGTACGGGTAACATTATAATATCTACAAATTTGTACGGATAACATTATAATAGTACTAGATGCCCTTTTTTTAAAATGGTGTATATGACATTATCTATCAGTTCATATTTTGATATTTCGACTTTTGACATTTCAGGAAGCAGCAAGAGTGCATGATTATAACGCTTGCCAAGCCGGCGATGTCCCATTGAACTGTCATATGAATATGTAGCTCCTGCGAATGTGTAAGTGTAAAATTTTGCATTTGTTGCGAAAAATGTGTATACTTTATTATACGATGTTTAGAAAGTTCCCGTTGAAAAAGAAAAACTTATTCCTTTAAAATAAAGGTTGGCTCAGTGGTAGAGCGTTCACCCCTGGTACATGGGGTCCTTGGTTCGATCCCAGTTCGCGACAGGTGAGCTTTGTGGTGGACAAACACCGTGTGCGTGAATTTTCTCGGGTTCTCCCGTTTCCTCCCACTTTCTGCATTCCACCATCTCATTCATTTCTCATAATCATCATCTCCTTTAGTCTAGCTGACATAACCTGGGAAGTAAAACTTAAAGATTTCATTTCATTTTTTTCCTTTAAAATTCACCGAATTTGTTACAATTTAATCCATGTTTATAATTAATATAAGTGAATGAAGTTGCTGTAGGGAGAAGTTTAGGTGGCATTCCTCTATAATACAAACTAAAGGAGGTAGATAATAAATGCAACTGGAGAATGACGAAATAATTGGACAAATCAGAAAGTTGGAGTAAATGGAGAAAATGCAAGAATATCCACGGACACTTTACTTACATTATAAGTTTACGTAAGCTAGGAACGAAAGCACAACCATAGCCTTTGCACCCGATATGGATACTTCACGATTGGGCTCCAGCATTTCCACGGCATTCAAAGGAAACTAATTTGAGTCCAGTGACACGTTAATAAAGAGAGTAAGCTATGGTTAAGTAAATTTGATTTAGTAAAACCCATATAGTACTTGTACACCTGTACTAATGGGGAATATTATATTTGCTTACGCAAAGACCCTGCTCCCAATTTCAAACATCACATATCACATATAAATAAGTAACAGTGTCATGTATATACTCTCAAAATAGGTTTGGTTTCTATGGCGTGATATTTTGTCAATGTTAAAACAAGAAATCCTAGTTGATTTCTGCCACTTCCGGTAATAGTAGAGAGATTAAAATGGAGATGGAATATATGGATGCTTAACTGACGGATTAGATGCGTTAGAATGGGGATGGACGCTTAATTGATTGCAGAAAATAGCTTTTACTGATAACCATAAAAAAGTGGCCACATCTGACGCACTTGAACAGAATTGTTTTTCCATGGCGACAAATGTCGCTTACACCATTCAAAATTACATAAAGATCAGTATTCACCTTACAATGTCATATTAATGTAATGATGTATCCATTATATGTATACTGGTATATATTGAATAGAATAAATGTAGAATATTTTGCGATACTTTCTTTAAGCCACAGTGATTTTTAACAAAAAGAAAATCCTCAAGATTTTATGAATTAAAATATGGTACAACATGATTTATAGCTTCTAACGTATAGTGATCAGAACTTTCTTGTAGCTAAAAGGTTTGCCTCATTGCCTTTGATATTAAAGAACATAGTTCGTTTCGTGGGACAGAACATGTTGCTTGTGTGCTATGTCTCGTATAGCCTTCATGCTGCAAAGAGAAACTGCATTCAAGCTTTAAACTGCATCCAAATCTTATATTATCAGGCTCCCTATTTTGACTATATGAAACTAAACGTATTTTCTTGAATCTAAACTATTGTAGCACATCGTTTGAAAACATAGACTACGACAAGCAATTTGTTTACTGTTATTGATTACTTTTCTTCTTATCTTTGTTGTATTCCACCCCCATCTCACCACAAGTTTTGAAGCAGGAATTAGGAACAATTCATCAATTGCAGAAGTATTTTTCCGCACAACTAATTTGTGGCCTGTAATCATTTTGCCGTAATTGCACGATTTTTCTTGCTAACGTTAGGAAAATTGCTTTTGCGATTTCCTAGGAACTTCCAACATGAAATACACACAAGTTTCCAGGAACATCTTTGAAATACGTACGTACTGCAGATGAAATTCTTCTTCTTCTTCGTTTTTTTAGTTGCCTGCAAACATCACGAAAATGTGAAGTGAAAGCACTGATCGCCTAAAGAGCATTAAGCATTAATTTCTCGGAAAAATGTATTGGTTCACGGTAAAGGAAACTACGGAGTTGCACCATTTCTTTATTTTTTTGTGAGTGTGTGGAAAATGGTGTGCATGCATGCACATGGATCAGTATATTTACATGTTCATGTATGTTGTTTGTGCGCACTGCTAAGATGATACATAATTAGTGCTGTTTAAAAAGTAAAATATAGCTTGCAACTTAAAAAGGTGTAATCAAATTTGTCTTAGAGTCAATTACAGGAACAAAATAATATCTACATCACCTACATATTCGCTTTACTTTCCACAATAATATGAAATTTGTTGATTATTGAAATTCATTTTCATGGAATTATTATTATTTGAGAAGAATAATGCTTAGAAATTTGCTATACTCATTGCAAGAACTTAGTTATTACTTTTAAAGGAAATAATGGTTACACAGTACGGTCCATAAGTTCCATGACTAGGACCATTAAAAAAAAAATAAGAAGGCTTGTATAGTATCTTTTAGTTTGTTTATTCAAAATAAGTTTCATTCGAAGCAATACGCTGCTGAGCACGTATCCAACGTTTCCTTGGCTTTGAAAAACTTTTCTGCGGGAATTCCATTCAGCTGGTCGGTCACAGCTTTTTAAATCTCCTTGATGGTATCGAATTTTTCACTCTTTAGTTGCAACTTCACCTTGGGGAAAAGAAAATAATCGGGCGGAGACAGTTCTAGAGAGTAAGGGAGATAATGCAAGGTTATGATTTGTTTCTGAGCCAGAAACTTGCGCACACTTTTCCTTTTCTCAAGTCTTTGGTTAAAATTTCCAAAACTATAGTTTTCAGTATAGAGAATGTATCTGCTATTAACCGATACGTCACTATTCGATTTTCTTTGACCATTTTTGATACGGGAGTGATGTCATCGGTTTTGGTTTTGGTTGTCCACTTCAAAGCCAACCTGGTAGAAGCTGGGATAGTACCAAGGACCCACACACCAATGAGCCATCGCGGCCTTTTTTTTTTAGCTTTAGTATAAACTTAGATGTTCTGTACAATTTGTAATTACTAACACTCAGGCCCGTATTTATATATTGTGCGCCCCTGTGCTCTAAATAATTTGCCGCCCCCAGAAAACGACCTATGTTAGAGTTGAATTCACAGTTTCTGGGGTCGCTAAGATGAATAGTAATAGTTTTAATACAATTCAACTTCAAGGTCATACTTCACTTCCCAGTGAAGGGGCAAGATTTTAAAAGTAATCGAAAACGACAAATAAGTTATTAGTGTCGAATTCCTAGTTTTTGAGGTCGCTGAGA
This sequence comes from Thermobia domestica, assembly GCF_964235325.1. Classification (NCBI taxonomy): domain Eukaryota; kingdom Metazoa; phylum Arthropoda; class Insecta; order Zygentoma; family Lepismatidae; genus Thermobia; species Thermobia domestica. The sequence goes on from NC_137455.1 coordinate 101,662,033, forward strand.
TTAACGGTATCAGGTTTCATGAAGTTCAAGTTCATTCTCATCCCTTGGGGTGGGGGTGGGAGAGGATGACATTTTAAAAATAATCAGATAAACTAGCTAATTAGTAAGTACTATAATTAGAGCATTTTAAACATGTATTTTCTCGCGCTTGCGTGAGACTCTGCGGGTTGCTAGTTTTGAATATTACTTTATTGTGAATCTTAAAAAGTAATTAAAAAATTTCCCGCCCCTAAATTCTGCCGGCCTGTGCTCGAGCACAGAATAACATTACCTAAATACGGGCCTGCTAACACTTGTGCTTAACATTTTGAAGATTCATGTTTAATGAATGACCCAGTTGTAGATGGTTGTGAAATTCCGTCTCGACAATATAATGCTAGACAATAAGCCCCAGCCAACTGTAGTTTCTTATGATTTTCCAAAGTAAGATAGACGCTATCATCGAAAACAACAGTAGGCTAGTGTTATACGCTAGTATTATATCGTCAATAAGCTGGTGTATCATACCAGTTCGACCCAGGCCCGTAGCCAGAACATGAAAACAGAGCGACAGGAGCTCATGTGGTTCGGATTCCTCGTTAACCAGTAGGTTCACGTCTCATATAGCCTCACTGTTGAACGGAACGTTAAATTCAATATCAACTCAATGAAAACAGGGGGTCAATATGACTTTTGGGGGAGGGAGGGTTGACACGAGTTTACCTCACTCATATATACCTACTAATAAACGATTGAAAATGTCACAGGGGTTGAAGCTTGTGGCAGAGGAAACTCAGATCCCCCATCAGCTACGGTCTTGGTTCCATCTGATGCCTTTCAGAAAAATTGCAAGCTTTATAAGGTTTCTTACAAGTTGTTAAACGCTCTGAAATAGAAACATTAGAAGAACAGTAAGTCATTTGAAATGTATTACTATTATTACCTTTAATTTGTCTCAATTTATATGATACATACAATAAAAATGTACATTAGTATTACAAGGGTAGTACTGCGACACACATTCCCTAAAAACTCTTGCGCAGTTGGGACCACACTGTTATTGCGGATTGCTACTATGCAAGGCCGGCCAAATCACATTAATAGTTTTGTTACGGATTGTGAGTATAGGCATTTGGTATTGATGCAGTCATGTTGAGTAATATGCTTGTCCGTTGTTGGCACAAAACACTGCATATTTACGGTAAAATAAAGTATTAAAAAAAATTCAACACTTAGGGATCCCAACTGTCCCGGTTTGGGCGGGATTAACCAGGAATTTCACGTCTTGTGCCAGAGAATTTTCTTTTTTCGCTCACTGGGACGGTTAAAATTAAGAAATTCAATGTTCCGTCTCTTGAATGATGAATACACTCACGTTAGTTACAAAAATAAATAAGTAAATAAATTAAGTGCAAGTTTGTAAACATCAAAGTTACAATGTTCATTGCAATCGCAGCAAAAATACCGATTTAAAAATTCACCTGAGATAAAGACGATCAATCTTTCCAGTAGCAGTCAATGTAATTAAGGAAAACAATTGATGTTCCTGTCTTTTCCATGCATGTTCATAGAGTTTATTTTCTTCTTTGCACTGAAGATCCTTCAAAAACAAAATATTCTAAAGAATATTTGACTTCATTTGATATTTTCAAGAGGACCAAAATTTTGGTAATATGTTCTATCTTAGTAAGTACGACCCTGAACATTTTTTTAAAATGTAATATGCCATAACTGAAAATATATATATATATATATATATATATATATATATATATATATATATATATATATATATATATATATATATATTGGTATTTATGATGATGGTAATAACATTTTTGTGAAATTAAATTTTTCATAAAAGTAGTATGTATCTTATGCAGAACCGGATTTAGGTCTGATGACGCCCTAAACTATTGAAGGTAATGGGGCCCTTTATATGTCAAGTAGGCCCCTTATGTATATACCTTTTAGAAAATACTACACTTACTAATGGTACACTTATGGTGGGCTAGTTATCTACACCTCTGTCATATATTGTATTACTTGTCATGTTTTTCAGCGCTCTGCTCTTGTGGTATTTAACTAAGCTTAACCCCTCCAATGGTATAGATGTAAGCAAAGTGGGGGTTAAATCTGTGAAAGACAAACTTGCAATAAGTGCCTACGGATTACCGTAGATTTCGAACAATACCAAATGCTACAACCATTTGCGTTCTACGCTTTATGACACTAAATCGGAAATTATTATTTTAAGAGGCAATTCGTAGCGCCTGAGATTTTCAACTAACAAATTCCACCAAAATAAAAATAATTATATACTATATATGAAATATAAATTTTCAAATTGATAGAACCATCTGCTAAAGTGAACGTGAACCCATTTACAAAGATTTGTACAGAATATCTATAAATAACGTGCGATTTTTATGAGAGATAGGCGCAAAGTATTGCAGAAAGTACAGTGTTCCTTTTAACAGTGAGTGGGAATTATTTTATGCAGTAATTGCCATCATTAGCAATTTTTAATGTAGGCAAAGTAGGCTTACTTCCTTCACAACCAAACACTTGCCTTGCCGAGGTGCCACAGAACACTTGTACGTTACATAATTTTGGCAAAATTTCCAACAACTCATAAAAATATAGTTCAATAAATAAGCAAACCTCAATAGTTTGACAATTCTCTAGGTAATAATCTTTAATAGCCCTTTGACAGTGTAGATACAATGCATATGCCTATTCCCCCAATGTTATTACAAGTACTCAACCACATTGTATTATTGACTGTTACAAGGTAAAAGAAGAAAGAGATTGACTTACGTATGACATATTATGAAATTCCAAAGAACGTTGATTTTTCGCACAATTTTTCCTAGGAGCACAGATAATCAACAATAAAACAGACATAGGTTATTATGAAGCCTTACGTTAATAACACTTCTTTATCCTCTTCCAATATGGCGGATCGATAAGCTCGAAATCATCAAAGATCTCGTATCAGGGAATCTGTAGTAGTTTATATTATCTCAGTGGTGGCAGGCTGGGCCCTTCTTCTTAAACAGAATCAATCAGTTTATGTCAGTGTACCTTTCCTACCAGAACTTTGTCCTTTCAATCAAAATAGTATGTATTTTTTGTTATATTAATTAGTTATTTTAAAATGCTAAGTTCTTCCTCACCGTTAGCGTTTTTAAAAGCACCGGTATAAGTAAAGTTTTATTTTGGTTATATCAATGAAAAATTATGTCCGGGAAAAAAATCTCATAGGTGCAACGTGAGTCCTAAAACCCCCCTGAGTACCCCTGCAATTGAGACTGTCTGTTATTTTCTTGTTAACATATACAAAATTGTTCGCATATTTCCAAGGATTGCTATCAGTTAGATATTATTACCTCCGTGGACGTTGGCAAAAACTTTCGCAGGTCGTTTGATATTTTTTTTAAATGCTGAACGTATCGCCAAACAAAACTATTATTATTATTATTATTATTATTATTATTATTATTATTATTATTATTATTATTATTATTATTATTATTATTATTTGAATATTAGCGATCAGTGAAGGGGGAGGGGTTTCGAATACGCAGGAGAGCTGTGAATGAAGAAAAGGGGCGATATTCCTTAAATAACGCAGAGCAGATTTAGTTCTGGCATTTAAAAAAAATACTTTCCGAAAATTATAAAATAACACAAAAAGTACTAGAAAAAGAAAGAAAGAAAAGAATATACGATAATTATCCTTTCTAAGGAGAAAATATCAATGAACTAATGAACATCACACAAAGATCATTGCATTAGATTTTTTAGAAATTTGATTTTCAGGTAATTCCATCATGTAACTCTATACTCTTCAAAGATTATTGCATTTTAAATTTATATTATATAACATTCATGAGGTAGTAAAAATGCTAGTCAGACTCCTTTTCCGCGTCATTTTTGTTTTTTCATGTTCTCAAAATATTATTTGATTTTTTTAAAAAAAATATATATATATAAGAAAAAAAGATCTCCCTACCATGAGAACTGTTCTTGGAAAAGAGATCAAATTCTTGAAACAAGTCATACTCTTTGTGTACTTAATAATTACAAAGTAGTAGTTGCTCGAGATCAAGTCAGCACCTCACATGTTTTGTTAAAAAGGTGAGGTAAGGGGAAGATTGCAGCCAAGACACGATTGACAGCAGGGATCTTAAAAGTAGATAAAATAAAAGAAATATAGAATCTTCTTGAAAGGTTAACGATATATATATATATCAGTGATAAAAGAAGAAAGCGAAAAGCGAAAATTCATCATAGTTCTCGTGTTTAACAAAAATGGCTCCGGGAGTTTTCCAATCGCACTGATGAGAGAAGAGACATGATTCGTGACTAACCGATCAGCGACGGACTCCCTCACGTGACAATTTGATCTTGATCCGGCCAACTTACTTTCAGAGGACTATTAATTGCCATCTCAGTTTCACCTGAAACAAGACATTTCCTAGTAAACCTTGAACAAAAGTTAAAAATGGAATTTGCAGAAATAAATAATGGAACATCTATTCCTTTCTTCTGATTTTTTTTGGAAACTGATTGTTTTGTACCTCTCAAAACTGACATCTGAATATTCATATAGGTACTTATAGATACTTAATCTAATCTTTATGTAAGTGTTAATTTGATGCACCATTATATATTTGGAAGAAAAGGGACAAAATTACTATGCAGATACTAAAAACAATCTCTCACGCACAGTCCCACCTTAAGGCAAAGTAGATAGAATTTGATTATTTTCAGCAAGATTTATTGTCATGAAGTGCTAAATCGACAATAATCCTTGTATTCTGCGATGTATTATACTGTATGACTTACATAGTTTGTTTTAAAAAGTAGCGTAATTACTTATAATGATTAGAAAGATTTATATAATGTTCCAAATTTACAATAATTTAAAAGAAAAATTCTGCGTCAGTAAGTTCCAAACAGTACACAAAGTTCTTAACTAAATTATTTGAAACTTACACATATGAGTACTATTTTATGTATAACTTAGGAATCAAAGATTTGCACACCATAATATTTAACAACCTTGAATAGCAGGTTGTTTACCACCATACCAAGTTTGACCCAGGTCTATTGCTCCAGTACAATATACTGTAATGAAACCATAAACTAAGAATTTAAAAAATTATTTTTTCATAAAAATTATAATGGCAATTTGGTAGGTGAAGATGGAACTAAGTTTTTTGTAATATTTTAACTTTTGGATACATGCATCACATTATTTTTAAAACTCACAAGGACAGTACTTGTAATCAAGAAATCGTTGGAAGCAGAAGCAAAATAGTCAAGAATCACCTGTAGTCAAATAACATTGCTTGTTAGTAGTAATTAACAATTCGAATAAAATCATAAAAAAGATGAAAGCAAACCTCAGGGTAAATTAAAATTCAAAAATACTTATTTTTACATCATTAGATAACAACAATATTTTGTCAGGAAATGTAATTAGGACTTTCCTAAGATTTTGTTGGCTTTTGGCAAAGTTAAAAGGAAAAATAATTAAGGCAAACAAGGACAATAGTCCATATAAAATGACCAAGTTTGCAAGTAAAAATTCATTCGAATTCTGCATTCTGCATTCTGGGTCCTGTATCCAAAATCGCAATGGAATGGTCTATACGAAATTACAAATGCCGCAAGAAAGACCATTATCCGGTCAAGACCAAGCAAAATATACAATGAGGTAAAGTATGACTACAGAGAACTTTAACTGTCTATTTTGCATGTGACATGAAATTAGGAGGTCTCCGAAAGTGACAGGCAGATTTGAATGTTTAAATATTTAGCTTATTACCGTTTGGTTAAGCATTAAGTAAAATTATAATGATCTGTTATACAATTAATCTGACATACTAATCTGATAATCTGTATTCAGTACTCTTGGATGTTCACTGTTAAATAATGTATTTTGTTACAAAAATTTCCACTATACTACCATTGTAAGTCAGTTGTTTCATTAATAAAATATTGTCATTTGTGACAATAAGAGATTGCAACCATTAGTTTAATTGCACTCTTAATTTGATTTAAGAATTCACTGTTCCTTTAGTCATTGACATGATATGACAATTTATTTTGAATTTTTATTTCTTTAATATTTTAATTTTTTGACTTACGGTACAATGATTTTATTCGAATTGTTAATTACTACTAACAAGCAATGCTATTTGACTACAGGTGATTCTTGACTATTTTGCTTCTGCTTCCAACGATTTCTTGATTACAAGTACTGTCCTTGTGAGTTTTAAAAATAATGTGATGCATGTATCCAAAAGTTAAAATATTACAAAAAACTTAGTTCCATCTTCACCTACCAAATTGCCATTATAATTTTTATGAAAAAACTAGCAGCGTTCACCCCGCTTCGCTGCGGTCACCCCGGAACGCAATAAACTTTGTTACTTAGATAATTTTTACTTTTTCGCTTTCAAATTGCAGTAAATGTTAACATTATAGCGCCTGTCATTTATGTTAACCCGCCGAGTGACACGGTCATGCGGGTTGCATATAAATACGTTTATTTTTATACCTATGATGAACTAACAAAGGATTTGTACGTTATGGACACTTGAATGGTCAATTATCTCAAGACACTGGTAATTAAAAATTAAAGTGATATGATAAAAACCATCTAGGGTCCAAATCCTAATAACCCCCCAAAAATGAAAGAAATTGGTTCAGCCGTATTAGCGTGATGAGCTAACAAAGGATTTGTGCGTTCTCTTTTATATAATAGATGATTTTTTAAATTCTTAGTTTATGGTTTCATTACAATACAGTATAGTGTCCTTGTGATTGATATTTAGGGAAAAATCAAGTTAAAGGTAACAAGAGAAGTAAATCAAAGATAAAAACCGGTGCATTCAGGGAAAAGACTAGAACTACTATATATATATATATATATATATATATATATATAGTATATCGAATATATCGAATATATAAGAGTATATCGAATACAACTAACATGAGATGCAAGATGATACCCTGAAAGGTAATAATCTAGAATTGTTTCTAGAAGCATTCAGTGCACTAAATATACAGAAAAATGGATTTCATATTTGTTGAAAGTTGCACAAATAACGTAATTAATTTTTCCGTAAGTAATAGTAAGGAATTTTACAGGTTGTTGAATGTGAATAGTTGGAATACATGAATGAATATTTTATATATTGGCAGTCACATTGAATGAATATAAAATATGATTTTAGTCTAGTAGTACGTCAAGGATAGGATGAGTATGCCTAGATTTCGGCTTCATGTTTACATAATTTTATGATTTTAACTATTTTATTGATCTATATTTTTATCCTTACATCCTAGTTCTCATGTCCAAGTGGTTACAAAATACTTGTACACTTTCAATATTTCACTTTTATATTAGAAAATTTTACAGCATTCATTTCCAGAAATGTTTTATATTGCTTTTACTCTTGAATGTTCTTCATTTATATATATAAAGCAGATGAAGTTTGATCAAGTTACAATGTGCATAACAAAATTCAAGTGTTGGATTGATACAAAGTTTCTAATCGTTGTTTTGTTTTACTCATGACTTTAAAAATGTATAGTTTCTATAAAAGAAAATAAAGTAAAACATTCTCTAGCGCTGTTTACGATTCCCAGCTCTCTACTACTGTCGATTTCATGCCTGGAAAAATCCAGTAAGATTGATTGTTGAAAAATTTGTCAAGCATATAATAATAAAAAGCAGAGACTTACTTAATGGTTTCAACCTCCAACACTTCCTGTGTACAGTTGTGGTTAAAGCATGATGTCTTGTGTAGTTTACAATTTTTATACATTTCGATTGTTAATTGGTCTAAATGATGATTCAAATTTTTTTCGACCCCCTAACATTTCAATATTTCCCTTCATCAGTGGCCACTACTAGATTTATTCAAATATTTTATCTTTGGATGTGCACAAAGAGAAATCAGAGACAAATTCATGGATTCCATGAAAGTATTAACCAACTAAAATTAGATTTAAATACAAAAGCTTGATGAAACTTGTGTATGGGTGGGTGTTTATCATTAAGTTCCAGATGTCTTCTGTATAATCTGACAATGCTTTCTTTTCTTCATCCATTTATTCTTACCACTGAATACATTCACAATAATAACGAAAAATGTTTACAACAATTGAGATTTAATACTAGGAAAACTAATTTACGAACTCGACAAATGTTCTATCCAAAAAATCAAATTCAATTGTACATCAAAACTCACTAGTAGTGAGAATTACAAAGGACCACAATGTTTTAACTAGATATGGTAAAAATATAATTAGATTTCTCTATGTCACATAATATATTTCTATCTCAATTAAATATATATATATATATATATATATATATATATATATATATATATATATATATATATATATATATATATATATATATATATATATATATATATATATATATATATAGTAAAATAGTTCTACAGAATAGTTCTACAGACTATGTATCTTGTTTCTTGTCTATTCTTGTATGTATCAATTCTGTATATTGAATACAAGATGTCTCAAAATTCCCCTGACTAGTGATGAGCAAATGCAAGACCAAGACCAAGACCCGGGTGGTCTTGGTCTTGGTCTTGCATCGGAACTCTTGGTCTTGGTCTTGCACACCCAGTCTTGGTCTTGGTCTTGGTCTTGCTTGCAAGAGTCTTGCAAGTCTTGCTTTTAAGAAAACTTATGCTTTTCATAGGGAAATTTTACTCTGGATATAAGGGATAATAAATTCTACAGTGCGCCAATAGTAACGGAAATACAATGTATGTTTCTAAATGTAATACACAGTTTATCTTCGTGTAAGAATGATGATAGTGTATAACATAGGCAATGACCTTTTTTTTTCAGTGGATGCCCACGCTTCACTACTTATAAGATAAAGCAGAACGTTCCGTAATCTTTTTCTGCTTTTTAACAGATACAATACTTCACTGGTTCCCAAACTGGGGAGGCTACTCCTGAGACGCATGAAAAAAATCAAGACGGCACACATTACTGAAATACCATGAATTGCAAAATTATTTTTACACTCTAAAGGCGTCAGATTTTTTTCTTTTCAACCACGATTAGCTAATCTTTGTATTGAACAAACTTCCAATTAAATATTGAGATTTTGTTTTACTCATTGTACTCTATGGGGCAGAAATATGTACTCTATGGGGCAGAAACATGGGCATTACACAAAAACGATGAAAAAATTGCTGGCTTTCGAAACGTGAGCATGGAGAAAAAAGGAGAGAATTAGCTGGGTTGAACGGAAAACGAACGAGGTGTTAGAAATAGTAGCAGTAGGGGAGAAAACAAGAACCGTACATCGAAGCTTCTTAGTTGCAGCAAGTGACCTGCCAATAATGACAGAATGATGATTATGATGATATGTTTAGCAATATTAGCCAAAAAGAGAGGGGAAAAAATTAAAATAATATTGATTATAATAAAACCAGGTTTAAAGAAATCTGCAATATTTCGAGTTTGCTGCTGCTTTAATGGAAATAGTTCCTGCGCTTCGTTGTTATGCATTGATAAAAGATGTTTTTATCAGTCCTGAAGTGTTTCTGTTTTTCATTTTTATTGCCCCTTTATTCTTCTCCTCCTCCTTCTTCTTCTTTTTTTGCATAGTTTGCATAACCCCACTTCCTGTAACAACTTCGAAGTACACATGAGATCTACTTTTTGCTCTCGCCACTTACGTTTTTCATTTTGCAAATTTCTTCTTACTGGACGTTTGTGGCGTTTGGTCAGCAGACTGTTTGAAGCAAAGCAACTGAAGGTTGAAAAACAAATTCCTATTTTGCTATATTTATACCAGGACTAGCCGACAAACTTTACCAGCTCGAAGGTCAAAGGTTTAAGTTTACTCCAGATAAGACACACCTGTAGAATAGTGTCTGATTTCCCGATAAGTAATGTTCATTGTTTAAAAACGCAGGAATGCATCGTAATTCAGCACCAATGACACATTTCTTTGTGTACAACAAGCTTTAATTAGAATGACATCTGTGTGGCTTGAAAACGAGTAATAACTACAGAAAACGCGAACAACCGATTCACAAAACGACATACTGTAGCTATATACTACAAGGGCAGATCGACTCACACAGGTTGCATAAACTACTGGAAACACATTCACTCCAGCGGCATTTTTATTGAAGCCAAGAACTTCAAGTGAAAGATGTAATAATTTTTCCTTTTTTTTTTTTTTACATTTTATAAAATAATTCAAGTAGTACCGGTATTTGTGCAGGATTCTTGCGCAAGAGGCTTGGTCTTGCAGGTATGGTCTTGGTCTTGGTCTTGGTCTTGCACCCCTTGGTCTTGGTCTTGATCTTGCATGCAAAACTCTTGTGCTCATCACTACCCTTGACGTAGGGTAGCTCTGTTATTATCAGAATTACAACAAAATGTGAGAGGAGAAACCGTCTCCAAATATGATGTTTTCAATTTAAAGTGAAGTAATTTTTTTAAAAAATATCGGACGGGCCGTTTGGGCTGTACACTCTTTACGCGTCCAATGTTAAATGAAAATGCAACGTTGCCTTTTACTTGGCCCACAATATAAAGTAAATAGGGGCATGTTTGAAATGGGGGTTGGTCATCGACACGTTAGCGTAAAAGACAATAACTTCATCCACTTATGTTGTGGGTTCAAGTAAATGGCAACGTTGCATTTTCATTTAACATTGGGCGCGTAAAGAGTGTACAGCCCAAACGACTCGTCTGATTTAAAAAAAAATCTCCACTTTAGATTGAAAACATCATATTTGGAGACGTTTTCTCCTCTTACAGTTTGTTGTAACTCTGATAATAACAGAGTTACTCTATGTCAAGGGACTTTGAAACACCCTGTATATAAGGCTATACTTCAGTTGTATATATATGTATGTGCATATGTATATGAATGTACGATAGGCGATATATGTATATACGTATTTATGTACATCTATTAGGTAGTATGTATGTATATAAGTACATGTGAATGTATGTGTGTGTGTGAACATATGACTTGCTGCATTTCTCTTTATTGATTGATTGTATGTATTATAATTGTTTCTCTTGCTCTTTTCATTTTTGTAATAATTATATATATATATATATATATATATATATATATATATATATATATATATATATATATATATATATATATATATATATATATATATATATATATATATATATATATATATATATATATATATATATTTGTCTGGAAAATTATTCCTTTTTACAAACAAAATAGAAATATAATGTAAGTTAATTAAAGAAAAGAAATCAGTAATATTAAAAAAAATAAACTGGAAATACAGTGAATACTTATGAATAAAGGACACAGATGAAACATGATTATTTGTTCATAAATGACAGAAAAGAGTAAATACGTGTATTTGATCAAGAGACCTTTACAATACAAGAAAGAGACATTAAATAATATTCCGGGGGTAAAATTCCTAATCCCTGAAATTTTCTTCCAGGAAGATCCCCTGGAGTTACCTGAAATTAAACACACTTAATTTCTTAGTTTTATGAAGTTAATAAAAGTCTTTTTCTCTTCTGAAAATAATTCTCAATGAATAAGATGAAAATTCAAATTTTCAGAGCCTAAGATACAGAGAACATTAGCAAAATTTACTGTATATTTACATAGTTCTCACGAGGAATAATACAAAACTTATCTATTTCAAAGATAATCATATCTAAAATGTGTATAGGCTATATAGTTTTGCGCGATTGAAGATAATTGCGGCGATCAGAGCACAAGTGATTCAAGATTAGTTACCAAAATTGTGAGAAAAAGAGTCATAAAGTTTGTATGACATACAATGGTGCATCCTCGGGAGTGACCCACTAAATCCAGATCCCCCCAAACTTCATGACTTAACAAATATTTCTACACTTTCTTATAAAAACAATGGTTGCTGTAGGAGAAAAATAGCTAATGTAGCTTAAAAGATTGATCTTACTGCATCTGTACTCTTTCTGTTCTTATAGTATACCTAGGTAAAAACTATTTAGTTTATTATTTTTGCTGAGAATATAGGTAGCAGTACTATCAAGTATAGAATAATACCAGTTCAATACTACCTAGACATTGAGACTACTAGTGGTGGACCTCTCAAACTTCGGACACCCCGCAACACAAATATACTTAAGTACATGGAAAAGTTAGCACTGTCTTCTACATTATAAGAGTTACTTACAATATCTAGACATGAATTTTTTAAACTCTAAAAGGAGCTTCAAATGGAAACCTTAAAGATGAAATATAACGACCAAAACGACCAAAAATTGGACTTGATTTCCTTGTACATTGAAGTCGCCAATTTAGTGTTGATCTCTCTAAATAAGGAAAACACTAAAGAGAAATTAAATGAAAAGATCATTGTGTTACAAGGGTTTTTGATTTCACTGAAGATTTTTTCCGTAAAAAGAACCTGCAAATGTAAATAACACTTTTTATTGTTCTCTTTCCTGTTAGATCAGCGTCGCCTTCTCTTGCACGCTCAGGTGTTAACGTTCGTGTCTTTGGATCCAAAGCGCTAGTTACATACACGGTTACACGTTGATTTCTCGTGATGGACAAACTTCATATTTAAAAAAGTTTTCATCATCCATGGCATTCACGTGTTGCTATGAGAACTCATTTAACTCATCATACATGCAACAGCTTATGTAACGCAATCATATTCTGTTGCGGAAAACGAGAAATATTGAACGTACGGTATGTTATGATGTTTCGCGGAAAATTCCACTTTACTTGAATACAAAATTTCATATGATTACTTTGAACTTATCCTAAAGTAAAGAATGGATTTGCAACACAAATAAGCAGCGGTTTCGGAAATGGCTTTTACGAACATTTCCTTTACGAACATATCCTCTTTGGTAATAAAGTAAACTCAAAAATAAGTCCGTTTATTATAAACTAAGATATTGTCTACAAAACATAAAGCCATGTGACGGATATGGTTCCTTCAAAATACCAATCTGAGATCTTAGATTAAAAGCCCAGAATTTAGTAAAATTTGGTATCGTTTAATTACAAATTAACTCAACTTTTCTTACCGACGCTGAAACTGTCAAAATTATACTTACGGCCATAAACGGACTCTGAATGAGTTGAATGTTGTCATCTTTACAAAGAATTAGCTACTTTCGATTGCTATCAGAATGCACAAGGTAGACCGACCGACGCTTCCCCTAAATAACATATGAACTTAAAAAAAAAGGAAAAAGAAAAGTTAATTTCGTTTGTGAGCAAACCATATATCAGCAATTTAGAAATATGCTGTATTTTACCTATTTAGATGGTGTTTTTGGTTAAAACAAAGACAACACAATGTTTTAATACACATCCTACACCTTAATAACCACAAACACTCGAATATCTTGACTATAAAGCCCTGAAATTCATAGGTAAGTCCAACATGAACTCTGTAGTAACGCACAGTTCCACAGTTTTTTCAAAGTGTTATTTTGGCGTGACTTCCGAATCTGTCATTGGTATATTGGTCCTTTGAACTACCTGAAAGAAAATGTCAAGGGAAAAAGTTTAACCTATTGCCTGAAATATACCATGTATTATTATTATTATTATTATTATTATTATTATTATTATTATTATTATTATTATTATTATTATTATTATTATTATTATTAATAATAATAATAATAATAATAATAATAATAATAATAATAATAATAAAAATAATAATAATAATAATAATTTACCCTTACATACATTCTTAGCACGCCTTGATATTCGAGATCTGACACTTATTATTAAAGTCGTTGTACGTATTATTTGATTTACTTCATTGAATAACTTTATTAAAGCATTTGTAGACTAAAAGACAGCTGTTATTAAATATGAAAAACTGTAAAACTACTTCATACACATGAGTAGCAAATTATATCACTTTGTCTTACACTATTAATGGCAGTTGTCACTACAGTCAAATCTTATATTGATATTAAATTGGCTACAGTGTTGGGTAAGTTACTTTTAAAAATGTAACGCGTTACAAGTTACTTTACTTTCCCTTAAAATGTAACGCGTTAGTAACGCGTTACTTGCCTCAAAAAAGTAACTGTTACTTTACTTCGAAAGTAACGCGTTACTTTTAGGTCCGAAACTTTGAATATGTGAAAAAAAATCTTATGACTTCAGTTTTTCGTACTGCTATTATTATTATTATTATTATTATTATTATTATTATTATTATTATTATTATTATTATTATTATTATTATTGCACGTTCTGAATCGATTTATGTAAATGCAAGGACAAAGTTTTATTTGACAACTATATGAACATTTTAATGTAATGTAATATTGACTAAAATGCCATACTGCGTTACTCGTAGGAATAGGCACGGGTGAATTCGAGCAAGTTTTCTTTGAAACTCGATTCGACTAGAAACAGACATCTGTAAGCTCGACCCGAGAACTCGGCTTGAAAAATTTCCTCCAACTCGACTTGAATTCGGGTCGAGTTTCGAGTCGAGTCGAGCCAAATCTGGTGTATAGTTTCGAGTACTCTCTTCAAGTATATTACATAGACAATATAATTATTATCAATGGTACTACTACTACTACAACTTTTGTTTCTTCTTTTTCTTTTCTTCTTCTTCTTCTTCTTCTTCTTCTTATTATTATTATTATTATTATTATTATTATTATTATTATTATTATTATTATTATCACAACACTGTGTATAAACATGAAAGATAGGCGGTTTATATATGAATACTAAAAAAGTAGTTGATTGCCAATCTCGGTAGTCGTGAAGTCTAGGAGTCAAGGACACGAGCCGAGCTTCTGAATTTGGGTTGAGGGTCTAGGTTGAGTATTCGGGCTCGAGCCAAACATTGTTAAAAGTTATAGGCACTGGCCAATAGCTCACCCAACCGAGTCGGCTAGAACCCTTCGCTCAGTTGAGTCGAACCGAGCAGATGGCTCATCTCAACCAAGCCAGCTCGAGCCGATGGTTCACCCCAAGCGAGCCATCTCCGAGCCGAGCTTGTTATAAAAAAATCTCTTGTAGTCTCGCTATCGAGACGAGACGAGATGGGAGCAGTGTCCCCTCTCGTGAGCAACACTAAAAGTATTCCATATTACTGCTTAGCTTAGATTTCTCATGGCTTCCGCTTTCCAGTGTAATCAGACCATGATTTCAAAACGAGTTAAAACGAGCGAGCCATTTATCAAACTCGACTCGACTCGAAACTCGAAGCCAAAAACAGTGAATCGGCTCGGAACTCAACTCGAGAATATTACTTTTGACTCGACTCGAAACTTGACTTGGATTCGAGTCGAGTTTTAGCTTGACTCGTGCCCATCCCTATGCGTTAGAAAAAATGTTTGCTTATTATTATTCTGCTAAACTAATTATCTATATATATAAAAGAGAACGTACAAATCCTTTGTCCGCTCATCACGCTAATACGGCTGAACCAATTTCTTTTATTTTTGGGGGGTTATTAGGATTTGGACCCTAGATGGTTTTTATCATATCACTTTAATTTTCAATTACCAGTGTCTTGAGATAATTGACCATTCAGGTGTCCATTACGTACAAATCCTTTGTTAGTTCATCATAGGTATAAAAATAAACGTATTTATATGCAACCCGCATGACCGTGTCACTCGGCGGGTTAACATAAATGACAGGCGTTATAATGGTTTTTATCATATCACTTGAAAGCGAAAAAGTAAAAATTATCTAAGTAACAAAGTTTATTGCGTTCGGGGGTGACCGCAGCGAAGCGGGGCGGGTTAACATAAATGACAGGCGATATAATGTTAACATTTACTGCAATCTTCTATGGTTTTTATCATATCACTTGAAAGCGAAAAAGTAAAAATTATCTAAGTAACAAAGTTTATTGCGTTCCGGGGTGACCGCAGCGAAGCGGGGTGAACGCTGCTAGTATAATAATAACAATGTTGCTATGTAAAATTAAAAATACAGAATATAGAGAAACATTACACTACAACTGACAAAATGAGAACACATGAACTGGAGGTGAATCAAAATTTGCCAATAACTCTAAAATCGATACATGCTTTTTAAAGCTAGTTGTTCCAAACTCTATAATCAACGGGACTTTAGGATATGCAAACTGATCTAAAAGAACCCTAATATTACATACCATCAACATTACATCAATAAAGTAGGCCTGCTCATAAGAACACAGTTTATTCATATTAACCCCTTACTGAATGTCGTTAATTGTGGCACCCTATTTGTTAATAAATATTTCCCGCCGGGGCACCACTTTACTTTTAAATTCCGTTCACCAGTGGAGTATTACGATTTTGTTTTGGGGAGGCTTTGCCTGAAAATGTGAAAATTCTCCAAGATATTTCATATACTTTACTATAGTAAGTAAGATTTCGGGGGGCTTAAGCCCGGAAGACCCCCTAAATACGCCACTGCTGTTCACCATCATCTTCAGCTTTTAAGAAAAAGTATTCTTTCAAATGTTCGAACGATGAAATATTTTCGTTCTCCATCTGTATGAAAACAACACCAATCAAAGTAAAATGGACTACCAGTACCATTGCACTCGTAGTTCACTCACTGAATGTATTGATTTTGAGCTGTCAAAATGTAAGACAAAATCTTCCAAGTGCTTGCAATCAGTACACGTGATTTCCCTGAGGCTGTCCTCATCTTCCAAAAACAGCAAGTGGCAGTATATTTTGTTATGTAAATAAACAAATCAAATTGTATCTATGAATGTATTTGCAAGCCTACCAACATAAAGTTCGTAAGGCGAAACGGGAAAATGCACATCGAAATTTCCCGTTCCGCCTTACATTAAGATGAAAAGTGATAACAGGTTTCACATTCAAATTTCATTGCTAGAGGTCATAAGGCGAAACGGGAAAGGCGAACAGTGCAGGAATTGTCGGTCACTGACATCGTTCATGCTCCATTGTTCCATTGTGAGAAATTCACTTACAGGAAGGAAACATTTGTTTCCGAAAAAAAATATACATATATTGTAGTTATTTATCCGAAATGTAACGCGAAAAAAATAACGCAAACTAGGTACGTTACTAAAAAATTTGTAACGCGTTACCGTTACAGTTACTTTGGAAAAAATGTAACGCGTTACTAGGAAACGTTACTTAAAAAGTAACGCGTTACAAGTAACGCGTTACTTGCGTTACGTTACTTCCCAAGACTGATTGGCTATGTTATCGACATTTTCAGGGATTTCAACATTGTAATTAAGCTGGAAAACAATTTCCTAAGAAAGGTACAATGCGTCGCAGTAAAACGTCATTCCAATACACAGGAAATCGTTTAGAAATATATTTCTTGATATATAAAGATACCTTTTAAATAAACATATTCCGAGTTTGAAAAATGTATTGATCTGACACCAGACACTCATTACTCTCAGTAGAGAAAATAAGTAGCAGTGTAATGTGCACACCGCGTGAAGGAGCTTGGTTTGATGACATTATATTTTCTCATTTAATATTGATACAGGAAGTGGTAGTAGATTTCTACCACTTCTAATTTCAGTAAAACGATTAGAGTGGAGACGGAATGTATTTTTGGGGTGTTTAATTGATTGTAGAAAACTGCTTCTCACATCTATTTTAGCTTTTAGTCTATAGCGATCAATGTTAAAACCGGAAGTAGTTAACTTCTGCACTTCCGGTTTGAATAGTGTGTTAAGAGATAACATAGTACATATTCTTAGAACGCTAAATTAATTACGAAAACTGCTTCTCTCTTTGTCTGATTTTTTTATGCTCTATGTAGATGAATATTAAAACCAGAAATTGTAATTCTGCTCTTCCGGTTTTAGTACAGAATTCAGGATAGAAATAAATGGTATTCTTGAGATACTTAATCGGCTGTGGGTTAATTTTATATTCAGTCTACATATAGTATGATACAGTAAGAACGGAATAAGAAAGAAAAGGGCATGGGTGGGGGTGTTGGTGGATAACGTGGATGTATCCCAACCCAACTGTACCACAGTTGCTGTTTAAAACGCTTGCGTCATTCTACTGAGAATGTGGTACAAATCTTGATACCAGGGTAAATAGTACTGCGTTTATATATTTTTTTATATTATGTTCATTTTATATGTCAGATCATAGGTTCGGTTTTGTATGTAGGATACAGAGCGTATTGGTATACAACCTTTTCCCTCAAACCTATTCCGTCTATCAAAACAAAGCTTGGTACACTCATTTCTTATCTGCTATAATATTTTTCGAGAAACATTTGGATAGTGTGCTTTTATCCGGAGCCACTATAAAGGGGTGCAAAGTTGATGGGAGGGATTTCTGAAGGGAATTTTCTCAACATTCTCCCAATTTTCCCTGTTCAAGTTCGTTAGACACCAATACATGGCACCTCTGGAAAGCTTGTTTCATGCTGAAGAGGATAAAATATAAGCCATGACTTTCCAGTGAACAGTATTGATGCAATAGCTATTCACTGCGAGTCTACGATTTTCTTTATACTAATAGGGTTAATAGGCCCGAGGGACTTACTCTGTTGTCCACGGAACCTAATTTTTTGTGCATGAACAGAACATATCTTTGTTATGTTTATCCAATGGACTAGATTTAATTCGGATGTCCGGATGACACGTTCATGTCCGTTCCTTGTAAGATTTAAATACAGTAGCTCAAATTGCATCTGACTTCAGTAAGACTTTGCAAACAAAGACGAAACAGAAATTGTTTTTCTTTTTTCTTTTCTTTTTCTTTTTTTGGTGGTTCAGACTCCTTTGGAAGCATTTAAATTTTAACTATATTATCGTTATATTTTAAGCAATCATTGTGTAAATCTCATAATTTTTATCTATCTCTATATGTAATTATACGGAGTAACATGAATAACAGGAGATTTACACATTTAGTAAGAATGTAACGACACTCTTGTTTAATCAATAAAGTAGTTTAATGGACATGGGTGAATGATCACATGAACAACTTTCATTTGCAGTAAAATCATTTTACAAATCATTTCAAGGGGAGCCTATAGCGTTATTCACAGCGACATGCTGTTTCATTAGATTTGTCAAGCCACACTTTGGAGAATAAAACTGTTTCACGATTTACATTTTTATCCTTATAAAATTTTAGGTGGTTCAAAAACTAAAGGCTGTGATTCTTACAGGACAGTATTTCACTATTTTATTTTTCAAAATATGTAGATGTAGCTCACTTTCACCCCCAGATCTTTCTGTATATGATCTCTTTTTATTGAGATTTTTGAAAAGTAGAGTGTTTGCATATCGTCCTCACAACATTAATGTATTGAAACCCAACATTCGTGTATAAATCAGCTTCGATATCAGTTAAGATGTTGCAGCATATTATGGATCACCTGCATTCCCGAATGCAAGAATGCATCTTTAGAGAAGGTTGCCAGCTACAGGATACAATCTTCAACAAATGATTTTTCCGTTAGGTAAGTGGTAAATAGCATACATTTAGAATTTTAATAGCTGTGATCTTACTAAAATTCGATTTATTATACGGTTAAATATAAGTAATATTATACGGTTAAATCTCCCGTTATTTCACACGAAAATAAAAGTATTAATATTGCATCCAATGTTGAATCAGAAAAAGGAATTTTGCTTTGAGGTAAGATAATCTGATCACAACATTTTTATATCTAGGCTTAAATATATATGATTTTTTTTTTTTAAAAAATATTGATTTTGTGTGTATAAATACGTGTATTTAATCGGTATCAAAAGTAGTTCTAATGCACCTATACCATATATTTTCTAAATTCAAAATAATAAATTTGATCATTATAATTTGTCTAAATAACATACTAACCTTTACTGACATCGACATTATCTTTTAAGTCTAAGAAAAAAAATACCCCTTCTGTGTCCGTTGGAGCGGTGTAATTTTATAATGTTTTCAGCTTTGTTATAGAAACTTAAGGTATGGCTGCATATTTACTTAGATTTCTAATATTACTTGAAGAAAGACATTAGGTTCGTTTATTTGTACTTTAAAACAGTTGTTCGCTGGATACAGTTTCCATTATTGAAACACACAGCCAGGAAAACGAGTTACGCAGGGGTGCCCACAAGGGGGGCTATGACGCAAACTGCGTCATTGAAATATTTGGGGGGGTTAAAAATCTATATAAATATGTTTGAGGGGGTGTAAAAATAAATCGAAAAGATTTTTTTTCATGGAAGAACACCTACGGATAGGCAATTGAGGGGGGTGCGTCATGGACACGAGGGGGGTGGGCACCACTGAGTTACGAGTAATGATCTTGCAAGTTAATTAAAACCCGCACTAAAAACTAAATGCAAAATAAAATAAAATTAAAACTATACTTTCTTTTTTTAAAAAAGAAACAAACAAAATTAAGCAAATCATACTGTTAAAAAAATAATTTTCAAGAAAATTACTTTAAAAGAATCTATTTATACGAAATTGGAAAGAAAATCATGATGAGAAGTACTCTCACGTACGATTAATTTATAAATTCTTGAATTGTATGAGAGCGTACTCTACGTTTTTCTTTTAGTCATGCATAAATATTTCTTTTAAAATAAAGTAAATTTATTGAAAATTAATTTTGCTTTTAGTACGAGTTGTTTTATTCTATTTACTATTTTTTTAAATAAATTACTTTTTTAAAATATATATATATATACTTTATTTTCTTAATAAAAAATCGTGAAAATCTAAAATTTTGTTAGAATTTTGAATATTAACTCCTGTGTACTAGATAATCCCACTTTACTTAAAAGTAAAGCTGGTTGTATACAGATAGGCTGACATTGATCAAATAAGAGATCTAATTTTAAAATATATAGAAATGTATAAGATTAACAATGGAGTCACCCAACTTATGTCGCTGTGCAAAATTTCGTGTATGACATCGGGAAATGAGTTAAATGAAGGTTGCCAGCTTAGAGGACATGGTTGTACCATTCTAAGTGAAAGAAAAATCACGTGAAAAGAAAAGTATTACTTCGCAGAATTTTACTTGAAATCAGAGACTTTTTTTAACTATAAACAGGGAGAAAGTTAGTATGTTACTTCATCGAAAAGTATTGCCTACTTTCATCTCTTCTGTAGGACTTCATTTCTTTCATTTGATTCCGATTCTTAAATCTAACAGCCTACCTCGTACAATATACTTTATTCTTTGGTTGAAGTCGGTGGTTCAGTGGTAGAGCATTCACCTCTGGTGCATGGGGTCCTTGTTTCGATCCTAGCTCGTGCTAAGTGGGCTTTGTGGTGCACAAGCACCATGTTTGTTGCTCTTCTCGGAGTTCTCCCGTTTCCTCCCACCTTATTCATTCCACCAATGCATTCATTTCTATCATCACCTCCTTTAGTTGAACAAAACAAGTATTTTCAGAGGTAGTTAAATTTTAATTCCAATAAGATGTAATTGGTTACGTTACATGACTTAAATAAAATAACTTTCAAGTACATACATACTAATAAATGTTATTGACAAATGAAAAAAATATTGAAATTAATAAGTATTCATAGCTTTACAATTTATACTGTCATTTTATTATAATCTTTCAATTGCTTGTAAGAATCTGTGGGAAATACAAATTCATTTGACCTTCACCCAGTCATGATGGTCGTTAGCACATATAGCCTATAAGAAATGGAAGTAAACAATCTGCACTATTATTTGACTACGTCTTAGAAAATCCCTTTGGGTTTCCAAGGCCATCTGAAGTTAAACATGTAAAGAATTTCCCTTAGTTATAATCCTTTTGCATCACAATAAATGAAGCTGCAGTGTATAATATCTAGAAGGCAACCACCTCCACACGCGAAGGTCACTCGAATTTCAAGTAGATTCTATTTTAATTTAACCTTTTTCCTTTTGTCTTAACTCAATTTGTTTTTCCTATTTTACTATATTGGCTTTGTTTGTTTACGGTTGCGAAAAAAAAATTCAAATTCATATGTGGGTGTGGGTGCAAACGTTCTTATTCTGTGACAATTATATGCAAATTTAGGTCTTTATTTTGGAACAGGTAAAATGCTTTACATTTCTTAAACAAGGAAAGTTGCAAATTTCAGTCGTGCATTCCAAGTATTTTGTCAAAATTAAATGTCATATCTGTGATCTCCGTTCTTCAGAAAGAAAACAGCATAGCACATGCGTTTTATCTTGAGAATAAAGGATATAATTAATAATAAATGAAAGGTTGTCAGTCAAAGTGGAGCAATTTTTACGAGAATGGAAAGATCGTTGGCTGCTGAAGGTCGTCTTTATATACCTTTATATACATATCTGCTGTTCTAAAAATGGTGCCCACGAACAACAGAGAGCTATTTTACAGGTCAGAATAAAGCAAAAATGCTATATAATAGTATACACTGCAGGGCCTCCTTCAGCCGCTGTGGCGAATCAAAATTTTTACTATGTGACAACGTAGTTGATTAACTTAGAACCATTAACATTACTCTACGAATCCATCAGGCAGTTACATCATAACAGGTTATGCTAGTTGTTGGTGCTAGTATCAATGTCTGTCGACTTTAACTGCCATCTGGAAACAATCAATGCAACTATTTGATTGATTGGTAGATCTACTGTACGGTTCTTTACTTGCGACGTTGCCAAATAGTGCAATTCGCATCTCCATACAAGGACCCCGAAAGGTATACAACTATGCATGTTTTTCACTTTATTTTGACTGTAGAATAGTGTTCTCCAGTCTGTGGGCCCCATTTTTAAAACATCCGGTATGTATGAATTCTGGTAGACAGTAAAAAGGATCACGCACCTGAAGTGTTCATTTCACCCGGTAGATATCAAACGCTGGAAGATGTTTGCTGTCATTTAAAGGTGCGATATGAATAACTTCTACTACCGTTGTTTCAATAGTAGAACACGGAATCTACCTTTAAAGTCGGTTAAGATGTTAACGGATTCACCTAATTAACAAACTCTATGGGGACAATTGCACTAAGATTTATTGTAAGGAATATAATTAAAAAAATTAGCTTTCGTTCAAGAGTTATTGCATGGAATAACGAACGGGCGTAAATCACCGATACTCGTTAAGATAATAACGAATTAACTTCATTAACAAACATTAACGTGGTGGAGATAATCGATCTAGCTATCTGTTACCAAAAAAGAAGTAAAATATTTGGTTTCATTCAAGAGTTATTGTGTGTAGTAACGGCCGAGTTAAGGTAGCTGTGACGCGTTATGATAGTGAAAGATTGTCTTCATGAACGAACTCGTATGAGATAATTGATCTAGCTATATGTTGCTAATAAAAACTAAGAATTTCGCTTTTGTTCAAGAGTTATCGAGTGGAGTAATTTACGCACGTACCAACAATACAATCTTATTATATATCACACTTGCCTGATCCTAGTGTAATAAATCTTTAGTGCTACATCTCATGAAAGGCCAGGGTGGCTACATGGCTTTTAGTTGAGTGATATGTTTTCAACGTATGGTCTTGTATTGGTATTTGTTTTGGATTTCAAGACAAAAGTGCTCCTGCTGTTAATTGTTAATTGCTTTCCTTGCAATTATAACGTTTATGAATATTTAGTTTTAGGGCAACATGGATAATAGTCCGGTACCTTATGATAAAAGATGTTGTGGCGAAAATTATAAGATCACTCAATATAAATATAATTCTGAAATTAAGATAATGTTCTCAGATTCCTCTTCATTATCCTCAGTATGGTTCCAAGTTCACACTTCCTTGTGAAGCCTATTCTTGTTAAATTTGAAGAATTTCAAGTATTAGTAGAAAATAAAATTATAATTCTATTGAATGCACACACACACACACACACACACACACACACACATATATATATATATATATATATATATATATATATATATATATATTTATTTATTTATATATATATATATATATATATATATATATATATATATATATATGTGTGTGTGTGTGTATATATATATATATATATATATATATATATACACAACTGTCTTCTGATATAACACCCATTAGTAGGAAAAATACTTATGAACCAGTGTTGCTCTTGATTTTACATAAGTAGACATGCAATTGTTTACAACGATTACATAACACAATCTTCTAAAAAAAATGTTCACATGCAAAAGGATTAAGCGGAAATGCAAAAGTGAATAACACACATGCATCTACATGATTACTTTATCCATGCATCAACATAGAACAATTATTGACCCATTTGTTTAGAAATCAGATTTTGTACTTTGATTTAAATTACTGTAATAGGTATAAATGAAATTCCATTCTACATTACTTATTTAATATATGTATAAGACTTTTATGTATATCTTTTCCGGAGACTATGACTGGACCTGCAAACTAAGGGTCGTTTTCCATGTGCAATACATTACCGTATCAAAATCAGAAAAAGAAGGCAATTTAACCTAATATAATGGGAATTTCAATTTTCAGTGATGGTAAACATCAGAGCAAACTGGAACTGTAATTTAAATTGTAAAATATCATTCATATGGGAATAATTCGAATTATTATTTTATGATAAATGTATAAATTAAATGTGTAATAATAACACACTATTACCCGTTTCCTTTTATATGCAGTTTTTTGGAAGTTACCTTCTCACAAATGAGAGGATGTGCGTTCATTCTCAGAATGTACCATTCAAATATAATACGTATGACAACGCCAAAGTTAAGATGAATTATTATCTTACCATACTCTGTCTTTTGATGTCTCTTCTTGTCAGCTGTATGATCTTTACATCTTCACAATACATGAAGTATATATAGGTCTACATATATAGCTATAATTTTATATGTATTTATTTCAGTATATCTTAATTTAAATTATTTAATTTTTATATTTATTATTCTTTCTTCTTTGTACTTGCAGGATTATCGATTGCCAACAGCTTTATCGACGAAGTCACCTGTCAACAACGTATACGAATGACCTATTAGATGAATCCTTATATGATAGGATACAAAGCTTTCAACTAATTGTTAATTTCAAGTAGTTCAAAACTACAATTCTTTTAGTATTTTGAAAATAATTGTTACAAACTACGACGTTATACCATGTTTTTCCTGAATTGCAATAAATTGAAAATCTATGACGTAAGGCGTTTTGTAATATTTGTTCTATAATATTTTGTAATCTAACAAATACATGTAATTTTGAAGATTTATATATTTACTTTCAATTTATGGAATAACTGCCGAAAATGGCGGGCCTGAAATACAAAATTTACGGAGAAGCGAACAGAATCAGACGAAATGTCAGCACGAGAGAACCAGAAAAACGTAATAAAGGTAATCAGTGTAGGATAATCCATTAGGGACAAAAATTAAGTTAAATTATGGATTATATGAGTTCGCTTGTTGATGCAATATTAGGTAAACAGGCAATATAGAATAATATAGCAATGTTTCAGACTCACTTATTAACTAACCTAGGACATGTATGCTACAGTAATGGAGGGAAATACAGAAATATAGAGCGAAAACTAATAAGAAGAGAGTTGCATCTTAACCAAATCTAGTGAAATGAGGCAAAATTTTGGGTAATATCCCATTTTATGGAAGCATAAACTTGTAAAATCCCCAGAAGAAATATGTTACTTGATTTCACAATAGGATTGTGTAAGTAATCAAAATATATCGGGATTTTATCTCTTACATGTATCATCATCATCATAAGTTTTCTGCTATTTTTGGCAGGTCACTTGCTGCAACTGGGAAGCTACCATGCTCCACGGTCTTCAGCTAACCTTTCGCCTTCACGTACGATTTTTCTGCTTTGATACCGCCCATTAATTGTAGTCTCTTACGCCCTTTTCCTCTTTTTCCTGCCACCATACACTCTAGCACGTCGCTCATGATACAGTTCTCAGCCAACTTTTTTTCTTCAACCAGTTTTTCTTCCTCTTCTCAATAATATATATAATTGTTCTTATCTCCCCGACCATTTCTAACACCCTCTCATTTATTTTCTTCTCGATCTAGCCAACTCACCTTATTCTTCCCCATACCCTCATTTTTAAAGCTCCCAGTCGTTTCTCACCATTTTTGCGTAATATCCGTGTCCCTGCGTCATACAGTACAATGCTAGATGTAAAATAAGGTAGAAATACGAAATGACAAGTCTTTCTTTTTTTAAGGACGTAGTACTCCATGCGAAGTGCTATTTGAAGGCAGTATATGAAGTGTTCATAGAACTGTCACAAAGCTGTGCAATGTACAAGACATGTGTTTTATGTCATATAAAGTGTTTTCCCATTATTCCAGTTTATACGTATATCCACCATCGCTGATACGCCTGCTCCCTAGGAGCCCACCCCTTCACTATCGCTCGGACGCCCCTGCTGCGCTCCTGCTCTGACTTGGTTAGATAGCATTCGCGCTTTCTAGATGCCACCCAGCACAAGTTGGTTTGTATTTTAAAGTTAATTCGTGGTTTATGGACTGCAGTTTTTCTGCCATATGTGCACGCGCTATAGTTATACTTAGCCTCTTGAAGTCAATCTGCATCCATCAATGCAACTCCTTCCTTAAGAAACAATTTCTAAGGTAACAGAAGTACATTTCCTACAAGAGTTCATGTTTAATGAATATAGGGATAGGGGATTCCTCTTCCAATCTCCTTTCTAAAAGTATACTTATATAATACTGTGATAGGGTGTTGTTCATAATACTGGTTGGAAACGAGAAGGTAAGGATTCATTATTTTCGTTGTTTCTAAATAGTCCGTTGTAACAGCTAGAAGGTACTGTATTAATCTTGCGAAATAATTTAATGTAGACAAATACGTACCGGTAACTAGTGAAGAGCAAAGAAAGCATAACAATAATAAATATTTGTGATTAACAGTTAAGGCTGAACGACCGAAATGAAAGAGGAGTAATTCTAGGTAAAGTATATTGAAATAAATAAATAACAATTCAACGTTGAAAACAGGTACATGTGAATTTAATCCGGGATGGCCATCTGCGGAAGATTAGCACAATTAATTTCATCTCTGAAGGTTAATTTAGCGATGGCAGATGATTTCAGGGAGAGAAAATATGTCTCTCCCAAACAGAGGCGGATTCAGAAGGAAAAAATGGGAGGGTTCAGCCAGAATCCATACTATGATAGGTAATCATGAGTTTATATAAACTTTCAAAAATATATAAATAATAGCTTAAATTATTTTTGTCGCTCAAAAAACTGGGGGGCTAGGCTATATCCGCCACTGCTCCTAAACTATTGTTTGACCTAAGAATCCGTAATTATAGCTACAGTATAATTTCAATTATAAAACAACTCCTGAATTTTCTAAATAGATTAACTATAGATGAATAAATTTCTGAATTTCAGTCCCTGGTATAAAAAAAAAAAAAAAAATCAGGGCGATGATAAAACAAATATAAATATATGTTAAAATATATGTTTTAAACACTATTTAATCTAGCACCAAATCTTCTTTTTAAATCCGAATTAGATTATATAAGCTTTGTTCTTCTAATCAAAATTTGATGTGCAAAGTAAACACTTGTCGCCCTTAACAATTAACTTTGGAATAATTTCAAAATTTCCTTCTGCATGAAATCAACTATCACAAATGTAAACAAACGAATAAATTACGTAATGCGATATGAAACAGATGTGGAATAGCGGCGCATAACGAACGTGCAACGATTTAAAATACATCACGTTATTATATATTATTCGTATAGGTATTTAAGTTTAATGCTTTCCAAGATTTAGTTACTAGAGATTTAAATATCATAAGATGGAACTGAATGATACATGGTGTGCTTAAACATTATTCTACACCTACGTAACAGCCGTTCCTTATCCGTGAGCGGAAAGAGGAGACTAATTTATGTATTAAGCTTGTTTAAACTTTCCTTGCTGTCACAGAATTTCCTTGTAGCCATTTTCAAAATAGTTGGTGTACTGGCGAAACTTTCTAAGTAAAAAGTTACATTGACTTCAGATGAACACTGCCAACAACGTCACAGTTTACTTATCCTTGGAAAGATACTACAATTTCTGTATCAAATCAGTAAGTAGAATTCCAATAACACTGCTTGCGGAGACCTATGAAATTTTCAATATTTGACTTTTCTAAATTATTTATTTTTATTTTTTTTATTTTACTGCTATCACAACAGTTCTAAGGCTCTTACTAAAGCTACCAATTTAAGTTGCACACGACGAAAATACCAAATATCCTCTTTAAATGTCCAAAACTAAATACCTTTAATTACAACTAAAATCCCAACTAAAAATCTCTTTAAGTTATATTGTCGAGACCAATAAAAAAATGCTTGTGTATCGAAGTTCATGTGACTATTGTCATTGAAACGTATATATTTACTTCTTATTTGAATCTATATTGAAATGTGTAATGACGAGCCTGTGAAAGTATGGGTCGAAATTTCTTGTAACCTGGGTGCTATATGGGACCTATAAATTAACATTTTTTAAAAAAATTGAAAGATTGAAAATAGAAATTCTAAGGCAGACCTAATGGTCTTGCTTCGGTCCTATCAGACTGGTTGGGAACGGCCTTTCCTTAATTTTGCTTTATCCATAGCGATCGAATACTGTATCGAAATATTGAATCAGACTCAAAAATGTTGTATCAAATAACAATTTTTTCCCTGTACATTTTCATAATCCTCACTTCGATTTTTATTGATAATCGTCAGCACTAACAAAATATCAATTTATTAATAGTATGTCTATTTACCTACGAAGGAATACATGATGAGAACGTCACAGATAAATTCGTTCTTTCCAGGATTGCAAGTTTCAATTACATTAACATTAAATTTACAAATCAATTCAACATACTGTCAGTCAGAATTAAACATCACATTGTGGCAACATGCTTGAATGTCGAGAATAATGATTGATGGAAATTTGACAATAGAATAACTTGTCAACAGAAATTCTTAGGAAATCGTGTGACATTCGGATTAAATAGAAGATCCTTGATAGAAGAAATAAGAAATTACTGGTTGCCTTCAACTATTGGATTTCAATCTGCAGCAATATACAGCAGCTTGCTTCTTCGAAGAGGTAATATCATTCGGGATTGTACGGAATACTTATTATAAGACAACAAGCTTTCGTTAAATAGACAGGTAAGACTGCTAGAGCTAAATGTCCAAATGAATACCATATCAATATATCAGTATCACATAAGCATTTGGGTAGATAACATAGTTAATAGAAGCCAACTTGGAATTCGAAAATTCTAAATAGAATTTTAATTTGAGAAGAATGTAGTTGCCTAGTGCCTATCTTTATTATTGCAAAATATTAATAATTATTATCAACCCACCCATCTTGCAAGAGTGTGAAAAAGGGGCAATGTTGGGTAGCCAAAAGCATTGGAAACATATATATATATATATATATATATATATATATATATATATATATATGCATAGTTTGAACAGCATCTTTTAAAAAACAATCATCGCTACTACAAATTATTACCAACTAGATGTCGTGACATCATATCTACTTCTGTACTACATCAAGACACCAACGTTCATAATGTTTTTCAAAATGTTCTCAAAATTTTAACAATGATTCGAGTGTTTAAGCAGTTGGTTTTTAAATTTCATTTGTCATACGAGTTTTGTTTGTAATTCAACTTTTACTCAATCCCTATTTTAAACATCTACATGTTCTTTAACTTGTAAAATAGTTTGTCATATAGTAATTGTTTTTCATTCAATTACGACATTTTGAGATTTTCATCAACGTTGGAAAACACCTATATTTATATACAGGATGTTAATGAACTATACCGACAAACTGTAAGAGGTGATTCCTCATTTCAAAATAAGAGAAAAAGTTCATAGGATCTGTGAGCTAGAGTTGTCCAACATCGTCGAAAAGCAAAGATTCAACACATGTTATTTCGAATTTGAGAAATAGTGTAGTTGCAGTCCATATTATCGTAAAGGAAGTCATATGTTCGCAATCCAGAAATGCATATTTTGATCAATGTACCATACAAGAGATTTTCTACACGCTATAATTGAAGTGTTTGGAGGATAAAGGTGTCACGTTACATTTTTTGAAACGTTGCATCCTGGTGCACGTGTTATATGTTAATCATGCTACGTAATACATTATTTAGTGATTCCTCATCTGGGTGCAGATATTTAGAAACGATGAAGGCGGTATGTTAATGGACAAAGTTGTGAAAGTAAATTTTCCCGTCATATTCAATTTGTTACATAACACCTTTATCCTCCAAACGCTTCAATTCTCAAACATGCTCCCAACAGAATTCTCAGATATGCTCTGATTTGAAGCTGAGTCCTAAGTAGTCAATCCAAGCTTTGACAACAATGGACACGAAATGCTTTGGCGGAAAGTTGTAAGTGTTAGGAAGCGCCAGCTCCACTGTCTCTCTTGTTCGGAATAAAGCGTGCTGCGATGTTTTGTTTCACTCATATATGAAAAAAGTGAAATATTCCATAACGAAGTACATAGTAGCACGCGTTATTCGAAACACGAGGAACTGTGGAGCTGGTGTTTACTAACACTCGACATCCCGACTAGGCATTCCGCGTCCATTTTTGTCAAAACTTTCATTTTCCTACTTTGAACCTATCTTAAAATCAGAGAATATATGAGAATTCTGTTGGAACCATGTCTGGGCATTATACTCTATAAAGAGCCCCTTGCACATTCAACAAAAATGCATTTTTGGATTCGTATATATGTCTTCATTTACAGTAACATTTACTACCACTCCAAGTTTTTTCGAATTTGAAATAGCATGTGTTGAAATTGAGATTTCGACGATTTTGGATAGTCCCAGTCCTAGCCCTGAAACTATGCACTTTTCCGCAGAGGTCCATAGGAACTTTTTCAACTTATTATGATGTGAGGAATCACCTCTTGCAATTTGTCGATAAATAGTAGTAAATATGACAGTTTAGTAATAAAGTTTTAAAAACGAATCTACTGTATAACTGAACACATTCTAATATCGATATATGTGGCAAATCCGCCTAAGGTCACAAATCTGCTACACAAATCAAATTAGTAACGTCTGAATTATATGATTACAGCTACTGATATATTAGGTTCCTCTATATCTAATCCTGTATTTGTATCAAAAGCACTTTTAACATCTATTTCTGGAATTCAAGGGTTAAGTTTATAGTTTTCTTCCCATGCTCGAATGCACTTAATAACTTCAACGGAGAAGTATTTCAAGTTTATTAGAAATTAAAGATAAGGCCTGTTTAGGTCTTTAATGTATACATCCATGATGAATTCTTGTAGTGGTTGGAACTTATTTATTTTTTCTATATTTCAGTCACATGTGAGCCTATTCAGGGCACAGGCTGAGTCAAATAATTTCTTCATTTTCAATCTCCGAATTGTATTCGACTTCTAAATGTTAAATTTTCAGTTTGAAGCAATATGGCTACTAGGTGTAAAAAATAATGTTTGATAATTATTTTCATTGCGATACATTTGCTTATATTTTTTTCATTTTTGATCTCTTTATTCTTTATATATTGTTATTTTCAAGATATTTTAACAAAACTACAGTTGTCCCTTTTATTATAGTATTTGTAGACTAATACAAAACATAACTATTATAAGTAACATATATAGCACATTTATTTGTGACGCATCGGAAACAAATAACGCTGGAAGTACTGGAAATTGTTTGTTTTACTTGAACCATTCATTATATGTAACTTTGAAATTTTTAACATGTACATCACGGTGTTTACATGAAAATCAGACATGCCTGTTCGGTGAGTACAATGCTTTAGGAGTTACCATATTTCTTTTAATTGCATTTGTTAATTTCGGTTAATACAGACTTGTGATAATGTTACACGAAGAAATACTTTAGATCTTTGATAGTTACTTAACTGGCTTTCTAATTACCCATAGAACGTTTATTCATATATTTTTTTTCATATATTTCAGAGCATCAATGTTGGTAATCCAGCTCACCTTACTGGTACTACTACTATTAATGTCGATTAGGATAAACAACTTAACAAATTGCACTCAAGACTTTCTCAAACGGAAAACAACTTATGATCTTTTAGATGTGGCACATTTCACTTCAATAATTTCGAATATATTTTACCAAGATATTTTTCAGTCTCATAATATGATTGTAATATCAGAATACAAGAACAGTTTAACAACAGAATTTATAAAACCTATAACTGAACACATTCAAATACCGATATATGTGGTAAATACTCCTAAGACTTATGAAAATCACAAATTCTGCTATAGGAAGAAAATAACGCATGAATTATACGTTACAGATAATGATATTTTAGCTTTCTTTGTATCTAATCCTGCATTTCTCTCAAAAATGCTATTTTGTACTGTTAACACCTATTTCTGGAACCCAAGGGCTAAGTTTATAGTTTTTGTCGCTGGACTGAATACACTTAGTAACATCATTAGAGAAGTACTGCAAATATATTGGGAAAAGCTTAAGGTGTTGAATTTAATTCTAATTCACTTCCCTAATGATACAAGAGGTAATTATATTTCAATGTACACATACAACCCATTTCTTAATCGCGTGGAAACTGAAGTAAATATAAGAATATTTATGAACACTACTGTCTTGCAAAGAACAAATCTATTTAAGGATAAACTAACTAATCTTCATGGATATCCAATAAGACTTTCATCTTTTGATTTCTTACCGTCGTTTGCTACTGTGCTTGTAGGTAATGACAAACCAGTCAGACACGTTGGATTCTCAGGAATTCTTCTGGATACCATTCAGAGTTACTTAAACTTTACAATAGTACACTCTATAAGGTATCAAGGAATGATGTTCGGCAAGAAGCTTACAAACGGCACATGGACACACATGATTGGAGATATTGCAAACCGTCATGTTGATTTGGGACTTCCGTCAATCGCAATATTACAGGAAAGATCACATGATGTTGAATACTCTCATTTTTTAACAGAGATAAAATTCGTCTTTGTAATCAAAAAGGCTGCAAAAGTTCCACAATGGCTGACGCTAACTTTACCTTTTGAAATCGAAACATGGTTATGTATAATAGGATCACTACTCATTATATACATCACAATAACCATATTTCAAATAAGTATTTTGTCTAATATTTCAATTAACAATTTAACTAGCAATTTTCTCTGGGTACTGTCAATTACTTTGCAAATTTCTATTAAGAAGCCAACAAATAATATTGTACGACTAATTTACATTTTATCAACATTGTTCACCTTGATTATCAGTACAATTTATCAGGGAACTATATTAAGTGTATTGACTGTCCCGCAGTATTACAAAGATATAAACAGTTTTCAGGAATTATTGGAGAGTAGAAAAATAATTAAAGCAAATCCCACGTTAAGAGATGTTCTAATTGTTACGATGAAACCTCTTCTGAAAAACGACTTTGAGAAAATATTTAGTTTCACTACAGATCACGAGAGCCGTATACAAGAGGTGGCTAATGCAGAAAATGTTGCTTTCCTTACGTCCAAATCAGAATATCTATACTTAGAGGCAAAACTATTTCCTTGCTCGAGGAGTCATAGTTATTTCCATGTCTTGTGTGAAGAATTTTGGGTCGCATATGCGTCTTTTGCATTAAACAAAGGTTCACCATATACTTCTAAGTTTAACATTCTCATTAGACAGCTCATAGGAGGGGGTTTGATAGAGAAATGGTACAAAGATACGATTAGAGAGGTAGAAGTAGCTGTCAAATGCCGTGATGTAAGTTACAGTAAATCAATATCTGCGTTTACTTTACATGATCTTCAGTCAGCATTCTATACGCTATTAATTGGAATTTCTTTAAGCTGCTTTGTATTTCTTATGGAATTTGTTATTTCTAAAAGAAAGCATGTAATGTAATTGGACCAAGAATAAAAAGAAAACAACATACTTGATTCTTAATAAATGTTATTTCACTAGATGTATTATGTAATTTTAACAACAAATAAAGTTTTTTTCCCTTATAGAATTCTGTTTATATTTTACGTTCCTCCTCCTACTGATAAATTTTGGTTACATATTATTTCCATGTTTTCATAGAACTCATATAAGTTTCAATCTAGTATCTTCTACTTAAATGGACTCTGTGCCTGTTTTAGACTTCCAGATTATGCTATGAGTAAGTATCCGAAGTCTTATGGAATAAATATGGAATAAATATCTTATGAATAAATATATTCATATTTCTTATGACAAGCATCAGAGCAAAGACCGTTAAGATATATTGAGAAGCTGTTTCTTCAAATGGATTTAGCATCCCAAGAATAGATTTCATTTCATCCATAATCTATTCAAAAAGGAAATGGTAGAAACGAATCAATTCCGGTTTCAATGTTGATCGCCATAGAACGGTAACTGTAACCGATAGCGACAAATGGATTTTGATATAAATTCACCGCCTCAAGAAAAGATACCATTTACACCTTCATCTCTCTACTAAAAACGAAAATGGTAGAAGTTTACTACTACTTTCAGTTTCAATATTGACTCTTACATTGTAGTAATTATAAGAGATAATGAGAGACTGTTATTGATATGGATTCAGCATTCAGTGAACAGGTCAATCTCTCACTTCTCCATTTTTTGAGCAGGTAGTTATATAGGTTTACTACGGATGCTTCCGCTTTCAATATTAAACTCGTAGAGTGCAGAAGGGCGAAAACCACGGAAATCAAAGAATATAAAAGGTTGAATCATGAAATGAGGAGAGAAGCTGACAGAGTCAGAGAATAGTACACAGAAGAGAATGTGAAGAAGTAACGAAACTTCCATAGCGTGAAAGACATGATCTGAAGTACTATAAAGCACAGGAATTGGGAGAGAAAGCTAAGAGAAGTATGGGTACGTTTGGAACTGAAGATTGACAAAGTCATGTAATCACTGACCACCATCCTTAAGATCTGGAAGGAATACATAAAGAATCTAGATGATCAGAAGAACCGCCAAAGAGATATTGCGATCGAAGCAGAGAAAGAGGTGGATGAAGAAGAAATAGGACCAAGTATATTGACATGACATCTTTCAATTTAATGTCTTACGATTATGCTCTTTAGGCTAAGGGAGACGGGTGATTATGGTAAATAAATTATGGGAAGAAAGCATGGAATAAGAATGTGGAAGGAAACGGGAATACCGCAAGAAAACCCACGGACACGATGTTGTCCACCACAGTTTGGAAGTCAACCGTCGTTTCACAACGTGAAACGACGCCAATTTGTTTCAAATTAAATAAGGAAATTTAATTCATAAAATTTTGTCTTGTAATACCTTTCTGTTATTTTCTGCGAGTTTTTGCAACGCTGAATTTTGATTGCCAACTGTTTACCGTGGAGTACAATCACAGCAATCCTAAGGTGTAATGGTGCAAATAAATGCAAATTTTATAACTTTTAAACTCAAGAACCCATACAGTGTGGTAGTCAAAACACTAGAGATAGTTATGGATATATAGTAGAAGACCAACGCTGTTAAAAATGCTTTCTTAAATTTGGAAAACCCTTTCTTATGAAATCCTTTCTCATGAGGAAATAAGTTTGAATAATGAGAGAAACATTTTTTTCAAATACGAGAAAAATATATACGGCTTTAACCTCTTATGAGAAAGGTATTTTTAAAGGCGAATTCTCGCAAAAAGTGTTGACTGTTAAACTAACGACAGTATATAAATGATTTTGTTAACTAGTCATGACAAATCTTTCAATAAGCAACCTGGCTGCCAATTATTTATATAGTTAAATTTTTCGTAGTCAACATAGTTGTCAGGTATTTAAAGTCAAATTTATCTTGGTTGGTTCGAGTTCAACATCCACCTTCAGCATCATAGGAAGCTCGTACCGTACTGTTTACATTGTAATACAAGCCACTACTCGGACTTGGCAAATACCTTACCAAGAAATGAACCCAGAATCTCATGTAAAGGAAGTACTTGCGTTAGCCACTGGGATAAAAAGGGCACAAAGTCAAGTTTAGGTTAGAGTGCCATGTTGTTATGAGGTCTGTTTAATATAGTACTATTTGTTTTCTAACATAATTGATATTTATTATCATCAAAGCTCATTACTAAAACTTGAGAGGGAAAATACTCGTATTTGAGAAACTTCTTACTTACCTGTACACTAAGGAACTCTATAATATGATCTTGTAATGTCTCACTAAGAGAAAGAAATAACAAGATTTCAATAATGATGCACTTTATTCTTGTGGTCCAACTATCAGTTGAACGATGTTACCAAACTTTAAGATTTATTTATGCATGTGTCACATTTTACAGCATTATTAGCAAAACGACTTTGAACAAAAATCTCACTTCTAATGGAATACACATGTCAATAGCCCTTTTCTGTGGTTGCGACCACCGGGTACAAAAAAGAATAAAAAGAGATTGTATACCTTTAAAAAATATCTACAATGTTTCCAACTGAATACTAGCTTTGGAACTATGTATAGCTTAAATTAAAACAAAATCTGATCAACTTATTATTACTAATCTGCGTAACAGTTTCGGTACTATATCATTGCCTTCGTCAGAGACATTATCTTATATAAGATATATTGCTGAAATTGTAGCGCAGATTAATAATATATGCTTTGGGCAGATTTTATTTTTATTTAAATATTTCCTAGTAGTGAGTCATTGAAACAAATGTCTTTTACCGTGTATTTCTGTTTGGTTCTTGATTTTCCATTAGCTCACTAGTGTTTTATATACTCATGATTTGAGGGATACTGTTTTACCAATATCTGGGGAAGTAGCATATTGTATATTGTCAACAGTGAATTATTAAAAATGGAGAAAGATAGAATGAAGCATGAATTTTAAGCCTTCGTTCATAACATACTTGATAACATTGGAAATATGTTTACTTTCATATTTACGTTGGAGGAAAATAAACTTATTTTATGCGGATATTTATTAATGAATATATTTCTACCCCAAAATAAAAGAGGTTAAAATCACTTGACAGTAGATGAATATTGAATAAGAATTGAAAGAAAATAGCTTATGACATATTTATATATTTCAATAGTGTCAACAATTGTAATTACAGTAGTTATTTGGGAATTCTTTTACGATATTTAAAACAAATACAAGTTTGTAAATGTAGTTTAATTACATAGCGAACATTACAGAATATAATTATAACAAAATGTCAATGCTAAGAAGGTATTTTTACGGCTTAATAATTGGAATTCCAATAAATTGTGATGTGATAAAAAGGAAAATAATTTCTTCTTAAAGAGCAATAAACAAGTGCATAATCTATAATCACTACAGATGATTACGTGTATCATAATTATGATTCATTCTATTACTATTGAATAGTACAATTTTCCCATGCCACAGTCTTCATTCTGAATAACATTAATATTACATTGCTTATAAAGCACTAAATTTACAGAAAAATATATGCGTGTAAAACTTAAATTTATCTGTGCATGTGTAAAGAGATAAAGTGTTAAATCAATATTATAGTTATTGCGATTTAGATTACCATCTATGTTGCTTATAACGTATTTTTGATATTTTTAGAACGTTTACAACTTTATTACAAAAGATAAATTTTCAATTGTTTAAAGTTTCTTCATAGTGGGCACATGTGTTAATTTTTACAGTAATAGATAATAACCATTTCTAGACCTTTTTCATAATTTTGTCAATTTAGGCATTTGGTTTCATAGAATTCTCTAAGTAATACGTGATTGTATTATGGTTCTTAGTAAATACTACACAACTTTGTTTCATAGTACTTAGTAATCGCTAGACCACTTTGTTTCATTGTACTTAGTAAGTACTTGATATTGTACTAGATAATTTTGTGTCAACATTCTTAATAAGGATAATATCACTGTTTCATAATACTTTGTGAACATTTTATAGTAATTACTATAAAGTACTTAATATCTAGTTCACTTTGTTGCACCGTATTTCGTTAGCACTTTAAGTATTTGATTAAGCAGAACACTTTGCATTTATGTTCTTAGTAAGCTTTGGAGCACTGTTTGATGATGCTTTGTTAACATTTTTAGTACTTATTTAGTTTCTAATTCTCTTTGCTCAATAGCACTTAGTGAGTTTTAGATCACTTTATTTCAAGTGTTTAGTAAGTACTGAATTACTATTTTATAATGTTTAATAAACACAATATCATTTCATTTCATAGTATTTTGTCATCATTTTTAATATTTAACTAAGTACTACCCAAGTGCTTGGCATTAAATCACTATTTCATAATGCTTTGTAAACATTTTATAGTATTTAAGTAAATACCAAATCTTTAATGAATATTAGATCTTGTTTAAAGCTCTTTGCAAGTACGAGATCGCTGTTTTGTAATGCTTTGTAAGCACTAAATGACATTGTTTCATAGTACTTTGAAAGCGTTTGATAGTACTTATTAAATATTAGATGACTGCGTCATAGACTAGATCACTGTTTCACAAATCTTTGTGAACATTTTCTAGGACCCATGTTAGTACTACGTCCATTTATATCATAGCACCTATTAAATTATTTCTTAGTTTGTTTCAAGTTCTAAGTGAGTGCTAGATAACTATTTCATAGTACTTTGCAAGCATTAGATCACTCTGTTTTATAATAATTGAAGACCTCGGGGGAAAATAATGATATATCACACTGACATGATTTTGAGACACACTGCTTTGAATGTTTGGGTACGTATTGAACACTGTTGAGAAACCTGTAAGGAATTGGCCATATCTCTGTCATCTGTCGACCAAACTCGGTAATTCTTCGAGAGATAACAGATCCACCGACGTCAAGCAGCATAGGCTGTTTCACTCATTTTTCACGATTTTGAGGGTTATCATTATTTTCCTCCGATGTCTTCAATTAGTCACATTTTTACAGCACTTATTAAGTTTTGTATACCTTTTTGCACAATTCTTAGTAAGTACTAGAAGATTTTGTTTCATAGTTCTTTGTAAGCATTAAAAAACTTTTATTTTACCTACAGCAACTGTAGCAATTGCTAAACTCTACTACATCAAGACTGAAATGGGTTTGCTAACATGGATCTATACGTCTGACGAGCTTTGCAAATGTGTTTAAAAATATAACGAAGTAATTCAATGTCTTAAAAATAAATACCTACTGAAGACATTTTAAGTAGTGTACTTTAACTGTTGAAAACGAAGATAAAATCGTCCTTGGCAGTGTTAAAGTTACACCATCTGTATGAAGTTAATCCAAAATTACCTTGAACAATGATTACTTTTAGAAATTACAAGCAAATTCACAAGTTCAATGCCCTGTTTTTCCAACGTTCCGCAAACATTAATTATCACACGATAATGATTGGATTTTGTGAGAAACAACACTTAAAGAAATCAAAACAATGTTACGTAATTACAGTAAGTAATGAGCGGAAGTTCTTGCATTTGAAACATTGCATCTTACATTTTAGAAAAGAAAAAAAGTATTTAGTAACAATTATTTTAGTTAATAACAGATAATCCTTTGAGTTAAGAACACTTTGTTTCGCTGACGACAAGAAATAACTATCATTGCAACTTGGGAGTATCGTAAACATGTAGGTTTTAATTTAAGGAAGCGATACTAAGATGTCAAGGAAATTCTTCTATGTATGCGTCTACTCTCATTCTTAGAGCGTTCTTTTTCTTTTCTTTCAAGGTCGAAACCAATTATCACGTGGTGATGATCACACAAAATTTAAGAAAAATGCAAATATGTATTACAGCAAATCCTGAAAGGTTTCACTAAAACAGTAAATTTACACGAAAATTGATCCTTTGCTTAACATAACGGGGAAATTAATCGAGTATTACAGGAAAACAGAAGGATTAACACAAGAAAATGCTTGTGTGAGTCTGATTCTCTGTTACCATTTATCATCATACTGTTTTCTGCTACTGTATCACTGGCTGTTCACTTACTGTTTCGTTGTCTAGTGGGTAGCGTGCTACCTTTCGTGCACCATGACTCGTCTTCGATTCTTGGAGGGACAGTGGGGACACAGTGGTTCAGTGGTAGAGCGCTTACCAGTGGTGCGTGGGGCCCCTGGTTCGATTCCCGGCCAAGTAAGTTTGTGGTGGACAACATCGTGATCGTGGGTTTCCTCGGGGTATTCACGTTTCTTTCCACTTTCTCGTTCCACCAATTTTTCCATCATCATTCACTTGCTTTAATCATCGTCTCAATTAGCCTCGCAGACATAATAGTAGGAAGTTATATTCAAAGATTTTGCTACCATTTCATTTCTTGGAGGGACAGTATAAAGTACTATAGACGTTCACTTCAGATCCCACTTAAACTATAGGTCTCGTCCAATATAATCTCGCTGTTGAATCAAACTTTTAGCTCAGTTGTCTCAAATTACCAAGCTTCCATGGAAATTTATCGTTCGCTAATTTCTTAGTTTTGGCATGTTAGAATTAATTTCTTTAATATTGTTGTTCTTATCCCCTTTTGATTTTACAATATATTCAATCACATCTCTAATAATTTGTTTTCTTCTTACAAAAAAGGTTATTCGAGACGAGAAATATGTCGAGGTTTGTTTGCAACACTAATTTACCCAAGTTTTAGATCTCAAACACTGTGTTAGTGTTATGATTCACAATATCAAAACTATAATGATTGATACAGTCAGTATACAAACACAATAAAGAGCATTTATCAGCGTTTAAAGGTAAGGCTAGTTATTACGAAATGTACTATAATCATAAATATGGTTTAAAATTTGTTATTCCCGTGGACCTCTCATGAAGTGGAAGGATACTGATAAGTTCTAGATGAAATTTTTAAAACAAAAAACAAGCGCAAATGTTATACATAAATTTACGAAACGAGATGAGAAAATTCCAAGATTCTAGACGAGATAAGAAATAATTCTTCAAGAATCGAGACGATCAGAAAAAATATTCTTCGATAATCGAGACGAGATGAGAGCTCAAACTGGGAATCGAACTCGGTCTTCAGCGCCACAAGCGCGCACTAACCATATAGCAACGAGAAAGATTCGGATTGTAGTATCGATCTCTCTAGTAGGCACATAATTGTTTCCCTTAAAATCAACTTCTGGCTTCGCAAATAGTTGAGATGGCCTATCAGATATCTCTGACTGTTCAGAAGATGAAGAATTTAGAATCGACAGTGATGATGATGTGGATGAAGAAAGAACTGCCTTCAAAAGTTCAAGTGGTAGGCTTCATGCATAACATGACTTTTAGAGTTATGATTTAAGAATTTTTTAAGTGATTATCATGTATGTAAATTACTGCTTTTTGATTGAGTGACGGATTAGTTTAGTGACTCGTTTCGGCACACAGACGTTGTTATGATGTGATATTTACTGTTTACCGTGGCCTCCGAATAACAACTCGGATTTTTCTTGGAGCTATTGCCTTGGTACAAGAAAGGGTGAGGTTTAGTCACTTGCTCTTGAAAAAGAATATGAATATTGATGTGCTATACAAACTCCTGCGATGCAACTGTAAAAGGAGTGTTATTTGTCTTATAATTGGACATACTTTTCTGTTTTTGTTTCTTCTGATATTATTGGTATAAATTAATAATTTTTGTTTCTTTGGGAACATGTGCCTTATCTAAAAAAAAAAAAAAAAAAGAATTATTTGTTATTTGACAAGTTTAAAGAAAATTAACACTCTTGAAATGCGGTAGCTTACAAGATAAAAACTGAAATATGTAATGTATTAGACTTAATTCATAGACTGTCTACATCGCTCTTCTTATTACGTTTTGTTTTGTACGTCGAAGACAAATTCGAAGATACTACTGAAGACAGAAGCATGGTAAGCGTTGAGGTACCTGGACCAAGTGATCTTGAACGAAACAGGAAGAAGCAATTTGGAGCTAAGCAGGCCTATAAATAAAGAAAGGTAGATATCGATACTGTAGAAGCAGATGTTTAGTGAATGCATTGCTGTGCAGATAAGACTGTTTCCTTCTTGAAAGTGACAAACCAGTTCCATGGAAGAAGTTCAGTGCCTATGTAAATATGTTTTTCTATAAAGGTTAGCTGATGACCGTGAAGCATGGAAGCTGTTAAGTTGCAACAATGACCTGTTAATAATGGCAGAATACCTATGATGTTGATGATGTATAATTATGGAAGGAAAAAAAAGAGAGGAAGATCGTCGACCAAGGACTCCGAATTGTGCAGGAAAATAAAAGCATCCAGCTGTATCTCGTCCAACTGACATCAGTTTCATTGTGATAAATGACTTTATAGGTTTTGTGCTAAAGGTACTAACAGAAAGAAGTGCAGTAAATTTGAACTTGTGTTACGTTGGACAGAGAAGAGAAATTGCTTTATGAACTTCCACAAAATGAAATGAAATTTGTAGCTTTATG
Organism: Thermobia domestica; assembly: GCF_964235325.1. NCBI lineage: Eukaryota > Metazoa > Arthropoda > Insecta > Zygentoma > Lepismatidae > Thermobia > Thermobia domestica. The sequence continues at coordinate 101,704,468 of NC_137455.1, forward strand.
TCCCATAATGATATATCGATGCGAAGGAAGACACTGGGAATATTGAATGAAATGCTGGAATGAAGCAAGTAGGAGAAAATGTAATAAACCCCCACACACGGTGTTTGTTCACTACAAAGCCCACATGGCACGAGCTGGGATCGAACAAGGGACCCCACGAATCAGAAGTGAGTGATCTATTAGTAACCCATTGTGGATCTTAGAACTTCCATTTGCGTTGAATCCATCATAATTAAATCCATATACTTTTAGTTATTCTTTTTAAATTTTTATAAGACTGTAGAAATTGTGCAAAGAATCAAAACTATTGGTCTATTTCTTTTTCAATTCTTAGCCTGCAATTAACATATTCAATAGTTTGCATTTCAGTGGTCAAAGCATCATTCAAAAGGTAGTAGGCTTTAATGTATATTGAATTTCTTTTGTATTCATTATATTATACATGTCATAGATTGTTATTGTCCTAAATTAACCTATAAAAATAACTTGTTTTAGTAAAATATTGTTCTAATTTACTTTGAGTGAGTGGTTGAATTTTACCACTCTTCGACATTGCTATTGTCCGTTCACTCGAGGATGGAAAATTGTTTACAAACAGCAATTGTAGTGTGAGCGTCAAAACCTTGCTTCTCACCCCTACATGATTAATTCATGGTTGCCAGTCACATGAATCGCCGAGCCGAATGTACCTGCTTCTGCACAGTCATGAACCAATTACTATTACTACATAAATTGCTGCTTTTGAGATGACTGAGATATTAACATTATGACAAATCGAGTTATTATTATGTAATACAATCTTGCATACTCAATTTTGTACAAATGTTCTTGTTCAAAAGTGTGAGAAAACCTTGTACGCCTGGCAATATTGGAAGATTACAGTTTGTGTTGTAAACAATAAACAGAGAGAGCGAACACCGTTAGGTTCGCTGGACAGCGTTGTTTTCATGATAAGGCGACAGAAACATATTGTACTGGTTGTAAACAGGGGCTGGGAATTTCGATGCGAGTATAGGTGGAAATATTCTAGCCACATATTGCCTGTTGGTGAAGGTTTGCAATGTTGCAAACTGCCAAGTCTAGAATTTCATACTAATTGAACGAGCTTTGAGAAGGATTAGTATGATGCAATAATTACAAATACTAACAACCATAGATTAAAGTATTAGGAAATAAAGCATGCTGCTGTAAGAAGAATATAATACACATTGAATTACGTGTTCAAAGCACAGTATAAAGCGAATTTTAACATGTAAACATTTTAAAGCTGTACACATTTTCCCTGTTTGGGTGCCCTTACCAGACACTGTAGAATACAAAAAAAGGCATTAAAATAGGTAGATCGAGCGTGGGCATGAACCCGGCTCTGGCCGGTATTCCTTATTAAGGTTTTCCTCAGTACCACGAGGTGAATGCCTAGATGGTAGCTTCTGTAAGGCAGGGGCGGATCCAGGACGGACTTCTAGGGAGGCGGTGGGTTTTAATACTGCTACTTAGAGCTACTTTTAAGAGCTCCAAACTCTGGGATGGGTTTTATTTAAATATATAAAATAAGAAACTTTCTTTTCCTGGGGGGAAGGTAATCGCCCCAATCGCCCCCTGGATCCGCCACTGCTGTAAGGCCAGAATTGGGCCAAACACTGAGGCCCCAGAATTGGCGGGAAATATATTCCTTCAGAATATTATGTTGCCAACACTTCCACAAATATTATGGTCGTGGGTTCCGATATCCCTTTTTCGTTTATATGTGCTTAAATTCATTATGAAGTAAATGTATAAGTGTTTCTTTCATTCTCTTTCTTTCTTTCCTCTCATGTTTCTCATCCTCGCTCTCTTTTTCCCACCTTCTTAAAATTTGAATACTATCCTCCTGTAAGATTGTTTCTCTCCATGGCCCAAGGTTTAAAGAGACCAACCTGATATAGTTAACTATTAGCAGAACTGTACCAATAAATTCACATTAGAGACAGCGCCGTAACTTAGTTTTTTCTGTAATACATGTATTTGGGCCTCCTAGAAAAAGTTGTTTTTCTCATTCTTGGGCCCCCCTCTTTCTATCTTTCTCTTACTATTTATACCCCCAGGCGCCTGTGGGCCCTCCCTCACGGCAAGGTCTGCGGGGCCGTTACTTACGCCCCTGGGACCCTTCCATACATGACAAATTAATTAAGGGGACAATATTGACAAATCTCAAAGCCATACTAATAAATGTTATTTCTAGGGCCCGTAATAATATACGTTTTTTTACTGAAGTGGCCCCACGACTCACTTTTGTTTTATTTACCTTTTGTGCGCTGCTTTATGTAATGTACTGAAACTGTTTGATACTTCATTTATAATTTCATGTTCGTATTGTATATGCATTAAGAAAATTTTGTCTCCAAATAGAAAAATTTTGTCTCTTTGTTTTTTGTTCCCTTCGAACGGCGGGGAACCTCCCTGGGGGGCAGTTGCCCCTCCCCTGCCCCACACAAGTTACGGCCCTGATTAGAGAAGAAGTAAACTGTTTTGAAATTTACGCAACTTGCAAATACCAAACCCTACTAGTGCTAAAGTTGATGAGTTAGTGCCACTATTACCACTGCTATAAGGGGAAAGAAAGGGAAGGACTGCTAAGATTCGCTAGCCAGGTTTCGTGTCAAAACACAGCGCCAAGCTACAGTAAACGGACAATACCATGTGATTACTACCCATTATTAATTCACTAACAATTGATAAATCGGAAAAGTATCAGAAGTCATTAATTTACATCTAAAATGATCAAATAAGATAAAATAATAACTTTATCACTGTTCATTTAAATCTTCGCATTAGAAGGGGTTAACGAATATATTATCAAAGAAAGATCTGAATTCGAGCCTGTACTATTAATTCGGAATGAAATCGTTTATAATGGCGCTACAATTTTCTTGTAATTACATTATACACTTGCATATACTTCTTATAAGATTTTAGATAAAATCTCAATATATCATTGGCAACTTGAGAAACAAATACTGTAATTTTATCTAGCAACTAAAGCCACACAGTAATACTTTGTAATTCTATTTACTCTGTGAACTGAGAACGTAGTAGTTTACTCCGCTGCTGTTAGATGGCTCTCAGTACTTTTTATCTTCGTTACACTTCCACGCTGAAGTTACTTAATACGAGCAGGTGTCTTTAGTTAATTACTCTATTGGCGGCGCTGTATATTGTTCATCTTTTGTTTTAGTAAGTAGACATCAAAATATAGGTACTATGCACTGAATGGCAAAAGTATAATTATGTACATTCATCAATCCACACGTTTTACAGGGAATGGAAGTTTCGTATGAAAAACTTTGCATTTTAAAAATTGAAACACTTCTATGTTAGTATTTCGCGTTATCATTGCTTTCAAGGAATTATTATTAAGTAATTGCATATAATATCTTGTAATTTCATGTTAGTTTCACGGATATATATTGAATAATACAGTATTTACTGCCATTTTATAAAACGTAGAAATATGTGAAAAGAAAAAGCATAAGGAGTAGGAGCTTGGTTTCTCCCTCATCATTTATTAAGATCATAAAGTACTAACTAGGAATGCGCACGGGACGAGACGAGACGAGACGAGTCGAGGATTTTCCTGACAAAATTCGAGTCGAGACACGGCTCTTCCAATAGAGAAATATACATTTTTCGAGTCGAGACAGCCACAAATCTTGTCTCGTGCGCATCCCTAGTACTAACTGTCTTATAACCACATACATATTAAATATATGTAAGAAAAACTAACTGGAAGACTCACTAAAGAAAGAAAAAAACTCTTAAATATTTAATATCTCAATAAAACGTATATATATATATATATATATATATATATATATATATATATATATATATATATATATATATATATATATATATATATATATATATTATTATTTTATAAAACATTTATTTTAAACAGTTTTACATTATTAAATTATATATTTATATATTATTATATATATATATATATTATTTATATATTATATATATATTATTCATATATTATATATATAATATATAAATTTATATATTATTTTTATTATTATTATTATTATTTTTTATTTTCCATGTTTTTATTTCCAGACTCTATCAGAACAATAATTTCTTTGCTCATATAACAGATATAGCTTTTTTGTTACAACATTATACATCAACATTTACACAAAGTTTTAGTACATATAATGAACCATTCATAACCCACCCAACCAGGTACATTCTAGGAACGTGCCATTTAAGTTCCATATGTACCGTTTACGTACCTGGTACTTGAAAAATGTACATTTCATATGCATAGCACGTGTCGCTAGGTACGTGCCTTTCGAGGAATTTCTGACACTTGAAAGGTACTTTTACATGCTTCACTGGAATGTGAGGAATGTGAATGGCACATACCCCATGTACCATGGCATGGTTGTGCGTAAGTTGCTTCGTATTGCGACTAGGGTTGCCAATTTAGCCACTTTGTGACGAGATCTGGCCATTTTGAGAACGTCGTTAGTCACATAATTTCCAAAGAGCCAATAGTGGCTTTTTAGCCATATGCTTTTCACTTCTATAGCCACTTTCTGAGTTTAGCCACATTGTAATATATTGTGTGTGTCATTTTGCAATTTTCTGACGTTTGATGCGTTCTCTAGGTTGTAACATTCTAAACCCCACTGTCAGAATTGTCCTCATAAAATTAGCATTGATGGTTATATTGTGACGTTACACAGCAGAGAATTAGTTCAAAACCTGTACGTTAAAACTAGACGTTAAATAAAATTTTCGGGAAGACGTAAGTTTAAGTATAAACTAACTCCTTAAAGAAATTCAGCCTGATAATATAGACATCCTTCAGGAAATGTCGCTTTTCAGTGGCAATAAGCTTGAAACCGGTGAAACATCTTTTACTGCTTTAGCTTCTTCTTTCACCTTTTGTGGAATTTGCAGATAATATCGACAAAATTGAAAATCAGTGGCGATTACCCACCCAACCAGGTACATTCTAGGAACGTGCCATTTAAGTTCCATATGTACCGTTTACGTACCTGGTACTTGAAAAATGTACATTTCATATGCATAGCACGTGTCGCTAGGTACGTGCCTTTCGAGGAATTTCTGACACTTGAAAGGTACTTTTACATGCTTCACTGGAATGTGAGGAATGTGAATGGCACATACCCCATGTACCATGGCATGGTTGTGCGTAAGTTGCTTCGTATTGCGACTAGGGTTGCCAATTTAGCCACTTTGTGACGAGATCTGGCCATTTTGAGAACGTCGTTAGTCACATAATTTCCAAAGAGCCAATAGTGGCTTTTTAGCCATATGCTTTTCACTTCTATAGCCACTTTCTGAGTTTAGCCACATTGTAATATATTGTGTGTGTCATTTTGCAATTTTCTGACGTTTGATGCGTTCTCTAGGTTGTAACATTCTAAACCCCACTGTCAGAATTGTCCTCATAAAATTAGCATTGATGATTATATTGTGACGTTACACAGCAGAGAATTAGTTCAAAACCTGTACGTTAAAACTAGACGTTAAATAAAATTTTCGGGAAGACGTAAGTTTAAGTATAAACTAACTCCTTAAAGAAATTCAGCCTGATAATATAGACATCCTTCAGGAAATGTCGCTTTTCAGTGGCAATAAGCTTGAAACCGGTGAAACATCTTTTACTGATTTAGCTTCTTCTTTCACCTTCTGTGGAATTTGAAGATAATATCGACAAAATTGAAAATCAGTGGCGATTATAAATCTTCGATTGAAGAATTTTTGCAAGAAACTAGCTGAACCTGCGCTCTCTACACAGCGCATTATTCGCATATGAGCATATATCGCCTTATCATTCCTTACAACATCTGTACATGTCTCTTTACAGACACAAGTTAAAGACGTATTGATTTAAAAATAGCCAAGGGGTATCATAAAGGGGGATTTTTCGATTATTTTTCTGAATATCTCGCACCGTTTGCAAGATTTGAGCCTACTTCCGGTTGGAGTTTCTAATTCATGTACGGCCAGTGTTTTCTTTCTTCTTGCATGCAGTATGTAATAAGCAAATACATTACATACAAAATTAATATATTGTCAGTTCTATATATGGTGCTTATTGGGAAAAACACTCCCCAAAAAAGTTCATCTTAGACTGGAGAAATGGTTATCCTTCCTTTTCCATTATTATTTGGCTATGAAACAAATGCCGGAGACATGTACAACCGCTATATACAACAGTGTGGTGTTGGAATGTGTAATGATTAGGATGTGATGTTTTATTTTATTTTTTTGAAAGTTCAACACTTCCAATGTACCCGTAAAAATGTACTAAAGAAATAGTGCCCATGTTTTTTAAATATTCAATTAGAACTGGACAATCTACATGAAATTTGCAATCGATCAGTGAAAACGTCATCTTTCTAGAGCCTGTAGTTTCTGAGATCTCATTGTCGAGAAACATATATGTGTATTTTAAAAGAGCTCCAAAGATGGCAGCACAATTCATTTGCATGTATTTCGGAGAAGGCTTACTAAAGGCAAAGGCCTTTGAACAATAATTTAAAAGGATAAACTTTGTGAAAAATATTTATTTCAGTAATTTATTTAAACTACACTCTTTTAAAAATATTTGTCTTTGTTATAAACGTGAAATCACAAATAACCGTAAATCAAAGGTTTGAATGCTAAGATTATAGGTTAGAGCTCGGTCGCTCGTAAACAATATACTTCGCTGGTTTCCAGCTTTCCCATTGGAGGCATTGTTTTTCAGTGTCAAGTCCAGGCTGTGATTATTACGTATTTGTGGACGCAAGTACGGCAAGTCTCAGCAACGGGCGAGAGAGTGGGAGAGATTAAGGGTTTCACTCGAGTGGAGACTGCGTTAACGTACACATTAGTGTACATATTTTGGAAGCTTAGCTTCATCATTCATTCATTTCATCTTTCATTTCGTCACACTATTTCATTCATTATCTTCACCGTGACTTATGGCGTCCCAACCTATCATTGGACAACATTCTGGCTTACCACCTATAGCACCGGAACCTTCTTGCTCCTCCGGGAAACCGATTAGACGGAGATGCCATTCTCTGGAACGAATCTCTACCAGCCAGGGCTCTTCTTCTCGTCAACGTTCTCCTATCGCATCCACCAAGCTACCGCCTGCTAAACGCCAGCATAAGTTAAGCGATGCAAGTTCTGAAGCATCAATGATTATAGACATACAGGATGATCGCCAGTTTCCCAACCTGCCTCCTCCGAATTGACCACCAATTTATTCTTTCTTACTCCAGAACTTTGACCCTAAATTTTCGAATCCTAAGCTTCTTTTGGTGCAGATTACTAAGTATATGCCTCGGGCTAATATTACTCAAATTGTCAGAACACGGAACGGCATGATTATTAAGACGCCGGATCCGGAATTTCTGCGTACGACCAGGAACAAATTCAGTTTTGAGATCTTTGGAACTAAATCAACTATGACCAAGCTCACTGATCAACGCACAAAACAGCCGCCGCCACCGAGAAAAACACCCACACTGTCTGTTGTGATACGAGGGGTAGATCCGAGTTACACTGACGAGGAAGTTTTTGAAGAACTAAAACTAGAAGGTCATAATGTCATTAAATGCCTCAGGATCAAAAACGACCATGGTTTGACATACATGGTGCGGGTACTAACTAACTCTCAACAGACTATCGATGACTTACTAACTCGTGGCGCATACATATACAAACAACGTCATCGCGTTGAACCATCACGCACCTCTGCTCCTTTACCTCTTCGCTGTGAGCGGTGTCAGGTTTATGGCCAGCACTCTACTTCACAGTGCAAAAACCCGTTTAAATGCGGTTACTGCTCAGGACCACATCCTACACGCAGCTGTACAAATCTCAAACTACCTCCGACCTGCTCCACATGTCAAGATCACTCTCACCCAACATACAGTTATAAATGTCGTTCCAAGCCACCTCCAGAGCCATCGAAACCGGAGACTGTGGCACCATTACGCATACCAGAACAAATCCAACCACCGACCAATCCTGCTTTACAACAACCTGTCACTGTTCATCAGTTACTGACGTTTCTAACTCTCTCGCTACAAAACATCCACCCCTTTCTACGAGATCACATCGCTCAACAAATTCAATCCGCGGCCAAGGCAATTTTCCATGCCAACATCTGTCCAACATATTCAGGCAATAGTGTATATTATCATTCAAATGTCCTTGAAACTGAAGTCTAATCGCTATCCAGTCACAATCCGTATTATTCTGCATTGCATTATGGCGCTCTCTTTCTTATTTCTAAACATCCGCTCTTTACCACAGCATAAGCCGCTTTTTGAAGCGCTTTTACTAGAAGAACACATAAATACCTTCATCCTTAATGAGACTCATCTCACCCATAGACTGCCCTGCCGCATATCTCGCTTCCAATTGTTACGCCAAGATAGCACGATGCCAGCTAGACGAGCCAATGGGGGAGTAGCGATTGGGTTTTCGCCCTCTATTCCATTTCGAAGCCATTCTCCAGTTCTTCCAAATCTTCCTGAATACCTAATTACATCTCTATATTATCAAGCACTGTACGTAACTGTGGCAACCATTTACGTTCGTCCGGGTCATGATATTCCATTCAGCTTCTTTCAATATATTTCCAACAACTTCCGTACTTACATAATCATGGCAGATGTAAATTTACATAGCCGGACAGTTACGCAGCGGGATTGTTTCCTCAATTACATTATCAGTCATACCACCGGAGTGATTTTGCCACTACCTAAACCGACTCGCCCCACGAGTCAGACTACTCCTGATATAGTCATTGTTTCGAGCAACCTATCACAACGTAGTTCTGTTAATGTTCTTGACCTCATTGGTAGTGATCATGCTCCAATCAAATTAGTTATTCAGACTCATAGCAATACCACTTCTCAAACGCCGCCGCCCCGTATTACCTACCGCTATGATAAAGCAGATTGGAATGCCTACCGATCATACCTTGAGAATCATCTTAATGATCTTTCTTCACCGACCACTGAATCCGACCTATCTCATGCTCTGGACTCTATCGTCACTGTTATGCAAAACGCCACAGAAAAATACATCCCCAAATCAACAGTTTCAAATTTTCGACCCTCATTACCTCCTCAATACTTACCGCTGATAAAACGATCCCGACAGTTTTATAGAGATTATGCTGCAACTGGCAATCTTGACTCTCTTCAGCATCACAGACAATTGCAACGAACAGTTCACAACTATCTTAAAGCTTACAAGTTGCGATGCTGGGTCAAAACATGCAATAATCTCGGCTCTCTTTCACATCCTACTCAGTATTGGAAACGTTTCCGGCAACTTACTGGTCTCAATACTCATACAACATATCCTCTCATCGACAACAATACTCCGCTTCAAACTGATATAGATAAAGCCAATGCTTTCGCCAGGTATCTCCAGGACATCTTTACACCTCTCGCACCTGAATATCCCCATCGATCTCATCCAGTCGACAACCTCAATCTGGATTCGCCTCATCTGCAGACTAATGTTCATCACACTTTACCCGAAAACAATCCTCTTACTGCACCGATCTCGATTTCTGAAATAACCTCAGTGGTAGCTCATAGACGTAACACAGCCCCTGGCATGGACTCTATTACATATCGACACATTAAAGAAAGTCCGTACGTAGTTTTATATCTTCTTTGTCTCATCTATACCTTTATTCTTAGAACTGGCTTTATACCTGCTGATTGGAAAACTTCAAAAACTCTAATGTTCCTAAAACCACATAAATCTGTTGCCTCTGTTAGCTCGTACCGCCCTATTCAACTAACGTCAACCTTGAGTAAAATACTGGAACGCATCATTGTTAAACGTCTTCATCCGTACCTGGCACTACACAACGTCATTCCACTCGAACAAGCTGGTTTCAGACCTTCTTTCAGCATAAATGATCAGCTGCTTCGCCTTTCCAATTCCATCTATAATCACTTTAACACAGGCAATCCATCATGTTTGGTCCTGTTTGACCTCGAAAAGGCATTCGACAAGGTCTGGCATCCCGCTCTCATTTATAAACTCAAACAGCTCCGATTGCCTATTGCTTACATCAGATTCATTTTTAATTTTCTCTCTTGTCGACTGGCATACGTCTGTATCAACTCCAGTTTTTCATTTCCCATTTTTCTCCATTCCGGAGTTCCCCAAGGATCGGCTTTGTCGCCGTTATTATATATTCTCTTTGTTTCCGACTTTCCACCTGTTCCAGCTACAGTTAAACTCTTCCAGTATGCCGATGACACTGCTTTCTTTGCGACAGGGAAAACCATTCACCAACTCAATCTCGCTCTACAGGATTCTATCAATGCCTTTGTTGATTGGTGCTCTCACTGGAGACTAAAAATAAACGCTGGAAAAACTCAAGCAATTCTCTTTCTTGCTCCGAAGCATCGTTCCCGTGTCCACAGAAATCCAAGACTTCTGCACCTCACAGTGCAAGATGTATTGCTCAACCCTACTCGCAGTGTCAAATATCTTGGAGTCACTTTCGATCAGCATCTAACCTGGACAGCACACCTAAAAGATATCTCCAAGAAGGCTTACTCTCGCCTCAATCTCCTGAAACGTCTTGCTGGAACTACTTGGGGACTCAATGCTCATACAATTCTCAACACATACAAGGTCTTTCTCCGTCCTATTCTCACGTACGGATTTACGGCTTGGATATCTGCTCCGATCCTCTACTATGAGAAATTACGCATCCTGGAACGTCATGCTTTGCGAATCGCTTTCCGTATCAAATTACCAAGTCCCACTCAAGATCTTTATGACAGACTTACGTTTCCACACATCTTGTATCATTTAGAAACACTCCGGACCAAATACATCACCCAGCGCCTGCACAGCAATCATCCACTTCTCCAGAAAACGTTTGAAGACCACGCCCGAAGCATCTCCCCTACCGCTGCTCTTTTCCCGCCGCTCTCATTACTGTTTACTCTATACCGTTACACTCTACCTCCAGACCACCCTGACACCGCTTATTACGAACCATACTCTACAGACGCTCATCTACCTCACATATGGCCATCATATGCACAGTAATACCTTCTGTACTAACAGGGCTCCTCTATCTTCATTGATGCCTAGCGCCGCCCCTAGGCGAGAAGATAACCTGCATTTGTTCAACTAACAGAACCTATGTGTTGTAGTGAGTTTCGCACTTCATTTCATCTTCTCATCTCATATCATATTACAGTTATGCTTTTCCTTCACTGAAGCTTATGTATTTCCTTTACCTCATGATTATGGTTAAAGGCCATAATGACCATCACAATTGTACAATAAAGTTTATGTATCAACCCATATCCCAACCACGGCTTCCTGAACAGCACAATCTATTTTAAAAATCTCTTCCCCTACAGAGGGCGTAACCCTCTTCGGGTAGTAGCTAGCGTCGGCTAGCTGGCAAAAAAAAAAAAAAAAAAAAACGCTCGTAAATGTTACTGTAGTATTTTAATAGATAGTTAAATTGCCACACAGATGCCGGAGGAGGGCATATATTTTCAGAGTTAGTTGCTTGGCTTTTTTTAAAAATACAAGCTTCTAAATTCGAACGTAAAAATGAAGCGTTAAGGTTTTAGTATTTAAGTACTCGCACCCCCAGTTGCATAGCACTGCCCTAAGGAACATTACTGACATGCCTAGTACATTCCTGGCACATGCCAATGCCAAGTAAATGTGTCAAGTACATACACGGTACGTGATATACACATAATAGATACATTCCTCGGTATGTGTCATGCACGTACTTTTGGGCGGAAGTAACCTTATTCCTTACATGTGTATTTCACATGATTGCTCTATTCACGTACCTATCATGTACATTCCAATGTACCTCGAGGAACATTCTTTACACATGATCAGTATGTACTTGTGTTGGGTGGGAATTGATTTATAAAATGGCAAAGCTTACGAAATAACATGAAAATTAATTCTATCACAGAAAGAGTTTTATAATACAGGTGAAAGACTTTTAGTACATTTATATGGGAAATATAAAGCCCCAATGCCACAATGATATTATGAAGATACAGAGCAAGAAATTACAGATATGAAAAATATAAGCTATTTATGCATTATGATCTTATGAATCCGTTAAATAATGGATATTCTATACATGAAATATTTTTCAAGAATGAGCCGCTAAAATAAATTATTTTTGAAAATTTATAAGGGAAAATTTATGTTTAATTAAGATAAAAGATTTCTTCTAACTTGTGTGAAGGGAAGGAGCTTAAGATACTAATCGCATTGCCTCTTTGTATAGCTAGGCTAATGCGTTGTACTAAAAATTGTTGGCTTCTGGCGTCGCCTGATTTAGTAATCAAATTGGAACCCAGTTCTTTCAAAAATTTGTGAGCTTCTTTGCTGAAAACCCCCATAGTTTCAGTTGCAAAAGCAATGAAAAGATGCTCTTCTTTCAGTTTAGAATATTTGGAGTGTTTTCTCTTGCAGGCCACTTCAGCTGCACTACCTGCTTCGTTTTGTGTTGATGGCAAATAAGATGGTGCAAAGGTATCCACGCATGTGACATCCCATATCAACCGTTGGCCCATTTTCCATGGAGTTAGGGTAATTCCATCTGGCCGCTTTCCATCTTCACGAAACATTCCTGGTGGTTCCAAAATGCTTGGAAAATCAATGCTCGCCAGTGTTCGTTTTATTATGTTGTTCAATTCACCATGGCGTACTAATCTTCCTCCACTTTTAGTACAACTTAGTGAGTGTAACCCTTTTTCATCCATTCTGCTTTGGCATGTACAAGTAAATGTATGGCAGATATTTACCCCCAGACGCAAAGCTACACATATTTGAAAAACTTTGTTATCTAAAAAGGTTCCAATTGTTTTAGATGGCGTGGCTTGCAACCAAGCACCGGTCTCTTTCTTCTGTAAAGCTTTCATACGCACACTGTCAATTATACTTTCAGGCATTACTTCATTATCTATTACTTCCTGTAATAATATAGCATCCCAACTTTTTTGGAATTCTTTTGTCTCAGGAATTTTACTGTTGTAGATCCCCTTCCAAATTTCCAAAGCCTCATCCATGTGATGTATATCCACGTTGTCAACTGAACTATTTAAAATATTGGAGACAAGTGGACGCACTCCATGGCAAGAGGAAAGGAAGGCTGGTAGGCTCAAGTCCGATGCTTTCCGTATGTTTAGACCTCCTAGGCGGACTAGAAGGCTTGCTTGTGTCCATTGGGTTTCGCTTAGGGAATAGTTGATTATTAGCTGTAATGCCTTTTTATTATTGTTTACTTATTTATATATTATTGTTTACTTATTTACACAATTGAAATTTTATGCAAGTCATGTGGTTTTATTTATAAATAAGAGTTTCTCTTTAAATAAAGTCAAACTGTTAATTTACATTTTTTTAACCTTCAATTAAAACCTTAATATCATTTTTCTATGAATAATTTCACGACTTACACTTAGTTGATTAAAGTGATGGCAAATTCATTTTAATTGAACACTTGGTTAGTATTATTGGTATTCAAAAGTATTCATTTCTAGAAACTTCTTAACCATGTACATTATTAATGGTTTCTAAGGAAGTGGCAGAGCGTTCACCTCTGGTGCTTGGGGTCCCTAGTTCGATCCCAGCTTGCGCCGTGTGGACTTTGTGGTGGACAAACACCATGCTCGTGGGTTTTCTCGGGGTTCTCCCGTTTCCTCCCACTTTCTTCATTCCACCATTTCACTCATCTCTCATCATCACCGTCTCCTTTGGCCTAACCGGCGTAACTGTGGAACGTAAAACTTAATGATTTCATTTCATTTTGTTCTAACAAGTAAACCTTACGTTTGGGTGAATCGAGTTGCTGACTGAGATACATATGAGAAAGTAGTACTAAATGTGGTCAGTATTTCAGTGAAGTTGTAGGTGCGAAGCTCCAGGGGTTTAGGAGATACAGCTACCAGAACATCACATGGAAGTACAGAATAGTGTTCATACAGTTCGAGGTAAAAGTCCTGTAAGACCTCTTGTAACGACAAAACATGAATAACAAATATATGGGTACATATTAGGACTAGAGAGAAGTCATATAGTAAGGGTATACCTGACGGCGGCCATCTTGAAATCCGCCTTTTTGAATTAACTTTAAATTTTTAAAATAGGAATAGGGTCATGTGATACATGATTTAAGGCGCAAATTTAATCAGAAGAACAATGGTGACGTTAATTTTGATTTACGCGCAATTGGTAAGAAGATTCTATAATTCGTAGAGACTTAAAATAACCAGTATATATCTAATATATCATCACACGTCTTACTAATTTATTTGTCCTGTAAATTTTACCACAAGACTTGTAAACTGTCTAGATAAAGTAGATAAAGTAGACGTCTTTGGATAATTAGAAATTAGAACGATGAAGCAATTAGAACGATGGTATTCATACGACAGGGATGGGGTAAAATATCACTTCTAATGGTTTGGCAACTTATAAAATTCCTACTTACAGGCACATAGCCAAAACACTAAGATGGAGGGACGAAGGTGATTATTTGGGACAGGGACCTAAACTCGAGTTCACTTTACATTCATTCATACATATCAACAAAACTAAACGTTTCAGGTGGAGTACCCCATGTCGAACTCTAGCTACAAGTCTACCTGTTAAACAACATAATTTTAAGTAGATGCAATATCTTCACATCTGGAATGTCTTAATTATAGAGAGATTTTGCCTTCCCCTGATCCAAAAGTATTTGCAGATAGATGAGTTGGAATAACTGGATACATTGAGAAATAGTATTAGGGATACTGCATTTAGAAGTACAGAGTAATAATTGTTCCATAGTCAGATACAGTATTAACTTGCATATGTCAACTACGAGAGCAGTTCCAAAAGTAAGGTCTCCAAAGCACTGGGAAAGTAGAAAAACTGTTCCTACGGCTGTTGGTGACACCGTTGTGTTTATTGTTTCCGCCACTCCCAAACAAGTTTGTGCGAACCTCGCTGGAACGCTCAGTCTTGACTTTGTAGCCATTTGTAATGGAGCAGCAGCTTGGCGCTATAGCCAAGTTTGAAGTTCGCGTAGTTATTCCATTTTTAAACGCGAAAGGCGTTAACCCGATTGAAATGTATCTACAGTTGACGGAAATGTATGGTGAGGAGTGCATGGATGTCAAAAACGTCTGTAAACTATGAAAGGAGTTTGCAACTGGTCGTACTGAAATTTTCGATGAAGAAAGGAAAAGAAGACAATCAATTTCCGAGGAGATAATCGCAAAGCTTGAACAAACCATTGATTAACACCTATTTC
Organism: Thermobia domestica; assembly: GCF_964235325.1. Classification (NCBI taxonomy): domain Eukaryota; kingdom Metazoa; phylum Arthropoda; class Insecta; order Zygentoma; family Lepismatidae; genus Thermobia; species Thermobia domestica. The sequence continues at coordinate 101,719,820 of NC_137455.1, forward strand.
CTAAGTTGAAAGAGCTGTTGGTTAGAACGCTCTTCAGCAACGATGATGAAGTGCAAGATGAGGTTCAACGCTTCCTTAAACACATGGCAGCGAGCTTGTATGACATTGGCTAATGAAAGAAATGCCACCGCTCCTACAAAAATGCATCGGCCGAAATGGTAATCATGTCGAAAAATAGATAAAATGTACAAGTTTTAAAGTGAGGTAAACATTATTGAAAATAAACTTTTCTTTGTATTCCTAAAAAAGAAAGAGACCTTACTTTTGGCACTACCCTTGTAATATTCCCCCGAAAAATGATCTCAAAAAATAAGAATGAAAATAAAAAGTAATAAACTAAAAATAAAACAAATGATGTACGTGCACTCTTACACTCAACATGCACTCTTACAACCTTAGAAGATAAAATAAAGGAAAACATTTTACTTGCCCAACACATTTTATTATATGCATGCATTACATTGCACTGAGGCCCCCACAAATTGTCAATATTAATATAATTAGTTTTTAGTTCTTACACAGATTTTAATGCACTTTATGAAGCCTAGTGAGACAATTGAATACAATTGAAATATAATGTATTTAGTTATATTTGTACTCTATTGATACACTTGTACCCATTATACAGGGTGACCCAAAAGTAGGTATGTAGTCACGTACTAATATGCTCACTGTAGTTTATATCATTTCTTATTATTAACAAACAGGTAGACCTAGCTTCTTTATTATTTGTTCTTAATGTCTTTTTACATATAACTTAAGCTCGCAACAGCCGAAGCAAATAAGCCCATAAGCTACAATGCTATATTTGATCAATGCAGGGGTGTATACCTACTTTTAGGCCATCCTATACAGTAATTAATAATTATTTCTTATTTGTTACATATTATTATTTTACACTTTTAATCTTCGTGTGTAACAACTCTATAATAGGCAAAAAAATAAATACATTTTTGAAGAGAAAGTACTTGTTACTTTGTGTTTTTATTTATACATATACGGATGACTATGTGTCACTTGTTTAGAATTTAAAGGGTCACTTACGACTTAACATCCACCTCTGTGTATAAAGTCTGCTACACCACATTATTTACATTTCTGCTTCCTTATCAATCAACTCTAGTTAAAGCATAAATACTCAATTCTAGTTTTACTTTGTGGCACGTGTTTTATTCATAGCGTAAGTCTGTATCAATTAGATAGATGTGGAGTCACGATTTCAAATCTGGAGTAATTGACAGGCCTGTTTTTTGAGATAGTGAAACAAAGAAAAAGTCTGGAAGGGTGTGGCTGCTGCATGTCTTTATTATGCGTGAAAAACAAACACAGTATATATGTATGTGCAAATGTGTGGGTGATTGCATGTTCAACCTTCGATTATATCTATTTTTAAGATCCGGGATTTAGGTATGAATTATTTTTTTAATGAATAATTAAGGTCATATTGTTACATTTCTTCTTTGATACTATTATAATTGTCAAGTAATTATATTATAAACTGGTATGTATTACAAATACATGAGAATCTAATATGCGTGCAATCAGCGTAAAGAGAACTTTTATTTGGATGCCGTACGGGAAAGACAATAAATTTTGAATTACACTGCAAGACATTAAAAATGCAACACTAAGAAGAGGAAAACACAGCCTCAAGCAGACAGAAGACAAGTGAGGAATGATGATACTTCCACTAGTGGCGATTTCAGATTTCCTACCGGTGGGTGGAATTTCAATACAGAAGTGAAAATAGTATTAGGACAACAGTGGTAATTCATGTCGGTCAAGGTGGCTCAGTGGTAGAGCATTTATATCTGGTGAGTGGGGTCCATGGTTCGGTCTCTGCTAGGGCCAAGTGGGTTCTGTGATGGACAATCACCCTTGCGTGGGTTTCCTCGAGGTTCTCCCATTTACTTCCAATATTTCATTCATTCTCGTCATCACTTGCTCTTTTAGCTTATTCGGCATAACTGAAATGAAATCTTTAAGTTATGCCGACTAGGCTAAAGGAGACAGTGATAATAAGAAATGAGTGAAATAGTGGAAAGAAGATAGTGGGAGGAAATGGGAGAACCACGAGGAAACCCACGCACAGAATGTTTGTCCACCACAAAGTTCACTTGGTGCGAACTGGGATCGAATCCAAGGCCCCACGCACCAGAGGTGAAAGCTCTACCATTGTTCCACCGCGGCCCTTATTCGGCATAACTGTAGAACATAAAATTGACAAATTTCATTTTATTCCCCCCCCCCCACATTTATCACGATCAGAGATATAACATGTGGAGAAATTCTCACTCGTGATTACGATCTTGAATCATCATTGCTTATCGCTCTGTTGTGTGAACTGTGAAAGTATTGCGAGAACCTAGCAGTGTCAATATCGCGTGAGTTCCCCATGGACGTCCTATACGGTTCCGACATGAGGCATAGAGAGGATGAAAGCTTGGATGTGCTCGTCAGGTATGAGAAGTCATGCGTCTACGACACGTTACTAAAGTTTATCAACTGTAGCTGGGATAGGTCTCTGGTGTGCAAGGTAATGTGCAATCGTGAATCAAATGTTTTCAATCGGCGAGAGATCAGGTGAACGCACCCGTGATGGAGGCAGTAGATCATCGTGTCCATTTAGAACGTTTAGGACCTTGCATGCTCCACACAGTCACGTGTTATCATGTTGGAAAATAGCTGCATGTAGAACCTGCACTAAAGGGATCTCTACTTCCGATGCCGGACAAGTGTGATTGTTACAGACACAAAGTACTGTATGTTATACTGTATTAGTTCATCTAACAGTATTAACTAATATGAACAAAAACACCAGAGGTGCAAAAAGTGCAGCCAAGTTCGTCAGCCTCAAAAAGTGTTGAGATGAGGATAGATGAGCCAAGCTCCTTGGCCACTGCATCTGAAACAAACACTGGAACTTGGCGCGAGGTGTGTAACATATTCGAATACATTAAGATGTCTGTTCCTAGTTTTACGGCCGGGACATTTCAGCCCTAAGGCTAGTGGTGACCACCAAATTCACCACGCTCACAAACACCATCCTTAAGGCTCGTTAACTTCATTTCATTCTAACTTCATTATATTGCAAGGGAATATAAGGTTTCCTTGTCTGGGTTTCGAACCATCAAATCTTACTGCAATATAATGTATATGTGCATTAGCGCCTTAGCAAAGTTGATATTCCTAAGTTGGTGGTGGTCCTAAACCCACCACCACTATCCCTAAGGTTCCTTAAAATCATTTTTCCTTGACACCTCGCGCCAAGTTCCAGTGTTTGTTTCAGATGCAGTGGCCAAGGAGCTTGGCTCATCTATCCTCATCTCAACACTTTTTGAGGCTGACGAACTTGGCTGCACTTTTTGCACCTCTGGTGTTTTTGTTCATATTTCACTTCTTTTTGTAGTTCACCATGTCAATATCATATATTGGGATTCTCAATTGTGGCATATTGCTGGATTTAAATTTTAAATTATACATTTTTAAAGGAGTCATAATGTGTCACATGCAACATTAGTTCCCAAGGGCTCTCCCACCGGGAATCGAACCCAAGACCCTGTACAAGAAAGGCGCACATGCTAGCCATTAGAACAGCAGGGAGGATTTATTCTATTAAATATCTGTCAGAGAGTTATGTCCAAACGAGATTCTACATCATTTATCCGAACTACAAAATCATGATCGCTAATATCTCATTTTTCATTACCTAAATACGAAGAGTATCAACAGGGCCCAAAACCCTTGATGCTGAATTCTCGCTGCTACATCACTAGACATGGCTGGTATTTCAATATACTTAGTTGTTCTCTACCCTTCCACATTGCGAAATTACGGAGTTCATGTCGCGCAGTTTCACACTGCCTCGGGTTTTCCTTCCAATGATATACACCTTTCAAATAACTTGTAAACTTAATAATATTTGCCACCAACATATTATAACTGTATATAAACTACATGAACTGACATAAATTAAAGGAGTGCTTCCGGTTGACGTGGAAAGGTGAAATGATGAAGAATTTTCCCATGTTATTTAAATGGGTCTGGATGAAGAATTTTCCCATGTTATTTAAATGGGTCTTTTTTGACATATAATCTCATGTTTTAGAAACTTGGAATTGGAATAAAAAATTGAAATTCGGTATGCTTGTACGTTTTCATTAGTATTACCTAAGTAAATCAGTAAAACTAACAATTCCAACTTTAGAGTGGTTTTATGGGGAACTGAAAAATCTTTCCCACGGTACGTATTTATATGGGACACCTTTTACACCCCAAAATTATAGGGCACTTCCTGTAAGGCTACAATGATTAAATTTGACATGATTGTAGTTTTTCGGAACTAACCGACAGAAAAATTGCCAAGAGTGAATATTTTTAATTTTTAGGGAGTCTAATGGGGAGAGGAAGAAATTTCCCATGCTATTTAAATAGGCCTTTTTTTGACTTATAATCTCATACTTTACGTACTTGAAATTGGAATACAAACGTGAAATTTGGTACGCTTCAACGTTTTCGTTAGTATTACCTAAGTAAGTCAGTAAAAATGAAAGTTTCCAACTTCAGAATGGTTTTATGGGGAACTGAAAAACCTTTTCCATGTTATTTATATTGGACGTCTCCTAAACCCCAAAATGTTTAGGCACTTCCGGCTGGATTAGAATGATGAAATTTGGCACGATTGTAGCCTCCCGGGACTAACCTACAGAAAAATTGCTAAAATTGGATATTTTTAATTTTAAAGGAGTCTAAAGAGAGATGAAGAAATCATCATGTTATTTAAATAGGCGTTTTCCTGGAATACAAAATGTTTTCTTTAGCTGAAATAGGAAAAGAAACTTGAAATTCGTGAATTGTAAGCTTAAGAGTTGTGAGGAAGTAGGCCGAGCAAAGGCGAGCGTGTGGGGGGCGAACCCCCAGGAAGGGAAATTCAGGAAATATGAAGAGCAAAGTCACGAAATTCACTGTTGATGAAAATATTGATACGTAAGAGATTCTCACACTGTTCACAGATAGAGACACGAAGCATCAAGACAATTTTTACATAACGACTGTGGTAAGTATAATATAACTCGTGGTACCAATATATTTACGAAATCGGTTACATTTTGTTGCTAGTCTCACATAAATTCGAACAATTGAATTTCTCATTTCTTCGAAAACTTCATTAATTTTAAATATTCTCACCTCTACAGTATCTTACTTATCAAATTAATTTCAATATCTATTTAATACCAATTACTGCAATATAGGAAAAAATCTTCACCGAAAAAAGAGAAAATATTGGCTTTTCTTTTCTGGGTTTCCAACCACGAAATTTACGGCAGTATGTACGTGTCTTAGCCCACGGTTTTAAAAGTTAACTGATTCACAGAACGTGACTCATTAACTTGCGTAACTACTTATTACTAGCTTTCACTTATTTTACTCGCACACTGAGAAAAAAATGTATGTGGCGTACGTAAAAACGTTGGTTACATGCGTAAATTCTGTAGTTTTTGGACTTAACGTACACTAAACGTATAACTGAAAAAGTATATTTTAAACATACTTTCCGTATAAGTGTTCCGAATAAACGTACTTTCCACACGAACGAAAAGCCTGTATGTAGGCGGTCATGATCTCACATACAGATGGCCGTATGTAACATAGCTGACGTACGTAATGTACGGAAGACTGTTAGATGTCAGACATCCTGCAACGACATTGTGTAACATCTAAGCGGGAAAGAGGGCAGTACGTATGTAGCATATGGATAACGTATATTAAGTATTGACTTATGTAGTAAACATAAGGATCCCATATATTTGTACACTATACCGCTGTCCGGATAACGGATTTTTCTCAGTGACCTTAGCTCGTTTTTCTAGTAACCTAGAACGACAGGGACACGAACACAGAAACATCGAGGAAAGTTAAGATTCCAAAGACTCTTCCACCGGGAATCGAATTCAGGACCCCATACACCAAAGGCGCACGTGGTAGCCAATAGACCAGCGAGGAGGGCACCAACTCGACCACTCAGATGATTGACAACATTATCACTATGCACATGATGTGTTCAATAGCGGAATCGTTCCCGATTTCTGATTGTAAGGACTGTTTTCTTGTCAATGAAAAACTTTTCATAGCAAATTCCTCAAATTTCATTTTCAAGCCGTTATAGGGTACCTTTATGGACAGATTCGCATCTTTATCTCATTAAGAAGTACCTAATGGCTATGGACAGTTCCTCGCCCATAAAAATTCCCGTAGTACATTCCTTAAATTTGGAACCTTTACTTACACAAGTCATTACAGAAGGTGGGTACAATTGTGCAGAGTTTCAATTCTCTATCTCATTTGGAAGCACCTAATCAATGATGAGTGAGTAAATAAACCGATCTCTGTTTGAGTAAGGACAGTTTTTTGCCCATAGAAAATTCCATAGCACATTCCTTAAATTTCGGATATTTTTCATATTCAAGCCATTGTAAGCTACCTTCGTGTAGACATTCACATCTTCATCTCATTGGGAAGTACCTAATGGCTACGGACAATTTTCACATATAAAAAATTTCCGTTAGCACATCGGTCACATTTCGGACTTTTCCCATACTCAGGTCATTATAAGATACCTTTATACAGAGTTTCACGTCTCATCTCATTGGGAAGTACCTAATCAATTTGATGAGTGAGTGAGTGAAACGATTTCTTGCTTGGCTAAGGACAGTTTTTTGCCTATAAAAACTTTCCCATAGCACATTTTTCAAATTTCGGACTTTTCCATACTCAAGTCATTATAAGGTACCATTGTGCAGAGTTTCACGTCTCTGTCTCATTGGGAAGTACCTAATCAATTTGATGAGTGAGTGAATTAAACTATTTTTATCCTGGCTAAGGACATTTTTTTGCCTATAAAAAATTTCCCATAGCATATTACTCAAATTGCGGACTTTTTCCATAGTCAAGTCGTTATAGGGTACTTTTATGCAAGGCTTCACGTGTCTATCCCATTGGAAAGTACCTAATCATTTTGATGAGTGAGTGAGTGAACCGATTTCTTGTTTGGCTAAGGAAAGTTTTTTCCCTATCAAAACATTCCCGTAGAACATTCCTCAAATTTCGGACTTCTTCCACACTCAAGTCATTATAAGGTACCTTTATGCAAAGTTTCACTTTTCTATCTCATTTGGAAGTACCTAATCAATTTGATGAGTGAGTGAGTGAATCAATTTCTTGCTTGGCTAAGGACAGTCTTTTGCCTATAAAAAATTTCCCATAGCACATTCTGCAAATTTCGGACCTTTTCCATACTCAAGTCGTTATAGGCTACCTTTGTGCTGTTTCACGTCTCTGTCTCATTGGGAAGTACCTAATCAATTTGATGAGTGAGTGAGTGAAACGATTTTTTTCCTAACTAAGGACAGTTTTGTGCACATAAAAAATTTCCCATAGCACGTTCCTCAGATTTCGGACTTTTTCCATACTCAAGTCGTTATAGGGTACCTTTATGCAAAGTTTCACTTTTCTATCTCATTGGGAAGTACCTAATCAATTTGATGAGTAAGTAAGTGAATCGATTTCTTGCTTGGCTAAGGACAGTTTTTTGCCTATAAAAACTTTCCCATAGCACATTCTGCAAATTTCGGACTTTTTCCATACTCAAGTCGTTATAGGGTACCTTTGTGCTCAGTTTCACATCTCTGTCTCATTGGGAAGTACCTAATCAATTTGATGAGTGAGTGAGTGAAACGATTTTTTTTCCTGGCTAAGGACAGTTTTGTGCACATAAAAAATTTCTCATAGCACATTCCTCAAATTTCGGACATTTTCCATACTCAATTCGTTGTAGGGTACCTTTATGCAAAGTTTCAATTTTCTATCTCATTGGGAAGTACCTAATCAATTTGATGAGTGAGTAAGTGAATCAATTTCTTGCTTGGCTAAGGACCGTTTTTTGCCCATAGAAAATTTCCCATAGCACATTCCTCAGATTTCGGACTTTTTCCATACTCAAGTCATTATAATGTACCTTTGTGCTCAGTTTCACGTCTCTGTCTCATTGGGAAGTACCTAATCAATTTGATGAGTGAGTGAGTGAAACGATTTTTTCCTAACTAAGGACAGTTTTTTGCCCATAAAAAATTTCCCATAGCACGTTCCTCAGATTTCGGACTTTTTCCATACTCAAGTCGTTATAGGGTACCTTTATGCAAAGTTTCACTTTTCTATCTCATTGGGAAGTACCTAATCAATTTGATGAGTAAGTAAGTGAATCGATTTCTTGCTTGGCTAAGGACAGTTGTTTGCCTATAAAAACTTTCCCATAGAACATTTCTCAAATTTCGGACGTTTTCCATACTCAAGTCGTTATGAGGTACCTTTGTGCTCAGTTTCACGTCTCTGTCTCATTGGGAAGTACCTAATCAATTTGATGAGTGAGTGAGTGAAACGATTTTTTCCTAACTAAGGACAGTTTTTTGCCCATAAAAAATTACCCATAGCACGTTCCTCAGATTTCGGACTTTTTCCATACTGAAGTCGTTATAGGGTTCCTTTATGCAAAGTTTCACTTTTCTATCTCATTGGGAAGTACCTAATCAATTTGATGAGTAAGTAAGTGAATCGATTTCTTGCTTGGCTAAGGACAGTTTTTTGCCTATAAAAAATTTCCCATAGCACATTCTGCAAATTTCGGACTTTTTCCATACTCAAGTCGTTATAGGGTACCTTTGTGCTCAGTTTCACGTCTCTGTCTCATTGGGAAGTACCTAATCAATTTGATGAGTGAGTGAGTGAAACGATTTTTTTTCCTGGCTAAGGACAGTTTTGTGCACATAAAAAAATTCTCATAGCACATTCCTCAGATTTCGGACTTTTTCCACACTCAATTCGTTGTAGGGTACCTTTATGCAAAGTTTCAATTTTCTATCTCATTGGGAAGTACCTAATCAATTTGATGAGTGAGTGAGTGAATCAATTTCTTGCTTGGCTAAGGACAGTTTTTTGCCTATAAAAAGTTTCCCATAGCACATTCTGCAAATTTCGGACTTTTTCCATACTCAAGTCGTTATAGGGTACCTTTGTGCTCAGTTTCACGTCTCTGTCTCATTGGGAAGTACCTAATCAATTTGATGAGTGAGTGAGTGAAACGATTTTTTTCTTGGCTAAGGACAGTTTTGTGCCCATAAAAAATTTTCCATAGCACGTTCCTCAGATTTCGGACTTTTTCCATATTTAAGTCGTTGTAGGGTACGTTTATGCAAAGTTTCACTTTTCTATCTCATTGGGAAGTACCTAATCAATTTGATGAGTGAGTAAGTGAATCGATTTCTTGCTTGGCTAAGGACAGTTTTTTGCCTATAAAAACTTTCCCATAGGACATTTCTCAAATTTCGGACGTTTTCCATACTCAAGTCGTTATAGGGTACCTTTGTGCTCAGTTTCACGTCTCTGTCTCATTGGGAAGTACCTAATCAATTTGATGAGTGAGTGACTGAAATGATTTTTTTCCTGGCTAAGGACAGTTTTGTGCCCATAAAAAATTTCCCATAGCACATTCCTCAGATTTCAGACTTTTTCCGTACTCAAGATATTTTAGGGTACGTTTATGCAAAGTTTCACTTTTCTATCTCATTGGGAAGTACCTAATCAATTTGATGAGTGAGTCAGTGAGTCAGTGAGCCTGAAAACTGCATATTTTGGGGTTCCAGTACTCGAATATGGTTGAAGGTAGGAATGTGAGATTTGGCATATGAGTACATCTCTTGGATATCTCCTTAAATTCTAAATTTCATGTTTCTACCCTTAATAGAATCGTTTTTACAAAGCCTCGAAATTGGCGATTTTACCCAAAACTCTTGTTCGTGTATAATATGGTTACGGCAGTGCAGGCCAGTTTTCATTTTCTGCGTGGAACTTGGCTGCCATGCACTGCCGTGCATGTTGATTATTTTTATTATTTTACTTTTTGAGAACGTACTAAAAAAAATGTGGTGGAACTTATGAAAAAGTAGTTATCAATGCATGATGTTGCCAATGTAATACGATCATAGTTTCCCCCCTTGAATTGAGTACAAACTCAAATTTTCAAATTGTACTGTGTTTTCTAAATTATTTTGTTTATTTATTTTTAAAAGGCCTAAAACATGTATTCATTAGCTTGAAATGGTAAAACAAACAATAATACGTTAAAAATAGGAATGCTCAATATTTTCCGGACTTTGGATTCCGGAAAATGTATTTTCTGGAATAGGAAATTTCACTTTCTGGATTTCGGAAAAATTCCAGAATTCAGAAATATTCTGGAATTTTTCCTAAATAAGGTTTTTTTTCTCAATACTGAAATTTTCTAAATTCCAGAATTTTCCCGAATTCCGGAATTTGTACGACTTTACTTTCCAGATTCCAGAAAGTATAAATTTCTGAATTGGCCACTCCTAGTTAAAAGATTTTACTGTATTAGAAACAAGGAATATCCTCCTGCCTATCTTATGTACTGTTGATTGAGGAAATTTGTTTTTTTTTTTAAACTTGTTTCCTATTCGAACCCCAGCTAGGATCAACTTAGTATAAACATAGTATTTAAAATGTGGTTACTGTGTAAGCCTCCTATTACCAAAATAAATAAATAAATGAATAAAAAATAAAAAATAAATAAAATAAATAAATATGAAGAAAAGAGATTAGGTAAGTATACGTCCTATCTTTTTCATATCCGCTTTCTCCGATGCAGGATCTGGGATCACGGATATTAATGACCTAAATTAAAAAAAAAAAAAGAAAAGAAAATGCTAAGTGTATCAAAAATACCAAGACTTCAGCATAATTACTTCCTGTTAAAAGCTTTTAAAATCTCAAGTAAAATGGATTATAAATTGCGATTATACTTCCGCTAATACGAATACTGTCTTGTGGAGGCCAATACAACGATAATCTTTTATTCAGCCTCTTGAAAGAAGATTGCACAACTCCAAAGTTACGTTCTTCAAATTTAGGTGTTACAAAACCATTTCCTATTCACAACTGATCAACCAATAAGTCTCTTGTAGTTATGTATATATTTTCCTTTATAAAAACTAAATACTCTACTTATTATTATTGGTTCAATTAAAAGCGTGACTCAATACATAAAATAGGCCTTTACACTTAGTAAAAAGAAGAATCACTTCTCACTTTTTCTTTCACTCTTTGGAACAGTACAAGTATATGCTGCACAGTACGTGTCTATAAAGTAAACACTTTTTTTTTTCGTCACGCCTTTGACATTTTCAACAGCATAATCGCTCATCAGGGCGATAGGTCACTAAGGAAATCGTGAGAGAATAACTTCGTGTTGTGTCCAAAAGAAATGGAGAGCTATTCCTGAAACATTTCAGATACAGAGAGCAAGAAATTGAACTTTGTTTAAAAAAAAAAAATCTAATCTTATCGTCTCTCATCTTCCTTATTGCAAATACAGTGTTTATTTCTCCTTTTGCAAAATATCTTTTCATCTTATTTCCTGTTTAAATAAGGAACAAACATAATGCAAATCAGATTTTGTCATCTCGTACTAAAGGTTCTTTTTCTATCTTATTTTTTAGATTAAAATTAACTGATATTACTTAGGAAATAACATCCTACTATTCCGACTCAGTCAAGGGACAAATATAGAAGCAGTCAATATATGAGGCATGACTGAAAAACCTCGAGCCTTCAGAAAACTGTAAATTGTATAAATTTGGTAATACCGTAATTTTTCAACATAACCCACTTGCACATCAACATACTTGTTTCAGCGGGGCCAATAGAAAAATCTTTAGATTGGGGACTACAAAAACTCCTCCACGGCCATAATATCAGTATCATCTACGAAATATGGTACAGCTAGATTTTTTTTAAAAGAAAAATGGAAGTCTGAGAGGGCCAAATCTGGTAAATAGGGTGGTTGAGTAACGAGTTCAAATCCGTATTCTCGAATAGTTGCCATGTAAACTGCGGAGATGTGGCCTGGAAGATTGTCTCTGATAGTGTGACCCTTTTAAATGTCTCAATCAATACCACGCCTTGGGAATTAAAAAAAAAAAAAAAAAAAAAACGATGCAATCACTTTGCCAGTGAAAGGGGGTGACTTTTGACTTCTTTTGGGTGAGGAATGAAGGGTGCTCCCACTGGTTGGATTAAGCAGTTTTCAATGTTCAATGACGTGGTAATAGAGTGTGCTTTTGTTTCAATACGCCAAAGATGTTGGATCTATCGAGCTGAAACCCTTAATAAACCAAGTTTATTTTTCAATGTAATCTGGTCGCTTCTGTGATATTCCCAGCCGATATGCTATCTGATGAGTTGTCTATAGATAATGTTGCATGTTCATATCAGCTATAAGGGCAATGTTTTCTTTGGTGGTAACTCTTGATGATTTCCCTGAGCCCATCTTCATCACTCTCCCTGCCGTGCTTAAATTTTTACACACATCTTTTGATGGTGGCGTATGGAGAGGCAGATTTTAGCCCCTTGCTAATTTAAGCCCCTGGGCTAAGAAAGGAAGATTAGATTTATTGATTAGTATTATATTTTCTTCCTTTGTCAGCAGAGAAGTTATAGAGAATATTTTCATTACTAATACTTTCCTACCAGAAATTATATTAGGATACTGGAACTGTAGAATTTTCATAATCTTCTACAATCAATGGCTCAATGAAAACTCAAATAATAGAGTTCTTCGGGTTTTTTTTTTTTTTTTTTTTTTTTTGAAAGTCCAATCCAAGCTAATGTTGGAAGCTACGTAGGCAATCGATAAATTTTGCCAATTTCTATCAATATATTTAAGCAATATTGGCTTCTTTATAAAACAACACGCATTTAGGCATGCAGAAATATACAATTTGGTTTGTTTCGTATATTTAGGCTTAACATCCTTACGAAATACCGAGGTTATCAAGGAGAAGACTTTCGCTTAAACTGACATCCGAACCGCTACTTGGGTTACGCATGAAAGAAGGATTGTGGTTCGACCGAGAATTGAACATGGGACACCTTGATTAAAAGGTGAAAGGGAAATAAAACTATTGCAGGTGGTTTGATATCTGGAAACGTTACCATGAAGTTCACACGATTCGCATTTTTCATTCTTTTTATTTTTGTGGTTTAAACCAGTTATTAAAGAAAAAGTTGGTGTAAATCAGCCAACCCTAAAAGTAAACACTTCTTTTTAAAGAATACACAAATAACTAGCAAAATAGTATGTAGTATTTTTACTTCAAAATATTCCATACCCTCTTTTTGAAACAAAATAAAATTTTAAAAAAACATAAGAGAAATACTTAGATTTATATGATACACTTAAAGGCTCCACATCAAGAGCTTTTGGTTCTGTATATTCTTGAAATTCTACAGTTAAGTTTTATAGAACCACCATCACAGTTTACCCAATCCTCAAGTTTTCTGAATTTTTAACAAGAGGGATTGAACATATCATTACGGAACTCCCCCCCCCCCCCAAAAGACTACGGAATATATTTAAGTTAAGCTAAATACAACTGCACAACAAACATGACTGAGTGATTAGCTTTTGCGCTTTTATCGGGAAGTCCGGGATTCAACCAGCATTCGACCATTCTGACAAAGCTTTTCTTCATTCCATCTGTGAATGTAGAAATAGTGCGTGTACTGTGAGTTGGGCGACTTCCTTTTTTATTGTTTTTAAATCGTTATTATTACTAATTACCAGCAGTGACGGTTTTGCGAAGGTTAGGGGGGCGGTCTTTCGGACTGAAGCCCGTTCCCCAAAGTTACGGAATGTCTGCAACAAACGAAATATCTATTATTTATGCCTTTACTCATAAACTTTAAGCTCCCGTCAAATAAAAATTACGAATGTTTAAAAAAACTAAACATTAGTAAGAAACCCTTCCCAAAATACTTTTCTAAATCCGCCACTGATTCTCAGTATAAAATGATTTTTAAAGTTGTATCCGGAAGATTATTGCTAAACATATAACGAAACGAAATATTAGTTATGCCTGTACTCATAAACTTCAAGCACTTCCCAAATAAAATTAGGACTTTTTAGGAAACGAAACAATCAGAAAAAAACCCTCCTAAAGTACTTTTCTAAATCCGCTACTGATTATTTGTATAAATTGGTATTCAAGGTTGTGTCCGGAAAATTATTGCTAAATCACTTCACAGCTACACTATAACAGAAATGTGGAAGTACGGTTTGACGGATATATTGAAAAACGTACACGTTGACGGATAAATAGAAAAACGGGCAAGTTTAACTTTTGCGCTAGAAGCTAGAGTACTAAAAGCTCTTAGAAATGAAACATGGATGACAAACTAGAGAAGAAAAAAGATGTCGATAACTCAAAAGTTAAAATAAAGTTAAATAGCCTCTAAAATTACCCTCAAATACTACATTCTTCATGTTAGCTTTAATTCGTAAAACACGTGCTCCATCCATCTTGATGGTGAATTTCAGAGCGAAATATCACATTCAGGTCATGGAATTTATATCTAAGTATAGAATATACTATAAGAAAGCTATTTAGATAGAAAAATCATTAAGTTGAAAAAAGCCAAAATTTCCAAAATTCTCGTTTTTTTTCCCAAAAAAGCCGGCTTTTTATGTAAAAAAAACCTATCGATTCAAAAAAGCCGGCTTTTTTGCATCTCTAATCCTCCACCATTATTCATGTCGAGTCACGTCATATGAAGGATTATTAATTTTTTGTTGTCTAAGATTTACAAATATCTAATCAACTCGGAGAACATTCACTTTCTCTTTTCATTCAGTGACTTTTTCAGAAAAACTAATGACAAAAAAAAAAAAAAAAAAAAAAACGTTGTCAACTGATTTTCTTATCATCAAGGGAGTTGTATCGTACCTGGTATCCTTTTTGTTATCTTTAAAAAGAAAACAAGGAATTGACACAAAACTCTCCAAAAATATTGAATTTCTAACAGTTTTCCATTTCAAAGCAAAACATCTTCAACACGTTTGTCGTATTAGAATGAGACAGTGGAAAGTGTTTCCTTTTTTTTTTTTCATTCCTTTCTTCTTAAATATGTATTACAGTTATTAGACTTCAAAACTATATACTATGCGCAAGTATGGGATGTTTTATGCAATGATTAAGTCAGCTTGTCGGTACGAGATAGCCGGAAATACTTTTTCTTAATAAGGATCCAGTTTCCTAATAATAGGTTCCATCATCGCTCTTATCTATCTGCAGCTACTTTCGGTCTCAATAAATATTGATCTTCCCCATGGTTGCACGTTTATCTATATCTATATGTATACACATAACATATACGCTGTATATACATGCATATATACACATATATATGTATATATAGTTAGCTATATATATAGATAAAGTTATAGGTAGATAGACAGATACTAGCTAAAATGGTGATTTTCATGGTGATTAAGATTAGGAAATAATTTATAAGCTTTAGGTATCCTTGGAATTGGGGAAGGAAGGAAGCGGCCAGGGATCATTGTTAGATACTATCCCAGCATTTGTGTGGCTTGAATGAGGAAAATTCATGTAAAAACGCCACTCAGGATAGCTGACCAAAAGAAACACTTTTTCGACTGAGTACCCCCACCGGGCACCGAATCCGGCACCCTCGCACCAAAGGTGAGAACATTTAGAACTACGCTACGTGGAATCATCTTTCTCATGGTGAGAATAAGTGAATGGAAAACAACAAGTAACGTCGATTTTGGGCATGTTGTTTTCACTTCTCACCCCCGATACCGATGGGCACTGAATTTAGATTGAAACTGAATCAGGAGTGTCACTATTCATCTCAGTGCTCCTGAAAACTATGGATTGGACACTAATATCGGCCATTTTCGTTTATTTTTATATGACACCCGTTCCCTGCTCACCCTTACCTCACATGGCGATGGAGGATTAATTTTGACTTAAATTGCTTCAGAAGTGTCGTTATTCATCTCAGCAACTCCGAAAACAATGGACTGCACACTAATAGAGGTAGTTTTCATTTTCACCTCTTCTTGCCACCCTTTACCTTTGCCGAAGACGTGATAAAAATCTAAGTTAGGCCATCGTTCACTCATGGAGTTTGTGGTAAAACATTATTACATTCATTTTTATTCAGATACAGTATATAAATAGGTGAATTTTACGTCCAAAGTATAGGTTCTATCTTCGCACTCTAACTCCTTTATAAAACCAAAAATAGCATAGATAAATCTACCACTCCCGTTTCAATGCTCCTTCGCATAAAGCAAAAGCAATAATAGCAACATTAAAATAAATAAATATATATATATATTGATACAGTGCCTCATGAGTATATGCCATCTCTAACTTTATACTTCTCATGAAGCCAGAAGTGGTAGAAATTTGCCAATTCCGTATTTGCCAATTCAGTGTAAAAGATTTTCAATAATACATAGATTTTTAATACGGAATCAAATAGAGTAAAGTGCAAAAACGGTAAGAGAAAACGATTACTTTTTTAAAAGTGGATTGAAAGCTCTAAGAGTAGGTACAATCTCCGCCTTTATCGAGCGCCGAATTTAATGTTTTGCCGTCTCTAGGCCGAAGGTGTTTGACGCCCCTAGGCCGAAAGGCATTTGCCGTTTTTTACCCCGACGTACAAAATTTTAACATAATAGAAAATTTTATATTTACACGTGTACGTTTGTTTCAACACTTTGGTACAAATTTAAACGAATTTTGGTGTAGTTATAGTGTGTTGTGAGGTTCAGAAACGCAAGAGTGCTACTCGAAGGCGCGTTGAGCATCAGCACAACAGTATTAGACACCCGTACTGTCTACTGATTAACTCCACTCAACTTCAACCACCAATAATTGAAGCCACTAGACTCGTTAAACGAGCTAACACGAGTACATTACAGGCCCTTATAGGGTTATATTATTATATTATTATTAATAAAACCTCAATCAAGTGTATCGCGATGTAGTAAGTATTCAGTAAAGTGTGCCGTCGTTCTAAAAAGGTTGGGAATCACAGTGTTAAGTTATTCATCAGTAAAATTCTT
Organism: Thermobia domestica; assembly: GCF_964235325.1. Classification (NCBI taxonomy): domain Eukaryota; kingdom Metazoa; phylum Arthropoda; class Insecta; order Zygentoma; family Lepismatidae; genus Thermobia; species Thermobia domestica. Next base: position 101,736,828 of record NC_137455.1, read on the forward strand.
ATATACGAGTATATAAATGGATGTATGTTTATTTGTCTCTGGTGGCCACGGCAGATCAGCGGTAGAGCGCTTATCTCTGTTGTGTGGGGTACCTGTTTCGGTCCCCGGCAAAGTAAGTTATGGTGGACACCATCGTGGCTGCGGGTTTTTTCGGAGTACTCCTGTTACATCTCACATAAACACTAGATCAATTCTTCCATAATCATACTCACTTGCCTTGATCATCCGTCTTCCTTAACCTAAAGCGAATATCAAAGATAATATAACGAATAGTTTGAATTACGTTGAATTTCAAATTGAATTTATAAATATCAAAGAAGAATCCTAAAACAACGCTACGTTCTATGGAAATCCGAAAGTTGAAAATTAAATTTGCAACCTTGGTGCTGTAAAACGAGTTCTATATAGCATCGTCTCGAGAGGTTTTGCCTGGCAAATTGTTCTCAGCACTGAAGTTGCAAATTTCATATTTTGATTTCGGAATTTCAATAGAACTTGGCATTTGATATCTTTATTCTTTTTCTGACCCAATAAAGTGATAAATACACGAAACTTCGTTCTATTTTTTCACACTTGTGTTTTTGATGAGATTGGTTCTTCGGTACCTCATTGACATTACGTGACGTTCCCGTGTAAGTGGGGAAAGGAAGTAAAAACATACGCAAAAAAATAGTGTGTCTCAATCGTGTCTCGTCTTATGAAAAAAAAAAAAGCGATTTCTACATTTTTTCAGTATATTAAACTGCACTCAGCTTGTCTGTGTCATCATCACGGGAGAACGGATGAACCGTTTGTAAGGCATTTTTGAATATACTTAGGACTTGACTCGGGCCGGGTTTTTTCTCATGTCATTTTTATTAAAATAATTATTCTTAGGGGAAGGAGGTGATAAAATGTACACAAAAAGCAAGCATCTCACAAGCTTCTTATTTTACGGGGACGAAACTGGGTACAACAACTCCTAAATAAGTGGTCACCTGCTCCAGTGTGTTTGAAAATTCCTTTTAGGGAATAGTAGAGGGAAAGGGGAATTGTTTTTAATTTTTTGCAAGAATAACGGCTTCATTGTTTAAAATGCATTTTAGAACATACACTTGAAAGTAGAGCTGAGTTTTCTTCATTACACTTTGATTTAAATACACATCGGAAAGCGAAAAGAGGGTTCAAGTATACCTTTCAATATTTACCATAAACCTAATCTTCCCGTGCTAAGCAAGCTATTTCAGCTACTTAATACACAAAATTAAAATCAAAATGTAATTAAGAGGTTCATGACATTATAGCCCTGTAATGTGATCCAATTTATAAGGGGAATATACATCTAAAAGAGCCTTATAATCTAAATCTGACGCAGCTTAGGGGTAATAGTACTCAGTGGGTACAGCTTACCTTAAGTGTGAAGAGTCCCTGTTTCGATTCAAGGTAGTACGAAATTGTAGTTGACACAATTGCATTCATGGGTTTTCTTGGGACTTACGCTTTATAGTTATTATTTTTAACTTAATAATTATTTTATTATGATTCATTTTTTTTACCACATATAGGCGTAACCTCGAGACATTTAATGTTTAATTTCATTTCATTTGTGAAAAACTCTGTTATTTTCAAGATTTCAAAAACTAAAAAAAAAGAAAAAAAAAGAAAAAAAAAAGGAAAAATGTTCGGTCCTTTAACTTAGGACTAGTTGAAAAATATTTGTACTTACTTTCAAGCTATAATAATGTGAGTAATCTGCAGAAATACATAGAAGCAGGGTGCGAAATCATCACGGTTGAACTGGAAGTGACGAAAGAGATAAATGTTTTAAAGAAAGAAGTTGATATAAGACATGAGTACTTAGTCCTGTGTTTCGATTTTGTTTACGAAGTTGTCAGATCATAATTAACAGTTTTTTTTTCTGTGTCCTTTCTGTGTTTCTCACTTAATTACATATGAGATAGATGTTAATTCCATTATGAATTACTGCAATTAATTTGCATGTTTTTGGCAATAGTGTCACTTTATTCACCCCTCTCTTCAGTAGGGACCGCGATGGGTCAGTGGTAGTGCGTTCCCCTGTGGTGAATGGGATCCTTGGTTCGATCTCAGCACGCGTCAAGTGAGCTTTGTGGTGGACAAACTAGGGATGGTATCGAGACGAGACTTTGTACAGTCTCGGTCTCGTCTCGGTTTTAAACTAGCTGTCTCGGTCTCGTCTCGAGTCAAAAATCGCCGTCTCGGTCTCGGTCTCGTCTCGGTCAACAAATGCTTGTCTCGATCTCGGTCTCGGTCTCGAGAGCCAAATCTCGGTCTCGTCTCGGTCTCGTCTCGAAAGTCTCGAAATAAATAGGTGAAATTAAAATTGTAAAAGTATTATTATTGTAAAGTTTGTCGTTTCTGCTTCTTATTTTTGGCCTTATTCTTGACTTATAATTATAGTATGTTGTACAGCAGAGCTAATTTGCTAGTGCTGATGCCTTCCATGCGTGTGTTCTAGTTTCAATCATCAGTGGGTATATCATATCTGGGATAAAATTCTAATAGTAACCCATATTTCACTTTCAGCAAAAGACTTTCTTATATGGCGTCAGTACTGCCTATATAATTAAACTCTATTAAATTAACTTCAGTACTATACAGTAGTTTATTTCCTTCCTTAGAATAAGAATTGTTCAATACATTCTAACGGATAACGCAACACATACCAGCATGACTGTATTTAATCGTACCGAAATTGAAATTTTACAATTTCTCATTTATTATCCAATACATTCTGTTTTGACTGTCATTTAGTTCGCATCTAAATTTAAGTACATTCTGTTTCTTATACAAGTTACTAAAGTTGTAATGCATTACATACGCATACGTATATCCACTGCCGTAACATAGAATAAGCTTATTCCTGAGCTCTTAGCGGTGCATGTGATCTTTATTCGAGAAAACCAATCGTGCGTTCATTACGTTGAAATTTTATATTGATTGAAAATTACTTGCGAAACATGAACATACACATTATATAAGTATATAGGTAATTCGAGCTAGCTGTATTTATTTTCTCTCTATCGCCAAAACAAGTGATTCATAATATTCTAGTTTTCTTTTGTATTCATTTTCGTAGTTTTGCACCAACATGAAGTATTAAATAGTCAAAAATATTTTTTTTTTCGCTGTATGACTTTCGTTAAATTTTGGATCCAATTTTACCCTAACTTACCTAGTAAATTTATACACTATGTTCTTTCTAGTGGTGTAATAATGTAAGTCTCAAGCCATCTTACTACTTTGTAACTACTTACGGTTAGTATAGTTTGGAAAACAGTATTATAAATCTTAGTTAAGGAACCGGTTTTTCGCTTCTCCTGTAAAATTACGAAATTATGAGTTTGTTAAGTTTACCTCTGAGATCTCGATATAAAATCATCACCATCATCATAATCAAGCATTATCAATCCACTGCTGGATGAAGTCTCCCCAAGTTTTCTCTACAACTATCTATCTTGGGTAATTCTTTTCCAGGTTACTCCCCAGTGGTTCCTGATTTTGTTACGTGGTATCCAATCTAAAATTGTTTTCGTCTATCGATCATAATTTCGTCTTGCAATATGTCCATCACATTTTTCGGTCTATTTTAAACATTATTTCATTAGTACCAGTCGTTAGTTGCCAAATAATTCATTTCTATATATTTGGGCTACAAATAGTTCATATCCTCTACTTTTGGAGCACAGACACGATCCTTTTTGATCTTCGGATCTGGCAACACTGACTCAATTATTTAAATCAACACAATGTAAGAACCCCCATTTGCTGTAATGGCTAGTACGCTTGAGTTTGGTTCGCATGGTCCCGAGTTCGATTCCTGGTGGCGGTAATGTTCAACGACCGAAGTTTGTCGGATTCTACTATGATTAGTAACTCCACGTCTCCTTTAGCCGCCTTAGCATAACCGTGAGACGTTAAACTAAAACAAAACAAACCAAAAATCAACACAATGTGTATTACTAACTGTAAGTCTTTGAATAATTGCATATAGCTATATGGTATGGATCGAGTTTGAGGTAGTCGGTGGTCAAACTATAACAAATGAAATGCAGTTAGGGTGTAATTAAAATTTTAATAAAGCAGTGTTTTAATCTTAAAAAAATACACCAGGCTTAGGGCTTAGGGAGAACAACTAGTGCTACTGAAAAGTTATCAATTGCATTTAATTTCAAATACAATTTGCTTTTACATGTATTGCTGGAACGTAAACTTCGACATTAACATTATAAGTAGCCCAAAGACTATGAAAAACATCGTGTTTTGAAAACATTCTTGCACCATAAAACAAATTACGAGTAATTTTAAAACATTTTGCACTTTAGCTACGTTATTTGCACTATATTTGTAATAATATTTAGCAATTTATTTAAGTTCGCAACACTGCTTAAAATAATGTAACTGAGACTTGTTGTAATTAAAACTACTGAACACTAATGTTATAATGTTCCTGCCATTTGAGTTATTAGAGATCTCCAAAATGTTGATGTTAGTGATATGTATTGTCCTTTGTTACACTGAATAATGTATGTGGTATTATGGTTTTATTTAATATCTAAATTAGAAATATGAAGAGCTCTTTCGTGGCTAAGCAGTTAGCCTATGGCGTTAGATTCCCGGCGGGAGCTCATGTGGTTTAGATTCAACGTTAATCAGTAGGTTCAGTCTCATATAACCTTGCTGCTAGAAGAGGCGTTAAACTCAATTAAAAAATTAAATGAAATTTTTGAGTTTTACGTCCCACGATTATGCCGGTTAGGCTAAAGGAGACTGTGATGATTAGAGATGAATGAAATGGTGGAATGAAGAAAGTGGGAGGAAACGGGAGAACCCCGAGAAAACCCACGCACTAAACTAAATTAACTGAACAGAAATATGTAGTATCAAACGTAGTGCAATTTGAGAATTTACAACTTTATGTTGCATTGGCAACATTGCTTGTTTATCTAGTGGTATTGCAGAATATCTAGAAGAATTTCCCCTTCCACATTTCACACAGCATGTTAAAAAAATTCAGCATTTTTAATATATATGACTATTATATATAACTTGATGAAATACCCATTTTTCGCATGGGACCAGTATTTGGAAGTCAAGGCCTGTGGGAGTATCACTATCTCAGCAACCGCGAAAACTATGTATTTGACACTAATATCGGTCATTTTGTATTATTTTTACATGAATCGGTACCCCCTCCCCAGCAGGTGAACCCCAGCCCGCATGCACTGGTAACTGAATTTGAAAGTCATCGCTAATGGAAGTGACACCATTGATCTCAGCGACCGCAAAAACTATACATTTGACACTAATATCGGCCATTTTGGATTACTTTTACATGTCTCGGTATCCCTCCTGTGAAGTCCGGCCCACAGCTGAATGGGGGTGAATTTGGAGGTTAATGCTATCGGAGTTTCACCATTGATCTCAGAAAACGCGAAAACTATTTGACACTAATATCGGTCATTTTCTATTATTTTTACGTCTCGGTACTCCCTTCCCCCGCAAGTGAACCACGGCCCGCATGCACTGGTAGCTAGCTGACATTGAAAGTCATCGCTAATGGAAGTATCATCATTGATCTCAGCGACTGCGATGTATTCGACACTAATATCGGTCATTTTCTACTACTTTTACATGTCCCGGTAAACGCCCCTCCTGATTCAAAATAAATAAATAAATAAATAAATAAAAATAAAAACGCTTCTTCTTGGTCTGAGGCCTGGGACATGATACTTGTCACCCAAATTTCGTAACTCTTGGACTCTCGTCTGGTCCCCAGGCCGCACACAGGCAATCAGAAAGACAGGCACGCAGACACACAGACAAACAAACTCTTTCTTTTACTTATATTAGATATGATATACATGCGAGGATCCAAGGGGAGTGTTAAAGGGGTTATACCTCCCCTTGACGCTCAGCTATATACTGTATAAAATGGGCTTCAATCCTACTTCTTTCTTCACACTGGATAAAATGTCAAACTATAGTTTAGCCTCTCCCTCGATCATATCCTGGATCCGCTGGTCTATATATGTATGTATGTATTGAGAGAGAGACAGAGATGACTATACACATCAGCAGTGGATTTTGTTTCGGGAGAGGCTTGAGAACGAGTAAGAAATATTTGTGTTGTACGTGCAATGCGAAAAAATGATCACAAATCTATTTCGGGAGGGGCTTCAGTCCGATAGCCATCCCCTAAATACGTCACTGAATATTAGTCAACTGTTCCCATATGACCTAATACAGCAACGAAAGAAATTTTGAGTAAAGGTCAATCTTAATAGTTGTCTATATCAATATTCGAGACGAGACCGAGACTTTCGAGACTGGCCTAAGTCTCGTCTCGGTCTCGTCTCGATTTATAAAGCTCCGTCTCGGTCTCGGTCTCGTCTCGGTAAATAAAAGGCCGTCTCGGTCTCGGTCCCGTCTCGGTATATAAAAGGCCGTCTCGGTCTCGGTACCATCCCTAGGACAAACACAGGAACGTCATTTCAGATTTTGCCTTGGGGGGTAAGACCCTTTCATATAAGTAAAATTTCATGTTTTTCACTGTTTACTACTAATCTATTGATAATACCTATTCATAAACCTCAAACTCAAGGAAGCAATTGCCCCTCCTTGCCCCTCTAAATGACGCCCCTGGACAAACACCGTGTGCGTGCGTTTTCTCCCACTTTATTTATTTTCCATTTCCTTCATTTCTCATCACCGTCTCCTTTTCGCCTAGCCGGCATAACCGTAGGACGTAAAACTTAAAGATGTAATTTTCCCCTCTCTTCAGTAACTTATTAGTGGTGGTAATTTTGTTTCTAAAAAAAAATATTAAGTGGGGGATTTCTCACACTCTGCATAAAAGTATGTATACTGTACGTGGATTAAAATAAGAATAAAGAATATAATCTCTGTATTTTTTATTCCTTTTTCTTTTTAACCTTTAACCACATAGCTGTTGGTAATGATTTCGTTTCTTTCAATAAAAGGTGATTGCACTTCAATGATAAATTAAGAAGAAAAAAAACACTACAGAATGGGCATTGACCAAAGCAATATAAAAGAAAGAAAAAAAAAAGAAACAGTAACGAGTCAATAATCTATAACAAAACGATATATGCACATGCCAAAAGCCATAGTACATTTTGTTTCTTTTCTTTCCCGAAAAGTAAAAGAAAAAAAAAAATAATGGAAATACGTCGGGCGCGACGTGCTCTTGTTCCTGAAAAGTAAAATAAAAAAAATTAAAAAATCGTATTGTTTCTTGCACGAGAAGTTATCACATACTAAGCACAGTGTGGCACAACACGAGCAGTGAAAGCATTTCTCGTTTAAATCCATTGTTTTGTTCGTTGCTTTTTTTTCTTTCTTTTCGTTTTGTGTTTGGTATGAGGCTTAAGAGTTTATGGATGAACTTTTTCCGATGTGTTCGATTTTTAAAGGTGTGTGTTAGACCACTATAAAAGTGGGGAGGGAGAAAAAAAAGATAAAATAAGTTCAACAAAAACTATTACGTCAATACGTGTCATCCTGATCATACATTAAATCTAAAAAAATGAAGAAAGAAAAAAAAGGACTTTCACTTATCTGATGGATTGTATTACTTCTGGTTGACTTTTCCTAAATACCTCCGAATTCATTGGCATGGTACAATAACCCTGAAGAATATACGCGTGGTAAGCATTCGATTCGATAAGAACAATTAAGATTTACATGTTAATTTCACCAAAATATGCTATCTGATAATAGAAATACATTTTTAGTGTACTTGCTGTCTGATGGTACGAACGTTTGCAATAATTTATACTCATTGAGCATTACATCACATTTAGAATATGGTATTGTCTTTATCAATTATAGTTATTAGCTAAAACGAGAGAAGAAACACAAATATCTGTCTTTATTTCCACGGTCAGATGTTACTCCATATATGACAAGTAGGTCTATTGTTCTTACGCGAAGGTAATTATACAATTTCCTATTTCGTTATCGGGTTCAACGTCCGTAGACTGTGATCCTTTTTTCCTTTTGAAATGTTTTAAGACCACAAGAATCAGAGGTTTGAATCCAATGGGACAGTTACGTGCTCCTTTGAAACTCTAATTCCTTTCAAGTCATAGAAATGGTTAGAGTCCCATTAGATAGTCCTCCAATGTATATGACTCTAAATTTGAAATCGGTACACCTACCACTTTTTCCGGTTTCAGTGAAGGGATACAAGTACTTCCGATTTCATTGTAGGGATGAGAGTGGGGATGGATGTGTTCTTGGGACACTGGCTCCATATCAAAAAAGCTATTTCTCACAATCTTTTAATGGTATTGGTTTAATACCTGTTGAGAAACAGAGTCTAGAGGCAGACGGAGAGATCAAAGTAACTGAAACAACTTAGTAAAATGCAACCTATTTTATTAACCCTTTAGGGACGGCTATCAGTCTTTCTTGAGAGATGAGAAAAGGACAGGTTCGATTCCCGGTGGAGACACTCGGTCAAAAAAGTGTAAAAGCTTTTTCAGTTCAGCCATCCTGAGTGAGATTTTACTGGATTTTCCTCATTCACACCAGGCAAATGCTGGAATGGTAACTAACATACAGGTTCCAGACGCTTCCTCATTTCCCTTTTCTCGGATAATGTGATCGCTGAAGGACGTCATCCCTTATACATTATGAGCTAACATGACCATAGATGCTGAAATCCCAGAAATCTAATTCCTAATCATAATCTTAACAAGAAAAGGAAACTCTAAAAACCTATACAAGCCTATGATTGGGTATTGAATGACTTAAAACAAGGTTTACAAACCACACCCATCCTCTCAGATGTGTTTATATACCAAACCTATTCAAAACGAAACAACTGACTATGTGTTTATATGCCACGCCCGTCTTTAAAAGTTTAATAAGCTGTTGTACTATTTTAAGTCTAGAGTACAGCTTGTACTCGTCTCGGAATTGAAGTATATGCATTGGCGGATTTACCACTAGGCTTACTAAGGTCAGGCCTAGAGGCGCAAAGTTCTTTGGAGCGCACTTTGGAGGAAAATTTAATAAGTAAGATGAAAAATGCAAAAAATTGAGCAATAATGATAATACGTATTAATAAAGACGATTAAATTAATATATTTTCTTATACTTTTTCTCCTGTTTCATTATTATTTCATTCTTATATCTTATACATCCCATATGAAAAAAAAAAAAAAAATGTTATGGCGAGATTTTGACCCAATAGATTTCAGGCGGTGATCTTTCGGTTGCGAGGTTTTGACCGTGTATCTAACCAACACTTCTTTTAAACACAAAAATCAAAAATTAAACACTGGATGATTATACATGATTCATCAAGTTTGAAACGGTTATATTAAAAGGTAATACATACAATAACGAATGATACATGAAAATATACAGAAATTGTCCAAGTTTCAGGCATAGTGTTACAAACGTTCAACGTGGATTCCTTTTGTCACGCGACACACATCTACTGTATGCGGTAGACTAGTTTACCCCACATGCTTTCTAGTATATCTCTACTAATGGCCGTAAATGCAGCTGTATTGTTATCCTGGGGCTCCCACAAAGTTATTGGTAGTGAACGCACATGTATTATGTCTTTCACTTATCCCCAAAGAAAAAAATTACGAATTATCAGATCGGGATATATAGAAGGAGATCGTGGCAAAAGCGTTAAGTCGTCTTCACTACATCACCCGATCTAATGGTGTGGGAATTCTCCATTCAGGTAGTGACGCACTTCAATGCACCAATGGGGCAGTGCTTCATCAAGTTGAAATGTGCGTCCACTTCCTTGGGTGTGCTCCAGAATCGCATTATAGCTGCATTTACGACAATTAGTAGGATATACTAGAAGAGCGTCTGAGGCAAACTAGACTAAACTCGAATAATCATTGATAATCATGTCTAGTTATTGTTGGTAGCAGCGATGGATAGGGCTAAAACGAACATCGAGTGGGTTCTCAGCAACACCACGTATGAGAGAATTGGGGAGATTTTTGAATTTAGACGACGCTGTGATACAAAAAAAAAAAAAAAAAAAAGTATCTCCTGTTACAAAGGTAATACTCTAACGACTTGCTTTCTTCCTTTCTGCAATGGCAAAAAGAGGAGAGGAATAGGGGAATTCGTTTCCATCGCGTATTAGCTTAGATTAAATGAATAATAGTAATTTCTCTTCGACAATTCTATCGGTTCTTGAGCTATAATTGGTGAACAAAACGCAAAACGAACAACTAAGAGCAGGCACGTACACAAGAATTTATGTCGGGTGGGTCACATTCAAACCTTTTGAAGGGCCAAATTCAATATGAGGGTAAATTGTATTAATTTTTTTTGTAAAATTTACCCTTAAAATTAGACAAAGTTTAAAGAAAAGTCGGGATTTCGGAGAATCCGGATCCCCAGAACCCATCCCTTACGTACGTTACTACCTAAGAGTGTCGTTAACATACACAGTTCAAGGAAAGTATCGTACCGTTCCCTAAAATATTGTCGTTTCGGCACGAATCTCATAAATTTCCACTATAAATATGAGCCTACTATGTATGTGCTTAGTGCAGTAGTTCCAATCAGTGCGTCGCGAGATTTTAGAATTTAAAAATCATGTAGCATTTAATATAGGTAATTACTAGGGCCTGGAAGTTGAGGATTTTTTTTTTTTTTTTTTAACGACTGCTCGAAGACGAGGCTTAACATAATATACGTTCATTTTGGGTCATTGTAGGCCAGAAAATTGTGGATTTTATTTGTCCTTTTTTGCCTTTTTCGGCGTTTTTTGTTTATTGGTCTTTTTTAAGCTTTTCATAGATCTTAACGTCTTCTTTTTACACTTCATCTTTCGACAATAAATTTACTGGGCATTAACTCGAATCACCATCACTTCTTAAACATCTTTTCTTTAGTAAAGAACATTGAAAAGATAAAACATTCTTCAACGACTGGACTAATGAGACCAAATCTGCAACAATCACAAGTCAGATAAGAAGTCGTAATAATGTCCCCCAGCAAGGGGGAGTTGAAGGGGGGAGTTTTCTTATTTTAGTTTGTACTTCAGTTTGTGAAAGGACACACCGTAAACTACCAGAAGCTTGTATATCTTGAGCATTATATTCATTAAATATGTAATTCTAATTAAATTGGGTATTATTTTTACGTCCTTTTTTTAGTTTTTAGGTCCTTTTTTAAAAGATATTTTTAGATCCTTTTTAGGGAATTTTTAGATCTTCAACTTCCGAGCCCTAGTAATTACGTACGTAGTTAAAATCAATTTTGAGACTGACTGTACAGTACAAGTCAATGGCTCCAGCGGCAGCAATAATGCTTACAAGGGAACCTTCCGAAAATGATAGCTGCAGTGAAAGATGTGACCTATGCCAATTGAAAGAGCTGTAACTGAGATGAGCATTCCCAAAATATCAGCTGCCCATAGCAATAGGTTCAAGAAATATAAGGGGTGGAAGTTCGGAAAACAGCATTTTTGGACAAGGGGGGAAAAGTGCAAATTCCGCAAAAAGAGGGGGCACGGCAAAATACAATGCAGTCAAGTGATGTATAGAAAGAGACTTGCCACAATAGGGAACAAATGAAGGCCACCAGTGGGGTTAACAGTGTTGCCAACTGCAATGAAAAGTACATGTTTTGCAAAGAGCACTATATGAAGTGAGTGCAATATTCAGTGTCAACCTGTCATGTGGAACATAAGATATGACGTGTATAATCAGTGGTACAATCTAACAAAAAAAATCAAAAGACAGAAGTACGAAAAGTACGGAAAAGACGGAGTTGGCCATAATGCGCCACATTTGATCACGAGCTGGGCATATTAGAATGAACAAAACAAGAAAGCACGTTGTCTTTCGATGCCATGTTAAGACACAACATATATTTGTGGCGGCCATTTTGAAAACCATGTTTCCTATAGATATTGTTGCACAATCCATTATCTATCGAAAGAGATACCACTCGGTACCTGTTGTCATTTGAAAGTTCGAAGTTGGCTCCTGGGGCCCTATGATGGGGATTCTGGGGGCACTTGCTTCTCACAGACTTTTATCACCCGCTGACATTGGTACATTCCTGCACAACTGGATTCGTCACATTTTTGTTCGTTTCACAAATCTTTCAGATCACAAATTTTGGTGGGACACTCTGTATATTCCCACATACGACCCAACCATGACATAATGCTCACTACTTCTATTATCGGTTGTTGGCTCAACCCAACCATTTCATGTTCCCCGACTTGACATTGCCTCCATCACTCTAGCATTGATGCATTCCGAGTGATGCCTGTTGCCGGAAGTTTCTTTTTGTGAAACGAGTGGCCTAACTATATTAGAATTGTCTGGATTTTCATGACCATGAACCTTTGGAACTCGTTTTTCTTTTCAACTCTAGGTACGTCGGTTTCCTGCATAGTTCGTGCTTTCTTGTTTTGTTCATTCTAATATGCCCAGCTCGTGATCAAATGTGGCGCATTATGGCCAACTCCGTCTTTTCCGTACTTTTCATACTTCCGTTTTTCTATTTTCTTTTGTTAGATTGTACCACTGATTATACACGTCATATCTTATGTTCCACATGACAGGTTGACACTGAATATTGCACTCACTTCATACAGTGCTCTTTGCAAAACATGTACTTTTCATTGCAGTTGGCAACACTGTTAACCCCACTGGTGGCCTTTATTTGTTCCCTATTGTGGCAAGTCTCTTTCTATACATCACTTGTCAGCATTGTATTTTGCCGTGCCCCCTCTTTTTGCGGAATTTGCACTTTTCCCCCCTTGTCCAACCTTGCTGTTTTCCGAACTTCCACCCCTTATATTTCTTGAACCTATTGCTATGGGCAGCTGATATTTTGGGAATGCTCATCTCAGTTACAGCTCTTTCAATTGGCATAGGTCACATCTTTCACTGCAACTATCATTTTCGGAAGGTTCCCTTGTTAGTACTACGAGTACATAGTCATTTATAATTATCAACATCGAAAAATGAGTCATGAGAATATCCTGTGAAAACGGATATATATATATATATATATATATATATATATATATATATATATATATATATATATATATATATATATATATATATTACGAGAGTTGCTTACTGCACCAAAGAGATAAAGTATGGACTACCAGTAAGAAAGAAGTTGGTCAAGTGCTATATATGGAGCACCATTGAACTGTATGGTTCAGAAACTTGGACATTACGAAGAAATATTTAGAGAACTTCTAAATGTAGTGTTGGAGGAAAATGAAGAAGATAAAATGGACAGAGAGAGCAACAAACGAAGATGTTTTAAACGGATAGAAGAGAGGAGGGCGCTTCTAGCCACCATCTTTCGTATGAAGGCCAATTGAATTGGACACATCTCACGAAGAAATTGTCTTCTCCATACCGGCATAGAAGGAAAGTGGGGAATAGGAAGAAGAAGAATACAACTGATTGATTATTTGAAAAAAAAATAGAAAATGTTAGGAGTTCAAAGAGGAAGCTGAAGATCGAGAAAATGGAAAAAACATTTCCAGGCCCAAATCTAAAATTGAAAGAAGAAAGGCTCATTACCTGCCAAAAGGCAGAATACCTAATAAAAAATCACACAAGTGGGTAGCAATGTAGTAGGCATTAAGTAAAGTGAGCCATCAGTCAAAAAGGTTGAGAACCACTGCTAGTAATGAACGAATTTACACTTGTTACCTCAGTTAGTTAAAAAAAATACTTAATGTACATTTTATGTAAAATATGTATGTAAGCAATATATTCCTTTTCAAGTCATAAAAAACTTAAGAAAACAAATACAATCAATTAAGAAAAGCACATAATAATTACTTTTATAAAGTGATACACAAAATATTTCTCTCCCGTAATATATAAAATATGATGCATAATTCACAAACATGCTTATTTGAAAATGATAAATCACAACGGGAGAAAAACAATTATATAATGAAGAATATTACAACATAATGAAGAAAGAGTATGAATGATCAGCCATGCACAAAGAATTTAAGTCGCGTAATTTTACTTTGTTTTCCATTATATGATGTATATTGCAGTACGCATATTAAGTAGCTTCTAAACGGACTATTTATGACGAGGAAAAATGTATTGATTTCATTTGAAACATGGGCTATTCAATTTGTAAATATATAACCTGTACGTTAACAACTAAAAGTGAAAGTTTAATTAAAACAACGTTATAAAGAGTCTCCTGATTTTCATATTTATAAACAAGAGAAATTAAAATAATTGACGATAAAAATATCGAGAAACACATTCTTAACGTAAGAAATATAATTGTTAAAAATTGAATAATTAAAAAGCATTAACTTACTATTACAATACACTATTGTTTACATAGCTCCTTAGCTGGCAGAAAATTGAATAATGTTATTTGCTTAAAGCTTAAAAGAAAATATAACGACAGTTTCACGTGATCTAGTGTATTTTATTTTTGCACTAACAATACAGTAGAATACTAATAATAAACAACAAGAGTCTCATTGGGGGGTCTCAGTGTATGCGTCACGCTAAAATTCTCTTAAAGTCACGTAATAGATATCGTTACCTGCACTATCGCTTGCAGAGTTGCCAGGTTTTAAGTTTTCCTGTAAGTTTTACGTTGTACCTTTTTTATTTTTCTCGTAAAGTGATGATTTCTTCCGTTATTTTTAACAAATGAAAGAAATTATAGCCCTGAACACTCTTAAAATGTTTTTAAGTATAAATTAATGTAAAATAAATAGTGAAACTGATTTTCAAATGCTGTTAACAACCCAACTCAACGGTGTATTTTACGGAATCTAAGATGTACCTAAATTTTTAAGCATTTTTTTTTTTTTTTTTTTTTTTTTTTTTTTTTTTGCGATTTAAGCAATTTTGTGATGGTGGGGCTGGAGGGAGATAGTGTTAGCAAACTTGTGAATTCCAGCAGCTCATATTCGTCGCATCAGTTCACTGCTGCTGCCAGTTGAATCCAATGTTGCCAGATAGAGATAGGCTTCCCGCGGCATCGAATATATGGCCATTTTTAAGATTGGCGGAAATTTTAAATCGAACACTGGACATTTTAATATTAATTTCGAATATAAGACGTACCTGAATATTGGAGGCAATTTTTCGAAGAAAAAAGTGCGCTTTATAGCCCGTAAAAATAAGGTAACACATGCTCTGTAAGTTGTGCATGAGGGCAAAGTGATAAATTCTAGGCCTTTCAAAGAGATGGAGTTGATATCAATAAAATTTTGTTTTTATTATGCGGATACATGTTTCATAATAATTTAAATCAAGTGTCAACTTGTTCTACCGAATATTTTAATTTATACGGCTTTCGAAAGTACGCGTGTTATGTGTGTTTCGTACACTGAGAAAAAAATTGTAGGTGGCGTACTTAAAAAGATAGGTTACATGCGTAATTCCTGTAGTTTTTGGACGTAACAGCAGACATATAACTGAAAACATATGTTTTATAATACTCTCTGTATAAGTGTTCTATCTATACGTACTTTCTGTATGAAACAATGTAGGTGGTCTGGATCTCACACACAAATGGACATATATAGCATATAGCTGACGAAGGTAACATAAGTATATGCATGTGATATACGGAAAACTTTTAGATGTCAGACATCCTGCAACGACATGATGTAACATCTAAGGTCAGTGCCTATGTAGCATACGGATAATGTATGTTCCGTACTGATTTCTATAGTAAGCAAGAGGATACCGTATATTTGTACAATATAACGCTGTCCGGAGAACGTATTTTTCTCTACAAATGGTTAAACTGGAATACCGTGGTAGTATTTTGTTTTTGATGGTTTATCAACAACGAAAGTCCATCCAAAGTTGAAGGTTTATAAGGAAACTGCTCCTTTATTTTCAATAGTTAAAAAAGGGCAATTAACTTAAACGTGACAGTACTTCTCTTCAAGATTATCCACGTGAAGGATGTCCCAAAACTGCAACTACAAATGACAATATTGAGAAAGTGCACAACAAGGTATTGAACGATCAGTGATAAAAAGTGTATGAAATAGCTGAAGCTTAGACATAGTACGATAATACGATACATTTTACATGCAGCACTAAATATGGGAACACTTTGTTGAAAATGGGTGCAGCATTTGTCGAATGCTAACCGAAAACGAATCTCTCAACAATGTTCGAACCGTTTTAAAAAAATAATCCAAGTGATGGGACGTGGGTCCACAACTACATCCCAGAAACGAAACAGCAATCAAAGCAGAGCCAGGCCTACCAAAAAGGCAAAATCGATTTCATCTGCTGGAAAATCAGCCCTTGGTTTCTGGGATGCAAAATAGATTTCTGGGATGCTTTATTGAGTGCTTTACGAAGGGTAAAACTATAACTGCAAACACTAGGCAAGTCTTCTGGTGCAGGTCAATAAAGAATACATGAGAAGACGTCTGAATTGCGAAAGAAAAGAAACAGGACAATCAGGACGGTATAACATCACCTTTATCACCTTTACCGAAACTGTTCCACAAGTGTTATTAACATATATTTAGAGCTTTGATCAGTTTTGATTTATTTTACTGTAGAATCTTTCCAAAGTTATATGAACAATCCATAAAAATGGTTTGGCAATGGGGAAACAGCGATTGGAAGTACAAATTATTGGAACATCTGTCTTCTAAATAGTCTCAGATCTAGAGAAATTTTTGATTGGGTAACGTTTTCAGTCCGATGAAGAAGTGATGGTTGTCGCAGTAGTTGGGTATTTTGCAGAGCTTGTTGAATCGCAGTTCAGGAATGGAGTCTACTCATTGGAAAAATCTTAGACAAAATCCTTTAACATAAAAGGAAACTACGTAGACAAGTAAGGATACTTTTGACCTAAATTGTACAGTCTTTCAAACCAGAACGAGAACTTTTCAGGTTTCAGTAGAATGTCCGTTCTACTGCACGGGGAAAATAAGTATTATGGAACATATTTGAAAGGTATCGAACATCATTTTTGATTTTCAAGATACTTGTCAATGCAATTTCAACTTCACAGAAATTATTATACATTCACAAGTGTTCATTAAATTTCTTCTAAATAACATTTGACAAGGTGTAGTCGTTTTCTCGCATCCCGAAACAGTGGTTTCGCTCCAATTTACGGAAATTGTTAGACAAAATTTTAATCAATAGCCTTACCCCGACATATATACAGAAGTATTTTTGAGACTTTTTTTTTTGTTCAAAGTTGTGGCCAATTTAAATTGCTTTCTTGCGGACGAATAGTTTCTCTGTTTCGTGGGGATTGTTACTCAGAATATATACTCCTCACACTCAATTTTCGAATAATTGCTCTTGAATAGTTTCCAGCAGGGCCGGATTAAGGGGGGCTTAGGAGGACCTGGGCCCCAGGTGGACCAACGCTTCCACTCCGATAAAAAAAACCTCAACTAGCTATCGAAAAAAAATTAAGATACAATCATCTTCATAAATAAAATATGTCCAAAAAAATGAAACATATTCTCTTAACTTTCCTACTGTACTTTCACAGAAATGTATTAGGCTAAGTCGGCAGGGGCCATGTATTTTTTTCAGCCCCGGGCCTCCAGATGAATTAATCCAGCCCCGGTTTCCAGTGTCGATACTTAGACAAAAATTCTTCTTGTATGAGATATTTATATTGTGGCTGTAAAAATATATAGTATACGAACTTCATGGATGTAAGTTGAACGTTTCCAAAGATATTTGTAACAATATTGTAGAAGTTTCTAATATATCCATTTATGCCTCGAAGTAGAATTACTCAAAATTTCGTCTAAGAAATCGTCAACTTCCTAGACCGAGAATAGATTTAGCACCCTTTCCACCTCCATAGCTCTTGAATTTAAAAAAAATTCTATGTTATAAAGCATTGGTAGAAAATTTCAGTTACCTATGCCCAACTATTTCGGAGATCTGGTGAGGAGCGAAAAACAGTCCAAGCTAGCTTTCCACTTTAGGTCCACAATTCGTAAAATTCCGTCCTACCCTCAGTTTAGAATTGATTCAATTAGCAAGTCTATACAAAATTTTAAGTTCTAAGCTCAAGAGTTCAAAGATCTTGTAGAAGCTGAAGGAATGATAAGATCCCTTTCTTTCCTGTAAAAATGTCATTTCATAATCTTTACACTTAAAAATTCAGGTGGTTTTGCAGAAAAATCACCGTAAATTTTACAGGTCTTTTACCAAAAAGAGATATTTCAGCTGGAATTCAGTATTTTAGAAGTGTATCCAACATTTGGAAAACATACTGTTTTGAAATGTTTGTAATTGTTATCACATTTCTAGTAATTGAATGCATATTAAGTTATACCAAAGAAAATGCCTTATAAAAATATTGTTTATTATGTTGTATTTATTCAGATTAATCCTAAAAGAATTTGATGAGTAATTAAATACTTTTAGCCTTAGATCTGTGGTTATAGAGTGTGTCATAACGTACTGCTCTTAGAACAAACGAAGCCCATTTCTGCTACCGCAGCTTCGGTTTGCGCATCTTTTCCTGAATCGCGTATAACAAGGAACACTCTTTTTCGCTTCGGTTATTGATTCGAATGTATCTGTTTATACTTTCGAAAAACAAAAGAAGAGAAGAAAGCATAGTGATCGTGAAAAAAAAAATCAAATTCGAGATTTCAACGGGCTTACACTTTCATGGTCTATACATACCGAATACCTGGTAAAAGGTACGGGCCAGCACACTAAACTTTGTCGCTCCAATTCCTTGAACTAAAGTTATTGATGCTGAAGTTATTGATGAAACATTTTCTTGTGAAATACGAACGAAATCCTAAGAGTTTTCGGAAAACTTCATCGAAAGAAAATTCATGTCAAAAGCTAAGCTACTGCTTTTAGATTTTTCCATTAGAAATAACTTAGGGTTAACTGCTGTACCGCCGGACCAATTTTAGGAATTTTACACTGAGAAAAAAATTGTAAGTGCGTATTTAAAAAGGTAGGTTAAATGCGTAATTCCTGTAGTTTTTTGACTTAACATACAACAGACGTATAACTAATACTTTCCGTATAAATGTTCCATCTATACATACTTTCCGCATAAAACAGTATAGGCGGTCAGGATCTCACATACAAATGGACGTATATAACATATAGCTGAGGAATGTAACATAAGTATATGCATGTGATATACGGAAAACTGTTAGATGTCAGACTTTCTGCAACGGCATGATGTAACATCTAAAGGCAGTGCGTATGTAGCATATGGATAGCGTATGCTCCATATTGATTTCAGTAGTAAACAAGAGGATTCCGTATATTTGTACAATATACCGTTGTCCGGAGAACGGATTTTTCTGTGTACCGGGTCAATTGGAGAATTTATTTAAGTTTGTGAGGAAGAATGAGTGAAAGTCAGGTAAGGGGAATAGTAAAAGTTAAGAAAGTGGTTGTTTGTTTTTGATGTTGCGGCACTGTGTGTGGAGGCGGATGAACTATTTCACAGAGAGATACACTTGTTTTACTATACGGATCCATATATTATAAAATGTACAGAAAAAAATTGGGCAAGTCTTTCATTTCCCCATTTCATGTCGAGAACAGAACCCAACCAATCCTTGCGGAGCTTCTAACCCGTTCCTCCTCCTCCTCCTCCTAATACTACTACTACTTATACTATGGATTCGTATAGTAAAATTGCACGACTAATAACTAACGTAACTTAATGCAATGCAATCCCGAACACAGTATATTTTGGTATTTTTTTTTTTTTATTTTCAACTTTGTCTGGCAATACAGCAGTAATGCCATAACTTACGCCATAGATCTGTGTTAGAGTTTTTCATGAAATATTTGTTCATAAAATAACAAAGTAGCATGAGTGGTATTTTTCAAAATTGTAAATTAAAAAAAAGGAAGGAAGAAAAGAAACAAAACTCACCCCAAGAGCAAACTACCCCTGGTGGATATTCCCATGAAAATGATTTATGGAAAACCATAACAGTAATAATGAAATATTTATTTATGGAATCCAACAAAAATCGCCTGTGTCGTTTTGAGAAAAGTCTGAAAAGAAACTCATCCTCAAGAGCAAACTACTTCTTGTGATTTCTTTAGTAAGGAATAATATACACAATCTTACAAAGTTATTAATGAAATATTTGATTGTGAAACATGAACAAAACGGGATGAGTTGTTTTTGAGAAAATATTTCGATCAAAACCCATCTTCAAGAATAGCTTACGCCTCGTACATTTTTTCAGGACAAATGAACTATGCCAAATCGTCATGTTATTAATTAAATATTTATTTATGAAGTATGCACAAAAAATCGTCTTTACTTGTTTTTGATAAAAAAAATCGTCCTAAAAACTCACCCCAGGAACAAATGCCATTCGATGGACTTGTCCACTTTCCAGTCCAGCAGTTACTTTTCGGATAATTCGTTTTTCTGCTATAGATCACAATCTTGTTTTGCATAAAGAAAACAACTCCAGTTCTATATTGTTGGGCTGACATTCAAGATTCCCATTTTACATGTATTATACAGCAGTTTCTATCACTGACCTTTAACCAATTTGTTTGAATCTTTATATCGTCAGTTTACAATGCCTTGCCTCTTATATTCCTCTTTAAAACCCGAGAATAAATAGCATTTGTTACTTAATATTTAAATAACCCTAACAGACATAAATCCAAATATAAAACTATAGATAGAACTTTAGAAACAAAGATTAAAAATTCACATGACTTGGGAAATAAATTTTAGAGTTCTGTAATGTTTCATTCCAGTCAGTCTGATTTATGTAACTGTCCTTTGTGGCAACACAGATGTAGTAAAGAATTACACTTTTAAATAACATTGGATTTTTTTTCTCTCAGCAGCACAATGGCACATTTTGCGATAACAGTTCGTTTTCCACACAAAACCACGTTCTTCAAAGTTGAACAACAATCCGTGTCGCTCTAGTGTGAATATGTGATATTTTAGTGATCAATGAATCAACATGAGGTTAATTTCTCAATTGCCATGTAAAAAACGTTTTGACACAGCAGAAATGGCATTTCAATATCAAGGTAAGATTTTTTAAAAATTATTTCCCTTTCTAGTTAATAAATCTAGTTAATAATCTATTGTTGATTATATGTTATATGTATTGTTTTTAACAGCATGTCCTCAGTTACTGTGTATCAAACAAAAGAGGCAAAGTGTAGATGTAACAATATATCTCTGAACATTACTACGTGGGTCGTTCAATATATAGCTTTCATTAAGCTGTTAAAAAAAAATGTAAACTATAAATACGTACATGTGTAGGTGGATCCTTCCTCACTTCTCCACATAATCTCCATTGAGATTCAGGTATTTGTTTCACCGTTGCATCAATTTTTCCAAACCCTTTGAAAAAAAAAAAAAAATCAGGGCTGTTGCTATTTTGCTATTACATTCCACTTCACTTCTTCATCACCAGTTGACAGGAGACCAGATCGCTTATGTCGTACCTGAACTCTTCTTCAGAGGAATGAAATTTGACATAAGCGATCTCTTCTCTTCTTCTTGACGATAACGTCCACCCCCACTCAGCACTCAAACGAAACACAAAATTGAAGAATTAGGGTATGAATGGCTGCCCCACTCTTCATACAGCCTCAATTTACAGCCAAGTTACTTCCATCTTTTTCCGGTGTCAAAGTCTGCATTGTAAGACGAACGTTTTGAAACAGATGGAGAAGTGAAGCGGAAGGCGAGGAGAGTGCTAAATAGCCAGATTTTTTTTTTTTTTTTGCAAAGGATATTGACAAATTGGTGCAACAATGAGACAAATGCCTGAATCTCAATGGGAATTATGTGGATAGTTGAGGAAGGATCCACCTACACACATATGTATAATTTATAAATATATTCTTAAAAAATAAATATTTTAAGGTTATGGAAACTTATGCAGGGTGTTTCAAAACATCACCAACAACGTTTGGGAGGTGATTCCTGACACAAGATAAGACTGGGTGCACAAATTCTACTTTTCGGAGTTATAGGCTGCCGAAAAAATGAGAAAATGAACTTTAAATGTCCATAGGTCCAAAACTATGGGAGCTACCGTAGTCGGGTCAAGACTTCACTAAGGAATTAATATGTGTGCTAACCGAAAAAACATGTTTCACGATCTTAATCTACTCACACAACCATTTTTATACAGGGAGTTTGGCTACTGGCATATAATTTGAAGTGCTCACCAACTACCTCTATAAAAATTGTTGAAAATGAAGTCCCGCAGGAATGTTAAACTTGGATATTTGGATAGAGCACATCATATTGCAATATTTTCTCAACGTTTTTCAAATATTTGAGGCAAATAGACATTTAAGGTTTTAACCTCACTTAAATCTTTTGAGCTTTAATAAAGAATCTGTTAACCTCAAAAAATATTTTACCTTTTAGTTTAAAAAAATGTAACCTCAGCATATATTTGTATGGATAACCACCGGATATATGGATAACCGTCAAATTCACTGTTACCTCTGGAGATATTAACAGATCGGCTTCTATAATGAACTCGGCCAGACAATCGCTTTAGTTAGACTTATCGTGTGTAGTAACGGACGTATGTACTAACAGAAAAATCTTATAATTCCTACTAACGTAATCCTAATAAAAAAAATATATATATATAGTAGAGTGCGCACCTCTAGTGCTAGTATACCAGATCCACCTGAGTTTTTGATGGACAACGTCGTTTCCGTGGATTTTGTCGAGAATTTCCCCCTTTCTCCCACATAATTCTCATTCCACCAAATGTCATACTCATTCGGTTTCATCAGCCATATGTTTCCTTTAGATTAAAGGACATAATCATGAAACGTAAAAGTTATAGATTTCATTTCATTTTTGGTCTGCTTAAAAGATTACTTAAAAACAAAAATAGATCTCCAAATTGATGTTATTTAACTTTTCTCTATGTTTTTGTAACATCTTGATGAAAGTTCGTAGTGTTGTTTTTCCCTCGAGATTACACGTAAGTCTTAACAAGGATGCTTAGAAGTTTAAAAAAGAAGGGAAAAAACTATATTTTTATTGTATTCTGTGATAACATTCCTCTGTTGTCATCAAAAATTCACATCACAACGTGTTCCATTGTGTCATCTCTGTCGTGTTTCCTTCAAATAAGATTACGGAAGTCAGGAACCAAAAATACTCAACAAGTGAAAGAGATGATGGATTAAAGTAAAAGTCTTTCTTTTCTTCCCTTTACTCAAACAATAGAA
Source organism: Thermobia domestica (assembly GCF_964235325.1). NCBI lineage: Eukaryota > Metazoa > Arthropoda > Insecta > Zygentoma > Lepismatidae > Thermobia > Thermobia domestica. Next base: position 101,760,083 of record NC_137455.1, read on the forward strand.
AAGGAATGGTTGTATAATATTGTGACTTTTTTTCTTTCTTTAATTTAAGGAAAGTAGTAGAAGCATGTTGACTTTAATATTTTCAGAACTTAACAACAAAATACATCAATGTTTCTCTATAGAAAAAAACTATCTTTCTTATCTTTTCATATTATATTCATCTCATTATTTATTTATCTATTCTTGGTACTTCAGACTACAGGTGTTGGCGATTGTACTTAAAGGAACTTAAAGTAGGACGGATCATGACATAAACCGTTTCATCGAAGTTGTTCAAGTGGAAATAGAGTGTAAGAAAGGGAGAATGTGACCAAGGTTTGAATTGAAACTATTAAACCAAGATATTAAAATATCCGAAGACAACTTAAAAAAAAATCCGAAACGGATGAGTTTACGGCAGATCCGACTTTCCCTGTCTAAGTCAGGTTAGAAATTCAATGTTTTAGAATACTTCTGGGTAATGGTCATCATATTGGATCAATGCCATATTAATTAAATTGCAAGGGAATCATGTAGGGTATCAAACACATGAGAATTCCTCAATAAATGCAATCCGTAGTTAATTTCTTGATAGTTGAAATGATTAAAAAAAAATTTACATTTAAATGTTGACATCTAATGATTTAAATCTTATTTACACTTAAATGTTGACATCTCCTGCTAGGTGACGTCATCATTAGTAGTACAGACCCTCCTGCAGTGGAGAAGGTGTAATTTTAGTTGCACATTATCTCAGAGTAAGCGAGCTACACTTACTACTAATTTTAAGTGCTAATTCCATTGAAACAGTCCTGGGGAGAGAAGTCGGATGACACCATATCGTTAAGGGGTGGGCATTCATCGCTAGTACATAGCCAAATCCAGTGACCATATAGTTACACATCGATCCATTGACTATCGTCTTGTCCAGAATTCAGTGGTGTTCGAACTTAAATTGAAATAATGAAGATGTCTTTAGTCGCAAGGGACGGTAATGCTGTATTCTGAAGCAGTCTAGGTAGCACGGAGATGTAATAATGATATCGGTGAACATGATCCTATGCCACAGGTGCCAAATATTCCACATCACACTATCACCTTTGAGCCAATGACTTCTTAGTATACTTTTAACCAGTGAAGGCTTCTGTCATTTTAATACAGGTGGTTTTCACAGTTCTTAAGAAGACAAAATGTCTTCTGAACTAGAATCCTGTTGGTGTTAGCAGAAGGCTCAGATACATAATTCGATTAATTTCTCTGATAAATCTCTGATAGTTTATAGTGTAACTATGTTCTGTACGGATGCCATTTATTGGTTTGCAGGACTCGAACAATGGACGCCTGATTGAAAGCATACCTCGCTGACAGAAGTCTCTCTGCCGTGCTTCTCATTGGACTTTTGGCAGTAGCTGACAGAGCCATCGTGGTCACCTTTTCGTTAGTAGCTGTTTTAAGACAGGATAGGAAGATATTGTAGTAGGAAAATGTGGCTTAGGCAAAAGAAATGAAAGTGGAGAGGGACTGGTCAATATCTGCAAACAGAATTCAGTAGTAATTGGGAACACTTGGTTAAATCAGCACAAGAGAAGAAGATATACATGGAAATATTCTATAGACGGCTCCAGATATCAAATAGACTATGATATGATTCAGGATAGGTATCGGAATAGCTTGAAGAACGTGTAGTCTCTTCCCGAGATCAACATTTGCCCTTATCATAACCTTGTGCTGGCCGAAAAGTTTAATGCTGAAAAGCTGAAAAAGGAAGAAATAAGAAATCTTTTCGTTGATAATTTCGAAGAAAAATACATAAACGAGGAAATGATGGGTGTAGGTAATAACAGTAATTGCGAACATATTAAACTTTGCATACAGCAGGTTCGCAAACACAAAACGGCTAAGACTTCATGAGTTACAGAACAGATGTTGCAGAAAACGAAGGAAAGAAGGACATGGAACGGGTTGACACAGAAGAGAGCAGAAAGACTTAAAAGAAATTAAACAACGAGTTACTGGAGAAAATTGCATATTTTTTTCATAACTACTGTTTTATAATTTCCATTCTATTGCTTGATTAAAATCCCTGTATACCAGTAATTCAGCTTGAAGATATTCGGTTTTACTTTTAAAACATACATCTCTGGCCAGTCTGCAAAAGATTTATGTTTATTTTGGTGCCTAGGATGACGGGCCTTATCATTACAAAATCTCTCTCGAATAATACTTACATTTTTTCAATGAGTTAGACCTTCGTCTTTGGGATGTTTATATCTCTTCATTCTAGCACAAAAGGATGGAGTAATCGAAAAGGTGCGAAACATTTCCACTCGTTCTTGTTGATAAAACACACACAAAAAAGACTTAAATTTTCCCTTCAGTGTGGCGGGCCTTCTTCTAGATACACCACTGGACCACAGAAGGTTTATATTACTTCATTCTTGCGCAAAAGGATGGAAGATTTGGAGGATATGAGATATATTACATGCTGAAACACTTGGGGACGTTAACCAGTTAGTACTAACAATAGAGTGAGAGCAGATTATTTGGCCAATATACTGACAGAAAATATTAAATACACTATTGTCCTCTGGTATTCTTGAAACAACACCTTTCAAGCTGGCATCTCCTTCTGAATCCGCCACTAATTGCACTATTATTAGCTTCTACTTATTTTTCTCGATTAAATCATGCACAGTTCCAAACTGCTTGCATAAATTAAGCACACCAATTGGGAGCCCTCCCCTTTTGGCAAATAGCATAGGCAGATTTTCTGAAACACTCTATATTGTTATCTCCTATACCTCCTCAAATAATATATTAGGCGGAAGTGTTTATATAACACGGAATAAATTTTTTACAATCAATGGAAAGACTTTGGATTTATCAACAGACAAAATTTGCATTTCATAGTTTTCTTTGCCTTTGGGGACATTCCGAAGCCCATGCGTATTGACCTTATAGGGGAGGGAGAATCAAACAACCCTTTTCAACTCCAAAATAAACCTCCGGCCGCTGTTACCATGCAAGGCATGTGGTAAACAGCTTTCAAATGGAAGAAAATTGTTAATTAGCTCGTTCTAATATTACCTTAGCAAGACAAAATAAAATATATTATTATTAATAAAATAGATCTGGATGAATTTTGAAATAGATAGTATTAACTAAATTTTCTATAGCAATATGCCATGTTATTATATAGAAAAGTTCTATCACTTCCCAGAAGTTAGTCACAGCCTTAAGTAACTTCAAAATATCCTTACTATAATGAGTGAATACCCCAAAAATGTCCCCACACAGGGAATCGAATTCGTGGCTATGCTTACCAAAATAAGGCGTGCGAAGCATTCAGGTATGTGGAAGTACTATTTGCTTAAGTTGAAAGAAATGTAAACATTGTCTTGGATATGATGTAACTGTAAAATGCAACTTACTATTCTGTTGTTATAATGGAGGACCAGTGACCTATCTTGCTCTGTTTGAGATCATAGCCCTCACATTACTCTTCCCAAGTTCAATAATTAAGATGTTGTCCAAGGTAATTTTATTTTTTAATAGTGTAGTGTGAGGATTCGTTTAATTTATTATTCCTCTGGAAGGTCAGTTAGTCTTCTTTGTCGAAAACGAGATGGCGTTGAGTCAACAGGTCAAATTATTTGCATTTGACCTTTGGATGGTTTAATAGGTTCATAAGTCATAATTTACGTTATTTCCGGCCTCTCTGTGATTTTCCTCAAATAAAGCAAATGCATGATGTAATAGGCAGGAAAAAGACTATCCTTACAAGAGAAAGATCAAGAGACCGCCCCAAAGCCATATTTTGTACTGAAAGATGTTTTTTGGTAACCTTGGATTTAGCTGGAAACCCTAAACTGAGATACTTTATTCTCTAATAAGTATGTAGTGACATCTTGTAGTAATAAGAAGAGAATTGTTCTAGTTTTCATTCTACGGATATTGTGCCACTGTGTCCCTGGTGATTTGGAAGAATTGGTGTGGTAACATCGTGTTATTTTTTGATTGCTTGTATTAACGTTCCGCTGGCTAGGAAAAAAGGAAAAAATCTGCTATAGAAATTAAATCTTTTAACAGTCTTTCCTAACAATAAAATAAAATTCAACGTGCACTATCTACTAATCATTCTACTTTATCAAAGGAAAATGAAAATGATATCTTTGAGTTTTACGTCCCACAGATATGCTGGTTAGGCTTAAGGAGATTACGATGATGAGAAATGAATAAATGTGGAATGAAAAAAGTGGGAGGAAACAGGAAAATCAAGAGAAAACACAGCACACGGTGTGTCCACCACAAAGCTCACTTGGCTCGAGCTGCGATCGAACCGAAGACCCAATGCACCAGATGTGAACGCTCTACAACTGATCCACCGCAGCCCATGCTATAGAAAAATTGGAGAGGAGCTCCCTGGTAGGATGTAAATTACATACAAAATGTATAGTAGTGGAGATAAGGTTGAACCTTAAGGGACGCCTTAGAATAGAAAAATCGGATAGGATAAGCTGTTACATAGTATATGCTATTATATTATGAAGATAATGATATATGAAGCGAAGTTAAGCTGTGGGTAAATGGAAGGAACAGTAAAGAAAATATATAATTAACATTTCAATTGAATTGCTTATGCATGCCTTGTTTATTAAGAAACATATAATCTAAAATTTACATGCATCTTAATTTAAGAATTGTTTCTTCGCTACTAAACGGGAATTTATCAATTACAAAGAAAGAAATAATTTATTCGTTGTTTCGTATCGAAAAAAATGCTAAATAGCAATAAGAATCTTATTCAATGTGGCGTCTCGTTTGTTTTAAATACAACAACATTCTTAGTTCCATCTTAATGAGTTTATTATTTAACTTTCCATGGTACGTACCAAACTTATTTTTTATTAATTACTTAACACGGCTATTGTAAACGGTAAGCGATGCATGCAATTATGTATTAGGTGCGTGTTTATTATTACGCGTGCGAAATACGTAGTGATCATAAAAATGATGTTAGTGAAATTTTTACAAATTACCTTTGATTCCTTTTGATGAAGAAGGGAGGAATCGTTACTTCCTTAATCTTTGGTGTGTTTCACAAGAGAAAACGAATTCCTTTTCCCTTTAGATTTTTATAATTGTATTATACTTAATAACCATTTACGGTTCTATACTCACATCATAACATCTTATCTTTTTTTTTTTTTTGATAAGATTTATTTATACTCACATCAAAGACGTAACTTAGAACGCTTTTGTGGAAGGACAAGTATCAAGTCTGAGCCCTCTAAAAATATATGAAGTTGGACCTTCTAGGAAATTATGACATATGGGCCTTATGCAGAGTCCTTTTAATGTTATTATTTAGAGCTTGACTAAAGTGTGATTCTAACTTCTGTATTTAATAACACGTAAGTGAAGTTAACAACGATTTATATCGAAGAAGTCCAACCATGACTTTTCCGCAGGGTTGTCCAAATAGAATAGAAGAAATCAATATAAGAGAGAATAGGATCACTTAATTTGATTCCCTCTAAAGTGTTTGGATAACCCTACGGAAAAATCGAGGTTGGCCTTCTTCGATACAAATCCTTGTTAACTTACATATTACTAAATAGAGAAATTAGCATCACACGTTAGTCAAGGTCTTAATATAACGCTAAAAACGACTCTGCGTAAGTTTGGGTTTCCAGGAATTTAAAAGTTACAATAAATAGATGGCGTTTTACTGAAGTAGAATTAGAATTACATTTATGCTTCATATTAGCAAGCTATATATTTGGTTCAGATGATGGGGTAGCATCAAAGTGACGACGCTAGACGGGGGCAAGGGGGCAATTGTCCCCACAATTTCAATTTCATTACCTGTCCCCAGCCAGGTCTATAGCCAGATTATTTCATTGGGGGCACAACTTCTTGTTGGGGACCTACTAAAAAATATTTTCATATATATTTATTGTGATTATTAGAGACTGGATGTTTAGGCGTTAAAAACCTGGAAAATAGTCACTTAAAACTTAAAAAATAGGCAGTAAAATTGGCACTAAGATGTAACTCGAAATAATAAAGATATATTATTCAAGATTAATGAAGAAAGAATACTCAATACAATGAAAAATAAATCCATGTCATAGATAATGTTCAGAGAATATAGAAACATACCTGTTTGTTAATATCTTCTTTTACTGTATATATGAAAACGAAGCTTGACATGTATTCCATGTATATTTGGTAAATATATTCCCTACATCACTTTATCACTACACACAACAGTCCAGATTTTATACACTTATTAGTACACACAGCGGTCCAATGTTTTACAGCACTTTATCAGTACACATAGCAGTCCAAAGTTTTACGACATTTTATCACTATAAACAACACATATTTCTCAGAAGAGGCAGAATCTTTTCTTGAAATACTAATTATATATACTTCCTCAATAAAGTCTTATTTTAAATAAAATGCATAGAATAGGCAACATTAGGCACTAAAGCAATTATTTAGACAGGTATGGGCGAAATAGGCAAAATAAATTGTCTTAAATTGAAATTATAACCCCAAATAAATTTTAAAACTTTATTTTTCATCATATTTTTAATATTAAAAAATAGGTATTTTGCCTAACATCCTTTCTCTAGTAATTATATGTCATTCCTTTTAGATTTTGTATTTTGCTTCTTGCGTAGCAATTTGTGAAACCAATTTAAATTTGAATCGCAATTGATAATTTTTCTATCACATTTTCAGAACCAATGGAAATTATCTGTAATTTACTGTTTTACATGGACATGAAATAACAAATATAAACAATTTTGTGTATGAAAAAACGTATGTATATTGTCCGTGTATAGATTGAATAAGGTGGTAGCTGATTTAGAATGTGATCATATGTTTTTGGTTTGTTTGTTTGCTGAATCTCTAATATCGTCAAGAAACGAGGAGTTGGCATTATGTACCCCACGAAGTGATCCTTTATTTTTATGGCAAAAACACAATTATTTATTTTTTAATTCGTAAAAGTGTTATTTTACTAACTCATATTGCACCCAAATCTTATCCGGATTAAGTTCATTCTTCCATTTTTTTTTTAAATGTGAATCGAATACTATTTTCCTTTCTCCATTTCAAAGAAAATCAAGCTGAAGTAGCAAAAATCTGGGCCAGTACTATAAAATAATTATGTAGAGCTTCAAACAACAGAGGATACAAAAGAAGTACTGCTCAAGTTGTCTGTTTACGCTATTGTGCTGCCAAAATGTCTTGAGCCGTGGCAAAAATGCGAACTAAAGCTCACACCCTCACACACCCACGCGTTGAGCCAATAAGGATTCAGCTGTTGCTAAGTGAGAGAAAGCGAGTGGAATTCCTTCAGCCGATAGCAGCGCTTGTAACGGAAGACTAGGGATCAAGTCAATGTGGCATTAGTATAGTTATGTAATTTTCAAAAAGTAAGCTGAGGTCTTACATTTCGAAAGACCATTGAGGTGCTTTATTCTCATTATGTTATAAAATGTCAAAGTGTACATTGTTTCTTTATCGTCAATTCTACAACCAATCTCAAGTAATATAGATTTTAATCCATAGTACATTGAGCCAAAGAGAAATCTAAAGGAAGATGTCGTATTTTCGGGAGGAGAATCTTCACAACTTTATGTGATATCGAAAAACAACCCTTTTCTTATGTAGGAAAGGCTTGCGTATGTTTGTCTTAAAACCACCTCACTTCGTTAGTAAATTATTATCATAAGATGCATTGCATTTTACGATACAATCTTTCGTTTGCATGGCAATTCTGTGATTTCGTGTATTAAAATACAATGCGATACGTCGATATATATATGAGAGCAGAAAGTCAAGAAATACTATTTGTAATTTGCACTCCTGTTCCGGTTAACCCTGCATAAATACATGAAAAAACTGTGTTCTTTTTTTTCAGTGCAACACTATCATAACCACACAAACCCTTTTCAGACTGTCGGGACTCTTAAGTTCCATTTTCTTTGCACATACATTATTTCTCTTCTGTGCGCTATACTAATGTCAAAGCCTATCCGCCTAACGGGACTCCTGAGTCCCCTTTGCCCTCAGCATTGTTGAGCAACAATAGAAGTAAAATTTATTAATATATAGTCTAATGTACCTCAATTTACTTTCATATTATAGTAAGAAAATTATAATTAAGTTGGAAAAGAGTTAAGAATATATGAAGTCATACAACATAAACAGTTCAAAACAAAATTCATATATGCTTAGCACAGTTAAGAACTTCTATCTTTTGCACTGTGAATACCTAATGAGGTAGGATTAAGCTATTTTATTTCATGAGCCTCTACAACACAAGAAGTAATAGAAGCCATGCTCATTGCTAGGTTTCTATGTATACTTGTTTTAGAAAACATTTAAGAGGTTCGTAAATTTTATTTCGCTTGTCACAAACCTACAGTTATACTCGTCGAGACGTCTTCGAAATTTGCTGACAAAATGTTCAGTATCTAAAGTGATCGATTATCGTTTCTCGAACGCCAATAGAATAAGGTTGAATTTTCTATCGTGAAGCATTGATTCTCTTTCAGGCGTAAGATCCAACTGTTACAGTTCCTGCTTATATTTTATAAACATTTTGAAAACCACTTTTATACTGAAACAACAAATTTAAGAACACACCCTTAAAATATTATTGTCGCTCTTGTTGGATAAAATATTTACTTTAACCACTTCAACTTCTAATTCGAAAGCTTGTTTATTGTAACCTACGAGATTTAATTGTGGCAATACTACAAAACTGTTCAAAAATGTTTCTGACTTGGCAACAAACAATCGGGGGATTTCAAATACTGTTCATTATTCCTTGCAAATTACTCTTTATTTTCTAATATTGCATGGTTGAATGCCTCATTAAAAATTGGCTGTAGGTGAATTGTTTTATCTTCAGTATTTCTAGACGTGGTCTTCAACCTTTTTCGTATAGCGGGCCATTTTCATATTCATAAAAGACTGCCGGGCCGCACGGTTCCGGTCAAGTCCACAAAGTAATTGCAATATATATATATATATATGCTGTTATTCAGTAATAAGAATACTGCTTGTTTTTTCATATTAAACATAAATGCAAGGTGACAAGTAGAAAGTTCAATTGCAAATCGTAAATTACTCGTAACAGTTGAAACGAACAGTGTAAAATTTTTCTAAATTATTAATTATTACAAATAATATATAAGAAACAAATATAGTTAAACTTTTTCTAACTAAAAATAATTTTTCAAAAAGTTATTTATATTTTCAGTGAGAGCATTGAGATTGATTAATAGGGGAGGACCGCGAGGAGGGCGAGTCCAGTCACTTTGGCGGGGGGGGGGGATCAATCGGCCTGATAGACTCCACATGTGCAGTGTTGCAGCCCCTGCGTGTTTCGAATTATTAAGGCCCGACAGCATATTTCCATTCTAAACATTGTTTGAAGTATTACTGCCTGGGGGAAAGGAGAGATCATTGGCTCGTTCCAGTCAATTCCTGACTACAGGTAGTTAAATTTCTTTTCTTTTGGTTTGGATACAATTACTATTAATGCGTAAATAGAATTTACGGTCTTGTACTTCTAAAAATGGTAACAATAAGAAAGCGGGAATGTAATTATGTGGCAGAATTGTCTGGTAAAAGTTAAAATCTTAGCTCGGTCCTCCTTTGTATTTCAATTTAAAACATAAGGTGGTCGCTTTTTAGAAGTACAACGGTGTAAATCCAGTTTTCGCATCATAAGGAAATATATTTGAGGGAATAAGCCAAACTTGAACTATCATGCTGTCAGGAATTGACTGGAACGAACCAAGGCTCTCCCTTCCTCCAGACAGTATACCTCAAATAATGTACAGAATGGAAATATGTGGTCCGGCAAGAGTCCTAATAATTCAAAAATTTATCATTTCTCTTTTACCAGTTTCTTCTAAACGGAAGAAGGTGCTGAAATGTAACTTACCATGATTACAGGTAATATTTTAGTGGGTTGCAAAAATTGGACCCGGCGGGCCGCGGATTGAAGACCCCCTGGCCTAGACATTCTTCAACAACAAAATCTTCAAAATACGGGAGAATCTTCTGAATTAGCTTCAACGGAGGGAACTCAGGAGGGTATGATAGTTTAGTGCAAATCTTTTGTAATTTGTCTTTAGCTGTAGTAATCATGTTGTCAAATTCAGACTGTCTTTCTGCTCCAAAACTCACAGACACGACCGCACAACTTAATCTGCTTTCCGAAGATGCATTTCTCTGTCTTGTAATGCGCTGTTAACTAACTCAAATGCTGATAGGATTTGTAATATTAGAGCGGTAACGAAATAGAATTCTAATGTGCAGCACTATCTTAAAAGTGCCGTAATTTAAATAGATAATTCCGTATCTACACGATCTGATTCCCCTCGAGAAAAAAAACTCCAGAACAGATATTATATCACCAAAATTCTCTTTAATAGTTTTCACTATTTTCAAAGAATCTAGTCCATCGTTAATTCATCAACCTCTTAAGTTTTTGGCATTTGCACATCTGTGACACTAGATGTTTTCTGAAAAATCCTGTACAGCAACTTGGCTAATTCAAAATACTCTTTCACATTAGGAATCGCTGAACAAGTATGAATTATAACAATATGAAGTTGATGATTATAGCGATAAGTATAAGGGACTGCTTTTCTAAAGTTCTTCTTGTAATAATTTTTGAACACCTCCCTTACATGCTGCCATCACACTAGTACCATCATAACACTGACAAATTATTTCTTCTTTTCCAAATCCTGCTGTAGAAAAAGCTTCAAAGACTTTCAACCACTGACAAATTTTTCATACCAGAGGAGTCTCGTGTTTCATATACTTTCAAGCAAAGAAACTGTGATTCACTTTCATCATATTCTGTTCTTATTTCGTCTTGTTTCACCTCTCCCAGCACATTTATTATTTCGTTTTGAACTTCAGGTAATGTATATTGAGTATTCTGAGGAATATGTGTAAATGTGGACTTCAGTTTTGAATTTTTTCCATTGTGTACTTGAACAGTGCTGTAAAGAAGTCCAGTAGAACTTAATTCATAAGGATTTAATTCTTCAAATCATTCAGCTCACATTCTCAATCCCAACGAGATGGTAGCTAATTCACTCCGAGAAACTGCACTACCTCAGCTACACACTTAACATGGTATCTTTTTCTTGCTATCTGTTCCGCACCTAGAATTATATTAACATTCCTGTCTTAATTTAAGTTTTTCTCAAATTTGAATTGCTTCTACGTGGCTTTTAGAGGAAGCATGCTTATCAAAAACTTTTACCGCTCCACTGTTGCAAAATCCTGTCACAGTAAAAGTTTGATTTCGTTGTTCCTTAAAAACTTCCTGCAAGGATAGCAGAATGCTTGGTCCCTTGAAACGGAATATTCTAACCAAGGCCTTGTGTGATACCACTAACTTTGAAAACTATGTTCTTTTTCACCAATCTTTGTTTTCAGATAGACCAATTTACGTAGATTGGACTGAGCAAATCTTTTGTCACCAAGATCCGTCACTTGTGCAATGCAATTGGAGGTTGCAGCTTTTGTACTTGGCAATTTGCACTGAATGTTACCTATTGAATCTTCTATGCCAGGTATTTCGCTGTGACTACTTAAGGTGGTCAACTGTGGATCAATAGTTAGAGCGTTTGGCTCTCTCAGCCGGCAAATAACAAACTTATCCATACTATCTTTAAAAATATGTCTACAAGAAACATCACCACTTCAAACTGCAACATTTTCTTTTCTCGTGGTAACCAGGGGCGTCATTTCAGACTTCGCTTGAGGGGGGCAAGAGCACCACCGACATAGACTTTCACGTTTTGTACTAGTGTATTAGTAGACAATCTATTAAAGTATATCTAATCCGCAAACTCTTGGGGGGGCAATTGCCCCCTCCTGCCCTCCCTAAATGACGCCCCTGGTGGTAACACTCATAGTTTAGATGATCAATATAAACATGATATAAAATAATATACCTTGAGAATTAAAAAAAAAAAAACTTTGGATAACTTAGTTTGTTCCAAATTAAGAACTTTCTACATTAATTCACTAGTCTATTGTGAGTAACATTTCTTAATTCATTTTTGAAAGTTTTACGATATCCGTACATTTGGGTCCAAAGTTTAAATTGTTTGGGCCAAGATTCTCCAATAAAACTATTTAGCAGGAGCTATTTATATGATCTTATCGCATCACCTTTGTGCAGAAATAAATGTGAAATATCGATTTAATTTTTAACAAAAAAATGTTACAATGGATGTATGAACTGTTGAGTGAGAGTCTGAAGATATTCTTGCACCTTTCGGTGGACTTTGAAGAGCTTCATCGTAGATAGGGCGATAGGTAATCGTGAACTAGAGGTCTGCACGGCCTACAAAGCATATATCACTTCGGCATTTCGGGCCTGGGCCGACCATATTTCTCGAGCCTTTTTGGGCCTAACTTTGTAAATATACTGTACAACGATATTTATTGGACCGTTGTATATATATATATATATATATATATATATATATATATATATATATATATATATATATATAATGCTAAACTCTCCCAAAGGAGTAAACTATCCTTTTGTCGGTGTTCGAGAAAGTGTACTTGTGCTGTTCTCTTCGTTACCGAAACTACAATAGCAGTTCCAAGAGAGGTTAGGTTCTCTCCAGATGCTGGATATAAAATGTGTTATTTTCTTTTATCGAACACTATGGTATATTTCATCACAAGACATAAATACCAGCACGGAGATAGCACTTTATTTGTTCACAAGGACAGCTATTCTCCAATTTTGCTGCTATTTTCAAGTTGTTATTATGGTAGACAAATTGTCTTGATATGCTATTCTGTCATTGTGTTTTTATGTTTATTTTGATTACTATTTTATTAGTTGTTTTATGAGATGAAGTTGTATCTACATTTTAAAATAAAATGAATAAACTAACGGCACAATAATAGGCTTAGGACAAAAAATGTATATATATTCTAAATACCGGTAAATCGGTACAAAATTATGCCAGCTATACCTGTCATTTTCTCCAACAATCTTAAAAATTAATATAGGAATATCATTAACACCTACTTAAGAGAAATGGCTGTTTCACCAATTGCTGTTTATACAATGAGATCGTCTGTTATACTTAGATCGCTTTTAGCAATTTTAGATAATTGTTAATTAGACAGTTATATACATAACTGTTTGGGACCACGGTGGCTCTGTTAGATCGCTCACCTCTGGTGCAGTGATAGAACAGGCCACAAACTTCGTGATCTATGACCCGAAAAATCTTAAAGAAGTCAGAGGGTCCATATGACCCACCTGACCCAGTGATTCGGACAGGTCCAGTGTAACCCAAAAATGACGAAACATTATCATACCATGAGGACCATATATAAGGCTGTTAATGTAACTCTAACATACACGGTTCTCTCCTTTCTTTTTCTCTCTCTCTCTCTCTAACCATTAAACCTATAAATTTGCTTTGACACTTGTATGAGCCCTTGTATGTCAATGCATTGCATTGAAAGATAACTACAAGGTTTAACAGAGTGCGTCAGATTCACAGAAAAGATAACCTACATGTTTTTTTTTATTTTTATGAGAAATCATTAACGTTTAATGGAGTGAACCTGTAAAACTTGCTGTTTAAAATATGAAAATGTACCGTTCTGCCCAAATAGGATTTTGTTAAATCTTTTTGTATAGTCTGTGTGCAAAAACCACTGTATTACTTTTCAGTATGAAAAGACGAGCTAACGTGAAACTATATTTAAAAAATTCAAGACATGGTTCCTTAATTACGTCATTAATCTACTATGAAATCCTCCTGCAGAGTTGATATTTTGGTTGGTTCCGACAGTGTCCGGGTCTCCGGATCTGTTCGGTTCAGGCCGGGTCTGCAAAGCGACATCCAGATATGGATAACCCAGACAAAGCTCGTCACTCAAGTGACCTGGTAACTCGTTCTATCATTATTGTGGAGAGTGAGATCCTCGTTCAATCCCAGGTCCCGCCAAGTAGGTTTTGTGGTGGATAAATACTGTGTGCGTCGGTTTTCTCGGGATTCTCCCATTTCCTCCCACTTTTTCATTCCACCATTATCATTTACATCATTATCATAATCGATTTTAGCTTCGATGTGTAAGCATGGGACGTTAAATTTATAAGGAAAACAGTCATTCAGCTTTCACAGGAATACTTTTGTAAAACAGAAGTGTAATATAGTTAGATTTGAACATAGACATATTTAGCACCGAAAAAGTATTTGTTTTAAATTTAATAATGACAGTATAATATTTTCATACAAGTAATAGTAACTATAATTTTCCAGGATATATCGGCTAGGATTTCGGAAGCATTACATAACCTATTTTTTTCCTTCCTTTCTTCTTGTGTTTAGAAGTAAACTACTCATAATTAAACAATTTATTCGGTAGTGGGATGTGTTTTATAGCCAGTGATTCGTAAAGGATCACATGAGCTTTAGGGATTTTTGTTCCTTCTAATATGAAGAAACGCTTGTGTATGGATAAAACATAGCTTGATACTTGAAAGCAGGGACGTACGGAGAGGGCGGATCCTGGAAACGGACTCTATCGAAATCCTGACTTTTCTGTAAATTAACTCTAATTTTAGGGGTAATTAATTCTTATATTGATTTTAGACACCCCAGAAACTTTGGACCCTCCCGAAATGAATTCCCTAACACGTAAATCCCTGAAGTAAATGTGTTAAAAACTTTAAATACGGCAAAATATTCCAAATAAGCTGCTAGGTTTGAATCCTGAAACAGATCTATTAAATACATCACTGCAAACTATTTTGATCTATAGATTCCAAATACTATCATCGTCATTAATTTCATTTTATTGGCTTTTGTTCAAGTGGATGGATCAAGCACAGGCTTGTATACAGAAATTTTTCTTCAAGGGGCTCCAAAATTGGGAGAGGGAGGGGGTCCAATATTATATGACACTATGTCTATGCCGTATTGGACTGGTGTTATTCTGCACCCCATAAAACCATAAATCATTTTCAAGTATTTTCACTTAATTTTAAAGGGGGGAAATAATAAAATTGTTTATATAAGAAAATAAAAGTACAGTCTACGTATATCTAGTATAAGATTAAATCTTTAGGTCACATAAATTTTTTCTCTACTAAAGCACCCATCGGTTTCCTTGGGGTACTCCCGTTTTCTCCCACATTCTCATTACACCGACTCTTCGATTATCATTCACTTACCTTAATCATTCGTTTCCTTTAGCCTAAAGGACATACCTGTGGGACGTTAGTTTGAAATATTTCATTTCTACTAAGGCAAGTACAGTTGAATTAACACACGCACATACACATACACATACAAACACACACATATCTGTTGAGTTACTCAGATTGGACTGCGTTCGGTTAAGTTGTGTTGATTTTGAGTTTAACGTCCCTTTCAGCAGAGAGGCTACATGAGACTGGACCTGCTGATTAACGTGGAATCCGAACCACGTCAGCTCCCGCCGGGAATAGAACCCGGGTCTCTCACGCCAAAGGCGCGTACGCTAACCGCCTTGGACTGCGTTCGGATCGGATGAGCCCCAAGTTAGTGCACCCCGGTCAAGCATGATTTATTTCCATCAGTATTTCCGACTTTAGTTCTTTTAGAACTAACGTTGATCCTACTAGTAATAAGTACCCACGGTTGGATACATTTCTAATTGCCCTTTTTATGCAAATTATAGAACATTGAATGCAATTAAACTATTTCCAAATACAAATCCATCCATGAGATCATAAGAAAAGTGGCCTTAAAGTTGGGATATAAATAAAATATAAATGCCCAAAGTATAAGGTCATTTTTCTCATGACCACGTGGAATTACCTTTATTGGATTCAGCATTCTCACATTCTTAATACAAAGAGCGCATATTAAAAATGTATCCAAGAGTGGGCACTTTTTACCAGTAGCATTCACGCTGGTTCTTTCGGTAACAAGAAGCCTTAAGGATAAATAAATAGATCCAAGATTTGGAATGTAAGAAAATATATTATATTAACATATATGTGAATTATATGCTTATTTGTGCTTTGTTTACAGAGCGGCCATACTGATTGGAACCAAACAGTCAATTTTGGGAACCTTGCAGCTTCATTGCCAGCAGAAGCGACGGAATTATTTTACTCAGCCATTAAAGGCCAAACAACATGGCGCTCTTCGCGTAGCTTTTTTTAATAGACCAACCAAACCACATTTTATTGCTGCATCATTAACTGATATTGTTTTGATAATAATATAAATAACTCTTCACCACTTTCATTCTAAATAATTCATTACGAAACTTGATTTAACGACACTTTCACTTGTTCAATTGCACTTTCTATCACTAAGCAACCAACTTTATTTCTGTTTGCTAGATGCATTTACCAGTCAGTCATTTTGAACAAGTGGACAAGAGGCAAAACCATCGGGAAAGAAGTGCAATCTATGAGATGTTGACCCGTAGAAAGTAAAATCAAATTATAACAGCGAAATTGCTCTTATTAACAATTCAAATTATTTATAGTTCTTTGTTGGGCCTTTTCCAAGTTTTTTTTTTCATTCATTATATACACACATAAGCAACCGGCCCCACAGTAAAGGCTGAGGGATCGGGGAGCACAGCTCACAAATTATTTTGAGGCTGTTAACTAATTAATAATATGAAAAGTGATTGATTGAGACCTTTATACTATATATGCAGGCTCAAACCCATTGTGCGAAACAGTGCTGAATACAATTGTTTTTAATTGTCGTTATCACAAATAACATTGTTGTTACATAAAACGTTTAATAAGCTCATGTGGTTCGGATTCCACGTTAATCAGTAGGTCCACGTCTCATATAGCCTCGCTGCTGAACGGGACGTTACACTCAAAACTCAATTCAATTCAAAACGTCTAATATAAAATTTTAATTAGTTATATAAAACATGTAATACCCAGTCAATTAACCACCACATTTTAAAGTTCAATGATAATATATTCTAGGCTAAGTAAATATGCTCTATAACATATCACTTCTGACTAATTATTTTCCATTCGGTCTGTTCAAATGTTAACCTCTAAGCTAGCTAACTGAGAATCCGTGAACATTATAGTCTGGCGATAATATGCGAACGAGTGTCCAAGAAACAGATAGACGATCAGTGTTTCTTTTATCCCTATTTTCGGAGGGTCTTTTCCACCATGGAGTTGACCAACCGGCCACCTGGAGCTAAGAAAAAACTAAATTGCTATTGTTAATATATTAAAATAGTCTCCCAGTTGCGTCCTTCTCACATTTTGATTTTGACGTACCCAGGGGTAAAAGTGGATCTGAAAAGGTAGGGGGCCGCATGAGGTCACGCCGTCCTCCTTGCCTACCTTTGCCTGTTATAATTTTCTTAGGAAGTGAGGAGACGCCATAGATATTTTATGGAAGCTGTGAACGACCTTCCCCCGCGTTCCCTTTCACTTTTACCCCTGGACGTACAGTACCTCTCCTGGACAAAAATTTCGGGAAGAAATCCTGTAGACGACCAACCAGATTGACTATGATGCGTGCTGCGCTGTCGGAATGTTTATCTCTAATCTAGTGTGCTCTATGTGCCAAGTAGCTACGTTGTGTATTCATTCGGTTCATTAGACGATACAATTATATAGTAGTTATATGTGTAAAAGGTAGATAGCAAGAAATAGATTCTATGAACCAAGGATAGCTTCTACCTATGTATATCTGTTATTTTCTCTCTATTGAAACCGACGTATTAGATCTATCATTTCCGGTTTGAGTATTGCATTCATATGGTTTCCGAAGCTTCATAATGTCAAACGAAACTCACTTGTTTAGCTTTCGGAATTATCAAAAATACTTTAAACTTTCAATATTGTTGAGAATTATCAATCTATATATAACAACTTCATACCTATTGAACCACCCAATTGATCTCGATCAAATTTCCAACATAGATGAAGTTCGGGCCTGGAATGTTTTTTAATCATTTCATTTCGACGGTGCAACTTAGGGGGAATATTTAAGAATGATCTAAAATAACAGACGTTAGTGTCAAATCCATAGTTTTCGGAGTCGCTGAGATGAACAGTGACACTTCCGATGCCGTTTAAATCCAAATTCAGCCCACAATAGCAATACTTAATTTTTATTTATATAGATTATTTATTATTTTCTCATTTTTCATTATATTTTCTTTGTTTCTATCGATGTGAGAAGGCTTCAGTGATAGTAACAAGTGACTAACTAACGGAATATATATTTTTTTTCTTATTTTAACCCAGGGAAGAGGGTAATTGATGTAATTATTAATAAAATAGATACTTTCAAATATCTAGGATCGATGTTAAGAGACCAAAACTACTGAATATCTACGAAGAAATTAAGCGTCGACTGAAAGCAGGAAATTCGTGTTATTATTCAATACAAAATCTTTTGTCGTCGCGAATTCTGTCCAGGAACTTGAAGAGTTAAAATATATCCTGTTGTACTGCATAGCCGCGAAACATGGTCGCTTACACTGAGGGAAGAACGCAGACTGAATAATTATTTAAGAATAAAATCATCTGAGAGGAATATTTGGACCCAAGAGGAATGGGAATGAGGAATGACGAAAACTTCATAACCAGGAACTGCATAATTTATATCGTTTACCAAACATTGCTCTGAGAGTGTCCCCCAAAATAATACGTCTATAATATAATAATAAATAGAATAGTATCAGCAGTGCCCCCCGGCATACTAAACACTGAAAGAAACACTGGATAGGAATACAAAGTAGAAGCTGGGCTAACTGGATCCAATTGGCTAAGGACAGAAGTCAGTGAAGAGCTTTTATGAACGCGACATTGAACCTCCTGGTTCCAAAGGCCATAGTGTTAGTTAGCTTGTACTTGCAGGGTAGGAAAAAAAAAACCTCTATCCTCCTGACGTGTCCTATCCGATATAAAACATTATCACTTAAATTCACTCGATATTTGGTTCTGAGTTCTAATATTCCTTTCCCTCTCCCCACGTTGATTATTATTATTATTATTATTATTATTATTATTATTAATAATAATAATAATAATAATAATATTATCCTATGTATCAACAATTATTTAGTTTTCTTATATAAGTTAAACAAATTTCTTCTCCAACCCCTAATGTATTTCGCGTTGTATTATGACTTCCTCCTGTGGACATATCTGATTTCAGTTTCAAAATTCCATATAGTTGTATGCTCTTTAGTTAAAGCCTGAACGTGTTTTTTTTTTTTTTTTTTTTTTTTTTTCAAAAATGAAGTTTTAAGTTTTCCTTACAAGTAAATAGAAAGATATTTTCAATTATCAAAATCCAACAATGGTAAGCTTTAATGCTCTTTGAAAGAAATATCGTTGGATACGAACAATTAAACAGTTGTTACTCTGTAATTAAGTTACTGAATTGTTTAAAATAACGAGTAGTTTCAATGAAAATGGGCGTTAAAAACAGAAACCAGAAGAAGGAACGAAACCAGTGACATCTATTCTACAACTTCTGTGTTGCTTTTGTTATTTTTTTTCTCTCTCTCTCTCTCGCTTGCATTGTTTTAAATTACTCTGTTTAAGAGGTGGGGAGGGAGTAAATGAAATATAGCGAAGCTTTCTTTTAGTATCATAGAAGTATAAAATTGCACTTTCTACAAGGTGGTTGAACTCATTGTGCATACATTACATGACGCCGTCCATTTGAAATACAGCTTACAAAGATCGATTATATCCACAATTTGTATCAACTGTCCAGCCTATTATTCCTTCATGTTTATTGTTAAGAGGAATTATTACTAAATAAGAATAACATTATCATTTATTATGCATTAAAATATTTACAGATTCATTACATATTATAATAGTTAATATGGGTACATTGCCTGCATTAAAAGTTAGACTAGGTGTTGCCAACACAATTGGTGATAGGTTATAAATATGGGAAATTATTGATACTGCCACTAACTTAACTTCCTACTTTATACAGTGTGTAATTTTTTGCGAAGATAGTATTATTTTGATGTTTATGGGTAGTAAAGTGATAAATACAAATGTTCTACAGTAAACCCTACGGTAATGCAAGGTGACCAGAACTTTTACTTTTAAAAACGGGGCGCATACGAATCGGCGACGGGGGGAGGGGGGTGACTTCCACATTGCATTTTGGGACTCAGCAGTGTTTTCAATTTACAAAATACACAAGTAAGAACGATAACACAACGTTTCTAACTTAAGTACTACCCAAAAATACTTTTAACTACTTCAACACTCAGAATTCCCACTCAATTTCCACTTGAAGAAAGAACACTCAATTCTCATTTGAATACTCAAAAGTTCTAGGCACGGCTGAACCTTCCCAATGAGTGTTAGTATGGAAGAGTGTAGAATTAACATTGACCATTTATATTTTGAATAATAATTACGGGACACCTGGGCCATGTTTGCTTAAAAACGAGACATTTAAGCGTCCCGTTTGAGAATCAGAAAAAAACGGGACAACGGTTGAAAATAAGGGACTGTCGCGGCTAAAACGGGACGTCTGGTCACCTTGGTGTAATGGAAAGTTGAACAGAATTTACTATAATACAAAAAATATGTCTTTTAGTTTGGGGGCTTTAGCAAAATATTTACTATCATACAGGCACATACGTAGGAATTTATTTCGGTGGATCCAATTTTACAGGGGGATCGAAATTTAATATGAGAATACATGTATTAAAATTTGTAAAACCTCATTTAAATCCTTCAACTTCGAATTTTCAACCTCTTTTTTTTTCTTTCCTTCTTGGTCAAACATAAAAAAACACCGAAATGCGTGTTTAATAATTTTCAAAGGAAAGTTTAAATAGCAAGTTTCATGTATCTAATTTATTAAGGCCCAAATGGGTTTTCCCAATGCTGGTACAAGTATAATAATCTAAGGATCCACCTTGACCCTCTAACTGGCTCTTACATTTATGAATTTAAAAAAAAACAATGCATACACTAACACAAATACCCATAACAAGTACACTAATACACAATATATCATTACAAGAGTAAAATACAAACGTGCTCTGTGATACATTTATTTTGTGGATGAAATGATCCCAGAACTAACATTGCATACAAAAATAATTTTTTTTTTTTTAAAAAAATGTACGAAACAAGATTTTGAACGCAATTACATTAAGTCTTTGAGACACTAACGTCAAATTTAAAATTTAAATAAAGACATTAAGGTATTCCCAGCTATGGACACATTATGATAATAATTGCATCCCCCATTAATCCCCTTCCACAGATACTTCCTTGACAGTACTTTACATCACAAATTCAAAATACTGTCCAAATTTCAAGTTTCTAGCTTAAACAGTTTCTTGCTCTGAGAGTTTGATCAGTCAGGACTTATTATTTTACGTGCGGTAAATTCAAGATTGTCAGCAGAATTGGGCGTCACGGTAATGGCTAGGTAATTCACAAAATTACAGAAAAAGGACACAAATCAACACTAAAATGGATTATGAACTAGCTTTACAGTAGTTTTCTGTACTCAAGTTTGTTAGTTTACTTTTTCACCCCCCCCCCCACACACACACGCGCGCGGGCGTTTTTGCTTTCTCGTGTCAAAAGACGTCTTCTTTGTTTGCGATTGCAATGTATTTTTTAAAATCAACATCATATTAGTTATTCTATCGTAGATTTTCTTTTAATGTTGCGAGAAAAGAAAAACAATGAAAGGTAGATCCCGGATAATCCATAGTTTACTATATAGAGATTAACAACAAGTGAATAACGCTCGGCGTAAGTTAATTTTAAATTTGTAAACGTGAAGTCTTATATTCTAAGCCTAGGATGGTTGTAGGAAAATTTACTTCCTGCTAAAATTTCATAGTATTAATATTCCTCTTTGAACTATGGGTCAATGAAGAAATTTCTTCAAACTATCAGCTGTGTATATCACTTAACATATGTAAACATTTGTGAAAACAAGATTTAAAAATAAACTAAAGCAACACTGACTTCGGTTGTTTATGTAGAGAGTTGGAGCTAAATATATAAATAAACACTATAGAAATTGAAAGTAAAAACTTAAACAACATTATGTATTTACATTATATATATATTCCGTTAAAAGAAAACACTTTCCCTGCTAAACTCATGTTGGCATGAAGCGGTAAGAAGTGACGTCACACATGAAGACTGCAACCAAGGAAATAGTAAAGGAAATTGCCGCAAGATGTCGCTGAGCACGTCACATCTTTTCTTTTCATAATGCAAAACAATTTATTTCAGAGGAAAACAAAGAAAATAAACTATGCTTATATATATTTATATTATGTTACTAATACGTTTATATATGTGATATTGTCACTTTTCGAAAGTAGATGTGTCAGTATTGCCTAAATGCAAAGATTTTCAGCAAATGAATATATTGTAAGTATGTTATATCGTTCCTGTAGAAATAACAGTTTAATCAGGTTTAGATGAAGGGGACCAAACGTTTAGATGAAGGTAAGTGCTAATTGAAAATAACAAACCTAACCTAATATTAACGAAATTGTAACATTTTTTTTGATTCGAAAAAAGGGTTGGCTCTAATCAACTAAATATTGGGCGCTTAATTGCATAGTTCAAATAGTTGTTTTCTCTGGATTGAATTTTGATACATGTGGTCAGTGGCGTATTTACGATTTTGTTTCGAGAGGGGCTTTGCTAACTTTCGGAAGGGGGGCTTTGTCTGGAAATGTGAAAATTCTGCAAGATATTTCATTTACTTTACTATAAAGTAAGATTTCGGGGAGGGGTTAAGCCCGGAAAGCCACCCCCCTAAATACGCCACTGCACGTGGTAGTTACGCGTTCTTTATGAGTTCTAGCTACGCATCACAGGTCATATAAGATCCAATTAACCAGCCTCGGCCGCCCATAGCTTTTACGGACTTCCTGACATTTTTTCTTTCTTTTTTTTTCTTTTTTGTGGTAGCACCCAGCACTATTGCCAAATTCGTTTTTGATGAAAATAGCCAAGGAATAATTTAAAGCTTCTAAATTTCTGTGTTATCAATGGACTAAACTTTATTACCAAACGGTCGTTCAAACTCATATTTCAGACGAGTTTAGAAAGTTGCTAAATTCATATTTCCTTCTTCTCTTAAAATCTAATTTTATTTAATTTAATATCTAGAAAAGTCTTTTTATTAATTTTTATCACAACAGGCATGATGCCCTATTACAGTGTTGCGTATAATCAAGTACAATCAAGTTCAATACAATGAAAATTTTAGATATACTTACTTTTACATGCATTAATTAGTTCGTTTACTGGTCTCTATTCATCACATTACATACTGTTTTCTAAAAACATCTTTACTCATTTCAAATATATCTTGAGCTACTGATTCTATACTATTGTAGGAAGCACTCATTCGCCATAAAGGAAATTTGTGTAGCATGTCAGCGTGTGCTTTAGTGGAGTAAAATAAGCTCCTTTGTGGCTAAGCGGTTAATATACGCGTCTTTGACATGGAAGACAAGGGTTTGATTCCCGACGGGAATAGGGATGGGCATGAGCGAGATCGAGCGAGTTTTCTTTGAAACTCGACTCGACTCGTAATAAATATCTTTGAGCTCGACTCGAGAACTCGGCTCGAAAAATTTCCTCCATCTCGACTCGAATTCGGGTCGAGTTTCGAGTCGAGTCGAGCCAAAACGAACCAAATCCTGTGTGTAGTTTCAAGTATTCTCTTCAAGTATCCTAAATAGACAATATAATTTTTATTAATATACTACTACCATAGAACTTTATTATTATTATCATTGGGGGCGCGATGGCTCAGTGGTACAGCGTTCAGCTCTGGTGCATATGGTCCTTGGTTCGATCCCAGCCAAGTTAGCCTTGTGGTGGACAAACACCGTGTGCGTGGTTTTTCTCGTGGTTTTTTCATTTCCTCCCACTTTCTTCATTCCACATTTCTTTCATTCATTTCTCTCCTTTAGCCGAGCCGGCATAATCGTGGAACCTAAAACTTAAAGATTATTATTATTATTATTATTATTATTATTATTATTATTATTATTATTATTATTATTATTATTATTATTATTATTATTATTATTATTATTATTATTATAATTATTATTATTATTAATATTATTATTATTATTATTATTACAACGCAGTGTATAAACATGAAATGTAGGCAGTTTGAATCTCATAAAACTACAAGCTAGTTGACTGCCGGCCTTGTTAGTAGTGAAGTGTAGGGGGCAAAGAGATCATTCAGAGGTTCTACCCTTGAGTTCCGCAGAAGGAAGTATTCGAACTCGAGAAAAAGAAACTGTTAAAAGTTATAGGGCACCGGACAAACATGTTCAAAAATGCTCGGCCCAGGTTTAGGGTTGTCAACGGTTCGAGCGGGTCGGCTTAAAGATCATTGACTATCAAGCCGAACCGACAAGTGAGTCGAGCCAACAGCTCACCCAATTGAGCCGGTTCACCTGAGCCTAACCGAACCGAGCTGATGGTTCACCCTAACCGAGCCGAGCCGACTTTAGCCGATGGCTTACCTGAGTCGAATCGAACTGAGTCGATGGACCATTCCAACCGAGTCGGCTCGAGCCATCTGCTCAATTGAGCCTAGTCGTTGGCTCATCTCAACCGAGCTGGCTCGAGCTGTTTGCTCCGTTAAACTGAGCCCAGCCAATTGGCTTCACTGCCTGGGTTGGACTTCTGTTTGGGATCAAAAATTCGATCGTGCAGGTCTCAGCATTGATGGTAAAAATTATAGTATATACTTATATTGGTGCTCACGAAATTTGAGATTGTTTCGTTATAAAAATCTATTGTCGTAGTTATCGAGACGACATGAGATGCGAACACTACATGAGAGCGAGGGAAAGTCTTTCCTTTTTCAGTCTAATCAGGCCATGATTTTAAAACGAATTAAAGAAGCTGCGCGAGCGAGCCATTTATCAAACACGACTCGACTCGAAACTCAACCTCAAAAACAGTGACTCGACTCGGAACTCGACTCGAGAAAATTACCTTTGACTCGTTCCCATCCCTAGGCGGGAGCTCATGTGGCTCGGAGTCTACGTTAAGCTGTGGGTCTACGTCTCACATAGCCTCGCTGCTGAAAGGGACGCTAAACTAAAAATCAAATGAAATCATGCAGTAAAATATATTACTAGTGCTAACTCTATTTTGAATGATGGAAAAGTGTTCTACTATATTGGAATTTAAAACATGACCACGATGTTATAAAGAAATAATTACTAAGTCGTGGATGATTCTTCTTTGTTTCAATGTTAGAATATCGAAGATGTTTAGTATTTTGTTTCGGGGGGGGGGGAGGACTTTGCTAACTTTATTCCTGGAAATGTGAAAATTCTGCAAGATATTTCATTTACTTTAAAATAGTAAATAAAATTTCTGGGGGCTTAAGCCCGAAAGCGCCCCCTTAAATACGACACTGATGGAGGATATAGACCTATTTTCATGTAGACCTATATTATTTCAAAAAACTTACACGGAACACTTTCTGACATTTTACAATACTTTTCAGTATTCATGTTCCAAATAACACAAGGATATTCTACTTGAGATCTCACTTACGAATAAAATAATTTCAGAAATGTCGGTTGATTATGAAATTCTTTACTACAACAGCAAGCAGATAAAACCAAGATTTTTGTACGCGCTATTCGCAATGATGTAGCCAAAGAGTGAGTTCTGGGGGTCCGACCCCTCCCGAAATACCGACTTTTCTGTAAATTTAGTCTATTTTTAGGGGTGATTTTTTTATAAATGTTAGCATACGAGGCCTGTCTAAAAAGTATCCGACCTTAATTTTTTCCACGCAAAGTAGTGATTCTCAGGCGACGCCACCGTGCACGGTGGAAGGAGGAACCTTAATGCGCATGCTTGAATTTTTTCACCGCGCTCGCGTGTGCCAGTCGTGAGCTGGTGGTCGCGAAGTGAGGTGCTGTTGGTAGTGTTCGTCGGATTTAGTGTTTCTCGCAAGATGACTGAACGAATTGAGCAAAGATACTGCATCAAATTCTGTCAAAGGCTGGGTGATTCTCAAAGCCAAACAATTCGTAAGATTCAGCAGGTGTTTGGAGAAGATGCGATGGGTGTAACACAAATTAAACAATGGTTCAACCGATTCAAAGATGGCCGCACATCAGTCGAGAGTGAGCAGCGTAGCGGCAGGCCCCAAACTGCTCGGAATGCAGCTGTTGTTGAGCGGGTGCGAAATTTGGTGATGGCAGATCGCCGTTTGACAGTGCGGGAGATTGCAGAAGATGTTGGAGTGAGTAAAGATTCTGCACATGCAATTTTGCGTGACGATTTGAACATGAAACGAGTGGCTGCTAAATTTGTACCCAAGTTGTTGTCTCAGGAACAAAAAGACACCCGTTTTGACGTTGCACAGGACCTTCTGGACACCGCCAACACTGATCCTGGGTATCTGAATTCCGTGATAACTGGAGATGAGTCATGGGTGTACGGGTACGACCCAGAAACAAAACAACAATCGTCTCAATGGAAGCATCCCGATTCTCGAAGGCCGAAGAAAGCGCGGCAGGTGCGAAGCAAAATCAAGGTGTTGCTGACTGTTTTCTTCGATGCCCGTGGAATTGTGCATCACGAGTACGCACCGGAAGGACAAACAGTGACAAAGGAGTACTATCAAGATGTTCTCAGGCGACTCCGTGACGCAGTCCGGCGCAAAAGACCAGACATGTGGACAGCGAAGAACTGGCACGACCATCATGACAACGCCCCAGCACATTCATCCCAATTGATCCACACGTTCTTAGCCAAACATGGAATTACAACCGTTCGCCAACCTCCCTACTCTCCAGACCTGGCTCCTTGTGACTTCTGGTTGTTTCCAAAATTGAAGACGCCTCTGAGGGGATCCCGTTTTGAGAGTAGAGAAGACATAATGCGGAACACGACGACGGGGCTGAACAACATTCCAAAAGAAGACTTCCAGCGGTGTTTCCAGCAGTGGAAGGATCGGTGGGCTAAGTGTGTGGAAGCACAAGGGGCCTACTTTGAAGGGGATTAGGGTCCCAAATCTGTCAGGTATTCGCAACTATTTTTCTGGCCAAAGGTCCGATACTTTTTAGACAGCCCTCGTAATTTATCCTCATATAGAATTTAGACCCTTCCCGAAATAAATTTCTGATTATGTCCCTGACTATTCGCGAAACTTTCAATATGATGAGTGAATGTTGGCTTTGAGTCGAATAACACTCCTAAATGTTTAATAGTTTCAGGTGTACGAAGGTTTTATTCTATCAATAGAATAGTCATAACTTATATAGTTTTTCTTTTCTAGTAAACAAAAAGATTCAATATTTGAATGAATTTAACACAAATTGATTGATGTCACACCATGTTTTCTGATTATTTTGTCACTGTTGGGAATTGTAAACTTGAAAAATCATAACTGAACAAGAAAAAAAAAAAAAACTCGCTTCCCTTAAAAGTCTGTTTCCGACTTTTGTCGGACTTGCCTTCCCCCTCCTCCCTTGTGGGCGGAACTGAACTAACGAAAATAATAGGACAGGTGGATAATATAGCTTTTCTCAATTGGTTGTGTGCATACTTCTCTAAGTTCGTAGAACAGATTTAGGAGGTCGTTGCATTATTTACATCTTATAACTTACCAAAGATATCAGTGGCGTATTTACGATTTTGTTTCGGGGGGGCTTTGCTAACTTTCGGGGAGGGCTTTGCCTGAAAATGTGAAAATTCTGCAAGATATTTCATATACTTTACTATAGTAAGTAAGATTTCGGGAAGGGCTTAAGCCCAGAAGCCCCTCCTAAATACGCCACTGAAAGATATAAATAATACCATGGATTCCCTGGATGTATGCTTAGACCTATAACATAAATAAAGATTTGTAATTTAATTGTTGTCAATATTGCTACTTACTACGCAGATACCATAATGTAAAGCTGTGGGCTCCGTACCTTGCTTTAAAAATAAAAGGAGGTCCGTTACTTTGATGTAATTGGAAACCACTGAAGCAACATATAATACAAAAAGTACTATAGCGAAGAGACGGTATAACTGTGTACAAGAAACTAAATTAGAAAAATCTATAATATTATTTGTTTAAAATGGAGAAAATAATATCCAAGGATAAGACATATAGGCTAGTAATCAAAATAGATTTCATAGAGCTAAAAATAAATTATATAGATGAATGTTAATTTAATCCCCAGGAGGCAGTGTTCTTTGCATACATAGCTACTTAGAAGATCACTGACATGAACAGTAATGCTCTTGCTTTATCTTAAGCTTGGTCCCTATTCATAGTAGATCTTACCTAAAACAACGAGGGCTTGCTCTCCTTTTTTTACAATTTATGGCACCAAAGTAGGGGCTCTTGCCACTGGCAGGGGCGGATCCAGGGGGGGGGGGGGCGATTGGGGCGATCGCCTCCTCTAAAAGAGGAAACTTTCTTATTTTATATATAAATAAATCCATCCATAAAAAAGTTTGGAGCTCTTAAAACTAGCTCTAAGTAGCAGTATTACTAACGATCGCCCCCCCAGAAGTCCGTCCTGGATCCGCCCCTGGTCACTGGTTCCTATTATTATTATTATTATTATTATTATTATTATTATTATTATTATTATTATTATTATTATTATTATTATTATTATTATTATTATTATACTACAACGTTATTGTTAGAATATATTAATACATTCGGAATTTGTGTACATCCAGTTCGGCAAATCAGAGTAACGAAATTGGTGATTAATTCCAGTTGTTTTAATTGTCTTAATGTGTTGTAATGTACTATATAAACATTCTTTCTTTGCTGGAAGTATTAAACAAGTTTAATAAAAACATATCAGACAAACTACATTTGGGGAGGCAAGATATCGTTTTGGATGACAGACATCCATTTGCTCCCGTGGCTATACTCCTGGTTCCAGTGCAGCCCCTCACATTGTCATTTCGCTCCTCCGGACAAAATTGTCTGCATGAAAACCTGCTAACCAATACCAGAAGAGAGAAAGAAAAAAAATTATAAACACACACACAAATAAAATGAATATAAACACAATGTATGAATATAACACAATTCATACAAGGAAGAGAAAAAAAATGTCCTCAATTGTTTTAGTTTCATACGAACCTTTGCTATACTGCGTAGTGTAAGTGCGTCTCGCCGCTCCCATTGTCTCCATACGCATATATAAACACACATGTGTTCACGCACATGTTGTCAATACTTTACAATGTATATTTTATATGCATGTGTGAGGTGATATATTAAGCATATTAAAAAAAAAAAAAAAAAACAGGAAAACCAATATACCTCGTAGTGTGTTAGATTTAGGCTATATGAGAAAAGTCGTAAACTCTTGAGTTCATTAGTGAAGTACAGTAATTGTAGGCCGGTTTTTTTTTATTATTATTATTTTAAAGTACGTGTTGTTATGTATATAGAAAGGAATACGTATCCTCTTAACGAGTAGAGTATTTCATTGTTTTCAGGAACACAATACACACGAAGAAAATGAGACTACCTTCTTTTTCTTTCCGAGATTTCTCTTCTTTATTTAATTGCACATTTGTTCTTTCTTATTTTTTTTTTAAACACACTTGTTTTCTTTATATAGATTGTCGCGTATATTGAAGTTATATTAAACAAGAGTGAGATACGGGTGTAGGGGTCTGAGAATAATTGATACTTAGTGTCTACATTTCTTAATGTATTGTTTTTGTTCCTAAAAAGGTACTTTCTGTGCTCTTTTATCGTCTTTGTTTCAAATACATTTCAAAGATAAAGATCTCTTGCTCTGTCTGAAGAAACAATATTTTGATTGTAAACAAATTTCAGTATAAAAAAGATTCTTTTATAGTTTCCTTTTAATGTTTATAGTTTAAATGATTCTTTTATATGCTACATAAACTATATAACAGTATACGTAATTGTAATATGTAGGATACTTCAAGGTCTTCCTTCTTTCGTGGGTGGAGAAGTAATCTTAATGTGATGATGGTGCTCAGTACTTGAGTGTTCGCAAGACTGACAGTACTTTGAATTCAGGATTAGAGCTCCTTCATGGCTACATCCCGGGCGCATGAGGGGTACATGTCCCCTCCAATCTTGGAACTGTGGGGACTGTCCCCCCAATAATCCGATTTGAGTTGAGTTGATTTTGAGTTAACGTCCGTTTCAGCAGCGAGGCTATAGGAGACGGGACCTACTGATTAACGTGGAATACGAATCACATAAACTCCCGCCGGGAATCGAACTTCGCCAAAGTCGCTAACCATTTAGCCACGAAGGAGCTCAATAATTCGATTTGAAATGTGCTTTTGTTGGGGAGAAATGTGAAGATTTGTATCCAATTGCCACAAAGGAAAGTGAGATGAAGTTGATATCCCCAAATATCCGACTTCTACAAAGGAAAGTGAGATGAAATTGATGTCCCCCAGAATGAGTCTCAAATCTGCCCGCTTCCCAATATTGAAGACAACTCTGCTTCCCGGATCCTCTGCAGCATTGTTTTTCAACTTCGTTAGTATTTTGAACATCTTATATATATATATATACATATATACCGTATATATATATTATGGGAACAGTCTTACCCAGCCTTTCCCCTTCCCAATACTGAAGACAGATTTGCGCCGCTGGCTATATGGTTAGTGTATGAGACTTATTTCAGTGCAAGAATGAGTTTGATGATTTTTTTTATTTTGGTACCGGAAACTCTCTTTTTGGGGGAGAGGGTCAATTTTTTTTGGTCTGGTCTCATTCAACACAGAGGTTATGAAGGACAGGACCTACTATTAACATGGGCTCCAAATCACGATTGGGTGAATCCGGTGTAGTTTCAGAGGTTCCATAGCCCATCATGCAAGATCAATCCCTCTCAGTACAGCCTGTTCCTCACAACACGATCCGTGACACGGGCAGCTCAGCAGGAAACTCGACTGTTAGTGGAGTACATGTGATTCGGATTCTACATATTGTTGCCAACTCTTGAAAATGGAATATACCGAACACTCTCCAGGAGTACGTATACTGTACTCTTAAGATTGTGATAGAGCTATCATGGCTTGTCAAAAATGTGATCAACCTGAAAGTGCTTACTTCATATGGAATTGAGCGATTCAGAATTTAATAACTTTTGTTACTTTTGAAGTATTTATTAAACTTACCCTTATTCCAGTTTTGGTTGAGTCGGCACATTGTACGTATATAATTTGTATATAGTGACAGATAGGTTTATCTTTCAATTTTACACTTTATTTTCAAAGAAAAAAAGGATTTTTGGAAATCATTTAATGGCTAATATAAAAAGACAAAAAATGGCATAAAATAAGTCATATTTAAGACTATACACATTTCGTATATTTGTATTGTCAAATGCTTCTTCAAATATGCTAGATTTAACCAAGGTCAAATTAACATCACTACCACCTTGCGAACGATAACATCACTGCGACGGAACAACAAAGTCGTTGTGGAATATAACTGCGCTATGGCTGCGATCAGCCGGTTGTCAAATGTGGTTCACTTTAGAATCCAGATTCCATTAAATCTACTTTCAACGGAATTAAAAAAATAATCTGAATAGAACAGAGAATAGGACTAGTAAGAAAAATTACCGGACATTTAATGCCCGATTTTTTGACGTCGTACCCAGGGTTGCCAACTGTCCCGATTCTGTCGGGACTGTAACAATTTCTGACTTATTTGTCCCGTGTCCCGACCGGACACTTGTTGGGACGCATATTGTCCCGATTTATCTATTTTCGAAGTCAATTAATATTTTACTGGGCTATTTTTACAAAAGCATAACTTATTCTTTTGCACACATAGTTTTATGTGAAGAATCAATTTAACCCGCACTCTAACTATAATTCATTTTTGCGATAAAAACCAAACATGCTAGGCTATGTAGTTTTCTTTTTAAACGTTGTTTATGTTAAATAAATTACAATTGTTTTGGTTGAGTTAGTTGTGTGATGATAGCCAAAGAATAAGACTTGATTTTAGTATATTTTTTTGTCAGTAATTCCTTAACAATGTTATGCACTCATTTGTGATAAAAAATAAATCTATAGGGCCTATAGTTTTCTCTCTAAACTTTCTTTATATTAAATAAATTGCAGTTGTTAAGGTGTCTCATTCATTCAGGTTCATGCTATTCAGCTGATTATTTACATTGTTTTCAACGACTTACGTACATGTAATCGTCTCCGCGAAGGAGGGAGGGACCAATTGTCCCGTCCCGACTTTTTTTATTAAGAAAAGTTTGCAACCCTGGTCTACCGGACACCGGACAAGGAGGTCAAAACCCGAACTGTCCGGTAAAATACCGGACTGTTGGCAATCCTAATTCTATTAAATACCTTGAACTGATGTTCAACGCCTCGGATATCCACTCCGTTAAACACTAAGGAAGCAAAATTTCTCTGTTAGATTTCAGGTGGAACCTCATGTAGTTCCAATTCGACGTTAAACCGTAAGTTCATGTCTTCTACAGCCGCAGTGGTGAACGGGACGTTAAATTTCAATCTACCTATCTATCGACTCAATTTTACCTGAGTTTCATGATGGACAGGACAAATTCCGTGTACCTTGGATTATCCATTGTGTCGCTACTAGGGATGTTCAAGAGACAAGAACTGAGAATATCTCGTCTCAAAAATGTCATGGAAGTATTGTATTCTCTCGAAAATATGTTTGTTTCTATTGGGAGAGTTCTGTCCCTTCACAAATATTGTGTCACGTCTCGTCTTATACCCAACATTAGCTGCTATCTTTTTACTTTATTTTATCCACATTAATCATTATCATTACTGTCCCACTAATAGGATATTGAATACGAAAATGTAAACGGGTACCTCTCCAAATCATTGAGGAGTATTTAGTGTTAGCAAAGTTGAAAACTAACCCGTTCTTACCCTCATTACCACTATCACTCAAGCTCTCATCACTGAGAAACCATTTGCTGCAAATTGGAATCTTACATATATTCGTACTATCGATATTATTTACAGTAATCTCCTTACTTTGACGTACGAATTACCTTAGTTAATATTGGCCATTAATTTCTGTCTTCTCACCTTCTCTCTTTACCTTTCATCGTATCTTCAATCACATCTGTAATAACAAAAGATCGTCCAGTCGAGGCAACACAGAATTAGCTGCGTCATTTTAGATTTCCCTAGAGAGGGCAATATTTCTATTCATATAAGAATTTCAGATTTTTAAAATTGATTTATTAGTATGCAATTGATTAAAACATATACAAGGTGTTTCGAAACGACACCGACAAAATTTCGGAGGTGATTCCTAATACCAAGGTAAGACAAAACGTATAGACCAACCTGGGTGCACAAATGCTTCCTTTCGGAGTTATAGGGTGCCGAAAACAAGAAAAATGAACTTTAAAGCTCTATACCTTCAAACTATGGGACATATCGTAGTCGGACCAAGACTTCACTTAGGAACTAATATGTGCGCTATCCAAAAATACATGTTTCAGAATCCTAAGGTTCTCACCAAGCATTTTTTATAGAGGGAATTTGGCTACGAGTATATAATTTAAAGTATTCTCCAACTACCTCTATACAAATTGATGGGGAAGTACCACAGGATTCTCGGAAAGGAAGCATTTGTGCACCCAGGTTGGTCTACACTTTTCGTCTTATCTTGATGTCAGGAATCACCTCCCAAACGTTGTCGGTGTTGTTTTGAAACACCCTGTATTTACGGTAGAGAAGTGAACAAAACTGAAGAAATAATCGCAAAACTGTAAATATGGCCAATGTTTACGATAAATGGCGCTTATTTACGATTTCTTGTCAAAATAGCAAATTACATTGTATGTCATTTATGACATGTTGCCATAACTGCTGGTCTTTACTAATAACATTATTTCTTTTCAAATAATATTGTCCTCTTTTAATTATCTTAAGTTTGTTATTTTTTTCCCTATCTTTTGCTAACATTATAATTCCGAGTTTTTAATCCCCCCATACTAATTTTTTCCATACACATACAACTAACTTATCCAACTAACTTTTATGTCAGTTTTTCATATTGTGCAGGTTTCAGCTCTAAAGCTCCGTGTTGACGAACAGATTCGGCAAAAGATGAATAACAGCCCCAGCGTACCACACAAGCCAAGAGATACATAAACAAATCATTTGAATGAAATCTTTCAGTTTTACGTTCCACGATTTTGCCGTGTACGCTGAAGGAGACGGTGGTGATTAGATATAAATGAAATAGTGGAATGAAGGAAGTGGGAGGAAACGGGAGAACATCGAGAAAACCCAAGCACACAGTGTTTGTCCACCACAAGGTTCACTTGGCGCGAGTTGGGATCGAACCAGAGAACCCATGCACCAAAGGTGAACGGTCTAGCCCTAAACCACCGCGACCCCCCAAATACATGAAGATAATTCCTCTCATTTTACTTTTGATTGGGTACACGGTGGTAGTCGATATGATGTAATCGAGTGATCAGAGACGAATCCCATTAATAGAAGGTAGTCGAATTCGTCTGAAGGGCATGGACGTTTTCTTTACTGCCATCGATGTATTTGTGTTCGTGTTCCTGTTCAATTAGAATTTGACAGGATAAATTTAACAGTATACGAAAGAGCTTAATAAGTTTTTCTTTCTTTCTTTTTCTTTTTCTTTCTTTCTTTCTTTCTTTCTTTTTTCTTTTTCTTTCTTTCTTTTTTTTTTGCTTGTTAAAGTGGTATAGTGCTCACCTCTGTTCTAAGACATTCCGCTCCGATTCCAGACCATGTGCGTTTGTGGACTTTGCATCCCTGGGTTTCCTCCTACATTTTCATGTCATAAATTCTTTTAATAATTCTTTAATTTTACTACTCGATTTCATTTATCATCCGCCTCATTTATCCTACGGGACATATGTGTGGTACATGAAACTACAATTTAATTTAATTTAATTTAATTTTGATTGTAGTCAAATTAATGTGGATATAGAAACAACAAACTGTTATGATTTAGGGAGAAAATTGTTATGGAAGAAAACTGTTTTTTAAAAGATATACTATTTTTTTTCTAACTACATACTGCTTAAAGTATATAGCTATATAAAAAAATGGAAAGAAAAAACTTTGCAACTCTTCGTTTAGAGATTCACAAAAATTCACTTTTGTTTTTCCTAAAGGCTTCTTTCTCGTTCAGATATCCTTTCTCTTGTTTGCAGTCCAAAATTTAAATTTCACCAAAAATAACATCGATAAAAGAAAATTTAAAGATGTCATAAAAATGCAAATAATGAAAATATGCAGTTTTAGATTACCACGAATGCCCATTGCCCAATAGGAAGCTGCGAATAACCTGGCATGCGTGATTTCTTGGCCTGCCCATGCGAACTGTTTCTTGTGTGGTCATATTTATGTTTCTTTACTAAATACGCTTAAATTGCGGATTTGTTCCAGTTCGTGCTTAAAGCTTTTCACTTGTTTGTATATACAAGCTGTTTTTAATACATGAAGTCTTTTTTAAAAAAAAATCGGATTAACATAAACATTAAGAGGATAAACATTACCATTGATCATGAATCTTGAAAGATTAGAATGAGATGTGTGGATATAATCTAACATGGAAAATATAAAGAACAACGTTCATATTCACTAGTTTTGAGATTTTTTTTTTTTAAGTGAAGGAATATGAGAATTATTTGGAAATGATTGTAAAGAGTACATGTATAACAACGCGTTGTCAGATTTTATTTTGTAAATTTGACAGGTTATATGTATTACGTTCTGAATTCATGGAATTATAAATTAGATTTTTGGGTTTTCGGCAACTATGGCCATGTTGGTCTATCACGTATGAGGAGTGACGTCTCTCGGCAATTCACACTGCCCGGAGAATTGGATAAGAAGAAAGGAATAGGAAAGCAATAGAGCGGCCTGAGACTAGTATGTTGGGTACCATCCCGCCAATTTGGCTGGTGTGAATGAGGAAAACCCAGAAAAACCTCACTCAGTATGGCTGGTCTCAAAAAGCTCTTATACTTTTTCGACCGACAATTCAAGACGACTGCTGAGATAATATCGAAGGTGAGCTATAACTTTTTCCTGATGATATCCATGTTTGAGCGGCTAGGGCGAATATAATGATAAAGATCACTTCCGGTGAAATTAAGTTATTGGGTGGAATGGGTTGTGATCGAACCATAGAATAGTATGTAGGTAGTTTAATTTCGGAAACAGGGCCGCGGTGGCTTAGTGGTAGAGCATTCGCCTCTGGTGCTTCAGGTCTCGGGTTCAAACCCTGCTCCAGCCAAGTGAGCTTTGTGGTGGACAAACACCGTGTGCGTGGGTTTCCTCGGGGTTCTCCAGTTTCTTCCCACTTTCTTCATTTCATTCATCTCTCATCATCACCGTCTCCTTTAGCCTAACCGGCATAAAATTGGGACGCAAAACTCAAAAATTTCATTTCATTTCATTTTACTTTTGGAAATGTACCTGCAGGTGGTAGGGAAAGCCTGCTTGATATGTATCATTGCACTGAATTGCATGAGAATGGCCAAACGTTTTTTGCAGTTTAATCGAAAGCTTGAAAAATGTGACATAGCATTATGTTCGTCTGAACCGCTCATTTCTGGCAGAAATTTTCTGCACGATATTTATAAATTGTCAATTTATGAATAACGTATATAAGCTTTCTAAACTTTTTTTAATAATGTGTATGAAGTAAGACCATAAAGGGTGATTGAAAATTGTAGAGCTGTTAGCGGACCCAGGAGAGTCATTTGGAAGGGAGCTGATCACTTCCTAGACAATGAACGTAAACTGGAAATACTAATCTTTACATCAAAACAATATAAACTAGTGCTTTTTTTGAAAATAATAATTATTATATAAAAAACATAATAAAAATGTACATTTGAATCCAGATATAATTTGTAACATTTTATATACTCATTTAAAATGTTCAATTCTTGATTTTCTGTATAGGAACATAAAATGAATGTACATGCAAAACCATTTTTCAATATTTCAATATTTAACAATCAAATATATATTGTCAGATCAATATTTAACAATATTCTTACAACATATACAATTTTAATTTCTATTTAACAGGGAAGAGACATAACTACACTGAGTTTACATTCATATAAATTACAATTTAAATATATAATTATAACGTCAAAATAAAAGCTATTGTCCACGGACTAATATACGTATATATAAACTATTCTTATTACAATACAAACACCTTATCCAGTTCCTTTCCAGGTGGTAAAGTGCCAAGGACCGACGAGACGTTACCACGTTGGATAGAAACAGATATGCGCTGTATTAGAAAATATGTGGAGCGAACTTAGTCGGAAACGCAAGAAATGCGTCTTCCTACCTCCTTAATGAATTCAAAACTTCTTGCACCCCAAGAACCGCTGGTTTCAATAGCGATTGGAGTGAAAACAAAATTTTCAAGAAGATTGTTGTATTTTCTTTGCTTTTCAGCTTCTCTGCGATTAGCAAACAGCTCCAGCGTTCAATACTTACGGAGAGAAACTTGAATGAGTGTATGTATCAGCGCATGTAAAGCCCCACAATAAATATTTACCTCTCATCCATTGAATCAATGTCATTCCATCCGGTCGCTTTCCATCCGAACGATAGCAACCAGAAGATTCCCATATTGAAGGAATTCCAGCAGTGTTAAGGGCTCGTAGTATTATATCATTAACGGAGGAGTGTCGGGCGAATCCACCAGCGCTCTTCATGCATGAAAGGCCATGCAGGCCAGGTTGGTTAGCCTCATCTCCACAAGCTGGACAGCGATGAGACTCACAAACAGCTAAACCTAAACGTAAGGCAACAGCAACTCGAAAGTTTTCATTGGACAAATGAAGGTCTAAAGGCGGAGAAGGTATCGCCATCAAACCTGCATCCGCTTAGATGAAGCAGCAAGGAGCCTGGCTTTATCTTCCGGAACAACAACAGATTGTAACAGATGATTATGTAAGTGAGATGCACTTGGTGTATATCAAGATGACTGATAACACTTTTTGCTAATATCTAGGAGTTTTGTATTTGCTAAGCTTGCCCACCTATTAGAGCCTTCCTGAACTGAACCATCTGGGTTCCTGTGGAAGAAGAGCTTCGAGAGATCCGTGGTAAGACGCTAAGAATGTAGGAATCGCCATATACACAGCTCGTCGAATACCAAGATCTCCCAAGCCAACAGATAAATATGCTTGCATCCAAGAGTCGTCATTTAAGGAGCAGTTCAGAATTGATTCAAGGCCTGTTTTCAGGACAGTATAATATTTTTCCAGCAAAGAACTCTGATGCCAAGATGGGACGCATCGTAAAAAATGGTTAAGCGAGGGATTGATAAAGATGCCCGTAAAAGAAAAAAAGCTGAATGGGCTGAAATTGAGGAAAGTCGAGACAAGAACAATTCCAAATTACATATTTTATTCAATAGTATGTTAGTGAGTTCTTCCGAGGTGAGAGCAGCATCTAGAAGACAAGCATTCTGAATTGATAGAGGACGTATGCCTGGTGTAGCCTCATTAAATCTTCTTAAGATTTCGTCGAATGTTGTTTCATCTGTTTCAGGACAACCAACCTCGCATTTAGAAAAGTTAAGATGTAAGCCAAGAAGTGATGCCTTCTTACTTATTTCTATTAAGGATGAAAGAACCGCCTCGGGTTCACCACCAATTGTTCCATCGTCTTAAGTACCAAATGTTTAATTCGGTATCCAGCGATTTAACTAAAGAGTGAATAGTTATAGCGAATAGTTATAGTTATAGTGAATAGTTATAGCGGGTTGAGCGTAGCATTAAGAAACATACGGTTAAATGGAAGGAAAATCATTCATCACTGCAGCAAGCATAGTATCCCGGTGAAGCTCATTAAATGCGTTACGAAAATCCAACTTTACAACCGCCTTAGTAGCACTGTGAGTAGAAGAGAAATAAACTCGAGTTGCATGAACAACTGGCTCGGCACCATTACGGAACACAAACACCAAGCTTATGGGGTACAAAAAATTCTTTAACTGGCTCACGCATTCTAAAGCATACGGTTTTTACCGATATCCTGCTCCAAATATTCCCAACCGCCACGGGCCGAATACACCATCCTCTTTTTCTCAGCGATGTAACTTCGGCATCGGAAAACAGCGAGCGAAGTTCCATTGGTACTTTTCCACAAATGATTAAATTAAATAAATAAGAAAAGGATTTTAGGAGGTTTTCCTTCGATTCCAGTATTTGACAAGAAAGAAGGTCTTTAAGAATTGAAGGACGAAGCCCATCTATACCTCCCGCGTTGCCTGACAGAAAGGAGTTAGTTGCGTTTTGAACCTTCATAGTCGAAACTCCTTGAAAAGTGTGTTGATCATCAGGAAGATCCGACGTAGGGTGGGCAGGATGTTTCTCCTACAGGGTCTAAAACACAGAGGTATCCGGAGCCACAACCGTATATATTTCAGTGCAATATTTTATATAAATTTGCGACAATATATATATATATATATATATATATATATATATATATATATATATATATATATATATATATATATATATATATATATATATATATATATATATATATATATATATATATATATAGGGTGCTAATGAACTATACCGACAAACTTCAAGAGATGATTCCTCACATTAAAATAAGAGAAAAACTTCATATGTACCTATGGCGAAAAGTGCATAGTTTCAGAGCTAGGACTGTTTATCAAATTCGCGGATGGTGGTCCTTATCAGCGT
Organism: Thermobia domestica; assembly: GCF_964235325.1. Lineage (NCBI taxonomy): Eukaryota > Metazoa > Arthropoda > Insecta > Zygentoma > Lepismatidae > Thermobia > Thermobia domestica. The sequence goes on from NC_137455.1 coordinate 101,799,911, forward strand.
AAAGGAAGTCACATATATACAACCCAAAAATGTATATTTCATCCATTTTCAATAGGAGTACAGAGTATTCCCCACAGGGTGTAATCCTCATATATGCTCTCAATAGAGTTTTCAGATATACCCTGATTTCAAGGATGGTCCAAAGTAGGTAACAGGTAAGTCTTAACAACAATGGACACCCAATGTTTCGGAGGGAAGGCGGAAGTGTTAGGAACTGGCAGCTCCGTGTATTTTTGTGTTCGGAATAACGTGTGCTGCGAAGTATTTCGTCACAGTATATTTCACGTTTTCTTCACTAATAAGCGTGAAAGAAAACATCGCACCATGCATTTTTCCGAGTACTAGAGACTGCTGTTGATGATCCTTAACACTTCCGACATCCCGCCAAATGATTTCGTGTTCTTTGCTGTCAAGGTTTATTGTTTGCCTACTTTGGACTAATCATAAAGTCCGAACATATCTCAAAATTCGGTTGATGGCATGTCTGGGAATTTTTCCTTGCAGGGAATTCTCTGTACACCCAGGACCTAGGACACGTTACACCCACCTCTGGATCCAGTCTGGACATTTCTGAAAGTATTATAAACTATGTCACAGTAGAGGTGCCCGAAGGTCTCAACAGCCTTCTTGTGCTTGCTTGTGAACACCACTAAACACAGCAGTACATAATGTAGTACTGCGCCGCCTGAAGTTAGGCAAACCTGTTCAATGGGCTGTTTGCCTCCTTCATTTTAATGAATTACCTCTACGTTACTTGTTGCAGTTCCTTGATAGCTCCACTTCTGGCTCTTCTTACTCTGACGGCACTGGAAAGTCTTTGGACGGCTGCGAGCATTTTCCATTAGTAACATATGAACCAATTAATTGTGTCTTGCCTTCGATTGATCAACCCATTCTTAGTAAGGGTCAAAAATGTCTGATGGGTATTGCTCTTGCCATTTCTTCAGGAATTTGTACAGCAGATTTAGCCAAACATGAACCAGGGCAACTCAACGTGTCCCGCTGATTGACAACAGCGAACAGGGTCTTACGAGTGTATGTTCTCACAACGTAATCTTCGCACAGCCTAAACACCATAGTGGTTTTCATTATGAGGGTGTATGTTCCATTTTGGTTTCTTATCAAAGTCCAATCAAAGTTTCAATTAAGGATGAAACTCGACAGGTTCACCAATTCATTGTGACCTCTAGATGTGTGGACAAAACTCACCTCGACATGATCGACCCTGTGATTTCGCGAAATGCTTTCTTCGCGTCTCCAGAAAACATTCTGATTGGGATGCTAACAGACGGAAGAGCACACATTCGAATACTTGCAGTTCGAAGAGTTATAAAAGCCAGAGCCAGAGAAGTTGAAGGAACAGGTGAAGCTGATAGTTTTCGCAAATTCAGCATTTCTAAAATAAATTTTAAAGTTAAGGACTACATTGACCTGATCGACTGGCAGACAACCGAAGTGAACCCACCACCAATCTTGAATGACGCAAAAATCCGAAGATCTGCAAACCATGCTGGAAGAAGAGGTTCCAACTGAATGGTCATTCGCTGACTCCCCATGCTACGCTCAATTATGGAAAGAACTGTACAACTAGTTACGGAGATCTCCAGGAAAATTTGCTGTCATGAAAACGGTAACGGCTTAATTCAGGCTACCTTGAAATTCAGAATGAGAATGCCATCATTCAGGTTCAAGGGTCAGTATAAAATGTGAATTGTGAAACTTTCGCGAACATTTTTTACAAATCCAAAATTGACAGTCCATAAGTTTCATAATGCATACCTTTATTTTTCTGTTTGTTAAATTATGAACAATAAACATTCTAATATGTCAGGTATTTGTGTATGAGTGAAACATTAAATTTTGAAGCCTGATAACTGTGTAGTTATAAAATGTTGCTGCCTTACTTGAAACAAATGAGTTATTGTGATTGAAAGAATATGCTTCATGTGCTAGTAAGAAAAAACATGTAAGTTAAGGCTAACAACCAGAAGAGAAAATATTATTCCAGGGTTCTGAAGCTTTTTATAGTAGTTAAATATATGTAAACGCAACTTTTCGTTACTACTATGAAAGATACTGTGATAAAAATATAGTATTAAAAAAAACTGTTTTGAATTTTTCAAGGAATTTCAAAATTTTTCACCCCCTGCCAGAACATAAGATATCATTCTAAGGATTTGAAATCTCACACAGATAATACCTACATGCAGGCACAACTTTTCCGCACTACCGCAAAGGAGTCCTCAAACTTTCGAATTTTTCGACCCCCATGCAGAATTCGAAATGGTCCAAGAAAAATTCAGAAGCGGTTTTGATGTCTTTATCTGACATATGTGTATTATTATTATTATTATTATTATTATTATTATTATTATTATTATTATTATTATTATTATTATTATTATTATTATTATTATTAGTAGTAGTAGTAGTAGTAGTAGTAGTAGGTATTCTGCCTGTTGACAGGTCCTATGCCTAACAGGAGATTCTTCTTCTCCTTTAGACTAGTGTCTAGAAATGTGCGTGTGTCAGAGTATAATTCTGTACGATTGAAAATAAAAATATAATTATTACGCAAACTGTAATTTTAATAAGTAGCAGTGTCATGTCGTTACGTGAAGGAGTTTGACGTGATGCTTTCAGAATGAGTATTGAAACTGGAACGCTTAATTGATTGCAGAAAGAGCATACGTTCTACCCGCATGAAAGTATTTGTGAATGCTCTGATTATATAGGATTATCAGTGAATGCACACAATCTTCTTTTAAAATAATGTAGCTTAAATTTTAATCATTTTTAAAGTTTTATGTAAGAAAGCGAGAGCACCCGAGAAAATTTAAGGCTGCGATATTATCAAGCACAAAACTGGAATCGAACAAGGGAGTTCTCATACCTGAGATAAGCGTTACGTCACCAAACTAACGTTTTCTCGTTTTAGTTTGAGTACACTTGAAAATTGTCTCCGGATTTGGATGAAAAAATATTACATACGACCAAAATATAGATTTTGAACCAGTTCCAAAGAAAATACTTTTCCTTTAAATATTTTCTTTTTCTCCTTTAAAGAGCATATGCTATTCTATGAGAATGTTTTGTTCTTAGAATGTTCTTTCCTAGTAAGCACACGATTATTATGTAAAGTGCTTGTTAAAAACAGAAACCATTCATCTTCTAGAAAAGAAAAGAAAATGTGCCACTATACATTTATGTGATACAATGGAGTTTCTAATCCTTCTTTCTTCTTAGGAGAGGTCACAAATAAAAGTATTATGATTACTCTCCTTGAGGTGGTTAATTATTTTCTCTTCTGTCCTTGATAAAGTCAGATATTTCATATTTTGGAATCAAGTCACACATTCATTGTGGTATTATTCCATTTTAATACTCCACGGGAAGGCGAGAAACTTTAGCTATCTAGCTAATTTGGAAAAATTCATACAATGATTGTAAGTTTAACAAGTTAAATATGAGAACCATGTGGCTTGTACTAATTGCAAACAGAGTTGGTATTTCTTTATAGAAAATCATTATTTTTTATGTTTATGCACAAGTTCTTAATAAATAGTACATGCTACACAAGATCTACATGCACTTTTATGTACTTGATATGTATACCTGTGTGTACAAATGAGTTTTTCCAACAGTCTTCTAAAGAAATTGAAGTACCGTTACTTGTTTTCAAGTAATCAAACATATGCAATCAAGACATCGGTAATGGACTGTGTTGACGGAGATATAACTTCTACACTGTAAACTATTACGGTCACATTTACTGACCGATTACCGTCAATTCTATCTGAAAATCGATTACCTTAAAATTTACGGTATCAGTGTTAAATTATGGTAATAGGTCATAAATGCGGGCTTTTTATGGCCTATGACCATAAATTTTACAGTAATACAGTAATCGGTTGGCAGGCAGAATTGACGGTAATCGGTCAGTAAATGTGACCGTAATTGTTTACAGTGTAGTTTGTTAGTTGTTTTGAGTGTGAACCTATAGCTTAAAATGATACCTAAACTACATGGATTCCCATTGGTAATCTAATTTGGGACTCCCATGCCGAAGGCATATACTTCTAGTATATTAAGAACTCATATCCTGTAATCAACAAACTCTGATATCAATGTAGAAGAAACATCTTTACTGTTTGAGGATAAACCAGTAGAACAATGAAAAACGTTACAATCTAACTTAGTTTGGTACATGAATTAAGTATGGTAGCCGTAGATCCAGATTTCAGCTTTGTAAAGAAAAGTGAAAATTGTTATAGAAACTTTATTGCTAAGAAACTAATAGATCATTCAAAAGCTTCAAAGAACAAGACAAAACTTTTACCCTTTGTTACGATCCGTGGGATAAATTTTCCCAATACATCAGGGTTACTTTCTCTTTCACTTCTTGTTGATATCGTATCTTCCTGTGTTTACGCATCTCTAATGGGAACCAATGGAGAAGAACTTATACACAGACTCTGGATCAGAAGATCACCTAAACAAAATCCCATGGTCTTTAGTGTATGTGGAATATCGAAATCTGATGTGTTTACTGTGAAAATCCTAGATCTGGATTATCTCCAGGGTAGAATGGTCACTGCAGTGAGTCTTCACTGGCTGAGAAATATTCAAAAAAGCATGGATGGATAATTGAGGTTACTTGTTGATCATGGTTGAAGATATGTAGAGAACGGTTTGTATTAAGGTGACTTTCTATTTATTATTTTTTCTTGGCTTCAGAATTTGGAAACACCCTGTATAATATATTGTTGCATTTACAGAATTTCAAAATATGTATCAAATGCTTTTTTCCACCACCATTTTCCCATTATCCATACTACATCCCATTATCCAATCTCCACTCTCACTTGTTTGTGAAAAGATAATCAAAAACAGGCTCTTTCAATTTGTTGCTCCATTTATAAACTCCTCACAACACGGCTTTTTGCCAGGAAAATCTTGTCTTACTAATTTATCAGTTCTTCTGTCCGATGCTGTGGACAGCATTTCAGAAAATTCTCAACTCGACATTTCGTATTTAGACCTGTCTAAGGCTTTCGATTCTCTTCCACACCATCTTCTTCTATACAAACTCAGTTCTAGATTCAATATACATGGTAAATTACTTAGTCTTCTAGAAACATATCTCAGAAATAGGACACAACGAGTTTCATTTTCAGGTTACTTTTCTGACTTTATTCCCGTAACTTCTGGAGTTCCTCAAGGTAGTGTTCTGGGTCCACTTCTATTTTTATTATACATGGACGATCTGCCTTCTTTGTTCACAAATAGCTCTACCAATATTCTTCTATTTGCTGATGATTGCAAACTCTACAGACAAGTTAATTCAGAGTACGATGCTCTTGCGATTCTTCTCAACTGGTGTAACTCTTGGGTACTTAGTTTAAACCTCGAAGAATATGCTTCTCTTTCAATTTCTCTAAAAAAATAAAAAAATAAAAAGGAACCTATCAACCACATCTGCAAAATTGGTAATCAGAACATAAATCCTGTCACCTGTTTCAGAGATCTTGGTGTTATCATTGACAGTAAGCTTACTTTTGCGGATCATATAAGCACAATATCTTGCACTGCTATAAGAAAACTAGGACTCCTTTATCGCTTCACTGACATAAAAAATCATAATTTCTTAAGCTTGTTCTATAAGTCATATGTTACTCCCACTATTGAGTACTGTTCATTTATCTGATCTATGGCCTGCCCTACTCATCTGCAAAAATTAAATTCTGTAATTAATTTCTTTTTAGCCATTGCATCCTAGTACATCACCTCCGAACACTTCCAAAAAATGATGTTTTAACATTTCTCAATATCGAACCTCCCCTAGTGAGAAACAAAATTTCTGACCTAATATTTTTGCATAAAATTGTAAATGGCCATATATCATGTGAACAGTTATTAAGTCAGATCAATTTTCGCGTACCCGCTAGAACAACACGGTCTAATGATCTCTTTTACACTCGAGCTGCGAGAATTAATATTATCCAAAGGTCCCTTCTAAACCGAATTGTTAGCACGTATATTCAGTTACCAGAAACTGTAGACGTTTTTTTCAAATGAGCATACCTTCAGATCATCTATAAATAAACTATCTTTGTGATGTTGCCATTGTACTGTACCATCTTGATTTCAAATTGTTATTCTATTGTTATGTTACATAATTGTTAAAATGTTTCAGTGTAAAATGGCCTAGTGCTGTATCTGAAACCTATTAGAAATAAACAAACAAATACTACGTATGCGGAAAATATTGAGCTCGATGTTTTCCTTCCGGGAATCAGCTCGCAATCTTGTGTACTGAAGGAAGACACATGCGTTAACCACTACAGCAGCGAGAAGTCACAAGAATTCGCTACATGAATGGATTGCAAACTTTCTTCTCATTATGTTCTACCTTTTGGCGATGACTGGAGTTTAATGCATTCTTGCCATAGCTTTTTCTTATTTCTTTTCTTCCTTTGGATTCTTAATGGATTGATGTGGTTAATTTATGACATGTTGGTGGCCCGTATCTATGGTAAAAATGTTACAAAACCTTTTAGTAGGAAAATATCATTGTACGGTGACTTACTTCGCAGTGAGCAAATCTTGAGAGCGATACTGATAGGTAGTTATTCTAAGGTTCCTATCAGTTCTGGGAGTACCCATAAGCGATTATTATAATGGCTTAATTAAATACCCTACATTTAATAAAATTACATATTTGTATGATTTTTAAAGTTAATCCCCTATAGTTCGCTTTGGAAGGCATATCAATGTATTAATATGTGACTATTTCTTTAATACAGGTACAGATAATTTAACATTAACTGAGAATCGTATCTAAAGTACCGCGGAAACAGAACGTCAGGCAGGGGAAAGTGTGGCTCTTACCAAGTCGAAAACCATTATCTACTACAGGTGGCTAGATTTCAGCATACGGGTGGCCCCGCGTAACGTAGTCGCTCACGCTCTCGCCTTTGGTGCGAACGATCCTGGGTTCGATTCCCGGTGGGGGCACTCGGTCGAAAAAGTTTAAACGGTTTTTCAGGCCAGCCACGCTGAATGAGGTTTTCCTCATTCACACCAGGCAAATGCCGGGGTGGTACCTATCTTATAGGTCCCAGGCCGTTTCCTTCCTACCCCAATCCTTTCTTCCTTTCCTTTCCCCGGAAAGTGTGCTCACCGAGGGACGTCATCCCTCAAACGTGACGGGCTAAATCGCCATAGATGCTGAAAACCCAGAAATCTAAATCCTAAATCCCTAAATCCTAGATTTCAGCATACGAATGTTATGTAAAATACTTGAGAGTTTGAGTTTATGTGATTTACGTCATTATCCAACACCATGGTTATGAAAGACAGGATGTAAAAGTTCATTAAGGTAGGCCCCGAAGTGCAGTTGACGAGGGCGCGGACCATAATGGAAAGTCAATCCTTACACAGGGACGAATCTAGCAGATAAAAACTGGAGGGGGCAGCTAGAGCCCAGACTATGATAGGTATATCATGAATTTACTATAAAATCCAAAAATATATACGAGGATAATCGAAAAAATACGAAGTCTATTATGGTCTATGTGTGAAAACTGGAAGATCAACACACTTGATGATAGAGGACACTCAACAACAGTCCTCGATGAAATCACAGTTTTTGTTCAACCACTTATCACAACGGCAGATAACGTTTTCTACATCATTTGCACAGACATCCGCTTCAAGTTCTCGTAGCCACTGTGAGACAGAGATTTTGACATAATTACATGACAGATAGCTATTTCTTGCTTTAGAACAGGGAAAAGATGAGTCACTGGGGCTATGTCAGAGCTGTGGTGTGATGCACATCCGCATAGTACGATTTTCGTGCACATCTGCACGGTATTTTTTTATCTTTATTTATTATCGTGCTAATCCGCACGCTCCCTGAGGCGAGGTGCGCAGAGGGGTGGAAACCTGTTTACATAGAAAAGGGAACTGACTATAAGAAACTGGCTACAAACTTATAAAACATGAAAATAAAACAAAACCAGTACAACATTACGCACATTCATGCAAAACTTAATAACTACATACAATTGGGTACAAACTTATGAAGTATTAAAATTAAATCTCATCAGTACAAAGTTACGCATATTCAAGCAACACTTCACAGCTACAAAATTTAGTTTGGATACAAACTTATGCAAAACATATAAAAATATATGTTGATACGCCTGGACGACCTATAACATGCCGCTCAGGGGCATGGTAAAAAGCAGTGACTACATAATTACTTCGCATTCGATTCATACCCCTAGACAGCTCCGATAGAAGCCTTGTCGAGTATATCCGTACTAACTGCACCTAGTCGAAAATAATACGTAGCTACAAATTTATGAATATTTACACATTACAATATCTAGCCTACTCGAGTTTATGCACGTACCTCAATTTCTTGAGACATCTCTTCAAGTCACCATCATCTCCAAAATTTTCCAGTATTTGATTTACCCTGTCATCCAGCTTCATGTATGTCAACCTTCTCCTCTTCTGGCTGTTGCCAAACACTTCCTGTCTGTTAAGGACATGGAAACTGGATGTGGCATCTGCTTTCAACACCTTTATAAGAGAGAAGAGATGCGGTGAATTTCTTAATATGGTGCTGTTCTATCGATGATGCCAACCTTCAAGAACGTTGTTCGTCCTGTGCTTTTGCCCACTGTAGTTCCACATTTTTCTATGTACGTTAGCATTCTACAGCTATTGTTAAAAAAAATCATTGAACGCCTCAACCTTTTCCCCTGTTGGACAGTCCTCCGTGATGACCAACCAATCATCGTCAACTCACTCCAGAGGCACAAGCGCCAGAGAAGCAAACCCATCTGCATATGGTTGCGTATATCCTCGTTTTTTGTGTACTCCTCCACCATGCTGAGAGCCTGTACCTTCTGCCAAATTGCCTGGTTAAAGTGATAGTTGCACCCTGAGATCTGAGCAGCGCATTTACAGCTGCTGCTTCGAAGTCGACTTTCAGCAATTTTGGGTTAGCTCCACACCATGATTTTACGAATGAAAACAGATCTCTGTATGTAACGTCACGTTTGTCGGGCAGCAATATATAAAGAACGGGCACGACCTATTTACTGCTATGTATACTTCCAATATCAGCATGTAAGGTATATAGTTGTGCAAAATGTTTTCAGGAACTCTTAAAAGTTCTATCCAAGAACCATTCCTCACTGTTTTTCAGTGCTCGCCTTAAACCCTCATAATCGAAACACAAAATAATTTTGTCTTTGTCTAATCTGTCGTATTACAGGAATGAGGATCTATCCTCAAATAGGAGAATATCGTCAGGGAAGGAGATCTTGCTAGGCGTTGGTGTGTCCTGTTTCAAGCCGAGAGCTTTTCTCTTTGCTTTGTTCAAATAGTCTTTCTTGTCGCTGTACATTGTCACCAACTGTAAACTTGGTTTACTGATACTGTCATTTCGTCTTTGAAGATCGGATTTACCGGTGTAAATATTTCTTCCTCTGCTCTTCTCTTGCAATTTGCGAGTCGTTTTCTTTTTTTTTTTTTTTTATCTCGCAAGCAGCGACGTCTGGTATACACGTGTGATTTCTCTCTACAACTGCTGTGTCCTCCACAAACTTCTTTGCCAGGACAGTTCGAAGTCCTTCTCTTCACACACAACTGAAAGAAAGGTGCAGATTTGATTAATTAGGTTTTACTTCATAAATGTACCTAATAATAATAATAATAATAATAATAATAATAATAATAATAATAATAATAATAATAATAATAATAATAATACATATGGAAACACTCCTTCCACAATCTGGTAAAGCTGTTAGGCTCTTCGGGTCCAGAGGACCGTTCGACAATCTTTCCAGCTTTTAGGCTTTTCGGGAGAGGAAACCCAGTTTTCAAAATTGGCTTATGGAAATATTAACGATTTTCACTTACCCATGTTGTAGAATCTCTATTCTTCCTCTGGAAATGATACTGATATCCTTCATGCAGTAACAGTTCTTTGCTCATAGCAGTCCTTGTGAACTCCATTGCAGATCAATGTGGTACTGTAATCCCAGTATCACGTTTTGGCCTTTTATAGTTTTCTTCACCCCGAGCACCAAGACCACGGAATCAGGTGTGCACACCTGGCCTCTGGGAACGTCAAGATGACAAGAAGGCTTCCACCCCCCCCCCCCCGCAAGGCACGAAGCCAGGTGTCCCCACTTGACAGCTGGTAGCGTGGGGATGAGCACGATGAGATTCGAAGATAAAAATACCGTGGGGATGTGCACGAAAATCGGACTATGCCGATCAGCACGCGTGCCGATGAGTACGTATCAGGGCTGTAGTCGTTCCAAGTGTAATATCAGTGGTTGAAGTACTCGGTCTACCGCTATGTTCAGGGTTGTCATTAACAATATTGCTCCCTTTTCCTTTAAAGGCAAGACCTTACTTACTTACATATTGCTTTGAAATATAGCCGTCCCCATACACTTCTACAATCTGCCTACTCTGCGATTAATGTCAGCAAGTGTAGTGTTTTTGACTCACAGGAACCGCACCACTAAACTCATTTTTACTCTCGACCATCTTTCCAGACGAGCCATCATTTTTGATGCCCGGTTCTCGGGTGTTGGGTAAGGCAGACATATTATTAATCTACAAATAAATTTTAGATTTTAGTGAATAATATAAAAGAGTTTTATGGTTTGTAACCTTCTTTCGATCATTCCTCGTAAATAATAGCTGAAATTATTTTGGTCACTCAAAAAACTGGGGGGCCTAGGCCCCCGGCCCCAAGCTAGATCCGCCACTTTGCCTTTCCCCACCACATTATGTCACTTCCAATTGAGGTGGATTACAGAACCAGACCACCCTTCATGGCTGTAAAATACGTAGAATTGAGCTACATTCGTCATCTCCGTACTAGTACGGATATAGAATTCTTTTTTTTTAAATTTTCATTTTCTAGTATTACAAATTCCCACTCCCTAAATCAACATTCATCCCTAAAGTGTGCTTCTGCCATCTTATATCCTCTTTCATACTTTCTTCTTTTAATATACCTAAAAAAAGAATCCTTTGGAATAAAAGAAAAAAAAACTTCCGCTTACGACGACAACGGCATCAATGCGTCCACACATAAAAGGTTGTGTGAAGCAGGCGCAGTGGAAAGGAAGACTTCATTATCGTGAAATTATGCCACTTTCACACCTGGTGCTGTCACTGAGTGATCATTGTTAAACAAAACCACGGAAATAACTTCCACCAACTAATTGTGTACGACTGTGATTTCGGTTTTATCTCCTTCCCCCCTTCGTTTTCTATCTCACCCATTTATAGAAGGAAAATATTACAAATGATTGAATTATGTTCCATTGCATTTTTTTCCTTGTGATTATAGTAATTTTACTTACGAATCTTCTTCTTTCTTCTCTTTTATTGTCAACAGAACTTTATTCTTATAGATTTCGTTAAGGCATACTTATACTATACGAGGGAGGACCCAAAAGAAACCGGACTTTCGTTCTAAAAAAATAATTTATTACATTTTTTACAAAATTCTTTCAGTCTCCTTCAAATTACTCTCCATTAAATGCGATTCGTTTCTCCCATCTTCTTTCCCACTGTTTGAAGCACCTCTGGAACTCTGGAACTTTTATATCATCCAATGCGCTCTGCGAAGTTCTTTTTACAGTCTCTACATCATCAAAACATTTTCCTTTTAGATTTTTGGATCACTTTCAATCTGATTGTTCAAGTCCTGACTCAAATTCAGACGAATGATTTGATCCTGTGTGAGCACGCTGGCACGAGCTCCAACTCACTTTGCCTGTTTTGAAATATCATCGATCATGAAACGACGATCCTCGCTGATTTTGGGGCAGATTTGTTCGATGTTTTCGTCGTTTCAAAATGATGAAGAGCACCCAGAACGAGCATGATCTTCAACACTCATCTCACCACACTTAAAGCGCCCAAACCACTCAAAAAATTGTGTGCGGTTCATAGTATTTTTCTTGAAAGCGTTTGGTAAGTTTTTGTTTCCAATTTTCCAAGTAGGAAGCAAACACTCCTTGTTCTTTTGAATCTGTCATAAAGATTTCGCAGGCGGCAAACGAGAACAGTTGAGGAAAACAATAATACGATCAAACGTTAACCTCCTAAGCAGACGCCGCTTGGCCAACTGATCTGGAAGGTCTCTACTAGATCCACCTAGCAGGAAAACTGTCTACGCCAGCGAACCTAGGAACGGCAGCGCTCTTTCAATCCGTTTTTTTTGCCCCCCCCCCTCGTAAACACAGGATTTCGCAGCACAATGAGAATTACATTTTTGTTGGGATCACCAGACGTATTGTTTTATCCTGACATGTCCTCTTTTTTGGACCCTAAAAATTGTAAGTGGGATTTTAGGGCAATGGAGAAATATACTCGTTTTTCGGGGCACAGGCAACTGCATCAACTTCAATATTCACACAAAGACGTACGCAAAGGAAGGATTTCCGAAGTTTTCCCCTTCCTTTCGTTCAACGAGATATTATGCAGAGATAATATTTACCATTTTGCAAAGTTCTTTCTTAAACCGTCTCCCTTGATAAAATTCTGTGTACGCCACTGTATGAATATATACGTAAAGAAAGTTAATATTGTTGCGATCTTTAATTTCCAGGAAATATAACACATCCAGTCTTCACGAAAGAAGAAAAAACTTAATTTAAAGATTCCGTAATGGGCTTCTGGCTGTTTATTAGAATTTTTATTCTATAGTAATGAACTGTAAAACCGGAAGTAACCAATTTTTGCCACTTCCAGTTTGAAGATTGAGTCAAGAGAGAAAATGGTTCATATTGTTAAAGCGCTAGATCGATTTTCAAGATATCACTTGTTACTATCTCTTATCGTCTTGCTCTATGTACTGTATATTAATACCGAAACCGGAAGTTGTAATGGATGTCTATCACTTCCGGCTTTGTAGGGAGTTAAGAATGGAGATGAAATATATTCTTAGGACGCTCAATAGAGAACAGGAAACCACTTCTCGCTATGTATTGTCGATTTTGCTCTGTAGTGATCAATGTTAAAACCGGAAATGATTGGTTTCTACTACTTCCGGTTTGAATATCACCTCCATCAACGAGGTCATTTCCTAACTTTTGACCGTCTATTCTGGCCAAAATTGAATATGGTGATCTATCATATAGCTCTTAAGATTTTGTTTCCCGCGCAGACAGACAGACAGTCGGCTATATAAAGAAATTTTTGTAAACCAAACTCTTTGACAATAGTTCAGCAATTTGTGTACCTGTTCTATCATTGAATGTTATATAGAAAAGAATCTTTGGAGTGAGCAAAAGGAACAAGATCCATATGAAACGTGTATACACTGTGTAGTCGTTTACCAAAGTCGTGAAAAAATTTCACCCCTGCTATGGTACAAAAGCATAATATTTTTTATAGGACAGATTTCAAAGCGCAGATAAGTGTATCTATTCGCATCCTTCAAATCAAAATTGTGTTGCAGACCACTTGCAGCAGGTGTTGCCCATTAAATTTCTTCCTAAAAGGTATCGGAATTTACAGATATTTGATACCTTAGAATACCAAAATATGCAGTATATTTCACTTTGAAGTGCTCTAATATTTTCTTCTGCATTTCTTATTATTTGAATTTAATTTTAGTATTAAACAATCAATCATACGTAGACTTTCGTTTCATCCACTTCGTTGTTCTTATTATTTGAATTTAATTTTAGGATAAACAATCAATTATACGTAGATTTTCGTTTCATCCACTTCGTTGTTCTTATTATTTGAATTTAATTTTAGGATAAACAATCAATTATACGTAGATTTTCGTTTCATCCACTTCGTTGTTCTTATTATTTGAATTTAATTTTAGGATAAACAATCAATTATACGTAGACTTTCGTTTCATCCACTTCGTTGTTCTTATTATTTGAATTTAATTTTAGGATAAACAATCAATTATACGTAGATTTTCGTTTCATCCACTTCGTTGTTCTTATTATTTGAATTTAATTTTAGGATAAACAATCAATTATACGTAGATTTTCGTTTCATCCACTTCGTTGTTCTTATTATTTGAATTTAATTTTAGGATAAACAATCAATTATACGTAGACTTTCGTTTCATCCACTTCGTTGTTCTTATTATTTGAATTTAATTTTAGTATTAAACAATCAATTATACGTAGACTTTCGTTTCATCCACTTCGTTGTTCTTATTATTTGAATTTAATTTTAGGATAAACAATCAATTATACGTAGACTTTCGTTTCATCCACTTCGTTGTTCTTATTATTTGAATTTAATTTTAGGATAAACAATCAATCATACGTAGATTTTCGTTTCATCCACTTCGTTGTTCTTATTATTTGAATTTAATTTTAGGATAAACAATCAATCATACGTAGACTTTCGTTTCATCTACTTCGTTGTTCTTATTATTTGAATTTAATTTTAGGATAAACAATCAACCATACGTAAACTTTCGTTTCATCCACTTCGTTGTTCTTATTATTTGAATTTAATTTTAGGATAAACAATCAATCATACGTAGACTTTCGTTACATGGTAATCCTTTGAGAAACCCTTATTTTCAGATAGCAATTATACCTATAAAATAATATTCTTTATGCTTGATTTTCCAACGTTAACTCTACACAGTTTGTTTTTTTCATGTATGCCGTGTTTCCGGTTGGATAAAAGATCTTATTGAATCTTTCGACTGGTATTTTGTCTAAGTTCACAGGAAGTCGAAGTTCGAAGAAATTTTACGTCACGTTACGTTACGTCATTTCTTCAGTTGGTTTTTACAGGAAATTGATAATTTTATTGGTTCATTAGACAAACTTTCAAGTTGTGATGACTTTGAAGTACTTCTAAATTTGCGTACATCTTGTGATCTAAGAACTCTTCCCATGAGATTTATTCAGTTCAGTGAGTTTAAATAATATATTTAAGGACATATCCGCAAAGATGATTTTTCTTTTTCTGAAAAAAAAAATCCAATGAAATAATATATCATTTACAGGAAACAGAGCTTAACAACTGGAACAGTCACAACAACAATATTGTCTCATTTCCATTTCTTTCAAACAGAGAATTTGTTAATCCAATATGAAAAATTTGCTTTGGTTCTGTAAACTTAGTTTGAATGGCATAAAGGCATCTCTTTGGAAATGGATAAACTACTCATAAACGTGAAAATTACGCGAGATAGATTATAGAAAGTAGAGTGTGAAATCTGATTGCTGGATTTTACTTCCAAGATTCATGTACAATACGTTCGGATAGATTATTTATAGTTCGTTATTAGAATGACAGCACTGTTCCTAAATATAGCATTCTCCCCGAAATTTCAATACCCTAGAGCTCGAACAATTTGGAATAGAGGTAAAAAATTCGACCAATTGGAATACAAGAATTGCTTTGGAATCTGAACGCTCAATACGTTTTTCGTGTATGTTTTTGCCTACGTTTCCTTTGCACACCCATGCGCTTTGTCGTTCAGCTTGTTCTCGGAAGTTGAAGTGAAAAGCATGTCGTGTGATTTTCGCAAATTTTATGCCTTTGTTTGTACCTGTTTTGTGTTATTTTTCTTGTGTAATGTATTCCTCATAGTCGTAAAAAGATTCTTTTTATTCAAGTAGTCTCGTCTTTTTGCGAGGATTCCCGGGTTCGATTCCGGGTGGGGACATTCGGCCGAAAAAGTGTAACAGCTTTTTCAGGTCAGCCATCCTGGGTGAGGTTCTCCTGGGTTTACCTAATTCACATCAGGCAAATGCTGGGATGGTACCTAGTATGTACCTTCCTTCCCCAATTCTTTCTTCCGTTCATTTCCTCGGATAGAGTAATCACCGAGAGATGTCATCGCTTATGCTTGACTGGCTAACATGACAATAGATGGCTGAAAGCCCAGGAATCTAATTCCTAATCCTATTCTTAATCAAGTATTGTTATAATCTGTTGATATCTTACCTTAATATTCAGTGTATATACTGTTAACATCATTCGGACAACATCGTGTTCGTAGGTTTTCTCATGGTACTCCTTCCA
This sequence comes from Thermobia domestica, assembly GCF_964235325.1. NCBI lineage: Eukaryota > Metazoa > Arthropoda > Insecta > Zygentoma > Lepismatidae > Thermobia > Thermobia domestica. Next base: position 101,815,985 of record NC_137455.1, read on the forward strand.
CATTCTCATTCTACAACTTATTCCATCATCATTCACTTACCTTAATCATAGGTCTGCCTTAGCCTAACGGGCATAATCGTGGGACTTTGAACTGAAAGATTTCATTCCATTTCATTTTAACCGTGTTTGTGGGTTTTAAAGTGCAAAGCTAAAACTTGTCTTGGAACAGGTCGAACAGGTTTCTGGACTAATATCACTGTATTTCCATGTATTTCCCACTGTAATACCACTGTATTTTTCAAGGAATGCCAATATTCAGAATAATTCGGTCGAATTCAAGTGATCGATACTAAATTTTCCCCCAGAAACAAACTGGATCAACATTTAGAGGATAATCTACAAGCAGGTCTATGTTAGTTTTAGGAGCAGGCACGTACTTAGAAATTAATTTCGGGGGAAGTACAATGCTTCGAGGAAGTATAAATTCAATATGAGGATAAATTATATTAAAATTCATAAAATCGGCCCTAAAATTAGATTAAATCTACAAAAAAAAAAAAAAAAAAAAAATATGGATTTGGGATCGAACCCCCTGAACTCACCTCCTGTGTACGTTCCTGATTAAGAGTATGTGTGTCACCATGAGGAGAAGAAAGACAATAGATACAATTTGCTAATTAAAAGTGTATTTTTTTTTTTTTACATTTACAGTACATAAATAAATAAGGAACTTGTTTCAGCAGAATAAAACCTAACTAGCTAAACCTGCGCTGTCTGCGATGCCTGTTTACACACGTAAGTGAAGTACAGAACGACTCACAAAGGGAGTGCATTGCTATAGACAAACATATAAAGGTAGCTCTTAATGTATAGATGTTGGGTTGAGTTTATCCATACTCTTCTAAGTACGCCTCATTGTGGCTCTTGAGGCCTTTGATGTTGTCAGTATGCAATAGGTTTTGCCATTCAGATTTAAGCAAAGTGCAATATCCGTCAACCCGCTCTACTCAGCTAATCTACTGGTTGCCTAACACAAGGATATGAATCTTAGCTTCGCCCTAGCGACAATGTTAATCTTACGGGCTCAAAACCACCCATAAAATGATTAGAACAATAACGGCACTTTTTTAATGTTGAATGAGAATTGGCAGGTCTACAAAAAGTTTGAAATAGACCAGTGAAAACAGCACGTTCCTAGAGCTTGTGATTTCCGAGATCTTATTGTAAAACGGAACTGGACACAAACATATAAACTTTTCTTGACCACAAACATATAAACCCAGCATTTTTATATATAGATTCTTATTGATAATAAATGGTATACTATTTAACACCATAAAAATTAGATTTTCTTCATTTTTCTCAAAGACTACGCATAAGTTTTGCTCTCAACCATATTTTCTTCACTTCGAAGTGACATAGCGATTGAATGTCTCATTTTTGGTCAATATCATAGTGAAACTAAAATTAAAGTTTAAGAGTTGATCATAATAATCTTCAGCTAATCTCAGTAATTACACTATGTATCATCATCGTGAAAAAACTTATGAAGATATACTCTTCAATCAATACCAGTTTCTTCATAGGTGAAATGGTTATCGTACAAAGGTTTTCCTCGAAAATTAAGCATGAGAATCTACACTCAACCATGTCATTTTAGTATTTGGACCAATGAAATTTATTGATTGGTATATGCCTCATTTTTGGATATATAGTATATATTATTTCGTTATTCCCTAATAACATTGTCGAATATGCTGATAAAGCTTAAATTTACAACTCAGCAACACACTTCAAATTATTAAGCTCTCAATAGTAAACGCAACAGAATATATAAAAAAATACAAATTGTCCTCTGATTACTATTAGCTCAATTTATCTTCAGCAAAGTTTCAAATTCCATCTCTTGTATTTGATTGAGTTATTCCAAATATCCGCTCTCTAGAAATGCAAATAAATAAATAAATAAATAAAAACACATGTTGCCACCTCTAAATAGTTTGTGCATTTACTCATCTTAATCCCAATTTAAAATTCAGAAAAGTCGAAACTTAAATATATTCAAATATAAATGGAATAGCTTTTAATATGGGCAGAATAATAAGATTTATTATAATTATTAAGGAATTTCAGATAAATTAATTAACCACGGTGAGAATTTTCAAAGAAAGTCGACCAAGTCCTGTTTAATAGTCTCACTCGGAAAGCTTTTTTTTAATGTCTTGATCTTTATTCTCATGTAAAACTTGATATAATTTTGTTGAATGTATAGGTGTAGGTACGGGGTGATGGTGTTTACACCCCTTAACAAAATCGTTCCACTCTAAATTTCTTCTTCAATTTTCATACACTTTAAAATTTTGTTGTCTGTAATTCTAAAATTCATTGAAATAACATTTTATAATTTTTTTTTTAATGCACTTATAATCCAATAAAGTGAACACGTTACAATGATATTGTCAGAAGGTGACTGAGCTTTAATTAACTTTGTGCACACTCATATGAAAAGTACTGGCTGGACGTTTTGTATATATGCCCTTTGTCAGCAACGAGACTATATAGATGATACCTTCAGTTATTTTCTTTTAAAGTGTGATCTGAATCAGTGCATTGCATTCGATTCACTTCTGCCAGGAATCAAACCCGGGAACTAATGTACCGAAGGAATGCACGTTGACCATTAGACTAGCGAGGAGGACTTTGATACTATTGAAAATGGTTAATTTGAAAACAGTGTGCACAGAGAAAAATCCTTTCTCCGGACAGCGGTATATTGTACAAATATACAGTATCCTCTTGCTTACTATAGAAATCAGTACGGAGCATACGTTATCCGTATGCTACATAGGCACTGCCCTTAGATGTTACATCATGCCGTTGCAGGATGTTTGACATCTAACAGTTTTCCGGATATCTCATGCATATACTTATGTTACCTTCGTCAGTTATATGTTATATACGTCCATTTGTATGTGAGATCCTGACCGCCTACATTGTTTCACACAGAAAGTACGTATAGATGAAACACTTATACAGAAAGTATTATACAACATGTGTTTTTAGTTATACGTCCAAAAACTACAAGGTTTACGCATATAACTTATCTTTTTAAGTACGCCACCTACATTTTTTTTCTCGGTGTGGATACTTGTATTAATTACTCATACGACTGCTAACAAGCTTCTCAGATTAAACAAGAAGCTTAGAAAACTAAAGCAATTTCTATTGAACACTCATGGATTGTATCTCGAGTTGTTTGTAAAACATGAAGAAACTTTCTCAAGCTGGGTAATGTCGAAAGGTCCTTTTATTCATTCTTTTCGTTTGCCATTGAAGATTGTGAAACAATGTAAAGGAAGGAGGCCGGAGCGGAAACTCAGTGCATTTGTATCTATACTACGGCTACGCTATTCTTTGTGTGTCCTTGGGAAGTGAGCAAACTTCCGTCGTTTCGTAAAAGCATTCTGATTCCGTTACAGTAACTGTCTGATAATTCATCTCTCTCTCTCTCCCTCTCTCTCTCTCTCTCTCTCTCTTGTACTTTTATCTCTCCATCTTGTGGATGGTACGAGTCTAGTTTCTGAATCGTCAGAAGAATTGGAAGCATTCACTGTCGCGTAGCCACAGAGAAATCTTTTGGTTTGCTTAGTTGTGTGTCACTTTTTAGTTCGTATTTATAATCCTGTATCACAAGTGAGGATTTTGTATTAAACCTTTCTAACTAGAAACGAAATGCGATTTTTCGGTTTAAAGTCCCATGTTATGCACTTTTGAGTAATGGAGTTGATGATTAAGGCAAGTGAATGATGATGGAAAAATTGGAGGAATGAGAAAGTGGGAGGAAACGGGAGGACTCTGAGAAAACTCACGGACATGATGTTGTCCACCACAATTTTACTTGATCGAGAAATAAAGGATCCTCAAAAAGAAGTGAAAAGTTCCCTAAACAAAATATTAGTTTGCACCCGTATGAGATGTGAAGCAACTCCTACCATAGTACAAAGACATGCCTTGGTCATTCAAGGGAGGTCAATTCTGGGATGCTGAGATCTTCATTGACGCCTCATTTTGGAAATTGCGTATCCTGTGGACACTCGAAATCCTGATGCCCATTAATGTCTTGGAAAAGGAATTTTCTTGGCATATTTCTGGGCTCTTTGTGGGTTAATCAAGCACGGGACACATTTTAAACGTTCACATGTTGTCCCATAACTGGCACACCCCATTAAAATTCAGAGTAATTTTTGTAGATATTTCCATTCTACTGCGTGCAAGCATGAATGTGGCGGAACAAATATGGGGCCTGTGGGGCAACCAAAAGACGTTTTGTGGACATAGTGTATGTGGGATATTTAATATTTAATTTATCAAAAATAAAATAAACAACCTATTAAATTTTAAAGTGGCAATAATTATAAAACCGAAGTATTTATTTTCAATTTTATTATGCATGTGTAGAAAGTAATCTAACCACATATTCTATTTCTTCAACACACACTTACTATTAATTGAAGATAAGATTTGAATTTGGCAGAAAGTGTAATGGTCATAGTCAGAATGGTAGCTAAAATTTCCTGAAAGAGTGGAAGTAGGTATTGATACGCTCTCAAAAGTTAACAATTTAAATCACATTTCTTTGTGGGAATTTTGTCCTAATACCCTCTACAATCTTTTCCTATTGATAACGCTAACATATGAGTACGTCACTTTACACAGATAAAGTTTGTTGTCGCTACCAGAAATAATTGTTCAAAAATTATAACTATTTCACTAATTATCTTCCAATTTCTTCTACATTATTCTATAAAAGCGGCAAGTGCAAACACTAACAAAGCTGTGCTAGGTGGTCACTAGAGGAGGCCAGCATTGTATCTATTGATGTATTCATGTTCAGGGCAGAGAGATGCTGGAGGGCTAGCGCAATTGTGCATTTGTAAAAAAGGACGCGTTAACGTTGGTAGGTGTTCGCTTGAACGAAGGAAAGCATGAATAAAACACGGACCAACTTGTGCTAGGTATCACTTAAGGTAGTAGTACAATATTATAGTAGTATAGTAGTATAAGGTAATAGTTTATAACGCTATTTCTATGTTCGACTTTGACGTCTACATACGTAACTTCCTTAAATATTAATTTTCGTTTAAAATTATAGATTTTTCATTTATATATATATATATATATATACATTTCTATTACATTTTTTTTAAAAAAATGCCCACTATTCTAAATAGATATTCTTTTATATATATCTCTCTCTTAATAAATAAATGGTTACTTAACTACAATAATCTTTTAATGGCATTTTGATTGTGTTTAATTAAGGTAATTAACTCCCATCTGTCAATTATTATGTAGCATAAGTATCGTTGTACTATACGCCGCATTATTATTATTTTTTTCATAAAAGACAACAATACACGTGTTTGGAGTTTGTGTCGTTTTCTTTGCATTATATTCCAATGTATATTTGTGGTATAAGTCCATTTGTAAAGCCTATCTCCCAAACCAGTATGTTTTAAGAACTTGATGTAGACAGTTTAAATCGTTAGAATTCCTAAAAAAAGAAAGAAAATGAACAATAGTTATCTAATCCACACAAACAAATAATCTATTAACTATATGCAACGATTGCTAAAACAATACGGATCTCGAAAGTCAACCATAGGAAGATCTCATTAAGGTGAATTTAAACAATTGGCAATAAATCAGAACACATTTTTACTTTATATATATATATATATATATATATATATATATATATATATATATATATATATATATATATATATATATATATATATATATATATATATATATATATATATATAATCTAATTTTTACAAACTAGAATAATTCATTCAATACAGAATTGGATGTTAGAATTTTAGAACTTTGAAAAATGACAAGTCAATAACATAACAACACACAGACACACACACACGCAAATAAAGCTCTGTGCAGCGCGCTTCAGGGTATGAATTCGATGTATTTTATTACACAGAATCCAAATTTCGAAATCCCAGAAAGATTGATTGTGTCAATCTTTTTATGGGCGAAAAGTTGGAGCGATTTTCAATAGGGAGGACACAAGTTTTTTGCCCATGAAACAAAATCGATATGATCAATTGTCCTAGGATTTCGAAATTTGGATTCTGTGTAACAAAATATATCGAATTGATACCCTGGGATCCACTGAACAGAACTTTTACTTTTTAGTATGACTGTGGAATAAAAGGATTATCTTCAGTCATATTCTACATACGTAATTAGAAACTTTCTCCGAAGATAAATTGAATTAATAATCAAAGAATTATTATTAATCATATTCAATCGAACTAATTAAAAACTCCTTTCAAAGATAAATTAAATCAATATAATCATAAGATTATATACCACCAATTGAATCGTTGAGTTCGAAAACCGGTCATTTCCATCGAAGCTAATTTGAGAGGAGAGACAAACAAAACTAAATTAATCAATATGTATCTAACATATAGGGTTATTTTTCCATTTTTGGAAAGTAGACAAATGTCAGTTCTACAGTACGAAAATGAAAACAGCCTTATATGCCAGATCCATTTTGACTAATTTAGTTTTGTTTTTTTTATCACTCCTCTCAAATTAGCTTCGATGGAGATGACCGGTTTTCGAACTCAACGATTCAATTGTATTCAAGAGATATACATTATTTAGAACCTTCGTTCAATGATAACCAATAATCAAAGGTTTATCCTCTGGATCAATAATCCAAGGATTATTTTCAGTCATATTCAGGATTCAGGAGATGTAATTTAGAAAATTTATCCAAAGACAAAGGTCATTCAAACCAGAGGATTATTTTTCAGAATCAATAATGAAGGATCATAGACTTCACTATCACTACATGATATAATCACACATAATGTTACAGATTTCAGGGATGTGACTACTACCATAAAAGGTTGATCAGAAAGTGTGAGAAAACCTATTGACCAGCTGTTTCCACTTTGTTCTTTTGTTCACATAGAAATATAGAAATTCCGTGAAATATAGAAATTTTCTACCGTCTTCGAGTGCGAGAAAATGAATTAGATTTCTCCCGTGTTTGGTTACCTCTAGGAAGACAGTTTTATGTGTCGGTTAGGGAGGATTACGTGCTATAGTGAAATGTATATCTAGGTCGGAGGTAGTTTACTATCAGAAGGACAACTCATGATGGTCTAAATGGAGTAACATGACCTAGGAAAGGAAGTGGTTCTAGCAGTAGTTAAGTTGTAGGTTTGTTTTTTTCAGTGTAGATATTAGCTAAGACTGTAATTGTGTATGGTTCTTTTTCGATTTGGGAAAAAATGAGAATTTTTAAGGCTTTCCAGAGCCTGAGATAGTGTCCGGTATGAAAGGTGAAATTAAAGAGGAAAATTGGAATTTGCTGTAAAAGAGAAGGGGCTTGCATGATGCGCAGATATGAGTATATTGTGCTATCAAACGCTCATACACGATTCTTTTTCATTTCAAACTGCGACTACTTCACTGAGTTTAATGGAATTTGTTAAAGGGTTATCATAGTCAAGGATACAGTGGCTTGTAAGTGGCTAGGGATAGAGGTGACTATCCTGAGTGACTATAGTTCAGTTACTACCCCCTAGTAGCACATTTAGTAGGCTAATTTTCGGCGTGACAGAAAACTGAGAATTGAAAAAGAAAAATGAAAAATGCATTGGCCGGATTTAGGTTTGATGAGGCCGTAAGCTATTGAAGATAATCGGCCCTTTTATGTGCCCAGCTGTCCTTTGTCAACTGACATATTACGAAGCAGGTTAGCAGGAGGGGCCCCATTACTTACATCATATAGAAGCCACTGTTGCTGTGTGCAAATTTTGTTTTATTTATTTTTATCTTATTTTTCAAAATATACATCTAATTTTCTCCTTTAATTTTTTTTGGGACTCCCAAGAGACTGGAGCCATAAGCTATACCTTGTTTAGCTGATATGTAAATCGAGCACTGCATTGCCTCAACGTTCATACCTTAAAGTATGTGTTGGCCAACAAACAAATTTACCGCCATGTACTTAACAGTTCCGACCTCCGACCTTCAATCGAAATTCTAGTTATTTCGTAGAGTTTACAATGGCAATTGAGTTTATTGGCAAATGTTCAATAAAGTAGCCAATTATAACGTTGCCAGTTGGCTAGTCTACCGTTTCCTACAACTGGGCCCACTGTCTATGCTGTTAGGAGTTTGTTTTACAACATTAATTCCTCCGTGAACCTAGGACAACCTTTCTAATAATGGTCCCATTTTGTAAAATAGACATTTAGATTAAATACGTATCAGATACCAAACAATTTCACATTTATGTTCATGTAAATTTAAAAGAGGATGATAGGAGAACAATATAAAGAAATTCAGAGCTGTTATTAAAAGCTTGCAGAGACATTGGTTTAGAAGTAAATACAGAGAAAACTAAATACATGGAAGTTTGTCGGGATTACAATACGGCAAATGATGGATACGTTAAAATATCAAATGATACTTTTGATAAAGTGGATACTTTCAAATATCTATGATCAATATTAACGGACGAAAACCATATTCACGAAGAAATTAAATGTCGACTAATAACAGGGAATTCGTGTTATTATTCAGTTAAAAATCTCTTATCGTAGTGAATCCTGTCGAGGAATTTGAAGAGTTAAAATATATAAAACGATAATCATGCCTGTTGTTCTGTATGGTTGCGAAACATGGTCGCTGACTCTGAGGGAAGAACTTAGACTAAAAGTATTTAAGAACAAGATCCTGAGACGAATATTCGGATCCAAGAGGAATGGGAATGGGGAATGGCGGAAACTTAATAACGAGGAACCACATAATATATACGGTTTACCAAACATTGTTAGGGGTCATCAAATCTCAGGTGGGCAGGCCATGTAGCCAGGGTGGAAGAAAATAGGAACGCTTTCAAAGTCTTGACTGGAAGACCAATCTGAAAACGACCATTAGGAAGACCTAGGCGCAGACGGGAGGTCAAGATGGATATCGCAGAAATAGAAATACAAAATAGAAACTGGATCCAGTTGGCTAAGGATAGAAGTCAGTGGAGAGCTTTTGTGAACCCGGCATTGAACCTCCGGGTTCCATAGGCCACAGAGTTAGTAGTAGTTAGTTTTGTATTTATTTAATCACGTAAACATATCTCAATCGATACAAAATTATTCTCCTTTAATTCACGTGTATCTCCTACGACAACTAGTGAAAGCATTAACATTTGGAAAGAAGAAAAGGAACTTGTTTCTGCTATTTCTTTGCTCTTTCGTAGTAGTCTATAGTTGTCGTAAAGCACCGTTAATTTCTTTTTATCGTGACAAAGCCTTTGTTAACACCTGATTAAACGTCAAAATTTTCTCTTTCTTGCAAAACATTTTGTCTTTTTAACGCTCAATGAAGCATCAACAGTAAGAAAAAATAGTTATATCGAAAGAAAAAGCCTTACTGGGCAACAGAATACGATGGGCAATGGACCATCATCGTTTCAAAGTAATTCTATTTTTCTGTTGTTTTTTTTTCCTCGCCCTAATACGGTTTACAGTAATTTTCATTAGTAATAGTCATGCCTGCATTAAGCAACAAGTTGTAGATGTACTTTCGTATTATGAACACTTTACCATGACCGAAATCCGAAGCTTAAATTAAATAGCTTTTCTACTTTTTGTTTTATAACCCGCATCTGAAAAAAAAAATCACGAAACAGTAAATCCCAATTCTTCGGCTAACGTTACTTTTGCTGATTTTGTGACAATGTTTATATATATAACTGTGACGTCGTTTTCGTTCTTCTGTACAATGACTGACTATTGCTACACATTTTAACACATCACAGTGGTGTGGTGTTCCGTTATGTCAATGCTGATGCTGGCAACTTTTTTTTCTTTTTCCCTCGGATGCGTACGTTAAAAGGAGTGTAGACGTCACGAAATCACTCCTTCACGAATTTACTTTTACTTTCTTCATGGTTTTTCTCTTCTTTTCCTTTTCCTTCTTCTAGGTATATATATGTGTGTGAAAAGGAATACGGAAAAAAGAAGTACAAGAAGTAGGGAAGAAAAAGGAAAAGTGAATGATCTAAAGAGTGAAAGGGGAGCGAGGAGTGGCGCTTAGTTGGGGCGAAACTATCTGGACCGTACACGCCCAGATCTCTTTGATGGACTCCACCCAAAAAGAAAACATAGATAGTATAGCCAAATAGTAATAATCATGTCAAATTCTTAGTAGTTAACATTCCGTCAAGTGCAGCCCAAACATACATGATTATTTGGTAATACTTTCCTCCAATGTACTCTTAGATGGAGATTTGTCGTAAGGGATTGAAAGGTAACACAGCTAGCAGATGTTCTAATATAAGGTTTATTTGGTACTGAAGCCGTCAGTTTAACACCAGGTGCATCTACTCTTCGACAATGCAAAATCTTCTGTTTGTAGCTTCAGTAAAAGTACTTCATTGTTAGTAGAGGACACCAATAACTGATACGCTTGGACATTGAAGTTGAGGAATCGGTATTTCTAGCTATCTGCATGGGCATTCGGTAGCAAATACCTTCTTCATTTCGCAGTAGCTGAGGAGAGAGCTTTACGTATATTTGCAAGCGACTTCTGAACCGTTCCAACAGTGAAGCCAGAGTGAAGGAGAAAGGAAAAGTTCCAAGAGTTTCACCAGGCTTTAAGTGTTGTCGGATGAGTTCATTCGTTGCCCCACTTAGACGACTGCAAGAAGTAATGTAGGTCATAAAGCAAAGCCGCTGTCGTCGACTAGCTCCACAAGCTAGTTTCCCAGAGGGGGCTGTGTGTATAGTTCAATCTCCGTTTCTCTCTCTCTCTCTCTCAGTCTGATCTCTCTCTTTCTCTCTCTCTAAAAAAAAACTTTTTCCACGCACACATACTCTTGAAGGCGCAAACCTCTCAGTTAGTCCGTGGGCTCCCATCGATAAAGTTGGGAGCAGCTCCTCATCAGGTGCCAAAAACAAAAAAAAGTGCATACAAATTACTAACAATATAATACGGTGTGTGTGTATATATGGATAACGGTGAATGTGCCTACTACTACATCTAAAGCAATTAATCAATCACATATTACAAATAATTCATAACAACAATAATAATTAAAAAAAGTGACTTTTCTTTGAGTGACTGTGTTGGAATATTTTTTCTGCAAAAATATATTGGATTATTTCAATAAAAAGCAAAAATATTATTGGCTTTGCAAAGTTTGGACTCAAATCGAAGTCTCTCGAGTGTGTCTGTGAGTGAAAGAAGCATGAATGTGTTAAGTGTGCGAGTATGAGATAGTGCGTGTGTGTACGTAATTGTATATATGTTTGGATGATTGATTTTTTGAGTGTTTTCCAGATAAAGGAACCAAAATTTTAGCAGAGAAAATTTTCGAAAACAGACACCCAACATCTAAGAAAAAAGGAATTTTTTGCTATGTCCATTCGTATTAACTTCAAACAAAGAGAAAGTGAATTTCAAGTGTTACCTTGCTTGTGAACGTAATACTTCACATACATATGAAGTGTTTCAGGAAAGATACTACAGCAATATCCAAGGCAATACATAAATTCGGGACTAGTTAATGTGTTCAGATTGTGTGTAGTGTTTTTCTTCAATTGTTTCACCCCTCCAAAAAAAATCAACATATAAGTGTGAGGAATTCTTCCAAAGTGATATTTCGAGAAAGATATTGTATATTGCGAGTGTGTGTGATTGTACCTATGTATTTAATATTTTTCTTCCGCCCTCCCGTATGACGTGTCTTTGATCCACCTAAAACAAAGCTGGAACAAAAATCGGTTGTGAATAATGAAAAGAAGAAGATAGCAAAGACCTTTTAAATCATCGAGCACATCTTTTTTTCTTCTTCGATCGGTGGGAAAAACGCGTGATATAGTGTGTTAACAGTACCCCGAAGTCCTTGAGAGGGAAGTTACATCATCGCTTGAAGCTGTAACAGCAAGAACTTATTTTGCAGAAAGAAAACAATTCTACTCCTCTGTACCCTCTGAGCTAACACCCCCATCAACTACACGTTTTATCACTTACTGCACCAGCGGCTAATAACCTGCCGTACAGGATATGCAGAATCTAGTAATTTAAAAAGGTAAGTATGTTATTTAACTTCAAAATATTCGTAATTATACCATAACATGCAAACTTGAAAAGCACTTACATTCTTGTCTATTGCGATTCTAAAGAAGCGAAATAAGTATTTAATATCTTTCTGAATACGCCTTCTTTCGTCACGTTGAAATAAAGCATGTAGGGATTCCAAATTACTTTAATTTACTTATTTTGGGTTATAATTCTTGGAAAACAACAATAAGAAATTAATTCACTGCATAGTTCCAAATTTAAACGAAAGTCTTACGCTAACAAGCTAATTGCGCCATTTTACACGTTTATACCTACGTAATAGACAGTCTTAATGCCAATTCACGACATGCTCTAGCAGAAAATACAGTAGGGCCAACATTGGGAAAATGTAGGCTAGCCAACTACCAACGTTGGTTCTATGTTTTATTTGGTCGCTTTGCCGTAGTCAACCAACTCAACTGCCAACGTAGGCTCAACATGCATTTCATGTAACTCAGGTTTCTAATTTTTCGTGAACGTTGGGCCAATGTATCTTACGATGAGACAAACTGAAATTGAGAATTGGGGATCAAAACGGTTGGACAAACGTTGTGAACTTTTCTAGTTAGGCCAACTTATGCTTTAAACTACGTTGCGGCAACGTAATTCCGACTAACAGTCCATGTAGGACCAACCAAGTGTGCCGCTGGAGCATAAGCCACATTAGCATATCTGCAGAAATCTCTTGTGCAAAATATGGTACTATTTCAATATTCCTCTTCTTTAAAGAACATTGGAAACATTTTAGTTGGTTAACATATGTTTTAAGCTACGTTGAGGCAACGTAATTCTGACAAATAGCCTATGTAGGGCCAACAAAGTATGATGCTGGAGTATAGGCTACATTAGCATATCTGCAGAAACCTCTTGTGCAAAATATAGTACCACTTCAGGACTCCTCTTGTTTAAAGAACAAATAAAGGGTACATTTAATTTATTTGGAACCTTTAATATCAAGCCTTGAAGTTGATGTATCATTCTAAATACATTTTCATTTTTTTAAACATCTGATTGATAGAAATCGTAATGAAAGTAATTTCATTTTTGTTAGCTATATTACACGGCATTACACTTACTGTCTGACACAGATTTAAATGTAAATGGAACCACGCAACATTTACATGAATTTTCAATTCACAGATGTCCTTGAATGCAAAAACCACAATTACCAGATAGAGAAATTGATTAAGAGTGTTGGCTATGGCCAACCCCAGTTTATTTATTTATTTATTTATTTATTTATTTATTTATTTATTTATTTTTTACGATCTTACTGAGTAACTTGAAGATCATAAAGAATATAACATATTTACAAAGTGAGCCAGTTAATATGTGCAAGATGCTGTTAAATAAACTAACTATTTACAGACCTTTTCTTATAGACCTGGTGCCTGTGTGGGCTTTTTTATGACGTCATAAACTACGTGTCCAGGTTTCTGGATTAGAAGTAATGATTTTGAAAACGACTATTAGCTTATTTTATAGCATTTTGCAGATCCTGTCTCGCTCATTTTCTATATTTTTCACACAGATCTTCATTGTCTTTCAGCTGTCCACTAAAATTCCGAACAATAGGAGCAACGTAACGAAGCCCCTTGCGAAAATCTTGTATTCTTTAACAATTAATTTGGAATTTTAGTACGCATCTCAAATGGACTACGTATATGTACTTCCCATTACTAATGGTTGCTAAAAAAATAAACTTTTAGGAGTTCCTCTGAAAATACACTAAAATAAAGATTCTTCAGTAAAGAGGAGATCAATAATTAAGTAAAGAGGGCTGCAATTAAACAATAGTACGTTATTGTTAATAAAGCCACGGTGGCTCACTTCTGGTACGTGAGATCTTTGGTTCGATCCCAACTCACGTCAAGTGAGCTTTGTGGATGGACAAACGCCATGTGCCTAGGTTTTCTAGGGAATTATCTCGTTTACTCCTTCTTTGGTTATTTTACTATTGCCAACCATCTCATGATTGCCGTCTTACTTAGCTTCGGTGCATAGAGTACAGAAACTGATCTCACAACTTCAACCAACATGATTTTTAATAAGAAATGCTTCATTGGTATCTATTGTAGATGACTTAAATATTAAATATTGACGGGCTAAATAAATAATATTATTACAGACTGATCTTTTGCTTTTTGCATTCAGTTTAAGTCGTCAAAATCGTCAGACTTTCTTTTATTCCATTCATTTGAGTTATTATGCACATTAGCGTTGATATAGATTGACAGAACCATTAGAAAGACGTTGTGAGCTGTGGACTATTGGGACCTGTGGAGGGCGCAAAACTACGTATATATTATATATTTTTATGGCAAAATTCATTTTCAAATGCGTTTCCGGTTGCCTCAAGTAGTAAAATAAAATCTCTGTTAAAATAGATTTTGATCATTTACATGACTACTTGCATACACTGTATTATATACGAAATAACATAATTCATTTAGCATATAAAAATAGCTATAAAGGAAAAGGAATATTTCTATCTATTAAACCCTAAACGCAGAATTTAAATATCAAGAAACTATACGCACCATTCGTTTTGGAAACAGGCGCTACACAAAAGATTATTCAAAGAAGGCGAGAAATTTCTCATTGTACTCCTTTTCTAAAGTATAGCTAAATTTTGGCAATTTCTTTCAGTGCTAATTCATCCTCTAAAATATCTAATACTGGAGGTATTTGTGATATAATGTCCTAATATAGAATATATTCCGAATTCATTTGTACAAATAGAAAGTGAAATTTCAGATCGGGGTGGTAATACGATTTCATGATCTATAACTTTCTAGAGATTGTAAGCAGGAATTTGGTATGGGAGAGTAAATGGGACCAGTTAAGTGGAACATTCTTCTCAGTTATTACCCAATGAACAAGTAATATATTTGTGCTGAATTTCCAATTGAATATTTTAGCAAACCTTTAGAATATTTGTTTCTTCTGTACTGTACAACTCAATGAATTCAAGTTCCATAAAGTGGGGCATAATTAGGCAAAATTCTAAAGTAGGTTTTCACTTTCATTGTTTAAAACTATGAATATGCAACTGATTATACAATACACACGTACACAAAATACTACTAATGTCACAAAGATTTGAAGCACTGTTGTGCATAACGTAAAATACTCTTCTTTACGTTTTTTTTTTTTTGCGCTGAATTAAAATTGCACATCTGGATAAAACAAAGAAGTAACGTGTTAATCAATTAAAACAATCACTTATACGGAGGACACTATGAAGTAAGAAAAAATCAGCAACGAGCATTTTTTTCTTTCCAAATTTCACTGCGGTGGCTCAGTAGTAGCGCGTTCACCTCTGGTGCATGGAGACCTTGGTTCGATTCCAGCTCGTGCCAAGTGAGCTTTGTGGTGTTTAAACACCGTGTGTATGAATTTTCTCGGGATACTTCCGTTTCCTTTCACTTCCTTAATTTCACCATTTCATTCATTTCTCATTATCACCGTCCTTTAACCTAGCCAGCATAACCATGGGACGTAAAACTTAAAGATTCCATTTCATTTTTTTTCAAATTTCAATCGATACGTCCATTCCTCATATTAAAACAGTAAAAGTTAGCAGCAAACTTTACGGGTGAATGAAAATTAAACTTTAGAAGGGACACTTCTAATCTTTTATGACCATTATTTGACATAATTTGTGAGGAGAAGAAAATTTACGAGTAACCGTCAACCAACCCTCTTAGCGAATTTTCTATAATAGTAGTACTAAAAACAATATATTTTGTGTTACATAATTCTATATTGACCTTACTAACATATTATGAATGAATTGATAATGTACATAACAGTATTCTCTACCTTAGCTAAAAAATATTTTATTGTATTTATATTCAAGTAAAATCTACTAGTCACTCCGCGTCTAAAATATTGACACCAAGAATTTTATCTGTAATTTTTCTTTCTGTTTTATTTTTTTTCTTTTCTTATTAAATGTACCGTGCACCTTAGCATTGTAGAAATTACAAATTCACGAGAAAGGTTTAAGAAAATGAAATTAAATTAAATCCACAATATTATTATAGAATAACAAAAAAAATGTATAAAGATAAGACATCTCATTAAGCTAGCAAATTGATATCTTCAGCATCATAGGTATTCTGCCATTATTGTCAGGTCACTTGCAGCAACTGAGAAGCTTTCATGCTCCACGGTCCCCGTTAACCTCTTCGTCTTCAAGTACAATTTTTCTATATTGATATCGTCCGTCAATTGTAACATCCTTCGCCCTCTCCTTTTCTTTCCTGCCACCATATCTTCTAGCACATCCCGCATGATATAGTTCCTTCTTCGCTAATGTCTCAATCACTTTCTCTCCCTCTTCTGAATAATATCTAAAACTGTTGTTTTCACTCTCATTCATTTCCAACACCCTCTCACATTAGTTTTACGCTAATTCTCTCTGTTCTTTTCTATATTCACATTTCGAAAGCTTGCAATCGTTTTTCATCATTTTTGTGCACTCTCCATATTTCCGCTTCGTACAGTACAATACTTCATACATATAGCATTTTATGAGTCTTTTTTCTCAACTCTTTATTCAAGGTCCCACAAAAAACGGAATTTGCTTCTACCTAAGGGGCTTCTTTCACCCTTGATATGGTGAGTGTAAATTCTCTTGCGTATTTTTCGAGAAAATCGAAAACAAGAATTTTATATAAATCTAATACTTAATAGTGTGTGATAATAAAGATACCTATTGAGTTGATGCTTAAGTATATCTTCATCAAGTATATATATAATGATACTAACAAGACGGCACTACCAGTGCCGTGTCGTGTAAAATCAGCGCCCGGAGCGAGAGTATACGACGGCTATCTCGGACATATGAGTGAGGTCAAGAGACCAGACAATTTTCAAAAATAAACCCTGCTTTTCCTTGATTTTTTTATTACTTTTTCCTTCCATTTTATATATATCTTTTCATTTTCCCGAATTTTGGGCCCCCTTACTTCGGTGTTCGGGACCGTCGCCCCACTCGACCCCCTCACGGCACGGCACTACACAGTAAGGATAATGAAATTCAGCCCAAAATTGACCAAATTTTAAATTTTAGTTTTTGCCTAGCTATAATATTACGCAAAGATGAAGCATAAATCCATCGATAGAGGATAAGAAGCTGACCAAATTGACGTACTTAACTTAAATTTCCATTCGTAATTTTTGAAAAAGAACGAAATTTTATGGCGCTAGAAAGTACAGACTTCGTTCTCAGTAATGATTAATAATTTTTACTTTGCTGGAACAGACTATTTATTCACATTCTGTATATGTAAAAATAAATAAATAAATAAATAAATAAATAAATAAATAAATAAAAAGTTAACTATTAAATTGTATCTACCATAATCCGTTATTTGGACTACTCCTAATTGTGACAATACATACTTTTTAAGAATGACACATACGTACATACTACATATAGTCTAGAAAGTTTCGTTTAACAAGTCACGGTTACACCAACAACAGATAGAAATGGCGTGTCATAACTATAAGTAAATTGTGTTGAAATAATTATTGGAATGAGAAAGATAAGAAAACACAAAATGGATCCCGAGAAACACATAGATAAAAATGATATCCAACCACAAACTCACTTGGCCTTAAATTAAACAAAGGGCCTTTCATGCTAGAGGAACGCGCTTCACCACTGAACCACCACTAGATCCCTAGACGGACCATAAGAAATATTAAAAAATATACACGTACAGCGGAAGATATACTTTTAGTTCCGAATCAGAAACTAAAGTGTAATATTAATGCCCCATTGGGTGAAAGTATGTTACTTTTCAGCCTTTTTCTAGAGCAACAATAATCATAACCTATATTCTTCAACATTCAGAGCCTTTCATTTGGATTAAATAACATATTTGATTCGTATAAAGCGTTGTTGTGTGACGTTTCCATGTCCTTCTGGCTTTCTGTTACACCGTATAAGTTTACAGTTACAAGGCTGTGTATCGGCGATTAAAAATAATTTGAAGAAAAAAATTGCTGCAGCAAAGATAAAGAAATATGTTGTAAAAATGTCATAATTAGTTAAGTAAACTGATCAATGCGGTAAGATACGTATAGAGAGGCCCAGAATAGAGACCCAAGTAGTTAGCATAGTCGGGATCTTCAGTTTTGGTAATTTTGGCAAAAACAAATTTTATTATTTTTTTATTTACGTATTTAACGTATTTTGACTTAGAAAATAGACAAGCAGACTACAACTAAAGTTAGCAAGTACCAACTATTCTCCTGTTTTATACATTATTATTATTATTATTATTATTATTATTTACTCTTGTAAGTACCAACGAACTTTTTTTTCTTTTACAAAGGAACAAATAACCTCTCTATAGTTCAGAGGCTGCATTATTTCTACCTTTATATGTAGCACAGAGAACCAGTTAAAAGCTGTTCTGTTGTGTACTTTCTTTATAACTGGAAATGCCTATTTCGTCCCCTAGCCGGAACCCTCTCTGAAATTGGAGCCCTAGATAGCTGCCTAGTTTGCGTATGCTCGAGTTTCCTCCAGCTTATAGAACCTCTATCTTAACTTATGTAACCACATTAATTTGATCATAATGTACAAAATATGAACTTTTTTTTTTTATAAAGCACGAAAATGTGTTGATACAAAACATGTGTATGTTAATGGGTTTCGACACTTTTCTATGTAAATACACAGTATTTGATGTTTCGTTTTATTCCACAAATTAACCCATTTATGTAACTCTTCAGAGATATATTTCACTATAATTATCCCAAATTAATATTCCATTGAAGATAGTACCATAAATAAAATACTATTGTAGACAGGAAGATAGATACAAATATTAAAAGACGCACATTCCACTTCTGTTTCTGATTTGTTATAATAAAATTGACCTACTGTATAATGCAATTTATTTTCTTCTTGACTTAAAAAAAAAAATAAATATTTCAGTTTCACCTCACATGTATATTCCTTGTAGGCTAAAGAAGACGGATGATTTATTTAAGTGGATAATCATGAAAGGAATTCATAATATGTGAATGTGGAGGGAAAGGGAGAACACCGCGGAAACATCTGGACACGATGGCCTGGAATCGAACTAGCGACCTCACCAGAAGTGAGAGATCCACCACTGAAGCACTGTGCCTCCTCCTGCTTGTATAAAGGATGAATTTTGATTCAATGCTGCACCACTGATAGTTTCCACTTATGTGAATTGTCGCATATTTTATTTCAGTATATGTGCTTGTAGTTTACCTTGGTTTCCACTTTTTCATGCTTGCAGTGTACCATGGTTGGAATTTTCCATTTTCCCTTGGTTTCTCGTTATATGACTTACTTACATTATCATTAAAACAATGACTTGCAGATATCATCCATTTTCTTTAGCCTACAGAACTCGGAATGTTACGTAATGCACTATATTAATATTATTGCAGCTCGGAAGTGATGTTTTTACTTTCAAATATTGATTTTAAAAATCATGTATATTACATTCTAATCTGTCTTCTGTCAAGGTCCTGGCTTTTTGATACTATAAGGAATGAGACTATTTATCAATCAGTAAAATATTAGTTGACATATGTAAATCAATAAATGTGCAATGAAGTCTTAATTACTCACTCCTTGCATAATGGTACTCCTAATTCTAATTTTCAACCTATTCTTCCACTTACAAGAATGATTTTTCGTGATGAAACACTAGGAGAGATAGAGCTCTTCGAACAGAAAAAGATACGTAATCCGAGATGGGATATTACTTTAAGGACACCTTTTCAAGGCGAGATAATCTCAGTTCTTGTCTGGAAAACAACCCTACTTCCCTCCAGTTTTACATATACTGCAGTTTTCAACAACAAGGCAAAGAAACTGATCTTCCTACTGCATCTCTTTTGATTTAGTCGTCCCACGTACCTCCGATACGATAAGCAAGTTGAAACTTGCCTTTGGACAGAATTTTGTACAAGACAAGACATTTATAATGCATAGAATTTACAATGCAATTATGGCTATTGTCTGTAGTCATTATTGTTCACATTATAAACCCATCACATTTAGATACTAAGTGCTTAATAAATTCAATGGCTGGTATGGTCTTATTATTATATTTCTTGAAATAAAGATCGTTTAATGTAGTTTTTGCAATTTCTTTCGAGCACCGAGGCTATATGAGAAACGGATCTATGATTTGGTATGTGATTAAACCTAATGCGTATCTCCACTATCCAGGGTTGTACCCGAAACTATGCATACAGAAATCGCCATTTTATTAACTTTACCACTCGAAGGCTGCATAAAATACGGACTGATATCCTAAGAGGAAAACAAAGATTGATAATTATAAAATATTTATAATTTCGTATTACCTTGTTAAATGACGTGCGCAATGATATTATCGTTAATGCATCTACTTACCAACTGCATAGCCTGAGTTAAATGAGAGGATTTATGCTACCGTTCTAAACTAACCTAAATGTGGTTTAGTGGTTTACTCAGCCTATGTCAAGTGGATGCCTGGGATAAACCTAGAGTATAGAAGAAGCCAGAGAGTACTTGTGACCAAACCACAGTCTCACCAAGACAAGGATATGAAAGTGTGAATCCGTAACTATACACCCTCTATGGGTCACACCTAGTTTGTCTTGAATGTACACCTGTTTACCTTTTTCCCATACTGTAAAATCAGACTAAACACAACACACAAGTGTTACTTTTTAGTGAAGGGGTGGAAAAATTGATCTCCATGGAAAAGTTGATCTCCAGTAATTATATAAGACGTGACCAACTCCCAAGTAGACAGGAGTGGAAGCCTGATCTCAGCGACTAATATCGGTCATTTTCAATCATTTTCATATATCTCCCCTAAGTTACATCGTCAAAGTGAAATGGTAAAAATGTATTATTCCTAGAAGTAACAGTCCTATTAGCGACAGGAACTGTTATCTGTCCTATGAGCGACCGATTTACATTGAAATGATGGAAGATGATATGATTCCCTCTCGTAAAACATGTTTGCCTCTGGCGTTATTAGCGCCCGAACAACCTCACTATGAAAAATGTACGTGCCAGTGATATTATTCGTCAAATATAATTTCCTTCTACTGTGAATCCAAATAAAACATTTCTTAATTTTGAGTTAGATTTGATATGAAACATATCAAATAACTTATACAGACAACAGGGATATTTCCATGAAAAATATGTGTAATTAATTATTGAAAATCCAATTGTAATATTCCCTTTCTTCAAAAGATCTGCTTTCTGTACTTAATTTAGTTCAAATCTAATTACTCAGTAAGCAAAGGTATATATATTTCATTTTGGAAAGCTTAAACGCGTAACAGTTTGACCAATTATCTACTTTTTAGACTTCCTTAAACTCTGTGAATAAAATAACATTTCAATAATAAAATGCAGCTTTTGAGATCCCTTCCATCTGATATTCCGAACCAATTCCAACAGTTACAATGTAGTGCACTCTAAACAATCCAAAAGGTAAACAAACTCTTTAAATTACCCCTTGCCTGTTGTAAGCTACCAAAACGTAAACTAATTGCTTATCGCCTTCTCCTTTATTTTGAGTGTACATGAAAGCTTGTAGTATAGCAACCTGATATAATGCCTTATAGCTAGATGAACTATTAAGTCCTGCGAGAGATTAATGAATCGGGACTCATAGGCCAGTTAAAGATCGAATCGGTCGCTCATAGGACAGTTAACAGTTCCTGTCGCACATACGACTGTCGCAAGTAGAACGACACCGGTAAAAATCATCCCAGATTCAAACGTGGTCTATGTTGAAAATTTGATCGAGATCGGTCGGGTGGTTCAAAAGTTATTAAATCCCATAGTCACTTTCATATATATATATATATATATATATATATATATATATATATATATATATATATATATATATATATATATGGATAGATAGATATATAGATAGATAGTTTCCGTATCAGCTGTATCACTTAATATTTAGAGAACTGACCACATTCATCTTTCTTTTATACAGGGCAATTGATAAAAGTGACCTACAGAAATATTGTCAACTTCTTCTGAATCACTTGATATAAAATTGCAATAGGGCTCGTATGACCACCGTTGATTCTAAGTAATAATGCTAGATTCCCATCTTGTTATAAAGTAATTCACTAAATGGTTAGCGTGGCCGTGTAATTTTTGAGTATGTAGGTATGGAGTTCGATTCCAAGTGAGGATACATTGTTTCGGATCTCACACTAAATTAAAGACCCAAACTTCGATGTAGCCTCAGAGAATGAAAATTTAATGAAACAAAAGCAGAAAATACATTTAATAAATTTTATTACTTCGAATATTTTAACCTTGTGATTTGTACTTGAAGGCTTCAAGCGCGCAAACATCTGTAAAAATTAAGAAAACTGTGAAAGTTTACGTTATTAGAATCAATGAAAGAAAATATTTTTAGTTGGTCAGTAACACTGTAGATTGTTTGTATCATATATATATGTTGAAAGTGTTGTCACTAGATACGCACAATATATTTATCCTGAAAGAATTGTTAAAAACAAGAATCTTAGCAAAAAAAGAAGAAAAACTACTTAAAAGAAGAATGACATATTCTTTAAGAAAGAAAAAGAACTGTACAATGTAATGCCATTCAGTCGTGAACAGTTATTTTACAAAAGTGAATATAAAAACAATTCTCGCTTTCACCCATGGTTTTATTGCATATATAAACTTACAATGATAGCAAAATGAGCTACTAATTATATTAATAAGATTAAGAAAGAATGTATTCACAGTTTATATAATAATTAAATTTTTATATTAAAAATATTTTCAAAACATTTCCAAGATTCGGTTTAAAATAATACAGTGTTTCAATTTAAGCTATATTCTTTCTAAAGCAAGAATTTGATTTATTTTCAAAACTTATTTTTTTTAAAAAAATGTTTCTTTTCTTTTTTGCTCTTTGTGAGTATGTTTTGTTATGACAGTAACTTCCCTCCAATAGAAATGTCGTACAAGTACTTTTACGAAACAACTTTCTCTTTGCATGACCACTCACAAGATGTCTGGTCTGGCTTACTCGCTTATAGCTAGCTGGTTCAGTTTTACTTTGCTTTCTATATATCCTTCGGTTCTTCTCCCTCTTAAAATCCCATTAAAGCAAATCACGTTTGCTTTATGTTAAAAGGAAATTTCAATGATGGGATGGATAAGTAACACTTTTTTTTTTTCAGTTTATGTTAACACAGAACGTATTTCTGGGCACCAATGTCACGTTAATTTGCGAAGCTAATAAGTTTTTCTATCGGAGGTAAAAAAAAAAAAAAAGAATCTTTCATTGATTTTTAATTAATCTTTCTTATTATAAACACGAACCCAACTATAATGATCCATAACTCGCGAACCAAATACCTGCACACCATATTTCACATATTATGTACTGAACTCATCAAAGTTTGCCTTCATGCTAAGTTTAGCCAAGATCGCATAATGTATTTTTGTTGTGAATAGCAACTAGGTTTTTTTTTAAAAAAAAGAAAATTTAACAAAATTGAAATCCGAGCTTTGACAGCCCAAAACTCGGGAACAGATTATAATAGTTTATATGCTTACTATACTCTTCTAACTCCAAGTTAAGTGTGGTCAAGATTTGGTGAGTTTAACTAAAATGAAGTGAAATGAAATCTTTAGGTTCTATGTCCCGCGCTTACGCGGCCTTCAGAAAAAATGTTTCGGGGAGGGCACACTCAGTATTCGAAGGGACATATATTATTTTCACACGGTAGTATTCTACTTACTATTATATTATAAATGTATTATTTTGGTCTCCTCTGGGGGACACTCTCAGAGCTCCGGAGGGGCAGTGCCCCTCAAAAACATGTCTGAAAGAAACACTGATGCCGGCTAGGCAAAAGGAGACGATGATGATGAGAAATCATTGAAATGGTGGAATGAAGAAAGTGGGAGGAAACGGGACAACCCTACGCACGGTGTTTGTCCACCACAAAATTTACTTGGTGCGAGCTGGGATCGAACCGATTACCCAATGCACCAGACGTAAACGATCTACCACTGAACCACCGCAGCCCCATGAGTTTAATTAATCACTTCAGATAAAACGTCCAGTGCTTATAAATCCGAAATGGCTGAGAATAAAAAGATGAAACAAAAACTGAGATAGGAAAATGTTATAGGGCGCATCACATGGTGTTGTTGTGGTGACCCACAGGGCCCTCCTTCAAGGGGGCCCAGGGGTCAACTTCAAATTTTCAAATAGGAACATGTATTGAATCATACTTCATTCAATAGTACTTGAAAAACGAAACAACTTTTGTAGGAAACAATTTTCGATTTGGGCCACCGTTTTTAAATGGCCGCAAAAAAGTCAGATAAAACGTCCAGTGCTTATAAATCCGAAATGGCTAAGAATAAAAAGATGAAACAAAAACTGAGATAGGAAAATGTCATAGGGTACATCATATGGTGTTGTCGTGGTGACCAACAGGGCCATCCTTCAAGGGGGCCCAGGGGCCAACTTCAAATTTTCAAATAGGAACACGTATTGAATCATACCTCATTCAATAGTACTTGAAAAACGAAACAACTTTTGTAGGAAACAATTTTCGATCTGGGCCACCATTTTCAAAATGGCCGCAAAAAGTGTCCTGTATCAGATAAAACGTCCAGTGCTTATAGGCCTAAATCAGAAACGGCTGAGAATAGAGAGATGAAAAAAAAAACTGAGATAGAAACGATGATAAAGCATATCAAGTGTTGTTGTTATGGTGACTCTCAGGAAACTCCGTGAAGGGGGCGCAGGTGTCAACTTCAAACTGATACAGGACTTTTTGCGGCCATTTTGAAAATGGTGCCCCAAATCGAAAATTGTTTCCTACAAAAGTTGTTTCGTATTTCAAGGACTATTGAATGAGGTATGATTCAATACATGTTCCCATTTGAAAATTTGAAGTTGGCCCCTGGGCCCCCTTGAAGGAGGGCCCAGTGGGTCACCACGACAACACCATATGATGTACCCTATGACATTTTCCTATCTTAGTTTTTGTTTCATCTTTTTATTCTTAGCCATTTCGAATTTATAAGCACTGGACGTTTTATCTGATATAGGACCCACTTTTTGCGGCCATTTAAAAACGGTGGCCCAAATCGAAAATTGTTTCCTACAAAAGTTGTTTCATTTCTCAAGTACTATTGAATGAAGTATAATTCAATACATGTTCCTATTTGAAAATTTGAAGTTGGCGCCTGGGCCCCCTTGAAGGAGGGCCCTGTGGGTCACCACGACAACACCATGTGATGCGCCCTATAACATTTTCCTATCTCAGTTTTTGTTTCATCTTTTTATTCTCAGCCGTTTCGGATTTATAAGCACTGGACGTTTTATCTGAAACACCCTGTACGAGACCGCATGTATGTACGCATATATGTACGAGACCGCATATATGTACGAGACCGCATATATGTACGAGACCGCATTCATACTACCCTTGTAATCTTTTTTTTCAACTTTTTTAACAAAAATCAAATTTATGATGAACAATACTGCGTTACAAGCTAAGAATGTTCCATAAAAGACATATGCATCGAAATAACTATGACAATTTTCAGCATTTCAAAATTAATAACACTTTGTATTTTCTTTTTATTATTATTGTTGCATTTTACTGGTACTGTATATTTATGGAAGTTATAGATCTACTACGACCAGTTTCAGTATTGAGTTAACATAGTTTTGAAGTCTACCGTAGTTTCACAATGTAAAATGAAACATACTTGTTTAGACTCCGGAACTATGCTGTGCATAAATATGGAAAATCTGATACTCTAAAACAGCTATGTTTGTTTCTTTATCTGTCGACAGATATCAGAGCAGAAGCAGTAAGAGATAGCGAGAAATGGAATTTTGATAGCGTCTCTAGAATAAGTTCCGTCTCTGATCATATACCTACATTACAACTGAAAGTTATAGATCTACTACAACTAGTTTCAGTATTGAGTTAACATAGTTTTGAAGTCTACCGTAGTTCCACAATGTAAAATGAAACATGCTTGTCTAGACTCCGGAACTATGCTGTGCATAAATATGGGAAATCTGATACTCTACAATAGCTATATTTGTTTCTTTATCTGTCGAGAGATATCAGAGCAGAAGCGGTAAGAGATAGCGAGAAATGGAATTTTGATAGCGTCTCTAGAATAAGTTCCGTCTCTGATCATATACCTACATTACAACTGAAAGTTATAGTTCTACTAGAACTAGTTTCAGTATTGAGTTAATATAGTTTTGAAGTCTACCGTAGTTTCACAATGTAAAATGAAACATACTTGTTTAGACTCCGGAACTATGCTGTGCATAAGTATTGGAAATCTGATACTCTAAAACAGCTATGTTTGTTTCTTTATCTGTCGACAGATATCAGAGCAGAAGCGGTAAGAGATAGCGAGAAATGGAATTTTGATAGCGTCTCTAGAATAAGTTCCGTCTCTGATCATATACCTACATTACAACTGAAAGTTATAGATCTACTACAACTAGTTTCAGTATTGAGTTAACATAGTTTTGAAGTCTACCGTTGTTCCACAATGTAAAATGAAACATGCTTGTCTAGACTCCGTAACTACGCTGTGCATAAGTATGGGAAATCTGATACTCTAAAACAGCTATGTTTGTTTCTTTATCTGTCAAGAGATATCAGAGCAGAAGCGGTAAGAGATAGCCAGAAATGGAATTTTGATAGCGTTCCTAGAATAAGTTCCGCCTCTGATCATATTCCTACATTACAACTGAAAGTTATAGTTCTACTACAACTAGTTTCAGTATTGAGTTAACATAGTTTTGAAGTCTGTAGTAGTTTTCGATATGAAGCAAAACTCGTTAAAAGTTATGAGCTGTATCGTTCATATTGCCCGAGAAGAAATAAATGTAATGCGAGCTCCAATTTTGGTACATTTCCTCTTCAGGATAAGTATTTTTGTGCACGAGAGTTTTGTGGGCTCTCATAAAATAAAAAACACTATGTAACACTAGAGACTTAAATTTCTCCTTTTTGACCATATTTTTTTACGTGTTATATAAATATACAAGTATAACGTGTATTATCGTAAACGTTGTTACTTCCTTATCTTCGGATTTTTATAGATTCTTCATGTAGAATTATTGTATAGAACGCTGCATTATTGTATAGAATACTAGAACTATGGCTCTGATATCAATCTAGAGCTCCTCTGTGGCTAAGCGGTTAGCGTACGCGCCTTTCGGTTCGATTCCTGAGGGGAGCTCATGTGGTTCGGATTCCACGTTAATCAGTAGGTCCACGTCTCATATAGCCTCGCTGTTAAAAGGAAGTTAAAAAATCAATCATTATCAATCTTTACATCACATATAATCAGAGTGCAAAGTTCTGGAGAGAAGGAGGAGCCTAATAAGTTACTGGAGGGTGGATAAACTGACATTATTTTCAGATGTTTCCGTATTATTTAAAGTAATTCATATGTAATCAACGGACGAACTAGTGGTATAATAATATTATTTTTGTACTATATACAATCATCTGTAACATATGCTAACTACATCCCTAATTTCACACAGTTTTAATAATTATAGACATTCAATTATGTAAACCCTCTATGTCGAAACATTTCATTTCGACGATGACTTTTTTCCATTTTACACTTTTAAATTCCCCTCACTTCAACTGTGATTATTTCGAATTCTGCATACAGAGATACAAGAAAAACTTAAATTTAAGCCTCTGTTAATCAGGTTAAAATCATTACGTTGTTTACTGAGTGGAGTTTATATGCGCCCCAGCACAAAAACCATGCTTTTTTTTTTTTTTTGTAAAGTAGATAATTAATTATTGAAGAAATATTTAAATGATACTTCCATTGAACAGACAAAGTCTAAATATGCAAAAAATGTAAAGTATCTGTATTTTAAACTTAATAAAGTTTAAATAGTATATAACGCATAACTTTTCCTCAAACAAACAGAAAAACAGATAAAAGAGACCATCTATATCATTATATATTTTGTATCTTACATGTTTGTTCATGGAAATTGTATAATACGTCTAATACTTGCAAAAAAAAAAAAAAAGTATGAGATGATTAACCATCTAGTTCATTTTCTTAAAGCATCTCTACAAACTGAAGTGTACATGCATCGCGCTCTAATCAACTTTAAATTTCTACAAAACAACTTAATGTGTAGAATTGCTTTCTTCGTAGATATGCTTAATAAAAATAAATAATAGAAGTCAAGGAATACCATTCCTGAACAAATATTCTTACTTAAGTTCCTAGGATGCGTAAACCCTAATTGGTAAACGAAAGGTTAAATGTCTTACAATCACCTCACAAAGAAATAATTTGCACGATGTAACACTGTAAACTTATAGATAGAAGAATTAACTACTTCAAAAATAGAAAATCTTGACATACTTACCCGTTAAATAAAATAAATTTAACTTAATCAAAGAAGGATTTAAAGAATAATATTGAATGAAATTTTGTACTGTGAGCACCCTACTATTCATTTGCAAGAAAGTTCAATTACCATATAAACTAACATTACATATTAGGCTATATTATTTCCCTTTCCTTCATACGTATATTAAGGTCATAGACCGAGATTATAACATAATTCTTTTATTAATATTATTAGTAGTTTCACTTTTTTTTTTAAAAAAAATCTTAATTTACTGTACTTGTCATTGAAAAAATCCCATTGAACTTGACTTGAAATCTCTCGGTAAAAATTATTTTCATAATTAGAGTGATAAAAACGTCAATCTAGATGTACAAAGGATAAAAAAATTCACATTATGGAATAATATAAACAAACATAAATTACAACATATCTTGAAAGCATAATAATTGTATTATTATTATTATTATTATTAGTAGTAGTAGTAGTAGTAAAGACTTGAAGAGCAGTATATTTCAAGGTATTTTTGACTCGAGATACCTAATTCTGTTATATTTATAACTCAATGTGAGGTCGAAAATGTATTATTTGATACAATTAAATCGGGCACCTGTATATTATTATTCATTTTCAATAAGAACACCATACTTTTCTACAGACGAACTTAAAGATATAGTTAGTTAAAAATATAATAGTTAAAATATAGATATAGAAGTGATCATAATAGTTCCACGCTACGAGGGGTCCACGAAAGTTGTGATATAATAACATTTAAACCATTTTTATTATTTGGAATGTGCTTTGTAATTACATGCATATCGTTAAACATTGATAAATCTTCTTTATGGGGTACATACAATTACTTTATTACTTAATATGTTTTAAACTATGAATTATGTAATACTACGAGCTCTGACTTGGGTGAACTCTTGTTGCTCATGAGACTCCTTTTCGTGGGGTATATTTCTTAAAATTAGAACTTTTTATGTAGTCTTTGTTCTTTTGTATCACGTTTTATACAAGTTTAACAAAGAACTAGTAAGTCATTTCTGGACAAAAAAAAAAAAAAAAAAAAGAATCGTGTTATATAAGAAGTGTTTGAGTGGTTAATGTGTCTATTTTGTCAAGGCACAATACGGGTTCGACCCACTGATTTGAAATGTGTGGTTCCTATTCTACGTAAATTATCGGCCCAATTCTCAATTCTCAAATAGGCTCAGGTTTAATAAAAGGCTGTTAAATTCTAACCTAAGAAGTTTGCAGGAATTTTAGTATGTAGGGCGTGGGCGGATACTTGAGGTCTTTACAGACAGCATGGTTAGAATTTTATGTGTGTGCATTTGTGAATATTTTGACCGATTTTTCCACCTCTCTGTCGTTCTTCATTCGATTTTCCTTGTATAAAAAACATATATAACATACTAAATATCGTGTTTGATTTATGAAACTCATCATATATATATATATATATATATATATATATATATATATATATATATATATATATATATATATATATATATATTATCAAACCTGGTATGATGGTAGGCCTTGATAATCTTAGTACGGATATGAAAAATTAATATGGCGTACAGTCGTTTCGTCCCAAGTTATGAACCATCATTTGGACTTTGGACTTCAGTTAAATTTTCACAAAACATTTCTCTAATTCCTATTTAAAATACCAATACATGTAGAACAAACCTGTTAACGTTAACTTGACGCATAAGAAAATAAATGATGAAACGATTGGTTAGCTATGTTTGCAATGGTCACTCGTAATGAACATTTAATGTGAAATTCGAATCACCTCAGCCCTTGCCGAGAATAGAATCCACTCTTGGTTGGCTTGCATTTTAGCTTCCTGCTCAGCATCGAGGCTATATGAAATATGGACCTACAATTTAACGTGTGATCTAAGCCACAGGGAATCGAACATGAGTCCCCTACGCCAAACCCACATACACTTATCAAACAATATAGCAATGAGTCAGTTTTGAACCGAGGCATCTGGCACTAAAGACAGGAATGGAAACCATGAAGCACGAGAAGCCCAGTTCGTTTTCTCTCTCTCTCAGAACAGTATTTTTCATATTCAAACATTCACTGTAAGTAATAAAGTTAATTCTACAATATATTTTGTCACTTAAAAATAAACATTTTAACATAAAGAACAATATACAAATATCCTGCTAAATTTCCCTATTGAGAAACTTCTACACGTTTATTTATCCAAAATAATTGCGTTTTAAAATGGAGGTAAAATACGCCTGTTTACGGTGGAGAAAGTGTGCGTTTTTGTTTTTTTAATTTTTTTTAAGCGAAGAGATTTCATTTTCTTTCCTATAAGTTCTTGCAACGCATGCCAAGTGGATATTACACACACTTCCTTTAACGGAGTAGTGAGTACGCGGTGTTTCACTATAATGTTGTTGGTTTTCTTGAGTAACTATACGTTTTATAGCGCATAAATATATATATTTTCCTGGAAATGCTGCTCCACATTTACTGATAGCGTTTTTCCGTTCGTATTTAAAAGTGTATGCATGCCGTTTTTTAAAAAATAATAAAACATAAGACCTTTAAAAGACTTCGTTTAGAGAGAGTCAAAATTTGGTGAACAATAGGTGAATTTTTGCTTTTATGCTGTTATGCAATAGTAAAATCATTAAGGATTCATAGGTGGGCACGATGACTCAGCGGTAGAACGTTCACTTCTGGTACTAGGGACCCTGGTTCGATCCCAACTATGTGAAATTGTGGTGGGTGACAAGGTATCAATGGGGGTTTCTTCTGGATTTTCACGTTTCCTTTGATTTTGTTATTCCTAGAATGCTTTCATGATCACGATATCTTCGAATCTCTGAAGGATTGAGACATGATACTTCGTATAGGGACTTGTCATTTAAAATAATTAGACACATGTTTTACCGTTTTTTGATATATTCCTTGAAAGAGAAGAAAAAGGATAAGATTACAGTTGTTATATCAAGATGACCGTATCTCGAAATCCCTTAGGGTTGGAGGCATTAAATTTGGAATTTAGATGTTACATGTAAAATAATTAACGCCGTGTTTCAGTGTTTCTTGATAGTTTTCCTACAAGGCAAGTAAAAAGGTGGGAAGCCGTAACTTGTGAGGGCCAGGGAGGGCAACTACTCCCAGGGAAGCTCCCCGCAGTTCGAGGGTGCCCACTTTGAGAAAATTTTCTTCCTCTATATACGATACGAACATAAAATTATAAATGAAGCAGCAAACAGGTTCACTACATTACATAAACAAAACAACACACAAAAGATAAATAAAACAAAATGAGTTGTGGCCCATTTCATTAAAAAAAGTCTACTATTAGAGGTCCTAGAAATAATATTTATTCGTATGGCTTTGAGATTTGTCCAGATTGTCTCCTTAATTATTTTGTCGCGTATGGAACGGGTCCAAGAGCGCGCGGGAGGGCCCACAAAGAGTAAGAGAAAGATGGAAAGAAAGGGCCTATTTTCGAATTTTGAGGGGGGGCCAAAACAACTTTTTCTAGGGGTCCCAAATATTAATGCTTGTATTCCCAGAAAAAAAGTTACGGCGCTGGGTAGCTTTTGTTAAAATACGATGGCCATACCTCTAAACCCCTCACAGCTAGAAACATGAAATTTGAAATATTTAGACTTTTCATTTACAATATTTAAAAATGTGTTTATGTCTTTTTTGTCATTTCCACCAGAAAGGACGAAAAAAGGTGGGAAGAAAAAAGGATGAGTTACAGTTGTAATAAGATGATCATATCTCGAAATCAATTAAGATAAAAGAGATATTAGGGAGATGAGACTTTGAATATAAAATTCATATTCAAAACATGCCACAGTATTTCCGGAAATTCCGCTTTTAGCGAGAGAAGGGGGGCAATTTCTATTTCTTTTTAATGTATAAAAATGATTTCAGTCTCATCAGGAGTTGTCAGTCTCATCAGCGGAAAACGAAAGAACCATTTGAAGTGAATTTTTGATTCCAATTAGCACTAGAGCCGATTTCCGAACTGTGCAATGCGTAAGTGTTGGAAGTCTTACAGAACGGCTTTGTTCGTCAGTCCATCTCGTGACAAGTATTAGAGCAAAAATGGTAAGAGATATCGGGATATTGCGGTTTTTGGCAATCGATTCACCGATCCAACGATAGGTTCCATCTCCTTCGTCAACTTCGTCAATTGTATTCAAGCCGGAAGTGATTCAAATTACTCATTTCCGGTTTGAACGTTTATCGCCATAAACGAAAACGGTAATAGATAGCGAGAAGCGATTTTCTTGCAAACAATTCAGCATTCTCAGGCAATGTATCATGAGTATATCGAACATTCTACCCAAACCGGAAGTGGTTCTAATTTGGTACTATTTCTGGTTTCAATACTGATTTTCATAGTGCGAAAATAGTAAAAGATATTGAGATACGGTTTTGTGGAATTCATTCACCGTTTCAACAATAGGTTCTATCTCCCCTGTTAACTCTCTATTCAAAACTGAAGTGATTGAAATAGACTATTTCTGGTTTCAACATTTATCTCCATAGAACAAAAATAGTAATAGATAGCGACAAACTGTTTTCTGCAATCTATTCAGGGTGTTAATAGAACATACCATCACTACCCGTAACACTGTATCGAAACCCGAAGTGGTTGAAATTTATTATTATTTTCAGTTTCAATACTAATTTTCGTATAGCAAAAACGGTAAAAAATATCGAGATACAGCTTATTACAATGAATTTAACTTCCAAAAGTATGTTACATGACCTTCCTTAACCATCAATTCAAATTGAAGTGGTTCAAGTTAACGATTTCAGGTTTCAATCTTTATCACAAATAGATCAAAAACAGTAAGAGATACAGAGTAATGACTTCCTGATATGGATTCAGCATTCGAGGAACATATTCTATATTTGATCTTATTTCTCTATTGTAACCAGTAATTTTACTATTTCTAGTTCTAGTATTGAATTTGTGTAGTTTAGAAGTCTATCGTAGTTTGGTTTCACACAGTGAAACATAACTCAGTTGGTTGCATTTCACTTTGATTGAAATACGTGTTCTAAGTGGGAAAGGAGTTTACATTATTTGTAAAGAATAATACCAGAAATGTATTCTTGCCGTACGAGAAACATATGAGATATAAAATGGAGGTCGTAGACCGAGCAAGTCCCCAGCTAGCCAGAGAATAGTACCCATATAAATGCAGTCCATCAAATGGACTTTCATAGATAGTTTTTGTTTCCTTTTAAGTAGGTTATTCGTACATTTCCTAAACCTGTAATTCTAACTTCACGCAGACCAATGTTTCAAAAACATAACATGCTCGATATTTATTATTATTATTATTATTATTATTATTATTATTATTATTATTATTATTATTATTATTATTATTATTAATAATAATAATAATAATAATAATAATAATAATAATATTTATGGATATTAATGCTTTCATATTCTGAAAGAAGGCGTTCGATTTGCTTCTAGTATGTAGAAAGCCCTTGCCCCCTTTAAAAAGTCATCGTTCCCATCGAACCAGAGGCAAAAGTAAGGGAGAAGGGGAGGACGCCGTTACCCCACTTCCAAAAACAATATCTATGGCATCCCTCCACTTCCTAAAAAAATTATAATGGGCAAAGATAGTCACGCAGAAAGATATGACATCATGTGTCCCCCTACCTTTTCAGATCTATTTTTATCCCTCTCTAGAACTACTTGCTGACCAATTCAAGATTATTTGTTTTTTAAAATATTAAGAATAAAATATTAGCTGCTTTTCCCTTCTTTTTCTCTACAAGGCCTTATCTTCTGCTTCAGCTGCTTCTCTTTGGTGAGAATTACCCATCCACCAAAGTAATTTTTAAGAAATTGGAACATACAAGGTCTTTGCCACTGAACCGGATCCTAATTGGGTGATACTTTTTTTCTTTACGTATATAAAAAGGAAAAGTGTTACTGTCAGATTGAGGTTTACTGTCAAACACATTCATTTTATACGTGCCTATGTGGGTATGTGAGGGAGAATGAATATATATATTGTTTATGTGTATATATATATATATATGTATGTATGTGTCTGTGTGTGTGTGTGTGCGCGCGGAAAACCTGTTTTGTATTATAACCTCTATTTATGTGTGAATATTTTTGTGTTTTGTGTGTGTGTGTGAATATATGTTGGAGAAAGAGACAAGAAGGTGGGGATGAGGGGGGAGAATGTTGTCTTGTTATGTATACGCTTCCTTAAATAACCGTGTCTTTTGCCCAAGTATGTCACCGTCACCGCCACTTTCATTGCAATCTAATCCTTTTGAACATTCACTTTCGATTCCAGGGACTGGCAATTCTGCTTTATTATTTCCAAAGCGGAGTTACGCAGAAATGATAATTACAATAGTTGCAAAACCAAACTGTGTTGTGGTGTCAGAACAAGCGACAGAAAGGTTGATGGGAGGAAGAGAATCTTTCCTTGCACGGTTATCCTCCTAGTACAGTCCTAGGCAAAAGAGATTACTTCTAAGCTACAAAGAAAACATAAGTCAAGGGAACACCATTCAAGCACACAACCATAGTATTTTATTTGTATACACAGTCTGTTCAATAAGTTCCAGAACTACCTCGAATTCAATACATTTAATGATACCAGAAAAATATTACCATGTTAATTTTGTACATACATCCCTTCCCGCTCCACACACACACACACACACACACGGGGATGGTTGTAGAGCCTGACGAACGTTCCAGGAATGGTATTCAGCATCGCCTTCACATTTGCTTGAATTGATGCAACTTCCACAAAACACCCCAATTTTCAGGCAAATTTAAGCTTTGGGAAGTGCGTCAAGTCCACTGGGATCAAATCAGGTGAGTACTGGACATGTTCAAAGATGGTTACTCTTCTTTTGGCCAAAAGTTGATGGAAAAAAATGAACATTTGCTAACACCAATCAAATATTCATATGTTTTGACCCTATTGGACTTCATGCTCTTTCCTAAGCTCAAATCATCCCTCAAGGGAAAGCGTTTTTGAAGATGTTGCATCGATTCAAACAAATGTAATGGCGGTGTTAAACAATATTCCATTAGACAAGTTTCCTACAGCGTTCCGAACCTCTATGGCAAGTCTCACGCGTATATGACGCGGGAAGAGATATATGTAAGAAAATAACTTGGCAATGATTTTTCTGTCATCGTTCTTTATAGGCAGTCCTGAAACTCATTAAACAGATTGTGTACGTCAAGTGCTAAGCACTGTAAATCACTAAGACACGCATATCGTTTTTGTTGGATTCGATCCCTGGTAAATACAGATTTTTGCCTCGGAAGGATACCACATTCGTAATTAATGGATTTTTGTTCTTCATTTCATTTGAACAAGGGCAGTACAGATCATAAGCAGTCTAGGGAACTTTACCGAGCTTATCTAAACTTGACATGGAGGTAGACCTTCATTAGTTTAATGTGCATATGAAATATTTGCCTATGCAAATGTAATAGCGGTACTAACCTATGCAGACATTTGGTTTCTAAATTATAGGCCATCCTCTATTTCAAAGAAGATAGAGGACGATTTTTCCTCATAACTGGGGAAACTCGTTAGTTTTATTTCAAATGACGTGCAACATGGACATCATTGGACCCCTACTTTCAAAATCAAATGAGTTGGGACAACACAGGAATATTGAGACACATTGCATGCAATGATTTCATACAATATGAAGGACTTTTTTCCAATCTTATTCTGATTCGGGGCTGAAATAGGATATTAATTAAACTCCCATCAATCAAAAAATCAATTGGTAGAATCTCGCTTCTCTCGTTTCAATTACATATTACTGAAAATGAATCTTTTTAAAAATATTTTTAAATAAAAATTACAAGTATAATACTCAGTACTTTTAGTTGTTTTGTATTCATATATAAGGGAAAAAGATTAGAAAAATACAAAAATCGGTCAAAAAAGTATCACCAATCCATTGTAGTTTAGTAGTGGTAAGCACTAAGGAAATCAAATTTTGTAGATAGAAGCATTGGTCCTTTGAAAGTATCACTCAATATATAGTCCATTTGTTTCACTATACTATAGCCATCTTTGTTTCCATGACATGAATGCATGCTCATAAACTCTCGAAGTTTGTCATTACCACTCACACAATGAGCTTGTGTCATCCATCTACTATTTCCTATGCAGATAAGCCTTCAGTCCAAACAGATAGAAGAAATCTGATGTCGAGGTAGATTGGAACTATTCTGGATAATTCCCAGAAAAACTTTGCAGAAGATCTTTCGTTCTTCCTGATTTGCATCAGAAGCCATTTTCAAGAAGCGTGGGACTCAGGGAGCACATGGCTAGATTAGTGTTAACACATATCTTCGTGTAAGATGTGATACGTCGTATGTCCAATTTTTCCGATTTTTGAGTTTTTGGCATAAACCTGATGAGAAAACAGTAACCCACGTTTTAGCAAACGCTCGTACTTCACAAGAAATCGATTGCTGAGAAACAATCGATTATAGTTGTTGCTTGCATGTCAATTGTTGTCAACTTCAGATGATACCTCGAATAACAATGAGTTCAATGTATTACAGCTATTTGTGTTGTTATGAGACCAGCTGTGTCAGCGTTTTTTTTTAAAAATGATAACTTAGTTCTTAGAAGGTCTGAAATATTAACATGGTGAATAGAAATAGTGAGTTTTTTCGTCTCCTGAAAAATTAACTAATTAGACATACTAGGTTGCACATCTTAAATGACGACATCGTTTTGTCATAGCTGTGTCCTTCATGATCTGTTATGTTGTGATGTATCTGTCATTTAGGATTAGTTCCTCAATAGCTGACGTGTTTTCGTTGGTTGTGATGGTTGATAGTCTACCTAACCGTAAATGGTCTCAAATGCAGCAATAACAACACCAGAAACTGAAATCAGCGACACACATTACTTCAATTCGTTGTGTTGTTCCCATAGACTGTCAACAGCTTAGTATGAATCGATGTTGCTGAGTTATAGCCGATTTATAGTTAACTGTACGATCACTGTACGTTGGTGTAGTAGGACATCACGATTATCATCCATTGTTGCTTACCTGCAATAACAGGAAATAAAAATTAGGTGTAGGTTACGAATTAAAGACCAATGCTTCTACCTACAAAATTTCATTTCTCGATTGATTATCATTCCCAGTTACAGAGGACTGTGCGTTACTTTCTGAGTAACCTTGTATTTTATTGTGTTAGTTTACTTTGCTATCCATTTACCTAAAATATTTGTAAGGGTAATCATAATTATGTCTTTTTGTTGAAAATAAAATATTTTCTAAAATCACAAGAAAGATAAAACTTGTTCTGTGACATTAAAAATGCATATGACTGTGTAGCAGCAGAAGAGAGTGTCATAATTACGAACTTCATGAACGTAAGAATTATTTTTAAAATTTCAGATTTAGCATTCTCCCGCCCAACGTTACCTCTCACCTGGTGCCCTTGACCTTGACACTCCCGCTTACTCAGGAAGGTGTACTTTTTTCTTCCTTGGGTGGGTCATGAAACATTGAATAAAAATTCATTGATAAAACAATATAAGAGAATTGTCATGTACGACAAGCATAACTTTCAGGTAAACCATTTCCACCAGGCGCATCTTTTAGGAGACAGTGAAGGCCAATTGCTCCCCTGAGTTTGATAGTATAGTAATATATTATTTAATAACGTGCAGTTTTACTTACATCAGTAGAGAATCTTATTCCCCCCTTCCCCACAAAATGACACTCCTGATTTCGAGATCTGAAAATTCAACATACGATTGTGAATTAGCTTTACGGGAAATATTGGCTCAAAATTTTGGCAGTACATTCTAATGTAATTTATTGGACGGATAAAAAAATGCAAAATTTTGCTTAATGGAAACGGTTGTGAAGGGGATTTCACAGGAAAAGCGTTATGATAATCTCAGCTTCGTCTTGAATTGATACCAAAAATACAACTTGCCGTTACTTTTGACCAGATACTTGAGGTCCAATAAACAGAAATTTTACTTTAGAGGAATTAGGATCAGTCATTCTTTCAGAAAAAAAAAAAATGTTCCGGGGGACACATTTAGCATTCCGGGGGGCACTGCTGGTACTATTCTATTTATTATTATATTATAGACGTATTATTTTGGTTTCCTCTGGTGGAGGCACTCTCACAGCTCCGGGGGGCACTTCCTCCCAAAAACATGTCTGGAAGAAACATTGATTAGGATGAAGGAGTTTCATAGCGAGAATGCAATGTGAAAGAATGGCTTGTATTGCTTCTCTTTATGATGGAATCTACATTAGATTTGCCTTCCTTTCTCAAGCAATGGCTTCTTGCGTTAGTTAGTTTTACTGTACATGAGAAATTTATTCACGAAATCAACTTAATGAGTCAAATTTTATATTCTTTCTTCTTTCTGAGGGAAAAAACAACGATACATCCATTGTATTCACAAAAAGAATAGGATCCCATACATACTGTATGTATTTTCACGAAAATGATATTGATTAAAATGTAAGTAATTCATTATGATTAAACGAGTTTTAATTTTAGTCACAATTCAGTTGAATACTTTTTAAATTGTACCATCATAATTTACCTTTGTCAGGGGAGGACAACCTAATTTTGGTGAGGCACGGTCCACCAAGGCCGCCTTTGGGTCAGCCCCTCATCTCACCAGCCATATCTTCCCATAAATTGTGAAGGTTATGCAGTTCTTTGATCCACATGTTGGTACCTATTCTTTAACATTGACTTGATATAGGAAAAATATGATAGAAAAATAGAGTTAACATAATTTTGGTCTACACAAAATGATGGAAGAGGACGAGTATAAGGAGGAAGGATTACTTTAAAAAGTACAAACAAAATAGCAACGATTCATTATCTTCGACAAAGAAACTGGAGTTACACAAGAAATTAGCAACCATTAATATATCTTATTTGGAATAGAAGTCCAAAATCGTACTACACTTATTTCAGTCAGTTCCAGGCTTAGTTCTCAACAGAAAGTCATCTGAGAGAAAAAAATAAACGTTTAGAACCAGAGGATCAAACTTCGAAAATCAACGAATTTAACTTGTGATAAATTGATTATAAACAGTTTTCATTTTACAAAAATGAATTATTTTCTTTCTTGTTTTCCTTTACAGTTTAAAGATAATCCACCTCAGGATGGGAAATTCTGGATAGGCGTTATAGAAGAAAATTCTATTTCACCTAATATTTTTTTGAATCTCCAACTTGCTACTGTGAAATCTTAGACCGATTGCCTTATCAGTGTTTTCTTCGACCGAATTCTTTTGCATTGAGAGGTCACATCAAAATAATTTCAATATTCGATGACTCAGTGGTAGAGCGCTTACCTCTGATGTGCGGGGTACCTGGTTCGACCTCCGGCCAAGTAATTTTGTGGTGAACAACATTGTGTCCGTGGATTTTCTCGAGGTACTCAAGTTTCCTTCCGCATTCTCATTCCTCCGATTGTTCTATCATCGTTTACTTCCCTTGATCATCAACCTTCCTTAGCCAGAAGGGGCATAATCATGGGACGTTACACTGAAAGATTTCATTTCCTTTCATTATTCAATCAGTTTTCTTCAAACCTGTTGTACTTTCGTGTGAAACGTAATTTCACAAAGATCTCTTGAATGTTATACTCCAGTACATCTTGGTTGCATAACGGAATAGGATATATAGTTAGTAGAGACCAATATTACGAACATGATAAAAATATATAAATACGAAATATGTAAAAAATATGTAGAAATATATATACATTTATATGTATATAAAAGTATATAATATATATCAAAGTAACATTGGAGCATTTTATTTTCACGCGACTTACAGTACGTCAGTGTGCAAAACTACATCATTCCATGGCTTCGGAAAATAAGGTAAATTGAGGTTGCGAGATTTGAAGATGAAGTTGAACCAAGACACGTATGAAAGAAAAAAAAACTTGTAAACATTTACATACCACATTTAAAGTACTTCATCAACGACGAAATAAAAATACACAGATAGATAGAATGCCAACTTATACCAACTGCTATCCCATATACTACTATTTATATATTTTATTATGATGCCTTTGTAGCCGTCTTTTCTGGTTTAATGGCTAGTAAGCATATCTTTGGTTCACGAGGACCGGGTGCGATTCCTAGGAGAATGCATTGAATTGTAGATTTTACCCTATATATCCTTACTGCTGACAAAGGTCGTAAATACAAATCAACTGTCAATACAATGGCATCATTGTGATTTTAGTTTAAGTACTGCATTTAGTACAAAAGATAAGAATTTCGTATTCTATTTGATTATACATTTTTAAAAGAAAATATTATTGGGAAAAAATCAAAATTTCAATGCCATTGTGGAACTAAATAACAAGAAACGGATTAGATAGATATGACTATATTCTATAAGAGAGAAATGAACTTTGCACCTCAAAATATTCCATTAATTAAAAAATACATACAGACGTTGAAAATTCACATGGCCTTGCAGCTACGTTGCCCTGGATTAAAATAAGACTCTCAAGTGTGTCGTGATGATGCATAACTTGGGATCTTCAGTTCTATGTTTTAAGGCTAGCAATTCGGTTGGTTGTAAATTCTATCTTGAAAACGGTTCTAATAATTTTCATGAAATACGGTGAAAATCGTTTTCTGGTGCAATGAAACAAAATAATAGATGGGTATTTACTTTTGAAAGAGATAATCCAGCAGTGTCAGAAGCCCATGAAGGAAAACATTAAGACAGTACAAAACATTTCATGAAGTTTGGTGAAAATTTATTTTTAGATGCGAGAAAACAATCTTAAGACTTTTGGGAAAAGTTCCTTAGTGACACCAGTCCAGAAAACGGCTTTCATAATAATTTTCATAAAATTTGGTTTCATAATTTTCGTAAGATTTAACTAATAAGTATCAACGTTGGTAAAATTAATTTGTACAGAAATTATTTTTTATACTTTTTTTTCCGTTACCCTTTTCATGAAATAGGATGAATCTACCGTTTTAGTAAGGAAGAGATTTAGCTAGGCCTCGACAGGCCCGTCGAGGGCCAGTTCGGGCCCCATGGTTGAGTTATCATCGGACCTGGTATAAAAACTGGCAAACTATATCTCATATATTTACTAGTTACATTATACTAATTACATCAAATACATATACTAACTACATTACTAGAGTTACACTTCGTAATTTACTCTCTGCGGGAGCTCGTGTGGTTCGTATTCCACTTTAATCAGTAGGAACGGTTTCATTACTCACTACTGAAAGGAACGTTAAACTCAAAACCACATCACATCCCTTCGTAATTTACTAAACAGCCTTTCTTGATTTCCTGCTAACAAATGTATCTATGATATCACCTGATACATCATCATCACTGTTTAGTTCTAACCACATTATTACTTTTCCCACAAACTCATCATTGCTCAACGTTGGATACTTCCATAAGAAATCGATTTTTTTTTTTTGTTAAATCATGTATTGCCTTACAACGGCATTTGAGGTTGACTTTAACACAATCCAGAATAACAAAAAAAGTTTACTGTTTGAAAATTTCTTCGGGGTTCTTTATTTCTTGTTCTTCAACAGTTCAGTCTGCTAAACGTTTCTTTATTATGCGCTTATCTGGAAAATCTGAAGTCGTTCCTAGATTTCTGCTCACAAGTATATATTGTTGTAAAATGTTTTCCCATTTACTGCGTAGTAGTATTAGATCTTCTATCAAACTTGAGATATTGTCAACTTCGACATCAAAGTAATTTCTCTTGCTTGGAGGACAACGTTTCTGTAGTTGATGGCTGTCAGTATTTTAAATCATATTGATAACGTAAGTATACTCTCAAACATGTTTTGGTAACTTTCAATCCCGTTTATGTCATACAGAGTTTCAGCACGCAGTTTGAGTTTTTTCAGATCCCTGATACATTCTTTCATCCCCGGAAGATTAGTCGCAAATGGCTTCACGCATGCCACGCTTGCAGACCAACGTGTATCTGACATGCTTTGAAGAGAACACCCAATAGCTTTCTTAGTTAAATCCCATCTCTGAGGACTAGAACTGAATATATTATACAACTTTTGAAGTACACCAAAAATTTAATAGCTTCAGGACAACTTTCAGCTGCCTCAACACCACAAAGATTTACAGTATGGCACGCAGAAGGAGAGAATAAGGCTAGAGGATTTTTCTTGAGTATCCGACTTTGCTCACCCTTGTACTGTTCACTTATATACTTCCGTTGTCTGACCTCTGCAATCACTAAGCGGAATGTTATTCTTTTCTAGGGTAACGCAAATGAGATCTTCTATTGCCCCTCCAGTTTTCTGGTGACAATTCACAAAGGCTAGAAAGCGTTCTTGGATTGTATATTTCTGTTTCTGTTGTTCATCAATCACCAAACTCAGAAACCGTAAGATGACAATTTGGGAAGCTAAAGTCTTTCCAGCCTTACAACAAAGTAGAGGTAAACAAAGCGAAATGTATTACTTCGCGGCTCACACGTGTTTCGGCAGCAAGAGACGATGAACAGTAAGATCGTCTGCTTACTGTCGTCGCATAATTTCCAAAGTGAAAGGCTACTGTTGGTTGGTGAATAATTAATGCATTAACACTGACTACTGCTATGTTGGAGATATGTATTTTCTTAAATCCTTATATAAACGAGAATGTTGTCTGTTCCTGTTGTCCTCTTTTGTGTTTTATAACACGAGACGAAAATGGATTATTACCACACATCGTCGACATGAAACTCTGCATTCTATAATAATTTTAAATGAGTGGGGCAGGCGCGCGAACGCATATGCATGCGCAATAAATACTATATGTCCAAATATGTGTGAGGTTGAAATGAAGCTACATGTGTTGTTAAATATTATATATATTGCGTTTATTATCACAAAATGTAGGATAAATTCAGATATCTTTATTTGAAATTATTATTTTAGTAGGGATTATATTGCAGTAGGATACTAGTGCAGTGAGACCAACAACCAATCACTGGTCATCGACCCACTGGTAGTCAGGTGGGTTTGTTTACATCTACTTTTTTCTAAGGCTGAAAAGAGAATAACTGTTTTCACTCCATGGGCACAGTGTTTTCGTTTTGTAAACGGCATTTCTGTTATACACTGTGCTACTGCTTCCCCTTTCTTCTCAGAAGGAAAATATTTTCTTTTGATAGAGGAAATGATTTAAAGTATATTTTTCTGTATTTTGTGCATACTTATAGCAGAAGAATTAAGTACTAAGAAAGAACCTAACAATCGAACATAATAAGTAAATAAACATTAAACGATATCGATGTAAACATGTTTCTAAA
Organism: Thermobia domestica; assembly: GCF_964235325.1. Lineage (NCBI taxonomy): Eukaryota > Metazoa > Arthropoda > Insecta > Zygentoma > Lepismatidae > Thermobia > Thermobia domestica. The sequence continues at coordinate 101,859,918 of NC_137455.1, forward strand.
AGTATGAAAAATATTTGTAGCAATTTTCTCACTAGCACAAAGGTAATAACATTTCCTGTGGGATCCTCAGCAGTCCGGGCTCCGGGAGAAAAGCCCCAGCTCCCACACCCTCTCGTCGGGCCTGGGCCTGAATCTCAGAAAAACTATTTAGGTGGTTTTGTTAAGCTCATTTTTAAGTTCGATTATGGAGATCATTTGGGAAGAAGTGCTGATAATTTCAACTAAATTAGAAATAATTAAAAATAATTAACGTGTGTATATGTAAAGAAACGATTTACCTAAGTCTTGATTTTGGGAAATCTGGTTTAATGGCTAGTGGTTCAGAATTGAATGACATTGGAGGAAAACGCCAGGAAGATTGTAGCTAAACTCGTTGCAGTTAGGGTATTGACTAGCGATTTTCATTTAATTAGATAAATGAAATACCATTTTCGGTGCAAAACGGCGATTTAGCTATGTTTCGACTTTTGGAAATATCATTCTGGAGATTAAATATTTTCAGTAATAATATTAAATTGTGGTTTCTACCCTCAGCAAGTATAGTCTTTCAGGTATTTTATATTAAATTTAATACTGGCTATAAATTATTCTGAGTGAACTGCATGCAATGTAGTTAGAGGTATATACATGTATCATGATTAAAAAACTATATTTATTATTTTATTTTCAGTATGAAACAGTTATGGAAAATACCTGCACATCTTTGCCAGTATGTAAATAAATATCACATAAATTGTCATGTATATATGTAAATTTCCTCGTTAGCCTTTGAGACCCACAATTACATTTTTCAAAACTTTATTTAGCATAAGCATGCCTATTGTTGAGATAGTTAAAGTTTCAAGTTCTTTACAGTGTCTCTTATAGCTTCAGTTTAAAAAAAAAAAAAAAAAAACTACGAAATAAAGTTTTGAGGAAATAGTAACTTTAGAACTCTCACAGACATTAGGGGCCTATGTTATTGTAACATTAGCGCTACTTCTGAAACTGATTAAAGTGATAATGTATCTGACAATCTCTAGGTAATATTACTCTAAACTAGTACCGATACATCACTGTCATCAATAAATTTCCGATATTAACATTGTTAAGGGTGTGTCGTATGTCTTTATATATGTAGATCATATGTCCCATTTTTTGTGGCTTGAGCATTTTCCGATACTTAACTTATGAGTATATGCTTTGCTGTAAGTATATTCTCTGTACTTATCAATCCAGTCATTTTAGCTTGGTAATATATAACGTATAGCAGTAGATTTCACGATCTTTAAAAGAAAAGATAGCCTATAACAGTAAGAACAAAGAGGGGAAGGAACAACGTAGGCGAGTGGTTCGAAATAGTGTTGGCAGTGTAAGAATAATCATGCATCAACGTCACTATAGCGTAATCAGCAAAACCATCGACCACACCATCGATATTCTGGTAAACTCTGCTCACAGGTGTCGTCAATTAGCATCTAGTAACTTGAGAGCTGCCAACTATCTCATTCAGAGGCATCACACTAGGAGGGCAGAGGCGCAACTGACTCTCCCCCGCATGAGTGAAAAGTACGCATTTTTAAAAATATTCTGTATACTAATAAAAGAAAGTGAAACACTTATGTGGATGGGGAATCTTGCCTCTCTATCCCAAAAACAAAATCTGAAGCGACGCTACTGATCCTGTTATTGGCGAAATTGATAGAAGTAAGTTATTCCACAGAAAATACGATTGGACCTCGTTAACCCGAATATTTTTACATTCCCGTGACCTCTCTATAATACTCAATGTTAAAATAACTTCTGTAAGTCGAATGTTTCAAAATTACAACTCGATTAGTCGAATTTTAAGGGTTTCATTATCATATTTATAAATAAAAATCTCGGTAACTCGAACTTTCGTGTCTGCGAATCTCTACAAGTGGAAGTTTATCTCTATACGTCGGATTTCTCTTGATGTGACCTCGATAATTATAGTTCTATGCTTTTACGTATAGTCATTGTTGCTAATGTGTACTATAATGTGTTTTACACATTTCAAATATTTTGTTTTTATTAGTTATCTTTTTTAATTCAAGGAACTTTCACAACTTCGAGTTAAAGAGGTTATATAGTCACTTTTCATTAGGAATGCGGAAGCTCAGTATCTCGAATTTTTGTAGCAGTCACCTTGATAACTCTAATACTGATAACTGATAATAGTCACCTGTTTCGTTGTAATCACTTTGATAACTGATATAACCTTGATTACTCGCAAAACTCGAAAAAGCGAATTTTTATCTATTCCCGCATCAGCTTCGAGTTATCGGGGCCTCACTGTATTGTATGGTATGGCAAGAAAGGCCCTGGGTTTTTGAAAGAATTGAAAAAGAGAGAGAAACGTTTCCTTGACGAAGTCTCGGACAGCAGAAGAGAGAATTTGGAAGAAACTATTTTAGATCGTCTAGTTTCAGGAATGCATGCAATTTCTGATACATAATTGATTTACAATATTACGCAGATCCAAACTGGAATTTATCTTCATGATATTATTTTTCGTCATGAAAATTTTGATCATCCAAGTGGTGCATCTGTTCATACTGACAGCGTAAATTTATGGATGCACGCGAAAACAAACATTCGACGGTAATTTAGAACAAATAATCCTATCTTCATGAATTTGTATTCCGTAATCGATTTAAAGGACTTGACATGTTTGTCAACTTTGTGAGACATTATGACTGCATGAAACAAGTATGTTCTGGTTTTCATTTAAATTGATGTTTTTACAACTGGTAGTGTTACGAGTTTCACTATTAGTAGGTTATAATATTTGGATGCCCTGAAGTTATTAGGTTCTACTTGGCGACGCCTATTTGCAGAATTATATTGTTTTGCTGAGAATGGGAGCATCAAAGGATGACGTCAGATATCATCCAATTGGAAAAATTGCCCAATCATTCAACATTAAAATCTAGAACCATTATAATCGATTCATTCTATTGTGTCAAATGATGAAGTCAGATGTCAGTTTATCTATATATATAAAAGAGAACGTACAAATCCTTTGTGAACTCATCACGCTAATACGGCTGAACCGATTTCTTTCATTTTTGGGGGGTTGTTAGGATTTGGACCCTAGATGGTTTTTATCATATCACTTTAATTTTTAATTACCAGTGTCTTGAGATAATGGACCATTCAAGTCTCCATAGTTCATCATAGGTAAAAATAAACGTATGTATATGCAACCCGCATGAGCACGTGACTCGGCGGGTTAACATAAATGACAGGCGCTTGCAATTTGAAAGCGAAAAAGTAAAAATTATCTAAGTAACAAAGTTTATTGCGTTCCGGGGTGACCGCAGCGAAGCGGGGTGAACGCTGCTAGTTATCAATATTAGGAATCTCTACATGGGATATTGGAATCTATTTCTTGAATATTAAAGCATATAAAATTAAAAATAGAAAAAGATTTTGTCATACTAATTTGTTTAAAACGTCTTTGATTGTTGCATGAAAGCCTAAAAAAACAAGGGAATTAAGACATTCCCAATTCAAAAATGGTATTTTGTGAGTATTTATACAGCTTACTAAAGAAGAGTAACTTGGGTTTATATCTCTTGCGCTAACTCATTTCCCATAGACAGAAATTAAAATTAATTTTTTTATTGACTTGAGTGATTAGACAAAAGAACTATTTTAGAAAAGTCGTGGCCAAGCTGTTTTCGGTGACGTAATTTCAGTAGCTCCAAGTAATGTTGGAACTGCACCATTATGAAAGAATTCCCTACTACAGAACCTCATATTTCACATTTACCTGCACATCGTTAAAATTATTAGTACTTTGAAGTAACAAATAGTTAATATATACATAATCTATGCTCGCAAATACGCAATGATCTTAAGTTATACCTAGGTAGAAACGAACGCAGGACTGCAATATTTTCTGTAACAAGCAATGCGGTTTCTCGATGCGCGCTAACAAATAAGGCCACATTTTAAAGATTACCTTTATGTAGAATAAATTGTGCTGTTATGATTTAATAAAAGACCTACAATATATCTGTTAAGTACAATATGTTTTGTGAAGACAAATTATTTTAAACGTGTATTCATATTCACGACGTGCGATCCCTGTAAGAGTATGAGTGATATTGTTAATGGCAGGTGATTTTTTCGTTGAAAAATGAATTGTTGGAAGAAGAGAAAGTGTCAACACCCTCAAAAATGAGACACGGAGTGCAAAATAAAGATACAAGATTGGAAAAAAATGGACGATTTGACAAAACGTATCATCCGTCAAATATGCATAGCTTTTGGGACAATGGAAGCAACAACTCTCTCATGGTGAAAGAAGTTTCGGCTGAAATCAACAGTGATCCTGATTTACAAAAAATATTTTTAAGGTGAATCACTAGGTGTTCTCGGTGCTATGCTAAACGCTGCTTGAATAGTGTAGTGTTCACTGCTTATTGGTGCCAGATAACAAAGGAATTAATCATGGAATTCTGCTTGGATACTTACTGGAGAAATTAGTTTTCGACCCTTACCGCAATTCACAGCTAAGTTCCGCTTCTCGAACTGCAACGCTAGAATCCAGGAATTAAACGTACAAATTTGGCAACAACGCGTTATGGCGTTCTGCGCAAGTTTCTTCGCAAAATGTATTTCCTTAAAAGTAAATTAATATTTAAATAAAATGTGAAACATAACACGAAAAACGGTCAAACAATATATCTATTTCGTAATAAGATCGTTATTTTAAAATACTTTGCACATACAAATAAACATTTCATAAAATTGAGCAGTTCTAGTAAGATCTAACAGAAGTGCCATCTTGTGTGCTCATTGTAAAACGAATTAAATATTTTCTTTTATTTGTTACCTTTTTCCATATCAGAAGATACAACCAAATGAATCACTGTCTTGTGTTGTAGTTGAAATATAACTCTATCTTCTAGTACAATATTTATAATATATAACGTTTCATTGCGCAGTAGTTAAGGGAATGAACTAAAATAAGTATTGACTTCTGGGTGACGATCCACCTTAAGCTTTCGAATACAACTTGTTTCGATTCTTTACACGAACTTCAATGTGAACGACAGAAATAATATAAAACCTACGCAAGATCTTGAGCTTCCTTGGTTATGTGGTTAACGTACGCGCTTTCAGTGCGGGAGACCCAGCCTCAATTCCCTCTGGGAACCTATGTTAAGCTGTAGGTCCAAGCATTACTTACACTCAGTGTTGAAAGGAACTCCGATCCAACCTAACAACTACGCATTTTTAAATAAACACACAGCTGAAGCTCAAGGAATAGCACGATGTACTTTATTGAGATCCAATTTTCTATTATAATTCGCACCTTTAAAATTTCCCTATTTATCACGAAGTTTTCCATAATGTATTAAAGACAAATGCTTTCATCGTACAATTTGCTGATCGCCACGCAATGTAAAAAGCAATGAGCAATTATAACTGCTATGCTTATTATCGCAAATTAAGATATAATTGTTGCGTTGCGTTGACGAAAACTTTATTGAATAAGGCCCAGATAGATAACGAAGGATTTTTTCCCTATTTTTTAAGATCTGAGATTTGTAAGCACTTTCATTTCCTTCTATTCCATATGGGGGCTCAGTGGTGGACTGCTTATTTCTGATTGGGATCAGAAAGTATATAAATTTTGGTGCAATGGAAGGAACAAGGATCCCACGGATAAAGAAATTTCGGATGTTTCTTTTGCACTGTTTGTTAACTGATCCTCGAACGTGACTGCTATGTGATTATCAATCGGAAGCTCTGTCTCGATTCCTGCGTATTGTTTCACACACTGGCTGTCAGCTGTAGAAAACTCTCCTAAACACGCGCATGAATACAATACTTTCCTTTTGATTGTGAGTGGGTCAGTGCTTACGTCATTGCAAGCTTAGATTGGCCACGTCTAAATTTGCAGGTGTGCAAGGTATTGTCCTTGCGGAGCATGTAAGACAAAAACTTCTAGTACTCCTGCTAATAATAACAATAACATTAATAATAATAACCCTGAATGGACAACCCAACGGATGCGCAAAATTCTAATTATTATTAAGTAGAACCACTTAACATGAACTTACGAAATGGAATTAGGGGTGTTCGATAAGGCTGAGGACCTATCGAACTTCGGGAGTGAAAATTTATCTTGTTGTCATCGGTTACTCGAAACCGTTCGAGTATTTGAAATTATCGAAGTTTCGTGTATTATCGAAAGTTCGAGTATTATCAGTTTCAGGTATCGAAAGTTCGAGTATTATCGAAGTTTCGAGTATCGAAGACATAGGAAGAAACTTTTGAAGAGAGGCAACTTTTAAAATGAACATCCTGCAAATATGTAGTACATATTATGTACACATATGATAACCTCGATTGCATTGTTTCTTCTAAACACTCCGATAATCCCAAACTTTTCAAAATATTCAAACGACTCGATAAATTGCGATTATACTGAGATATTTCAGTATTTGCTGCTTTCAAACAATTCGATACTCACGAAAAGTTCGTTGTCTCAAACTCGTTGAATGTTTCTAACATTTAGAATGTCTCGAAGACATCAAATGCCTTGAAAACATCGAGTGTTTCGAACATTTCGAGAGTCTCGATCACTTCAAGCGTCTCGAAAATTTCGAAAGTCCCGAGAGTTCGATAATTCAATAAAATTAAAATTCTTTACCGACAAAATGGTTTTGAAATTTTATCGAATTGTTATCGATTACTCGATTATCCAATAGCCCTAAATGAAATTTCCTTATCTAAGAGAAAGAATAAACGTCTTTTTCTCTTTTTATCTTTCCGAACAAGAGGTCTTCTTTTCTTATTAGAAAGAAAGCGGGTGGAGGTAAATAACAAAAACCTAGGTAGAGAAAATTACAATTCAAACGCTTCTGTATGTATTGATGCATAAGTTCTTGCGGGTTTCTTTTGGGTTGGCAACAAAACTGCGTGAAATGATAGTTTATCGTTATTCCGTTGTTTTACAGTAGTTTGGAGTTTGTGTGTTGTGAAACACAGGTTTTCTTGATTGTGAACGCATTATTGTATATGTTTCAGTCAGACAAAACTAATATGGAACGCCAAGTTGAGAAAATTCATCGTGTCCGTCACATTTTACTCTTCGAGGTTAACCGAGGATCGAGTGCAGCAGAAGCTGCGATAAAAATTTGTACAGTGTATGGGAATGAAGCAATTGCTGAAAGAACAGCACAGAAAAGCTTCTCTTGACCAATGGCTAACAGATTTCTTCCAGTCAATACCAAAACAGTTCTACAGGCGAGGCATTGAACTGTTACCTGAATGTTGGCAGAAGGTCATAAATAGTGGAGATGAATACATTAGTGAGTGATTGTGAGTTAATGTGAGTGACAGTAAAATGTATGCAATGTATTTTACACTCGTAGGATATGTTAATGTTATGTCTATGTTGTATTTGTTTTTGAATTAACAGAACAGCAGAATAAAAATAAAATATAGAATATAAGAGCTGCACGAACTTACGCATCAACCCAATGGAAAATTACTTTGTAAAGATGGCTCAACTAGTAAAAGGTAAGATAGACCCTACCTCTCTGTTATCTAAGGAGTGGTTTGTTAGATGACATTTTTGAACCTCTGTAACAGATGAAGGGGTGTTTGTACAGAAATTATTGTACCGCCTGAAGATACATTAACTTGCCTTTTAACAGTGATCGTTGAAACAGGCAGATGTATCAAGGGTATCGTTTCAAGAACATTTCTTAAATCTCCAGCAGGAATAACGGATACATTTTTGCGAATCATTTTTTTCCACATCTAGTAGAAAATTATGAGCGTTTCTTCGGAGATTGTTCCTGCATCAGACGAACCGAGGCAGGGATGTATGCAGGAATTTGTTTTGGAGGGTACAAATTCAATATGAGGATAAATCATACTAATATATCTAAAATTATTCCTAAAATCAGACTGAATTTACAGAAAAGTCGGGATTTCGGGCGAGGGGAGGACTCCCAGGATCCATTTCCTGCTTACGTTCCTGGATTCAAGGACACCTTTTAAACTGTAGTTGTTCGAGCTTCTGCAGGTAAATCAGAGGTGTCTTTCCAGGAATTCTTTTAAATCTTCAGAAGAATCAGGGACGATTTTACAAGGATAGTTATTGAGTCTTAATCAGACGCTGTAGAAAAGGTGGAGTTCTCTATCTAATGATCAAATAATGGCGACTGACGAAAAGATGCTCAAGTTGGAGTAAGACATACAATATGGTATTTAACCATTCCTGACCAAAACTAAATGCCTTATGCTACGAAGGGCTACTGGCTATGGGCGGTAAGAAAATTTTTAGTAGTCGATGCAATATTCATATGTTTTTAATATCGACCTTTTAATGTGTATCCATTCTCAATCCCCTAAAATTTATTGACTAAATCTTTCGTACAAAGATTACGTACTAATTCGCACGTCTGCATCCGTAACCATGCAAAGCGAAAGCATGCGTTTTGTTGTTTATTAGTATAAGAGAAAGAAGGGGTAAGAGTGAAAAAGAGAAATTAAAACGAAGAAAGAAATGATTGTGTTTGCTTGAAGTAATCGAAGTTTTAGAAATTCATATGAAATATGTACACTCATGTCCAAAATGATTGTCGCATATCTATAACTGTCTTCTTGTAAGAATATAATTTGATAATGATTTTGCAGGGTTCTTTTAATACTGATAGACTACTATATGTATAATCGGGAAATGTATATTTGTGGTAAATTTCATAGGAAAATAGTTATAAATACGAAAATTGGAATGAGTTAAACAAAATGTTGCTAAATGGACAAGAAAGTTTTATTGTTCTTATTTACTGCTCCTTTGACATGAAGTTTCCCACATACATGTCTTTGCCAATTATACACATACTTATAAGAAATACCGGGCGAAATCGTTATCAAATCATATTCCTACAACAACATATTTAAAGACATGCTACAATAATTTTGGATATGAGTGTACATAAAATTATTTTCCTAAAGCAAGATGCTTTGTCAGGAGTTTTCTCGTCTTTTTTAAACAATATCTTATAAATCCCGTAAAATAGCGTTGCAATATTAAGAAACATACTCAATAAATATTATATAATTGACTGAGCCAATAATACTTTATTTATAAAGGTAACCAAGAAAGTTTTGTCGCTTTTTCACCGACCACATCGAACATCGATATGTCACCTAAAGACGTACCTGGAATATCAAAAATACTCCCCATCAGCATCGACGATCCTCTACCAACGTTCTGGAAGGCCATGGACTCCATCGCAGTAGAACTTGATGAGCCGTGAAGCGAAGAAAGTATCAAGTGCATTTTGCACCTCTATTAGCTAATTGAACTGGCGTTCTCTAAGGTGATTGTCCAAGGAATAGAACAGGTGATGGATTGTCCAAGGAATAGAAGAGGTGATAATCGGACGGTGCAATGTATGACGGATGCAATAGTGTGTGACAAAATGGGGATTAGTATATGTATATGTGACTTTTTAATAGGCAAAACTAGTAAAGTGGGTGTAAGCGCGTAACGAGAGCATTTAATTGATCTTTCGTGCTACTGTTGTGCTCCCTCTAATAGCTTTGTTCTGATTGGTTCCAGGTTTGCATACCAATGAGACACATTTTTGGTATCGAACCACTGTCATAAAAAATCTGAGAATTTACTTGAATTAAAATTAAAACGACTCAATTTACAATTGTCCTGCATGACACAGTCCTATTTGAAAGAAAGCTTACATTTTATCTTCATGGGGATGATTTTAAATTCACATACTTTTACTTCTGCGCTGTAACAAAGTATGACATACTATATCTAAAGGAGTTTGATATGCAAAAATATCCTTTAATATTTACTCTCTTTGTCCATGTGCTGCTGCTTGATGGATCACGATCAGTTTTAGCCACGATGTAGAGACTTCAGAACTTTTTGCAAACTTCAGAAAAAATAATATTTTTGAATTATCTTTCGTAAATAAATATAATCGATGTTCATATTATTATTATTATTATTATTATTATTATTATTATTATTATTATTATTATTATTATTATTATTGCATATTTTTGCATTTTGTTGAAAATGAAAGAAAAGAGAAATTATAATTTTTTGCAAAAAAGAAAAAAATAATTAAAATCTTTAGCAACATGTTTTTCTGTACATTTACCTGAAAGAATAGGACAACTTTTTTATTACCTGTTTTGAGATCTTACAAAACAGTAATGGATATACAGGTAGTACAGATCTGTACATTGAAACTAAAACACCTGCGCAAATAGCATAGGATGTTTCAGGGGTTCATCAGAGCTATTTGGCATTATATCGTACTTTTGGGCAATGAGTCACGTGAACGATAGAGTAGAAGAGGTTTTCCAGTGAATCTCAAATCGTTTGTGAAGAGCGGTATAATGAGACACATATCAGACTTCAAAAGAGGGCAGATCGTACGGGCGTGTGTAGTAGGTGCATCTGTATCCAAAACTGCAACACTTTGTGAGTCTCATGAGCTACAGTATCCAGAGTGATGTGTGCATATGAACAGGACCATATTAAGAAGGAGCAACTGCAGGGGGAATCGGAAGTTGTCTGAAAGGTACGTCAGGATATTGACTAGGATTGTTGCACGAAAACGGAAAACCACCGCATCGGCAATCACCGCAGAAGTGAATACATACCTCACATAACCTATGTGAAAGACAATAATCCGTCGGTACCTGCATAAGGCAAACATTCATGGCATGGTTACGATACCAAAAGCGCTCGTCAGTGGCACAAATGCCGCAAAACTGGTTCAGTGATGTTGGAAGCATAAAATCTGGACGTTGGATGACCAAAAACATGTCATATTCTCGGATGAGACTAGCCACACTGCTTTCCAAACAACAGGGAGAGTGTTCATCTGGAGAATCCCTCTGATGCACACAACTCAGACTGCTTGATACCCACAAAAGTGGAGGCGTATCCTTGATAGTTTTGGATGAAATGTCGTGGCAGACATTGGACCCCCTAACTGTTCTGAAGAATCGTGTAACTGCCAAGGACTAAGGGATCATTTTGGAGGGCCATTTACGCCCTATGGTTCGAACACCTTTCCTGGACGTGGAGAAACTTTCCAGGATGTTAAATGTTCCATTCACACTGCTAAACTTGTCACAGAGTGGCTCGATGAGCACGATAATAAGGTTAAATATCCACCATGGCCAGCTCAATCGCCAGATCTCAATATTATTGAACCTATATGGAGTTTGTTAGAGGATTCTCCCACACGTGCTGAAGTTGTTACTGGGTTTCAAGAAAAAAGGTTGGAAATCCGTCCGCAAACGGTTGAGAATCTCTGTCAATCCTTCCCAAGTCGTGTTGCTGTTGTACTGGCAGCCAAAGGCTACCGACACCTTATTAAATACAAATTACGGCTTTCTACCAGATGTTTCAGTTTCAATGTCCACTACCTATATATATATATATATATATATATATATATATATATATATATATATATATATATATATATATATATATATATATATATATATATTAAAATAAATATAAAGCACAACCAATAGTCATCTTTTTCCGGATTCAGTCTCCTTACAGAAATGAAAAAGATCAGGACGGTGTATTCATTGGATTGGAGGAGGAGTATCAACACTGTATCCAAAATAAAAATGGGGAGTAATTATATTTTAAAATCGGGAGTTCAGAGCCCTTATTTCTTCTTCGATATGGCTTTGAGTAACACTCTTCTGTGGGAAACGTCTGGTAGAATCACAGTACTGAGATTACATGAATATATATATAGGACTGCATTTAGAGGGGGTGCACGGGCTTCCCCTTCGTTGTAGGTATACACTAGCTAAAGTGAGAATCTAGGAGTGAAAATAGCAAAACTTTCCGAAAATTTTTGCTGCCATGTTTCCGTTTGGGGCTTAAAGGAAAGCGAAGTTTTGCAGAATCGGTAGTTTGAGTGAATTTCCTGAAGGCTGAAGGAAAAGGTTTCACCGAGAGCAGACACTTACCATTTTCAGGGCAAATCCTCATTCACACCACCGATGCGTAAAGGCATTTAAAAAATCAAATTATTTCAAATGCACTGGTAGTTTGGTGCACCCCAGTCAGAAAAGTCTGGATCCGGCCCTATATATATATAATTATGACTAGTTTAAGGTTTTTGAGAATTTATTTTCATAGCTATACTGTATTACTTCTAAAAACTGGAAGTAAATCAAATAAATTCCTTTTAAATTTTAATAAAAGTGAGTCATAAACGTATTTACATTACCTACATAAATAAGGTGCAATATTCGTGTGTATAAAAAAAAAACTATTCTGTTAATCCGTGTGGGAGAAAACATATTTGCCAGTAATTCACAACGTTTACGTATGAGCATTCAAGGAACACATAAATACAAATTGCCTTATAAGTGAGTTTAACTATGTCATCGTGTGTCACTAACAAATGTTCTTTTCCTTCCTGAAATGTCAATAAAGCTGTGAACGTAGTTTACACTAATATTTCCTTACCTTTACCGATATTATACTTACACAAACAAACACACACGCATGTCACTAAAAGTACTTGTATCGTATTTGTAGTTGTTCACCTCCTTTCTAATGCGATGAAAGGGTAGAAAGAATTATTCCCACTCTTTACGGTTTTTTGAATACAACATCGTAAAGTAAAAGTTAAATAAGAACAGTGTAACAATATTTTTCTTTCTATGTTAAGTGTAGTCGAGAGTAACATTTCGTTGTAAGAATTTTTTTTTAAAGTATGTGGTTGAACAAGACAACGTTTTTTTGTCTTTAATGTGCAATACGAAAGAAAAGTTTCCTGGACACGATATCAAATACTTGACCAAACTATATTTTTTCATTCGTTGTATTTTTCTGCGCGTGTGTGTGTGTGTGTGGAAGGGAGGGGGAGGGCTAGAGCATTCTAAATCTTAATTTCTCTCTTTCACTTCCTACAAGTACTTAAAAATAAGGTTCCTGCAGAGGAACTGAATAACTAGCACTTGTGCTTCTGGATTGGAATCTTACTCAGGCCATGGTTTGAGTTGAAGTTGGGCTTTTTTGAGTTTTAATTTCTTGCATCTTCACCACAATATCTCGCCTCCAAGAAAACTAAATTGAGTCCCTTACTATACTTATGGTCTAGATCAGGGTTTCTCAACCTGGGGTCGCGAAGATAAGCGGAAGAGATAAATATAATTAGAATCTAATACCGGAAAATATTTTTAAATATTAATTTGAATTTTGTTCTGATAGCCATATTTTTATTTTTATACATACTGTTAAGAACAACGAAAAATAGGTTTACTAAACATATAATCTACTAAAAATATTTTCAACAGGTGCAGAGTTGTTTAAAAATCAATTTAATGAGAGAGGTACAATATGAAACTAATGAGAACTGCATATTGAAATACCAGAAAAATGCGCAACGAAACCTGCACATTAAATACAATTAAAATTAAAAGCTAATGAGATACCTGAGCATAGTGTGATTTCACTAGTGCGGCAATGTCCTGTTCAATCTTCGTGACACACATTATCAAGATATTCAAAATAATCAATATAATCAAAGAAAATGAATTTGATGATTGAAAGTTTAGAAAACGTGATTAACTCTACGTGAACCCCTTAAATAGCTTATCTCCCAAAGATAACAAATGGTTAAATTGCTCTCTCATAATCGGAAAGAATAGCACAAAAAATTACTTATGTTAGTTCCAAGTTAAAATTTATACGTATTTCTGAAGACTGTTTTTTTTTTCTTTTTTTTTAAATTTAGCGTCCCGTTTAAAGCTTCGAGACTATATGAGACGTTGAGCCACAACTTAAGCCAAAATCTCAACCGTTGCGGTGCGTTTGATGCTCTCCCATCGGAAATCGAGTTCGGTAGGCCTAATAGGTGAACTTAAAACACATGCAAAACCCACTAGACCAGTACAAAGATCATTTCTGGAAACTCTCCTAATTTCTTTTTTTTTGAACGACTTGTCCGAAAATCGAGGTCTAACTAAATCGCTTTCTTGCAATTAAAAAATAAATTACATAATTTATTCCATTTTTAAGATTGACCACGTAACAAATAAAACAAAAAATCGTGATATTATACGGGGCAGAAAGAGAGACACTTTCCGAGTAGAGACATTACTTTTACGACACTTTCAAGACAACCTCCTCTTTTTTCATAGGTAGGGAGAGGGCAAGAGTGGTTCAGTAGTAGAGTGCTTGTTCCTAGTGTTTGCAGTTCCTGGTTCGACCCTCGTCCAAGTAAGTTTATCGTGGACAACATCGTGTCCATGGGTTTTCTTGGGGTACTCCGATTTTCTTCCACATTCTCATTTCACTAATTCTTCTATCATCATTCTTTTGCCTGAATCATCCGTCTCCCTTAGCCTAAAAGGGTACAATTGTTGCTCGTTCAACAAAGATTTCATTTACAACATTACAAAAAAGTATTTAATTTGCTTCATTGCTTAATTTGGGTATGTAGGCGAGGAATCGATTTGTTACCATTTTGTACGGCCGTTTCTTATAGATCTACAGATTGGTCATTTCCCATGTACATTCTGGTTGATCAACCTAATTAGCTGTCCTTCAACAGCGAAAGTGAGTAGTCACGGATATTATGTCTTTTTCTTTCTTTTTTTTTTTTCAATTTGGGGAATAAAATAATTCTTTGATTCGTATTAATGTGGCTGGTTGATTTGGATTGAAGTTTTGCTTTCCTTTTCAGGAGTGAGGCTATGTGAGACTTGGACCTACAGTTTTAAGAAAGAATCATCGTAATGTGTTCAAAATTACAAGGTTCTCTCATCGAAAATTGGACTCAGGACCCTGTGCACCAAAGGCGCGCGCGCTAACCGCTATATTAGCGAGAAGGTCTCCGTATTATTGTAATTTAAAGAGGAAAGTAATTTCTGTAATTATATTCCAATCAGCTCGCATACTAGAAAGTTCCTGAAAGATATAACTCAGTTTTTAGATAAGAATAGATTTAGCGTCCCTTTCAGCAGCAAGGAGGCTATATGAGACGTCGATTTACAGCTTAACGTGGAGTCCTCTCTACGTGGGCTTCCAGCGGGAATCACACTCGTGTCTCCACGTACGCTGACCATATATCTACGAGGGAGTTCTAATATCCAGTTTCGTTGATAAATATATACAATCAGGCACGTATGCACTAATTTATTTCGGGGGTGAGTCCAAAGTTTTTGGGGGGATCCAATTTCAACATGAGGATAAATTATATTAAAATTTGTAAAACCACACCTAAAATTAGGCCAAATTTACAGAAAAGTTGCGATTTCGGAGAGGGGGGGACTCCGACCCCCAGTACTCACTCTGCGTACGTCTCTGTGTACAATTATTGCTGTATTTTAATAGTATGGTTAATAATAATTTGGTCGTTCTTGAAAAGGACATGTGCTTTAATGTCACTTTTAATAATTACCGATTCAATTGTAAAAATTAAAGAGTTGTATTTGCTACTATCTTTGCTTTAGCAATTAGTTGCATTCATGTTACTACATACGTCAACATTTGAATACTAGAACAGATGCATATATATATATATATATATATATATATATATATATATATATATATATATATATATATATATATATATATATATATATATATAGATAGATAGATAGATAGATAGATAGATAGATAGATAGATAGATAGAGAGAGAGAGAGAGAGAGAGAGAGAGAGCAACATATATAATATATATGTTCTTTTATATACAGTACATTACAATAGGCCATATGTGATCGTCTGAACTAAAGATATTCTATCATAATTGGCTGGCAAACATAATTACTATATTATGTATCTAATTGAGACATGGTATGGTAACATGTATTTTTCTTTGTTGCAATTGTTCGAACCACCTTGTGTCATTAGATACAATCTTAGTCGGAGAGTAAGTTATTAGATAATAGATTATAGTCTCGGTAGCAGACAGTTGCGAATCTGCAAGAAAGCGTTGGAATGGTCATTACATAAGCTAATGGCTATACATTCAAGAATATATAATAATGTTTTGCTTAATCAGACCGGTCTGGAACAGAAGAAACTTTATATGCGTATATAAAAAGTAACGAACAGCATATGATCGGAATAGGTCTTCCGGTCCAATAATTAACAACACCCTTGCCTCAAGGTTCGTTACTCTTGACAACCAGGTTGATCAAATTGGAACACTTTCTCCTACAACTGAACTAGTTTCCAAACGCGGTATACTACAAGAAATAAATCAGTTTACTACTAGAAAAAGCTATGCTTAGTTGTTTTTGCGTACATTTTTCCTTAATAACATTACAGGTATGCAGAGAAGAATGTACTCCGTTAAATACTCTTTTCACGGGGATTGTTCAATTAGTCCATAGATATTCTGTTATGCTTGTCCTTATTAGCAAACCAGAGATTTATAAATAGAAGACAAGCTTCTTCATGTAGGTGTAGCAGTCTGTTTCTGTGTTGTCAGCAAATGTCCTTTTGTCTGTTTCGTTTGCGAAATTGTTTTCTTATTCACCTCAACCATAGGTTGGTGGGTAACATGGAAAGTTTAGAACTTTTCTCTCCCTTGGAAGAGCTGTTTTATACTTCGATAAGGTCTCTTCTTTGTAATTGCATCTAGATATTGTATCCTTGGTCTTCCTCTTCCTAGTTTTCCTTCTGCATTTCCCTCTATCAATACGGTGGTCCAATCGGAGTATCGAATAAGATGGCCAAACATGCTGTTTCTTCTTTTTCTTATTGTCTTCATGATCTATCATCCTTCATTAGCTTGCTTTAGTACGTCTTCATTTCTTTTCCTTTCGGTCCATGATATGCGCAGTATTCTGCGCCAACACTACATTTTATATGCTTCTAGCTTTTCTCAATGTCCACGTCTCTGATCCGTAAAGAGCCACGCTCCATGTTGCGAAGTTGTAGTTACATTTATTAAACATAAAAAAATGTTTTTTTTTTAAATTTAAAAAAGTAATTTCAATTGCTTATCATCACAAAATCATCATAATTATCATCAACAACAATATTCCCCCATAAATGACATATTTTGGCATATTTCTGTAATATCGCCCATCATTCTAGTCGTTCATTAACTTCTGCCATACCTTCTATCACGGTCCTAGTAAGACAATTTCTTTTCAAACTATTGTTGTTACTAATTTCTTTTTCGTGGTCCACTAGTCCACTTCATGCACCACTCTTCGCACGTGGTCTAATTAACGTGGATTTTGGCATTCCCATTTCCACCGTCAACAAGTCGTATGCGAAGGTATTTAATGCAGGTAAAATACATCTAAAGTATTAATTATAACTGTCATAATAGCTCTACACAATTTTAAACATTTTCTTACGTTTATCTGTGTTAGTGGGATAAATAACACATCTTTTAGTACAATAGTAAATTTAAATGAAAAGTTTGTCGTTTTCTTGGCAGTCGGGCTCGTGAAATGATGTTAGAATTGCAAGCAAAGACAGGGTTGGTAATTGACAGGACAGGGTTCATGTAATTATATTAATATGCAATCCAAGAACAAATAGAGTATTATGAAAGACATCACAGGGTAACCGCGGTACTTGAAATGTACCTTCTTATGAACAGAAAAGAAAAAAAGAAAAGTAGAGAGATTAGAGTGGAGAAGGAACATATTCTTGGGACGCTTAATTGATTACCCTTCTCGCTATCTGTTACCATTTTCAATCTATAACAATCAACGTTAAAAGCGAAAGAGATTGATTACTACTACTTCAGGTATGAATAGGGAGTGAAGATAGAAGAGCACCTATTCTTAGAATGTTAAATCGATTCGAAACAACTGCTTCTTGCTATCTGTTATCGTTCTCGCTCTATGCAAATCAATATTGAAACCATAAGTTGTAGTGGATTTGAGCCACTTCCGGTTTTGGTAGGGGGTTAATGATATAGATGTAGGGTCTAATGTATTATTGGAACGCTTAACCAATTGCAAGAGACCGCACTTCTCTATTACCGATTTTGCTCTATAGGGATCAATGTTAAAAACCGGAAACTTCTATCACTTTCGGTTTGAGTATCCAAAAACGGAAATCTTTTCTTAACTTTTGACCCTTTACGTCTTCACTAAATTTGGTGATGATTGGTTACGTAATTCTTGAAACTTTTTGTCTCCCGAATAAACAGACAGACAGGATAAATATATGAAGGGATTTTTGATAAACCAAACTTCTTTAAAAATTAATAAATCGATATCCACAATTATTCTTAGTAACGCAATCGATGCACTCTATTGACGCCATAGTGACAATATGAAATAGTTGCATTCAACCAGAATTCTAGTTGCATATAACTATACCACGTTTTAGCGAGGGAAATCAAAGAGTTGAAGCTGAGAGAATAAATTAGTATTAAGAATATGGGCATCAGACACTCTGGTTCATAACTGAGTAACATTAAGAAGTAGTACGTGTGAGGTTAAGCAGTGGGTTAATGCCAAAGATTAGAGAATGAAAAAGATTGCTGAAAAATGTTAGTTTATGCTGATTTTTGAGAGTAGATGTTTACGTACAAATTTGACCGTGTGTAAAAGCGCTGAAAGATAATTGTCGGTAGATGCTTGTAAACTTTGGGATCCAAGTGTTCTGTGAAGATAGTGATATGAAAAAGTGGAATCGGACAAAATCTCGCGGCCGAAATCTCGCCTCCCAAAATCTCGCAGGCCAAAACTTCGCCGCCCAAAATCTCGCTTGGCCAAAACATTGCGGAATGAAACCTTTTCTTAAAATTTACCCGGAGTTTCTTAATATGCAATTCCATATTACAAATAATAATAATAATAATAATAATAATAATAATAATAATAATAATAATAATAATAATAATAATAATAATAATAATAATAATAATAATAATAATAATAATAGAAGAAGAAGAAGAAGAAGAAGAAGAAGAATATACAAAATATCGTGAGCGTGGGCTTTCTCGTGGTATTCCCGTTTCCTCCCACTTTCTTCATTCCATCACTTCCTTCATCCTGATCATCTACGTCTCCTTTAACCTACAAGACATAATCGAGGGACGTAAAAACTCAGATATTATTTCATACTTTCATAAATATTATTAGATTTTGTTAGAATTTCCTAAGGTCACCGTCAAAGTGAAATAAAACCATCCCAGGCTCAAACCCCATATATGTTGAAAATTTGATCGAGACCAGTCGAATGGTTCAAGAGTTATTAAGTCACAAACGCAGCTACTTTCATTTTTATTTATTTCTATGTCTCCCCCTTCCCGTCAAAGTGAAATGATAAAAACTATGCCAGGCTCTAACCTGATCTTAAATTAGATCGAGATTGGTCTCGTGGTTCAAGAGGTATTAAGTTTATTTATTTTTAAGTATCTCTCCCTCTTCTTCGTTCTGCCGTCAAAATGAAATTATAAAATTCATTCAGGGTTCCTCATCTATGTTGAAAATTTCATCGACATCGGTCGGGTGGCTTAAGAAATATGATGTCACAAGCATAGCCATTTTCATTTCTATATAGGATAGATTTTCAAAGCACGCGTTAGAATTTTTCTTCTCATTATTTTAATGCAATTATGTGTTATTACCAAATATATACATATAGTAATATATAGCGCATTCTACATCGAAGAAATCGTAGTGATGACGTTTTATACTGACGACATTTCTTCCCAGGTGAGATGACGACCCGCGTAGTTTAGTTCAGGCGAGATTCTGTGTCCCGAGATCAGGATCACGAGGTTTTGGCCAGGCGAGATTTTGGGTATGGCGAGATTTTGGGACTCGAGGTTTTGGCAAGGCGAGATTTTGGCCCGCGAGGTTTTGGACAGGCGAGATTTTGGTCGGCGAGGTTTTGGCCAGGCGAGGTTTTAGTCCGCGAGATTGTCGCCGCGAGGTTTTGCACCCAAACCGAAAAAGTGCCTAAGAAAATAGTTGAAGATTGTAAAGTATTCTTGAATACGCAAAGAAACAGAGCAAAACTTAATCTAGGTATCATATTTCATCAGGCATAGGGTTGCCATTCGTCTCGGAAAATTCGTGACTATCACGGAATCGAGATCTGCGTCCCAGTGTCCCGAAAATATTTCTCGGGACGCTTAAATGTCCCAGATTTCAGCGAAGAAGAAAGGAAGGGTATATTATAGTTTGGTTTCTTCACAGGGTTAGGTATATAATTATTCTCATCAACTTCTAAGTACGGCAATTCAAGAGTTGAAAAAAATTGAATACATAAAACTTGGATTTAATTAAGTTCACGATTTAACTACTTTGACATTGAACGAAGCATTCGTTTCATTGGGCGAGGGAAAAAATGAAATGAAATCTTTGAGTTTTACGTCCCACGGTTATGCCGGTTAGGCTAAAGGAGACGGTGATGATGAGTAAAGAATGAAATGGTGGAATGAAGAAAGTGGGAGGAAACGGGAGAATCAAGAGAAAATCCACGCACACGGTGTTTGTCCACCATAAAGTTTACTTGGCGAGGGCTGGTGGGCCAGGGACAAAAGGTTTTAGTACTCAATCATTAGTACTCTGTTTCAATCTGCATCTTGCTTCTGAAATATTTTAATCAATAATCCCTGACCGATATTTTTGGTAATTTTCCTCTGACTATTCAAGAAGAAAAATATATTGTTTTAATGAATAAAACTAAAGAGGCAACAATGGGATTTTTTTAAAAAAATAGAAGCTCATGAAGGAGAACGTATGCGTAGTAGCGTCCCGGATTTTCATTTTCGAAATATTGAAATCCTAATCAGGCATAAAGTTAAGTATGTAATTGTGTCCTAGTTACAGTAGATTCGGCATAAACTTCTACAGAGATATATTTTGGCACTGTTAAGTAAATCACTCGTATTATTCTAAGGTAATAAGCAATTCCACTTTCATTGTAAACGACTTGCTCACAACATTGCTCAAATACGATGCACTATGGCTTTTCAAGGCGTAGAGGAATAAAGAAAAGTAAAGAAGATAATAGGAAATTGTAAATATTTCCTCGTTATCGTCTTCATTATAAGTATTTAACTGTCACTGACAGGCAGTGATGACGCCAGAGGGATAAAGGGGAGAGCGTCCTCTTTGTGGCAACATCTCCCCCTCCTGAGTGCTATCTATCGAAATGTAGGCCCAGTTATAAAAAACTATCCTTTTCGGTATACAAAAAATAGCTGCCCCCAAAATACAGGGTGTCCGAGAAGTCCTTCCCTGATTACAGAAATTGATAACTCAGGCTAGAAATAAGATAGAAATATGAAACTGGTGTTGAATTGTTTACAAACTATAAAAGTTTTGGTCACATCAGTACACTTCCACATGAGCACCCTTGGTAGCACGTAGCACATCTAGGCGTAGCACATCTCGGAAGGTCAGCAACCAACCCTGTGTTCTTGAACTTCTCATACCAGGCTTTAATGCTCTTGACATCAGGTGGAGTCCTCCCAAATGTTGTCTGGAACTGTCTCTGCACCGTGGTTGGTGATCGTGTCTGATGGTACCACAGGACACACTGTGCCTTCTCCTGGTTGGTTGGCATGGCTTCTTGGGCTTCTTACTTACGTACTACAAACCTAAAACAAAAAAACAAAAAAATGAGACTTGGTAAAACAGAACAAACCTAACACAGACAAAAACTTTTATAGTTTGTAAACAATTCAACACCAGTTTCATATTTCTAGCCTGAGTTATCAATTTCTGTATTCAGGGAAGGACTTCTCGGACACCCTGTATTATCTGCCCCTCCGCTTAACCCCTCCCCAAGAAAGTTAAAGCCGGCATCGTCACTGTTGGCAAGACTTTTACTGCAAATTATGACGTTAATCTTACACTCTTATATTAGTACAGTATCTGGATATATCAATCATCCGAATGTATCAATCATCCGAATGTATCATCCCCGGACATATTTGTCAGGCAATATTCGTTTCGTTGAAAACAATATCAGGTAATTCAGTAGCCGGGTATTCGTTGCTCAGTTATTTCAATCACTCCTATTTATGTCTTATTGTATCATCTGGTGAACATGATTTTACACTATATGACCGATGTTCTTGCTACATATTTTGTTTCGTGTTTCATAATTACACTGTAACAGATATGTATATAATAGTGTGAATACCAATACAATTCACTGTGAACATAATATTGCAAAACTTAAGGTTTTTCAAAAGGTCACAGAAATGAACATCGTTTATAACCTCCAACTAAAAAGGAATTTTACGTTGCACAAGATTTGTTATGATTGTTAATGGAAGGGTTTACGTCCTGATAAGTAACAGGTTAAATACCATTTTATAGTACTCTACACCACGTTTCTGCACTTAAAGAGATTATCCTGCGGTTATGGATTCAAGGTCATAAATCTACATTTATAACCAAGTGATGAATTGATCCGAGCGCCTTTCAACACTCAGAAATTGATTTATTCAGTAAACTAGAAACTCTCTCTACCTCTCTCTCTCTCTCTCTCTCTCTCTCTCTATCTTCTTTATATATAGGGTGTTTGAAAAGTCAATACCTAATTCGAATTGCATCCTGAGTGAGATATATATATAAATTGCGCATGTATTTAGCCTAAAGATCTATTTGTTGCTTGGTTTCCTTCACCGTCAATTTAATGGCCAAATCCTGTTGAAAGGTAATATGAAGCGCATGTAAAAAAAAAAAAAAAAAAAAAAAGCTGATAATTTGCTTACGCGGAATTGGAAATAATGAAGTTGAGCATCCGCAGAAACATACACTAGTATTCAGTGCTTCAAACAGTGTCTGGTGAAGCTACGTATGTGCGAGTGGTAGCAAGGTGAAATGATTGCCGTAATACAAAATCCCACTAAATGTAAAGTGAGATCTGTCATACGATTTCTGAACGTCAAAGGACAGAATGCACCTGACATCCATGGCCATTTATAGATCGATAGTAGTGAGTGAATGGAAGGTCAGGCAATGGTGTAAAGAGTTTTGAAAAGAGCGTCCAAATATTCATAACGATGAGCATAGCATCAAGCCTAGTATTCAGACGGACAATCTGGTGGAATGTGTTAACGAGAAAGTGCGATCCAATCACCGGTTCAAAATAACTGAACTCTCAGCCAATGGCAAAGGAGTTTCCAGAAGTGTCCGCAAAAACAGTAAATCGAATTGTGACTTACAAGCTGGGTTATCACAGGTGCGAGGTGGGCGCCAAAAATGCTTATAGGCACTCACAAAGAGCAAAGACTGACAGCTGAATGTGATTTTTTTGGCTTGCTGGGAGGGAGGATGCGGATGACCTCTTTTTTCACATAGTGACGGGGATGAAACTTGGATATAGTATGTCACTTGGGAGTCGAGGGAGTAGTCAATGCAATGGCGGCACTCTGTTTCTCCTAAAGCGAAGAAATTCAAAACAACTACTATCAGTTCACAAAATCATTATAACCATGCTTTGGGACCAAAAGGGTGTGATTCTTATGGAATCTTTGGAAACATTACGAACACTTGCAACAGATGTGTATCACTAAACACTGAATAATCTGCGATGTGCCATCCAAAATGTTACGTCCGGGATTCTTCTAATCTATGACAATGTCCACCCCCCACACAACTATTCGTACTGTTGAGACAATTTAAAGATTTCGACGAATACTATTCAATCATCGTCCTTAAAGGCTCGAAATTGCTACCTGCGATTTCTTTCTTTTTCTTCAGCTCGGAAAGTTGTTTGTATCGAAATATTTCCGCGATAGAGAAGTACTCAAGACGTCAGTTCTGGATTTGCGGCAGATTTTTGCACAAAGGGTATAAGGAAGCTTGTGGTATGGTACCAGAAATGACTGGAGGTTCATGGTGACTACATTGAAAAATAACCAACGTATGTACTTGTATATTAATCACAATAAATTTCTTCTTCTATCATTTTCTTGCTTTTTGTATTTTTGGTTCCTAACAACTGTCTTCTTATGCTCTCATTACTGAATCCAAACACAAATTTATCACGGAGCGAATGTCTCAAACTATGATTCGAATTCACAAAATATGACTGATGCTTATTTACAAACTGCATAATGGTTTGTCTTTCTGTCTGTCTCAGTAAATGTAATATCTCTCTATCGTTTGGTTTATCTTTTCTTCATAATTATTTTTTAAATACAACATACTGTTTATCAGCCGCTAAGTCTGGGAAGTACATGTTTCTTATTTTTCTCTAAGTCTTTGGACCTATCACTGAGAGTAACGTATACACTAGTACGTCTTGAGGTATTTAGTTAGACTTACACATGTGTTCAAATCGTTCTAAGTACGTCCGTACTGAATCCTCATTTCTAAAAGCTTCGAAATTTATAGAGTGTGGATATTCCAAATTATATCTGCGCAAAGGTTGTAATTCTTCCTTTTTGAGTCAAGTGTAAAGTTCATGTAATAGTTAGGTAGAATATTAAAATTGGTGGTTGTTATTCTCAAATTATATATCGTAGATGAAATAACTGAACCCACCCAAGAAGTACTATAGGCTACTAACGTCTATTAATTTATCAGTCAATCGCAGGAACAATTAATATAATCCCACTAACAACTTGTACTTAAAACGTATATGAACCTTATGTTCATAACTCCAACTGTTACACTCTCAAAAAGTAGTCACGAAATTGTCGACAAACTAACTTTTCTTAACTAACAACAGCAGGCTATTGCCGGATCAGAAAAATACACCGAAATAAGCATGTGACTTTCTAAAATAACCGCTTCATGCTCCCAACAGAAACACATTGCAAATCATCCTCATTAGCACTAGCGTTGTCAACATACTTCTATGAACGTTTTGGAACATTATCCACTGATTTTCTTAAGAAATCACTTAGAATTGAGTTCAAATCATCATGAATTCTTTCCTCAAGCTTTCCAAAGTTTTTGAGTGAGTCTCGTAAATTTTTTCTTTGGCCTATCCCCACAAAAAGAAGCTGTAGGGGAGAGGTCATGGCTTCGAGTAAACCACTCTGTAGATCCATGCCGGCTCATCATCTCCCGGACAATTGAGTTTTGAGCCACTGCCAAAAATCAAGAGCAAATGTGTAGAAGCATCCTCCTGCATAAGCATGAGTAATGATAGGTGTCCTGAAGCTTATAAGCATATCCAAGTAGCGTTAATTGTTCACTGTATCCCATAGAAGATAAGTTCATTGTATCACATAGAAGATACTCGAAATATTAGTTGATGCTATTCCAAACTGCTGTTAACTTTGAAAGTGACTGCATTTTATCAACAGTGGCACTTGGAATATGTCTATTACCAAACCTACCAACTTGAAAAATTGAACATTAGGTCATAAAATAGACTCGGACAGATTGAGTATAGGCAGTAAACATGATTTCTGCAAAATTCATACGGCGGTCGCAGTCCTCCAGAAAGGTTTGCTGGACGTAATGTAGCTTCCAGAAAGTGAAATTGAACTTTCAAATAACCAGTTTTTATAATATAATTTGTTAACTTGCTTTCTCTAAATGTCTGCCAGAAAGAGCTTTTAGAACTTCTGTCGAACATACCTCGAATATGAACATTTTCCTCAGTCCGCAGAGTTTATGGATGTCCAGAACGCGATAAAATCCAATATAGTCCTTATTAATTTCCGGTGGCAGATTCTAGTGATTTTTGAATTAAGTGTTGTATTTCTAGCCATCTCGGCTCTCCACAAACTTTGAACTTGATCATCTTATTTTCATGTTCATATCTTGCTGTGATTTTGGGTCGATTTTCTTTGCTCAGGAAGAGAGGTATATTTAGTTATCTGTAACGTAAATAGTTAGAAATAAGGTTCATATTTATATGATAGCTGCCTTAATCTAACTTTCTTACATTACGTAGTATTATAGGTATTTAGTTTTGAGCCTCCTTTTACATATATATACACAAAGTTTTGAGACACAAAACCTGAACAAATAACGATCTTTGTTTCATATACAGTTTTAGGAAAGTCTTAATAGTGAGTAGCTTGTTACCGTAACAAAACCTTGCAACCGGTTTTATTACAAGGGTATAGAATCCAGAATTTTTTTCAGATCCATTAAATTTTGACAGTGTACGGAACACTCAAGCACTGGCCACGTAGCTTGATTCGGAGTTTGATAATTCGTGGTTGTTCTAACGTATAAATTATAGACTTACATTGAGAAAGAAATCGTATTTAGCGTACGTAAAATCGTATGTTACATTTGTAAATCCCGTAGTTTTTGAACTTAACGAATAGCAAACGTATAACTGAAAACGCATGTTTTATAATACTTTCTGTATAAGTGTTTCATCTGTACATACTTTCCGTATGAAACAAATATAGGCGGTCAGGATCTCACATACAAATGAACGTATATCACATATAGCTGAAGAAGGTAACATACATATATGTATTCAATATAAGGAAGACTGTTAGATATCAGACATCCTGCAACGGCATGGTGTAACACCTAAGGGCAATGCCTTTGTAGCATATAGATAACGTATGCTCCGTGCTGATTTCTGTAGTAAGCAAGAGGATTCCGTACATTTGTACAATATACCATTGTCTGGAGAACGGATTTTTACAAGTGTCTCTAAAAGATATTCCTCATCTTTCGTAACTGTGTATATTTAGTTTAAGTATAATTTGTACTGATAATAATATTTACATGTTTATTGACTTCAAAAGACTCCAGTTCTTAAAATTGCTTAGAGGAGGCTATCTTACATTACCAACAATGAACATCACCAAAACTACAGGAAAGAATGTTTCAGCCATTGGTGGAATCAAAAAGCCCAGTCATTACAGGGTAGGACTGTGGCTTTACGAAAAATTCGTCGTTACCAAAAGATCTGCTCTCTCAACAACTTTTTCAAGAAATTGCACAATACTTCAAGACAGATTTTCGCTTCCAAAGCTCAGCTGTCATGACTCTACAGGAGGCAAGCGAAACAAAGATTTTAGTGGAACTCGAAGCCGGAAATATGTGATTTATTAACACCTAACTCACAACATAATGACTTTACTCACTGTCTGGGAATTCCTGTATATACAATCAGGCAATAGTGGAATTCTTTAAGATTTAGGGAGATGCAAAATGTTAGTTTACACAGACTAGAGGTAAAAATAGATATGATGATTTACCAATATTAAACTAGCTGTCAGACTTAGACAATAGATAAAATCTAGGAGGACTCCTTCCAGAACTATCATCGAGATAGTTTTACTTTATACAGGCGTACGATATTTTTAAAAAAAATATTTCGAACAATAATTTTGCAATGAAGAAAAATAATATGTCTGATCATGAGATCAAATACTATTCTTCTGTAATGAATTCGGAAATGTTCTCAAGATGTAAGATCTTCATAGACTGAGTCACAACGGATGCGGCTAGTGTGGATTAGCCGCGTATGGACTACCTTCGATTTAACATGAGCCAGAAAAATAATTTTCATGATGGATCTTGTGTCTATAAAGGTTTTTGAAAAAAAAAGGAACAATATTTAATGAAACGACGGATATGTTAATGCAGATGTACCGATGAAAGCCACAAGAACATATTACATTTCTAATTTATTGTGTTAATAATCGATTTCCTTATGTAGTTTTCAATTTTTATTAGTGTAATAAATTACAACTTTATATCCCCTGTGAGGCTTCCATCAGTATCTGTCATTTACATTGTGCAATTTTTATCAATAAACCTCATAGACCCGTGATATACCGTATAATGAAATATGTTAATGGCCGATGTTAAATTTACGCACTTAATCATAGCATACTAGTTATATCAAGTGTCCCTATTAAGTAAAAGATAAATTCTATTGAGATCTCTTCTAGTACCATCACTGTAACAGGTTTTCCTTATATAGTCCTTCCCTAATTCTTAAAATCGTTTTGAACAATACCTATAGTTTCGCAATGCAGAAAGAACTTTCTATCTTGATACAATGTAAGATATTTCGATAAGTTGCAATCTCAAATACATTGTAAAACATAAAACACCATTTAAACACTTTTAGTACAGATGTTGAGGGTGAAATTGATGAAAATAGTGTTTATAAAGTGTGCTTCGCGTGTCCAAAAGCGTTAATTCTTAAAAATCAGTATCTAGTATCACATATTTAAAACACTTCTTCTCGGCAAACAGTTCGAAAACAAAGTGATGAGGATGACACATTTTGCAAATATATCTGGGACATACTTGGACAACACAATATCTAAAAGGGGTGAATATATGTAATCTGGAGGTGTTCAAAGAGTGTCGGTAATGTGTCAAGTTTAATACTGTGTCTAAAGGTAGTTTCTTTATTTTTTGCAGTGTATAATCTAAGTTGAGTATCTTACTTTCAACAATAGATACCAAGTGTAAATGTCTGCAAAGTATGGAATGCATTTAATGTGAAATATGCAGTCTAGAAAAGGATTCGTTGAATCTGGAGCAATGACCCTGGGCAATTGCATCATTGTACTTATATTAATAGAAGTATGATTAGTAGGTACTCTGACAGCAATTTGTAATGTTTCCAACTTGTTTTCTTTTCTACGTGCATTCAAAGGTGCCGGCTTAGTTTTTGTAGTTCAGCGTACCAATTCAGAGTACGAAATTTTAGTAAGATAGGAGGCAAAAACAAAAGAAAAAGAAAGAATCTTGATTATTACTCAACTGAAAAATTCAAAATTAAAGAGCAACAGATCAAAGTATAAGAAATGTTATGATTTTGCACGGTTTGCGAATTAAAATTGAAGTACGTCTCTTCGGTAAAATAATAATAATAAAAAATTCCCAAATTATCACATTTCCCTTTGCTGTCTGGAAGGGTTGAAAAGAAAATTGTGAAGTGTATTATCCATGTGTACTTTTCCTCTTTAGGGGTAACTAACCTTAAAATTTACCATTAACCTTCCTTAAAAAAATATGAAAGGATTTTGCAAAGTCATATTGTTACATGCACTTTTCCGTGGGAAAAGAATCTGCAACTTATAGTAGCTGGTA
Source organism: Thermobia domestica (assembly GCF_964235325.1). Lineage (NCBI taxonomy): Eukaryota > Metazoa > Arthropoda > Insecta > Zygentoma > Lepismatidae > Thermobia > Thermobia domestica. Next base: position 101,888,912 of record NC_137455.1, read on the forward strand.
TTTTAATACATGCAATCAACCTAAGCACAACGTATAACATCATGCACTTTGCTATAATTAATCTTCACATATTGTTCTTGTAGTGAAACTTCACATATACTTCTTGTAAAATAACCGACCTTTCTTAATTTGTTTTTCATGTAGTATAAGCTATAATGTGAGAAAGTTATTCTTGAATATGTATAAGGCACATCTTTTCTTTTAGAAAATTTTACTCATTGAAAGAGGGGATGGGATCAAGATGTGAGAGGGTTGTACTAGAACCTCTAGTGTCAATCTCTTATATACATACGTATAAAAGATTATTGTATGTAAACTTTAAGAAAGGGGACTTTAACAACGTTGACCAATGAACAACACAAACGATCGTTCTTTTAATATTACATGTTAAAGGACACTTCCAGCATGTGAGGCACCAGTAATCGCAATTTATTTTAAATCCAGAGAATGAGAGAAGGGAGAATTTGCGAGAAAGAAACAAGGCTAGGGTATGATTTGATTCTAACAAGGAACGAACATGAACGTGTCATTCCGATATCCGAATCAAACTTAGCCGAATTGAAACAAAACTTGGTACACTAACTTCTTATCCCCTATAGTATTTGTCGAGATACATTTGGATTGCGTGCTTTTACCCGGGGCAATTCCAGAGGAGGACAAAGTTGATGGGAGGGATTTCTGAAGCGAATTTTCCCGACATTCTCCCAATTTTCCTTGTTCAAGTACGTTATTGGCCCCAATACATAGCACCTCTGGAAAGCTTGTTTCATGCTGAAGAGAATGAACCATGACTTTCCAATGAACAGTGTTGATGCAGTAGCTATTACATTGCGAGTCTACGATTTTTTCCTTATACTAACAGGGTTAATGGTCCACAGGGACTTACTGATTTTTTGTGCATGAACATATCTTTGTTATGTTTATCGAATGGACTAGGTTTGATTCGGATGTCTGGATGACATATTCATGTCTGTTCCTTGTAAGTAATCTACCCTACATTATTTCTTTCAATAGTGTTGTCAAAACCCCGATTTATACAAATTATTCTTCGAACTCTCAAATAATGAATATTTGAAGGAGATAATTATTTTAAAAATGTTGAACGAAATAAACATTTGAAAAATTGTTTCAAACTGTTGATTCTAATGGAACTCAATTATTACAGTACAGTAAATTACCAGTATAGCGAAATTATGAGGATCTCCGAAATTATTTTTTAAATAGTGAAACTTAGTTATACTAAAATAAGTCAACTATTAAGAACTAAAATAAGTCAACTAATCTAGCGTTATAGCTAATACAGGATTTGCATTACTTTATTAAGAATTATAGACAAAAAAACTTAATATTTATTAGATGAAGGGAAAATTAGGATAAACATACATGAAATAATACGTTGTATGATGTAAAGCAATTGCAAGAGATATTTCTATAAATTTTCAGCGTACCAAATTTTTACACTACACACACTATTCTAGACTTTTGTTTCTGGAAAAAAAGTCTGTGATTTTGTTCTGAGCATTCCCAGTCACAAAAGTCTGTTGTGTCCGTCCCCGTCACAAAGAATCATACCCTATGAATGCAAAGTGGGTGTATACAATGCCAATAAGATGTAAAGTGCGGGACAAGAATAAACGACCAAAAATACCATTAAAACTAATGGTGTTTTTGGTTGTTTATTCTTGTCCCGTACTTTAGAGTAGTGGGTGCTATTGAAGAAGTCGCCGGAGTTTATATCACATATTCAGATCAATACTTAGATCTAAGATTGTCAAAACAGAATTGAGATGCATACAAGTTGTTCGAGTTACTTCGTGTCTCCCAGCCTTTCAAGAAATCTTCAAAATTGATCTCTTTTCTCTTTCCAGCGGAATTATTAGTGACGACTCTGTAAATTGTGATCGAGAGTTTGAAATTGGTCTTGCTTTTCTCAAGAACACTGATCGTAAGCATCTTAGTGAAGTTCATATCCGGTGCAAGAACATGATCATGTGTTTAATACTGTAAACAAATTTCATCAAAACATTGCGCATTTTTGGCTTATGACTTGGCAGCATAACCACCATCACGTTTGACATCTCAATTAGAAAGAGCAACAAATTATTATTTATATATATATATATATATATTATTAAGTTATTTTTCTGTAACAAGAAGCATATTTTTACGTATTTTTCAGCAACATATCTAACACAGTTGACGGTGGCTATTTGTTGCACCGTTAATTAAAAACTCCCAGGAACACCGTTACTTAACACAGAGATAATATTATGTTCTGTTAACGTAATATTTGATGTACATAATGGAGCATTAGGGAAGGTGACACATTGTATTTGATGTGTGCGATAGAGGACCGAGCATAAAATATATAACCCATCCACGAATAATAATATCTTGTACTTCTGTTAAGATGAATATCGAAGGCTATGTTGTAATGTCCATGTTTGAAGCTGATTTCTTTCAAACCACACGAACGAAGGAACCTTCATAAATCTTCTACAACGGTTATTGAAAAAGCTTCTGGATGCTACTTAACCAGACAGTTGCTGACTCAGACACCTCTATTGCAACAAAAGCCACTGAAGTTACAGTATCGACAAATATAGATCCAATTAGAACATATGAAAGAATATACTTTTTTCAGCGGATTCGTCGAGTGTGATTCAACTTTTGCTCCTTTCAAAAAAACAAAAAATAAAACTTACAAACTACTTTCTACAGATAATGAACTTCGTCATCAAATGGATATCTTTAACTCTCCTTTATCTGCTACGATGCAACAGATACTGCAGGTAAAGAAAATGCTTCTTGGTTCTGCATTAGATGAGAGAAGGAATAAATATTGACATAACATAATATCATATTTATTTGAAGACGATTCCAAGAAGAGAATCGATGAAAACTTTAACCTTGCAGTACCTGATGATAGCAATTAACAAAGTTTTGCATCTGCATAATGTAAACGTTCGAACTAAATGCGAGAAAATGGTAGTTATTGTACAGGTATTGTATATATTTGATATTTCGTATTTCGTGTATTGCCTCAACTGCTCTAATTTACATTATTATCATTTTGTCTATCGTTGTTTTAAAGTGACTAGAATGGCCTCCAATATTGATGCACAAACATACGAGGAGTGTTATAAAAATAATGAGACTGGCAATACTGGGGACGAACCGGGAATGTTGCTACTTCCACCTTCACATAGCAGTTACGTTAACTCTTGCCGTTGACTCAGTACAATATTGAACTTGCTCCAGTTGTTACACGATTATTAAGAGCGTCTGAAATGAAGTTATGTTTGTCACTCGTCTCTTGTGAAGTTAAATCGTCGATTGACGGTGAGAACGAACAGTAGTGTTACATTTGGACATGTTGATCATCTATCAAATTTTAGTACAAGATTTGGACATGAGAGAAGTGTTCAAACAGGTAGTTTCAAAGACCGGTGTCACACATCAATCTTCACCAATGAATTTTTGGCAGAAAAAACATTCCTGTGGTTTTCAGCCCATCTCTTCGCCGGATCTCAGGACCTGTAACTTCCTTTTATTCCTTTTGCTGAAAAAAATATTTTGAAATGGCTACATTTTGATACTTTGGATAATCTCCAGAAGACCGTAACTGATATCCCAGCAGAAGCCTTCCAGCACTCCTACGAAGAATGGACACAACACCTCCATCGCTATGTAGCTGCCTAAGAGAACAATTGAGGAGTTTAATGCAATAAGGCCACAAGTCTAAAACATGCAGTTGTAGAAAAACGATGTTGAAAATTTAAGTAGCGTTTTTTTCTTACATAAAACAGTGCTATATACAGCATTTTATTCCGATATTGAACTGAAATGTTCCAGGAGGTTAAACAAGTATGGCAAAAGCCACAAATGCGTTTGATGTAAAAAGGGCGTAAACTCGCTTACGCCCTTATTACATCAAACTCCTCAATTTTGAAGTGGATAATGTAGATTTGTAAAAACAATAGTATTTATCCTTAAAAGAAAATCAACCGTATTGCTTTTCTAGCACACCTCGTATACTAGTCCCCTACTGTAGTCAGGGATATACTCACGTTCAAACTTCAAAACATGTATTCAAAAAAGTAAATTTTTGTAGTTTAAGTTAAAATATTTCAAAAGAAACATTCGGTTTAAACTTTATAGTTTATTGCAAAAAAATCCAATCTATTCCTTTCATTTTTTCATATAAATGAACCTTATGGGTTTATTATGTGAAAAGTTATATAGATTTAAAGATTTCTCTATGAATTTTGGCAGAAGCCATGTTGATATAGCGTCATAGCTTATAAACCTGCAAGTGAATTTTTGGAGAGTTTTCTGTGAGAAGTACGACATAAGTAGTAATACTTCTATCAGGCTTCGCTTTGTTGTTTTAAATGGCTGGGTTAAGGTCTAATTTGACCGAACTATTAATAATATTGACGCATCGTCTTTTTTAGTATAATATCCCACGGTTATGCCTTTTAAGCTAAAGTGGTCGGATGATTAATGAAAATAAATGATTGCGAAATTAATTTTCGTTGCGATCTCCCACCGGAAATCGAACTCAGACCACATAGACCAAAAACTTAAACGCTAGCAACTAAATCAGAGAGGAGGACTATTAAACATATTTGTACAACTAAAGAACTAGACTTGTAATTCTGATTGAGATTATATTTAACACTTTTTATGCTCTTCTTTTATGATTAACTTATGGTAGCTTTTCTTCTTTCTTTATATATTCCCTTGAAGGTTTTCCTTTATTAGAAATTTTCATTTAAAAGTATTAGTTTTTTTTTACAATTTAGGATAGAAATTAGATTTAAAATTATCATTAATTATATTAGTTGCATTATACTAATTATATTTCTTCTTTTTATTTTCAGGTAAGAATTGAATCTTAGGAAATATTCTTATAATTTGCACATACTATATGTAAGTATTATCTTCATTTGTTTTATTGTATAACTACATTAAAAAAAATCTATCGGGCTTCCACGCGATAAAATTTTTGGCGTTGTCGATATTGAGGCAAGTATCTAGGTTCAATTTCTGGTACAAGTATATATGGCACGGTATATCCTTGACGAAAAGAGGTGATTAATATATCCTTATTCTTCATTCTGTTGCCCTGATACTAAAAAGGAACATGTAAACTCCAAGCAAAATAAAAATAAGTAAATGAAAAAAAATGTTCACTCACAGTTTCCGTTCTTCTAAATAAACTTTAAGTGGATAGTATTTGTTAACGTTGCACGAATTTATTTTTTATTAGGAAGTCAAATTGAAGCATATGAAACTTATGACGTGTAGTGTGGGTAATCCTCGCTTTGGTTTAAAGCACTGAATTTCGGAAGCTACACGCGTTCTACGTTAAATTCAGGATGTAGTACGTTACGTTAAAACAAAAAGAACATGATGATGAGAATATATGAGGAAAAATTAAAATTATCTCATGTTTCTCTTAAATAGTTGGACATAAATGGACCACTTACTTGTTAAGCAGCCTAACCCCAAAAATTATTCAAAAATAGACTTCTGCTTTCATTCACATCTATTGGTTTATTGTATCCTAAAGATTTTTGTAAACAGTAAATTATGAAACTACGACCTACACAGTTATAGTTATGGTTTCCATTCAAAACATGGAAATGTGAATTGTTCATGAAATGTTACACTTCAAATTTCATTCCTATAAAATTTAAATTTTGGAGTTAAGTTCCTTGGCATTCAAACAGCCCAGATGTGTAGAATGAGGTATATGGGGCGTTTTCTTTACAAAATACAATCTGTCTTCCATTTGGATAAATTCAATATGGGTAATGAAGAGATAGGAACTCAGGGGGCAGGTGGAGATATTGATCACCGGTGCTACAAGCGGTGTATTAAATAATAAATTAATTAGATAGTTAATTATCTATCTAATTGGTTCATGAACGAGGAAAGGAATGTAAGTGATTATTTTTGAAACATTATTTTTCAGAAGTGACATTTTGATGCATTGTATACGAATGTCCCGTTCATTTGCACAAGGCTTGGAGAAAGTTAGTGATATAAATAATTATTAAGTGTTTCTTTTGAAACGTTGGACATAAAAACATGGAATTCAGTATATACTTTTTTATATATATAATACGAATCTGTCTTTTACTTCCACGAATTCAATCTGGATGATACAGAAAGAGAGACACAAGATATACAGAATAAAGAATACAAAAGAAAGGGAGTCAATATTTTTTGGCCTCTATTTGTGTCACCCATATTGTATTCTTGTAAGTAAATGACAGATTTGTATTCTTACTTCCATAAACTTTAATTCCATATTTGAAGGGTAAGAAAAAAAAAAAAAAAGAAGGAATGCCACAAAACTGCATTTTTGAGAAAACAGCATTTTAACAATGAAAACCACGTACAAAATGATTGGATAAGTCAAATCTTTTGCCCCTTTTACATGGACATTTCTAAATCTACGCATGCATGGCATATATAGTCAAATAATATCAAGAGTCACCAACAGATAGGACAAAGCACCCGATAAAGCACACACATGGACATTCCTTGTGTTTTCCACTTACCCTTAATTTTATGTCCAATAGTTCAAAAGAAACACGTAATATTTTTTCCCATTTTCTCCAACTTTTCGGGATGAAATGTCCAAACTTTGTGCAGGTAATGAGATATTCCTATTCAATGCATGTAAAATACATTTATTAGAGCTTAAAAGTTCAACTGAAAGATATTTTTTTTTTTTAAGAATTAGTCGTAACTTAATTCTCACTAACCCATCTACGAATGCGATAACTTCGTACTTGTCTAATTACTTTATTATTGCATTTCGCAACTAAAACAAACATATTTTCTTTTGTAAAGTCATTTTGTAAATTGTCGACTTCAAATACAAGGACTCTCTTTCTCTTAGCCCTAAGCATACAAAACCTCAAAAAAACTTGAGCAGTAACTATTGGAAACCATTACATCATAAAACTTGATAATCTTCTGCAAACCAGTAAATACCATACTATCTTCTACTTCCCATAAACACTCCCTTACAGAATTGTTATTTTCGCATTGCATTTTCCAACCTGGTTTTTCTTTTGACATCTCTGTCTCCACTGTCGCATACTAACAGTTATTTTCAATATTTTCTTAGATCAACTTCATAGGTCATTTTGCATCCTTAAAATCTATAATTGCTGGATGCACTTATGTTTTGCATCCAGACAATTTTTTTTCCATTTCACTATTCTTTGTTGTTTCCCTTCACATCTTGGTAGTTACCGATATCTATCTCTATTGATTAGAAAGAGCTATGGAATGGATACTGGATGTTTATATTCTTCAAGCTGAGTAAAGAATCAGTCTCGAACTCCATATTGAGACATCTACTTTCAAACCATTTCTACGTACTCCTCGGTTCCATCGTACTCATCTGATGAAGTTGACGCGGTCTTCGATGCAACCATTGGTTCATTTATTAAACTTTATGAATGTCTTCTATACAGGCCACTACAAAGCGATCTGTTTCATTGTAACGTAAGTCTTACCTATCTTTTGGTAATGGATCACTGTTTATAGAATCTTAGAAAATGTTCACAACGATTCCATAATTGTCGAAATAATTTCTTGTAGTTGTTGTAATAAGAGTACTATGGTGAGGAGAGGAATCACTCCTATTTGTCCTGATTCATTTGATGAAAAATGGTTGACTTACTGAATGTATTAAACACCATTAAGGTAATGTTCAAAATGTTTCATGAACTAATGATTTTTAATACTTTTTAGATAGCAGCAGTTGAGATGAATTTACTCACCTCAAAAAAATTAATTACACATACCTTGGTCTAAATCAGTGATCACCAAACTGTCGATCGCAAGCTACTAGTAGCTCAGGGAAACATTTTCGGGAGATCGCGTTAACGGTGTGGTTGGCTAACCTTGATTCTTCCACTGATTCCTCCATAAATAAATCTTCCACTGATTCCTCCATAAATAAATGTAAGATTTTTTAGGAAACAAAGTTGGATAATAAGGGGCGCGGTGGCTCAGTGGTAGAGCGTTCACCTCCGGTGCTTGAGATCCCTGGTTCTACCCCAGCTCGCGCCGTGTGGACCTTGTGATGGACAAACACCGTGCTCGTGGGTTTTTTCGGGGTTCTCACGTTTCCTCCCACTTTCTTCATTCAACATTTCATTCATTTCTCATAATCACCGTCTCCTTTAGCCTAACCGGCATAACCGTGGGACGTAAAACTCAAAGATTTCATTTCAATTTTTCTTTTGGTTGGTAGCTCACATTAGAATTTAAAAACGGTACGGTAGCTCAGAAGTTATATAAGTTTGGAGACCACTGGTCTAAATGGTCGTTGAACTCATAGAAGGTTTTGCGTTTTTTTAATCTTCATTACAAAATTCACTAAAGATTGATCTGATTGATGCATCTTATGTAATTTGTAACGTCCGGCTCTGACTTTTGTCTTGGTTTGGTTTCGTATGCTCAAGCATCAAAGCCTTAATTTAATGAAAAGTTTTATTTTCGTTGGTAGATAGATCAACATGGATTTTGTATCTTATCGTAAACTTATAAACTAATTAATGCAAATAAAGTTGAAACTTTTAAAATGTATTCAGATTTTGTTGGCGATGCACAATTGTTTGTACTTCTCTTGTCAGTTTTACACTCTACCAGAATTAACATCTTATAATAATTATAATATTACAGAATTCTCCCATACACCAACATATGAAATTTCCTGCTTATAAGTAAGTTCCGAAGAGATGTTATTCCGAGGAATGTTACATTCTTTCATATATAGAGAAGGGCAAGAAACGTTTTATTCTTCCTTTTCTCCGTTAGAAAACAAATTTCGTATCTATTCATTCGTTGACTATCGTCTAAAGAGAACATTTTGTACGAAATTTCCAATTGCTAGACTGAATTATTTCGGGTATGTAGTGTTGACTGAATCAATAAGGAATTAGGAATTAGATTTCTGGTCTTTGAGCATCTAAGGCGATGTTAGCCCGTCACGTATGAGGGATGATGTCCCTCGGCGATCACACTATCCGAGGAAAGGAAAGGAAGGAAGCGGCCTGGAACCTATAAGTTAGGCACCATCCCGGCATTTGCCTGGTGTGAATGAGAAAAACCCAGGAAAACCTCACTCAGGATGGCTGGACTGAATCAATGAGTTTACTGTTTTATATATAGATTTTATTTATGAAAATAGATCTCAATATAAATAGAAAATAATGTCAAAAATGTAGCGTTTCTCTATGTAAACTTACGTCTCTAGTATTAATATAAACTCAACAATACAAACATCAAATCATCCCCCCAAATAATATTGGTGAAACCCCACATACTTGGGGAAAGAGAGGATGTGTAGTACTGACCGCTTCAACTACCAGCACAGATTCATTCATAAACGTGAGTTTCGCATGATACTTTTTACTGTCTTCACCAGAATTTATTTGAGTATTGCACGTGAATAATTTTTAACAAATCACACACAGTGTTCTCTCTATCTTCTCCTGCAGGACTATACTGAAATAGTGAAAGACAAATCTCAATTATTGTATTCGTATATCATACTTTCAAATAAAAAAAATAAAATTGTCAATTAGGTCATGAATGAAAGGTTAAAAGCACCTGGTAATAGAAGCAATTAAAACAAGATTTTTCAAGAGGACAATTCATACTTTCTAATCTATCTATATTTTTTTCCCAATCAGAACGTATTGGCAACACTTAATAGCAGGATAGCTCGAGCACCTTGTGTTTCTTTCGTATTTATTGTATTACCGTAAACACAAGAGTACTTTCTAATGTCTGAACAAGCTATAACACAAATGGTAATAACTTTCTTTTATGGTTACTGATTGTTTGTTTGTTTGTTGATGGCTAGTGTTCCCTTTCAGCACAAAGGCTATATAAGACATGGATCTATAGTTTAAGATAGAATCCGAACTAAAGTAATTCGTTCAAATTGTTAATGCTTTTCCACCAGAAATCAAATTCGGCCCACGTACACCAAAGGCGCACGTGATAACCAGTAGACCAGTGGAGCGAATTTTTAATGATTATTCTATTCTCATTACCGTTTTTTTTTAAAAAATTGGAATACCTTAAAAGTATGACTCAAAAGTAATTCTACTATTTATAAGAAAAAGTAAATGAAGTTCGTGCTCACTGTACTGCATGAGCATACGTACATACTGTGGTATTTGAAAAACCCAACACAAAAAGGCAGTTAAGAAAAACCAGACTGGAATGAATCATTCAGGCTGAAACATATCAATGTGATTTCTGTTTTAATGTTATTGTATGCTTTTTATATCGTAAGACAAGGTTTGCTAGACAGGCAGGAAAAAATGGGAAAGCACTGCCATGGGAGTTGCTCAGTGCCGACTCCAACTCAAATTTCTTGGGGCAGGAAGGTATGCCGAGGGGCGGAGAAATTTATAGGAAGACAGCTGTATTTTATAAACTTAAAATAGTTGTATAGTACTTCGCCTACTTTACTTTTACGATGTGTCTGGGAGAGGCGCTTGACCCTTTGGCCCCTCTATTGTCGTTATTGGGGATGCTATTCCCTTGGGAGAAAGATACCATGGTTTACCTCATGAAGCTTCAAAGAATTTTGGGGAACGCACTTCATAACCAGTATCGTCATTTGCAGCTTCAAGGAGGGTAACTTGCATTGTCCTTCTGGCTTTGGAATATTGATATATACAAATTTTGATCGATAGCACGTGTATAGTCAGTGGCGGATCCAGGATATGATCAAGGGAGGAGCTAAACCATAGTTTGCCATTTTATCCAGTGTAAAGCAGGATTTAAGACCATTTTATCCAGTGTATACCTGAGCGTCAAGGGGGGGGGCTATAGCCCCTATAACTCCCTCCCTTGGATCCGCCTCTGTGTATAGTAATATACCAGTGAAAAACTTGAAATTTTACATATATGGGAAGTTTTCGACCCGCCACCCCTCAAAGCAAAACCTAAAATAACGCTGCTAATTACATTTTAAGAATTGCGGTATGTGTTGTCCAATGTTAACGCTTCATTGGTGTTCTGTCACGTAGTTGTGATTTTCAAAGATAAACATAAATTGAGTTAATAAAGAGAAGTACATTAACAGACTATATAACAAGTTAGTGATAAATGATAATAAGGAAGAAGAAATGCCAACACCAACATCACAACGTGTTCCGAAAAGAAACAAAGAAACCTAGCCTACTCATATGTAGCTTCTTTTAAACCACAGACGGAAAATTAGTGTTAAATGGAAAGACAATGCTGGTGTTGTGAATCAGCAAGCGAAAGCCAGGAAATACCTGAATATTGTGCAATTCTATGACTCACAAGAACACCTATTAACAATGTTTATATTAGATGAGGCAAGCTCATTAAGACAAACTGGCTATTGAACCAAATGAAACAAAAATAAAACCGTAAGTATTGTATTTAGAATTAAGTATGGAGAGGAGAATGTGTGCACTGTTATAGCATTGCATGACAGAGTACTCTTAATTCGCATTTTGTATTGTTCTTTTAATGGCGAATAAATAAATAAATAAATAAACGGATTTCCTGATGTTAGAGAAACAAATTCACATTAAGAATCACTTCTACAACTTTCTGGAAGTTTCTGATATGTTTAGCAGATAAACAAGTGGTGTATGTGTTTCACTATTGACTAGATAGCACTTAGTTGATTGGTTTGGAGTTAAACATACCTTTTCAACATCGAGACTATATAATAGTCAGTACCGTGCCGTGGGGGCGGGCGAGCAGAGCGACGGACCCGGGCGCCGAAATAAGGGGGCCGCAAAATTTGGGAGAAAAAAAGGAAAACAGAGGGGAAAATAACTTGGAACATCTGTATGGGTGCGTCATCGTATACTCTCGCCCCGGGTACTGATTTTCCACGGCACGGCAATGATGATAGTGTGGAGACTATGGGACTTGATCTCCGGGAACCGAATCCGACTCTTTAATATATATCTAGGATTGCATATGACAGACTTAAAAAATGAACTGAAATATTTGAGTTCAATGTTCCACGATTATACTCTGTAGGCTAAGGGGGACGATGATTGAAACAAGTTAATGATAATAGAAGGACTGGTGGAACGAGGGAGTGGGAGGAAACGGGTCTACCCGAAGAAACCACACGGACACGATGTTGTCCACCACAAACTTACTTGACCGGGATCGAATCAGGGATCCCACGCACTAGAAGTAAGCGCTCTTCTCCAGAGCAACCACGATCCTCCTTTTTAAAAAAAAAAAAAAAAAAGAGAGAGAGAGACAACTTTAGATTTCACGGCATTGATCAACTGCGCCATTTTTATTTTCCAGCCCAGTGATTTATATACAGGATTATTTTTCTGAAAATGAGTTTTGGGGGACACGTAGGCTCATTAATCGAGCGCTCACTTCTGATGGTAGAGGTCTCTGACTCAATATCAGGCCAAGTGAGTTTGTGGTGGGCAACACCGTTTCCGTGGGTTTTCTCGGGTTCTCCCGTTTTCTCCCATATTCTCATTCCACCAATTATTTCATAAAAAATCACTTTCATTGATCATCCGTTTCTTTGAGCCTAAAAGGGCAGAAAAGAGTGGGACGTAAAACTAGAAACATAATTTCACTTTAACTTGAGAGTGAATTTGCGTTATACAAAAAGTTAACATTATTTAAATTAAATTTGATTATTTAATTTAAATAAACATTTAATTTTCACGTAGTAAGAGATATGTAAATAGTTTTTGAAGAAATCAATAAAACCAAACAATTAAAATTCCAGTTCATTTAAAAGGAAAGAGAAAAATTAACTCTTCATACAGAGTAGGGCAGAACAACTTGCTTATTTAGAAATTCAATTTTAAATAAAGTGAGACAGATATATATTTAATTCTTTGTACAGCATGAAGTACAATATTTAAATTTTACGTTTACACAGTTTTATAGATTATATAATTCAGATGGTGTCCATTATTCTCAATACGTTGCGTTAATCGAACTCGGAAGTTTCGTTCAACTATTTCCAGCATATCGACAGGTATGTTGGCGACAGCTTGACGAATGTCGCTCTTCAGGTGAGTCAAGGTCTTAGGACGATCGTTGTAAAGAAATAATTTTAGATAACACCATAAAAATAGTCACAGGGGGCTAAATCAGGCTACCGTGCTGGGGGATCGCAAAACAGAAATCCTTACCATGTCAATGTTTTGGAGTGACCTTGCTGTTCGTTTAAGCCCTTCGCATCACCAGTTTCCCTGCATTTGTTTACCGATGAAACAATCGACTACCGGCGGGGATCACTCCCACGGGGCGCAATAATGAAATGGGTACAGAATGCACGTTATGATTGAGCAACCGTTAGAAAAGTTTGGCTCGATAGCGAACGCGCCCTCAACCTTCGTCCACTCCACGATGCTAAACCAAGCAGAGATACAACTTTGAGCCTCGTCCTCTCGAATGTGCCTACCTCCACCCTTCTCGGAGCAACAATTCCTTCAGGGCGCCGAATTCAAATAAGCAAGTTGCTCTGCACCGCCCTATATAATAAAGGGATAGAAAATAAATAGAAAATACCCGTGTAACAGAAAACTCCTGATCATCCTAAGTGCATATTAAGTCGGATATAACTCTTTGATAGTTTTACTTATTAGTTTACGGAACTGAATGTTTAACAGAACATCATCGGTATGTAAAAGTAGATAGGTTACTTTTGTGGAGATCACACGGTTACGAAATAAGTAATCTCACAAAATTCTGAAAAAGAGAGATCTTTCATCTGATGGTAATTTTGGGTACCTTGACTTTAGGTATTATGAGAAGCTGGAAACTAAACACTATCCTAGTGAAATTTACCAAATTGAGTAACAAAGAAGTATTAATTGAATTTTATTAGTATTATGAATCCGCTTGATTTTCTTTCTCAAAAATGCTTTAGATTTCTCAAAAATGCTTAATGTTTTAGTTTTAGTTAACTTAATCCATGCTAAGGATTATATTTGGAAGCATTCAACATTTTAGCATTACCATTTCAAATTAATTTCAAAAATTTAAAAGTCTAAGGAAAATATTCCAAGGGTCATCCCCTTACTCTTTTATTATGAATTTGTGAGAAGGTACCCTTACTCTGTGCTGTACATAACTTACCATCATACGTGTCATTAATAATGTTTATACAAAAAGAGAAAGCACAGCGAAAATAGAAACTGTTACGTCACCAAAGATACAGAGGAAGTGAAAATAATGATTTCAATCATTATAGTGAATAATGGTAAAGAGAAGAGAAAGTTATATTAACAAGCAATTTCTGCAAAACCAAGTCAATGATTTTACAATATGTAAATTTTTCATATTGTTATGTTAGCTGTTATTACTACATGCGATAAAACAAAATAATATTTGTAATACGAAATTTGTTCTCATTTAATTAAAGTGTTTGTTTAGAGCAATACGTATCTGTATATTTTATATTGTTGATAAAAGTAATGTTAGCATTATTATTCACTAAGTACCACCCAGTGGAAAGAGATTGAATGGTATTTACTTTTTGTACGATGAGGTAGACTGTTGTAAGAAAGATCGCTCCGTGCCTTTCGCAGATAGAGCAATGACTTTCAGCAGCTGTGTGTTTTTATTTGCAACTCTTATTTGAGTACTATTAATTGGAATGATGTGGCACATTTACAACAGACTAAAGCATTTAATATATGTTTTTAAAATGCCTATGTCGTGTTAAGGGGTGTGTTTCTGTCGTGATGATAACAGTCTAGGGAAATCCCCATAGATTACTCTTAGAAGTCATCCTAGTAATGGGGAAAAGCTATGTATTGTAGAAAATGAGTTTTGCTTGTGTTTCTTTTTACATATCTCGATACAGTGGCGTAACTAGGAGGGCCAATGGGGCTTGTGCCCCGGGCGCCCGATTGGGAGGGCGCAAAATTGGGCAAATATTTGGGGAAGCATTTTGGTTTGGTTGGTCAGGGGGGCGCTAGCACTAAGGCGAGTTCTTGCCTCAAGCGACA
Source organism: Thermobia domestica (assembly GCF_964235325.1). Classification (NCBI taxonomy): domain Eukaryota; kingdom Metazoa; phylum Arthropoda; class Insecta; order Zygentoma; family Lepismatidae; genus Thermobia; species Thermobia domestica. The sequence continues at coordinate 101,903,956 of NC_137455.1, forward strand.
ACAGGCGTAGTTGCGTCGCTGTCTCAATGTGTCTTGATCTACAGCTGACCTAGTGATATTTATTGATTATTGTGAGGAACTTTCGTCTATTTCCGAAGACATCTTTCTCTAAAAAAATCATTGACTGCGATTAATACATACATTGTAAAGATAAAATTAACATTTGGACCCGCTTTTGGTTCTAGGGATTCCGGGTAAGATTCGGATACAAATCCGAAAAGTGTTTCGGATCTCACTTTAAACGATAGGTCGTCTCAGTAATGTTTTCAGAGGGGTTCCACGAGGCCTAACTTTCCCCCTGGGAGCTAACAATTCCCTCTTGGCCATGTTTAGTATTGTGTTCAATGCGAATTTCTAGTATGTTCGCCGTGCTACTATTCATCTCCAGTTAAACGAATTTCCCCGGAGGCAATTTTCTGAAATCCTCACTGGATCCGTCACACATATTTCAATTAATCAATCTGCTAATTATGCTTTTTTCAATCCTTATTATATTCCAATTCCATTTTCACTATTCTGCTGTATATGTAGCATCATAAGGTAATCTTGTATCCAGAAAATAAAATTCGAAAGTCTGGCCGTCAACATTTCCCTTGATATGACCACATCTTAGTGTGATAATCATTCTTAATTCTACTTAGGAACATTGATATACGAAAGACGTTCAATAATCAATGCACAAAATATGTAGAAGAAAGTATAGTAGGTAACACGTCAAAATCATAAGAAAAGTAAACGGACGTAGCCACCAAGTCTCTCAACACATTTCTGCTAACGTGGTTCAAATTTCAAGGTATCTTGTTCAAAAAAGTATATCTTTTGCAAGTATAGAGTTTCGTCCAACCGATTTGACGAATCATCATCAACTTGGAAAGGCTGACCGGCCAAGAATTTCTTCATCGCGCCTAAAGGATTATAGTCTGAAAGTGCCATATCAGGACTGTATGGAGTGTGCTTTGTACACTTCTCACCCAAACTTCTCGAGTTTCTAATTAACGGAACAGCAACATGGGAGTGTGCACTGGCATAAAAGAGTTTGAAATTCACAGCACTAATAGTTAGGGCATTTGTCACGAAGAGCACGACGCAACTTTGCCAATGGTATTTCACACGATACGCATTCACAGTGAGCTCGTGTGTTAGAATTAGTAGAATACCTTAGTATCGTAGAATACAGTCATATCGTGAATACTAACATTATTATTTTTGCATATAGAGTCACCTTGCAGGCACGTAGGCAAGGGGAGGTCCAGACCCCCTCATTCGAGACCAGAAATGAAAAAAAAAATAAGGAAGGATGAAAGAAAATGAAATGAGAAAAAGGAAGATCAGCGTTAAAAATAAAAAAAGATACAGGAAGCTTTTGGTTACTCTTTCTTATGAGGAGATTTGTATTACTTGCAATACATGATGGCGAGGTGAGCGAGATATCCTGGAAGAGTCAGGGAATTTGAAATTTCTTGAAAAGTTGGGGCCGCGGTGGCTAAGTGGTAGAGCGTTTACCTCTGGTGCTTGGGGTCCCGGGTTCGATCCCAGCCCCCGCCACGTGAACTTTGTGGTGGACAGACACCGTGTGCGTGGGTTTTCTCGGGGTTCTCCAGTTTCCTCCCACTTTCTTCATTCCACCATTTCATTCGTCACTCATCATCACCGTCTCCTTTAGCCTAACCGGCATAATCGTGGGACGTAAAACTGAAAGATTTCATTTCATTTTTTTCTTGAAAAGTTACGGAATTCTCAGAATTTCTGCTGCTAGTCAGGGAGATTTCAAGCGTCCGAAAGTTGTGCCGTTGTGTAACAGCGTGGACATTTTAAATCATAATTTTTCGTCATCATATCCTTGCAGTATTAAATATGTTATTTCAAAAACAATTTTGTACTGCTCCTTTATTAACCTGTCATTTGGAACAGACAGTCGTTGGCGGAATGATAAAAACAAAAAATTATGTGGGAAAAAATTTCTGTTAACATTTGATTCAACACAGAAAGGAACGCAGATATTGTAAAATATTTTACAAGACATTATTGAGTATGTACTTTTCATAAGAGTTGAAGTCATAATGAAAGGAAAATTGTTATATTCTTTTATTGTGATAGTTCATAATATCTTTATTCTAGGAAGTTCTTGCTTGTCCTTACAACATTAGACCAAAACACACATCCATGCATATACACAAGAAATAACTAAATAAATAATAAGGCTTGATAAGTAGGCTTCTTAAAGTACGCACATCAATAGATCATACGGATCTAGATCTCCAAGAGCTCTCGCCCCACTGGTCTAGTGGCGTTATTGTGGCGTAGTTGAAAACCCTGAAGCGTTAGGCTGACGATCATGAAGTGACACTCATTGGGGAGTTCGAGTCCCACTGAAGAGCGTGGGTATTTTCAAAATTTTTGTGATCTTATTGTTGTCGTATTGGATTAAGTAGAATGGTGTATATAAGTTTTCTTAGAAGATCGTGAAATCAGACATCCCATTTGAAGCATTTTGTTTTAAGTAGCTAGCCCGCTTTCCGCTTTTGGCGCGTGCAGGGTTTAATTTCTGGTAGAAGAGCACTCAAAGTTCAACGTATTACGATGGTACAGATAGTAAGTGCATGAAGTGGTTAGGTACCATGGACTATTTCTTTAAGTGATCGACGGATTTTTATTTTTTTTAAAGCTAAATGTGGTATATTAGCGAAAACAAAATACTGTGCTACACTCTTTCCATCTTCTGTTTTAACAGAACTGTCTATAAAAGTTTTGTGCAATACATATCTAAATTTCGTGAAACTTCACGTGACCTACGGTGTGGCCTACCACTTTTACTATCAGAAACGAAGTATAGTACTATTTTATTGTTTTAATTATGCTATTGTAATTTTATTTTCATTTATATATATATATAAAAAACTAAACATTGAAACATATGAATTCAGAACTCTTATGCTTTCACGTTTCGCTCTCCTTGCCCGTTGCTAATGCTCGATTAATTAACACCCTTGAGAAAACATAAGTTAAACATAATAGGCGTACTTTTGTTGTGTTCGTTTCCTTTCTCTCTCAGTGAACTGCGCGTGCCAACCTTGGATGACGTATTGGTTTCGGGGACGCGGCAGAAGTCCTAAATGGCAGAAGTCCTAAAATGCAGAAGTCCTAAACGGCATTAGACCTAAAATGCACAAGTCCTAAAAATTATTTCGCGGCACAAGTCCTAAATGGCAGAAGTCCTAAAGTGCAGAAGTCCTAAAGTGCAGAAGTCCTAAAATGCAGAAGTCCTAAAGTGCAGAAGTCCTAAAATGCAGAAGTCCTAAAAGGCAGAAGTCCTAAAAATCATACCGAGGCAGAAGTCCTAAAGTGCAGAAGTCCTAAAGTGCAGAAGTCCTAAAAATCTCTTGTGGCGCTACCATCGCGTCCGTAAGAAGAATACTGTCAATCTGTTAGTCAAGTTTTAGATATACTGTTTCATATTACAGAGCCTTAGTTCTTACAAGTTATTTGTATAAATACATATTCTATCGTTCTGAAATAATAAATAAATAAATAAATGAATGAAGCCTATTGTCCTTTCTTACTCTTTCCATGATATATTTTTATGTTGACAAAATTTTAACTTTCTACCAAATGTGATTCCCAGATCTTTCATAATGTCTGTTTTTCTCTATTTCCACACCATTGACTTCATATTAGTAACATAATATTGTGTTTTAGTTATGTACGTCATAAATTTTGCTTTCCTTGTGTTGTTTTGAAGTAAATTATTTTTACACATATATTTCTTGTACAGAAGTCTTTCTGTAGCAAATAATTGTCATATTCGTAATTAACTACTCCTGGGATACGGCTGTTTCGGTGTAGGACGTTTTGGTGCAGGGCGTTTCGGTGTACGGATTGCTCGGGGACGCGGCAGAAGTCCTAAATGGCAGAAGTCCTAAAATGCAGAAGTCCTAAACGGCGTTAGACCTAAAATGCACAAGTCCTAAAAATTATTTCGTGGCACAAGTCCTAAATGGCAGAAGTCCTAAATGGCAGAAGTCCTAAAGTGCAGAAGTCCTAAAATGCAGAAGTCCTAAAGTGCAGAAGTCCTAAAATGCAGAAGTCCTAAAAGGCAGAAGTCCTAAAAATCATACCGAGGCAGAAGTCCTAAAGTGCAGAAGTCCTAAAGTGCAGAAGTCCTAAAAATCTCTTGTGGCGCTACCATCGGGTCCGTAAGAAGAATACTGTCAATCTGTTAGTCAAGTTTTAGATATACTGTTTCATATTACAGAGCCTTAGTTCTTACAAGTTATTTGTATAAATACATATTCTATCGTTCTGAAATAATAAATAAATAAATAAATAAATAAATAAATAAATGAAGCCTATTGTCCTTTCTTACTCTTTCCATGATATATTTCTATGTTGACAAAATTTTAACTTTCTACCAAATGTGATTCCCAGATCTTTCATAATATCTGTTTTTCTCTATTTCCACACCATTGACTTCATATTAGTAACATAATATTGTGTTTTAGTTATGTACGTCATAAATTTTGCTTTCCTTGTGTTGTTTTGAAGTAAATTATTTTTACACATATATTTCTTGTACAGAAGTCTTTCTGTAGCAAATAATTGTCATATTCGTAATTAACTACTCCTGGGATACGGCTGTTTCGGTGTAGGACGTTTTGGTGCAGGACGTTTTGGTGTACGGATTGCTCGGTGTAAGGACGTTCGCCGGTTAAGGTCAGGCTGGTTCGGTGTAAAAGTTCTAATGTTTACACCGAAACGTCCACTCTTCAAAATGAAAATTATTCGTTAGGGAGAAATAAATTCACGAAGTAGAATATATAAATTAATAAATAAAATAAAAATTAAATGTTTCTGTAATTGGCAAGGGTTACTTATTTATAGTGAGTCCCCTCGCTTCACTCTATGTCAGAACTTCTTATATCCTCAAATGTTATAATTATTAATTGATTGGGAAAACGTTTTACGGTAATGATATATAGTAAAAAAGTGTGTGATGCATAAACATTGTGTACACCACACACACCTTATTACGGCAATAACTGTGCACAAATCGCAAAATGCTGCACAATCTTTGAAAGAAAATTTTCAAACACAGATGGTTTTCCTTCCAATAACCGCTTTTATATCATGCATACCCAATAAGATTAGCAAATCTAGGAAAAGAAAACTGATTATGAATCAGTGATGAGATCTTAATTATATTATTACGGAGATGTAAATTCATGTTATAGTTGTAGAGAAGGACAGTGTCAGAAAAATGTCTCAAGAAAATTTTTAACGGCCTAAAGAACACAACAAGAGGCTGAATCCTACCAGTTGTTCCTGCAGAAATTGTTTCTATTATGAGTTACTCTTTTGTTCTTAAACGTGTTTAATAATTACAGCAAATGAAGGATGTTTATAATATAATGTGAAAGAATACAGTTTTAAAAGAATTAAACTACGTCAACATGTTAAAATAATTAAAAGAACCTAATTAATTAGCCACTTTGTACTCTCATTTGCTTAACTGGAATAACCGAGGCCTAAAGGAAAAGAGTTTTCTGCCCAAATCTTATAAGCAGTGGGATATTTTAATATTATAGAAATTGACCCTCCTTCCCCTTAGAAGTGTAATTTTCAAGATACTGAAACATATAGTATTTTATTACTTTTAGTTAAAAGTTCAAATACCGAGTTTCACGCATCTAGCTTAAACAAATCCTTCCTTAATTTATTTACATATTTTCTGAGTAAGTAATGGGGAATTCGAACATTAAAAACGTGCTCCCTTTGCTCTTTCCTTTTTATGTGTTCAATTTTCAGTTTTTTTTAACAGGAAAGATTATATGCCAAGTTTCATTTTACTAGCTTCAGAAACTTGCGAGATACACTACCCTTTAAAAAAATCTTGCCCCACCCGTTTTACGATACTTATTTCCAAAAATTCTTTCTTATGTCCTGCTTTCATAAGAAAATTATATTTTATAATTAAAATTTAACGACTCTACTTGTAGCAGTATGCCCAAAAAATCACTCATCTTTACTCTTTTATATAAGAGTACAGAAGATAAATACAGTCAAACAAATGGATTTCCATGAACAGTTTCCGATTTCTTATAACTACCTGATTCGTACATTTCTCACAAGCTGTGATTTTAAATTTACGCTCTGTCAAGGTCCAGGTTTCAAAAAGGAACTAACTGGAAATATAATAATATTATGTATTTGTGTACATGTGTAATATGTATAAATTTATTGTCTTATTGAAGCTTTCGTAATCTGGAAATAAACTTTTGATTTGCTTTTAATATATAAAAATCATGCTCCCCTAGAAAAATTTGCAGGCTACACCCCTAAATGACTATGTAGTAATTTCTGCAAAAATGGCACAGGACCTAAAATTTAGGTCTAATGCCTATATTTTTAGGACTTGTGCCATTTAAGACTTATTAATGTCACCCACTGTATTGCATAATAAATGTTCTTTGCTCAATTTTAAATTTACTGCGTTCTTTATGTATACAGTTGGTATTTAATGTTCACTCGTGAAATGTCTAGTGAGCTTTTGTCCTAATTAAGTAAACTTTGGTGGATTTTTGTCCTACTCTTAATAAAATACGCTCCGCACAGTATATATTGCAATTCTGAATGTTTGCTTGGTTTCAGAAGTCTGGTAAAATATGCTTTTTAAACATTTTTTATTATTTATTTATTTATTTATTTTTGTTTTAGGAATTTGTCTTGGGATTCTCGTATCTCCATTCGAAAGAAACGAATTTCTTAACAAATTATGTAATTAATTCTTAGAATGAAATAGGTTGTATTATGTAATTCGTGTATAAGTACAGAACAGATAGTGATAATAACGATCTTAGTAGTACAAATATAGCTGTTACTGTTGGAATTAGATACGTTCGTAACATTATTGCCAACTAGTTGCTGCATCGTCCCAATTTCGTGTGGTGGTGGCGAATTTCAGAATTAAAGCAAGTGAATGATAAAGGCACAAGTCCTAAATGGCAGAAGTCCTAAAAGGCAGAAGTCCTAAAAATCATATCGCGGCAGAAGTCCTAAACGGCAGAAGTCCTAAAAGGCAGAAGTCCTAAAGTGCAGAAGTCCTAAAATGCAGAAGTCCTAAAGTGCAGAAGTCCTAAAATTTAGGTCTAGTGCCCATATTTTTAGGACTTCTGCATTTTAGGACTTCTGCACTTTAGGACTTCTGGATGTCACCCTTGGTTTCTACCTAGATATACCTTAATTCAATGTTGTCATTCAGTACCTACTACCTAGTGAGTGTTGCCAACCAGGGAGCGCTCCCCTGATATATATGACGGGAACGTAGTATCTCTTCAGCGCTGTCACCACTCTACGCAGTGATACCAACCTGTAACGTTATAAAATACCATCTCCAGAGGCAGAAATTCCCATTTTGCTCTTTGAATTTTCCACGCTATACTGATAGCATAATTTTCTCAACGTAGAAAATGCGAATTGTGAAATAAGTGTATATCAGTCATTTTCTTCAATACGTATACGAGTGAATTATTTTGAAAAATTAGATCGTTTATGTTTATGAAACAGTTTATGAACAAATATTTTCCTTGTATATATTGAACAAATATATTGAAAGAGACAATTGAAAGTGCTGATGAAAATAAGTACATTTTGTTGTGAGTGTATTTGTTAGTGTATTTTCATCACACTTTCGTGCCATAATCTTCTATAAACGTAATAAAACTAGATAAACTTCATTCTTCAGTTGTTGTTGTTGTTTTTGTATGGAACTTGATCGTTTCTCGTTTTATTTTCTTCTGTTAGTTCTGTCCTTTCATTTCTCTCTTTCATTAAAAGAAAAACACCAGAGTATAATTAACGTTCCTTGGCACTTGATTTTTGAGCTTCACAAGTCACTGCATGAATTATTTCAACACTAACATGCATTTTATAGTAACAAAATTAGACAATTAGCATTAATATCAAGTTTGTTGAAGATTCGTTTGTCTGCTCCACGCCCATAGACAATTGTGTTGGCGTCAATGCAATAGATAAATGAAAAATCACGTAAATCCTGCCAAAATTCCCTTTATCCATTTCGAGGAATTATTGTCAAAAAATCCCACAATATGGGATTTTCCCCACGAGTTGGCATCACTAGTTCTACGGCAATAGGGCCAATATTAAGCCATTTTTTTGTTTGTTTGTTTTTGAGTTAAACGTCCCGTTCAGCAGCGAGGCTATATGAGACGTGGACCTACTGATTAACGTGGAATCCGAACCACATGAGCTCCCGCCGGTAAGCCAATTTTATCCCTAGAAGTAAAGCATATATTTTCAATAGAAGGGACTTTCGCTGATACTGATCCTGTTAATTTCTAACATCAGTTTCTTTTACATGTACAATAAAACTACTTATGTAAATGAACAGTTTTAACAACTGACATTCTTGAAGTTCTTGTCCGTGACAATTTAACCGTTAGACCATTTAAAGTGCTATTGATACCATTTACTGTACAATAACCACGAAGTGTTAAACAGTAAATAATAGGAATAAGGTGACAATTATTACGTTTTAAATACGTAACATTGTGCTTCTAATTATCATCATCATCACTATTGTTACACTCACGATTTTCAAAGTTAAGAAAGAAGTACCGGTAGCTCCAATAGAAAGCGTTCAGTGACATCATGCCGGAATCTAAGCATTATAACTCTTCTTTAACAGGCGTGACGCCTGTTATCAAACAAACGAACGCATATTACGTATTATAGAATATTACTGACATGCTTTGTGGCATTTCGCTTAAATAATAAGATTTTTCTTCATGCATTACAAGTAGTTGACTTTTGTATTGTTGCATGAATATAATTTAATCTTTGTTTACTTTCTTTTTCTCTTGGTTTAACGTCCTACGTGTATGCCCATTAGGCTAAAGAAATCGGATGATTAATGAATGATTGTGAAATTACTTTTTTTGTATTCCCAACGAGAATCGAACGCAAGACATATTCACAAAAGGCACACGCATTAGGCACTAGACCAGCGGGGACTCCTTTTCTTACTTTCGCCTGGATAATGTTAGTATCGCAATGAAAGTAAATATATTCTAGAGGGGATTAGAAATTATATTTCTGGATTTTCAGCATCTATGATCATAGCCTGTTACGTATGAAGGTTGACGTGCCTCGATGATCACACTGCCCGGGGAATTAGAGAGAAAGAACAGAATGGGAAAGCAAGGAAACGGTATGGGACCATTAGGTGAGGTACCATCCTGACATTTGTCTGGTGTGAATGAAAAAAACCTCATTCAGGGTGGCTTCCCTGAGAAAAAACATTTTATACTTTTTCGGCCGGGTGTCCCCACTGGGAATCGAACCCGGGACCGCTCACATCAAAGCCTGGAAAGCGCTAGTGATTACGCTACGCGGAGTCATAAATATATTCTAGATATTACAGTTATACAAGTCAGTCAGCCATTTTAGAAAGCTATTATTTACACAAACCATTGGAGATTTGGAGGGAAATAAACTAATTTTTGGCGTTCGTATTCATAATTTCAATTTTGAATGAAGTCTCTTATGATGAAACTATATTTTGACTATTCGGTGTTAAACATAGATACTATGCCGAGTTTAGTTAATTTTATTATTAGAATTGATTGATTGCCCTTCAGTGTGAAATAACTAAGAAAAATGTTACAACTGTAAATGTAACTGTATGATACATCTAGTGTCAATCGTTTGGAATATTGCGTGTATACAGTAAATATCAACGATGTCCTAGGATGCTGCCATGAGGCACTCCACAATGCAGAATGTTTTCAATTTGATTTTTTAACGATTTAAAAAAATAAAGAATCCTTGTGCAGAGATAATCTTCAATGCAATTTACTTCCTTTATAACCGATACAAAGAAAAGGTCAATATTGCATGGCTGGTAAACAATAGCTCATGAACACAGGAACATCAAGCTCTGTAACTTTAAGTCATATTCTTTCATAGATAAGCTGTGAATACTGTTCTTTCCATTATTCTGTTAATTTGAAAGTTATTTTGAAAATGAATAGCAAATTAACGAGAGACAGACCTCTTCTTAATTTCTTAAATATTTCATTACAAAATTTGTTATAGTCTATTGTTTCTACTACGTTTCATGAACTCTACTTATATATTAAAAAAAAAAAAAAAAGAAAAAAAAGAAAATAAGAAAATTACCTTTCTTGCTTCACAGCCTAGATGTCGTGTACATTTTCTTCTCTCAAACTTATTATTTTATCGAATAACTTTGAAATTTGAAATTAAATTTCAAGGTGTATTTTTTAATTAAGAATCTCTATATGTTTTAGATTATGAGATATGTTTTACTACAATATTGATTTGTTTTCCACACCTTTTCGTTATTAAGGTTACACTAAATGTATTATAAATTTTATTATCCACTTCAAATAAATTATGCTTAACCAATTGTCTATTTCTGCTCATAAGTCTTATAAATTTTATTATCCACGGCAAATAAATTAAGTTTAACCAATTTTCAATATCACTGTTCATACACTATCTCGATGTAGATTGGACAGAGTTATGTAAGAATAAATAGGCTTACGTATGTAGTACATGTAAGATTTTAAAATCGTTTCGCAGGCGTGAAAAGGGTCACCTGCATGTAACCTTTCTTACTGATGTGGAACGAGAAGTTAATTTAGTGTGAATATCAGTTTTTGATTACATTAAAAGAATTCATATTATCACTCTAGTCCAGAACAAGTTAAAAGATCTCATTCAAGATTTAGAATTAACTTTCTTTCGTACTCAATAATTCAGAGACCAAAGTATTAACCTATTATGTAAAGCATACTGCTTCTAAAGTATAGTATATTATATTAGTTTACCTGAAAGCAGGGGTAAAAGTGGATCTGAAAAGCTAGGGGGACGCATGACCACGCCGTTCCCCCGTACCTATCTTTGCCCATTGTGATTATTTAGGAAGTGGAAGGACGCTATTTTTTGCAAGTGGGGCGATGATGTCTCCCAGCGTTCCCTCTCACTTTTAAACCCTGCTTGAAAGCAGGAACAATAAATCACTGGTTCAATTGGAACAAAATCTATCTATCTTCATCTGTATCTATCTCTTTATCTGTATTTATCTATTTATCTATATGTATATCTATATATATTGGAAACAGTTTTGTTGTAGTAGCTCCAAGATTATTAATGTTGAGGGAAATTTTCTAAATAATCCTGTCTCATATGTAAATACCCTTTCTATTTCTTCCCCCATTTAGAACATATATACACAATCAGGGACGTCCCATCGATTTTCGAAGACTGGAGCGAAAGCAAAATTGAGGAACAAATGTAGACAATAATTTCATATAGAGCCTACAGTATGAATTAAACTGTTCTGAGCCAAGTTCGACTCTTTCATATCCATGATGGCAGTGACACTATGAGGACACTTCACGACAAAACAGTGTACAGTTGTAAAAAGGTATTACTAAAGGATGATTCATCATCTCTAAATATTTTCAATCCCAGAAGTGTATTAGAAATAGTAATCTTATTATTTTTCTGGACTCTTTTTTTTTTTTTTTTTTATGGAACGAGGCTTAGGGCAACAGCTCCATTTGTCCCACCTACTGGACACCCTCGGTGCACAACTATTATGTTAACTATTCATTCACAAGACTGATTCCTTCACTTTAGTGTTCAAGCATTAGTTGTTTACGAGTAGACCTACTTCTGATTTAATGGAAACAACATTATTTTTTCTGCAAGAAATATTTTGTTTGTAGTTACTATGGTTCGAACAAACAATAGGCTAAAGATCAATTTTCCAGTGTTGCCAAATTCGAATAACATTTGTGGTGCGGGATAACCAACCACTACTAAAATTTACATTTTTGCTGCGTACAAACCAATCTTTCAGAGCAGGAGGGCACGCAGTGCTGTTTTATTGGGAGGGGTTCAATTCTACAAGACACTTACGTTTAAGTAGTATTGAACCGATGATATTCTACACCCGAAGAAACGATAACTAATTGTTAAGTATTGCCACCTATATTCTCAGAAAAATGATAGAACTAGAATAATTTGTAAGGAAAGAAAGAATAAAAATAAACTATAAGATAAAAATCTTTAGGATATATCAATCATTTCTCTGCTAAACAAATGTATAGTTTTATTAAGAAAGTATACAAATATATGTCGAGCTAAAAAGTTTGGGGGAAGGGGTCTGAACCAGATGGACCCGAGGTCTTTGTGTGTGAAAGAAAAGGATCCATACTTTCTTCAATTTTGTATTGATCATGGTGCTGAAGTCAGAACCATATTAGGGGCTCCCTTACTTTCCCAGGTCGCCCCAGGTAACAAACGAGAACCTCAGAGTTCGAGAGTAGAACAAGAAAAATTTCCCACCTCCAATACAGGCCAAACCCGGGTTCTTCAGTTGCTAGATACATTCCTTACCAACTATTCTACTGTGGCTCAACATCTACTATTAGTGACCTTAAATAAGTAATAAAGTTACAAAGTGTAAACAATAAAATTATCAAGAGCAAATGATAAAGTTATCAATTGTAAATAGTTCCACCCCTCGTGCTAACACCTTTCACAGGCCTATATCTTACTAGTTACCAAGAATGAGTTACAAAATAAACGTATCTACAAGGTATAATTACGTAATTATCATGATTAAAACTATTTTAGGTAAATATGGATTTAGATAAAAATAAATGTTTTCCGTAACAACGATACTTGCGTTTCCATTGAATCAAAGCGTTGAGAGTGATTTAAATTATATAGCAAGGAGATGGAAATAAGTATAAAATAACCTATAGAACATTAATTTTCTTCTTTTATACATAAATTATTGTGTGGAGTAAGATTCACTTTTCACATAGTTTTGAGTAGAGTATGATTCGTCACACATGCCATTTGTTTATTCTTAATTTGGATTGATACAGATAAACGTGTCATCGAAGACAAATGCTATCATATTAAACATTTTGAGTGCTTCAAATTCTCATTGGACGTACTTTGGATTCTGCGCTTCGAGTTTTCTGATGACAATTCATGAAAAAGCAAACTCGCTTTTTCCTAATTCTTCAACATACTTTCGAATTAACGAAGTTAAGATATAAGCGTCTGAAGTCCAGAAACTCATTATATATGTGTGTATTTTATTTATAAATATTTCTCTCTTCTATCAGTTTGATATTAACTCTGGGAATGTTACTTTCTCTTATTCTACGAGGGTTAATAACCTTGAATTACATGTAAACATTAACTCTTGAGACGTGTTATAAGATTCAGATAACGTTAAGCATTCCCCGATACATCCAAGAATACCTATCACGGCTATACTATGTACTTATATAGTGGCCCCTCGTAGCGTAGTCGCTAACACTCTCGCCTTTAGTGCGAGCGGTCCCGGGTTCGATTCCCGGTGGGGGCACTCGGTCGAAAAAGTGTAAAAGCCGAAAGCCCAGAAATCTAAATCCTATGTACTTATATACTATGTTCCTTTTACATCTTTATTCTACATCAAAGCATTTCTCAACCTATTTCATATCACGATCCCCCTTTCAATACACCCTCGTCGTAGTGAACTCTTCATATATATTTTCAGGTTTGTAATATACTTTTTGATTATTATTGCTTGTGAATAGTAGTGAAATCACACGAGATTTAGGTTGCACATTAGCTTCAGTTTGAGTTGTACACTTATTTCAATATGTAGTTTTCCACCAATTTCGTTCCAATTGCTTACAAAGAATTCATCTTTATTTGTTTAATATTCTTTGTCCTATTTAACAATAAATGTGGAAATAAAATAAGAAATAGCATTACCGAACCTATTTAAATATATATATATATATATATATATATATATATATATATATATATATATATATATATATATATATATATATATATATATACGAAACTGATAACCTCCTCTTCTTAAGTCAGTTAAGAAGATGAGAGTGTTAAGAGGTGCAAAGCATTTATTAAATAAAAGACAATAAAGATTTATGTAATACTTGGCTGATTGTATTTGAAATTAGGCATTCCTTTGAGCTATATGACACGAAGATCTACAGCTTAACGTGGAACCCAAATCATATGAGCTCCCACTGGAAATTGTAATATACTTTTCTTTTTTTTTAAAAAAAATGTTTTCTGTTGTTAATGAAACTGTTTCAGTTTCCAATTAAAATTATTGTACGTTACTATGTGAAATCATATATGTTTTTTTAAATGTAAATTCTTTCTTCGCCTAAGCCATATTAAAAATCATAAAATCTTCCTTTTTTTCTCTAAGAAATCTGGCAACCCTAACTTCTTTTATATTTATATATGCAAACATGCTTATTTATTTTCCTATTTAAAAAATGATTTGGCAAATCTATTCGTATTTTCAATTCGAAATAGCTATGTGTCATATGATAGTAAAGACCGAGTAAGAGCAAAACCAGCATTCTTCACAACCGCGTTATGCATTGTATTTCAGTATACGTGACAAGTAAAAATGACGGACCCGATTTCAGAAATTTATTCTGTGAACATATGTTATTGTGATAAATGCGTTTCGAAATATTAACTTTCGAAGTTTAGTTTCCATACAGTGTTACCACTTTCTACCGCTAAGAGTCAGCACCGAGCATGAAATGAATTGTTGATATTGACAACAACATGCTACAAAAGGTTTCGCAGGAGACAGACTACCGGCTTGATGTGTGTCGTGTTACGCAAGGTGCTCACATGGAACACTTGTGGTATATTTGAAGAACACTTTGACAATTGATCTTTCTTCGCACATGTCTCACACTAATATGTTATTAGTAGGCTCCGGATTCTTAGGTTCGAACCTATTTTATTCCTGTACAGTGAATGCAAAGAAATTCGTGTTTTCTTTACATTTCAAGTTGCTATAAGTAGAACTATATTAGTTTTATAGGACCTAAAATGTCCTAATTGGAGGGTTAGGACCTAAAAAATCCTAAATTATCTTTTAGAACCTATAACGTCCTAAATGATTATTTATAGTTATTTTTAACTTGAAAAATACTTTCAAACACGTAGTCAACCAGTTTTCAACAATGCAATAACAAGGTTTCCTTCACACAGCATGTTTCTTTGTAATTTGCGGCTGCGATTGTGAATAAGCGGGGCAGCAAGTTTATTTTTAGCAACAACAGGTGCGCGGTCATTCGATAGAAAGTTCAAGTTGATGGCGTTGACCTCTTCTCCCTGTCAGCAATGGACAGAGAGTGAAGTGACCACTTTTTGCGCTATAGAAAACACGAAAAGTGCCGGAAAAACAATATTTGAACATTCGTATTTCCTCAGTGTATCGTTGGAAAAGTGAAGTGATATTTGTGGTGTTGTATAAAATTTCAAATATAAGAAAACTAACAAAAATACTACTACTACTACTACTACTACTACTACTACTATAGTATGACAGGCCATACATATGTTAAACTATATTTCAGCTATCAAAAAAAGTCCAAGGTAAGAAGAGTTTTATTATTTTTATTACGAAGAAGACTGGTTAGCATAAAGCTTACTAAATTAAGGTTGCCCTTTAAGTATGAAATAGCTAACAAAGTGTTTAAAGTGTAGTAATATTCCGTTTTCAGTAATATAACGCTAAAAATCCTAAACGGTGTTTTTAAAAACCTATAAAATCCTAAAATGCACCTTTTAAAATCCTAATTTGAATTTTTTGGGACCTAAAAATCCGAAGCCTAGTTATTAGATTTCAAAGAAAACATTTCTGAAATCGGGTCCATCGTTTTGACTTGCCCTGTATAGGGAAACTTCCATTAAGTGATGACCGCTTGTTCAATTGCAAACCGGTCACTAAGATGGATGATCTCTTAATAATGGGTTGCCTTTTTCTCAGTATGGTAACAGCTTTACTATTGATACAAGTATGAAACACGTGACCTAGAGTAAGATAAATATAGATGAAGAGACAACGATGACTCATGGAGTCTGGGCTCTATACCTATCATAGAATTGCTTTCTCTCATGTTTGATGCAACGAAAGAATTTGGTACGATTCGTGGATTTGGCCTCCGAATACACACTTGGGAAAATGTGAAACAACAAAAGTGCAAAAATAATGTTGCCAAAATTAGAAGACCTATCGAACGAGGAAAAAAAACAGCAGCACTGAAAGAACAATAACACGAACAATAAAAATT
The DNA here is from genome assembly GCF_964235325.1 of Thermobia domestica. Taxonomy (NCBI): domain Eukaryota; kingdom Metazoa; phylum Arthropoda; class Insecta; order Zygentoma; family Lepismatidae; genus Thermobia; species Thermobia domestica. The sequence goes on from NC_137455.1 coordinate 101,920,149, forward strand.
ATTCATATTAAAGGCAGCAATAATAATAAACAAAACGAAACCTAGTGGCAATCCAATAGCACTGCACCCTTAGATGATGTTCTCAGTATAGAGCGAAAGACGAAATTAGAAAAATTTCATGGTTGGAGCAGGCACGTAGCCAAGGGGGGGTCTGGGGGTCCTACCCCCTCTTCGAGACCAAAAATGAAAAAATTAAGGAAGGATGAAACAAAATGAAATGAGAAAAAGAAGGATCAGCGTTAAAAATAAAATTTTAAAAAAATATATATATAGGAAGCTTTTGGTTACTCTTTCTTATGAAGAAATTTGTATTACTTGCAATACATGGTGGTGAGGTGAGCGAGATATCCTGGAGGAATCAGAAAATTTGAAATTTCTTGAAAAGTTACGGAATTCTCAGAATTTCTGCTGCTAGTCAGGGAGATTTTAAGCTTCCGAAAGCATAGTACCGTTGTATAACAGCGTAGACATTTTTTACCATAATATTTCATAATCGCATTCTTGCAGTATCAAACATGTTGTTTCAAAAACAATTTTCTACTGCTCCTTTGACCTGTCATTTGGAACAGACAGTAGTTGACGGAACAAAAAAAAAAAAAAAAGTGGAAAGAAAGTTCTGTTAACATTTGATTCAACACAGAAAGGAACTCAGATATTGTAAAATATTTTACAAGACATTATTGAGTATGTACTTTTTATAATAGTGAATATGTATTTTTTATAATAGTTGTGGTCATAATGAAAGGAAAATTGTTATATTTGAATAAACAGACAAAGGACGTAAATATTATTTAATTTATTTCAATACGTTTTTTGTTATTTTACTTGAGATTTCTTCATAGTTCGTTATTAAAATACTTACCAACATATCCTCGTTTTTTTGTCCTAACAAACCAATATATTTTGATAGTAAAGTAGTTTAGATTGATCGAGCTCCTGGGCCTTCAGTATTTCATGTCACGCTCTTCCCCCCCCCCCCCACGTTACGAAATCCTGGTTAAACGAACCAATATATGTTCCAGTAAAATAGTTTAGAATGATTAAGTCTCTGGTGTGATGAAAACAGTATTTCATGTCACGGACCCCCAGTTCAGGAAATCCTGGCTACGTGCTTGGTTGGAGGGTTGTGGGTGACGACCGGAACAGACCCGCGCGTTCTATTGGATGCTGAAACTGATAGATCTAGGCGAAGCTTCATGAATTCTTGCGATCATTAAAGTCACGTACTTGTGAGAATTCTTATAGTAGTCGTCATGGACTCTGGAGCCTGGGCCCTCCTGGAGTTTGCTTTGGCCTATGCATTTGTATTAAAATTCTCATTGAAACCTTGTTAGGTTATATCTGACAAAGCTGAATGTCCCCCCTCCACAAAGTTATACTAAAATGAAAGGGGGTTAAGAGGAGACGTATGTGTGCTCTTAGGATGGCCGTTGAGTAGGAGTTCATAGGGTAATGATCGTTGAGAGAAGTTTAATTTCGTGTAACTTTTCATAGGTATGATTTTAGGAAAAGCACAATATGGCCTCCATATCGTTCAAGAAATGTTGAGGAACTTAATAATAATCACTTCTGAATGTATGTATGACCTTTAATAATATTGATTCCTACACCTTTACCTCCATTTTCGTTTTCCCTCGTAAGATTTTTCTTCTGTACTAAAAATGAGATATTCCTTTTCAAGTAAAAACCATTTTAACCGGATGTATGTTCTGTTTTCTTTGTTACAGAGGAAATGAGCAATGAGTGTTCTCTACTGTCTAGTTACTACATTGGAGCGTGAAACATAACGTATTTCTGTATTAATATGTAAGTTTAGGTCTCAGACTTAATTATGTGTCTTCGTGACAGATTTTGAAGAACAATACACATTATGTGATGATTTTGTTTGCAAACTTCGTATCATTTATACTTTTTTTTTCTCAGAAGAAATTCTGTTACGTAAGGAGTAAAATAACATGCAATCATAAGCGCAAACAAGATGTAAAATGGACAATAACGCAGACAAAGAAGGAAATCGAAGAAAAACCAAAGCTTCTAACCGGAAACATTATCATAGAACTTAAGAAAAGACTGATAAAAGCATATGAATGAAGTGTGGCGTTATATGGATGTAAGGCATCAATCTAGGAGATGAAAAACGGAGAACAGGTGGACAAGGTACAGTGAAACCTGTCAACTTGGCCACCTCTCTAAGTTGGCCACCTGCTTATCTTGGCCTAGTTCGTCTTGAACCTGCATTTTCCCATAAGACATTCGTTACTTACTATTCTATAAGTTGGCCACCTGTCTATCTTGGAAGTTGGCCACACTAAAGCATTGTTTATCCTATGATGATAATGATAAATTTACCTGCGTATCTTGGCCACGCAAAATACCGTTTTGTTATTTTTCTTAACTCTTTCGCATTCCCATATTAGAGGCAGATGTTCTGTATTTGTGACTGGAGAAAAGAAGCAAGGATTCGCGCGATTTGCTCTTGGAGGTCAATGACCAGAACACTACCCTGATAAAGGGGTGGTGAAGGAAGATGTGAATAAGAAAAAGCACGTACAATAATTCAGGAAATGCTTGTACGTATTTGTTTACCCTGTCTGTTTTGGTAAAACTATTAGCTCTATCAGCTCCTCTCATGAGTGGGAGCTTCAGTTGTCCCGGAAAATTCTCAAGGTTAAAACTAACTATCTCAATTGTTAATTATTGGCACCTGTCGGCTTGTCAAAAGACAGTGGAGGTTTTGAGATATGAATTCCCTCAAGATTTTCTCAAAACATCTTTTGCTCCGAGGGAAACACTTCTAGCTCATTAACAAGAGGTAGTTAACTATAATATTAGAACGTGCATATCTGCCGAAAAGAATAAAAGAAATACGTCTAGAATGAACCACCATTCAGTAAGAACTGAAAAGAAGTCGTATAAATTGCATATTAATTTCTCAATTTATAACAGCTTTTCTTGTTTTCAATCTGAATAACTCAGTGCGCTATAATATCAATTTCGATAAACTACGTACATACGCTTCTATTTCATGGTTGTTTGTGTTATTGTGTTTCCAATCCGAATAATCCAATGTACCAGATTACTTTTCAGGAAGAGATAGGTATGCACATATATTAAACATACTATAGTAATATTTTCTAGTACTGTATATTTTTATAATTACTCTATATTCATTATTTATAAGTAGCTGTCGTGCCACTGCTTATTAAAATTTTACAATCAAGTAATACTAGAAATCCTATTCTAAAAATACACCAATCACACTTATTTTTTGTAAGTTGGCCACCTGTCTAAGTTGGCCACTTTTCAATGGAACCGATGGTGGCCAACATAAACATGTTTCACTGTATTAAGTTGAGTTGATTTTGAGTTTAACGTCCCGTTCAGCAGCGAGGCTATATGAGACGTGGACCTACTGATTAACGTGGAATCCGAACCACATGAGCTCCCGCCGGGAATCGAACCCGGGCCTCCCACGCCAAAGGCGCGTACGCTAACCGCTTAGCCACACTGTATTAAGTGAGGAAGTGAGGAAATAGTAGAAGAAAAAGGGAGTATAATGAAGATTGTTTGGAAAGGAAGAAACAGGATCATTGGATGGACCGCATTACGAAATATGGAAGAATACTGTTATTAGCTATGGAAGAAATTGCAAAAGGAAAAATACCTAGAGGAAGGCTGAGATTGAAATATGTAGATTAAATAATACAAGATGTAGGGAAGAAAAAGTACAATAAAATGAAAAGTCTTGCCCAGGAAGGTAAGATTTCAGATCATCAATTCACTCCTTCTAAACCTATAAGAGTGTTTCTATCCATGACTCTAACAAATCCTGTTACTTTTACATGCTTATATTTATTTATACCTGATATCCATATATGCTAACTTAAAAGAAGGCGAAATCAACTTTTTAGGATCGCCCAATTTTTTTTGTTGCAGTGATGATTTCAGAATGGAAGGGAACACTCTTCCGCCCCCTCCCCTCCGGAGTTACATCTTCAATTGTTCTCAATGTAGATTTCTAGTATTTTTTTGCAATACTTTTCACTTCCTGTATACTAAAATTTCCTCTCGGGGGAAATCTGAAATTATCACTGTTTGGGGTTTTCCAATGGTCTAGTGCAGAGAACTTACAATAAATTTAAATGTTGCTGCTGATGAATGAATATCATCTGAACAAAATATAGGCCTATTTCCTGAAGATGAATCACAAATGTAATCTGGGATCTCGTTCCACCATAGTTGCATCAAATCATCCCAAAGTTTCATTGTAGTTTGCGATAATCGGCATTGATGTTGCAATTACTTATTGCATCATTTGCATCACGTTGCGATGAGCAAATTTCGCGAAGACCGTTACAAAATGAGACTGTTAACCCCACTTCAATAAATCGCCAACTGCAGCCCTAGAAATAATATATTTTAAAAAAATGTTTATTAAGGTTCTTAAATTCTAGTGAAGCATGTTTCATATTTTTTAGGGAGTCCAACTTGAATTTATTTTCTACAGGGTACGAAATATTAATGGTTGCTCTGCCAAAAAAAAAAAAAAAAAAAAAAATGCAAGTTACGGCCCTGAATATAGGGTGTATAGAGAGCAGGAGATTTGATAGAATCATTGCATGGGTAGAGTGGACCAAACCTCTTTAGAAGTTGAAGACAAGGGTAGGTGTATTATTAAAACGGCCATCAATTTACTATATATTATTATTATTATTATTATTATTATTACTTATAATCTTAGTGTTAATATTATATACTCTACGATTATATTGTTTTTATTATTTGTTCCATTGATGCTAGGGTTAAGTCATATACCATCTTTATATTAATATTTTGAATATTGATTTTCAAAAATAATACTAGAAAAACAGTGGATCTATAGATGAAGAGATAATGTTCACAACCGGTTCCAAGAATCTTTAAAATTTTAACAACCGGTTTGGGTGAATCTGGCGAATGAAACCACTGATCGTAATGCATGAAATCATGACTGTTTGGGGTTTCCCAATGATCTAGTGCAGTCATGTCCAACTAGCGTAGAATGTATGACGTAGAACCGCGATATTACAATCTGAGAATACCTCTGGTGTGTGATGTCCCTGGTTTGATCTCAGGGCAAATGTTTGTGGTGGACAACATCATGTCCGTGGGTTTTCTCGGGGTTCTTCCGCTTCTTTCTACATTCTCATTCCACTAATTCTTCCATCATCATTCACTTGTTTTGATGTTCTTCTCCTTTAGTCTAAAAGTCATAAACATGGGAAGTTAAACTGAAATATTTAATTTATTTTTTTACAATCTGAGAAGAGCAGAGAGAAATAAATGTACAATGAGGAAAGGAGGGAAGGAAAGTACGTAGGTTAGCAAGTGTTGGCAGTATACCTGTGGTGTTTACTCTCTGAGTAGTGTGTCTGCAAAACCACCAGCACCGTCGATGCTCTTGTTCGCTTACCATCACTGTCCTTTATTAATGTCAGGCTACTTACCAGTTCCTTCTCCTCTCTGTGTGATTTATTACGAAGGGTTTCAGCATACTGTGATGTCATAGAGCATTCAGTTGGAAACGGTCAGTCTATAGCTAGTGAACATTCCTTTGGTGCATGGGATCTCGGATTCAATTTCAGCTGGGAGAATATTGAACGCATCAGTGGTTTCATTCATCCGGTTCGCCCGAACCGGTTGCAAAAATTTCAGAGAATATCTGAACCGGTTGTTAAAATTATCTCTTCACCTATAGATCCAGTGCTTCTTTAGTATTATTTTTCAAAATTAATATTCTGGTATATGAAATCACTAATACTAGTATCATTGGAACAAATAATAGTAATACTACTACTACTACTACTACTACTACTACTACTACTACTACTACTACTACTACTACTAATAATAATAATAATAATAATAATAATAATAATAATAATAATAATAATAATAATAATAATAATAATATAATCGTAGAGTAATAATATTAACCCTAGTCAACTTACAATTTGATCATAGAAGCGGTTGTTAAATTATTCGAATGACATCACTGATTACGATGGTTCAGATTCCACATTACATTGCAGTTCATGTCTCGTATAGCGTCGATGCTGAAGAGATACGATAAACTTCAACAAACAATTAAACAAATAATGAATCAAGCATACAATCAATTAATCATGTTGCATGTTGTACTATTATTACTTTGGAAGTATTGAATACGCATTAATAAAACAAAGCTGACCAAAGCGTTTAATATATATCAATAACACATGTGTAACAATTTCGGCAATATAACATCACTTTCCGCAATATAACATTAATTTCGGCACTTTCATCAGATTGCCGAAACTGTTACACAGATGTTATTAATATATATTTAGTGCTTTGGTCAGTTTTGTTTTGTCAATCAATAAATCAAACAAACAAGTAAATGAACAAACAATATATATACATATATTGTAGATTGATGGCCGTTTTAATAAACACCACACCTACCCCTTGTCTTCAACTTCTAAAGAGGTTTGCTTCTCTCTACCCATGCAATGATCCTATCAAATCTCCTCGCATCTATAAACCCTATATTCAGAGCCGCAACTTGGAACTTTTTCTGGGAAAGCAACCATTAATATTTCGGGCCCCATAGAAAATAAATTCAAGTTGGGTCGCCTAGGAAATATGAAATATGCTACAATAGAATTTAAAACCTTAATAAACATTCTAAGAAAACATTATTTCTAGGGTTTCAGTTGGAGATTTCTTGAAGTAGGGTTTAGGGCCCTATTCCGTAACTGTCTTCACGAAATTTGCACATCGCAATGTGATACAAATTACACAATAGGTAGTTATAACTGTAATACGGAACTATCGCAAGCTACATTGGAAATTTTGCGATGGTTTGACGTAAACTACTATGGAATGAGGCCCCAGATTACATTTGTGATTTATCTTCAGGAAATATATTTTCTTCAGATGATGGGGCAGCATCAGCATTAAAATTATTTTCAGTTCTTTTCGAAATAGTATAGTGGGCCCATTCCATGCTTTAAAAATTAAGTCGAGGGAACTGTATTTGACACAAATTAAAGCTCTAAGAAATCTATATATTAATAGCAGTGTCTGTGAACAAAAAACTTCAGATCCAAATTGAAAGTGACTATCGGTATGTTTGTGACTCTTAATCTCTTGAACCACCCAACCGACCTCGATCAAACTTTCAACATAGATATAATTCAGACAACAATAGTGTCCTGCGCTTGCACAGGACGTGCGGGTTTGCTAGTGTATATTATTTCTGAATATTCTAATAGTAGACATTTTACTGAAATAGACCTAGAACACATTTTTTAAAAAGTTCTTTTTTAATGCGGTGAACCAATTCTATGCTTCATTTATATACGTATTCATGTTCGTATCGTATCATATAGAATACGAAAATGGGCCCTCCTCAATCGTCGGGGAGCTTAAATGGGAGGACTTATTTCTCGGAATTTAAATGGTCCCCCCCACTCACAAGCTACGGCCATGCCTAAATCGCCGTCTAAAGAGAAGGTGTAACCTTCTAAAGTCCATTACAATATTTGTTTTTGGTAATGAAACTCCTTTGAAACAAATTTACACCAGCGGTCTCCCTGTAGACAAAGCTCTGAGACCGCGGTTGGATATAAACCATGCTAGTGCATTGAGAAGACCGCATAATTTTCATATTCGTTTCACGTGTGATTGCGCTTTTCTTTGTTGAATGGTGTTCCTTTGATTCTTTTCAAAAATAGCAGAAAAAAAGGATTGTTATTGATTTTTGCCAGTTGCGTCAGAGACTAACTCCTTATTTGCTTTCCACTGTTTATTTGTTTGAATAAGTTTCACAATTGTTTATCTACGCTATCTGAGTAGTACAAAGCAAAATGACAGGAGTAGGAAGGAAATCAAACAACGTCTCTTGACTTAATGTTATCATCTTTTTAGATAAACTCAGAACACCTGAGAAATCTTACAGGATTCAAAATAATGGGGAAAGAGGTTATGGATGCTGTAAATTAAACCTAAGACTGCAAGTTAATATAAAATATTATCAAATAATTTTATAATTAACTGGCTACTAGACGTGTTATCTGTGCATGTGGGAAGTCACTGGCGCTGATTTACCACTGCCGCATGATCTAGGAATCTTATAATGAAACACATCTGTATGCAGGGACATACCCACGGACGAACTACCGGGTCCGTACTTCCTCATAACTTCCTAACTCAACATACATTTGTACACTATCTAAGTAAAACTATACTTGTTTAACAGGGAAATGATTGATATAGCATGAAAATTTGATCTTATATTTCATCTGTACTTTTTCTCTTATAAATACACTCTAGTTCTATCAGTCCCCCCCCTGAAAATATAGGTGGAACTATTTTACAATTATGCATCGTTTTTTCGGGTGCAGAATAATGACCGTTCAATATTACATAGCTGCAGTGGCTTGTAGTATTAGACCCCCCGGTCCAAAGCTTGGACCCTCCCAACAAAAATTTCTGGGTGTGCACCTGCCTGTATGCCTCCCTCCAGTTGGCTCAACTAGTTAAGGTTTAATTCCTTGTTTATTTGTTGGCAAAAATATCGACGTGACAATTATTATACCTGGGTGGGATGTCAAATTATGTCAGTTTGCCAACTCCCTCGGTTTATTATTATTATTATTATTATTATTATTATTATTATTATTATTATTATTATTATTATTATTATTATTATTATTTTCAAATTTATTTTCTAAGTCTGGTCACCCTGGTGTAACACAGATTAGTAATAATAATAATAATTTATTCTGGTCTGAGCTAGAATGAAAAGGTTCACCATTTCCGCATAGAGAAGTCATAGAACATTATCTGTAAAAGGAATATAGGAACGTTCATACACAAGAAAGTATGAAGGAAAACATGAGAAATAATAATAATAATAATAAAAGGTTTAAGGACAAAGCTGCTGGTAGCTTAGGTTGCAAGTGAAAGTTCCGCCTTCTGTCTCTATCAGGGCAATGATTCTGTTTCTCAACACACACACAAACAAATACTCTTTTTCACATACATATGCATTAAAATAAGAAGAAAAAATACACAAGCTGAAAGAAAAAAAAGGTGAAAAATAGCAAAGAGAAATATACCAGCATCATCGTAAAAGAAGAAGAACTCAGTAGCATATAAAAGGAAAGTTATATTGGTGGTATTAGTATTAGTAGCGATGATGTGGTTGCACTTTCTCTGTGGTTTAGTGTTTACACCACCTGTCACCGCTTAGTGTGAAGTAACAATAGCCACATAACAGTCGCATCACGGAGGTGACACTTCGCTGGCTTCTTCTCGCAACCAAGTGAAACAAGGAAAGAAAAAAACGATAAGTTTTATATTGAGACAACTCATTATATTATGCGATGTCTTCCACCTAAACAAAAAGAAAGAAAATAGTACTTTCTTTGACTCTTTTTTTTTTAAACCAAAGAAGGAAATGCATTACTTTATTTTATTTATTTATTTATTCCTATTTGATAATACGATTTATGAACATATTGGAATTATAGCTCATTTTTACTTCATTTGAGCAAATTTTATGAAACATAAATTCAATGTACGAGATATAAATGAAAAGTTCATACGTAGCCTCATCATGAAAGAATGGAACTAGGACAATGCAAATGAGTTATTTTTCGACGTAATTCCCTTGGACCTCTTTACATTTCGGCTAGCGCTCCTGAAATCTTCTTATTCCTTTTGAATAGAAACATCCCTCCTGTGTTTAGAAATGAACTTCCGCAGTACTAATGATGCCGTCATCCGGAACGAATCAGGTTCCACCAAAGTGGTTTTTGAACTAAGGAGCAAATATCAATCTGAAGGCTCCAAATCTAGTGAACAAGGTGAGTAGGGGATGAAGAGAAAGTCACGCTTTTGTAACTGGGTCAGTACCATACCTGACATGTGACTGCAAGCATTATCGACACAGGGATAAACGTTTCTACAGCATTCCCTACCATTTTCTTCTTTGATGACATAATTCAGTTTGTCTAAAAGAGGAACATTAGTTGCGTGTGGCATTTTCAGTCTTTGGAAGGAATTCAATTACCGTAACAACTTTCGCATCCCCAAAAATATTCACCATTACCTTATTGGGAAGTGGAATAACCTTTTTGTGTGTGAAAAGGATTTATGCCTCAATTGCAATGGATTCATAGCTACAAATCATGCATAGAAACCATCAGGATCCGATTCATACAGTGTCAGATTTTGTGTTGCGAATCAAACTCGTTGTAATTTCTGATCAGCAGATGACGGCCTTGGTACTCACCATACAGACCCTTATGCATGTCCAGGATATGTTGAACGCGCTTATAGGATATGTTTATGTTACCTGCAAATTGTCCTAGAAGTAAATCTTCTCCCATAACCACGTAGTGACTTTTCTTTACAGTAGCATTACTTGTTGAAGTGAGCGGCCATCCTGAGTAGGGATGATCTCTTTACCACTCCAGGTAACCTTTATTATTATTGTTATTTTTACTGCAATTCCCAATATAACCACCATGTCCTAATGAATCTCGTTCGATATAATTCTTATTTTATGCAAATAATAGATGACAGCTCGGTTTGTATCTTTTAAAATTTTGCTATATGCGTCCAATTCCAACGGTTCAGTCTGCGCTTCACGCAGGTCAAATTACATTGTTTGGTTGGATTTTACATACACACATGTATAGACAAATACTGTTATTTTGATATGTTGAGTTTCATCGCCCTACCGCGAATGAAAATGAAGCATGCATATTAGTTCCTTAAAAAAAAATCCATGCTTAAAGGAAGAGTATACCTATCCATCATGATACACCTGAATCGAAACTTGACTTTGAACACAAGCCCGTATCCAAGGGGGGGTCTAGGGGGCGGGCCCCCCTTAAATTTTTACTGGCCCTCCTAAAATTTTCATGTAGACTTGCAAATGAACTATAATATGGCGATGAACTATAACATAAGTGGATCGCCCCCCCTTCTAATCTCTACCGGCCCCCTTACATTTTTGGTTTGGCTACCGGCCTGTTTGAACATTGAAAATGTTTTCTTTAACTTTTTGGATACCAAACCCATTCTGTACGGTGTGACCATACGACTAAAAAAGAAAAATGTAGATTTCGTAGAGTTACGTTACTTTCAAACGTTCAAACCTCAAGCTCTAATTAGCGTAGACAAACAAAACAAGCAGAAGGACACACATATTTAAACAAAGATTTCAGAAAATCTATAAACAATAGCCTCAGGACGGGATAAGAGTGCTCGGAAAAATGCAAAATGGCCGTAAAGTATGATTCTTATTTTGTACATTATAAATTGACCATTATTGTGTTATCTAATATGAAGGTACTACATCATATTCGAGGTTATAATAGCGGAAGTGAAGATTAAAAGAGAATACAAAATATTGAAAATTAAACTTACGTATTGTTATTTCGTTAATTTGCGACAGTCAATCAAACTTACAAAATGGAAGAAAAATTTGAGTTCCTCGTAGCTACGAGCATGGTTAAGATGCTCGTTTTTAGTGTGCGGGAGAGCCTGAGTTTGCTTATCAGTTTGCAGTATACAGTAATTTTAATTCGTAGGCCTATTCCATAGCCTCCGTGCTTAAAAGGGACGCTAGACTCGGATAAACATTACTTGATTGCACTTTGTCATAAATCAACCAAACGTCTACAAACACATAATGACAATGTACACTGTGCTATAGCTGATTATACCAGTAAAAATAAGTAATTCATGAAGATAAATTAAATACGCATAAATTAAAACGTTTATAAACAGACAGTGGTTGCAAAAAGACATGTTGAAAAAACAAACAAAAAATCGTTGACTTGTAACAGGAAATTCTTGGTTTGTCAGAGATAAACCACAATACATGCATGACTTCCTCCCGTATCAATTATATAATCCAGACATGTATTTCTGAAAAATCCTGTACTACTTGTTCACAAAGTTCTCACGTCAAAAACCACATTCTGTATGTCACCAGCACTCTAAAACATATTTAGCAAAAAACTTTATTAGTTCAATGACTATCTGCCTTTGGCAACAGACTTGTCTACAACAATCGAACTAATCTTTGTTATGTGTTTTATGTTATTACTCACACATCAACAGTGTACGATTTCTACAAAGCTTATTCACTCAGGAAGCTGTTTAAATAATTTCCGGTGTTTTTTCTTCAGGTTTTTTTTTTTAAAAATAGAAAACGTGAAACAAATATGAATCGAAAAAAATCTGAAAATCAAACATGAAACCTGCCATCTGGCGTCAATTTCTCTAATTTATTAATTCATAGCTCTCAGCGATATTGCTGCTTGCTTTCTTCGTACAGCAAACCTATTGCAACACACTAGACACGGATTCGGTCTCGCAAAAGATGTGCTTATAGAAAGCATTTATACAGAAGTTATTAGTTTCAAGTTATTTCTAGCAAGCATTACTAAAGCTAAGACCTTTTGGTAGTCCATGGTAACACAGGTGAGGGTTTGGTTCACGAAAGTAATAGGTTCAGTCCAAAGCCGAAATATCAATCCATACGAAATACCAAAATGAACTATCTGTGTCAGAGGAGCAGTAGACAATTTTCTTGATTGAACCCGTACTTTTTTCTGATATAAAAACTTATTTCTTAATTATGGTTAACTCATAGCATTTGTTATCTTTTACAACAAGCAGTTACGCTTTGAGTTGCTAGACTGAACAGGAGGCAAGTCTGGAGACCAGTGGAATTTGCGTAACTTGGGATACAAATTTGAAATTGAAAATTTCTTATTATTATTACCACCGTTACATTTAAAACTTACAACCACTGTTAATAACACTACCAGTACTGCTCACCAAACATACGCCTATATGCCGTACACAATCGTATATCCATTAACTCACTACTACTCACCAAACATATATGCCGTACACAACTGTATGACCACTGTTACTAACACTATCACTACTACTCACCAAACACATATGCCGTACACAACCATATAACCACTGCTATCAATATCACCAATACCACTAGCCAAACATATATGCCGCACACAACCGTATGACCATTTTTACCAACACTACCACTACTACTCACCAAATATATATGCCGTTCACAACCATATAACCACTGTTATCAACACTACCAATACCACTAGCCAAACATATATGCCGTACACAACCGTATCACCATTGTTACCAACACTACCATTGCTACTCACCACATATATATGCCGTATAAAACCGTATAACCACTGTTACCAACACTTCCACTACTACTCACTAAACATATATGCCGTACACAACCATAAATTAACGAATTAAATTAAAATAACATAACATTAGTGAGACGGCTACCTTGCTACTCTTATTTTTGGAGCGCCTCGCTGCTGAATTATTATTATTATTATTATTATTATTATTATTATTATTATTATTATTATTATTATTATTATTATTATTATTATTATTATTATTATTATTATTTCAGAACCATTTTCTAGTCACTGCAATCTCTGTTGAAATTCTGTTTCTATGACATTCTGATCATTTTCATTACACTAAACATTCGTTCGATATGTGCATTACTGACTGATATAGTAAGAATATATTGCATTCTTCACAACAGGTTTAGTGTCATTGCTTTCTCGAAAAACGTGATCCGTAATTTTCGACATTTATCTATACTCAACCTTCTTATCTGTGACGACACCAGCCTAATTTCTTAGGAGTGGAGAAATAGAGATATTTTTGGGGAAGATAGCTATTTTTTTCTATACTGAAAAATAATAGTTTTATATTACTTGACCCACTTTATAATGCACCATCTTTGGAGGGGCAGTCGGGGAGGAGGCAGATAATATCACTGGGGGAGCCCGCTCCCTATCTTCATCACTGCTTCCTATCCAATGTTGATATATAATAATAAACTTCAATACAGAGAACTTATTTGTGTATTTCATTTCTATCAAAAGTAATTTTGTTTCATCTTCACTTCTGTCACATTATGAAATAAAGTTTTGTTGCTGTGTGACAGTGTAGATACAACAATGAAACTTTAAATAATACAATAAATAAAATTTTATTTGTCATATCGGGAACAGGTCAAAACTCCCACAGCCAAAACCCCCACACTCAAGAAATGTCAAAACGCCCACACAAACGGTCATAACCCCCACACAAATGGACAAATTCTCCCAAATACACGAACGGTCATAACCCCCACAGCCAAAACTCCCACACTCAAGAAATGTGAAAACGCCCACACAATCGGTCATAACTCCCACACAAACGGACAAATCTCCCAAATGCACGAATGGTCATAACTCCCACAGCCAAAACCCCCACACTGGTAATCGGTCATAACCTCCAACGGTCATAACTCCCACACATAGCAACGGTCACAATCCCCACATAAATGGACAACCCCCCACAAAATGGGCAAAACTCCCACATGCAGAAATTGTCACAACTGCCACACAAATGGACAAAACCCCCACACAATCGGACAAATCTCCCACACTCTGAAATGATCCTGGTTGCATGTCTTGCCCTTGTACTTTTTAATAACATTTTTTATTCCACTTAAACTGATGTTGCAACTATTTTTCTTGCACTGTTTTCTAATGACAGAAACACTAAAGTGGGCGTCATAAAGAGCCGCAACCAAGACGTGCAATCACGATCATTTCAGAGTGTGGGGAATTTGTCCGATTGTGTGGGGTTTTTTGTCCATTTGTGTGACAGTTGTGACAATTTCTGCATGTGGGAGTTTTGGCCATTTGTGTGGGAGTTTTGTCCATTTATGTGGGGATTATGACTGTTGTTATGTGTGGCTGTTTTGTCCATTTGTGTGGGAGTTATGACCGATTGTGTGGGCGTTTTGACATTTCTTGAGTGTGGGAGTTTTGGCTGTGGGGGTTTTGACCATTCGTGCGTTTGAGAGATTTGTCCATTTTTGTGGGAGTTATGACCGATCGTGTGGGCGTTTTGACATCTCTTGAGTGTGGGGTTTTGGCTGTGGGGTTTTGACCTAGACCCGTCATATCATAGTATTACAAATCAGCCTGCTGTAAGGGCGTAACATTTACGTAAAAATGAAATGGAAACTTCGACGTTCGACGATTACGCCCTGAAGGGAAAGAAGATGGATGGTCAATGAAAGAACGAGAATTAAACAATTTCTGGGATGAGAATGTAGAAGGAAATGGGAGAAACCCGAGACGGACACGATATTGATCATTACAAACTGACTTGGACTATCGACGCACTGACCTCTTGCAGAATACTGGAGTCGAAAAGCATTAGCTAAGTTTAACAGAAAGTACAGAATGAGCTACGTAGAGATAGAACCCCTGATTACATACGCGCATGCACGGAATTTACTAGTAGGCCCAGACATAGGGGCACAGCGTTCTTAGGGGCCGCACGTTGGACGAAAACAATACGAAAGACGAAAACAATTGCAAAAACCCAATAATAATAATAATAAAACATGATTAAAAGCAGAGAAATAATTCTTTGGAAGTCTATTGGCTTCAATCATTGGTGGTTGAAGTTGAGTGGAACGTTGTACTTGCAATAGACAGGAGCGGGCGCGTAATTCTGTTGAGCTGCACACGTGCAAATACACACTTTTATACCTATCTAAATGAAAGGGAAATGACCTGAAAAATGCTTAGTTATTTGGTATGCATCGTATGGTACTTCAATTGAACGTAATCGGAAAACGTGTTATCACACCTTGCATATTAAAAAAAAAAAAAAAAGCGAATAATCATTTACATTGATCGGTGTACATATATAAAGTATTGTCTGTCTTGATTGATAGTAAACATGTTATAATCATTGCTCTACATTTCCGGTGCCGTATTAAGTACTAGCATTCTGGCAAGCTTTTATCATCGTTTTTTTAAAAATTTAATACTTCCTTGATATTTGTATGAAAGTGAAATACTTACAATCAGGAAGGGACAACACTTATGAGATGAATCTTTAATCAGGTTGAATATGCATCAGTAATTAATTTTTTGTCACTTCTGATACAAGTGGATACAGGAATAGTTTCATTCTCACTTCTAAAACTAAACTTCTTGGAACGAAGTCGACCATCGATCAGCCTGAAGCTTGGGGTGTATGTGATCAGCACATCGTTGATTCCTGTTGTATTTTATTGAATATAGAAGACTTTGAATTTCTAGATTGATATGTATCTTTATAAATATCGATAAAAGTTTGATGAGTAATAAGTTGTTATATTGTAGATGTAGCTTTTGGTCAGATGATTTCCTTTCTCACTGCTTTCCTATTATGACCGTATGACTTATTATACTTTACCAATCAATTTCTTATAGTTCTGTTTCTATAGTGTCTAGTCATTAGAAATGTATATATCATAATAAAATTCGGCTAAAGGGGCGCGGTAGCTGAGTGCATAGCCGGTGCTGTAGTGGAGTGATCTGAGACGTTCGGTTGACTATGGTGATGCGAAACCCATTGGGGGTTCGAAACCCTCTGAAAGACATGGTTGGACTTTTAACTGTCCTCTATGTTTTTGTGCTCGTGATCCTGCCAAATCTGGTAATACTGAATAGTACTTAATAATACAGGAACTTAAAGTGGAAGAGCTCTCGTTTCAAGTTTAAGTGATCCCGTGTTCGATCCTAGGCCACGGAGTTTATGGTGGATAATATCATATCCGTGGACGTTCTTGGTGTGTTAACGTTTCCTCTCGCACTATCATTCCACCAATTCTTTCATAATCATCTATTTTCGTTATTCATTCATCTGCTTTAGCTCACAGGACTTAGCTGTGGAACGTTAAAGTAGCCTAAATAATTAATTCCATTTTCATTTTTTAAAGACTCGGTTAACGTTCGTATTATTAATACATTCATATATACCTCTCATAATATTTTCAGTGCTTTCGACTGATCAAACCTCCTCTCCAAACCATTACATACTGTACACACTATTATATACAATTATATATCATATGTACCATATCCATATACTCTATTCATATGCACCATAATATGCACTATTGCACAACCATAAGACATCCTCACAATATAAATGTTATATCTTATGAGTTATTATTCACCAAGCCATATAAACGTATCTTATGTGAGCATCCAATAACTCAATATTTCTTATTGAATACTCCACCCAAACCTCTGTATAAATTATGTAAAACCTAGTACACAAGTTCTTCTCTTAATAAATACATAACCCAACCTCCATAAAATACAGCACAGACAAAGAAATCTCTAAAAATATTCTTTAGTTAATATTCACAACAGTAGCACACACAACACAACAGTACACATACACGCACAACAGTTAATGCTCACATCTACAAATCTGTCCTTTAGTTCATTCAAATCCCAATCAATTCCAATCGTCGTTATTGTCGGAATGATTAATTAAGGTAGTAATTAGTAACGACAGAATATGTTTAAGTATTGTGTAGTAGTACTAGAAGAAGAAGAAATTCAAAATTTGTTAATATGTAATTGATCGTGGAGAAATTATATTGATGATGTAGATAGCAGTTATAGTTGGCAATGATAATTATATTAGTAGACAGGTATAAAGGTACGTAATTGATGATCACCGAGGATAATTATATACAGCTCAAGTGAGGAATAAATATTAAGCAGTGAGTTTCATCTAGACAAGACGAGTCTTTATTTACTACCATCAATGGTGGTGATTTTTCAAGAACCTATAGCCAATGATATTTCCACGTTGAGTAGTCAAATTTATGATATCCTGAAAAATTTAGCCCAAAGAAATTGACCGAGTTAACCTTTGAAGAAGTGAAACAACTTTTGGAAGGTCATTTTAAATGTTTGAACAGGGTAGAACAATGAAAGTTCCGTCTGCTGAGGCAGCATTATCGCCAGACATTTAAAAGTTTTCTTTCTCACCTGAAACACAAAGTCAAATGCTTTACTTTTGGTTCGAATTTATTGCAAGCTTTGACAGCTTAGGTCATTGTGAACATTCAATGTGATGAAGCAAGATGACATTTGGTTAGAGTCAGATCTTGATTTAAGTAAAACAATATAGTAAATCAATTTGAGTTGCTAGACCGTGTGTCCAAGATTTTTCACAAGTTTAACACACAGAGTTACAATAAGTTACAAAATATTTGGACAAAAAATCAAACAGAGGAACTTGAGCAGTTTGGAAATCAATCATATCAGAATTTGAAACGATCCAGTTCATGTAATAAGATTCATTCACAGGAAAACTGTCCAGCCATTTGAACTAGATGCTGAATTTTTAGAAAATGTAATTATTTTGTTCAATGCTTTTACCTCCATAAGCCTGATAAAAGCAACGATTTGAAAACTGAATGAACGAATGAATGTGTTCGTTCCCCGGAAACAAAGCTCAGCACAGTTGATATGAGAGAAAGCTTGGATGTATTAACTACAGTAGACAAGCCCAAATTTAACAATGGATGTAATAAAATCTAGCAAAATGTCTAGAGAAAATAGTTTTCCGAGAAATCAGATTTATAATATGATTAATGTAAAAATGATGACTGTGGTAAAAGTTAAATTGGACGGAAAATTTACGAATTTGGAGATTTTGGTCAAGGACTGACTTACTAAAGTAGACGAGTGGGAGAAACCAGAACGAGTTACCTGTTTATTATCAGAAAGTTGGTAGGAAAGAGAGAGTGTGTGTAAACAAACGTTCATCAAACATTAGAAGATGTAAGATTAAAAAATTTGGATGACTTTATACTGTGGTTTTCGGCTACTGAATGAAGAGAATAGTTTCGAGGATCTGTGCAAGACTAAGCAATTCAAAAAGAAAAATGAAGAAACAGGAGCAGCCGATTTTAGAGCAGTCTACATATAGGAAAGAACCCAGATGATTTTGTGTCTCATGTAGAACTTGATCCGCACTGGAACAGTTTTCAATAATGCCGTAAATCGTAAGAAGAATTGATATCGATAATCAGTGTAATTATTGTGGTAATGTCTTGTTGTTTACTGGGAAATATTTATGTACCATTTTTTAAAAAATCTTGAAAGGGAAGAATGGTGTTAGGATAACTAATTAACGTAGTTTGTAATGGCAGAAGATTTGAGTCTTGTAGAAATGCGTTGAAGAAGTTTATGTGTGAAAAGTTGCCAATAATTTATCGTGGGGGACAGAAATTGGTGTTATAGAAATACTAGTTATAATTGGCAGTAAATTGTATTAGTAGATATGTATGAAGATTTGTAATTGATAGATTTGTAATTGATAATCACCGAGGATAATTGTGTTTGATACATAAATAGCAAGCAAATAGTTTCATCTAGAGAAGGGGAGTCGTTTATTTACGACCAACAGTTATTGATTGTTTTCGTAATAGGAATCCATTACATTTTTCATTGAAGTAGATCTCATCGTCGTTGTTACAGATTATTTTAACAAGAATCTGTTACATTTTTCATTGAAGTAGCTTCCATCGTCACTCTTGCTTATTTTCTTGGCAAGAATCTGTTATATTTTTCATTGAAGTAGCTCCCATCGTCATTGTTCCTATGTACCCATTTTTGGATTAACAGTATACATTTAATCTAACACCAGCCTTTATCATTTTAATTGAAACATGTGTGTGGACGAATGCCGTTTATTTTACAATAGTTTACATCGACAAAACCTGTTCATTTGACCAACTGAAGACAACTATTCATAGAGAAGCGCAGCAGATCATTTGAAATATATGGAACGCATGTGGTGCAGCTTCCTCTCTCGACTTGAAAACTGCCTTAACTTTATGAAAGATGGATATCACCTTTCAGGAGTGATTTTTTTCTCATGAAATAGAAATGGCATACCGTCTCACATATGAAGGGTGGCCCAAAAGTATGCATACACCCCTGCATTGATCAAGTATAACATTTTAGTTTATGGATTTATTTGCTTCTACTGTTAAGTTAGAAGTAAAAAGACGTTAAGAACAAATAATAAAGAAACCAGATCTACCAGAATCGTAAATAAAATTTGGTGTATAATTAGCTATGTAATGTTCATTTAACAAACCGAGCACAGTCTATGAACCGAACTCAGAAGTGTCTGGTGTACAAAGCTGTGAAGCATGGCCTCTATTTCCGGGTTACTTGGTCACTAAATTTCGTTCAGATCCGGCCAGTAGTTACCGAGAAATAAAGTACCGCATACAAGCCGATCTAAGTTCAGCCGAGAATGTCGCGGTCTGAGTTCGGTCACCAAATAAAGTGATCTTTATTCCTTAGATCCGGCCATTTTGGTTCAGATCCGGGCAGAAATTGCCGAGAAGTAAGTACCACACATATACACACATCCTGGAGTGAAACTGTTATATAAGCACTTATATTTACGGCAGGAGCTAAAAATGAGTACACCAGCCTGTGTCACCCTGTATAATGAGGAACAAGAGCAACGTGCAATTAATTTGTTACATTTTAATATAAACCATTTCGTCTTGTTTTGTTAAATTTTAATTAAAGAAGAATTTCCTTGCAATTGAATAATTGAAATGCTATGGTGTAACAAGCTTTCTTGCTGGTTAGAGTTCTTTGTGGACAGTTGCGCCAAGCAATTGACTGAGGAAAGAAAAACAAAAAATAAAATATTATTTCACTTTTATGAAAGTTTCTTTTCTTTTAAAAATGATACTAAATTGAACTTCGTAACTGATACATTTTTATATATAGTAATTTCTTTTCTTCTAAAAATAAAATCTCCTGTGATTACCCTTTTCCTTCCAAAAGAATAGAAAGAACTATGTGGAATCATGTTGAAGTGATAAAAAAGTATTTACTCACGGAAATACAAAACTCTTTTTCTCTCTTTTATTGTTTTCTTTTATGATGTAACTTTCATAATCTTACATCCGTTTATTTTCAAAAAATACAAGTACCATAAATATGTTATTTCATATATTTAACACATACCTGATATTGTTATGCATTTCCAACTCATTTATCAATGTAAATGAATCACATAGTTACATAAATCGTCATTTTAAATTGGATTTGGAAGTTGCTGTTATTACAAGTAGCATATGCGTAAGGAGTAAGTATGTCATCGAATAGGAGACCAAATAAAATCTCCTGGTTAACATTGGATTTTGCTACAAATACAGTACAAAAATAAATAATAATTTCTTTCAGCAAAATAAATCTCTCAATTATTGTTGGACAAAAACGACATAGATTTTAATGCTACAAATTTTCGTGTTTTTCGATGTTTTTTTTTTTCGAAAATTACACATGAGAATTTTATCTTGAAACACGTTATTTTGTTCAGCTCGATATGATCTTTAGACTGACCACCCCCTGACCTACGTTGTTCCGCCAAAATGAAATGATAAAAAAATTCCCAGGCTTAAACCTCATGTATGTTGAAAATTTGATCGAGATCGGTCGGGTGGTTCAAGAGGTACAAAGTCATAAACATACTCACTTTTATATGTTTGTATAGAGATATAATGAGATATGCTGAAAATTGTGATCAACTCGAACTTTATTTGCCCAAATATGATATTTATACCAATTGATTAGGTCACATTGGTGGAGAAACATAAGATGCTTGAGGATAAATTCTTATTCCTGGTTTTCGAGAAAATCGAGAAAAGCGCATTTTTTTTTATCTCGCTCAAAAGTGTCTCATTCGTTTCTAATAGTTTGTATCCTTCTGAAACAGATTGTCTATATATTTATATACTACATATGCAAAAAAAAAGTATTCCTAACAGTAACACATATACTTCTAACAGCAACATACGTACCACCTGTAATAATAAACATGGTACTTCAATAATTATGAAAATTATTTAATTACAGTCCTATGGGAAACAATAATCGGGTGGCCATAATAATATGCTGTATAATATATAATGATGTATTTTTGCTAGAGTCACTGGATACTCTTAATAACCAATCAGTTTCTTTGTAAAATTACCACAAGTGGCATCTATAGCTTGGAGAACCCGGATTCACTTCTTGAAGAGAGTATACATGATTCGGATCCCCTATTAAGCTGTCAACTTTTAGTCTCTTGTATTTGTATCTAATACAGGAATTATCTATCGGTCATTCATAGCCCATTTGCTCAAAAATACATTTTAAAAGTTGTGGTATGATGAATCATTATAATGTATTGTAAGTCAATATTTTAATATAGATATCGTACAATGTAATATTATTACTCCATGACATTTATGTTATAAGTATTTTTGCTTCTAGATTGTCAGGTTCAAACAATGTGGCCGTTGCAATTTGTCTCTTCTGGGAAGATTTTTTTTTGGGCTTTTCCTCGAATTCATTTTTTGCATCTTTTGTAGACTCAAAAAATACTATGTATAAGAAATGTGTTGCTAAATATCTTTCGAAACAATTTAGTTTTATTTCAATACCAGTATATGCATAAGTTGGTACATATCGAATAGTAGAATAGAACTGTTGACGATTTTAGTGTCTCTTATAACGTAGTTAGAATTTAAACCATTTGGTAACACTGTTGTTTGTATTTTTAGTGAACGTCGGGATTATTTAAATGGACGAATAATAGTATACTTGAAATATCTAATAACGCCAATGACTTGCAAGATATTAGTCGTAGTATTTATTACGATTTTTTCTTATTCATGTATGCCATATTAACATTAACTCAATATCTGCCATATTTCATAATCATTTATGGTATCTTTAAATGTGTATACACTTAAGTGTAATGTTTTTTATAGGTAATAATCATATGTTTTGTTTGTTTTGCAGGTAAGACATTAAAAGACGGTCAGGACTTTTTCAAACTGCACGTGGAATGCCAACTTGTAGTTTTGAGTATTTAATTTTCTACAAACTATACAGTAAGTACTCAATATTTTTTCGTTGATTTATATAACTAAAGGTGGAAATAAAACTAGGCGATGTTCGAGAACTTTAATAGAAGCTTTAATGCATAAAAGTAGCTAAAGATATAATTTGCCTTGTGTCTCAAATATGTTGTTACTTATTGTTTCAACTGCAGCAAAAGGTAAATGCTGAAACAGATCTTTAGGTATCTCGTACTTCTAACTGAACCCAACAAAATGTAACCAGTACTGCTCAGTTCATGTCAGCATTCATTATGTCTCTTTTACCTTGCAATAAATAAATAAATAAATAAATAAAATGAAAATTTGATAATGGCAGGTGTCAAAAATTATAGAGAAAAATATATATACATTATTGCCTTCGTTAAATATACATGAATAATATTTTTTATTATTTAAATAGATATGTCCTTACAATAGTTGGATATTTTATTTTACTATGTAATTTAGTTTTTCCTGGCAGGAAAAACGATAGCTCAGCAAATTTGTTAGTGATCTTAAAGCAAAATTCCCAAATTCGCCTCGAAGTATTTCTTTTTCTTTTTTTCAGTCGAGACTGAGCTAAATTCTCCTCCATATTTACAAAAAGTAGATTCACACCATTTATTAAAAATCGTTAGGAAAACCAGCTGATTCGCCAGCGTTTTACTAGATCAGAACTTTTATCTTTTTGTCTACTTTCTGAACCAATAAACATCCTAAATACCAATTTGGTGGCATTACTGCTGACAGTGTAAACATAATTGTAACTGTAATAATGGATTTCAGCTCCTTATAATGTTTTTTTTATTAATTGTGGTATTTAAAAGATACACATAAGTACTATAACGGTCAAAATTTTAATAGTAAAAATTGTAATACAGTGACAATGTGATCTCTATTTCTTACTCTGTATACATCAATTTGGTAATCCAATGCCTCCCAGAACCGTTTCAGCAAGTATTCACCAATAGCTTACTCTGTGGCAGTAATACTTTCTTGCAGTTGACGGACATCTTGGAGTAGAGGTCGTGTGTACATGTCTTTGAGATGTTCCCACGGAGTAGTTCAAGATATTTAAGACATTTAAGAGGCCTCATTCACAGCGAAATTAAAATACCGCTAATTTTACAGTAATTATGTGATATCTTCAAATAGATAAAAGGTAATCGAAAAGTGTAACAATAGCGCCCTAGACAATATTATTTTGTATGAGGTACCGTTATCACGAGTCGTCTAGTAGCTTTCCATTTGCAACCATTTAGACACGCGAAAATAAATTCCGAATTTCAAACTGGCTGGAAATCGAAAGCAGATAAGCGAGTCATGATAACGGTATCTCATGTAAAATAATATTGTCTAGGGCGATCTTGTTCCACATTTCGATTATCTTTTATCTATTTGAAGATATCATACAATTACTGTAAAATTAGCGGTATTTTAATCTCGCTGTGATGAGGCCTCTTAACACATTTGAAGTTCTCGACTAGCTTTCTCTGTATACTTCTGAAGTCCATGTTGATAACAGGCTCGAACTCTCTAGACATTTGCCAGATGATTTTCCGTTGCAAATGCACTCTACTGTCTTCAATCTTTTTTAAATACCGCTTGCGAATGGATTTCTTTAGTGATGGTTGTGTATGACATTTTGTACAAAATTCATGTTGAACATTCACAACAGAAAAATTGTAAGACGCAAAATGCTTTATTTCCAATACAGAATGCTGTCTTGCAACTTGCCACTCTGGCATTTGACGGAAGAATTTCAAACTACTATAATCGTGTCTAACAAAATTCTAGTATACAGTCAATGCAATTTCAATAATTCAATGGAATATTTCAATACAAAAGAACTGGACGAGATTTTTCTTCTATAACACACAATAAGACGGAAGGAGACATATCCGAGGAGGCTGACAACCACTTTGACTATGTTCATGAAGAAGGTTTTGAATCCAGTTTGGATAAATATACATTGTTGGAAGTCATGGCTAATACCGGTAAATTTGGGAGTGGTAGCGACATTATCTACAGATTTTATTTTGTTACTCAAAATCGTTAAAGACCCGAATGATATTGTTTATTTGTCCGATGTTTATTTTGGAATAAATATGATAGCTACAGATAATCTATGTATTCTTAGATGTGCGTATATTCATTTATTTAGAATAAAATAAATTTATAAGTCGCAAATAAATAAATATCACGTCATGTGTATACTTGAGTAAGGATGAACTACGGGCATGGACGCCTAATAGGTGAAGTATACACACGTGAAATAAAATATCCAAAACGACGAGAAAAGGAATCCTTTGACAATTCTTTAAAAGAAAAAACCCTCCTAATGTACGAGATGCGATTAAATGTTACCAATGTTTAATCTGTATTTTTTCTTTCTTTCCAACGTTGAATTTAGATTTACATAACTTAGCATTCTATGTACAATGATATACCCATACCTATACTTATTTGCATGTAATTAATATCTTTCTCGTGTTCATTCTTAATATGCAATAAATTTTAATTGTTGCTTAAGTTTCAACGCTAATGGAATTATTTCTTATCTTTCAAATTATTTTGAAACTCATTATATAATGTATTTCAGGAATCTCCCCCATGTAACTATACCCAACCTCCAACCCTCCGAGTTCTGTACTGATATTTGATGTATGAAACACATCAAGATATTCACAGTTTGTTTTTATAAAACAGACTTATTCGACCAAAAATATTCGTAAAACTACGATTTCCATGTTATATTTTCGCTGTATAGACCCTCTAATTTTAAAAACGTATAAGAATTTGAAATTTGAACATTATTATATTTAAGTTTTATGTATTCCGAAAAGAATTACATAGAAAATTATGTGGTATTTAAAATAAGCTAGACTTAAAGTGTGAAAAAAGTTACATACCTGTAAAAACAATTTATGTTTAGCCCTATCCTTTTTATGTAATGATAGTGTAGTTATTATTGTAGGCTATTGTAAGACTTTTCCTCCTGTGAATCAGATGATTTATCCGACGGGTCCAAAAGAAGTGTTCCGACTCCTCTTCATCATCTCGGTAATCTATACTAAATTTGTACAAAGAAAAATCGAAATGACTTTTCTGTTCATTCAAAAACGGTAGAGTCAACCCATTTTATGAATACGTTACTCAAAATACGTTAATTTCCCCGAGGTTCACAGAAATTGATACATTTTCTCCTACCCGCCGTTCCTGTGTGACAGTAATATTGAAACTGTGTTTAATAGATATTTTTAAATATCACAGCAGTCATAGGACAATAGTATGATAATATCTGTAATATTAGCTTTGACTAATTTTCTTTGAAAGAAATTTAATTCTCATATACTTCTTTGTGAGCGAAGTAGCTTAACTTGTACAGTGTTGGCTTCGCATTCGGGAGATCGTGGGTTCGATTCCCGCTGCCGTCCATCTTTACTGGAGTTTTCCAGGGTTTTCCTCAGTCCTACCAGGCAAATGCCGCGATGGTACCTACTAAATAGGCCCTGGCCGATACTGTCCCAATTCTTTCCATTATCGTTGTTAGATATCCAGTATAAAATGGCCTTTGAGCTGTATCTGGTGATTGTTAAATAAATAAATAAATAAATATTGTTTGATGCTTAAATTGTCTTCTCAGATATAGCTAGAACTTGAGAATAAATAAATAATCTTCAGAAAAGGAACAGAAAAATTTTCTGTGAAAATAATGACTTTCAGTCAATATTATACAGTCAATCATATCATTCAATCAATCATATGAAAAACTGGAATAACGCAATATAAATTCAATTACTGCAACCACATAAACATCTTGCTAATGGTTAACAATAAGCAAGATAATGGAGAAAATAAAATTATTTTAGGTAGTTTAAAGACTTACTTGTCAAAATTACATTACTTTTTCTATCAGGTTTGATGGAATCACGTTTGAATTGACCGCAATTTCCTTTCCTTTTTTTTTAAATCACTAATTTCTAGAAATTTATATACATTTGAACTTGAATTCAATTTAATATAGCACGTTCTCAATTGTATGAATGTAGTTATATCATATATTTTCCTTTCTGTTACTAGATTACTTGCCCGTTTTCACTCCTCTATCAATGTACAATATGTTGATTTATTTCGTGGTTAGTCAATGCATCATGAATAAACTTAACATCATTCATGCAATAAGGTTCTAAAGATATTCTTAAGATTGAGGTAGGAAAAATAAATCCAGTGCAAATCTACTTTAAGTTTGGGCTTAAGCTTCTTTTTAACAACTATCGATTCCATTAATTTTACATGTATATCCTACCTTGTCGTCAATCCCTCCATTTCTTTCACAAAAGATTACCAAATTAGAGAAAGTGCCGAACTATTGAGATAGGTTAAGATTTTTGTATTTGAAACCTCATCGTATGTTGTACTCAGCAGCAGTGTTTTTTTATTTTATTTTTTCATTTTACACGTCTAAAATATCTAATTCCTTGGATACATATAGCGTTACATGTTACCTCTTGAATGCCATGACTGAAATGATTCAGTAACGTCTCGTAACCTTCTCATTTCGTATCCCATCAAATGTTGACAGCTAACATGTAACCTTCAACTTCGTATCGGAACACCTGCTGTACAGTCATTTTGTTCCCTACGAAAGACATTTCAATAGTCTTGGTGATGCTGTGCTGAATGTCGAAATTCTGTTTTTCTTTCTTTAAAACACACCTTTCAGAAACGCATTTTGTTCTGATAAACACACGACAAAATGCATGTACATGAAAATAATCTCGCATATACTGAAAACCATTTACAACATTATTTAATATCTATCTAGAAGAGATAGTGAAAAAGAGTCTACATAATGAAAATGGCATTTCAGTAGGAGGTAGAATGATTAGATGTATACGGTTTACAAATGGTATAGCACTTGTGATGGAATCTGAAAAGAAAAGCAATAATATGTTTAAAAAACGTGAGGAAGAGCTGTGAAGAATAAGGGATGAAAATGAATGTTAGAAAGACAAAAACCATGATTGGAATGAAGCGGCCGGTGTCAACTATAGAAGTAGGAGGGGGGGGGGAAATAGAACAGGTGGCTAGTTGTGATACCTAGGTAGTATTACTAATGAAAATGTGGTGAGAGTGTGAAATAGAGCAAGAATAGAAATGTTGAAAGGAGCCTTTAGGAGGAAGAAAATCTCTTTTAGAACCTTGAATAAAGAGTTGAGAAAAAAAACTCATAAAATGCTTCGTCTGGAGTATTATGCTGTGTGGAGTAGAAACATGGACATTACGCAAAATCGATTTAATAAAAAAACTGGAAGCTTTCGAAATGTGGGTATGGAGAAAATGGAAAGAATTATCTGGGTAGAGCGAAAAAAAGAATGAAAGATTGTTATAAATGATAGGGGAGAAAAGAACGATTTTAGATATTAATAAAAAAAAGGGGAGAGAGAGAATGGTTTGGACATTAACTAAGAAGGGACTGCCTCATGAGGAAAGTGTTAGAGAGTATGATGGTAGGAAACAGAGGGAGGGGACAGAGGAACCTACAATAGATGGACGATACAGAAAAATCATACGTGAATACAAAGAGGTTAGTGGAAGACCATGGTGTATGGAAACTTCTCACTTGCGGCAAGTGATTCTGTTTCTAATTTGAAATTTGCTCCTGATAAAAATTTGAAAAATAATTTATTTCTTGCATCTAGTTATGCCTCTTGTACTGCAGGCTGGGAAACATGGGCACTCACTTTGAAGGAAGACTTTGAAGAAACCAGACTGAAAGAATTTAAGAACAAATCTTGAGGCGAATATTCGGACCCAAGAGAGACAGGAATAGCTGAAATTTCATATCGAGGAGGTGCATAATTTATACCGTTTATCAACATTGTTAGGGTCATTAAGTCTCGAAGGATCAGGTGGGTAGGTCATGTAGTCAGAATTAAAGAAAGTAGGAACATTTTCTACATTTTAAGTGGAAACCTAATCGGAAAAAGACCATTAGGAAGACGCATGTGGGAGGACATTATTAAGATAGTTCTCGCAGAAATAGGAATATAAAGTACAAACTGGAACCAGCTGACCTACGGATAGAAGTTAATGGAAAGCTTTCGTGAATGTGAGTTCCATAGGTCATAGTTGATTGATTTTTTTTCAGGTAGTAACTACGAAATCAGTTTAGGTGGGGACAAGTTCTTTAAATTTCAAACTAAAGTTTAGAAACTAACTCTCTTTTTTTCTACATTATAAGAGCTATTTGCAATGCCTGTACATGAATCTTTTAAATTCTGAAGAAGCTTCAGAGAAAGACCCTTATGTCTAAAATGCCCCCCCCCCAAAAAAAAAGTGAACTTGATTCTATTTTGCACTGAATACACTATATAAAGAATATATATTATTTTATGGTTTTCTTCTGAAAGAAAAAAGGAAACAAAGAAAGTAAAACATTAAATAAGCAGAAATAACATCTGGTGCTTATCTGAGAAAATTGATTCTGATCGACCTTTTGCTTTCATTGACAATTGTTTGCTTCCTAACTAAAATGGCTTATAAAGAGAAAGTGACCCACAAATACTAACTAGTTTAAGAAAAAGAATGCAAAAGAATTGTTTCTTTTGTATCAATTTTTTTTATCTCTTCAGTCTTAGACCAAATTAGTTAGTTATTGAACATATGTAATCAGCACGATACAGGATAACTATGGGAAAGAAAACAATTGAATAGCTGTTAGAATATATATCTTGAAAGAGCTGTAAATCGTACGAGATAATATTGATCTTACAAGTGTCTTGTTTTTGTTCTAAGGCAGACATAGCAATAAAATTAAGATTTCTCAAGAGGGAAAAGGAGGGAGTATAAAGATTATTTGATATCCAGTACCCTATCACGGTTTGACTGCTTTGTACGATACTTGTCTGAATTTCAAACCTTTAATTTATTTAAGAATATGAAGAGAGAAAAAAAAAGAAATACTTTCTCTTTTTGAATAAGTAAATGAGCTTTAGAGTGGCCTATAGTATCATTATTCACTATGGCACGTTTTTGTTGTTTTGTTTCAAAATTGGACTCTCAAACAAAACTTTTTTCTATTTTTTTTTTAGTTCATTCACTATTGAGCTTTCTCGAGGTGGCTCAAATGAAATATTAGCACGTTTCTTTTTTTCTTGAGCGTATATTTAGTGTTTTCTCACCTTCTTACAATACACTTACAACCATAATTTGCATGTGAAAGTTGCTATAATTTACTTTAGTCAAGAGTTTTGTAGTTACGTGTCTTTTATTTGTATATCATAAACTTTCATTAAGATGCAAACATTCATAGCAGTTTTTTTTTAATTTGTGAAATTATTTTCGGAACGAAATATTTCTTCCTTGCTGGTAAATTGCTTATGTACTGTCTCCTTTTTCAAAAGTCCATACTTTCTGTAATACAATCATATTAACTAACTAACTAACTCTATGGCTTATGGAACCCGAAGATTCAATGCCGCGTTCACAAAAGCTCTCCACTGACTTCTATCCTTAGAGAACTGGATCCAGTTTCTACTTTGTATTCCTATCTCTGCGAGATCCATCTTAATATTGTCCTCCCATCTGCGCCTAGGTCTTCCTAATGGTCGTTTTCCGATTTGTCTTCCAAGCAAGACTTTAAAAGCGTTTCTACTTTCTTCCATCCTAGCTACATGACCTACCCACCTATGCCTCCTAGACTTGATGACCCTAACAATGTTTGGTAAACCGTATAAATTATGTAGTTCCTCGTTATGAAGTTTCCGCCATTCCCTATTCCCGTTCCTCTTGGGTCCGAATATTCTTCTCAGGATCTTGTTCTCAAATACTTTCAGTCTATGTTCTTCTTTCAGAGTAAGCGACCATGTTTCTCAACCATAAAGAACAACAGGTATGATTATCGTTTTATATATTTTAAGCTTCAAATTCCTCGACAGAATTCGCGACGATAAGAGATTTTGAACTGAATAATAACATGAATTCCCTGCTTTTAGTCGACATTTTATTTCTTCGTGAAATTCAAGCAAATTCTACAGTTATTATAACGGGGCCTCAGCTGTAGAACGATCACCTCTATCGCGTGAGGTAATTGGTTCAATCCCAGCTCCTGCCAAGTGGGCTTTGTGGTGGACCAACACCGTGTGCATGTGGATTTTCTCAGGGTATTCTCCCATTTATCTCCAACTTCCGTAATTCCACCATTATCATCCACCTCTCACTACCATCTCCCGTAGTTTCGGTGCATAATCGTAGATGTTAAACTATAAAAAAAATACAGGGTGTTTCAAAACAACACCGACAACATTTGAGAGGTGATTACACCAAAAATATAGAAAGAAAAAAAGTTCATATGGATCTATGAGAAAAAGAGCTTAGTTTCAGAGATAGAGCCGTCCCAAAGCATGAAAATACTACATAGTAACACGCATTATTACTGAACAATAGAAACTGTGGTGTGGTGATTAATGTCAGCGTAAAGGAAATCTCACATACATCATCTAAAAATGCTTATTTCAGCAATGTGCGATTATGTGCACAATGGATTTTCTACAGGGCATGATTTCGAAATATTCTCTCGACATAATTCTTAGAGATTCTTTGACTTAGAGATGACCTAAGGTAGTTAGTTTAAAGATAAACCTTCGCGCCAGTGAATACAAAATTCGTTCGAAAGCGTTTGGAAACGTCAATTCCTCGTGTGTGGAATAATGCGTGCTATTTCACGCTTATACGTGTAAAACAAAAAAAGTTAAATATTCCCTGCAAATTCTTAGCGTTTAACGAAACACAAGAGAAAAAGTCCGAGAACGAGATATGATACCAGCCGATAGATCTCATAGTGCCGAACAAAACTGTATAAGTGAACGCCTAAATCCTCATGCGTAGTTTACTAGAAAATCGAAAGAAACTTCATGTTCTACATGAAAAAAAAATAAAACTGTTCATTAACCATACCATCTATTAAGATGAAATGGATACTAACGTGTATACCCGCATCAAGCTCTGCATTATGACATTAGCAAAGATGACGTTACATAGTATTGTTAATGAGATATAGCCCGAACTATTTAACTTTTGTTCAACTAGGGCTATAATATAGTCCAAAATTAATATATACAGTATATCAATTGATAGACCACATCGAACTGAACAATATAACATATCTATCTACTTGAGGATAAATTCTAATGCGTAATTCTCGAGAAAATCGAAATAAAGAAATTTTTATGGAACTAAAATTATGTTTTTTCATTCCCAATAATAACATTTTTTCTAGTGGAATATATTGTTATTTATTTATGCAATATGTATAATAATACTCTATTCATTATAAGATTGTATCTATTGTTGTTTTATCTTACAATGACACACAAAGTCCTAACAGTGACACCCACTATTATTTTTAATATGTATGTTCTCTATCTTGTAACTTTTAAAGCATACGATTATTTTTATTTATTTATTTATTTATTTATTTATTATTTGATTGATTGATTGAAGATTAGCATCTCTTTTCAGTATCAAACATCTGTGAAACGTGTACTTACATTTCAACTGAGTTTAGAATCAAACATGCATTTCCCAGTTTGGGAAGCGAATCCGATTCTTTCTCACAAAAGGCAATAAATAAATAAAAATAATAAATAAAACAAATAAAACACGAAGAAAACGCAAACGGTCTAGCAAAGTTTTCGTTATTAAAACACAATCGACGAAAATTTGTAAGCTTCATGGAGAAGAATGTAGGTCATACATAACGCGTAAATTCTAGCTTTATCTTAACAGGTCACTTAATTGCTTCAAATAATTTACTAACATTGACTCTGTTTCAGAAGTTCGTAATTATTAATCAATCTAGAAAGTAAAATTGCTGAAAATTAAGAGGAAAGTTGATATACACTGAACACATAAGATTATAAGAGATAACGAGTTTTATACTAGTGGACAACACCTACTAAAAGAAAATATAGTGTTTAACAATCCAGAAGTTTAATTTGTATTGTGTTAATCTTATTTTAAGTATAAGTACGAGAAAGATAATAAATAAATAAAGCGTTGAGAGTTAAAATAAGTTTTGGTTTAACTTGAATAATTTTAGTGTATTCATAATGATATATGACCTTCTCTTTTTGACATTTTACCTTTTAAAGCGAATACTAAAAATTGCGTCTTTGTTTCTTTTACCTTTTGTTGAGAAACATGGTATTTATTACTTCTGCCTGGCATGGCATTTTGGCACCAAAACAACAATTATAAACTCATAAAAATAATAATACATCGCCGTCAAGTTTGTAATGTTTAAGAACTGCTTTTGCTTTTGTTAATCTATAGCTGTGAGTTATTTTCTTTCTCAAAAACTATAATTATTAGTGAGGAGAGAGAGATATATATATGAGGAAACATACATATGTAGGTGGTACGAGAAGCGAAATATATATTCACACATATTTCTTTAAGGTATTGAATCTATTTACAAAAATAAGAAGTCGTAAAAAAAATTTAATCAAAAGGCATAAAAATAATCCAGACTTTTTTCTTCTCCCTAATTGCGCGTTACTTTATCCCAATTTAGAAAATTGTTTCTTCACCTTTGTTACAAATAAGAAAGAAAAAGGTCGCTATTTTAGATGTTTTCTTTTGTTTGAAATTCTTCTTAAAATATCCTACTGTTACGTTAAGCGTAACTAGAGGGAGCTTTTAGGTCAGTTGCATTTATTCCAATTTATTACCACCCACCCACGAAGCAACTTTCAACCATTATCATTCGCGTCTGATTATGTATTGCGATTTGACAAAATCTCTCTTAGTTGAGGGAAATTTTCTCATGTTCCGGGGAAGTTTTATAGCAGAGAAAAACTGAATAATGAACAACGGGACATTTTTTTCTTTAAAATAGGAAAATTTTTTCAAGGAACAAAATTTGATATGATTTAACTTAGCTAAAGGCATTTGCTACATTTATTTAATGATCATGTTTCTTATATTTATCCAGATTCACATAGTTTCGTGAAAACTAAAAGCAATCTATTTGTCACTAAAATGAGGGTCACCAAATCAGAAAATGAATCACGCTAATGTAATAATAATAATAATAATAATAATAATAATAATAATAATAATAATAATAATAATAATAATAGTGCTTTATTAAATCACGCGAGCATTCAATAACAGACACTTTCACACCT
Source organism: Thermobia domestica (assembly GCF_964235325.1). Lineage (NCBI taxonomy): Eukaryota > Metazoa > Arthropoda > Insecta > Zygentoma > Lepismatidae > Thermobia > Thermobia domestica. Next base: position 101,954,226 of record NC_137455.1, read on the forward strand.
TCTCACTTCTTAAAATTATATATATTGTTACGAGGGTGTATCAAATATCGGTACTTAAGAGGCCCCATCACGGCGAAATTACAATACAACAAATTATACAGTGATTATGTGATATCTTCAAATAGATAAAATATAATCGAAAAGTGGAACAAGAGCCACTAGACAATATTATTTCACATGAGATACCGTTATCACGATTCACTTATCTGCTTTCGATTTTCAACCATTTAGAAAATCGGCATTTATTTTCGCGTTTATAAAGAGCTGCAAACGGAAAGCTACTAGGTGGCTCGTGATAACAGTACCTAATGCAAAATAATATTGCCTGGCGGGCTCTTGTTCCACATTTCGATTATCGTTTATCTATTTGAAGATATCGCATAATTACTGTAAAATTAGTGGTATTTTAATTTCGCAATGATTAGGCCTCTTAACTAAACGCTGAATAATTCAACACTGTTTGATACAATAATAGTGAGCAGTTGTTAAGCTTGGTACAACTGCCTAAACTGTCTCAATGCTACGCGGTTGTTCTACAATTGTTTGTTCCATAACTACGACAATAGGTGAACAGGAGACAAAGATAAGCCTATCACTTGCTCAATGAATAATTCACTTTTTAGGACGCTAAGATGTCAAACCAGCAGAACTTTTGAATAAATATGCTTTTTTCCCTTTCTTCCTAAAGCCTTCTTTGTCTGTCCTATCCTTGCTTTTATTTCACTTTCTCATTTTGGATCTTTCAAATAATGATATGTAAGTGCCTAACACTAGTCAGCTACTTTATTTTTTATCCTTCAACTTTCAAACTTCCTGCAGTTCATTTAGTCCCAATCGTCATTGTTTTAGTCTTTTTAACAATTATGTTCATTCTATATTCTTCACTGCTTTTCCACCAATTTTCTAAATTTCCGTTTCAGAGTCCGCTATAATAATGATATTACCTGTAAAGTATATACACGTAACCACACTTAAATAACTCTCTTACCTCCTACCTAAATACTATCTTCCAAATGTAAATCCCTTTTAACCACTTCCCCTAGTTAGATACAAGATAATATTGCTGACAAAGAATACTCTTGTGGAACTCCTGTTTTATTTAACCTGTCCTTTGTAATTATTTTGTTCTTACGTTTACTTGTTGATTCATATATGTTTCTACTGGTCATTTAATCTCTCTGCTTTAACTTACCGTATTTGCCGGCGTATAAGACGCACTTTTTCCCCCTGGAAATTGTCGGTAAAATTGGGGTGCGTCCTATACGCCGGTGCGTCTTATGCAACTAACGGTAATTCGAAGGCATTATATTTCACTGCCTCTGTTTCTCCTTTGTGTTGTTGAAATCAGGGTTCAAGAAAGTGGTGACATAAGGTTGAATATTTCAAAGATACCGATAACATTGTTTTTTCCGAAAGAAATATGCATGCAAAACTTGTCGGCATGATTCTTGTAAACCGCTGAATAAAGACCAAACAGTCCGTGTTCTTTTGTAATCGCCGATTGTTGTTTCACCGCATTGCTTTTGAAAGGATGACGGTGTTCTTTTATTTAGTACTTGTAACCACAGTTTTTATGTTTTGCATTGTTTATGAATAGATGACTAACAAAGGCTAAGAAAGATTCGCATCGTGTTCTGCTTCAGTTCTTTAATCTTCGTTATCGTGGCAAGTTGTTAAAATGTCGCGGAGGCACAGCTACGACATAGCTTTTAAGCTGCAGGTTATAGAATATGCAAAAGCTAATGGGAATAGAGCCGCAGAACGTCATTTTGGCCCTCCTCCTACAGAAAAGATGATTCGCACCTGGCGAAAACAAGAAAATGAACTTACAGCAGCAAAGCGATCTAAGCATAATCTTCGCAGAGGAGTCGCCAAATGGCCACAACTCGAAGAGGATGTAGGAAAATGGGTTGAGGACCAAAGGAAGGACGGGATTGCAGTGTCTACAAAGATGATAATCCACAAAGCAAAATCTATGGCAGAGCGTACAGGTATCACTGATTTCACTGGTTCAACTTCATGGTGTTCCGGATTCATGAAAATAAATCGCCTTTCTATGTGAGTAAAAACTAAAATAGCACAGAGAATGCCAGCTGAATATGAGGACAAAATTGGATATGGATGAGGTACCTCTCACATTTGATGTACCTTCAAATAAGACAGTGGACTCAAAGGGCAAAAAAACTGTTACTGTGAAAACCACTGGTCATGAAAAAACGCGTTACACTGTTGTGTTAACATGTTGTGCAGATGGAACGAAATTGACGCCATTCTTGGTATTTAAGAGAAAAACATTACCAAAAGAACAAATACCAAATGGTGTAGTGATTCACGTTCATGAAAAGGGTTGGATGGATGAAAACGGAATTAAGATGTGGATAGAGAAGGTGTGGTCCAGGCGTCCTGGAGGACTCTTAAGGAAACCGTCCTTACTTGTTTGGGATGAATATCGTGCCCACAAAACAGAGGTTGTCAAGAAGAAACTGCATGATATGAAAACGCACATAGCCGTAATACCGGGAGGATTGACAAGCCAGCTTCAACCTTTAGATGTTTTTATCAACAAACCTTTCAAGGGATTCATGAGAGAGAAATGGAATGCGTGGATGAGGTCTGCTGACTTCGAAGTCACTCCCACAGGAAGAAGAAAGAAACCCAGTATCTCACAAATATGCGAATGGGTGAAAGCATCATGGGATGAAGTGAAAAAGGAAACTGTCATAAAATCATTTAAAAAATGTGGAATCAGTAACGATATGGATGGTTCTGAGGACGACTTACTGTATGAAGACAGTGGTAGCTCTGCCTCTGGTGAAACGGCAAGTGATGAAGTTTCAAGTTCTGCTGATAGCAGTAACAGTGATGACTGACGTCTTCCAATGTGACAAAACAAGTTTGTTATCTTTCTGTCCAAGCCTTTTAGGTGAATGTAACGTATATGGAATATGTTCTTGTATTTTTGTCATGTACGCATGTATTTATTTTTTGTTCTCTTTTCTTTCTGTCCAAGCCATTTAGGTGAATGTAACATAAATGGAATATGTTCTTGTATTTTTGTCATAAATGCATGTATTTTTTGTATTTTTACAGTATATCTGTTTACATTTTATGATTAAAGTAAAGTACCTACATTAAAGTAAAATAAAATATAACAAATGCTTGAACAAAAAATAATGGAAATTAATAAAATTTTCACTATTATATTTTTCTCAAAAATCGTATACAAAAAAGGAGGTGCTCTTATACGCCGGCAAATACGGTAATTTTCATCAACACTTATCCCAGTTTCTTGATCGAAAGCCTTTTCAAAGTCAGCACATGACATATACCTCGTTTCCTTTTCCGATAAGCAAGTCTTGTATTCTTCCCCCCTTTTAAACCCGAACTGTTCGTCCAAAATTCTTTCCATTCGTGTCATATAGTTCTCTTCTGAATAACTGGCGTACAATATTTGCGCATGTAATATGATTTTTCTATATCGTAACATCCTTTCGCGTTTGTTTCCTTTCCCAACAAAATCTCTAGTTCTTCTGCTGTTGCATACACTTGTAAGGCAAATATGAAACAGTTCTTTCTTCCCCAAATACTTAATTAACTCAATAGGTACAGTGGAACTCCAATTATCCGGATTAATGACTTTTGCAAGCGATCCGGGTAATTGGGACAATCATCAAATAGTTATGTTATGAAATAAAAATTTCTCTAAAATTGCTTTTGTTTAATTAAAAAACTAATTACATTGAAAATTTGATAACTTTTCCAACAAACAACTAAAACGCATAGAACAACAGCATGCGTATTTACATACTTTTAGAAAGATTAATTGTACATCTCTTACAAACTTAATTGTATAGTATAGACACTCGTTTGTGTGCTGCCAGATCCGGCCTACAAACGCTTGACAATAAAAAAAAAAAAAAGTACGTGATAGCATTCAAGGTGTTGTTTCATCAACTTTAAAGCAGTATAAGAAAACTAGCAAGTTCAATATTGGACTTAAGAAAAAGTTGGTCAAGTACTATATATGGATCATTGGAATATGTGGTTCAGAACCTTGGACATTACGATAGATAGAGAAGAAATATTTAGAGAGCTTTGAAGTGTGTTGGAGGAAAATGGAGAAGATAACATTGACAGAGAGAGCAACAAACGAATATGTTTTAAAACGGATGGGAGAGAAGAGGACACTTCCAACCATCATCCTTCGTCGGAAGGCCAATTGGGTTGGACACATCTTGCGAAGAAATTGTCTTCTTCATACCGCCATAGAAGGAAAGGTGGAAGAAAAGCGAGGAATAGGAAGAAGAAGAACACAATTGATCGATGATTTGAAAAATAAAGAATTGGGAGTTAAAAGGGGAAGCTGAAGATCGAGAAACGTCGAATAAACATTTCCAGGTCCAAATCAAAAACTAGAAAAAATAAACTCATTAATCCCAGAACCTGCCGAAAACCAGAATACTTAATCAATAAAAAATAAGGAAACTAATGAGTTTCATTTCACAGTGTGAAACTACAGTAGACTTCAAAACTACGGGAATTGAATACTCACACTTCTAGTAGTACTTCTTTAACTACTGGATGCAGTAAATCAATAACATTAAAGATAGAACGTGTTCCTTAGACGCTGCCTCCATATCAGAAAACAATTACTCGCTGTGCCTTCTTGTTTTTGTACTATGGTGATAAAGGTTGAAACTGGAAATAGATAATTTGAACCATTTTTGGATTTGATAGAATGTTAAGGGGGAAGATAGCACCTACTTTTGGGAAGCCGAATCAATTGCAAACAAAACTGCATCTCGATATCTCTTACCGTTTCTGTTCTACAGAAATCAGTATTGAAACCGGGTGTAGTAGTAAATTTCAACTACTTCCGGTTTCGGTAAAGTGTTGCTGATTATAATAGTATGTTCTCTCAATTCTGAATCAATTAAAGAAAATAGTTTGTCGCTTCATATATTACCATTTTTTTTTCAATAGTGATAAATGTTTAGACTGAAAATGGTTAATTTGAACCAATTCTGGATTGAATAGAGGGTTAATGGAGAAGGAAAAATCTAGTCTTGGGAAGTTGAATCAATTACAAGAAACTACATTTCGATATCTCTTTCCATTTTTGCTCTACGGAAATCTATATTGAAACGAGAAAAAGTAGTAAGACTACAACTACTTCCAGTTACGGTAGAGTGCTCGGGATAGTCATGGTACGTTGCTGTGAGACGATGAATTGTTAGCAAAAACGATTTCTCGCTACTTGTTACCGTTTTCGTTCTATGTCGGTTAAAACCGAAAATAGCTAATTTGAACACTTCTTGTTTGAATAAATGATTAATGGAGAAGATGGAATCTCTTCTTGAGACACTCAATCGATTGCAGAAAACCCCATCTCGATATCTTTTACCGTTTATGCTTTGTGGAAATGAGCATAGAAAGCGGAAGTAATATTAAATTTGAACAATTTCCGGTTTTGATAGAATGTTCGGGATAGTCCTGAAGGGACATTTGCCTTCGGACGCTGAACCGTTTGAGGAAAACCGCTTCTCGCTGTCTGCTACCGTTTTCGTTTTATGGCGATAAACATTGAAATCTTAAATGACTAATTTGAACCACAGAGCATTAACGAAGAAGACGCGACCTAACGCTGGGAAGCTGAATAAATTGAAAAAAAAAAAAAAAAAACATCATTTCGATTTTCTTATCGTTTTTGCTCTGATACCTGTCGACATACGGATAAAACTATTTGACTTAATCTTGATGAGAAACATTATTCAGGAGTGACTATGTAAGGAGATTATATAACTCCTGTGAAATTGAACTTGCGCTAGAAAGCATTCTGAAACTAGAACTAGTTTACATCCTTTTTCGTTCAAATATTTTCCTTATAGAGTAATTAGGGGGGAAGTGAACATAGTAAACATGAAAATGAAAAATTCTTACACAGAAATGGTAGTACGGCTGATTGACAATTATCTATGAATAGGACAGACCTTCTGCATTCTGAATGGTTCATAGCTAAAGTATGGTTCATATCGTGTCGAAAGTAATATACACAGAAAGAAATGAATCATACAAGGTAAATTATTCACTTCACCCCACACGTTTGGGTGAAATGAATATACATATGGGGTGGAGTGGTGAGAAGTGTCCCCGACATAATCCAAATAACAAGATATAGATTGCTATATAATGAGTATACAAATAACGAAGAACAACTACATACTGTAAAGGCACATAAGCTATTGTTTTAGACATGCTTAAGAAGCAAATAAACATACCAATCCGAATCGTATCCAAAGTACCGTCTCAGAGATTGAGTTGTCTGACCTTACAAGAAAGAGTACAATATTTGAGTTCTCAATAGGTCTTGAACCTAGGTTTGTCCTTACGATATTGAGATTTGGAGGACAGACAAGAAATAGTTGGATGTGAATATGTTCTTTGGTCCATACATGGAATGATCAATGATTAATGATTAATGATACATGTATATGGAATGCTTAACAGGACTATTCACATCACCCCAAAATATGTTAGTCACTTCATCCCACCTGATCGTCTATTTTCAAAACATGTTCTATAGCTTTATGTTAGCAACATATTGAGGCACACATCTATATACATGCGTACCTAATAATCATCTCATGCTGCTGTGGAAGTATTGGGTAGAACACGATTACTTCAGGAGAGAATTTCCCTAGTTTCTTCCTGTTCCATATTACAATAGCAACAAAAAAGCTACAAATTTACTCACCTTCCCTGACGTCCGTGCTCGCTGCATTCAATAGTTCGCTTCTTTCCTCTGTGCACTACTTTCTTCGTCAGCCCCAGACTCAATACTGAACATACTGGGGCTTTGCAAGATCAGCGCCGATCATGCTTTCTTACCACATATCTTTAACCTTAACTCTATTCACTTCGCCCCGATGGTCACTTCCCGCTCTATGTCTTATTCTTCCCATGCGAAGAACGGGCACATCTGGTAATTATAGTTATTTGTGTCCTTTGCTTGGTTTGAATGTTTGTGTTTTATTTTCTTTTTATTTGTTATTAATTAATTACAAATATGCATTAATTAATTAATACTACATGTGGCTAATAATCAACACTCGATCGTTATGGGGATAAATCATTTTGTGTTTTAAAATACCCTTTTGAGATTTAAGGGTGGGAAAGTGTCAAATAGGCCGCTAGTGCAATGAACAGTATATTGTAGTATACCATGTTGCAATGCTTCGATTCACCTGTAGGTTTTCCTTCCCACATTGTTTACACAAGGGGCCGCGGTGGCTCAGTGGTAGAGCGTTCACCTCTGGTGCATGGGGGCCTGGGTTCAATCCCAGCTCTCGCTAAGTGAACTTTGTGGGGGACAAACTTCATGTGCGTGGGTTTCCTCGTAGTTCTCCCGTTTCCTCCCACTTTCTTCATTTCATTCCTTTCTTCTCACCGCCTTCTTTAGTCTAACCGGCATAAACTTGGTACGTAAAACTGAAAGATTTCATTTCATTTTGTTTACACAAGTTGGTTTTAGAGCTCTATCGTGACTTAGCGTACGCGTCTTTGACGTGAGATACGCGGGTTAGATTCCAGGGTTCACGTCATTAGAAAGTTCATGTGATTCGGATCCCATATTAAGTTTTAGGTCTGCATTTCATATAAATGGTCTTTAATCGGGAATCGAACCCCAAAAGAGGCGAACAATAGATGCGCGCGCTAGCCACTAGACCAACGGAGAGGGTTATAGTTACAATTTGTAATTACCAATTGTTCTGTAGACGTCTTCAAAAGAAAAGAGGAATATAATTATAAACTGACAATTGATAAGGCGCTGAAACCCATGCTGAAACTCTGCGCCACCTGTATATACTCGTATGATGAAACTGTTAAATATTATCCTGATTTTCATTTCTGCTGAAGAACTACAAAAACTCTATCACCGCTATTGGTAACTCGTCTACAATATATTAGTTACAGATCATGTACAGATGTGTATGGATCTATTAGACCCCTATATGTACGTTACTTCTATAGGTCATCCCTTTTGTTAATAGTTACATCTCTACAATGAAGAAGGAAACAATTAAAATGTCGAAGTAGAACAAAGCTTTAACATAAATAAAACACCTGAACAATGTCAGTCAAGTTTACTCATATCGTCCAATTATTGACATTATAATTCACGATTCATGTTATTCGTTAATGATCCATAGAAAATGAATCACTCTGTTCTAATTAACATAAGAGGAGTAATCAAGTTTAAACATTTTCTCTTATCCATAACGGTTTTCATTTCTCATGCTCTATAGCATTAGTGACTCAAGCCGAAAGAGTATAATACACAACGCATGATCGTTCACAAGAACAGTTAAATTATTGTAATATCTTATGCATGATGCACTATCAATTTTAAACAGTAACGAAAGAACAGAGATATGTTCTTTTGTTTTCAATCAAATAGCTTTCCTCTCTTTATACAATTAAGATCATGACATCATCAGAATTTTGTACATCACTTAGTGGTATCAGGCATTTATTATAGAACACCATATCTAGCAGAAAGCATAGTTAGCAGAAGACACGGTGAAGATTGCCCCTCTTTCGGGATAGACCATGAAGGTCGAATGGCTGTATGAATGTGTTTTACTTTCTTGACTTATATTTGGAACTATGTTGATTTGTATATGAATTCAATGGCAAAAGAATAAGATAGAAGACATTTTATGTCTTTCTCTTAATCCTTTCAGTTGAAAATACATTCTTGTTCTTCATAAATACTTCTTTGGATATACCTCTCTATCCTTGCCCTCATTTCACGTTCGCGTTACGTATTTATTTATAAAATTATTTACATGAACTAGAAAATAAATTGATTCTTACAACTGTTATTAGTATTATAAATTATGTAAGGGAAGTAGAATTATGTAGTCACAAATAAATGAATAAATAAAAATAAAATAAAGTCTGTTATCTCGTTTAGACGCTTCTATTTTTCTTCGAAGCAATTTTGTGGAAATCATGGGCGTAGTCTCTTTGAGTGCAAGTCTTTAGGCAATGCAAATCATAGAATGTAGGGACAATGGTGTAGCTAAATCATATAATAGGTCATTAATATGAAGTACCACCACTGTCAGAGATTTCCATCCTATATTATCTTATCGCTATGAATCTTGGAAATCGTTAGTTTATTGCCCTACTTATGTTTTGTAGATTTAAAAAGATGAATTTAAGTGAATAGTGGCCAAAAATATATGTTTGAATGAGAAAGTGACAGAAACCCGAGTAAACAAACTAACACATTCGCACCAAGTTGAGCAGTTTACCTCAAAACCACTATGCCTCCAGAGTAAAACCTAAACTTTTAATTAAGAACTAACTACGTTATTGCTGACTTAGTAGATTTCGAAGTAAAGAAGTTAAAAGGACAAATTAGGGGCGGATCCAGAGCGGGCGATCGGGGCAATTGCCACCCCCCCAGAACAGTAAACTTTTTTTTTTAAAATTTTATATGTAAATAAAATCCATCTCAGAGTTTGGAGCTCTTAAAAGTAGCTTTAAGTAGCAGTATTACAACTTACCGTCCCCCAGAAGTCCATCCTGGATCCGCCCCTGGGACAAATAGTATTCGTTTTGGCGTTTCTTGAGGTACAGGGTAATTCCTCGGTCAGCTCCACTGCTGCTACTGTCTAGATGATGCAGTAGAAAGTTTTCTAAATGAAACTTTTTTTTTAAATAAAAATTAAAAAAGTGACAACAAACTAGTGTCGACTATACTAATATTTTATTGTTGGAAGTAGAGAAGTATAATCACAACCAAAAGTGGTATCACCTAATAAATTTCTTTTGAGGAATGATGAACAACATCGAATGGGTTTCTTCGCAGTACCGTACTCACGTTTCCTTCCACTTTCTCATACCACCAATTCTTTCATCATCATTCACTTGCCTAAATCATCCGTCTCCCTTAGCCTGACATGCATAATCATGGGACGTTAAACTTAAAGATTTCATTTCTTTTGAGGAATTCGGAAGTGGCACACGATTTGATTACAATTTGCTCTAACTTTGAAGGTAGGAAAAGGGAAATAGAATAGTCTCCCCCCCCCCCCGCCAAGTTAATGAAATACATGTGTGTATATAGTTTGAAGTTACTGTCCGAACAAATATAACCATTCCTCGTTTTAGTGGTCTATAGATCACAACAGCAGTCCGATGTTACCAACTATCCGTAAGTTCCTATAATGAGTCCGCAGTAGGTAATGTCCACAATTACACTACAAAAGAATAATACCACAGATGCAACATTTTTAGTTTAAAATCAGGACTTCCAAATTAAATCGCTAGCTCCATATTGTGTCAGTTGCTTTTGATATCCATTAAATCGAGGGATATAAGCGGGTAGCCACTTAAGCTGGAGACTGTGCAGAGAATTTCGCATGTGTGTCAATTGTTCGTTTGTAAAGCTCCTCGTAAATACCTAGGCTATATGAGACGTGTACCTATATTTTAATAGGGGATCATAAAGTACATGCACAACAACGAGGGATTGAATCAGGACCTCTTGCAACGAAGCCGATAGTGTTAACCATATAACCAGAATGGAACTCAACTACGTAACCCACTAATGCGTTAACACTACTTTACCCAACTCGACATGTACAATATTCTTAAATATGCATAACGCTTTTTTAAAGAGTTGTTGGATTACGTATTATCCTTTTGTTGTACGTAACGCCCTGTAACAACAACGGAAACATAAGGAAGTATTGCACGCAACAGTATAATTATTGTATGTACGTGATACTCGTTTCGTACATGTGCACACAAACATACACAACATTTATGAAAACAAAATTCACGAAATGTTAAGAAATATTTCCCTCCATATTGCAAAGCATACGTAGAGAAATTGTGTATGCTTATGCATTGCAAAATATGCTTATATTTTTCCTTCTATCAAACAGAATGTGGGCAGGTTTGCTCTCATTGTGGGTATCCTGTGTTATGATGAAATTTCTTCACTTTTTTATTTTCCTCTTCTCATTCGCAATAAGTAATGTAAATTTGCGGTATATACCCAACACAATACGTATGTTATTCATTTAGTTATACATTATATACAAGAACACATTATTTCAAATGTTGTGGTATTTGTAAAACATAAAAAATAATAAGAAACTTTGCAAAGTTTTATTTTTTGTTAATTTGTTGATGAAATCTTTTGAATTGATAAACACTCTTAGCGGTCAACAGCTCTTGTTATTACATGGAAGAAATAATGATTCAAATAATCATACTTTTATCTGACTCTGTACATATTGTCTTCCTCTGAGACATCAGTGTTACACCACAATTCAGTTCTAAAAAGCGTAATGTGGATTCAGTCATATACGACGCCATATGTTTGGTTCACCTACACCATTAGTCAGGTGAATAATGTGGTCATGTTAACAATATAATATTTCACCATTATTCAAAAGACAATTAGGAAAATAGAGGAATGGTAACGAATAGATTGACTTAAAAATAACACAGTGGAAAGAGACGAGCATTACCCTAATATTTAATATGTGTAACCCTTTAAGCTCACACTACCAGAAATAGATCTCACGGTCTTGTATGACTTCTCAACCAATGAACCACTGTGACATTGCACGAGCTTGATAGTGAACTTCTGCTATGCATAAGATTTTTCAAGACTTCCCAAAATGAATAATACTAATACTGATAATAATAATAATAATAATAATAATAATAATAATAATAATAATAATAATAATAATAATAATAATAATAATAATAATAATACAGTAATTATGGCAGCACTACATTATTGTTACACTCATTTGCTTGAAATTTGTTGAAAGACACTATTGCTAACAGTGGATATCAAATGATGATGTAATGGCTGTATTAGCCCCTTGAACCAATTATTCGGTATTTTAAGCTTTGATTCAATCATTTGTTTTGAAAAGATCGAAGAACAGAAATATGAAAGATATCTTATTGTATTTCTTTGCAGAAGAATATAGTACAGTGAAACCTGTCTTTAGCGGAATCGAGCGGGACTTGCAAAAATTTCCGTTAAAGTCAGGTTTCCGCTTAGTGGAGGTAGACCTTTCCCTTTTTTTTAACAAAAAAAAAAAAACGCATGCTTATGAAGGGGCATACTGAGAAAATATATTGCTGTATGTACATTGTTCGATTACAGTGCTTCTTCCTTCTACGAATAAATATACAAAAAAATTAAAATGAATACAAAATATACTATGCACACGTTTTCTTTATTTTTCTAATAGCCAAGCAGGGTTTTCTGTGTATATCTTGACTTTCCGCATACACTTTAGCCTGAGAAATTATACTAAGTGAATCAGAATCATTTTTCCGGAAGGCAAAATTTATTCTACACTCTTCTTCGAACTTGGTATAGTATTCCTCTTCTTCCTCTATCTCGTTTACTTCTTTCCGACATTCCGTATGATTCTTGATTAAGTTGCGGGGATTAAGGAAAATTTGTGGGGGTGAATATGAGTAGTGGTTGGGGAAGGTGTACACTGTCCAGAAATATTTAACAAAAGGACGTACATTTTATCGCAGACAGTATAATGTATATGTCTCACAAAATGTCTAAACATCTTCTAAATGATGTAGTCCGGAACTCAGAATTTTCCGTTAAATGTTTATTTTTCTTTCCGTTGTCCGCGTAACACAGTTTCCGCTTAATGAAGGCACTTTTTACATGTTTTGTTCCCCAAAATTCATGGGACCGTGAAATATTTCCGTTTAAGACAGTTTTCCGTTTAATAAAGGGTCCGTTGAAGACAGATTTTACTGTACATGTAAAGCTCAATTGTTGTTTTGACCTTAATTCATTAATATCCAAAAACAGAAGGAATATATACGTGGTATTATCCAAGTATGTAATACCTCTTGAACCTTTAAAGCCTTCAACGAGTCAATAACTACTGACAAAATTATTTTATAAATTTACATCTTGTACATCTTCCTTCTCTACAAAAAAATACCATAAAAATTCAAGAAATTAAAAGAAATCTTATCTACAGTAGGTTTGTCTAATATGTGGCTTGGATACCAAAAATTGATACAATAAATTATCAAAACTTGATCGACATTTCAAATTATCAAAAATTATCAAAATATCATAAATATCGAAAATTATCTAAATACCATAAACATCGAACATTACATACATATCATAAATATTGAAATATCGAAAATTGTTAAAACATTATAAATATTGGAATATCTTAAGTTATCGAAATATCTTAAATATGGAAATATCAAAATATTATGATTATATAAATCATAAATATCGAAATATAGAAAAATACTTAAAAATACCTAATTATGGAATATTAAAATATTGAAATAGGGAAAATTATTGAAGTGCCATATATAGAAATATCATAATATTCAAAAGTACAGAATAGTCGAATAGCAAGATATTAAAATATGGAAAAATATCAAAATATCGCAAAATTAAAAGTATCGAACTATCAACTATTGCAATGTGAAAAATATCAAACTTTTGATATATCAATCAGAAATATATTTGATATAAACAGTTCGATATTTGAAACAATATCAATCGAGTGATTGATATATCGAAGTATTGGATGTCCCTAATCTATGCCACTGATGCCTAACTTCCTTTAAGGGAATGATTCTGGATGAAGTACTGGTTTAGACTGGAAAAAATAAAAGAAAAAGACATTTGGAGGAATTCATCCTAAGCAGAGAAGTCAAACTGAAAAGCAAAATTCTGTTCTCTCGCTTTTTGTACGTCATTCATCGACATAAGCTTCAGAAGACGACTAACGTATTTGCTTTAGCACAAGCTACTTCAACAATAGGAACCACTTGAAATCTATGCATGAAGATTTTTTTTTTTTTTTTTTTTTTTTTTTTTTTTAAAGAAATGCTTGAGAATCGCACCTGGCCTCTGTTTCTGCATTTGCGTCAACACTTCAATATTTTTCTTCGGGAACTCGCTAACTGACGGAAAATTTTGGTCACTTCAAAGGTCACTACACTTCCTTTTTGTGAGTAAACAATAACTTGTTCCTCTTCAGTTTTGTACACCTTGTTTACAAAATCTATAAATATAAATGTCAATTCAGATTGGATAAAAGGCTAGTGGAGAAATTTAATTTGTATTAGATTAGTAGAGTGTTTAAAATAAACGCTATAGACTTAGAATTTCAAAATTAAGCTGTGTGTCCCAGACAATTACAGCCTAGAACCTACGTACAAGATAGAATACTTAAACAGCACACTTATTCTAAATCGTGCATCAGACTAGCTTTATATAGTGATTACTGTTTTTCAAATTAAATTAAAGAACAAAATGAACAAACTTATAAACGAAGTATTGTAAACAAATTGAACAACAGGTATATCTTGCATAACACATTTCGAACAGCACAGATTTTGCTCTAATAGGTTTTAATTTTTAAAGTTCTAAACTATACTATGCTGAGTGTTGGAAGTCTTATGAAACCTCTTTGTCAGTCCGCCCGTCTGTTGATAGGTATCAGGGAAAAAACAGTAAGAGATGTGGAAAAGTGACTTTTCACAGTTAGTTCAGCGTCCCAAGAATAGCTTCCATCTCCTCCATTAACTCTTTATTCAAACCGGAAATGGTTCAAATTATGCATTTCCAGTTTCAACATTTATCGTCATAGAGCAAAAACGGTAACAAATAGCAAAAAAATCTTTTTTATGCAAGGGATTCAGTGTCTCCAGACAACATAACATGACCGTCCGCAAGGCTCTAACGAAACCGAAAGTAGTTCAAATTTACTTTTACTTCTGGTTTCAATACTGATTTTCATAGAGCAAAACTGGTAAAATATATCAAGAAACGTGTTTCTGCAATAGATCCTGCGTCCCAAGAATAGATTCCATTTCCTCCGTTAATCCTATATTCAAACGCGTATTGTAACTACTACAATACTATATCAATACCAAAAATGGTTCAAATTTACTATAACTTCCGGTTTCAATGGTGATTTCCTTAGAGCAAAACCGGTAAAACATATCGAGAAATGTTTCTGCAATCAATTCGGGATCAATACAATAGGTGTCATCTTCTCCGTTAACCCTCTATTCAAATCGGAAATTGTTTAAATTAATCGTTTCTAGTTTCAACGTTTACCGCCATAGACCGAAAAAGGTAAGAGATAACAAGAAACGGATTTTTACAAGCAAGTGAGAATCTCAAGATAAAATATGAATATCCAGTGCAACAATCAATAGAAACTGAAAATGGTTCAAAGTTACTACTATTTCCGGTTTCAACACTGATTTCCATAAAGAAAAAACCGGTAAAATATGTCGAGAAGCGTTTTTTTTTTGCAATCAATTAAACATCACAAGAATAGATACCATCTCTACCATTAACAATCAATTCTAATTCTCTACCATTGAAACTGGAAATTGTTGAAATAAACATTTGCGGTTTCAAAGTATATCACCATAGAACGAAAATGGTAACAGATAACGAGAATCAGTTTTTGCAATCGATTCAACACCTCAAGATAACGTACCATTACTACTCACAATACTCTACGAAAACCGGAAACGGTTGAAATTTACTTGTTCTTCCGGTTTTAATATTAATTTTTATAAACCCAAAACGTAAAAACTTATCGGGAAGTTTTCTTTTTACAATGACTCAGGACCCCATGAATATGTTCCATCTTTTCCGCTAACCTTGTATTCAAATCGAAAGTAGTAGAAAATCAAGTGTTTCTATTTTCGATATTGGTCGCAATAGAACAGAGAATTTTTTTTTTTTTTTAAAAAAAATAATCGATTCGGCATCTTAAGACAACTTACCAGCGCCACCTGCAACAATCTACTAAAACCCTTGGGTGGTTGAAGTTTACTAGCATTTCCGGGTTTAATATTTATTTGCATACAGCAAAAACGGTAAGATATATTGAAAAGCGTTTTTTTTTTCGGGACAGATTCGGCTTCCTATAAATGAGTTTTATCTCTAGTTTTACGTATCTATCTGTTGAAACCGGATGTGGTGAAAATTCACGATTTCCGGTTTCAGCAGTGATCACGTAATGTATAAAACAAAAATAGATAGTGACAAGCAGTTTTTCTGATATGAATTCAGTATCGCATGCATCCTCTGATTTTTATTATTCTCTTGCAACCGAAAATGATACACATCAATTAGCACTTCGGATTTCATACATTAACGTTCATAAAGCAAATAGCGAGTAATGGCTTTTTGGTATGGATTCAGTGTCCAGGGAACAATCTATCTTTGATCTTATTCCTTTATTCAAGTAATTCTAGATGTACTACTTCATGTTTTGAGTTTTTTTTCGCTTAGTTTGACGACGGTACCTTCGCACGGTACCTTTGTTACACATATTTACGAATGGTACGTTGCTAAATAGGTTTATTAATTCAGGTTCTTAAAAATAACTAAATAAAAGCAGTGAATATCAAGTATATTTGTATAGATGGAAATGCAGTATTACTGCATAAGTTTAGTATTGGTTATGGTGTGATTTAACTACAGTTACATGGGTGGATGGATGGATGGGTGAAATAGAATTTAGCGTCTCTTACAACAGTAAACCAACTGCATATGAGACAAAGAGATCCGAAATATTTTTCTTCTATTTATTCATTACTTTTATAATGTAAAATAAGGATATCTTGTATGATTTAGTTTATAAAAATAAAAATAAAAATATAAAAATATCGAAATATTTAAAAATATCAAATTATCGAATAGCAAGATATTAAAATATGAAAAAAATATCGAAATACCTCAAAATTTAAAGTATTAAACTATCAACTATAGCAATATCAAATATTTCAAACTTTTTATATATCGATCGGAAATATTTTTTCGATATCAACAGTTCGATATTAAAAAATATTAATCTAGTGATCGATATGTCGAAGCATTGCATGTCCGTAATCTATACTGCTGATGTTTAACTTCGTAACGTTTTTAGTCAACCAAACTCTTTAAAAATATATCTATTTTTATAAATATATTTTTAAAGAGTTCGGTTTATCAAAAATGTCTTTATATATTTAGTCTACCTGTCCGTGTGTCCGTCCGAAACACATAAAATCTCAGGAACTACTCGACGGATTAGCATCCATTTTGGCCAGGATGTAGAGCGTCAAAAATTAGGAATCGAATCCTTTGATCGAGGTAATAAATCCAATTGGTTTGTAAACAAAAAAAAAAAAAAAAAAAAAATCAGTTTCCTCATGTATGCCTATGGTAGCAACTATGGTTATCATCCTTGCTTGATAGACTACCCGCATTGCAGTTGAGTTTAGCGGGTTAGCATAATGCTCATAATTCAAAATACTCATTTGTCCATGGAATAAAACGCTAATAATGAAACTAAATGACTTTCTACTCGGCAAATCTAAAAACTTAAATATTTTATATTTTCTAATTTTCATTCCTCTTAAAATGTACTTCATTTAATTTGGTTTAATGTAAAACACTATATTTAAGCTTAGGCTTGGTAAAATTTAGCTTTGATCTACCATGCACCAAGGATGAACGCTCTACTACTGAGCACCTTGGCCCCAATACACTTAAGAAATGTATATATATATAATAGTTCTGGAAATTTCAAGAATAGGAAAAGTTACAAAATGCAAAAGCAAAAGTAGACCTACACATGTTAACTTACGAAGCTAAAAGCTGATCTCATATGATCGTTCTAATAATTACTCGTTTTTAATATCCCGCAATAGTTTTTCTGTAGGGATAGTACATAAGAAGTACCGGTAAAATTTATGAGCCCAGAATTATGAAATAAAGTAATGATTATAACATCACATCACATTTGGTTCATACTCTTAGGCGGCTACTATTTATAGGCGCCGACTACATGGGAGCTCCGGGACTCAAGCACTCATTGAAGATTTTTAGCGGGTGCTCAGTAGCCATTGGATTTTTCTCGCTTTCTGTGACCAATATCTCTAAACGTATTTTCAATAGAAAAACAAAATTTCAATGTTAAATTTTTGTTCAATACAAAGTTTAGGTGATCGTGGTCAAAATAAGTAAATTAATTAATTAAAATAAAATAAAATAAAATCCTTACGCCTTTCGTTTCATTACAGTAGCCTCTGATCCTTGATGGTTGTTCATACCTATTAGAACCCCCCCTAGCTTGAAAACCACTGGTCTATTGGATCTGATAAAAATAAAAAAGAAATAGACTGCAAGCCTCGAGATGTGATTTATCATAGAAGTACCGAAGTGTGAACACCCATTGCAAAATTAAAAGTCGGCGCCTGTCCTATTAGAACCTTATCCTCTGAATTCTGTACAAACTGCACGTAGTCCATTAAGAAAACTATAAATACAAATAAAATCCTGCTATTAAATTTCTGTCTTTGTAAATGATATTGGTATGCTTCATGTACTAAAACAGGCTTTCTTACTAGTTGCGAACTCCAACGCCTCACGCACTTACTCACATTTGCCAGCATCCAACAAAAATATATCGCGTACGACACAATATTTCAAATTGCAAATGTTGGATCTTTTAGACTTTACACTAGCTGAATTACAATCAGCTTGGTTTTCGCAGTAAACAAATCTTGGCTTCTCATTGGTGGAACAATTATCACGGAGAAAAGTCATTGGCGAACAGTTACAGAATATTACAAGACTACCCTTATGCAGACTCGCTCATAGATACTGTAAGCTGAACATTTTTAGGCAACAGTAGATAGAACACTGAATCTTGTATTCTTGCTGATGAAGTTATTCATTACTTGAAGGAAATTCCTTTTACAGGCAAGTTCAAGCTCTATTGTTTACTGTGCTAGATGATTTAGTTTCTCTTAGCCCAAAGAACTAACGCTAATACCACTATTAAAAAGTGTCTAAGCTTGGATAAACGTCTAATTGTGTTTTATACCAGATTGAGAACTCTGATTCGGATGAAAATATTCCTAAGCATATTTGTCCATGCCATTACGGAAAAAATAACCCCAATCTTGGGTTTTTTGGACCACTGCTTATACCAATAGTGAAAGTACCCACGGTTGTATATATTTCTAGTGTTTTCCATACTAATTTGAGGATTCTGATTTCAATGCAATATTTTAAAACAGATTTGTCTACGTCAGCACGAGAAAAATGATCTTAAAGTTGAGCTCTTTGATCTCAAATGGTTTCTGATTTAACAATAAGTTACTAAACTCTCTCTCACCTGAAACATGAGTCACAGGCAGGGTAGTGAAAATTCTGAGTGCAATGCAAATTTCAGGAAACACAAACATTGTAACTTCAATTTATAAATTTAATTGAAAAAAAGAAATGAAAGCTCTTTATTTTCTGTTACTTGTTTAAATCCGTGAAAGTAGCTGCACACATTCTGACATAATTTTGTTTCTGCTTGCCAAGATTATCACTCAGATCATCAGAATAGATTGTAAGTAATTTCTTCAAACACTGTCATTGAAAGTGTTTATTCTGAGAACGGCTTCAAAAGTTACACAAATCATTTCTGCACACCGGGAATTCATCTGAAATACGATCACATCAGAAAACCAATGTTTTAAATGAAATGAAATGAAATTTGTGAGTTTTACGTCCCACGGTTATGCCGGTTAGGCTAAAGGAGACGGTGATGATGAGTAATGAATGAAATGGTGGAATGAAGAAAGTAGGAGGAAACGGGATAACTCCGAGAAAACCCACGCACACGGTGTTTGTTCACCACAAAGTTCACTTGGCGGGAGCAGGGTTTGAGCCCGAGACCCCAAGCACCAGAGGTGAACGATCTACCACTGAGCCATCACGGCTCCACCAATGTTTTAAATGTTTCTTCTTCGATTTGAGAGTTTCAGTATTAAATCTTTTGTTTGCAAGATTTAACTTCTTGTACTTACGGTATATGGTCTAAATTTTCCCCACAAACATCAGGAGAATCAATGGTTCAAACTTGCAGAAATATAATCTGCTCGTTTACTCCTGTTGCCCCACCACGACACATTTGTAAAGCTTTCGTTACTTCTAGTGTTTTTTTTTTTTTTTTTTTTTTTTGCTATATATTTCATTGTCCCAATTTGTATACAGAGCTCCCTCGTAGCTATGTGGATAGTGTACGCGCCTTTTGCGTGGGAGACTCGGGTTCGATTCCCGGCAGGAACTCATTTCTTTCGGATTTCACGTTAAACTGTTGGACCAAGTCTCATATAGCCTTGCTGATGAGAACGGGACGGGACGATAAAATCAAATCCACTCCAGTTCGTGCACATTCTATCCTGTGTCAAAAAGGCTCTGAAGAGATTACCTACCTGTGTATTTTAATAATCTCTGTGGGATTGAATATATACAAGTAACAATACAAAAGCCAATAAATTCTTGTATCTTCAGTAAACTAAATTTCATTTTTGCCACCGGTGTTTAATTTAAATCTAATTTTGTTTAAATGAAATATCCTTGGTAGGAAACGGAGAAAACACATGAACACTAAGTTATTCACCACAAACTTACTTGGTCGGGGTTCGAACGAGGGATCCCACTCACTAGGTAAATGCTCTTCCACTGAGCCACCGTGCAGGCCCACCAGCGTCGACCTGTCCTAAGTCGGTTAGATAGCATTCATGCTTTTTAGTGGCCGCCTAGTAAAAAAAAATGTAGTTTTTGTGACATATTTCCGGACGCAGTTTGTATATTCACAACGGTTAAGCTCTCCTAAAGTGAATCTGCATCTAGGTACCCAGGATTGGAACTCCTCCCTCAATAAAAAAAAAAAATACATAAAGCAGTATGAGTACATTTCCTAATGGAAGAAGTACATATATTACGTGAATTCATGTATGTATCCATAAACTGGGATAGCATGAACAAAGGTAGAGTTCAATAATTCTGAAATATCATATCCACGAGTCGCCAGTCGCCACGAACAATGAGATGCAGCGTAATGTGGATTGACAATCCCTATTACTGATCTTCCTCTCTCCCTGGATTTTGGAAGGGTAATCAGTTCTTGGAAATACATGTCAAAACATACTGATTTACTCCCATATAGTATAGTACTTAATGTATTTATATTAAATAATACAGTACTATAGTTTATTTACTGTAATTAATAAGGATATATGAGTAAATATTTTATATGTTGTATTATATGCACGTTTGGGTCAAAAGTACGTGCATTCACGACTGTGCATGTCTGTCTTTTGTTCACTTGGAATCGGTCTTTTGTACCCTTTGGAAAAATCCTGCAGGCGTTCTTGCTCGTAGTTGTGTGATCATGGTCAGCGAATGCATGGGAAAACCGGGTTTGATTTCCGGTGGAAATTCGTGTGATTCGGATCCTACGCTAAGCTGCAAGCCCAGGTATACCCTCCATAGCTGAAATAGAATGTTAAACTTCAAATCAACCAATCACAATCTGTGAAATACTCACAGCAAGCTGGATACTTCAGAGAAGTTAATTTGCAATGTCAGCGACTTGCAGCAAGATTTCACTCATAATTTTTTTGTAGACTACGAGGTGCACACGAAAAGTACGTGCCGTTTTGTTCTAAACTCCACACTTTTTGTCATTTAGGAAAGTAACTGTGGCGTTGAAGACTTCCATCCTTCCTTTCTAAGCAGTGCAGGTTTTGTTTATTAGGTGGTAGCAGTTGAGTCGCAGTGTCTGAACGAATAAGGCGTGTTTCTGGTACTGCCCGGGCACATGGAATTTTCGGTAGAAGAGCAACGGGCAATTGCTCACCGCAGCTAGACGTTGTGAGGCCGATATTCATAACCAATTGGAATGCGTATGTGGTGATAGTGTCCTTGCACAAAACACAAAACAAATGGGTGAGTGAATTCAAAGCAGGGCGAACGAATGTAAAGGATGTCCAAAAACAGCATAACTTACGTTGAAAATTTCATCATGGAAGGCGTGTCATCATGCAGGGAATTTTTTATGTACTGGGGCTAACAATGGAAATAGTAGAACGAATAATTAAAAACGAACTGGCCCTAAGGAAAGTTTGTTCTCGATGGGATCCATAAATGCTTATTGGCGGTCAAAAAGAGGCAAGGATTCGATTAAGTGTTGCAAATTTGACATGCTTCAGAAGAGAGAGATGTAATTTTTTGGAAAGTGTTATGACAATGGATGAACCAAGATTCCATTATTCAACCCAGAAACAAAATGGCAGTTGGTGCAGTGGAAATACACGGATTCACTCCCTTCTCAAAATTTCGTCAGGTGACATCTAGTGAGAAGGTGCTGTATGCTATCTTCTGGAATTCCCAGGGAGTAATATTATTCCACTCTTTTCTGAAAGGTTATACACTTACGGGCGAGTATTTTCGTAAACTTTTGGATACAGAATTTTTGCCAAAATTAACTGAGAAACGACCACAAATGGCAAATGGCGATTTCACTCACCATGGATGCACAGCCAAACTGTGCTAATGTAGTGACCTCATTCTTGACTGACCACGGTATTGAACTTCTGCTACACTCATCCTACTTACCAGATTTATCTCCGAGTGGCTTCTGGCTGTTCCCAAACTTAAAGGATTCTCTTCTTGTACGTCATTTTGCCAGCAGATCACGACTAGGACGTGCTATTTTCCAGCACCTGAAACATACCCCGAAAGATGACTATGCTGCATGCTAAACAAAATGCATGGAACAATATCAATTGTTTATGAATAAAAAGGGAGAATTTGTTGAGAAACAAAGAAAGGCTAGTTTCCCGTATTTCCTTGTTCCTGTTAATTAGAACGAAATGACACATATTTTTAATGTGGATCTCGTATATGTATACGTAACATTAAGTTTCTGTGTAACATCTTCAGTTTTCCTAAGCGATAATAGTACTTTTTGTTTTTATATATTCAAATGTATTTTAGATTAATTTTCATAGAGAAAAAGTACAAAATTTTGTTTCTTTTGCAGGTAAGAAACACTAAAAAAATAGATGGCTTGAGGACTTCCTTGCAAAACATATTGTAAGTACAATATTTTTTCACCGTGAATTGAGAATGTGTTTAAGCTCTGAATTTGAAGAGTTGGAATGATATTCGGGTTCCAATATACCTACATATATTACACGCTGTGACTATTAGAATTTATGGAACTGTGTAGAGAAAAAGATCTAGATCTGGAATCAGATACATCACACATGCAAGAATTAGTAAACAAATAGTCACTTTCTATCTACATACGTTCATTTCTACACAACGATGAATAGACTCGTATGAAGACACTCTGTCTACTATGACAAGAATCCAGATCCTCCAAGAAAAAGTTTATTATTATTATTATTATTATTATTATTATTATTATTATTATTTTAATGGCAAGTTGCTTTGCATGGGAGCAATAATTTATATACATACTGTTTTTTTTTATATATAGATCTTAACTATGAAAATGCAATAATGCTCTTAATGTTCAATACTAACGTCTAATGTTCAGTGGCGTACACAGAATTTCATCAAGAAGTTGAAGTATCCAAGTTCATATCGCTTCAGGAGACGAAAAATGTCCCTTCATGTTATACATTTCTTATTTTATATGATATTCTTTTTATATTTTCCCATAATGTCTAACAGAAAGTTGGCTGTTAATACACGGTAATCCTCCCTTTCATTTTAGATGAGCTTTAATTGGTTAGTTAATACTAGTACACTTATGTCCATTTTTCTTCGTTTTGTCCATATCAATCGTGACACTGGAGTTAAAACTTATAATAATAATAATAATAATAATAATAATAATAATAATAATAATAATAATAATAATAATAATAATAATAATAATAATAATAATAATAATAATAATAGAATAAAGTTCAATGAAAATAAAGTATTCTGCGGACTCCCGTTCAATCTCTCGCAGCCACCTAAGGTCCACAGACCACATATTGAGAAACAATGGTATGTAGGATTCTTTCAAAGCTGCACTGTGCTGGATAATGCAAAATAAAATTGTAAAAATTTAGCATTAAGGTAAAAACCTTGGAGTTTTCTTCACTCTTATTTCCACCAATAAGGAAAATTATGTATATTTATGAAACAAAAAATCTCAGACTGTGAGTAACACATACGCAAACTTCAAAACATTTAAGAGATATTGGTTGCATAAATATCTAGGCGAACATATTTAGAGATTTTTAATATTTACCATAAATGCAAGACACTTCAAACTATCACCAATTCCTAACAACTTACACTCAGGTAAATAGGTGTCGCTAGCTGCGCTCCTATCTGGCGCCAAGAGATGTTATCGTGCAAGGAATTTGCACGCAAGCCGAATACTTGGGGGGAACAACAACAACAACAACAACAACAAATAATAATAATAATAATAATAATAATAATAATAATAATAATAATAATAATAATAATAATAATAAGTAAATAAAGGGTGACCCTGTTCGTTCAGGCCATTGAAAGTCCAACACAAATAGGAGGTGATGAGATCAGCACGACCCTTCTACCATCAGCCGCTCCCAGGTTTCCTCAAGTACTCAAGCAACAAAGCAGAGATTATATGAATTCATGGGCCATATTGGAATGACAATAAAACCTCCACCGGATGAAAATAAAGTTCACCTCCACTGGGTATAGAATTTGGGTTGCCCAGTTGGTAAGTAAGGGCCGTACCGCTTATGCCACCGCGGTTCAATAATAATAATAATAATAATAATAATAATAATAATAATAATAATAATAATAATAATAATAATAATAATAATAATAATAATAATAATAAACAAACGATACTTAAGTTTATTAAACAAAATGTAGAAAAGGTTAAAAGACTTTTCATTTTATTTAAAAAAATGCATAATATTTCAAATTTTAGCGTGCACCATGAACATATGGACTTACATTAGTCTTGGAGGAAAGGGAACTTGATAGTCCATCTTCAGACGACGGGAAAATTCTGCTGTACTTTCACTTTTCCGACCGTCCCTGGCCTCAGGGTTACGATTGAAGACCTTTTTCTCTCTCTTTTTTTTATTTGTTAATGTTAACATTATTAGACGATTAGTCCTCTCTTCCCCCTTCTCCTTTGTCCTACAGGAACATCATTGTCTATCAGTATCTCAGAGAATAGGCACACCGCCTACAGAAAGTTGTATTGCGTTCGTTGGCTTTTTTTAACATTTAAATACCAAAAGGCCATGAACCAGCAACTTTCTCTCACTTCGCATTTATCAACTCACAGATTTTACCTCCAATTGGTCAAAAATAACTATTTATTTGTAGTTAATGTCAGAGTATATTAGCTACAGTCCTTTCTGTACAGTCTGATGGGAATACATAAACGTTTAAAAAAAAAAAAAAGATGTGAAATCACTTAAATATTGTGTTGAAAGTTTGAATCACAGAATTTCTGAAACTTAATAACAACGTACTATATGTTGCAAAATTGTCCGAAAATATACTCAGAACGTATGCGTCGGCATAATAAAATAAAACTTACTTTTGTGTTAATAAGTGGCAGGGTCACCTATCTAATAACCTCATCTGATTGATCTGCTTGTATTGACCTTTTTTCCAGTTTGATGGTAGGATGTTTGGAAACAACACCGACAACGTATGGGACGTGATTTCTTGACACCCAAATAAGACAAAAAGTATAGACCAACCTGGTTGTAGAAATGCTTCCTTTCGACGGTTGGAAAAATAAATAAAAAAGGAAATCATAACTCGAGAACAAATGATTGGATTGAAGTTGGGTAAAAAGGAATGTTTATTACTTTTAGTCGTAGATTCCATCATTGTCATATAGGCATGTTTATACCAATGGATAAACAGAAAAATAGACGATTGATGAAAATATATAGGACTATATCAAAAGCAACTTTTTTCAGCGTTTATGAATCATGAGACTCTAAATCGGTCGAAATATCGAATTCGATTTTGTTTACTACCGTATTTCCTATTCTCGGTCAGAAGGAACAGGTAGAAAATAGGCAATATGCTGGTTGAAATCAGACAAATTTTTCAAGATATAATGGGAATTATGAACAAACTTTTCAAAACAATGTTTTTTTTTTTCCTTACTGACCTAGTCTGTCCCTATTTTGGAGTATTTATATCAATTTTTATGTGTTTTATTACTAGAGATACAGAGCATAATAGAAGGAAGCGATGGTATTAATATTGTGGATTTTCATCGCCTTAAATTTACCAATTTCACAATCTTTATATATAAAAATGAGTGTGTATGTGTTCCACCATAACTCTGGAACGCCTGGAGCAATTTTAACGAAACTTGGTACACATACCACTTGCAATCTGAAAAAGAGTAGTGTCGGCAAAAGATCCTCCTTGTATGCCTAGGGGGAGTGGGAGAAGAACATATATAAAAATGATTGAAAATGACCAATATTAGTGTCAAATCCATAGTTTACGAGGTCCATAAGCTGATTGATGACAGTTTCCTTTAAGTCCAAGTTCAGCTCCCAGCGAAAGTAAGACTCCCCTTGCATATCTAGGGGGAGTCGGAGATGGAAACATAAAAATGATCGAAAAATATATACAATTTCTCTCTAGAGAAAAAAAGAGTAAAAATTGGCCTTGCATTTATTTTAATAGAAAAGTGCATCTGTTTGCAAAACTACTTTAAAAAAAACAAATTTTCAACGAAATTCATTAACTTTAGGTCATATTCACTAACTCTAAATGTACTAATATAATTTTTAAAAATACTTTTACCATTATTAAGACAACTAAAATAATTTCACGATATTAGAGGTCGGACAACTTAATCTTTAAAATTTGACTGTTAAAGCAATAATTGGTTTTTGGTCATTTTGTCAAACTTTAACCTCTTTGCGCTAACTGAAGATAAAACATAGAATTTCGTTTTCGATATTTTTACCTCTATTAACGTGCAAATACAAACTTTATCTCCGTGTGTGTGGGGACTTTCTCGGAGTTCTCACGTTTCCTCCCATTTTATTCATTCCACCATTTTCATTTCTCATCACCGCCCTCTTTAGCTTAGGCGGCATAACCGTGGGACGTAAACTAAAGAATGTCACTTCATTTCATTTTTACAAACTTTTCCGCACTAGTAGAATTCAATATTCGAATATTCACTTTTTCCGATCCACCTTATTGTTAAGCTTTTTCTATAAGGTGACCTCAATGAAAACGTGTGCTCAAACGTGCTAGTTCCTTGCTCTGTGATGTAACTGTGAGTTGAGGGAAAATATGGTAATATTTGTAAAAAACATTTTAAAAAATAAAAAAATGAATAAAGAGAATATGTGCATTCTCATCATTCTTGTATATTGGACAAGAATACTAGTTCCAATTTCATGTCTCTTCTTCTTGTCTTTCCTTAAATTTGTTAGACAGGCAGGAAGTCGTTAGTAATTTAGATTGTAAAAGATAATGCAAAAACATTGTCCATTTTCTGAATAGAGTGAGGATAGAAAAGATCTCATGGAAACTGGTATTCTAGATGGAGTGAGAGATTATTTTACCGAGTAAAAAGGAAATCATACAGCTCATATTTTATACTAACTTTAACTAGCTGGTGACTTCACTCCTAGACCCCCGAATTTGCTAGACCCTCGCACTTCTCATACCCGTAACAAATCTCTAATCTAAAGGGATATCGAGGTATGACCATCTTATTATAACAATTTTAACTCCCATTCTTTTTTTTCCTTCTAAGGTAAATATCATAAAATAATGAAACATTTCTGTAATTAATATGTCTCTGCTCTTAAGGGATTTCGAGATATGGCCATGTTATTTTAATTGTTTCAATCTCCATTTTATTATTATTATTATTATTATTATTATTATTATTATTATTATTATTATTATTATTATTATTATTATTATTATTATTATTATTATTATTACCTTCTATCATAAGTGAAACAACAATCAGCGATAAAACACGTTTTTAGTTATTCAAATAAAAGCTTAAATACTACTTTCCATGTTTTTAACCTTAAGGGATTTCGAGATATGGTCATCTTATTTTAACAATTTCAAACGCCCTCATTTTTCTACCTGCCTTTTTCTAGAGGAAATATCAAACACGTCTTTAATTATTTTAAATGTAAGATTAATCTACCAAACTTCATATCTCTAACCTTAACGAATTTCTAGATATGGTAATCAAATTGTAACAATTATAACTCCACCCGTTTTTTCTTTCCTTCTAGGGCATTTTTTTTAAATACAGTGAAACACGTGCCTAATTATTTTAAATGATAGGCTAAGTCTAAATAACGAATTTGTATCTCTAACCTTCAGAGATTCCGAGATATGGGCATTTTAAGATAATAATTCCCACCTCTCTTTCCCTCCTTCTACTTCGAATTTCCAAATGTCCTTATTGGGACCTTATATCACAAATCGTATGTTTTGTGCAAATTTCAAGTTTCTAACTTAAGCGCTTCCAGCTGGGCCTTAATCAATCAGTCAGGATTTCTTCTTTTATACGTATACAGGGTGTTCAAAAAGTAATGGCGAAAAATGAAACCACAGATTCCTGGCATCAAAACAAGAAAAAAACTTTATATGACATATAGTCCGAAAGTGGACAGGGGTGGAGCTAGACAGCTTCGAATGTGGGGGGAAAGGAACTTCACACTTGGGGAAAGGAACTTTCCGATTTACAAAACCGCATTGAAGATGCGTGTGAACAGCTACGCAACAAACGGGAGTAATGGAATGCATTTGAAACTAACGATTAGCATATTGCATAAATGTGGGAGGACAGTACTTTGAACATCTTCTGTAGGTACGTTTTTGTTAGCACGTATGATCTAGTAGTTTGTAGTGCTACTTTGTGTAAGATACTACTTTACAAATACATGAGCACTACGTCGTTATGGATTCTGTCTTTTATTCATTACATGTTCTTATTTCTATCCTCTCTCTCTGCAAGTTTCTATCTGACATACCACTTTCCAATGCCCCTGAGATTATGCAACCATGCTAAGTGATTTTTGCTTTGACAACCATTCTACATGTGCCTGCAAACTTTTTTCTGTAAGATTTCCATCTTTAATGAACCGTTTCATTACCCGTGCCGTACAGATATTCGATGAATCTCTAAATGACATATGGAGAATCTCTAATGCAGTTATGTAACATGCGTTTAACATGTTAAGTCGATATGAATTTTGTCTTTCTGAACCCCCTTCCTAGCTTCTATCATTGTTCCGCTGGTAGGTAGGAAGTTCCTTTTCCCCCCACATTCGAAGCTGCTTAGCTCCACTCCTGCCCATTTCCAGACTATATATCATATAAACATTTTTTCTTAGTTTGGTGTCAGGAATTCGTGGTTTCATTTTTCATTATTATTTTTTGGACACCCTGTATAGAAATTGATAACAGAAACCTGAACTTTGTTTCATTTTTTTTATATGAGTCATGATTGAAGCACAATCATCCGCAAAAACGTTGGAAGATTGTGCTATGTGCCTATTGTTCGTAAGTATTGGTCGGAAGATTATCAAAATTATAGTTAGAAAGATATATTTATAAGAAGAGCATATTCCTGTAAACGTGTTACTTAGAATCAGTTGATTTCAAGGGGATCGAAAATGTGGAATGAGTTGTTCTATTTTTCTGCTTTAACAAAATGCAAATTTTATTGAAGTCTGCTTTTAGGGAGGTTGAGGAATACGTTTTTTAAAATTAATTTCTCATAGAAATTTTAAATTCTCTTAACGTTTGTATGAAAGATAATCTGATTGGCGCATAGTCTAACTTACAGTTAACCTCTATAGGAAATAAATGAATATAGTACTGTCTAGAAAATTAATGAGGATTTTACCACTCTATATATGCCATGATTGATGCACAATCTTTGACACAACCAGCAACGGCTGGGACCATACCCCTCCTGAAACTTCCTAACTCAACTTACATTATTTTTTTATACTTTCTCAATAAAACTACAATTTTTTAACAGGGAAATGACTGATGTAGCATAAAAATTTGATCTTACACTTCATGTGTACTCTTTCTCTTATAAAAAATCTAGTTCCATATTTTTTTCCTGAAAATATAGCTGGAAATATTTTACAATTATTTATCGTCTTTTTGAGTGCAGAATAACACCCGTTCAATTCTACATAACGTAGTGGCTTGTAGTATTATATCCCCCAAAGCTTGGACCTTTCCCGAAAAAAAAAAAAAAAAAAAAGGTCTGGGTGCACCCATGTTTAATGCTTTTGTATGTTTGACCTAAAATTGAAGAAAAAGGTGTGAAGGTGCTTTCCCAAGATATCATAAAAACGTTCATTTTAGACTTCCAAACTGTGCTATTCAAAGTACGGGAAATCTTATCTCGAACGGCGATCTCCGTCTGACAACAAGTATCAGAGCAAAAGCAATAACAGATAAAAAAAAAGACATGTTTTTCGGGGGGAAGAGTCGATTCAGCTTCCCTAGAATATGTTTTTTCTCCTCCATTAATCCTTTATTCAAACCGGAAGTAGTAGAACTAAACCATTTCCGGTTTTAAGATTAATCTCCATAGAACAAGTACGGTAAGTGATAGTGATAAGTGGCTTTTTAAAAAGGATTCAGTATCCCAAGAATAGACCAGAAATAGAGCTCATTTGTGGCTAAGCGGTTAGCATACGCGCCTTTGGCGTGGGAGACCCGGGTTAGAATCCCGGCGGGAATTCATTTGATTAAGATTTCACGTTAATCAGTAGGTCCACGTCTCATATAGGCTCGTACTCAAACCAGAAATAGTAAAAATAACACAATTTCCACTTCACTTTATAGCAATAATAGTAGTAACTAAGTTTCACTTAGTTTTTTGTAAGAAATAGCAAGAAACTGCTTTTCATAAAGGAGTCACAGTCCGAACAACATGTTCCATCAATGACTTTGTCCCTCTATTGCAATCGGAAGTAATAGATATGATATACTATTTCCGATTTCACTGTTGAGTTTGCATACTTTGGAAGTCTGCCATAGTTTCAGACTCTGAAACGAAACTAACTTGTTTTAGTTAATAGTTCTACTATAAAGGTAACCAAGAAAGTTCTGTCGTTTTTCGAGGAGGTCTGTGTTCAATTGGCCCTCACACCGTGAGTTGAAAGCGAATGGAGATAAGGCGAAGGTCAGTTGTTGGTGTGGACATATCCAACATAGTACCTCGTTGTGGCAGTTCAGTTACACCGTGAACTTGCGTATGGACAGAGTGAACATAGAATCTCCACAGAGCGTCATAAGCGCGTGTATGCTGTACAAGTTCAAATTGGGGTCAAACGTCGCTGCAGCGGGACGGAAGATATGCTAGGCCTTTGGTGATGGTGTCGTGACTACGCAGACAGTGCAGCGGTGGTTTAACAAGTTAAAGGACTGTGACGAAACACTCGAAGTCGCACCACGTGCCGGAAGACCAACACATGTACAAAATGATCTTCAGTCAGCAATTGAGAACAGTGAACAGACGTGTTAGGAACTGGGACTACAATTCAGTGTGAGTGGAGAAACCATTCGGCAGAACCTCCCTCAACTTGGGAAGCACTACAAGTTGGGTCGATGAGTCCCACATGATTTGACTCCGGGCCAGAAGGCAATGCGAGCAGACACCTGTGTTTCTTTGCTGTCTCGTCTGAGGAAGGAGCCATTTCTTTACAGGATGTTGACATGTGATCAGAAGTGGGTCCTGTACGAAGCTCCACGGTGCCGTCATAATTGGTTAGCATAAGAATAAACCGGTTCTAAAACAGCTGAAACCAGTACTGCACCAGAAGAAGGTCCTCCTGTGTGTTTGGTGGACTGACCACGTCATCATGAATCGTGCATTGGAAACTGTTATCAACTGGTCATTGCATCAATGCAACTGTGTACTGTCAGCAGTTAAACCGTGTTCATGAAAAACTCTAAACTCTGGAACCATCATTTCTGAATCGCAAAGGGATCCTCCTGTTACAGGATAACGCTAAGCCCCACGTGACTAGAATGACCCGAGACACCATTGTACGCCTTGGATTGGAAACACTATTACATCCGCCATACTTCCAGGACATTAGACCTTCTGATTATCACCTGTTCCATTCCTTGGACAATCACCGTAGAGAATGCTACTTCAAATCCCTAGTAGAGGTGCAAAATACACTTGATACGTTCTTCGCTTCACGACCCAGCAAGTTGTACCGCGATGGAATCCATGGCCTTCCAGAACGTTGACAAGAGGTCGTCGATGCTGATGGGGACTATTTTTGATCTTCCATCTTAGGTGACATATAGACGTTCGAAGATGGTGGGTGTAAAAGCGACAGAACTTGCTTGCTTACTTTCATACTATTTCTACTAGGATAGTTCTACTTTTCTTTTCTTTTCTATTAAACTTTTTGTAAAACTATTTTTTTATTAGTACGAAACGAAACAGGAACTCAACTATATGTTGTATGAATCTTCTCTGATGTTTTGGTGTAACCTTGGGATAGCAAAGCTCTTAATATAGTGAATTCTCTTTTGTTTTGTTGAAGAAAATAGGCGCTTATCTCATATAACGCTTGGAGCACTAATTCTCATCGCAATGGCCTAAATCTCGCAAATTTAATTAATGTCTTGAAACAAACAGTAAAAGAATGAAGCAATATCGCATCCTAGCAAGCGTTCTCTGTGTATTTGGAAGACCATGAACTTCTTACAAACAGAGTGGTGTTGAAATTTCCGACAACACTATATTGTGCCCTGTGGGATACTACTTAGCACACAATTACCTAATGAGAATTATTGTAATAGCATCTACTAAGCTCCTTCTTAAAAACATTGCACGTCGTGTTCTTATTGTGTTACTCTTATTAATGGACACTTTATGTTTCCTTCTTTGCTAATATGCTAATAAGCACTAAGGAAAGAGAGAAGCATGCAGTCGTGGAATTAAGAATAGATGTTTATATTATTAATGTTAAGTATTTAGTAATTAGTTACTTATTATGTGATTGTTGCATAGGTACTACAAAGAGAGCAAAGCTCTTCATATGTATGTATGTACAGTGTGTGTGATTTTCTTTATTCTTACGCAGAATCTAATGACTTTGTCGAGTTTAACGAATGAAATGACGATACATTACACGTAATTTCAGAAGTAATACTTCGTATAAAGCCTAACCTGAAATTTGACAAAACACCCCTTTGTTTTCCATATACGTACATGTCTGTATTCATTACTATTTTCCCATGCAGAGCCTAACGATTGTTGAAACTCGAAAAGCACTTTGAGAGCTCCTTCAATGGCTGTATGCTTAGCATATGCATCTTTGATGCAAAAGAGCAAGAGCTCTTTTGCTCGGATCCCGCGTTATGCCTGCTGTAGATATATTTCTCAAATAGTCCTGGTACTAAAAAAAAAGTGTTACTCATAGAGGTCTTTGTTTTTTAATACACTAGAGAACTTTCGTCTGTTTCATCAATTTCTCTAACGGCTAAAGTATTGTTTTTAATTAAATATTAGTTTTGCACGTGATGTTATGCAGGTCTTTTAATAATACTTGCTTATATTCCAATTAGTTGTTTTATTCATAGTGTCATAAATGAAAATAGTTGTATTGTCAATATTTGTAAATCACTTCGTCATAGCACTTTCTAGACAACGGAACATGGTATACAGGGTAGCCCAAAAATAGGTATACACTCCTGCATTGATCAAGTATAACGTTCTATTTTATGGGTTTATTTGCTTCGACTCTTCCGAGCTTAAGATGTAAGTAAAAACACATTAAGAACAAATAATAAAGAAACTAAGTCTACCTGAACGATAACAATAGGAAATGATATAAAATGCAAAGAGCTAATCAGTACAGTACTGTATACCTACTTTTGGGCCAATAATAATTGTATGTAACATTTATATCTAATCCTTGTACAAGCATTTTCTTTTTCACTGATGGAATGTCCTTCACGATTACATGTTATATTATTCAATCTTTAATGTTCTTACTCTTATTTGCAGTTGTACTAGTATTAATTCTTTATATCCCATTTTACATTCATCATCATAGGTGTTGTACCATTATTGGCATGTTACTTGCCCGAACTGGGGAGTTTCCATCCCCAACGCTCTTCAGCTAACCTCTTCGTCTTTACGTACGAATTGTTTATTTTGATACTGCCCATCACCTATAACCTCCTTCTCCCTTTCCCTCTCTTTCCTGCCATCGTATTATTACTATGTCCCTCATGAGCCAGTTCCTTCTTAGCCAATGTCCCAACCAATTTCTTTTTTTAAAAAAATTACATCTAAAATTGTCCTTTTCTCCCCCACCATTTCTAACACCCTCTCATTCGTTTTCCGCTCGACCCAGCTAATCCTCTTCACTCTTCTCCATACCCACATTTCGAAAGCTTTCAGTCGTTTTTCATTATTTTGGCGTAATGTTCACGCTTCTGACCCACGCAGCACAATACTTCACACGAAGTATTTTATGAGTCTTTTTCTCATCTCCTTAACATTTTCTTATTAAAAATAAAATGATCCTTTATAAATAAAAATGAATGTAACAATGTTTGGCAGTCGATTTCTCCTAGACCACTGCTCTGATTCTGATGAGTTTTGGTACATCAGTGGATCATGACCTAAATTAGGGTTTTATTATATCAGTTTTCCCGAGAGAGTTTCCTACAAGGAGAAAACATCAATAGTAACGACATTCCAATGCTAACATATGAGGTAAAATTTAACGACAACAGATTCTTTTCGTTTAGTTGAATTGGATAGGAATCAGTTTTCGTTTTCTTTTTAAACACATCTAAATTTTATTTCTAGGACTTTAGCGCCATTGACTATATTCAGTGATTTAGCTATATATATATATATATATATATATATATATATATATATATATACCGGAACGACTCTAATGCACATGGCTTACAAGACAATTTGTAACTGAAATACATAGGTATTACGTAAGATAAGTAATTTCCGCTACGGCGTTCCGGTCCAACTAAATCATTAATTATATACTGTATTATACTCGATTGCAATAACGGTTCTCCTTGAAATACGCAACTACAAGATATAGTAGGGAGTTTTTGCATTTAATTTCGCGCTGAAAGTGTAAAAAAGAATGGCAAATACCAAATACCATTTCGTGTTTCGCGCTATGAAGATAGCCTTCAAGAATTTTGATTATGTCTAAATACAAGATTTTATATTTGTTCTAATAGTAAGTGATTAACAAAACTAGGTAAAGATCAGTAGTATAACTGTGTAACGTTAAATATATTGAGTTATTAGGTATAGATCATGTATAATTCGTAAGGAAGAATAGAAATAAATGAAAATAGAAATAAATTTATGTGGCTCAAACTGACACTGCGCTTTCATTGAAATACGTATCCTGGGGGAGGGTCAAATACTATTTCTCCCTGTGCGAAGAACGGGCACTTCAACTATTTTAAAATATGGAAATATTATTTTTAAAAAATATTGAACACTATACACAATGACTTTTATAATTGCACCATTCAAGTTACGCCACTTCGCACCTTCACCGACAATAAGTAATAAATACTCTGTGTAAGTTAATCAAATTAGGTATACCTTTTTACTGTACAAAATAGGGTATATAAAGTAGGCTCTCGCTATTGTGTCCACGTAACGGTTTTCTTTTTCTATTATTATTATTTCTATTTTTCTTTTACATTGTCGGTATCACTAATATAGTATTGTGCCTCTACATAAATAATCTGTGAAGTTTTAAATTTATACTTTGCGAAATTTCTGAAATTTTGAAGCATAGAAAAGTGATTGTCGCCAATTGGTGAGTTCAGTTATTACATGCAAACGAAAATACGTGACGTTAAATATATATATATATATATATATATATATATATATATATATATATATATATATATATATATATATATATATATATATATATATATATATATATATATATATATATATATATATATATATAAGAAACAGGAGATCTTAGATGACATAAAAATTGCCTTCTTCTTTTAAAACCATTGATGTTGAGTACAGCATAACATGTGCCATACACATTTTTATTATTTCTACATCAAAACGAAAGAAAATGAAACTCGATGCCAGCCAAAATGTCCACATATTTTAAAATGCCCATCCAGGCCCGTAACCAGCCCGAAAATGTAGGGGGGCCGGCGAAAGTTAGGGGGGCCCGATCAAAAAATATTATAGTTTTATCACCTTATTATAGTTCATTTGCAAGCCTACTGTGAAAATTTTAGAGGGGACCAGTAAAAATTTAGGCATGCCTTGACTCCCCCTGGATACTGGCCTGTGCCCATCCTGGGTAAAGAATTTAAAATTTTGTGTTCTATAATCTGTACTGTACTTGTGTTCAATTTGCATTACTGTATATTGTATTTTTTTTTTTTTAACCAGAGGCGCACTCACGTGTAATCCACGGGTAAGAACCACGTTAACTCAACATATATTTGTACAGTCTTAATAAAAACTATGCTTGTTTGGCAGAGAAATTATTGATATATCCTAAAGATTTTTATCTTATACTTTATTTGTACTCTTTCTTTCCTTACAACGCAAACTAGTTCTAGACTATTATTTTTTCTGAGAATATAGGTGGCAGTACTTAACAAGTACAGTAGGACGCCGGAAATCCGAACTAATTTGAACCACAGGTAGTTCGGATTCTCAAATTGTTCGGATTTTCGAAAATGACCAAGCAAATGCCATTTAGGCTTAAATATACTGCACGGTATGCTCTTTTATCGATACAGTGGTTATACACTACATACAATAATTACAATACCGTACGTTAGGCTACTTACATTTAATTTTTCTGAAGAAGCTGCTCCTACACTAAATTACACTGTTCTTGTAACTCACACTTTAAAACTTAACTTGTATAGGCCTAACGGAAAATTAAAATATGCATGGCAAACAATTACATATGCATACGTAATACTGACACTGACTTCACACAACGCCGACGGACAATCCTATTGTTTGTTTATCGCTAGCGCTAAGACAAAATGTAAAAAGCTTCTAGGGACAGCGTTCGGATTTTTGACGTTCAGATTATCGACGTTCTACTGTATTTACTGTTTTCTCGAGTGTAGAATAACACCAATTCAATACTACATAGACGTAGTGCCTTGTGGTATTGGACCCCCAAAATTTAGACCCCTGCTAATAAAAAAATATGGGTGTGCGCCTATTTATGACTAAATCTATGTTGACTCAATGTGTATTAAATTATGCTTAGAGTATGACGTAAATTAAAAATGCAATAATGGAAATACAAATAAATAAAAATATTTCACTTTTGCTAATTCGGCATATCTCTCTGAAAGAAATGGCCAGATTGGCGTACGTGTAGTGTTCTAAGAACAATCCAACAAAGTGGTCCTTTCCGCTGGTCTAGTGACTAGCACGTAGATCCGGGTTCGATTCCCAGTAGAAAAACATTCAAATTTCAAAGCTTTACAGTAGTTCTAGCTCCACTATACTATAGGTTCACGTCTCGTACAGCCTTGGTATTAAAGAAAGACGTTAACTTCGATAAAGAACCAAATAATCCAAGAATGTCCATCA
The DNA here is from genome assembly GCF_964235325.1 of Thermobia domestica. Lineage (NCBI taxonomy): Eukaryota > Metazoa > Arthropoda > Insecta > Zygentoma > Lepismatidae > Thermobia > Thermobia domestica. The sequence continues at coordinate 101,991,791 of NC_137455.1, forward strand.
TTTAAACAATCCAATCATCAAGTAAGTCGTTGTAAACATTTTAGTGGCTTTATTTTAACATATCATTTAATTCAAAACTTTTTCTATGTGTAAAAGAATAATCCAGCTACCAGTAACTTACAAAATAATGTCATGTTAGTTTTTGCGTTAGCCTTAAGCATGAAATCACATATTTTTAGATGAAGACAATACTGCTAAAAAGAGGTGGAGTATGGGAAGCAGAGGACATTATGAGAAAGGCAAGCTCCTTGACCCCATGATATCCAGCACCTTGAGAATTCTGTGACCTTGAAGATTGTTTTTTTTTTCTGCCAATAAACTATGCTTGAACACTGTGAAAAATAAAATCCTAGATTCAACCAAAATATTTAAGATAAAGGTTGAAGTCACTATCAATTACGTTGACTCTTTACCCACATTGAAATAAGATATCCATATATAAAGTAATGCAAACAGCGTTATTAACTGTACTAACACTCGTATTGTACAGGACATATACCTTCTATAAGCGTCATTTTCTCGTATAGCTTTTACATATAACAATTGTCTGTCTCAATGAAGGCCGCGTCAAGCACGAAGATTACACATAATACATTTTGGCTGACGTTTCTGTACATGTGTGTGAGTTTGTATATTTGCCTATTACAGCATAAACGAACATGTAAATAGGAAATTTCCGGCTACTATGAATCATTCAGTACTACGATATATTCGTATAAGACAGACAGTGTGTCCTCCTTATTTTTTCAATGTCGTTGTATGTTAAGTAATCGCATATTAAGTGATAATATCTCGTACCAATATCAAAATAATTTAGTGTTGATGTTTTTTTTTCTTTCTTTCTTATTTCATTGATCTCCGAATAAGGAAGGAAAGTCTATGTGTTTCTGTTAAGGGCAAGAAAGGACAGTTCAGGGATGTTGTAAGATTCTCTTTATAAACCCATTTTTCCTGCTGGAATGAGGAAGGACAAGCAATGCGTTACGTACCGATTTCATCATTCGAGTTCAAAACAAGGCTGCACTGTGGAACTTTTGGCGAGTTATTGTCTTGAGGTGGTTCAATATGGAAATCAGTTCAATGTGTTATAGCTAATTATATAAATTCTCACGAAGGAAAACTTCGAACTTTTCTTACTAATATTTAGTACGTTCAATCTCGAGTTTTTAATTTCTAGTGAGGGCAAAGAATATTTGATGTTGGTCCAGACGTGAGGTCAAAACTTCTTCCAGATGGAAAACCTAGACAAGGCTACGATAACGTAGGTGGAGTGGAACGTACGAATTACCTTGTTAAAGAGGATAGTTTAATAAGAATCCTTTGTTGATTGTTTAGATTAAGTTTAGCCCCATTTAGCACCAAGGCTATCTGAAACGTGGAATTCGGAACATCGTAATGTTCTCGAATTTCAAAGCTGTCCCACTGGAAACCGAACTCAGGACCGTGTGTACCAAAAGCGAACACGCTAACCTCTAGACCAGTGGGGACGGAAAATAAAGAGCCTTCTAATGAATCACAGTTAAAAAGAAAATAGCAAGAAGTAATGAATATTGTTATTTGAAGTTATCTTGTACAGTAGTAAAGACGTAAAGGGTGTGCATCAGCGTATTTGCCCGGTGTGCACAGAGAAAAATCCGTTCTCCGGACAGCGGTATATTGTACAAATATACGGTATCCTCTTGCTTACTATAGAAATCAGTACGGAGCATACGTTATCCGTATGCTACATAGGCACTACCCTTAGATGTTACATCATGCCGTTGCAGGATGTCTGACATCTAACAGTTTTCCGTATATCACATGCAAATACTTATGTTACCTTCGTCAGCTATATGCTATATACTGTACGTCCATTTGTATGTCTGACCGCCTACATTGTTTCATACGGAAAGTACGTATAGATGTAACACTTATACAGAAAGTATTATAAAACATGCGTTTTCAGCTATACGTCTGCTGTACGTTAAGTCCAAAAACTACAGGAATTACGCATGTAACCTATCTTTTTAAGTACGCCACCTACAATGTTTTTTCTCAGTGTGAATAAGGAAAACCTCACTCACAATGGCTGGCTTAAAAAAAAAAGCTTTTACATTTTTTCGACCGAGTATCCTCACCGGGAATCGAACCCGGGACCGCTCCCACCAAAAGGCGAGAGCGTTAGCGACTACGCTACTCGGGGCCACTATACCTAAATAGAGACCTGATCTTTAAATGTAAATATATTTTCTTTAACCTTTCGTTTACCAAGCACATTCTGAAAGGTAAGGTCGCTAGTACCGGGCTGATGTTTTAGAAAAATGCAATTCATGGAGCTCATAGTTTGGGCCTTATTTGGCCTAAACATATGAAATAGGAAAGAGTATATGCAGAATATAGCAAAGTTTAACCAAACGTATGGCATACGCACATCCTTTGCACTGTTACCTCACGGAAGCAAGGAAAATGGAAAACGGTTTCCAAGTATGGTTCTTATTTTATAGTCCGCAAATTTGTCATCACTGGTGATCTTATTGTGTCTCCAATTTGAATTTTATTTTAAATTTATACCATAGATAAGTAATCATTAAAATATACATACAATAGACCCTCGACTATTCGAACTAATGTGTCAGAAAGGCAGGCTGGATGGAACGGAGTTCTACAATTCTCACTTCTTGCAGCACTCATAGCACTAAAAACATAGTTTTTGTACAGTCACGAACATTAATAAATGGAGGCTGAAACCATTATTTTTTATGGCTCCAACCTCCATTTATTAATGTTCGTGATTATACCAAAACGGGCTCTTAGTCAGAATTTTTGGGCTGTTAATACAGACCAGAGGCATACTTTACAAATGTTTGTTATGACTGTAATGTACGTTTAAAAAAAAAAAATACAGGAAAAGTAAGTCCAAAAATAAAAAAAATATTGTAATATCCTATACATAGTTTGTATTTGTAAACATCAACATTTGGTTTTTATTGAAAAAGAAAACCATCCGCTCTTCTACTACAAGTTACTACATGAAGCAGATGACAGGAATCCTTATCATCACTTGCTTAGGTGATAGAAATGGAAAACCACTGCTACCAAAGCTCAGAAGAGGGTATAAAACTCCATGTATCGCCTTAATTGACATCAGTTTCCGCTAGTCAACTCTTCTCTCTTAGCTTGTCTGGATCTCTGAGAAAATCCTAAGCTAACCCAAGTTTCCTAGCTTGCCTGGAGCTTTGAGGTCTCGTGCCCACTCAGCTTGCCTGGAGCTTTGAGGCCTCGTGCCCACTCAGCTTGCCTGGAGCTTTGTGTGAACTCAACTGCTCTCTTAGCTTGCGTGGAGCTTTGTGGTTTTCTTTCCCTCCTAGCTTGCCTGGCGCTTTGCGGGACTACAACCTCTCTTTGCTTGCCTAGAGCACTGAGAACCCAACACACTTCCACTCAGCTTGCCTGGAGCTTTGTGGGAACCCTTCCTTTAGCTGTCTTGGCCTTGAGACACCTAATTTTCCTAACAATTTACTGGATTTTGTATTGTTTTTAGGACCACACTCATAGTGATTCTGTGTTACATTGTTTTATATCAGAACCTTTTATAACATAAAGTTGTTGGAGAAAACCGTATTCCGTGTGTAAAATGCTCTACCTTCTTCTTTAAAATAGTAATTTTACAATATTGTACTGGTTTCAAGATAAATTTCATAATGTCTAAATTCCAGGAAACATAGAAAGATGTACAATGTACATGTATTCAATTCAATTTTAAAGTTAAACATTAACGTAAAATGTAGACCTAATTCTTAAAATAAAGATTTAACTTATTTTACTGTTCTTTGATACATGATTACACAAATGTAGAAAGGTGGGTATAAGAAAGAAAAAAAAGAGAAAGAGTTAAGTCTAACAACTTTTAGTTTTTGACAAAGTCCTTGACAGATGACTGCTTCTTCTCGGCAAAGTCGCTTTTTTTATGGAGTTAGAAGTCGAGTAGATTGTTCAAAAAGTTACTTCTCATTTAGGGATTTTTAAAAATTAGGTCGGATAGTCGGGAGCCGGTCAGTCGAGAGTCTACTTTACTTTTACATTAGAAATGTCCGTGTCATATTTCATCAATTTAGGAACAACGTCAAAGAAAATCCTGATAATAAATTTTACATAGAAATAATAAGTTTTATTACGTATTAACTATGCTGCATTTGTTTACATGCATAGTTTTAATAGGGTAAAATACAGATTATAATTCATCTTTGATTGAGAGGAACTTTCGTGTGTGATCAAATAACGTCATTAATATGTGTTTCTACAAAGTATATTAGGTAAACGACCCCCTAAACCCTAGACCACAACAGCTTTGTAATACATTGCAGACATATCCAAAGCTTTCCTAAACCTGTCATAGAGGGAGTTGAAAACCACTTGAAATACACATAAAATAGCTTTTCGCAATTTCTTGGCAAGTGATGTATGTTTGGTTTGTTGTGTATGAGTAATCCATAGCCTGTAATGACTCTAGTGGCAATTTAAGACGTTTACACAATCTACATGCAAGTGAATGGCTCAGTCAAATTGTGTTGAAGTCCAAGTGATTAACGATCGTAATGAAATAATGATTTTTTATTGTCTGCGGTTCAGAGACTATTAAACAACCATCTGCAAGAGACATTCATCCTCATTTTCCCATTCCAGATGATAATGTATTAGCATATGCTACTGCGCATTATTATCTATAGTAATATTACATGTCGCTACCAAAGATGCAGACGAAGAATTGTATTTATGTTTTATTGCTACCGCCTAATGACTTACGTCTCATATAATCAACTTAAAGCTAAGCATTTTGTCTGAGTAACATTTTTGAGGTGAGAAACCTTCTTTAGCACATGTTTAGGTCGAATTTCAATTTTCTGGGTTTTCTGTACAAGAACAATAGATTTCGAAAAGAAAATTGTTCGAGCTTAATAACCAGTTCACAAACACTTGTGATGAAAATGAGGGTCTCTGGTGGGGTTTATGGAGACGATGAGAAGTAAATTTGAAATATTTTTAAATTATAAGGGGCAACAACTTTGAAGATGAGAGCGAGTTAAAGTAACGCTAGGAGAGAATTGAGGGTAACGGCGAATTAGAAGATAAATTACTTTAGGAATGTATTGAGACGAGATATATCTCGTGTCTCATCTCGTCTCAGCGCTTTGTGGAATTCCAGATGAGATTAAGTAAATTCATGTCTCGTGTCGATTGTCTCGAAAAACTTTTGTCTACTTTGTAAAAAAAAAAAAATGAAAAAGGTTTTCTAAGAAAGAACTCTCTCCCTTAAAACTAATAACAGCACATTTTGTTTAAAAAGGGTACATAATACCAAACCTTAAAAGCTAATCTAACGAGATGAAGTTTTATTAATATGTAAAAATAGTGACAGATAAAGTATGTAAAATATATGCATAATAATACACGCTTAAGTGTTATTATTGTTATTTACAATATTATCGATATGAACTTGAATACATCGATAAGTATTTTAACACATCCTGGATGAAATTCTATGTTACACGATTGGTATACACTACAATTTGTATATAGGCTTGAAATTTCATTTACATGAGATATTCAAGTATCAAGATTTAGTAGTTGTTTGAAATTTTTCTCTATCAGCACCGATAGTATATGAGGTGTGAACCTACAGCTTAATGTGAAACGTAAGCCATATGATCTTTCACCGGAAATCAAAGCTGGGTCATATGCTAATCATAAAACCACTAGGTTGTTCTGTGTCGACATTGAACGTATTTTTTCAATTCATCAATTGTATTGATTGTATACGATAGTGTAAAACCTGACAACACCTATTTGCAACATTATTGACACAAATTTATTTGAATAAAACAATCTGACATTTGCGTCATTGGAGTAATTTATGACTCGTGTATTCGAGCCCTTGGTGCACAACAATCCCATCTCCAATTTTTTTCAAAACAGTTAAAGAAATGAAAGAATAATATTGTATTTTTTATCTAATTTTATAGAGAACACAAAACACTATTTTGTACACTTACGAATTTTTTTGAGATGATGTTCGTTCTGCTTACTTCGTTATCTATGCCAATGAAATCATAATTGAATTGAAGGCTTATTCTTTCAGAATGGGGAACATTTCAACAACACAACTTAGTTGTATTTTCTAAGTACTAAAGAATCATATACAGAATTTTTACAATTAATTTCTATTTTCGCAATAATTTTAAAAAATATAGACAAGCAGGAATACAAGCACTTGGTCACAAAGTTGGACAGTCCAAAGAGACAGAAAAACATTGTCTCGTCAACTTTCCGTTCATCCTATCTATTCTGTTCGATTGTCGATTGCCTCCGTCATAACTTATGAGGTTTTACTGCATATTTATTAATATGTTGCAAATTTCTCAATCTCATTTTATTATGTATTTTACCTTGTATTATTTTTACGAGACGCAGAAAGAAGACGTCTCGTTTCAAATTTCAAAACGAGATGACAGGCAATTTTGGACAAAAATAAAACTAGATTGATTTTCATGGAATAATTTCTCAATTTTACTAGCAAATTACTATAGAAATAATTAAAAAAATACTCGTCCAATTTTAATGCATTTTTTAAAACATACATAGAATCTGAGGGTTTTCTTTGATACAATATGTTGAAGACTATATCCCAATTGGTCAAAATTTAGTTTGCACATCAACCAACATACGGCTGCACAAATACAAGGTTAGCCTAAATGATTCATCGGGTTTCAAAGCACTACTTAATGCCAAGTATACGAAGTACAAAGATAGATGATACATCCGTCTTTGGTGCATAGAGTCCTTGGTTCGATTCCAGTTTGTGCCAAGTAAGTTTTATGGTGGACAAACACTGTGTGTGTGGGTTTTCTCGGGGTTCTCCCGTTTCCTCTCACTTTCTTCATTCATTCCTCATTATCACAGTCTCCTTTAACCTAGCCGGCATAACCATGGGACGTAAATGTTAAAGACAAAGATCCGCCTATGCCTCTCGTGCACGCTAGATGAGGGGCCTGTGACGGTGCTCTACAAGAGATGGCAAGGCAAGATAGAGCTTTTGTGTGTTAGAATATACGAAGTGTTCGTCGGTTATGAGCGTTCACCTTGCATTCGTACTAGTGCCGTGCCATGAAAAATCAGTGCCCAGGGCGAGAGTATTCAACGGCACCCCTTCCGCCCCGAAATATAATTGAGGTCGACAGACCAGCCGCGAAGAGCCCCTATGATTGGCGCGAAGCGTAAGGAAAAATTTCAAAATAAACCCTGCTTTTCCTTCATTTTGAGCACTTTATATTACTTTATTCCTTCCATTTTATATATATCTTTTCTCTTTTCCTCCCGAATTTTGCACCCCCTTACTTCGGCGCCCAGTACTGTCGCCCCCCTCCCCCACGGCATAGTACTGATTCGTACGCAAATACAGAAAAGCTACACCTGGTCATCAGAGCATTTAGCGTTGGTTTCCCCAGTTACGTGATACTGGTTACCTGTGTAGAGGGAAAAGCATTGGAGCATAATTATCCGTGTCATTTTCAACAGAGAACTGCCACATCACTGGATGTTTCTTTGTTGCAATGGCTCTCAGGTCACTAGATCGCACATCGGTTTTTCAGTTGAGTTAAGATTTTTCATACCCGAAAATTTGAATTCCAGTAATGTCTATCAGCATGCCAAATGTTATCAAGATCGAATAAGGTTTTTCAGTTAAGAGTTTTCATACCCGAAAATTTGACTTCCATCAATGTATATCAGCATGCCAAATGTAGTCAAGTTTTACCGATCTGGTTGAGACTTTATTTTTCCTTCGAAAATTTGACTATCTTCAAATTTTAACTTTGATGTTCATAACTCTGGAACTTAAAGGTTTGTATACCATATTATTTCATAAGCATACTAAGCTCGTCACAGTATGCCATCATACCAAGTTTGGTCAAGATGAAATTAGTTTTTATGAATTGCTTACAATAAACAGGGTGGTCACAACGTAATTTTTCTCAGTATATGAAGAAGTATTTGCTTTGGAGAAAGTGACTTTGTGCCCTCTCTGTATACTATCTTTCTAAGTTGTAAATATTTTAAAGAAAAATCAAGTGAACGGTGATAAAAGTTAAGACATATTGACAACACTGTATCTTTTCCTTAATTACAGACAACATTTACAGCCAAAACTGTACTGATTTGTAAATTGTAAATTCACATAGGTCAGTACAATGCAAATGTTATATTGCGACACAAACTAAACAAGTTTATTATTATTATTTGCATTTTGATGATATTAATAACATTGGGACATACAATATGCAGAAGCAATACACAAAAGTCTCTTAACTAAAAAAGCTGGAAGTCCTCCAAAGGACTTAAGGTTAGTGTAAAGGGACAAGTTCTGCGGATAGATGTCGCTACAGTCTTCGTATCTCTCCCAAGTATTTTTTACCTTTCACGAAAATTTACAATTTCTCTTACAAATTTCAACCTAGAGACTTCAAATTTGTAGAGAAGGAACTTCATAACTTATTAAAGGGAACAATCCGTGCCGAATTTTTATTTAGTATTTTCTTCACAGTTGAAACTGTTCTATTGTTAAAGGTTTAGGTATCCATTTCAACAATCAAGCCATTTCAACAATGAAGAAAATTTTAAATAAAAAATCTGCACGGATTGTTCTAGTTCCTTTTCTAAAAATTTGAAGTCTCTAGATTGAAATTTGTAAGAGAAATTGGAAATTTTCGTGAAATGTATAAAATACATGCGAAAGATACGGAAACTGTAGTGCCATCTATCGACAAAACTTGTCCCTTTAAACCAACCTTAAGCTGACTAGCTGCGTGGCATGTGTGGTAACACATTGCGCATTTTGGTGACATTGTTGGTGGTTTTCTTGACAGAAATCTTGCCAATTTCCTACAGGTAATTGGTAAGAACAGCCAAATCAGGTTTCACATAAAGCTTAAATCGATTTCTACAGAAACATAAAAAACCATCCAAACACGAGTTCTGGCTTTTTACAAACATCGGTTCGGTTTTTCACCGAAACCGATTTTGATTTCTTTAAAAAAAAAAAAAAAAAAAAGTTTGGAGTTATCACCGAAACTGATTTCGGTTTCTCACAGAAGTCGTTTTCCTTTTTTCCAATAGAGTTTTGGAAATTAAATAAAGTTAATTTTCTAGTTTTACGTCTCATTTTTATGCACCGATGGTAAGAGAGATGGTAATGATAATATGAATGAAATGGTGGAATGAAGGAAGTGGGAGGGAATGGGAGAACCCGAGAAAACATACGCACATGGTGTTTGTCCTCCCGAAAGTCTACTTAACGCGAGCTGGGATAGAACATCGGACCCCACCCATCGGAAGTGAGATCTCTATTTTCAAACCACTCTGGACCCCCAATAGAGTTTTGAGTTTTTCCTAAACAGTGTGATTTTCGTCGATACTTTCTTGTGCTTGTAGTACTCATTTCCAGACAGATTTACGAAGAACCAAACAGCTTCCGATAGAAAACCGAAGTTTTTTTTTAAAAAAAAAGATATTTGGAAGTTTTTAAAGCCAGATTCGGTTTTTTATAACTTGAAAACCGAAAAACAGGTTTTTATGGCCATCATTAGTAATTCCCAATTGTCTTCAGGACTCTGAGTGAATGCCACACTTCCAACCAACATCAGTGGTTTATCCAGTGGTTTACTCATCCAAATTAGGCCTACTTGTCAATCTGCCTATAAACTGTTTGACTTTTATGATTCAAGAGAAGTGGTAGATCGGTACGGCAAGGAATTTGGCAAAAGTCTATGGACTTTTATTTTTAAGTATCACGATCCAAAAGTATTTTAAAATTTTAAGCTAAACCTATTCAAAATATTCAGTTTCTGGTAATACGTTCAAATGAAGAAGGAAAAACCTAAGTAGAAATCTTTTACAGTTATAATAAAATGTTATAGTATTATTATTATTATTATTCTGAAAGGAGGCTTATCTTCACACACTAACAACCTTACCAAATATTACACATAGACTCTCTCCAGCTTTAGAAAGTGAGTAGAATAGCAGGTGCGATTTGCTGAGATGTATGGATACGCACGAGACGAGTCGAGACAGGATTTTCCTGACAAAATTCGGGTCGAGACACGGCTCTTCCAATAGTGAAATATACATTTTTCGAGTCGAGACATCACATTTACAGCACATTTTCGAGAAGAGACAGCCACAAATCTTGTCTCGTGCGCATCCCTACTGAGATGTAATATCTAAGCAGAGAATCATACAAACCCTCTTGGTTTGAAGCTCACAGCCAAAAATCTTGACCGATAGGCATATGTTCATGCAAAGGGCAGTGAGATAATGATATAGCATAACTTTGTTTTCAAGATATTTTTGTAAGTCAAGTATCAGAGATGTGTCAAGTTTCCACATATCAGAAATGTACACTAGTCACATTTCTTCATCAGGGCAACTCTCATCTTCGTGACAGTGCTTGAGATCAAGAGTGACAATTTAATTTGATGGGAAGAGTGGCAATTTTATATTTGGAGACGAGGAAGACAATATTATTTGAGGGAGAGTGCGAGTAAATTTTTTGAAGGTATTTAATGAGGATGAAGGCAAGTGAAGGTGAGGGAAAATCTGGACTCTAAGGTGAGAGTTGGGAAAAATGGCCCCTAGGGTTAGCCACGAGACAAGAGTTGAAGCTGTGTCGTCTCCTAAAGGTATCATGAAAGTGAGTCTTGTCTCGGAAAGTGTGCCTGTTTTAAGGATGGCCAATTCCGGAATTTTTACTTTCCGGAATCCGGAAAGTAAAATCGGAAAAATTCGGGAATTCAGAAAAATTCCGATGTCGGAAAAATTCCGGAATTTAGAAATTTCCGATTGCAGAAAAATTCTGGAATTTTCTAAATTTCGGATTTTTTGCGAATCCCGGAATTTTTCTGAATTCCCTATTTATTCCGAATTCCGGAATTTTTCTGAATTCCGGAATTTTCCCAAAATCCGGAAACTGAAATTTCCGATTCCGGAAAGTAAATTTTCCAGAATCCGGATTTCAGAAAATTTTGGTCATCCCTAGTGTGTTTCTATTGGAAACGCTATTTCTCGTCTCGAAAATTCTGTATTATGGGCAACTCTAATTGCCATTTAGGTATGGCATCCTTTGAAAACTTTTGGATTGTTTTCAAAATAAAGTAGTAGATTAAGAAAAGAGGAATTATCAGCCATCCAGTTGACATATAACACTTAAAAGAAACTGTATTTTCCTATATTTTTATCCTTCAAATAAAAAAATTATTTGTTATATTGTTAGTAAATTAAATACTTGACCTTCTGAAATTGTATTATGTAAGCGAGCTTTTGTTTTGGGGAGAGTTGTAAAAATAACTTTTGGATGACAGCTTTATTCTGTAATTAATTGTCAGCATTTTTAAGTACAAGTATTTTGAACACATGCAAAAGTTATAATGAGGAAGTGAAATTGAGACGAGTGAGAGAAATGAAAGTAAAAATAAGGAGTTTCTCACGATGTAGGTAGGTGGAAAGAAACAACACATATATGTTTCTGTTTCTTGAAAGTAATGTGAAGATGCGTTTTGGTCCCTTTGTTAGTCATACACAGAAATAAATTATATAATGTGTACGCCCCTTCTTTGCGCAAATTACCGACAATATATGTATGCTCTTTTGATGTCTTTTCTTAACGAATTCCAAATTTGTTAGGTGTGTATCTTCTGCGTTTTCATTACAGTTAAGTTACAAGGCCAGTTACGTCTTATACAATACAGTAATGTTTCAATTTTTCTTTCTTTCTTTTTGCACAAACGTTCAGCACAAAAGGTTCTCGTATACAGCCATCAATTGACTGACTAGGTTTACAATGTTTGAAGTTTATGAACGAGCCTATGTCTATGCCAAGAACAGGCAAGTCATTGTCAAATACAATGATATTGTATTAGATACAAAAGGTCTTGACTAACATTAGAAACATATGAAGGAAGTTGTGAATAAGAACAGAAGCGCAAAAGTTTCCTACATCAATAGTTGCGTAAGAGTCATGGTGGGTAATAAGCTTATTTCTTTTTAATAATAATAACAATAAAAAAAACCTCTTGATATTGAATAGAGATTTAATTAAACATATGTGATTGACAGATTCGCATTCTTTCGAGAACTAAACAAATTGGAACAAACTAGTTTCATAAAAGAAACTACCGATTCGGTTCAGAGATCAGCTCATTCGTCTTTGATATGCGTAGTTCTAGTTTCTGTACCATAGTACACATCAGACAAAATGTTGATATAGCTTCAGCTCAATTCATATTAGACTTGGTCATAAGGCAGGGCAAATTTCCAGTTTAGGTGAAAGAGACAAAATTCCATTACCTTGGGTATTCCAGTTAACAACTATGTTTGAGACCCAGGTGGAGGAGGAATACTCGAACCCAGGAAACCAAGATGTTTTAGGCATATTGTTATCCAGTTTTTCCATGAATGTAATGACTACAGGTAAAAATACTTCTTATGTTTTGGAAGTAGTTTTTCTAAGAATATCTTGGCGTATCCCCGAGATATACTCGAGCATGTAGCGTTCGAAACTTATGCCCCCAAATGTATCACGGGCTTCAATGTGTTAAAATCATGAGCTTTTCAACGTTTGTTAGATGGAAAGTATTTGCTCCATGTGTACCTATCTATGAAGTAGGTACGGTTGCCCAAAAGACAAGAGGAGACGGAATTTACGTGACATGATATGAGACAAGCCCGATTTCTTTCAATACACTTTTCGAGACGAAATATCATTTTCATGACTCCTTTTCAAGTCGAAATATATCCTTGTCTTGTAGAAGGTATATAATATTAACGGGTTGACTCCATTGACGAACTCAACTGAGATAATCGCTCTAGCTATGTATTGCAAAAAACAGAATTCAAAAATTCGCTTTCGTTCAAGTGTTATCATGTGGAGTAACGGACGGATATATGAACCCCACTGCGTGATCCTAATAAGAAATATGCATTTTGTACTAAGCTTATAGTTAAACATTTTCTGTGGAAAAGAACTATATAGAGTTTTAAAATCAACTTTATTTACTGATAGGGAAATTAAGAAATGTCCAAAGTAAGTTGACTATAAATATTTCTATAAACATGACTGAAGGAACCGAAAGGTTCATCGACGTAGAAACGAAACTTCTCCACTATATTCTATGGTCTCAAGACAATACACCACGGATCGTTGTTAAGCACTTTCCTAAGATCATTCTTTATATTACCCTCCCTATCTTCTTCCTGGTATACGTGGGGGGAGGGGGACACGGTGACTCAATGATAAAGCGCTTAAAATCTTAATCTTAAAAACTAATTCGGGATATCAGTTTATTTACAAGTTTTATGGTCCCTACAATACCGAGATTATGTTCTCGATACATTGAAGTTCTGAAATTTGAATACTAGTCCTTCCCAATAGAATTTTCGAATTTTTTCTACGTCAAAGGTAGTAATCATGATGGTTTTGTTTTTATTATAATAACTTGTTCAAATTCTAATCGGAATAGATAATCACTGATATTAAGACGCGGTAAAATAAATCTGACTATATATGAAGAAATAAAGTTTTTGATCAGAATTCTCTCGAGTGTTGTAATTAACTTCTAAGTGCTGACTACGTATGTGGTAGTGACCTCCCTTTCTTCAAATGCTTCCGATCTAACTACGTCGTAGTGACCTCCTCTTCACAATCTTCCGACCTACCTACTAGATAGTGATTTCCCCTTCTTCACAAGTTTCCGATCTACCCACGGGACAGTGACCTCTCCTTCTTTACATCCTTTCGACCTACCTACGTAGTTGTAACCTCCCCTTCTTCACATGCTTCCGATCTATGTATGTGGTAGTGACCACCACTTCATTATATGCATCCGACTTACCTACGTGGCAGTAGCCTCCACTTCTTCACATACTTCTGACATCACTACATCCTAGTGACTGTCGGAATGCAATGTTTGAAATGCCATAGCTTCTAAATTATTTACCATATTCTGGTTCGAGTTCTATCATCTTAAGGAGAATGGTTTCGAAATATGAGTTAAAGGTAAAAATTTAAATATGTTATTCCTCCGTACGGTCTAGCAGCGATTTAAACCAATGCGTCATTGACAGGTTAAGATAGATATGAAATTTCTTCAAGTACACCTTTCAATATTGAAAGAAAATTAGATTAATCTTGAAATGTCATCACATTCTTAAATCAATTTGAGAGTTTCTGTTACTACAATGAGTGATTTTCGTTTTATTTTATTGTTGTTATTGTAACAACGAATTTTTGAAAAGAAGCCAGTACATCTTAAAAGTAACATTAAACTCCAATCAACCATTAAGAAGAAAAAAGCTACCCACCAGCCTAGGTCAAATTTCTGTTCTAATGTTTCAACAGAAGGCAGGTGTAGAAATGATGTTATATAGAAATTTAAACCAAAATGATCAAGTAATAATTGGCCAAAATCCCACAGGCCAAAATATCGCCTACCCAAAATCTCATATGACGAAGTTTCGTCATATCTATTTCTTCTGCACGTCTTTATTTTGGCACTCTGCAGACAGAGTGGCTAGAAAATCTGAAAATAATTGTAGTGTTTTGAAGAGGAAACGAGAATCGTACCTGCTTAGTATGTACACCAAAAATATTGAAACTGTGAGTGGCCGACAAGCAGGCTTGATATTAATAACTGCAACTTCTTGAAGATTATCTTAGAGAGAAAATTTACCGTAAAAAGCAGCAACAGGTGTAAATTGACTTTTTTCTAGTTTCACAGGGGATTGAAACAGTGGGGTCATTTAAGATTTTTCATTGGGGGGGACTAGGGAAGGCAAAGTTCTCCTCCGACATAATAATACGTTTTTATTAGTATATTAGTATACAATCCATTAAAATATATGTATTTCTGTAACTACTCCCCTGACCTCCCCAAATGACGCCCTTAGAATTGTAAAATTATTTCAAACTTGGAGACCATAATGTACCCAAGAAGTTGAACGTATTGGACACCCAGTACTCTGCCAAAGCTGTCCACATTTCTGCAACGTTTTTTCAAAAATATTACAAGACATTTTCAGTTGGTAGTATTTCGTGCATTACCATGTATATTGATTTTAATTAGGACTGACCGGGACTTCGACCTTGTAATTGACGAATGCAGTAAAAAAAAAACTACAGTAATAATAATAATAATAATAATAATAATAATAATAATAATAATAATAATAATAATAATAATAATATACAGCAAATTGATTCTTAAATTCCTTTTCTGAGCTATTGAATAGAGAAGAGAAGTGTATACATTTATGAACTATGAAACAGAAAACAAACCAACAAGCACAAGGAATGTTGACAATCAGTTCGTAGAAAGGAAAAAAACAAATCAAACACCTATTGTTTATTTTGTACGTAGCACAAACAACAGTGGCTTCTACAAGCATTGTCTAGAACTCATGGATGTGCTTATAGTAAGTTATATTATTATTTAACACAATAATTAGCAATGAGAATATTTCAACTTTCTTTGAAAGGAAGTGACATTGAACTGTTGACATATGGACTATATACAAACATCAACATCATTTTAAAAAAAGCTGTAAACATATACTGTATTATGAAAATACGGCTTATCGTTGTTACTTAGTATTTTATTGTACATTGACGTGGATACTTTTTAGTTGGTAAGTTAGAATTATGTTTATCATTTAAATTCATATGTGGTTACATTGTTAATTTTTTCCTTTGTAAATTATAAAGAAATATATCAGTAAGAATCAATATTAGGGTTAGAGTTACTAAAAATAATACAAAATTGACCATTTTTCTTTTGCTTGTTTTTCATAAGTGAAAAGAGATAATGAAATGCAACTTACCATAGTCATAGATAATGTTATTGTACAACAGAAAATATGAACCTGAAGAATTTTTAGTGTTGTCATCGGTAGAAATTACAGTGTTGTCAGAATAACATTTCTCCCAAAATCTAAGTTAGGCAGCGACTAGAGGAACGAAACTCAACTGCATTTGATTACGTATCACTTTGCATTGGAATCCTATGAACTACTTTTTAAATAATAGTTGTATTTATTTTTTAATAAACAAAATAGTTTTAACATACAGTTATTAAATTTAAATAATAATGTTATTTAAAAATAGTTAACAGGATTTCAAAACAACATGATACATCAAATGCAGTTAAGTTTGTTCATCTAGTCGCTACCTTAACTTAGATTTTGGGAGAAATGTTATTCTGGCAACACTGTAATTTCTATGGATGACAACACTGAAAATTCTTCAGGTTCACATTTTCTGTTGTACAATAACATTATCTATGATTGTGGTAAGTTGCATTTCATTATCCCCTTTCACTTATGAAAAACAAGCAAAATGGCAAATTTTGTATTATTCTTACAAGTAAACCTTACGTTTGGGTGAATCGAGTTGCTGACTGAGACACATATGAGCAAGTAGTACTAAATGTGGGCAGTATTTCAGTGAAGTTGTAGGTGCGAAGCTCCAGGGGTTTAGGAGATACAGCTACGAGAACATCATATTGAAGTACAGAATAGTCTTCATACAGTTGGAGGTAAAAACCCTGTAAGACCTCTTGTAACGACAAAAGGTGAATAACAAATATATGGGTACATATTAGGACAAGGGGGAAGTCATATAGTAAGGGTATACCTGACGGCGGCCATCTTGAAATCCGCCATTTTGAATTAAGGTTAAGTTTTTAAAATAGGAATAGGGTCATGTGATACATGATTTAAGGCGGAAATTTAATCAGAAGAACAATGGTGACGTTAATTTTGATTTACGTGCAATTGGTAAAAAGTTACAGGGGAATTAAATATTGTTGCAGCATATGTATTAGTCCTTTACCCCACTTTGTAAATTTTGTGTTAATGATAATAATTAAATAAAAAGCAGGTGGATAAATATTAGGCCTATGGTAAGAGTTGCCCTGATGGTGGCCATGTTCAAATCCGCCATTTTGAATCAGACAAAAGTTTTAAACAAAACGCGTAACAGTGACACCTTATTAATAGCAAATTTTACCATAAATCCAACGGTATAGCCATTTTTGCTTTATCATTAACCAGCATTTGTTACGCCACCATTGTATTTCTTATTAACTTCTAGCTCGAAGTCATATATTGCATTGTCCTATTCCCATTTAATTTTGTGCTGGTTAATGATAAAGCAGAAATGGTTATACCGGTGGATTTATGGTAAAATTTGCTATTATAAGGTGTCACTGTTATACGTTTTCTTTAAAACTTTTGTCTGATTCAAAATGGCGGATGTGAACATGGCCGCCATCAAGGCAACTCTTACCAGAGACCTAATATGTATCCACCTGCTTTTTATTTAATTATTATCATTAACACAAAATTTACAAGGTGGGGTAAAGGACTATACATATGCTGCAACAATATTTAATTCCCCTGTAACTTTTTACCAATTGCGCGTAAATCAAAATTAATGTCACCATTGTTCTTCTGATTAAATTTGCGCCTTAAATCATGTATCACATGACCCTATTCCTATTTTGAAAATTTAACCTTAATTCAAAATGGCGGATTTCAAGATGGCCGCCGTCAGGTATACCTTTACTATATGACTTCCCCCTAGTCCTAATATGTACCCATACATTTGTTATTCACCTTTTGTCGTTACAAGAGGTCCTACAGGGCTTTTACCTCCAACTGTATGAAGACTATTCTGTACTTCCATATGATGTTCTGGTAGCTATATCTCCTAAACCCCTGGAGCTTCGCACCTACAACTTCACTGAAATACTGCCCACATTTGGTACTACTTGCTCATATGTGTCTCAATCAGCAACTCGATTCACCCAAACGTAAGGTTTACTTGTTAGTATACGCTCGTAAGATTAGAAGGGTCACTGAGCTGTAAATGTTATTATTTAAAACTAGCGTGGTTTCATACATACATGGGTTTTCATTTTACTCATTATGACTTCTAACAAATATTAATTTCCCTAAAAAATAATGTATTTCTCTAAACTGAAAGAGCAGAGAGGTATAGATTTTCTACTCTTAATTTTTATCCTAAAGGACCAATTTGAACTGTGCTGAATTTGAAAGTCTCTAAACACTGAAGAATTCTATTAACAATGTCTTTGTTACGTGGTACTTATGTAAGATTGTTAAACCTACCAAGAATGATTCGTAAGTGTCGTCTGTGTAACAATGATACAACGATTTTCTTGGACTGCGTCTTTTTGTACTGTATTTCATTATATTCAAGTGGTCCTTCTGGACTTTTTTTTTTTTTTTTTTTTTACTACGAGGGGCTGTTGAAAAGTTCGTAGCCTAATCCAGGGAATGATAAAATTTTAGTTATTCAATATACTTTCCCTGAAGTTCAATATACTTCTTTGTACTTTGCTTCAATTTTTGTGGACCAGTTTTAAAAAATTCTGAAGACTGTTTCTCGCGCCACTGTACCGTAGCACTAATGACCTTCTTATCACATCCAAAATAGCGTCCTTTCAAATGTTGTTTGAGTTTGGTTGATAAGCAATGATCTGACGGAGCTAGATCTGGAAAATAAAGAGGATTATCTAGACATTGAAACCTTAGATCATGCAATGTCAATTGCTTTTGCAGTGCTCAGTGGACAAGGGATTGTCCTAAAGGAATATGATACCTCTTTTCAATTTTCGGCGGCGTTGCACTTTCAATTTATCTTTTAGTTTTATAAGTAATGCAGAGTAATACTCTCCATTAAATATCTGATCCTTGGACAGGTAGTCTAGTTATCCCAAAAGAATGTTGGAAACCATTTTCCAAGCGACTTATGTCTCTTGAAGTTCTTAGGGCGAGAGGAATCTGAGTGCTGCCACTCCATTGACTGTTGTTTCGCTTCAGCATAGTAGTGGTATAACCATGTTTCGTCCATAGTTACTATTGGTGACAGGAATGGCTCGGTATTGTTGTGAAAAGTGAGATAACTTACCTTGATGCCCTCACTCTTTCCCATTTTGTTAAGAGCATTTTGGAAATCCATTTTGTGAGAGCTTGCGCATGCCCAAGTCATTATTAATTATGGTACCGACGCGTTCCCAAAAAATGCCCAGAATTTTTGCCACACGTTTTGATGAGATTCTGTGAGTTCCAAGAATCATATCATGAATTTCATCCCTGATTTCTGGGACAGTCACTATTCTTGGTCTTCCTACACGTAGAGCATCATCTGTTGAGAAATCGCCACGTTTAAACTGCGCCATCCACCTCTTCACCACGGGATATGGCGGAGAAGAGTTCTATATGTTTCACTGAATTCCTCATGAACTTCATTCTGTTACTTTCCTTGGTGGAACAAAAATTTAATGACAGCTCTAATCTCTCAATGTTTGTGAAATTCATTCGTTGGGCACACATGATTACTTTAGGGGCCTGAAAAAAATAATAAAAAATGTTATTAATATGAAAATTTGTGCATACAGAGATATATTCCTTCAAACTGTACAATTTCATCATTCTACCTGCGCTTCTTCTGGGTTGGGTTACAAATTTTTCAGCTGCCCCTCGTATTTTGCAGTTAGATGAGGTATTACATCGGAATATATCGTTGAAGTTTAACTTCAGTTTCCAGCACCAAGGCTATATGAGACGTTGACCAAGAATTTAATGTGATATCCTAACATTATAATGCGTTCCAATTTCAAGGTCCCGGATTCGATTACCAATAGGGGCGTTCGGTTGAAAAAGTGTACAAGCTTCTTCAGGATAAACATTCTGAGTGAGATTCTCCCTGGGTTTTCCTCATTCATACCAGGCAAATGCCGAGACGTTATATAGCATATGGCTCCCAATCCGTTTCTTCCCTTCCCATTTCTTTCTTCCTTCTGCCTTCCCCGGATAATGTAATCTCCAAGGGACGTCGTCCCTCACACGTGACGGGCTTAAGACCATAGATCCATAGATACTGTAATGTCCAGAAATATGTATACATACAAAATAAATAAATCCAATTTCAAGGTTCTCCCACCGGAAATCGAACCCGAGACTACATACACCAAAGATGCGCACACTAATCACTAAAGATTAGTAGATATCCAGGCGCCGCCCGGAGTACCTAGAGTAGAAATACATTCTAGAAGTCTATGTGATATTACCTATATACGTATGTAAGTAATTGTGTATGCCATTCCTACGTATTAATGCCTAGGAAAAAAGAGCCTATAAGTCGTACTTAGTTCTTAGTTATAAACAAGGATTAGATTTTTATTGGCTTGGATTCGATTTTTTAGTTTAACGTCTGGTTCAGCACCGAGACGATATGAAGCGTGAACCTATAGCTTAATGATATGAAATATGAGATCCAATCCACAGGAGCTCCCGCCAGGAATCGAACACGGGTCTCCCACTCCAGAGGAACATACCTTATCCACATAGCCACAAGGGAATTCAAGATTTTTACTCTAACAAAAGGCTAAGTTTAAATTCTTTTCATTGTTGGGTCTATATTATCGCGCGGCATAAACACTATTCTTAAACTTAAAGTACTATAGTTTCTAAGGAAATTGACAGTAGAATGAGTTACCTATTTTGAAATCTGTAATTTCAACGCTCGATAGGAAGGATAATAATTGTAGTGAATTATAAACTGGATATATCGAGCAAGTAGATGCACCAAACCTGATCAAAACAATGCAGAAATATTCTCGCTATACCAGTCAGTAACCCATATGTTGAAAAAGTGTTGAGTGTAATGAAAACTTAATGGTCAGATGACAGAAGCAGAATGCTAACATAACTTGTGACGGCCGTAATTTGTGTTCAGAAGAACTTGAAAATAGTCTGTCAAGATTTCCACAAAACAATTCTGGAAATATAGGACTCTTCGTGACGCAGCGTGGAGATTAAAAATATGAATAAGATAGACGTGTCTATAGTCACTAATGTATATTCAGTAAATTCGGTACGTATAAGTTTGGTTAGTGGTAGTGTTAGTAATTAGTAATAATGTTTATGTGTTAAAAATATGTATCCTGTGAAATGAAATCCCACAAAGTATGAAAATGAAATGGAATCTTTAAGTTTAACGTCCCACGGTTATGTCGGTTAGGCTAAAGGAGACGGTAATAATGAGAAATGAGTGAAATGGTGGAATGAAGAAAGTGGGAGGAAACGGGAGAACCCCGAGAAAACCCACGAGCACGGTGTTTGCCCACCACAAAGTCCACACGGCGCGAGCTGGGATCAAACCAGGGACCCCAAGCACCGGAGGTGAACGCTCTACCACTGAGCCACCGCCCCCCCCCCCAACAAAGTATGTTTGATAGTATACTTGTTTTTGAACACCCTGTCTTCAGCAAGTGATTTAGATGCATAAACATGAGGTAATGTACAGGTGATAAGTCAGGGGAAAATATTCCAAACCATTGAGCTTCTCTTGTTGTTTTTTACTTTATGTATTTTAGATCAGTCTTGAAACCGGAAGTCGTAGTGGAGTTGTATCACTTCTGGTTTTAGTAGAGAATTAAGGATAGAGATTAAATATATTCTTGGAATGCTTAATCTATTGCAAGAAACCTCTTCTCACTATCTATTACCATTTTCTCTTTTATTGTAATCAACGTTAACACCAGATATAATTTATTTCTACCACTGCCGATGGATGGATCATTCCCTAACTTTCTTTACCTTTACATCCTGGACAGATTGATGGTGATCTATCCAGTAGTTCTCGGGCGGATGGACGCACAGACAGACATGCTTTTGTCTTCCGGATGAACGGATAAACAGAACAAAGAAATTTTGATTTAAAGCAAAGTCCTTCAAAATTACAGGCATAAAGAATAAATACTGAAATAGACCTATCATACTCATGGATAGTTAACATAAATAAATCTAAGTACTGAACATTAATCATTTCTATAGTGATCGCTAGGAATCGTGAAGCTTGACCTAGATTTACTAATTTCTCTACCCGATAGAACGTGAGGGTGTGTCCCGGTCGTAAACTCCCATCTATGAAATTCTATCAGTGTCGTCTCTCGTGCTATACGAGGAATATCTCCGAGAGTGCAATGTTGTCGGATTGCCGCTTAGTTTCGTTTTGTTATTTTTGTTTTACATTTTTGCTATTTTTCTTATTACCGTTTAATTCGAATAATTATTAGTGTTCGTGTTATAATTGGGTGGTGTTATGCAACAACTAGTCAGTCAACCCACAAAATTTTTAAAAAATGAGTTAACTCTGCTGGAGGGTTCCAACATATGTAAGGAACATACTAAAAATCCTGGTAATGCGTTTGCGATCGGTCTGCTATCTATGAAGAGAAAAATCAACCCACATATGGTAATACCTTATGGGGTCGAGAAAACCATAACTGCGATTTCATCAAAACTGACTCGTTGTGTTTTTTTTTTTTCGCTCGTTTGCCATCTTCTCTAAGTTTGGCAACATTGTTTTTGTACTTCTGTTGTTTTGCATTTTCTCAAGTGTGTGTTCGGAAGGCAGTTCCATAAAATGTACCGAATTCTTCCGATGCATCTCAGGTGAGGGAAAACAGTTCTATGATTCTTGTAGAGCTCAGATTTCACTAGTCGTAGCGTTCACTTTAGTAGCAGCGATACCAAAATAAATTTTTAGCACATTTTGATTAAAGCCATAGAAAACTCTGTATTTCGTTTAATTCGGAGTCTTGCTCGGCAAACATGAAGAAGAGTTGGTTGATGGCAGTTTAGAGCCCCTTGTCAGCACCGAGGCTATATGAGACTTGAACCTACAGTTTTAAGGAGTAATCCAATTCTTTCTCACTGGGAATCAAACGCGGGATTCCGTGCACCAAAAACGCGCATACTAGCCACTAGAACAGTAGAGAGAATAAACGTGTGGGAAAGAATAGTAAACAAATAATAAATGTTTTTCAAGAAAAATCTTAAAATATATCATAAAATGAATAAGAACATACTGTCGAGACATAGTATTAGTTTCACTTTAAATTATTAGTATATAAATTATGTTTTTTTTCTCCTTTCAAAAAAACTTCAAAAATACTAAAAAGTTCGTCGAGACAATTGTAAGTGTTGATTTCATGGTCTTTTATTACAATTGAATCAGTCATTGCGAAAAGGCCCTGCCATATTTTCATTTTAGTGCAAATTCGAGACGTATGCGAAGAAACGCCCATCCCCATGTGAAAAGCCCAATTGTGTGGTCACATTATGTTTCATATCCTACACTATTGCCTCAATATCATCGATGCCATTGTACACGTCGAACTTGCAATCCAAAGTTTTTTCTTTCTTCTCAACAATATACTTTGGTGGATATATGGCCTTTTCGAAGTGACTGATTCAATTAAAAACTTGAGATATTATTTATGTGCAAAAGCGTCATTTGGGGCTCCAAGACGGAGAAATTACTCCTATAAGTTATAGATTTCGTTCAATAAACGAAATTCGGAGTTTTCTATGGCTTTCTTAATTTTAATCCATATAATAGTAATATACCATGAGAAAACTTGAAAATTCATTTACATGCCTTGCCTCCTTGCTTCCTCGAGTTTTGCCCTCCTCCTCCAAGCAAAAGCTGATGTCACGCTACTGTTTATATGTACCGACTCTTCTTCGTGTCTTACGCGCCTTTGGCGTGGGAGACCCGGGTTCGATTCCCGGCGGGAGCTCATGTGGTTCGGATTCCACGTTAATCAGTAGGTCCAAGTCTCATATAGCCTCGCTGCTGAACGGGACGTTAAACTCAAAATCAACTCAACTCTTCTTCGTGTCTTCTTAACTTGTTTAAAGTCAGTCAAGTAAAAACTAAAATTTTATCTCTACGAGCTAAGAGAATGAGTAAGCCTACGAATTTTTATCGCCATATACTTTCAATTTTCTTCCCTTGGCCTGTAGCGATATAATGTTAATCTTTACCGATGTAACTTTCTTTAAGGTCCGCCACTGCATTTGATGTATTTGGCGTTACAGCTCGTAGCTATGGCTTGTCAGACAGTTTTTAGATGCATAGTATGAGGTCAGAGAAACGACCGTCATTATAACATTTTTTTAATCCGGAGTTCAAATTCGTTCCAAATTGCCTCACGGTGTCAGGTCAACGTTGATAATAAGATTAACGCCGGAATTCAAAGCTGTGAGGAATAGGAGTGAGCAATATCCGAATTTGAATATCAAAATTCGATATTTGACAAAGTATAATAACTTGATCGATATATCGAAATATTTAAATATCGGAATATTAAAAATATTGAGATATATGTGTTAGCAAAAGTTCTCGTATATCGATGTTTCGATATTTGAAGATATTATTGGAGTGACCGATATATTGAAATATCGCACAGCCTTAAGTGTAAATATATTGGAACGAATTGACGAACAGATGGACAGATATCCAAAAATCACCTTTTGAGTACCGTGCTAATCCGTTCAAATTTTGAATTAGACTTTTTCACAATCACCATATTTTCTACTTTCTTATCGCCACTCAAATGTAAAAAGAATTGAACAAGCTAGCAAAAGTGCTCTTCAATTATTAAATAATTGAGAAATTGAAGTATTGGTTCTTGCATGGGGCACCATCAAAATACTAAGATTTTATAAGAAAATGGAAAATGTTGAAGTATCTTAATATCGATAACATTGTAATATCGAAAAATCGAAAATAAAGTTATCGAAAAATATGGAAATAGAGAAACATTGTGTAAAATATCAAGAAATATAGAAATCTATATATCGATCAGTTAAGATTTCGATATTTGAAAAAAACCAATAATCGATCAGTAAAGTTATCGATATTTGAAATGTCGATCAATCGATCGGTAAAAATTTCGATAATTGAAATTATCATTCAATCGATCAATATATTGAGATATCGTATAATCCTGGCTGAATCAACTCAAGTCATAGAAAAATATACTAACCATGAGGCAAGGGGGAAGCTTATTTTTTTTCGTGAAAACTTTCTGAAATTATTGGCAGCTTGAAATCACAGCTCCTGTGTTATGTGAAGACTTCTTCTTCTTCTTCTTTTTTTTTTTTTAACGAGGATTTGCTTAAGAGTATTTGCGGGAATTCCATCTCTCTAGGGTTTAAATGGATTTCCCGCAAACACACACACACACACACACTCACAGATTACATATTTGTGTTCCGTTTAGATTTATTTTTTTTTCCGCATGATATGCGTGATTCTTCATAATTATGTAATAACACTCAATCTGATCTACTCCTACCGTTTTCAATGTGTATATAGCATTGTTCTTCGGTTCCTCCTTTTGGAAGCACAAAAGGAAGTAAAAAAAGCACTCTTATGAGGATAATAAGCACCTTCATTTAAAAATAGAAAAAGCATTTCAGAAGAGAAGTTTTTACGAAACGTTAACCAAAATAATGTATAGTTTCTGAAAAACTCTACACACACTGAAAAATTACTGTGTTGATATGACATTGTTTTAAAACTACAATCCAGCGTATTATGATTTTTATGAATAGGTCGATATTTAACTAATGGTTATGGAAATATCTATTGATCACTTGACTGTTTACCTGTATTCGTCTTTTTATACTGACTTGCAAATTTATCAACGATGTCTTGCAAGCATTCGTTTCGATAATTAATTCTAGTTTTGTTTATAAATATCACCATGTTTATGTATACGGAATATCAAGTTCAGCTTTCTTTATATTTTCTCTAACAGTTTATTTTTTAATTCTATTTTTTATCTCTGTCTATTAATTCTATTTTCATATTACTCTCGTTACATACACGTAGATAACAGATAAAAGATACAGCGAAACCTTTTTAGTGGACACCTCTCAATAATGGAAATGTCCGTAATACGGACAGTTTCGTCCCAGGAAAGATGCATATATTATTATTGGACCTTTTACGAACAGTCTCAGATATACGGACACTCTTTCCCCTCCCCTGCCAAGTTTTAATAACTTTTTTCATAACGGACATAAATTATGCTCTTCATATATACGAGCAGTTTGCAGTATAGTAGAAAGAAAATTCCTTTCCTCAAAAAACATATTCGTCATAAGTGGACAACCTCATGGATCATACACAGAACATTTGTAAACTGGACTTGAAGTTCTTCTTTTCTCTGTCTACAATAAATTTCTTTCTGGTGGGTACTCTCGATCTCCTTCAAAGAGAAAATAATACTGGAGATAGAGTCGTGTAACTGGTGTTTTATCATAAAATTTCAACTAGGAACATATTTTCCTCCCACTGTTTGGAATATCCTCCGTATAGTTAGATTATTTTTATATACAGGGTGTATGTAAGTGTGGCGTCAGGGTTTAACTACATATTACTAACTGTGACTAGTTATGTGACTAATCTATGTAACCTACGGAACATCTCTCATTTACGGACATAGGCGCCGACTTGAAGAAAATATTGGGGGGGGGTCCAAACAATGATATCTTCATCATATTCAGCCCTTTTCTATCAACTGCTTCATGAATCCCCCTCTCCCAATATCTCGGTTCGATACTCCGCTGCAAAATTCACGCTGCATTGATCTTCAGTTGTCATATGCTGCCAGTGTTGGTTGAAGCTTCAGTGTTCTATTCAACACCGTTTTGAAAACGGCGTTTTCTATCGAATAAGAAGGCTGTTCCTAATATTGAGTTAAAGACACGATAAAGTTTACGACAGAAATTCTTTCTCCCCTTTGTTAATTCTTCCTCGACTGGATTATATTGGGGGGCGAGGACCCCACCCTTAAATATAAGGGGGGTGCGAAAAGTGTCCTCCCCCCAAGTCGGCTCCTATGTTTACGGACAATAATCATGCCTCATTGGTGTCTGTTATTCAGAGGTTTTACTGTGTATGATTCATTGTTCTCATAGAATTTAAACATTAGAACCAGGTTTTTGCACAGCAAGCGAGCTATAGTATATACTAAAGGTAAACACGTGGACCTCCCATTTTAGACAGACAATGCCGCTGCGTAGTATGAAAATAATTTCGTACACATTTATGATTTCGGACTTCAAGGAAGTGATCTGGCTAGCAGTATTTACGGCCACCTATATCTCCCAGGCTTTCCTACGAACCCATTTGGCACATACTGGGTGGACCTCCCAACTGCACTTGAACAAGAGTAGAATGGTAGAATAATATACCGCCTCGTCCGACCGAAAATTAAATCTAGACTGTCCATTTGGTAGGTGGACGCCTTACTCACTATGCCATTTACTTATTGTTTTAAGTTAACTACTTAACCAATGAAACCTGAGTTTCGTAAGCATCTGAATTTTCTTAGTACGAGTTTTGTTTTTACCTAACTCGACAGCATCACGAACACATACATAGAATTCCATCGTAAGTTTGGCCTGGACTTTATTAGTGGTGTGTTAAGTAATAGTATAGGTTTACAGCACGTCAGAAGAGGTGGAACAGAGGCGTATGTTGAAACTATAAGACGATGGTGATGGAAAATACTACAACATCTCGCTAAGTTTCAAAGATGACAAATTGTGAGTGCACAATTAAGTGTGCAATATTATCAAAGATGATCAATATGTTAGTCATGAAGCAAGGAATAGTGTTCGAGGTGATAATGGCCCACAGAACCCATGACAAAATAACATCGGTGAAAAGTAATAGTGGGCGGAAGGGAAGCCTGAGTGGCAGAGATCGCCGAAACATCGCCAAAAACCAAACAAGGGTCCTCAATCTTTTCCACTGGTGTACTAAATGTTAATTACTAATATCACCTAAGTCGAACGTACCATCACCAACGACTCGCGTACCAACAGTTGTACGCGTACCACGGGTTGAGAAACCCTACTGTAAACAGAATGAGGCAAAACTAACTACGGGCATCAGTCAGCCACTGATTACCACCAGCGGTGCTTCAGAACGAACAAAGTGTGCCGAGAACATGAAAAGTGGACTACCGATGTTTGGAAACGATGAATCCTCTTTCGCTTTATTTCCGACAACAGGGACCGTGTGTATGTATGGTGGATGCCCAAAAAAGAAAGTTATTTTCCGCAGTGTCTCCTCCCTATTGTGAAACATGATGGCTATGCTATGGGCCATAATTTCCTAGTATTCTGTTGGTGCTGTGATTACATTCACAGGAAGGACTACGTGGACATTTTAGATGAATACGTGCATAGCTGCTGTTGCCGGTCAAAGATGCAATTTTACTTGACAATGCGCCAATTAACACTGCTGGGGGCTGTTGAGGCGGGAAGGCGTATATCTGATATGAACATCGGAATAAATTACTTATTCTGACCCACCTATTCTCCAAATTTTGAACATTATTGAACACTTGTGATTAGTTTTTGAGCTCACAAGCCGATGCAGGCATGCGCTGAAGGAACTGAGCGCTGCGCTGCATGGGTAACATTACAATGCTCATCTGGGCTCTGGAAACCATTCATTACTTATATGTTTCTACTCCGCGACGAATCAGAGCCGTTCCACTGGGTAACGGTGATTTCACACCGAATTAATCTGGTAAGCAGCAACTTTCAAGTGTTCACATTATTTTTAAAACCATCTATATATTCGGAGTTCAACGTTTTACTGCTTTTGTAGCTGTCACTGATTCTTATGATACTTTTTCACCTATAATGCACTTTTTTCAATAAATGGAAATAAATAAATAAAAACTCAATGTGTATCTACTATACACATAAGTAAGTAGTGCAATTTGAAAGAAGGAAGTTAAAAATTTGGCTGTGCTGTGTCTGTCTATCTCCCTTTTGCGTGTTGGAAAGTCCAATGTTCAGGCTCTGGAACGGATATAAAGAAAGAAAATAAAATGAGAAAATCAGGAAGTGGCATCTCAATGCCGGAATTTAACCAGTTGTAAAAGATATATATGTGATATACTGTTCGAAGATGAACACACGTATACAACACACATACACACCTTATGATTCACTTTGTAAGATAAGTTTCTCTTGTGGCCTATTTTATGAAATGTAAGTTTTTGTGGTCACGGAATCAAATCAATCGCTTCAGAAGAGAAGGAGGGAGGGACATAAGGATGTATCATAGAGGAGGTGGAGATCGAGAAATTCTTTGTCATGCATTGTAGTTACAGTATGCTTATACTTTGGAAAGAATTCGTAAGTACAAACAGAAGAAAAATAACAAAGGAGAAAATATGGGTTTTACATTTGTTAACATAGTTTTTTTTTTAAAATATTATTGTACTTATTACGCATAATGTTCTACACAGTATAATGTTACGTTCTCAACTTTATCATCAAAATCCGTTTTTCTGCTGTTTAGATAGTTTCTTAATCTTCATCTGGTTCATACTTTCTCGCATTAAGGTTTATGTCTGTGAACAATAATGATTAGCACATTACTGCCGGAATCTATTTCTGATCGAAGCACGGAATTCTAGATCTCAGCTCAGCATATGGAGGGCTACTAGATTTTAAAAGAAGACTAACTACAGTCTGGAAAGATTTAAATAATGGGCTAGGAACCAAATAACCTAGACACACGTCACTTAGCTAAACGTGTTCTACTTGGATGGCCATAGATTTGTGTAATTGAAAATATTTTTGTCGGATAAAGGATGTTGAGCAGTAATTATATTGAGAAAGAAATACATTTTAGCGGCAATAAGTATTTTGTAATTGAAACAAATGAACCGTTCCAAGTGTTGTTTACTTATTATGTAAGATGTGTTGGTTAAAGAAGAGATTTGAGCCAAAGAGTGCTTAAGGGCTATAGTCTTCCTGGGACTGAAGTATTCAAGTTTCAGTAATATATATATATACCTAGGTAGTTGAGATTAAACAGAAGTAGAATAAACCTTTAGATGCAGAATTAGAATTGTTACTTCTTCCTACTTGTGTTGTGTAGATTTAATGAGATACTCTTAATATTTTGCGAAAGAACTGTTTTTCCTAGCAAATGAAGGTTTTTGGGGTTATTTTTCACAAATCGAAGAAAATGTTCGCTTAAGATTTTTTTTTTAATTTTAAAGATATATCGCAAAACTACAAAGCTTGCTATATGTTAAAAAAAATAGCAAAGGGAAGGCTATGTCCGTTGTCCGTCTTCTGGACGTTATTCCAAGAGGAAATGATCCCTCCTCTCGTCCGGAGTGTGTTAATATAGTATTTAGAATGTCCACTGTACATACAAGCCCACAATACACAACATATCGTATGGACGGCCAATATCCCATACTTATTCCAGAACATTCAAGATCGCAGCACAAACTTTAAAGATATTGGAAATATCCACGATATTTCCAGTGATTTTCAATGGGGTATGTCTGTCCCACTACCACATTTGGATGTCCAAAAGTTGCCTTGTTACTATTCAGCAAAAAGTCCAGTAATGTCTTAACTGGACAGGAAGTTTTCTTTCTGGGAGATAAACGGACATTTGGACATCTTGATATGCCGAGACTTAAATCCCAAGGACGTCAAGAGAAATTTCCACATTCTATGGGAGACGCAAGCATAATGATATAATTTTAATTTGTCTAACAGTAACGTATAACTCCAAGGAGTTTAATTTTACTGCATGCAAATTGCAGATAGAGTGAGAATAACTTAAAGCAAATAAACCGTTATTTTCAGCACATACTATCTTGTGACGATTTGAATTCTTCATGCCCTTGATGCAGTTTACAATCGCATTTATCTTAGTAAGTTTTCACTTGTAAAGAGACAAAAGTTATCATCATTATTATTATCATTACAGTTGTAAATTTTCTGCCATCACTGGCAAGTAATTTATGGCAATTGTCTTCAGTGGCGCCTTTTGAGTGAAGTCGCATCGGTAAAAATTAAAATTTTATCGCTAAAAACTAAGAAAAGAACTACATAATGTACTAATTATTATATACATTACATAAGTACCTTAGGTAAATTTTCTTCCCTTAGTTTGTAACCATAACGTTTTAATTTTCACGAACGTGGTTTCCCTCAAAAGGCGCCACTGGTTTCGTTGCACTTTGCTTTTCAGATAACGACATGTGCGTTTCGTTGTAGGAGTTATCCATTTAGATACTGTACATCAATTGTAGACTTCTTTGTTTTCCGGTGTTGTGCCCCATCCACCATACCTTCTATCAGGACCTTCAGAATACAGTTTCTTCCCAAATAGTGTTTTAACCAATGTTTTCCTCGTTTTAGTTGTCTCCAGTAATGTTCATTTCTGTGCTACTATTCTGAACATTTCGTTGTTGATTTTTCGTTCTACTCCGTAAATTTTTCCATTCTTCCCCTCAGCTGTATCTCGAGGATCTCCCATAGTTTTTTTGTCGTTCATTCGTAATAGCTATGTTTCTCCATCGTGAAGTACAATGCTTGAGGCGAAACATTTGACAAAGTCTCTTCCGTAGACGTGGAAATCGGTCGAGAAAGAGAAGGTGAATTTTGATTTACTGCGAATGATACATTTCACGATAAATTTGTTAATGATTATCCGATTTTCATGAATCATACCATATGTTTTATAAGTGGAATATTTGTCATATAATTCAACATCAATTGTTACAAAGTAATTTGCACGATACTTGAGTTGTTCCATTGAAACATTCAATTCTTGCCAGACGTATAGGCACAGTAAAATATTTTAAATTAATTGCGCTGATTCACTGACAAATGTGTTCCTATTCGACTTAGTTATGGAATGAAATCTTTCAGTTTAATGTCCCACAGTTATGCCCTTTAGGCTAAGGGAGACGGATGTTAAGGGTGGTGACCGATGATGGAAGAATGGCTGGAATGAAAATGGGGGAGGAAACAGGAGTACCCCCGAGAAACTTGTAGATATGATGTTGTCCACCACAAACTTCCTTGCCCAAGCATCGAAGGAGGAACCTCACACATAGAGGTAAGCGCTCTACCACTGAGCTACCATGCCATCTCAACTTTGTTATATTAGAGCCAATAGTAAAATGAAAAATGCAATTGATATTTTTTTTTAAAAAAAAAGAAGCAATAAATTCATATTATGAAAGGGAACGATATCCATAACAAATAATATTTCTTTATTTTAATATTTAATTATTTCTCGTGTTACTGTTAGTCTTGTTACT
Source organism: Thermobia domestica (assembly GCF_964235325.1). Taxonomy (NCBI): domain Eukaryota; kingdom Metazoa; phylum Arthropoda; class Insecta; order Zygentoma; family Lepismatidae; genus Thermobia; species Thermobia domestica. The sequence continues at coordinate 102,023,866 of NC_137455.1, forward strand.
AACTTAAGAACAGCAAAATAAACGAAAATTTGTCAATGAATCCTTTGTAATTTCTTATAAAATGTTTTAGAGGTAGGATCCTTATATCTTTCACAATAAACATTCTGAATATACTATATTATGATCATCTTTCATCTATATCTCTTGATCAATTTAACGCTATATGTTTTTTTAAATCTTAAAAAAAAATAGTAGAAAATGAAGTTGCAAAAATGGCTCAGAGCTATGTCGTTTATACTTGCATTAACAACTTTAAAAAATGCGATATTTGCATAAGAATTTGCCTTCTGCCGTAATCATTTATGAATGCTCAAACAATAGAAATGAATAAATAAAATTGGGTCTAGCTCAGACTGATATAAATACAATATTAAGAATAAAGAAATATGGTACTGTACAATACTAACTATTAAAAAGATGGCTTGTTAACGCACTAATGTACGAAGTAGTTTTACACAATACGGAAGAATAAATGATAATTTGTGCCTGTTTTCTTTTATTTCGTAGCCTCGGGATGCTTGTTTAACTAAACTGTATACTTACAAATAACCAATCACCATTTCATATCATGAAGGAAAACAATTATCCACGCCACTTAAAATATAATAAAAGTTATTCTGCATTTTGCTTTTAGAAAATGTGGAATAAGTATAGTAAGTGACCTTCCTTGCGGGATTAATCTTATAGAAAGAAATGGTTCTAATGCTTGTAACGAGGTCTGATATAAACTACTATTACTAGCGGTAAAGGTGGTATTATGAGCTTGCATTTTGTTTTTTATATTTTAAGAATAGAGTTTTAAATTTTTTTTGGTTTAATATTTTATGAAAAGTTTAACTACAATATTTCATAAAACTACTGTTAAAATATATGGTAAATCATTTTGAGAAACTTTAAGGATATGAAAAAAATCAAAGCAAGTCACTTTGTAGAAAAGAAGTTTTGTGCTGGTAATATAAGTCTCTAATAATATTATTGGTTTAGAAAAGTGTACGACAAATTTATTCATGAACAATATTTTATTCATTACAAAACCTGAAAAGAAAGATATTCTGAAGTATAAAAAATATCAAAAACCATTCATTTATTACAAGATCATTGAAAGAGTTATTTGCGTATAAATCCAATTGAATGGGCAGTTAAAAATCAATTAGAAGGCTCATTAAGAAGCCATTTAAAAAGTTTTAAAGATTTGGTCAGTAAAGCCTATTTTCAAAAGAGAGCCGCGGCGGTTCAGTGGTAGAGCGTTCACCTCGGGTGCATGGGGTCCCGGGTTCGATCCCAGCTACCGCCAAGCGAACCTTGTGGTGGACAAACAACGTGTGCGTGGGTTTTCTCAGGTTTCTTCCGTTTCCTCCCACTTTCTTCATTTCATTTATTTCTCATAATCACTGTCTCCTTTAGCCTAGCCGGAATAAGCGTGGAACGTAAAACTTCAGATTTCATTTCATTTTCAAAAGGTACAAATATAAACATTCGTCTGGCTTCCAGCACAGTTCTTGTGTGCCCACATTTTGCAGAAAACTCATTGCATTCAAAGTTCTTGATTATCTGCCGAATGCTATCTCGCAGAACAGATAAATTGCTTCATTATCAAGATATACACTCTGATTGGTATTTCTAAGACATTCTCCAGAATCGATATCTGATTCAGATGATTCCATATTTGAATCTTTAAGAAGTTTGCTTTACACTGCCTGCTTTATTTTAGTTCTAGTGTTCTTAGTAGGCACGAACTGGAGGTTGCTCTTTATATACATAGAAATTTCTTTTCTCTTCAGCTAAGCCCGATCTTTTTATATTTTCTTCAGCAGCCAAAGTTTTGGGAGCTCATGTAACAAACGCTTCTAGAGCCTTATATTACAATCCTTGCCATATTGAAATGTTACCATTCATAATCAAACTTTGTAACTTGCAAAGTTATGTAGTATCTTTACAAAAATACTCTTATTCATTGCAATAAATTTAAAGAATTAAAAGCAAAACACTAACCTTTCAAAGTTTTCATATCGTGCAAACAAAAACGAGCGGGAAACTTCCAAAACTTGTATCGGGCGGGAAACTTCCAAATCTTTTAGAACAAAGAAAAGCGATTTTTAGAAAGCTAAAATTAAGGAACTCGAAGATAATAGTAAAAATAAAAATATTCGGGACATGTATAAGGGGATCAGCGAATTTAAGAAAGACTATCAATCTCGTGCTTATATATTAAAGAAAGCTGACGGAACAGTTCTCACTGATACGGATACCCCCTTAAATAGATGGAAAGATTTCTTTGACGATTTGCTGAACACGCAGCCAAAAACTAATGTGCGTGGAGAAAAGGAGATACACACCGCAGAACCGTATATTCCAGAACCCAATCGAAGTTGAAACCGCTATAAAGAAATTAAAGAAACACAAATCTCCGGGTGTAGATGAAATTCCGGCTCGGTTAATTTTAGCTGGAGGCGAAAAATTGTGGAACATGATACACAAACTCATTCTCCTTATCTGGAACAAGGAAGAATTGCCACAAGAGTGGAAAGAATCAATCATTGTTCCAATTCACAAGAAAGGCGACAAAACTGACTGTAATAATTATCGAGGCATTTCTCTTCTGTCAACATCCTATAAAATCCTTTCAAATATTCTGTTAGCAACATTGACCCCGTACGCAGATGAAATTATTGGAGTTTATCAGTGCGGATTTAAACGAAAATCGATCAACTTTCGACCAAATATTTACCATTCGCCAAGTACTCGAAAAAAGTGGAAATACAATACCCCAGTACATCAATTATTTATTGATTTTAGAAAGGCGTACGACTCGGTTAGGAGAGAAACATTATACAACGTTCTTACAGAACTTGGAATACCTAGAAAGCTAATTAGATTAACTAAGATATGTTTAAATGAATCCCAAAGTAAAGTCCGGGTAGGAAAAGTTTTGTCCACAAGCTTTCACGTCGAAAACGGTCTGAAACAAGGAGATGCGTTGTCGCCATTATTATTTAACTTTGTGCTGGAATACGCCATGAGGAAAATCAAAGATAGCAACCAGGGCCTAGAGTTGAACGGTATTCACCAGGTTATGGCATATGCTGATGATGTAAATTTAATAAAACTAAATACATGAATGTGCGTCGGGACCGTAATACGGCAAATTGTGGATGCGTTAGAATATTAAATAATACTTTTGATAAAGTGGATACTTTCAAATATTTAAGATCAATATTAACAGACGAAAATCATATTTACGAAGAAATTAAATGTCGACTAAAAACAGGGAATTCGTGTTACTATTCGGTTCAAAATCTCTTGTCGCGAATCCTGTCGAAGAATTTGAAGCTTAAAATATATAAAATGATAATCATGCCTGTTGTTCTGTATGGTTGCGAAACATTGTCGCTTACTCTGAGGGAAGAACATAGAATAAAATGAAATGAAATCTTTGAGTTTTCGTATATTTTTGTTAGCTTTCCCTCCTAATTCTGGTGCTTTCTGGTACATAAGATCATATCTGCCGCGCCGTTGAAGTTCCATTATTTCTTCACAGATCTGTTCCATGTACTTTTCTTTGGCTTTGTCTGTCTCTCTTCCCAATTCATTATTCAGGCTTCTGTATTCCTTGATGTCCGTGTTTTTCGTCCTTCTGCGTTCTTCCATCTTCTTAAGCATTGCTTCAGTTATCCATGGTTTTCTCGGTGCTCTTTCCATCCTGCCAATGTTATTGTGGCGTGTGTCAAGTAGAATCTGTTTAACTTTTCCCCAACTATTCTCTATATTGTCAACCACATCGCTCATTGCACAGAATGTTTCTTTAATTTCTTCTTTCACATCATCGTCGATATTTCTTAGTCCCTTGAAGTTCCATTTTCGATTACTCTTCCCATTTTTCTTGATCGACTTTAACCAGGTTTGCACTTCCGCCACCAGGAGATTGTGATCCGATTCAATGTCCGCTCCTAGCAGCGTCTTTACGTCTCGTACACTATTCCTGAAACGTTGCTTCACAAGAATGTAATCGATTTGGTAGCGTTTCGTATCTCCTGAACTTTTCCACGTGCACAGCTTGGTTTTTCTTTTTTTAAACCACGTGTTCGTGACCACCAGATCATGTTGCCTACAGAAATCAATAAGCATTTGACCTCGTTCGTTTCTTCTACCTAGTCCAAACGGTCCCACTGCCTCATTCTCAGCTCCTTATCCTACTACGCTGTTGAAGTCTCCCATTACTACGGCATTGACCTTACCTCTTCCTTCCTGATGCAATATGTCACTAATCTGATCATACATTACTTCTACTTCATTATCATCATGGCATATACACTTGTATTATCACAATATCCACTGGTTTTGCATGTAGTTTTACAAACATCAAGCGGTTACTGCAGTATTCCACTTTGGTTACACTTCTTGCTACTTCGTTCTTCATTGCTATCGCGACACCATTCTCGCCCTTATCTCCACCCGAATAGCATATTCTGTAATTTCCCGATATTATCTCATCTTTCGCTGGCCATCTCACTTCACTCAAGCCCACTATGTCCACTTTACATTTGTCATTTCCACTTTTAGATTTTCAAGTTTTCCCTCACGTCGTAGAGTTCGTACGTTCCAGATTCCTATGCTGAAATTAAAGTTATTATTATTTTCTCCTCTGATGATTCTTCCCGAAGCAGTCCCCACCCGGAGATCCGAACGGGGGACTATTTTACCTCCGGAATTTTTTACCTCATGAAGAACCATCATATTTATTTATTTTCCTCCTTCGTCCCTTCTGGGAAAAATATAATATGGTAGTATTCCCATTTCCTTTCCACATTTCCATGCCTTTGACCATCTAGTGGTTCATTCGCCTTTTAGGACAGTTTCCTCTCCTAAGGACAAGAAGGTGCCCTGACCTCCACCCGCTCATCCGCCCTCCGAGAAAGCCGTTAGAACTTGGTAGAAGCTGACTCCTTATCCCAGGAGTCGGTCGGTCCCCACCTACGTTAGCCGCGAAAGACGTTGCCCGCTTTCTCCCGCGAGGAGGTGTAGGTTGGGATTTTCCCTTCGTTTAGGATGAGACCCGAAGGCATTTTTCAAACTTCTCCAGTACTTTTAGAAAGCTAAAAGGGAATAAAAGTTAATAATTAAAATAAATGATTTACTGCCACTGTCACTAACTTTTAGTTAAATATACTTAGTGATTATTTGAATAGCAATTCAATAAACTTTTATAAACAACGTTAGATAATGAGAGTTATTAATCACTGCAACAGTTCTTTTTTAAAGTATGTTCCGCGATAATGCTCCAAGGATAAAGGAGACGCTAGTAATGATAATAAATAGAATGGTGAAATGAACAAAATGAGATAGAGTACACGGAGAAATCTTAATAGATGTCGGTGAAGTGAAACAGTTACTTGTAGCCGATAGATTTTCATTAGTATGTAACGATATGTTAACTCTAAAAGTCGTAGATGAATACAGCAGGCCATTGACCTATTCTCAAGAAAAAAAAATATTTGTCAGATCATTACATATCTCTACAAAAGCCATTGTTCCACGAACATTAATGTTGTTTAATTTAGACCTTTTCTAGGGCTAATTTTGATTTATACGTACATTCTCGTAGTAGATCTATGAGTATCTATGCTGTAAGTTATTTTTGAATTCTTGTTATAACATAAGATAACCTTGTGTCATCTGAGCCAATTAAAATTTCATCACATGTTTTGATCAACATCTTAATGATTAGGTAAGGAAAGTTAACCAAGCTTCCCATTTTGACAAGAACAATCCCAGTTTGCAGTATTTTGTTCTGGTATTCATGTGGTTTACATTTTGACCAGATTTTCGGTTCTAGCTATTTTAATCTCTTTTTTATGTTTTATCCTTATTGTAATATTTTGAAATATTACATCTGTTAACAGCTACATTATGTAATATTAATTCATACTAACTTGAATATCGGAGGGAGTGCCACGTCATGACATGCATATTTTACTTGGATTAAAAATGTGTGTTACTTGTGGTTAGGAACTGGTTATAGTACTTCAATCCATCAAAGTATCCCGGTTTGAAAGATTTACCTCCCGCTAAAGTGACCCGTTTTGGAATAGCAGAAATATGATAATCCTATAATTAGGTATATTGTTATGCATGGACTAAGATAATTATGGTTCATAATATACTATACATTTCCAGTAGTCAGTAAGAATAACAGTAGGAATATAAAGTTAGGAGGAATTTATTATTATTACTACTATTATTATTATTATTTGTATTTTTCACAAAATTTTCTAAACTATGTTTAATATTCCGGATATTACTGTGTACTAAAATACACTATTCCTTTGTTACTTTCAGGTAAGACTGAGTAATAAGAACGCAACTGTGTAATTAAGTCCTAAAACATGATAACATTATTAGGTGAGTAACGAAGTTTCTCAAATATAGTGTTATAGCTATCTCATTACCTAAATATATAATTACACTGATGTCACAGCTATTGTTGTTTCGTTCCTTGAGAGAAACCGAGCTTGACCGGGAAGAACCGAATATATGTGACAATAGTCTTAATCATAAACTTATCAAACAAGGTAGACATGCTAGTTGTAGTCTAAAGTCCCAAGTTTTTTTTTTTTTTTTTTTGTTTTAATTACATACTTCCTTGTGAGTCATTACTAAAATCTGGGGAACTTTGGTCCTTGTTGATAGTTTGGCAGTAGTCTGTTATGAAATTAATTTATATTATAATTATTGATTCTTGTTTAGCTGTGTTGGTTGTAAATACTTGTGACCATGTCTCTCTCTATATATACATATATATATATATATATATATATATATATATATATATATATATATATATATATATATATATATATATATATATATATATATATATATAGCGAGAGAGAGTATAAGTTCATGCAAAGTAATGAATGTCTGAAAAATTTCTTTTCATTCGAACGACATGTTCTACAAAATATTGAGGTTCTCACATAAGCTTGTTACTGGACAATAACGTGTTCATAAGTTCTCTTGGGTTTTTACATTTCATCCAATTTTTCATTCCTTTTCATTGGTACTTGTCATCCGTCTTCTATATAATACAGAGTACAATACTAGCTGTACGAAGTAAAATTTTTACAATTAATCCTTTCCATTTAGGTACTGTATGTTAGCACATTGCAATTGATTATTATTTAAAAGATTTAAAAGATCTAAATATCCTTTAGGTTTATATTTACTTTTACACGTCTTTTATATGATTTATTTTAAGAGAAAATAGTATTGAAATTGCAATTCACGCTCTACATTCAATGCAGATGAAATGCAAACATCAAACTTATTTTGTTGTGGCTATTTTTTTTTTTTTTTTTTTTTTTTTGTTTTTCGGTGTCCATTCTCAGTTCAAATAAATGTTGCCACTTGCATAGTTTTGTGGTCAATTTTTGCCCTTTTCGAAAGTCATATGAAAGTTTTTAAAGACGATATTCATGCAATTTCTTGATATGTCTTCACTTGAAGACCTCATTTCATTTGAATTAAGTATATTTAGAAAATTTGAATTGACTTTCTAAGACTATTGTAATACGTTTCAACTAATGAAAATATTTGCGGAGTTAATTTGGATTCAGTATTTATTTTTAATAAAGTTATTATAACTTAATAATGCACTGGTTTTCTCTAACTGAGATTGTTTTTGATACTTTGCATATTGTCTAATATCTTTAGGAATAAAAGTCTCTTTGGTATTGTAACATTGGTTTTCTTCTTTCTGTCGATCGTTTTGCTGCTCAGAGGATCAACTTTTAGATAGAAATAATTTGTGTGTGTGTGTGTGTGTGTTTGTATCTTTCTTCTTTTTGATGATAATGCTGCTGTTTCTTTTGTCGCTATCTTTATTGATAAATGTATGTATGTTATGGGGTATTGTGGCTCTAGGACTGGTTTCTTTTTTTTTCAGACTATCTCGTTTCGTTTGTAATATTAACCATTTCAGAAAAAAAGACCTTTATGATTTCTTTTTTTCTTTCAAACAATAGCATTACTACTTCTTTCGTTGCTATCTTTATGGGTAAAAGTATGTATGTTATGGGATATTTTCGCTTTATGATTGGTTTTCTTCTTTCTGATACCCGTTCATTGCTAAGTAGTTAATAAGTGAGCATTCTGTGCACCGTGGACCCTAGTATGGTTCCCGGATCTTGCTGTAGGCCTACACAGTAGGATCCACCACATATAGCTGAAACGGAACATTTAACTCCAACCAAATATCGTTTCGTGCCTTGGATAGCCAAAAAAGATTTATATGGTGTAATTTGATTTTCTTCTTTCTGACGAAGCCATTGCTGATTGTTCCTTCGCTATCTTTACCGGCAACAGTGTGTACGGATATTATCGCTATAAGTACGGCTTTATTTTTGATAATTTTTCCAATACTACTGTCAATCATCAGAAAGAAAAGCCAAAATGCAATAGAAAATTGTATATGCTAATACTGACATGTGAGATATGCTTGCTCTTGGGGTATATATTAAAAACTCTATTACACAAAATGCTTTTTCTACTTGGGATTTGCCTTAGATTTTTCCTATCAACGCAGCACATGTATTAACTACCAAGCATCAGCATTACGAAGAGTGTATTTACTTCAAAACGTGTATGTGTATTTACTTCAAAAACTCTTTTCTGTATTATTCTAAACCGTTGCTAATATCTTCATCGGAATTTTAGAATGGTTATAAGCTACTTATGATTATTTCCCATTCTAACTTAGCAATAAAACAAAAGCTGGGTCAAGGTGTGCGTGAAGAAGCAAAATATCTAATTTCTTCTCTGCTTCCGTACTTAAGCTTTGTCAGTGAAATTACCCAAAATTGAAGTTTTCGGTTACGAGAAAACGATTTAGTTACATTTCAGACAAAAAGATTTATTTAGGAGTGAAAAAAAAAATAATAATTGAAAAGTTCTAACGACCTCACAGAAAGATAATCATAAAATGGAGCCCTGTTTTCGCCAAGTGAACCTTGTTGGTGATAAACACCGTGTGAGTGGGTTTTCTCGGGGTTCTTCCATTTCCTCCTACTTTCTTCATTCCACCATTTCATTCATTTCTCAACATCAACGTCTCCTTTAGCCTAGCCGACATAAACGTGGGACGAAAACTTAAAAAAGTTTTCAAACTGAAATAATAAAAATTAACAATTTTCGGTTTCAACATTCATCGCCATAGCGGGGGAAAAAGTATTGGTAAGATAGCGACGAGCAGTTCTATATGGTTTACACTGGCGCAAGTCTCGGGGGGGACATGTCTTCTTCAATCTTGAAACTAGGGGGAACCGTTCCCCCAATAATCCGATTTGAAATGTGTGTGTGTGTTTTAATGTGATGATTTGTGTCCGATTGCCACAGAGGAAAGTGAGATGAAATTGATGTCCCATCAGAATAAGCCACAAATCTGCCCGCCTCCCAATGTTGAAGACAACTCTGCTCCCTGATCCTCCAGAGGATTGTTTTTCAACTTCACAGTTATTTTGAGCATCGCTTAGCAAAATAAAAGAAAGTCTTACTTACTCCACTCCCCCCTCCCAATGTTGAAGACAGATTTGCGCCGCTGATGGTTTCAGTACCACAAGATAATTTTTCACCTATTTTTTCTCTATCCCAATTATTTTCTCTAATAATGATATCAATTACTACTAATAGTAATCTCCTCAGGGCGAAAACAATGAGAAATAGCGAGTAGTGGCTTTTCGACATGGATTTAGTATTCGAGAAACAGGTTCTATTCTTGATCATATCGCACTATTGCAACCAGATCTTACAGATCTACTACGTCCAGTTTCATACTGAATCCTCATAGTTTGAGAGTCTACCGTAGTTTCACACTGTGAAACGGATTCACTTGTTACTTAAATTAGGTTTTATGTATAAAAGATTAAAAATATATAACAGAGAAGATAAAAGAAATTTGAATAGTCCTGAAGAATGAAACAGTGAACTCAAACAGTTAAAATTCCTATTTATTTAGAAAGAGATATAAGAATATAAATCATTCGGCTAAATATATATATATATATATATATATATATATATATATATATATATATATATATATATATATGGATGTAATGAACATCCTTTAGAGTTCAATGATTTCTGTCCCAATGGATTCTATATAATTAAAATTACCTATGTTTGCAATTAAATTAGCACAGATCCTAGAGATAGTTTTACATAAGCATGCTTTTCCAAAAGACCTGCAAAACCCATGTTTTCTGAGGCCATGGCTCCTTAAAAACTCATATTTCATCGCATGAGAATCCTAGGAACGTAACTCCAAAAATGCGGTTTTCGTTTTCTTCATGTTTGGACATAATTTTGAAAGACCCACTTGGTATAAATGCAACGTAACGCTATCTGTTGATCCTTGTCGATCATCTGTTGTAATGTAGCTCAATTACCGTCTTATTAAAAACACATCTTCCTAAGAAAGTAATATTTTTGTCCTCACGTTTGTAAACCTACGAAAATGGAGTTACGTTCCTCTTATTCTCATGCGATGATTTATGAAGCATTCTAGTCATTTTCATGTGCATTATCACACATAACATACTATCAGTATCATGTGCATCATTGGGAATACCGTAAAATTAAACAGATATTTTGCTTTTGTTTTATCTGGTAACATTACTTCAAAGAACGGTTGCAGATTTAATATTACGATGTAATGGTACGGGTTGCCTTTCTTATGTTATTTTTAGCTCAAGTCCTTGATTTGTCAGACTCTGTGTATTTCTTAATATTTATTTTATGAGAATCGTTTGTTCGCTTTCTTTGTTACCACTAAAGTAATTTCTAAAGGAATTATTAAAAATACGGGTAATTTATCTCACATAAAACTGTTATAAAAGTATTTTTTTAAGTAGTTAAGTTGAAAAAAGACTGCAAGTATAATCGTAAGAAAATTAAACCAGTTTTTTATTATTAATACACAAATGTAGATTATTATATCACGCACAAAATGTACGTATGTATGTATATAAATAAATATATTAGACTGCGTGCATTTGAAATCATGTCAGTGTATAGATATATGTAAAAAAGATTTGTTTACTGCTCGAAATTTTCCCATAATTTAAAGAAAGATTAAAATAAACAGTAGAAAATGAGAAAATCCGTGCACACATAAAATACATTTTCAAGGAGAAATTAATTGCTACACGTAAGAAATAGTATTCTTTCTTGTTTTAAACTGCTATTGCACTACGGAACAGAATGTTCTATATAGTGTAAAAAAAACTTCCACTCTGATTTTAAAAATCTCTCTAGTTATATTCCTAGTAGTATGTCGTAGTGATTAGTGGCGCAAATCTGTCTTCAACATTGGCTGGGGTGGGGGGAATGATAAGACCTTTCCCACACACACACACACACACACACACACACACACACACACACATATATATATATATATATATATATATATATATATATATATATATATATATATATATCGGGAGGTTGCAGGTTTGATTCCCGCTGCCGTCCATCCTGACTGGGGTTTTCCACGGTTTTCCTCAGTCCTACCAGGCAAATGCCGGTATGGTACCTACTAAATAGGCCCTGAATGATATTTTCCCAAATCCTTTCCATTGTTATTGTTGTTGTTAGATATCCAATGTAAACTGGCCTTTGAGCTGTATCTGGTGATTGTTATATAAATAAGTAAATAAATAAACCATATTTCTTTTCGTAAGACAATTTTGTAGTTGCCTTAATTCAAACATGTGCAACAGCCGGACCCCGGGCTAATCCCAGCCCACTGAACCCTTTTATCCGGCCCGCTTGAACACTTATTGAAAATATACTTCTTACCTAATCTTAAGCTGAATTGCCTGGATAGCTGATGTCCACCATGGAAAATATCATCCACGTTGAAACATCCAGTGTACCATGAAGCATTGAGAGATTAATTCAGAAAATGAAGAATCAAATATCCCACTAAAATGATAATTAATACATTTTTGGTCCTTTCTTCAATAAATAAATATTTTGGTTATCGTTATAACAGTTTTTTTGTGTTCCTGTGATGTTAGCGTACGTTGAGTGAGTTTCTCCATTAAGTATAGGTATTCGATTGTTATGAAAATGCTATACATTGTCTCATACGGCCCTCAACGCCAGTAACTCCTCCGTGATTTGCCCAACTTTGTTCCAACTTCCACATACCTGTCTTAATTGGAATCGTTAATCGATCTTGGATGTCACAAGTAATGGCTATGGGTAGATGACTGCGCAAATGTGGATATCCGCATCATTGTAAATTTTTTTTGCGGATATATTTTTAATCCATGTGCGGATCGCAGATTAAAATACAGATATTCGTAAAAAGACAAGATTTTCTTTTATCGTTCTTCTAAACACTATTAATTGATTACATCTTGCAATATAGTATGTGATTACCCTTACTGGACACATATTAGCCAGAACGAAACACAGTTTCTCTTTTTCTCTGCTTTAAAACCCTATAATAAATAAAAAGTGTTCATCTGATTTAATGGCAGATTGAGTGAGATGGTTTATTCTTCTTTCTGGATGGTCTTTTATCTTCATTTCGGCTTTGCGTTCTCAGCAAAGATACTTATAAGTTAGGCAAAATTAAGGAAAAAGGATTTGCTCTAAATTAATTGACGGATCTGGTATTACCACTTTGACAATTTTCTTATCAAAAATCTGCATGTGAGAGGAATCTTAAGTTTTCCATTTATTTCTTATTTCTGTTTGTATAAATTTTACTACATTTTATTTGGCATATTCAGTTGAATGTTTAGCCTTAATTTTATTGATATTATACACGTTCACGAAACTATAAAGGAAATTGTTATATTAGGATTTTTTTTTTTAAATCGTAATTGTCATAGAACAAACAAGTTATATATTCGTTATTGTCTGCTGATGTGAGTCGAGATTATGTTGATGTTGTCGATATACCGTGGATTCGATTTTTTATATCCACGTAGAGTTCTAGTTATGGGAACATTAATCATCTGGGCGGCCATAGAATTTCTCTGACGCAGAGGCAACGAGTATAATCTCTATGCACATACTTAAGCTTAACATCCGGTTTTCTTTTCATATGGTTCAAAATTCGATTCGAGGCACTCATTGTTTATTTTCTTAAATTATGGTGCCTATTCTCATTTACTTAACCAACTAAGTACTTATGTAGGCCTATTAGAAGCGAAGTTAAACAAGCGAACATCTTTTCGCCAATGTGAAACTACGGTAGACTTCCAAACTGTGAAAATTTAATACTCAAACTTGAATTAGTTCATCTATAGCTACTGGTTGGAATAGAGTTATTAGATCAAAGATAGAGCCTGTTCGTCGGACACTGAACCCATATCAAGAAACAATTACTCGCTGTCTTATTGTTTTTGTTCTATCACAATAAAGGTTGAAACCAAAAATCGTTTATTTCAACAAGTATTGAGAGCTAGGAAAGGAGAGAGAACATGTTCTTGGGACACTGAATCGATTGCGAACAGCCGCTTCTTGATATCTTTTACATTTTTTTTTTTGCTGTACAGAAATAATTGTTGAAACCAGAAATAATAGTAAATTTGAACCACTTCCGGTTTTGGAAGTGTTGTGGATATCCATGATGTGTTGTTGTAAGACGCTGAATCGTTTGAAAAAAAAAAGTAGCTTCTCGCTATCTGTTGCCGATTTCGTTCTATGGTAATCGATAAGCGTTGAAACCAATATTGATACCGGAAATAATAGTAAATTTGAACCACTTACGGTTTTACTAGAGTGTTGTTGATAGTCATGTTATGTTGTCTTGAGACTCTGAATGGTTTATGAAAAACACTTCTTGTTATCTGTTACCCTTTTCGTTCTATGGCGATAAACGTGGAAACCACAAATGGTTAATTTTAACCACTTCTGGTTTGAATAAAGAGAGTAGATAGAACCTTTTCTTGGATCGCTGAATCGATTGCAAAAATCCGCATTTTGATGCATTTACCGTTTTTGCTCTACGTTAATCAGTATTGAAACAGGAAGTAATAGAAAATTTGAACCACTTCCAGTTTCGGTAGATTCTTGTGGAAACGTTTGTCTTGAGATGCTACGTCGTTTGCAAAAAAAGAAAAAAAAACCTTTCTCACTATCTGTTATCGTTTTCATTTCCTAGTGATAAAGATTGAAACCGGAAATGGCTAATTTTAAGCACTTCTGGTTTGAATAGACAGTTAACGGAGCTAATGAAATCCATCCTTGGGACGCTGAATCACTTGCAAAAAGCAGGTTCTCGCTATTTGTTACCATTTCCGTTTTATTGATAAAAGTTGAAACCAGAAATAATAGTAAATTTGAACCACTTTTGGATTTGGAATTGTGTTGCGGATGGTCGTGATATAGTATTGTCTCGAGACGCTGAATGTTTTGCAAGATATTGGTTTTCGTTATCTGTTACCGTTTCCGTTCTATGGCGATAAACGTTGCCACTGATTTGAAGCACCTTCAAAAGTTAACGGAGGAGATGGGACCCACCGTATCCTTCAGATGCTGAATCGATTGCAAAGAAACGCATCTCGCTACCTCTTACAATTCTCGCTTTGATTAGCTATTCTATAAGATTTCCGACACTTATACATAGCATTGTTTGGAAGTATTATTATTATTATTATTATTATTATTATTATTATTATTATTATTATTATTATTATTATTATTAATAATAATAATAATAATAATAATAATAATAATAATAATAATAATAAACTAGAAACGCATTTGAAAATGAAATTTCCTTTAGCTACACGTCGATTTCATTTTCTTATGAATCGTTTGCGATTACTATTAGGGGTAGTCCGTAGTAGTAAAAATTTTCTCTCCTTAAGTACCAGTAGATTTTGGAATTCCTAGTAAAAAAGAAACCACTTCTCATCCAACATGTTTTCTTACTCTGTACGAGTACAAGAAACTCACATAGTAACACTGAGATTAGCTCAAAATAATGTTTGAGTTAAAATGAAAGAAAACTGTATCTAACTGCTGCATTAAGTGTAAAATTAAAGTTGCAGGTTACGTAACCCGTATATGTATGTAACTTAATGTGAGTATGAGTGTATGAAAAAATCACCTTGACAGCGTAAAGATATCACGAAACATGTAGATAAAATCTTGAGTTTCATTTCTCCAAATTCTAAAACTGCTTTTACTTCTATTTGTGCTTGAAAGTGAAAAAAGTAGAATGTCGTTTTATTAAATTTAAACAATTAATTGTTAATTTACATGTTAAGGCAGGGGCGGATCTAGAAGGTAAAAACTGGGGGAGGGTTGCCAGAACCCAGAATATGATATGTATATCTTGAGTTTACTGTAAACTTTAAAAAAATATGTAAATAATAGCTTCAATTATTTTTGTCCCTCACAAATCTGGGGGGCCTAGGTCCCTCGGCCCCTGGCTTGATCCGCCACTGTTTTACGGTTGAACCTAGTCAATACGAATTTTAGATTTTTTTCTTTCTTTTTTGTTAAGAATTTTAACTTTTTTGATTAAAGTGCAAAGAAATTGTTACTAATCTTATGCTGAAATCGAGCTTTGTCAAAGCCAGTTTTTAGAAATTTCTTACGTAAATGTTCAGTATTAATTTTTCATGCAAGCCGTCCCCATTGATCCAATGATGCCCTCCTCGCTGATCTAATGCTAGCGAGTGCGCCTTTGGTATACGTTGTCCCGGGTTCGATTTCAGGTGGAAGACCATATGTAGAATTCTAACTCCCCTCGGTATTTCTGTGTTCGTTTCGCTTTCGTGTTAAGTAAAAAAAAAAAAAAAAAAAAAAAAGTTAAAAGAGTGAAATCAGGAAAATTAGGTAACTCAAGTATACTAATTGTGGATCCTTAAATTTTAAAAAATAATTTTCATTTTTGACTTTTCGATTCAATTTCAAGGAAGTAGCTGTTAGTATCCATTTAGAACCGTACTTAGTGAAAGACAGTTTTTGAAATTTCCTTCATACATTTTCAGTAGGAATGTTAACCTTTTGATTTAAGTTCAAAGAAATAACGGCTAGTATTTATTTAGAACTCTACTTAGTCAAAGCCAGCTTGTAATAATACTCATATCATTTTCAATAAATATTTATTTCGAACTGATTCCTTCGCTTATTGTCTAATATAACAACGGCATGCGCTATGTTTCCTCCTGCATATATGTACTACTGTACGTACGAAGGCCAAATCTGTGACTGCTTTTCCTGTACACGGGTGGAGAATGTACGACAGATTCCCGCGTCTTTACGTAACGTAACGCGCTGATTCAACAAGAAGGAAACTTCTTATTTCTTACATCAAACATAAGAATGTCGTTGAAGAATTATATATATATATATATATATATATATATATATATATATAACATACGGCCTTGAAAAAAGTGCTAGGATTTGTGTGATCCCAATAAAGCAGCAGCTTGTAGGGCAAATTTTCCCACGGGAGTTGTGATACAATTTATATATATATATATAAGACTGTAAGTCAGTACTCAGTAGGATATACACGTGACGGCACTTTTACGATTGCTGTAAGACTCGAATTAGTTATGAAGTGGTGCTTACTCGTATAATATTCTTAAACTGAATTTCTGCTTGTTAGTAGTATAAATTGAAAGCAACGATCATCGCACTATCGAGGATAGTGTCACTACGAATTTGATTACTCTTTAATTGATTTTTCGTAACTTCACCATCATAACTTATAGCTTTAGGAAGAATTGGAAATCTTCAGAATTTGTGTAATAGTTGATCGTTTATAGATGAAGATAATCGTAGATCGATTGGTCTGGAGCAAGTTAACTGATGTAATAGTTAACTAACGCAAGAACTAGTGATGCTGTGCACATTGTTGAACGGTCAATCTCCTTTTTTTTTTCTACTTACTAATTTTAACCTCCAATTATATAAGTAAGTCTCTAATATATAAAAAAAAAGCCTTTTGATTTACAAAGAAATTGGAATATTGTTACGAAATTCTCACGAAAACACTTTATTTACAAATTGGAGGGCCTGCTCTGCCATTATTAATCCATTTCAGCTCATTAGTAAAAGCAATTAGGAATTATCAGTAAAATCTATTCCATATTTCACCAAAATCTAATGCTTTTATTTTACGAAAGCTGTTATAGAACATTTTTTAAATATAAAATAATCATAGTAAGTATGAATTGAGGGGGAAGGGGCAACTGCTCATTTTGTACTGACTTCAACTTGAAGCACTAGGGATTGTGTGTGAGAGCCTCAATAAACATTCACAGCATATTGCATCAATATGGAATAACTATTACGTACAAAATCATGGAATACATTTTTTACATCGGGGGAGGGACGGTAGATGTAGAATAAAAGCTCACTCTCCCGTTTGTCGATTGATTTTTAATAAAAATAGTGGAGATTATTGTGAAACCTCAAAAAATATGCAGCATATTGCACCAAAAGTTTCTTTTTTTAACGATATTTATTGTGAAACATATATTTTTTAACGTCAGAGTATTCACCCTACATTAGGGGGCTAAATTCACCGTTCATTCCTGACTTTTTAAAAAATTTCAATCACTGAGGATTGTGGGAAAGCCTCAAAGAAACCTTTCATACACTAACTAACTAACTAACTAACTCTATGGCCTATGGAACCCGGAGGTTCAATGCCGCGTTCACAAAAGCTCTCCACTGACTTCTATCCTTAGCTAACTGCATCCAGTTTCTACTTTGTATTCCAATCTCTGCGAGATCCATCTTAATATTGTCCTCCCATCTGCGCCTAGGTCTTCCTAATGGTCGTTTTCCGATTGGTCTTCCAGTCAAGACTTTGAAAACGTTTCTACTTTCTTCCATTCTAGCTACATGACCCGCCCACCTAAGTCTCCTAGACTTGACGACCCTAACAATGTTGGGTAAACCGTATAAATTATGTAGTTCCTCGTTATGAAGTTTCCGCCATTCCCCATCCCGTTCCTCTTGGGTCCGAATATTCGTCTCAGGATCTTGTTCTCAAATACTTTCAGTCTATGTTCTTCCCTCAGAGTAAGTGACCATGTTTCGCAGCCATACAAAACAACAGGCATGATTATTGTTTTGTATATTTTAAGCTTCAAATTCCTCAACAGAATTCGCGACGACAAGAGATTTTGAACCGAATAGTAACACGAATTCCCTGCTTTTAGTCGACATTTAATTTCTTCGTGGATATGATTTTCCTCTGTTAATATTGATCCTAGATATTTGAAACTATCCACTTTATCAAAAGTATTATTTAATATTTTAACGCATCTATAATTTGGTGTATTACGGTCCCGACGCACTTCCATGTATTTAGTTTTCTCTGCATTTACTTCTAAACCCATGTCCCTGCAAGCGTTTAATAAGATCTCTGCATTTTTTTCTATTGTTATCCTATCATCCCCTATTAAATTTACATCATCAGCATATGCCATAACCTGGTGAATACCGTTCAACTCTAGGCCCTGGTTGCTATCTTTCATTTTCCTTATAGTGTATTCCAGAACAAAGTTAAATAATAATGGCGACAACGCATCTCCTTGTTTCAGGCCATTTTCGACGTGAAAGCTCGTGGACAAACATTTTCCTACCCGGACTTTACTTTGGGATTCATTTAAACATATCTTAATTAATATAATTAGCTTTCTCGGTATTCGAAGTTCTGTAAGAACATTCTATAATGTTTCTCTCCTAACCGAGTCGTACGCCTTTCTAAAATCAATAAATAGTTGATGTACCGGGGTATTGTATTCCCACTTTTTTCGAGTATTTGGCGAATGGTAAATATTTGGTCGATAGTTGATCGATTTCGTCTAAATCCGCACTGATAATCTCCAATAATTTCATCTGCGTATGGGGTCAATCTTGCTAATAGAATATTTGAAAGGATTTTATAGGATGTTGACAGAAGAGAAATGCCTCGATAATTATTACAGTCAGTTTTGTCGCCTTTCTTGTAAATTGAGACAATGATTGATTCTTTCCACTCTTGTGGCAATTCTTCCTTGTTTCAGATAAGGAGAATGAGTTTGTGTATCTTGTTCCACAATTTTTCGCCTCCAGCTAAAATTAACCCAGCCGGAATTTCATCTACACCAGGAGATTTGTGTTTCTTTAATTTCTTTATAGCGGTTTCTACTTCTATTCGATTGGGTTCTATAATATACGGTTCTGCGGTGTGTATCTCCTTTTCTCCACGCACACTAGTTTTTGGTACCTTTCATACACTCTAAAACAAAATCGAATATTTTTCAAGAAAGTTATAATGGGTTTGTTTCATAAAATATCGGTGAGGAAGCTAAGCCACCCATTGCTCTTCGTTGATCTTAGGTGCAAAGGGATTCAGAATTCGGAAGCCTCAAAGAAAATATTTGGCATATTGCATCAAAATCAAACACCTTTTTAAAATAAAATTTTCGTGCACTATACGTATTTCTTCTTAAATGCGGAGGAGGGATACGCCATTTCATTATTGGAGGATTTAACGATAAGCTATAGGAATAATCGAAATCCCTTAAAACAAACCTACGGTACAGTTTATCCAAATTGAATATTTTTCCGCAGTAGGGTTGATTTTACTCCTTTATTCTTCATGAACTGCAAAGGGTTGTTTTTGCATGCTGAAGAAAGATACGTATCAAGCTTTGTTTAAATCGGTTAAGATTTACGAGAAGTAACTTGGAAGAGACGAAAGGACAGACACACACTATAACGACCCTATAGAAAAGCGTCGTCAACCTGGTCCGTCTGGTAAAATATAAGTTACGAAGCGATAATTACTTTTCTTTATGCACAAATCAACTTAGATATTCAAAGATTATTAGTCTCACCTTTATTGCATGATATGTCTTAAATATTGTTTTTAAGACCGTAAAATACATAAATTTTACTTGACTAGGTCAACACATAACATGTACATAGCCATAACTATCCCATAATAATCTCTTACATATATTAAAAACATTCTTCTTTTCTGTTAATTTAAAATGAACATTCCACTAAGTATTATTACATATTTATGAGCACTTTTTGCCCACGGTACAGGTAAATATTATACAAACTAAAGTATTTCGTTATAGAAAATGTCGCCCGCCAAAGGGACTGAATATAAAAGTCATGAGTAGGCTTGGCTTTTATATTCAAGAACCACTGGTCTGATTAGATTAATGTTCGTACATTACATATGTTCTTTATATTTTGATCACACCTCGTATATATCTTCATTATTTTATTGGTTATCCCTCATATATATATAAAATATTAGTTATTATCATTCACATAAATACATTTACAATAAATCTTTGATTTCATTAATATTTCTCTTTTATTACATTATTATTTATTCTTTATCATTAAAAAAAACATCGCCGCTTAGGAATATAATTAACGAGGGTGAAACACAAATTATCAAGATTACTAGTTTCGATCATTATTACAAACGATGATGTGACAAATAATATTTGTTCTTTTCGGGCGCATTGTATAACAAATAAGTTAGATGTTGCAATTGTAATGTATACATAGTAGCACTAAGATGTCCAAAATAAGAAGAATTTCCTTCAAGGAGGTAGTTATTGAATAATGGATTTTATAGAATGGATCTTATTCTTAACATAATCTTTGACAATTAAACACAAATCAATCTGATATAAAATAATTTTTGCCTTTAACTAATTATAAATTGAATTATGATTCTTCACATTAATAAGAAAGAATAAAAATTAAACATAACCTACGTTTGAATAATCAAATGGAAGTAAATAAAATTATTTTACAGAAACAAAAGACACCTTTTTGTTATTAAATAAACACATTTTTCATTATTATTGTTATTTTTCATTCTTATTTATTTGATCAAGAATGTTGGGTGCTACTAACTCTTTAACTAGATGCATTTCAAATATTTATAACCATCGTTTTCATTATTAATATTAACACAAACTTTAAAACGAAAATTCACAAGAATCTATAACCAACATGGGTTTAACCGAATTTCGTTAACGGTAATCATGTTACATTCGCACTGGCATATGAATCTAATAAAGTGCATTGTACCGCACAATCGTGGTTAGGTTCTACATTAGGTTGTACATGTCTTTCATCGTGATTTGAATTTGGATACGAAGTACCATCTCGTGAACAATGATTATGTCTATACATAGGATTGATAGCATCTCTAGGATTTCGACATGCATTTCTATTATTTTTGTGTCTACTTCGGTTGATTAGGTTAGGCGGATTCCTTACATAGCCTTGTCTATTTTGTTCATTTTGATTGCTAGAGTATACTCGTCTTAGGTTCGGTTCATTATTATTCACACTTCGGATATTCAAATTCCGAACAGGGACCAAATGATCTGAATTATTCTTATTTTTACCCATTCCTGATTGTGTTAGATTCATAGCATGGTATTAAGTTTCGTAGCATTGTACAAGCATTAATAAATGACTGAAACTCATACACTGTGTGGAAAATAAGATCTGCTGTAATTTAAATGGAAGCAAATTGCGAATCGATGCAATTATTCTTGATTCCGATTGCAAGGGATTAACAACCTTTAATTCATTATAGACATTTATAACAAACTCTACAATAGATTTGTGCAATCGAGGATTGAAATGTTGATTTCTAAGAGTGGCATCTCTGTTTGCCAGCAAAAAGTCATTTTCGTAATTCGCGATCAATGCCGCTTTAAATTCCTCATATGTACTAATGTGATCACGTATTGCCTTAAACCATAAGGAACAAGGTGGGAGTAATACATGGGGTATTAATTTCATGTATTGTGATCGGTCGATGGACATTATACTGCATTCGTCTTGGAACTTCTCTAAGAAAGAACTAGCATTTTCATTGCACTTACCACTAAATTTACTCATGGCTTTGATTTCGCTCATCTTGACACTTAACTTTACCTTTCTTTTCTCACTCCTTGTTCTTGTGGTGTGATTGTTCCGGTCCGTAGCGTGCTGTGTCATGATACCATTTATATTTCGTTCATCAGTGATCTTCGGACAATTTTCCTCTAATATAATATCCTCCTCAGATTCCGGCGAAGGCGTATTTATATCCGGTGATTGGGGAAACTCGAAGCGATCACTGCCCAGATTATTGCGATAAATGTTATCTCTAGCCTGTAACGTTTTAATTTCTTCCTGCATAGTAGCCAACTGGATCTTTTGATGTTTAACGGAAGATTCGATTAACGTTAAATCCTTTTTTACAGCACAGATTTCATGATTTTGATGATCGTGCTTTTCTTGACACTCATCGGCTAACCTTTTTAACTTCTCTTCAAACTGCGAGGATATGTCGTTCATCACCTGGACGATTGTTTGTTTCGTATCGTCTGATTTCAGTTCTATCCGTTCTATTCGTTTACTTAATTCTTCATACTGCTTGCTAGCTTCGTTAAATTTCAGTTCTATCTTCTTTTCCATGGTCTGGTTAGCTTCATAGAACTTCTGTTCCATGGTCTGGTTAGCTTCATAGAACTTCTGTTCCATGGTCTGGTTAGCTTCATAGAACTTCTGTTCCATGTTTGTGTTAGATTCATTGAGCTTCTGTTCCATGGTTTGTTTTATCTCAGTCGTCATTTGCATAATTTGTCGCTGCACAGCTAACAAAAGTCGATCCTCAGATGACAAACTTGGTGTTGCACTAATTTCACCTGGATTACTGGTATTAGATTCCTGTTGCACTATTTCACTATCCATTTTTCGTTTGATGACCTTACCGCTTCGTAATACGGTTAAGTTCGTATTCATAAATGATAATATCCAAGTAAATTCAGCCCTACTTTCCTTCTTCGGGAACTGAATTTTCAAAAGTCCCGGGTTTCGGCACCAAATTTTTATAACGACCCTATAGAAAAGCGTCGTCAACCTGGTCCGTCTGGTAAAATATAAGTTACGAAGCGATAATTACTTTTCTTTATGCACAAATCAACTTAGATATTCAAAGATTATTAGTCTCACCTTTATTGCATGATATGTCTTAAATATTGTTTTTAAGACCGTAAAATACATAAATTTTACTTGACTAGGTCAACACATAACATGTACATAGCCATAACTATCCCATAATAATCTCTTACATATATTAAAAACATTCTTCTTTTCTGTTAATTTAAAATGAACATTCCACTAAGTATATTACATATTTATGAGCACTTTTTGCCCACGGTACAGGTAAATATTATACAAACTAAAGTATTTCGTTATAACACACATACACACACAAATGCCAATCAAGTCGAATGGTAGAAGCTAACGCTCGCTTCCATAGCTAGTGATGGTATGTATATGTCCAATCCAGTTGGCCTTCCTGTGGAGGATACTGGCAAGAAACGTCCTCTTCTCTTCTATCTGTTTTAAACCATCTTGGTCCGTTACTCTCTTTGTCCATTTCAACTTCTCCATCTTCCTCCAACACCACATTTCGAAGCTCCCTAAATATTTATTCTCTGACTTCCTTAATATACAAGTCTCTGAACTATACACTCCAACTTCTTCCTTAGTTCAACATTAAGCCTGCTAGTTAAGAGTGATCTTTTCTTATTGAATGTTTCTTTGGCTATAGCTATTCTTGAGCTGATCTCTTTGGTACAGTAAGCGTCTCTCGTCAAAATATTTCCAAGATACTTGAAATTGTCAACCTCTTCAAGTTCTCTTTGTTCTACTCTGACCCGTAAGGGAGTGTTTCCACGGGGTATTCTCGAGACTTTCAATTTTTCTATGTTGATTTCCATTCCATAAAGTTTCCCAGTGTCCATTATTTTATCCATTATCTCCTGTAGTCTTTCTTCCGTTCTAGCTATAATAACCATATCATCTGCATACCTGATCTTGTTAATGACCTGCCCTCCAATCTTGAAATCTCCAATTCCCATTAATGCTTCCTTCATTAGACATTCACTGTTTAATAATGTTGAATAATTATCTAGCAATAGTGGAATTTAAAAAAAAAAAGTCCTATGCACATATTATAGATATCCTATGGAGCTTCAATAAACCATTGGTCATGGAATATTAGATAGATGAAAATAAGCGTAAAAAGTACTTTGTAAGAAGTACCCTGGTTGAATATAATTTTAAGAAGAAATTAAATGAATTCTTCAAAGTTCCTTGCGTATGGTTTGTTGAATAAAGGAGACATTGATCAATACAAAATTAATTAGTGAAAGAGTAACAAGATATAAAGGAATAGGATATAAAACATCTCCCTTACATACTGTCAAGATTTAGCATGAAATCAAACTTGTGACATTTTGCATTGGATTAAGTTTGAGCTTAGAGTCCCTTTTAGCCGTGAGCCTATATGAAAGTGGAACTACAACTTAACGTGGGATCTGAACCATGTGAAGTCCCACGGGAATTGGCAACCCATTTCGAGTGTCCAATCCGATAGAATTAGGTAAATAGAATACTACTCTGTACCTGAAATTTCATAACATTTAAGTATTTGATGTACTTGCAATTGTTCACTGTAACACGACGTCTTAATTGAATAATACTATTAAATTGCTTGAACTTGCAATTCATAAGATCGAGCGGAATTTAGAGAAAGACTAATATATTGTGCTGAAAATATTGCGTCAAAGGTATATTTAATTTGATTTGGTATTAGGGTATATAGTTCAAATTGGTGTTATAAGATTTATCTGTTTGTACGAAATAGATGTTAAGTCCAAATCCAAAATAAAGAAAAAAATAAATGTATCAATCATTTCAAGTTCTTCAATGGATATTCATCATATAAATTGTAAAACTTATAGCAGGAGTGTACAAACGGAGAAAAGAAGCGTGTCATTGGAATTTTAAGGGAAGTTGAGAAAACAACACTTGCAACATTTATAATGATTAGCAATAAAAGTTTCTACAAATATTGCAAATCAATTTACACGTATAACGCTATACTCAGGCTGAACGGGAAATTGTTTGAAGTTAGGTGCATCGAGTAAATTTTAAAAGTTCTTTTTCCTGATAGTTCTAGTGGATGAATGACTCGAAATTTTGGTAGCGATCTTAAATGGATGATGAGAAGGTACACGCTCCTGTTTCGTTTCGTAATTCAGACACTCTCGATCAATTTGAAAGCTTATTCATTTAGGAATATAAAATAAATTATGTTTGTTACTTACCCATTTCTTCGTATTATTTCTTGTTTTGGAGTATTTTTTCAGCGCCAAAGCTATACGAAATGTGAACCTACGGTTTAATATAAGATTTCAAATTTATAAGCTCCTTGTGCAATCGGTCTTAGGTCTTCCGCACTAAAGACAAATTGCTAACCATTTACTTCCACGAGGAGTAATTATAGAATATTACAATCATTACATATATATTATTTAATTGAATTTTACTGAAACTATTCTGTACGGCTATAGCTTGTCTACAATGACTTGATATCTTTGAGACGGAGATAATTGGGATTTAAATTAAAGTAACATTGCATCAATATCTTTTAATCATACTTTATTTAGATACTTACCTAATATCTTCGCATCTCACTATGTAATGTCTTAGTGTTCTATTATAACTTTAATTTCAAATTCTACAAGCGATCATGTAATCCTGACTGAGGTATATTTAAAATCACTTCTTGATGAGTTAAAAAAAAAAAAACATTAGATTACACATAGATCCACGTGCTAAACAATTTGCATTGATCCACGTGTCAAACAATTTGCATTGATCCACGTGGCAACCGGGTTTAAGACTCTGTCTCCGAATCTTTTAAGAAAACGTAACAAACGCTATTCTTACACTGGTGTTATCCAGTGAAGAACCGTGAATAAAATTGCAGTATCCAACACGTTCCACTCGTTTATCTCACGGATTTCGCACCTGAAATCTACTTTAACAAATTTTTCATATGTCTTATTAGTCTCGTTTCATGTACTTCCGCCTGCCATTATTCATCTTTATTTAAAGGAGACTGATATATATATATATATATATAATACAAAAGCTCTATCCTACTATTGTTTACTAAAATTTATTGGGACGATAAAAATGTCCCTGCGTATTTCCCTTTAGCATTTCATTAAGTGTATACTACTTCATTTATGTAAATTTAGCATTTTACTTAAATTTAGCATTAAATGATGACCTTGTATGTATATATATTCTATTCAGTAACCGAATTTACTTTCCTCCCTTATTGTTCTGGACTTTTGGGTAGCTAATGGATATCATACATTACAACCTTATCATTACATCTTTTTTTCTGGTTTTGCATTTGTTTTCTTTGTACTTTACGTATTATGTACGTATATTATAGGGAAAAGATTGTTTCACGTTTAAAACATTAGTTGTTTAAACATATACTTACACGTGCGACAGAAGATCCACACTAATGTTTTAAACTCTGAAACAACTTTTTTTTTTCATTATAAGTTCAAGCAATTTAATAGTATTATTCAATTATGACGTTGTGTTACAGTGAACAATTGCAAGTACATCAAATATTTAAATGTTATGAAATTTCAGGTATATTTTTAATATATATATATATATATATATATATATATATATATATATATATATATATATATATATATATATATATATATATATATATATATATATATATATATATTTAAACTACAGAGTAGTATTCTATTTACCTAATTCTATCGGATTGGGCACTCATTGAAATGGCTTGCCACGTAATCTTGCTTAAGAGTTCCAACAGTGTTCCTGGTGCGACTTTATATGGTTCAGATCCCATGTTAAGTTGTAGATCCACTCTCATATGGGCTCGCTGCTGAAAGGGTCTCTAAGGTAAAACTAATCCAATGCAAAATGTCACAAGTTTGACTTTATGCTAAATCTTGACAGTATGTGATAGAGATGTTCTATATCCTGTATCATTTACAGTAATTAGTTTTGTATTAATCAATGTCTTCTTTATTCAACAAACCATACGGAAGGAACTTCAAAGAATTTATTTAATTTCTTTTAAAAATTATATTCAATCAGGGTACTTCCTACAAAGTACTTTTTACGCTTACTTTCATATATCTAATATTCCATGACTTCCAAGAACCACAAGCTTTGCTTCAGATGGCTTGCAGCTTTCGAGAAGGAATTTGTCACTGTCTTTGTTTTAATGCACATCATATAAAAAGAATCGTAAAGCCATGCATTGTGTTGCATCATACAAACACATACGCTCATTCATACATCATAATTTTCATAAGTACGTTGGAAGCTCTATCTCTTCATATAGTTTCTTTTATTTTTCTTGTACTGGATGAACGAAAGAGTCCTATAAACCGAGTTGCCTTTGGTTAAAACTTACATTTGAATGTGGCCTACTTTTGTGCGTAATGACTAGGTTGAAGAAGCGTGTACTTAGGTGATATGTATGACAATCTTAAACGATATGTTGCAAGAGAAATAGAATCGGTTTCTCTTCTTTCACAAAAAAGAAAGATAAAAGTTGCTGTTCTACATGTTTTTAAGGGCGTACACACGAACTTACATATCAATTTTGATCTAACATATGTAGTCTTGTTTTTTCTTAATAGCCACCCACCTCTTTTTAAAAAGCCTAATGTCGCATGCTTACGAAGTAAATTTTATTTTTTATTTTCGAAATAAAAAAAACCTCAATTGATCGAATAATGTTCAATTTTCTTTATTTTTATATATAGTCAAGGGTGATGGATATTATCGCTATCTTTCTTTTTCACACCTTTGGTGCCTGGGATCCTTGGTTCGATCCCAGATCGCAGTAAGTGAACTTTGTGGTGGGAACACCATATGCATGGGTTTTCTCGGGGTTCTCTTGTTTCCTCTCACTTTCTTCATACAACCCTTTCCTTCATTTCTCATCACCGTCTCCTTTAGCCTACCAGGCATACCGCGAGATATAAAACTTAAATATTTCATTTCATTTTGTTTTTGTTTTTGTTTTTAGGCTCATAATTTATATGAGGAAGTATTGTTCTTTGTTTTTTTTACAGTGAAAGTCGACTTTAATGATTTGAGTTTACTCACTCCTTGTCCAGGTCTATCTAAATGTATCTTTGTATAAATCAAGTTCTCTGTACTTTTATTTTACGAGTAATATAAGTAATATTACATTTGTATATAATAAAACATAATTTTGAAATAGCATGAGGGACATTTTGATAGAAGTGAAGAAGAAAATAGTAAAATCGCATCAACAAAATACTTCTCCTATCAAGGAAAAGAGAAAAGTACTGGCCCATATAACGTAATATGGACTACCTTTTTCCCTCAGTCTATTAAGTTATATGGGGAAGCATTTTCCTCTTTTCCTAGATATGACAAGATTTTTTTTTTTTTTGACGCGATTTTATTTTCTTCTTCAGGTCTATACAAATGTCCTTTGCTTTTTTTTTCAAAATGATGTTTCGGTACATATAAATGTAATACTTCTTAAATTGTTCTAAAATGAAACTTACAAAGAATTTGACTTTCACAGAGAGACATTTAGGTTAGCCTGGAGAAGGAATGAGTCAAATTAAATCATTAAAATCGTCTTTCACTTTTTGTTGAAAAAAACATAGAACAATACTTCCCTACATAAATTAATAGGCTGAGGAACAAAGCTAGTGCATATGTAGTAAAAATTTTAAGGTAAGAGGGCTTATAAAAGAAAGGTACATTAGCAACACTTTTTGAAAAATGAAATGAAGTGACATTTTTAAGTTTATACGTCCCGCGGTTATACCGGTTAGGCTAAAGGAGGCGGTGATTATGAGAAATGAATGAAATGGTGGAATGAAGAAAGTGAGAGGAAACGGGAGAACCCCGAGAAAACACAAACACACGGTGTTTACCCACCACCAAGTTCACTTGGCGCGACCTGGGATCGAACCAAGGACCCCCAAGCACCAGAGTAAACGCTCTACCACTGAGCCACCGTGGCCCCAGCAACATTTTTTATTTTTCCAACAAGGTTGTTCGTGTGCTTGCTGCACCTTCAAAAACCATTATGAGTAAACTTCAAAATCTTATAAAAGAAAGGAGAAAAGAATGCATTGTTTGTTACTATTTGTTACGAGTCAGAAAAAATAACTTATTTTCAGCTTTTGAGCGGGCATTATTGTTACTATTTTAATATCAAATGAGTTGTTTTTGAGAACAGCTAAAACGAAGGAGCAATTCGACCTCAACACCACATGTCTGGTTTTGTTTAATAACGTAATTACTTCTTAAATGTACGGTATAACTTACGCAGGATTGTAGTTGAGATTATACGTCTTCTTCTTCAAGGCATGTAGTACTTTTGTTTCATGTATATTTGGTTATTTATTTAATCAGGTCATGACTCTAGTGATTAGGTGACTATATGAATTCTTTTCCTCTCCTATTCTAAGTTGCTGTTCAAGTATAGCGATCATGCAGGAAAAAAGTCCGTCTTTTCAGACTACATTGTTTCATCACATTGTGTAGTAGTTGGGATTATTGAAGATGTCCACTTGTTTTCTAACAAAATAACTCTTTCGTTATAAGTTTTAAGTTATTAGTAGAAGATAAGTTTAAATCTATGTTTTCAGCTCTATCTTAAGAAATTTGTTATTTGGATTGTTACCTGATCACATTCATGAATATTCTGTACAGTAATTATTATTGCAAGAGATTTTGTACTGGATTAGTCGATTATTAGTCCTAATAAATTTACCAGTGAATATTATAGTTTACGTTGCTTATTATTCTGCAGTCTCCATTTCCTTTTATTTGACAAAAATAGATCACATTAATAAGCTAATTGTACAGCAATATAATTGGGAAAGAGAATAACTCTGAGGAATAAACAGCATAACAGTAGATGTAATTCACTTATACGAGGGTCACTACGAAAGTTTTGAGATGTGAAATAACTTACATACTTAAAATCAATTTAACACTTACTTTTCCCAAAGTATTTACCATTACACTGTACACACTTTTGCACCCTCGAAAACCACTTCTGGAAGCAGTGTTGCCAGTCTTATTCTTCAAGTGTTGAAAGTTCATTCTCGTAAGCCACTACAGCTTCTTCAGGGCTGCAAACTCTCCTCCCACGCATGCGATCTTTGATCATGGGGAACAGAAAAAATCACCCGGAGCCAGGTCAGGGCTATACGGCGGATGTCATAAGTTTGAACTCCGTAGATTCTAAAAACTGAATTGTGATGTTGGCCGTGTGTGCGGACGCGTTGTCATGATGAAGCAGGATCCCACGCAATCCAGTTCTCGCACGCCGTTCCCGAAGCTTCTGGAACTCTTTTGTTAGGCAAACAGTGGTGTACCACTGAGCAGTAACAGTTCTTTGTTCTTCAAGTGGAACAGTTGGAACATGGGCAGATTTGGAGAAGAAAGTTTCGACCATCTTCTTCCTCAGACTTCGCGGTCGCTTCACTTTCGTGGGTGGATTTTCGTCTGGAAAGATCCAAACTGTAGACTAGCGTTTATTTTCAGGGTCAAATGGATAGATCCAAGTCTCATCACCAGTAACAATGCCAGAGACGCGTCGAGAATTGCCTCCATCAAATCTTACAAGTATTTCTTCACACCATTCCACACGCATGGGCTTCTGCTGTTCAGTCAATGTGTGAGGCAACCAACGAGATGAAACCTTCCTGAGCCGAAGATGATCATGAAGAAGTTTTGTTACTGCTGGTGATCTAATGTTCACTGTAGATTCAATGTCCTCTAAAGTTGTTCGAGAATTTTCTCGAATCATTTGTTCCACAGCGGGAATGTTTTCATCTGACACAGCTGTTGCCGGACGTCCAGCTCTCTCTTCATCTTTAAGCGATGTCCGGTCTCTTCTGAATTCACCAAACCACCGAAAAATTGTAGTACGGGAAGGAGCAAGGTCCCCAAATGCCCCCTGCAAACGGTCATGGCTTTGTGTCTCGTTCAAACCACTTTTGAAATCGTAAAGGATCATTGCCCGAAAATCTTCCCTTTCGAGCTCCATTCTAGACAGTCGAATACTGCTCACATCAACAAACAAGAGAAGGCGATACGGCCACGCCGATGGGAAGCCTTATTTGCACACCGCCTGGTGTATGTATCGAACTCGAAAAGAATCGATCTTCGTCGACACTGAAATTTGCGATGTTGCCAAGTGTACTGTTAATACCATCGCAACCACAGCTAAGCCCATTTTCAGTGAGTGATCTTTTTACTTAATGAAAGAAGCATTTTCCATTATACAAAACAAAATAATTAATTGCCCCGAAATAACCGAGAAGATGCTTGGGCCATGGCAGTTAAAATACCGTATTTCAAAAGGTGCTTGGTAAGTGATTTCAATCATTTTAATTGGAAAAGGATCTACAAATTCTGATGTGAATTGTAGTAAACAATCTCATAGCATGTCATTTCTGTCTTCAGGTTGAGAATTTTCTTTAATGCACTTTAATACTGTCCTGGAACTGGAATAATACTGTCGTAACTTGAAATGGCCCTGGTTACAGCTTAATAAAAAGAAGTTTTTTGATAAGAATACTGAATAGTTTCTTCGGTTTCCAAAGAATTACGCTTAAACCTATAATTCTAAAAAGGACGGAAACTATCACAAACATACCGTCTTTTTGGTTGGTTTGTAACGAGGTATATTTCGAGTTACGATAGTATTATTCTGGGGTTTCGATTTGTTACCCTCCCTGTTGCTTTAGGTAGATCAGTTCCCATTCTAAACTATTCCGCCGTTTGTTGGATATTAATAAACACTATTTTGTTTCAAACATTTTTTTCCGGGAAGTGTTGGCTTATTTGATCCACCATATGCATAACTGGCCTCAATAAAATAGATGTAATAGTTTCAGAAATAGGGTTGGTGAAGTTTTCTTCCGAAAAAGTATTTTATTTCGGGTAAAACAAAACAAAAACAAAAAAACAATAAAACCCACTTCAAAACCTATAGATCAGACTACAACAAAGATCTTACTTTGATTCGAGCATTTTATCATAAAGCCGGTACCTATACCGTGTATAGTTTGCAGTACATGTGCAACTCACCATCTATTCAAGTAAAGAAATGTAGAGCGTAGACCCTCTATGCTAATCTCAACACCTCAATTCAAAACAGATCAATATAAAAGGGCCATCTTGTGGTGAAAATTAAAGAAATACGTTACGTTAAGCCGAGTTCATTTTCTTAAATTTTCAGACGACGTTTCTGGCCGATTTGTCACAACCAATAGCCCACAATCCCCGAAGTATGTTTACACAAGTAGAAAACTCTTACAAGAGAAAAAACTCAATATAATTAGCTTTTAATAGAAATTATCTCGTTTTTTTCTACATTTTTGCCCCTTTAGAGGAGGGTTTCATCCCCTCAGCTTGTACGATTTTATTGCCCAACGAACCTGACCTGTACTTTGAACCAATAAACTATCTGTGAAAGTTCCATTTGAAACGGTTAAGGCGTTCGAAAGTTATCGTGAGACATACAGACAGACAACACACATGCCGAGTAAGTCGGATCTGGATCTCTTCTTTGCTTCGGTTAAAAAGCAGCAAGCAAACCCTTGCATTCTGAAATTCTAAGTGTCAATGGTTGATATTTAGAGTGATAATGAATTTTGTTAGTTACTTACATTGTATTTACGAGTCACCATTATGCAGTGATGGGTTAGGTACTCATTTTTTGTACCTAGGTACAGGTACTGCCCAATAGTTTTTTCTTCATTCATAAAATAATACATGATGAATTAATAATACGTGATGAATTACTACTTCGAAAGGAAATAACCTAACTTTACGTACGTAGCCTAAGTCAGTAGTTTCCTGATTCACATCTGCGGAACCTTTGCCCCGATGTTAATTTAGGATTGGTATTTTGTTCAATTTTTGGCACTTGTAATAAAATTTTCAATGTTCCGGGGATGTTGGGTCAGTTATCTACATCCTTGTTATAAAAAAGAACGTTTATACGAACAGGGTATTCTGTCTCACTTAAGACGGATTTATGAAGTATAGACTTGGTAATTTTCTAAATAGTACAGTCTTGGATAAAAAAAACGGGACACCCGCAATTTTTGATCGATGCCCACCAAGAACAAGGAAATCTAAGAAGGAAAACAATGACATTCAGTTGAAGAAGGGCTAGTACTACAATTAATATAAATGTCAATGACTCAATACTCCACACAAAATTCTAATAATCCCGGGGAGAATAAGAGCGGGTGTACCCTTTTTTGTCTAACACTGTACAACCCCTCTAGTACATTTTACTCTTGTAATTTTAAATTGGTGTAAAAGCGCTTTTTAGTAATAATAATATAAATATGTAATAATAATAGCGCTTGTCTCATAATGTCTTCAATAAATTAATATATGGGATAATGCTAAAGTGTATTATGAAAATTCTCAACCTGAAGACATAAATGACATGCTATGAGATTGTTTACTACAATTCACATCAGAATTTGTAGATCCTTTTCCAATTAAAATGATTGAAATCACTTACCAAGCACCTTTTGAAATACGGTATTTTAACTGCCATGGCCCAAGCATCTTCTCGGTTATTTCGGGGCAATTAATTATTTTGTTTTGTATATTGGAAAATGCTTCTTTCATTAAGTAAAAAGATCACTCACTGAAAATGGGCTTAGCTGTGGTTGCGATGGTATTAACAGTACACTTGGCAACATCGCAAATTTCAGTGTCGACGAAGATCGATTCTTTTCGAGTTCGATACATACACCAGGCGGTGTGCAAATAAGGCTTCCCCACGCCGATAAGCGAGGCGAGTTGAAACTTGATTCGCTTCTTCGCTCTGGATACCACTACCGAATGCAATTGTTGGAATTTAAATACTGTGTCAAAAGAATGCGTATCTCAAAACTTTCGTAGTTACCCTCGTATAACTCTAAAAATAAAAATAACATCCTACAAACTGCATTGTCATTACTCTGAATACATACTCATTTCATATGTGACTATTAGGGTAATATTATTAAGTCATCCTAATTTAAAAAGGTCCTTTTGAAATCTTATGGCCTGATCAACATGTAATTTTGCCAGACTTCATATATATATATATATATATATATATATATATATATATATATATATATATATATATATATAATATATATATATATATATATATATATATATATATATATATATATATATATATATATATATTGCATGTACACGATATCGCAAAGTTTCAGATGGAGTTAAAATTGGATTCTTTTGTTGTTTGAAATATAGACAAGAACTGTTTAGGGAGTCTTATTTGTGGTAACTCACCTAATTTAGCCTTTAGGAAGAAAAGAAGCTAATTTATATTATAAACTTTCAGGTGGGCCTACAGACTGCGAGGTCAGTTTAAACATTCAAAATAATTACCAATGAACAACTCTAACAATGGAAAAGAAAGTAAGTCGGTTAGGTTCTACTTTTTAAACGTGCATCCAGACGTGCTTCCAGTGGAACTGAAAACCTGGCTTGGAAAATCTCAGTCGGTATGATTGACGACCGATTTCAAACCCAGACCATTCGAAGCAAGAATGCAAATACTAGCCTATTTATGACTCCTTGAATAAAGAGGAGTAACTGTGTACGAAATAACAGCAAGAACGAGTTCTTAGTGAATGTGAGATGTTTTGGAGTGAGCCTAATTGAGGACGAGGGAGAGCCCAAGTTTAAGAGAGTACGAGTCTAAGCTAGCCTGAAGCTCATTGAAGTTAGTGAGAGCTTGACTCATTGAGGATAGTGAGGTTCGACAAGGAAGAAAGCGGCCTGGGACCTATAAGTTAGGTACCACCTCGGCATTTGCCTGGTATGAATGGTTTTCCTCATTCATACCGGGCAAATGCCGAGGGGTACCTAACTTATAGGTCCCAGGCCGCTTCCTTCCTTCCCCAATCCTTTCTTCCTTCTCCTTCCCCGGATAGTGAGCTCACCGAGGGACATCATCTCTCAAAAGTGACGAGCTAAATGACCTTAGATGCCGAAAGCCCAGAAATCTAAACTCCGAAAATCCTAAATCCGACTTAATACTGATAGAAAAATAATCATTTCATATTTGTGGTGAACAACATTGTGCTTGTGGATTTTCTCGAAGTTTTCTCATTTCCTTCTATATTTTCATGATACCAGTTTAGTAATAATTTTCTTTCATTAAACTACTAGTTTCATTTAACTAGTGTTGGCCCCACAAGACGAGACGAGAAATGAGTTTCTTTCCTCTCATCTAATAAATTTTTGTAGAATTCTTGTCTTGATTCTCTAAGAGTTATTTCTTGTTTTGGTTCTTAGAAAGCTACATATAATTGCACGTACTGTACATGCATAAGGAATTAGTTATAGGCCTAATACAACAAATAAAAGGTGAGACTGCCTTCTTTCGGTTTTTTTTATTTATACACTTGAGTTTAAAGATCTGTTCAAAAGTTAAATTACACACAGTAGGACACTTTACACATTATCGACACCCTTTGAACATCTCCAGATTACAAATATTCACCTCTTTTAGATGCTCTGTTGTACAAGTATGTCCCAGATGTGTTTACAAAATGTGAAAAACAGTAAATTCTGAACAGTTAGTTATAAAAGGAAAACTTCTTCTAATAATTTTCCAGGAGGTAATGTACCTAAAATGGAAGCCACATTTCCTCGCTGAATTGCTATGCTGATACGTTGTATCAGAAAAGTAGTAACCCGCTTGTCACCAGTAACGTGTGCAATACGTTGGCCTACTTCTTTGATGAAATTGAGCCCTTCGACGCCCCAAGTGCCTCTCGATTCAATAGCTACTGGCACGAACATGTATCTATCGAGTAGATCTTTATATTTTCTTCTTTTCTCGCATTCTCTGCGGGCTGCAATAGCTCCTTCTCGAGATAAAGAAAGAGTGAGATTAGATGACGCGAAAGTTATGTGTCAGCTACAACACAAGACACTGATTCATTTGGTTGTATCTTCTAATATCGAAAAAGGTAACAAATAAAACAAAATATTTGATCCGTTTTACAATGAGCACACAAGATGGCACTTGCTGTTAGATCTTACTAGAAGTGCTCAATTTTATGAAATGCTTATTTGTATGTGTAAAGTATTTTAAAGTAACGATCTTATTACAAAATAGATATATTGTTTGACCGTTTTTCGTGTTATATTTCACATTTTATTTAATTATTAATTTACATTTAAGGAAATTGATTTAGAGGAGAAACTTGCACAGAACGCCATAGTGCGTTGTTGCTAAATTTGTACGTTTAATTCCTGGATTCTAGCGTTGCAGTTCGAGAAGAGGAACTTAGCTGTGAATTGCGGTAAGGGTCGAAAACTAATTTCTCCAGTAAGTATCCAAGCAGAATTCCATGATTACTTCCTTTATTATCTGGCACCAGTAAGCACTCGACACTACCTGGCAACGCCGTACTATTCAAGCAGCGTTTAGCATATCACCGAGAACACCTAGTGATCCACCTTAAGACTTGAATGAACTACTGCTGCCCATTAGACCCAACAAATTACTTCTGTCGTCTGGAAAACAAGACGAGGACTGTAGTGTGTCTCGTATCGTCTCGAGTTTCAAAATGTACTTCTCGTCTCATGGATAACACTATCTTTAACTCCAAATCACATTTTGATGGCAATTGACATTGTAGTGAATTAATAACAATAAGAATAATAACTAAGTTCTTAAAATTTGTACATTACCGAAATAGTACACTCGGATGCGACGAGGCATCAGTGCAGAATATTTTGTACCGTACTGTTTCCATTTTGTGGCAAAGGGTTGACCGAGAACGTCAGTGAGCACATGGAGAAGAACAAATCTCCGTATTTGTTACACGTAAAATAGGTCACAAACCCTTTTTTTCTTCCTGCGTAACATCAAAAAATAATTTGCTTCACAATTTTCCATATCACATAGTTTCTGCTGTGATTGACATAAAACTTTGTTTTCATTAGTGTGGTATCAAACTTAGTTTTAAGTAGTGTTATACCGAATGTTATCGCACAAGTAAAAACAAAATATACACACAAAAATAATTTTAATGTGTATTATTTATATTTACCTACGTAATACATAAAGAAAAAAGTTAACTCAGCCAAATCAATTCGCTTACACTGAGAAAATCTGTTATCCTGACAAATGCATATTGTACAAATATACGGAATACATATGTTTACTACGGAAATCTGTACGGAACATACATTATCCATGTACTACATACATACTGCCTTTCTCCCGGTTAGATGTTACATCATACAGCTGCAGGATGTCTGACATTTAACAGTTTTCCTAGTACATACGTCAGCTATATGTTATATACGTCCATCTGTATGAGATCATTACCGCATATATACAGTCATACAGAAAGTACGTGTAGATGGAACACTTATACGGACAGTATTAAAAACATACGTTTTCTGTTATACACTTGTTGTAGTATGTTATATATAGTCGTACTTTAAGTCCCCAAACTGCAGGATTTATGCATATAACCTACGTTTTTACGTACACCATATATGTTCTTTCTCTGTGCATTAAAGGGTTAAACGAAAAGGCATAACCGTGAGAAGTTGAATTAAAGATTTCCTTTATTTCTTCTTTTTTTATTTCTACCGAAGTTATTGATAAAAGAATATGTAACAAAGGTGTACACTTTTGTTGCTGACTGTACAAAATTATTCGGAACTTTACCGAAAATATAATGATCTTTCTCTCTCTATTTTCATAGTAAGAAGTCCTTGTACTAATTTCTTCCTGTTGTTATTCGTAACAATCGTCAAACGCAAGATTCCAGTATAGAAGATCGACGCTTCCACTTGGTTCTTCTTATTCTTGGAACTAAATTACCTGTTAGCGTTCAGTAGATTTCCAGAGAGCATGACAAGACTGTAAGTTGGTGCACGCGACAATTTCTTTTTTATACTTCATTCGTCTCTTCTTTGCATCATTTTTCTTACCTGAGGCGGCGCATACAAACCTATTGTATACAGTAAGTGCTTTTTCTTTCACGTAGCACTTTCTTCGAAACTAAAAATAAATAAATAAAAAGAAAGAGCTATCTATACTGGCTAAATCGTGAAAAACAATTTGCACGATGCTTTTATACATAATAACTTCAGCGGAAAACTTAAAATCTATAATGTAGGAGATACTAATGACGTTAGTCCATTATCGTTCTGATAAAAATATTTTTATTTATTTATTAATTCTAAAAAAAGTAAATATTCTACGAAGTTATTTACCTTTCATTTTAAACTAAGAAAACGGCAATAAAATCAATTCCTATCTGGGTAGTTGTGAAGTTATACTGTTTCCGCTTTTAAGTATTCTCAGATTATTGTACTTCTATCAAAAGTATCTGAGTTTGACTTACTTTATTCTGACAGATTTTGAAAAGTATGCGGCGTTTTCTTTTCCATTTACTAGCTCATGTACCTGATATTAGTTAGCAAAACGTCATTTTTCTTTCTACAGCAGGCTTCTAAATTCAATACTTCAGTAATTTTCAACGAACTTTAAAAGTTCGTACTGAATTCTCTATGTCTCTCTCTCTCTCTCTCTCTCTGTCTGTCTGTATGTTATTTGCGAATTTTTCAATTTTGAATCCTCCATTCGATAGAGTATCAAAAACTATCTAAGAAAGTGATGAAATTTTTCGCGTTACTCTTACCGTTCCCGAGATATTGGCCAGAAAGTTCGAATTTCGCGAATTTTCAGAAGCCATGTCTCGGAAACTGTAAGTTGTAGAGAGATGATATTGGTGCTGATCAATACCTAAGAGGAGGGTGAACATTTTGGTACCAAATAGTAACTGGTCGTCACTGTCCAACTAGCCATTGATTTGGCCAGTCGATACCGGTTATTATTGGTACCAAAATGTTTATCAACCTCTTAGGTACCGATCAATATCATTTCTTTATGATTTATCGTTCCGGAGATATTGGCCAAAAAATATTCCGATTTCGGTAGATTTAAGGAGCCATGTCTCGTGAACTGTAAGTTATAGAGAGATGATATTGGTGTTGATCAATACCTAAGAGGAGGATGATCATTTTAGTACCAAATAGTAACCGGTGGCCATTAGCCAACTGGCTACCGTTCTACAGATATTGGCCAAAACAGTTTGAATTGCGGGAGATTTAAGGAGCCAATCTCTGGAACCGTAAGTCATAGAGAGTTGAGTTGATTTTGAGTTTAACGTCCCGTTCAGCAGCGAGGCTATATGAGACGTGGACCTACTGATTAACGTGGAATCCGAACCACATGAGCTCCCGCCGGGAATCGAACCCGGGTCTCCCGCGTCAAGTAAGTCATAGAGAGATGATATTTTGCGAAATTTTCAATTTTGAGCCCTTTGTTTTGAGCATGTGTCTTCATAAAACAACGTATGGTAGAACTTTTTAGCAGAACCTTTAAACAAAACATATGGAAGAAATTGAGTACTCAAGGAAATTATAAATGGATAGCTATATTACAATAATGAGTATACTAATTATATAATTATACAATGAGAATACTACTAATACAATGTACAATAACTATATAATGAGGATACTAATAAAACACATAGAAAAAATAGTATAAAGCCTTTAGAAGTTAATAAGAAAAAATAATTCTTTGTAAGTTCGTTCTGGCAATGCTCTTGGAGCATTCTCAACGGGTTATATTTAATCTTTAATCTTTATGAAGTTTTATTTTATATTTTATTTAAGCACGTGTTTTAAATTTGACTCCATTCACAGAAGTAGAGACCTGCGCAGAAGCGGATATGCATAGTTATTAGCATTAATATAGCTTATTTTTGCGGATGCGTTTTGTAAAATTTACTTTGCGGATAGTGGATAAATTTGCATAAATGAGAAAGAAAATTTTTATGATCATTCTTCGAAGCATTATTAATTATATTGATTTCTTATAGTAAAATTGGGTAACCCTCTTAAAACAAATAATTACCAGAGCAAAATTGCTTCCTTCCATTTTTCATTGTCTTTAAAATATAGACAATTGAGAAGCTTCCATCCATACACTACGGTCTTCATCTGACCTTTTTGTCTTCACGTACGATTTTTCTGTTTTGATACCGTCCATCAACTGTAGGTTTTTGTGCCACCATAACCTTTAGCACGTCTCTCATGATACAGTTTCTTCTCATACAATGACCGAACCAGATTCTCTTCTTCTTCTCAATTACATCTAAAATTGTTCTTTTCACCCCATTATTTCTAACACCTTCTCATTCGTTTTCCATTCGATCCAGCTAATTCTTTCCATTCTTCTCCACACCCATATTTCAAAACCTTCTAGTCTTTTTTCTTTGCTTTTGCGTAATACTCATGTTTCTGTCTCTTGTAGTACAACACAACACACGAAGCGTTTTGTGAGTCTTTTCTAAACTCTTTATTCAAAGATCCACAAAATATAGCTTTAAAATATAATACTATAATAATTATGAAATGTTAATGTGATATTTCTTTTCGAATTCCTTTGGCGTTGGATTTTCATTTTTCCCAAGAACCTCACCGTCATTTCACCTTTTTAGCTAATACTTATGAACTTGGCAAGTTTTTTGCCAGAAATTTGCATTTGAGAGAACCTTACATTAGCATTAGTTTTTCCTCCTGAACTTCGTAAATTGGATGTTATTGCATTTTATTTAGTGTAACTGAATTACAATCCAAAGGATTGTTTTTTAATGCTTCTCTCAAATGTGAATAATTATACCTAAAAAGACTACAAAGGATATATTTACAATTGTTAGATATCATAATTAAACTGTTTTTGAGATAATAATTAACGTAGAATAAATAAGATATTATTATTTTTTTTACCTCAGTATCTGCAGCTGCGAGTGTAGATGTATTGGATGCGGATGCGGTACGGATGCAAATACTGTATTTTATATCCACGGAGACCCCTACCTATAGGATAACATCATTACACAAACCTAGTGCATCATAATAAATTACGTTATTAGAAATCACAATATGTGCAAACTTCCACTACGAAAGAAATCGTAGAACAAAGAGATATACACACATGCATCCACTTTTTCTGAGTTAGTCAACGATGCGCCGTACCTCCATCAACCTTTATATTTATGCATTATCTATACAGTGGTCTTTTGAAAATCACGTTTAGTATTTCATATTAAGTAAAAAAAAAAATGTAAATTGGTTCGATTATATTTATAATAAATGCATCTAGAAAAGTGATCATTAAAACGTTCCTTTTATGAGGGTGTGAACATTAACATACTACACCCTTTCCTTTTACAAAACAAAAGCACTGGGAAAGCACAAGCGGAATGGGATACTAAATCCTAAATAATTAGTGACATATGTGAAAAGAAAGTACGAAAATGATAATGTACTCTTCCTTACGTGAACTTCATAGAAGAATAAGAAAAAGGCATCAAGATATTCTGTTAGCTCATGCTACTAATTAGAACTTTACAAGAGGATGCCACTTGCGCTGTTAATCCCACATATCGGACACAATTTAGTATTGTACATTAATTGTTCTTTATAGTGCATAGAGTTATAATATACTACTTTATCGTCTTCATTGTCACATATATTCACATGGGACTATATGCTTAGTTCTTACAAATTTCACATTAGATCTTTTTCTCTTGTAACTTATTTCAATCTTCAGTACTGTCATAATTGTCTCATTCGGAAAGACTTGTTTATTTGTCTTTCTCTTATTTCCAAAACAATTAGAAGAGAACATGTCATTTAATACTGTCTAAGAGTAGCATCATTTCCGGGGGGAGGGGATTGTCCATCAAGATAAGAGTATCACGTTTTTATTAATATTTTAGTATAGAATGTATTAAAAGGCATGTGATTCTCAAATCCAAGGAGGGGCAACTGCTCCCTGTTCTTCCTAAATGACGCCTCTGCTGTCTAATAACACGTTAAGTAAGAGTTGAATGAACATTCAGCGCCGTAATGTAAAGCAATTATTTACAGTAAAGCAATTATTTATTGCTAATTGCGCTCTGCCATACCTTGCAGTTGTACTTGTAATAAACAGTAAAATTTTACCTGCACAATGCGTTTTTATTCTATTAATTCGAACACAAAATATTGTATCGCTTAACTCTAAAACCAATTTCTGCAAATTTTACAAGTATGCTCACGAAAATCAAATGCTCATGAAAATCAATCCACGAGACACAAACACGCGAACGATTTAAGGGAATGTGTTCAACAGCTCGTTGTAGTATGGTGCAGTTTTTCGAAAGAAAGCTGCACCACATAAACAAGTAAAATGACGGGTTACCTTGCTTCTCGATTTTTCTTTATATATAAATAAAATATTTTGCTCTTGTGTGTTGAATAGTAGAGTTTCGTTTGAATAAATTAAACATTGTTACAATAATAAAATTTCACGCAGGAATAAATAAATTGAAAACTCGGCGAAAATCAAATTCAAATTTGAAAAACTCGGCGAAATATACAGAAACTCTAATCTTCCTTATTGCAAGTTTTACTAACACTTGCTGAATATACTAAACAATTGTTTAGCTAACTGAAGCTTAATAATCCATTACAATTTTGTTTCCGTCCATCCAAACATGACGTTAGTAGACAACTATTAATTTTAATTAAGATTTTTCAGGGGAATGAAGAAAGATGACTAATTCTTTTTTCTTTCCTCTCTTGTACAAAAACAAAATCCCCGCAATATAAGTCATTTTTATGTGCAGAAAAGTGTGGCAAAACGCATGGACTTTGTAAATATTTACAAACTATGTGAGACAGCGTCATTCGAGGGCATACGAGTATAATAAAGTAGGCTTTTAGAAACCATCGTTATAGGCAAGTGATTACATTATGTTTAAAGAGTTTATTTATTTATTTAATTAATTATTTATTTTGCAAGGCTGGCAGCGTAGGTCTATATACTAAGTGCGAAAGTTGTTAGATATTTTGAGAAAACAGCAAATGTTATGAAAGCTCCTGTTAAACAGTTTATTCCGATAATTTTAGCAAATTATATGTATAAATAGATGTATATATGTTTTAGTGTTGTTCTGTTCCGTTCACTTTACAATGATGCACTCACCAATTAATAAGTGTTCTTAAGAAAATTTCCCTCGACTGACACAAAATTTTCCGTTTTCTTAACAAATTTTCCTTAGTTTGTTGAATGTCCAATTAGTATGACAGAAGTTGTATAATAAGATTAAATTAGCTATATTAAAGGAAGTGTCAACTATATTCATTTTGTTCATTTAGATTTTGCTTCTATCATTTTTACTTTTTCCCTTCCTTTTTTTTAACGAAAAATACATACAAATAAGCCCGTTCAACAATAGTTGCAAATTATCCTACTTTGAACAGACACATACATACATACCCCCCCACACTTTTACTATTGTATTGGTTTGTTTATGAAGAACAAAAAAATATAGACATTTATATTGGGCAATCACTCAGCGCCAGAATTTCCCAGTTTTATCAAAAAATTCTCTTTTTGCTAAATTTTCCTACGAAGTTTCCCTAGATTGGAGAAATTTCCCTCAAACTACTAACATTGCAATTAATTAATTTCTATTTTTGCCGTGAGCATTATTCGTTCAAGTTGAGAAGAAAAGAAAAGAAAATATTAAATTTGTTTTATTATTTAACAAGGAAAAAATCAAAAGCCAAAAATATTACGCGGTTTATATACTCAAGTTTATAAAATTGAATTATTATTACTAGGATATATGATTGTTAAGTAAGTGTTTATAAGTATTGGTATTTTTGAATGTTTTGAGGT
Source organism: Thermobia domestica (assembly GCF_964235325.1). Taxonomy (NCBI): domain Eukaryota; kingdom Metazoa; phylum Arthropoda; class Insecta; order Zygentoma; family Lepismatidae; genus Thermobia; species Thermobia domestica. The sequence continues at coordinate 102,067,637 of NC_137455.1, forward strand.
TTTGTGTTTTGAATCCTTATTCAACACCGGGGCTATAAAAGACGGGATTTTTGGGCTCCGAACGACAACTGGGGTTTGAATCCCATAGAATTCTTGGTACACTGGAAAATATTATGTAGTTTAAATTATCAAATATCAATGTAAAATCATTTACACTTCATTTTGAAAGTTGATATACATTTCCTTAGATTAAATTACAAAATTTACTGTTTTTTTACAAGTTTAGAGTAAAAAAATACGATACGAAAATACGAAATTACGATACAAAATTTACTGTTTTTTTAATAAATTTAGATTAAAAAAATACGATACGAAAATACGAATAAAAATACGAAAATACGATATTTTATTGATAAAAATGTAATTTTACACCATTTCATATTAGTAATTATACTTTATAGGTGTAAATTCATTTACACAGAGGCCTGGCAATCAGATTGCCACCGTTTTTCGTGTAAATTTAGGTCACCATTCAAGATCAGCTGTCACAGTATAAACTGTTCTCTACTACATTATCTCGCTTCTAAGAGAGATGGCTTACAAGATTAAGTAATCGATTCCAGCAAGTGACTAATTCACATCAAAACAAATCAATAAAGTGATTTCAAAAATAGCTTACGACTTTTGCTGTGATTGGACAAGTTCTGTATATAACCAACTGAGAAATTTAAAAGAAAAATTACACTTACGTTATTACTTCTATCAGAAAGTTTTTTTGATTTTTCGATGATTATTCTTCTGTGGTAAAATCTGACCACAGATGGTCCTAATAGAACATGAAAAATTTCATAGAAATCAGCTCGGCCGCTTACAAGAAGGTGAAACTTCGTAATGCGCTTTTCTTATCTGGGAAGAATGATTCCACGCTTGTGCTGTGCCAATTAAGTATTAAAATTATTTTCTAAAATAAATCAATAAAAAATGTTCCGTTAAAAAAGTATAAATCTACATAATTTTTATTCAACTTATCTTCCTGGTTTGCAAGCAATTTTCACCTCTGTCTACCGACCCGAATTTTTACACTCATTCTTATCTCCGAAAATATTCTATAATAATAATAATAATAATAATAATAATAATAATAATAATAATAATAATAATAATAATAATAATAATAATAATAATAATAAAATTCAAAGATTTCTGGATCGTTCTTCCCATAGTGGTATATCTATCTACGTTTTCTAATGTAATCTGCAAGCTATTAATATCATATTTTGATAGTGTTCATGTCTCCAGTGCAAATGTAAAAAGTCAGTTACTGAAAATTTTACGCTTCAGATATTTCAACGTTTTACTTTTAACGAAGTTATGATTTCCGAATGAGCTTCAATCTAGCCTGATGCATCTATAACTCTCTTCTTTAATGCTGCCACCCATATAAACAGTTTTTAAGTGTTCATGTCCTCTGGTCCCATATATCAAAATTTTAATCTTGATTTGTTTTTGCAAAGTTTTGAACGTTAACTTTTTTTTTATTAATTATCACATCATTCAATCTTCTTCTCTGTCCTTCTTATTTAGATTTCGTTTACAGGTGATATAGGTTTCTTCAACATCAAAAACAGATACAACTATTCAAGAGCAGATGCATGAATATATTATGATTACAGCACAAGAGGGTAGTTCATACTTGTTGTACCTCTATCATCTTATGAAATACAATAATAGTCAATAAATTATTTCTTCTCTTTGCATTCTTACTTCACTCATCAACCCGATTATATCCTAGTTGATCATCCGTAGTTTTTCTTCGAACTCATGGAATCTGCTTTTGATGAAATGATTCTGATAAGTCAATCATCAATTGTATTTCAACCTAATCAATAACTTCCGGTATAGTTAGAGACTTCTACTTGCATATGGTGCTGAACATTGCCGAACGATGCTAGACAAAACAGTCAAGAATCATACAAATTAGAATATACTCTAGGTAAGACGACATTAGCATCTTTTAAAATTGATATTAATAATCACTGTGGAAACTTAGAATAATAATAATGATTGTATAACAATATTAATTTGCTTACAATAGGAACATACTTGTAATTAAACTAAGATGTTTGTTTTTATGAAACCAGACCAAAATTTTTCAGTTACTTATATATATATATATATATATATATATATATATATATATATATATATATATATATATATATATAACTATTTGACATCGAGTAGTGACACTTGACTGTTAGTATGACGTAAGATACTCAAAGATTTATTGGACCCTATGCAGAGTCATTTTTAGTTTCTTATTAAAAGAGTGTGAAGCTAAGTTTCATATTGAGAAACACATTAGTGAAGTTATCAATGATTTATATCGAAAAAGGCCAGCCACGACTTTTTCCCAGGATTGTTCAAGCACATTGGTAGAAGTCAAGGTAAAAGAGAGTTTTTCCCGGACGATTTTCTTATGAATGAAACAGACAATTTTGTTCATATTTAATAAATTGCTGCTCCATTAAGAAACCTACAATATGGTGTAAATAATTTTTCATTAAAAAACTCACAAGGGTAGTTTACTCTTGAGGTGAGCATTTCCCGGACGATTTTCTCAGAAAACGACACAGGCAATTTTGTTCATATTTCATACGAGAGTGGATTGAAAAGTTTGTAGCTTGACTAGAAAGGATGAAATTATTTTATGTTTGTATTCATTAGCTGCATAACTATATTCGTTGGTAGTCACTGTGTAAAATTTCGTTTATTGTTTCAGGTAAGGAGTTTATAAGGCGCGAAGTCGGAGGAACTTACGTATATTTGTGACGTGGAGAAAATCATCAGGATAATCGCGCGTTCACACGTCCCTTGCATCCATGGCAGAAATTTATTCCTGTGGGTTCGAACTGTTTCCACACCTGCCCTATTCGACTGATTTGCCCTCGTCGGACTTTCACTTGTTTAGAAACTTAACAAAGTTTTTTTTGGGGGGGGGGAGGTCAGCGATTTTATGAAGAGGTGAAAAGGCTGGACTGGAATATTTTGCAGAGCTCGAGGAATGATTTGTTTAAAAGTGGTATAGAAACTTCATCGGAGAGGTGGCATAAATGTATCTCGGTCGAGAGGGTTTACATGGAAAATAAAAGATAACTTTTCCAAATATTTTCTAATTATATAGGTTAGGCTACGAACTTTACAATCCACCCTCGTAATAAACATTTCTCTAACAACCATACAATATTGCATGAATAATTTCTCATGAAAAAATCCACAAGAGGTAGTTTGCTCTTTCCTGCGACACAGTTTTCCGAATGCGCCTTTTCATATCTCAGAAACAAACGTTTTCGTAATACCTATAGCATAGTATAATTCAATTGAAGAAGTAAGAGCAAGAAAATTTAGTGCGGAGCCCTGTACTGTTTATTCGTTTTGAAAAATTTGACCTAACAAAAATGTAACTGATGATGACGAAGAGTTCGCTTATGAAAAAGCACCGGATTATCCCAACAATTTACAAAGAGCCTCCGGGAAAAACACATTTGATTGAAGGCTTCCATTTAAAACAGTTTTAGTCATTAGGAAAATTTTCCCATTTCGTTCTCTTATGCATGAACATTTAAAATTAATGACAATTGATTAATGATGATAATTGAAGCTTATTTGATAACAAAATTAAGAGTCATGAAACTATAGGTTAAAAACAAAGCCTTCGAGCAAAATTATTTTAATAAACGGAAGTTGAGATCATTCGTGCAGTCATCGCATTTTCACGAAATGGTAACGCTCGTACACGTGACTTTTATAAGAAAGAAAGAGAAATTAAGATCAAGATCATAAATCCAACTATATTACCTGGATATCGTGATACTTATAAGGGTTCAAGGTCGTTTTCTCCCTTATAAATGGTTCACGTAACATTTCTTGAATAAGGTCACAAGGAACTGACTGGGCGTTCAACGTTATCTGCCAGTTTTGCTGGAACTGACTTGTTTTAATGCTTCATGGTCTGGCTACATTTCTTAAGCACTCTATAGTTGAGGTTGGTTATTGTCAGTGTTATCAACAGGTGTCTTCAGCAAATAGCTAACTGATACACATAATCTAACTAAAAGCAGCTGAGCTTTCCTAAAATTATAGCAATTTGTAGCTAAACACAGTTTACATTTATAACGTGTTGTTAATATTCTTCCTGGTATTTTCAAATCAAATACTTTGCCTTTAATTCATACTTCAAGTCAGGGACACCATGTGGGACCTCAGGCATGCAATTGCACCCCGTCTCTGAGCTCGAGATATGTATACCTTTTAATTAGGGATTACCAATTCCAGTTTTTACTTTCCAGAATCCGGAAAGTAAAATCTGAAAAGTTTAGGAATTCGTGAAAATTCCGTAATTTGGAAAAATCCGGAAGTTTTGTGAATTCAAGAATTTTCTAAATTCCGGATTTTTTCCGAATTCTGGATTTTTCCGAAATCCTGATTTTTTCTAAATTCTGGATTTTTTCAAAATCCGAAAAGTGAAATTTCCGATTCCGGGATCCGGAAAATATTGGCTATACCTAGTTTTAATCAATAATGTAATAACGTACTAATGAAAAACTTGAAAATTTACTTATGTCGGAAAGACTTGCTACCCCAGAGCAAAACCTAAAATGATACTAATGTTTAAGGTATTTACAATACGCTTTGCTTCCATGAGTGACGATAGTGCTACACATCGCTCGAATTCTTTTCCATATCCCCAATTTTTGCTATAGTATTGGCTACACATCGGTAGTACTAGCACAAAACTAGAAGTAAATTGACCATGCCGAATATATATTCTCATTTGTAAATCAATTACATGTTAAAATTAGTTATGGAAAGGTGAAACTTTCGTGATTTGCCATGAATACTAATTTGCAGTGACACTGTGCTAGTAAGAGAGAATTATATATATATATATATATATATATATATATATATATATATATATATATATATATATATATATATATATATATATATATATATAAGATAACGTAAAAATAGATCATACTGGCAATGTAATTATAGTAAAACCTGTCTTTAAGGGAATCGAATGAGACTCGCAAAACTTTTCATTACAGATAAATTTCTAGTTAACGCAAATAGACCTATGATAAAAAGAAAATAACTATGTATATGCACATAATAGACATAATGACATAAATAATGTTCTGTATTCAATATAATGTTTATTTCTGCCACGAATTAATACATACAAAACTTACAGTGAACGGAAAAAATATTGCACAGACATTAACTTTACTTTTCCCAATAGTCAAGAAGGGTTTTCTGTATATATCTCTGTGTGGCTGCTCGACTTTTCACAAACACTTTGTTCCGAGAAATGATGCTAAGCATATCAGTCATTTCGTAGCAAGGCAAATGTTTGCAGTTTCTTCAAACTTCTGGCAGCATTTTGATAAAGTCTTTTTATTACTTCACACTTTTATTCCAACTTAATGCCATATTCGTATTCTGCCTCCATCTCATCTTCTTTCCAACTTTCCATATAATTTTCAATTAAGGTATCTATATTCGTCGTGCCTTTTTCAGTTTGGACTTTCGAACCTAATGTATTTATCTGATCTTTTACAGGATATCTAAACATTTTCTGAACTGCATTCCGGAACTTGAAATTTTCCAGTAAAATAATTATTTTGATATCTGTTGTCCGTGTAACACACTTTTCGTTTTAAAACTTTTGATTCGTAAATTCATAGAACATGAATTCCGTTTAAGATAAATTCCCGTTTTTTTTTCTTTTCAACAAATCCGTTAAAGGCAGTTTTTACTGTATTACTATAAACAGGAGAATTACATAATAGCAAATAATATTTTATTCTGTTTTTATTCGTAACTTTAGAAAAGTTTTGATTGGAAAACGTATTCAGCTACCTCTAAGCATAAATGGATAGTATCTAACAAAAATTCATAATTAACCAAAATTATAGATAATAATTAAACTGCAGTTTTACTGGCTAATCACCATGTGTTAATAGCTAAATTTAGCCATAAAGTAATTAAATTTGCAACACTGGCTATACGTAACTAGGAAACACATATGGATAGCATGTAGAGGATCTGATGTTTCTTCGGCCATAACGAATTTCACAAAGACAATCTAGCACAGAATGACAATTATATTTCAGAAATTATTTAATTTTTCAACCATTCTCATTTACACATTATTTATATGTACAATTGTACTTGAGATCTCAGAAGAACAAGTGACTGTAGATTTTTTTAAAAAAAACTTTATAGCTTTAAACCACAATTTTAAAGTAAAATTTACACATAAAATTACTCAGAAACAAGTTATTAAAGAGTCAGACTAGGAGATGCGTTTACATTTTGTGAAATTAATTTCATTATTAAAGTTTAGTTTGAAACTAAAATAAGCACAGTTTATGCCTGCTTCAGAACAATGGTGTACATTAAAAAAAAAAAAAAAAAAAAACTTCATGTTAATCCTGAAATATCTTGAGAATTTTCTAAGTCTTCCTCATGCTGAAGACTATGCACGGAATGACCTTCAAATTAAGTCTTATAATGGTGGTAGTTGGTAAAGATACTCGTGTAAGTATAATACAATAAAATTACATCTATTTCAAAATTCAGTACTTATTTTATAGATAAATGTCTGCTAATGCCTAATAGTTTAATTACAAAATTTTAGTGTATGAAATTTATCATGCTTAGGACTCCCAAACCGTGTCAGTTTAGCCGAATATTTCAGCAAAAAGAAGCGACTGCACAACAGGAAACATACTGTAAATTTTCTGTCCCGATTTTTAGTGTAAACTTTTATGGGGTGTTCAAGTTTATCATCTGATAATCTGGGAGCCTTAATTGTGCTGCAACCTAGATCCCGATTTAGCAGCGAAAGAGCTTAGTGGCCTTAACCCACTAAAATATACAAAAAGATATTTGACCATTTTTGTTCATTGTATTGCTGATATTTGAATCCCCAAAATAGTCAAGGCAAAATTAATTTTGATTACCTCAAATTAAACAATTAAACAACAACAACAACAATAATAATAATAATAATAATAATAATAATAATAATAATAATAATAATAATAATAATAATAATAATAATAATAATAATAATAATAAATTTACCCTTAAATTCCTTAGCTAAGTTTGAACTTGGTTGTATAATACGATACTGATATTTGATTTTGTATTTAAATCTTCTGAAAATGCAACTAGTTTTGGTGCGAAGGTTTTAATATTAAATGCAGTGGAGTCATGTATACCTATATTCTGGGACGTAGATTTAAGAGTGCTTAAGAAATTCAAATGCAAAATTTTCAAGATATTCCAAATATTCAAAGAATAACTTTAAAAAAAATATATTATGAGAAGGAAAAAACCGTCCTCTTTTAGAACTTGAAACTAAAAGAGACGAAGGTAACAAACGTAAGAATCATGAAAAAATCACAGACACAATAATGTCTACCTTACATGCCCTAGGATCGGACTCTAGACCCCTCGCTCCAATAGTAAATCAGAAGAACAGTATATATGGTACCCAATCTACAGAACTCATTTGATCTTAACCAAACTTGGCGTATGGATAGACCCTGACTTTGTTAGTACGCATGTAAAATATTTTGCTCTGCAGACCTTTGCTTCTCTAATTACCGGCCATCATGTTTAGAATTTGTACATAGTAAAATCCTCTAAAATAATTTCACTAATGGCTGTTGAAAACAAGCATTAGGGGGAAATACATGTGAACAAGTTTGTAAGCTTTGTCAACACGTTAAACTTTAAGTAAATGTAGTGTGTAATTATAATAAAAATTTTCTAAAATTATTGCTGCCCATGAGACAAGAAATAAGGTTTTATTGTTTCTTAGAAAATTTTCTAGGAATCTCGTCTCTTCGCTTTTCGAAAAAATATTTCTTCCCTCGTCTCGATTTTCGAAATACTTTTTTCATCTTAAAAATTTCTCGTCTTGTTTCTAAGTTAAATACAATATTTATGCCTTGACTTTTTATTCTTAATTTAATCTAGAAATGATCATACCTCTTCCGCGTCCGAGAGGTCGACATAAGATGTGATATACCACCATTTAAAACATATCAGGACCTTGGAAGAGAAAGGGCGAATCCTGAAATCGGGATGTTGGGAAATCAAAATGAAAGTTTTGCAAGTTCCGTAAGATAGTAAGGGCAAATCTTTGTTTAAATGGAAACTGTGAGAATACTAAGGGCGAACCAGGACGAAACACGGTATCTATGTGTTGTTCAGACCTGTCTGATGCGGGAAGAAAAAATCAATTTTTCGAGTTCGCCCTTTCTCCTCCAAGGTCCTGATATGTGTATTGACTTGCGTGCAGCGTCGTAACTTAGATTTTTTCTGGAAGGGGGGGGGGGGAGCATTAATACGCGTACTTGGGCCACCTAGGAAAAAAATCTAATTCTTGGGCCCCCTCTTTCCATCTTTCTCTTACTCTTTATGCCTCCCCCCTCGGAGCCTGTGGGCCTTTTTGAACGGCAAGGTCTGCGGGGCTGTTAGTTACTGCCCTGAGACCGTTCCATATATGACAAATCAATTAAGGGAACAATATTGACAAATCTCAAAGCCACCCGAATAAATATTATTTCTAGGGTCCCTAATATATATCGAAATGGGCCCACGGTTCATTTTTGTTTTATTTACCTATTGTGTGCTGTTTTGTTTATGTAATGTAGTGAACCTCGTTGACGCTTCATTTATGATTTTGTGTTCGTATCGTATACGGAGTAAGAAAATTTTGTCTTAAAATGTGCCCCACTCCAACGACGGGAAACTTTCCTGGGGAAGGGGGGCAGTTGTCCCTCACAAGTTACGGCCCTGCTTGCGTATCTTTAAATCTTGATAAATGCTCTTCATTTTGTTCGTGAATCACTTTATCAATTTATAGTTTTTTTATACTATGAATTATGTATCCCTAGAACAGTTTGGGTGAGTTAGTGTTATTCACGATCATTTAAAATTTTTTTAAGTCTCGATTCCAATTGAAGAACATACTTCTTGAATTTAAAAAAAATCTAGAATAGACGAAACGAAATGAAAAATTTTTAATCACGTGGGTGACTAAATAAAATCAATGAAAAATTTTTCTGCTAGCGGAAAACTCTCTTGTAAATCACTAGCCTGTACTCATTGGCCATCGAACCGAGTGAAATCTTGCAGTTTCATTATTCTCCGTCACTTTTCTTTTAACAAGGGGATAAAACCCAATAAGTTAATTCAAGTAAAATTCCTGTTATTCTCTTTTGATTGTTCAACATTATTGTTACACAATAGGGAGAACAAAGCAGCCCAGAATACTTATAAGAAGTGTTAGTAAATGGGATGGTAAGAGTTTTGAATAATTTATTTTCATCTGAAACTTTTATAGTTCACTTATTCGAAGAAGTTTCCCAAAATGCATAATTGGGTCAATTTTCTTCATTCAAAACTTGATTCCAGTACGACTGGATTTCTTTTTTAAGTTTGGATATCTGTTCACAAATGACATCAATATGGTGATAGAATTATTTAATAATAGAGAATAATCTATGTAAAAAATGAGTCTTAGATTAGAACCTTTAATTTTTTTAGCTTCAAAAATTCTACTGCAAACGCAAAATATACTTTTAATATTAGTGCCCTTTTAATATGTTTCGAGTATAAGATCTCAAAGTAATGGCACAGAAATGATGCACTCGATTGAATAAACTACTGTATATTTTTCAAACACTGAATTGGAGAAGTGATTCTAATAAAGATGCTTATTCCTAGGGAGTTTTGTGATGCAGGAAATTTGAAATTTGAGATGCAGGTTATGAAAATCCAGAATTTGGATCATTTCCGATAAAGAGACAAGAGACTAATCAGTGCGGTGCCTGCCTTTTATTAAGGATCATTCAGAGAATCATTGTAAAATATTAAAAAAAAAACTTTCTGACCAGAGTACTACATTCATTTCAGATTTAAGAAATAAATGTATAACTCTGGTCTGCAGGAGTAACATGAATCATCAATGTGCCATAAAATATCGTGTCTAGTTGTGGAAACAGTTTATCGGTACATGACACCTCAGCCGTAGGGCCAGTGGGAGTCGTCCACGTGTGACAATTCTACAACAGCAACGATATCTGACCGTAACTGCTCGTCGCAACTGAATATGCTTGCAAGACAACTAGAAGCGGAACTTGCAACTGATTCAAGGATGATAATGTCGCTCCAAACTGTGTACTGAAGACTGGGTGCCAGTGCTCTGTACCCAACGACCAGCAATATATGTTCCTGTGACTCCAATGCACAAAGGGATCTTTACAATGGTGTCAAGAACATCACTATTGGGCCTATAATGAATATATCCGCGTACTGTTCACGGATGAATCCTGGCACAGTTCTCAGAGCAATTCTCATTGCACACGGATCTGAGATAAGTGCCCACTTTCATCTCATTAACATTGTTGAAAGGGTTTTTTATCGTAATAGTAACGTACTGGTTTGGTCAGGCATTATGATGAATGGTCATATGGGCTTGTGCATCTTCGATGGAGGATCCACTACTGCCCAGAGTTACAGAGACAAGGTTCTGCATGCCTATGTGCGGCTTCTTAGAGGCGCACTGGTTCTACAGTTTCTGCTCATGGATGAGAATCCCCGTTTTCATCGAGCCAACCTAGTGTACGACTATCTAACAACAGAAGACATCCAACACATCGAATGGTTAACGCAATCTCTTGACGTAAACCTTAGGACGCACTAGGAAGATGCGTTGGAGCCCGCCAGTCACTCCCAGAACAAACAGAAAGCTAAGCACTGTCTTGATGATAGGAAGCAGCTGTCCCAAAAGTTCCTCAACAACTTAATCTTCAGCATGGAGTGTCGGTTCAGACATGTGTGACTATTCGGGAAGCTATAACGTATTAACCTGTTTCTAGTGCTGTCAGTTCATCTTACAGTATTTTTGTGGAATGGGAGTTTTGGTCTATTTTTTTGCGTTTGCGTTGTATGAACTGCTACTGTTGTTCTTGCAACTGGGGAATCTTCGTGTGAGGTATATCAGGTATGTTGGTATGGTAACTTAATTTGGTGCTATTTATTTACATTCTTCATGGTGCTTAAGTTTTGGACACCAACCAAACTCTGTTTTAAAGTGAACGTTACCTCTTCCTGAATGAATTCCTACGAGACCGGTGGCGTGCTACTATAATCCAGTTCTGGTAAAGGCGAGATAATATTGTTCTTTCGTTTTGTAAGTTTAACGTTCCACGAATATGCACCGAGGCTAAAAGAGACGATGACTATGAGATGGATGATAATGGTAGGATGACAAAACTGATAGAAAACGGGAAAACCCCGAGAAAACCCAGGCACACAATGTTTGTCCACCACAATGTCCATCTGGCAAGAACTGAAACCCTATGTGCCAGATGTAAGTGCTCTACCACTGAGTAACCAAAGCTCCTAGATAGTTTGAAATAGCCTATGCTGTGAGGGAGATCTCGCATGATGATAGGTTTACCTACCAACTATGAAACCCCGGTCATAGTTCGGAGCCCACGTTAATAGTAAATCTTCTTGTTTGTAACCTTGGTGTTCATAAAAGTCATAAAACTCCAAACTGAATGAATTTTCTAGTGTTACTAATATAACTTGTCTATTTAAACAATGTTAGGAATAGTTTATGATTCAAACAAACACAGAATATTTCGCAATACATTATACAGTGTTATTTGCCATGATTACACTTTACTTCGCAGAACAAAACCATGACCTTATACTGCTAACATCACTGAACGATAAACAACAAGGGCATAGGAAAAATAGAAAGAAGAAGGATTCTCAAAATTTTCGCTTTTGAAAAATAAAACCATTGAGATTGTCATTAAAAAAGCGTTAAAAGTACACAAAAGACCAGTTTGAAAAACACGCAAACTGAAGTTAATAAATAATACATTCACTTTAATTGACTGCTTCACTCCCTCGTTGTTTTTGAGATTTAAATAAAAGGCATTTTTTATTTATATCCTTAGACAAGACAATATACTCTCTCACACACAAAAAGGCATAATTCTCATGATTGAGATAGGATGAAGGTGGAACGTCGTAAGAATCATGTCAATAAACCATTTCAACCTTGGTGCAAATAAAAAGCCTAACGACGAATAAAGAGGAAACGTTACAACCTTGAATTTTAGATGCGGACATAGAAGATATATCTTTAGCATTCTATTTTTCTTTTAAAGGCAAATGTACATCAATGCTATTAGATACCTATAATTTTCGTAGTGTAAAAGTGTACTCTTATATCTATAGAGATGAGTATCAGGAAAAGATTTTTTCCCTTGAAAAACAATGCTGTAATTTATTTCGTTTTGTAAGTACTTTTGCTGGTTATGATAAGTTCGTTTTTAAAACGTACTTTAGAACAACACACGTGCCTTACAAAATGTTTGTTCTATTTTAACACATTGCAAGATTAAGAATACATAATGGAGAGTTGAGCAATATCTATAAGTATAAATGTACTACAGAAAGTTTACAGAGTTTGACCTTATTGATGGGAATTCCTAGATTAAATTTAAAAGACGGAAGTTATGAATGTTGTTCAGCGTTAATGAAGAGGTAGTCAAAATCCATATTATCTTTTTTAAGAGAGTAGATATACGTATATTGAATGTTAAAGTTCACCTACATATAGCACTAGGAACTTTCATATTTTCAACGTATCCACAAAAACTATTCCTGAAAATATGAAACTTTAACATGTGATAGGCAAATCAAAACACATTAGCAAGACTTCATCACCTCAGTTTCGATCTCGAATGCAGATGATAAACCATTAACTCTCAATTTCATCACTTAGAGAACTAATAAAGTCTAGAAGCAAGCACGTAAGTTAAGATTTTTTTCATTTTTCAACTTTTATTAGACTATTAGTGTGAAATATGATGCGAATTCTGATTTTCAATGGATTTACATGTTTGATTTTAAAAAGTGGAAATTGGATGTTCATCCTATGTGCCTATATAGATTATATCGTTCAATGTATCGAGAGTAAACTATGGTTTTCTTACGGAATTCACTACAGGAACTCCCTTCAACAAAATAAGATAATTTTCACAAGGATAACAATTGAAAATAATATTCAAAACAGCACTAACAATTTTCTTTACATTTAATTAATAATTCTATGATATATCGCCATTCATTCACCTTGGAAAAACTCTTGGAAGGATAGTTTACTAAAGACGTGATTTTTGTATGGAAATTTTACTCGAAAATAAAGTTTTCTGTAGTATTAGAAAAGGAAAATATGATCATTTCAGTAATCAAACAAAAGCATAGAGAAGACAGCTTGCCAAACAAATAAAAGTACAAAGGAAAGATTAATAATAGCCAAAAGTTTCAAGTATCTGGGATTAGAAGTGATGATAATTGGACAAATAAGAGCAGAAATTGTGTATTATAAGACTACAGCAAGAAGGCAGATTTGTACGAAACCATGAAACATCTAATGAGTTATGGGAATACTTAGTGAAGCTTAAAGTGATGTAATAACAGACTATTCAAATATGGATAAAGACGACAATTGTATGGAGAAGAATACTAGGAAAGAACATGACATTTTTAAGTAACATTCTCAAGAAGACTAAGAGAAAACAGGTCGAAGAAACGAAATCATTACGAATTAGAAAATTCTAGTCTTGCTGACTTACTATGAAAAAAGAATGAAAAGAAGCATGCTTTTTAAAAATGTATCTGAATATAAAAATGACGCGATATCGACTTTCAGAAAGAACAAGTACCGCCGAATGAAGTGTAAAAGGATCAGGGGACAAAGAGAATAAGATGTAAAAATATATTTCAAATTAAAAAATAGCATCAATCTGCAAAGATTTCGTGGCATGGCACATTGTATAAATGTCTTTGCAAAAAGTTGGGATAACACAGCTTTCAGCAGATTTCATTTGATTGGAGTTTCCCGTTTAGCACAGAGGCTATATCACATAAGCCTATAAATTAACTTCGAATCTGAACAATACGAGCTTCGACCAGCAATCGAACTTACCGAAAGTGCGTATGGTAATCATATACTCATGAAGGAGCTCTACAGTAAATTTCTTAGACATCATTTTAATTATGTAAGCACTGGTTTTAGCACAGTATATTTAAACCGTAGGTTCATGTCTGATATAACCTCTGTGCTGAGAAGACGTTAAACTTCATATCAATCAATCTGGTTTAGGGACTTCATCAGATGTTACAGAAATTGAAAAAAAAGTCTGATATCATAATCAACCGAAAGTCTCTGTGACGAGTGATTAAAATTGGTATTTGCAAAATGAGAATCCTCAAGACCAAAAACGCTTGCTATAAAGCAAAGAAGGAGATAGCCTGCCTAATGTTTGGCTTGGTTTGCGTACGAAATTACCTTCATAGAAACACAACTTACTATTGTTGAGAGGCACTTTATTTGATCATAAAAATCTACAAAATGTATACAAAATACATGTACTAGATGTTGATGTATGTAAAGAGCACCTTGTAAGAAAAAACATAATTTTCTGTCTATATGGTGGATCAGTGTAGAGCATTTACTTCTCGTGTGCATAGTCCCTGGTCCGATCCCAGCTCGCGGCAAGTAGGTTTGTGATGAACAAATACTGTATGTATGAGTTTTCTCGGAATTGTCGTTTCCCCTACTTCCCTCATTTATCATTCTCATCACCACCGTTTCCTTTAGCTTAGCCGGTATAAACGTGAGCCATAAAACTGAAATATTTAATCTTTTTTTTACTTCACTGTGCCTTTGAATCTGATAATTTAACTCCCTCTGTGATTCCTCTGTGTCTCTTAATGTATCATTTCCATCTAAATAATACTTAGAAAATTGATAAGAAGCTAGAGTAAAGAGATAGAGTAGGAATTTAGGTTAAGAACACAATGTGTACAAGAGCTGGTTAATGGTAGCTTCTGTAATTTTGTACACTTACATTAATGTTCCTTTGAAATAATACATTCTTACATCTTACGTATCGAGAAGTCAGATCCTTAACAAGGTATCCATACGAATGACTTTCAATGAAAAATATTTCCAAGCAACTAATCTAATGAAGATATGATGAAGTATCTAATCTATTGAAATTTGATAAAATTTTAAAATTAGCATTTTTCTCACAATATTGGAAACTTTCAAAAATAATGAAATATTAAACTTTTACAACACAGCGTTTCTAGCACATGGAAACCACTATTACATATTTTACTAGTATGCTATTTCATTATCGCAGTTTTGTTATACCAAAAAAGTATTGTTTAACTTTCAGAAACTCCTTTAACAAAGAAATTTATTTCTTTGTCTTCTAACTGAAAGTCACAAAGTCATGTAGTTTTTAACTTCTAAATTTAGATTCACAATGAACATATTGACATTTAACAGGAAAATTATAGACTTTGTCTTCAATTTATGGAACGAATCAAGTTAACATATAGACCTACAAATTCGAATTCAATGAATAACTATTATCTACTTGATTAAATATAAACTAAACAACAGTTGTGTAACAACATTACATTTACAAAGATTTGTGTGTAATAGAAATTCCCCTCAGGGTGACGGATAGTTAACACATAAAATGTTGTTAACATCAAAACCGGAAATAATCTATGCAGGTGTACAATTTGTTAAATTCCTTTCTTTGTTTTGAAATAATTTGTTCGAGCAGTAGCTAAAATGGTAAATAATCTTACCTGAAACTAAAGCCTAGCATAAGGTAAATAGTCACTTACCAATTATATTTTTCTTTCTCTCAAAAAATGCACTTGATGAGTAGGATAATTCGCAATGGGAAAACCCCTAGAATTAAAGAAATCATTTGGTTTTTTGTTAATTTCTGTAGGGAAAATTCATACGTTCTTCTTACATGTTTCCAGCTTATAAATAAAACGATAACGGAATTGATTCTGAAACATCTTTTCTTTCCTTAAATTGACCTTGGAAATCATAAAAAAGTAAATGTTTTCATCAAGATGATTTCATCTTATAAGAAACATATATTTCGTATTATTGCTTTTTTGGAATTAATTTTTGCTGAGCGTGGAAAAAATGTTAAATTAGGATCTCTCGCATTCTTTTTGCACAGCTTTAAGCTCTTTCCCACCGTTATATGGAATTATACCTCTATATATATATGTGTGTGTAATAATGTAAAATAAATACATACTTCCTATTAAGTTATTATGCATTTGTCATTGAATGTCCAACATAAAACTCTGACTATACAACACGTGCCAGATAATCCACATTCAACTGGATGAGGCGTTCTTAACGACTGTTAAAAACAGTCTTTTTCTATCCCCCACCCCACAAATATTGAGTGCGATGTGTGAACATTAGCCTAACACTAGAGACCTAGATATTATAATATTTTGCATCAATTGCCTAAAATAAATCAGACACAGTTAAGTAAAAATTGATATCAAATTCCTACCTTTGATGACTTTCTAGTTTTAAACGGCATATCACACGATCTAAAGAAAAATCAGTTGAATTTAATATGGCCGCCGTGATGGTCATACACCTTCTTAGGTAGAACTCAATAGCAATAGAACAGATTTCATATCAATACCTGCAGTCACATCTCATTTCTGTATCCCCATTACAAACAACTGCTAGTGAATATTGTGAGGAAAAATAACTTATAAGAAAAAGATTTGAATTTTCTTTTAGCATTAGATATTTAAACCTCATTTTTCCATCAATTCATTTTAACCACGTAATGTGAAAATCTAGTTTGGATATTGTCTTTTGTCAAAAAACTTTTAATGTGTTTTTTCCATTAGAGATCTATTTTAACCATCCTTCAGATCAAAAAAAATGCCCGTGTGGTGCCATAATGGAAAAACAGGAAAACTGAGTATGCGAGGAGAGACAGAAAAATAAGCCATTGACAACGGGACTCTTTATTTCACGACCTTCAATATATATATAGTTGTTAAAAATGAAAAGGGGAAGAAAACATTCTTACTAATAATAATATTGTACGATATTTTTTGTTGTTGTTGCGGGTAGTGTGTGTCCTTCAAAGTCTTTTTATCATTTTTACATCTTTTCTTGTGTTATTATTATTATTAGTATTATTACTAATATTATTAGACACCGTCTCCGTTCACGATCACTATAGAAAGCAATTGCTACTTCGCGTGGAGTCATTCACAGATCATATATCTTCTTCTGACAACATGCATGAAGAACTACATGAGATTATTATATAAGCAAAGGTCAAGCAAAGCAATAGTGATAACAATGTTTTTACATTATCATCATTTTGCACGCTTGTAATGGATATTACTTATCACTTCATTATTTCCTTTCATTGTTTGAAAATATTATTGTTATCAGACAAAATAAGATGAATGTGTGCGGTGACTGTTTAACTATGTGTTAATTCCTAGTGGCCATTATATCCAATCTTTTTTTTTATGCACTAGCAATGAACATGTACACTTTCAATGTGGAAATGTAAAGTTACATTCTACGGAGAGATTGTTGCATTACGATGGTCATATTTTTAAATATAAACACAGAAATACCAATATAATATTTGTAACACATGTATTTTAATATTCATAAACAAAGATTCAATACAGCTGGTAAAGCAAAGGACATCTCTAGTGACTCCCTACTTTCTTGACCGGTGGGTACTAGGATCGATTTAGGTATGTAGAGAACTGGTAGGCTCTGTAGGTCACGAATACGTTAGTTTCGATGTCGCAAAGTGAGGTGTGTTCGAACAGGAGGCGAAAAACCGACTTCAGTGATTCACGGTGACCCGAGAAGTGACTATAACACTGTCGAGATCGTCGATCAGTTTTCTATTCCTGTTCGAACATACCTCACTTTGCGACATCGAAACTAACGTACTCGTGACTTACAGAGCCTACCGGTTCTGCACATACCCATATCGACCATGGTACTCACTGGTCAAGAAAGTAGGGAGTCAACAATGCATTGGGTGGAGGTGTCCTTTACACTAACATATTACTATGGAAAATAGTAAGAGCGCAGAAAAGTTATGAAAAATCTCACAATTGTCGGCAGCGAGATTCAAACCCGGCAGCTCATTTTTACGAAACCAGGAAGTTAATGTTCAACTATGCTTTCTTTATTTTACATGCTATGTTCTAGATGTTTTGACTACTAAGGCTGGAAAACGGTCCTATTGAAAACCATTTATTGTAGAACATTTTCAACTGGAGACCATTTTATTATAATGTTCGTTGAGGTATTACGTGGACACCCCACATCATTGTCTAATTTTAGTTTTCGCTTTAATTGTATTCTTTGGCACAAGATCTAATCACTGAGCGAACTTACATTTGATATGTGATAGTAATTAATTAAATTAAGAGGAACTTTCTGTTGTTACTGTATTTTTATTGTAAGTTATGCTCTCATATAAAACTTACTTTTTTGTGGCTTGTGATATTTCTGACTCAATGTCATTTAACAAATGGTGTTGCCCTACGGCAAATTATTCATTGACAATTTGCACCGTTACTAAAGTTACATTCTTCCACGATTTCCTATCAGAAATCATGTAATGAATGAATGAAACATAGCAGCATTCCAATAGATTTTTGATATGTTTATATAAACTTATGAAAATTGATAAATTTAGTATAATATTTTATGGAGAAGGTAAATATTCGAACGTAATGAAAAAGATGTTATGAAAATGATAAAATTTATACCAGATACACTAAAGTAAATTGTATTACATTGTAATGTATTAGTTTATTGCTATAATTTAGTTTTACTACCTAGTAACAGTTTCAGCAGTACTAGAGCTTTATCTTATCAAATTCTATGCGAATCGTTTCTAACAACATTTAGAAATTTTCATTAAATGTTATATTTAACCCATAAACTGTTTTTCATTGATCACCCAAGACTGTTGATTGCTTATGTAATATTGTTTTCCAAATGAAACTTTCTAATTATAGAGGTGTATCGATACCGAATTTTTAACATTATAGTTATGTATTACGTGTAAATAATGAACACTATTTATTTCATTATGTTGCTTTTAAATATACAGGAATGCAATTAAATTTGATATAATTTATTCTTGTATTGCGTATTTTGTATTCAATACGCAGGTATGACAAGTTCTGGTTCAATTACTAACATCAATTATCATCGTCAACATTTTAAAAACTTTTGGATGAATATCGAGCTAATATAAGGCTGTCTTACCAGACCCACTGGAACGAAATTTTAAATAAGAAACTGGAACACAGTTCGCATTACCCTTTTTGGAACACCTCTGATTATAAATACATACTTGATGTAAGTCGTATGAAAGCCTTGCTTTCTATGGAATTTAACTGTTAATGCGAAATTTAATTTAGAGTCAGTGACAATATTATCTTTTCTAGATCAAAATTCTCTTCAATTCCAAGTATCTCAAGATGGAATTTAAATCTTGATACAGTAAAACGGTATTTGTCTTTTTTGATCAAAATAGGTCATTATATGTTCATAATGAAATGGCCAACTTTTATATCACGTTTCTTAAATATGTCCAAAAGATTTCATAAATATGTCTGTATTATATTTCAAATTCACACTATCTTGACAGCTATCCTGAAAGTATAAGAAGCCATTTTTTTCTTTTAGGGCTGCATCATTGTTAAAGAATTTAGGAGTTGTTCATTAATTTCTTTGGGAAATAAATGCCTACTATAAGTCTTTAGCAAATATTTAAATTAATATTTTTCCCTTTTCCAACCCTGTTAAAACATGAAGTTTATATCCTTTCTTGTAGAGTACCCAAGTCAGGATGATTCCAAAAAAAATCTCATCTCAATTGGTCAAGAGGTTTCAAAATACAGTAGTCACTTAGAAATACGCTTTCTGTAGGTTTATAGATACAGTGCCTCAAAAAAGTATTCATACATCCAAAAATTTTGTCATGGGTGAGTTATATGAGCGAGCAGAAAATTAAAAGTTATATTGAAACAAAGAGACGGAAGAGCACTAACAGTTGCATGAGTTGAAAATCTGCCAAGACTATAAGGAGACGAACACAATGTGAATCACTTAATTATGATACTCAAAAAAGTATTCATACAGAGGAACTGCTATCCTGTTCTGTGCCTTGAACACTTGTACTGTTCAACTCGAGCAATCGTACTGTACCTACATTGTCCGTTACCTGCAGCTCATTGTATGTCTGTTAGTCTGTTCTTGTTGTGAGTGCTAGTAGTCAAAATGGGGAGCAAGAAAAGTGAACTTTCCTTGACGCAACGTGATGGGGTTGTTTCTCTTCATAAAGAAGGTAGGAGTTATCGTGAAATTGCAAAAACTTTCTCAATTAGTTCTGGTACTGTAGTTCCATCATAAAGAAGCATAAAGAAACTGGAATAACAGAAAATAGACGAAGATCAGTACGCCGAAAAGTGCTTAAACGCCGCGACCAACGGAAAGTAGTCAATTTAGCACGAAAATCATCCTTCAGAAGTGTTGTGTCTTTGGCTGAAGAAATCGCGTCAACATCTACTTGCACTGTGAATTCTCAAACTATACGAAATGTACTATATAGTGCCAATTTTCATGCTAGGACAGCCAAAATAAAAAACATACATTTCAGAAGTAAACCGACAAAAGCACCTAAAATTTGCCAACGAATGCCATACTAAACCTAACGAATTTTGGGATACTGCTGTATTTTCCGATGAATCGAAGTTTAATATATTCGGATCAGATGACAAAAGATGGGTATGGCGAAAGCCAAACAGTGAGTTGCAATCGCAACATATTATCCCTACAGTAAAACATGGAGGAGGAAGTGTGATGGTTTGGAGATGCATGGCGTCTTCTGGAGTGGGAAACTTAGTTTTTATTGAAGGGTTCATGGATGCTACTAAGTATACTACTATATTGCGCCTTAACTTATCAAACAGTGTGCAGAAGTTGGGTCTTGACAGAGTCTTTGTTTTCCAACAGGACAATGACCCTAAGCACACCACTTTGAAAATTAGGAAATTGTTACTATACAAAGCTCCACAACGGCTTCTGACTCCTCCACAAAGCCCAGATGTCAATTCTATCTTACACTTGTGGGATTATCTCGACAACACCACCCGTACAGTACAGAAACGCCGTCCTTCGAGCAAGGAAAAACTACAAAAAATATTTTTGGACGAGTGGTCTAAGATTTCCCCAGAAATGACCAAGACGCTTGTTCGGTCCATGCCAAGGCGTCTCGAGGCAATGATTTGTTCTAAAAGTATGCATACAGAGTATTAAAAACTCGATTTTCTCGTACAAATTGTTAGAACTCGTCCATATTTGTAGTTCGTGTTGCTGTATGTATACTTTTTTGAGTTAAAAAAGTACATTTATTTATTTTTGTTATCTAAATATTTCTTCTTTTGATATTTTTTGTACAAACAAACATAATAAATTATGTACATTTTCAGATGATTGTAACATTCTTTTCATTTAACCTTTCTATATAATCCTACGTCAAAAAAAAATGTGTGTATGAATACTTTTTTGAGTCACTGTATGTCTGAATTATTTTATCTAGATAATAAAACATGTAAAACGCTTACTGAGGGACAAAATAGTGAGAAGAAAGCAACTATTATATTGGTCTTGTCTTTGGCACTACTGCTCATCATCCGACAACAGTTTTTCTCTCTCGAACAGTTTGTTTGCCACGGAAAAGAATTTGTCATAAAGGAAGACAAATTGAAGAATTATAATAATCGAAGCTTACAAAAAAAATTACTTACTTCTTTGTCTGTTAGCGCCTGTTTTTGTTACAAGACATGACTTATATAGTATCACATAAGATTCAAATTTTGACCCTATCAACTGAGTAATTAAAATTCTCACCCTATCTGACCCTAATGTCGAACTGAGAACTACACGCGCACATAAATCATTTCTAGTTTATCATAAAAACTTTCAAATGGAACTTCTGAGTTATCATAGTAAAGATATAGCATACTACTCGTAATGTGGCCATAGGCGCCAAAATCTGGATCTCAGAGCCTCTTAGTCCTCACCTCAATATTGTGTTAGTCCTCCCATTGTTACACTCTGGTTTTCATGTTCCTATTTTTATAAATTAATTTTTACTGAGAAGGGGCGCGGTGGCTCAACGGTAGAGCGTTCACCTCCGGTACTTGGGGTCCCTGGTACGATCCCAGTTCGCGCCGTGTGGACTTTGTGGTGGACAAACACCGTGCTCGTGGCTTTTCTCGGGGTTCTCCCGTTTCCTCCCACTTTCTTCATTCCACCATTTCATTCATATCTCATTATCACCGTCTCCTTTAGCCTAACCGGCATAATCGTGGGACGTAAAACTTAAAGATTTCATTTCATCCTTACTTTTTACTGATTTAGTTTTTAAAAATGAGTGCTCAGATACATTTTCACTTTGGGAACCAATTATTTACTTTACTATTATAGGTCATTTAGCTGGAAGATGTATAAATCCGTCATTGATTAAAATCAGCTGGTTTTCAACCAACTTAATCTCCATCTAAGAATTGTTTTATTTGGACTAAGAGTAACTGAAATCCCGAATATTATATTTGCATCTCTGCTTATGATTGTGTCTGGAATTTATTAACCATGTATCTTCTACTAACCTTATTAGCCATATAGTAATATTAATCATGATCGAAACAGTTGGTAGAAGGATAGGTCTACTTCTACTACATCATTTTAAAGTATCTTACTCTTAAAATTGATAACCGCAAGAAAAATTCAGGTTACACTTATTTTCCAGAAACGATGAGTTCAGAGTACTCCAAAATTTCAAGTTACAAACTCAGCATCATCCATTCCCTTTCCATGTGTTACACACGAGAAGGAATATAAAAAACTCAAAAGGGATTTATGTAGCTAACATAACAAGAACATGAAAGATATAAAAGAAGTGTACATACTTTTCTCACATACAATTAAGCATTTAGTTATCAAGTCTTTCCGTGTTTATGTAACTGGAGACTTGAACTGACGAACAAGCCAGAATCACTGTTATTTTCTTGTCAATAGCGTGCGCAGATTTCTTGTAACGAAAACTTGTACTCTTATATTCTAATACACACAGCGGCCTTGGTAAATCCTTGCGGCAGGTTTCGTTTTTCGCTCTTACGAATAAAATTCCAAGTATTGCTCCATTCGGAACCTGGTTGGTGTACAGAACTTAACAACAAACCCAATAATTTAGCAGAGAAGAAAAACATTTAAAAAAAAAAGAAACAAGAAATAATTTCATAGTTAATTAGCGGAAAGAAAAAGAGTAAAGAGAAATTCTAAATGTAATGATCATGGCATGTTAAAAAGACTTCATTTTCCAATTTTTCAAAGGCAAGTTCGTTGAAGAAAATCAAAACTAATGGAGATTCGCCGTTCCAAGATACTTATGAACAGATTACATCACACTAATAACAATGATAGAAACAGAGCTTACTCCGTCATTTGTCAACTTTCTATTTATTATTTTGTTCTTTCTTCAATGAACCCGTTTGAATGTGTATTAAAACTGTGTGTGCTAAAACATAAGGTCTTCTTCAATGAACACTAAGCATTCACGCTAAAAAGTTATAACATGGAAAACGTAAAACCACATAGTAAGAAACTGAAATCTTCATAATTTTCTGTGAAAATCTTTTCCTCAAAATGCAATCCAGAATTATATTCCAAACTTTTCCTTTTACAATTTGAACTTCTTAGTATATATACAAATAGCAAATGTTGATATAATTTTTGGAGGGTAACTTTCTCACATGATTTACTTTACTTGCGTCATAATAATAACGGAACATATTTGTAACACAGTGATCTAAATGGGAATCGGTTGCAGCGCTTGCATTCGATTTGATTTCGTCTGCAAGAACCTTATTGAAGATATTAAAATATAAAAATTACTAAGAAATAACTTTATGCATTCTTGTTTATCATCGAATTTAACACTCCATACTTGATATTATTACATACCTTCAGGAAATGAGATAGGATTACATACGGTGCGGCTATACAAGTAAATCTGCCCTACCTGACATATAACATACACGTTAAGAGGATCACATTTGGCTCTATACTTAATCTTGTACGTTCGACAACTTCGATATTAATATCACTTCAATAGAAAAGCAAATCACACAAAGAAACGAAATTACTATCAATAATAATTCACAACTCGAAAAAACAGTACAAACATCCGAAACTTAATTTCTGATTTTGTGTTTTTCATCAGGGATTCAGCTTTCAAAGTAGCTGACAAGATAAACATTACCTTTTCAACTTTTTAAAGTAATAATTGGTTTACAGGATAAACACTTGTGCCACATTATGTTCATTTGAGAACAAAATGTTATGAAATTCTAAATTTGTCGTATTATTTCCAATTGAAATCAAGAAGAATAAGATGTTTTTGACACATGACCAACAATTAACACACTGAATTTGGACTTGAACTCTCGTCGTTGAGGTCATACGCTGCGCATTCGAAAACTGTACAGATGTTTACCTCTCAAGACATAACTTACTGAAATACCTCCTATGTTCATGCAGAAACATATGTAATATTTCTCAGTGTGAATAAAATAAAACTGACCTGAACACTAAATATATTGTTTTATTAATAGTATAAAAAACATTTCCAAAACTATAATAAACAATATACAGTAATATATCTACGTGAAATTTAAGGAATAACACTAGAAATAAAAAAATAAAATAACAATTCATATTAAAGAACTCTTTCTTTTTTTGTGAAATAATGGTAACTCTCTTCTTGCACTCACTTTAGTAGATGAGAGTCACACTGAGTGACAAATACTCGTGATTCACTAAAATGTAAATAAATCAAATTATGTTCTGTTATAAATAGTTTCTTAAAATTTAGAAAACCAGTTTGGTTTTATAAATCCATTTCGTTAGTGCACCCAGGATATACATATATAGTTTTTAGAAAATGAGATTTTTGAAATTTTCAGTTACCAGAGAAAAGTTTCAATAATTAATTTTTTTATTTTGGTAAATATTGAGAAAAATATTTTTAAAATTGTGACTGAGATACTCTTAAACAAATTAGGTTTTTAAGGATATATAGTTCTGATGCTTTCAAGAATGAATTATTCTGCAATAACAAAAGTAAAACACACACACACACACACACACATATACACAAACAAGGTCATCATTTGGGCATTCAAAATTTTACAAATGAATAATTTATTCAGCTCTCTTATAGGGAATGAACCTCAACACAAAGAGTTTTACATTCTGACGTCAACGTGGTGCTGAAGTGAACGAACCTATTCTATTTGCTAACAAATAAGCAATTTTATGACAGAATAATGTTACTAAAGCTACTGAAATAACAATGCCATGAAATTGATAGTTGAAAAATGTATAATTGAAGTGTATTGTTACTATTTCTAAAGAACTCATAGAAGTAATAATGGGTTTTGGAGAGCTGGATATACCAAGGTACGAAATCATGAGGAGGTGAGAGAATTATCCCTCTTAATATTTTTGGGATAAAATTTCCCCCATTAATAAGATACTGGGGTGAATAAGGTCAGAAGTTGTCAAATTAATTTCAGTAATTGATAATAATTTCATAGGTAATTAATGAGTGAATTAGTAATATGGGAAATCATAAAAAGCAATTGGAGTTAATCATGATCTAGTAACTTGTAAATGAAACAGACACATATTTACACAACCTTCTATGATATAAATCAATAGTATTCCTAATTCCTCATAATTTACTAATTATGCGCGTTCAATACGTAAACTCTTTATGTCGAAGAATTACAATGTAATGAATGTAAAGAGTTTTTTCTTACACTCTAGCTCTCTTCCCACACGACATCTCCATCCTATGAAGTACCCCCGGCAAAGTAAAGTAATCCAAGGATTTTAATGAAACTTAAATAATAGTCCGAAAATTAGATGGCATTTTCAATATATAGCCAAGAAATACGTATACATTAAATGTAGTATCACAAAAATATCTTCCATAGAATATTGAATGAATTTACACATAAGCTTCCTCGTATTTTGGATTTATCAGAGCTATTCTTTTACGTAAACCAGATCTGAGCTCATAAAATATTACAAGGAAGTTATATTGGAACTCCGATATAATAAACATTGAATGAATCGGTGTACTAAAATGGAAGTTAAATGTCCATTTTAGAATACCGATTTCATTCCATAATTTATATACCTGGGTAGTATGTTTGATTTCTCTTCTAACTGGAATATCCATCCATTTCGCAATACGCGAGCTCCTTCGTGGCTAAGCGGTTAACGTACACGCCTTTGGCGTGGGAGATCCGGGTTCCATTCCCGGCGGGAGCTCATGTGGTTCGGATTCCACGTTAGTCAATAGGTACCATCTCATATAGCCTCGCTACTGAAAGGGACGTTAAACTCAAAATTAACTCAACTCAACCCATTTCGCAATATATCATGGGAATAACTGGGTTGATTCTTTCAATAAATCTTTACCTTAGCTACGTAAAATTAAAATAACTAGAAAACTCAAGGAGACCGATAAAAAGGATATGAATAAAACTAATATTTCCATAAATGGAAATGTTAGTTACTGAGTGCTATGTACGTACTGCCAAGTAAGTTACGGTAATTACTGAGTGTACTGCTGAGTAATGATAATGTCAATCTTAGTTTGCCCAGACTACAACTAATTCATTTAAAAAAATAGTACTGTAGTTTAATCCTGTCGCTAAAAAACCAATATCATATTTCGATCAATAGAATATTTATAGAACATTTCCGCGTCTCTGACCTTTTCATATCAGTGTAGATTCAGTTAATATTCCATTTAGTTACAACAGCTTTAGCGTGGGAGACCCGGGTTCGATTCTCGGCGGGTGCTCATGTGGTTCGAATTCCACGTTAATCAGCAGGTCCAATCTCATATAGCCTCGCTGCTGAAAGGGATTTTAAACTCAAAATCAACTCAACTCAACTCGTTGCAACAGCAGTGTGGTTCATACAATTCCTAGAACATAATATATGTTATTTTTTGCGCAGACAGGTATATATAAATAAAATCGTGTAAATTATGGAAATAAAATTCATTCTATCTCTGAGAATAATATCGGAGGACTTTGTGCATGTAGTTATCAAATAATGCATACTGATATCAATGAACAGGCACGTTGAGGATAACAATACCAAATATTGTGGTAAATTAAAATAAAATCACAGCATTGTAAACACTGTACATGATCCACAATTCTAAATTTATTTCCAAACAGTGTAAATTCTAATAACGAACTTAAAATAAATTGACTAAAAGCCAGTAACCATTATATCAAGTATTACCATTGTGAATTTAATAAGATGAAGCTACTGTGGTACTATACCACTGTTTTAGCCACCAAGAAACTATCTTGTTAGAAATTTTGTTCTTTAGAATTTGTATAGATTATTGTCCAGTAATATTTGTAGTTATGATAGTTTTCTAAATTGCCATAATTTTGCATTTTTGGGAGCATAATTTTAGGATAAAGGAAACTTCGAAGGGGAAGATATCACATTTCAATGTATCTTCCTATATTTATGTTTGACTGAAGTTTCTGTCTTAGTCAAACATGGTCAAACTTTTCTCTCTTAGTAATATTCCATAGTGTCATGATTACTGGAGTAAATTCACACCGTCATGTTTTAGTAATTTAACAGGCTGGCCCACTTATGAGGCTTATATACGATTTCAGTTATCGATAAGAACAGTTCAATCTGATTACATAATCTTAATAATGAAGCTTGATCTTAAGAAAGGCATTCCTAGCTAGTCATATGATGACTTAATTCAAAGAATACTATATATAGAAGAATTCACCTGAAGACACGTCAAATGATATGTTTTATAAATATAGTACCTTAAGGATAAATGTCCTTCAGGAGCTGACCAACCCAAAGAACTTCTACCTTTCTTGATGTTGACATTTCAAGAGAAAGAAGGATATGAGAAGAAAGAAATGAAATCATTCTTTGAATATTGCGACATTACGTTTCTTTGGTTAAAATTTCATTCATATATTTTCTTCTCCATTCATGAAGTTTCAATTTTCTCTCCCTCACACCCATGTACTGTTCCAGACAGTAGACTTTCAGTAAGTAAATCACGAATTTTCATTGTAAACACAGAGGGAGAGAGAATAGAAGCATTTCCCAGCGTTTTTCTTTTTTTGGAAATAAGCTAATCGCCTCCTGGAAGTACCTTAGGCACTTTCAGTTTAAATACACTTCCACACTTTGAAAAAAAAAAACTTGTAATTGTAATTTTCATCTTTCTTTTTTTGTTTGCATGTTCTAACATCAACTTTTCGTTTCTTTCGTTTTTCTTCTTCTTTCTTTCTTTTTGCAAAAAAAAAGAAGAAGAAAAGAACTTTCGTGTTGTAATGACAAGGATTTCTTACGTATGTATGCTTATTAAAATGAAGAAATTTGCCAAATTGATGTCTTCCGAGTAATAGAGGTTTTCCAAGTTCTTCCAGAGTGTCCAAAGTCAGTGAAAGATGATGGTTTTCGCCAATACATTGCCAACTCCGTGAATAATAATAAAGGTTAATCTCTTGTAAGACTATGGATTTTGATATATGTTTATTTTTTCATGTGTAACAACAATACGCAACGAAAAATTTCTACCTTGGCGTCATTTTTGAAGGTTCAGGCGAGAGACCTTCAAGGGAGCTCCCGACATGCAGCTTAGCTAGCTAGCCAACCAGGTTGAGAAGGAATGGTTCTCCTCAAGGCCACATTAAAAAAACTCTTGGTTGTAAGCCAGCGTGCGTCAATCGCTTAAGTTTTAGATCATTGTAAAGCAGCAAGTTAGTTAGTTTGTTAGTAACTAGGAGAAAAAGAGGATTGACTGTTGTCCAAAAGCGCTTATTATTACATTTAGTGAACTGGATGAGTGTTCTAATACGCGCGCGTGTTCTGTGTGTTGTGAGTTCAGAGTCTCAGGAGGAATTGTCCTGAGCTAATCAGTTGCGGTAACGCCCGGTCTTCGTCTTGTAACAGCAGACGACAAGAAGAAAAATAAGGATTTGTTGTTGATTCAAAAAGGAAGCCCGGAGGGTGTAAGAAAGAAAACTGTGGATGACGCAGAGAAGAGAAGAGGAGGAGATAAACGAAGAAGAGATTCGTAGAAGTACGAGTTCGTGATTGTTAAACACAGGGTAGAAATAAACGACAAGAGATCTTCGCGGGACGTAAAGGGGGAGGACCAAAGAACCAATAACCGAGAAGAAGCTCATATACCGGCGGTGGAGGCTCTTCTGAATATATATATAAATGTACTTATACCGTTTAGGTGACCAGTCATTATTCTGTGCTTCTTGTACACCGTCTTCGTTAAGACGGGGTAGTCGTCAACAGCGGGTTGTGTGTACTCGTTCGGTGCGTGCCCGAAAGACACCATCCAACAAGCAGCAACCAGTGCGGGCGACGACAACGTGAGCGCGCGGGTGTTCGAACCATCGACCCCTGATTTCTAATTTTTTTTAAAATCTTAGTCGACGAATAGTGGGCTTTCTAAATAAGAAGTCGGTATCGTCCCTAAGTCGTAAAAAATAATCTTGACAGCTGGTTTCTTTCCCAAAAGTGCCAGGGTCAAGAATTCTGTATTTTGAAGAAAACTAATTATTACTGGGTGCTATTGTTCTGTGTTCGTTAATACAGTTAAATATATTTTTTTATATATTTTAATTATTTTATGACTTGGACACTGTGATCAGTAATATTGTGCATGTGGATTCACCGTTTATCTGAGCTACAAAGAATACATTCCACTTAAGGTAAGATCATAATTTACTTATTTTTGGCAGTTTATGGTTATAATACTGTATATCTTTCTCTTTTCGAAATGTCAACCAAGAGGAAGTAGAGGAGAGATAAAAGATGCTTTATTTTTTATCTTTTAAATACAGATAAATTGTTTGAACGTAATGTAGGACACATTTTGCTTGGTAATCGGTGAAAGTGGTATTCCGCAAATCGCGTAACAAAACACAGCAGCTATACGTTACCAATTCCTCTCTCCTTAAGCACTCCTACCGTACCCTTTTCATACATAATAGCTATATAA
This sequence comes from Thermobia domestica, assembly GCF_964235325.1. Taxonomy (NCBI): domain Eukaryota; kingdom Metazoa; phylum Arthropoda; class Insecta; order Zygentoma; family Lepismatidae; genus Thermobia; species Thermobia domestica. The sequence continues at coordinate 102,097,765 of NC_137455.1, forward strand.
ACAACACTCCAAAATGCTCTGCATTTACAAGGCACATGTTTCTTGATATCTCATATAGATAAAAATAAAGACATTGTTAAATAGAAAAAAATATTAAAAATACAAATCTCGGTTATTGTTTTTGCCTGTTTTCGTGGTATGCTGGCAATAACATATTTGCTGATCAGTAAGACATTTATAAAGTTGGTTTTTAGTTTATTTATACAGCATGTCTTTCAAGAAACTGGAAACAACTTTCGCTTTTAAAAGGAGGTAGGAGTGGTTTGCACATTATTATAGTTATTTATGCTTCCTTTACAATGCAGTGGTATTTATCGCAATATAGTATTTAGTTCATACGGAATCAATCAAAACTATTCTTTAAAATTGTATCTTGTATCGGTTATGGTATAGTAAGTGAAATTGCTTCTGGTGCAATCCTCAAATCTTCCTTTTAACAATTATCATTCTGAATGGAATTGTGGTATAGTGGGGGTATACTTCGCATACAAAAAAAATCCCAGTATAGGTTATTGTTTTCTGCACTCCTTCATTTTAATGTTTAATTTTACTTAATAGTAATCTATATACTATATAGTGTCATTTGTACCTCAGTGGCTCACACAGAATTTCATCAGGGAGGTTTCAAACTCCTAATTTTATATATTTTCGGGATTTTTGTATATATATTTTTTGAGATGTAAAAGTATACATTTTTTAATAATGTCGTGTTGAAGGAGGTTAAAGCCCAAAACTTCTCCTCTGCATACGCCACAGGTGTATTTAATAAAACGGACACTGGCTATAGTTAAAAAATCTTGAAAGCCAAAAGGCATAATGACAAGATCGAGTTAGATAATTGTTTTCCTTTTTCTATTTGCTTGCAATTTTTTTTAGCTTTACCCGGCACATTGATATTTATATCATATTAATATTTTAAATAATAAAAATTCGCAAACATTTACTTTTTCTTACTTTTGATATTAAAATAAGATTGTTTAGCCTTGAATTTAACACTAAAGCTAATTTCTTTAAATTTAGAATATAAAGAGAAAGATCGGTTAAACCATATAAGAAGGATAAATTCATTTTGAAGAAATCACATGTATATGATAAGGAAAAAAGAAATGAAGAACAGTGGTATACAAGGTTAAGCAAGAAGCAAAATGTTTATTTAGACTTGCAGATGAAAAGTAAAAGTCGCATTCTAGGCTCTAGATTGTTAGAAAAGTAGATAACTGTATGGCGAACATATATGAAGGATTAAGGATCTGTGTGAACCATCTTTAATTATATGTGAACGGGAAGACCGAAGGTTAATGTTCCTTTCCACTTAGCAGATATATGTCGTTTGAAATATTTCTACCGGTAATTTATCTGGGAAAGAAGAGTTTTGCATGTGATAGATGTTTCAGAACCCCGTAGTACGTCAGTAATATCTCACTTTTGGTTTTGTGGTGTGAAATGAAATTACTCCAACTCATAAGACCTTCATATATGTTTTCCTTCTCTTTCGATCTTACATATAATACCAGCACTTAATAGGGCCCCTCCGTGGCTAAGCGGTTGGCGCACGCGCCTTGGACATGGGAGACCCGGGTTCGATTTCCGGCGGTAGCTCATGTGGTTCGAATTCCACGTTAATCAGTAGGTCCCGTCTCATATAGCCTCGCTACTGAAAGAGACGTTAATCTCAAAATCATCAAAATCAAATCAAATCAAATCAACCGGTACTTTTTATTTTTGGGCGGATGCATTATAACACCAAAAATGTTCATAATTTCATGTTATTTTGGCCATCTTGATTTTGTATTACTTATTACGAAGAAAAAAAAATAGATATAAAGTTTATAAATAATATTTTGTTAGCTTTTGGAACCCCATATTTGCAGTGATGGAATTATAGGAATTGATTGCTGATAAATAAATCATTGTTTTGTCATGTATAAACAAAAACTATAATAAATATTTAATCAGAAATGAACTTCCAGGCTTATATATATATATATATATATATATATATATATATATACAGAAAAACGCGTTAAGTCTAAGGGTAAGGCGCTAATTCAGCATTTCTGAGATGATAGGAAAATTTCAATCATAATTGCTATCCAGAAATCGAGCTTTCGCACTAAGCTACAACGTTGGAAGATTGTCTTTATTTGATAAATATATAAAATTGACGTTTTGTCTTTGATCATATGTATATTAAACAAAAATACACTGAGAGAATTAGGTTCTTATACCAGCCCCGAAAGTATTTATCTAAGAAACTTTTCACTTTTACAATTCCATTATCAATTCCAAGAATGTACAAGCTACATGTAAGAGATTGTAGTATGAGAATCTATAAGAAAATACAGTTGTTTGTCAGAGGCGATTTATGCTAGTTAATAACCATGAATTCGATAGTTACTAACTTGAAAATTTTTATTATACTTTATGTGGATATTGCTACACCATCGAAGTTTACTTTCTTGCAGTTTTTTTTCTATTACTGGTCTCATCTTTACTGTTCCCTGCATCACTTTATTCTTCATTCTGTCCTTCTGCGTCTCTTCACACATCCACCGCAGCATCTTCAGTTCCGCAAAATGCAAATTTTGTCGCCTTCTCTTCTTTTTCGTCCAACATACCGCTACGTATAACATGACTGGTCTCACTACTGTTTTATAAACTTTTCTTTTAAAGCATATTGGTATTCTATAGTCACACAAACTCCTGCCTAGGGTCGAGGTGGCTCAATGGTAGAGCGTTTGGCTCTAATGGATGGAGTCCTTGGTTTGATCCCAGCTCGTGTCAATTGAACTTTGTGGTGGACGTGGGTTCTCCCGTTTCTTCCCACTTTCTTCATTCCAGCATTTCCTTCATTTCTCATCATCACCGTCTGATTTATCCTAGCCGGCATAATCGTGGGACGTAAAACTTTAAAGATTTATTTAATTCCACAAACTCCTGTCGCTTTTCTCCAGTTTGTGCAACCGCTGCTAATTCTGCTCTTTAGATGTTCTTCTATTCCTGCATTTTCTTGCAGTATTGATCTCAAGTACTTGAATTTCCTCGTTATTTTCATCTCTTTTTCGTCTAGTCGTATTCTTGTATTCTCGATTACACTTTTCCTGAAAGGACAATGTAAATATTCTGTCTTGGTTTTACTAATTTTAAGCCCTTTCAATTGTTATTTTACGTCCTCCTACGTTTACAAAATAGATTGTCCCTCTACCAAATATCGGAAGGTCTCTAGTTTACCTAAGAAAGAAAAAAGTAAATATTAAGCTTATATTTTGTCACCTCACTTAATAATGAAGTAATAATTATGTTTTACGCTTTTATTATTATTATTATTATTATTATTATTATTATTATTATTATTATTATTTTATTTTTATAAAAGCTTCTCGTCTACTTCCGCTGTTCTAGAACTTGACTTCAGAAGTAATTACTTGATATAATTACAATACTCAGTTTCTTGCTTTTTTATATTTCTCTTTGTGTAAGAGACTTTTATTGCTATCATAAATTCGCGGTTTCAGGAAGAGCATGAGAAGAAAAACTGTTTAAGAGGAAACTATTTTTATCCACGGGTATAATAAAAGAGACACAAATACGACGGGTTCCCATTGTTCCAATGAAATATTGTTCTCAAAATTAATTCTGAAAGCATGGTTTCTTTTTATGAGTCAAAATTAGTCCATTGAGAGGTCCTAAGTTAGTGATCAATGTCTCCTCTTCTGGCTAGAAGTTGCTCTTTGTTTAAAATTAATCAGATCACACAACTAATCGAATAACTCATTCAAAGTGCAGCTAAAACCAATCGAGGCGTCCAGTACACAAAGAACTCAAGTCTACTTTATTTCATTTTGAACATACTTGTTATTTAAGATCTCTACTTGAAGCTCCTTTTAGTACTTAAAAGATTTCTGTCCAGATATTGCAAATAACACTTATAATGTGAAAAACGGTGTGCACTTTTACACGTATTTAAACGGAACGAACAAATTTTATGTATCGTTTTCTCATAACTTTGGTGAATGGACCTGAATCCCTTGTGCCCTGAATGCCCCAATTGTACTTTATCTGTTTGTTTCCCCAAAATAAATTTTCAAATGTAATGTTTATAAATCACATCTTGCAAAAATTATAAGTTCACAAGTTAAGAAGAAGAGAGGGATCGGATACAGCTAATGTGTGTGTGTTGAAAGCTTCAATTTAACATGAGCCATGAACACTTTTCATTATATATCTCGAGGTCTGTGTATATTTTTGGAAATATGATATAATAGTTGAATGTAAGCATTATAGTTTTAATATGCTCTATGAAACTTCCATCGGTACAGATACAGAAACGTATTTACGTTGTGCCACTTTCCCAAAATAAATTCATAGACACGATCTCCCCGTAAAGTAACAATTCATTTTAATGGTTAACTTCTTTAAGTGCAGAATACAATAGAATACATTGGGAGTAAATCAAATCAACGCAGTTTGAGACCGAAACATTCTGTGCATCATTGGAAAATTAGTCTCTCCACCGCTGCAACAATACGTTCATACTGGTGCTACAAATTCTGAATCTTGACCCTGTACACTGGACTCTTTTATGTAACCCCATGCAAAAACAGTTCAAAGGAGTTAGGTCTGTCGAGCGTGTTGATCAGAACCGTGGCATAATTCTGGAAACGGATCGAAAAATCGAGTATTCAAATCCGATGTTAAAATGAAGCTTTTAATCCACACTAGCTTCCTCTTAATTCAGAATTCCAGTTTAAGTTGATAAGCTACGTACCTGTTAACTTAGTTGTAAATAGATACTGGATGCAAACTATAATTACTGAACAGGCTGACATTTTACTCTGGTTTAAGATGAATTTTAAGGACGGTATCTATAACAGTAGCTCCAAGGTCAAAAGGGGATATTATATATGATGTTAGCATTATGTAGTAGACATTAAAATAAGGCTTTTAGTAAAATAACAATAGGCTGTCTTATTTAACGAAACATGATGAATGGTCAGGCTTCTTCCTTCGGTGGCAGGGTATCCCGGTTCTAAATCTCGTGGTCTTTCCTTCAGTACCACAGGCGAATTGTACCTTTAAATATATATCCTGCCGAATTCCTTACAGTTATTTCCCATGTATCATTTCTAATTGATCCCACTTGAATTAACTTAATAACTTCGTTGATAAATGAGCATTGTAGGTCATTACGTAATTGCAGACTAGGTTAAACAACTTTATTATAGATGCATATTTCCAGTTTTATTCGATAGAAAGTTAAAGAAAAGACTAAGAAAAATTTGAATACTAATATGACCACCTACTGTCAGTGAGAAATACAATAAAAGATCTGGTTATTACCCCTCTATCAATCTTTAACCTTTGTACGAAGGACGAGTGGAGTTTAAATTCTCCATTTGTTTCGCCTATCATGTACCAGGTGTGTTAACCACGTGTAACAGAGTTGTTTACCGGCTAAAGATTTAAAACTTTTTTTTTCGTGTGTGTGTCTGTGTGTGCGGCCGAAAGAAACAGAAATTAACAATGTAAAAGGATAACCACACTGTATACGCCCGCAAGCTAAAAGATACGCTTGCTTAAATGTTTCTTAGTATTCAGATAGGTATATTATATATGTGTTGTAAAAGTGGGTGTTATTTATTGTATGCACATAAACGAGAGGCCGCTTTCTTCTGTTCATTACAATTACTTTTTACTGATTTACTATAATTGAGATGCCATCTTTATGAGCTTTCCTGTTTTTTTTTTTTTAACTTTGCTTTAACTTTTAACTTATTAACAGATAAGTGTTGGGAAACTTCTAGATTTTTTCTTAAAGGCAATATACTCTCAGATCATATTCATATGAGGTGAGTTACTCTGAATATAATGGCATTGTGGTGATCTTTGTGCTGGTGAATCTTTAAAATGCTTATTTTAAATGGAGCATGGTATATCTAATTCTAAACATCGAAATTTCATATGGTTTCCTAACTATGGAATATAGAAAAAATACATAATGTAATGTCATATTTACAGTAATCTTTACGTTTTATCAAACTGCAAATTACCAAACCGAGAAAATCTATGTAAGATAATGTCATATTCACAACAATGTTTACTTCGTATCAAACTGCACGTTGCCAAAGTCAAGAAATCTCCAAAACGTAATGCCATATTTATAATAATCTTTACTTTATATCTAACTGCGGATTCCTAAAATCGAGAAAATCCACGGAATGTAATGTCATATTAACAATAATCTTTGCTTGGCTCCCAACTGCAGATTGTTAAAATCAAGAAAATTTACAAAATGTAATACCATCTTCACAATAATCTTTACTTTGTTTCAAACTGCAGATTGCTAAATCTAGGAAATCCACATAATGTAATGTGATATCGACAATAATCTTTACTTTCTATCGAACTTCACATTGCCTAATCGAGAAAATTCAAATAAAGTCCACAATAATCTTTACTTTGCATTGAACTTAAGATTGTCAATCATAAAATTTATCTATTTAACATCGTCTGACCTTACTGGTCAATATTTGCATGAAAATTCAAAAGAATTTCATTAGAAGGAAGTTAATTGCGAATGGAAAATCTGCACGTTCCAGTGTTAGATTTTGTTTAAAGCTTAGTTTCCCTTTTTCAGCACCGAAGCTATAGAAGACTTAGACTTACACTTTTAACGAGGGATCCAAACCACTTATTCTGCCATCAGGGATTACAATTGGAACTCCTACACGAAAGGCAAGAACACTTAACCAATTAGCTGTGATGTAGCCCTTGCGTGTTAAGTACGATATTTTTCTCTATGAGTGCCTCCAAAACATATAACTGGTGCTAAGCAGTTATTATCCATCAGTTATTTTTCTGCTTCATTGAAGAAGCCCAATCTTTTGCTTCCGCATACCGGAATTTAAAAGTCAACAAAGGTCCATCTGACGTTAAACCATTATCACAGAGAACAGTGAAACAAATAAATGTGTGCAAGGATTAAATCAAAAGATAAGTGACATTTCTTACTTTCAAAGCTATAAATAAAAGTCCCATCGTGTGAAAAACATTTAGAATACTATTTATTTATAATCTTTTAAGATTTAAAGACACGTGTTTTTCATCGCATATTTCTTTGTTTCTTCCTTTCAATTGGAAAACAGTTATAAGAGCGAATCCCTTCCTTCAGGCTATATTCAGTTCTTTACACAGCTGATCTTCTAGTTCAGCTTCCGTCCTCTTCACCGTTCCCGCCATTAGATCACTATTTTCACTTTTCACCACTTTCCCTTTCGTCGTATTTTTCTTTTTGTAAAGAAGAAAGAAAAGGAAACAAATGGAGGACATATAATATGTGCACGCGGTCGGTAGTTTTTTTTATTCATTCTTTTGTGCTGTAACTAGCTCAACATATGTGAACGAACTAATTGTCCATTGTTATTTTAATATGGCAAGCGACGGTGAATGCCACAGAAGATAAAAGGAATGACAGTGATGTCTCCTTAGATGCTTCACTGTCCGCTTGATTGACTTATCTTTTCTAGCCTACAGCAATAATACCACAATTAAAAGTCATGAAATCTTCAGAAAAGCTTTGCTTTTATACATGTAAATACAGTGTAACTTCCGGGGTAATGACGAGACTTACATTTTGCGGCGCTGTATACACATAGAATATCGGTTTCTTTTAAATATAAAATCCCACGATTTTGGAACGAGGCTAAAGAAGATGGTAGTGAGATGGACGATAATAGTGGAATGATGAAAGTTGGAGGAAACGGGAGAACACCGAGGAAATCTACACACGTGATATTTGTTCTACACAAACCCCACTTGGCAGGAGCTGGATCGAACCAGAGACCCCACGCACCAGAGTGAGCGCTTTACCATTGAGCCACCGCAGTCCCATCAATTGTTGCAATTAAAGAATTAGGGATAGTTAGGGATAGTTAGAATTAGAAATAGTTAGGGATATTAGATTAAACCTGTTTTAGTCTTGAGTGTTTTCTCCTCGAAGTAAGGGTAGATTTTATCTTATAGTAGCTAAGGCCGTACTTAAGCTGATGAGTTGCTTTCCCCTGTAGCTTTAAAAGTTACGTGCGAAACTCGAAAGTAGAAGCTGCAAGGTTGGAAATTATGATCAAGAACAAGATTTTGGGTTTACTAATAGATACTTTCTTGCATACGCCATTTAATATTCCCTTGATACAAAGGCGCTCTTAAGTTCTTATAACGCTAAAAAGGCAGGGACTCCTTAAGGGACTAGCAGCTGTACACAGACAGCAGATACTTTACTGCCGTTTTTGCTCTACAAACATTTATAATTGTTAATTTAGTGAAAAATAACTAATATTTTGAACTAAAAAGAAGTGTCAAAAAATAATTTAATTTCAACGATTTCTTTTAATCGTTAAAATGTTGATCATTACTTCCTTAATCTAAATTAGAAGCACCGATATGTCGTACACCTAAAAATTTCTAGTGTAAAATAGGAAGATTTGTTTCTTTCTTTTCAATGTGGAGATGAAATCAAGAAGAATAGAAATTCTCTTCATAAATGTTCGCAGTTTATACATACCTGACCGTTAGTTGATTAGTGCTTTTTATGGCAATTATAGCTAAAGCCTTTTCATGCAAGTTGTCAAAGGCCTTCTCACTGTACCTAAGAAGCTGATGCTATTTAATGGAACCTCCATTATTTCATTCTTTAGTACACTATGAACTTCTTGTCTTCCTCTGCGGGAAATTATTTCCTGGAAGAAGCATTTTAAAGTGTAAATGACATCATCACTGTTTGTTGAAATATAATGAAATGAAATCTGTCAGTTTAACCTTCCACGAGTATGCCTGGTAGGCTAAGAGAGACGGATGATTAAGGCATGTGAGTGATGATGGAACAAATGGTGAAATGAGAATGTGTGAGGAAACGCAAATCACCGAAAAAGCACACAGACACGATGTTCTCAATCAAAATCTTACTGGCCAGGGATCGAACCAGTGGTAAGCGCTCTACCACTAAGCCATCGTGCCCCATCATTGTTGTTTCATATTGAATTGTTCTGTAATTTTATAATACATTACCAGTTTTCTAATTTCTTTCATCTTTAAGTTGAAAACATACAGTGAAGAATCATCTATCGTTTGTATCGTTTGAAGTCTTGATATTATTGGAAAGAATTGTTTTACACACTTTTTGACTTGTTAAATATTGACAAAAATAATCTGTGAGAGGCAATGAATTTGTATTATTTTTCTTTCAAATAAAATAAATGACAATTTCTCTGTCCTCATGAAAATATTAAAGATTTACAGATCTGAATAACCTCCATAAAAAAGCATTTAAAATATTTATGTAAAATACACTTCTAAGTAGGAAACTCTTTTCTTAGCTTAAAGTCTTTCTCCTGGTAGATGCAGGTACCAGTCCAATCTTTAAAAATGTAAATGTAAGTCACAAATTGATCTCAATTACTACCAGAAGATAATTCAGAGCAAACAAACAAACAGATTTGTGAAATAGTTTTGCTACACGCATAGTATAGGCAGGCAATAATTCCCAGCAGGCTTAACAGAAGAAAAAAAAAACAACCACAATTTAAAATGGTAATACTCGAATTGACACTACAACCTTGAATTCTTTTGTTGTAAATCTTAATAGTTTTGTTTCTTTGAAGGACGGTTGGATTTTTTTTATTATTATTTTGTAAAGTCATGGTTAGTAACCAATACTTTAAACTTCACAGCTACTCTACCAGGCACGACCATATTTGCTCATAGCAGACACAATGTGAATAACTTTCACAAGATTTATCGACATGAAATTGAAAGCTGAAGCATTAGTATTTCTTAACAATAGTGTGGTTTTCTTTGAAAAACATATGTAACTATTATTTTATATAACCTTATATTGAGATTGGGTGCTCAGTGGTTTAATGGAAGAGCATTTACCTCTGGTGCGAGCGGTCTCTGGTTCGATCCCAGGCAATACAAGTTTGTGATGAACAACATTGTGTCTGTGGCTTTTCTCCAGTTTTCCGTTTTTCTCCTACATTATTGTTCCGCCAATTGTTTCTTAATAATTTATTTTTACAGATATTCCGTCTCCATTAGCCTAAAGGGTATAATCGTGGGAGGCAAAACTAGAAATTTCATTCCATTTTATATTCAGAAATGTGTGTTGGAATTTGAACTCTAAAATTCCTATGAGAGCTCCTGTCATTCGTATTCTATGTTAGGTTGCAGGTCCACATCTCATATAGTCTAAGTGCTGAACGGAAAACTAAACTCCAATCAACAAGCTAATCATATAAAATTCCTTGTTTAATTTAGTCAGAAGAGATTGTCCACATAGGGCAAACGGTAACTTTCCAAATCAGCAGAAGTGTAATACGAGTAGATGTTACTAATTTCAGTCTACCTTATTGCTAATAGTATTATTAATGATAACTTCATACATATTTTATTGATTTGGCAACTTCTTATAATACACTTATCTTACAATCTATTATTACATTTTGACTTACGTAGTTAGTTATTTTCAAAAAAAGAACTATTAGGGACGAAATTGATAGCTAGTCACATTTCTTTTTAAATTTTGTAGTTTTGGTCTCCAGGACCACACATTTAATCACATACCTAAACCTTACACTTTTATAGTGAATGATTGCACCAAGTGTACAATCCTACTTTGATTGACACAACATTCAAGATACTTTGGAATTGCAAATTATTTTGCTATTTACTAATCAAATACAATGACTTTCACTTATTTATGTAGGTAATACTAGTTACGACGTTTTCAACCAAAAGTTACCACAAACAAAATGCGTGGTCAGGAGATTATGTATACTCAATGGAATTTTGCACAGAATAAAGTAAACAGAAGTTATTTTGTTACGATCAAGACTTATCCAAAAACACTATTTTCCTCGAAAACTCTATTTTCAATCAATTTACAGAGCAAGGAGTTAATTCTATTAATGCTAAATAACAGAAAATATTAAGTTTATTATTATTATGCTAATAAACTATATGAACATAAAGGTTTCTAATACAGTGGATATAATGTCGTCTCCTTAAACTGTACAGACAAATGTGCGCTCTGCAAACAAATAATAATGCATTTCACTTGAACAAACTTTGCCATAATAGACGGTAAAGCACTGCCTGTCAAAATAAGTGAAAGCAAAGCTATTTTTTCTTTACGTCACCTTAGTAACAGAAAAGTGCGAAAAGTAGAAGGTGGGGTTTGAGCTAAATGAAAGAGAAAGTAATGATAATTGAGGCATATGAAGCTGCAAGATGCATAAGTGTAAACACATTAAGCATAACCACCTTTGAAATCGAAGGTAAAAAACGAGATGTGTAAATTTCTTTTCAGGGATTTTAAACAATTATATAGCTGTATTTCACAGAGCCGTATTCTTTCTGAAATGACATCATTTTTGCTGTATGTATGATATTTAAATAATATATTCACAGCTTTTCCATAGGAGGAAAAATATTCTTCTGAGTATATGTATAAAATTCCAGGACTTAGGCGAAGGCACTTAACAATATTTTCATTCATAACTCTTGTCTTAAATTTAGTTCTTCATTTTCACTTATTCAAATTATTAATATGTTTAGTAGTGATCTTTAACAACTGTGGAACTACAACAAAAGCATTAGCATGTGGTCATATATATACTTGTATCTTCGATGAATTCCTATCAACTGGATTTTGTCAGCAATGATTCAGTGTAATTATGATAATATAATAACTTTCTTCCAGTTTAGCTAGAGAGAAATTTAGTAACAATGACCATTTTAACTAATAGCAAAACATGAAAGAGGTTTCTTGCATTAACCAAGATTACTACTCTGACACCCACTCAAAAACTAATGCCAAATTATGAAAAAGATTTCATGCACTAACCAAAGTCCCTATCCGTACACCCAAGCGAAAATGACCGGGTTAGATTCGTGATGGGAGAGCATGGAAAATTTAATTTCACAATCATTCATTTTCATCCATCTCCTTTAGCCTAAAGGACATAACGTGGAACTTAAGCTAAAAAAAAATTAATTTTCAATCCAGAACGAGTACTAAAATAAGAAAGAAGCTCCTTGTAATAACTGAAATAATTGCTTTTACATCCATTACGAAACTAATGCCAAAATACGTAAAAGGCTTCTTGTACTAACAAAGGATAGACTCTCTCTCCCATTCCAAAGAAACCTAATACTTTTCTTTTATATGGCAAACTTTCTTTGGAAGACAGAAACAAAAATGGGAATGAATGAAAAATTTGAAAGACAATGTCCAAATGAAAAGAAAAGGAATCCTTGATCCGCAATACCTTGAGCTGCTTCAGTATACTATAGTTCGGCCTTTACATATATGCGTCAATAGTAAATGTACATTCAATATTTTTCTTCTCATAAAAAAATGAAAAAAGAAAAGTGTATATGTAGAATTATTGCAAGTAGGGCATGGGGTCATCACAGCACTATTACTTTACCTTTCAAAGCGAGTTATCTTCTTCACTTAACCGTAGTTTTCTCACTAAAAGCAAAAATACAATGGTTTTAATCTATAGAATCCTTATTCATATGCAGTCGTTGTCATGAGCAATAAAACTGAAAACGAAATCAGATTCACTTCAAGAATATTAAACTCTTACCTTTTAGTGCATAAGTATGTGAGAAAAGTGTTTGTAATTCTCATATTAAGACCGAAAGTCTTTTTGAATCTACGTTGTACATAACTTATTTTCCATGTATTCGTGTAAATCAATCTAATATTACAATCACAAATAAAAATAACAATTATAGTATCTGATCGTGCTGAACTAAAATACCTTACTTTATTATTTATTATAAAAATAATGAAATAATTCTATTTTTATGATAATAATAGGAGTGTTCATTTCTTTTTCGATATCATATTGATATATCACTATGGAAATGTATAAATTCCATGGAATAATAAAATTTCTTAATGAATCGACAATATAGATTTTACAGCATCCAAGATCAAAACGGCCGTTTGGAACATAAATAAGAAAATTGTATTCTTATACCGGTACAAAATGTTTATTTGATAGTTAAACTTGTTGGTAGTAGCTTATAACTGGAATATGATTTGAAGGGTGTTTGAAGAGAAAATAAAAGATTTCCTTTAGTCATTATATATAATACGTATCTAAAATATACGCCTTCTGAAATTTAGTATCAACTTAAAAGAGTATCTAAAAACATTCAGTAAACAATTCATTCTATGTTCCGTTCCCCATGGGCCAATTTATCGGAACAATTTATGTAATCAGAATCTAAGGTAACACTGAATCTATTGTTAATCTATATTTTCTCTAAATATTGTTAATCTACCGTGTTAATGCGAATAATTATCCGAAAGTGGGTACAAGATTATATTTCAGATGAATTGTTCTTTTGAAATGCATAATAAATACAATTAGAATAACTTAAACGATAACATCAATACAGTAATGTTATGGAAGATATTTACATTATGTTTTATACTATTTCCCCATTTTACACTTGTTCCATTAACAAGAAAAATATTGTTTTTAACCTACCATATAGGCTTTAATTTCACTCACTATGTAATATTTAATTTACATTTTTTAAATGTGAATATCATACAATTATACAGTTACCATGACCACTGGCAAGGTTACCCTCGCGAAAGTGTTCCACAAAGACTCGATTCTTTTCCAAGATATTTCGTGTTCTTCTTCTTCTCTCAGTCGATATGCTTTTCTGTTCAAACTGAATAACATTTAACACTTTTGTTACCATTTACCTTATCTCCGTCTGACTTTTGGTTAAAGTGAACTTGAAAAAAAAAAGAAAGAAAAAACTTAAATGCTTACATATACACTTACATTATAAGTATATAGATATATTTACTGGAACGTACAATCTTGTCAGACCAGGTGGACTGGACACGCCCAACACGAAGGAGAACTTGAAACAAAACTGTTCATTACTACTGTAACTGACAGGATAGAATGTCCAGCGTGGCTTACTTTGTATCGGAATTAGTTCTACCATTTGTAAAGCAATCTACGATTGCTGATAGTGCACTTAATATATCATAATCTCCTTTCTCATTACATACATGTATTTGTGTCTGGATCAATGTGTGGGAAGCCTTAAATTCGTTCTGTATAATGAACAACTAAAGATAGGAACATATGACTTGTACAAGAAAAGCAACCAATCTAAATAAAGGCACACGAAGGTCATTTATTTTTATTTTTCTAGGAAGTTTTTTTACTCAAAATTATGACATCTTCAGCAAAGAACGTAAACGTAACAATTTTTGAATTTCATGTTCTTCATCACTTTCCAGGGAGTCTAAACAATGGGAATAAAAGTGATAATTACAGTTTTGAAAAGAAGTTCCGCCAGTTTGCAGGAAGCCAAGTAGGCATATTCTAAACTTGTTTACTGACATTTGACAAAGAAGTAACCAGGTAGTACTATGCAGAAACAGCATTTTAATCATAACATACGAGTACAATTTTCTTCACTGCACTGTACAATTTCCTTCTTCACGTAATATTGTTACCATCTGTCAAGTTCAAAGGTTGAGGTTATGTTCGGCGAATTGTTTTCACTGATATTATCCAAGTTTTTGAAAAGAATTGTAATTTTTAGAAGAAAAAAAAACGTAAAGAAAATATTGATAGTTGATATCTATAGCTAATTTACAGGATGAGAATTTTAATCTTGAAGATAATATCTAGCAGAAGAGAAGACGGTAAATAAAGAAAATGACTTAACACGGAACCCCAAAACATGTTTACGTTACCAAAAATAGTACAAATAATTGAGCGGCTTCGGGAAAGACAATGGTATGTCACATTTTTTTCTCAGTTTCGAGTAAACTATAAAGTAAAGTTCAACATTTCCATGTAATGCAATGACATATACCAAATAAGCTTCCCCTGCAATCTGCAGGCGTGTTTCTGAAATTATACTGCCTACATACTATTTTGCGGTCCGATCAAAACTTTTTCATCTAACTCAATACCACCCTACCCTCGAGTCGCTCAATTAGATCAGGTATCTAAAATACACTAGAAGAAATCATGAGTGGTTTGGCACAGGGTATGATTTTCATGACACTTAAGGTTTCTTAAAACAAAGAATTAACTACAACATAATGTAAATATAATGCACAGGTAAACATAATTTGTCTGTGATTAAAGAGGATCTTTGCTTGAAAGGAAATTGCTTTGTGGTGCAACTTTGTACTTGATACAAAATCAGAACCTTTTCCATAGTAATTAACCATCCGTAAATACTGCTTGTTTTACTTTCTGTCGCAAACAATTTATTCTCTTTAAACATCTATCAGCCAGAAAATTTATAACAATTACAGTTTCTATTGACAATAAAGTTATCTTTAAGAAAAAAATAGATTTAATTTCTTACTTTGTAAATAATTTTACTCTGACATTCTCTTCAATTTAATAATAGTTTTTTTTAAACAATGGTACCTTCTGTACTTACCTTTTCTAAGTACTAAAAGTTTAACTAGCAATTAGAAAAGCTACACACTTCACAAACGTCTTTCAAGGTTTTATTTTTTTCTACTCGAAAACACTAATTATGGTCTTAACAAGGAGTTACGTTATTTGTAATCAAGTGAGTGTGCAAAGTAATTTGTTACTACTATTCGTTATTGAAACTAAGGCATTGTCTTATAACTTTGAATTGATACTTACACATAAGTGTTTGTACAATCGGTGTATACCCCATCCCCCATCGTACACTTGTGTGTGTATACCTCATCTCTTTATGCTCCTTTATGTACGTAAATAGTTTTGGGAAAGAACGAATTTTGGTAGGTTAAATCCAATTGCTGTTCCCACTTCTAAGAAAACTATTAAAATTAGGTAGTTCGAAGACATTGACAAGAAGACATTGAGTGATCCTACTTTTGTTGGCGACAGTCAATTATATTTTTAAATTGCCAAATTTTGTTCTTTGTATCAGGCTTTTATTGTTAGCTTCAAAAAGAACAATAAGAATGCACATATCTCCATGCATCCATCTCCGTTGATTTATAATTATCTGAACAAATAATTGAATTAATGATCAAATATTAACAAATGAGAAAAGGAAATTGTGTTTAATATTTAATTATCTGTAATATCTATATAAGCTTCATCCAACTTATATGATGCATGATTTTAAACTTTACTTCTAGAAAAACTAGGTTTCACACATGATTAAGAAATATATCTATTCGGTTTTAAAGAACATGACTTTTAAACAATTAATAACATATTCATAATAGAAAAGCCAATATTGAATAAATATGGTGATGATCTGCAGTTCTAAATATTATAAGGGTAATATCATTTTGTTCTTCACAGCAATCAAGTGTGTTAATGATGGGTATACTAATTCTTTTCTTCTCATTTTTATGTGTGTTTTTGGAAAGTAAAAGGCGACATACTTTGAAATGATTTTATATTTTACTGTGTTCTAATTCACACCTGACGAGAATTTCCACGTTGCCAAATGTAATTGTTTACAGAATACTAAAACTTAGTTAAATTGTAATTAGATCCTTAACCAGTACGACTCAAATTTTATTACTATTAGACCTATAACACCTCTTGTTGTAAGATTTGAAATGTTCAGGATTTTGATTCCAAACGTTTAGGTTAACCAATTGTTCATTTTGTAGAACTAACAGGAAGCTAATCAAACGAAAAAACTCTAGAAAGCAGCAATTAATTGTTTGTTATGGTGATTCACTTTTGTCATTTTGAATCTGAGTTAAACGAGATATTCTTTCTTCGAAGCAGATGAACAATCTCCAATTTGTTTCAAGTCGATAGCTAGTAATGAGATTTGGTGAAGAATTTAGAACTTTGTGAAATAAAAATAGAATAGAATAAGAGAAATAAATATCAATGACAAATTATGGAAATAATAAGCCTCACCTTGTGAGCAACATGAGAATTCAGTAATTTGTGTATTATGTTAAATTTCCATATGCAGTGTTTACAAGTAGTGAACACTTTTCATATGCGACGAGATGTGTGGAAAATTGTGCATTAAATTAATAATAGTTAATAACGAAAAAAGCATTCTAATTACTATCGGTATCGTTTTGAAAGGAACACAAATCAAAATTTGCTCCTAACGGCTAATCGCAAAAACAAATCAGCGAACGAGAAGCTAATAAATTATTCGTTTGAAGGCATAGCGAAGGTCATGGAATAAAAATGGGTTCGAAAGCTGACACTGGACTTGTTAAAGGCTGAAACCTTCCTCGGGCATGGCCATTCAACTCATACAACACGGAAGAAGGAAAAACGAAATTTAGCATTATTGTTTTGTGCAAATTACAGAATAATTGCTAAGATGAATAATATTACTAATGTTAGTATTCAAAAATTGAACATGACGTTTCTATTTATGAATGTAATTAACATGCATATTTCAGCATCCAGCACTTTACTGAGCATCGTCATAGAATTTTAGACGTTAAACATTTTAAAAAGAAATGAATTTTAAATATTTAATACATTTTCGCATCGTTGTCATCTCACAATTGGAGACGACATATTTCTATATAAGATAGTAACCGTTAATTTGCGTAACAAGTTGTTACTTGTAGATAAGTACGCACATTTCATGTACCAACCTCATCACCTCCTACAACAACTTGTATAATACTAGCCAAGATGGCCATTGAAAGTAAAGAAAACTTTCTCATTGCAATAGAATGTAATCTCTCATAATTATTATTCTTGTTTTACTATAACTTGTTGTTCTTGTTTAGCTTTATTGGTTTACTGAGATTTAACGTCTCTTTGCACGACCGAGGCTGTAATTACAATTTAAAGTGAAATCGGAACTGCTACTCGATTTTTGTCCGGAGCTTTGGATACCCCACTGCAAATTTACTGCCCTATTTCAGTGTGAAATTACTTATTCAATACTGAATCTGCTTTCATATATTGAAATTTATGGCCTTCAAATAGTAGCAAGCTTAAAAACATTAGGAAATTTCTACATTTTTAGCATATAATGTATATCTTTGTTCAAAGATGAGATACACACCAATCGATAGATTTTATTGAGTTATACAAAATGATATGCATGAGTGTAAATCTTTTTCCATAGTTTTCCAGAAAATAGAGGAAAAACTTTTTTTTTGTAAAATCATCAAGCTCTGCATTATGACACTAAGAAGATGACAGTTCACAGTATGTTTAATGACATATAGCATAAAAGTTTGATTAACTCCTAAACTTTACTGTCCATGGAGGTTACATTCAGTTGAAGAAAATAACATATTCGAGGATAAATTATCATATGTGTATTTTTCGACAAAATCGAGATGAACAATTTTTTTTCTGGCGTTTAAATATGTCCTTCGTTGCTAATCTAATAGTTTATAATGTTTATTCAACTGTGAATTTATTTACTTACTATATATGAAAAATATATGCAGCACATTGAAAATAAACAAATGACTAATAAATTAACAAAGGAGCAAATTGGACACATTTGACTAATTAAACGCACTTTGTTCTTATATTTTTAGGAGGATCGTCATACCCTCAACATCTTTCAATTATTCAGCTGATAAACACCACCACAATTACCTGCCACCAATCAGAATGTCGCTATCATCAACATTATGTCTTTTGTCAGTGGCTGTGTCCTTATGCTGTTTAACAGCAGCATTTTCTGGGAAAGCGGTAAGTACCATATTCAATTGCTGTTTACAGTAGTATTCTCTTTTGTTGTGCAACAATTTTCGTATTGTAAAATACAGCGTTCAAGTAGAGGTTTCAGTAGGTGACATAATAGAAATATTTTTAAATCAGTGATAGATATGATCATGATTACCCTGTTGAGTTACTTACTGTTACTCTAGGTAGTGATTTCAACAGAATAAGGATTCAAGATGGAACAATGAAGTTATTTTGGATATTAGTAGAGGTAGGAAGAGTTACTTAATGAACGTTTCAGTATCTACCGTAGTTCCCCACATCTTGTTAAGATTTCGTTCTTAGAACTTCTATATCCTTATGGGATTTTAAAATATCGGTCATTAATGAGTAACTTTTTTTTTGTTCTAAATCCTTGACTTTTTACAGTACTTTAACAGATCAGTATCAGTTAGATCTAGTTTCAAATTTTAGAATAAAAAAGACGAATGATTCTTTCTCCAGTAACAGTTTGCCTTTTCTCGTAGAATATTTACTTTTAAAATTTCGCCCCTCGAGTTCAAGCAACTTGAAATCTCAAGTTTTAATCATGGTTATGCTCTTCAGGCTAAAGGAGACAGATGAGATGTGAAAGTCAATGATTATGAAATGGTTGGTGGAATGAGAATGTAAGAAAAAACAGGAGAACCAAGAAAGCTCATGGATAGGATATTGTCCATTGTAAGTTCGCGTGGTCGTGGATTGAACCAGGGACTCATCGCACCAAAAGTGTGTGATATATGTATTTGTACTGATAAGTCACCATGTCCCCTTCAAACATTCATATTATCATTTTAAATCAATTTAAGCCCATATACTGTATTACATCCAATGTGGGAGATTTGATTTAATATTAATTGCTACATTGAATGGTTTTGTTTTTCAAAATTCGCATGAGTTTTGTTTTGTTAAAGGAAAAAAACTATTTGTACATCAGAATAACACTCATCTACTTATTTAACCTCTTGACAGTCTATTTACTTAATTTAAGTCACTAACCTTTCATTGTGCCACATCAAGTGTTTTACAAAGCATACTCTGTATAGCAGCTTGTTTGTACCTGTAAGTAAACCACGTAGCTAACTTTTTTTTTCGAATTTCATTCTAAGTGTTTTTTGAAAGATGACTTCTTCATTAACTTTTCAATGCGGTGTTTTCCCTTGTCTTGTTTGTTTTCAGTTATTTTCATGTTGTTGACTGTATTATACACTAGAGCTATCACAAAGGGTTGCGGTATTGAAATACGCCAGCATTTCTTTACATGTCTTTCTAAATTAAATTAATTGTGCATGTTGTTTTAGTCCATAACCTTTTTATTTAAATAACAGTGAATAAAATGAAAATTTGTCAAGCCTCTTTAGAAATGTTTAACAAGTTCAACAATAAATTACTTTCTGTTTGCTCTGCCAATATTAATAGTAAATAAATCCATCTTTCTAGACATTTAACCATAATCATTTTGTTTTAATTAGATAAAAATAAATGCAAATTTCTGAATGATGCCTTATGCAGAAAATAAACACGAATCACGTATAAAGTGCATTTGGGATATACAATATAGGAAGAAGATAAATTTCAGAGATATTTTGAGTTGAATGTCTAAGATTTCGTTTCTTCTTTCATACTTTTGTAATCAATTACTCTATTTGGTTTATGATAATGTATATGACATTCAATTTGTTGCTACTAGTCGTACCAAAATTGTATTTCATTATTCATCTAAAACTTAGCATTGCAGTGTGTCAAGACATGATTTCAAGATTTTTTTTAAAAAAAATACTGATCTTGCTCAGTTTCAAGTTTAATTTTAATCAGCACTTTATTTATATTATTTTGATGAAAAGTTCTTCCTGAAGTTAGTATTGAAGAAGCTATATAAAGTATCAAAAACAATCTGTTGAGGCTGCTCTTCCTCTTCTCACCAAAATCAATTACTTAAATATAACTGGTTAAACAAGCAAACGAACAAACAAAACGATTTAAGTCAGATTGATTGATTTGTGTCGTTTTATTCCATAAAATCTTAAGTGCAATCAGAAAATAACATTATTATACAAATCTACGGATTTTAAACAAAACAGATACGCGTTTATAAGAATGACAAATATAATTCTGATCAGGGGTAAAAGTGGATCCGAAAAGGCGGGGGGACGGTAGATAGCGACATGACGCCACTCCGTACCCCCTGCCTATCTTTGCTCATTGTAATTTTAAAAAACTGGGGGGACGCCGTATATATTTTTTCAAGGTGGAAGGACGGCGTCTCCCGCGTTCCCCCTCACTTTTACCCCTGATTCTGTCTGATACAATAAGAAAATCTTGAATACATACGCAAAAAATCAAACTTCAGGAAGCTTTAAAACTAAGACCCAGAAGCAAGGTATATCATTATTACAAAAGTAAAAGTAAAATGATTTGGTTGAAGAATTTAGACTCATTGATCCAATGGACGCTAAAACTTAAAAAATGACCACATAAATGCTAAAATAAGGTCAACAAAAATTGTGAAGCTAAATATTATAGGGAGAACACTAAGTTTGCTAGCTAATATAGTCGAGAAAGTGGTGGAATATAGAAGCTTTACGTCTCACTACAACTTTAAAAAAAAAAAAACTATATATTTGACATTTAAAGTCAGTAATTTTTAGACAGTGTTTTCTCAAATACAAACTGCTCCTCTAAATTAGGCTTTCCATTATCTACGAATAATGTTATTATAGCTTCTGTTAAACAAAGATGACAAGTTCAATATATGTATTTATTTCATACAAGAACAAGTTATTCAATCTGGTCTACAATTAGGACGGAATTTTCGTTTCTTTTTTGTTTAAAAAAAGTAATTGCATTCATAAACATTTATTTTCTAGAGAAACTCTTCTTCTATAATTTCAGTAAGTAGGACATACTATATTCAGTATGTTTTACGTTATAATCTGTGGAATGTTTCATCTAAACTTCGTATGCTAATATTTCTACCTAACCATATACACTGTGTGCTCATATATTTTCTTGCACACGCAAAAATTGTATGTTTGTTTTCTCCTTAATCATATTATACTTACATATAGATATAGAGTGCACAAACTTTCACTTATATGTAAGTTACTGTCGGTTTCTGGACTTACGGAAGTGTTATCATCCACCAGAGAATGGCGTAGGTTGCGTCGTGACGATACTACTACTCTAAATTGCAACTAAATCACCTACTTAATTCTCACGTGATTACATTTTTTCTTGTTCTGCCTGTTCATGATACATTTATATATATAAGTTATGCATTACTACTACGTAAGAAAAACTTTTAGTTAATTAACAATGATGAAATAACGATTTAAAAACAAACTTGTCATCTGTTTAACAGTGCAACAAAGACATGCTTTGACATACACATAACACACATAATGTAATGACAAAGCATTTGGCATATATTAGAATACTTATTATTAAGTAATCTCTTATTCCGAAGTATAAATGCAAAAGATGCATTCTTATTGTAAATATTAAAAGTTTGTTTATCGAGATTTGGGCATCAAATTTCGATGAGTTTAATTGCTTACTTGATTTTATAAGCATTGCGCAATAAATACTTAAATTAAGCATGCGTTTTTAGACGGCCAAACAAGAAAGAACGTAATTAAGAGCTTACTTTAAACAATTAATATACTTATTTTTGTATAAATTTTGTGGATTTTGAAAGCAATGATCCTTCTACAACAAGAAGTGCGCAGATCGTTGAAATTGTTTGTTGTTATCAGCGCTTTTTATGCTGATAAACTATCAATGCCATGTATAACAGTTGAAATAAACACATTTTTTTTTAAGTTACAGGAATTCATCCCTTAGTCTTGTCTGATTTCAACAGATGTAGGGTCGTTCCAATTACTGTCTATTATATGATAAATAATATAATTCTAGCGTTAAGTAATACACTTTTTCGTTCTAGAGGGACAAGTTTTTCCCATCTACCAAACAGATCGTATTAAGAACGAACGTCTTAATTATTTATTGTTAGCTTCTCGATCATTCATATGTAAAAATACATGCTTTTGCCAAAAGGGCAATTTTCTATCTGATTTTCAACCTAATCTAGGACCGCGACTATGAATTTATATATATATATATATATATATATATATATATATATATATATATATATATATATATATATATATATATATATATATATATATATATATTACAATAGAGAGGAGAAAATAAACAAAAATAAATCTACGTATAACATGTTAAGAACGTGCCATTCTTAAATGAGAAAGGCTTGATACAAGTCGAACAACAACATTCATTTGTCATTTTGCTTGTTGCAATACGATGGTTATGCCGCCATTTCTATTGAAAGAGAAAGGTTCAGGCAAAGTTCATTTCTAAAGTGGCATCTTCTGATAGAAAGGAAGGAAAAACTACTTTCTACTCGTGTTGTGTTTACAAATTTGTTTTCATTAGATTTTTTAATTACAAGTTTATTTTTATTAGATTTTTTAGAGTTAGAAATAAATTGTAAAGCAATAGTAAGTAGCTTAGATTTCAAACCAACGAGGCTTATCCATTATTTACACACACACACACACACACACACACACACACACACACACACACACACACACACACACATACACACATAATGAAAGGCATACTTTATGTTGATATTCTTCACTTGATTTATGGTTAGTTTTAATTAATTGTAAAACAAATGATCAAATAAAATAATTTGTATGATACAAAAAGTGTTCACGATGGACTAATTTGAAGCAGAAATATTGTATGTTTCTGGTATAGGGCAGTTGTGTTTTAAAGTAAATATTTTTCACTGCTACAACTTATTTTGTTATCTTACATCATATTTCATTTTCATACGAAGTCATTTTGCGTATTACTATGCATTTTTTTTTAGTGAAACAAGTAGATAAATTTGTTCGATAATTGACCACCGTTCAAACTATTCTGTGACCTGTAGATTTCTTCTATGAAAGTTTTTAAGATCTAGGGTTTAATTAACGCATAATTTACTCTTAACAACAAGTACTGAATATGCATATTAGATATGGCATATTACGTACACTTTTTTCCTCTCGTTAACAGTATCCTTGGATCCTTGAGATAGTTTCTGTTCTTGCTTCATGTGGAGTATTGTGAAATACTTCACGATCATGAAAAAATCAAAGAAACGTTCTTTTTTATGAGTCTTTGACCCAGTGACGTAACGGATTCAAAAGGACATTGTATTGTATTTTATCTGTATATATATATATTCTTGTGGTAGGTAGGGATGTAATGTATAATCACGAATCAAGGAAGACCATGAAGAGAAGTAAATCAAAACATTTAAAGGAAGAAAAATGCCCATCGAATGCGTCAGCTGACTGATGTGACCCCATGAGCGCCAGTTCTAGCGCCTGTGGCTATGTTTTGGCCCGGAGAACAAGATGATCTTGACTTTCTCTTCGCATCACATTACAAATATCCATAAGATGAAAGAAAAAGAGAGAGAGATACGTTAAAGAGTTCGGATTGGACACGACCAACCGATGACGAAGAAATGCCTTCAAAGTGCGATGACCTTGAGGAAAAAAATACTTCTTAAACATACCTCCCACCTTGCTCCTCCTTGCTTTTCTTTGGTTATTCCATCCACAGAATCAACTATTCCCAAAAGACTTTTTCCTTTATGTATAGACGAAACTTGTGAAAGACATTGAATATTCCGGTCAAAAGTGGAACATCGACACTGGAGACCTTGTACTTCTACTATCGGAAAGATATTGTTGAAAGCTGCAGATTTACGAATAAGTTGTAAATTGTTTACTATGTCCAACAAGTAAAAATGAAAACAACTAGAATGTATACTTTTTTGATTGAATATTGACATATTTTGCGAGAGAAGAATTTTGGAAGATGGAAAACTGCATTATTATCTCCAATTCACATCAACAAACGATGAGCAAGGATTCATTTGCGAACTCCACCAACAGTTTCAGAAGGTTTAATCTATAAATAAGAAAAGAAACATTGATGCGTTGACCTGTCTTTGATCTAGCGAGTGATGTCCTTACACTTCCTTCATGGAAACGGCGAAGAAAACAAAAGGGCAAAGTTGTTGTTTCAGCTATGACGTCATAAGTGATGTTAACCTGCCTCTTCCCAGCATCCAAGACAATATTTCATCTCAAACCTTTTTTTATTCAGTCTTTCCTTACAAACAAGGTTGCAGTTTTATCATCATACTTAATTTCAAGGTATCAGAAGGATTTGTTTCCTAAAAAAAACATCCCATATCAGGAACAAAAAAATTCCAATGTTTTGTGGATTGTGTAATTTATATTATGCCTCTTTCCCCGCTACAATGGACGTTAAAAAGAAAACTCCCTTAATTTTTCTTTAAGCCATTGTTTTCCCATTCTTCCGGCATAGAGAGTACATATTAGTTATTACATCTCTCACTCTTTCGTATTTAATTCCAAGGTAACTTTAGTCAAAATAAATCAGGATAACTTACAATTAGATAAATTGATAAAGAAGGAAACGTATACTTACAAAATCAATATAATAATTATTTCTGCTGCAAGTTAATGAGACATGTTGCCATAATATTACCAGCTTGCCATAAAATAAAGAATAGGCCTACAATCTATTCAAAATCATTTGATTTCAAAGGAAAAAATTGTAAGCAGATTCAGTATAAAAGTTCAATTAAGAGTTCTACAATAAACCATCAAATTCAAGGAAGTTTGATCTCAGTTGGTTCTTTAAATACCTACTTACTAACAATGGATTATTTATGAAGTTTAATGTATAGTAAAGTTTAATGTAAACATAACTATTTAAGAGTACGCAACAACAATTTTAGAAAAATATAGCACACATGCAACTTATAATTTTTCCATGAATTTCTGTTTTACACAGATCAAAAATTATTTCATAATAAAATTTTCATTGTAAGCAATAATAATGTATCACTAAAATTGTAGCATGTCAAAAATTAGTTAACTACATTGTTTGGCGCTGTACTCATTCCGTTCATAAGAGTGCCTAAAGTTAATATGATGTATTATGTATCTTAAATTTAATTTCAAGAAACTTCTCGAAA
Organism: Thermobia domestica; assembly: GCF_964235325.1. Classification (NCBI taxonomy): domain Eukaryota; kingdom Metazoa; phylum Arthropoda; class Insecta; order Zygentoma; family Lepismatidae; genus Thermobia; species Thermobia domestica. The sequence continues at coordinate 102,123,601 of NC_137455.1, forward strand.
ATCTTTTACGTATGCAAAATGACTCTAGAAACAAAACAATAAAACTCATTCATGACCAATTCTAATACCATCCGGGGCAGCATATTAACCTTGATAACTTACTCATATTCTAGGTCACTTATCATTCAAGTTAAGCAAATGACAAGACATATAAATTGAAATCTGTACAAGTCCCTCTCTTCTTCCCATCTCCTTGTGCATTTAAGATATATGCAGAATTGATACATTAATATACAACAATTATATTTACGAAAGTGTTGACAAAGAAGAACAAGTTTAGAAAAACTCGAATCATTTCTTAATACTTGCAATATCTCGAATTGATATACGGGACAGTTCATCAAACGTACACAGTTATCTTTGCATAGTACCAACAACATAATTTAAGTATTCTACCTTCGTTTGGGTGGAGAAAAATTACAAATTAGCATAAGAATGTCTAGAGAGTGCCTAATAAATGTTTTTTTTAAAAGAAAAAAAGAACAGCATTGTTGCAGCCTACTGCAATTTGGAAAAATACTCGCGCGTCTATCGTTTGTTACATAACATGCCCTTGCTTGACTCATAGACGGTAGAATTGTACCAAGGGCAATTATTAACGTTTGAGTTCCCATCTTGTATGTCTAGTCTTCATTTTCACGTTCATGAACACACGTAAATATAAACGATAAGACTTTCGTTATAATAATATCAGTTGCACTCATCTAACCTTGAATAAATTTCCTGCAACGAAAGGTAACCTGTCCTCTTTACTTTGTGGTTGATGTTACATATTTAGATATCTTTTTCAAACAAGAGAAAAAACTACTTAATTTTACTTAATATCAGGTAGTCTAAAAAGTAGTGGCTTTGCGTACGTGATGGCGTTAGTGAGTGAGAAATCTCAATGTGTGTAAGTCACGGCGGGTCAGACCTCATGTCATTTGAGAGCTGAAAATTGAAGCTATTAGTTGTGCAAAACAAATGGTGGATATCTGATTATTAGATGTAAGATATTGCGGCTTGAAGATGAGTAAACTTTTCACAAGACTGTGCTACATTTTATAATTTTACGGTTTACAAAGGCGCAATGAAGCGCAGATCCACGAAGAAATTTGTGCTGTTTATGGGCAAAACACGTTATCAAAAGCAACAAACGCAAAGCGCACACTGATGCTTACGAAGGTTATTCTGTGCGTTTGCTTGGATTGGAAGGTACCGCTGGTCAGAACGATAGATTTGAGATATATATACTGTCATCAACTAGCGCGAATGCACCTAGCAATTCAAAAGAAACGGCCGGAACTGATCAACAGAAAGGGTATCGTATACAACGTTGACAACGTCAAACCGCATATATCTTTAACGACCTGTCAAAAATTAAGGAAACTTGGTTAGAAGGTTTTAATTCATCTATTGTATAGCTCGGACCTGACACCGTCAGACTATCGTTGTTTCAGTCTCTTCTTTATAAATTCCCTGAATAGTGTTGAGTTAGTTTCAAAAGAGGCCTGTTAAAACGACTATCACTTTTCTTTTACCAAAAAAAACCAAAGAAATTCTGTAGCAATGGGACTATAATGTTGCCGAAAAAAGTGGCAGAGGGTAATCGAACAAAATCGTACAATGCGGTTTCATAATGTTATTTTCAAATCACAATTAAATGTATTCTCAATTTCTTACCTTCAGACGTTCAATCATTTTTAGACGACCTTATTTAGTGACAAGTACGAGAATTTTGACATTAAACATTTAAAATCTGTCTCTCAAACATTGTTCGTCTATATAGGAGGAATTTAGTGAAATTGACTTCGAATTCATTAGTATTAAAAATCTGAAACCATTATTAGTACAAGCCTTTAAAGCTCAGCATTCCTAACCATTAATTGGTCTTAACTTTGAAATATGAGTATCAATTAGGAATTAGGAATTAGCCCGCCATGTACAAGAGATGATATCCCTCGGTGATCGCACCATCCGGGAAAATGGAAGGAAGGAGCAACTGGGACCTGTATGTTAGGGATAGTTCCGGTATTTGGCTGGTACAAATGAGAAAAACTCAGGAAAACCTCACTCAGAATGGCTGGTCTGAAAACGTTTTTACACTTTTTCGATCAAGTGTTCCCACCAAAAATATGACTATAAAAAGCACGGTAAAACTATTAATTAGAAAGAGATCGACGTGTTACAAAAGTAGAAAAAAACAGTCCTCTGGTTACCTACTTTCATTGAAAATGTTATCAGAACATCAAATTGGAGTCCTTTGGTGATTATTCTTTTACATTTACAAGATTATTTGTATATTCAACTTTGTTGCTGTTTCTTAAAAAAAAAACGACTATCTAACTGTAGAGTTTACATATATTTTTCTAAATGAGCTCTATTTAACAAACATTTGTTCTGACTTCAAAGGAAAAACAAAAAAAAAAAAAATTTTATTATCATTTTGATGTCATAGTATTATCTTATATATTGCTTTTTTAACCACTTAAATACAAATCACCAATCAGTCCCCACGCTTTAAATGGTAGGAGGAGGTGACTGGGAAAAATAAAACTTGTTTTTCAAGAGAAATTTTTTGCAATCTGTCCCAGTGACTTTCATCTTACATTCGCACTTGTCAACTGAACCGATGAAAGTGAGTCAAACAGAGGGAAGTAATAGCAGAACAGATGTTGTGTGAAATTAATTAACAACAAACGAAAGTTGATGGCGGAAGGCATCACAACAATGTTTTATTCAGTCTTTTATTTGTTTGTTGGTTGGTTTCATCTTTCAAGTGCTTCTTGTATATGCATCATCATTTATTTTGTTTTAAAATCTATTTCCTTTCGTAATTGTTTTGAAGTTAAATTTTCCCCTTACTTTAATCTTGAAGGGATGTTAATTGTTGACATGGTGAAGGACAAATCATAATTATTTTCACTTGAACTGTCCATTTTGTAAGCTTATATTATTTTAAAGACTCTTCAAACAGAAGTTGCTTATAATTAAGAAATTGACATTTACAGAACACTGATGCTGATTCCACAAGAGTTACTACAATTCTAATAATTTTAATCTAAATCAAATTATAATCTAATTTCTCGACATTTTCCTAGTAATCTGGTAATAATTGGAAAAATCTTTAAGTTTATAACTGAATAATTATGAAATCAGTTGAAATTCATCAGTATTTGCCGAACAAAGACTGATATACAAAAATTTCTCAGAAAGCTATAAGTATTATATATCACTATTAGTGGTATCCCATACTTACAAATGTGAGTATTTAGGTTATTTTCTAATTAATCTGTAAGTCTTGAAATAGAAACAAAATTACATTTTGTTTATTATGAATTAATTCATTACTTATCTTAGAATTAGTAACTGTGAGCTGGAAATTAGGTAAATTGTATTGAGTTCGGAATTAATTTTATAAATAAAATCTTTATATAAGTAAATTGATCCAAATGGTTCTGGATGTTCTGATAATTCATAAACGAATAGTTGTTAATGTGGTATTAACAAAGAAATATGATACTATTTTTAAAAGAATTAACTTTTAAGGCACATAATAAGTCTAAAAGTTATATTTATAGGATTAAGAAGAATATAGGGATTTGCAAGCTGTCGACTTCTAAGGACCACTGCAAAATGTATTTATGGCATTATTTTTCTTGTTTTGTCTTTATTCCAGTTATCTAGCCCTTCTCAAACCGTGTGACAAAGATCTTTATTTGTTTGTTTTGATTGAATGTTTCCATGTTTCTGAATCAGCATACATGAAAGTGAGAGGGTGAAAGGATTTATCTAAAATTAAGTAGGAACTACTATTCGCGAGAATGAAAATGACATAAAATGTTATTTTATCCAGTATAAACTTCAGAATTTTGAAGGATTTTGCTCCTCTTCCATATACTGTCCTAAGATAGCGTCTTGAATAATGAAAAGGAAAATTTTCAGAAGAAAATCAGACTACTTCAACATCATTCTCTTATACATGATTCATTTTTCTTTTGCATAGAATTGGTGGCATTTCCTTTCTCTGATATTAGAAATTTGATGTTTCCCTGTCATCCGATAGATTCTAAATATCTTAAAATAAACTTTGAGCAGACCAACCTTTAATTTTTTTTTCTAGATTTTTTGTTTTCATTTATTTACAGTTTTCTCTCAGATGATGGAAAAGAAAATTACATGTCATTTTCTTGCTGGAAAGTATGTACAACAAAAGAAACAATAAAAAAATAATAATACCACAAAATGACAATAAATATAGTTGCATCATGTTTTATAAAGTACTTACTATATGTTCAACACAAGAAGTTACGAAAACCTTCTCGGCGAACAAAAGCATTTTCTTTCAACACCCATCAAAAGTTTCGGTTAGTTGGTAGTCTTCTGTTACTTGCACGTACAGATGAATCCTTTTGTTGCATAGCTCTTCATGATATACAATATTCTGTAGACAGACAACACAACTCAATGTCCACAGGTTATCTTTCTTCTTCTACCTACCTCAAGGGTTAGCAAATAGTGTGTGTCACAATACTTCTTAAGCATGTGTTCCTAATTTTTGTTCCACAGACCAATATACTGAGTCGTAACTTATTATCTCTAAATTTCTTGGGCCATGACCAACATGCGTTATAGCGTCTTGCATATAAAGGCAATGTTGCAAACAGACAAAAGAAACGATAACTTCTTTATTTAGAATACGTCATAACCACAAACATCATATGTGGCATAATGCACTGAAATTCAAAAAATAAACAATATCGTGAATCAAACAAATATGATGTCTAAATTATATCAGTGCAACTATGTAACTAACTATATAATTATCAAATGTAATTTGAATATATTATTATATAGGTTACATTTATATTTCAATAGGAAGAGTTTTCTTAATTATGCGTTAATTTCGATAAAATTGTGAGGATATAGGAAATGAAATAAAGAAAATGAAATTAAATTAAAAGGCCATATTATTAAAGTTTCAACAAAATGTAACAAATTTGATATATTTTAAATTGCTAATCGAAATGAATAAAACGTTTCAACACAGCAAATGAATTTTAGGTTATTATATGTAGGTGAACATGTTAAGAGAAATAAAATTAAGAACAACACATGACTAGTTTTCAAATTTGACTCGAGAAGGTTAGTGTTCTAAAATATCTGTAATATTATGAAAATTCAGATAATGTGTAACAACATGAACTCTAAAAAATTTTCAATTTCTCTCAGTGATTTTCTCAATCAACTCAACTGTCTCTGAAATTTCAATTTGCATTTTAGCTTTATGTTCAATTGCTCTATGGTTGCAAGGAATACTCGTTTATTCAAATTTGTCATTTTTCAATGCAATGAATTATAATAAATTGAGATTATTTTTACAAATAAATAATTAATGCAATGATGAAGTTGAGTAAGCAGATATAATATTTGGAAGAGAAAACAAATGTATAATAATTATATACATATTAATATCAAATAGAGTAACATATCGAACCTACGACTCTACGGAAGAGCATTTGCTATCGTGTATTTTTTCCAAAGCATGCTTAAAAATCGGATTTATATAACATGTTAGAAAGCATGTTTCCTTATGCAGAAAACATATTTTCTTATTTTTTTCCGATCTTCGTGGTCTACCACAGAATTCATAAATTTGTTTATTTACATATAGAAAAATATTCCAATACATATATATGATCTATTATATATACACATACACACTCATATATATATATATATATATATATTAGAATATTTTTCTATATGTAAATAAATAAATTTATGGATTCTATGGTAGATCACGAAGATTAGAAGAAATTAAGAAAATAAGTTTATTGCATAAATATGTTATATATATATATATATATATATATATATATATATATATATATATATATATATATATATATATATATATACATATATGAATGTGTATGTGTGTGTGTAAATTGCACTATTCATTATATAATTACGTAATTTCTTTATTTAATTCTTATCGCCACACCTAATTATTTAGATTTTATTCGTCGATTGTTAACGTCATTTTTTTACATCAGTCATTGTAAACGTATTGAGGGAGTGAACTTACAATAAATCTCTACTAATAAGGGGAAACAAAAGATTTAAAAAAACAAGTCATTATAACAAACATAAGAAACAACTAAACACATTACAGCCAATGCTAGAGTCGTTGGACTGGTAACGTAGAACAGTATGGTAATTGGAAACTGGCTTTCCTTGCACGAGATTTTTACCCGGGAAGTTTATTGGACCATGCAATCAGTCAGCAGCAAGTCTGGACTGGTACCTACCTTCACGTTTTCTTCCAACAGATTCAGTTAGCCAACAGTGAAACCATCTCTAGAAACGAATGCCAAAGTTTGATTATATTATTTTTGGTGCTTTCACGTACTCAACGTCTCTTAATTTCTTATTTGCATTTGTTTTCTTATCATTATTGAAGAATTGCCATTATTATTCCCCTCTTTTAATTCATTGATCACAATAATTTTAGTTTGTTCATATTGGGCATCAGTGGTGCCTCAGGTTTTAGAGCACATTTTGCACATATTTTTTTTTAGAAGGGACATAATTTTTCATTGAAAATGGCAACCTAACGTTAGTTATACCATAATGATGTTACTAAGAAAAACAGAAAGTTCCGAAACTGAATTAAATTTAGTTTACAAAAGCAACTCTAATCTTCTGTACCACGTTTTAGGGTTGGTTGGTTGATTTGAAATTTGAAGGTCCCTTTCAGGATCGAAGCCATATGAGACGTGGATCTACGACTTAACGTGATCTCCAAAACACGAGCTCTCATGGATAATTAAACCCGGGTCTTCCACACCATATAGCTATGGGGAAACTACCTTTTAGGAGAAGAATTGTTTAAATGTTCACTGCTCTTTAAGGGTTGGAATAGTAATGTTTGAGGATCGCGTCCTCAGACTTGAAGAAGACAGGTACAGCTGTTAGTAATAATAATAATAATAATAATAATAATAATAATAATAATAATAATAATAATAATAATAATAATTTTGTTTGGTCGTCTTAACCACAATGGGAATGTCTTCTTCTATTGATCATACATTTATTCTTTTCTGAGTCCTTTATTTTATGTTTGTATTAATTATTACACATACTTTTAGGACAAACAATAAAGGTTTTGAGTGTCAGATTCTTTCTAAGTATTATTCAAGAAAGAAAGTAAGAACTTATACTATTTTATTATTATTTATTGTCTTTCAGTTAATTCTTGTGAAGATAAAATTTGAAACTATTTTTAAAAAATCAAATGAAAGTTTAAGTGTCACGATTATGTATACAAATCCGTTTTCAATTAGTTTAGTAATTGAGCGGCCACACCATTAACCATTGAAATTTGCGAGTAAAATTATTAAAAATAAAATAAATTTTTAACCCTATACGATACTAAAAGTATCATTTTTAAACTATTTTATTAAAAAATAATGAAAAATGCATGTTTGGTAACCATGCAACAAGCATTTAGCTGCTTCTTTGTATAAAATAAAGCTATATATAAAACAAAAACCAAACAGGTACTTTTCCATTACCTTTTAGAGCGAGTTCGTTTAATTAATATTTTTAGTATTATATATCACGCTGATGAACGAAAAGTCTACATTTGTTCGTCAAAATCTGACAATGATTATGAAACAAGAAAATTCACAAGCAATGATGAGCACTTATAAAAGCTAAAGCTTGTTATATGTGTGACTTCTAATTAAAATGAAACATACTATTGTTACGCAATTCAAGGTTTGTAAAATCGTGATTTTATATACTGCACGTGAAAAGTATAGTGATGAAAAAAAAAGGTCCTTGAGCTTCTGTTTGATATAGCAGATGTCTTTGTACTTGGATCATATTCTAAGCTGGTGGAGTTAAATTTTTAATTTGAATGAATGCTACACTTATAATGAAAATACATAAATAGATTGTGGTTTGTCGCGGAACTAATATTTAACACGAATATTACTATCTCTCAAGTGTCACCAACAAATTCCATGGACGTCAATGTCATGTGAGCTCAGCATTCATAAGCCATGCCAATATAACTATTGTTCGATGTGTCGTTAATATATTGGATGTCCAGCAGATATTTTTGCCCTAGATTTGTGGTTTTACTTGTATACCGTTATGCAACATTTAGGTTGTACAGAATTAAACTTAAAGAATGATCCGATTCATTATTTGAGTTTTCAATAAACTTGGTGTGTTTCTAGTAGGTCTCTTTAGCTGGATATTTACAATATTCATAAACTACAAAATCGTGTGCTGGATAATAATGCCTTGTTATTGTACTACTGTATATGAAACTATAATTGGATATAGACATTATTGTGACTAAGTTGATAGGACTCCTACTTATGATCTGAGTTCGGTTCTCGATGGGAGCTCTCTTAGTTCGGATTCCACGGTATATTTAAGGTATCTCATTAAACCTCGATGTTAGGAAGGAACCTTTTACTCAAAATTAAGTTTGACATACCTTTTAAACAACGAGGCTGTATGAGACGTGAATCTACAGTTTTAAATCCGAACCACTGTAATGCATTCAATGCACTACTACCAGAACTCGAACCCGGCACTCGGTGAATTAAACGCATACATGCTAGTTAATATACCACCGGAAGAGAACGATCAAATTATAATTGAATTTATATAATTCAAGTCTTCATCATTATCTATTACCAATTAATAACGTTAAATCTATATTTACTCCAATGATCTTTCAAGAATATCAATAAGCAGTGTTAAAATGGAAAGTTCTTCATAAACGACAATATTCTCATTAAAAACGTCACCACATAATAGACATAAATAGGCAACAACTCAAGTGATGCGAAAACAAGGAAATTATATTTCAAAAATTAAGACTGACACTTTGATCTTATATCTTTGAAGAATTCTTTTCATTTTTTGATAGTAATTGATTCTTCTTGATTGATGTTTGATTCATGGAAGTCCCTCGACGTCTCTCGTTAAGAAGAAATTGAACTTAAGCCATGTTTTGATATGGAAACACTGAACTAGTACTAAACGACCTCGTGACTTGAAATTTTTCGTGTTCGTTCATATAGACATGCAATACATTTATAAACACATTATGTGTGTCAATAGGGGACCGTTCACTCGTTATTCTTTTTGAAAAGAAAGAGAAAAAAACAGTCAATACATCTTGATATTGGGAGAAACGATTCTTATAATGAAATGTTGCTCTAAATGAGAGTCGTTATTTTTCCTTTCATATCTTGCAAAACAACATGTTATGAATATCGTTATTTTGTAGTCATGTTGATTTAATCTTACAAAAGAATAACAGGGTTTATGAAATTAAGAACAACTAACACGTATCTGTTGCACAAAGACAAAAGATCGTATGTGCTGAAAAGTTGGTTTCAAATAATTTTCTGTTTAATAAGAATTTACAATAAACGTGAGTGCTTTCGAAATCAAATTTACATTTATGAATAGAAGTCAGTTAAAGCAATTTTTTAAGTTAATCTACCATTGTTAGTTGAATCAACAAAACTAGTATTGAGAACTCAGTTAACTCAATTTTGGGAAATTGTGGAAATACGGTATTTTGTCTTTGTATAGGATCACAGCAGTAGTATAAACATTTGACACTAATAGTACTCACGTGATTAAAGTATGTAACAAAACATAGACAACCTGTTATAATACAAACTATGTAGCCGCAAGACCTTTATATATTCATATTTATTTATAATATAATGAAAACTATGGTTTAGAATGAGCTCACTAGAAGAATGTCCTACTGTACAACTTCGAGTGCTAACGCAAACTTCAGCAAACAACAGCTAGTCTTAATAGGTTTTAAATAGTACATATTTCTTGCCAGTTCCAGCAAGCTCACTGTTTAACGTACTATCCTGATACACACACACATACACACAAATAAATAAATAAATATGTATATATATATATAAATTTTTGGTTTTGTAAAAATCTCTGGAATTGGTAATTTTCTCATCACGCTCTCTACATTGCTTTCAGAGCCTTCAACAATGGCAAAATTAATATCTACATTACCTTTAAAGAAAGAAGTGTTGCTTTGCATTTTTTAAATGGTTTTTATTCAGGAATCCTGCTATCTTTATGTACTTAAAGGATTAATATCGTAATTGTGCTTTTGTACCTTGTAACAATAGTGTTTATTATACTTCTAATATATTTGTATCTTTGGAAATAAGCTTAAAACATAATAATTGATTCAATAATGTACAATATTTGTTGGGATTTTATATACTGAAAACTATGTAATTTTCTTTTAAGCAGACCAAAACAACTTGGAGCAAAGTATGCAAAAGTTTAAAGGGTCCTACTATAACTTTCTCCAAACTTTTTAACTATAATGGCTTTGGTCAGTTTCGTCTTTCACTTTCTTCTCTTCCTCTTTTTCTCATCTACTCGCATATATGTACACTTTCTCCTATTTTCTCTGTCTTTTCTCTTAACTACATGGGGCATTGCAGCCACCAGATCATTCATTCCTGTGCATTCGCTACAAGATTCCTTTGTTATTATGTTGTTGTCATATAATTATTATAACCATCATCATCTTCTTCTTCAATGTCGCCAACAACTGACCAATTCGAAATTTCCCTTCTTTCGTCTGGTGTAATTTCAATCTTTGTTCACTTATGGTTGATTGGCTTACGTTTCGTCCTAGCTCCTTCTCTTTCTTCATATTTAATGCATTCATGTTTAGATTTATTTGCATACAATACGCTTTTAAAACTTATGTTGTGTAAAGTATAAGAATTATCATTGCAAAATGAAGTCTATAGTTGTTCATACAACTGTCATTCTATTTGTTACACATTTGCAATGACAATAAAATAAAGATAACGTTCATTTGCAAGTTGATGCAGCCAAATAACATACGTAGATAATATAATACAGACTATAATAATGTAGAGTACAATATAGATATAATAGTGTCACTTCATTATATTTAGTGAATAATGGAAGAGTAGCTATTTTAATATTGAAATATTCTTGTAGCATGTTGATTTTCTATCTTTGGTGACTTCAGTGAAAACATTTGATCATCCGTTATGTATCCGTTTGGCTTCCTGATCTTCTTGAGATACGAATACATTTTCTTTTTTAATTTAGAAGAAAACTAAAATTACTAGTACATAGAGCATATTTCGAAAATTAATATAAATATTCTTCTCGAAATTTCCCTTTTAAACCTAATTTTTAATCAAAACATTTAGAGTTTCGTATGTCGTTGAGAGTTAGGTATCCGTGATCGTACTACTATTTTTGTGCCATGTTTTGACGTGCCAAAGTTTTCCGCAACATTTGGAGTGGATATATCAGAGTGAGGAATCGAGAAGCTCTATAAACACTGAAAGATATCTAAGCAGTAAAGTTATTCTGCTACTTTGCTACCATATTACAATCCAGTGTAGCAGAAGGGAAACGATTAATACTAAAATAATATTGATTAATACTAGATTTGATAAATTCATCAATAATAATAACTGTCAATTATCCATATTTCTTATGCCATGCTGAATTGTAATTTCAAAACAGTACTATATTTACCAATGATCTATTGTAAATTTACTACATATTCTATTATAAGGAGTCGAACTGCATCCTTATTTTTTAAGAACCTTTTGGGGTAAAATTCAGGTAACTGTGCTTGATAACTATCTGAATGTTCTGCCCACTTGTCCTAACGTAACTTCGTGGGGTAACTAAACCAACAAAGTAGAGGTGGGGTGACTAATTCCACTCCCTATGATTCAAAATGTTACGGCAAACTAGAACTTAAAGAACTGGTACAGAGGAATGAATTCAAAATTATGACTAGGAATATCATCTATAAAAGCGGTTGTTTTACACGGTAGTCATTTGTGCACGTAAATTAATATTTCCTTGACAAACTACTCTGGTTTCCTAGCTATGTACAAAATTATTACATTTCTCATTAAGTTTTCAGAAGTTGCTTTACATGTTGGTTCTTGAGTTGGAATATTAACGGTTCTTTCCTATTCTTTATCAGTTAACCACCTGCAAGAGATAGATTCCAGATTATAAGATACTTTTCCTTACTTTTATGTAACCCATAATTATCCTATTTATGATACAGTACTTGAGTACGCATTAAATTGTTACTTTAATTCATTTCTGCCATTGTGTTTCATCTTGGAAAAATAGTCAAAATAATATACATTGTTAAGAACAGTCAAATAATTAGCAATCGAATAAGTAACGAGAATTCTAGTTGATTTGTATATTTGTAATTACAGACCTCGTGTAACATTTACAAAAGCTTTTACAAAATAACTGCAACCCGAAGTTCCTGTTAAGTGGTCAATTTAGCGGATATTTACTATTATATGTTACTAAAACAATATCACATAAAAGAAGCACCATTTACCATAAAATTTTACGATTACATCATTCGCAATACAAAGTGACGGTCTACGTACGTAGTTAGCCTTGAAATTAATTTCATAATTAACTACAAATTACACAGTTCTGTATATTTTCTACATGATTATTTCACGATAATTACAATCTTTATTGTTTTGACGCTTTACACAATCACTTATTAACTCCTCAGATGTAATTAGTTGCAATTTAATTTTCGGGGTCGTCGAATTGTATCGAAAAGTAACGTTGTATTGAGTCCATAGTGCAAGCACTGTTAAAAAGCATGATTGAGTGTCCTTCGGGAAAACAGGGAAGTATTCTGTTTGTATGTATGGTTGCGTATAGGTGAGTGAAACAATGCGTGGAACATTGTTAGTATACACACATTTTTTGATATTAAATGAAACGGAACAATAATTTATTTATCCGACTCATCAGTGGCTTTTCCATGACGTGTGATTGTGTGCGTTCGGTAATTTTACTGTGACATTGTATAGTCAACAGTAAAAGAGTATATACACTTACATAATTCACTTAGAAAAAAACTTCGACATAGATGATTCGAGTGTAGGTTAGTGTAACGCGAAGGAAAAAGTCTTTTAATCGTGGAAACATTGGCACAAAGAATGCCTTTATTTTGAAATTATTCACAAAATAATTTGTGTGTATTCTTGTTTTTGATCATGGTTGCATCTATCTTTCGTATTTTTAAAAACAAAAATATTACAAAATATGAAAGAATGACATATAGATGCCTGAAATAGGATTTTTAGAGACGATATCTTAATATTTATTTTCTTTCGGACCACTAACGTTTAACTTAGGTGGATTTTTCATAACTATTCAGTATATCAACGGTCGTATGAATATAGAATCGGAATAATTTAGCCAATTTGGGTATAGAATTTAATACTACAACTCCTAAAGTTCTTTAAAATACACCGAAAACCTTAACTTAAAAATATTATAAACTTTACAGTTTAGTTATTCGAAAAGAATCAATCTGAATAAAAGATATTCAAAATCTTTTCACCAATAGCACAAAATTTCTGTATTACATCATCTGCCCTACAAATGAATGCAAAGATACTGGTTCTAATGATAGATAGTCCGATAGATATCATTATAATAATACCATACTTTACATAATATTATTGTATCATTCGAACAATTAAAACTTCCCGGTGTGATTGCGCTCCTTCTATAAGGATGGATCTGGCTTCGATTCCTGTTGAACAGTTTACCTCGGATATGAGCACGAATTTGGATCTCACCTGAATCACTAGGTCCCGTTTTAAATATTCGTCAACAATAAACAGATTCAGTTTTTAAGTAATCAAACTTTTGTATATTTGAAAAGATAATTTATTAGATGTCAATTCGATATAAAAAGTTGAATCACCGAAATAGTAATACATAAAGATTTATTTTGAAATCTTATAGAGACATTTAGTAGCTATGGGGATATATAAAAAGACATGTGTTAAGTTTGTAGTAATGAGGTTTTCGAGAAGAAGATTATATATGCCTTATTTGCATTGACGTTTTTACATATTACATCATAGCATCATTGCTGAAACTCCCTGATGATGAGGACAAGAAGCCGAGATAACTGATAGTGTTTACATAAGGTTCTCAAGAGCTAATTCATAGGATTTTGTCGTATCTTTCTAATGCCATTTTGAGTATAAGACATGATTTAGCGTATTTATTGTATCTCCACTTACAATTACACTGGTTTATCTATTCTGGAATATCAGCTTTCTGGTTCATGTGTATATGAGATTGTATTTTATAAGATCTCCAAGATAATATGTGCTGTAAATCATAAAGCTGGGTTTGATAAACCTGAAGAAAAAAGGTATTTAATTTTTAAAAAATCCTTCCTTTCCTTCTCTCACTGGTGATGTCAGACAATAAAAAACACTGACAGACTTTGCAACTGACCTTGGCTATGTGTCAAGTGGTTCTCCGTTGAATGAAAGTATTGTCAGATTCTTAAGACACCTCTCAACGAAACAACAATATCCGCCGGTTACGGAAGTTGGTGAAAGCAAGGGTACAGATAGTGATGTATGTACCATGTAACACGGGTCATGCTAATAAATTGTGCAGTACCATAACCAAATTGTTAACAATACTAACACTAGTAACTTTAGTATTAGTGTAACTATTTATTCTTTAACTCTCTGATTATTTTGCACATGTAATGGTCTGGCAGGCATTTTCTACTATATTCAGAACATAAGTTCCTATAATGACATTTTAATTCTTCATGTTATAACTCCTTTCAATTATTAATTTGTTTTGATCTTATGCCATCTGCGATTTTGGCTCGAGGCTGATTTTAAGGTTTCATTTCTTCTCATTAAGTTAACTAAATAATGCATTTGACTGTGCCTATATTAATTTAGATATATTAAAACGTATTTTACATCCATTAATATTTCAGGGTGTGTTAAAAGTATCTGTGTTGTTTATTTGTTTGTTGAAATTAAATCTTTAAGGTTTACGTCCCACGGTTATGCCGGTTAGGCTAAAGAAGACGGTGATGATGAGAAATGGATGAAATGGTGGAATGAAGAAAGTTGGAGGAAACAGGAGAACCCCGAGGGAACCCATGCACACGATAGTTGTCCACAACAAAGTTCACTTGGCGCGAGCTGGAATCGAACCAGGGACCTCATGCACCAGAGGTGAACGCTCTACCAATTTGTTTGTTGAAGTATAGCGACACATATCAGCACCGACGTTATATGAGACGTAAACCTGCAGTTTAAAGTGGAATCCGAACAACTGTAGTGCGTTCAAATTTCCATACTCTGCGACCGACAATCGAATCCAGGACCGCATGCATCAAATGCGCACACACTAGCCACTAGACAAGCGGGCAGACCAAAATAATGTCTGTGGAAACTTACTCGAAGGCGCAATCCACCAAACAAATTCTACTCAATATTAGTTAAGAAAACGATATATTTCGAGCTAATGAAAGTCTGAATCTAATCTCATTGGTTAAAACTGGGAGCAATAACTATGGAGTATTATCTGACATTGCATTTGACAAGTTGCTCTTTATTTCAACCATAAAAACCAAAAGTAATAAAATTAGTGGCATTTTGGAAATTCCTGTGATACAAATACATATTACAGCAGTAGCAAAAAGAAAAGAATTGTCACTCATATTTTGGATTTTCCATTATCGAAATAAATCGAAAGTCCAGGATACAAAATAACAGTTTGTCACATGTGATCATACGAATGTCAGATGCCAATGAGATAATTGCTACCATACAACCATACAACCATACAACCATACAACCATGCCAACCAACCATTTTTTTCTATTTTTTAAATTTAGATTTATATGTAACTCGAGTCAAAACTAAAGTAGGACTACCCCTATTATTTCAATATATATACTGAATAATCCCATGAGTATCATATTAATTATATTAAAAGAACCTGTAGTGTATTTTTCACTAACTTCGTTTAACCTGCTTCGCTAGTATCAGTTAAGGGGCATCAAATTTTAAATACAGAATATGGCAATAGCACAAATGAAAAATTCGACCAGAGTGGTGGTCTAATGTTTTTTCTTACAATGTTGATGCAAGGTTGAAGTGAACAACTACAAAAATAAGAAATTGGTTCAATTGAAATGCAATGGACATTTGGCTTGATCAATTATCTCAACTTAGTTGATTATCAAAGTGAGATGTTAAAAATGCATCTCAATCCAGGTGATAATTATGAACAAAAATTCATTTCAAACGCTTCGGCTATTTTGTCGTGAAAAGGTTATATGCAACGTCGATTTCATTTTACAGAAATCAGTATTTAACAATTATGAATTTTTTTAAACCCAAATCCACAGAAGCAAAATCTAAAGACTTTGTTTTCTTTAGATGGCAATTTTTAGCACGGTGTCTGGCATTTAGTAATGTGATAATAAGACAGTCAAAAGTTGGAATATACAATCGACTTGCACATACTACAAATTCGGTTTTGTGTATAATCGTCTTGCATATTTAGATAGACTTAACTACTTGCTTGAAATAATTTTCGTCTAATAGGCACTTTAAAGACTAAATAAGAAGTTGATACATAATTACTACCAAGAAATTGTAAGGAAAAGTGTATTTATATAAAATAAAAACTTAGCTGACTGTCAAAATTATTAACAAAAAAAGGTTCGCTAAGTAAAATTAATGAAAATGACTGTGTCAGGTTGTATTATACATGCAAGGTGTGGTCGGCTTCATTCCAAGGTCCTCTCTCACGGTTCTATACCTTCCAAGGTTTTGTTTAAGGGGGAGGAAGAGGTAAGAGTCAGAGCGTACGCTATAGACAAGAGAGGAGGCATAAAAAGAAGAAAAACAGAAAGATAGATAAGGTTTGCATAAAATGATAGGGCAATATGTTTGTCTATTTATGATATCCTGACGGAACACTTGTAGATAATAAGTATATTCGTTCAATTGAATATCTCATTGACTCAGCTTAGAATAAATGAAGAATTTTTTTTTGTTCTTAGGATGCATACGTAGGTTTTAACAGGAATTTTAAAAAAGTCAATGCTTATTTGAATTTTATAAATCTTTAACATATGCATATACTTAAGATGTGATCTAGAAGAAAATTATCTTGCGAGAATTAATTAGTAATCGTAACATAACTATAATTAAACTGATACTGTGATAGTGAAGTTAGTTTGTTTGAAATTTAAGAGATCTTATTCATTAATTGACCCACCAACGAAAAAAAAAGTTGTTATGTGCTTATGTTATTAAGATTAAAAGAAACTTAAAACTCGTTGTGAATCGTATTAAAGCGTTTGATTCCTCCGTCACGCAACTTTCTATTCAATTGATAGGTAAATTAATCTAAACTGGAGACGTTTGATAGGGCCTATATATGGAAATATAAACAGTGATGATTTCAGATTTCTCTTGGCGAACTTGCAATACACAGAGGTTTAAAAAAATATTACTTCAAAAATACTGATAATCATATTGAGTATGATGGAAGATAAAAAACCAGGAGTATTTTCTCCGGGCCGCCTTCTAAAATCATCGCTGAACAGTGTGTCACAGAATTATCAAATAGCGTTTAGAGCGTGTTGGATTAGAGAGAACCACCATCACACAGAGAATTCCTTTTATCAAAATTTCCAAGTTAACACCATCCTTAACTGAAATTCCGCTTACAAACCTGTAGTTTATATACATAATGTACATCTTTACTACAGACTGAAATAAGACTTTTCAATTATTAATTTAATATCTTTATCAACATTAGGCCACTAATAAAGAGACAAATAATCACTTATAGTTCTTGCTATCCCTTAACTTTCTTCTGCGTGGTCAAATGACAATGTTAGGTAATTTCGCACATGTAACTTTTTAAAGTTTAAACCGTAGTGTTAGAACGAATATATTATACGAGAAAGAAAACTAGAAATGTCATTGTACGTACAATAGATATTGCCTTACATCGATGCAATATGAATGGTAGTATTTGTGAAACTACGCATGCAAGAGATTATTATATGTTGCAACTATAATACATACACCGTATTTAAACGCCTACATGACAATAAGATTTGTTGTACATTTTTTTCAGTTTCACGTGGCCAGAGCTGAAATTACCGGATGCAATATCTATTATTGCGCTAACTAAACCCATCACTGTATTTATTCATTTCGGAATAATTTTCTATTCCCTTCTTTCATTGCTTTATGTTCGTATTAACCTCCAAAGGTTTTCTTAATTCTATGTTATGTCTCTTATGCAAGGGCATAAGAAAAGAAATATATAAAAGTTTCGTAACACACTTGCAAGTATCTGGATTTTTAATACCACAAGAAGTATCTTTAACCACTGTCATTTAGTTTACACTTTCGTTTTTACCAACCCTCACGAATTTCCGGAGGCATTTCTACAAATATAAGTCGTGATCTATTAAATGCAGAATTTTGCAACAATTAATCCTTACTTTTTCACTGCACTATTGCAGTAAAATAATTCTTCTGCGGGGCATCTCTTCTGATTTTGGGTGAATTTACAGTTTCGTGTTTAAGTTTATTAAATATACATGCGCGGAGAAAGAAGCTCAACAAATTGGAAATAACTGTTTCGAATATACATTATACTAAATATGATCCTCATTTGCTGTACATTATACTCATAGAACTGAAGTGCATAAGCAGTTAGACAATAATTTAACACATAATTTGTATTGTAGTCTGTCAAATGGACGTGTAGAAATAGATTAGTATATTTGGAATGAAATTTATAATCTTGCGTATCTCCACTTATGCCCTTTAGGCTAAAGGAGGCAAATGATTATGGAAATAAATGATTATAAAATAATTAATAGGACGATCATGTGGGAGGAAGCGGGAGAACCACGAGAGAACCCACGCACATAATGTTAATCACAAACTCATATGACCTGGCTCGAACCAGGAACCCCTCGCACTAGAGATGAGTAAGCCATCACACTCTCAGATTGGTATATTCATTACAATAAATTATACTTCTATTTGCAGGTATTGTATTATTATTATTATTATTAGGTATTCTGCCTTTCGGCAGGTCCTGGGACTAATGAGATTTTTTTTCAATTTTAGATTTGGGCCTGGAAATGTTTCTTCCACTTTTGTCGATCTTCAGCTTCCTCTTTTAACTCCCAATATTTTCTCCTATCTTTCAAATTATCGATCAGCTGTGTTCTTCTTCCTATTCCTCGCTTCCCTTCCATCTTTCCTTCTATGGCGGTGTGAAGAAGACAATTTCTTCTCAAGATGTGTCCAATCCAATTGGCCTTTCTACGAAGAATGGTGGCTACAAGTGTCCCCTTCTCTTCTATTCGTTTTAAAACATCTTCGTTTGTTGCTCTCTCTGTCCATTTTATCTCCTCCATCTTCCTCCAACACCACATTTCGAAGCTCTCCAACTATTTCTTCTCTAACTTCCGTAATGTCCAAGTCTCTGAACCATACAGTCCAATGCTCCATATATGGCACTTGACCAACTTCTTCTTAAGTCCAATATTGAGCCTGCTAGTTAAGACTGATCTTTTCTTGTCGAAATGCTTCTTTAGCTATGACAATTCTTGACCTGATCTCTTTGCTGCAGTAAGCATCTCTCTTCAAAATACTTCCTAGATACTTGCAATTATGACCTCCTCAAGTTCTCCTTGTTCTACTCTGATCCGTTAGGGCGTGTTTCCACAGGATATTCTCATGATTTTCGACTTTTCGATGCTATTCGGTTGGACTATATTATTGTGATTAATGAAAAAAAAAGCATTAAGCACATCCTATTTACGACTTTACTATATACTTTAATGGCAATCCAGATCTTTTTTGATTTAATGGAAAATAGAATATCTATCACTTTAGTCATCTATGCTAAGGAGTAATTAGAGTTTAAGCTTCATTTTTAGCACCCAAGCTGCATGAAACACGGACTTACAGATTGAAATAGGATCTGTACAAGAAATATGTATGCTCTCTCTTCACTCAGGATATAATTGAGACGAATTTATGCTGTATTGCTCCAATTAAACAGAGTAACTTAAATTGCGTTTGTGGTAAACAAAGATTGATACTTTCAAAACTATTATGTGGAGCAACATCAGAATAAATCAATTACACTGAACTGATAAGGTCAGTGTAAATAGTGAAAATAATTTCGTTAAGTGTACGAATTAAAATCAAACCTTCAAAGTTATATGTAGCCAGTGTGCAATGTTATTGGCCTACATTATGTATTACGACTATAATAGACAAGAAAGAAAATATAATTTGGCGGTAGTAAAAAAAAAGACCACTTTGTTTATTTTTTAATGTCACGGTCAGTAGAATGACTTTGTGTAATTTAATCATCATTAAATAAATTGATATAAGTAGATATTCTTTTCTCCATATGAGGGGATATATAGTAATAGTGAACATGCGGTTCTTCCAAGGTTGATTCTTTGAATATTATATTAAGTTCATTGGGGTCTAGAAGAAAAGACGGACCACAAGATCTATTGCCCTACTTTTCACCTTTTTTCCACGACCTACTATAGGTCATAAGCTTGAAGACAACAATATAATCTCTATATATTTGCCATTAGGTTACAACTTTCACTCTTCTATGAGATTCGTATGCAAATAGTTGTTCTAGGTGTTTTGTCGTAACTGTTCCAAGGTGCTACCTCTTTAAGTTTCTTATGGCACCCACCTACATCTTTAAACAATGAAATATTATTATATCACAGGTGTTTGTGGCATGGCAGACTGTGTGGTTAGTATTGGGCGTGACGGCCAAGGTTAAGCGATACTAACAATTGTTAGAACTAAATTTATAAAAAATCATTTTACCTTTTACAGGTCATTTATACGCATATAGAGAACCTTGGTCATATGTAGTTCAACACTATTAACGTATAATAGAGAATTTTTCCACCAAAGATTAGTCAATAGACCGCATCGACGTGAATAAAATGACATTTTCATACAAAATTTTCGAGAAAATCGGCAAAAACTATGTTTTGGAACGTAAAAAAATAATAGTATATGAGAACCATGCCGTCTATTAAGGTATAATTGATACTAAAGCATGCGCCCATTAAGCAGTGGTGTACTCAAGAAGAGTTTCAGGGTTTAAACCCCCTGGTCCTTGAGGAAAATATGGAAAAATGAACATTTTCTATATTAAAACGCATTATACAAAAATCACGCTTGATCTAAAAGAAAAGAAAATTGAGTATTTTAACCTCCCCTTGACGAAATTCTGAACGCCATTGCCACTAATTATTTCATTATGGCGATAACAAGTAGACACTAGTGTTATTATCATTAATTAAATATCGAAATTTTAATTTTTGTTAATAAAATTACCGGAAGCAAGGATCGAGAAAGTATGGTAAGGAAAGACTTAAACTATGAGGATTGGTCTTGCATGATAGTCAGTGGACCCGCAAACTACACCGGATTCAAGCCGCAGAGTCCCACGTTAATAGTAGGTCCCATCCTTTATAACCTCGGTATTGCATAAAACACAAAACAGAAAAACTCGAAAATTAAAGATGTATATCTATATAAAACTTACGGTGAGTTTTTTTTTTTTTTTTTTTTTTTTGGCACAACGCTTAGAACCGTGAGCCAGTTTCTTTGTTATCAAGTGTATTCTTTCTTAATGTTTGTCCTTTATACTTGTAAACCTGAACAAGCAATGGAAATTCTTATTTTTAAAGCAACAAATTCTTGCTAAATAATTTAAGAATTAGTTTATCCGCTATTATAGTGCTTGACCAAACAAATATCGTAGTATTGTTTTTTTTCTTATTTATTATTCTAATCATATCAGACAAGTATTGGAATGAACGTTGAATTTGCCTATGAACAAAGAAGATGATTTATTAAACGGATTACATAGTCTCGAAGTGTATATTAGAATATTATGTAACTAGTTTATATTTCCTTTTTTCTTTAATGTTTCCAATACACATTCGTTCACTTTAGTCCCCGGAAGAGAAAGATGAACAACGTTCTTGCACGCTTTTCAGCCAGTTGTGTAAATAATTGGTTTCCCTAATCAAATTAGTTGCGTCCTGGTTAAGCACTGCAGCAGAAACAAACAAAATTATCCACACAACATTTTGGTATAGATAGGTAACAACAACTTCATTGTGACAAAACTCGCCATAGATTTTTTTGGCTTCAGGATTTGTATATGGTGTTTTCACTTAGAAATTAAAATCAAAAATAATTTTTAAACACTTTTAAACATGTGATAGTATTTTAAATCATGACAACTCTACTGTTTGTTACGATCGTTGAAATCTCCTAAGTACAAGTAATGTGTATATGAAGCTATAAACCTTTATTATGTTAATTTTAGAATTATATATTGTTTAAGTACTTCATATGTTTGTGGCTAGATCTTCAAAATGGATCTTCAAAATTCACGATGTGTTGTAATGGATGATGGATCTTTGATTTAAGGGCTCCTATAACAGTCTTCTCCATTTTCCAGTTTTTAAAACATTGCTGTAAACAAAGAATAGTACTAAAATTACTTTGCGCAATTGTATAAGGAAATACTAATTGGGAACATAATTAGTCATCGATAGTTTTCTCATTGCCAAATAACAAGCCTCCAAATAAAGTACGCAATGGCAGGTTCAGATGAGAATTGAACAAGAAAGAAATCTATCTAAAGTAGTGTCTGTTTTACTCAATAATGTTTTTTTATTTTATACTTATTAGAGAATTACGCAGATAAATTCTAATTAACACTTGATTTCTGCAACACTTCGGAAAAATAAAGGCGCTACAGATGAGAATTTTTAAACTATTCAGAGTTTGGAATGAATCTCTGAAGTGATTGTTATAATATACAATTTTCTAATCAAATGAATGAATATTCTCAAAGAGGGTGTTCTTGATAAGGTTTAGTGTTGACGCAGAAAAAAAACTTGAGTTGAGAATTAGGGGCTGTATGAAATGGAAACGAGATAAATGCAGCTGATGCATGATTATACTTTCTTCAGTATAATCAGGCCGGTAGCCAGTCCAAAAATATAGGGGGGGGGGGCTGCGGTAGAAGTTACTGGTGGCCCGATCCAACCATATTATACAGTAGTTCATTTGCAAGCCTACCGTGAAAATGTTAGGTTAGGCAGTAGAAATTTAAGAGGGCGCCCCCCTAGACCCCCCGTGAATACGGACCTGAGTGGAATGTGCGCTTTCTGAACGCTCAATATCTTCTCTGGGCTAAACACGTCACGATTTATTCCTATTTTGTCAAAATATTGCTTTCCCCTTTAAAAGAGAAGGAAAAATGTTAATTTTTACAACGAATAAACATTTTTGAAGGTAAAAAGGGAAATTAATTGTTTTAAAACAAACATTATTAACAAAACGAAGCTGAAATCAAAGTTCTCCGACAATCATTCGAATGCTAATGTTAACGGTGACGGGTCGTGACGAGTGGTATTCATAACACGTACCCCACAACCATCAATATAAAACTTCTTTTTGTTGTGTCGTAAGAAAGGGAGTAACAGCACCTTCCCTTTCTCAATCAGTTTACATTGTCCCACTAACATACTTGAAGATCTAAGCGAAATAAACTATTCCTGGTAGGCAGACAGTTTCTTTGTAGTAGGCGGGGATAAACAGCTATCGAAACTATTCTTTTTGTTCTGCTTCTAATGTATGAAATAACTTTCGGAATATATTATACTACATACAATTTGGTTCAGTATTGCAGGAGATTGGGCTTTTTGCTTTTCTTGTGTTGGTACCCTCAAGCTCTGCTTCGTCCTTGCCCTCGAAGGACGACCAGATACACGTAGTACAATACTACATGGTACAGATACAGACAAAGGTGAAAGTAATACTACAAACATAACAAGACAGCTCTTCAAGACTTGATTTAAATCAGATCACATTGGACACGATCAGGGAGAGTCTACAAGAATAGAATTAGTGTAAAAACATGTATTGTTTCTAAAGGGAAAAAAAACATACCTTTTTTAGATATCATAAGGGAAGCAATTGAAAGGCGTCTGTTTATGTTGGTTTCCTCGTGCTTATTTGTTCGGATTAAGCACTGCTTCTACTACCTATGTGCAGTTTGGTCCCTTTTGGTGAATGGAATGGCCAACCAGTAACTTAGTGCTCCAAAATCTTAAAAGTTTACTATTGGCCTTATTTGAAAATTCTGGGAGAAATTATTGTTTTAATTCTTAGCTTTCCTCCTGTCCTTTCCTTCCAAGTTTCTCTTAAATAAAGATTTTTAATTTTAAAATATGAGTAAAACGACCTCTTGGCTGCAAAAAGCGAAATACTGTCGTTTGAATATAAGACTCATATTTACTCCTTCAAATGAATAGCTTTTATTTATGTTTACAAGGCAGAGGGATATTTCATTTTCAAAGCTTCAAAATTCCTCCCCTTCATCAAAATCACATCTCTGTTCACGCTCAATGTGGGTTTACCAGTATATTGATAGTACTATTTCTTTCTCGCCCTCCATATATTGAAAGTTTCCCCGAGAGAAATCTGAAATCACCACTGTTTCATACTTTACTACTTGAAATGAAATGAAATTTACGTCGCACATTTATGCCAGCTAGGTTAAGGGGGACGGTGATCATGAGAAATGAATGAAATGGAGGAATGAAGAAAGTGGGAAGAAACGGGAGAACCCTGAGAAAACCCACGCGCACGGTGTTTGTCCACCACAAACCTAACTTGGCACGAGCTGGGATCGAACCAAGGACCCCATACACTGTAGGTGAACGCTGAGTCACCGCAGCCCCCCTACGACTTGAGTATATACTTTGTTGATTTTATGAAGATTGAAGTTCGCTTTAAAAAGTGCTGTGTGTGTAAGAAGGGAAACAATCACAATCGCACCAACAAAACAACTTTCTACGGCAGAAATCAACAGGGAAGAAACGAAAGCGATTGTAAAGTAAATAATCAAATGTCAATGTAGCAAGGAAAGGGATTATTACTGTTGATCGCTGTTAAACGAGAGTTAAAAGAAGCTTCGGTACTAGTTAAGAAAAGCCAACAAGCTATATATCCTCTGATTGTTCTTCAAATACAATTGAAAGCTCTAGTCAATTGTTAAATGTGTCTCCCCTGTTGTCATCATGTACTACCTCATAATACTCTTACTTCATTGTGCTATGAGCTCTCTTCCTTCTTCAACTTTCATAACGATGTCGTTTCCCATCAAAATAATCCTATCTTTCAGATTCTTTTATATAACACTACTAAGAAACATTTAGTTCGTGTGTGTTCTGTAACTAAACATAGACAGAAAATCAAGTCGGAAGAAAGAAAGGAACACGGAAAGATGTAAGAAGAAAATAATCAAAAAGCTTTCAATTCACATCACAATTAATTCACAAGATTTTTTCTATGTATTGTAAATTTATTTCTCTCATCTCTGGAAAAGTAGTCAATTGTGTGACGAAAATAGTGAAAGTTTTTTTCTTTCTTAGAGTTTGGTAATTTAAGACATCTTCACTTTCATTTGGTTTTTGGTATGCATGTGTCTTCTTCTTCTTCTTATCCTGCAAGCGAAAAACTATAATAGCGGTTTCAAAGTACTTCTTCCATCGTCGTCTGCATTGCAAACAAGAGAAAAGACACCAGACGGGTTTGTGTCGCAAACAAGTTCTTCCTTAAGGGAAACGAACATTAGAAAGAATTTCCAAAATAATTTTGACCAAATTAGATCTCTCTCTCTCTTTTTAGAACACCATACTTTAAAAAAAAATCTAACCCTAATGGACAAAAATGGACAAATTACAACATTATGCGCATTAATAGGTGCGAACATAGGATCCTTTTCTTAGCCAAATCATGTTATACTATATTATGTTCATTTTATGTTTTGTATTGTTTGCTGTAACTATTTTCTTTACTTAATGAATATAATGTTCTTTTGTATGCGGGCTCAAATAACTTTCTGTCAAAATTGTTTACATTTCTTGTGTATCAATATTTTTTAAAACAATGTATGCAAGTGGTTAAGTACTCGAAGAACCTTAACTTTGCCACGCAAAAGAATTCATAAATAAATAAATAAACCATTGTTAAGAGAAGGTTTCTATAGGTTCCCGTTTCTTTCATGGTTTTGAAAGGAAAATAATATTCAAATTTGAGTCACTGAGAAAGTCTTATGAAACAAAATAGACTGTTGTGCTTCCTGCTCAGCTGTGGTGGCTAGCGCATGCGGCTTTGGTATATTAGGTCCGGGCTCGGTGGGAGGATCTTAAAATTTGAACACATCACAGTGGTTCGAATACCATCTTACATTGTAGGTCCATGACTTATGTAGCTTTGGTACTCAAAGGGACGCTAATTACAACCAATCAACCTAAATAGTTTGCATCTTTGAGGTCTTGTTTTTGATTGAGAAATTTAACCATTCTTAATTATTATGTAATGCAACCGGGCGTTAAATAACTTAAGAATAAACAAGACCTCACTCTCTTTATGCTTGGTATTATTTTTTATTAGCACTGTCATCTACTTTTATATATTTTTATTATAGTTTTTATCATTACTCTTGGTAAGTTTATCACTGTAGTTTTTGTTTTCTTATTTTAGCTATTACTTTCATTACCTTTTCCTATTCTTAGCCTTTCTTTCTCCTTTTCAAAGTTTCTCACTATTTTAACGTGTTTTTTTTTTAATCTTTTTCTAATACTTTCAGCAGTCTTTTCACTATTTCTTCATATTTTATCACTTTTCACTATATTTTATTAGTATTATTATTATTATGTACTCTTTTCACTGTTATCTGGTTATTACAACTATAAAGTAATACTGTAGAAATAAATTATCCTGGGCTTTTCCTTTTCACAAAGTTCAAAAATAAGCCATACGTGGACAAGTGAATGTGATCTACAGTACTTGTTATATATTCTTAACACTTAGAAATAAAGTTAATAATGACAAATTGTGCCAAATTAATATCAATGTATTTTCATACTATATATGAAATTATTTAAGACATCTTCATACTTTTTCCTCTCTCTTGGTGAAAATAACATTCGATCATTGAGAACACGGAAACTAAAATCTATGATGAAAAATAGTAATAGTAATAGGAAACATTTTCCTCCCCCCCCTTCTCTCTCTCTCTCTCTTCTCTCTCTCTCTCTCTCTCTCTCTCTCTCTATATATATATATATATATATATATATATATATATATATATATATATAAACTTGTGCACATACACACCTGCATCAAATCTGTAAATCTACACATAATCCTCGTACTAAACTAGTGTTCGTGACAAGGTTGCTATATCTTCTTCCGTATTTATCTTTTCTGTTTTTCTTTTTTTAACTTTCGTATCTCTTGTTCTTTTGCACATTTAATACGTATAATAGATACTGACAGGGAGTATGGTTAAAATATACATACAATGAAAAATATATGTACAAATTCTCCTTGAATACATTATTATCTTTCATAAAGTACAGTTTTTATGGATATTATCCTATCTATTTACACATCAACATACTAGTCATTCATAAGCATTAAGAGAGTGCATAAGGGATGTACTATATGCTACCTCATAGTCGCAATATACAAAGATAAGTGGCCAAATCTACAAGTAAACTTTGTCCTAAAAAAGAAAGAAAGAAAAAAGGTTCACCATTTTGTCTGTTAGAATTCCAAATAACTTCTTCGTTATTTCATAGGAATGTATATATACTTGAAACATGCTAATGTAATTCTGAATTGCCAAGTTTTGTAGCTTTTTCACTTCTAAATTTTGAGGAAAATTCCTTTGTATAACCTGTTTGTCACATTGCATTACAAACACAATAGTCATCAAGGTTACCATAGTAGCAGAATATACACAAATGCTTTCAAGAGTTTCTTAAGATGCATTTGTAGTATGTCAAGTGGTGGAGATTTATGATTTGATCTGTCAGACCACATATGACCTTCAGATTTAGAAATGAGGAAGCTATACGTCTCTGATCAATATTTCAAACTCTTTCAGTTTAAAAAATAATAATATAATTTTACAAGAATGTTTATTTTGAAAGATGAGTTACATTTAAACTGTTGTCAGTGATTTGAAAACGTTATTTCAAAATTGAAAAAAGGAAGACGAAAAGAAACAAGAAAACTGTAAAATTATGAATTATCTTTATATAGTATACGTTTTATCTAAATAGAAGCAGAATCCTTTAATATCATTTATTAATTCAATTGAAGTTTAAAATGAGAGCTCAGTGCCTTAGCGGTAGAGATCTTACCTCTTGTGCTAGGAACCTTTAGTTCGATCCCAAGCCATGCGCGTTTGTTGTTGGCATCGTGTCCATGGTTTTCGTCAAGGTTCTTCCGTATATCTTTCCACAATCTCATTCCATCAATTCTTTCAGAATTATTGAATTTCATTAAGCAGTCTTTTTCTTTAACTTCAAGAGCATAATTAAAACCAAAATATTTCATTTTCATCTCATTTACAATTTTGAAATGTGCTTGGAATAGTATATTTAAACATATATATGGAATAGTATATTTAATAGAATAAGAAATCATAAAAGATTTAATCACGTTCAACAAAGTTTGAACACCTTCATGTTCTCTACTTGCACCTATATATTTTCTATAAATATATATAACACGTTCTGCTGTATACGTTTGCAAGAAAGTCTTGATTTAAGAGGGTTAAGAGATACCTAAGTACATCTTTATTTGCTGGAGTTCGGTTTACAGCTAAATACATGGCAGTAGTTGGGAAAACAGATGGATGTTTAATTTTTTTTTATAAACATGACTGTACAAAAATTTACATTATTTGACACACGTTGTACTGCGTAATTCTGTAGAGGATTACGAAAACGTGTGAAACTTGTCCGCCAAAAACAAATACTTCCATACACTATTTAGTGCTTATACAGTATATCAACAAACTATAGATTTTCTTGGAAACGTTTCGTACAATTTACAATACTTAAAAAAATACGGGAAAATCCTTGCACGCAAACATTAGCATCTTTTGTATGCTATGTGACTTCGTTATACAAGGTTGGCGCCATAAGCATGCTCCTTTTTATTTTTCTTCAATTTATTCTATATCGAAGGACACTTAATAAGAGGTTCCACAAAATAACTTAGAATCGAAAACATTAAATATGTACTTACAATTCACAGGATATTTTAGTTCGTGATTATTCAAAAAAATAACAAGGAAATGACATGATCGTTTAATCAATTAATATACTAAGAAATTACATGCGAAACATTTCGTGTATGGTATTGATAATCATACATATATTTGTATACATGTGTTTAAATGTGAGTGGATTTTATTATGCTGTATGACAGTTTTTTTTAAATGAAGTATTGCAATTTAATTGGGGTACACAAGATTACCTCGTTTTTGCGAATACATTGTTACGTGTTACATTCTATTCTAATTTCGTGGTAATAAAGATTTAATTTTCTGTTGGAATGTAATAAGCAGTTTTACAATAAAAGAAGTAGTACAAATATATCAAAATTTTCATTATATAGTTAATTACAGAAAATAAGTTCATTACAAAATCTGAAAACTTTACCTTTCCTCAGTTAAGGCACAAACAAAGGAAGATGCAAAATGATCGAAGAATTGATTAAATGAGAAAATAGTAGGAAACGGCAAACTGGAAGGAAACCATCCTTGAATCCTATTCTCCTTAAACTCGAATAAACATGAATCAAACTAGGGCCCCTAGGCACCATAAGCGATCCCCTCCATCACTGATATATGTATCTGTCCTCCTCTATAGAAAATGAGTATTTTCAATTGGGATATACACGTAACGCATCTAATTAAGTAATATAAAACTGATGTTCAGATAATATTATTTTAAATAAAATATAGTTTCCAGTTGTGTTCTGAGGAGATTAAACTGTTTGTTTTTAATAAAGTAACAAACTCTGTGGCTTAAGGAACTCGGGAATTCATCGCCACAAAATTCAAACAACTCCATTAGAACCTACATTTATTCTAAATCAATCGAGTCGGGATTTGATACATCCTATTTGGCCAATACTAAGACCATTTAGAAACTTCTGTTCATAGACGTTTTGTAGTCTTGACAGAAAACACAAATTTGATTCCAGTGAAATGTTAAAGATTAGTTGGGAGATCTATATAGCAATATATGTAGCATTTCCCGCAGGATACGTGAAACTCAGTCTTGATGACAAAATTGGTGCAAACTTGTTCTGTATCTTTTCACCAAAACATATTGTTTTATTTTTGTCTGATTCCAGAGTTATGTAAATCCGTTATGGATTCCAGAGTTATGTATTCCAGATGATAATTATGTAAACATTTCAAATTTGAAACATTAAAACTAATTTCTAATGAAATAACAATGACATGCAACATTATATCCAATAATTTTAGGATTCAACATCAAGCTGTCAACAATTCTCCATAGTCTACCTGTCAAATTTGTCTGTCTACAGTTCTTTATTACTTTCAGGTTCTATTTTCATCATTAAATTAGCCACGAACCCAATAACCTTTAGCACACATTTCTTTAAAGTAATGACATTCTGATCTGAACAATTACGAACTGCCTTAAGAGTACAAATTTGAAATCATAAACAATTCAACCACAAACAGCAAAACAGAACGAAGCAAACAAAAATCAAGCATCTTCTTATCCAATAGCCCAATTACATTATTTCATTACTTCAGGCAAAAAAGGGATCTTGTTAATTTTATGATTTTTTTCATAACTTTACCTAACAAAATCACTTCAATCAAACAAGCCCTATAAACAAAACAAAATGAACAAAGCATATTGCCTGGAACTTTGAAAAAAAATGTTCATGATTTAGTGTGCAAATGTGCTCGTTTATTTGTTCTTTCACGCAAACAATATGGCGTGATAAATGCTGCATAAAAAAGAAACTTGTTAAACAATGTATATATGTATATACTGGTGAAAAAAGGCCTTTTGACAAGTGAATTGATTTATTCTCAGAAATTAAGGAAGGTCATACGACCAATTCTGCCACTCCTACAATGCTTTTTGTTAATTTTTGGTCTTGAAAATTTTTGTTTTTTCTTATCTTGTTATTGACAAAAATATGATGGGGGAAGGAGGGGAAGTGTATAATTATATTGCACCTATAATTTTGAGTAATATTATTCTCATAGTTCCCATAAGGCTTATTGTTCTTTTTTGTTTTCTTCCATCTTTCGTGGCATTTGATTTTAGTACTTCCGATTTCTTATGTTGTAATATGCTGTATATGGATCATAGCTTTTGTTTGCGATACCCACCTTCACATACGCTTGGACATGTATTATTTCATGCATTAAATTGACTTAATCAAAACGCCACACTGAAACTTGCTTTTTTCCCTGTCAACACGCCTTTTAGAATTATACTTGATTTATTCAAAATGTTATCATATCATTAAAAAGAAAAGCTATGTGGTTTTCTTCCTGTTTCGTAGTGTGTTGCAAGAACAGTTACATAATTCTGAGTGTATATTGATTTCGGTAGATACTAGTACATAAATCACGACATTTCCAAAAGTAATTACCAATTCAATATAAGCATACCAAAGTACGCATACATTTAAAAACAATCACATATATATTTGATTCAATCCTTAAGGCTGATATGCTTATGATTTCCACATTCCAAAATGATTGCTTCCAATAACAAGGCTTGCAGCCTTACTTTATATATTTATTAGCTATATTTACTTCATTTTCACTTACAAAATAGCGACTTGATAAATGGCACCTATAGTAGATAACATTTAACATGTAAATTAACAAATTCTACACATGATGATCAAAGTAATATCCATTTTAAAAAATTGGAAGGAAATTATATATAAGAATAGTTGAATATATATATATATATATATATAGCATACAACCAATAAGATGATCAAAAACTAAAAGACGACTGTAATATCATTGATTGGTCAATGATTATCGTATGAAGATATACACTTAAAACAAACAAATAAACGAAAAGAAAAAAGGAATAAACGAAAGGAAAAGAAAAAACCTTCCAATTACAAATGTATTTCCTACTTGCTTTATTTATAGAGCGAGTCCAAATATGAACCTGGTACTTGTGAACACTGACACAAATGGTTACATAGCGTTCAGGTTTGAAGATGTTTATACGTAAAGCGACATTAACAACATAATCGTTTTAAAACCTTGTGAAAAGAAAAATTGTCTACAGCGTTCATGTGAAAACAAAATATGACAAAACGTACTATGTGCGTGTATTCTTTCTCCTGTCCGAAAGGGAACAGGGAGGTGAATACATATGCACGGTACACTGATTACAGGACTTTTTCTTTCACTACACAGAAACAGTTTGGTTCTTCTAAATTCTAGGCCAGTTTTCTAAACACGAGTGTCAAAAAGAAGACGACTAACATGTATGAGAAGCAAAAGCCAATGACCTTCAGAAATAACAACAACACATAATAAATCTATCAAAAACTGACTTTAATGCTAACAAGAAAAAGGAAGGTAATCTAATAACTCGTTCTTCTTGCTTCGCAGATTGTTTTATTACCGAACTTTCACTTAAGTGATCATCGTAACACTATGCTGGACATTTTTTTGCACTCATTCATTCATATAGCCTATATGTGTTTCAGAAAGTGAAAAAAGAAATATAATTTTTCATTTTCTAGGGTTTCCCCTTATATTCCTGGTAAAAATGTTTTTTGAGAATATTTTTCACGTTAAACAATCTTTTTTTCCATTTAAACTTTTCTTCTTACATGTTGATTTCAATGTATATTTGTTTGCATTTATTAATTTATGAAATTGAGCGCAAATACAACGATTAACCTTTTTAAAATATTAGAATTGATTTAAGTAGGGCCTAAGATGTTGCTAAAGAATCTAAAAAAATAAAGAAAGAAAATAAAACGTAATCTAATTGTTCGGAAGAAAACATGAATATTTATGTTTTAAAAGTGAGTTCTGTTAAGAGTTGTTAGTATCAGACTCTCTGTTTTAAAAATGAACTTTTTTAAAAATCGAACTTTTAATGCGAAATTTTATTTTGACATAAGTATAGGGCACAATTTGTCTTAAATATACCATTTTTAAAAAATGCAAATATCGTTTAAGTGTTTACGAAGTTCAGCTCGAAACATTAAGAAACAACTTTAATTTACATCACACATTTATGTTTTTTAGTTAAAGGGAACAGATAAAGCAAATGATATTGGGAGAATTAGTAGGATAAGAGAATGGAACGAAACGAGAGAATTCCGAGAAACTTCACGACAGCGATGTTGTCCACCATAAATATATGTGAGCTGGGATCGAACCCGGTATTTCTTTTTACTTAAATGATGATCAGTCTACCTTTATGTCACTATGATCCGCTACGAAGTAATAAGGCAAAATGTTTCATGTTAATGGTATTAAATTGTGAACAAAACTCAATTTGTTTGAGTTTTTGAGAAGTGGAAATTCAACTTTGTTCTATATGGATAGTATTTCGAAATAATATACAGAAGAATTACTATAGTTCCAAATCATTACTTTTAAAAAAGTAAAATGATTTTGGTAAAATTCAATTGGAGTCATCCATTTACAAGTGAAGTAATGAAATGATACCCGGAAAAAATGAAATGAAATCTTTAAGTTTTACGTCCACGGTTATGCCGGCTAGGCTACCGTCTCGGTAATGATGAGAAATGAATGAAATAGTGAAATGAAGAAAGTGGGAGAAAACAAGAGAACCCCAAGAAAACCCACACATACGGTGTTTATCCACCACAAAGCTCACTTGGTGCAAGCTGGAATCTAACCAAAAACCTCGTGCACCAGACGTAAACGCTCTTCCACTGAGCCACCGCGTCCCCCCTAAATGATACCCAGAAATACAGGTATCCATGTGCGTCGACATGGTTAAGGTTTGATACCCATTTGTTCCAACCCTTTATTTCTTGACTTCATATTTACAGCCTATTAAATGTTGATTTTTTAGTACTTTCACAAAGATGACTGCGAAATGAGACTTGAGCTTCTTTTTATGTACATTAGGCATTCTTGCCTAGGAATTATGGAATAGAAAAAGAGGACAAAACTTTATATAGTATAAATCCTTTTTTAAAAATTCAATGCTTGCCAATAAAAGTAGTAATCAAACATGAGATAATAATAACAACACTCATTATCATTAAATCCCTAACTGCTCTGAGGGACGTATTTCATTGAGATGCAATGGTGAGTCGATGACATCTTACTTTTCCTTATGTACATTTTCTCTCTGGGAATATCAATTGTCTATGTACGTCGCGACAGACATAAACTGCCCTTAGTTGAGGACGTGATGGAGAAAGGAATACCAATTAATTGTTCGTAAAATGCCTTGAATATGATCTCAAGGGTGTCACGTGATCCCTCTTCATTGACACTTGTTTTCATTCAGTTAAAAATTTCTCTTCCGTATTCTTTAATATTCTCACAAGACACAATAAACATTAGATTTAAAAACAAGTAAACAAAGCTTTCGGTTCAGTTATGGATGTAATATTAATTCCTTTCTAAACTATGATGGCTTTTTGTTAATGGAAATAAATTGAAGTCATAATATTTCTATTACTATTATATGTTTCATAAACATTGTGTCACTAATTTTTACGACTTACATAAATAAAGCTTACAATATATTTATTTGATCTTTATGACTCGTGTTACACTTGAACTTGTGTCCATTATCATTTTTTTAAGGAGTGTTCACACTTTTCCACCAGAGACGTGATTAAATTTGGAAATTTGTAACCTCTGAACTGAAGTCCAATGCAACTGGAGTGATATAGATCCCAAGCACATATACAGTATATAAAATCCTTTTTATTCTTGAAAAAGTAAGATATTTTTAATAGAATGTATTATTTGAGGTTCATTCATGTACTCTAATAACAGAAGTAAGCCTATAATCAGAGGGATATGAGGAAGTTCAGAACTTCCTGCCAAAACTGTTAAATTTACGCGTGATAAAATTGAAATATAAGTTATTGAATTATAAGCCTTTCTAATTATGTTCTAAAAAGACAATATGTATAATACTTGCAACCGAGAAGAACGTTCACTCAAACATTTAATTTTATTTACACTGAATTCTCTATTCAAATGTCTAGGTTCTGCCTCTAGTAGCAACTGTATTTCTATAGTATGCCGGTAACTTAATAACTAACAACTTCTTTTCGTCTTTAGTGTGCAATATTCGATCGATTTCAAATGGACATCTTCAACTACTTTAACTAAAAGTAATTATGACTACACAATACCAAATGAAAGATTACATTTGATTTTTGTTCTGGTAATATTTTGTATAGTTATTGGGACAAATGTCCATTGCATAGTTTTTTTTTATAAAAAAATCATTATTTTTAGTTTTCTAGAACAAAATTAATCATTTGGAAAAAAACTACTAAGATTTCAATCACAAATTTAAAATTAATTGAATTTACATACGTTTTGATCTGAAGAACATGCATTACTCTTGTTAAATCTTTGCGAACGTATAAAAAATTAAAGCCCTGATAAATCTTTATAATTCAAATAGGGAATAGGGAAGAAGGGACCAAGATTACCAAATTATTATAGACTTAAGCATCAATAAGGATTCACAATTTTATAAATTCAGTGTCATATTATTTGGATTACCGTACTCCTCAAACAAAATTTATGGCCTATTGGATCGTAAGTGATCCTATAGCACTGTTTTCTAACTTTAGTTTTCGTTTACA
This sequence comes from Thermobia domestica, assembly GCF_964235325.1. NCBI lineage: Eukaryota > Metazoa > Arthropoda > Insecta > Zygentoma > Lepismatidae > Thermobia > Thermobia domestica. Next base: position 102,159,345 of record NC_137455.1, read on the forward strand.
TTGCTTAGGAAATGTTTCTTATGAAAAATGTTCCTTTATGGTCGTGACATCCACGTATATTAAGTAGAAATTAAACGACTAATCTATGGGAATTTCACGTTCTCTTGAAACGTTAATGCGGTTTCTTTCCTTTTTGTATTTGCTTAAAGAGAGGACTTAGTAGCCTTGTGAGAAACGGACTTAAGGTAGGATCTTGTTTACTTAACACTGGGAAACGTAGTTCAACAGCAATTGGATGAGACAGTAGATGGCGTTAAGAGATGAACCCTCGCGTGTAAGAAAAAAATAAAAAAGATAGAAAGTTCAAGGCCGAATGACATGGTATTATAATACAATACACCACACGCATTATAATACAAAGTGGAAGTATCACGTTTTGTTACATGTGGTATATTTTATCAAAAATCAGTTGTGGGTAGTGTTGTTAAACAATGGTACTGAAGTACCGTTTGATGTACCGAAAGCCTCATTATATATGTAATAAGGACTGAAATTCTGCGATGGCGTTAACTTCTTTTCTGGGTGACTGAACATCTGAGAGTGGGAATCACAAATGGATTGACCTTTTCAAGGTCGTCTGTTGTTCAGATCTAAAGAAAAAGACAAGTGTCGTTTAGTGTTAAGTCGTGCTTAATATGGTGGGGTCAGTAAGTGAAAGTGAATCTTTAAATTACAAGAAAAGGAAAAAGAACTTGATTAATCCTGCACATAATGGCTTTTTAAGAGCACTTAATCTACGAAAGTAGCTAAGCTTCATTGGTTGAATCTTGTAAAGACAAATTCTGATGAGTGTATAATTAAATATAATTGTCCACTTATTCATGTTTCAACAGGATTTGATCTCAAGTTACTTTTTAAATATGAAATGTTAATAAAAAAGAATCAAAGACAAATATTGAATGTCACGACAATTGCATTTGAAATTGCTGTTATTAATAAAGAATTCTCGCTTTTTTATTTTTTTTTATTGTGTAACTCTGAGTCGTGTCTCGTTATCTAACGAACAAGTTATCAGAAAATAAATATATATATGGAAATACAAAGTTTAATTTATCTCTCGAGAAGTGACTTCTAGTAAGATTATTGTATCCAGTTCGATACAGTCAAAGATATAAAGTTTTCAGTAAGATATCATAAATGCTTGGGATGTTATACAACCGTCAAAACATTATTGATTGATAACTTAAGTTTTTCTTTAAAAAAAAAAAAAAAAAAAAAAAAAAAAAACTGGCCACCACCTCTATTTTCAAAATATATGTACATTTATAGATGAAATCAAACGAAACAAATGTAAATTTTATTTAACCATTTAAAATCTTTGTTTCAAACTAAATATAAGCATTTCCTACGAAAGCTTGCAACAAAATCTATTAAAAGAGATATGGGTGGTCAGGTTTATACCTATATATATGTATATATATATATATATATATATATATATATATATATATATATATATATATATATATATATATATATATATATATATATATATATATATATCGTACACATTGTATAAGAATAAAGTAATTAATCTTTAGCAGAGTGTCACTTCTCAATCGTTTACAATTTGAACATTCTGAGCGAGAAGTAGCAGGATGAGGAGATAATCACGTCCTCCGTCCCTCATTCCACTTGCAAGTAATACACAACACTGAATAAGGTTCCTGTCATCTACTCATTGGTGCATAACATTCGATATTCGATAACCTTCTCGAAGCCGGATAAAACACAACAAAACAATAGGTACACCATCAACTTAGTCATGAAGTGGCAATAAAAAATCTTAAATAAATAAATTAAGCACGTCTACTCAATTCACAATAAGCATTCATATATATTCAGTTACAACGCAGTACTGAAAAACAAATTATTTCAAGACACTGTCTTTTGTAAAATATATTGTAAACTTCACTTGGAGTTCAGTGTCTCTGCCAGCATCGAAGTTACATGACACGTGGACTTACAACATGAAAGATGTCCGAACCACGTGAGCTCTTGCTGGGAATTGAATCCGGATCTTTCGTACAGACGACGTGGACGCTACGTATTTTGCCACGAGCGAACTGATTTTAAACTTTACTTATGTTGGTAAATAAGTACAAATGTTTCTTCAACCAATCTTAATTTTTCTTTAACAGAAAATAAACTGAACTTCAGTCAATATTCGAAACCGGAATCTTTTAATCTCGTGTAGTACCTCAGTTTACTAAACAGAAGAAAAAGCATCTTTTAACCTTTCATTGCTAAAATGAGTTAATCTCTGACATTATAAACTTAAATAGGATATTTTCTCTTTTATATAACACGGTGGTGGTTTTCCATGTCTTTTTGGGCGTTTCCCCAAAGAATAAGGAAGCACGTAATAACAAGAGGAACATGAATCAGGGGAACACGAGACAAGAAGCTTTTTATTCTTATTTTTTTCTTTTGTAAAGTAAAAATGTTTTACCACAAAAGAAATAAGGAGAGGGAGGGGAGGCGGAAAACATGATGTGAAACAGCCTAACCTTTTCCACTTCAAAAAAAAATAAAATAAAAGTACAGAAAGAATAAAGGAAGAAAATAACAATAATGACTGAAGGGGAAAGTGGGGAGAGGCTAAAGGGTGGGGAACGTAGGAGAAGATTGCGAACATCATAACCAAAAACAAAGGCGTTTCATTTGCAGCGATGAGCTATTTGATGTAGGCTAAGTTTACTCTACTTTAAGAAAGCTTTCTTTAGAAAATAAACAACAATGCTTGTATTGTCCATACAAGGAAGAAACAGAATCGTTCTCAACGGTCTTTCAGACTTAAAGAAAGCAAAAGAAATTTTGCTGATAAGAAGAAAGTGGATGCAGACAGTGTACCATATACATAAAACACTAGATACAAACTTTTTTTCTTTATGGCACAATTTCAATTTTAATCGTATACAATATTGTCGCCGAGGTCCGAACGCTCTGGAACTCGGACAATTAGAAATATCTAAACGAAAAATTAAAGCAAATTTTGCCCGGCTTTCGAACACCCAGGGAGCATGTTGTTCGTATGCTACAGTCCATTATGAAAACCATTAACCGTTCATATAGTGCAAATTCAACTCGATAATACGTGGACAATGCATTAACACCGTGTGTATTCTAACACCTTAGTTTTCTTTTCCTTGATTCATAATTTGTTCTCTACTTGTACTCATGACGCAGGGTCAACAGCTAAAAAGTATTGAGGCACCGCTCGAAATTGAAGCCTCTACTGGAATCGTACTGGAATCAAGCGTATTAATTATAAGCTACGCGGGAGCTCGATAGACAGAGATACTTTAAACCTATTAATCAATATTTTGTCCTATGTTTCAACATTTTTATACATCTTAGTTTTATTCTTATATTTTACGTAACTCATTATTTCAAACATATCAAACATCAAATTTTTCCTCTACGAGAAAATCTATGACTGAACAGTACTAATCCAAAAGAAGTAACTCTTAAAAATTGGTGAAATTAAATAATTGTTATGAAGAAAAATAACAGCGATATATATATATTTCAATGGTGTCTTTTCTGGATGTTCCACCTCGTATTCTAATTAATTTATGTGATGTAGCTTGATGGGATCCAATAGACCAAGAGTGGGTTGGTCAGTTTGTTATCAATCTGGTCAATCAGAGAGGCGACATGAAGGAAAGATCGAGAATTTGGATTATGAAAACCATCTGTATAGTAACTGATTATAGCTTCATTACACAGATTTTGTTCACTGGTATACTCCAATAACATTGCTCCTTTCGAGGTTCTTCCTTAAAACGTCAGGAAGACTAACCCGTGACGAATGTAATTGGCAATATAAAGCCGTATACTAAAGCACGAAAGCCTGTAGTATGTGAAGTTTATTTTACAGACAAAGTTTTGATATACAAAAATGTTTTCCGTCATCTGGAAATTGTATTGTTGGTGGCAATATGAAATTATAGAGATGTGGAAAAGCTCCGAAGAAAGTACGTATAGTGTACAGGATATATACCAAAATTGAAATGTCATTTCCATAATATGCGGGAAGCGCAGAGAATTACAAGATTCTTAATGCATTTCTTTAGTACTAAACGATCTCTTTCTCCTCGGTGATTGATAATCATGAGGGAAGATAGGTGAACAACAATTGTATTATCTCGCCTTCCCTCCCACATATTGTTTCACATATCTTGAATTTAAATTAACTTTCAAATAGTAAGTTATGTGTGTGTACCTTCACTAACTTTCTTTTTGTACCGCAGTACGAACAGCTTAGTTTGAAATATTACTTCAAAGTGGTTACACAATAACGTACATGAACGACATAAATAGAGGAAGTGACTATTAAAATCTAAACACTGCTTCAACCAATGCTTTTTCTTAATAAATTGAAAGTGAAAATATTACTAATAATAAATAAATTCTGATTCTCAAACGAGAATGTTCAACGCGGTACAACAATACATAAATCTTATTGACTTGTCATATGGATTCAGAATGAATTGTTTAGTTGTCTTCCACAACGTTACACCAAACAAAAGCAGTAATGAAATTTTAAGTGAAGTAATGAAAGTTTTGAACATCTTTCTTGTTCCAAAGTACTAAATAATAAGAAGATGAAGGTTTTTCTTTTTGTCAGTTTCGCACTTCTTGACAAGGAGACCAAAAGTTCGTTTACACCATGATACCCATTTTGTTAAGAAACTATGCTATAATTCTATTTCAACTAATCATCATTAATGCAATTCTGTCACTACACAGTTTCCTCATAACTATTCATATATAGTAAGTTTGTTTACGCATGAGTATCTAAATTTAGTCGAACAATTGCGGAATTATGCTCATAGAAATTGAACCGAGACCAGACTAACATTAAAGACAAACATAGCTACTAACAGGTCGGTTCTTGTATAAATGTACCGATATCGAATGTATGAATCGCCTCATCAAAAATACTAAGCAAAAGTATATTTGTAACAAATTTTAGTTTTCACGTTAACCATATTAAGTGGAATAAGATATAACTATTGGATGGTCCTTTGTCCGCATCTTGAGAATTATTCTTCTCTATCGTAAGTAGGTTGCACACGAGATGAGAAATAAGATTTTCTTGTTTTGTCTCGTAAATATTTGTAGAAATTTCGTCTAATCTAGATTCTCGAAGGGTTCGTTCTCGGCAAGCTTATTTGTGTCTCGTTTCGAAAAGATCTCATCGTGTCTCTCGTCTCGTAAATGTGTGTCCACGTAAATTTCACTTTTGAAAATAGTGCAGACAGTAGTCTTGGTAGATTATGTTTAATAATAGGACCAATGGCAGCCCGTGATTAAATTCAATTTGGCTCGCGCGGCGCAAAATGAAGTGACTATAAACCTTGAGACTTTCAAATATATAATATTCTGATGGATTGCAGGGTATCCTTGTGTCTTATTTGGTTGGGTTTCGCAAAATTAATGCTGAAATTCGGGAACTTTTGGGGCACATACCAATGACCATAAAACATGTCGGCTGTGGGCCAATGATTCCCAACCTGGAAAGCGCCCCCTAGGGAAAAGCGTGAAGAGTGTGCAAGAGGGCAAGCGCAAGCTACTGACAGAAATAAACTGTAAAAGGATGAATAAACCACCACTTGTAATGATTATTTACAATTTAGCCTTACCAAATTGCACAGACGCTACATGTTTGACATTTGGTTTTTCCTATTTCTATTATTATTATCTTTACTGTTTACCTTACATTATTTCTGGACTTAGTAGAGAGTCTGTCTACTACTGTGTGTCTTGGTCATTGAGGCGCTTTTTTATTATCCTGCTTGCTGATAGTAGTACAGGTATTTGCAATTTAGGGTTGAGTGTATTGAATGTTTTGTTTTACTCACTTGTCTTCAAAGTGGTTGGTTTAAGTCCTGTGGCAGATACTAAGAGTGGAACTATGTTTCATTTTCAGTTACAATTTCTTGTTTCCACATGACTTTAATTTCAATTGCTAGGTCAGTGTACTTTCCTTCTTTTCTGCAGGTTGTTACCCGATGTTATGTTAATATCTATTACAAATGTTGATTGATTGTTCTTGTTTACTATTACAAAGGTTGATTTTTTTTGTTTTTGTTTACTAATACAATATCTGGTCTAATGCATGCTACAGTTTCATCTGTGATTATGAGACTGTTTCAGTATAATTTGAATTTTCTTTTTCCATGACGTAGTTGGGCTTATATTTGTTATATGGTATTTTTTTTCTGATATCAGTTCGCATTAAGTTGCTATATTTTGGTGTACAATTTGCTACGTTATTGTGTCTTTCTGCATATTCAGTTGATTCTGGGATTTTACGTTGTCCTACGATATGTTCTATTGTTTCATGTAGGAACTGTATTGTCCGTCATGTTGAGTATTTCCTCGCGCATACTTCCTTAATGTCTATTATTATTCTTTCTCCTTGTTGTCTTGGAATAAGTACTCTTTCTGTAACACCATGTTAATGGTAAGCTCTGTATTTTCTTAATGTTGTCCGTTAGGCTATTGAGATTGTTAAGATCTGTCTGCGTCCAGTTTATTATATATCTATTGATTGCTTTGGTTTTACTCGTCGCGTTTAGGTTAGTTACTTTCTAACCTTATTGTATATCTTCATCAATCATCAAATCATGATATGATTTCTGCCCTTATTGGCAGGTCACTTGCCGCCAAATTTCACTTTTTAATTTGATCCTCTTTGACACTATATAAAATATCAAACCTCCAAGAACAGTGGATCACTTGTGGTGTGCTATATTTTAAGTTCGGTGCATAGTGGCTATTTAATCTTCAGAGCATAAACGTGGAACGTGACACTAAACATCTACAACGGACTAGAAGTAATAAGAAATATTTTACTCACAGCTAGTGCACTTGTGTGCAATATACAATAAACACATCAATTGTAAATTAAAATGTAGGCTAGTATTGAAATACTGTACTCAGGTTCGAATTTCTGGAGAAATGAGGACTCTCTCTATGTAAAGAAACAAAGAATCGCTGGGGGAATGTGTTTATATGAGTGTGTACTCCAGAGAATAATGTTTGGATAATAATCTTCTTCTCAAGCGCTAGTCATACCTCATAGTCATAAAAGTACCTTAATTACCTTTCCCACTCTACGTTTATAACTAGAAAAGTAACCAAATAAGAGCATGTAATGTAGACTAAATTAACCAATCATAGCAGTTTCTGATTTCTTGGTGGAAAGTTTGCAATAGTTGTCTACTGTGTAATACTGCGGACAAAAAAAAATCTTGATCCAAATTTGCTTCTTAATTGCTGATTCGGTTGAAAGGATCAATTCAAGATTTAGTCCATTATGAAGAGTTTTCTAAAATATTTGGGATAAAAGAAGACTGTGTCCGTATCTGAGACTGTGCGTAAAACGGAGTGTTCTCTCCCATAATAATACATATATTTGTACCAGGACAAGAAAAGTTTGTCCGTATTATGGAGGTATCCGCCATTGAGAGTGGTTCGTTAAGGAAGATTTTACTGTACCAAGCCAAGACCATTTCATCATCTAAAATCTCAACCACATTACAATAAAACCCAAATCAATTGTACTCAACTAATAACAGTTGTATTTCATTACTAATGTAAAATAAAATCTTTACTTTTTGACATCCCAAGTTTATGCTATCTTAGCTAAAGGAGACAAATGGATAATTAACGAAAGTAAATGAAAATGAATGAAAGAGAGGATTTTGAAAAAAAAAATCGTGGACACAATTTTATTTACCAACTCAAATAACCTGGGATCAAACCAGGTATCCTTCGCCATCAGAATTAGGATGTCTTATTGTAGAATTCTTATGCGCTATTTGGAATTTCGATTTCTCAAATATTTTCCCATTACTTTAAATGTTACTTTATCCTTCACGTAGACAGCATGTGAACTGCTTTACATGCAAGTCTCTTCTGTTTCTCTTTTAATCCGGTTTTCTTGCGTCAATGAGAAAGTTCACATACGATCTAGACGAGAAACAGAAAATTATGGTTGAAACTGAGTTTAAACAGTGTATAACACACAATCTATTCACGAAACTTCTACATTAATAACTGTTCTAATTACAAAGGTTGCGATGGTATCCTAAATATGTATTTGAAGAGTAGATTTTATTATTTATATTTTATTTTTGCGAAAAAACAAGTTTTGGGTGCATGGTGGTACATTAACATCAGTTGAGGTAGGTGTACTGCACTTCCGACGGAAATAATTAAACAAAATTTCTCCCAAAATTGCTAATAGCGGAAGTTGAAACGCAATAACCAGTTTCTCCAACAACAAGCGTATCTTTGAATGCCACTATATGTTCTTCTAATGTGTATATAATTTGAAGGCCTTTAAAGGGTGTTAAACCTTTTTTTTTTTAGATTAATGACTTGATTTAATCGAAATATTCTCGATTTGATCCCCTTTTGACACCATATAATATATCACACCTCTAAGAACAGTGGATCACTTGTGGTATAGTATATTTAAGTTCGATGCACAATGGCTATTTAATCTTCCGAGCATAAACGTGGGACGTAAAACTAAACATTTACAATGGACTATAAGTAATACAAAACATTTTCTTTAAATTAGTTCTGAAGGAGAAACCATAGCTTTTAATTAAAAGGATACAGAGATAACAAAGAATTAAATTTCGCATAGCGCTATATGTACCCTCAACATTCATGCATTTACAATTGTAAGTACAAATTTATAGATGAGAACAAAATTGATGTATTGCCATTGCAAAGATGTGGAAGTATATATTTTATATTAAATTTTAGTGGCAGATGCTTGTTCCACAGGGTGAAAGCTACGAAAATTAAATTTCAACTATATTTTGTTGAAACTCATACAGTTTTGCGGTGATATTTCCGAAGATGAAACTCACGAAAATATCAAAATACAGTATTATAGTAGTATCCATGTTCCTAAACTTTGTTATTCTAAATTAATGTTTTCCGCAAATTCTTAAAAGTACATTTAAATTTAAGTTACATAATGAAGCAATCTTACGTTCAATTAAAACATATCCCTGTACTTAATTACTCATTTATTAAAGATCTAGACTAATCCGTGTGTGATTTATTCCTCTCTAATGAAAGATTTTGTTTCTAGTAGGAAGGGACTAAGGGTGCACAGTGATCCTCGTCAGATATATACATATCACCGTTCGATCATTGGAATGCCGCTTCTATATGATATTCTGTGATCAAATGTCCTTATGGTGATCAAATGTTCTATCTCTCTTTTATATATTTGTGCCATATGTAAAAAATAGATATAGAACAAAGAAACAATTCCTGAAGACATGAATTCAACACTGACATTTTCGAGCAATAAAGAAGCTAAAATCTTTAATTTAGAACACATTAAATGTAAATACTTAAACAATGAATTTTAAGGAACACTCACTAACATTTTAGAACAAACTTTGTCTATTCGATATTGACGATCTGGGTATCTTTTACTTCTCGGAACACAATGCAAATTATGCTCACGTGTACTCTCATCTGTGAGAGTGAGTATTGATTGAAATCACTACTTGGGATAGTTAAAATCAAATTTTATACAAAGTATACAATCCAAAAGAAAAGTATTCTGTTTGTACAAAACGTTATATATTAATTAGATTTTATCGTTTGTAGTTGTTCATGTCTCGATTTTGATCCATGAAAGAACATATCATATTAATTGTTATAAGACTTTCATATTCATCTACCATTTACCGTGATCGCTGCAAATTTGTTGTATTTGAAACAACTTTCTTGATAGCACACTTCCTTAATTTGTTTTATTTCGGCGTCGCATTTTTTATTTGCAGAAGGTGCACATTTACCTTTCTCAATTGTTATATTCATTAAGTGATCATGTAAAATTTATTTTCATTTTTTCTTGATACAGGCTAAAATTTCTCAATTTACTAATTTAGTGGAATTTCATACTAGAATTGCTTATAGAAAGTATTCATAAGATAGTAACTTTTTTTTCAAATCTTTTTCGTAATATGTCCCTCATAATTTTTTCTAACTTCACTTTCTCTTCTCTTTCAGATTCACAAACACATGTCGACAGATGACCTTAGAAGGGTGTTTCAAGTCGAAAGTCATGAGGAAGGTAAGTAATTTCATCAATGTGCAATCGTACACGTTAGTTTACATACATGTTAAAACTTGAATCTGTGGGCTACAATTGTTTTTTTTTAAATTATTGTGTAAAATATTCATACAATTACCACCATCATCTGTCAGATTCTCTGGCATAAAATAGCAACTTTAAATTGACTTACAAATCTCAGCTTATCCACACAAACTGATCTTTAATAAAAAGTAAGGGGTCCATATTAAATTTTCTCCTTCCCATTTCTTAGATTAAAGAATGTAATTCTGTAATTATTACTGAATTATCATAAAATATGAAGACAATCGCCTGAATCGTGTTTCAGAAAATTGTTTGAAGAAAAAAACAAGAATAAACTGCCCTTCTGGTCTTTCCTCAGAAAAAAATGACTTACCGTTTGTTAGTGAAATGTTGATATATGAAAAAGAAACAAAATCGTTATAGCTATTTTCGAGAAATTTTCTCTCTCTCTTTTTTAAAAGTAACCCTTTAGTACATTATTTTTATCTTGGGAAGTAGGAACAAAATTCGAAAAATAAAACTGGTTAAAGTGTGGTTCGGATACATTGCACGGTGTAGCCTCTAGGCGATTGTACTTACATCGGAACGAAAGAACATTCAAAAATAACTTTTTTTGGCAGGTAGAGGTTAAGAAAAAGTGCAAATCCATTGAAATCTTGAATTTGATCTTTTTTACGAATACAATAAGTTAACTCTTTGTCTCCTCTCATTGCTCGAAAGGGAAACAAAAAGAAAAGAAAACTCTGGATGCAAAACATGGATTTGTCGCTCATTGGATCCTACAGTCGTTTCCCAAATTATCTGGGAATAACATCATAAACACTCTCATAAACTCGTGCATATTAGCAGATAAAGGATTGAACAATTTACTAAATTCTGTATTTTCAACTTCGGATAAGGCGAGTAGAAAGAGTCTCATGCTCTTTTTTTATTGCAAAATTATCGAACACCTCAACTGCAATGAATGTCCTAACCTAGGTAACAGACGGTTACAAATAGTTTAATTGAAAACTATTGTTAGATTTAAATTACGAACATTGACTACCCACGTAATAAAGTTTCAGTATAACTTAAAATACCAAAACTTGAAAGGAAATATAGAAAAACTAAAATAAATACCGGTATGTTAAAAGAAACATACTAATATCAAGGTATCATTTATCGTGTATTCACCGGAGATAATTCCACTCAGATAGCAATTCAATTGATGAGAAGCCATATTTGACCGAGTTACGTAGTAATACGTTGTTTACGTGTATTAAATAAATTCAGACAAATAAATACTCGCGTTTCTGTCAACAAAAAACAAACAACATATGTTTGATATTTTTAGTCAGACTACCTTGTTTGCACCTCAATCACTCAAGCTGAAAGTAAAAATTGCCCCAATGATGTCTGGTAAGCTTCAGTTAATGACTCTGCTGTGATTTTTTTCTTGTTTGTATCTTTCTCCCGCTTTATTCTAGGTGTGCGTGATACTTCTATTCTTCCGCCCCCATGTTGTTTGTTACACTCTCTTCATTTAATAACTATCACGTGTGAACTCTTATGCAAACTGCTTTACACTAATGTTATATCTTCTGCAATTTTCCATCAGTATCTAGTCACTACAGAGTGGAGGAGGAGAATATGTATACGTTGAAAATGTGTAAACAACATAGCAAGTGCTTCCCAGCTTTGTGCGCAAATACATAGTTTGACCTTAAAGAGGTTAACGTACCCCTTTTTTTAAAAAACACATACAAGTAATTTGTTTCATAACACATTTTTCTCTACAGTTAATTAAAAATTTGAGAAAAAAACTAGAAAGAAAATAGATAGATGAATGATAATCTGCTGGGATATAAACAAATGTTAGGAGGAGAGGAAGGAAATGTACGAAGTAGAACTCAGTGGAAAATTCTGTTGAAATTTTCCACCGGATTTTCCAATTCAAAATTGCAACTAACGTTGAACCAACGAAAGGTCAAAGGTTCCTCTGTACACAGACTTACCGACTAATTAAACAACAAAAAAAGTGTAAACAACTACTTTTTGCAACGTTTAATTGCTCTCAGATCTGATGTATTTTTCATTGGAATGAACTAATTTAAAACAAAAAGGAATTTGTTTCTTTTTCTTCTTTACTTTTTTTTGTGAGGAAAGAAAAATATATTTACATGTCCTTATACTATGCTCAAACACAATATCGGTATTATTGTACGTGTAAGTAAACAAATTAAATCGCAAAACTTGGCTGGGATATACAAAATGTAACAAACAGGATAAGTTCTTAATAACCTTTATTTACTTATAGTTATTGACTAAGCGTTCAGTATCATACGGCATATTTAGTTATGCTTTGTAATTATGTTTTTTAAAAAAAAAAAAACAAATTGAGGAACAAAGTAAATTCAATTCCAATTTTGCAACAACAGCAACAATAACTAAGAATGTTGAAAAGATTCCCCCTATTTCGAGGAAGTATTGTTCAACAGTAACTTAATTTTGTCATTAATGATTCCTCATCACCATCCTTAACAAGTTACTTGTCAAAAATTAGTATCTCGGAAGAGAGCTCTCTCCAAATTCTTTATTTTTACGTACACTCATGTCCAAAATTATTGTTGCATGTCTATAAATATGTTGTTGTAGTAATATAATTTGATAACAAATTCGCCCGGTATTTCTTATAATGTTAGTGTGTGTATAATCGGCAAAGACATGTATGTAGCAAATTTCATGTCAAAAGAGCAGTAAATACGAACAAAAAAAAAAAAAAAAAACTTTCTTGTTCATTTAGCAACATTTTGTTTCAGTCATTCTAATTTTCGTATTTATAATTCTTTTCCTATGAAATTTACCACAAATATACATTTCCCGATTATACACATAGTATCAGTATTAACAGTACCCTGTAAAATCATTATCAAATTATATTCTTACAAGAAGACAGTTATAGATATGCGACAATCATTTTGGACATGAGTGTACATAGTCTTTTTCTCCGCTTTGTCCATCAATCAGAATTCGACTATTTTTCTTACGCTTGCTCACCACTATATATTTTATCAGGATACAATTTATTCTTCCAATTGTGTCCTAACCTGATAAAGTAAGTGATCCTGGCTCGCTAGCGTATCAGACATTCCTAGTTAGTGTGTATGATATGAACCATCAGTATTTGAAAACTATGTCGTCTCACTGAGTGTTCGGTACATTTTATAGAACATCTGAAATATTCAGACTTCAGAGAACACTTAAGACTGCCTAATGACCTTAGCCTTGTTTTAGGAGTATAACGTTATTTTTAGTGACCGAATTCTTACTTTGATTCGTGCGATTGAAATAGGCTTTTCATTTTAGCTCTTACATATTCTATTTTATTATTATTATTTTAGTTATTTTTGCTTGCTATTTCGTTATTTATTCTTTTTTTTTTTTTTTACGGGACCTCTGTTTTAAGTTTCAGCTTTGATATTTAAGTTAGTATTATTTTTAAATTTTATTTTGTAATTTATCATGCCTTTCTTCGCTTGTAGAAATCATTGTTCTATGTTGGTGATCCTTTTATAAGCAGCAGATATCAGACATTGGGCTTTCCGTGACAGGGAGAAATATCCTCCTCTCTAACGTTCCCATTAAACCAATTAATCAGTTTCTATTTCTCTTTTCCATTACCTTTAATATTATTTTATCCAATATCTGTGCTGAATAACAATTATAGTACTTATTAATACTTTATACATAATAATACTTTAGTAAATCGTTACTATTAATAATAATTAAACTCTATGCAAAGAAACAAAAACAACTTTTCTGTCGGAATTTTCTACCAAGCGAGTTGGGTTTGATCTACGGAAGAAACCATAGAAAGGGGCCCCTACCTGTAGCTTCTATATTTAATGCTTAGCACAAAGCGAAACGAGAATATGAACAGATAGAATTAACCTTACTAACTACATTCACTAATCATACATCAGTGTGATTTCTTAGCATAATTAAATCTTTTCAATCATCTGTACAAGTGATTACAATAACAATTTAAAAATACAAATAACCTAAACAAAGATACGATACATCGATTCGCGTTAATTGATACACTTCGATGTGTGATACAAGCACCCCAGTGATACAAAATGTACATATAAGTGGGTAAGAGCAGCAATCTATCAAATAAAGCCCTTTTACTATCTAAAATATTTGATTTGCACCACAAAATTTTTTACAATTAACGTCTTTTGATATGTTTCAATTTGTTAAATGTTTTCGTGCATGAAGACTCTGTTTTAGAGTAGATTAACGTATCATGATCTGTATATGACGAACAATAGATGCAGATTAGGGGAGATTAGGGGCGAAATACTGTATATGGTTTTCCTTCAGAGAATCACTTCATCTAAACCAGTGGTTCTCAACCAGTGTATCGCGACAAACTGGTGTGTCACGCAGTCCCATAGGATGTGTTGCGAAATTTTAGATTTTAAAAATCATGAAGCATTTATTAAAATCAAACTTGGAACAGAGCGTACCAGTCCACACCCCCAGGAGTTACAACAATGCTGACAACTATAAAGAATCACTACTCTATAGAAACTTTTAGTGTAAAAAATTATAATCTTACACTATTATGATTTGTATTATCATTGCTAAAAAAATCAAACAATTGTGCCGTGATATCATGAGCAGGGACGTACGCAGGGGGTGGGTCATGGGGGTTCGGACCCCCCCCCCTCCCGAAATTTCGACTTTTGTGTAAATTTAGCCTAATGTTATGGGTAATTTTAGGAATGTTAATGGAAAATACCCTCCTATTGAGTTTGGACCCCTCCTGAGATAAATTCCTGCGTACGCTACTGATTGTGAGCGTTCACTAAAGTGCGTCATCGATCAAAAAAGTTTGAGAACCACCATCTAAACAGCAGAAAGAAGCGAAATATTCAACGAAGAACCCCGGTTTAGTACCATTTCGTAATTTGTCAGGAGAAATTACTGTATTACTCATCAAGTTATTCCAATGTATCAAATTTAAGAAAATGAATGATGTACTAGGCTTCAGAAATTCCGGTATATTACAGACAAAAGTACGGAAATCGAAAAACCGTGGAGTTATCATGTTATTTCCTTGAACTCTTCAAGTAATACAGTTCAGAAGGCTCAGTAAGATAAATTCACCTCAGGAGACACAACTAGGCTCAATTCACCATGATGGGCTTAACTCAGGCCCAATTTTCTACATTAATAACGTGAATATTAATTAAAAACATAGTCTTGTATAATCTCAAACCATATTAATGAAAGCACTTTCACTTATTAATCTACTGAAATTTACTTCCTAATAGGCTACTTGACTTCTCCTCCTAATAGGTAAACAATTTTTTTCACATTACAATACTAATGAATGATTTTTTTTTTGGAGGGAGGGGGAGTTACTAAGGATGTAATCAGTTTTCTTTGATATTTTTGGCTCTAATCGTGGATCATGTCCGTCAAATCAGACAAACACGTTATTTACAAACAAAAATATTTGATCTACCAGATAAACAAAATCCAAAACATTCCCACGAACATGTGTCTTAATAATAATGTTGAATTATATTTACAACACTTATTCTTCAGTATGTGTTTTCGAAGTCATGTTTTTTCCCGTTCACACTACTTTGAACACCTACATACAATACGTTCATGTAACAAGCAAGAACGTCCTACCTTCACCCGGTTAAGGTCGTTAATTTTCCAGTGGGATTATGGAAATTATGTCACGTGGATTTAAGCAAGGAATATCATGAAATGTTAGCAAGCAAAGAAAATTTTCTTTTCTGCGCAGGAATCGGAGTAACTTGTAAGTTGTATTCCTGTGTCCTTGAAAGGTGCTTGGAAATAACTCACAATTTAAAACAGAGAAAAGGCGAATAAAGAACAAAATTTAAGAAAAAAATCTTAAAAGACAAAGGAAATGAGTAAAAATGTTGCACAGATTTCAATGTTCTTAAACCTATGATTTTAAACAGACTTAAAATAACACGAGAAGAGATCGGAAGTGAAAAGAAAAATATGGTAAGGTTTCCTTGTAACTAAATTGTTAGTATAATTGCCCTTGTTGCGGAAGATCCGGTTCGATTTCCGGTAGGGGGCCCATGTGGTTTGAATTTAACTTTAATATGTGGATTCACGTTTCATATAGCTTCCATGTTGAAAAGGGACATTAAACTGCAAACAAACGAACAGCACAACATTGTTTCCTTCATAGCCAAGTAGCAAATGCTTAGCTTTCTATGTGCATGGTCGCGGATTTGAATCCCTGAGACGATACTTACCACGGATATAAATCCGAGTAGCAGTTTGGATTCTATTTTAAGCAGTAGCTCCCATCTTATGCAATAGCGCCCACCTTATGCTGGCTAAAAAGAGTCTAACTTGAATCAAGCAAATAATTGATTAATGTTACTGAATATACTTATTGTGAAATAATAACTTACATTAACAAATTGTAGTTTATTAAATAGTTTCTGGCAAGGAAAATATAATTTTATAATGAAGTTATACTCTGCTTACGGTGGGACCGTTGGCGTCATCCTGTAAACTCCTGTAAACTCACGAAAATTTATTAAATTTCTTAAGATGTTCTTAACACAAATAAAAAATACCAAATGTAATATAGCAAGCATTGGTTTGAGACCCCCTAGAAAATTTTCTTAGGGCACCGATGGCTGGATGGTCTGCTTATCCGTCAATTGGACCGAATTTTAGTCCCAGACGTGGTTCGGAGTCTACGCCCTATCCTTCATAACCTCGATGCTGCAAAAGGACGTAAAATGCAAAAACTTATCTATAAACAAAGCTGTAGCTCCACATCTCATATAGTCTCGCTGCTCAACGGGACGCTAAACCTTAGTTCAACCAATCAAATCAAATCAAATACTAGCAGAATGATTTCAGTACAACTTTCGGAACTGTATCATAAGAATAATTGTAGGCTATATAACTATAATCATCCTTAGATTTCAGGGTGCTAACCACAAGAGTAATATATATACATGGAGAAATGAACAATTAATTAATTTCATTGCAGTTTAATTACGAGGTATTTTCAATATGTGCTTCTACGAAATGAGGTGAAATCTGTCCGTTTTGGGTGCGAGAAAGCGATTTCGTAAAATCTCGACTTAGTACAGCCATTTAGTACTACTCTGGAAAATTAACTCGTGTAAAAGAAATAATAAATTTGCCCAGCGATTGTCTTGAAATAGAGCAAACTTGCAGTGTGAGAAAGTTACTTAACTAGCTTCTACTAAAAGGTTATTTAGGAACGACTGTGGAGAAGGGAAAGCGTCCAGAAAGCCAAAGAATTCGAACTTCTTGCAACAAGTTTACTGAACCAGGAGTCAAAGGATTGTATATATTTCAAATATTCAAATATAATTCCATTAATTTTATGCTAGGCGAAGAAATGCTTACTTCAGCATAATATTTTAGCTCTACAACTATATTCATGTGATATATGACACACTTCTTTTCTATTAGGAATTGTTGGATATATGTAATTAATATTTTATTATATTTGCTTTCAGTTCCTGAGTATGAGGTGGTGCACGCGAGATCAATATCTAAGAGGAGCACAGATGGAGATCGGACAGTGCATATCTCGGCATTCGGCCGCAACTTCCAACTGAACCTCCGAAGGAACGCGGAGCTTCTAAAGAATGGCCAGCAACTTCGGATGTTCACGGTGGAGCCCACAGAGACCAACGAGGTCGAATATCAGGAGCTTCCTCAGGTAAAATGTCTGGTTACTTTTACACCAACCTAAGTTTCTTATAAGATTTTAGTGCGAACTATGAGATTGCCGGCATTCATTAGGCTAAACATGATTGTTTCTAGATATTGTTCAGGACTGTATTCATTGAGAAATAGAGTAAATGGACATCAAGACAAGAATGGGAAAATCGCCCGTCTGTTTTATGGTGATTGATACGTTATGGACAAGCATTGAAGCATGAAAAATAATCCAGTGTGCAGTTACGAGAACGAAAACTGTTTTAAAGTGAAAGTGAAAAAATCATCCAAGCCAGAATGGGAGGGATTTTAAGTGAACGTATTATTTAGTCACGCGCTACGATCAACAACAACGCGACAGTTAAAGTAGTAACATATTCATTTTTAAAAAGGCGCGATCACGTTGGCATTAAAACCTGTAATAGTAAAGTTACAATTCTCCGGTTGTTTGAACTGCTAAGCGGAACATTTTCTGGTAAATATCTCCAGGTTTTGTTTGGATGAGAATTAACAATCGAGAATTATTATACGGGTACTGGGAAGAAACTTCCTTGTTAGATTGCAGCACGCTTTTTCTATAATAATTAAGTTAATTTTACTTTGTTTTTACAGGAACACACACAACAAGACTATCAGATTTTAGCAAGAACAAAATATGTTGTACAATATAGTTTCACGTAATCGAATGAACTACAGTGAAGATGTCTAAATTTCGTATTGATGGTATTTTTTGTTGCCACTTTGATTAACTATTTTCATGAAGTATTGTATATTCTAGTAACATTCACAAACAGTTATATAGCAGTCAACATTCAGGAAATAAAGAATATTCTGAAATAATTTCCTCGAAATCAATTTAATCATGTTTTCAATGAACACCATACTAAAATTACCGACTGGTGCTTTTAGAAATGTTTCGTTTTGTACAGTTTAGCCAGAATTTTTATTTTAGGAAAGGTTAGCGAATCGTAAGTTTAATTTGAAATTGAATATATGAGTTGTTACACCTACACAATGGACAAGTTCTATAATAATGTATTAAGTATTGAAGGCTGGCACTTATCATACTAGAATATATAAACAATACCAGTTAGTTTACTGATACTGAACAATATCGATAGGCAGATCCACATAGTATCAAATGAACCTCATTAATTTAACATTTATAAAGTGGGTCTTAAACTATAATTGATAAACAACAGTGAAACGTACCCTTCGTAAATTTTAATTCCTAATTCGTATATATGAAAACTATATCAAAGTATTGTTGTATACTTAAGTTTAATATACAACCAACGATGCGTGTTTAATGGGTCGTTCTGTTGTTCTGAACAACTTCTGTCTTAACGCCTTATTCTTTCTTTTGGAATGATGGTATAACACTTAAACTTTTGTTGCTTTTACGGAATATTTTCCTGGAAACCCACTTAAGATTTATACGCAAGTGAAATGCTTCATTCTGGTTAGGAATGCATGAACGACATAGTCTGAGTAAATATTTCTCTTTATTTTATTTTACGACAGAGTTTTTGACATGCCATTTTTGTCGGAGAGACGTACGGAGATACTTATTGTGAGAGTGAAAATGGGGTAGCATTTTATTTTAAGAGACAGTGTGCTTCCTGAACTACAGAATTTGTAGATCATTTGCACGCTATGAGCTGGTATATCACGTCATATTCAACTTTTTTTTTTAAATATATTTTTTTGAAGTGATGTAACATGTTAGTGCTTTGTTGGTCATGTAGTTGAACAAGAACAGGTAACTTACGTACATTACAAATAAAATGAAAAGGCATGAAGTCTGGAGGGAGTGGTACCCAAAGTAAACACGTGTATATCACGTTCTTCGTGTATATGAAAGAAAAGTCCTCTTATGAATTTTTTTCAGAGCAATAAATCTATGTGAACTTTTTGCTACTATTATGGTACAATTTGCACACACTTTTTTTGTAGGTTGAAAATAATTTCGTTTGACATACAAAAAAAGCACAAAATCTGTCATAAAAATCACAAGGAATGTTACAAACCAATCACGCTGAAAACCATGTATTGTCTAAAACTATAACCATGATAGATCTAGTTACTTTTTCTTTCTTTTATGCTTGATGATAAACATAAAAATAAAGTTTAATACATTTATTATAAACCTTAAGCACAGTTTGTCTTCAACTTGAAATTAAAAAAAAAATCTCCAGAACTGGGTTATGTAAGGAAAACTATACCATACTTCTTATGTACAGTATATGATGTACAGAACAACTAACAACTACTGCAAGTATAATAAATACTCAACCGTTTATTGTTCTTTACAGGTGCAAGGTGATATTGGCGATGTGTACCAAGATTTAGATAATGAGGCTGCACTTCTAGTCCATCACGACGAAGAAGATGGTGCATTACTTTTGGTAAGTCTTGGAAAAAGCTTTAATAAGTTTTATTATTTGCTTATGCGTCTCAGCGTTTTGTCCAAAGACATGTTCTAACCAATTTCCGTAATATAGATAGACGATTTACTAAACCAGTACAACGTATCCGGATCTAAGCGGATAGATGGAAAATAGGGAGCTGTAGTATATCACGTATTGAAAAGCTGTGGATGGCTTCATTATTCACATACATAAATCAATTAGCATTTCTCTGTAATCTTTTTGTAGAAATCTTTCATAAAAATATACTTATTATATGGAAGAATATGCATATCTTTATTATGAATTACTTGAATACGAGCAGTTCAAGCAACTAGAAAGATTTTTATTTGAGTTTAACGTCTCATAATTATGCACCAAGACTAAAGGAGACGGTGATGTTGAGACGGATGATAACGGTGGAATGAAGAAAGTGGGCGGAAATGGGAAAATACCGAGAGAACTTTCACACATGGTGTTTGCCCACCACAAAGTTCATTTGATGCGAGCTGTGATCGAACCAGAGACTGTATGCACCAAAGGTGAAGGCTCTACCATGAGTTACTGCGGTCCCAACTAGAAAGATTGGCTTCTTTACCTCGTTACATACCTTAAAATGTTAATGTCATTAGTGGCCATTCAATTCTAATAATACCATCTGTTTTTTATACGAATAATTGCTCCGTGATCTCTCGGATGGCTTACTTATCTCATTTGTGATGTAACATGAAGTTTTGAGCGTTTGAATTATTTTACGCATACCTTCTTCCTTTGTAACAATTTTGCAAATATTCTATAATTTTCCCTGACTTTTTACGGTAAACAACGTTCCAAAAATGCCATATTGCTTATCTATGACTAGGATCTTTTTTATTTATATCATCATTTATTTTTGAGATATTTCCTCTACTTTTTCTTCAACCAAGTCGGTTAAGAAGAAATATTAGCTAAGTTTACGAATTACTTAATGACTTAATAGGTTGCACATCAAATCATCAAAACAAAAACATTCTCACCAAACCACCCACACAGCAATTCAATACAAATGTTTCAACGACAAGTCGTCGCCATCCTCAGTATACGTCCTTTAAGCAATTCACGATACTTGTAGAACCACATAGTTTGATCAGTTTCCTCTCTTGTAGAAATAGCATTTCTAGTTCTTGAATCATATCTGTTAAAATTTCCTTGTTAATAACCTTTTCTGGGAACCAATCAAAAAGTGGCGTGTTATAAGCAGCGTGAATTTCTCAAGGAAGGCACACTAAGGATGGCAAGAGTTATTGAAAACGTTTGCGTTAAATTACTGTTTGAGTGTTTTGGTGTGAAAATTTTTGTTTTGGTTATGTGTATAAATAATTGACTCTATGCTATAAACAAAATACAGTAGTAAAATGAAATTTTGCGACCTGCTATCCTTCTTGCTTCTAGCTATATTGCGGTGTGTAGAAGCAACAATAAGCAGAAAGTTGTGGAACTAGGTTCTGTTAGTATATTTTGGTAGTATTATATAGGGCCTTTTCATTTAACTAATTATCTATGAACATACCATATTCCATTCCTAACCTGTCTCGGTTTGAGGAAGTCTACAGATCGAAAATAGCGAAATATTGGCAAACGAATAGACTTAGGACATACACAAATAAGTAACATTAATTCTTTAATATATATATGTATATATATATATATATATATATATATATATATATATATATATATATATATATATATATATATATATATATACAGAGTGTCCCAGAAGGAAGGGGCAAAAAAGTTCATAGGAACATAGGTCCTAATCTGAAGGGTTTGAGAGCTACAGGTTGTGAACCATTTTTGACTGTTGCGTATTGTTCACCCTGTAACTATTTTACAGAGGTAAGACACAGCAGATTTGAAAGGTGATGGAATGATCTTTCCAACGGTATGCAGCATGTGGTAGTATTGTCTTTGGAAGGGAAATTTGAGAAAGTCATGGTAATTTAAAGAAATTGGATGGCAACACTGATTCCAAATATCCTCAATAACTTCTTTTCCAAAGATATCACTGTCACATATTGCATATCATTGGAAAGGTCATTCCATCACCTTTCAAATCCGCTATGTGCCATCTCTGTAGAATAACTACAGGGTGAGCAATACGCAATAAAGTAAAAAATGGTTCACAACCTGTAGCTCTCAAACCGTTGAGATTAGGACCTATGTTAATACGAACTTTTTTGCTTAGAATCACCCATACTATCATTCCCAAAATATTGCCCCTTCCTCCTGGGACCTTGTATATATATATAAATCTAAATCTAAATCTATAACTATATTTACGATTTTAAAATAAATGAGTTTTTCTTTTATTAAGGACGAAACATGAACAAGAACGAACTTCATTTTAAAGACATTAAATTTACAGAACAATGGAAGATCGGCACACTAAAAACTGCTGCATCATTGGGCATATTAAAAAAAAATCTTTTAGGTTAAAGAACCCATGACACCTACAACATAAGTTGAAAAAATAATCACGTGTTATTTACATGATTTACTGGTTAATAAACCAGTAATTCTTATTCAAATGTCACACAATTTTTTTTTCACATAAATGAGACGAATTCATCATCAAATTAGGATGTCATTTGAAAGGTCTCTTTTTTTTACCA
Source organism: Thermobia domestica (assembly GCF_964235325.1). Taxonomy (NCBI): domain Eukaryota; kingdom Metazoa; phylum Arthropoda; class Insecta; order Zygentoma; family Lepismatidae; genus Thermobia; species Thermobia domestica. The sequence continues at coordinate 102,182,312 of NC_137455.1, forward strand.
CAAAGACGTACATTACATAACTGAGGATCATTTTTTTAGTAATTCATGTTTCTGTCAAATCATTGCGCAAAACTGATGTCACAGCGTTTCTTGAGCATCTGAACTTTATTTTCAATATTATTCTTTTACAATAATATCCATAATTATATATATCCTGCAACAATATAGATTTACTGCATAGTAAAAAAACATGCATACATATCACCGATATTTAACTAATCAATACCCGATTTAATAAGTGCACAAGTTCATCTCGGCATAAAACTAAAAGGGCAAACGAAAATAAATATATACAATGCGATATTTCCCAGATTTAGTCACATAAATACTAATCGTATAATATAATGTTCAAAATGATTCGATAAGAGACAACCTTAAAATTATATAAGAATATTTATTGACTATTTTGCGAATTTTATCAGATGATGCTTAGAATGTGAAAAGTCTGGATTTAATAAAGACAGAGAAAAGGTATCCATGTACTGTATACATATATACAGGGTGGTGCAGGAGTAACAAACAACAACAACAACAACAAAATAAATTTACATTCAATATACCAATAAACTCGGTAACAAATACATTTGGTGATAAAATGTATTATAAAAGATATAGTCCTTACCATTTCTTATTGTGAGCAATGGTCATTTATGTCTTGAAAATAATACCAGTCAGGTGTGTTCCAAGTGTCCGTACATATTCTGACAACCTGGTACACAAAGAAATATCCTGCACGTAACATGTCCAGCAGAGTGCTAGCAATTTCCTTTCTAATTCTTGTGTTCAAGTCAGCAATGATTGCAGGACATGTGTAATACATGTCGTTTTACAGTATCGGGATTTTAGTCCATGGAATGTCACCATTACATGAAATGATGTGCTTTCCAAACAGTCGTCGAACAGCTGTCATGGGTTGTTCCGTCAGCTCTGTCTTGTTGAAACCATACTGAATATTTAAACTTCAGAGCTAAGAATATTTTCAGTGTAGCAATATACCGATCGGATGTAACCATGATTACAATGCCATCCTTAGTTTCAAAGAAGAAAGGGCATATGACTCTATTCGATGACATAGCGCAACTATACTATATATAACCTTGGCACTCTGTAATAGTTGTTGGTGAAGCTTACAAGGATTTTCCTGTGCCCAGTAATGTAGTTCTGTTAGTTACCATATCTGTGAAGGTGAAAATGCGCTTCGTCTAACATCCAGCAGTCACACTATCGCATTCTTATAGCAAGGCTTTCACAGCGATCGTTTCTTACTCACCAAAATCCAATGCTTCACTAAAATTAATGGATAGGGGTTTTACACAATATTGCATCGTTACCAATCGACTGTCAACATGTTATGGTTGCCAGCTTCGGGTTATAGTTTTCGCGTTTTCTTGTACTACTTTGTATACATTTCTCTCAATTTTGTTCACTGCGGTCAACAATTAAAATAGGACGCAACAACAATGCATATTCAGCAGTGTGGATTCATTGTATATACACGTTAGCAACAATATACATAAATTTACCAATATGAATGATGTACCAACAACTATAGAATTGGTACTATTTAAACAATAAGCTCAGCTTCTGTTAACACGAGTGTATTTTTCTTTATTTACCGCGAATCGTTGCCTAAAAATACTTACAACAAGTCACCACTACAATGAATATCCTGTGTTTGATAATACAAACCAAACATTTTTTTTTTTCTATCTAGACCTGTACCTTGAAGATTCTGAAACCCGTGGAAAGCACGGTTTCGATTAGTAGTAATTAATTAGCTTTTAAAAGAGATCTCGTTTGCTCATATTCCATTTCGTACAAAATTCATCATCAACCTTGGAAATTTTTATAGATTCCGTTTATGGAGATATCGTTACTTGCCACAGTAAGCTCCATCACCACTAAACACCATGTTAACACATGATTCTCATATCAAAAGGAAGCTGACCACAATCTATCCTTGGATCTTATTGAACTTCAATCTGCGGTATTGTGGATGCACAAGACAAAGACCGAGAAAAAAAAATCAAAGAAACTACAAAAAACTTACTATTATTCATTGTGAGTACTTATTTTGTTCTTCGATTTCACGCGCCTGTACAATACATTATTGTACAGTACATCGCTCATCCCTAGAAAGTTAGGATCAACATAGTGATAAATACAAATGAATAATAAAATGGTGGAATGATAAAAAGGAGAAAAACAGAAGTATTCCATGAGAATTCACACACATACACACATAGTGTTTGTCTAGCGTAGAATTCTATTAATTCGATACAAAATTTCGAATTTGCCTCACTTGTACTTAATAACGTACTGTTGTACCTTGTAGAGTACTGGAAAGTAAATTCTCATTATGAATTTACCTTAAGCCCATTTGCTTACTTGGGCCCTCCCACTGATCTAATGGCTAGCGCGCGCGCTTTTGTTTCACGAGTCCCGAGCTCGATTCTCAGTGAGGAACCATTGGCATTTGAACGCAGAAGGTGGTTCGGATTTACCTTAAACTGTAGGTTCACGTCTCATGTACTCTCAGTGCTGAAAAGACACGCTTAAATTATAACAAATAACAATATTTGTTTACTTGGGTACTCATAATAAGTTTTTGACAATTCTGTCCACAAAAATTAAAGTATGTGCAATGCCTTGTATTACGATGTGATCTTGTGCAAGAATTTTGTTGCTTACTTTGCCACAGAGAAAGAAAGGAGAGATTTAGAGGTAGTCGTCCTACAATGCTGTCAGTCACTACGAAATAGTATTTTGCAAGACATTACAAATCAAAACTGCAATTCACGCAGAAGCATATATACTTGTATATACGTTGTCTGCATTAACGATGACAATTCTCCAACATGTCTTTTTCTCTCTTTTTCTGCGTCCTTGGCCTCAAAATCAACAATCACCTCGTGAACCTGGCTATCGCTCTCTCTCTCGCACATACATATTCATATATATATATATATATATATATAGAGAGAGAGAGAGAGAGAGAGAGAGAAGGGAGAGTTTCAAATGCAATGAAGGAACAGGAAAGCAACATCAAAAGTTACGTGCCTTTTGCGTATAGGAAGAAAACAGCGCTGTTGGGCGATTGGCATCTCTTCCTTCATAATTACGAGTATTGTCTCGACTGTGACATATCAGCTAGACCTTGAAGGGCGGTGGATGTGCCTATCTTTGTGTGCGTATGCTATGATTTGGAGAGGAACGTGACGACTGTAACCTTTATTCATTTTATAAACAAATTTGTATAAGCTCAACATTAAATTTCTTAAAGAAAGAAAGAAAAAAAAAAGTTAAATTTACTAACCAATATGGACTTTTCTGTCTTATATGAATGAAGAAGACTGGGGGCATGTAACCAGGAAATAAAGGGAAACATTATTATTCACTAGCCCTCTCTACTGGTTAGCGTACGCGTCTTTGGCGCACGATGTTCCTGGTTCGACTACAGGTGAGAGAGCACTAAAAATGAAATGAAACTTATTTAACGTCCCATGATAGTGCCTTTGGTGTAAAGGAGACGGATGATTAATGAAAGTAAATGCTTATGACATTCGATTTTTGTACTCTTCTACCAGGAATCGAAACCGGGACCATGTGCACCAAAGGCAGATTCGTTAAAATTTGAACGCATTACGATGGTTCAGGTTACACTTTAAAGTGTAGGTCTCATACAGTCTCGGTGCTGAAAAGGAACCTTAAACTTGGGACACAATGTTTAGGGAAGAAATGAAGTGATTTGTATACCTTGAAAAATAAGGATGTATGTCCTCTTCTTTTAACATATTTATTGACACTAGTGGATACGTTATTGAGTGGGCATAGACAAACTGTTAACGATCTCACTTTACAATACCGGTTTCTGGATTTGAACCTGAAATCAGGCAACATGACTGACGTGTTTCTTCAGTTCACAAGGTGAATAATGGAATGGACTTTGATTACAAATGAACTTACAGAAATTCCTCAATGTAACATTTACAAATGATCTATTACCCACTGTACCTAGAACATTCGTAATAAATAATAAATATTTATATGACAAATTCTCAACTTAGCACATATAGCTTGTCTTGTCTCATCGTCAGATATCTGCTTGTATTTATTTATTTGTTCATATTCATCTGATGAAGGAAAGATGGCGATAGTATCAAACCATGGTAAGCTGAATAACTCAGTGCCAGATTGCTCGACTCCTGAAACAGGAAGGCCTGTAATATAAATATTCTTTCTGCTTGCAGAAGGAAGTTTTAATAACGCTAAGTACTTTGGGATTATTATTGATGAAATTCAAGCTTGTAATTAATTCGTTAAAAAAAATAATAATTACATTAATCAGATAAAATTTTTATTAAATTTTAAAATAGTCAATTAAAATTTTTATGAGTTAATTTTTAATTCATAGTCGTTAAAAACTTCGTAATGATTTGTAAGTTCAACTCCTAAAAATAGTTTATACATGGAACTATTCTTCTTTAATTATAAGTAGAAGTTAAAATCATTGGAAAATTTAAAGTAAAATGCTTATTTTAAGACAAAAGATTGTAAAGAAAAAATTTCCACACGTGCAGAAACGATAATGACTAGAATAATAACTACAGCAAAATAATAACTAAAATAGTTAAAAAGTAAAAGAAATCTTCACACCTTTGAATTTATGTCAATTGATATTATATTTTTGGTTTCATTAACTCCCTCTATATACAAATTATATTCTTTGTATTTAGAATATAATAAAAAGTTAGGATTATACAAAAAATAAATTCTTCTATTCCTTCTTCAAACAATATTATATTGTCCACGAAATTAATGTAAATTTTAAAAGATTTTTATTGTCGTAAAATACTGTGACGTCATAGGGTTTGATCTTTGTCTATTGACGTCAACCAAGTAGATTTGCTTTTGTTTCTTTAATAGATAAAGGCTGTAGAATTGAAAGGGAAAAAACGAAGAAACCAGTGCTAAGCAGAAGTGAGTACGTTCGTTACTGGTTAATTGTTTTTTCTTTTCTTTTTCTCGTGGCGAAAAGACGGAAAAAATACAATGCTGTCTCATCACGCTATGCTTTTTTTTTCACCTATGTAATTGTGTGTGTGTGTGTGTGTGCTCGGAAGCATTGCATTGTTTTTCGTCTTGTTAGCGCCTGGTTGAAAAATGAAGTTATTAAGTGAAACTAAATAAAAACTTACGTAATTGTTTAAAATTATTAAATTTATTTTTCTGCGTTTGTGTACTAGATGAATGACGAGAGTGCGTGACAAACAGAAAAAGGAAGAAGCCATCTCGTCGAAATTAATATTTAACTTACGCATTTTAATTTCACGATATCATCTTTCTCTTTCAATTACTTGATTTTATCTACAGACTCTACAATACAGCAAATCACAGACATAATTACAGTACATTTCTATTGATTAGTTCGTATTCAAGTTTAGAACATTGTTGTTCACGTAGCAGAGAAACTTCGTCAGTCAGAGTTAGAAGTTGTTGTGAACTCCTGTTGTAAGAATATCTCACAGAAAAGCAACAAAAGCAAAGATAAACGTATTTTGCCATTTTCATTATCCTCATTTCGAATAAAATATTCGTTCTAACATAATAGAAAACGATTTATTTTATGTTCCTTAATTCTCGTTAAGAACGAATTATATTACCTAAGTACCTTATGATCCAGATATATTTATAAAGTTCATTTTTTAAAAAAGAGGGAAAAAGTTGCACTTTAAATAGGTTGTAGCTACAGATAAAATGTCTTGGTTTCCGTAAAAGGATTTGTACGAAGAAGAATTGAAATAATCGAGAACAGAAATTCTTTTAAGATGTCATTCTTACTCTGAGCTAAAATACGCCAAAAATAAGTAACTTGAACAACGGCGCCGATTTCTGCAAATATGGGGAGGGGACGTTCAGGTATGTGTGCTTCCTTGTCAGATATTCAAGCAAACATTTGAGCAAAAATATCCAGTCTTGATGGGGCCAAAGCAATTTTTGGGAGGGGAAATTTCAGACACCAGGATCGGCGTCCATGAACTTGAAATTTAAAACTCAGGTAAGCCGGCCAGAACATTCGTGAAATGATCCCTTTCGTACATCATATAACGTTAAACGCTACTTCGCAAATGAAACACTTTGTGGCTATATTTGATTATTATATGCCCGAAAATGTACTTTAATAATAATTAATACGATTATCAAAACACTTCAAAAATTATTTCCACATATAACAATATAAAAAATATACAAACTTTTAAAGTCATCTGAAACTGACGAAAATTTTACTGCATTTAAAGATGTACTTCTCAAAAGAAACAGGGGTAAAAGGGATTAAAAAAAAAAAAAAAAAAAAAAAAAAAAAAAAAAAAAAACCGAAAACCAAAACCAAAACCAAAGAATTCAGTAAAAAGTATTATTTTTACAATGGTAGAGAGACGATGGGCAGTGAATATCTAAATAACCATCAGAAGTATTTTTTCTTTTTAGCTATACCATTGAACTTTTATCCCGGAATCTGACAGAACTTTAATATTATCAAAAGTTCAAAGTTGAAAACGCGTAAGGTAAACTAAATGACAAAGGAACTAGTAAATGAATGATTCTGTCAAGAGTCATAAAGCGAAAGTAGTTTTCCTTTAACACAATATTAAGCAAAAGGTCTGTTGACATGTTAAGTACCGACGGCAACTAAGAAATATATTTATATATATTTTTTTTTCTGAAGGTAAGCATGGTTATATTTTATACTGTTATTAACACAGGAAGTTAAGACATGATTAAGCTATGGCATCTTTGTAGATTAATATTATCATTTATAATTTCTTTATACAATATGTTACGATATTTATCATTTCATTTCTATTATTATTTATCACTTTGAACAACGTATTAGAAATATAAATTATGTATTTGAGATTGATATCTTAATTGTTTATTTTTAAATAAGGAGTCTTTTATAAAGATCAAAATACGGTACATTTACATAGATTAAAAGTTTAAAAGGGCACATCGAAATAAATAAATTATTTTCGCGATTTGATTCAGAGAGAATTTGAATCTTACGTAAAACTAGCTCGAACCGGGTCATTAACTGTGTATGATTTTAGATTTAAAAAATGGAGAATACATATTTTCCAGACTAAAATACAAGTACAAAGTCATGTTTTAATAAATTCAATGTTTTAATGAATTCAATTAATAAATTCATTTAATATTATGGAATGGTAAACAGATAGTAAGAACATACCAATGACATGAACTGCAGGAATTTCTCCTTACTGTGAACAGTTCAAAATAATTTTACATTTGAACGAATCGTTGCTACTTATTAGTGTTGTACTTAAAATTGAGGAATCATTTTACTTACTTACATAAAATTCAGATTTTTGAAAATATCTTACTTTCAAGCTTTCAGCCCTCAGCCCCTCAGAAACCGAATTTCAAGTCAGTAAAATGATTGTTCAAGTTCCTGAACGTGCTGGCATTTTGACCTCCCTTGCTCTTCAACCCGTCAGAAGCCAAAAGAATTGTATATCGAAGTATACAATACGTACAACAAAAAAGCTACTGAAATGTGAAAACTTAAAGTATGTTTACTCTCACTAAAACTTGAGTTTTTTTTCTTTTTTAAACATTTACAATGATTTCTTGGAGTTTCAGTTGTATGATATTATTTCAATCTATTACAATATCAGCATTTTATGCAATATTTCGTTCTTAATTAACTTCAATTGTCTTGCAGTATTGAAACAACAAAAGTAAATTGAATTCACAATTTAAAAATGTTCAAGTAGTTGTTGTACATTTTTCTTATTGATTTGCACAAAATGTAGTAATTCTGTTCCTTTTGTACTTTACAGGACGGAACGATAGGAACCGATCTAGTGGTGAAGCCAGCGCCGTCGATAATACGAAACCAATTTGTCAGGGATCCAAACTTTATTCCAGAGTCATTTGCTGGGAAAGCAGATGACGACGAGATGTTCCTAGACGAAGAAGAAAACATAAAGGAAGAGGAAGCTGTTCCTGATGGATTTCCTTTGAAAGATAACGAGACTGAACCTTTCATAGAATCTAAGTCTTCCAATGAGAACAAAACCACTGGAGAGAGGAGACGAAGAAGTATTTACCAAGAACAACATTCAGGTGTTCATATTGTGTACAAAAGAAGTAATCCAGAGATGTTTAGTGATTATGGTAAGTTTGGTTTCATTAGTACTGAATATATTTCCATCATTATTATGTTTATAAAAGATACCACAGTCGTAACTCAGTCATTAACACAATTTTTTAACCTGTTGAGTTTTCGTATATAAAGTATTGCATTAGAAAGAAATTTTTAGTCAATTTACTTGTTTATTTCTGGTGATCTGCAAGAAATATTTCTCTTCCCAGGCGTAGAAATTGATGTTTCCTTTTCTCTCATTTACTAATGAGGCCTCGATACATATGAATATTTTTAATTTATGTAGGTTTTCTTTTAGTTTTTACTTTTAGCAGTTTAGCATTTGAAATACACTTGAAAAATATTATTTCAGTGCTTACAAAACATAGTTTTATTGACAAAAATTTACGATCATTAATTAATATATTTTATTATTACTTTTTTAACATTAGGCTATTGACTAAAGAAATTTAGAAAAATCTAACAGAAAAGAATAATTTGGAATAATTTTAAATGTTGATATATTTGTTTGCATCTTATCATAAATAGGAAGGGAAAATGAACATTACACACTATATCATAAGGAGCATTATATATATTTAAAGTGTACTACCAGATACTATAGATATGTTTATTCGTAATAATATATATATATATATATATATATTTCAACAGCTTTTATGGAACCAGATAGTCTCCCTACAAAGGTTCGAAGTAAAAGAACTATTACCAAAAGAGAAGCACCATATGTTATTTATCCAGAAATTCTAGTTATAGTAGATTATGATGGCTATAGGTAAGTCAAGACGCATTTTAAGCTTTTTCACATATAAATCGTATTTAAAATTTAGTATCTGACACAAAATAAACTTGTTCATAGCTATTCTAAAGCAGCTAGTATTTATACATTAGTACTTTATTGGAACAACATATTGCTTTTGCACAAGTTAAAACATGGTAATGTCCAATAAAATAAAATTATAATATTTGTTCTTTCGTTGAAAAGCAAATATATTAATACTATCCAAAGTGAATCACCCTATAAATAAATGATGTCTACAACTTCATTAATTATATTTTTGCGTTATAATTAAGATAACAATTAGAAAAATTTATGAATTTCTATACGTTACGTTTCTTTATTACTTAGTAACATAAAATAAGAAAAATATTTTACGTCAGAACAGATAAAATAATAAAAATATTGTAGACAGCAAAGTGCTTTAATTTTCTTATTTCTCAATTATAAGGTAAGAGATGCTCGACACAAACACGGTCAATAAAATATGTCTTGTTTAGTTTATTCAAGTAAGAGTAAATTTTATCTTTTACATTTCTATTTTACAGACTACATGGAGGAGACAATGTCCAGATTAAACGGTATTTTGTATCATTCTGGAATGGTGTAGATTTGAGGTATAAACTTTTAAAAGGACCAAAAATTAGAATCAGTATTGCAGGGATAATTATATCTCGGGTAAGCAAACCTTTCCTAATGATTAGATTATCATCATCAATTACATGTCGGAATTTAAACAGTGACAACATTCAGTTTTTTGTAAGCTGTATTCGTTCGTATTATTAATGAGTTTATCAAAAATTATGAGATATTTTACCAAAATTATACTAATTTGATTTTTTTCAAAATTATTCTGTATTCTGTTGGAACGGAGAAATTTGTTCAAAGAGAATCCTGAAACTCTATCAGTAAGGCTAAAAGCTAAATATGTACATGAGTAATTTCTCCTAAATATTCAAAATCAGGATATAATCCAATGTAACTTGATGTTTTCTCAAGTATGTATTATTCTGCTTATATCCAACGCTCTAAAGATTTCATGTAAAATTTCATGACAAAATTCATTTTGATTCTAGGGCAGGGATGCAACCCCTTACTTAGAAAGAAACCGTGTTGGTAGAGACGCCATCGACTCTGCTGCAGCTTTAACAGATATGGGAAAGTACCTCTTCCGAGAAAGACGGTTACCAGTTTACGACATAGCTGTTGCAGTTACGAAGTAAGCACTGTGTACTGGCCACATTGTAGATTCATTTTACATGACTATGCTAAAAAAGAAATCTTTCTATAAATGACTAACAAAGAAATATACTTAACACTCCGTTCAACCTTTCTGGCGCTGTCTTGATATTTTACACTTAGCCCGTGTTCTTTGTCCAAAAAGAAAAACGTGAGCTGTAAAACTGATAATTAAGATAATTAGTAGGATAAAATGATAAATAAATTGTTGACCATCCATAGTAAATTCTCTGCTTACAAGCAGTCTTCTTTTGGACAATTAAATTATGCTAGACAAATGGATGAAGGGATGTCCCTACCAATCTGAGAACATGATTATCATTATTATCAGTTTTCCGGTTTTCTTTCTTTCTTTTTTTTTTCTTTTGATAAAGACTCCGCCTGAATTCGAAATATAAAGACATTGCCAGATGGATTAAACGAAGTGGTGAGTACAATTCCTTATTGGTTAATTATATGTCGCTCCAGCACAGTATAGGTAATATTCTTATAACTGATTAATATTATAGTGATATTTGTGTATAAGCTGATATGACTTTCTAATGTGTGTTGCTTAAAAATATACCGAAATTTTCTAATTACAATGAATGGATGGAGTAGTTTGATTGGTTGAAAAGTACTAGTCGAACTTCTTGTCTTGTTTCTATACAGACCAAAAATACATCAAGGGTGGACAATATAGTAAAATTTTGCCTCAATATAGATTTATTAATTTTATTAGAACAAACAAATGTAAATTAAGAATTTTCAAAATCACAGACTAAATGATTTCAAGTAACATCAAATACTAGTAAAGATACTAATAAAAATATTACAAGATTAAATACCAGTAAATACATTGATAAAAAAATAATGATTTAAAAAGTACAGTAGGGAAAAAATGGTCTTTATACGAAACAGTTTTGGGGGACTAAGAACATTTTTGATATAATACACAAATGAAAGAATATTCGGATATGATAGGTTTTGATTAAATTGAGGCCTTATTTCATTAGAAAGTCAAATAATTGGCAAGATGGACAGTGGAGAGCCACATTACATATTTTACGAATGGTTTAAATTGAAAGTTAATGCTTATAGTAATATTGTACCTGTTAAAATAAAATACTGAAGTCAAAAATAGACAAAGAAACTGTTGTTTCTTTAATTTCTGCCGGAAACTATTAAATTAAAACTCTCTTGCACGAAGACTTTAAGAGGTTAAGGCGACTAGCCGGTGGTTTTATGTTGGGCAATGTGTAGCGAGCACATCGCGATTCCCATCGCTGTTATTGCTGACTTTTTTGGTCGAAGCCTGCTATTTCTTAGTTCAAATAGCTCACCAATGCCCCACGATGCTGGCTGAACAGCGAAAAATTTGTCTCCCGCCTGGATATCGAAGCCGGGATCAACACATCGAAAACATGGGGCTAAAAGCCGAGCAATTTGTTTTGTAAAAGTGAAAAATATTACAGTACAAAATTCTCAACTAATAAAATGTTCTGACCAGTGAAATATGTGGCTTTCCATAGCGTTATTTTTGTTCTATTTTGAACATTCAAACAAATTTTACTTAATTGCCGAACAACGAATTATTTCTTTCCTTACCACATTTCTTTACTAATGAAAATCTGTTTACTAATTAGTTTACAATTTATGAGATTGGTAAGGGAAGAAAGTGTGGCGTTGTAGAATAAGGTAAGGTAAAAGAGGTTGTAATTTCTATGTATTAATAGATTAAAATTAATCAGGAGATTAATATTCGGAAACATTTTTTTTTAACATTTTGTCTATATTGTACTTCCAAACTGAAGCACCGTAAGATTATTTAAACCATTGTTTTACAGCAGTTTACAGCCTGCATTTCTTTCAGTGAGCAAACAACATTGCTAATTATCTAATTGTCATTTTTAGTAACAAAAAAAGCTATTAATTGTTCTGACTGTTTAATAGGTACGATATGTGCCGAAGACGCAAAGGTGGGCGCTGTACCAAAGGAACAGCTGGTATGTTTTAAACTATCTACAAAAACAAACAACAATTTTGTAAATAAAGTGCTTGTGTACATAGTCCATATTTTGCAGGTGCTGGTTAAAACATGGTTGTTTAAAATCGTGGGTGTGTTGGTATAACATTTGTCTTTTGTAATTTATAACATCGTTGGAAAAAGAGTTTTAGAGAAATAAAATATAAGGCTTTTGTAAATTAATTTGCTGGTATAAGTTGGGATAAAGATTTTTTTATGGTATTATGTCAAAAAAAATTAACACCAAATTGTAAATGGGTATCTGTACAGAAAATTATTCAATGATATTCTTTCCAAACACGATTCGTTTTAATAATCGAAAATTCTCTGTTTTTCTTCCATCCTTCCTTCATATTTGTTCTTGATTTTCATTCAGTGACCATCAGATTTCAAACTGATCACAAATTCTACAAGCAATGAACAACATTCAAAACTTACTTGATATGCTGGATGACAGCTATATTTTACAAATGAATTACATTCTAATGACTTATCTTTGGCAATTATCCAATATTTACTGATTAAATAACGAGAAAATATTTGGAAGATAGCCAGATTTCCTTTCAAAAGTGAATGCTACTTCTTCTAACTTTAAATCTGTAAATACATATACCACTAGTTTTCCTACGTAACATCTACTTACTGCGCCACGTACACGTTCGCATGAAAAATAGTCAATTACAAAGCACGTTCATCTTGCAAGAAAACACTGTACATTTCCTATCTGTAACAAAAATTCAAACAATTTTACAACACTGATCTTTTTGTCATTGTACAGTTTCTTTGTACAGGAGTTTCACTCTTCTTCTTTATATTATAAAAAGTTTGCACTCTGCTTCCTTAAATTTCTAACACACAAAATACAAAAGAACATACTTCATAATCATTAAATTAGGTAAACAACAAACAAAACACTCCTGCAATTAACTTAATTCCAATTTTTTTCATTTTCCCTTCCCACTAACAATCTTCTTACAGCTAATGGTTTTCGAATAAGGGCATAAAATTTGAAAGAAGATACAATTCCAATATACTAAGGATTCACCTAACACTTTATCTCAACTTCGGTTCTCAAAGAAAAAAAAAGCGACTGTGGATAAACCAATGTAAAATAACTTCTTTTAACAATGATGGCTTTTGTTTTACAGATTAGACATGTGCAGACGCCAGTATGCTAATGACATTTGCAACAGGGGTACAGCAGGTAGGTTAGGCAGACTACAGACCAAACTCTTAACTTAAAAAGAAATGTTACTCTGAAATCTTGGTTTCTCCAGCCAGCACAAGACAAACTTTTCAGTGAGTTCTTATCAATGTCTGGCGAAGGAAAAAAAAGTCAACAATAAGAATGAATATACTGATAAAACTTTATTGAGTTCATATGGTTTCTGAGTACAATTTAATAATTAACGCTCAATCTTTTTTTTAAAAAATATTACAAATGCATGGAAATAAATTCAAATATAAATTACTTAAAAAACTATTAATAATTAAAAAATAAATATTTCTTCTTCCATACTCCTTATTCAATTATTCTAAAATAATTATTCTAAACAAAATAATAATCATGCAAATGAAAATAAAATGTTTACTAAACTTTATGCACACACAATTAAATTAATTCAGATAGTAATCTGTTTTAAAAACTTGTGCACGACATAGATATTAGTTGTCATGTTTTGTGGACTTTTTTATCAACATACTTGCAAAACATTACATTCCTTTCTTCACTTACTGTCATCCTTCTACAATATTTCTTGACAAATAGTTTTTAGAAGGACCACTTAATATGACATAACGGCACTCAGAGCACCTCGTACATTATAAAGACTAAAGAAATATTATTTCTGAACAAATACGAATTCCGCTTATCTAACTTAACAAAACATTTATTACCTCGTACTGCAAATTCGGATTCGAAAAAAAAAACAGTAAAAAATACATTGTAATCTCACTAATAGTAAGTACTAATAATCAAAACAATTATTCACTAAAAAAAATCTCGTTCCAGAATGTTGCTTGACACAGTTCTATTGCGAAAGTTAGAAACTTCTCTTCGTGTGGTATGCTTTGTAGTGATGCACTGCTTCTTATTACTACCCTAGTAGAATTTAGTTTACGTTTTCAGAAATGTGATTTAGTTTTTGCTTTTCCCTTTTTGTGCGAAGACTAACTTAGATTCATTATAATAATTTCTTTTAAAAGAAAGAAAAAAAAAAAAGATAAAATGTTTTGAGTATTTCATTTTAAACAGAGTGGAAACAAAATTTACTAAATTTTGCACGATACAAAAGAAGTAATCACATTTGTATGCGAAATATTTGCCACGAAACTTCAAGTACATTTTTGAGATTGAGTTCTTACAGAAAAAGAAACTATGGAGAAACAAATGCCAGGATATATTGACTGCAAACATAACAACATTCTTCCCATCAATTTCGTAATCAAGCTTTAGTGCTCTGACCAAAGAAAACGACGGACTATTTTTGACTATTTAAACTGACATTAGTGAAAAACAAGTCTTTCTCTTTAGTGAACTATAGCAACTTTCACGTGTGGATTAATGTAGTTTAGTTTGACTATTTTTTTTTTTAAAAAAAATCCTTGGCCATGCTATATCGTTTTCATCTTCTCTTTTCACGTCAGAACGCATAAGGCATTTTGGATGATAAGGTAAGGTGATGCTTCTTGCAGCTCTTGATTGTGGGAACTAAACTTTTATTATTTTTTAACTTTACTGAAAGGACAAGCTTTACTAATAATGTAACCTAATAACAACAATAACTTAGTAGATTAGTATTCTGTCTTAAACTGCACTGTATAAATACTTATTTCTGTTAATATTCTACTAAATAGACAATTTAGAAACATTTCTGTTCATGAAGTCACCTTGAGTTAGAAAGAATTATCAATTATTGACGTTTGTAGCCTTGTGGGAACGTTTTACTTAGAATACAAAATATATATATGTATATAGATAGATAGATACAGATATTTGCAATTAGAGTTTATATTACTTTATCTTCAAGAGTAATTTTATAAAACATGTGTGATGATCATTCTTTCTAACTGAGGACTTCAAAAAAAAAAAAAAAAAAAAAAAAAGTTTACTAACTAAACTAAACCGAAAGTAATTTTACTAATGAATTATTTTAAATATGCATTTGGTTATATTAATACATTTATTTCATGGAGCATAGCTGTAAGCTTTAATTACTAATGTGGTGTTATTTCAAGCATAGTAGTTAAGTGTTTCAATTACTTAATACTTTAAAACAATTGCATATTATCACAAACGAAGAAAGAAAATACAGGTTTGATTTATCTATTAACCTATATTGATTATACATTGAAAGGGACGATGTCCGAAAGTATTTTTTTCAAAGTTCTGATTAGGTGCAGATTTCCTATATTTATATTTTGTTTTGAAATAAAGAAAAAAATATGTATTCGAAAATATTTTTCCTTTGAAATTAGACTATGTTTTTATATTAAGCAAGAACATTTTTCTATGAACTACAGATATTTATTTAATCTTATATTATTCAACAAACGATAAATGCAGTTCTTGCAACAATTTACTTCAATTTAGAATGTATTTCCTTTATAACTGTTTAATTATCTTTGCGATGCGACATCTTTCAAGTTTTCAGTTTCTAAATTGTGGAAAAGAAACTACAACCTGGGATGAAATCAAATGATTGATAACCAGTAGTTCATTATAGAAATTTATCAGTAACATATAAGTAAAACATGATGTAAGATATTATTCAACTCCTGAAGAAGATTAAGTACTGGTCAAGACAAAATTTTCGTTTCTGTATAAATTAGATAATCATACATAATCAAAGTTTATTGCGTTCAATTTTAATTGGATTAGATGAATTTTTCTATCATCTGCTGCATGAACCCAGGAAATCTGGATAATGTACTTGTTTTAACGTACTACTCACTGTGTTTTCTTACAGTTAATGGATATATTTTTCTTACTACATTATCTGTTAGAAATAGACTGAAAATAGTTAACCTTAATTCTAAGTCTGACAATGGTTTGGTATGTGTCAATGCCAAGTCAGCATGTTTGTTGATTCCACTTCAATTTCTTTTCTGTTCTAGAATAGTTTTCAACAGAAACCGAGCATGTTCAAATAAAAAAAAAAATCATAATGCTTTTTGAAATGTATGTTTAATTTTCTTATCCTTTATTAGCTTGAATTTGAAAATAGAGTATTACTATATTACTAAATGCTTTTAAAATAACTTTTCAAATTTCATTTGCCATATACCTTCTTCACATTCCTTGCATCAAGTTTGAACAGTTTCATAGTGAAAGTGCACAACTGTATATAAATAGATGTTTATATTTTAGTGTACACCATGCAAATGCACCTCTAAGTGTAATTCTCAATTTGTGTAGGTTTTGCGTACGTTGGAGGAGCATGTGTAGTCAACAAACGATTAGAAAAGGTCAACAGCGTTGCCATCATCGAAGACACAGGTGGCTTTTCTGGAATCATTGTTGCTGCTCACGAAGTTGGTCACTTGTAAGTATCTAATCATTACTTTGAAATATCTTATAAACAATTCTTACTTACCCAAAGCCTTATTTACAAGTGTTTTATTAAGAAATTTGTTAGAAATAAGTTAATTATCACTTGAATTGTTTATTACACTAGATTTATTAGGATGATGACAAATTTACTTATTTGAGTATGTATTTACACAATTTACCACGTATTTTTCAAGTTTTGGAGGTATTTTCGTTTGAAAATTTAGATTTACTCTTAGAAAATAGGGTTAGTTAGTTATTACAAAATTGTTTCTACTATTCTAACAGGCTTGGAGCTGTACATGATGGATCACCTCCACCAAGTTATTTGGGAGGTCCTGGAGCAGAGAAATGTCGATGGGAGGATGGCTACATCATGAGTGATCTAAGACATACAGAACAAGGATTTAGATGGTCCCCATGTAGTATTGCATCATTTCATCATTTTCTCAAGTAAGTCCGAATACCTTTTATTAGTAAATTGTGCTTGATTGCATATATAAGGTCTATCAAAAAAAGTATCGGAACTGACATTTTCTAGTCAAGGGGAAAGGTGTGGACGGTGTTAGGTATACCACGCAACCCGGTTCAGCTGGCTCGGAGCCTTCGCAGAGTGTGGATCGTGCCCAAAGCAGTTGTGTAGTGGTGTCGTCAAGAATCACAGAGTCAGATGATTTGGAGGTGAAGAAAGTGTTCCAATTTGGTTCCAAAGGCTTTTTCCGTACAACAGAATGAAATCCGTGTGTCAATTTGTCATGAACGGTTGAAATGTTCCGAGCTTGAGCCTGATGTTTTGGACAATGTGAAAACTACTAATAAGTTTTTGGTAAAGCATAACATGGCAACGCTGTGCCAGTCTTTCTACAGTCGAGTCCTAATCCCTCCCGACTTCTTTATCTTTCTTCGAATGAAACAGAATCTGAAAGGATACCATTATGGAAAGAGTACACGCAGCTTTGACACAGTGCGTGAAGGAGATTTTGGTTGCAGATTTCTAGGAGGCGTACCAAGCGAACCAAAAGCGCTGACAACGATGCAGACGTAAAAGGATTCTATTTTGAAGAACATTACGATTGTACACATATCTGCAACTTTCTACTTTTTCGTTAATATAGTTCCGATACAATTTGGACAGACCTTGTAGATTGTTATAACGATTGACGTTGAATACATGTTTATTCAACTATTATTAAATATTTCAAAATTAACGTTGAACTACCTTTAGTCAGCCAATGAAACACGAGCATAACTCGTTTACGACGATGTAAATTGAAAACCTAAATTTCATGTAAATTGAAAACCTAAATTTCAAATAAAACATCATTATTGTTAAGTTTCAATGACTTGTAAATTTGATGAATCTTATCCATTTTATGTGAAATCTTATGAGAAAGGGAGTCATTCTGAAGGTTATGACTTTTAAGATAATTGAGAAAAATATAATTCTTTATTTCTAGTGGAGACACCGCAACCTGCTTATACAACTCACCTCACGAGGATGAAGCATTGCCGCGTGTTTTACCTGGAAAACTCCTTAGTTTGGATGCGCAATGTCGGAAAGATAGAGGAACTAATGCTTGCTTTGTAAGTATACTTCTTAAGATTTTACTCCTTTCCGTCTTCCAAGAGCAAAGGTAGCAAAAACCATAGTAAAAAGTTTTTTTTTTTTTTTTTTTTTTTTTAGTTTAAACCCGGTTTTTTCAATTTAAATAGATTTGCTTTATTAATTTTATATTACATATAGACAGAGAAAGTTCATTTAATCATAACATCCTTACGCAACAACAGGGTTATGAAGAACGGGACTTACAACTTAATTAGGGCTGCCAGATATGTTTTTCCCATAAGTTTTGTGTTTTCTACCACGTTATACGTTTTTACTTTCCCTGTAATACGGTTTCTTCCTTTTTTTTAACAAATAAAAGAAATAATGATCTTGGACATTTTTCAATATTTTTATACTATTTTGTTAGTGCGATTTTTTAAAATTAGAGCAATAGATTTCTTGCACACTGTTAACAACATAAGCCAGCGACGTAACTCAATATTCAAAGAGAAAATACAACAGGTTGCATTTTAATTTCCTATCTAGCAGGCACCTCACTTTATGATTAAGAATAATTTGGTTTTAGCATTTGTATCATAAGGTTTATTTCAACTTTGTTTAGCCCATAAATTTGTTTCTCTTAATCTCTGCAGAAAGACGACCGTGTTTGTGCTCAGCTTTTTTGCTTTGATGCAAATTCTGGCTATTGTGTTGCATACAGACCGGCAGCTGAAGGCTCACCATGTGGTGATGGACAGGTAATTATTTTAACACACATTCATTTCTATTAACTGGCGAAGCATTGATATATATATAATACATTACAATGTTAGTGATATTCACTAAAACGCACATTTACTGATTGTTCAGAATTTTACTTGAACGATGTTATTAGATAACTTGCTTACAGATTGAAGTGTTCATATTTTATTGTCTTACTTTGTTAGATAAGTTCAGAGAATTATATTTATCTAGCTGTTATCTATAAATTATTTGAATTTGCATTACTTGCTATAAAGGTTCAGATTATGTCTCAAACATGTTTTGTTTTGGAGATTATGTCCATCGTCAAGAAACAAATTCAAACAAAACGGGTGGTAACAAGTACAGTCTAATTTTTAGCTTCATTGGGCTAAGAGAGCCCCAACCTTTTAATTGGTAATCACTGAGAAATTCCCTTAAAAATGCTTTTTATTTGTTTTTATGATGGAAACAGGTTTTACTGATCATGATTTCATAATTTTCAAAGTACTTTTGCATTTTGGATACAAAATAATGGATGTTTATTTCTAAGCCTTAGATAGTTAATCAGGTGTTGCTAGTGAGCAACATTGCCCGCAATATGGTCAATTATAATTAGGAATATTTCTCAAAAGAAGTAATTAGCAGCAATTTCGTTGAAATATCCCAACTCTATGAAACATCTCTCATCCTACAGACTATGAAATAACAAATATAACAAATATAACAAACTTTCACTGAACTCGGGAAATAAAGCTTCTGTAGTACTGACTTTGACTGTCCCTTGTTGATGAAGTTCGTATCTATCAGAACAAGTGATCTGCAAATCACTTATACGAATATTCCCTGAAAGCAATAATACCAATTAAACAATCACTAAAGTTATCATTTGTGCATACAGCGCAACTGAAAACATGTGGCTTGCCAAATAAAGGACGTCGATCTGCTCAAGCAAATTTGAAACGGATTTGATATTCGTTTAAAGTATGGAATAAAGTAAATATTGTTGTCAGTGATATCTATAGTTACTTAATATACATTACAAGTTCTTTTATAATACAGTAGATTTTCGACTATTTGGCCTCTATATTATCCGGTCTGGGTCAGAAAAAAGTTCTAACATAAGGAATAACTTTTTGATGGCCTACTTGACTTTTAACGTCTTTTAAAAACACGACTTTGACAAGCGTTGCAAGCAAAAACTTAAAAGGAAAAATCTAATCTCCCTTCGGAATGATTCAAGGCAATTGAAGCAGCATTACAGTACATAAGTCAGTAGGAGGAAGAGATGCCAGACAATATCTTTTACTTGCTTAAATAGAGGGACATTGCATCACGGAAGAGGGCTTAAAGGGAACCTAGACATGTATCAAGGAGTTTTTCAGAAACTAAAAACCATAAATTTTGAGTCTTTTATCTTAAAAAACGTACCTTTTTATATTCATGCAATTGTTTATCAATGAAGAGCAAACTATTTTTTAAAGAACTAGGCCTACGTTCCACGTTAATGCTTTGTTTATTTCTAAATCGTATTTAATTATACTGTACAGTGTGCATCATTAAATGTTTCATGGAATAAATTTAGACGTTATAAAATTTATCTTCAAATGCCTTTAATATTTTTTTTTATTTCTGGACTTTGCTCTTCTGTAGTACATGACAAACATTTACAAGGTATTGGCCAATACTTAGAGGTGAAAATTTTGAATAACAGCGAATTTTGGTATTAAAAAAAAAGTTGTAATACTATGGGTGAGGCAGGAAACGAGTAATTATAGAGCTCCCACCTATCCAGCCTTTTCTGGTATCCGCCCAGCCCTTCCACCACATGAGGCAGGATAGTCAATAATCTACTGTATATAGTCATAAACGTTCGTGTTATTTTAAATTTCAGCATTCACAAATAATTACAATTTCCTTATTGTTTTATTTTTAGTACTGCATAAGTGGAAGATGCGTAGCGGAACATGAAAATATCATTCCTGATTACACTCAAATTACACCATCCTTCCTCAGACGATCAGATATATTATCATCACCAACGCAACCACGGCCTGTTTATACAGATCCTTCTCAAACAACGAAAGTAGTATCAAGTACAAATTCAACTAGGTAAGAAAGTTTCCTGTTAGCAACCATAGTTAATGCTTACATATTTGTCCTCATACTGTGTTTATTCTAGTATATCATTCTGACGAACGTAGTTACTAATATTCTCACTTTGTGTGAGGAGGAAGAAATCTTACGAATTCCCAGTGTATATATAATCCCGGTATATAATAAAAATATTTTAAGGAGCCCTGATTTCAGGTAACCGCTCATATAGAAATCAACACGATAAATCCTTAATTTAGAACATAAGCCAATAAAAAGATTAGAAATGCGGAACTATGGAAAAGCTACAAGGAAAGTATATTCACCTTTTCTCAATTAATAATTAAAAAATACGAATAAATCCCGAGAACACATGAGAGTAATATTTTTCATATTAGAATTACATACAAGAGTAGTTTATATACGTTTCTTGTACGAAAAAATGAAAAAGGCAGGGAAGCTACATCCTACTCTTAATATTCAAGCTTTTAATTAGAATCAATTCTGAGACCACTTCAAATGCATCGTCTACTATAGTATTGGCGTCCCGAATCAAGTTGAAATTCGCTTAAATCATGTTTTATATTACATTCATTATTCAGTAGTGAATAAAAACAATTAGATGTCACAATTCCACTAGCATTTCCAAAATTCAGGAGAAAATGTAATAGTAATTAGAACAAAATATTTACAGATAAGTGTATCAATATGTATATATTTCTAGGTATAATAATTACACTCAGAAATGTATAGTTTATTTCCATATATTTTATATTAACAAGGGATTTGTGCTAGAATTCAAATAAGAAATAGCTTTAACAATTGGATTCTAACAAATGAACAATAGGCATTAGGAAAAGAAGTAAACTTGCTATATTTCTTCATTCGCATGTCATTAAACGTTTCGATGCTTGTATTCCTTTTTTTTATTGAATTACTAAGCAATTATAAAACTCGTATAAATAAATTTAGGTAGAATTCAGTATTGTGTGTACATGATGCGTATTCATCTCTCATTAATGATACGTATTTCTCAAATAGGCAATCAAATCACGTATCGAAACATCAATAACATGCATGATAAATGTATGAAATCAAACGAAGATTTATGGCAAGTTGATACTAACATATGTAAGCACATTTGTACAAATTACGCTTTTCAATCGCAACCATCGCCATTTATGTATAAAGCTTTAAATTACCACTGAAATGAAACCGAAGTCATATGGTGCCAAATTGTCTTTAATATACTAACTTATAATTTTGTATATGACTAATATTCATAACAATTACGTAAAGAATAAAATTCAAAAGTTATGTAGAATGCTGCTCAACCAGAAATTTATTTACTAATACCACATCGCTTAATATGATACTAACGTATTTTAATTAATCTATATTCATATCAGTTACATATTTGATTGATTGCTATATGCATGTAGATGAAACAATACCTAGTTACGTTCAGTGCTAATATTTAGTAGTTTTCTATGTGAAGATTGACTGATGTACGAATAATCAATGTTTGAACTTATATAAAGCGATGAATGTGTGATTTAATGAGTTGAGTTGAGTTGATTTTGAACTTAACGTCCCTTTCAGCAGCGAGGCTATATGAGACGGGACCTACTGATTAACGTGGAATCCGAACCACATGAGCTCCCGCTGGGAATCGAACCCGGGCCTCCTACTCCAAAGACGCGTACGGTAACCACTTAGCCACGAAGGAGCTCATGTGTGATTTAAGTAACACGTTTTAAAAAGACTGAAAGACTGATTATCACTTTTGATATGTAGAGTAATAATAAGTTTACCCTGACATTTCATCAATTGATTTCAGTCTTCATCGTGGGATGTTTTTCACAACAAATCTCATTTAATACGTTAGAAGAAGAGAAACAAATTTTAGTATACATTCATTTATTCCTTGAAAGTTTCGAAAAACAAAAAAGAAAAAGTTCTGTATATCTTCAGGAAAAGGAAAAAGTAATAAGGAGTGTTAAATGGAGTAAATTTCAATTAACAGTGTTCATTTTTGTGAATTCCAATTAAATTTTTCCGTTTTAACACTCCATTTAGTTTTTTTTTCATTCTAAGTACGCACTTTTCCTTGAGATTTTAATCATGCTTATTGGCAAAACTAAAACAATTTCTCAACATATCACAGATCACATTTTTCTTAACAAACCACTTGTTAGAAGAAATTC
The DNA here is from genome assembly GCF_964235325.1 of Thermobia domestica. Taxonomy (NCBI): domain Eukaryota; kingdom Metazoa; phylum Arthropoda; class Insecta; order Zygentoma; family Lepismatidae; genus Thermobia; species Thermobia domestica. Next base: position 102,205,659 of record NC_137455.1, read on the forward strand.
TTTCTCAACAAATCGTAGATTATGAAGAATGTTAGGACTGCATTTTTATCTCTATCGATCATCAATATTGTTATATATCTTAATCATGGAGATTAAGTTTAAAGTGAATAAACGAATAAGAAATGAACTCTTGAAATTTTTTTGTCCAACTAGACTCAGCTGAACTGAATTATCAGAAAAATGTTTCATTATACAACAAATCAGAAGCCTACTAAATTTATACTATACATATAGATGAAATGGGCAATGTTTCGATGTTAACATAATATTTACATCCTACTATATTTCTTTTTATTGGCTACTGTAAAATCCTCTCAAACGTTTGAGTTGACTTCACATAGAAAACATGAATATTAATTTACGATAAAATATAATCTGTACAGCTATTTATTAATTTACGTGTTTCATAAGGTCTGCAAAAGTAATATTATCTTTAATAACTAAGCGAATTAAAGTGAAACGAAAGCAAGTATTTCATGTAATATCCATCAATTTACTTAGAAACCTAACACTTATATAAACTGAGTACATACTTCGTGTTGAATTCACCCTTGTTGGTTTTAATATTTTAATCATTTGACAGTACCAAAATTTAAAATTTTGGAACTATATAACCAAACGGATACTAAGAAATAAGTAAACAAATTAGGGCAAAGAACTTACTACTATAAATGATAGTCAACAGAAACCAAAATCTTGTGTGTGTGTGTGTTCATATTTCAATGATTATTTAATGCCTATGTGAATAAAAACTTGTTTTATTATAACAATGTATATGAGTATGAAATTCATGTTTATATGTACCATACTATTGTATGATAAAGGTATTGTGTTTAACATATTATTTAACACATATTCGTTATTAATTTATCTGCATAAATGGTTCTTGTTCTCGTCATTATATATATATTGGAATAAAGTAATTAATATATATAGAATTTCTAACTCTTTTAAGATGCTTATAATTTCAGACATTACATTAATTGCACAATGTACGTTATTTATTAGGATTAATAACAAAACATCATGTTAAATAAGTACTGTAACGGCAGTTCTTAAAAAATGACACAGAATCTATGTCAATGGATATCTTAAGTTCAAATTTTTACGCAATAATATAGCCCGTGGCCTCCACTGACGAGAACTAGAGGCGCTAGGGTGGGCTGACAGTTGCGTCCCTTGGAGATCATCTCTTTCTCTTTCCTGGTGTAGAACAGGGAGAGGAAGTAGAAGGGACCAGAAAGTGTCATCTCCCGTCTTCTAGCGCAGGCTGAGAGTGAACGGTGGTCTTACTTTCAGTACGCCGATAAAGCTTAATGCAGATAAAGCATAATAAATGGCATTATAAATGACAATAATATTTGAATAATTCAATATTATTTCTACGGGCAAAGAAAACTATTTAAATTGACAAGAAACTTAATTTAAATAATGCAAAGAAAAAGAGATATCTACTAGTTAGTTATAATGGAACAGCACAATCGAATAATATATTTTCGGTGTTTATCACTGTTAGTCAATCAAGAACAACACCATTTATGCAGCTAAGTTTTTTGCTTTATATACTAATATCTCTAATAATATATGTAAATTTGTGTATATTTTTTAGTGTACAAATATGGGTAAATGTGGTTACGGATTTATATTTGCATTGTTAATTTCATAACAGGTCACCGTGGAGACATCTATGGAATCGAGGATCAACTACTCCATATCAAAGAACAACCTCCACAACTAAAATTGTTACACGTACAACTCCCAAATTTACATACACAACAAAAACCACCCCACGAACAACTACAAGATATGTATATACTACCAAATCAACTCCCTCAACCACTCCACGAACAACGAAATCAGTATACACGACTCCTAGAACAACATCCCGAACCACTATAAAATATTATAATCCGTATATTCATAATGCCACTCCTACCAGACATACAACTACAACTAAAAAGCCAAGTCTTTTTACAAAGACTGACAGTGCCAAGGGTAAGTTTGACAATAATGCATCCGTTCCCTGTGCATGCACTATCAGAGACAAGTTTATTAACACCAGGAAGACATCTTGACTATCTATTAGAGATTCATCGTAGAACTTTAACTAAAGCATGACCTACCAGGAAAAACGCATGGAATAATATTACTCAAGATAAATACTACTTTTCCTTATCATTCGTTCTTCTCTCGTATTGAGTTATTTAAATTTAAATTTGGCTACAATCAGCAACAATTAACTACTCAGATTAGCAAAGGAAAATATTTTACTTCTTTACCATTTCAGTTATTTACCAAGTTAGCGACTGGTGAAGATTTCTACACACACCTATATTTCCCTGTAACTAATTGCACTGATCTAAATCTGATCTACATAGCCTACATTTATTAACAGTTTGTTTTCGGTACTTTTTTTTTCGTGTATTGCTTGAATGGACAACTGAAAAATAAGATTAATTAAATATATCAAATTGTTGTGTGCAGTTCTTAAGATGCAAATTATAATTACAAAATAAAGTTATCATGTCCCGTTTCCAGTTACTTGAGAGAACAAATCAAGAGCAGAATATAATTTTTCTTGGCTTGTGAGGCGGAAATATCTTGTACAAATTTATTTATTTTGTAACTGAAACAGGCCGATATTAAAATACAGTGTCAGTATGATGATTTTGTTTCAAACCCATAACTTTAACATAGATAGTGATACATTCAATGAATACAATTAATTGGGTTAAATTTCCGAAAGTTTTGGATCATACGTTTCATAAAAGCACCGCAAAGCTTCAACTGATCACCTACATTGGAAGTAGACAATTAATTTAGTAAAGCGCTTCGACCTCATATAAAATAAACTGGGTTCAATTTTTTGTGGGAACACATGATTTGTAACCCAAGATGAAACAAAGATCACATTTCGTATACCATTATTGATGGAATAGGACGTTAAACATCAGTTAACATTAAATGTATCCTGTTTGCTACTTTGAGTACGTGCATAAAGTATTTTTTAAAAAATATCTAGGTAGTTTTGAATATACAAACAAAACGTACGTTACTTGATATTATGGTCTTTGCGTTACACTATCCTACTACATGGATTTTGATCAACACTTTACGTGGAAAGAATATATATACAGGTAAATAATAACGTGCAAGATGAAAGAAACAGCTTTGACCTACAAAATATTGTTTCTTGTCATCCACGCGCCCTCAATAGGGCCGTATTTAATATTTTTGCTGCTCTGGGCTATTAACAAGTGTCCCTTTGTCCTCCCGTATTTGTTCGTTTTCAGTTATGTGAAAGCAAAAACAACACAAAAAAGTGACAAACGACAAAACATTGTGGTTATATGCTGGCAGCCAATAGGTCTCAGCTGTTTCTAGGCCAGTTGCGTCGTAACAAGAAAACTCGGTAGCACTACGGTGCTGACATTGTTTTAAGTATATCTTCCTTAAATTTATCCCGTAGACAGCCTGCTTTTTTCAAATGTCATACTTCAATCTCGATTTTTTTTAATATGCCGTCCTCACCCGGGTCCTAGTGGCTCGTGTATAAATACAGGCCTGATACTCACCATGCTGATGATGTTTAAACCAACTTTAGTTTGTTACGCGTAATATGCATTTTATGCATCATTAAAATTTACATAGAAAAGTTGATCAGAAGTCAAAATGTATGACGCATATAATGACATAAATATAACTGTGCAGTTCTGTAAATACTGAGTTCCCAAAAAACGGACTTTAATTTTGCAGGACAACTAACTTCCTTTCTTCCGGCACTATTGACTGTTACCAGCTTTCCCTTCTCTTACACCAAAATATTTCACACAGTGATTGAACACTGGAAATTAAAATTGTTCTTGAAATATCTACTATCTAGATTGTCTTTGGTATTTTATTTTTGCATGAAATCTTTACGGTATTATCCATAGAGTAATTCTACTATTTTTCTGTAATTTTCATTTCTCATTTTCCAGCTAGCCTCGTGACTTCTAAGTTCTTACTGTTAAGGGTATTTTACTAATTCATCTATTAAATACTTACTATGTAGTGATAGTAGATATATGTTTCATAACAAATGTGTTTAAATTATTAGTTTTATATATATTCTAAGTTAAATAAGTTTAATAGGAGTATATCTGTAAAAAAGTTCTATAAAGCGGACATTAAGTTTTAACATGGAAATATACTGAATACATAGATTTGTAAATTTTAATAGGATTACTGGGTAGGGTTTGACTTTGTTATAAAGCAAAAACGCAAAATTTTCGATAAAGAATTACGCTTAATGTATTTACATATACAGAGAAGTTGATGATATATGTACATATTCTATTGATCATGGTATTGGAAAGTTTATTTCTTGTGGTTCTATTGTATATTCATCTTCAGAAATTATGTTTAGAGTAGAAAAAATTATCGAAGTGCCTACCTCGGTCATTTTGTTTATGACATCTTCCAAAAATAGTAAAGTTACAACTATATATTTTTCAAAACTTTCATTATTATCAGAGTTGACTATATAATCTCAAGCACAGTTTCAAATGCTTTGTTCTCATAATAAATATAAGATAGTAGATATCAACTACTATTATAAGGTGTATATTTACTACCTAGATATTTATAAATCTTATTATGTTTTACTTACTAGTATTAATAACTTTGCATTTTGCTAATAAGTAAAATACACTGTGGTAATAACGAAAAGTAGTTTATATCTTAAGGGCATTTTATTTATGAATTTAAATTTATTTCAACAATATGATGATTCTACTGGAATAAAGCTGCCCTTAACAGGAACAATAGCCGTTTACACATTGTTAACAACTATAAATTCTCTCTCCTTACTTAAAAGAAAAAAAGAAAAGTTTTCAAACGGTACCTATCTGAACATACAATTTTTCGTTCTTTGCAATTCTGTAACATTTCTTTCAAAGTTCCTTGTGTGTTTTTTAATGTATGCTTTGTGGTATTCGTTGAACACGAATCAATTACAATATTGTCCAAAACTTCACACAATTCACTAAATAAATTATTCATTGCGATTGACAGTTAATGTTTCGAGGATACCGTTTCTCCTAATCTCACACTAGCACATTTGATTCTCATCAATTTTGGGTAAATAATAAGTCTAGGGAAGTCTTTTAAGCAGACCTAATTATATTTCCTTTGCAACTGAATATAGGCTATTAATTCGAACAGTACAATAGAAAAATCCAGCCTCATTTTCTTGAAGTCATCTGCACAGTATTTTATTTCATTCGATATTCAAAGCACTACACTCTTTTGAACTGAAAAGTTTTCTTGTAATTTTAAAAATTGTAGAGGAAAATCTAAACCTTTTTTACTGTAAGCATACTTTCTGAATAGTTGTGATATATCTGAGGTAGTAGTCGTTAAATGATTGATATTTTAAATTAAAACAATTGGGCGCGTAGAGTACTTTTTTTTAAAGATATTAAACGATTTTAAAATATTGGCTTGAGTGTATTTTTTTGAAGATACTAAAGTTCCATCTATTTTCTTTCTAGACACTGAATGTGAAGATAAAGTACACATTATAAGTGGTAGTATGTCGTGCAAAGACTTCCTGTCAAGGTATGGCTTCCACTATTGCAGCTATCATTATATTAGGAAGAATTGTTGTGCATCTCAACGAGCAGTATGTACAGGAAGAAGACGTTAACGAACATTAAGTTTTTTATGTAAAAAAAAAAAAAGAACATTAGATTGAAGAGGATGTGACGTTGTGAAGCCAGATATACCTCTAAGTTTGCAAGAATTTATCCTTGCATTCCTTGTTTAAAAAAAAGTAAAAAAAAATGTGGCATCAGTTATCACATCATCATAATCACCCTTACCACAAAATAGGAAGTTGTTTTATTATATGCCGCTATGTGATATGTGCTTTCAGACAGAACAAAAACACGAGTTGACAACCTGTGCTTATTAGGTTGTGGTGTGTGCTGGAAGTCGCTTTTCTTTTTTTTTATTAATTTTATTTAATAATAAACAAAAAGTTATTTTTTTATAAAGAAAAACATATACATTCTGCTGTTATATTGCACATCTATTTCCTGATGTGCGTTATCGTTGATGAGAACAGTGAATTTTTTTTCTTAGTCCCTGAAATTTAGCCATTGTTCAGTCAAATGAATACGCAGTACGATTCAAGTAAAATAAAAGTCAACGAGAGTTCATAATGTCATTTTACACACGATTACTGCCATACTGAACTTTACATATAATGATTCCATATTTCAAGGGGAAGAGAAATCTTCATATTTCAGAATTGAAATAACTGAATCTTACATGAAACAGACACTTTTTATTCATATATAGCTGGAAGAATTCCTGCTCAAAATAGAAAGTACTTGTTAGTAATTTATATAATAATTTTTAAGTAAATATATAAGACAAGATCGTAATAAATATGAATTCACATTTCATACGTAAATACGAACAAAACCATAGATCTTTTGTTTCTAAGTAAATAAAAAAATGACTGTAGTCTATTCATAACCATATTTTTTTACGTGAACCATACTTTTGTTACCTTCGAAACAGATTATGTCAAGACCACCTCATGATTTTGTGGGTAATATGTATGTTTTAAGTTATACATAAGACATCATATTTGTACATATATATATATTTGTCATGGTGATATTTTTGACTTTGTTACTACTAGGTATTTATAGCAGTAATAGCCTGGGTTTTTGCATAAAAGCAATTTTTTGAATGATTTAATACTAGGAATGTTTTATTTTGCTTCCTAGTGATGGAAATTGCGAAAATGCAAGGGTTCTATGAACTAATGAGATGTGAATGTACAAGGAACGAGTGAATGATGAGCATAATCGAATAAAAGTATAATTTGTGTGCTTGTACTGTGTATGAGTGCTGAGTAATGTGTCTGTGCGCAAAGACTGTTTAACTGAATGTATAATGTATTGTCTTTTCCTACAAAATGCTATATTTCAATTTGCCTGCTAAAAGAAAGAAACATAAATATTATTATTAATAAGAATAGCTATATCTTCTGAGTTCCTATACTTGTCTTTATTTGCACTAATCACAGCAACATTATAAAAAGAAAATTCTTTTTTTTTTAAAAAAAATATCTTTTTATATAGCATTAAATCATGAGCACGTGTATCATTTGGTATTATCTAATGCGATTTTATTTGTAATTTATATACAATCACGAACTTCAGATTTGAAAGAATTTATGAAAAATAAATAAAAAGGAAAACAAAACATATGAATTTGATTAGTAATTTTTGGATTATATGAGTTGTTATTATAATAGGTATACATACCATGGTACCAGTGTTTTTGACAATTAAAAAAATCAACAAAAAACCTTGCGTATCATGATAACATAGAAAATAAAATTACTATTTTTCATTCAGAAATAATTTTAAGTATTTTCTTTACTACCCTACACAATAGCATTTTTTGAAAAGTAATAATATTAAAAATAAAATATTACATAAATCCTTGAACACGTTATTAAAAGGCAGAAGCACAAGTGATCCGTGTTCAAGTTTTAAGATCTTAATATTTTATTTTTAATTGAAGATAAGTCAGATGTTATGGCTTATCTAAGCAATAAAAGAAAAGTATGCAGTTTAAATGCAAATATATATACCAGCAGAATACCCGTTCTTCGCATAGGAAAAGTACATTTTATTTTGGACATAAAGGGCTAAATTTGTATTTAAACTGCATCGGAAGTGTCAGTGTTCGTCTTAGCGACCCCGAAAACTATGGATTCAACACCAATATCGGTCATTTTCGATCATTTTTAAAATCTCCTTCTACCCTCCTCTAAGTTGCACCGTCAAAGTGAAATGATAAAAAAACATCCCAGGTCCGAATCTCATCTATGTTTAAAATTTGATCGAGATCGGTCGGGTGGTTCAAGATGTACAAAGTCACAAACATAGTGACTTTCATTTATATATATATATATATATATATATATATATATATATATATATATATATATATATATATATATATATATATATATATATATATATATATATATATATATATATATATATATATATATATATAGATAGATATAGATATAGATAGATAGATATAGATAGATAGATAGATACGTGTGAAAAATGCAACAATCCATTGATTAAGTTCACGATTAATATTATCCATTAAATTATTTTATGATAGATGTTTATTGGCTAGTATCAGTGTACAACACTCAAAAATTACACAGATAATTTATTGAAGTACTGTATAACGAAGATACTGGAGATGATTTTAGACAAAATATTAAACAATGGAAATGACATAAGTGAAATCCATGAATTTTGTATACAATATTAGTGAATATACAGGGCAGTTTAAAGAAACACCAATTACGTGGAGGAAAACTATTTTATCTGATCTTTCAGACTTTTATTACAATGCCAACGAACGTAGCGTAGTTCGAATCTAATATTTCATACAAATGTTAGAGTCACTTTGCAGATATTTTTGACGCTGACTAAATAAGACTTCTGCTTGATCTTGATAGTTTTCAAGTTATCCACATGCAAAGGAAAACTTATTAAAATATGTAATCTATAGTGTCTATTTAGTACCCTTTAAAATTCGATAAAGCTATCAGATTTTGTGGATTTGCGAATTGATAACACTGTCAGAGACAAATGTACAGTACGTATAAATAGAGTAACTATTTCACGCTGAAGATCATTGCATAGCTGGGCGATGGTTGTTCCTGGAGCCTACCTGGTGCTCAAGCGCTATCTTAATATGTCCCACTATTGGGTTTAAGTCTGATGACCAAGCAGGCCAGGATAGAAGACATGTACTGAGTAGAACAGCCTCGGTACTCTGGCGCTATGTGGATGCGGATTACCCTGCTTTCAGATGTACAGATAAGGTGAGAGAGTAGAATTGATGACGTCTGGGATGTATGACGCACAAGTCATATATCCCTTAAATGAAGGCCAGCGGCGAGCAGAATGTCTAGATTATTGTATCTCATACTAGAAATCTATACATGGATCCTGTATATGGCAAGTGACATCATACGCTAATTTTCTCGCTCACCTGCATGTCTAGGCATACGAATACCACAGCCACTGTGCCCAAGACAGAAATGACTCTCATCACAAAATACCACAGAGCTCTATTCTCCTCGCCATTGTAATCTTCCAACATACTGACGACGTTCTCGGAGATAAGCAAGTATCAAGGGTAATGATGCAAGATGAGCACCGGGACATACACTGATCAGTCAAAATATTATAACTACATACTTAATATCCTGTAGGTATATCTTTCCCATGCAGAACAGCAGCAATACATCGTAGCCTCAATTCTCGTAAATTTCGCGCATGCGAGCGATAAGAAATGATATCTCAAATGTGTTTAATAAGGTTAGGAACCAGTGAGTGTGGGAGTCAGACCATCACCTGGAATTCACATTGTACTCCTGGAACTACTGAAGCATACTATTGGCCTTGTGACATGGGGCAATATCTTATTCAAAGATGTTACTTCCAGTAGAAAATATGGCTAACACAAAATTCTAGTAGGAAATATAGCTAACACGAGAGGATGTAGCTTATCCACAATGATCGCTAGATAGTCCGTAGCTGTCATATTGCAGTCCATAACCACCGCAGCGGGCCCATGGAGGACAATGCAAAAGTTCCTTACAACAATGGAATGTTTCTCCTGTTACCAGGAAGACGGCAGATTCTGAATCATCCATCAGTGTGATACAGGAGGTATCGTGATTCATAGGATCACGCAATACGTTGTCATTGCTCTACAGCCCACTTATGACGGTCACATGCTCAAGCAATTGTAATCGATGGTGGTGTGGAGTTAGCAATGGCACACATGTGGGTTGCCTGCTGCAGTGTTCCATATCTAATGGTCTACAGTAAACTGAGTGCTGAGATACACGCGTACATTTTCGTATAATAAAGTCGGATGTTAACTGTGCCACAGTTTACCATCTGTTGTGTTTCACCAATCTGGCAAGCCGATGATGTACAGCATTGTAAAAATAGCATGAGGCCGTTTCACCCCTGTGCGGTTTGTCGTTGTTTCAACGTCCTCTCTCCATTTTTGGAAGGCACTCAGAACGGTAGCTGTCCAACACCCGAAAAGTCGCGCTGTTTCCGAGACGCTCATTACAAACTGTCTAGCCTCTGTCAAAGTGATCTGGCCTTTCCCATTATAAGCGCAAGACCTACTGACTGTTCGTCTGTGATCTTGGTCATCATCTGCCTCTAACAATCAATTGTTTATGTTCGTGCAGTGCCGTGAGTGCACAGGTAGCTTTGACTACATTGGTGGTCGCAGTTCTGTTAAGCACGACGGTCTGAACGATCCTTCCGTTCACGACGTGCTTCCCAATAGACACGAGGGCACTGGGAAAAGACATGTCTACAGTAGGAACCTTTTGCCTTCTCGTTTACACTATTGATTGACCAGACACGTTAAGTCCTACGGGTGGGGAATAACCACTAGGTTTCTCCCAGCCTCAATACAATAGGCATTTATTGGGATTGTTTTGGTATTGCAGACACAGATTGTGATCCACGCACAACAGATTCGCTCGCATAAATATACTCTTCGTATTATCTAATGACTTTCAAATTACTCGCAGCCATATAGACGACACGACCAGCTTTCTCCCTACGGTGATCAATATTCTTGGACATTCAAACTAGGATCAAGCATATTCTATCTACATTCGAATATAATTTCGGTCAAATTGGATGATGTATATGAGGTAAGTAACATTAGTATATATCTGGTGAAACTTAAACCTGCTCAGGCATGAATAATAGAATAATTCGTTTTTCGTCGAACGGTATCATCACGACCATACGGAATAAGGAACAATAACATTTGATACGACTTTTCGCAGCAAACTTTAGATGATCTCAGGTAATCGTATGTATAGTTTTACTCTCTTCTCTTTAGAAAGCCATGTACTCTTATTCAACAGTGGAAACGGAAAAAAATCAAACAAATGTGTATTTTCTATGGTTCTTTATGTGCAGGTAAAATACTAAATTGTCTTATGTACGGTGGTTAAGATCGAATATCGTTATTTGAATAATTTTTCTACTGTTGTTCGAATATTTGAAGAATCTGTTACTCGATCCTGAAAATTATGACTTTTAATTCGAATTTTAATGGCACTAATACAGACTTTTAAAGCGGGATGGGTGGCCAAACATTTATTTTCTTGAACCAGACTAACCTTTCACAGATATCACCCAAAGACTTGCTTTACAATGCTTTCTAATGCCACCCTGATTCAGTAATCAGTCTCTCTCTCTCTCTCTCTACACAAAAATGCAAGTTTATGCTAAGACTGGAACATTTGTATATCAAGATTTTGAAAATGTCGATTTGAATTTCGAATTCACTTTATGCCTCTGGAACTTCACATAGGTTTTCCAGCTACTCTATCATAGCACCACAGAGCGTTTCAAATACGCCTACGTGCTTAGTAACAATGTGTGTACATTTGTTAGGTTTCCAGAAATGTTCTGTCGAATTTTCATGTCGTAGACTTTCACGTGCTCCCTACACTTATCGTCTCGAAGTTGAAAAAAAAAAAAAAAAAAATGTGTTAGTAAGTGTACGGTAGGTGAAATGTAAGGTAAACTTCTGTAACCTGTTTGGTATAGTCCCTACAGTCAAACCGGGACGTTAATGATTGCCTGTCAAACAATGGGATTCCAAAAAGCGTTATAGGTCCTGTATGCTTTATGAGTTTCAACTGAGAACAAATATAGAAAAACGGAAAGAAAATAATGCGCTACGCATCCGCTGGGAATGTTGTAGATGGGTGGATAATACGACACTGGTTTAACAATCTAAGAATGCCCACAAATTTCTTCAGGATGGACGTGCACAAGTCATATAGACAATGAGGGACTAAAGACGACTTTGAAAACGATAATGGCCAAACGTGTGAGGCATTGCAAGAATCAGGAGGGTGACCATCCTCTTCCACAAGGACCCGGGTTCGATTCCCGGCGGGAGCTCATGTGGTTCAGATTCCATGTTACTCAATAGGACCACGTCTCATATAGCCTCGTTGCTAAACGGGACGTTAAACTCAAAATCAAATAAAAATCGATCTTCCACAAGAGCTTGGGCGGAACCCCCAAATTTACCATTTTTCTCAAAATTACTTTCTGACCCTCAAATTTACCATCTTGCAATTTTCAATGAAAAATTATGTCCATACAAATATTCGCATGGGCACTACCTACTCGTCTGTGAGTACCTCTGGAAAGAAGCATTCAATTGTAGAAACCATCTACTAGCTTGGAAAAGGCATAAAGTGGATGGCGGTCTGAGTTAACTGAGCGACTCAGAAAGCATCACGAACAAATGTCTACTCACAGTAGTCACTGGTTAGGGAAAGGATCTTTTTACTAGACAACCAGCCAATCTGCTGTCACAAGCTGGTTATTATGATAGTTCACGGCGGCGTTATAATTGGTTGGCACCGCATACAACCATTTCCAGACAACCAAAACTACCACTCTATGTTGTGTATTTGGTGGACTACTTCAGATATCACGAACCGCGAACTGCTGCCGCTTGACTAGACGATAAATGCAACTATGCACTCACAGCAATTGGGTCATATGCAAGAAAATTAAAAACCATGAAGTAAGTACTTGTGTGTGAATCACTGTATTTCCGCCCTCTCGTCAGTAGCGAAGCTAGAAGGACGAGACCTATAATTGAAAGTAGGATTTGGATCAGTGTTGTGTATTTAATACTCTCCCAACGGGAAACGAATCTGTAACCTCCTACGCCAACGGCACATGTGGTAGCTACTACAGCGGCCCCTCCCCCTGCCCATCTCACACTGAAGTTTTGGTATTGGCTTCCCTGACTTCCCATGACTTTCTAAGTAAAATTTTCCCTAGGCCGCAACATCGCTAACAGTGTCATTTATGGCTAAGTTTACAATAAGAATACTATTTTTAATCTGCTTCTACCATCCACATAGCCGTCCAACGTTCTCCTTTTTATTTTTTAAATATGGTATACTTTCTTTCTTCCTTAATAGTACCAAACAATATTTATAAACTAACGATATCTTTAATATCTCACCATTTTGAGTACCCTCATAATGAAAAACTAAAAATGTATCATAACTTGGTCTATTTCTTTGATTATCTACAACCAGCAAACACAATTTATTTTTCTCTTCTGTGGCAGAGGCGTCATTTGGGAAGGGCATGGGAACATTGAGAAACATATACTTTTTAATAAACTGTATACTAATAAAAATGTGAAATTCTTATGTCGGTGGACAATCTTGCACCTCCCCACCTGCCAAAATTTGAAATAATGCTATTGTCCTATCAGTGTTTTGATTTAAATTATTCTTCTCTCAAAGCTCGTAGTTTTACCACCTTTCGACGCTCTTTAAGCTTCTTTATTTCTAAAGATAATTTTCTTTTCCGAGCCCTTTTTCTTATCATCACCTTTTTGAATCTGTCTTCATTCCAGGTGTTCGAAGACAGCTACGATTTAAATGTTCTTCATCTCTTCTGTGGGCAGCTGAAAAAAAAAAAAATCCTTGACTTCTATGAAATACAGCAGATTTTCATGACTTTTGGGATATGAACATTTCTGACTAAGATGGGCCATTCTTTGACTCGTTTTCATTTCCTTGAGTTTAAGGTCAGAGTAAATCCTGTACAAGATCAGGAAGGAGGACTGAATCACAAGGTGTTGTTCGGCTTCAGAAAAATCAGAAGTCAAATATTCTATAAGGTTTACCCATGCAATTATTATACTACTTGGTTGGGAAATTAAAGTATCTCCCACATTCCCCGGACATTGCATGTTCGATTACCATTTGTGCCCTTTCACATTTCACAAAACTCTAAAACTTCTTAGCTCCTTCGTGGCTAAGCGGTTAGCGTACGTGCCTTTGGCGTGGAAGACCCGGCTTCGATTTCCAGAGCTAGTTCATGTAGCTCGGATTCCACGTTAAGCTGTAGATTCATGTCTCATATAGTCTCGCTGCTGAAAGGGACGCTAAACTGTAATCAACCAAACCAACTATTTGTTCTATTGTTTGAGGACCATCTGCAGTGAGGACGGCACCGAACCCTTTGAAAGATGGTGGCCCAACACTGAAAGATTTGTTTGGACTAATTCTGGTTTTCAAATACGCCTTACTTCATGTTAACCTAATCCTGTCCAGTTCTTTTCCCCGGAAAGTTATCATTTCTGTGAATGAAACATATAAATGGTACTCATTAAACCATTTTTATTGTTTTTTTGACCTAATCTTACATTAGTGTTGCAAACAGCATATATAATTTCGAGCTTAAAGAAACGACACAATACTGAATAAAGTAAGTGATATAAGCGAATACTTATTGTAAACAAATTCATCGTGTAATGTACAGTATCTGTGACTTTTTGCAATAAAAATGTGCACAATTTCCATGGTTTTTTGAAGTGTATATTTAACACTTTACTGTTTAACGACATGAAATGTTTCAAAGCATTTGTCAGGTAGGGAGACACTGCACTTCGAACACTTCTTTGTTATGTACGAATGACATTCTGCACAGTGTCTGCTTTTTCTCCAGAGCACAATTAGGTGTCCTATGTTGCTGAAATGTATGGAATGTGATATCCGTTTCTAAATGGAAGTCACTGTTGGACCTTGTTTTCTTCTTCTAGTACACGGAGCACGGGATATCTTGCCTCTTACAGTATGATTCATAACCCATAAGACCAGTTTCAGAAAACAACTCAACCAAATACAACACTAACTATATACTTCAAGAAAGAATAAATTTTATTCCACAAATTTGACTTCGTAGGGCGCAGAATTCACCATCATAATTACGAAGGTGAATGAACAAATACTTTCTTTAGAAGCTAACATGAATATTTTTATTCCTATTTTCACGAAATTTACCATAATATTGCAAAATATATGAATTAAAGTAACCTTTTACCCGCCCGATCTGCCGCCATTTCTGCTAATTTGTTTCTGTAATTCCGACATATACATTCAGATGGTTCTCACAACCGCTAAAATTCAATGGTACAAGCAAGAACATAAATATATTATTATTTGATATTTCTTCAAACCCCAAGTATACAGTATATGCACTTTCGGAAACATAAGCGAAATTATTTACGGAAACACACCCGGGCATAAATGAGTTACGACTTATCTTTGGAGGGTCAAAATTCGATTTTTTTTTAAGATATCTAAGATCTAAATGCAATAGTTTGACAGAGTGATGTCAAACTTAAAAATCCAAAATGTAATAGAGTCACATTCCTGATTGGTGCCCTTCTTAAGGTTAGTCAGAATACTTTTGAGCTAGGCTATTAGGAAAACGATAATAAATCTTCGGTATTCCTATGTCAGTAGATCTTTCTTATCGATTTTGTGCAATGCTTCTAGATAAACACATCGAATCACATTCAGTCTGGAGTATTCCTGTGTATTGTATCTGTACAGCCTTTTAAAATTTATTCATTTAACACTCACTAGTTCTAGCCATAAGGGTAATCTTATATTACTAATCAACTTCTTGGTTTGAGAAAAAGGAATATTCACTGTCGTGGAGCGACGTGATTCATCCATTTTAGACTACGAAATAGTTGTCCGCAGGATATTTGTTTACCTATACTAATTATGAAATTCTTTCAAGTATATATATTTGTTGAAGCTGTTTCAAATATTGAAAATATTATTATCACATACCTGTCATGAGAAGGACAAACCACATTACCTTCTGACTGCCACACAGCTCTCGGTCAACACAATATATACTTTTTTTTTCTAATGTTTACTCTTCTCATATCAGAATGGGTCGAATTAACATTCAATTTCACTACAATACAAGTATCGCTTATGTATTCCTTGAAATACAATATATTTTATGTTTGTCGAGGTTTGCTCTTTCGTCGCACAGCGTGCAGTAAAGGTCTTACTATTTAATCTTCAGTTACATTAAGGTAAAACTGGCCTGTTCATGGATATACATTTCACAAAACTTCTTGGCGCTATATAGTTCATGAAGAAGTAAGCTAAACAGGCAGTTATGAAACTTTTATATTTTCTAACTACAATTGGCAGATAATTAAGTATTCAGAATCTGCCAATTGATACTTCTATTGTACTAAAGTTATCATCAAAGGTGATGTGAGGTGGCAGTCATGTCACCATTACAAGTGTGAGTGACAGTACATACAGTTTCGAAATGTAGCCACGAGCGAGAGGTTGTGACATATAAATAACATACAATACCATTATACTTACTAATGCGGTAAATGCATTTCATTTATGTTACGTTCAACACAAATGCATGAAGTGACAAATTGCCATTTTATGTGTAAAACTTCTTGTCCTTTTAATATTACTGTATATTTCCCATTATTCCCTGGATTTTTCTGAGACCATTTAGCTACCTTTTGACCATGAGAACTTCCACTGGCTTTGACTTTTATGCCCAATTTTGATTGACTCCTCTTACCTGTTCTCCAAATAGCGACTTACTTGATAATTTTCTTATTACCTTTTACTTCTAATGAAACTTGAATATATACGTAATTCTTTATTTTGTACTCTCCCTACATTACTTTATATACTATTTCATTTAAATAAAACTAATAATAATATGCTGGTCACAGATGCAAAGTCGGACGATACGTCCACAAAGTTTCTTCATGCTGTTACTATGGAATTATGACCACTCATAGAAAGTAGACGTTTTTGTATATTTTCGTATTGGATGAGAAAACTAATGGTGTTAAGTGATATTTTTGGCTAATGGAGATCTTTATTTACTGATCATCATTTCCACATGCTTATCATCTGCAGATGAACATCTTAATCCGGAAAAATGTATTCGTTGACCCAACTTGGTGTAGGATTTAACGGAACCTTTTTCGAAATATTTAATCAATCGTTTCACAATATGTCGTCAAGAATGCCTTATTTTTTATCTTAGTACTATTGTTGGGAGTTGCAATAACTTATTCTTTTATACAGTAACTAGTCTTTGGCTAGCTGGGGGCTCCCCACGTTTGCTCGTTCTACGGCCTCCCTCTTAGACCCACAGTTCTACCATGTTTCAAGTTTCTTTTCATATTTCAACTACCTAAAAATAAGATTTCGCATACCAAGAAAACGCCCATTTAAATAACATGGAAATTTCTTCATTCCCCCTTTAGACCCCTTAAAAAGTAAAAATATTTGGTAACTTTTCTGTAGGTTAGTGTCGGAAGGCTACAATAATGCCAAATTTCATCATTTTAATCTTACTGGAAGTGCCTAACATTTTGGGGTGTAGTAGATGTCCCATATAAATAACATGGGAAAGATTTTTCAGTTCCCCATAAAACCATTTTAAAGTTGGAAATCATTAATTTTTAGTTATTTACTTAGGTAACGCTAACGAAAACGTACAAGCATACCGAATTTTAAGTTTTTATTCCAATTCCAAGTATCTAAAACTGAGATTATATGTCCAAAAAAAAAAGTCCATTTAAATAACATGGGGAAATTCTTTATTACTCCTTTAGACCCTTAAAAATTAAATATATTCACTTTTGATAATTTTCCTGTGGGTTAGTTCCGGAAAGCAACAATCATGTCAAATTTCAACTTTTCACGTTAACCAGAAGTACCCTTTTATTTTAAGTTAGTTCATGTAGTTTTATATATTGTTAAGATATCTTAACCACTTATGTTTCTTAATTGTATTTAATTAAACACTCTTACACATTTAATTACACCTTTACTACAACAATGCTCACTTTTACGGTTAACCTTTTCTAGCTTCAAACTATCAACTTCTCGGACAACTGTTATTACCTACCTTTCACTTTTGATCCCGCATATTAGTGTATAATTATTTTTCGGGATCCTTTAATTATATTAAATTCAACACTTGTAATTTTCTTGCTGCCTGACCATTCCAATCTTATTATTCTTTATAACTTCTCGTTGATATATAAAACTTATTACATCTCTCTTTCTTTTCTTCTTGTCGGTTATTTTCATTTTATAAAACATATACAACATATAAAACATATTTTAATAAATTAAATGGAATTTTCAGTTAAACACCCCGTAATTACATTCAATAATCTAAAGAAAACGGAAAACAGAGGAAAGTAAATGATTGTGAAATGAAAAACGGCGAATGTGAGAGAAGTTCAACAAAACCCACAAACTTACAAGGGCTGAGATCGAAAGAAAAGTCTTTCGCACCAGAAGTAACGCGCTTTTTTCACTAAAACACTGTGTCTCCTCCAATTTTCTGACTATATTTTACCGATCAATCCATTATCAAACGGCAAACAAGAAGTGTAGGTTGGGCAGATATAAAAACTAAATTTAATCGTGTAATCATACAAACGGTTTAACACACACAAAAGAAAGGATTCATATTAATAAACTACATAATTTTACATAAAAAACATTTATTGTAAAAATAACATGATCATATATAAATCTTACAATAATTACCATACAAACAATCATGATATACATATATTTTATAGATAGTTCTATCTACAGATTACCTGACATTCAACACCACCAGTATTGTTCTTTGAATGTATTCAGATTAACGAAGAGCTTTCATGGCAAACCTAAACACCATCAGCATGCTGTAAACAAAAAAGAAAACACTTATTATAGCTTGACAACAGTGTTTTTCAAGACAGTAAGGTACAACGAGAAATGTTATCCATCCAAAAACAGGGATGCGAATCAAAGAAATGAGCTAAATATGCGATATTGTAGAATATCAGAATCAAGTAGTCAGGTTTATAGTAATCGAAGTGTTTTTGTCTTGGAAGAACAACATGATGTCCCTATTAGCCTTAGGGAAATTGCATTGTTAAAATTATACAGTTACAACTCCAAAATAGCGAGGTTCGAATAGTGCAGATTCAGACGCAACGCGGGGTAAAGAATATCCATCAACAAAAGTACATCGTAGTTTTTAAAATAAAATTTTTACATTCGAAAGTTCAGTTAAAACAATATAAATTTTAAAAAGAAGGTTTTGCAGCACACAATGTTACTGTTAGACTACATTTCACATTATTATATGATATTGTAATTTAATAGTGCAAGAATGTTTCCCCTGCTCCACCTACGCAGGATCAATTTCTGTCACTTTTACATACCACGGTAAGGTTATAACGCGAGGGTAAAACGTATCTCCCAGCAACCGAATTATATTTACTTCTTTTTATAAAGCATAGTTATCTTTAATTGTGTCCTCTAGTGATTTCCATACCTGTACGAGACTACATTCCCTGAGAAGGTTTATAACGGACTATGAACCCTAAGTGAGAGAAATTGTAGAAATACAGTCTATTATTGTACTTGTCGGCATATAAGACGCACTTCATTTTCTGTATTTAATTTGAGGGAATAATATTTTCACTGCATATTATACACAGTTCATTCAGTAATTTTCACGACTATCTCGAGATAAAATACTTAACGATACCAGATAAAATTATTACCACGATATACATCTCTTCTCGTGCCATACAGTCACGGCACCGGTCATAGAGGCTCTGGAACGTCCTTGGAAAGTAGTTCAGCACCAGAGTCACATTCTTGTTTCTTTATTACAATCAAGTTGTGTTAAGTGTGGTAAAATAGCGACTGAAACACATAGAACGATGTAGAACGCATGTGGACATGATTCTCTTAGTCAAAGCAAAGTGCGCCTTTCTTTTTCTTTCTTTTTTGTCAGGTTTTGTCACGTGCGGAATTCAAGCTCAAGCGATTGTGGTGGCGGTGCTGAACTGCATTTCAAGGGCATTCCAGATCCTGTATGACCGGTTCCGCTTGTATGTGGCGAAAGAAGGGATGTATGTAGAAAACTAACGTGGTGGTAAGTTTCTGGTCGTTAAAAAGTATTTGATTTCAAAATAATCCCTGAACTTATTGAACACAGTATTGGGTACATACAGGCGCGGATCCAAGGGGAGGGCTATAGGGCTATAGCCGGCCCCTTTGACGCTCAGGTATACAATGGATAAAATGGGTTTCAATCCCACTTTCTTTACACTAGATGAAGTGGCAAACTGGTTTAGTTCCTACCTTGATCATATCCTGGATCCGCGGCTGTATATATATTCTACAAGTCAAAATAAAGCCAAAATTATACATAATTATACACCTTTCAGGACCTAGTCTGGAGACCCGAATTGCACCATGTGACAATGTCGCAAATAAGGAACCATAGAGTAGATCTACCAGTTCATCAAATAGTTATATTAACCTCTTCACGGATATGGCATCAAATGATGCCACATATTTATCGGGAAAATAATCCGAATTTTCTTCAGGAAGAAGAGTGCGAACTGAAGGTAAGTAAAAATAATATTCTGAAGAACTTGTCTTTACTTACCTTCAGTTCGCATTCTTCTTCGTGAAAAAAATTCGGATTATTTTCCCGATAAATATGTGGCATCATTTGATGCCACATCCGTGAAGATGTTAATTCTTTCCAAATGGTAGTTGAAGTCGATAGACGTTGACATTAGCACCACTTATTAGTGTAACAATCGACGTAACTGCTTGATGGATTTGTAGAGCAATGCTATTGTTCCAAGTTAATGTAGAATGTTGGCATATAGTGAAAATTTCGATTCCCCATAGTGGTTGAAGGAAGCCCCGGAGGATATACAATTATATAGAATTTCCGCTTTATTTTGCCTGAACAACGGAGCTCCATTGTCCGTGGGCGCCATTTTTAGAACATCTAATATATATATCATATACAAAATGATATATTAGCAAGAAACATACGCGGAGGTAACAATGCTTAACTAAATGTAGAATCGCATGCGCGTTTGGGATTGCCTATAGCGCATGATGTGCGTCCGAAAGAAAAGTACATACTATGAAACAGTAAATAAGTACTGAGTCACTGAATTGTACGATGTTTAAACCCTGTTGCACACCATAAGGAAACAAGGCAGACATGAAACAACACAAAGTCGGGAATTCTTATTGAAACCGAAATAATAAAATTCTTTGCATCGCGTATAAGACGCATTCAATTTTTGTACTTATTCTTAACGGCAAAATGTACGCTGGCAAAAACAGTATAATTTAATTTTCTAATATTTGGTATAAGGAAGAGCAATAATTTTGAATGTTCGAACTCACCTAATGTTTTCTATTTTTACTATCAGTTTTTTACATAGCTGATAACTTTTTCTATTTAATTATTTATTCTGTTGTCCTTATCAGAGTAATTAAAAAGGATTGGTTATGAAATTCAACGTGATACATCAGGCAAAATATAAACGAATGGACAGCTCTTATCAAAATAAGACGAATTTTTTAATCCTCATTTGTACAATAATCTCGATTATTGTTAACTTCAATGCTCTACAACACTCCAAAATTATTATTATTATTATTATTATTATTATTAATCTATGAGGAAGATTACGAAATGTTGAATGACTGAACTTGCAAAATTATGTAGGTAATCATTTTTTTTATAAAACAGCTATTATCTCGTGTCATTCTAGGTTAATAAACTTTCTATAAATATATCCTATTCCTTATTTACCACTGTCCCTTTTAAAGAGTTGCATTTCCAATAGGTATAAAATTGTTCTTTGTTAGTTTAGCGGTCCTATTCAGGTAACAGTAAAAGTTACGCAAATTCCATTCTCACTTTAATGGCCTGAAAACATGAACCAACATCATACACTATTCATTTTGTTTTTATAGCAAACATTCTAACACACTCGTTTCTACTTTTATCAACCCTTGCATCTGAGACATTCCAAGTATGATTTAACGAACATCCGACCAGTCATGTCACACAACCCAATATGTATAATAGATGCTTCATGCAACCGGTTTACGCATTCTAAATTACATGAACTTACGCATTAACATTTAGAATTTAAAATAAATTTTACACTTCGAACATAATCTGTTAAGAGTAAAATTTGGACCTTAGCCGGTGATTTCAGAAGTAAATTAAAAAGTATAAAAGCTTATTCCAGGTATAAGTAACATGCCTCCCAGCAGGACATTGAAAAAATATACGACAGTTTGGTTTATAAAATAGGACAGTTTGATATATATATATACACAATAATATATTACGCTCTGAAGCACAGAAAAAAAAATATAAATGTATTGTAAGTAAAGGCTACCCTTCACCCGTCAACCTTCCAAGACTTTTCCAGTATTCATAGCATATTTTCCGGGGTATCAACAATTTTGACAACAATGCACAAACACAAATTAGTAATTCAACTGGAAGTATTATTTCTTTAAGGATACCACCTCTCCATACCACCATAAGGATATCACCTCTGATTTTTGTGCAAATAATAAATTTGAACAAGGCATTGAAAATAGTAAAAACACTAAAAAATACAACTTCAATGTTGTTAGAATTTAGAACATATTCGCTCTACCTCAGAAGAAAAAAGAAATAGTTAACTCGTATTTATAGAATTACCATGGCATTTAACACTTTTTACATGTTGTTATTTATACATAATTTTAAGTTGAGTTGAGTTTAACGTTCCTTTCAGTAGCAAGGCTATATGAGACGGGACCTAGAACCAAATAAGCTCCCGCCGGGAATCGAACCCGAGTCTCCCACGCCAAAGCCGCGTACGCTAATATACATAATTTTGAATACACGCAAAAATATTAACTATTTCTCTACCTTTCTACTATCCTTCTAGTTCTTTTATTTACAGATGAACTTTATTTTGACAATATTTTTCATTACTTTGTATCTTTCTAATGAAAAAAGAAGACCGATAACTTATTTCTCTGTAATAAATATTTGAATCTAACTACATATTGAATTATTTGATCAACGTATTTCCTTCTAAAATAAATAATGTAGCAGCATTTCATTCATCATAGTTCTGCAAATTATATATACACTTCTAACAACTGTTATACAACATAAATTTCAGACATTTCTAGTTCATAAATAATTTCCAGGATTTTCACAATTTTTCTGCTTTTCATAACTTTTCCAGGGCGTTTCCACGACACATTTTTATTTCCAGGTTTTCCAGGACGCGTGTGGGAACCCTGCATATTAGGTACAGCAATACTGGAAGGCGTTGGAATATGTTGGTGAATACTAACATACTTCCATGCCTAGCCAATATTGGTGCACACACTGCTGAAAGAAAATTGCTAACACAGCTTTCGTTATAAAAAACTGGAGCATGGCAAGGTTCTTCAGCTAAGCTTCATTGGGGAAGACTAAGCACATAGGAAACAAAGAAAAAAGAATGGACATGGAAGGATAGGAAAAAACAAATTTAAAAAATAGTCCCTCGGCAAAAATAAATGCTAAGATACATTTAGCATATTGCTAATATGGATAGCAATTTAGCCCTTGGCCTGTATTTCTAATAACTCAATCATTGAAAAATATAGGAAATGAAGAACAAGATAAAAAAAAAAAAAGACACATATAGGATATACGCAAATTTCCAAAATATAAGAAAAAATAGGAAAGTACGACAGTTGGGAGCCCTGAAGTAACGAATTTAATGGTTAGGTAAAAGCACGCGTGAACAACCCGAAAAGTTATTGCGGGTTGTTCGAATGTGCTGTATTGACTTGCAGAAAGAACAGTTGTTGTGTGTATAAGTGTTTATGTTCAGAAAATTACGACCTTTCGGGAGGATTAAATTTGTGCCCATTGGTTGTGGTTATAACCAAATAAGTAAACTGTCTATGACAAAAGGTTACCGAGTGTCTACGAAAAAGATTATCGCCGTGTTTAACTGCAACAAAACGAGGATCCCTATCCCTGCTAGGCCTTCCACTAAAGGGCATCGCAAATAACGGAGGCCTGGGAGCATCCCGGATTAGACACAAGAAGTGTATTCCTTGGCGCGACATGAAAACTCGTCTCAAAGAATAGCAAGGATAGTGCAACGGTCTGCCTCGACCGTACATCGCATAATTGCGCAATAAGATTTATATATGGTAAAGAATACGGCTCGAATTTATACGCTCGTTCCTCATATATAAAGGAGAGGAAGATGAACATTAGAAAGCCGTACGAATGTCATCTTGCAGGGGACAAGCGGAAGTTTGTAAGACTCTGAACGAGGCATTGGTATGTGTGTGTGTGAAATGTGATAAAAAGAGAGCTATTTTCTATTGTTCCTGTTGCGGTTTCAGAGGTAGTTTTGATTGGGTACGTGAACGTATGAAAAGCTTTCCATGCGGCTTTTGGTTGTTGGTGGTTGCTGCTATAGCGACAAACTTACGCTAAGCAAAGTGGAGAAGAAAGTTAAAATACATGGGTAGTCCCAGAAGTACACGACTTGACATATAGATGGCGGTTGCTGATTTGAAAAATATTATTGTCGTTGAAAGTACCAACCTTATAATCTTAAGTTTGAAGTTTAAAGACGCTACGTTGTTTAGTATATGTTTCGCAGCCATCAACAGTAAATGCTCCCAATGAATTTGTAAAGATGAAAAAATAAAGGGTCATTGTTAAGCAGGGTTGGCTGGTTTAAACCAGCTGTTAGAAAAAATTAAAAAAAAAACTGGTTTAAACAAACAAACAAACAAACAAACAAACAAAAAAAAACGAAAAGTGTTGTACATCGTGTGAACTTCATGGTGACGTTTCCACACATCAAACCATCTGTATAGTTTTATCTCCTTTTCACCTTTTAATCAAGGCGTCCCATGTTCAATTCTCGGTCAAACCACAGTTCTTGTTTCAAATGTAAACCAAGTAGCGGTTTGGATGTCACTTTTAGCGAAAGTTTTCTTCTTAATAACCTCGGTATTACATAAGGATGTTAGGCCTAAAGAAACGAGACAAATCCAAACTGTATATCTCTGCTTGCCTGAATGCTTATTATTTTATAAAGAAGCCAAGGTTGCTTAAATATATTGATAGAAATTGGCAAAATTTATCGACTGCCTACGTAGTTTCCAACATTAGCTTGGATTGGACTTTGTTTTAATTTTATTGAATGATATCTACATACTAAATTTGCAATTTAATAGCTCAGTTTTAGCGTACTAATTATGATAAATTTACCTTAAAAATTTACATGCAAAGCAATAACGAGATTTTCCCAATGGCTAAGGCGGAAGTTTCCCGATTTATATAAAATTTTGTATAATGATTTCACTTGTGCAACTGTTTACCTTTTTGTCCTTCTGAAGTGACTCTTGATAATTATATTAGCAAGTATGTGAAGATCACTATGACATATTTTTATCAGGAGTTCTTCGTGAGTCAATCGGCAAACTCATTGCATTTCTGGCCAATCAGTCCTGGTTTCGAGTACAAATGGAAGACAATTTCTCTCGGATGTAAGCCAAGAAATGGTTCGGATTCCCCTTTAAGCTTATATGATCCCTTCCAGCATAATAACACCAAATGGAAAATAACATTTCTATCCATATGTGATATAAATAAATAGAGCAAACTATTAAAAAAATATGGTTTAAACCAAAAAACCGTTTTTTTTTTTAAAAAAAAAAAACTGTTTTTGCCAACCCTGTTGTCAAGTAATACAATACTTTTATTTGAAAGGATTCAGTCCAACCAATATCAAAGCCAAGCTAGATTCTACTCTGGGAAGTTCGCTCCTTCGTTTACAACAGTAAAATATTGGGTCGCAGTTTAAACGAGGCCGTATCAGCACGCCAAATATGTTGAAGAAAATCAACGAAATGGTATTGGATGACCGTCGACTGAAAGTGGACGAGCTAGCAGACATGGTAAGCATTTCAAAAAGTGCTCTACATCGTAGATTGAAAATTTGGAAATGAGAAAGCTGTACGAGAGATGGATGCTGTGTTTGCTCATAATGGAACAAAAACAGCATCGTGAGGTTGTTTCAAACGAGTGTTTGGCGATGTTTCACAGCAACAAAGCAGAGTTTTTGCGTCGATTCATAACCATGGACGAAACATGGGTTTATCACTTCACACTTGGAACGAAGGAACAGTCATTTAAAAAAAGGGAAGAATCGGTTCTAAAGAAGAAGACAAAAAATCTGCTGGCAA
Source organism: Thermobia domestica (assembly GCF_964235325.1). Taxonomy (NCBI): domain Eukaryota; kingdom Metazoa; phylum Arthropoda; class Insecta; order Zygentoma; family Lepismatidae; genus Thermobia; species Thermobia domestica. Next base: position 102,231,766 of record NC_137455.1, read on the forward strand.
GTCATGGAGTCAGATTTTTGGGATGCGCGTAGAATAATTTTCACTGATTATCTTGAAAAAGAAAAAGTACGGTGACTGCGCCGGTAGTGGTCAGCCTTTCAGTAGTGGTCACCTAGGACAATAAATTTGACATGCAGAAGTGTATTAGCCAGTAAGTTTTAATTTTTCATTTTTACTGTAATGCTTACTACCCTTTCTGTATACTGTATCCCTATTGGATAGCTTTTTCAGTTGGAATATGAGTCTAGGAGTTGTTTATGTGCATGTGGAGCATTTTTCCAATTTCCAAATTTTGAAGGTAAGCAAGCCCTCCGAATTATTCCACTATATCTAGTTTATTTTAAACCTATTGGGAATCTTTTTAATATGTACGAATTCAATAATGATCAGGTATTTCGAAAATATATTTGTTTTTATGCCTACTTCGTTGCAGACACGAAAAAATGAAATGAAATCTTTAAGTTTAACGTCCCACGGTTATGCCGGTTAGGCTAAAGGAGACGGTGATAATGAGAAATGAGTTAAATGGTGGAATGAAGAAAGTGGGAGGAAACGGGAGAACCCCGAGAAAACCCACGAGCACGGTGTTTGTCCACCACAAAGTCCACACGGCGCGAGCTGGGATCGAACCAGGGACCCCAAGCACCGGAGGTGAACGCTCTACCACTGAACCACCGCGCGCCCCCGTTGCAGACACGAGTTTTAGGGGTGACCACTACTAAAAACTTAAAATGGCAATTTTTTAATAACGGTCACATTAGATCAAGGTTCTACTGATCTGTAGAAATCTATTTCGCTGACCTTTCCCGACCTTTGGCAAGAAATTCCCTGACTTTCATAACAGGTGTCCGATGACGTTCACATATAAATAAGGATTAAATAATGGTGAGTATTTATATATGAGAACATTTATTGCATGGGGACATATAATAATCAATTGCTCATACGTATATCCCACTTACCACCCATAAAAATCTGAGCAACGTTTTATACTGTGATCGTTAATGGTTGACTAAGCTGAAATTGATGTACAATTAATGTTAGAAAAAGTATATTTTATTAAATTTTCCTGACTTTTCCTGATTTCCAGTCTTTTTCCCTGACTTCCTTGTCCAGTAGAACCCTATAGATGGCCATAATTGAAGGTACAATTTCAGTAGTGGGCATCGAAAAAACCGGCCGCACTTGAGGCAGAAATATATGTCCACGCAACAAATATTCTGAAAATTTACAGTTACTGAATCTGTTGATAGTTTGCTCTCAAAATCCTTTAGATTACCTGGAATCGAAAACTGATGATCAAACGTTAACAAGTTTCAAAGAAGCAAGTGACACCTGACATGGGGATGAAAAATCTCATGATTTATTTTGTGTGTGGAATAAAATCCTGTTGTGAGCAGATAACAGAGGATATACAAACGATGTCTGAGAAGTCTGAGGAACTGCTCTGCGATCCTACTCAAGATACACAACCTACCCACAACGATTCATCTCCCAGGTCTGATGAAGGATACCAATCAAAAATCAATGCGTCTCCTTCAGTAGCCACAGACTCTCAGTCTATCAGACCAGTTCAACGTGTCATAGCCAATACATGCCCACAGCGATAGGAAAGCTGTCTGTCTATTCCATTCAACATAAATTTGTTGCGTCCAAAAATTCCAGAAAAAACACGAAATTCCAAACGGAGGAAACTCCGATTCCCTGTTGTAGTGAGTTCAAACCAGTACTAGAACTTCTTAAATAGAAAAGAATATGAAGCAAAATCGAAGTCTAAGAATGGAAACAGTTTATGTAAGCGAAAAGCAACTTGTACAGGGTGTCTACTAAAATTCCAAAATAAAATTTCGTGACTTTTCTTTACCAAATCATAAAATTTCCTAACATTTTCAAGAGCGGATTTGGGTGCGAATTAGGCCAAATTTTCATCCATGCGATAGAAACGTACTTTGCTTGCGATTTGGTAGCGTCTAAAGCCGGTCATAGATTTTTGGTGGTGAATTTTGACGTTTTATAGAACAAAACTTTCCAATCTGTACTTACATTTGTACAGTTACAAAAAAATCGTGACCCGAAAGCTAAATTTCGTCTGTTTTTCGTGACTTTCATGACCGTTTTCTGATTTCGTGACTTTTTCGTGACATTCGTGACTTTCGTGACCGATAGACACCCTGTTGTAAAATTAAAACGAAAATAAACATCGAAGGATGTGAGTGTTAAAGGTGTAATACAAGATGATCTCACAAGTAACACTTCACATCGTTGCTGCCGGTCTGACGCTAAACTATACATTTTCGGAAAGCACTAGTCCTAAATAGGATAACTACACAGTGCGACGGTCAGACGTTGCCGCGTTCAGGACTTATGGAGCGTCAAACATTAACATGGGGTTTATGAGAGTAACCATAGCAGTCGTATTATTTCATGCTAATTCGTCTTGCATTTGAACTCTGTGCTAACATTTGTGTTGTAGCAGTCGTATTATTTCATGCTAATTCGTCTTGCATTTGTACTCTGTGCTAACATTTGTGTTGTTTTTGTGTTTTTTAGGTATGCGTTGTAAGATGGATCCGAAAGTGGTCGTTTGGGCTCTGGTGGCCGAGATCGGGACAAATGAGCGCAATCCAAATTTGGAAGAGCAAAGGATGGTGGCACACATCAAGTCTCTTTTGACCAGCGGGATGGAAGTCGTTGAAGAGATTCGTACGCTCGGCTTCGGTGACAGTGATGGTGACCAGGGGGACGGAGACATGGATTTTGGAGACGAGGAAGACCAAGAGCAGGAGGATGCAGAGATGCCTTCGTCATCGCAGCAGTCTCATACGTCTTCCGCATCTGGCTCATCAGCGTCAGAATACCTGCCCTCTCCTGTGAAGAAGCCGAAGTTCCAGGATCAGCCTCCAGAAGACTCCAAAATGACACCAGAGCAGTGGCGCGAGTACAAGGCAAAAGCCTATGCCTACTGGACGGTAAATCCAAAAACAGGTAGGCCTTGGAACACAAAGACCGGTCGTGCTACCCACTCGACTCTGCAGAATCAGTTCAGGTATATTCGGAACATTGGCGTGCTACGTCACTTTGGGGCAACACAAGGCAAAGATGACAAGAAGACGCTGATGGCAGAGATCAATGAGGCAGTTCGGGGCATGTTCGCGGAGAAACAGCACACTGCTATCATTCACGATCGAACGTTGCGAATTTGGGCTAGGCAAACAGCTAATGAACTGGACCCTAACAAGAGTCTCAAGTTCAAGGCATCACCGTCGTGGGTGTACAGATTCAAGAAGCGCAACAACATCGTGGACCGTGCAATCACCCACAGGGTCGGCAGGACCTGGCAACTGAAAGAGTTGGACTTGCAGCAGCAGGCTGATGCTTTCGTATTAGCGACTCGCGAGCTCATTGCAAGCGAAAGCATCCCACCAACGCAGGTTGCCAATGCAGATCAGAGTAGCTTCAAGAAGTTGTTGCAGAGTACTCGCACTCTCCGTACCAAAGGAACAACAGTCGTGCGAGCGGTTGTGGGATCCATGAGCGCAACAACCCACAGCTACATGATCATGCCCGTGATCACCATGGCCGGAGAGATTCTGCGGCCGATGTATGTACTGGTGTCGGAACCAAGTGGAAAGTTTCCGGGAAACAAGCTCTGTTCGACGATTTGCACATTGATTGTACCCTTTAACTTACGCAAACAAGTGCTCAATCAGACAACGTCGATTCAAACGTCACAAACCTTGTGTTCTTCTTCGTTTCCTGTAACTCTCATAAACCCCATGTTAATGTTTGACGCTCCATAAGTCCTGAACGCGGCAACGTCTGACCGTCGCACTGTGTAGTTATCCTATTTAGGACTAGTGCTTTCCGAAAATGTATAGTTTAGCGTCAGACCGGCAGCAACGATGTGAAGTGTTACTTGTCAGTATGTCCAACGGAATTACGTCGAAACGGGTGCAGTGCACTAAATGTAAAAAGTGGTTTCATGTTAGTTGTGTATCCAGGAAACGTGAAGATTTTGAATTTTTCTATTTTTATAAAATGGCTGAATCCGATTCTGGGGACTAAAGAAACTTTTTGTGTAAGTTTTCTGCTCAAATTGAGCCTGACCTAGATAAAAACTGGTCAGACGATGTATAATAAGGTTGTTTCTTATTATATGTTTGGCATTAAGGGTCTTTATGCAATGAAATAAACTAGGTTCTACCGCGAATTTTAGTTTTCTTTGTAATAACTTCAAAATAATCGAAAAACAAAAACGCAGTGCACCAGACATTATTATTTGGATGTGATGCTGTTATCATGATTTAACTATGTGCTATCGCTATACAGTTATTTATACACCCGCGAATACATGCCATATCCATAAAAAGCTCTAAAGCGACAACAAATAGATGAGACACGACAACGTTATCGCATGCAAAATAATATTCTACATCTCACCGCGTTATCATTTTTCAAATTCTTTTGTATGGTTTCAAGATATAGAAAAACTGTAAAATTAGTAGTAGTTTAATTTTGTTGTATGGAAGATCCTTAAAATATGATGTGCTATCAGATGGACCTTCACGTATGAATGTAAAATTACACATGTATATCTTCACTATAGGTTTACATATTTTTTCTTTAAAAAAAAAGTAATGCTTTACTTATAATGTAATCATATTAAATTTTACTTTCATATGTTTAAGCAATTCTTTAGTTTCAATAAATAATGTAGCGGATTAAATAACGTGTTTTTATTACTTTGATAACACTAGAGTAGTGATCATTTTTTATGTAAATTTAATTTTACCAAGAAAATGTTATATGAATAAACATAGTAACGTATAATAAGTGTTACCTAAGATATGTGACCACTACTGAATATAAAAGTGATCACTACTAGCAAAATTGTTGTTGCCAATGAAAAATTGACATATTTTCTTACTGCTTCCTTAATGACTCAAAGCTGTTCTTGCATTGAAAGAAAACAAGATTTTACTTTAGCTGAATAAAAAGACACCACCACCGTAACATTAAATCATAACCGACAAAAAAATATCAAAGTCAAAATTTTCTTAAGGGTGTCCACTACCGGCCCAGTCACCCTAATCAACGGCGAGTATTATACAAACCTATTGTAGTTTGAGTACTGAAAATAAGAAAGAAAAAAAAAAAAAAAGGCCACATTTGGCGAAAATGAAAGTGTATTTTCATGAAAACAATGCGCTACTTCATACATCTGTTATAGCGATGGCAATGAGATGAAGTTCGAATTGCTTCCTCACGCACCCAATTCGCCAGATTTAGCCCCTTCAGACTATTTTTCTCTTTCCAAACTTAAAAAAAATGGCTCGGTGGTAAAAGCTTTGCCAACAATGAAGAGGTGGAGTCCGTGGTTAATGGCTATTTTGAGGGAGCTAAAAGGTTCACACTAATAACAAGTTATTGAACATCGCTGCGAAACGTGTATCGAGCTCAAAGGAAACTATGTTGAGAAATAAAGATAGTTTTCCCAATTTTTTGTTTTGTTTGTTAGGTCGGGTACTTTTGGGACTACCCTCGTATTAGATAAACATTTCGAAACAATCATACCGCCATGATATTCCATGTTTATAGGCAACGGGACATCTGGAGTTGTTATTCACCAGGACATGGCCTCTAGTCATACTGCGAGATCACTAGTGAGATACATGCAGCAGATGGCATGCGAAACGGGAATCCATGCAAACCGTTTTACAAGCATTCTTGTGAAATTCTTTAGTGCAATTTCCACGTTTTTTTTTTTTTTTTTTTTTTTTTCGTTTCCGTTGTTGAAACGAGCATTGGACCATTGGCAGCCTTGGATAATTGACGGCCTTTGGAAAGTTTGTCAAGAGGAATGAAACAAACTTTATCAAACTGTATCTCAACACAATTTTCTTCAGCGGAAACTCAGATGTAAGGTGGCAACAAACAAAACTTGATCATTTCTGCTAGATGGTGTTACGGTTTCTCAAGCTAGTATGAGTGCCAAATTGGTTACCATAAACCTGAAACCATCTTCTGTATCATACTGGACCACGAACTGTAGCTTCATACAGTTTGTCAAAGTCTCCCTAATATTGGGTGACATTAGTTTAAATACTCGTCTTCTTGTACAATTTATAACTAAATAATACGATTAATTTCCTAAAGCTTATTTGTACACATATAATGACAGGACTCAACAAGCAAACTCATATAAAAAACAATACTAGGAATATAAATGTGTTATTTCCAACGGTAATATTATTTCTTCATGACATTATCGTCATTATTATCTTAGAATATAAGTATCAATTCAAACAGAACATGTTTCTCCGTTTGTTCCTCCGTCCTGATTACATAACATCTTATTATGTTGCTAATATTACAAAGAAATTTTCATCACAATCAAATCTAATTTGCAGGGACGTAACAAGCATATACTCAAATGCAGGGCAAAACACTCTTACTTGTAAGCAGCAACAATTTGAAAGCCCAGAAGAATGCAACCATGATAAACATGAGTTATATTATTTCCGTGGACTATTATCTAAATCAGTTGGTTCTTAACCTAATTACTATCACGACCCCCCATTTTATCACATCCTTTTGCCAGCGACCCCCTTATAATTTCTGGTTTCTAATAAGCTTGTATGGGATTTTTAATATACCTATTGAGGAAATCTCACGATATCCATCTATTTCTATAATAGTAGAATCCATTTCTTGTATATAGTGGAGAAAGTAACTTCCCTAAAAGCAAGTCAATTAAAACTAAATTTGATCAGTTCATTCTATTACAAATATCGAATGATCCGTCATACTGTTTTAAAATGGAGATCGTTTGAAAATTTTAAAACTTCATAACTCCCTTAATTTTGGATCATATGATAAAAAAAATAAAGTGATTTCTAATTCTGGTTTTAAAAACTTGGACAATTGTTTAAAAAGTTATTGAATATTTTAAATGACTTGATAATGTGCGTCACGAAGATTGAATCGGACATTGCCGCACTAATGAAATCACACCATCCTCAGGTATCTCATTAGCTTTCAATTTTAGTTGTATTTCAATAGAAGGTTTTGTTGCATTTGTATTTTTCTTGTATTTCAATATGCTGTTCTCATTAGTGTCATATCGTACCTCTTTCATTTAAATTGATTTTTAAACAACTCTGCACCTGTTGAAAAGGTTTAGTAGACCTATTTTTTTTTTTTTTTCATAACAATATGTATAAAAATAAAAATATACCTATCAGAACAAAATTCAAAATAATATTTAAAAATATTTTCCGGTATTAGCTTCTAATTATATTTATCTCTTCTTCTTATCTTGGCAACCCCCAGGTTAAGAAACCGTGATCTAAATGTTGAGAGTTTTACATACGAATGTACGGTTGAAATATGATGTATTCTTGTTAAGTACTTTTGTTTTTCCTTTTCCTATCTTCATTGCTTATTTTGAATATTGAACCTAAAAAGGATGTCCTAAGTTTATCTAGACTTTGAACAAACATAAATAAGTACATAAAAATTTAAACAAAAAATAAAATGTTTCTCGCAGGCGATGTCCTTCATTCACGTACTGAACTGACGGTTTTCTCTGGACTGCCTATATTTTATCCATTACCCTCGGGCAGCATTTTTCTCAGCTTTAGACTTTACAAAAATAAGAAAAAAATATCGAACAAAAGTAAATAAATAAAATATAATTACCTTAAAGCCGCAAGTAGACCTGCCGGCATAAACTTTCCTGTGAGGTAAAAGCGATAGCCCATTATGCTGCCCAATAAAGTACTAGACAGCAGAATCAGATGGTAACTACTAGGATCCATTGAATACTGATAAGCTCCTAAACCAATTACTCCACCAAATATCACACCCATTGCCAATGAGACTGCACTTCCTAGAAGATTTCAATACAACAATATTATACATATATATATATCTGAAAAAAATTTCCAAGTAGGAACATCTTTAACGTACCAGAAATATTAGAAATAATACCTTTTAACAAATACAGTTATATGAAGACATGTTAACAGAAGAAATAATAAAAGTGGAAAACTATATTTGTAATCTATGAATAGTGCAACCATAATTATTAATACTCTACATCATATAAAATCCCGATAATTGTTATCTACCAAGTTTTAGGTCACCTTTAAATGTACTGATTTTAGGAGCATAAAGCAAAGTTAGAAATAATTATTTTCTAGGAAATGCGTATTAATACAAATCAAAAGTTAAAGTAATTGGTGTATTTCTTCGACGTATGTCAGAAAGTGCGTAAGATAGACATAGGCACAAATGTCGAGAATTTACCATAGAAATATCCAATCAGCTCTTCAGAGGTATGTACAGGAACAACGGAAAATAATAAACACGATTCCGTAGGAAATGAAATACCGTAGTAGGGTCTACCTACTTATGTATTTGGACTATCTACGGTATAGTCTTCTTCAATGATAAATTAAGAAGATTTTTTTAAATAGTACAATTATATAGATTACCATTTAAAACGCTAATTTATACACAAAAGTTTTTAAAAGACTTGTTTTTACTAGAAAAATTATTTAACAACTAACTGGAAGTATTTTATATTTCATTTCTTTACATGCTTCTAAAATTACGATTAACATTTTACAAGCAAACTGCGCCCAACTCACCTCAACTCAACTGATTATGCTGTGGTGAAACAAGATCAATTGCTAAAATATCCCAATTTCATATAATTATTGGCCTTCCAAACTATGTTATGTATTAGTATCGAAGGTCTTATGAAACAGCTCTATTTTTCTCTATCTGTCAACAAATATCAGAACAAAATCGGTAAGAGATATTGAGAAAAGGTTTTTTTGGAATCTATTCAGCGTTCCATCAATAGGTTACTCTCATCCGCTAACCTTCTATTCAAACCAGAAATTTCCTGATGTATATATATATATATATATATATATATATATATATATATATATATATATTAAGAGCCCAGCTTGAAAATAGGAAAAAAAGAAATTTAACTAGCCTTATGCGCAGCACAATTTATTCAGGTTTTGGTTTATTCTCTGCTTGTTTATAATACTGACATTACAAGAAAATAGGATTTTACTTTGTTTCTTGAAATTTACAAGCCTTTTAGAACGAAGACCAATTTCCTCTCTATCTCCTGTGTAAAAGTGGGGTCTGATGAATCACATGATATACCACAAAAAATAGAATGTTTTCATATATTTTTGCATTTTATCCTGCTGATTTAGATGAGATTTTCATAAATTACCCGTTAGTTTTCACTCCAAGGAAGGTAACCGGATAAAGGTATGTTTTAGGGACACTCAAATTGGCAGTGAAACAATTAGCAAATCGTGAGAATCATTGTAATCTATTTGTAATTACATGTTTCCTTTATTTCAGTTTTGAAATCGTTTCAGATTAGATATATACATAATGTATCAAATTTCCGTCTTTAAATTCCGTAATCTCCTGTATTGTAGCTACTTTGTTTATACATATTTTATACATATTACAATTTTTATATACATATTGCAATATTATACTTTTTTAAAACAGGTCTTTCAAATCCTGGGTCTCAATAACGTTCTATGAAAGTAAAATGAAATGAAATTTTTGAATTTTGCGTCCCACGGTTATGCCGGTTAGGCTAAAGGAGACGGTGATTATGAGAAATGAATGAAAAAGTGAGAGGAAACGGAAGAACCCCGAGAAAACCCACGCACACGGTGTTTGTCCACTACAAAGTTCACTTGGCGGGAGCAGGGTTTGAGCTAGCTGTCCGTTCTAACAATTATATTATTCTTGGGAGTTATCCTCACACTGAGAAAAAGTCCCACATCAATTATGCATCAATTATGCAAGAAGCTAAAAGCCTTCTTAATAAAAATTTTACTGTTCAAGGCTGAAAAAAAAAAAATGCAATCCAAACTTCACATTTATTTTCTATACTTACACAACTGCGTATATATAAATCACGCAGATTTTTTTTTTCTTTTTTCAAAATATATAAAATCTATTAATTCACACATTAAAAGTTAATTTCAACCCTTTAGGAAGGACTATTAGTATATCTTCAGACGAAAAAATGGTAAATACCGGAAATAAAAAATACGAAGAAATTATTAGAATTAGACGAAATGTCAACAATGTGACTAAGGAAAAAGGTAATAAAGGTGAGTAATTATTGAGGAAAAACGACGTTAAATTGTGAAGTATATGAAATCACGTATTAATGTGATATCAAGTAAACAGACAATAGATCGTGATGTGTCAATGCTTCAAACCCACTGCCTTAGTAACAACCTAGGACATTTATGCTACAATAATAAAGGAGAAAATAGACATGTACAATCCACAGCATAAAACCTGCAACATGAGCATGTAAGTTTATTGCGAAACTACGCCTAACAACGCAGGGAATCAACACAACGTTCAAGTGGCACGAATCACGCCAGTAGAAACCTCAGCGTTGACCCCTGCACACTTATTTTGGAGCAAAAGACTTCGTCGTTTCACAATAAACTTACATGCTCATGTTGAGGGTTTTTGCTGCGGACTGTACAGCGGAAGGAAAATGAAACTGGCGTTATTTCTTAATCAAATGTGATTAAGGTTTACTTTATGAATACAGCATAATGTGCCTGCAGTGCGATAATATTTTGCCTTCGGAAAGCTATCCTTTGATTATTCCTGAAGGAACCAAGAAATCCCCTATACACGCAAGGCATTTATTATTATGCTATATGAAGTTTTTACCACTATTTTCGTTTATGAATATACACCATCACTGACGCGCCTGCCCCTTATAGACGCACCCTCACTCAGGCACTTCCTCTTTACTCCTCCCCTGACTCGGTTAGATAGCATTCACACTTTTTAGTGACCACCTAACACAAGCCTAGTATGTATCCATATTGTATTACTGCGCAGAAGTAGCACGTTTCAAATGTTCAGTATTACATATTCTGTTATATTCGGAAAAATAGTGGCCATGTAGCATAAAAACTACAATGCATGAAACACGAACCAACTTAAAAATACAAATCAATTTCTGCTAGGTGTCTACTAAAATGAACTAATACTATCTAACCCAAACAAGGCAGGAGCATGGCAGGGGCCTACGTGAAGCGCGGCGATGAGTGCGTCTGTACGGAGCAGGTGCGTCAGAAATGGACAGTATATGCAACTAATAAGGACAATAAAAATAATCATGTAGCATAAAAACACTTGCCTTGCGTGTGGTACATTTTTGCCGTATTTCTATGATCACACACTATCTAGATTAGTTACTACGACAGAGAGTTTGAAACACTGACACATTATGCTCTACTGTCAGTTTACCTAATACAGCCCTACCACGCAAGCTCATATAATTCAAAATTAAACTTCATTTTTCTCCGTAATTAGTTATCGTACAATGATAACCTTTATTACCTTTCTAGTTTGTCTGATTCTTGAATTTCGTATAATTCTATCAATATCCCAGTAAAATTTGTAATTCTTGGGGACAAACTATCTTGTAGTACAGGTTAGTGTGTGTTTTTTGTACTTGCCTTCCTGTGCGCGTGCACCCACTGTCGCTAACCCATCTACTCCTACAGATGTATCCTCGCGCAATCACTGCCCTGAACCGGAAGATGCAAAGCTAGGTCGTAACGACTACCTAGCACAATATGGTGTGTATTCCGGGAGGCCAAAACCAGATAAAAGACAGAAATTTTACAGGACAACAGAATTGTTGGTAGTGAAGCGTAATTAATGTGTGAGTAATAGGCTACGTGAAATAAATGGAATAGAAACACAGTGTGTACAATAAAGAAACAACAGTGAAACAAGATCAGTACAAAGGAGTGCACACCTTTTTGAAAGGCATTGCAAATCTATACAAACCATGAAGGTAAGTAGAACGTAATGTAACCTAACCTAGGCATTAGTGCTATGTCGCCGGACCAATTTGAAAATCGAAAAAAAGTACGAAAATGTACTGCATTCGGTTATGTAGGGTGTCCAATATACAATGCAACCCGGAGTTTGGGATAGTACAACTTTTCAACCTGAAGTGATACACGAATAATGGTTATACCAAAATGAAGCCTTCTTCATGCATATATTTTTAAACTAGGAAGCAACGATTGAAGTACACTAGGAACCACACAGTGTTGCCAGATGTAACCGAAGGTGTAAATCAATTTTTTTGCAAACCATGTAAATTGACTTATAACTCATATGTATGGATGTTCTGTTGTTAATTTTCAGTTTGTTTAATTGGAGTAGCTTGAAAACTATGGAGCATAAAAACGAAATTTTCATTTCCACCGATAACTAATTGGATGAGGCCTCTGTAAGGGGGGACTAGATAATTCATAATTTTCATAAATTAACACTGAATTGGCAACTTTTCTGATGTTTCAGTGCATCTAAAGGTGAATTAAGGATCTGTTTACATTATGCAATTCCTGAAAACAATGAAAAACAAAGTTTGAAATCATCATGATACAATTTTTACTTACATGGACCCGGTAACACTGCTATTCATTTCTATGGGCTATTTAAAGCAAGAGGTATACAAGAACAATTATTGAACTATTCAAGACCTGGAAACGAACATTAGCAGTACCATTGAAAACATTAACACGTCTAATATTCATAAAGTTGCTGCCAACCTGGTGAAACGTGTGAACCAGTGTTTGAATCAAAACAGGGGACAATCCCAGCATCAGCTGTAGAGCTGATAACTCATTTCTGATAGTAGCAGAGTTGTCGGGTGCATGTGAGTAAACGTTTTATCATGATAATTTCAAACTTTGTTTTTCATTGTTTTCAGGAATTGCATAATGCAGACAGATCCTTAACACACCTTTACACTGAAACATCAGAAAAGTTGCCAATTCACAGTGTTAATTTATGAAAACTACGATTTCCCTAGTTCCTCCTTACAGAGGCCTCATCCGGTTAGTTATCGATGGAAATGAAAAATTCGTTTTTCTCCTCCATAGTTTTCAAGCTACTCCAATTAAACAAACTGAAAATTAACAACAGAACACCCATACGTATGAGTTATGAGTCAATTTATATGGTTTGAAAAAAAAAAACCTCCGGTTACATCTGGCAACACTGTGTGGTTCCTAGTGTACTTCAATCATTGCTTCCTAGTTTAAAAATATATGCATGGAGAAGGCTTCATTTTGGTATAACCATTATTCGTGTATCACTTCAGGTTCAAAAGTTGAAATGAAATCTTTGAGTTTTACGTCCCACGATTATGCCGGTTAGGCTAAAGGAGACGGTGATAATGAGAGATGAGTGAAATGGTGGAATGAAGAAAGTGGGAGGAAACGGGAGAACCCCGAGAAAACCCACGAGCACGGTGTTTGTCCACCACAAAGTTCACTTGGCGGGTGCTGGGTTCGAACCCGGGACCCCAAGCACCAGAGGTGAACGCTCTACCACTGAGCCACCGCGCCCCCAGGTTCAAAAGTTGTACTATCCCAAACTGCGGGTTGCGTTGTATATTGGACACCCTGTATTTGGTTGAATTACATTAAGTTACGTTACATTAGGCGTGTATTATTACTATACGGATCCATAGTATAAGTAGTAGTAGTAGTAGGAGGAGGAGGAGGAGGAGGAGGAGGAACGGGCTAAAAGCCTCGCGGGAGTTGGTTGGGTTCTGTTTTCGACATTAAATGGGTAAATTAAAGACTGGTGTGACATGAAATGGTTGAAGATAGATAGAACTGTTTTAAAAGGGTATAGTAGAATAGGGTAGGTTGAGTAGAATGAGACAGGGATAGGTAGGATAGGGTAGGAACAGATTATCTTGTTGGGGTAATTTTGATCCATTTTCACAAAATTAGGCCAAATTGAGTGTAATTTCTCTTTTCTGAATGTATACCAACTGAAGCGGGCACTGTAAAGTTAAGCCGATACAGCTATAACTTAATGTGATTTGCAGAATTTTCATAATTATATTCTATTGTTTTTTAAACTTACTTAAGAGAGTAGTCATAAATTAAAAATAATGCGTGTACGGTAGTTTCTCACCTGCTTTAACATACCCAATGATACCTCCAGCTGCAACTATCGCCGCATAACCGAAACTTAAAAAATCCCAACTCATTGTTCAGACTGGAATAATAGTCCTGCAATTTGATACTAAATTCTCAAATAAAGTACTCTACTCAGAAAGTAAAGTAAAGTAAATTCTACTCAGAAAGTATTAACGAGTTTTTCTTCGTTGCACTGTTGTGGTTTACAAGCAGAAACGAATAAATAAATACCAGTTTTCTAAGTTTTATACCATTTCCACTTTTACCAAATGTCTTCCAAATGCTTACACCAAATGTAAACTAAATTAACTATTCATTAAATTGTTATCCTTTTTATGTGTTACAAATTCTTTTGTGACTAAAAACTTGACATTTATATCATCTATTTCTTTTGTTCAACATTATTCTATATTTATATTTTGTATTTTTGGAAGAAAATCTGCTTTATGGTTGAAGTTTTAAAAAAAGTCGATATTAGTTGAGAATAAATTTACTGTTTTTTATTCACGTATCATTTTATTTATCAATGTTTATAAATGTATACAGTTTTATCTAATGAGAGACAAGGTTAATTCCTCAAATAAACTTGAATTCTTTAAAAAAAATATTACATGAGTTTGACCTGTTCTGGTCAATATAATCACTAATTTTGAAAAAGTTGAGTACTGTTTTTAATTATATTTGGAATTTGGACATGTTTGTATTATAACTGAAGGAAGAAAAGATGGCGAACCATTATGATGTGCCGAGTTGGTAGGTGCAAGAAACAATATATTGTATATTTTTAGATGTTAAGCGATGAATAATATTTTGATTACTTCATAATATAAGGTGTATTGACTCATAAAAGTAACCTAAAACACTATGATTTTGTTTAATTATATTGTTAATTACGTGAGGCAGCGCCTTATTTTTATGTGAGTGTTTTGTTTATATTCAAAATTTCGATTATTTTACACGTGCTAGAGACGTTTCTGTTGAAAGTAGAAGTATTATGCACTTACAAAGTAATTAAAAATAATGCAGTGTCATTCTTGGCATTGGTGTTGCAGAAGTTACTGCTTGATATTGGTTAAAAAAAAAAATGCGATACTTGCTAAGTGCAAGGGTTAAAGGAATGTTTTAGGTCTGAATATCTAATTTTACTGAAAGAAGCCCTTCTCTATTACTAATAGTGTGTATGTAACGGCAATGTGTTCTCAGCAGGCTTAGCAAAAGTCTTTATGAGTTAATTTTCACGCTCCAGTTGTACTCTTTCCCCGAGACGAAAAGTAGGAAAAGTTTATAGTGTTATGCCACAGTTTGCGTTGTTGTATTTTTACAGAGTAACTCTTTACTTTAAACAAGGCGGTGATATCTTGTCTCTGTTACTATTTTTCACAGGTTGTCATTGATTCCTTGCTGTTCCTGATTCACATAGTATTGCCGAGCGAGCGTTAGATGGGTTAGAGTCCGCAGGGCAGGTTGTTTTCTGGCTTTCATTCTTGGGAACTGGTACTGGAACTGCAGGAACCGGTTCAGATGAATCGGTTCCTGTCACTGCCTTGCCTAAAGTAAAGACAATTGTCTTTTTACAGCCCAAATGAGGCATGCATAAAGTAATTATCCGATAAACATTAACAAACCTATGCTGCGCATTTATTGCATCTAATTCGCGTCGGGCAATTGTGAAGTAAGAAGGTAGTAGGAAGCTGGAGAGTAAAGAAAGTGGTTATGGGCATAATAGAATATTTATTAGATTGGCTTACGTTTAGTTAAAGGAATAGTATACAACAGTTCCTCATAGTGTTCTGTACTCGAGGATAGTTCTTACTCTTGCACCACGTACAGAAATGGTGGTATGTCATGTACAAGTGGTAATAGAGCACATAAGAAACCCAGATCATGTACTCACACTGGAATATGCAGTATGAGTACACCGTGATCTGCGTTTCTTATGTGTGCTATTACAGCTTCTACATGAAATACCATCACGTTTGTACGTAATGCAACAGTAAGAACTATCCACGAGCACGAGACACGCAATATGCGTTCAAGTCCCCCCCCCCCCCCCCCACACACACACACATAGTGAAATATAAAGTACAGAGGCGCACATAAAGTGCACCGTACTCGAGGATAGTTCTAACTCTTGCACCACGTACAGAAATGGTGGTATGTCATGTACAAGTTTCAGTCGTTAAGTAAATGAAAGTCGCTTTGTTATCCCATTTTCAAGTTCCTAGATCCTCAATGAATAATCCGTAAAAGACTGAACTTCGTGAATACTCGGGAAATGATGAGGAACTGTTGTATACTATATCCAAGGAGTCCAGCCATATTTTCAAAAAAAAAAAAAAATCGCGTATTTCTCTTACTATTAGGTTAGATAAAGTAAGGTTATATTACACTAACTAATTGTATATTTATATTCTTGTATGTGCGCTTCCGGTAAGTACATATTGTCGCTACATCATTTTGTATTTCTCATTTCTACAACATGTAGTAGGATTCTGTCTTTATTGACACAGAAATCAATTACAGTTTCGTTATTTCAACTCATTTGTCCTGTAAATCTTTTATGTTGTACGTACTTATGGACACCTTCAACTAAACGTAGCCCGTTTGTTTCAACATAACGCCAATACAACTGTTTGTTCTCGTGGTTGAATGTAGTGTTATTGTTCGTGTCTGGATAAGAATACCAGCTGGAGCGAGTTTCGTAAAGTGGATCCATTTTTATTTATAGCTGCAAAACTGTGCTCTTGCGTACATAGTTCGAACTCAAAAGGTGTTTACAAAGTTAAGATTTCTCGTTTTTGTTTGACTACTGTTGGTTGTAAAGTAATCTTTCTCTTTATTTGTGTAGGGCTGGGAAGCCTCCAGTTGGACTCCATTTAGACGTTCTCAAGGGCGAGAAATTGATACAGGTTAGTATATCGGAACAATCACAGTCTATGGCAAACAAGATTCAATGTTTTGGTTCACTGCTTCGATTACTAGTGATACGAAAACGCGAACTATCTTGCTCATAAATACATTAGACTAATAGGTGCGATGTCCTATGCAAATGTAGAAATCTTTCGAAACCTAACGTAGCCTAAACTAATGTCATTATATTCTATTTTGTTCTTAATTACCCTAATCTACTTGTGTGACTTTTACGGATTTCGCATACAAGGTAGACCGTAATGAGGAGCAAATTAATCAGTGTAGAATGAACATATAAACGAACTTAACACAAAGTATGTTGCTTTATTAATTAAGTTAATAGAACACGCACTTAACTGCTGTGAATATGAAGTATATACAATTCAACATTCTTACAAGTAATCATAATAATATTATTTAGAGCAATAATGCATTACTTTTGCATTCACTACATAACCTTCCTCTTCTCAATCGTTTCGAAAAGCCCTGATTGATCCTGGACGCTAAACAATATCAGCAACATTCGAACGTAAGAAAGGAGTAAGAGTGGAAAAATAAAAGAAAGAAGAGAAAAACGTTCTCTGTAGATGCAGATCCTTTTCGTAACCATAATACACACTGAACCTCTTATTTCTGTGAAACATTAGTGATTTAATTTGCTAATAGAAACTACTGTGTAAATAGCATTATATAATGCTATTTAGACAGTAGCCAATAAGACGAGGAATTTTCATCCTATCATTTTATTAAAGTAAAAGAAATGTAATAACAATTCAATGAACCATGCATAAGCTATAACAATTTTATATTGATAACTCAAGTAGGGGCTTCGGTGGCTCAGTGGTAGAAAAATTTACCTCTGGCGCGTGGGGTCTCTGGTTCTATCCCAGCTCGTTCCGAATGGGTTTATATTTGTGGTTGACGAACACTATATGCTTGGGTTTTCTCGGGGTTCACCCCTTTCCTTCCATTTTCTTCATTCCACAATTTCATTCATTCATTCATTTCTCATCATCACATACAACTGAAAAATTTCAAACATAATTCATGATAAGAGCCGACCTTAACACAATAACTGTAACTTACAATAGAAGGACAAAGTAAGGTAAATTTCACTGTTTTCTGTGATACAAGTAGAGTAGTACACCGATTCTGTATAACAATCTTCAATAAGTTAAAAACACCAATAACACCATAAACACACAGTAATTCATCATGTAAGGGAATATAGGCCTTTTTATAAGATTCGATTAAAGAATGAAGTTTTCCAAGATTGCCGATATGTTAGAATAAGTGTAACAACAAAGAAAAATCACAGTCGACTGAAGAAATATCATACGAAGTATTGAATATAGAGTGATTCCACTATCGCACGCACAGCAAAAAGGAACATAACAAATAATATGTCCCCGAGGTGAGACACAAGCTCATACAATACATCCCAGCATCGTTGCAACTCGAGATAAAATAGCAATTCAATAAATCAACTGCAAAAGAGCAATTTTGGCTCAAAATTATACAATATTCCCAAACTATCCAATTTATTATATTTAAAGTGCAAGCTACGAAACCTCTCACTCAACGAAGTTAGGTATTCCCTCCCTTCTAAGCAGTTTGCCCTTCTCACAGTGTTGTCGGATTTCACTTTCACCTGCACAAACGAACACGACACATCTCATACAGGGCTCGACTGACACCCGTGAATGCACAAAATGATGAGTAGAGAAAGTGGAACTGGTCTTGCATCAACTAGGACCTCTTTGACAAGATAGACCTTGCAGAAGTGTTTCCAGCTTTCACATTAAAAGAATGTAAAATCACAGTAGTAAGACCCAGTAATTTTCTGCTCTAATTTCTTGCAGACTGAAGATCGTATCTTCCCATTTCAATGCGATAGTGTTTCCAGTTACAGCTAGCACTTGTGATTTTATTTATAATTCAGAAACTTACACTGAAAAGTTCCTGGTGGCTACATGGTTAGCATGCGAGCGGCGCCTTAGCTCCAGATTCGGTTCCCAAAGGTCTCACATGAGGTCTAACTAAATCTCACATTCAGCTGTAGTCTAAACTTAACTTAGCTTCAGTGACGCTAAAGGACGTTATGAAATAAATAAATATATTTAAAAAAGTAATTAAGAGCCCTACTTCTACAAAACCCGTGTACCGTCATCAATTACGCATTATTAATCCAAAAATATTAGTGTCAATATATTCAGGATGTTGCTTGGTTAGATTTGGGTTTAGTGTTGCTTGCAGCACCAAGACTATATAATACATGAACCTACAGCTTAACATGCGATCTGAACCAGATAAGCCCCATACAGAATCGAATCCGGGTCGCCCGCGCTAGAAGTTCATACGCCAACCATATAACCACGAGTTAACTAATTTAAAAACTTAATAATAATAACAATGATTGCTTTTCCATTGTTAGCTTATATTGGAGAGGAATTTATATGCTGTTTCTAACCTATACTTTGAACTACAGAACAAATATTAAGTTAAAACACGCTTAAATAACACTTTTAAATGTCATTACTCCAAGCAGCGCATTAAGTACACAATGAAACCTGTTGAGTTGTTACATCAGTAAGTTCTAAACTTCCCCCACCCTTTTCATCAAGGTCGTTTATTCATTTTTAGTTTAACGTCCCCTTGATTATGCTCCGAGGGTAAGAGAGAGACGGTGATGATCAGCGAACGAAACTGGAAAACCCCGAGAAAATACCCACTCACAATGTTCGTCCAACACAAAACTCATTTGCCGCAAACTGGAAACGAACCAGGGTCCCAACCGCACAATAGGTAAACGCTCTAACACTGAGCCACAGTGACCCGTTCTTGAAGAACGTCTATTTGTTGCAAGATTCATTAGGGGTACATAACAAGACAAAAAAGGCACATTTGTCAATTACTTCTATATATGAAATGAATGTCACTTTCGTACTAATTTCATATGACAGTGCCATAAACTTTGGTTAAATATTTCATACTTTATTTTTTATTAGTTTTATGGTAACTTTTTTTTCCCCATTCACCAATCATTGGAAAACTACTTCATAATAACATCAGACAAACTGGTAAGAAAGCTAATGATGGAAACACTGTTTCAGCGCAAGGACGTGAGTTTTCTTCTGCTTGATTAGAACGGACCGAAGTTCTTGGTTTATATGTTGATTCGCCGTATAACCAGTTACGATGAGATTTCAATATATCAGTAGCAACTGAAAAACAACTGGAGCAAATCTTTACCTCTAGAATCCCTAAACCAAATATTGGCTTTACACCTCACCTTCACAAACAAGCCCATCATAGAATGTAACTAGATTTCATCAAGACAAATAAAGTTAAATACAATGATAAATTGTGATATTAAATATAATTACAAATTAACAAATATCTCGGCAATATTACATGTAGAATGCTTTTAGATAATTAAAACAATAATGTACAAACGAATATATTAGCGAAGTACAAGATGTAATTAACGGTGTCAGAAAACGAAGCGAACCAGGAGAGCGACTATTCCGCGAATGTAAAGACACTATTAAATGAAATAGTGTGTAATTCATGGATCGTAGAAAGATATGTACCGTATATGTATTCTGGATATATATATATATATATATATATATATATATATATATATATATATATAAGGAAAGGTAATAAATGAATAATAAAATTATAAGTAAAGAAAAGTAAATGTACTCTATCTCAAGATAGGAAATGTACTAAATAAAAATCTCAAGAATATATATACCATATGTGCTGTGTGTGTTTATGTGCATGTATATATATATATATATATATATATATATATATATATATATATATATATATATATATATATATATATATATATATATATATATATATATATATATAATTGTTCAGTCTATAGTATAATATACGTCGGGTATGAATAATTAGGAGTCAGACTAATAAAAAAAGCCCTTCCTCAACTGCCGAGGAAATAAAAGAAGAGAGCGATGAGAAATAATTAACGAGAGAGATTTTTAAAAAGTTAGGGGCAGAAGCGACTGCTAGTAAAACACTAAAAAGCACAAAAGCAGGGGATAATGGATTTTTTTATTTTTATTTTTTAAAGTCCTAGTAGATTTTACTATCATTGTTTTTCTGCTTGAAAGGAGGTGACGATGGATGTTTCCATGTTTGTGAGGAACAGGGACTGTCGGGTCATAAAGTGACCCAATGTCTCATCACCCATGATACTTCCCATCCATATGATAACGTTGAAGATGATTCAGTGCCATGCCAATTTGCTTGACTTCCTGATATTTGGATAGCAGTTTAGCAATTTCAATACCCATGTTGAACACACTTTTCTTGTAGCTCAATACCCAATGCATTACGAAGTGGGCGCGTTCTACCGAAATGTTTACTTTCTTGACCAAAATCTACACTGATGGTTGTTCGGTATTCCTTGATCAGTCCCTCAACACAGACAATGTTGTTGGCCATGCTGGGTGAGAGTTGTAACGTATATCAACCTTTCCTTCTTGAAATGATTTGCAGGACTTGCATACCTTCATGAGAGACATTAATGTAGTTCCATACACATACTGCGCAATTGTCCATGGACTTCAGCGGCCATTGCATTTCGGCAGTGAAGAAATCAGGTAACACTGAACTTCTACCTTTCTTCTTCTTTTCAGTAGTGCTGCCATTTTGACACTACTCAGATATACATAGGACAGTTGATGTCATGAAGCGATGTGGGGTTGTGATATTATAAACTTTCGTAACACGTACACTTAAACGAAACAATTATACATTTTCAAACGCCATGTACAATCCAACTTACTTCATTTTTCAAACAAACCATCAACACAATAATGCACACCGTTCTCATTGTCAGTTCAGGAAGGAGAAAATTGGGGAAACGAGATGGGAAATTTTTACTTCACCTTCCGACTACTATCTCTTCAGATTTGTGAAGGACCACTTACGAGCCCAGCACTTTTAAACGACGGGGAACATGGAAATGTGTCAGTACGAGTGAGCAGCTGGAACATGGTTATACAGCAAGGGTATTTTCCAGGTCTCCGAAAAGGTAGGAGAAATGCGTGCAAAGGAAATGGAGTCTGTTGGAAAGTAGAAAGTCCGTAGATTAAGATGTAGTATAAAATTACAGATTAAATTTTTAGCGACTTATATGAAGTAAAATAAAAGCGTTTGGTACCTGATGTTGCGTGATATTGATTGTTCCAATCTTCTTTTAATTATGTGAAAATGATGATGTACGAAAATTACACTTACCTGCAGAGATAAGCTAAACTAATAACGTCCGCATGATAACTAATAGACTGAATGTATTGGAAAAATTAATTAGACGCAATAAAGATAACCAGTGTCTTTATTTTATTTCATAAGATTTAATGTGTTTTCCTCTAATAACACTAAAACTTGATCAATAAAAAATGTTGCTTGTTACTTTTAAGTGCGACCTTTGTGTATATGTAATAAATACATGAATAAGAAAATAAGAGAATTAATAACGTTGATGTGATGGTTTTGGATCGAAGAAAATCACTTCATGTGGCACATTTCTGCCTGCCAACTGAAAAGAAATTTAAAAAAATAAGTAACATTCCACCGTCAGCATGTATTAACTGACATATATAAATTTAACGTGGAATAAAATTGTAACACTGATGTGTCGGTCGGATGCCAGTTTCTAAGACAGACGTGTGTCCGGAGAAATCTAAAACAACTGCAGTTTCGTAGTGAATAGAATGAACAGTACACAGAATGATCAGTGTTTTGAAACAGTTTTAAAGGAACTAGACACATGCATTCTTATGTAAACCAAGACATTCCACCAGGAGACTATTAACTTACATGTAAATATTATAGTACTTGTACTGATATAACAGGATGCTATATAAAATAAAATAGACGCCGGGGCTAGCGCGCCATCTTTTGTACATGGGTCTGGGGTTCGATTTTCGAAGGGAGAGCATTAAAATTGGAATGATCGGATTCCACCTTAAACCGTAGTGGGGCCACGTCTCATATAGCCTCGGTGCTGAAATGAAATGCTAAACTTGTACCAACCAATCAATGATGAAAAGAATTAAAAAACGCATTAGAGATTCAAGAGAGGAGGGAACATCGATTTCAAGTTGTAAGTATTTATATATATTCCAGCAAAGATCACAAAATAGATGACATATACCTCTTACACAAATTATTGCCACAAATTAAAATGGACTCCTTTAAAACGGAAAACCAAAGAAACATTTGTATCATATGAATCACTAATCTGCTTAAAGTGCTTCTATACAGACGTTTATAAAAGAAAGACCTATATTTCGCCATTTTATTGTGCATTGATGGCAGTGATTGCATTGACTGAGGCTTCGATGGTGGCCCCAGTCGGAGTAGATCATCATCCAGTAGTTTATGAACATCTTATACCAGGTTATATAAAATATGTATCGCTGTTCAGAGAACTCTGGAGACGTTAGCACTTGACAGAATGCAACCAAACTTGCATTAAACCACTTAAACCATATTTGGGAACATGCAGAAGCGATTGATGTAGAAAACCAAATTAGTTCCAATTTTAGCCACCAGCCGTTTTGTGGCGCTGTACAACGCTATGTAAGTGCAGCGTGGAAATAATAATAATAATAATAATAAAAAAAAAACACTGGTGTTGCTAAATGATAAGAAAGGCTGTAATTACCTCTCTAGGTACTTACTCACGCCTGCATGTGTTTCAGTGATACGGGTTTAAGTGCCACTATGTGCCCGAAGTGAATTGATGGTGATCCGATGTTTGCTTCTTTTTTCTTCCCACACTCTTTGCCTTGTGTTTAAGGGATCCCGGGTTCGTTTTCCGATGAAGACACGTGAGTCGGATTCCATATTAATCTCTAGGTCCCGTTCTTAGAACGTCATCATTATCTTATACGGTACTAGTCACCACGCGTCTTCCTTGCTCGGGGCCTTCACGTGAAAGACCTGCCTATGGGCAGAAACCCACATCATCATCTTCGCCCATAACACATCATTATACCACGGAGTTATTAATAGGAGTACAAATCAATGCCAGGCGTCACACTGGGAGCATAATTATGACCTTACTTTCATTAAATATCAATACTATCATTTGTCTTCCATATCACACTCACCGTACTTAACCCTGAACAGAATCACAATAACTTCTGGACGCGAGATTTTACACTAATCTTTTCCTGGAATTTTGGAGGTGCTTGCATTTTATGAGCACAGGAAAGACTAATATTTAACTTCGCTTTTGTAAGATACCCAAGAATTTTAAAGAGACGCTTCAGCTCAAAAGTCCCCTCCCTCGTAAATCCGCCACTAACCACGGGGTATTAATAGCGTTGGTATTCAATGCCACGAGACCCACAGGAGAGGTAATTACAGCCTTTCTTATCATTTACCATCACTAGTCGTCTTTCTTCCACGCTACACTTACTTGGTGTTGTACAGCGCCACAATTAGCCCTAATGGCGAAAATTGGAACTAATTTTATTTTCTACACCAATCTCTTCTACATGTTCCCAAATGCACCCCTATCAAGTTTGGTTGCATTCTGTCAAGTGGTTATGTCTCCAGAGTTCTCTGAACAGCGATACTTATTTTATAACAACCTGGTACTTGAAACTTACATATGGTGCCTTCCATTTCAATTCAGGCAGAGCATGTACCATCACCATCTCAGAAATTGTTGAAACTTTTTTTATAGCAACTAGACATGTTTTTAAGAGACCCATATTTTTTTGTTTTGTCGAAAAAAATTTTCCCGCCAAGTAATGGGCCATCAAAGACGGGGAGTACAATTTATGAATTGTAGAAGACATGGAAAATGGTCAATTTCGGAGCCTCACCATTCGGCTATGGAGACAGGTAGAGTTATAATTCTTGTTGTGGTATGTACATAGGGATATAAATAAACTATATTTTATTATAGTTTGCTTTGCGCATGCGTATCTTTTTGTACATAAATTAACAAATGAACGTCAATTTATCTGAAAAGTCGAAGTTTGCGAATTTTTTTCGAGCACTTCCGGTTCGAATTTTAAAATTCTGTTTTCACGGTTGGTAAGACCTAGTTACCCGCTTTCCGAAAAAAAATTTGTATCGCTTCTGTGGTCAACCGTTTTGTCGCAAAAAATTCGAGAAATTGTAAAATTTTCAAAAATCGCCATTTTTGGGCGCCATTTTCTCGAAAACACCATTTTTTTAAAATTCTGAAATTTTGTCAGATGGTTCAACCTTACCTGAATAATAAACACACCAAATACCATTCTCGACCAATGCTTCATGGATTAACTGCAGCCTTTTGAAGTTAGCGAAGTTTCGCTAATTTTGATGTCACAGTTAGCAACACTGGGAACAATAAAAGTGCAATGATTTGATGATGTTTGTGGTTCATATTCATTAAATGAAGAATAAAAGGTTTTTTTGGCTGGTTTTTTATTATTTTGAACAAAGAGGCTCTCTGAAATAGTAAAATAAGCCTCCCCCTACTCCGTTTTCTTAAACTGAAGTAATCTGAGGTGGAAATTACGATTACGAAACACACAAATTTTAAGTTTACTTGAAATGGCCATCCAATGAATTCTGATGATCTATAAAAGGCCTAAACTATTACCTCAGTGTGATTTGGAATGCTCCAAAGTCTCAATTAAGTGCGATGTCATTAGAGTGATCGAAAAATGACAAAAATTAAAAAAAAAAAAAAAAAAAAACGTTTTCTTACGCGTTCCAAAGAAATTTACTGAATTTTTAAACAGAACAATCCCAGCATAAAAATGGGTCACTCGAAATTTTATAGTATTCGACTAAAGTGTGTCAGTCCGCAACCTGAGAGGGAAGTGTGTGTGTGTGTGTGTGTGTGTGTGTGTATTGTGCAAATTTTAAGTTAGCTGCTACTGCGTTGCTACAAATCAAAGGTGCAACCTGTATTGAAGCTGTCATGAGTGACCTATTTCCTTTAGTAGTATGATCCTTAGAAAATGACAGCTGTCTTCTTCAAGAATGTGGTGAATGTCCTGGAATGGAAGAAATAAGTGTGGTGTCTTTAATTATTGATCCTGATGAAAATGATAGTGGTTACTTATGCCATATGGAAGAATAATGATCTCGTTAAAAAAAAAAAAAAAAAAAAAAAACTGTGCCACTTTCTGTTTTCGTATCGTACATTGCCGCTTTAACTGTAAGAATTGTAGTTCATGACTACATCAAGAAAATCCAAAGAGAATCAATTGGTACCGAAAACCACCGTATAAAATTTCAAGATACAAATTCTATTTTACTTCATGTGGACCGTTGAAAACTGGACTGTTATTCTGCAAAGTGAAATTCAGAGTTATTACCGAAATATGAAACAATTGACAGTTTTGTTGTAATAAACGACGATAAAACACACGATTCGGCTCATGAACTCATAGTCATAGACAAGATTCTAAACATACTCGAAGAAAAGCGAAAATATATTTTATAGAAAAAGGTTTGAATACGTGAAAATAGGTGTCTACAATTTCCCAAACCGTGTCAGTGATTTCTGATGGTGCTGCATCCCACTTTAAAAATCGCTTTCAGATGTTCGAGATGCAGACAGGTCCGATAAAGCAGTGTTTTTGCAGTGAAACCGGCCATGCAAGGGTCTCTACGACGGTAGTGGGGAAGGGGGGGGGGGCAAAGAATGTGGCAACGCGCCATAGCCTTAGGCTAAAACAGATACACAGTATTAAAACCGCAGAAGAAAAAAATGAAATGAAATCTTTAAGTTTTACGTTCCACGGTTATGCCGGTTAGGCTGAAGGAGACTGTGATTATGAGAAATGAATGAAATGGTGGAATGCAGAAAGTGTGAGGAAACGGGATAACCTCAAGAAAACCCACGAGCACGGTATTTGTCCACCACAAAGTCCATACGGCTCGAGCTGGGATTGAACCAGGTACCCCAAGCACCGGAAGTGAACGCTCTACCACTGAGCCACCGCGTCCCCACTAAAACCGCAGGAGAATTCGTGAGTATAGTGCAAGTACAAACTCCGGGTATTACTCTCGTTTTGTTACATGGAACTGAATTCGACGACTTCCGGAAGAAAAAAGGAAAAGTATGCGACCGGTAACTGGTATTCAACGAAGTTATCTTTGGCTTTCGGAAAATTGCGAAGTTTTTATGGCAGTAACGGGTCACCATGAACTAACTTCATACTTTCGCCAAAATCGAACTTTTGCAATTCAAAGTGTAGATTTAAGAAATCTGCAAAAAGGAACTTTTGTTATATACATATATGTATGATAACCAGTGGTGCGTAGCAGAAATATTATGAATAAATCATGAATTACGCGAAGTTGAAGTGCTGTTTATGCTTCCACATGAACCTTCAGCAGGTTACAGGTTTCCAGAAGAGCATAAGAGAAGTGAAAATAAGTGTTTTGTGACTATCGACAATGTGCTACGCAGGGGCGGATCCAGGACGGACTTCTGGGGGGGGGGGGTGTAATACTGCTACTTAGAGCTACTTTTAAGAGCTCCAAACTCTGGGATGGGTTTTATTTATATATAAATAAGAAAGTTTCTTCTTCTGGGGGTGGGGGGGTGGCAATCGTCCCCCTAGATCCACTCCTGGATGAGTTATGAGTGAACCAACATCTATTGGATCATCTGCACGGTTAGATGCTATTAGCAAAGAAGACAACAACCAAGCAAATGATTGGCCCATGTAAAAAAAAAAAAAAAAAAAACAGTGAAATTTTGTTTCCGAAGACCATTTTAAGTAAGTGAACTTGAAATTTGTGTGTTTCGTAATCGTAATTTCCACCTCAGATTACTTCAGTTTAAGAAAACGGAGGAGTAGAGGGAGGCTCATTTTACTATTTCAGAGCCTTTTTAATCAAAATAATAAAAAAAAAAAACAGCCAAGAAAACCATTTATTCTTCATTTAATGAATGTGAACCACAAACATCATCAAATCATTGCACTTTCATTGTTCCCAGTGTTGCTAACTGTGACATCAAAATTAGCGAAACTTCGCTAACTTCAAAAGGCTGCAGTTAATCCACGAAGCATTGGTCGAGAATGATATTTGGTGTGTTTATTATTCAGGTAAGGTTGAACCATCTGACAAAATTTCAGAATTTTAAAAAATGGTGTTTTCGAGAAAATGGCGCCCAAAAATGGCGATTTTTGAAAATTTTACAATTTCTCGAATTTTTTGCGACAAAACGGTTGACAACAGAAGCGATACAAAATTTTTTTCGGAAAGCGGGTAACTAGGTCTTACCAACCGTGAAAACAGAATTTTAAAATTCGAACCGGAAGTGCTCGAAAAAAATTCGCAAACTTCGACTTTTCAGATAAATTGACGTTCATTTGTTAATTTATGTACAAAAAGATACGCATGCGCAAAGCAAACTATAATAAAATATAGTTTATTTATATCCCTATGTACATACCACAACAAGAATTATAACTCTACCTGTCTCCATAGCCGAATGGTGAGGCTCCGAAATTGACCATTTTCCATGTCTTCTACAATTCATAAATTGTACTCCCCGTCTTTGATGGCCCATTACTTGGCGGGAAAATTTTTTTCGACAAAACAAAAAAATATGGGTCTCTTAAAAACATGTCTAGTTGCTATAAAAAAAAGTTTCAAAAATATCTGAGATGGTGATGGTACAATTTTATATTTTTTTGCCTGAGTTGAAATGGAAGGCACCATATACGGACTAAGTATCCAGTGAATATGTATGTTCTCCATCGTATTGTACACACAAATGTCTCCATATCCTTGTTGATATCTTGTGGAACATCTGAGGAGTTAACGTTCGAAAGGCTTCCTTCATACTTTCACCCAATTTTTCGTATATCCTGTATCGACGATGAGAGACATGTGAGTTGATTATTATCCACAGTGATTTGTCTGGTGTTGTAAGTTCATGGCTTCGTGCGGGACATACCAGTGGGGAGGGAGGACCCCCAATCCAGTAGCTTGGAAATTGTTCGTTAAGAAAATCATGCATCCGGAAGCAAAATGGGCTGGAGACCCGTTCACACAAGCCATGATTCCCTTCTTTTGCAGCTAAGGATTAATCACAGTTGTAAGATGTGTAAATAAGAATGTTCATTGACATTCGTAAACAGATATGATCCAAACAAGTATCATGATGTCATCCCGGTCCCTATCATAACACAAGATGGGTTGCGTTTCAACTCTTGCACATAATGAGGATTTTCCATTAAACCGAAAGAGTACATTCCTCCTATGTGAATTGCGATATTATCACACATTCATCTGAAAATAACACTTGTGAGCTAGGCACAAGGTTTGGAAATTGTATCAACAAAACACGGCAGGATGTTGATTCTCACGCTGTTCCATATCGTTGTCAAATAATTCATCATAGACATCGGTCTAATGCCTTCTTAAGCAAATCTTTTTTAATGTAGTTATGCATTGTTCAACGTGGTGTATATTTCATTCAGCTATTCTTTTCGCAGTAGTGTAGTTGGAGACTTCGCAATTGACGAGCAACGGTAACTAGAGATGCAAAAAAGCCGGCTTTTTTGAATCGATGTTTTTTTGCACATAAAATGCCGGCTTTTTTTTGGGGGGGGGGGGAAATAACACGAGAATTTTGGAAATTTTGGCTTTTTTCATTTTCATGATTTTTCTGTTTAAATAGCTTGCTTATAGTATACTGTAAAGTTAAATAAGATTCCATGACCTAAATGCCATCTTTCGCTCTGGAATTCACCATCATGATGGATGGAGCATATGGTTTATGAATTAAAGTAAACATAAAGTACGTAGTATTTGAGGGCAATTTTAGAAGGTATTTAAGTTTATTTTAACTTCTGAATTATCGACATTTTTTTCTTCTCTAGATCATTTCTTTTTAGTCATCCGTGTTTCACTTCTTATAGCTTACTACTCTAGCTTCTATCACATAATTAAACTTACTTTTTTTCAATATATCTTTCAGAGCGTACGTTTTTCAATATATCTGTCAGAACGTACTTCCGCATTTCCGTTATACTGTAGCTGTGCATTGATTTAACAATAATCTTCCGGACACAACCTTGAATACTATTTGATAGAAATAATCAGTATCGGATTTAGAAAAATATTTGGGAGGATTTTTTTTCTGAATAATGTTTGGTTTTTCTAAAAATTCCTAACTTATTTAAGAGAAGCTTAAGTTTATGAGTACAGGCATAACAAATATTTCGTTTCGTTTGTATATTCAGCTATAATCTTCCAGATACAACCTTGAAGACCATTTTGTACTGATAATCAGTGGCGGATTTAGAAAAGTATTTTGGGAGGGACTTTTCTTATTAATGCTTAGTTTTTCTAAAAATTTCTTTTATTTATTTATTTATTTATTTATTTATTTGAGGACAGCTTGAAGTTTACGAGTAAATGCAAAACTAATATTTAGTTTGTTTTAGAAATTCCGTAATTTCGGGGTAGAGACTTCAATCCGAAAGACATCCCCACCCTAACTCTCTTCGAAAATCCATCACTGCTGGTAATTAGTAATAACAAAAATTTAAAAACGATTAGAAATGAAGTCGTCCAGGACACACAGTACACGCACTATCTCTACATTCACAGATGGAATTAAGAAAACTTTTGTCAAAATGGTCGAATGCGGGGTTGAATCCCGGACTTCAAGATAGAAGCGCGAAAGCTAACCACTCACTCATGTTTGTTGTGCTTAACTAAAATGTATTTTCTCTCTCTCTCTTTCTCTATGGTACAAAAGCTCTCCATTGACTTCTGTCCTTATCCAGTTTCTACTCTGTATTCCTAATTCTGCTATATCCATCTTAATATTGTCTTCCCATCTGGGCCTAGGTTTTCCTAATGGATGTTTTCCGATTGGGTTTCCAGTTAAAACTTTGAAAGCGTTCCTACTTTCTTCCATTCTGGCTACATGACCTGCCCACCTGAGCCTCCTAGACTTGATGACTCTAACGATGTTTGGTAAACCGTATAAATTATGTAGTTCCTCCTTATGAAGTTTCCGCCATTCCCCATTCCCGTTTCTCTTGGGTCCAAATATTCGTTTCAGAATTTTATTCTCAAATAATTTCAGTCTGCGTTCTTCCCTCAGCATAAGCGACCATGTTTCACAACCATAAAGCATAACAGGCATGATTATCATTTTATATATTTTAAGCTTTAAATTCCTTGACAAAATTCGCGACGACAAAATTTTTTGAACTGAATAATAACAAGAATTTCCTGATTTCAGTCGACATTTAATTTCTTTGTGGGTATGATTTTGGTCTGGTATACTGATTCAAGATATTTGAAAATATCTACTGTGTCGAAAGTATTGATATTTTAACGCATTCATAATTTGCCGTATTACGATCCTTGTGAACTTCCTTGTATTTAGATTTCTCTGCATTTACTCATGTCCCTGCAAGCGTGTAATAAGGCATCTGCATTTCTTTCGATTGTTCTCCTATTAGATTTACATCATCAGCATACACCATAACCTGGTGAATACCATTCAACTCTAGGTCCTGGTTCCTATCTTTGATTTTTCTTATAGCGTACTCCGGAACAAAGCTGAATAATAACGGCGATAACGCATATCCTGTTTCAGGCCAATCTCGACGTGGAAGCTCGCATTTTTCTACTTGGACTTTACTCTGGGATTCATTTAAACACTTAATAAATCTAGCTTTTTCGGTATTCCAAATTCTGTAAGAATGTTGCACAATGTTTCCCTCCTAACCGAGTTGTAAGCCTTTCTAAAATCAATAAACAGTTGATATACTGGGTAATATATTCCCATTTCTTTTCGAGTATTTGTCGAATGGTAAATATATGGTCGATTTCGACTAAATCCACACTGATAATCTTCAATAATTTCATCTGCGTATGGGGTCAATCTTATTAATAGAATGTTAAGAGAAATGCCTCGATAATTATTACAATCAATTTTGTCGTCTTTCTTGTGAATTTGAACAGCGATTGATTCTTCCACTCTTTTTAAATGTATTCCATATTTTTTTTCTTTTGTAAAAAAAAGTTTCGTAACGATATGTTGAATTTTCTTGTTAAAAATTCAGAAACCTTCAGGACTGGGTAAACCTTGATGGTGGTTATATATTCTACAGCCTAGGAAACCATACGCTCAGATGAACCGTCTATTACGTATATGGTCCATGAACAGAAAATTCGATACTTTCCCGATTCTGAACAAGCTTAAGGAACAGTCAGTGCATTACAGAATTTGGAGCTTTACCGATTTTGCAGATCCGAAGCACCTGATAGGTGGTAAGAGATTATTACTATTACGTATGTGATCAATCATTGAAAAATTTGTTCGAAATATTCATACAATGTATATGAAAGTTAGAACTTAACTGAAAAATTTCAAGAATGTACAGAACCACCCGAAACAAAGTTCTTGATGTGCAGATTTCTCTCATGTTTTTTCTTTATTTTGCTTCAAAAAGAGGGTGTGTGATATTGTGAAGTAAAAATACTAGATACAATTTTGCTAGTTATTTGTTTATAATTTTTAAGTACTTATTGTATATAAGAGGTTAAAATATTATTACATATATTGGTTAATCCTTTGGAATTCTTAATGTAAATATGTTAAGAATTTTAAAAAATCTTTTTGAAATTCATGGTTTATTTTCGAGGTTTCATATTATTATCTGCATCAACCACTAATTAAATGAGTTTTTTGTTGCAGAGAAGCGAAACAAAGTCTGCATTATCAGTTTAAAGCAAAATTTTCAAAAATAAAAAAAATAAAATAAAAAGCCCAAAATTTCCTAAGCAAAAAAGCAAAGCAGAAAAAAACCTAGTTTTTTTCCCAAAAAAGCCGGTTTTTTCCCGAGCCCTTGCATCTCTAACGGTAACACAGTGTCCTCGCATCTTCTTACGTCCGTTTCGCGGTCGTCTTTGGCACATCTTGAAATAAATTCACGCTTCTTCCAATCAAGCAAGTATGCTTGGACGAGATGAGTCCTTGCCAAAGCGATCTCTAAACTGTGTCATTGTTTTGCCACTGTGTGGTCGTTTGTGGATCCACACACATGCCACTAACAGTTCCTCAACTGTGTAACTACAACTACTCACAAGGGGCTGCGGTGGCTCAGTGGTAGAGCTTTCACCTCTGGCGCATGGGGTCCCGGGTTCAAACCCTGCTCCCGCCAAGTGAACTTCGTGGTGGGAAAACACCGTGTGCGTGGGTTTCCTCGGGATTCTCCCGTTTCTCCCCACTTTCTTCATTCCACCATTTCATTCATTTCTCATCGTCACCGTCTCCTTTAGCCTAATCGGCATAACCACGGGACGTAAAACTCAAAGATTTCTTTTCATTTTTTTTAACAACTACTCACATTAGCCGTGGCTTCACATGATCTCAAACATAGGATTCCAGACATTGTTGGTAAACAGGAATACCAGACTGTGACCATAAAGTAGTTACCAGTACTACAACTAAAATTCCACTTCGTCCTCTATGATATTTAAATCTAGGATACTGAGACTTCTCAAATATCCTATAAATAAATTATCATTGTGTTTATTTATATAGGTGAATTTATTATGTTTTAAATAAATCTACTTTGCGTTTCATAATGTGCCAACTCCTATCTATGTATACGTAAATCCGCGAGTTGGCCATCCTGGAGTTTTGTTTCTTTATATATTAAACATTTTTTGTTCCTTTAAAATTGATGTTTGAGTTTTTTTTTTTTTTCTTTGTAGAAACTGATGATAGATGAAAAGAAATGTTACTTATTCGGAAGGAATCCGCAGATGAATGATTTCTGTATTGATCACGCATCGTGTTCAAGAGTACATGCAGCTCTTGTGTATCACAAACAACTGAATAGAGCTTTTTTGGTAGATTTGGGAAGCAGTAAGTATCATCGTATCTTTCAAGTACATAATTAGTCTTTTCTATAACAACTTCGTTGTTTGCTTTTCACCATATATTTAAATTGTAGAATTCATCACGTTTTGCCGAATATGTTTTTATAGTTTTAAGTAAATAGATATCTCTTAAAGGCTGCATTTGTTTCTTTCGAAATAGGTGCATAGCAAAAGTCCTGTATTTATTTATTTTTTAACGCAACTTGTACATATGATGAAATAAAATCTTTATATTACGTGTATGTTTTATTGATTCTTAAAATGATCCTGATATTTCGTCCACCTATTTTCCTGCGGACGTCTTCAGAGGTTCAGCTTACTTCTGCAGGTAAGTACGTAGAATTAAGGTGAACCTTCGGAGATGTCCTGAAAAATACGTGGCCAAAATATCTGGCTCAGTTTAAGAATCAACGGAACAATAAGGATATTTTATTTCATAATATGTGGGTTCCTGAGCATCAGTATGTTACCAGAGTGTCTACTGACCTGGAAGACCTTGAAAACCTGGAATTAGCCTGGAATTTACTTTTGGACCTGGAAAACCTGGAAATAGCCTGGAATTGGACGAGGAACCTGGAAGTTTTGAAATTGTTTTTAAAATATTGTTTTTGGGGTTGGTATGGAATAAGTATATTTTTGTAAAATGCAAGAAAGTTATATACTACAGCATAAGTTAAAAGCCAATAATAACTTATTCAGTCGAGACGTTGAAAAAGACAGACAGACGTGAGCAGAGTGCAGGCGGTGAATGTTTTTGGAAAGTATGTTGAGGGTACAAGAAGAGACTGAATAAGATTTTATTTGTTTGGCATGGTCGTTGTGAATAACAGTGACTACAAAAAGAGCTAAATTAGTCCCCGATGATGAGAGTAAGGTAATTGAAAAAGTTAAATTTTGTGATCTATTAAGTTTTGTGTCTTAAGAACCTACATTTCAGTCATTTTTTCTTTTCATCTTGTCACTTAAAGAAACTATCACTTACCATATGCATTCCCAAATTATAACCAGTTTTTGTTAAGAACTATATAAAATTGCATTAACTTATACGTGTTACAATAAATGTCTTTCTACCTGGAAAAAAAGGAAAAATAAACCTTGATAAAACCTGGAATTTGAAAATGAACATTTAGTAGACACCCTGGTTACGTACTTAAGTTCATGTTCAAAAATTTTGAAACTTTGTGCGCAAGAAACACATTCTATTATGTTTGTACTCACCAAATTTTTAAAGTATTCGGTAATGACGTCTATACTTTTCATCGCGTTTAACTTCAGATACTCTCTCATGTCTATATGGTTAGCGTTTGCTCCTTTTGCGCCAGGCCCGGATTCGATGCGCGGTGGAAGCACATGTGATACAGATCCTACATCAGGCTGTAGATCTACGTCTCAATTAGCCTTGGTGCTGAACGGGACGCCAAACTTTAAATCAACCAACTAATCTGCTGTACATCCTCCGTCGAGGGCTCCAAGTAAGGTTTTCAAAGAGAAGAAAATGTGTTCTTACCATGTTCTGTAGTAAGTAATTAGTATAGATTCTTCTATACTAATTCTAGAGGAAATTAGATTGTTCACTGAAAACTGTTATTTCCCTTTGTATGACAGATACAGTAAGAAATGTTTTGTAGCAGTTTATTAGTGCGCAAAGTAAATTTGTTAAGTTTATCCATACGCAGCGTGCACATGATTCGTAAATACATTTCAATACTTACATCAAACTGTTCAGTTTTTTTTGGGGGGGAGGGGGCGGTGACTCAGTGGTAGAGCGTTCACCTCTGGTGCATGGGGTCCCGGGTTCAAACCCTGCTCCCGCCAAGTGAACTTTGTGGTGGACAAACACCGTGTGCGTGGGTTTTCTCGGGATTCTCCCACTCCCGTTTCCTCCCACTTTCTTCATTCCAGTCTCCTTTAGCCTAACCGGCATAACCGTGGGACGTAAAACTCAAAGATTTCATTATTTTTTTTCATTTTTGTTCAGTTTTTAAGATTGTAATATGTGTTAATTAACTACATTCAACTCTCAGCAGTTTTTGAAATTATTGAAGATTAAAGACATAGAAGTTATTAGAGGAGTACCGCGAAAATTTGGTGAGTACATACATATCAACTTCCAAAAATTTACTCAATTAATTTAACTTTTCAATATTGATTATTTAAAGCGACCTAGCAACAATATTTATTCTTAAATGAATAAAAGATTATGTATATAAGTACAGATTGCGAGCAATAAAGGTAGTCACAACATAAACAAAATAAAATGCTTTATACTCACCGCAGTAATTGTAAACAAGTGAGTTGCGTTTCACAGTGTGAAACTACAGTAGACTTCCAAACTATGGAAATACAATACTGAAACTTGAAGTAGTATATCTGTAACTACTGGTTGCAATAAATTGATAAGATCAAAGATAGAGTCTGTTTCTCAGATGCTGAGTCCATATCAAAAAGCCATTACTCGCTATGCCTTCCTGTTTTCATTCTATGGCAATAAAGGTTGAAACCAAAAACCGTTAATTTGAACCACTTCCGGATTGAATAGATGGTTAAGGAAGGGGATAGAACAATTTTCTGTTTAATTTTTAACTTTCTCGGACTTATTTAAGCTGATGAGGACCGTAATCCTCGAAAATGTTCTTAGTTCTTATAATTATTGCGGTAAATTGGAGAAGTTCATTTTGTTTGCTCAATGTCCCTACTTAAAATAGGAAGTGAATTTGGACTCAAATGACTTCGCGAGTGTCACTATTCGTCTTCGCGACCCCGAAAAGTATTGACTGGACAATAATATATGTCACCCTTCTCGGTGGTTTAGCGGTTAGCGCATATACGTTTGGTGCTCGTGGACCCGAGTTCGATTCCCGGTGGGAGAGCACAAAGATTTCCTTTCATATTCAGATGTCTGCTTTAGCCTAAACAACATAATCGTGGGATGTTAAGCTAAAAAGACGTTTCGAATTTTCAATTTTTTGTTACATGTTACCCCCTTCCCTCATCTCTCCAACTTGCCGAAAGTGAGATAAAATCTTACCTCGCTACAGAACTCAGTTCTGCACTGCATAAGGAATAGTATCCTATTCCTCTGGAAACCATTAATGACTTATAAGCTTCCATTCCACGACGAACTCGGAATGTTCTGCAAGCTAACGATGGTCCCCTGTCGTGATAAGCATGTAAGTTGCAATTTCTTAAGACATTTCCAATATGTTGATAACCATATATATACATTGGGCTGTTGGAAAAGTCATGACTCATTTTTGCAGCAGTAATTCCCATCTATATTGTTGCTATGTAATTTGACAGCTGATACTTCTAATTTTGTTCTAGAAAAAACTTAAGTGATTTGGTTGAGTTTTAGCGATTTTACAAGTTGAAGATGGAAAAGCAAATTGACATTTTCACCGTATTTTACTGTTTAACTTCCATAAAGTGAAAAATGGACGTCAGATTTGTGAAAAATTGCTTAAAGTTTACAGCGACAATGCCTTGTAAGAACGACAGTGCCAGTGATGGTGCACGAAGTTCCTTGCTGTGATTTTGATCTCAACGGCGCCCGTTTGTAACGGAGGCCCACTGAGGTTAATGACAAAATAAATGCATTTATTGAGTGACAGCAACGTTACACGACACAAGAGATTGGAGAGACATTGAACATCAATCATTCAAGCGTTCACGACTACTTGAAGAAGCTGAGATACACAAGCAAACTGAATGTTTATGGTCTTCATGAACTCAAATAAGTTTATTTGACGGCGCGCATAAGCATCTGTCATATGCTTATTAACTGTAACTTAAACTATCATTTTTCAAATCGATAGATTACTAGTGATGACATCAAAAGCAGACATTCATCAAAGGAAGGTTATGATCTCAGTATGGTCGGATTTTAAAGGTGTGTTTTCGAGCTTCTAGCAAGGAACCAAACAGTCAATTCGATTGTGTACTATCGACAGTGTGCAGTTTGAATGAATCCATTATTCAGAAACGTCCAGAGCTTGTTAATCGTAAATGTCCAGAGCTCTAGTATGCGAACGCGAACCACAGACAAATTTAATCATCCGTCAAAACTTATTGGAGCCTAGATGGGATGTGTTGCCAACACCCACTATACTTGCGGACCTTACACTGTCAGACTTCCACTTGTTTTGCTCTTTTAAAAATTCCTTGCGTGGTATAACGTTCAATTCATATTATGTAAATCAATGTTTCGGTCAGTTTTACGCCGATAAAAGACAACTCTTTCTATGAACAAGGAATAATGAAGCTCACTGAATGATGGCAAACGATTATCGAACAAAATGGACAATATAGCAGTCCTTTTTGTTCCTTATATAAACAAGTGACCTTTGAAAAAGAGACAAAATACAGTCTTCGAGAAAGAATGGTGGTGGGGTTTCAGGGGCATCTGTGCAGGAGTTATTGCATTTGGTGGTTGGATAATACACTGTTTTGTTTGGCAGTTCGAATACTTGGTTGCTATGACTGTCTGTCAGAAATGGCTTGCCAGAAGAGCAGGTAGGTAGTAATTTTCCAGACCGAGCAAAAGAGCAATTTTTTGTCGTATCCTCTTCTGTGATGAAGCTACTTTCCATGCCAACGGGTGTTAGGCAGAATTTCTGCATAAAGGGGGTCTGAACAACAACATGTCATACGCGAGTACATCCAAAGTCAGCACGTGGTGAAGTCTGACGTAGACTCAAATCATTAGATCCTTTTCCTTCGCCAAACGAATCATTACGTCAAATTCGTACCTGGATGTGCTGGAACTGTTTGTTACCCTACAAATCGAGGCCATGGAAACACCTACCTTTCAAATAGATTCCAGCACGATGAGATACCCCCTCATTTTGCTCGTATTATTTCACGTACTTTGGATTTTCGTTTTGGAGATCTATGGATCAGATGTAAAGGAGACATTCCATAGCTCTCAAGAAGACCTGACCTCATACCTGATTTTTTCTTGAGAGGTTTTACCAAATAAAAAGTGTGCCGTGTTGAAATTGATAGTGTGAACCAATTCAAAGCAAGAATCGACGAGGCAATTGGTACTTTTACACCAGATATGCTCGACAGTGTCTAGTGTGAAATTGATTATTGTCTGGACGTGGGTCGTGCTATGAATAGTGCACACATAGAAGTATACTAACATCCAGACGCATTTTAGTATGTTTTTTGTCATAGTGTAATGGATTCTAGTAACACTATTTGGTTTTGCACTGAATAAAATATTTGTGTTGGCAAACAAAACGGTGTATTTTTCAACCGCCCACAATTCTTTCTCGAAGACACTGTACGACATGACTTTTCCTACAAACTAATAGTCACATTGGTGGAAACTTAACTTAAGAACACCCAGGAGAAATAAAAGGACCTGATGGTACACAAAAAGGTGATGGTAGGTGGTAATGATTCCAAAATTGCGCCTATGGGACATCCTGAACACGTTGTCCATGGCATTTGAAACATACATTATGTACTCACCTTAAAACCTTGTATTACCACCCAGAGTGACTACACTAGAAGCTGTTGGGGCAGGACTTTTACAGCTACTGAAATTCCTGTCTGGGGTATGGTATTGTGTGCTGACGTAGATCTTTTAATCGTTGCCAGACTTTGGATGGCGATCAGGCGTCGTCCCAGTATGTCTCACACGTGCTTAAGAAGTTTATTGGAGTTAACGTTCCTCTTCATCACCGCAGTTATATGAGACGGAACCTACTGCTTAAAGTGAGATTCTGGCCACTATGCCGTTTGTCCGAGCTTGAGTTATGTAGGTCCGGAAACGCAGCAGCCCAGGATAGAGGGAATATACCGAATACATAAAGCTGGGTTGTCCTTCTGGAAAATAAAATCTTACGAAGTGTTCTGGATTCACGTATGCGACATTCCTTGATTTATAATCCTTCGTATGTAATCCCTGCCATTCATGTTACAATTTTTACATTGGTACATCTTGTGCAATAACTTTTGATTGAGGAGAGATGATATTTTATTTCTCAATTTTTCCTGTATAAGAGCGTATGGAAGGTGCACTGTAGTTGATTTTTCATTTTCATTTCTTATCGTTATTTTGCTTTATCAACATGATACATATATACTTTTGGATACACTTGATACACACACATATATAAACTTATCATACATATATATAAGTTCTTTTTGGAATTCATCAGGTTTGGTTACGCTTTAATTGTTATTGAAAGGAGATGATTTGAATTTTGAATTCATTATGTATGGGCCTTTGTGAAATGGCAGTCACTTTGTGCATAATGGAAATGGGTTAAATGTTCTTATTTTCTGTAAAAGGTCTGTGAAAGTTGGTTTTCTTGTTGACTTGGGCGAGGGTAGTAACGTTTTTCTCTTAATAAGAGATGCTTGATATTTGGAAAGGGTAGGATCCCCCTTCCCTAAGGACATTTTATGTACATACAATCTTGTTTCTTGAATTATTTTTGCAAAATAACATTATGGATACTTTTATTTTCAACAGCTCATGGCACATTCATCGGTCACTTGAGGCTAGAAGCCAACAAACCCACACAACTACCAATCGACAGCATTTTTCATTTTGGTGCCTCAACGAGAAGATACATCATTCGTGAACGGCCTCAAACAGCACCACGACCCATTATTGAGGAATTGGAAAAGACATCGGAAGATGCCGAAGGAGGACTGCTGGGTCTTCCGGAAACTGAGACAGAGTTGGACGTAAGTTCTGGATTAAAAAATGATCAACTACGTATGATTCTACTTTACAGGTTCTTATTAGCATAGAATAAAAAGAAGATTTGGAACCGCTATGTGTCAGATTGGTAAAATTAACTTCTAGTTTCTTCATTGTCCAAGGTTTCTGGAGCGTAAATCTTCCACTCACTCTCTCCATCCTGTGCAATTGAGTTGAGTATCAACCCCTCTTTGCAGATTTTGATTTTCTAGCAGGTAAGATATTTCGTTATCGTTTTCTCCATGTTAATTAATTGAAAACAAGATTGATGCCCAATGAGTAGAAAGTGAAACTTGATTATAAGAAAGTTTCGGGGGGAGTAGCCTCCAAAATGGCTCTTAATTTTATGATAAGCTGTAGAATTTTTTGGTTTCTTCCTCAATAGGTATCAGCTTATATACGTAATTATTTCATAAATACTGTGAGAGGTTTGGAAATGAAATACACACACAATGTTGACGATATATTGATATCCTTTTACAAGATGATACATGGAAGTGTG
This sequence comes from Thermobia domestica, assembly GCF_964235325.1. NCBI lineage: Eukaryota > Metazoa > Arthropoda > Insecta > Zygentoma > Lepismatidae > Thermobia > Thermobia domestica. Next base: position 102,272,882 of record NC_137455.1, read on the forward strand.
GAGCATGAAGAGCACCAATCAGTTTTCAAAAGCAGGCTCAAAGTCGGATGGGGTGTTAGCGGGAATTATGAATAGTGTCAATAGAGAAGTGGTTGGGTGCCTTTACCAGGGTGCGCCTCAGGGAGTCCACATTAGAGTGTTTCTTCTTGTAGATCATTGATTGAAGCACTAACCACAGTTTGTAGTCAAACGAGTTCAAATCCGTTCTGCCAGGGGGCCAGTCTGATGTGGAGATGGAGTCTGGGATGTTGGTCTGTAGCCACTCCTGTGTTGACCATGTCTTATGCGCGGAAGCAGAATCCTGTTGGAAAGTCCACTGTTGGTTGGAGAGTGGGCTCCAACACTAGTTTGGTACACGGTAGCTTATGTCTTCAGTCCTTGTTCACAAAAATGGAGCCGCTTATGTCCCACCACAACATGATATACTTGGTAATGGGACCTTTGCACCCTGGAATCACATTCAGCAGCTTGCACTGATGATGATGCGTACACGCGGTCATTTCGAACATTAAAGGACTGTTCAACTATGAACAGCTTCTCGTGGGAAAAGAGAATTTTCCTGTGTAATACTTGAGAATACGTTTGGCTTTCACCACATTTTGCTGCCGTAACACATCAGTGAGGAAGTGACCTGCACGCTGTTTGTAAGGTCAGGAGTCCCAGGCCCTGATTCAGCAATCGTGACATGGTTGGTCTTGAAATAGATATCTCTCAGGACATCACTGATTGAGTCCTGACCGGATTTCGCCAAATCCTTGCAGCTACGGCTTTAACTTCCGGTAGTGTTCTCACTGTGAGTGGTCTGTCACTACGCTTCCGTTCATTGACACTTCCTGTTTCATTGTAACGCTGGATGGTGCGATAGACAAATCGTTGTGTGATTTTCAGTAGTTTCAGGGTGGCGAAGATCCGTGGTAATAGTGAGCTATGACCACAACACAACTCTCGTAGTCGCCCCCACTTCTTCATTACACGTTCCCACTGCCGCGCGTCTTATTACTGTGGAATGAACAGCTCAGGGACGCGATACCCAGATGGCAGCACTCACTCACACTCAGTATGGTCAAACGGTTGTCAAAATCTCTGACAATATTTATGAAATAACTAGGTATATGTATCTCATCTAGCGGACATACATTACCAAAATTTCCTGTTTCTCACTGTATGAGTTTCTTTGAAGTTGTGAAAGATTTATTTTAAAATTTCTCTTCATTATTCGAAGACCATGTACAATAAGTCGTTTACTGTTTGGAGTCACCAGCTAACAGTTTTGATACAGTAATACTGTACTAAAGATTTTCTGTAGCATATAATAAATTATGATCGTTTTAGATCATGAAACATCCTAGTGTACTATATATTACACATTCAGCTAAGTGCTGCGTGGTCAGCTCATCTATTTCTCTGTCCTTATTTCTGGCTTTCTTAACGCACTATTCACAATATCTCAATAAATTTTCCATATGATGCTGGATCAATACCGAAACTTGGAGGAATTGAACTCGAGACTACGAATTCTAACAGAGCGTGTGAACAAAATATAATTTTACTTTAACTTTCAGTCCATATTAAGGACGAATTCATCGCGTGATACAAGTAAACATGGATGTATTATAATGTAGCTGTATGACTGTGTAACGTTACAATAAAGCATTGGAGTCGGGACCGGTTGTAATCCAGCTCCCTTAGAGGCGAGATAGTCTGGTAAGGAACGGCATATAAAACGTCTTTACCTCCACTAACTGCACCAGATTCAAACCCTGGTCGGGCTTCGATTCCCGGTGGGAGCTCATGTGGTTCCGATCCCACGTTAAGGTGTACGTCCAAGTGTCATATAGCCTCGTTGCTGACAGGACTACTAAACTCCAATCAACCCACAAAACTGGGAAACAATTCAGTGTGAGCATATGAAAAACAGTGTTCTATGATTTAAGTTGTGAGTATATGAATAAATGTTTTGGTTAAATGTTGACTCTTACTGAAATATAAACTTTTCCGTGTAATGTTATGCGAATCTTGAGCAGTGTGACTCTGGAGTAAATGAAAGTAAGAAGACTAATTGAATCGATTGTATTGACAGCACATTATGTGGAATCGAAACTGGTAAAACTAAAGTATAGGATACTTCCGTTTGCAGTCTCACAAGTTTAATGCTGGATATATGTTGTCAAATTCAATAATTACCTTCCATATCTGTACCAATTTGTATGTTAAATTATAATAGACAATTATTTCAGTTTATAAGAGTTTAGCTTATAAAGGAAAACAGAAATATACATAAAAATGTGATCCTAAAATATTTTACTTAGCTACTTTATAATATGTAGAGCAAGAGTTTTTTTTTTTTCGGTTGTGGAAGTGGTTTCTCTGTTTTCTTTTTCTTCTTACTTTCCTGCTTTAATCTTGTAAAACCATCATAATATAACTTTTTTTTTTTTTTTTTTTTTTTTTTTTTTTAAGAAATGAAGTAATTAGTACTTTCTAATAAGTTTTGAAACTTGGTTTTCGTACATTTCGACTAACTTCTTTGATCATGCAGTTTCTTTGAATGTTCGTATTGTATGGTATGATTGCTTTCTGTATGTGTGTGTTTGTTGCTGATATTTTTACTCCTTAGACAATATCACCAGCTTCCGTAAGTTGCTTACTATACAACAGATATTCGAAAGAAAAAATCATGGTGCTAGAACTTAATGTTTGTATTAAGAAAATAACCTTTCAGAAAAATGTGTCACCTATAAAGTAACTCGTACAAGGAAATCAGATTTTTTTTTTTTAAAAAAAATCTGAATCTGAAATGTGTTACAAGTAAAATCTAGCTGTACAATTCAAATTGTGGTCTGACTAATAACTCCCGATATTAATATCAGTTTTATTATTATTTCACTATTTTCTTCTCAACTTTACTGTTCCAGTTATTACTTAAAATAAAACTGAAGTTAAACGTTAAATTTTAATAATCCAAAATATTAACTGTAAATATACAGTATATTGCGTATAGGAACGTAGTGGTCATTGTTTTAATAATTTCCGTAAGAACTGGTTATAACTATCTTAAGTAAGAAAAGCTTTTATTTTATTTTATTTTATTTTTTTAAGAAATTGATATAATTTGTTCACTCATGTTTTTAAATCTGTATCTTCACCCATGGAAGATCGAAATTAGAGTACTTTTTTTTTTCTTTTTACAAAGTTATTGTGATTATTGACAAAGTAAAATAAAAATGTATATATGCCGTATTGGCAAGAAAAATTAAACATTGTATAATTATTTGTACAAGTACTTATTCACTCACCAGTGTACTCACCACTGAGACGTGTTTATTTGATGAAACTTTGGTTTGTTGTTCTCCAATAATTTCAATCGCTCGCTGCGATCTTTTTCACAGATCAGGTGAGGTTTGAAGAGAAATATCTTTTTAACGTATTTTTAAAGTTAAGGATTCTTTCTCATTAATTTCACTAAATTGTGCCAATTAGGTAAAAACGTTATGTATAAACTGACACTTCTTAAGATGTTTCTTAATAGTTACTTGTGCACAAGACGAGTTCTTGGTTTCTGTAAATACATATTCTATATTAAACTTATTATATTTGTTTCAATATGTATAAATTAACTGCACTTAAAAGAAACGAAGCAGAGCTCCTTCGTGGCTAAGCGGTTAGCGTACGCGCCTTTGGCGTGGGAGACCCGGGTTCGATTCCTGGCGGGAGCTCATGTGGTTCGGATTCCACGTAAATCAGTAGGTCCACGTCTCATATAGCCTCGCTGCTGAACGGGACGCTAAACTAAAATCAATCAAATCAATCAATCAAAGAAACGAAGCTGCGACACTAGAGAAATTATACGTTATTCAGTGCTACGAACAACCTTGTTTTTTTTTTCTTTTTTCATTGTTAGCGATTAAGTCAAATGGATGCGCTGGTGCAAATATACTATTTGATTACTTAGTAATTGGTGCATACGAACGGTCACATATTACCAGTGTTTGTGGTTAATATTGTAAATTACTGTTAATAAAGTGTAAAGTATTGTTAACTCCTTGTTTCAGTTCTCTTTATCCGTATAATATTTAAATACGTTTCTTTCTGTGTATGAATATGCTTTGTGTAATGTTTGAACTTTTTAAGCCAGACCGGGCTGCAATACTCTCTTTAGAATCTCTGTGTTCTTTCACTCTAGTGTCAATGTTTTCCACTCGCACTTGTCTGTGGGAAGTTTGATCAACAGACTCTGCTAACCTGTAATGGTCTTTTCTGTATTTATGAGGAGTTTCAGTCTTAAATGTGGATTTCCTTTGTAATTTTCTTAAATATGTAAGATGTCCATGGTAATAACGGAGAAGATGAACATTTATCACAGTATTCTCAATCAATTCCGAAGAATCAGAGTTGGAGGTGCTGAATGGCACTTTCGTACAGACGTCATAACTATTTTTCTGACCTAATAGGTATGCAGGGTAAATATCTTCAAAAGTCTTCAATCTTCAGTATAAGTATCTTAAAAAGCTGTGTATACTAGTGCATAGGCTCTTAGAAATAAATTGATGCAGATATTTGACTCAGTTTAATTTTACTAGTTCTTTGTTTTTATTAATGTATTTATTTATTCATATATGATTGACATTTCGTTTCTTTTATGTGTAATGTAGTAATGTATACCTATCAGATTAAAATAAAAATAATCCGTTTAAGGTGTTTACAGAAAACCCAGAAAAGTCCAGAATTAATTGTTATAAAGACATTTGGTAAAAGTGTTAATTTAAGCATAACATTTTAGACTAATTTGACTATGAAAAGTTCAGTGAAATTAGTGAAGAAAGAATCCTTAACTTCAAGAAGATACTCTCCTCTCGAAACCTTATTTGGTATTCCGTGAAGAAGATCGCAGAAGGCAGCAACGCAAATTGTTGGAGGATAAGAATCTAAGCTCCTTTAGAATGCACGATTTTAAACTGCTTAATGATACTTCTGTAACCTTGTATGACACATGATCAGGGATAGCAGACCTTCGTTTTGCTATAGAGCTAACATTCTATACTGCGTGGTAAATTCTGAATTAAGGAATCGAATCATGCTTTAGTCATCTTTGCTGATTGATAGTCTCCTTAGAAGCTGTTTTCGAGATAATCTGTTGACAAGATACCTTAAAAGTGTTCCTTTTACCGTACTCTCTCTCCTAAAGTAATCTTTTAAGGATAGAATAATATTTTGTCCCATAATAGGCTAGAAAAGAAATCAAGCTTTTGAAAAATGTATGAAAAGACTTGAAAGTATATACTTCTAGCTTGGCAAGGAATTTTGATCTTCCTTTTGCTTAGCAGATTTTCTACCACTGAGTTATTTAACTTCTTGAAACCGAGTCAAGACAGTTGAATATGATATTTGTTGATCATTTGGGAAATATTATTTATCTATATATATATATACATATTTTTAAAAATAGTGCTTAAATACCTCTTCAAGTTGTTAGCAGTTGATTGTGGTCTGAGGAGATTCATCCTAACGCCATAGTCTACGAAAGGACTTCTGGCAATGCTCGGCATTAAACCGTAAACAATCAATGAAATTATATCTATGAATTTACTACTTTTTTTTTTTTTTTTTTTCAAGAAAATAAATGTAAACTAAAAAAGTAATCAATCTTTGAGTAAACACAAACATTTTATTATAAGAATTATGATCTGTATTTCGTTCATACTGAAGTAGTGCAATATAAATTACTGATATTAATACAAACAGCTTTAATGTGTTTATTTATTGTTGGCATACGTTGATTAGCATGAATCCTGCAGAAGCTCCTGAGGAACTGCGTAATGTGTGCATGAGTTAAAATATAGTTATGGTCTGAAGAACACGTAACATACACGGAGAATTGAGCATATTACTGGTAGTCTCCCGACAATCGTGTATTTTTGTTTAAACATCATTCTGTTTCACAGTGTATTTTTGTAAAGCTCTACACACTAAACCTAATGTAACTTTTTAAACAATATGTATTGTATCTTGCGTAATGCGTTTTCACTTACATGTTGTGAATGTAATTTGTATGTTCGTATAATTTGAAGCTTATTTATTTAGCTAAGATGAAATATATCTAATTCCATTCTGTAAAATGAATTTTTGAGACCTTTTTTATAGTTTGAAGAACGCGGTGTTGCATGTAAGAGAAGATCCTACCTACGCTTTCTTTATAAGCAAAAGAATCAGCAAAGGAGTATACAACTTTCAGTGCCAGAATTCAGCCAGAAGGAAACTTAGTGTAATTGACAACATTCATGAAGATATTTACAGCGATAGTCCTATTAATACTAGATGCCCATCCTGCGTCAATAGGAAAATGAGATCAAAGATCGAAGGTGCACTTTTTTTGTTAATATTATGTAAAAATATTTTCCCCAGTGAAATTGATAAATATGCCAAAAGTTCGAGATTCACAGCGGTATATACCATTAAGTGCTTGGTCCCGCCAATTGGGGTAAAAATGAAATTAATGGTCAAAATTAGTCACTTTTAGACATAACTTTATTATATTTTCATCGTAAAGTACGCGTACTAGTAACTGGCGCGGGATTGTCTCTCGATTTGGATTAACAATTCATTGGTCATGAAAACATCTCAGTATTTATATCGAATAAACATATTCTTTATGTTTACCTTACGAAAGGAATGGTGTCCAAAGAAACTCGACAAATGCTCCGCCTGATTTATTTTCACTAAAATGGCAGTTGTATAAGAGAGAGAGAAAATAAAAGTTGTGCCATTGGTGCACCACCAAAGAATATTTTGGCCAAGTTTACAGTTTCAAATATCAACAATTTCGTCCAGTCCATTCGTATTTGAATCAATGTATTTGGTCTAGGAATTAATTCGTGCGGTTGGTACGCACACATTGAAGCTGTAGTACAAACACAAAATACATAAATACCTTAAGAAAAATATTGTCCATCGCTAGCCACCACTTTCGCCCATCTGTCAGGCAATGTACGGATTCCGTGGCGAAAGAAGTCATCCTTGGAAGCGATCCAGTCAGAGACCCATGTTTCGATATCTTCTGAAGAAGTAAACCGCTGTCCAATCAAATCGTTGTTCATGCAATCGAACAAGTAGTAGTCCGAAGGAGCAACGTCTGGTGAATACGGCGGGTGGGGTAAAACTTCCCATCCGACATTTTCTAAATAGGTTTTGACCAGTTTTGCGACATGTGGGCGAGCGTTATCATGTTGAACAATAAGTTTATCATGTCTGTTCTCCCATTCTGGTCGTGTTCTGGCCAGAGCTTGCTTCAAACGCATTAATTGTCGTCGATAACGTTCTCCATTCATAGTTTCACCCGGTTGCAGCAGCTCATAGTACACCACACCTTTCATATCCCACCATATGCACAGCATAACCTTTGCACAGTGAATATCTCGTTTTGGTTGTGATGGACCTGGTTTCACCCAGGCCTTTTTTCGTTTAGGGTTCTCGTAATGGATCCACTTCTCATCACCCGTAATAATTCGATGCAGAAACCCCTTTCTGCTTTGTCGTTGAAGCAGCAATTCGCAAATGGTTTTTCGTCTTTCAACGTCTCTGTCTTTCAATTCATGTGGAACCCAATGTGACATCTTTTGAATCATTCCCATGGCTTTCAAGCGTTTGGAGACTGTTGTTTGATCAACGCCTAATGCTGCTGCAAGTTGTTCCTGCGTTTGACACGAATCCTGCTTGAGCAATGCTGTCAATTCTTCGTCTTGAAATTTTTTTGGCTGTCCAGCTCGCTCTTGGTCTGCCAAGCCGAAATCACCACTTCTAAACCGTGCAAACCACTTCTGACACGTTCGCTCAGCTAGAGCATGGTCACCATACACTTCCACCAAAATACGATGACTTTCAGTCGCACTTTTCTGCATGTTAAAGTAATGCAGCAGGACACCCCGCAAAAAAACTTTATCAGGCACAAATTGCGCCATGTTCACTTAACTACAAACTGGTGTTATTGACGCTTTAACCCACTGCCCTATACTACGAACGATACGCGATGACAGGGGTTTGCAACACATGTGTGGATACACGGAACTGTGGGACGCTCCGTTCGTTGCGCCATCTCTTGTCCACCCGCACGAATTAATTCCTAGACCAAATACATAAGTAATATTTTGTATATTTTGACAGCTATGAATTCATATTGCACTTGATTAATGAGAGCTGTGTGCTAGGTATTGATGATTGGAATTATGTTGTGCTGATGTAGTCGTCAAAAATGCTTCGTAAAGATCTTCTGCAATTTATTGTTGGCCAAGTTATTAATGATATGCCAGAAGTTCAAAGGAATCGGAATCGCTGCAAGGAAACAGTGATCAGTCAATTTGATAATGTATTCCATTTGTCATGTCATTCTTAAGGTACATATTTCCAATCATGACGTGATTGTTACGCTAAACATTCAGAGCAGTGTAAGAAAGTATATGTATATTTCGGTTTTTAATACCCTAAAGTAATTTTAAAGAACTAGGAGGGGATAATTCTACAACGTGCAATGTTAAGAGTACACTATTCTTCTATGCAGTAGAGCTCCTCCGTGGCTAAGCGGTTAGCGTACGCACCTTTGGCGTGGGAGGCTCGGGTTCAATTCCCGGCGGGAGCTCATGTGGTTAGGATTTTACGTTAATCAGTAGGTCCACGTCTTAAATAGCCTCGCTGCTGAAATGGACGTTAAACTCAAAATCAACTCAACTCTTCTGTGTAGTATCAATGACAGGGCTCATAGCGAGTTATTTTTTTCTAATTCGTCACTAAAAATTACTTTTTTGGGGGTGAAGTCATTTTTTCATGTTTTTTGTTTTGCATTGGTAGTTTTCTAAGAAAAATATGATAAAAACAATGGGAAAAGGCAGAAAACTTGTTACTTATTGCTCTTTGTAAATATTAGTACTTGCTGCCACATGTGAACCAAGTCATCTTTATTGTTACTTCAGCCTTTATTCTTTCTAAAGCACAGTGGATGGTTGGTGAGTGCTTAAGCTCTCAAGGTGGGTTTGAGAGCCCTTGTAAACATTTTGTATGCAACTGCATTTTTAGTTAACATTTGTAATTTATTTTAAAAGTTCATAATAAGGGCATTTTGGTAATAATAATAATAATAAAATAAAAAAACTTTAAAATTCAATTTATGCCCAAGATTGGCATCAAGGTTTAAAGTTACTTTCTGATGAGACTTTGATCACTTTTTTTTTTTTTTTTTTTTCTTGGTCACTTTTCAAAAATTTAGAAGAGACCAGACCACTATGAGTCCTGCATTGATAATGCAAAATAGAACTATGCGATCAGATGTGAAAAGCTTAACTTCCCTTTCATCGTCGAGGCGTAAGTTCACAGCAGAAACTTCAAAGCCACTGACGAAGACAAGAGACCTGGTCAAAACCATTTGGCATTTTCAAATTGAGACATATTTAATGACAAGTCATACTAAATATTAATATGCGTCAGTTTATTTCATTAAGTAATTTTTCTTATTATTTCTGTTTTAAAACGTATCTAATCTTCATTGTCACTTATTTCAGGATCAAAATTCGTGTTCTGATTATCAGTATGCAACTTGCTATTCTTTGTCCATATACACGTAGTAGTAACCATTGTATTGTCTTCCTTGTTCTTTATGAAGTTTTGACACTTGCACGTTGATACATCGTTTCGTACTCTCTAGTTCAAGTTTTAAGGTTTCGTTTCTAAAACTACATGCTAATTACGTGCTAATTGTTTGGTAAATAATGGGGTGTCATGCATTTCATATGTATCTTCAGACTGTACTATCTTGCATATATATATATATATATATATATATATATATATATATACGAGGCGCATCCAGAAAGTAACTTTCCCACACGTCCCATAGCTAGGAAACCATATGTTTCACGAAGCGACTGCGTGAACATGAGAGAGTAAGGTCCTTGCATGGCGCTTGCGCCAGCGGAACTTCCCTAGTGCTCTCAGTAGCATCGTGACAGTGGTTGAAGATGGACCTTTCTATTCCAGCTCCCACCGCGTGGAAGTGCGAGCAGTGATAAAGTTTTTGAATGCAAGGCATTGTGTCGATTGAAATCGTCAGCTGTGCCAGATCTATGGGCCTAACGTCCTGAGCCAGCAGATGGTACTTTGCTAGTGTAGACAATTTGAAGCCAAACTGTGCATGATGAGGAGTGCAGTGGGAGGAGAGCAGTCATCACAGATGACCTTGTAGACCTTGACGGGAACGCATCATGCAGAATTGTCGCTTCACAGTAACGGAACGAGCGGTCACTTCCCGCAGATTTCTCACTGCTCCCACTTCGACTCCTTATTGCACACCATTGTCACGGAGCGCCTGTTGTGCAATAGTGTGGCAAGTGGATGCCGAAGCAACTGGCTCCAGATAACAAAGCAAGGCGCATGGGGTCAGCATTGACATTTTTGCAACGATACCACGTTGATACAGGATCATCACAAGGGTTGAAACGTGGGTTGCTTACAGGACTCGTCATGCATATTTTGGCGTCCTGCTTTAATTATCTACACCAGCAACGTATCGCTGCTATGCCCTGTGCATTAAAGAACTTCATCACCTAGGTTTCTAGTATTATGATTCGTTGTGGACCTTGTTTGCAGTACTGTCGATCATTCTAGTTTTCATCTAGGCTGAAGTTTGACGCCGAAAGTTATATAATCTTTTGGATAAATTATAAATCATTTAAACGTAACAAACAGTACGTATTAAATGCGCCGGGCTGATTCTTCCTTTCCAGAATCTGACTGAATTCAACACTGCACACAACCGAAGAATTTCAATGCTTGGTATAGCCGATGAAGAGATACGAGCCACGTCTCGCAAAAGGAAAAAGAAAGGGGTGTCCTTTTCGGAAGAGGAAGAAATCATTAACCCAGAAGATGTGGATCCATCAGTTGGGAGGTTCAGGAACCTCGTTCACAGTACAGTAATTCCGGCGAAAGTAAGTAGTGTAAAAATGTTAAATTTTCTCTTTCTTTTGCACACGACTTTAAGGTTGTTCCAAGATTTTTTTTAACAAAAAAAGAAAAAAATAATATCTTGATAACCCAGAATTTATTAGATATTTGCAAATATTAGCATTCTTTTATTACTTGTAATGTTTTAAAATATATAAAAGTAAGTGTCATAGCTCGATGAGCATTGTCGAAAAGTTAACTTGTCTTTGCATATTGTGACTGTCTTTTACCCTGGAGTACAGTGTTATAGTAAAAACACATTTTCAGTATTTTGAACATATGTTATCCTCTTCGATGAGGATCGAGGAAAAGATACAAACTCTTAAAAGATAGGGGGAAAAAAATTAAGAAGAAGACAGAAAACAGCCAGGAGAATTGTCAAACCATACTTCATACTTTATGTAAACTACTTGAAGAGCAAGCTTATCAATAAGCTCAAATGATAGCTGCAAACAAAAAATTCTCGTACCTTAAAACAGTGGTTCTCCATCTTTTTTAACTGATGACACACTTTACGGAACGGCCATGACTTTGCGACACACTTGATTTTTTTTTATTAATAAACTATAAGTTTCTATAAAATAATAACTCAATGTAGTACTGAGAATTGTTGCTGCCGCTGAAGCCGTTGATTGGCAGTCTCAAAATTGATTTTAACTAATTATTAAACGTTCCATAATTTGCAAATTCTAAAATTTTGCGGCACACGGGTTACTGCCTTAAAACATCCAAAAATCTGCATACAGTTTCGAGGCATTTGTCACCTCTTCTTGGACGCAGTTCAGAATACTTGTTGCTACAGAAAGGACAGCAATTTTTTTTTTCATCCTGTAGATAAAAATGATTAGATTAGTTTAAAGTTTGATAGTAAGATATTTTTAAAATGATGGGATGAGTTTAAAATTTGATAGTAAGATTTCCTTCTCTTTTGATTTTATGTATAATGAAAACTTTTTGGCATGATGTAGCAGCAAGTTTTCTTCAGATGGGCCAAAGAACGTGTGAGAAGTACCTCGAAACTACGTAGATTTTTCTTTTTAGTTGTTGTAAGGTACAAGAATTTTTATTCACAGTTAGTAGATACGTATCCCATTACATCAATTACTAATTAAACTCAAATAATATTCATCGTGCTTTTCTTTTCCATCCTGTATCAAGTTCAAGGTCGAAGTTCCGCTGACAGCTATCATGTCTAGACATAAGTAAGAAAGTGTATATACTGTGTAGCAGGAAGAAGTTTCTGTTAAACGGTCTTTTATATATAAATTTAATAAGTAACTAATTCTATCGTATCCCGACTTAAACCTTTTCTTACCTGTATCATGGCAATACTAACAGCTATCACCGAAAATTCAACTTTTTAACATGTCAAAAAATCTGAACATATCTTGACTTAACACCCCCAACCCTTGTCCTTTTTATATGATCGTTGTCTTCTATATTTCGGTCCTCTTGGGGGCCATGAACTCGAGCAAATTCACTGTTGATCGTACAAAATAAATTTTACATCTTGAAGTATTTTATTCTCTTGTAAAAGATGAAAAAACTCCAAGCAGTTCGAAAAAAAAATGTATATTTAACACTTTTAAGCTCTGACACTCCATATTCTAAGAAAACTGAAGTATGAAGTACCGGCAGTTGTTACGATATTATTAATTGAGTGTAGCCTTCTTAAAAGTGTTAAATATTCAAATGTTTTTTCGGACTACTTGAGGTGTTTTCTTGCTACAGGACAAAAAAAAATTTCAAGATGTTAAATTCATTTTGTCCGCTCAGCAGCGAATTTCATAACAGCCAAGAGGGTTGAAATATCGAACAATCGCATAAAAAGGAGGAGGTGTTGGGTGCCAGTTAGGCTGATTTTTATACATAACACATACCCTTAAGCATCTATTGGTAATTATGTAGTTTAATATATTTGCTTGAACTACATGATGCAAGAGAGCAAAGTGAGTAGTTTATGAAACATCAGAATATTTAAAATTGAAAAATTGCTTCTTCATAGTGCTTGTTTATTAAACCTAACTTTTTATGTTTACCATTAAGTTTTAAGCCTAGTTTGTGACATACAGATGCCTTAAAGCAAGCCGTATGGTACAAACATCAGGACTTACAGTTAATGCATCTTTCATTACTCTGCTAATCATCTTTCATTACTTTGCTAATCATTTCGTTTCCCTAGAAGCATTTTTAACTTGAGCTTGTTTAAAAATATTGTAAAATCTTGTTTGACAATTCTAACCTGCCTTTCTCCTCTCTCACTTCTATGTTGGTATCTTAAGGAAACACTTGATGTACTCTTGAATCCTTCCACTTTATAATGTCATTGATTATTTATCACTTCCGTATCGACGTCATAGCTTTTTTTAAAATTTTATTTTATCAAGACAGAATTATAAAACATATAACGTTTAATTAAACTATTGAAGTACATAAAATGAGATCTTAATTATTCAGTAGCGTATTCTCCAAGTAAACCACTTACTAAATCGTATTAAGTATATATGGTTGTCAAGATTTCATTTTAAATAAATAGTAAAGTTATCCTTCATTTCCTGTACAATTTTTGAGTGACAAAATCATAATTAAGAAATATAAGTAATTATATTTCTTAAATGAATTTGCCAATGAAATATCCGAAATGGAAAGGGGTCAATCCATGCTAAGTGATCGAGAAAAAAAGAAAAATTACCGCTCGACCTTTTCAAAAAAATATAAATTTGTTCAGAAATCCTGAGTCGATATAAGAGTACTTGAAAACCGCGACCATTTGATTTTTAAAATATCTCGTAGCTAAGAAGCGGCTGCCGCCATTTTGCGTTTTCTTAAGTTCTACCGAAACGAAAATTGCTGAGCGTCTCAATTTGTGCAGAGCTAAAACTTTGATGTCTTAATATTTTTGCCTAAATCCACTGGAAAGGGTGTGAAATCAGGGCCTACAGTAACAACATTCTTGGACATTGAAGATATGTTTGGGAAGAGGAAACAACTGACGTAGAGGTCTGAATTTGTGTGTGCATACGGTCCGGAATCATAAGTTTATACATGGAAGTTTGCAGACCTGTAGCTGCTTCCAAAGGCCTGAAAAAAAAATCGTGAATTTGGGGAATTATGCCAGTTTGGCATGTTTCACTGTCCAATATCTCCAATGGGACTGGATTAAAAAAAAAAAAAATGAAATTTTGGGAATAGTTACTCCTTTAGTATACCATAATACAACAAAGCGCGTTTTGTGTTTTTGAGCAGAAGGGAGTCAAAGTATTAAGGAATGGCGTCATACTCTAGGAGGTATTTTGTTCACAAATTCAACTGGAAATTCGTTGTTGTGAAGTAAAATAAAGCAGGATGAACGTTAGTCCAGTCAATGTTCTCAAGCTCGTTTTTTTCCTCTAGTTGTGACTCACTGTCTTATCACACCCACAGCAGCACTGGTGAAGAATGCCGCTATCAGCAAAAGGCGAAAAAAGTCAAAATACACACTTGACAAAAAGTCCATAATTACTCATTGTTCTTGCTGTATGAGTGATATTCAATCCTGTTTTAACTGTCCTTCAATCCTGTCGTTTTAACTGTCAACTCATGCAGAGACTGTTGTCCTTTCGTTTGATCTACATTCCCCAGTCAGTGTTTACAGCGAGTGAGTATTCACTGATTGGGGAATCAAACGAAAGGACAACAATCTCCTGCATAAGTTGACAGTTAAAACAAAAATAAACATGATTAAATATCATCGATATAGCAAGCAGCAAGAGCAAGGAGTACTTACGGACTTTTTTGTCAAGTGTGCAATTTGACTTTCCTCGCCTTCTGCTGATAGCGCTATTTTACACCAGTACTGCTGTGAGTGTGATAAGACAGTGTTACAAGTAGAGGAAGGAAAGGAGCTTGAGAGCCTTGACTGGCCTAACCATTCATCCCACTTTATTTTACTTCACAAACAACAAATTTCCAGTAGATTTTTTGAACAAAACACCTCCTAGAGTATGACGCCATTACTTAGTACTTTGACCCCCTTCTGCTCAAAAACACAAAACGCGCTTTGTTCTGTGTTATGGTATACTAAAGGACTAACTATTCTCAAAATTTCAGATTTTTTTTATCCAGACCCATTGGAGGTATTGGACAGTGAAACATGCTAAATTGGCATAATTCCTCAACTTTACGATCGTTTTTCAGGTCTTTGGGAGGAGCTAAAGGTCTGTAAATTTTTGTGTATTAACTTACGATCCCGGACTATATGCGCGCACAAATTCAGACCTCTACGTCAGTTGTTTTCTCTTCCCAAACATGTCTTCAATGTTCAAAAAATGTTTCTACTCTAGACCTTGATTTCACCCCGTTCAAATGGTTTTAGACAAAAATGTTAAGAGATCAAAGTTTTGGCTCTGCATGAGTTTGAGACGTCCAGCAATTTTCAATTTGGTAGGACAGATACATGCTGAGATATTCAAAACAACGTAAACACCTAAAATAAATAAATAAATAAATAAATAAAAAAGAAAAAAACGCAAAATGGCGGCAGCCGCTGTGTCGCCATGGGATATTGTAAAAAATAGTTAATTGTGGTTTTGAAGTACCCTGATATAAGCTAAACATTCATGAAAAAATTAGATTTTTTGAAGATGGTCGAGCGGCACATGCTTGATCACTTAGAATGGATTGGCTCACACAGCATTTCTCTGTAGTGGCCGGAGATAATGATATTTTTAAAATTATTATTATTAAAAAAAGATAATGGGAACGGATGTCTTGATTGCTAGGGATTGTTTTGTGACTTTCGTTAGTAGATGTCTTTCTTGTCCGAACATCATTGAAATCTCTGAGTGAACACCCTATCTTTTACATAGGGCAATAAAATTCTTTGATTAAACATAGGTGTGTGGATACTCTATAAAGAAGATAATATTAATGATAGATTTATAAAAAAGGGAATATGAGCAGTGCTTTGCCACATTTAGTTTAATTTATTTTCGTTTTTTACTAATGTTGCCTCTTATTGGCTTGTGTGAATAAAGTGCTGTGCTTGTAAGTCATGATTATTTCATGATGATTATTATATTCGGGATTATTATATTATGCTTCCCAATATAATTCTGTAGATTTGTTTTTTCATTCATTATTTATTGTGAATAGTTCAGGATGAGCAACATAACTGGCTCGTTATTTAGACCTCAAAACCATAAAATAGCTGTGCTTCCATAAAATATTTTTTTTCCTTTAGAATTTATACTAGCCGAAGAAAGAAAATAACCAAAATATTTATATTTATTATTAGTTTATAAAACTAGCCAACGTTTGTTGTGAGTTGATGTTGTGGTTTTGTGAATATTAATAATAGCTATGTGATCGTAATATATTCTAAAAGAAGACAATAATAAGGTTTCAAATTGATACTATTCGATCAAGTTTAATTTACGAGATGGAAATAACGAACTGGGAGAAGTTCTGCGTCACGAACTGAGGAGTATTTTAATAATAATAAACTTTTGATCTAATAATAATGTGCTGTTTTTATAGTGACTGACTATAATATGGCCTATTTTTTCTTATTTCAGAGACAGCGAAGCGAAGGAGGAAATACCAGTGGACTTACTGGTGGAGATAATATGGTTAAGCATATGCATATATCGGGTTCCGTAAATCATTTGTACCACGATCTTCCGCCTGAGTCCAACACGTCTGGCTTTACCCCATCTTCGTTATTGTTCTCGTCAACACTTGCCTCCAAATTGGGTCTTAGTCTACCAAATCCAGCACCGGATGTCGATATGGCTCCTCCAATAATCGAAATAACTCCTGCGCCAGCTGCTGTGTCGATGGATGTCAGCCAGGAACCGAGGAAGAAGAAATACGCGAAAGAAGCGTGGCCTGGAAAGAAACCGACTCCATCGTTGCTTGTGTAAATAAAATGGAAATATCATCATGGTGCGAAAATTGTACGCAAAGCACTACGATTTTTGTGCTGTGAAAATGTGTTTATCTGTATAATGTGAAGAGAGAGAAAATGAAATGTTTAAAATTAGGAAGATTTGATGGGCATAGATTTTAGTCTAAGTTCCATATACTTTTTTTCTTCTTCCTCCTCTGAAATTCATGTATATAACAAATTTTGATATCATACTATGAATCAAAACTAGTAAAAACAAACTATGAACTCTCTTGTTAAAAGGGGCCATCCAAATCTTTAATCTATCGAAAAGAAATTCGTATTTATTTTGCTTCTCGAAATACTCAATCTCCGCAAAACTATGTTAGTGCAGATCAACTTCATGATTTTATTATGCGAATTAAGATCATTTTGAAAACGAATATTGAAAAATTGTTCACAAATATCATGAACTTGAACTTTATTATTTACAACAAGAAAGGAACTGTTTCTTATTTTCGTAATATATTTGAATTCGTTTCCCTACACCATTGATCATAAATATAATGTCACTATTTTATAAATTAAAATATTGCCCTTATTATTCTAATAATTTGCAGTTTGA
This sequence comes from Thermobia domestica, assembly GCF_964235325.1. Classification (NCBI taxonomy): domain Eukaryota; kingdom Metazoa; phylum Arthropoda; class Insecta; order Zygentoma; family Lepismatidae; genus Thermobia; species Thermobia domestica. The sequence goes on from NC_137455.1 coordinate 102,290,359, forward strand.
TGGCACTAGTAGTGTTGGACAATGCAATAAAATTGTATACTTTGTATGCAGTATATTTTATTACGGACTGAATGATAATGCATTGAAGAAAAAACTGCGTAGTGTTACGTGGAGTAGGTGTAAAATGAGCGATTTTTTAAAACAAATTCACGGACTTTAAGACTGGAAACAATATCAAGCAAGTGCTGCGGAATATATAAATATGTAATATAGTGAGAGGGAATGTTTGTATGCATCATGCTTCTTCGTAAAGGCATAATAGAAATAAAAATACTACCAGCATATTTAATAGTCATTTGTCATCTAACTTGTAGTATTTGCATTTATACTGTTAAGAGAATGTTCATATGACTGTATTTTTGTTCGACCTGCGTTTTTTGTAAGTAGCTAAATAAAGTTTGTTTAAGAACTATTACTTTCATATATTTGACAACCGTGACTGATTGACTTCTATATATTTTTTTTTTCCTTGTTAATGTTTCAATGCCAAAAAAAAACCTTTTAGTTGTACTGAAACTTCTTTAATAAATATGTAACCATACTTTTGGATACATGCTTACTGCTATCTGGTATGATATGCGAGGTCATTTTCAAATAATGCTTTAATTCTGAGTTTTGTTATGCCCTCTAGTGTAGAACTACCTTCTGACAGACACTACTTTTATGCGGGTGAAGTGAAGTGAGGAAGAGTGGGCTATTAGGATTTAGAGCTGTCTCTGGAATATAAGAAGAATCACCTGTGTTATTTGGTTTTAATGATGTAGTGAAAGTGTTAGGATAGTAGTCAAGGTGGTGGAAATTGTAGCAGTAAGTTTATCAGCTTTCATAGTAATTTTAGGTGTAGACATGGCCTTGGAGTGACTTAATCAGCTGGGAGATTGCGGTGTCAAAGGAGTGGAAAGCTATCATACTAGTTAGCTGGTTTTGTGTGAATACAATTTGTTCTTACGGAAATGGTAGAATATTTACGATGATAAGTAAAAATAAAAAAATTTAGTGTTTTCCATTCTTCTTAATCACATTTTTTTTTATCGCATTTACATCTGTCCTGGTCATAGCCACTCGGCATTGTTCTATTAACTCCATCCATAGTGGCAGTAAATTGTTAACATACTTTCGTCCACTTACTAATTATGGGACTGCATGAATGTTGAAAAATGGATTCTCTCAGATACATTTCTTTTCCTAATAACACCTGGATGAATGTATACAGTTTCTTGTAAATAAAAAAAAAAATAAATAAATAAAATAAAATAAAAAAATAAATAAATAAAAAATAAAAGTAATTTGAGGTAAAATGTAATACAGCTCCTTTGAAAGAAAGTAAAAGAAGTATGTCTAAAATCCTGACATAAAATACTGTTTTTAACTTTTCTAACAAGCAAAGAGTACGATATCAGGATTAAAGTTGTACAATAAGAGCTATATATCCTTAAAGAGCATCAAATAGTTAGTTAATTGTCAAATTATTAGCTGCAGTCCGCCAATAGGAAAAAAAGTGATAGGACTTTAAAGGTAACATTGGGGCCAATAACAAACATAAGAAAGAAAGCGTTTCTCCCGTCTCTCCTATGTATTTGGGAAGGTGAGATAGCGATTCGAATGACATGTTGCAGCCATACAGTTGATGTGGATAGTAGAAAGGATCGAAAGATACAAACAAAAACAGTTTGTACAATTTGCACATATTACAATGGTCATCGACTCGCAGTGAAAACAGATCAGTGGTAAGGGAGTCAAAGCAGTACTGAATAGGTGTCTGGAATGCTTCCGGTTCGATATCCAGGTATTCTGCTGTGTAGAAAGCAAATCGAACTATGTTGCGGAACAGGGGAGCACAGAACTGATACATCGTAAACGATTGGAGATTCAAGAACTTGTCACGGTGCCAGATGTTCGTATCCTGGGATTGTGTCAGTGACGTAATTTCACAAAGTTCTTGGAAGAACGGAAAAAGTACACGTCCAGAGGCTGCACTAGTCCTGTGTATCCAGCCGGGATCAGTTTCTTCGTGAATGTGACATTCGCAGGAACAAATTTGTCAGAAAGCTCTTTGCCTTCGTTAGTTGTTATAAAATGTGCACATGGTACAAATTGCTTTTGTTTGGATCATTCAGTCTTTTCTACTTCCACATTAATTGTCTTGAACATGTCATTTGAATCGCTATCTCAGTTTCCCAAATATTGAATACATAGGAAAGACGGAAGAAACGCTTTCTTTCTTGTGTTTGTCATAGACCCCATGTTACCTTTGATGTCCCATCACTTTATCCCTATTGGCGGACTGCAGGTAATAACTTGGTAATTGATTAATTACTTGTTGCTCTGTAAGGATATATAACTCTTATTGCCCAACACAAGTCCTGATATCGTACCCTTTGCTTGTAAGTACATTATTTTTGAAAATTATTTCCAAACACTTGTGCGGATTTTATCCGGCTTGGTTACTAGTAAAGGAATGGTAGTTGAAAATACTTTGTAAAAACACAGTTCTCTAAGAAAAACTCACCAAATGTGCCTGACGGAGTTTGCGGAAATGGTTAAAAATTAGTTGCAAATATAATCCACTAGAGGATATGAAAAAAACTTAGTTTTATTAACGACGTATGTCCTTTGCGTTGTAATAAATAAATCCAGGTGTAGTTTTATGTGACAATTTTGCAAAATATGAAGATCATAACTTTTGAACAACTTTGCACATAGAATTATGGTATGAGTTACGAAAGATTCTTTCTCACTCGCCATAACATCACTACTTTTTGCTTTGCGCTATTGTGAAATCCATTATGTTGTATAATTTTTATCTGCGAATGAGTTCCTTATATTATTATTCTATAACTTAACTTTTGTAACTTAATTTTCTTCTTGTATTATTCTTCATGATGGCTGCTGCGTAAAGTATTCGAAAATGTTACAAGAAATTTCTACGTTCTTTCAACGGAATTTTTAAGTATTATATTCCATTGTTACATGTTTTGAATTCGGATGTTTTCATAGTAAGAAAGTAATATGATTTAAATCTTAAAGAACTTTACTTCGATTTGTGAGTTTTTTGAAGTATTGATGGAAGAAATATAAAGAGAAAGCACTTCTAAATGCATAACTCTTTAAAAAATATAAATATTATTATTATTATTATTAAGTAGAATGTGCGTCACTGTCTTTAAATTACAGGCAAAGTGAAACAATAAAATTTGTGTTTAGATGGACATTATGTTATCTTATTCTCTTCAAAATTAATTTAAAGCTGTGTACATGAAAGACATATATTTAACATATCTATCAGACGGTGACATGGTTCTTCAGCTATGAAAGAAATTTTATTAAAATCACTAGAAGTTGACTCAAAATATTTCCAAAGTTTAAAGTAAACATTTTACATCTTAGATTAGTGTTATACTCAATTTGTATCACAATCGTTAGACACAATCTCTTTATAATACAAAAAAATCTCGGTCTGTGACTAACGCTAATTTCTAATAGTTTACGATTGACATTCCTTTACGTTCGCTGCCCGACTTTATTTGATAATAGATAGTGATGATGTTGAACATTAACTGCATTGCAGTTTAGTATTAAGACAAGGGTCAATGTAAGTAGGGTTGTAATTACTTATATAAAATACACAAATATTTATTCCATATCAATCACAATATAATTTAGTAACTAAGCAACATGGACACAGTATATCCATAAACTATAAAATAGTTATTATCGTTTACTTTTAGGACAATACAATATTCATTAAGCTACATGACACATGCTACTATTAACAGACCATAATCATATTTAGATTTATAAGCATTAAGCATTAGTATAACCGCAAGTTTGTTGGCCTTGAAATAAAATAAAAAAAGCTCAAAGCTCTCAAATGATTGCACGTACTTGTGAGCAGCACTACAGATTAGTTACGTATATTCTATTTATATAAACCCGCCAAGTGAACTTTGTGGTGGACAAACACCGTGTGCGTGGGTTTTCTCGTGGTTCTCCCGTTTCCTCCCACTTTCTTCATTCCACCATTTCATTCATTACTCATCATCACCGTCTCCTTTAGCCTAACCGGCATAACCGTGGGACGTAAAACTCAAAGATTTCATTTCATTCATTTCTATTTATATAAACATGTATTTGAGTGTGTCTATTGTAATATTTTATAGAGAATGCTCTTCGTTTTATTGTTAATAAATAGCAAGAAAATACTTGAATTCCATGTTAAAAACTGACTCTTTGCCAGGATTATTCAACTTTCATGCAACTAAGAAGAGGACACGTACCACATTTCATGTATCTCAAAAGAAGACACCTCATTTCAAGTATTGATGTTGCAACTGTAAGAAAAGAATTAATATCGTCAAATAAATACACATTTTTCCATCGCAAAACAATGTGGAACTGAAAGATAAAACAAGCGAAGTCGTATGACGTTATCAGTACTACCAACGTCAATACACAAGAAGATCACTAACTATTTAAACATGTGGCTGATTATGTTCGCCACTTGGCGCAAGCTTACTTAAGATATTACTTGTAACATCTAACTTTAATGTCCTAATTATTTTTCTTTAAAACTCCAGAATATTACTATATTTTAGAAAGCCACCCGTACACATTTTCTATGGAGATAAAAGAGAAGCCATGTCTTCTGCACTTGCAACAAAACTTAAACACATTCGGAATTCATGAAATCCCATATTGGTTTATATATACGAAGAATATTAAAATAATAATAATTTCGAAAGATTTAAGATGATACTGCTCTATGGTTATTAAAGTTCATTTTCAATTTTTCTGGATTTGTCAACGTTATAGAATAAATGTTGAAATTGGAGAGTGTTCTGTATTGTTAAGAAATTTACCATTGTCGATCTATAAAACAATATAAAGTATTCTAAAAGAAGATAGTTGTGCCTATACATGAAACAATTACCATTAACCAGGGCTATTTGTATACCTTTGTGTTACATTTTTTCTATGTAACGCCACTGTATAAAAAGTAATAAACTTGAGCTGTTGAGTCAATTGATGTAGTCAAGTTACTCAACATCTAATAGTACTTGAGGCAAATAAAAACGGATGTAAGAGTTACCAAGCATATGGGGCTAATTTTATATATAAAACATCAACAAAGAAAGGGTTTGTGAATACTGTAATAACAAAGTAGCTTGGTATTAAATATAGAAAGAAAAAGTAGGTTTTTATTATGAATGGTAGCTAAAGCATCCTTCATGTCAAAAACTGAATGATGTTATTTTTGTTCATAAAGAATCGGAATATTGATTACAATTAGGATATACTTCAATCATCTTTGAATATTAACACTTCTTTGTTTCGTTCGTCCAAGTATTTTTGTTTCTTTTTTATTGCCTCACAAACCCTGTCAGTTGACCTAAATTGTCTCCTATCACGTTTTGGTTACTGCTCAAAAGAACTCTCGATTCTTTACTGGACAACTTCTCTCACGGCTTATTTATGAGAATTGCCTGGGTAATTTTATAGACAATGACAGCTAATTTTTGGCATTCCCTTTTTAATGGCGTTGAATATTTCGCTAAAGTTTCCTTTGGAATGTGGTATTCCCTATTTTTGAATTATGGCTAGTTACTGAGCAACTGATCACCAAACGCGCCCTCCAGCTCGATGACTAGCAATAAAGACTTGCTAAAATCACAGAAAATCAAAAATAGCACAGAAAAATACGAGTAAGTAAATAAATAAAGATGCAGAAGTTTCACTATAGTTCCGTTGACGGTATTTATTTGGAAATAAGTAAGGAAAGTTTGTGACGACTGATTAAAAAATAGAACAAGGGGAAAATCATGCGAACTTTCATATGGAGTTAAAATTGTAGTGTATACAAACTGAGATAGATAGATAGATATAGATATAAAACAATGTCTGGACTATGGGGATACAAAGTAATTATAACTAATGTTTATGTTTTCGTTTTAGACATAACGAGCTGAAATTTTACTTATTTGTTTACAATGTTCCAAATGGCAATTTTATTACATTGAAAGTATTAACTAACGAAAAATGATATAAAAATTGGAGAGAAGTCGGCCAGGTCTATGTAATAAAATATATTTCTAATACTTGCCTGGTGGGATTGAGGAAAACTCTGGAGAAATCTCAATCACAATAGCTGTTAGCAGGATTCAAAACAGGGACCTACATGCAGATTCATAGGCGAGATCACTAATCTTCCATCTATAACTCGTGATTTTATTTCAAATATAGCTTCGGTATGCCTTAAATTTCTTTATAATAAGTTATTACACAATAAGCGTCCAATCATACATATTCCATACACTCTATTGCACCATCATATTCGCCTGAAGATGAGGACGATGTCAGCCCTCGAAACGTCGCAAGATGTAACAGTATTTACCTGGCTGCTAGCCCGAGAAAACCTGTTCACAATACGTCGCCAGAAAAGCTTCAAGAGATACTTTTAATATAATTGTTATCTGAAATAAATGGTGTACATTTTTCAATTACCATAAACATTTTAGGGCAGAGAGAGAAAGAAAATTATTTTCTTTCTTTCTTTATTTATTTATTTATTAATAATTTAAGTCTAATGTTAAGCAATTGTTACACTTGAGGTGAGTGAGTAAGAAGGAAGGAAATGACTTTTCAACATATCTCATTTAACGAATCTTTATTTCCCTAACATTCTTCACAACAGCAAATACATCTCTATGATTATTCCCACCCAAATGGGTAGACAAATAGGGGTGGCCAACAATGTTACATTAAATCAAATTCATATCAAACGTTATCAACATAGTTATATGATAATTGGTTCGGTATATATTTCGATTTTGTTTTTCCTGCTTCAGTTTATCCTTTGGCATTTTAAACTTAAATTTTCACCATTATCATTTACTTTTGCAGTAAAACCTAAATTATGTAAATGTTACATAGAAGTTAATTTTCGTCTCATATTATAGCAATTTTCTTTGACAATCTGCAATAATTACACAAATTGTTATTTTTCTTAAATGTAGGATGACATTTGGTTATTATTTTTTTCTTTTAATAAAACTATATCGAACAAAGAAACGACACTTTTTCGTATTCTATGCGAGTTCAAAAAATTGAATTGACATATTACAATGCTTTAACACATCAATACATCAACAATACAACTGTAAAAGTTACCTTTGATTTCGAACTCACAATTTACTGGACTCTCGTGACATTCCGTCTCAGATCTGTGAAAACCGAATAAGAGGTTAAATGTTCAAATTTTAAAATTTTACATTTCTTTGGAAGTGTTGCTTGAATATTTCTTTCCAAACTTTTGAAAACAAATCACATAATAAAATAACAACATATACACTCACACACACAAACAATAACTAACTTATCACTTTAAAAGATTAAGATTATTTAATATTAAAATTATCAACCGATTTTGACAAATTGGAAAATTAAAACTCAGATAGAGATTACATATGTATATTTTTCTCATCATACAAAAAAAATATTTTTTTTTCAGTATTTAAATTTGGTACCAGTATTTGGTAATATGTCTTTAAACACAGTGACAATATTAATAAAATGTAACTTAATTTTTTTCTGTACTTAAATAAGTTAGATATAATCATCATAGAGTATTATAATCACACGAAATCGAGATATTTACTCTATGGTATAAAATATTAAATTCAAAATATCTCCATTAATGATTTGAAAACACTATACGGAATTGTATCAAGATTAAACTACGGGATCAGTTTTTGATTATGTACTACATGCATTAAGGTATTTCATTCTTAGTAATTTGTTTTTACTTCTTACTTTATTAACATCATGTTATATTTATAAGCTTATAACTACTTATTTTTCATTGCAAACAGTTTTGGATCATTAGAAGATCTCTTACATCACTGTTGATTTTATATAATTTTCAAGTTAAATCAAAATATTTTTGGTAACAAATCAAATAATCACATAAAAAGAAGGAAGAAGAATATTGTTTATAAAATCTAAATGTTGATGACAAGTTGGAAGACTTCAAAGCAATCAGTAACCTTGTATGCTTATATTCCAAGTTGAAAAATATCTAGTAGCGGCCATATCACTACTAACTGTACAGTCTAGGGAAAATATGTTTTTCTTGTGTAAGAATGTTGTGTACAAAAATAGTCCCGAAAGTATTGAGTATTCATTCAACTTCTAAGTTTATGTTAAAAGTTAACAATATAGTTATTTTACTTGAACACAAAACACTATCAGAAAGTTTATTACATAATTTTATTGGGTAACTAAAATTCTTATTGGAAACTATTGTTTATGGAATTGTTTGTGAATGAAAAAGTAATTTAGAAACTGATTAAGTTTGAATAGGAGAAGGTACTGGGTACACTGCTTTTTGCCCCAAAATTCTAATTGTGTAGAAACTACATTTTTATAGCCTTGTATCCTTCAGTTTGATTTATTTAGCTTTGCTTATTTGTTTAAACATTTTTTATTTTACTATTTAAGAACTTTGGAAAATTTTCCACAATTCAAAACTACTTTTAAAATAAACATTTCCAACACTATAAAACTTTTCAGAGCAATCTACCCAAAGATGTACGGTAATACTAATCTTTTAAGAGACTGGTCTGAAAAGTTTTTTATTATAAATTTTATTTATTTGCTCATTGATTTTTTTTTATCAAAAGCATTTAATCATCTTTAATGTTTTGTGTAGCATAAAATAATACCTTATTTACATGAGATATAAAGCCACACCGACCGACATGAACAATTCGGTCGTAAGTATGCATGCACCAATAAGAACCGGCCCTGCGTTTGTAGTGAACAAATTAATCTTAGTGTAGGTATCTTTAGTATGAATTTCATTAGAACAAAACGTTCTGCAGATTGATTTTCACTTGATTCTTTTGTTGTAAATCAATCAGTTTTAAAGTCTAAACAAAAATAATTGTAAAAGTTATCAAATGTGTAAAAGAGGGTCGATATACTAAATTAAACATCGGCACAATAATTTAATTTTCGAGGCACAGTGATCTTAGGAAGACAGATTCACGTTCAAAGTTAACGTTAAGGCTCTTTGCCAAGTTCTTCCTCACTTTTTTTAAAAAAAATAATGAATAGTTTAAAGAAAATTAATATTAAAAATTTAGAAAGTGAGCCAGATAATATCTACAAAGTACTAAAAGATTTAGAAAGCCAGATATCTACAAAGTACTAAAAAATTTAGAAAGTGAGCCAGATAATCTTTACAAAGTAGTAAAAACGTAGAATGAGCCAGATAATAACTACAAAGCATTAAAAATGTAGAAAATGAACCAGATAATATCTAAAAAGTACTAAATAATTTAGAAAGTGAGCCAGATAGTATCTGCAAAATAATAATAAAATTTAGAAAGTGAGCCAGATAGTATCTACAAAGTACTATTAAATAAACTAATAAATGTTTCCAAACCTTTTCTCATAGACCAGAAATTTGAATATGGAGATTATGACGTCACAGTTGTTGAACACTCAAATTTACACATTATACGAAAGTTCTTGATAATAATTAATAGTTCAAGTAATAGCATTTTGCAGATACTATTTTGGCTCACTTTCTATTTTTTTAGTACTTTGTAGATCCTATATGGCTCACTTTCTAATTTTTTAAAACAGAAAAAGTAGGAGCGAGCTAAGCGAAGACTTTTAAGATTGGAAAAAAATGTAGTAGGAAGACTGTTTAGATAAAATTTCAGACTTTTTTATCCAGTAAAATAGGAGGAGAATTTAAAAATATTCCTCTGTATTTATATTCAAATCAATGTTTAACATTTTAACGTTTAAGACATTACTTTAGTCACACTACGCATACACTAGAACCTAGTAGATAATATTTGTTTGTCAGATTGTCTGCACTCAAAAGGAAAGAAAGTTTAAGAGTTCCAAGAGTTGCTAAGTTACAGCAACCACTAAATTGGAATAATAGAGAAATGCGATATATCTGCGGATTCCGCTTACCGTGCTAGAAAGATAACCACTATGCTACTCTGTGCCCTGAGTAGCAACAGATTTTCACTCTTGAGGTCGTGGTGGTACCACACTATAAACACTGTTGTCCTTCGAGAACACAATTTCTATATTAATGAATACTTCTGATCAGTCGTTTCCTGTAGCAAACGCGATTCATTTTATTCGTTTCACAGTTATGTTTCATGGTTAGTTTTTCAAATGAATAACTGATCTTGAGTATTAAATAAATGATTTTTTTCTTATACTAAGTTGTTGTGTAAACGTAGCGGAAATAATTGTTTCTTAAGTTGTTCAATACAATAACAAGCAAATCCAAGTGTATAAAGGGATTCTGCTTGGAAGACAGTGGATTTACAAAAGCATCTTATCAGTACAAAACAACAACTATAAAATTTAACAAATAGTTCAATTAACAGTTTTAACATTATTTTACTTAGAAAATATTTGAATTATCAAATCAAAGATTTAGTACTATTTCTTTAAAAAAATTATATTTCATCATGCTTTGGAATGATTTGACTATAGGTATAATTTTGTAACAAAAATAATCTTATTAGTACGACTATAAAACATGAACAACAATACTTGTCTTGAAAAAGAAAACTTCACCAATTCTTAAGAGTTTATTATAAATGTAAGTCTTTGAATATGCGTTGAAGCTGAATCGTGCTTTAAGTGATACTTTTGAATTTATAGGAAGAAATGTACATATTGTAGACAACGGACACAACATTCCTCAATGTGTTACAAGTATATATATTTTAGCACTCGTAGAGAATATTGATCACAGACAGAATTTTATGTAGTACTTTTAGTACTTTCATGTATTCTTAGGATACAGTCAGATTTACTTGAGTACCTATTTCAGAGACTTTGATTTCGGTTCTTGGCATTCAGTCAGAATGGGTTGGTGTTCAGTTGCCTTACATCTGCATGCCAATCGGAGAGTATTGCATTCAAAATTTCATATAGAAAGGTTTCAATGAAATCTGACTCACATTCTAAGAACTACAATGTGTCAAAAAGTTATGGAAAGTTTCTCAAAACATGTCTGTTTGTGTTCATAATTGCTTTCGAGAGTAATCTCAAAATAAACATTCCTCAAATTATTTTACAGTGAGATTCTAATTGCATTGTAAAGAAATTGTATGACAAACTTCATGTTATTATGCTGAAGAGTAGTTAATATATTATACATTCTGTTAGGTGTTTATTGTTCTTAGATCGATATGCATCTTAACGTCTATTTTTTCCCGTGTAGCGGATGGTATTTTCAAGACGATGATATAAGGTGAAAAATTTGCATCATAGTTGAAGAATCGACTTAAGTCAACTAAAATGTATGCACCACGTTCTTCATTTGGCTGTTAGACAAGCAGAGACACAAATTTTACATCACGGTCTTTTCTTTGAACACGCGACGGAAAAGGCATCAACGATATGGAAGCAGTTTTTGTCGAAGGAGCCCATTTTCTATTTAATATTATTTTTTTAATTGATTCGCAATGCTGACTTTTTGATTTTGAAAAATTAGAGCTACTTTTTAATAATCTGTGCCTGTGTGTGTGTGTGTTTTAAGTGTATAGAAATTTCTGAAATGAGAGTCTCGTTGTTCACATATGTTTGATTGTGAATGTATTCTGATTGAAATCAAACGATTCTCCTGCCCCGCACATTTTTTGAACGTATACTGAACTTCTTTCCTTCGTTCATCATTGTCTTGAAAATGCTATATACTGAATGGCAAAAATTTGATGTTAAAATGTCTCAATTTACGTTATAGAGCTTTTAAGGTAATGATAGATCCAATAATGACTTGATCTAATGCGTCTATCCTAAATCTATATTGTGTTGTATATTTTGACAAGAAGATTTGAAACAAGTTGCAAGAAGGCGTCATGACACTCTGGGTGAAACTATTCCAAGCAGATGCTATTGAATTTTCCTGACAATTTATTTTATTTTATTTCTACTAACTTGTGTGATCTAAATTGTTACTTTTACGCTCAGGACTTTGCATTTTAAAACATAGTTATGTGCATTATTTCTTCCAATGTTTATTGGGTAATAATGAAATTGACTTCACCCATCGTAAACACTGGTGCTCAATAGTCTACGAATCTCAATCAGTATTACTTTTTTATTGGATTCTCTGAAGTCAAGATTCAAAGTATAATTTCAAGAACTTTGAAAGACCTTCCAGGCATATATTGGATGACGTTTTCCATTGCAAATTTTCTATGCAATAGTCAAGTTATTCTACATCACTTCGATATAAAGAAAATAGATTCAATACTTTGAAAGACAAATTGCAGTTTACTCAAAGAAATATTTCCCTTTCTTTTAGTGTCAAATAATGGAATATATATAATGGAATGGAATAAAATTATATAATAACTATAATATATATACTTTTTTCTGTGTCATCTGGGATCCTTATCACTTAATTTTAAATTAAAACTCATAAAATGGTCAAAGTCTGGAAAGAACTTAATTTAAAATCGAATTTTGCTTGTCTGATTTTCCTAGGTTCTATTGTCTGTAACTTTATCTTTTCTAAGCGTAAACATTCTTCAATCCTTTTACTAAGCAAAACAGTACTTAGTTTCACATGTCTCCTAATATTGTCTTGCTGAGTGTACATGTACTTTTTATTATATATATAAATCGATAACATCTAAAACGCTACAAAGTGCCTCTGTGTGTTTCTTTAGTTGCATCACATACATTGATATCGTATATATATATATGTATTTACACACCTATAAATAAGGATATACCAGTATATACATTTTTGTGTCTAGAATGTAAGGGAGGACATTTTAGTTATACGAGAGGTTATTGCTTTGTTTGTGGTTACTATATCCGTCAAAAAAAGGAAAAGATTCTCAAATATTCATTAGTTCTTTCTAAAAATTCCTTATTCTAATAAAGAATCCATTTAAAAATAATCACATCTGTTATTTATTTAAAGATTGGAAGACTTGCGATTCTTTTGGGAAGACAAAGGTCTATGTTATGAGTACATAAACTATCAGGAAATTAATCTCTTGTCATCGCTTTTAAATTTATATCTCTTTGTTTAAGAGAAAACTTATACTGTAAAAAGGCCTCTGTCAAATTCTTTCTCTTCGTAAGTTTATCCACTACAAAAAGACTTGACTACTGTAGCTAACAATATTTTTGACCCCTCAACAATAGTGCATTCATTATAACAAGCAAACTATCAGATACATCTGTCACGCAGAACAACCTTCAAGACATAGAAATGTTCCAAACATTGATATATATATATATTTAACATGTTTTATATATGTATAATTTATACCTAGCAATGCCAACAATACCTTACTTAAATTCCCTTTTTTTTAATTACCGGAAGACAATTCTGATATCGTCATGTAATGGAAGACAGTAATACTAACATCTTTTATAAAATAAAATCAACAACACTATATATAATATACATCTTTGTTTATTTTGGAAGTGATATTGCGTATTTACTGATAAAAGATATACCAGCAATATATATTTTTTAAGTTGTGTATTGGAAGACATATTAAATATAAACTTACACTCGCAGTTCAAGCCAACGACATTAACATTTTCTCAACCTGGAAGACACATGTATTATTGTTATTTTTCATGATACTACATGAAAGCATATGGAAGACATTTGTATTTTCTTTATTATTTGGAAGACTTCGTTACTTTGTGGAAGTTTAATATTTCTAACTTAGAACGGGAGACCGATCTCAAACGCTCTTATGAGGGCAGATCCAGAATCATATACACCTATTATTCCAAATAGGAATCCTAAGAATATAACAAAACAGTCATATGCTACAGTTCCTCTATCTAGGCTAGGCCGTTTGAGTTTCAAATGAAAATAACAAGGCCAAATAAAGGATAACATAGTTCCTGTGAAACTTCCTATGAAACCCATAAGAATAGCAAAATGTGGAATAGAAATTGCCAAAAGTATTGTAAAAACGACCACGCCAACTCGAAATGCCAAACCCCAGACTTTAAGTTCTCCATCTAAATGCCAAATGGTTGGAAATATCGTTTCAGGTCGCCCTTGGAAGAAGGCTTTCTCCAGAAGTTCACATGCAGCATAAAAAGGTAAAGGGTATGATAATATTGCTTTGATAACCAGAAAAAAATTGACAAGTCCCTTGAATCCTGGAGAATGAAGATTGTTTGTTATAACTTGCTGTGTATCATCTTGAAATGTTAAGAAACACACGTAACCAAAGAGAGATTTGAAAGCTGCTGCAGCTATATGACTCCAATTTAACATCCAATTAAATTTGCTTCTGTCGATTAGATTGCCTTCGAGGGTTGGCAGAAAAATTTGAGAAGTATAACTGAAAACAATAACTCCCAGAGAGATAGGGAAATTTTTCATATCAATGCTCCATCGTACTTTAGACCATCCCCAGTCACCTATCTCCAGAAGGCAATAGGCAAAGATTACAGCGTTGATAACTAAATGAGACATGGTACACCAGAAACTTAGGATGGATACATGGTGAAGATTCTTGAGAAAACCTAAGGGAACTAAGAATATCCCACAAAGCATCATCCAACTCCTAGTATCTATTGCGCCCTCAGGGAAAGTTCCAATCAATAGATCTCCACATACGACTACGTACAGAATACATGTCATCAATAGCTCGATGATTTGCGCTATATTGACGATACGTCCGCCCCATTTAGGACCGAAACACTCTCTGGCTATGCCGACGTAACTGTCTCTTACTCTCACTTTTTGACCATTCTCATCTTCTTCGTACAAACACTCTACCAGTATCTTTCCAGTATAGCAGCAGATGTAGGCGATGCCAATCATGGCTACAATGGCCCAATAACCACCTCGTAATACTGCAAATGGAAGGGAGACGATGAACATGCCCTGAAATAAGTAGAACATAAAAATTTTAGAATTTATATACCGAAGAATAACTTACATTTCAAATTATTAGCAATAACCTATACGAATTTAAAAGCTTATAATTTACAAGTTTATCAATAGATTTATTAATCGTTCTGAAAACCATATTGGGTGTGTTGTACAAAATGATAATGTGCAAAACTTGTCAATATGAATACAATACTCATGTTGTACTTAAAAGAGTCAAGAACTCAAAAGAGTCATGGCTTAGCAATATTAGCAAATAGCAACAACATAATTATGAAGAAAATCAGCGGGAATCTGAGTGTAATTTCGTAATTCGCTCTCTTGGAGGCGAGAAAGATGGTTGGTAAGGACCTCTTCTATGATCTCCACTGTTGTCAGAGCATACAAGGTCACTCTATGATTTTATAAACAGAAATATGAAGTGACTTTTGCTTTATTTTGTTCCTATTTTATTGCCTTTCTATTTGATAAAGCATTTAGCGACCCATCTGATTAGAGTTCCTTCAGGCAAGAGCTTAACTTCAGCGGACGTTCATCGTCAAACTGTGCCTGTTTATGGGAACATTATGAATCATCTTAATGTGCCGAAATAGTGTCGTTTCTCCTCTGAAGGTAGGACTGATATTCATGACCAAGAAAGAAGCGAGAAATCTTCTGTAATCTCTGATTACCTTCTTACAGACATTGAAAACCGAATGCGTGCGAATAGGCGTATGAAAAAAGAAAGTTGAGTGTCATGTTTTCCGAAGTTCACGCAGTACAATTCAAGAAGCCGTGACCATACCATTCTTTTTGTTGTTCACCTCAACCATAGGTCGGTGGGCAACATGGAAATTTTAAAACTTTTCTCTCGCTTGGGAGAGCTGTTTTATACTTTGATAAGGCCTCTTCTTCGTAGCTGCATCTAGATATTCTATCCTTGGCCTTAATCTTTCTAGTTTTCATTCTGCCTTTCCCTCTATCAGCACAGTGATCCAATCGGAGTGTCGAATAAGATAGCCAAGCATGCTGTTTCTTCTTTTTCCCATTATCTTCATGATCTGTCGTCCTTCATTAGCTTTCTTTAGTACGTCTTCATTCCTTTTCCTTTCGGTCCATGATATGCGCAGCATTCTGCGCCAACACCACATTTCAAATGCTTCCAGCTTGGATATTTCAGCTTTTCTCAATGTCCACGTCTCTGATCCGTACAGCGCCACGCTCCATACCAGTGTCTTAATAAATTGTTTACGAACGCACAGCGACATATTTCTTGATGTTAGTAGTTCTTTTCCTATTGAATGCTTGTTTAGCCTGTGCTATTCTGGAACTTTCGTCTTTTTCACTTCTTCCGTCCGAGGATATTAGACTTCCTAAACAGGGGAAGTCTTAACGTCTTCGATTTTCTCTCCATCTAGCCATACGTTTGCCCTCTCCTGTCCTGCTCTTGTGCACTTTATCACATTCGTTTTCTTCTTATTTATCTTCATTTTGCATGTTTTTTCCAGTTGGTCGTTCAAGTTTGAAAGTGTTTCCTGCATGTTCTCATCGTTCTCCGCTATCAATGCTATGTCATCAGCAAACCTTATTGTGTTTAAGACCTGACCATTTACTTTTACGCCTTTCTCGTTTTTATCCAAGAATTCTTTCATAGCATCTTCTATATAGACGTTGAATAGGAGAGGCGAAAGTCCACATCCTTGCCTCACTCCTTTACTTATTCTTGCTTCCTTCTGATCTCTTCCTATAACAGCTGTCTGGTTCCTATGAAGTTGGTATATTGTTTTTTTGTCTCTGTAATCTACTCTCAGCTTCTTCAGCGCTCTGAACATGATATTCCAGTCTACGTTGTCAAAAGCTTTCTCTATATCTATAAATGCTATCACAATTTGTTTGTTTGTTCTGATGTGCTGTTGCATGATCAACCGTAGACTCAGTATTGCTTCCCTTGTTCCTCTTTTCCTCCTGAATCCAAACTAGTCCTCTGATAACCGTTCTTCGATCGTCCCCTCTATTCTACAGTATTTTTGATGCATGGGAAAGCAAATTTAACGTTCTGTGTTCTTCGCATTTCCGTGTGCCTTTCCTCTTCGGGATAGGCACTAATATGCTTTTCTCGAAGTTCTTGGTATTTTTCCCGAGATGTACATTTCATTAATAAGATTAAATAGTTTCTTCTTTGTTGCTATTCCGAGATTCTTAATCACTTCCGTTAGTATTTGATTACTCCTGGGGCTTTAGCATGTTGCATTTTTTCCAAGGCATTATCAAATTCACACTGTAAAATTGGTGGTCCTAATTCATTTTCATCGATGTCTTCTTCCTTCTCTATCTCTTCTTCGTTCACTCTGTCTCCTTTGTAGAGTTCTTCAATGTATTTCTTCCATCTTGTTATCTGCTCCTCTTCTAGTACCGTTGTTCCGTCCTTGTCTATGATAATGTCTGTGGGTTTCTTTTTCTCACCAAACTGTTTTCTAACCTTTCTATATGCCGTTTCTGTATTGCCTTTGACATTTTTCTTAATTTCTTTGCATAAATTGTTTATCTAGTTTTCTCTCGCCTTCTTTAATTCTCTGTTGATGTGATTTCTGCACCTCTTCTTCGTTTGTTATCTTGAACTGTCTTCTTTGCTCCATCATTTCAAATATTTCTGCTGTTATCCAGGGTTTATATTGGGTTCTCATTTCTCTTCCTATGTGCTTGTCGGCAGCTTTTGTAATCCCTGATTTCATGGCTTCCCATTTCGAGTCGATGTCATCACCTGCTAAAGCTACCATAGACGTCTCTTTGTATGTCGCATTTGCAAATTCCCTTTTCATGTTTTCATCTCTTCTTAGCTTCATTGTGTTCCATCTTTTGTTTGGTGCTACCACTCGTTTCCTCTTTAGTCGGAGTTCGCTCTTCATCAGAACTAAATTATGGTCTGAGTCAACGTCTGCTCCTGGGTAACTCTTACTGTTCTTCACTTGATTTCTAAATGCTTGTTGGACCAGTATATAGTCTATTTGATATCTTTCTTTATCTACTGATCTTGTCCATATGTATCTTCTTCTTAATGGTTTTTCAAAGAGAGTGTTCGTTACAGTCAGATTATGGCTTTTGCAAAACTCAATTAATCGTGTACCTCTCGCATTCCTTTCTCCTAGGCCGAAATTCCCAGATACACTCTCTTCTTTGCCTTCACCGACTACTGCGTTCCAATCATCCATGATGATTAAATTGACCTGGTCTTCAACTTTCATCAATATTTCTTCTATTTGCTCATAGATTTCTTCTACTTCCTCATCTGTGTAGCTTGATGCAGGCATATATACTTGGATTATCGTCATATTTCTCGGTTCGGTTGCTATCTTCAACATTATTATCCTTTCCTTGTATTTTCAACTGCCTATAACTTTCTGTCCTGTCTTATTATTCAAGACGAAACCGACTCCTGCCGTACCGTTTACAGCTCCTGAGTAAATCATTCTGAAGTCTCCGCTCCACATGTCTCCTCCATCAGGCTATCTAACTTCGCCAATTCCCAAGATATCTATCTTCATGCGTTTCATTTCTTTCTTCAGGTTTTCCAGTTTTCCACACTGTAACAGCGATCGCACATTCCAGGTTCCTATCCTGCAGGGGTTTCGTTTGATGACGACAGAGGAGGCCCTGCTGTGTTTCCCTCTACTGCCGGGGATGACCCTCTGTGAGACAGTAAGGGTACCAAAAATTATATTCACGTTAGGTATCCAAAATATTGACGGACGAAAATAAAAGAATGAGTTTCGCACTCAACGCTTTTACACGCTAAAAGAACGAAGGAGACCTATTCCTCAATACTAACATGACGATAGAGGCAACCTTCGTCCACCACCACACGCCTTAGTTAATGACTGTATTGGATGGAAAGTATTTATATATTATGTCAATAGCCGATTGAACAATTGAGAAGGAAAACTGCATTATTTAGTTTATCTGTGATTTTGTTGATTTGTAGAATATTGAGTGAATAAATAAGGATTTGTTTATATAAAATGTTAAGTTATCGCTTTCCCAGTCCATTTCAACTTACGATAATAAAGCGTTATATTCGAGATATTGTCTGTATATTATTGGTTTCATGGTTTTACAAAATTACAGATTATTACTATGCAGTTGGAGTATGGGTGCTATTACTTGTCTGGATTTATTGTGAATCAACAATGAACTATATCGATGCCCTATGAAATAATACGGTAACATCTATAGTTTTCATTGACGATGCTAAAAGAAAGGAGGAACATAGGTCAAGTAACTGCATAAAAATATGTTTTCAATATAAAAAAATAACTGTCCCCAAGTATTTGTGCCTCTCCACATGCCTCCCAAAATATTAAAGCTGGTGTCACCACTGGCATGAGTCTAAGCAACAGTCACTACAATGGTGTAATACTCGTTCCTCAAAGGCACAAAAAAGAAAGAAAAAGAAAAAATAAGGTAAGAAAGAAAAAAAGAATAGAAGGAAAGTCAATTTCACCCAGCAAACATACAGCATCTGTTTTCTGGGACTGACATGGCATCCTGCTGGCGAAATTCATGTCTTCGAGAGCAACAATATTGTTGGTTCAACATTTGCCAGATGTGCAACACAGAACAAAAAAAAAAAAAAAAAAAAAAAAAAAGGCATGCTGACACTTGGAGTTTTGCTGCTTGACAATGCTAGGCTCTACTCAGCGAATTATCAAATAATTTCTTGCAAGATTACGATGAGAAATCCTCAGTCACACACCATATACCTCAGACCTTACGTAAAGTGATTTTTACATGTTTCTTTCTTTCATGAAACACCTTATGGGGCAACGCTTCAACTACGATGACGAGATCATGAAATAAATCACAGTATGGTTCAAGAGGAAGGCGATGAAGTTCTATGATATGAGATACAGAAACTTATACCGAAAGCGCATAGGCCAGAGATGGCGTGGGTCAATGAAACCTTAATCCACGACCCACTGATCACCACCCATCATGACCCACCACCCACCGTGACCCACTCTGACCTCCCACCCACCATGACCTACTGAGCTGCCAAAATACATCGTCATCAACTCTGACATATGATCCATGGCCTCTTCTCTACTGACTAAAGAGTTACACTAATAATAAAGAGTATTAAAACCAGGTTGTGAAATTCTAACTAATCGGAGTTTGAATTTCTACAGTCAATAACTCAAGCACAGCTCTGTTACAATAATGGTGGATCTGACCTTTACGATATAAAATGGTAAAGTGTTTGTCATGGGACAAATTACCATGAATTTCAATTAAATTATCTTGATATAATTATTTCCTTGTTGAATTATTGATACTTTTCAGTGGAAAAACGGTTGAAATTTGAAAGTCCCAAATCAAGGTAAGTAGACCAACGTACAGTCCAAACTTAAAATTTCCGTGTAATTAAGGTTACATTACAAATTGTGTGTCTATTCTTCTCACAACTTTATTGCTTGATTGCTCTGTGTCCTAAGTGCTCCATATAATAAACATAAGCTTTAGCAATTATTGTAGTAGAAAGCGCATGGCATGCATGGTATGCATATATGATGCGAAGCACTGTATTTTTTTGTTGCTCAATTTGTTTTTTGAATTTGTTTCTTAACTAATATCGATCGTTTTCGATTACTTTTACAAACTAACCCACTACCAATTTTCCATGTATAGAAAGTGCCGCCCAGCCCCCTTCCATAATGGAGAATTTTTTAAAAAATGCTATGAGACATTCTGTTCATTTTCAATAAAGAGTTACTATACTGAATTTCAGCTCCGTAAGTTTAAGGCTTGTGAGATACTCAATTTTTTCGAAAAAAATTCGGATCCCCACTACCCCCTTAGGATATTATTATAATGAAAGCAATATGATAACATCCCAGTTTGGATTAAGGGCTAAACTATATACCAAAAGTAATTTCATTTAACTTCGCAGTTTGGCCGTGAGATTCAGGTACTCATAGTTACATTCATTTTTTAATATAAGAATTTATATATTACAGTGATTCAAAAACACATTTTTCCAAAGCCAAGTAGTAGTATAAGTCCTATTGCTATTATTACAATTACAAATATCAATTAAAAACTCAGGCTGTGTGTCTCGAAAGCCAAGTAGTATTATAAGTCATATTGCTATTACGCGTATTACAATTACAAATATCAATATCCAAAAATGCCTGGAGTTCATTTTTCACTTACAAGGAGAAAGCATACTTTGGTAAATGAACTTTGGGGTCATTTTTCAAGGTGATAGTGCACATTCAAAGTGTTCATATTACAAACTGGGAGAGCACAATTGACTAATATAAGCTGAGAAAAAGTGTCTTAAAGTTTTCGACTCGTTCTATGTGTCGTACGTTGCGGAGGTTTACCAAGTGACGGGATGGCAGGATCAGTAGCATCTGTGACTCACGTGCCAAGGGTCCCGGGTTCGATTCCTGCTGGAGTAAACTTTTTCGTTTTTTGTTTGAAGCAATAAAGTAGCCACTTATAGCTACAAGTAAAATGTTAATTCACCCTATGTTTATATTGAATTAAAACAATAGAAATATTCAAAACAATTGCAAACTCTTTCAATGTTCCACTTAACTACCAACAAAATGTAATCTATTTCGTAAATATATTGATATCACGAGTTATATTATGATTGCCACAGTCGTTGTGTAAAAAATGTTCTTGACGCTTCGTGTCTACATCTGTTGACAGTGTGAGAATTACAAGGGGGGTGAGAAGGAAATCCCCTTTGGTAATACGGGATGTTACTATAACCAAATGAGATTTCCCCCTGATTCCTCTTGCAATAAACGGCGATAATCTGTTTCCAACACTGGGGGGAGAACGGGTAAGACCGTTCCCATATTTTTTTTAAAGCGATGTTCAAAATCTTTATGAAGTTGAAAAACAGTACTGTGGAGGATCATGGGAGCAGAGTTGTCTTCAAAATTGGGAGGCGGGCAGATTTGGGGCTTATTCTGGGGGATATTAATTTCATCTCATTTTCCTTTGTTGCAAATCATCTCATTTCTCCCCAACACTCACATTTCAAATCGGATTATTAGAAGGACAGTCGCTCAGTTTCAAGATTGGAGGGGATATGTCCCCCTCATCTCCCCGTGCCATTTGTGCCAGTGCTTGTAATACACACACTGTCAACAGATGTAGACACGAAGCGTCAAGAACATTTTCTACACAACGACTATGGTAATCATAATATAACTCATGATATCAAAATATTTACGAAATAGATTGCATTTAGTTGGTTGTTAACATGGAACATTGAAGAATCCGGGACCCTTGGCACGTGAGTCACAAATGCTACTGATTCTGCCATCCCGACACTTGATAAATTTGCGCAACGTACGACATATGCGGCGAGTCTTAAACTTTAAGACGTTTTTTCTCTGTTATATTAGTTAATTGCGCTCTCCCAGTTTGTAATATGAACACTTTAAATGTGCACTATCACCTTGCAAAAAATGGCCCCGAAGTTCATTTACCAAAGTCTGCTTTCTCCTTGTTAGAGATACTTATCTCAGGTAAGTAAACAGAAACAAATGAAAAAGGGTAATGGAGGCCTTGAAAGTAAAACGTAGACAAATTGACCAGTGTTCAGAAGCATTTTTTAAAAATTACGCTCGACTCTAGCCATAGGAGCTAAATACGGCGTTCTGATTAGTTGAAGTTAACCGTTTCTCGCCACGTAGCATAAATATAGCAGAAATCAAGTACCTGATAGTGTCGGTCTTCGTGTCCAAGCGTGTTAGTGCAATCGCGGCCTACTAACTATAATCGCTTTTGGCGTGGGTTTAAACCCAGTCCAAGGAAATTTTTTTATATTTTATTTTTTAAATTTTCATAACACTTTTTTCATTAAAATAAGATGAAAATAATACTCAGAAAAGTGATTTACTTACGTTACGTATGCAGTTTTGCTATACGAATCCGTAGTAATAGTAGAAGTAGTAGTAGTAGTAAGAGGAGTAGGAGTAGGAGTAATAGTAGGAACGGGTTAGAAGACACGCAGGGCTCGTTTTGTTCCATCTTGACCCCCATGATATAAATTTAACCTCAGCTGCTTCTTCAATTTCAACAGTGACAATTTTCTTCTATTACTATAATACACAATACATACACTGGAAGGTTTGGACAATCGTAAACTGCAACCAATCAGAAACGTGTTTTTAGTGATTATGGCTAGGGTCGATGGTGAAAAAAATATGCTATTCAGAAGATTCTGTCTACAATGCAGTGAGCAGAGTGAGGCGATAGGTCAGAGTGAGTCATGATGGGTAATGGGTCGCAGTGGGTCATATGCTGTTGATCCACAACCCACTCAGAAAACTCGACCCACTGACCCACTTCAACTCTGGCATAGGCTAAGTGTTTGGGTAATGGTGACTGTTATGTTGAGAAACAGGGTGTGTACCCTTTGCAGTTGTAGTGATAGTTAAGCAATACAAACCTTTTGTGCATCGTCATTGTCATGTATCTTTTCGTTCCTGATTTGCATCGCATATACAGGGCAAACCATTTACTTTGAAACGTACCTGTAATTTTTAAACTAATGCATAAAATTCGAAGAAAAGTTTGTAACACGGAAATATCGACAGAGATATATTACTTGAAATACATTGCAATACCATTCGGTTAACAGTGTTGCCAACCAAATATAAACTTATAGTTTTTTTTTTTAATCGCACTACATCAAGATACGAAAACTAATAATACCATATTTATTATTTAGTGTTACAAAGTAAGGACACTACAGTACTCGAAACATCCGCAAATATCTAAATTTTGGAGACCTCTACAACAGTACGGTAATAACGAAAGTAAGATGGATGTGTCAATGCACATGCAAAGTACCTTAGTATGAAAGTACGATCATCATATGATGTATTTATAGGTAGAAACGAAGTAACCCTTTGACATTGACCTTTCTAAGAACTATATTTTGAAAAAGCGCTTAGATAAGTATCCCATCCAATTGTGTTACATTGTTTTCAATATCTATAAAGATCATAATGCCGTTTACAGTAATTTGATATCTAAATCCGTTGCGGAGATATGATGAACATAGGTAAAGTTTGCACACTGCTTAATATTTTAAAATTGCGAGAACTTATTGTATTGCAACTACCAATAACTACTCCTGCAATGTTATAGAAACTGACAAAAGCAACATTTATTAAAACAATTTTTCGCAACTACATTGTTTTTAACAGTATGTCTATATCTACCGAGGTTTTCCATATCTTTGGAACAAGCCGAAATATCAAATTACTTACACTAGGCCCCTAAAGCGAGTTTTTGTGTTTTCTACAGAATAAGCATATCATACTGAGTTAAGTGATAGATTGGTTTTGGCTACACTGAATGTACTTCTCTAGATATAAGGCGTACAAGAAAACTTTTGATTGAAATATATTGGATCTTCTGATAAACAAAAAGGCTTATTTAAATAGCGTGGGGACAGGGCCGGATTTCCCAATAGGCCCGGTAGGCCCGGGCCTATGGGCGCAAGCTCTCAGGGGGCGCACGGCCGAGAGAAAAAATTAAAAAAATATCTAGAAATAAAAATAAATAGCCATAACTTAACATGTTTTTTGAATTGATTAAAAAAATCAGGCTAATAAAGCATTCTGATTTTGAAGTTCATTGGAACAAATAATTATTGGTAAAGTTAAACTATTTTTCAACATTATGCATCAACTTCGTTACAACATTGATCTCAAAAATGTCATTTTTAATACTAGTACAATTTACTATTTGTACATACAAAATATCTAGTTTTACTTTAAAACACAGTTTTTGTGTCACGTTATCAAAATACTTCATGCAAGCTGTGTTTCTGAGATTAAAACTATTTTATAATGTATTACAGAGTTCTTTTTTTATTATTTATTTATTTGCCCAAATGGCTAAATTGAACAAAACCAAAGTTATTCACCAATCTTTTGTTAATACATTAACGGTATTTTGTTAAGCCCAGAACCAAGTAAATTCCTCAAAAAACTTGCAATGATCAAATTGCATCGTGGAGTGATGTTTAAGCGATTAACATATAGGCCTGATATAATTTTTTAATAGAAAAAATAAAGGTTTTTAGGAAAGTAACTTTAACCAGACTAGGGGGCGGAAACAATTATTTGGCCTAGGGGCGCCAAAATGCTAAATC
Source organism: Thermobia domestica (assembly GCF_964235325.1). NCBI lineage: Eukaryota > Metazoa > Arthropoda > Insecta > Zygentoma > Lepismatidae > Thermobia > Thermobia domestica. The sequence continues at coordinate 102,315,450 of NC_137455.1, forward strand.
CGGCCCTGCGTGGGGAACTTCTTTATTCCCTTTACACCCAATAAAAATTTAAAATAATCACTTTTGGGAATTTTCCTGTGGGTTAGTCCCGAAAATCTACAATCATGCTAAATTTAAACTTTTCACATGAACCGGATGTACCCGTTATCTTAAGTCAGTGATTTTATGTAATTTTATATACAGGATATTTCAAAACAAACCGACAACGTTTGGGAGGTGATTTCTGACACCAAGACAAGACAAAAAGTATAGACCAAGCTGAGTGTACAAATGCTTTCTTTCGGAGTTATAGACTGCCGAAAAGATAAAAAAAAAAAAAAAAAAAACTTTAAAGGTCTATAGTTTTAATACTATGGGAACTACCGTAGTCGGGTCAAGATTTTATTTAGGAACTAGTATGTACCCTATCCAAATATCCAAGTTTCACAATCCTGCGGTACTTCCGCAACAATTTTTATAGAGGTAGTTGGTAAGTACTTCAAATTATATGCCTGTAGCCAAACTCCCTCTGTAAAAATTGTTGCGTGAGTTCCTTAGAATTCTGAAACATGTATTTTTGAATAGCGCACATGTTAATTCCTAAGCGAAGGCTTGACCCGACTACGGTAGATCCAATAGTTTTGGAGCTATGGATCTTTAAAGTTCAATTTTTCATGTTTCCGGTAGCCTATAATTCCGAAAGAAAGCATTTGTGCACCTAGGTTGGTCTATATTTTTTGTCTAACCTTGGTGAAAGGAATCACCTCCCAAATGTTGTCAATGTTGTTTTGAAACACCCTCTATAGTTACAATTTTAACACATAGTGCACTAATGTTAGAACACTTCTCAAAAAGAAACTTACTTGGTTGTTACGGAGCATGAGTTGTAATATTAGATGATATCACTCACAGGAGCGTAACATTTGCCTTCACATCGTATTATCTGCTAATCTAGTTTTGAGTTCTTACGTTCAAATCTATCAATTAGAGATTTAAGAAAAGCACACTATGCTTAACTCTCAAATTTTTGTAGTAACATTTTAGAGTATTTTTCATTGAATCTAAATTATTATTTATCTATCCTTTAGTAATCCTCAAATAATCGAAATTTGTTTAGCGTACAATACAGCGCCATCTATTCAACATAATATTAAAAACGTTACAGTTAGTACTTGAAATATTACGCTATGATTTTCAGCAGGTGGCAGAGATTTGATCCGTTGATTAGAAGTACACTTCATGTACGTAAGTATTTGTACTTCAAATACAACTAGAAACTGTAACGTTAATGTCAATCTATTCCCTTTAGGGCTGGCTGATATATATTTGGCCGTTGGGAGGAACGATGTTGCCAGATTTACACGTCACAGCAATGCCAGATGAAAGAGGACAGAATCAATAACAAACAGGAAGGACGTGCGGAAAACGAGAAAAGAGCGGAGAGCTCCCGTCGCGTTTCCCTCTTCCTCTCTAGTATTCTGCAACTAACAAGCTAAAAGTCAAAATCCGCATTTTGCGAAAGACGTAAATGGGCGACACCTGACGTCTTTCTCAATCAAGTGTAACAAGTGCTTTCCTTTCCTTTTTAGCAGCATCTACTGTTTGCTACAAGAAAAGAGAAATAAAAAGCAACGAGCAGATTTTCCCAGATTAAAGTAATTCAGGATGATGTCTAATGGAAAGGAAACAATTGTCAGATTTTAAAAGAGTCATTTAAAAAATTACTCTTACAAATTTTTTAATTTAAATTGTTACTTAAGTAATATTATTCGTTTCACTGAGTCTCTACAGAACTTGGACACAGTTCAATGTGGAATTCGAACTACTCACTACGGAAGTCAAAACTCTTCCCTAATGTAAATTATACAATATTATTAGCATTTAACTGAAAAATTTTCTCCAAAGATGAAACATATACTAGTCAATATATCTCATAGCAGTTGATATGTAATTTTCTCAAAAGATGAAACACATACCAGTCGATATATCTCACACTAGTCGATATTTAATTTTTTCCAACGTCGAAATATATATCAGTCGATATATATCTCATCGAGTGGAACAAAAATATAAATTCTCACGCGTAGTTCTCGAGAAAATCGAGAAAAAAACTGTTTTTTAAACCTAAAACTTGACGCTTCAAGGCAATGTTTCTCAACCTGGGGATTACTACCTCTAGAGAGGTCGCGAGGGGAATACATGGGGTTCGCCATTAAGATCAAGTAATGGAAAAAATAATATTTAAGGATTGTTTTAAATTTCTTAATTTCAAAATATACAAAGCTTTCATCCAATCAGTTTTGCAACTTTCTCTTGTTAATCTTTCTATTGCTGCCGACAGCTATAGTAATTTTCACAAACACGACTTTGAATATTTTATAACATAAATTTGTGCATTTATTTCATTGACGTTTTATTTTATTTTATAAATTCAAATTTTTATTCATATAAAATATGCTTCCTAGCTATATGCCTCAAAAGATTGATTGGGTCAAGCATAACATGCTAGTCTTCTACAGTAGAGAAATATGCGAATTTAGCATCATATGGTAATGAGTTAATTAATCCAACAGTTCCATCGTGATCGAATCTTGAATAAAATTAATTTTAAAAACTTATAAATACAAACATCTATCAAAGAATGTCCTTCAAGAAAATGTTCTCCGAATATGAGTTATAAAAGAAGAAATTAATGTCGGTTTTTGTTGAATAAGTGAGATATAAGAGAAGTTTTTCTACTTAATGTTTGCTATAGAATTTGGCCAAATTATTATTATTATTATTATTATTATTATTATTATTATTATTATTATTATTATTATTATTATTATTATTATTATTATTATTATTATTATTATTATGTGAAGTTCTATTCCTGTAATTATGGTGACTGCAGTGGCTCAATGTGCCCTCTGGCTGGTCTAGTGGCTAGGGCATGCGTCTTTAGTGTACGTTGTCCCGGATTCGATTCTCGGTGGGAGAGCCTATGAAATTTAATTGGCCTCAATGTTTGCGTGTTGGTATCTCTGTACTTACAGTTTAATAGAAGAAAAATGAAAATGAAGTAAAACATAGTAATAATTAGGTAATTATGTTACTGAGGAACTTTCGATAAATCACTTAACTTTAAAAAAAGTGATGAACCAAAAACAGTGGAAGAGCGTTCATCTTTGGTGTATGAGAACCTTGGTTTGATCCCAGCTCACACCAAGTGAGCTTTGTGATGGACAAACACCGTGTGCGTGGGTTTTCTCGGATTCTCCTCTTTACTCTCCCTTTTTCATTCCACCATTTCATTTATTTCTCATCATCACCGTCTCCTTTAGCGTAGCTGGCATAATGATCATTTTGGTTGAATGTAGACAGGTGTGACTAGGGGATTGGCCGGAGTGAAGTTTTCTGGGTCTCCTAGCATGTAGGGGTTTCATAAAGTAAGGATTATCGGGGCTATTATTATGAAGCCGATAGTGTCCTTTGTTGAAAAATAGGAGTGGAAACGAATCTTATCTTGATTTCTATTAAGTCCTAAGGGGTTGTTAGAGCTTGTTTGGTGAAGGAATAAGAGGTGTACTATAGATATAGCTGCTACAATGAAAGGTTAGAGGAAGTAAAAGGCGAAGAATTGATTTAGAGTAGCATTATCTACAGCAAATCCTCCCGATTCATTGTAGTGACATTTTTCCTACGTAGGGGATGGCTGATAGTAGGTTTGTAATGACTGTTGCTCCTGAGAATGATATTTGTCCTCAGGGAAGAACATAATCTACGAAGGCTGTCGCTATTACTAAGAGTAGAATAGAACTCCAACTCTTCAGATGTGAAGGTAAAGATAGGAACTATAGTATATTCCTCGACCAACGTGGGGGAGCGGTGGCTCAGTGATAGAGCGTTCACCTCCGGTGCTTGGGGTCTCTGGTTCGATCCCAGCGCGCGCCGTGTGGACTTTGTGGTGGACAAACACCGTGCTCCTGGGTGTTCTCGGATTCTCCTGTTTCCTCCCACTTTCTTCATTCCACCATTTCACTCATCTCTCATCATTACCGTCTCCTTTAGTCTAACCGGCATAATCGTAGGACGTAAAACTTAAAGATTTCATTTCATTGTTTATTCCTCGACCAACGTGTAGGTAGAGGCAAATGAAGAAGAAGGATGCGTCGTTGGCGTGAAATGTATGAAGTAGCAGCCCCGTATCCACGGGGGGCAAGAGGGGGCCGGCCCCCCCTAAGTTTTGGCTGGCCCCCATAAAATTTCACGGTAGGCTTGCAAATGAACTCTAATATGGTGATGAAGTATAATATGATTGGGTCGGGCCCCCCTAACTTCTACCGCCCCCCCCCCTAAATTTTTAGGCTGGCTACGGGCCTGTGAAGTAGTCGGCCAAAGTTAACGGCTTGACAAATGTGAATCATTCTATTGAAGGCTAATTCAATTCTTAAGACATAGTGCATTCCTAGAAATAGGCCTGTAACAATTTGAATAATTAAACATAGACCAAGAAGAGAACCAAAATTCCATCAGTACGAAGTATTAATTGGTGCTGGGACGTCTACTAGTGCATTATTGGCAATTTTAAATAGAGGGTAGTGTAAGCGCATTGGTGTTGATATATGTTTTGGAAGGTCGAAGAGGTCATTACTATAAGGAAGTGATTTTTACGATGGCAATTAATGTGATAAATATGTGATCAGTATAATAGTATTTATTAAAATTGATGTTATGTAAAATTTTATACTAGGAGTTTCTTGATAATTAATTATAGATAAGTGAGGGTCAGGGATGGAAATTGTATTAGGTAAGAGAAAGGGGCTAATGATTCAAATAACTAACAAAACAGGAGGAATAAATAGGCTTAATAAAAATATTAAAGGTTAGAGTAAATATTTCATTTGATGCTAGTCTTGTTACATAAATAAATAATACTAATCTCCTGGTAAAACTAGGAAAAAATGTAAAAGAATGGGACCTAAATTTTAAAAATTTCATTTCACTTTCATTCCTGTAATTATATTAATTTGTTTCGACGTAACAGTCTTTTTAAGTTCTATAGCGGAAATTTAACACTTGACCGGTGTCTTAAAGGAGGGTTTTTCAATCAATATTTGTTATAGATATTTTTCAAAAATCCATTTGATATAAGCAACAAGTCTTTTGAAGAAAAATCACTTTATTTTATTTTCTTTTTACTAAATGCCGGTTCGCATCAAGTAATATTAAAAGATTAGTAAAGTACAGGTTGTGTTTACTTAACGTTTAACAGGTTAAAGTTTAACCTCAACTAATGTTTAACATATTCCGTGTATTTCCTTGTAATTCTTGTTCTAAATGGCAATTAGTGAACTTTTTCTCTGCAAAAATTTCAGTCCAAACCTCGGCTTTGGTGACTCACAACTCGGAAAACAAATACCAGCAGATGAAGCAAGTCGAAGTCTACTTCCATATGCCAAGTTTGGGTAAGATCGGATTATTTCTGTAGATTAGATTAAAACATCTTCGTTTGTTTTTTAACCTCGTCCATTTTATCTTCCCAGTCTTCCTCCAACACCACATTTCGAAGCTCTCTTAACAATTCTTCTCTACGTAACTTCCGTAATACCCAAGTCTCCGAACCATACAATCCAATACTCCATAAACACTTGATTAACTTCTTCCGTAGCCTGCTACTTGAGAGTGATCTTTTCCTCTTGAATGCCTCTTTGGCTACGACAATTCTTGAGCTGATGATTTCTTTGGTGCAGTAAGCGTCTTTCGTCAAAAGACTTTCTAGATATTTAAAATGATCAACGCCTTCAAGCTCTCTTTGTTTTACTTCAATCCATATGATTCGACTTTTCGATGTTGATTTCCATTCCATGCAGTTTCCCAGTGTCAACTAGTTTGTCCATCATCTTATGTAGTCCTTCTTCTGTTCTATTTATAATAACCGTATCATTCACATAACCTAACCTTTCAATGATCTGCCTTTCAATGTTGAAATCTCCAGCTCCCATTAAAGCTTCCTTCATTAAGCATTTACTCTAAATGTTGAATAGTTGGAATGACTACCACATTCTTGTCTGACTCCTCTTCTAGTCTTTACACTATTGGTTTCTCCTTGATTCTATTCCACTCTTTGTTCTATGTACAGGTTGCGAATGAGTCAATGGTTCCTCCAGTTCACCTCGATTTCTTTTAGGTATTCTCAGAGGTTTGTAGTTAAGTAATTGCACGCATTCCTTGATACTCTGGGATCCTCTTTATCGCACTGAACACTACATAAAGCCTGTAAATGATTTATTTATTATTCAGGGTAGCGAGAAGAGAATCGCTTATACCGTTACCTGTCCACCTAAGTAGTTGGGATGTCTATAGGCATAAGACATTAAGGGGAGATATAATTTCTCATCGAAAAGGCACAATCTGACCTTAATTATACCATAGTGATGCTTTTAAGAAAAGCTCAATTTATCTTGTTTTTTTTTTCTTTCTTTCGCAAACAACTTTTATCTTATATTACTACTTCGTGAGAGGATTGTGCCAAAGTACTTTAAGGGAGAGAGATGGAGACCTCTGCACTGTGATAAGGATGTTGTTTTGTCGCCTGCACTCCTGTTATAGACAATGATATATTAACGAGACGTGTTTCTAACAGACACAATGACATTGAATGTGTTTAAATAAGCACCTAGATGTTGGCAATCAAACGTAGGGGGCACGGTGGTTTAGTAGTATAGTGTTTACCTCTGGTGTGATGGGTTCCTGGTTTGGTCTCAGACCATGTGAGCTTACGGTGGACAACATCAGGTCCGTGGATTTTCTCGGAATTCTCTCATTTCCTCCCGTATTTTTTCATAAGCATTAACTCTCAGTAATCAGTAACCATCCGTCTCCTTTATAGCCTAACGGACACAAACCATAGGACGTTCCAACATATACTTATTCTTTCCTTTCCATGCTGAACCGGTCCATTCATAGTACTAAAAAGATTAGAAGTCTTTACAGTACATGAATACATCTCCGTAGTATATATCCGGGTCAAGCAAGAGGAAAAAGGGCAACTAAACTCTTTATTTGCGTTCTCTTGTGATATATTAATCAGCTGTTCAGTTACTCGACCGTCTTTGTATTACCTTCTTTAGTGCGGGAGCAAAAAACTGATTACTCTTAAGCTGGGTGGGTAATCCATTTACGTGCCCTGGTAGTTGATTTCTTCCCTCCAGTGAGAATTCATCCGAAAGACTGCTACGAACTGCACACACACAAACACATAGAAAATGAAGTGTAGCAAAGATTTGATGGACTGTGCAAGCAACTATGATAGTCTAAACTTTTTCAATGACATGAATAAATTGGATATGCCCGCTGGGCCATCTATTCCATCTACGGCCCATGACATTCCACATCGTCCAGAAAATTATCCCACTAAAAATGTCCTCTCAAAAATCAGTATAACTTTTAAACTTCGTACACATTGGTTCTAATATTTAATTCTCTTCACTCGAATAGAGCTTTGAGTTGAACGTTCTTTTCTGTATATCTTATATAGTTTTATACAGTGGTGGCTCAGTGGTAGAGCGTTCACCTCTGGTGCTTGGGGTCCTGGTTCGATCCCACCCCCCGCCAAGTGAACTTTGTGGTGGACAAACATCATGTGCGTGGGTTTTCTCGGGGGTCTCCCGTTTCCTCCCACTTTCTTCATTCCATCATTTCATCCATTTCTCATTTCACCGTCTCCTTTAGCCCAACCGGCATAACCGTGGGACGTAAAACTCAAAGATTTCATTTCATTTCATTTCATGTTTTATACAGTATTTGCAGTTGCTTGCTGCTTAAAGTACTGCGTTTTTTCTCAATCCCTCTAGGTACCTCTGCAAAATGTGGTTGAAGTCAGAAGCAAAGTTTAAGGAGCGGGAGTAATGTGAAGTTGAGAGTAGGCAAATAGTATTATTTTTTGAATAATTATTATTGCACGTAATTAATAGGAACACTAATAATTTTGCGAAAACATGGCCTTCATCCCAATTCCAACTGTTCTACAGAAGAATAACACACAGGAATTCGCACTATATTCAATTTATGTCTACCAGATATATCCATATATTGTAACTAATTCTGCTGTGTTTAATGCGCTCCATTTTGACTAAATTTTTGAAGTCTACGACTTATAGGAGATCTAATATATTGGTACGCCATTCGATACCTTTGATTGTGTATTAAACTAATCAATAAAATAACTAGATATATATGAAATCGAGAATATGCTAATTTAGAATTGGAAGCCCATTAACGCGCGTACTACCAAAAATATTTCTTTCTGTCAGCGGGTCCTCAATGTTTTTGCAAGTCTCAGCCTTGGTTAAAAGCGGTCTTTTCCTATCATCTTTGGACTCTTTATTTGCATATGTGATTCAATGCAAAATAGATGAATGTGCTCCAGTGAGAAAGAATCGATACTATCGGGTATGCTGATCCCCACATGGATTGTTTTGATAATCATAGAGAAATATACTGATACTTTTTATCAATATTTTTTTTTATGGAAAACAAGAAATGTAATAAAATTTTTTATTTAATGAAACAGAAAAATAACTTTTAAACTGGAAGAGAGGTTACTTTTGAAATTGTAATTATTTTTTCTATAAGCAGGGGTGAAATTACGGTAGAACGCGGGGGGACGTCGACTCCCCACCTCCAAAAAATACGTACGGCGTCACCCCAGTTCCTAAGAAATTACAATGGGCAAAGATAGGCATGACGTAGACGTGACGTCATGCCCTTATCTACCGCCCCCTACCTTTTCAGATCCACTTTTACCCCTGATTATAAGTGATTTCTAACAGTAGTTTTAGAATAGATACATTGATGATACCAGTTCATAATTACAAGCTTCGTCTGATGCAATACACTTAGTCATTTTTCTGGCGTACGTAGTGGCGGCTCTTGGAGGAAATCACACTGGTAAAAGTTACAAGTGAAGTAAAGTGAAGTGAAATAATATTAACCCACTCATGCTCCATTTTGTTGGAATAAATGCCAATTTTCGGTTGCTATAGAACTTTTGTGGTTTCTAATCAAAGAATTGTGGCACATGGTTTTCACAGGCCTGTTTTGAAACTGACTTAAAACCATTTAGAGAATCCTGTAAAGATCGAAACAAAACTGACGGTGCCATCCGGGTTAGAATGCATGAAAATCTCCCAGACAAGTTCTGTCAGTTTCTGACAGGCCGTTAAAAGATGTGTGTGGTCTGATGTTGTCAACGTGGTATACGACACCTTTTTCTGTTGACCGCTTCCGACTATTTATTTTGAATTGCTATTTACACTCATGTTAACTGTCGACAGTACAGGTCCGAGTTTATTGTTTTGTCAGGCAACAGCAGCTCGTGATGTACGACGCCCTTCCAATCCCACAAATCGCGCAGTATAACGTTCCTGAAAGCCACTGTCAGCTTTGCCAGACTGTGGAGCTTCTTCTCGCTTCGAACAAGATCTTTGTCGCACATTATTATCGTATGTTATCCGTTTTTCGTCGCTTGTGATCAAGTGCTTCAGAAATGGCTCGAGTTAGTTATGTTTCAGTAGAGATTCTCAGATAGAATTTCGATTAAGGAAATGTTTTTGAATGCAGATCACGTGCCTCCCAAACGTTGAGCTTCTTTCTGCAGCCAACTTTCTACAAATGGCTTCACACTGTTTGGTGATAGATGTTTAGGTCATTGGCAACGTCGTGATTGCTTACAAGCTGGTCTTTCTCGTCTTTTGCCAGAATATAATTAACTTTTACTGTGTTTGGTCGTCCACTGCGAGGAGCACCTTGGACATCAATTCAACAAATGATAACATATCTTTCTCATACAAATAAACACAAATTTCTTCAAGGGCTTGTGCAGCATTTGCACCTTTATCGAAATAAAATTGTAAAATTTGACGCTAGTTTCGCGGAAAGTCCATTCATCTTTCCGGTGGGATACTTTACATCTGATTACAAGAGTTCCAAAACTTCTTACGCATCTATTAGCTTCAACTGTTGGCTGTCAAACGCTGTAAGGCCTGAGCCGCTGTGACTTATCCTGAGATTTGAAACACTAACGCCATCTCGTGCGCAAAAGATTCAACACTTTTTAGGCTACCTGATATCTTACAGAATAGTAATATTTGGGGGGTAACTTAATACTCTGTGAACATCCGTTTTTCGTTTTGTATTAACTTGTCCAATAAGCACTGTTGTTATGATCAAATACTATAAGTTATTTAGATCAATGATTCTCAACGTGGGCGTTAACGCCCGAGAGGGCGCTAGAACATAAGGAGGCGATTGGGGAGCGATAGCCTATTTAAGGAGTGTTTGAGATTTCATGATCTGTTAGACTTTTCTTCTTGTTATTATTATTATTATTGGACGAGACCCATTATGCATTTTACAAATTATCAAAAGTTTAAACTTTTCTACAAATACTCGTAATAATGTAGATTCTTCAAGGTTGATTTTAAGAATTGTAGCGTTGTTCTGGTTTCTCTCAAGCCATACGTTCAGCTTTGTGGATGAGTAGATTTGGTTAAGATGATGGGGCATTACACTTGAAATTATATTAAGCCAAGGGGGCGCTACACCAGAAAAGGTTGCAAACCACTGATTTAGATTACGAAATTATGCTTTATGAAGTACAATAGGTGGGTTACCACCCATTAAAATGATCAATGCCAGATTTACTTAACAGTTTCGCTCCTGGACTTATATAGCAAATTCCATCTTCCTGTTACTTATAGCATATTTTTAAAAGAGGTGTAGTAGGCATGAAATACATGACGTATAGATCTCCAAATATTCTATTTTAAGTTGAATATAACATGTATTGGTATTGTTTAGAATTGCTACAATATTACCGAGCTAGAATCGAGCTTCGTCCGTTTGCAACTGTAAGTTACCTGGCATTCTGCTCAGGCGTAGTTTATTTCTACACTAATAAAGACATTAAAAATAGTTCAGAACTTAAACTACATGAGGACATGCAACAACATCTAGCGAAAGGCATAGCACGTGTTTAACCCTTTTAAATTCTGGCTTTTTTTTAAAAAAGGTAAATTATAGACTTTCAGTTAAGCGGCTACAGCATCATCCCTATTTATCGTAGGATGAAGGTCCGTATCTCGTTTTCTTCACAATAGAGCAACCTTTCAAATGGTACAATTTAAATTTTTCTGTCATGTCCCTGAGGCGGGAAAGTTTAAGAGAAATCGGAATTTTTCTCTGAATTTTTTCAAATTTTGAACCCCCTGGAACCCCTCCTGTGTTAACGCAGAGATCTGAAAAATACTAATGGGTGTAATAAATGTGTATACAAAATTTCAGGCTTCTATCTTGAATAGTAAGGACGGGACAAATATTTACAAAAATCCTCACAATGCAATTCTCCAGATTACCGCAAAAGACCCCGATCTCAGGTAAAGAATTTCCTGAAATATCCCTATTTATCCTAGGGTCATGTTTTGTACCTCATTCTCTTCAGAATAGAACTACCTTTCAAACGGTACCATTCATATGTCTCCATCATCTATCTGAGACGGGAAAATCGCGAAGGAAGGGGTCCCTTTTTTAACTTTTTGCTCCTCTGGACCCTCTGTGTTAACGCAGAGATCTGAAAAAACTGTTAAATACTACTCGGCGGAGTGAATGTTTGTGCAAAATTTCAATATTCTATGTGCAAAAGTAAGCCCACCAAAAAATAAAAAAAAGACCTTACAAAAAAAATTAAACTTATGACGTCATCACCTCCTATGTCTCGCCGCAGAAAGGCATGAAACCGTACGTAACATGTTCTACAGTGGCTCTAGACTTTAGAAAAACGAAGTAAAAAGCTTTATTGGTTCTTTCTTAATCGAATAATGAATACACTACTTTAGTACCTAAAAATAGGTACTAGAAACTCCAAATTAACACGTGCTGTGACTGTCGTTTTTAATGAATTACTGCATGTCAACTGCTTTTCTTTTATATGGTAAACATAAATATTTAGATGCAGTAAAAATGTATCAATAAGTAAAATTTTATGCAATATATCTACAGAACTTGGAAGTAGTAAATGCTTGAAATATTACTGACAGTGAATTGAGTTAAGTGACACAGTACATTCTCGCAAAGATGGTAGGATATCGGAAAATGAAATAATTAAGGGTTAACATTTATCGCGGAGCTATAGCTGTCATCTCAAATTTAATGTGCGTTTTCAATAGTAAGAAGTCAAAGAAAATAATAATAATAATAATAATAATAATAATAATAATAATAATAATAATAATAATAATAATAATAATAATAATAAAGTTATATCTGCTTCTTAGTGTTTGTTCCGAGTGCACAAAAATCTAAAATAGGTTTATCTCAATGCGAAAATACTAATATAAGAGAAATGACAAATAGTGCTATCCCTAGCATGATATGCAACCAGCTTCACAATGTAGTTTAACGGGTTGCATGAAACAAGTTGAAGAAGGCAAGTAACTTCAATAATTCAGAAATTCAGAAAAAGCTTACTCTGTAGTTTTATTTAGACTCCAATTCATATTTGTAAGCATTTTTATTATTTTTTTTTATCAGCTTGTGATTTTTGTCGAAACTGTTTTAACTTAAAAGTACGATACAAATTTGCAACTAATTGATTCAAAATAATGATTTAATAATGTAAGAGGATATCTGCAGTAAAATGACCTCGAGTTGTGGGGTCTCTAGTTCGATTCCTGGCTCAAGTAAGTTTATGGTGGATAATGTGTTCGTGTCTTTTCTCGGGATACCCCGTTTCTTCCCACATTCTCATTCCACTCATTCATATATCATCATTCACTTGCCTTATCATCCATCTCTCTTACAAGGAAGGGTCACGCAGTGGCTCCGCTGAGATCCGAACGACACAATTGTGTTTGCATTTGATATGTTATAACTAGATGAATCCCAAAGTATACGTGCCACCGGGCGGAATATCGTGAGTTACAACATATTTTGTAATGTAAGAACTACAAAAGTTACCTGGTAGAATAGTTTGAACCGAGTCATTTCTTCGGAAACGGTTGGATAAGTGAAAAACTTGGACAATATGTGTCCCATCATTTCCAAGAACACACTTTTTCGGATAAAAAGTTTGCCCCAGGGTCCTCGCAGGGTCCCAGACGGGGTCCAACTCAAAATTTTCAAATGGCAAGGAGGGTTAAGTAGCACATCCTTTGAAAGCTGTTGTAAAATGAAAGAAAATGTAGCAAGTCTCGACTATCTACGACAACCCTGTGCAAAATGGCGGAGGGTCAAAATGTAAAAAAAAAAAAAAAAAAAAAAAATTGAAAAGTCCATGGTCACCCCTATAAGTCGGAAACGGTGAGACAAATGTGAAAATAAGAAAGGAAGTGTGGCATTATTTTCAAAGTATAACAATTTAAGTTAAAACGTCTTGTCCCAGGGTCCCCACAGGGTCCCAGGCGGGGTCCAACTAAAAAGTTTCAAATGGCAATAGGGGTAAAGTATCTAATCGTTTACAAGATCTTGTTAAATGAAAGTAGATGGACCAAGTCTCGACTTTCTACGACAACCTGTCCAAAATTGTGGTGGGTCAAAATGTAAACAAAAGCTTAGTTGAAAACCTATGACCACCTTGAATCCAAGATGGCCGCTTAAAACCTATGTCATTCGTAACAGTACAAATCTGAATCTCTATTTTTCTCTATTATGTATTTAGAAACAATAGGAAGGGTAAAGAACAATTGAATTTCGATTCACTTCAACTATTATTTCATTCGGTAACAAGACATACGTTTTGTTCTTAATGCACGTTCGTCACGGTTCTCTCGACATCATTTACTTGAATATAACGAATATGCGATGAACACACAACTCTGACTTCCTACTCATAGTGCTAAACAAAAGTAAAGAATGATATTCACGATAAGTTGAAAGCTACGTTGTTTGCAAGCTCAATGAATTGATTTAAAATTTTGATTGTACTTAACTCAGGAACAAAATTTCTACCCACCATTATATTTAACAAGCTTATATAGCAGATCCAGATCTACAACCATGCCAAGTTTGATCCAGATCAGATGAGTTTGGTTAAACTCGTACTATATACATAGTGCCCTTGCGATTGCCTTCTTTGGAGAGAAAATCAAGTGAAGTATGAAAAGAATGACGGAAGTATACACAAGGAAGATTAAAACTTTAACTTTCTGGAGTGAAATATAAAATTACTCGAACCATCATAAAATTGTAACGTTGCATCTCTGAAGCAAAATAAGTAGAAATAATCTTGATTAATGCCATAGAGGTATCGAGCAGGCAAAGTATGTTGTGTTTTTATTTTTCTCGTTTTACATTTATATTTTTAGTCAGTATATTTTTATTACGAATCTTGTGAAACTAGCATTTTATCTCATGGATTCGCTGCTTAACATAGCTTTTATGATGTTTTGGATAATGTGAACATGAATTTTGATGAACCAAGGCGGTGTGGGGGAAGCACAACACAAGGTAATATGTACGTATAAAGTTCGTGTTCATATACATTCAAATAGACTGAATTAAATACATTAATACTGTATAAGGGTATAAGGTATTCGATATTTAAAATTGCAAACAACCCCAAAAGGAGAAGAGGTAGCAGCCCCAAATGTGGCAGAAATAGCTTAAGATGCAGGTATGAATTGATTAAACATCTCTCGGAAACATACCGTAAATACGCGCGTAATTTTCGCCCTCGCATAATTTTCGCATCCCAATTTTGAAGGGCATTTTCTGTATATTTTATTTTCCTCGCGTAATTCGCGCACGCGAGGATTTGACAGTGATTTGTAAGAAACCACACGAATTCTTAATCAAATTTTTAATGTTATTTTTCTACAAATTTAGAATTAGTTGTTTGTTGTCAATTCTTCCTACAAAGAAAATTGTACCGGTATTTTTCGTGTTATTTTGACCGGGAAAAAAAATTAGATGATGTTCACTGATGTGGCTAATTTTTTTCCTCGCATAATATACGCACCCTTGTTTCAAAACAACTTTTTTCCTCTAAAAAAGTGCGAAAATTACGCGAGTAAATACGGTATACTATTCTGTGCTTCAATATTATTTTTATTCTTCATCCTAGAATTACCAGATCGCTTCTTGATCAACATCTGTTTTCTGCATTCTCTGAATTCGTAATTGATCATCTCATATTTTCCTTATTTTACTCAATTTTTCATTATTCGGATAGCCTACATGTTTCTTATGAACTTTCTTGTATCTCGTCGCCACTATGATAGATCACAAAATGATATCCGGAACTAAATAAGAATACTAATAATAGTCGGTACCACACACATTAGGCCTCTTTGAAATTTTATTAATTTTACTCTGCTGTACAATTCATTGACTTGCATAATCTCAGTCCGACCAAGTTGCTGTTAACAATGCATAAGCAAAATCACTATAAAACACAATATCTTCACCAAACAATATTACGATTAGTGTGTTGTTCCTCCACCATTATTTATATTACCGTCAATTTGAGGGATCATCTCCATTTACGAACAATCATTCAACTATCTTCAACCACAAAAACAATAACGGATAACCAAAATTCTACACAGTATGTGAAACTATTTAATCGTTTTTCGCATTTTGGTCATTAACACAGTAATATCTTGTGAATGAACCTATATAACGATGGTAAAACTACTATCTAGTTAGATCTCAATTTACTGAAAACTAATTTATGGACTGCTGTAGGAAAACTCATTAAGGGAGCAACTATCAATTTTCATAAAGTTGGATGACTTGCTCTCTTTTCGGCTGAAAGAAAGCAGTTGAAACAACACACCTGTATAATGCACAATAATTTTACAGTTATTTTTACTTCGCCAAAGTTCTGGGCAAGTCATCGCTCGTTTAAAGGAAAGTTTAACGTCAGATCCAATCTCCAAAATTCTCAAATTTGTATTGGATAAGATGACATTTATGTCTCTCTCTGATTTTTCGACAATCATATTTTTTTTCTTCTGACTATGGTCTTAGTTCCAGCTGTTAGTGATTAATTGTGAAGAAAATAGAAATGAAATCTTTCAGTTTAATGTCCCACGTTTATGCCCTTTAGGCGAAGAGATACGGATGGGAAGTGAATGATAATGGAAGAATTGGTGGAATGAGGTAGTGGGAGGAGACGGAAGTACCCTGAGAAAACTCATGGATATACACAAACTTACTTGGCCGGGTTTCGAACCAGGGACCCCACGCACCAGATGTAAGCGCTTTACCACTGAGCCACCGTACCCCACTAGAGAAAAATAGAACCTACATAATGCTTCTTAATGTTCAAGTAACTAACGTGCTCAATCTTTACACTAAATGGTATTTGCTTCGGATATAAACTTGAGGAGAGATTCAGATCGCACTTTACTACTGTTGCCAAATGTCTCATCTCGAAACCGAGACTTAGTCCAGATGAAAGGTACAGTTCTAAATTCGAGACGAGACGAGACATTTCGAGTCTCGTGAGCAACACTAGCTCAAGTCTTAGGTTCTCAAACACTATTCTGCTGTTACATGATTCATAATATGAAAAAAAACGTTTACAGCGTATGTAGATCATTACACATTTAATCCATTAATAAATGTTTTAAATGTTGTTATATCACACTCTTTGTGGGCCTCTTGTGTTGCACACGAATTCTGCTAACTTCTAAATTAAATAAATTAAAAATCAAGACATAAATACTGTACTTAAATTTACAAAACAAGAAGAAAATTGTTTGAGACGATACGAGATAAGCTTTTGAAAAATCGAGAGGAGACTACAGAAAATTCTTCAAAAGGTGAAATGAGACGAGATTTTTATAAAATTTATGAGACGAGAAGAGAAAACCTTATTTCTTGTCTTGTCTCGTCTCTGGGCAACAATAACACCGAGCCCCTTTTCGTACAGCCTCGGTGATGAAAAGAGGGGTCAAACCAAATCAATCAATTTAAAAAATTACACATGAAACCTACGATCTTTAAAATTTTCCTCAACTAAACTTACATGATTTGAATTAAATCGATCTACGAGTCAGAGGTTAGCGCACTATAACCCAGTATGTCTTCTACAATAGTTGATAGATTTATAATATGGATTCCATTCTGCATCAAGGTGCGCGTGTTTGCATTTGCTTGTCAATGTATATTAATTCTACTTGCATTCTATCTTGCTGTAATTAGGCTCAATGCCTAAAAGTTCATAGGATAAGAATGGATTTACTACGAATTATTATTTTTCTTAACTAAATGTATACCCTTGAAAATATACTTTATTTTTTAGTATTATTTTTTAGTATCGTGCCGTGAGATAAGCAAGATGAGCAGATGAAAGGTACAGTTCTAAATTCGAGACGAGACGAGACATTTCGAGTCTCGTGAGCAACACTAGCTCAAGTCTTAGGTTCTCAAACACTATTCTGCTGTTACATGATTCATAATATGAAAAAAAAAACGTTTACAGCGTATGTAGATCATTACACATTTAATCCATTAATAAATGTTTTAAATGTTGTTATATCACACTCTTTGTGGGCCTTTTGTGTTGCACACGAATTCTGCTATAACCCAGTATGTCTTCTACAATAGTTGATAGATTTATAATATGGATTCCATTCTGCATCAAGGTGCGCGTGTTTGCATTTGCTTGTCAATGTATATTAATTCTACTTGCATTATATCTTGCTGTAATTAGGCTCAATGCCTAAAAGTTCATAGGATAAGAATGGATTTACTACGAATTATTATTTTTCTTAACTAAATGTATACCCTTGAAAATATACTTTATTTTTTAGTATTATTTTTTAGTATCGTGCCGTGAGATAAGCGAAAAGAACAGATCTCTTTCAGTCGACACGGTCTGGATCCTGTTGGAAGCTGAGGCCGACGCTTTTGCCTGTTGCCAGCCAGTGAGATCAATAAGGGCTGAAAACGAATGCGAGGGGTGGCAATCCAGAACAGAGGAGAGGGGATCATCGTAGACTACGGGAACGCATTTTGAGGGAAGGATTTCCATCCCCACTCTCCTCTCTCTCTCTCTCTCTCTGTGTGTATGAGTATGTATGTGTCTGAGTGCTTTCTGTAGCTGAAACGTGGTAAATGAAGGAAAGGGTCTTTTGTTGTAGCTAGCGTAAGACATTTACGTGATAGCAAAGCTGTTACAGATTAACATAGATATTACACTACAGTCGAATGCGAAACTTACAGCTCATAAAAGTGAAAGAGTACTTGGAAAGAAATAGTTTTCTTTAAAAAAAAAATCAAACTCCTTTTCACTACTGAATAATTTGAAAAGACTTTTATACTTATATTTTTTTTTAAAAAAAGAAGAAAAACAAATAAAAGTATAAAATAATTAAAAGCGCTCTCAAGAAAAGCGTTTCAACTGAATCCGTCAGTAAATTACACTTTATTACTTTTCTTAAAGAAATTACGTAATAGTGATACAACGTATGATAGAATAAGTAACGCCGTATTAGTTTATGAATTGTTCATTAAATTTTAAGAATTCTATCGGAGAAGAGATACAAGTTAGAGGTCTGTATGAGCTCGGGTCGAGCCCGCGGGCTTAAGCCTGACCTGGCCTGCGGGACGGACTCGGGCCTACAAAGCATATATCACTTCGGGCCCGGGCTGTAAATTTTTAAATATACAACCGTATTTCCCAGGCCTATTCAGGCCTAACTTTGTAAACATACTACGACAATATTTATTGGACCGTTCTTTCTGGAGCTTTTAAAGCACAAATGCAAAATTAAACCCGTAATTGCTGTAAATAAAAGTATAAATTGGCGTTAATTATTAACTTGCTGTAATTCGGGCTTATTTCGGGCTCATTTGATTATCACACGGGCTCGGGTCGGACTTGGGTTGGGTTTCACATTGTAAATACATTATATGTTAAATTTCCGGCCCGTGCAGACCTCTACTACAAGTAGCATGTGTCACTATTGAGAGCATTGTCTTACTGTTAGTAATATGTAGATCACTCTTAGGAAAATACAAACATATATAAATGAAATGAAATGAAATCTTTAAGTTTAACGTCCCACATTTATGCCTATTGGCTAAAGGAGACGGTGAAAATGAGAAATGAATGAAATAGTGGAATGAATTAAGTGGGAGGAAACGGGAAACCCCCGAGAAAAACCATGCACACGGTGTTTATCCACCAAAAAGTTCACTTGGCGCGAGCTTGGATCGATCCAATGACCCCTGAACCCAAGGACCCGTGATAGAAATTAAACAAAAACTGAAGTAAGATAAAAAAAAATATTTTTTGTATACTTTCACTTCATTTACATTTGAAAAAAAATAGTACTTTTAAAAAAAATTGCAATGTATTTGATCAGATTCCCAATCGTTCTCTATCATCAGTGGTTTTACTTCCATCAAAGACTTTGTTGTTGGCCCTATGAAAATGGACTATAGAAAATTACTGTGGTGCTCCTTCACTCGATACCCGAAGCACGTGCTTATATTGCTTAGTGGTTAGTCCACTCCTGTAATACACAATCTACTAGTTAAAAGCGTTTCTTTCTTTTTCTTTTTGCTTATACTGTATCATACACAAACACAGAAACAATTTGTTCCAGCAGCAGAAAAACTATCAATTTATTGGCAACAAACGTCGTACTTTTCTGCGCCATAAAAATTCATTTTTACCTATTTTCTCGAAAAATCATGTTTGATAATTTACATTTAAGCAGTTCATTTTGTTCCGTTTGAGGGCACCTTTTGATTGAAATAATCTTTCATCTTTGCACAAAGTTTTAGAGTTAAATATGATTTTGGTTTATATCTCACTCAGTAAATATACACAGCATCAATGTTTAGATTTTAAAAAAACTCGTTTTTCTCAAAAATTACGCATGAGGATTTACGCTCATAAATATGACATTATGCTCCTGTGCTCCTGAATGATTAACTAATAAGTTTATGGTCCACGTGGATCTAGGGCTAATTTCCGATCGAGATGTAGAATTCTCTTCTTGATCCTGCATGATAAATAAAATTGGAAAGTATTTAAATCAAATTTCAAACTATTATTATTATTATTATTATTATTATTATTTGCAGGAAGAGTGTGTAAAATTAAAAAAAAATAGTTAATACATTTTCTAATATCGATACAATTCAAAGAGGAATACCACAGGGATCTTCGTTCGGGCCCTACTACAGTAGACTCTTGCTAATCCGACCGTCAGTAGTCTGTCCTCTCTGTAATCCGGCCCTAACATCTGGCGTCTGCCACATGACGTTGCAGGGTCATTCCATGTCAAATCACCTAGAGAACTGTGCTTCAATGTCTCAGATTCTCTTCAAATTTTTTCATACATAAATACCAATGAAATTATGCTACTAAATTATTTTTTTTCCGATTTTTGGGATGAG
The DNA here is from genome assembly GCF_964235325.1 of Thermobia domestica. Lineage (NCBI taxonomy): Eukaryota > Metazoa > Arthropoda > Insecta > Zygentoma > Lepismatidae > Thermobia > Thermobia domestica. Next base: position 102,335,829 of record NC_137455.1, read on the forward strand.
AAATGGGCCGGGGTGAAATTTTTGAAAAATGTTAATTTTGGGCTTCAATTTCACTTTTCCGCACTCAGCATTATGAAACTAAATTACGATAACTTCCTTATTTTTGAAGTTATTAGGCTCATCCAGATGTCAAATGAAAGCTTAATTTTTGCTCTTTCAGTAGATTCTAAGTAACCTTACAAAAGGTTACACTGTCAAACATTAATGGGCATACAAAGCAAATTTGAGGGATTTTACAAATTGTGCCATTGCTCAAAAGTTACAACTATGAAACTTTTGAAACTTTTTTTTGATATACATTCATCTTAACACGTACATGGTATGGTTAAAAAAATAAAGAGGGTGTTTTTTTGTATTTTTGTAATTATTACTTTTTATGTACGGAAATATACAGTTTTAAGTTTTGTTACACATTGTGTCATTTCTCGTAAGTTACAACTATGAAACTTTTGAAACTTTTTAAACAGAATCATCTTAGCACATATATGGTATGGTTAAAAAATAAAAAGGGTGCTTTTGGTATTTTTATAATTATTATATTTGTACATCAGATTGCAATTCATGAATCGCTGTGGGCCTTCTAAATCCTACTGGCCAGAAAATGAAGACATTTGTTGGATATCTTTTGAAAATATCATCTAGGGAGTTTCTGCTCCATCTCTTACAACCTAATCAGCCCGAATTTACGCAAGTGAAAGCAAAATTAAAAGAAGACATCATATCATCAATGAAAGAAATGAGCTGTGAAATATAGGACACAACATTTTGTATGTAAATATATGTAATTCTAAGAAGTATTACCGGTATGTATGTTTATTGTTTTCATCTATGCACATTAGTCTATTATTTCTTATTTCTGTTGATAGGTTTTGTAATAATAACTCAACCCCTTACATTGCTAGGTCTATATTTTCCATTCACAAAACCGCAAGATTATTACAAAAAAGGTATCCCTTTTTGTTATTTAATCATATCTAGTAAATGCAAACTAATCCTATAAAAAGTTACAAACGTTTGATAGTTGTAAGCGATGGTATAATTGGGGAAAAAGTTGAAAATCATAGTTAAAGTACAAACATATAATATTATGGTAATACCAAAACTACACAGTTTTAAAGTGTGACAGTTGTCACTTCAGAGTAGGGATGGCCAAAATTTTTCGAAATCGCAAATTTCACTTTCCGGAATTTTTCCGAATTTCAGACTTTTTTTCGAAATTGGAACTTTTCCGAATTCCGAAATTTTTCCGATTTTACTTTCCGGAATCTGAAAGTAAAAATTCTGGAATTGGCCATCACTACTTCAGAGGAAAGGCATAATCTGTCAACAACAGTAAATATATATATTTCTGTACATTTAAAACACAAAGATTAATAATGATAATTGCAAAAATATCAAAAGCACCAATTTTATTTTTAACCATATCATGTGTGATAAAATGATTCTATAGAAAGAAGCTTCGAGAGTGTTATAGTTGTAACTTATGAACAATGACACTATTTGTAACAAAACTTAGAACTGTGAATTTCCGTACACGTAGAATACCAAAAAAATAATAATTACAAAAATACGAAAAGTACCCTTTTTATTTATTAACCATATCATTTATGTGCTAAGCTAATTCTATTTAAAAACTTCAAAAGTTTCATAGCTGTAACTTACGAGCACTGACACAATTTGTAACTAAACTTAAAACTGTATATTTCCGTACATAAAAAATAATAATTACAAAAGTACAAAAAAAACCTCCCCTTTATTTTTTAACCATAGCATGTACGTGTTTTCAAAAGTTTCATAGTTGTAACATTTTAGCAACGGCACAATTTGTGAAAAACTTTAAAATTTGCTTTGTATGCCCATTAATGTTTGACAGTGTAATTTTTTGCAAGGTTATTTAGAGTCTGCTGAAAGAGCTCGACACCTGGATGAGTCTAATAACTTCAAAAATAAGGAAGTTATAGTAATTTTAGTTCCATGATGCTGAGTGCCAAAAAGTGAAATTGAGGCAAAATTCACATTTTTCAAAAATTTCACCCCAGCCCATTTCTCATCCCAAAAATCGGAAAAAGTTAATTTAGCATAATTTCATTGGTATTAATGTATGAAAAAATTTTAAAGAGAATCTGAGACATTGAAGCACGGTCATGTTTTAAAATTAGGTGATTTGACGTGGAATGACCCTGCAACAATCTATCAACGATTGTATTTGTTTATACCTATTGGAGCAACGGAAAAATGCATATAGTACTATCGTGGTTTTCTTTCAATGTTACTTGTAAAACGGTTGCGTGACAATGCATGCAGCCGTCGAGTACCTTCATTGTTTCAACTGAAAATTTGGAACATGCTTCATATTGAGCGATAATCTGCGTACAATCTCAAGCATTAAGTTCCTCTATTTTTCTGTGATAATGTATGTAACCTTATATTTAGTAAAGTATAGTAGTGTATGCGCTAAATTGAATTTCAGACGCTCTCAATAATTCGGTACCTTCGCTAACTCAGCACCCCTGTTTGCAAGAAATATCCGGATTAGCGAGACTCTAGTGTACTTGTATTTTACTAATATTAATCGGCGATTTGCCTAAATTAATAATTAAAAACTAATGTCGGTATTCTCATGTACAAAGATGTTAAAAATTGTAATGACCTAGATAATCTTCAAAGTTCCTTAGATGTAGTAATCAACTGGACTAATAGAAAAAATGACTAATATAGGTAAAAACAAATGCATCTGTAGTATGGAACTCTATAGCCTAAACATACTCACATAAGCTAGAAGAGATTCAAAAGAAACTCATTAAACGCGTTTGTTTTCAAAATAGATAAGGTTTTGATATTTTACGTACGAATAATAGGCAATAAATTAAACATTGATTTACTGAAAAACAAACGTGTGTTAAATGACAATCAAATTTTGAAAATAGTAAATTGTACAAGCATATACCTATTTCAAAACATTTTAATAGAGGTTCCCAGATTGAGAACAAGTCAAAAGTTGATAAGTCTCAACAGTAGTAATAGATTTGTGGATACGTTATTAAGAAACTATGAAAGAAATATATTCACATAAATAAATCATAAATTGCACCTTCATATGCTCTCATCATGTAGTATGAGTATAACCAGTATAATAAGAACCTTCAGTGCCTGGTACGAAATTATATGAAATGAAGTGAACTCTTTTATATATATATATATATATATATATATATATATATATATATATATATATATATATATATATAGATATATATATATATATATAGATAGATAGATAGATATATAGATATATATATATATATATCCTTTGTGTTTTTCTAGTTGTATAATTTGATTATTTTCTGTGTTTGACTTCTTGCACCACCGATATTACTATTTTTTTTAAAAAAAGCTATTATTATTATTTTCAGTAGTAGTAGTAGTAGTAGTAGTAGTAGTAGTAGTAGAAGAAGAAGAAGAAGAAGAAGAGTTTTATTTAATTCTAAAACATAGAATCACTGCTATTTCTCTCAAACAGGCGGAGAACACGCTCGGTAGAAGACAACATATTTCGCTGCAGAGTATCTGCGTCAAAATGTTGAACTTTGACCTATAGCTCAGCACCACACTAAATTCACTCCACTTTTATTCCCCAGTAATATGCACATAACTTGTATATGATGTATGAAGGTGGTTTTGCTTGTTTCATTACTCTCTTCAAATTTATTTCTCTTTGCACTTTGAAATTTTGCAAAGGAGTACAGTAGTTTGACGCATCAATTGAACCAGAGATTAATATTGATATTGTGCTGTAGACTGCACTTATATATAGTATATTATATTTGACAAGAAAGAGACAGAAGGGAGAGAAGGGTGTATGCATATTATAATTTGTTTCATGATAATTGTCTAGAAGAGCTTGAACGATGTCATTACAATTTTTTTTTGTTTCTTTATTGCTACTATTGCTACTGCTCCCAGGAAACAAGACGCGACGATAAATAAGATTTACTTGTCTCGTCTCTTAAAATTTTGTTGAAGTCTCGTCTCGTCTCGATTCTCGAAGAATTCTTTCTAATTTCATTTCAATTCGCGGGAAAACTTCTTGTCTCATCTTGTTGTGTATATCTATGTACAAAATTTTCACCCTATTTTTTTCTTCATTTTATCTAGAAGTTATCAGAATTACTTCACAAAGGATGTAATACGTCGTATAACAACATTTGAACCTATTTATTATTAGAGTATATTGAATAATAACTTGCGAAACGTTCATAAATGCTGTTCATTATTTTTGTGCAATTACTTTATATTTTTTAATACTATAAATCATGTAACACTAAAAAAAATGTGTTTGAGATCTAAGACTTGTCTGAACTCGTCTTGCCCACGAGACTCCTCAAATTTCTTGTCTCGTCTTGATTTAGAAAATTCACTTCTCGTCTTGATTCTCAGAAATGAAAAAAAATATGGTCTCGTTCGCAACGCTATTTCCAGTCAGCGCTGTAACTTAGATTAATTTCTGGGGGAGGGGCACACATTAATATGCGTATTTGGGCCCCCTAGAAAAAGTTGTTTCTCTAATTCCTGGGCCCCTCTTTCCATCTTTCTCTTACTTTTATGGTCCCCCGGAGGCTTTGGGCCTTTCTGCACGGCAAGGTCTGTGGGGTTGTTAGTTACGCCCCTGAGCCCTTTCCATACATGACAAATTAATTAAGTTGACAATATTGACCTATCTCAAAGCTACACGAATAAATATTATTTCTAGAGCCCCTAATAGTAGACATTTTTTTTTACTGAAATGGACCCACGACGCATTTTTGTTTTATTTACCTTTTGTATGCTTGTTTTGTTTATATAATATAGTGAACATGTTTAATGCTTCGCTATATTATTATTATTAATTGTTCATTTATAATTTTATGTTAGTATCGTATATGGAGTATGAAAATTTTGTCCTAAAGTTGGTCCCCCTCGAACGGCTGGGAGCTTCTCTGGGGGGGACAGTTGCCCTCCTGCCCCCACAAGTTACGGAAATGTTTCCAGTATATAAATTTTATATAGATCTCCAAACCATTCTCTAGATGATTCCGAGAGAGAAGTCTTATAGAATTCATACATTTATTAGCCCGTCTGTCAGTCAATAGGTATGACAGTAAAAACTATTTAAAAATAAACTTAAAACTCCTTTGTAATATAAATTCAGCATTCCAAGAATAAATTATATTTCCAATCTTATTTCTATTTAAATCGGAAGTATTAGTTCTACAGTTTCAATATTGAATCTCATAAGTGCAACCCTACCGTAGTTTCACAATGTAAAACGAAAGGCATTTTCTCTCAGTTGTATCGTAAATTCTGTTCCATACTCGTTCCATCGGATAAATATGATCTCAGGGAGACACCGTTCTTCTTTTCCCTCATACCTGTCTAGCAAGTATTTCTTCCAGCTCGAGTCAGCCCCGTTCCCTTTCCCGAGCACCATCTCTAATGTTATCTGATCTTGCCCCAGGTGGTAAGACTTACACGTTGCTATCTCAGGGGGAACAATGAAAACTGAAATCTTTTAAGTAGTTGTAGATGAGTACCATAGATTATTTAACTTATTAATTAATCTATTACTAGTTAGTAAGTAAGTATTAAAGAATATGAATGCTTTAAGCGTATCACAAGCTTACGAACTGCTTGACACACCTGTTTGAAGAAACATTTGCTTGTCAGGTATGAAGAAAAAGAAGAACGATGTCCCCTTGATATCATATTTATCCGTTCCACCTAAGTTCGTACTTGTCCCCCTGCCATTCTTGATATCAATGGAGCAAATGAAGCCAATGTATCAAGAATATATACATTTTCATAACATTATCATTTTTACTGAAACCGATAATGTGGTAAAAATCAACTACAATTTCCTGTTTCAATAATAATTGCCATAAAACAGAAATGGTAATGTATTAGATAGCAAGATATTGTTTTTACCTTCGAGTGACAATGAGAGACAAGAAAAGTATAGTAACCGTGAAAAGAAAAAAAAATCGAACTCGAAATTTCAAAGGATTTACATGTCTCATGGTTTCTACACACGAAAAATTGATTTTGGAAGTTCTCTCCATCCGTTCATTTGTCCCAATTTATGTACACTTGTCTAGAAGCCATACCATTCAGTGTATTCCCTCTAAATTTAAAACTTTAGTTTTTTGTAGTTTTTTAAACTTTTTTTTTTTTAATTTTCTTCCTATCCTCAAAATAAGGATACTTTACTGGAACAAAATAATTGCAATTTTCTCAAAAATGGCTCTAACGATTTTAATTATAATATGGTGTATGTCATTTCTGTAGGAAAATCTACGACGGATAATCTTTCTTGGTGGTGAGTTCTTTAGAGACAATTTTTCTCTAAATGAACTCTGGCGACTTTGTCCATTTTTTATATATTAGTGTTTCATTAATATCGCTATAATACAGGATATTTCGTTTCTCATGAAAAAAAAATTAGAAGAGGTAGTTTTCTGTTGAGGGCATTTTTGAACGATTTTCTTAAAAGAAAAAATCATATTTTGTTGATATTTCCTTAATAATTCTATAATGCTGCAAAATGAAATGAAAGAAATGAAATTTTTAAGTTTTACGTCCCACGATTATGCCGGCTAGGCTAAAGGAGACCGTGATGATGAGTAATGAATAAAATGGTGGAATGAAGAAAGTGGGAGGAAACGGGAGAAACCCGAGGAAACCCACGCACATGGTGTTTGTCCATCACAAAGTTCACTTGGCGGGAGCAGGGTTTGAACCAGGGGCGTCATTTAGGGGGGCCAGGGAGGGGCAATTGCCCCCCTCCTGAGTTTGAGATCTCTATAGATTTTATCAATAAAATAGTAGTAAATCAATGAAATACGCGAAATTTTACTTATATCAAGGGGTTTTGCCCCCCCCAAGCAAAATCTGAAATGACGCTCCTGGTTTGAACCCTTGACTCCATGCACCAGAGATGAACGGTCTGCCACTGAGCCAACGCGGCCCTCTATAATGTTGCGTAAATCTCTTATGAAAATATCTACAGGGGTAGTTTACTGTTGAAAAATGAGCTTCTTTTCAGACGTTTTTGTTGAAAATGTCTCCTGCAAATTTTTTGTTCACGTTTCCTAAATAAATTTTTCATTGATTTATCATATTATGTTTCGTAAATCACCTCCGTCAAACTATCCACGAAGGATAGTTTAACATTGGCAGGGATTTTTTTAACATTTTTCTCAAAATTTGACTTATACGATTTTTTTTTTTTTTTTGTATTTAATAAACAAATATTTCATTAATACGCTTGTTATATGTCATAAGTCATTTCTTATTTTAAAAAATAATCCACGAGGAGTAATTTCCCTTTGGGTGAGTTTTTCTTCGGACGGAGCTTTCCCAAAATGCTTGATCATTTTCTTCTTATTTTACAAGAAAAAGTTCATTAATAACTGTAGCAAAACATGGTTTATTTTTAGGAATTGGAGCGAGGAGAGGTGGTCCGCACCTTTTATTATCTTTGAGAATCTGCCGTTCGATTTTCTTTTTCCTTTTCAGATCAATCCGATTGGAAGAGACCACATTTGACGTAGTAGTTCGAATTTTGATTCCTAGAAGAACATAGCTTCCTTACTGATGTAATTCAATCATCAAATTCATTTTACTGCCAGTTTTCACAAAACTTAATTCCAGCATTCTACGAGAGATAAGCCTTCATATTTAACTATTTTTCGACACTTAGTACTGTGAATTATTCAATGAAAGTCAAGATTTTTGCATTTATAAGCATTGCATTCAGATTAATATGTAAATATCTTTCTGCTTTTGCTGTTGTGGTAATGTTGTTCTGATTTTTGGAAATAGGGGAAATCAGAGCGTGGATTCTAAAAACAGTAGCCAATACATGTAATAATATTGTTTTCTTAAAAAAGGGGGAGGATTAAATATGAAAATATTGTGACGTACTCTAATAAAGCTTGAACTTTATTAATATTATATGCACAATTGAGATATTTCAGTTTAACGTTCCAACGTTATGGCTTTTAGGATAAGGGAGACGATGATTAAGGCCAATGAATGATGGAGGAAGAATTGGTGGAATGAAAAAGTAGGAGGAAACGGGAGTATCTCGAGAAAACCAACAGGCATGATGTTGCATACTACAAGCTTACTTGGTCGGGGATCGAACCAGCGACCGCACGCACCAGAAGTAAATGTTCTACCACTGACCTACTGTGCCCTCAATATTCATAATTAATTCCTATTATTAAGACAGAACTTAACGAAAAATACGGCAGTAGGCCATATATGCGGGACACCTTATTGTCTCCATAATTTTCCAATACATCTGACAATAATTAGTCAGGTTTCCCTCTCAGTGAGTCACTATCGCACTTCACATCTATTCAGAACTGGTACTTCATGGCTGAATCAGCTTTCTTTTTCTCTTTACATGAGAATTACAACTCTATGTCTTACATAGACTAGACATTTGTAATTTGGGGAGCTATTCCTTCCATGTTTAAACGCACATACATTATGATTAAATAAAAATAATTAAAAAAATCACTATCGGCAGAAAACTCAAATTCTCCAAGTAAGCAAACTACAGTCTGTACTACTCCTAACATTATCTTTCTGTTTTTCCACCTTTAAATCAGTGTTTTTCGTTCCGATACTCTACATGCAGAGCCTATAAACTGAAAACTGCATTAAATTTCAAGTATCTTTAACTTGTACAACAAAATGACAAAACTTCCTTATGTTAAAGAAACGGAAAGAAGAAAATTTTTGTCCACGTGAGAATTCTTAAATACAGTATATAGAAAGGAAAGCAGTCATAAATGTTTAAAAACAGTGACTACCTACAGTATCCGTATTATTAACGTTTAGTGAAAAAAAACTGTCTAATGAAACATATATCAAACAATAAAGTATTTAGAGCATAACAAAATTATAAGTGTGACTATAAAAGATCACGCATAGTTTTCGACAAAATAAAGAAGAAAAAATATTAACTTGCAAATCTGAAAATTTGATCCTGTAGAGCAACCATGTCACTTGTTGAGCTGAAAATGATAGACCTACTGAAATACACCTTTCTTAAGCTCTTCATTATGATAGTAAAACGACAGTACATAAAATATAGTTAATGATATATACAAGGTCTATCCTGAAAGTAATGTCAGTGAATTTATTGTGACGCAACTCGACGTCAGAGCACGGTCTAACTGGTTGAAACTGGTAGTGGGGGAAGCCAACTAACAAGTAAGCAGCGCTCCGAGCATCCGGAGAGTGAGTACGGGCCTGTCCGTGAGGGTTGTTTTCTGATCTTGTGCAAGTGAAAATACAGCGCTCGTTGGAACAAAGATTTGCGATCAAATTTTGCGTGAAACTTGGCAAGACCTTTGCGGAAACTGTTATTATGATCAAGACTGCTAACAAAGAACATGCCCTGTCAGATCAGCAAGTGTTTCGGTGGCACAAGGCCTTTTTGGAAGGCCAGAAAAAGTCGACGACGAGGACCGCGCCGGACGGCCATCCACGACCACTACGGCTGACAACGTGACGCGAGAGAGGGGACTGTTCAACTCAGACCGACGATTAAGTGTTCGTTTAACGACCGACATGTTAAACATTCCGAAAACTCGAGTTCATGAAATTGTTACAAACCATATCGACATGCGGAAGGTGTGCGAAAAGTGGTTCCAAAAGTGCTCACTGACGACCAAAAGTCACGCCGCGTTGAAACGTGCCAAGAAAAGCTCGACATATGTAAATGTGATCGAAAATTTTAGGACAGCGTCATTGCAGGTGACGAGAGTTGGGTATTTGAATATGACCCGGAGACCAAAAGGCAATCATCAGAGTGGTACAGACCCTTATCCCCTCGTCCGAAGAAAGCCAGGATGAGCAAATCAAAAATCAAGAGCATGCTTATCGTGTTTTCTGTCATCCACGGACTGATTCATCACGAGTTTGTAGAAGCTGGAACCACTGTGAACTCCAAACTTTATGTCAAAGTATTCAAAAGAATGAAACGCAGGGTTCAACGCATCCGGTCGAACGTCGCAGACAACTGGAAGTTGTACCACGATAATGCGTCGGACCAGAGTCCCTTCATCGTTAACGATTACCTGGTTAATGTAGGGGTACCACAACGATTCCCAGCCCCCGTACAGCACGGACCTGGCTCGAGACCCGACTTTTTTCTGTTTCCACGCCTCAAAACTCCTTTGAAAGGCAAGCATTTTGGTACAGTGGACGGGATCAAAGCAGCTTGCACCCCAGCATTATATCTATCTATCTATCTATCAATCAATCTATATATATATATATATATCCTAAAATAATAATTAAACTAAAGGAAAACATTGTTCAAATTTGAACATATCCAGTATCAGTCAATGGATCACATTGCGCTGAACAAAATAACATGTGCTTGAAAGCAGGCACGTTCGAAGGAATTTATTTAATTTATTTCAGGAGGGGCCCTAACTCAATATCAGGATAAATTAGATTAAATTTTGAAAAATTATCACTAAAATTAGACTAAATTTCCAGAAAAGTTTGAATTTCGAGGGCCTTGGGGAGTCTTGATCCCCCAGGATCCTTGCGTACGTCCCTGGTTGAAAGTATGGTAGATTCTCACAAATAGTTGTCGAGGAAATTAGAAAAGAAAACTTTTATGGCTCTAAATGTACAGACGTGTTCAAGTTATTAGACTCTACATTGAGTTTCTGAATATTTTACTGTACTTACAGTATTACGTGAGAAAATACGTTCGAATTTAGTACAAATTACTACTTTGCAACTCTGTCCTAATTTCTAGTGGGTGTGGCATATGCTTTTCAAAATCAATAAAACAAATGCGTACGTAACATTCTAATATAATTACTATAAAATGTGTATATCCAAATTGGAAACAAAAAATGAAATGGAGTACTTACAAGAAAATTATCTCTCACACAAAGATTAATATTTCTTATGAAATTCTTTATTTTTTTATTAAGTCTTTTATCCTTTGTGACATCCTATGCACGAGTTTAGCATATTTTGCCTTCAATTCAGCATCGTGATACCACAAATTGTTGATCTCCTTGATCAATTGAAGTTTGGTTCTAATGCGCTTCTTCTCTAGCTTTTCTTTCATGAAGCTCCAAAAGCTTTCAATCGGGTCCATATCAGGACTAGTTCCTAGCCACGGAAGAACTAATTCCGTAGTCCTTGAAGAATTTTGTCACAGCTTTGGCCCGGTGGCATGGGGCTTCATCATGCATAAAGATGAATTGTACGTCATCAAACCAAAGTGCAGTCTGAGAAAGCAGTTCTTCTAGAAGAACTTGTAGGTATTGGTCGTGCTTCATTATCCTCTCTACTATATACAGTCTTCCAGACCCGAAGATAGAGATCACACCCCAGACCATGGCTGAAGTAGGATGCTTCACGATTTATTAAAGACATTCCAAGAATTCCTCCTAGGTCAACGTTGCACATATTGTGAACATTCATCAGACACAAAGATACATGATTCATCACGGCAACACACTATTCTCCAATCGTCAGCAGTCCAACATTCAAGACCTAGTGCCCATTTGAGGCGCTTCTTTGCCGTGATTGGAATAGACTCTAATTTTTGTTTTCTTTCTTGACCGTGTGCTTTTGTTCCCTTGGCACAAAGAATCCTTCGAACACTTTCAGGCCAAATGTCTGCGCCATGCTCAGCCATTTTTATGCTTAAGTCTATTAGAAGTTGCACTTCTGTTTCCCAGAGCCAATCTTTTTAGTTTTCTGATACATATTAGCGGTAGCTTTGGTTTTTGCCCACACTTCTCAACCCTATTTTGGCTCTTGTTCATTTCAACAGAGATTCTACTCACAGATTTTTGTTCTATCCCAACTCTACTAGCAATGTATTGCCGTGTATATCTTATTTTCACCAGAAGTATTTTGTTAACTTCTATTTTACGCGGAGAAAGGTCTTTTGCTTTTCCCACTATACTTCAATTACAGGGCTACACAGAATAAAAAATTGATACACGAAACACGTCACGATCATTTTAAACTGGCCCATTCGAACTGTTGAACGCTTTGAATGTCGTTAACTTCTTACGACAGCAGCCACAACACTTCAGACTGTAATTTGTTGATAGCTATCTACAACTGAAACACCACTTTCAGAATCCCCCCCCCCTCACTAATACCATCTGCTGTTCAACGGTGATATCACCACTTCAACTGTACAGTAAACAAATAAAGGATCCTATATTGGTGGTTTAACCATTAAATTAAATGTTCTAGAACTCAGAAATTAGGACTCCTAAATCAATTTTGCATTTTTCGAGCGTGAGTCTAATAATTGGAACAAGTCTGTATGTCATTCGTTGCTAATAATGATTGACAATGTTTATTTTGCTGAAAATAATTGATATTTATTTATTTATGTACTGTATATTTGCAAGATACAGTGTTAACTATCATATTAGTGTTTGTTATTACCTAACGGTGACGAGGGACGTACACAGGGGATGGGTCCTGGGGGTCCGGACCCCCCTCCCCGAAATTTCGACTTTTGTGTAAATTTAGCCTAATTTTAGGGGCATTTTTAGGAATTTTAATATAAAATACCTTCATATTGAGTTTGGGCCCCTCCCGAAATAAATTCTTGCGTACGCTACTGACAGTGACACATATACTCGTTGCGCTCATACTACTTTTAATAATTACAACTTTAAAAATTCTTGAGTGATTAACAAAACAATTAAAATGCTAGAACTTTATTACATCAAATCTGACTAATTTAACTAACGTCTTGTTCATTGTAGACATATGATACCTGTATTTTGACTAACTATTTCATTTCTTATTGTAATACAAGTTTTATAGGTTTAAAAGATATTATTTGCAACTTTTTTTTTTTAAAAAAAGTTTAATTTATGTATTACTATTTTGTACTTAATGTATTGCTTGTTCGTTTCTTGAAGTTTGCCGTCCCCCCTTTTTTTTAGCACCTAGGCTATATGAGACGTAGAATCCGAACAGTTGAAGGCGGAATCCGAACCATTGTAATTTTCGTACCAAATTTCAAATTTTTCCAACCTAGAATTGAACCGGGATCCATTGCACCATCTTCATATATTGGCAGTAGTATAATTAAGAAAGATCTGCGCTCTTACTTTATGTTTCAAGTAATATATAATTGTTTATTTAAACTAAGAACTCAGTTTCGTTACAATATTAAGAAAATACATGTAAGCAGGATGTTAAACCTTTAGCCTTTATGGTTACTGTAAAAAGCAAGCAAACTTGCATAGAGATAGTATCGACACGAAAAGAGACTTAGATCTAATACAATCTCAGTCTCGTCTCAGTTGACAAATAGCGGTCTCACCGCATTCTTTGTCTCGTCCCAAGTCGAAAATATCGTACTTGTCTCAGTCTTCTATCGAATAACACATACCTATCTCAAACTCGGTCTCAGTCTCAAAGGAAAAGTCTCGATCACGTCTCAATGGTCTCGAAATAAATCGTGAGAAATTAAAAATCTATTAGTATTACAGCATAACACTTCCTCTATTTATTTATTTATTTATTTATTTAATTCTTAACGACAAAACTAGTGTAGGCCGAATACTCTTTCGTGGCTAAATTAAGAGACATGCTTCCTGTACTTATGTGTGCAGATTCAATCAACTCCAGTAATTTACATGACTTTATTATTTACTGACTAACTCACGTGTCTTTGATTCATGGGTTTCCGGGTTCAATTCCGGTGAGAGAGAAGATTTAAAAATTTTGAACCCATTATGATGGTTCGAATTCCAGTAAAGCATCACAGTAAAAAAATAAGAATTTTTAAGCATGTCTTTCCCAGAACAATTCCTAAGCTAGGTGGAAATAGTGTTGGAAAGTTGAAAACTAATATGTTTGCTTTACAAAATTAAGAATTCGAACATTTTGGCAACATGGTTTTAGTGTTTTTTTTTGTTTTTTTTTTTTTTTTACAGGATTTTAAGGAGAATAAACTATATTGAATGGGAACTCAAAATTGTGCGCCATTTAAAACATTTGCTTCCTCCATTTGCTTTACTTTGCTTCCTGCATTTAGTTTTTATCTGCCTTACAATACATGTAATTTCCATTAAGTCTTTAATGCCTTTATGATGGCTATGATATTGGTTTAGATATTTTTTCCCCGAAAAGGTATAAACCTTTGTAATTATAACATTTCATGCAAATATCTTTCTCTAATATTCTATAGAAATTACTAAAACGTATTAAGTCAATAATCCATTAACGTTTTATGCGACATATCCATCTGAACACGAAATACTTGAGCTCAGAAGACAATACGGTGACAACTATGAAAGTTGCTACGCCAGCTAACGTTGTGCTCTTTGTTCGGGGAGGAATCATTCAGCTACCTTCAGCAGGTATTGAGTTTTTTTCTAGTTAAGAATTAATAACTATAATTAGTCGATATCCGTGATCTTTAAAACTTTAATTAATATGAGTAATTAGTTTAATCATTGATGTTTTATGAAGTAATTTCTAAAGTTGACAATCATTAAAGAACTGTTTAGCGAGAAAATTGTATCTAGTAGCATATCACTGCAGTCTTATAACTAAAAACTCTTACGTGTATGTATGTATGTATGTATGTATGTATGTATCTATCTATCTATCTATCTATCTATCTATCTATCTATATATATATATATATATATATATATATATATATATATATATATATATATATATAGGATATATAAAGATGCTTTAAAAGTGTCTGATTCTTACATCTTAATTTTGCAATAAAATAAACATAATGATAATCAATATTCCTTAGTGATTTGTTTCTTGTTCTTTTCTCTTTTTGTAAATGGGCGAAAGTATGCTGCTGTTGTTTGTTTTCAAAAGCCATCAAGATTTCTACAAATTCTGAATTTCAATAACAACACACATATACTACGTTGTTCACATAATGTTCTTCAGAATACTAATCATGCTACCAAAATGTTCTAGAAACCTCTACTAAATTAATGGATAAACTTTGCGAAGAAAATCTAGGCGATGTTTTCACTTAATTCTCTTCCTAATAATAATTAATAAAAACAATTAATTGGATGCAATAAAATAGGAACTGAACAATTGCTCCTCTGCAGAGAAAGTAGATATGTAGATTCCCAACAGAAGTTTTGTACTGGTTTTCAGTTTAGTCGAACTTCAGTGACAGATAAATTTGTTGGGATTATTTCATTGTGAGAAATCAGTCTTTTCAGAAAAAAAGTCTGGTTGGTTCAGAGAATATATGATTTATAATATCGTGCGAAAAAGTAATGAAAAAAGGAAGGCGCCAGGACGTGTCAGCAAGGGAGAGATAGAACGGCCGAAATATTTATATAATTAACTGGCTTCAAGAAAGGGACAAAGATTCGCAACTCCTTCTCTAGACGGAAAAAAATTAGAAGGAAAGCAATAAAAATTTTGACCAATAAAATTATATATTTACTATTTGGTATTTTCGAAGTTTCTCGTCAACCCCTATTTATGACAGAAGAGAAAATATTCCGTTATCGTTAAAAAGGTGCTGGTACGCCTTACCGTTGCGTACTGCCAGAAATAAAACTCTCTCTCTGTATATATATATATATATATATATATATATATATATATATATATATATATATATATATATATATATATATAGATAGATAGATAGATAGATAGATAGATAGATATAGATATATAAACCTTTGCATACATTACAAGACGTGGACTGCAGTTCCACAGTGATCTAAAGTACTCGCATGGTATTGATGGCTGAGTGATTTTAGTAGGAAGTGTCGGTAGTAAATAATAACATTCATGCTGTATACGAATTTGGAAGCATTCCAAATGCTAATGATTTTAGGGGAATGTGGGGAAAATTATAGAGTTGCAGCTCGGTCGTGCGTTGCACGTTCTCCAGATCGACAATCGGGTATCACATAACCCTTCCATCAAGTACCGAACCAGGGTCTCTCACGCCAAAGATCTGATTCAGGTCAGTAAATTTAAAGGCAGTTGAGTTACAACATAATTTAATACGTATTTCTGTGTATGATAATTATAACTGGATTTGACTTTAAGTTTTACGTCCCACGTTTATGCCGGTTCGGCTAAAGGAGACGGTGATGATGAGTGAAATGGTGGAATGAAGAAAGTGGGAGGAAACGGGAGAACTCCGAGAAAATCCACGAGCACGGTGTTTGTCCACCACAAAGTCCAGACGGTGCTAGCTGGGATAGAACCAGGAACCCCAAGACCGGAGGTGAACGCTCTACCACTGAGCCACCGCGCCCACCTATAACTGAATTTGTGGATAGGATACAATAAACCGTTAGTTCTGCTTTCCGTATTTGTTGCTCTCTTTTTAGAGTGTGTTAGAGGAAAACTTAACATCGCACAATTTCCCGGTGCTTTTAGACATAATATTGAGAAACACAATGAAAAATGGACGAGAAATAAACACATGCTTTCTAGCCCCGTAGCCAAACACTAAGTCAGGAGGAGCCAAGACTATTTTTGGAACGGGTAACTTGGGTTTATATATACATACCAAGAAAGAAATGGAAGTTTGAAGGGAGTCACAGGTGGTTGCAGTGGGGTTGAGCCCACCTGAACTTCCCTTAGCTACGATGTTTCTGCTTTCCCGAAAAACTAAACGGGTCAAATTTTGTGGATCCTTTGAGCTAGTGCTTGCAATATGAGTGTGTGAAGGTGTGTGTGTGTGTGTATGTGTGTGCTGAGGGGGAAGAGACTGGATCTAAATTAATGAGTGTTGCCGCACACAGTCTGGCTAGGCCACGAGCCGGTACCGTTCTAGACTATAATTTTGTCAGGTTTCATTGACCTACGGTTAGAAGGTATGAGCACGGAAAAACTTTTCTAATTATATTTCTACATTTTGAAAACGATAATAATAATAATAATAATAATAATAATAATAATAATAATAATAATAATAATAATAATAATAATAATAATAATAATAATAATAATATAAAAGCAAGACGTCCTCATCTGTTAGTCATGATTCTAATTGGTTTACAGTCAGGGTAATAGCTGTCGCTACTTGCGCTGGACCTTAACTGACGCCAAGAAATGTCGCAAGCGTCCAGACAATTTGCAAACTAACCGAAGGGTTTGGGGTACAACTAGTGATCTCTGTCTCTCTGTCTGTCTGTCTCTCTCTCTGTATATATATATATATATATATATATATATATATATATATATATATATATATATATATATATATATATATATATATATATATATATAAATTCCCGAGTATAGTCAATGCCAAGGCCAAACCGGTTAAGCTAGGAATTTGACAATGCACAGCATTTTGTAACGTAAGGTACAACTAAGGGAAGAATTTGTGGAAAGAGGAAATGGAGGTTGCAATTATTATAATAAAAATGTTCATGTCTCTGAATTTGAAGACTATGGACTTTGGTATATGGACTTCCTATTTCAAATAATTATACATGTATTTCTCCGTTTTTTTTAAAGATATTTCTCCTAGAAGGAAAGAAAAATTGTGGGAGTCGTACAGGGGCGGATCCAGGGGGTGATTGCTCCTCCCAGAAGAGGCAACTTTCTTATTTTATATATAAATAAAACCCATCCCAGATTTTGGATCTCTTAAAAGTAGCTGTAAGTAGCAGTAATACAACTCACGCCCCCAGAAGTCCGTCCTGGATCCGCCTCTGAAGTTGTAATTGTTACAATAAGATGACCATATCTCAATATCAATAAGATGGCCATATCTCATCTTCTTAAAATTAGAAAGATGAAATTTGGTATCTAGATGTTTTACTTAAAATAATTATACATGTATTTCAGTCTTTTTTGATGTTTTCCCTACAAGAGAATAAAAAGGCGGGAAGAAAAAGAGGGAAGTTGTTAAAATTAAATCACCATACCTCTTAATATTTTAAATTAGATAAAAGACATTTGATATTTAATCTTTCATTTAAAATAATTAAAGACGTATTTGAGCGTTTTTAGATATTTCTTAAACAAGTAAAGAAAAGACCAGGAAGAAATCCCTTAAGGTTAAATACGAGGGTAAGTCAACTGAAAACCATAAAAGTAGAAATAAAAATCCGCATATGGCGCCAGTGAGCTGTAAGTTGGCATGCCTGTTTACGATAGTATGCCGGATGTCTCCTAGGTGGCAGCAGCCGGCAGATGCACAAACACCGGCGCAACAACAGTTCCAAAATGGCAGCCCCACTAGCCACATGCACCAGCGAGGAGCAGCGTTCTGTGCCCACCCAACACAAGTACATACTGATCATGTGTAAAGAATGTTCCTCGAGGTACATTGGAATGTACATGATAGGTACGTGAATAGAGCAATCATGTGAAATACACATGTAAGGAATAAGGTTACTTCCGCCCAAAAGTACGTGCATGACACATACCGAGGAATGTATCTATTATGTGTATATCACGTACCGTGTATGTACTTGACACATTTACTTGGCATTGGCATGTGCCAGGAATGTACTAGGCATGTCAGTAATGTTCCTTAGGGCAGTGCTATGCAACTGGGGGTTCGAGTACTTAAATACTAAAACCTTAACGCTTCATTTTTACGTTCGAATTTAGAAGCTTGTACTTTTAAAAAAAGCCAAGCAACTAACTCTGAAAATATATGCCCTCCTCCGGCATCTGTGTGGCAATTTAACTATCTATTAAAATACTACAGTAACATTTACGAGCGATTTTTTTTTTTTGCTAGCCCAAAGCTAGCCCCACCCAAGGGTTACGCCCTCGACTCGGGAAGAGGTCTTCGGGAAAATGGAATATGGACTACTTTTGTTGGGATAAGTGATATTGGTTTATTTATTTATTCATTTATTTATTAACATTTAATTGTCTTTGGATTTTATGATCTTGTGATCATAAACATTAGCATAGGTAGATATGGAATGATTATGTGGTATGAAAGTAATGAGTACGTGCAATACACATCACAACACATAGGTGAGGTTAGAAGAACAAGTGAGGTTATCTTCTCGCCCCGGGGCTACGCGGGGCATTAATGTAACACAGTTGGTGCCCTGTTAGTACAGTAGGATTACTGTGGATGATGTGATGGAAAGATGAAATGTGAATGAATATCGAGATGAAATGCATCGAGAAGAGGAATGTCGGGGTGATTCGGAGGGACAGTGTATCGATAAAGGGTAAAAAGCAGAGATAGAGGGGTGGGGCGTAATGGTGTGAGAGTAACGAAGTCGGCTGCAGTATATACTGTGTCCATGAGTAGAGGGTGGTTCATTGTCAGTCGATCAGTGATATATTTTAAGCGAAGATGTTCTATGTGGGAAAGAAGTGTGGGAAAAGTAATGCGACTATAGAGATCGGCAGTGGTGCTAGGTAAGGATATACGGTAAGCGATTCTGAAGGCATGACGTTCTAATATTTGTAGTTTTTTATAAAAGAAAGGTGCTGCGGGTATCCAGGCTGTGAATCCGTAAGTGAGTACTGGTCGGAGAAAGACTTTATACGTAGTGAGAACTGTAGAGGCTTTCAGACCCCAATTGGTGCCAGTCAAGCGACGGAGTAGGTTAATTCGATTATAGGCTTTGGACAAAATAGATTTTAAATGAGGTCTCCAGGTGAGATGTTTGTCCAATAGAAGTCCTAGATATTTGGCTGTGTTGGAAGTGTGAATTCTTGTTCCGTGAACGTTAACATTCAGCAATGTTGGGTTGCGGTGGACCCTAGTGCGTTTTCCAGGAGGCACAAAAACAATTGCTTGAGTTTTGTCGGCGTTGATCTTAAGTCGCCATTTGGAGCACCAGGATGTGAATAGATCGATAGCTTCCTGAAGATGTTTGTTGATGTGCTGTATGGTTTTGCCAAGTGCCAGAAATGCAGTGTCGTCCGCATATTGAAAAGTGCTTATAGTTGCTGGAAGTGGTGGAATATCTGCCACATAGAGAAGGTAAAGAAGCGGAGATAAAGCAGATCCCTGTGGAACGCCTGAATGTAAAAAGACTGGATGAGATAATGCATTGTTAATGGAGATGTAGGCTATGCGTCCAGTGATAAAATTAAATATAAGTCGTATGTAGGTGAGAGGCAGATTATATTTAGTAAGTTTGTATACCAGGCCGTGGTGCCAAACAGTATCAAAAGCTTTCTCTAAGTCGAAAAGAACCAGACAAGAAGGTTTCGTGGAGAGAAATTGATTGTAAATATGGTTGACAAGGCGAAGTAGCTGATCATTTATACTGAATTGAGGGCGAAATCCGGCTTGATAAAGAGGTAACAGGCGATGATCGGTGCAGTATGTGTGGAGGCGAATAACGAGAATTCGTTCGAAGATTTTGCTGAGTGTACTAGTTAACTGAATGGGGCGGTAGGAAGAAACCAGATTGGTAGGTTTGTGCGGTTTCGGAAACATTAAAGTCTTGGACATTTTCCATGTGATAGGAAAGAAACCTGTGCGGAGTATGAATGTGAACAGTATAGCCAGGAAATGAAGAACGCAGTAAGGGGCCTCTTTAATATGCCGGTAAGAGATATTGTCCATGCCAGGTGCACTGTTGCGCTTTCGTTTGGTGACAGTTAGAATGTTATCGACTGTGATCGGTGATGTAAGTTCTTGATTATGGCCTATTGTGTGACTGAGTGCGGGCTGAAGATGGGGAGATTGAAAATCAATTCGATCGACGGGATGTCGAGGATAAGGATGTGTTAAAGGCGGTGTGAATATATCTTGCAGATAAGTAGCGAATGCATTTGCCTTGTCAGTATCAGTTTGAAGCGGGTGATTATGAAGAAGAATAGGATATGTGGTGATACTACGTTTGCCGCTGAGTTGATTGAACCTTTTCCAGTACTGTGTTGGATGGGAAGTATCAGCTAGCGTATTACAAGTTTTAACCCACTGCCGACGTTTATATGTTGTGATGTAATTGCGGACGACGCGTTGCATGTACCGGTGGTGAACTAATGATTCTCGGTTTCCCGTACGCTCGTAATCTCGATAGAACTGACGAGATCTACGTATGAGCGGAAGGTAGTGCGGAGGTAATTTTGGACTGTATGGATTTGAACTGGATGTAGGAATGAAGTTATTGGAGGCCTGATTGATTGTACTGGTTAGGAGATTAAGAGAGTTATACATGTCGTCTTCTGATGTTGGTTCTGGAATGTTAGAAAGTTTTGCAGTGAGGAAATTTCGATATCCGATCCAGTCTGCTTTGTTGTAGTTGAGAGATTTGCGTGTTAAACTTTTGTGGTTGGAGGTATTAGGATGCGAGCGGTTGATGGTAAGCTTGATTGGCAAGTGATCACTGCCTATTGGATCCAGCACTTCTACGGTACAGGATGATAGTAAGTTTGTAGAAGTAATTACAACATCAGGTGTGGTTTGAGATGATGGTCGGGTGTGCTTAGGTAGCTGATGAAAAGTACCAGTGGTATGGGTTGTGAGGAAGTTGAGAAAAGTCTGTCGCTGTTGAGGTGTTCTGCTATGGATATTGATGTCTGCCATTATGATATAATATGGGAAGTTATTTGAGATATACTGGAAGAAATCTATCGGAATAATATGACCAGGTCGAACGTAAATTGTAGCAAGCGTGATATACAAGTTTTTGAAGTAGAGAGTTGTTATTAGGTACTCTGGAAGATTATGCTGTGGAAGGTCGTAATGACGACACGGTATAGAAGGGGGAAAACCTATTGCAACTCCGCCGTTAGCACGTCTAGCTGGCATACTACTGTCTTTTCTTGTGACGGAATATCCAGATATTTTGCAGGAGCTTCGAGGTGTAAGGCGAGTCTCATTGAGAAGAAAACCTGAAATGCGGTGTTCTTGCAGTAGATGAGTGAAGAGTGGTTTATGCTGGATGAGAGAACTGATATTAACAAATATAAAGGATAATGCCATGATGGTTCGGAAGAAAAGGAAGGTGGAATTAGACTTCGGTTTCAAGTGGACTGACATGAAAGTATACTTTGTGCCCGCTGTAGGTAGCATGGAAGTTCATGTGAAAGATTGCACGTGTTGAGTATTGGAGTTGTTGTAGGATGTGAGGGCGGTGAAAGGGATGAATATTTTGAAGTGTGAGTGTGATGAAAGCAAGGAGTTGTTCAATTGTGACGGCCTGGTGTTTGTCAGTAGGTATGGAAGAAGACGGAATGGACTTCTTGTGATGCTGCAAAGGAACAGTCATTTCAGGTTTGGTTGGTTCCGGAGGAGGTCGCTGCTTGCACTTGTAACTGAATGCTGGATGTTGCTCATGGCAGGTTGAACAGGTTGGAGGTTGTGCAAGGTTTTGGCATTGTCTGGTATTGTGTGGTCCGGAGCAGTACCCACAGATTGGTTGGTTCGGACATTTATCAGTAGAGTGAGCATTATATCGTTGACATCTTTCGCAGCGTAAGGGTAGTGGTGGCTGAGATCTAGAAGGCTCGACTCTATGGCGTTTACGATATATATATGCACCATTTGATAGAAGATCGTCGATGGTCTCTTGAGAGTGTGTAAGCACTCTCACCATGTATGTTAAGCCGTTATTGTTACGAATGCGAATGCATTTGGATATGGTATAGCCTTCTAGAGTAAGTTCATCAGTGACTTCTTGGTCAGTAATATCAGTATCTACGCCTCGAATTACAACTGACAGCAAAGGCTCTTTACGTGGTGGGGGCCGTTGTTTTAGCGGTTTTTCTGCAAGCCTAGTGAGTGTGGTTCCTTTCCCAAAAATTTCGAATCCATGTTTGTTCAGTAGGGTAGTTCGAAAGTTGGGATCGGGAGTCCGTAAGATAGTGCCGTTGCGAGTAGGTATGATTTGAGTTATGTTTGCTCGTGGCATGTATTTAACTAGTTGCTTGTATAGATGGTGTGCCTGCGAGTACTTTGGGTCAAAGTTAGTAAGCAGAAACTGATAAGTTTGTGGACGAGTGGTCTCTGTTAACTCGGGAAAATTCTCGAGGTCCATTACAAGACCTGATTCGCTAGCTGTGTCTGACAAGTCGCCTTGATGAATTTTCTTTGATGGCGGTGACTTATGATGGTCAGTATAGGGTTTCCCGATTAACGACCTAGCAGGACTGGTTTCACGACTCGTACTCGGATTAGTGGCACCTTTTCGCTTTGCTCCTGAAGCAGTAGCAGAAGGGGCAGCTACAACCATAGGTAGGCCTTGATGATGCCCTAGATCCCGTGAAGTATCCAGGGACATGATACCGATCTTTGGCCCGAAGGCCGTAAACAAAGCAGTGTAAGCCTAACTGTGTGATGATGAGATGAACAAAGGTTAGACTACCCGTTTGGATAGTAGTCTAGGTTGAATAGCTCCCGTTGCCTTTACAGTAGAACCAGACGCCCTTGGCTGGATCAGTCTGACGTCAAAGTTCTCTTGAGAAGGAACGACAGAGTACCCGGGATGAGGAATAGGAAGGTATACACAAAAGACAGCTTTCAGACGTATGGTACGTCAATAGCTGATGAGATCGATTTCAGTATCGATCTAAGAATGTGTTTACGAGCGATTTTTTTTTTTTTTTTGAGGGAGGCAGGTTTGGGGAACATCTTTATTGTTTCAAAAGCAGAGGATGAGATTAATCTGCCACTAGAGGGTTTCGCCCTCTCTCTTGGCATGGGGTGTGTTTGCATCAATTGTGCCTTTATTTTACTTATAGTTGGGCATTGAGCTGTAAAGAAATATACAGGTGATTAATAATTAATAAATATCAAAGACACTAATACATTACAGCAACATATATATTGATAAGTTAAGAGAAAACATAAATATAAAGAAAAATTAACATAGGAAAGATAAATATAACTAACTAATATATAAGAAATATATAATGAAGTCAAGAAAAGTATAACTAACTAATATATATGAAATATATAATGAAGTGAAGTGATAAAGAACAGTGAAGGTACTAAGAATGCGACGAAATGAATGTACAAATATATAAAGCAATAATGGTATTCAAATAGCGTCGAATTGGAAGAACGACAGTCGATGATGATGATGATGAATGCAGTGCACTTGACATCACAACACAAAACGATTAAAGTTGTAAGTATGACGAATGCCGGTTAGTCTTCTGTCTTGGGGCGGCTCAAGACTAATGAGAAAACACTGGGAAGCCCTTGTTAGTGGTGTGATAAATAAACAGTGCTATAATGGAAAAAGATGAGGAATATCATGATGAATGAGTTGTCGTTGGAAAAATCTGACATGATGGTGATCATCCGGTAGAGTGCGAGCATAAATGGAAAGTAAGATGCTTAGTGGCGTATAAAAGTATCTAAACTGCGATTCTTGCTCCAAATCTATAAATATCGTGTCTAGAAAAATATCCTTGTAGTTGTGAAGGCATTTAGCTATATATTTTCTACGTAAGTGTGCAATGTGTTGTACAAGCGGCGGAAAGTTTATCTTGTCGTAAAGATCTTGATTATGGTAAGGTAGTTTGATACGAAATGCTAGCCGAAAGGCATGACGCTCGAGTATCTCTAATCTGTTATAAAACTTTTGAGGGGCTGAACACCAGGCGACATGACCAAAAGTGAGAATACTCCGCATAAATGCTTTATAAGTGTTCAGTAGCAATGTTGAATTTAAACCCCAGGTTTGACCTACAAGGCGACGAAGAAGTTGAAGTCTATTTTTGCCTTTTGTAATAAGCTTCTGTAGTTGTGCTGACCATCTCAATTTATCATCGAAAATGACACCTAAATAAGTAACAGTTTTAGTTGGTCGGAGAAGATGATCGCCAACACGTATCTCAAGCAAATTCGGATTACGATGGACTTTACTACGGCAATTGGGCGGTAAAATAACTAAAGTTTGTGTTTTTTCTTCGTTCACAGTAAGTCTCCACTTATTGCACCAGCGAAGAAAGTCCGTAATTGTAGCCTGCAAATTAACGTTAATCTGCTGAATTGTTCTACCGAGTGTAAGAAAAGCAGTGTCATCCGCATATTGGAAGAGATATGTATGAGGTGCCGGAGATGGTAAATCGGAGGCATATAGGATATACAGCAGAGGTGATAAACTTGACCCTTGTGGCACTCCCGTATAGGGGAAAATCGGATGTGATAGAGAGCCGTTGATATTAACATAGGCAATACGGTTTAATATAAAAGAGTAGATAACTCGAAGATAATTTAGAGGAACACCGAGCTTCAGCAACTTATAGAATAACCCATAATGCCATATACGATCAAATGCTTTCTCAAGGTCCATGAGTATGAGGCAGGACGGTAGTGCTTTGTTATAGTGATTTGTGATAATAGTGGTAAGACGGAGTAATTGATCATTGAGACTGTAACATGGACGAAATCCTGTCTGATGAGAAGGTAAAAGGTGATGATCATTGAGATATGGATGGAGACGATGCACCAGTATTTTCTCAAATAATTTTCCCAAAGTAGATGTCAGTTGTATGGGCCGATATGACTTCACAGAGTGAGGTGGTTTGTTTGGTTTTAAGAACATGCAAACTTTAGACATCTTCCAGTCGTGTGGATAATATCCAGTTCTTAAAATAAACGTATAAATCGTTGCCAAGAAGAGAAAAAACTGTAGTGAGCACTCTTTGAGGATTCGATAAGATATATGATCAAAGCCAGGTGCTGTATTACGTTTACGCTTTAAAGCATCTCTTATGTCATCTGAGGTAATTTCGTGATTTAAAGGATGTGTTGTATCCAACTCATGAGTGATTGATGGTTGGAGCAGTTGGTTGATTGCTGGTTCAGATATGCGGGGACTTAAACGATGTGTAGATAGAGGCGGCGTAAAGACTGTAAGTGAGATGCGAAAGCATCCGCTTTCGCCTGATCAGTGTGCAAAGGCTGATCGTCCTGGACAAGAGGGTATGAAGTAGTGACTTTCTGCCCAGTTAACAGGTGAAACTGTTTCCAGTATCTTGTGGGGTGTGTTTCGGTGTTCAACTTGTTGCACGTTTTAGTCCACGTAAGTCTTATGGGCAACTATATAATTGTGAACTGTGCGTTGCCATCGACGTGCTTGGGCTAAAAATTCTGGGTTTCTTGTCTTCTCATATTCACGAAAATACTGCCTGGATTTTCGTACAAGTGTAAGATATTGCGGTGGTAATATTGGCTGATATGTTTTCCCATGGTATGTAGGGATATTCTTTGCAGCACTGTCGTTAAGAGCAGTTGTAATGCTATGAACGACATTGTTTAGATCAGCTTCAGAGGTTGGCGGTTGTAACTGATCTATTGCGGTATTGATATCAGTCCGATATTGTTCCCAGTTAGCCTTATCATATAAGAAAATAGTTCTTGTTAATTGTGGAGACGATGGTGGTCGTGCATGGTTAATTATCGCTTTTACTGGTAGATGATCGCTGCCGATACAGTCAAGAACCGTGATAGAAGTTTTAGCAACTATTGAAGCTGTACTAATGATAACGTCAGGAGTAGTCTGACTACTCGGCCTGGTATGTTTGGGTAGTTGATATATATGGCCATGCAGACCTAGGGAAATATAATCAGAAAACTGAGTTTTCTCCCTGGTGGATCGACTGTGAATATTGATATCCGCTAGTATTAATAATTGACGATACTGCGAGAATAGGTACTGGAAGAAATCGAGCGGAATATCATGCCCTGGACGGACATAGATTGTAGCTACGGTTAGAGCCATATTTGGTAGATATATGGTTGTCACCAAATGTTCAGGCAAGGGGACAAGTGATGGAATAGAATGAGCTCTGTAAGTTAGTTTATGGTAGATTCCAATAACAGCGCCGCCTTGTGCTCGAGCGTTAGTATCTGCGTAATCATGTCTTAGTAACTGATACCTAGGAAGGCGTATAGATGTTGTGGGCTTAAGGGCTGTCTCATTCAAAGCAAATATATCCACATGTTGTTCTAAGAGTAGCTGCTCAAATAGTATTCGGTGTTGAGATAACGACCGAATATTCATAAAAAGAATAGTAAGAGCCATACTGAGACAGAAAGCTTTGGGTTTAAACTGCGGTATCACGTGGTACAATATGGAAATGAACATACGGACCAGAATAGGTAGCATAGAGATTAACTTGAAATATAACTGAGGCCGCCGCAATAACATGGTCAAGAATTAGCTGTCGTTGAAATGGAAAGATATTTTGCAAGATAAGAGTAATATAGCGCAGGAAATTCTCAACGGTGAGAGGAGAAGCAATAGATTGCGAAAAAGGAACAGAAGCGTCTGTTGTACGGAGCGGAACAGTCATTTCCGGGTGATCTGGTTTGGCTGCTGGCTTAGATTTGCATTTATAACTGTAAGTAGGATGTGCATTACTTGAACATGTTGAACAATGTGGTGGCTTCCCTGTATTTGAGCAGTCCTTTGTTTCATGTTGTCCTGCACAGTACCCACATTTGGGGACATTTGGACACTTGGAAGTAACATGGTCATTGTAGATTTGACATTTCTCACATCTAAGTGGAAGAGGAGAACTGGTACGAGATGGCTCAACACGATGTCGTTTTTTAAAGATGTAAGCACCATCTTGCAACAAAGTATCGATTGATATTTGAGACATGGTCAAAACCCGAACCATATAAGTTGGACCATTGTTATTTTTGATTCGAAGACATTTTGCTACCTCTATGCCCTCGGCTTTAAGCTCCTCTAAGACTTCTTCGTCAGTTATTTCTGGCAGAACGCCTCGAATGACAACAGACATCATCGGTGAACGAGAGGGCGGTGGTTTTTGTTTGATCTTAGTACTGAGATTGGTAAGCTTAGCATTTTTTCCAAATATTTCGTAGCTGGCTTTGTTACGAAGCGTGATACCGAAGTTTTCATCATCAGATTTAATAATAATGCCATTCCTGGTAAACACAATCTCTTTGACACTAGCGCGTGGAAGGTATTTCATTATTTGATTAAATATATGACGGCTATTGCTGTACTTGCTGTCGTAATCGGTAAGCAAAAAGGAATGTATCTTTGGCCGTGTGAGAGATGCAATAAAGTTTGGCTGCATTCCAGAAGTAGATGTCGATGGCGGCGACAAATCTGTAGTGCATTGCATTGGTTCTGCTTGTACAGGTGGTTTCTGTATGTAAGCAGGTGAACGAGATCGCGAGCGTTTGTCTACAGATTCAGCACTACTTTCTGATAATGGTCGACCGCGCCGGTTCCTGCGAGGATCCCTTCCTGTTTCTTCCGAGGGGTTACTGGTGGGAGGTACAACTATCCCCGGTAACCGATGCATGATCCAAACGGATCAAGGCAATGGAATCAAGAAATACACAACAATAGGTAGTATATAGGCGAAAAGCACCCCGTACGAGTAACTACAAAATACAGAAGAGTTGGTCAGAGTATGACTGTAAACAATGACCTTCAAAAAATTTAGAAAAAGCCCTCCAGAAGATGAGGATCTTCTGTCAGACTCCTAAGTAGCGTATCTGTACCGTTCTCACAAGTACGTCTACAATACTTGATCACTGCTTAGTACAGTAACTAACTACAAGAGGAGTTAGGTTCGAAGTATGATGTTTACGAGCGATTTTTTTTTTTTTTTTTTTTTTTTAAGGTTAAGCCGATCAAAGGGTTACGCCCTTTCTTCGGGACGAGGATTATAGGTATGGGGAATTTTCTTTATTTATAGAGGGCATTGAGGGTTTGGAGCATTATTTTATTTTATTTTATTTCATTCTTATTTGTGGGCATCTTTTTTTTTTTATTTTATTTTTTTTATTTTATTTTATTTTATTTTATTTTTATTTTATTTTTTATTTATTTTTATTTTTTTTTTATTTTTTTTTATTTTTTTTTATTTATTTATTTATTTTTTTTTTATGAGAGATGAGGTGAAGTGCAGATGGACGTCACAAACACGAGTGTATATGTTAGTATGGACGAGTGAATGGTTATCTTCTGCCCTGGGGCGTCACAGGGCTGATGTAGACAGATGAAGCCCGCTGCTAGCAACATTGATGGAAACTAGTGCAGAGATGGATAAATGCATGGACTAAGATGAGGTGGATGATAGATGGCAAAGTCGGCCTTTTGAGGGTCATCGTCGTCTAGAGTGTTATAGTATAGAGTGAGAAGATGTTGGAGAGGAGTGGCTTGGTGACGTGGGGGCGTATCATGTATTATGTCCTGTTGAAAGGTGTCTAGGAATATCGGATTTCCGTCTGCAATGACTTTTGTAATATATTTAGTGCGAAGTGTTTCTAAGTATGGAAATATTGTTGGAAAGTTGATTCGGCGATAGAGGTCGGCAGTCGGTGCTGGTAGTTTGATACGATAAGCAAGTCGGAGAGCATGTCTTTCGGAGATGGCGAGTCTATTATATAGTTCATCTGGGGCAGAGATCCAGCAGATATGGCCATGTGTGAGAGCAGGTCGGAGGAATACTTTGTAAGTCGTAATGACTGTGTCGGTATGTAAGCCCCAGGTTGTGCCCACTAGCCGTCGAAGGAGGTTTAATCGGTTCGTTGCCTGTGATCGAATCTTTTGTAGGTGGGGTTTCCAACTGAGTTTAGAATCAAAGATGATCCCAAGGTAGGTAACTTGTGATGATGGGCGGATGAAAGTGCCATTTACATTAATGTGAAGAAGGGAAGGATTGCGATGGATTCGTGATCGGCAACGAGGTGGGAGAAAAATAAGAGCTTGCGTTTTGAGAGAATTGATAGTGAGGCGCCATTTGGAACACCAGGAGGTAAAGGCGTCAATTGCCTGCTGAAGTGTTTTATTTATGGTTTGAACAGTATTAGATGTGGCAAGAAAAGCGGTATCATCTGCATATTGGTATACTGAGACATTTGGTGGGAGAGGGGGCATGTCGGCGACATATAAAATATATAGAAGAGGTGAAAGAACAGATCCCTGAGGGACGCCACAGTGAAGAAAGATCGGATAGGAAAGGGATTGGTTGATATTGATATAAGTCATACGATTGGAAAGAAAAGAAAGTATACAGCGGATGTAGGAGATAGGAAGATTGAGAGAGTGAAGCTTTGCGATGAGGCCGGCATGCCAAACTTTGTCAAAAGCCTTCTCCAGATCGAACAGTAACAGACAAGATGGTTTTGACGTATTATAATGATTTGTTATAGCGGTGGTGAGGCGCAGAAGCTGGTCAGAAATACTAATATGTGGGCGAAAGCCGGCTTGATGTAGAGGGATGAGATTATGGTCGGAAAGATGAGTATGCAGACGGCTGACTAGAATGCGTTCAAAGATTTTGCTAAGGACTGATGTTAGTTGGATTGGTCGGTATGATGAGAGTGCAGTAGGAGGTTTGTTTGGTTTGATGAAAAGGAGAGTTTTGGAGATTTTCCATTGAGGAGGGTAAAATCCGGTGCGAAGAATGAAGTTGTAGATGGTGGCGAGAAGTGAAAAGAGGATGGGAGGAGATGATTTGATGAGTTTATAGGTAATGTGATCAAAGCCGGGGGCTGTGTTTCGTTTTGATCGGATGGCGGAGGAGATATCGTCAGGAGTTACGAGATCGTTAAGAGGAGAAGCGGTAAGTTGGTGGTGAAGATTGGGTTGAAGTTGAGGAGCGTTCGGGTTTGCGAGATGTTCCACACGGCGTGTGAGAGTTGGATGAAGTGGTTGTATGGTCTTGAAAGAAAGAGGCGAAAGCATTTGCTTTGTCAGTATCGGTTTGAAGCGGATTGTTATGTGAGATGATTGGGTATGAAGTATGACGGGTTTTGCCAGTTAACTGATGAAATTTTTGCCAGAATTTGGTAGGGTGCGAGGTAGTGGATAGAGTGTTGCAGGCTGAGATCCAACGTTTTCGTTTGTAGGCATCTAAGTAATTGTGGAGCATGCGATTCCAGCGACGATGATGTGTTAATGATATAGGATTACGTGTACGTTGGAAGTCACGGAAAGAGCGTCTAGAAGCAGCAATGATAGATTGATATTGTGGAGGTATTGGAGGTTTGTGCGGATGACGTGTACGAAGAGGGATGTTGTTTTGGGTGGCTGTGTCAAGGGATGTTGTGATTTGATCCACAAGGTTATAGAGTTCTTCCTCAGTAGTGGGCTCCTGTAGATTTTGCAATGAAGTTGTGAGGTCGGTTTGAAAATTAGCCCAGTTCGCATGTGTGTAATCAAAGAAGTGAATTGGCGGGGGTTGTGTTTTGGGGTGTGTGGTGATAATAAGATCAAGGAGTATCGGAGCATGATCGCTGCCGAAAGGTGGTAGAACTCTGAGATTGTGAATAGTAAGAGAAGGAGTACTGATCACTATGTCGGGTGAGGTATTACTGATTGGGCGTGATGGCGATGGGAGATGATGGTAGTCGACGGCTAGAATATTAGAAATGTAGTTTTGAAAATGTTGTTTCTCTGTCTGAGGACGACTATGAATATTGATATCTGCCATGATTATATAATGTCTGAACGTATTGTCGATGTATTGAAAAAATTCGTAGGGAATAGGGTGGCCTGGTCTGACATATATGGTGCAAAGAGTAATGATTTTTGCGCGAAGATACAGTGTGACTATGGAATACTCTGGGAGATCATGTGGTTTGGGGAAAGTATGAGGACGCACAGGTATAGTATGATAGGTTCCAATTGCTGTGCCACCATTAGCTCGTTGATAAGGTCTAGGACAGTCATGACGTTGTAATTGAAACTGCGGAATGCGGATATAATCAGTAGGTTTGAGATAAGTTTCATTTAGGGTAAAAGCTTGTACTTTTTCCTCTCGGAGAAGTTGTTCAAAAACTGTTTTATGAGTAACAAGAGATCGAATATTAAGAAAGAGGAAGGTGACTGCCATGGTGATTGATAACATGAGAAAGGTTGTGTGGATGGGTTTTGTATTTACAGAGATGGCCATTCTGGATCTGTTTTAGTAGAAGTTATGGAAAAGTGAGCATGTGGACCTGTATAGGTGGCAGAAAGTTGTAGGCCAAATAATTGTTGGGCGATTTGGTCGACCTGCATAAGAATATGTGGTCGTAAGAAGGGATGGATATTTTGTAGAATGAGCGTCGTGAAGCGAAGCAAGTCTTCTACTGTGACAGGTTCTCGTAAGGAGTTTGTAGGAGTTGTAGCGGAATCGGTAGTGCGGATTGGGACTGAGAGTTCAGGTTTGTCAGTTGGTGGAGCAGGTTTTTGGTGGCATTTGTAACTGTAGGTTGGATGCTGTTGGTGGCAGGTATTACATAGAGGTGGTTTTTTAAGGTTGGGGCAATTGTTGGTTGTATGGTCTTCATTGCAATGTCCACAGCGGGGTGAGTTAGGACAGTTTTTTGTTAGGTGTGAGGCATATGTTTGGCACCGTTCGCAGCGGATAGGAAGTGGTGGTGAAGTGCGAGATGGTTCTACTCTGTGTCGTCTGCGATATATATAGGCACCATTTTGAAGCAGATCGTCTACTGTGTCTTTGGATGCTGTGAGGACTCGTACAAGATAGGTGGGGCCTGATTGACACTTGATACGAATGCATTTATGGATTTCATAACATTCGAGACGTAATTCGTCAAGGATTTCTTCGTCAGTATAGGCCGGTGGAACGCCTTTTATTACTACTGAAAACATGGGCTGACGTCTAGGTGGTGGTGGTTGCTTTTTTCTGGTTGATGCGAGAGCTTGAAGGTTGGCTTTGTCGCCAAAGATGTGAAATCCTGCTTTATTTCGAATTGTAGTAGAGAAGTTTTGGTCTGGAGATTTGATGATGATTCCGTTGCGAGTGAAGACTATTTCAGATACATTGGCTCTTGGATAGTATTTCATCAATTGAATTAGGATATGTTTTGGAGTTGAGTATTTGGTATCAGCATTGGTGAGAAGAAAATTGAAAATCGGTGGAGATTGGTTTGTAGCAATGTCCATATTTTGATCATCTATGTCACTATCGGATGCTTGACTGCAAGGAGATCGTGATCGAGTTTCTTTCTTCTTATTTTGCGACTGTAGTGTATCACCTGATCGCTTTTGAGAATTTGGACCCGTTCTGGGTTTGGCCCCCTTGCACTCCATCGAGTTCAGAGGGGACACACCCACGGATCTTGAAGACTGTGGTATGGCCGAAGCCAGTACGTGTTAGATGTAAGTAGAATGAGAAGATAATAATAATGATCAAATGCAGATGTCCAAATAAGATGAGGTGACGTGAGATGATCAGTGATGATGATGGGATCCACCCTCCAGCACTGAAAAGTACTGTCAATCCCAGTGAGAGCGTATGCGTGCGAATCTCAATTGTGCGTATGCTACACAATATCCTCGGTGGCACGTTAACACTTCCCAGCTAGGCTAGGCTTGGTACAAAAAGCAGCTTGTGACGTATGGTACGTCAAGCTGGTGAAAGTATGTTTACGAGCGACCGAGCTCTAACCTATAATCTTAGCATTCAAACCTTTGATTTACGG
The DNA here is from genome assembly GCF_964235325.1 of Thermobia domestica. NCBI lineage: Eukaryota > Metazoa > Arthropoda > Insecta > Zygentoma > Lepismatidae > Thermobia > Thermobia domestica. The sequence continues at coordinate 102,369,241 of NC_137455.1, forward strand.
TTATTTGTGATTTCACGTTTATAACAAAGACAAATATTTTTAAAAGAGTGTAGTTTAAATAAATTACTGAAATAAATATTTTTCACAAAGTTTATCCTTTTAAATTATTGTTCAAAGGCCTTTGCCTTTAGTAAGCCTTCTCCGAAATACATGCAAATGAATTGTGCTGCCATCTTTGGAGCTCTTTTAAAATACACATATATGTTTCTCGACAATGAGATCTCAGAAACTACAGGCTCTAGAAAGATGACGTTTTCACTGATCGATTGCAAATTTCATGTAGATTGTCCAGTTCTAATTGAATATTTAAAAAACATGGGCACTATTTCTTTAGTACATTTTTACGGGTACATTGGAAGTGTTGAACTTTCAAAAACATGAAATAAAACATCACATCCTAATCATTACACATTCCAACACCACACTGTTGTATATAGCGGTTGTATATGTCTCCGGCATTTGTTTCATAGCCAAATAATAATGGAAAAGGAAGGATAACAATTTCCTGAAGGATGTCTATATTATCAGGCTGAATTTCTTTAAGGAGTTAGTTTATACTTAAACTTACGTCTTCCCGACAATTTTATTTAACGTCTAGTTTTAACGTACAGGTTTTGAACTAATTCTCTGCTGTGTAACGTCACAATATAACCATCAATGCTAATTTTATGAGGACAATTCTGCCAGTGGGGTTTAGAATGTTACAACCTAGAGAACGCATCAAACGTCAGAAAATTGCAAAATGACACACACAATATATTACAATGTGGCTAAACTCAGAAAGTGGCTATAGAAGTGAAAAGCATATGGCTAAAAAGCCACTATTGGCTCTTTGGAAATTATGTGACTAACGACGTTCTCAAAATGGCCAGATCTCGTCACAAAGGGGCTAAATTGGCAACCCTAGTCGCAATACGAAGCAACTTACGCACAACCATGCCATGGTACATGGGGTATGTGCCATTCACATTCCTCACATTCCAGTGAAGCATGTAAAAGTACCTTTCAAGTGTCAGAAATTCCTCGAAAGGCACGTACCTAGCGACACGTGCTATGCATATGAAATGTACATTTTTCAAGTACCAGGTACGTAAACAGTACATATGGAACTTAAATGGCACGTTCCTAGAATGTACCTGGTTGGGTGGGTGATTCGGTTTTTGCGAAGTGAAGGTGTGAAACCGATTGACATTTTTAGGCGAATGAAGGTTCAGTATGGAGATGCGTGTTTGTCACAGCCACAAATCTATGAATGGTGCCGAAAATTTGCAAATGGTGTTACGTCTGTGGCCGATGCTCCACGCCCCGGCCAGGCTCGGCGCGTAGTGACTCCAGAGACCATTGCAGCCGTTGAAGCCATCGTTTTGGAAAACCGCCGTGTGACAATAGACGAAATTGCATCATGTGTACACATGAGTCATGGATCGGCACATCATAACGCGGTGCACAAGTGGTTGCGCCGTCGCCCAAAAGACTTTTTTTCTGCAGGTATTCAGGCTCTTCCGAGGCGCTGGCGGACTTGCATTAAACGAGGAGGGGACTATATTGAAAAATGATTTACTACTGTACCCTGTGTGACCAATAAATAATATTTAAAAAAAATAATTATGGTTTTCATTTGACTCCCCCTCGTATATTCATGTTTAGGCTTTTAATTTAGAAGAATTAAAGATGTGTTTAAGTTTTTTTTATGTTTCCTTTAGAGTAGAATAAAAAGGTGGAAAGAAAAAGGAGTGCGTGTTGCAATTGTTAAAATAAAATGGCCATATCTCGAAATCCTTTAAGATTAGAGAAATGAAATTTGGTATTTAGACTTTTGATTTAAAATGATTAAAGATGGAGTCTTTCAGTCTTTTTGGATATTTTCCCTTCGAGAGAAGAATAAAAGGTGGGTAGGAAAAAGAGCGGGGGCTGCAATTGTTAAAGCGAAATGGTCATATCTCGAAATCCCTTCAGTTAGAGAAATAATATTTGGCATTTAGATTTTTCACTTAAAATAGTTCAAGTCGTATTTCTGTGTTTTTAAATATTTTTCCTACAAGGGAAGAAAACGGCGGGAAGAAAAAAGAGTAGAGATTGCAATGGTTAAAAATAAAGTGGATAAGTCTCGAAATCCTTTAGTGCTAGAAACATGAAAATTGATATGTATATTTTTAAAGTAAAATAATTAAAGACATGATTCAGCAGTTTTTTGGTGTTTTCCATAGAAGGGATGAAAAAGGCGTTATAAAAAGAGTGAGGGTTGTAATTTTTATAATAATACGGTCATATCTCGAAATCCCTTAAGATTAGAGACATATTAATTTAAGGACGTGTTTGAGCGTTTTTGAAATGTTTCAATGAAAGATTTAAAAAAAGGCCCAAAAAACATTCTGGACGTTGCAATTGTTATAACAAGATGGACACATTTGGAGGTTGTCATCAGAGGCAAATGGGTGAATCATTTTAAATTGTTTTTTGAACAGCATCAAGTGAGTAGTGGGAGGAAGTGACTAATGCTAAAGAAAATTAGAGCTGGTAACACAGCAATTGTTTGCATTTTGTAAGCTGACTAATTAAAGCCAGCAGTTAATTAATGTGTTTAATCGATTGAAGTCAGTATCTAAATCTGAGCTAATAGAACTGATGTTCACGCAGGTTCATGAAAGAGGAACCACCGGCACATGGTGGAATGTGCTGTGAGGCTTACGCTGTTGTATCGATTTCAATCACACTATAGTTAAAGTAGATTACGCTAGTGCGTCATTGAAACCTACACAGGGTAGAGATTAGCTGAGTTTCAATCTGTGTAGTTCTTCTTGTAATTTGATTGAATTTTGAAATGGGATATAGTAGGTCTACAGTACGATTTTTAGGGCATTTTATATTTTGTAATTCTGATATTAACATAATGAATTATAACTTTAATATGCCCTTGAAGCTTCTATCTTTACTACATTGGCATGTCTGTTAGTTATATTGAACTATTGTGTAATTTAAAAAAAAAATCCTAATAGACTCGATATATATACAGGGTGAACCTGAAAGATGTGCACAAAGTCGGGGAGCTGATTCGTGATAGCAAAAGAAGACAAAAAAAAGTCCTCTTGCATGTTGTCGAATTCCACGTCATGTACGCTTGCACATCTTTCTATTCGTTCCAATTGTCAGGATTCGAGTTTCGATTCCAAGTTTTAACCCTTGTCACTTGTACACGACCTGGTCCGTGCCATGGAGGGGGGGGGGCGAGCGGGGCGACGGCCCCGGACGCTGAAGTAAGGGGGCAAAAAATTCGGGAGAAAAAAGGAAAAAGATAGGAAAAATTGCTTGGAATACATGTATGGGGGCGCCGTCGTATACTCTCGCCCCGGGCGTTGATTTTCCACGGCACGGCCCTGTATATGACGCGGAATTCAACAACATTCACGAGGACATTTTGTCTTCTTTTAATGTTACAAGTCACCTCCCGGAGTTTGTGCACATCTTTCAGGTTCACCATGTATAATGAAATGCTCACTCCTAATATAGGCGGGTATTTTTTTTTTCGCGGGCTTACCTTTATTTTATTATGTTTTAATGAGCGAATCGTGAGAATGAGTACTCGATTAATTGTTTGGAGTTTTTTTTAACGAACTGTTTTCATTAGCATAGTTAATGCATCATAGATGGTCACTGTTATATTGTGAGTTCAGTACGAAGGAAGTAACCTTCTGTGTTCTGGTAATATACGACTGATGAGAATCAAATGAAACACGAAGCCCAAATTAAGGAAATTGTTTTCTATGAATGATATTATGAAGAATATCTGAATGATAAAACTAAAAAGATAGGATAAAGGGGATGGTCATCAAATGTAAGTAGTGTGAGTGCATGGTGGGTGAACAGTATAGCGTTCATCTCTTGTGGTTTCTGGTTCGATCTCATGCCATCTGAGATTGTAATGAGAAACATCATGTCCGTATATTTTCTCGGAGTTCTCTCATTTCCTCTCACAACCTCATTCCACTAATTATTTCATTACCATTCACTTTAATGAATTATTCCTGTCATTTAGCCCAAAATCCATAACCATGGGACGTAAAAGTGAACATGACTTTTCACTTTCATGATGGTTACTTGCCGCAAATGAGCCCCTTCCACGATGTTCCGCTAACCTCTTCGTCTTCACGTATGATTTTTTTTTTTGTTTTGATATTGTCCATCAATTGTAATCTTCTTTCGCCACGATCGCTCACTCGTTTTCCTGCCACCGTACCCTCTAGCACGTCCCTCACAATACAGTTCATTCTTACCCAATATCCCAACCAGATTCTTTTCTTCTTCTCAACAATATCTAAAACTAAAAATAAATAAATAAATAAATAAATAAAATAAAAATAAGAAATGATTGATAATATATTGCAACAGAATTACAGTAAGCCCTAGTAAATGTTTCTATATACATTTTAATTTGCACCAGAAAATGCCTTTTCTATAGACATTGGGATCACTATTAGTTTATAGGATTAACAGATATACATAAGGTAACCATATTCCTCGTGTTAGATTAGATTGTAATTTAACAAAAGTATTATGGGAGCATATTTGATAATGATTCATTATAATGTGACTGAAAAATTTTATCTTACACGTGTTAGTCTAACTACAGGCCTGTCTTGAGTTTCTAAGAGACCAGAAGCGAATCCTGGTGCCTGGAGGAGCCCTACTCTCGAGTTCTCCACACAATTCAATCCTTCAATGAATCCATAACTATAAATCCCACAGTTTGAATATACAATCAATTCTGATTTAATTATAATGGTAAACTTTTGAATGGAATGTGTTTAATCCTTTAGTTGACAAGCATTGATAGCATACCATAAAAATATTTAGTTTGTTTTTATGGTTAAACCATGTCTTCCTGATCATAATTTCGTAACTTTTAAAGTATTTTTGTACTTTGGTTAAAGCAACATTGCCATAAAATAGGTCTTATGTGTAGCTGCTCATAATTCGTGCGGATAATGCAATAGAATGCGGTGTTGCTTCTAAGCAACATTGCTAAATAAAAGGGTTAAATTATTACACCACGTATGCAACTTTGCATTGTTGTCAGCGTTGCAGATCGCAGCTCGAAATTATTCCAAAACCTGATCGAAATTATGCTAGATTCGTTCAAATTATGCTAGATCCTTATAATTACTGATTCAGGAGTTTTTATATAAAACAAATATCTAAAATTAAAAATAACAACTCAGGATGTAGGAAAGTCTTTCTATTCTTTATTTTATTTTATTATTATTATTATTATTATTATTATTTTACTTTTTTGTTAGCTTGGCTTCTAAGAAGAATAAAGAACAAGAATATGTCGTATAAATGAATGCAAAGTGTTTGTTTCCATATTTTGAAAGAAAATGACCTCGTAGTCAAAGGATTAGAAGACCCCGGGTGGATCTACAAAAAAAAAAAAAAAAAAAAAAAAAAAAGCATCTCTGGGGTGGACTGGGTCAAACACATGGCGAAAGGCCTTTGGATCACCTGCATTTGTGTGGAATATGTTTCATCTTAACGTCAAGAAACTACTGTCTCCAATAAAACTCATTTTCAGAAACACTAAATTTTTTCCTGCCACGCCCCTTCTCTAGTCATCGGTAAAGGGATGAGCTTCCGCCGTTTCAAACTTGCTTCGTACAGTAAGATTGCCTGTGTGTTTTTCCGATTGTATAAATCAATGGAAGAGGATACATTCCTGTAGCTCTTTTTCTTCCCAAAACTAACTACTTTTTCATCTCCAGGTTTTGTGGCTTTTTGATAAACTTCCTGAAATTATGCTAGATTTGGGCAGGATGCTTAAAGCAAGATGATAGATGCTAAAACATGCAAATTATGCTAGATCTAGCATCATTATGCTAGATCTGACACCGCTGATTGTTGTTAAGATAAGGAGTTAGAAATAAGTCAGACCTCAACTGTGGTGGCCTCTATCGGAATAAAACGAAAACTCTAACTCTTGATCATTTACATTTGGTGTCGACAATAGTAACACCATACGGGCTAGCGTAAAGCTTTTGCTTGCACCGAAGTCGACGGTGAAATTATCAGTTTTTAACCGATTGTATAGTAGATACAATTTCATTATCATTAAGATGACAAAGTGAATCTGGGGGGTCAAATCTGGAATCTGAGACAAGTGTGCAACAATATTCTTGTATTTAACTCATTCAACTTCAAGTTTTATTTCCAAGATAGAAACACAGTCCTTCTGAGTTTAGTTCAGTGATTTCAACTAACAAGAATTATAGCGCGCTCAAACCATCTGGTTTTACTGAGCATGCGCAGGCTAGATTATTTGCTGCTTCTTGCTCGCTCAGTGTAGCAAGGTCACAATATTTATTTATATATTAATTACAAAGTACAAGTTGAACTCAAATAGGTCAAGATATTACACTTATTTTATCGTTATACAAATATAGATAGCTACATTTTGTGAGGTTATAAATCCGTTATTCTGCAAAGGAATATTTTTCTTAATTAAGAAAAAAATGATAAATATTTTTATTTCATATTTACCTGAATAGCATTCGTAACATTCCATGCTGCTTGCCATTCATCAATCTTGTTCGCTTTGCTTCCTCCTTCGGCGCCGAACTCCCCCTCCACAAAATCAACGCTGGTAACACTACCGTTTAGTTTTCCCTCTCCCCCTTCAACCCCCTCCAATCCTTCGGCACCTCCCTCCCCCGGGGCGATATTGGACATTTCCGTGTCATGAGGACCACGTCCGAATTTGGCAAAATGTATCTTTTCATCTTGTCCGTCAAAGCAATTACTTGGAACCACTGCTTTAATTGTCTCCCAAAATGCACTAAGTGTCGCCCCAAAGTGGAATCTTGTAAATTGCGACATTTTGTAACACAAGCAAACAGAAATATTGTTGAAATTTTGAGTTCAAAATGGGCTATCGAGTCTCTGATTTAAGGTCAGTTACGGGAGATAATCAGCTAATTTTTGCGAAGAAATACTTCATGCAATTTATAGTGTATTGCTAACAAAAAGTAATTGTCTTGATTGATTTTATTAATGTAAAATTGACTTAAATTTTATTGCTTCTTTTCTCCACTCGTATCGGCGTTCCGATATATATATTTCTCTCAGTCTTGTAGGTGTATCTGCAGTTTAATTTTTAAAAAATATTTCTTTGCATATCATTTGCAATTAAATTTTTATAATTTCGTTGGTTTTTGGGCTCGAATTATCCAATTCCAAATCATTGCTGTCCATCCCGTGGCCAATTGACGAATTTCACTTTTGTCACACCTTATATACGATCTAGCAGCCATTTATATACGCTCCTTTAGAATATACCGCACATAAAATATTATGTTTACACCACATGTAACTTAATATATGTATATATACTAAATGCGTCCGGTTCGATTATTTTTCACACTTACTGGCAACAAAACATAATATTGTAAACCGGATAAAGGGCGTAAGATAAGAGGTCAAATTGGAACATATTTTTGCTGTGAGGAGTCTTCTTCCAGTAAATATGCAATGTAGATTGTTTAATCACTAAAATCATCTTTCACAAGTCATATATATTCTGTTCTTCTTAATATTGCACACATTTGGAGTAGTTATCCCTTTTATTTTCTTGCCAAAGAAGAGGGTTTTGAGGGGAAGAGAGAGGATTATTGCACTTAAATCACGACGAAAACACTTAATCCCTTCAGCTCAGCCATTCTTAACAAGCTACCACTTAGCGAAGAAACAAAAGAGAGTTTTTATGCTCGCAGAAAAGAAAGAAAACACTTTTCTTTAACAAAATATAACGGAAAAGATTCTTTTTGTTTGTCGGAGTATTATGAAATGTTGGTTCATATGCACCACATGGTAATAATAATAATTATTTTTTAAAAAAAATGTTCGTCCTTAATTACTTCCCGGAGGAGTTCGGCGGCAGCGTTGAAGAGAGAGAGAGATGAGAAGGACCACGAAGGACTCGTCGGTCGAACCCGAACTGACTCTGTAGCGCAGATCAATCGAGGGAGAGAAGTTAGCAGACTAGAGGGCACCACTAATCGACTACAGCAATTTCGCTGGGAATGTTAATTAGGGAATCATTAGCTATCAGCTAAAATGAGAGAACTTTTAACATTAAAATATATATACAAATTTAAAGTAAGTTAATACTTAACAAACACATACAAACCACGTCCAGAAAATTATTATTATTAATGCTTCAAGCTTTTCCTAATGATTTACTTAATTATATTATATGTTCGAGAGAATATATGGGTATTGCGGTGAATACATAGCTTGCATTATTGATATATTAAGAAATATTTTATATACAGCGATTGAATTTAGGTTAGTGGTTAGCATCATTTCATAGTCGAAAGATTTCGGCTTCAGTATTGTTACTGTCTCATCTCGATTTTCAAGAAGCTATTCTCGTGTGAATATGTAAATTTATGTACAAAATTTATACGCTGATTTTTTTTTTCTTAATTTCATCTAGAATCCTTCAGCGTCGCGAGAGGTCCTCAAAGGTGTAATATAACAACATTTAAACTATATTTATTATTCGAGTATATTGTTTAATGACTTGCATATATTTAAACGATGATATATGTATTATCTTCATTATGTTTGTGCACTCAATTTATCAATTTATAGTTTTGATACTGTTAATCATGTAACACTAAAACAGTGTTTGATGTGAGACTTGAGTGAATAGTATTGCCAACGAGAAACGAGAAATTTTTCGTTTCGGAAACGAGGCGAGAATTACAATGTGAATTGTCTCATTTTGCATTTGAAAATGTACTTGTCTCGTCGAGATAAGAGATGAGACCTGAGGTAAAAGTTGATCTGAAAAGGTAAGGTATGAGGTCACACCGTCATTCGTGCCTATTTTTGCCCATTGTATTTTTTTTTAGGAAGAGGAGGGGCGCCATAGATATTTTCTGGAAGTGGAGTAACGGCGTCCCAGCGCGTTCCCCCTCACTTTTACCTCTGTGTGAGACGAGAAATTTCTCGTCTCGTGGGGGATAGCACTTGACTTTAAGCCGGGAGGCCGATCGATCGTCCTCAACAAGATTTTCAAGTACTTCTTTTTGTCTTAAGCTTATTAAATAAACACCTGGACAGTATTTACGCTCTGGTTGGTTTTTTTCTAATAACTTAACCATTGTTGGAGTGGTTATTGTTGTTGTTGATTATTAATCCAAGAATGTCCAAAGATGTAACATACCAATTGAAAGATCTCCAGACACATAAATGAGTAGAAAAAGTGCTATGCGTCAATGTAAAAGCTCACACGTAGTGTTGGAGAAAATTGAGAAAAACAAATTAAATACAGTATACACAATGGAACATCGATAAGTCAAAGTTAAACGGAATAGATAAAAATTCGAGTTATCGAGTTTATCGATTAATCCAGATTCGAGTTATCAAGGTAGTCACAACATAATTTCGAGATATCAGGGTTCCGCGTTCTTTATGAAAAGTGACTTAATAACCTCTATAACTCGACATTCCATTCATTCAACCTCTATAACTCAAAGTTTTGAAAGTTTCTCAAATTAATAAGATGACTAAAATTCTAGACGAGTAAAATACAAGTAAACTACACACTAGCAACAATGACAGGACTGACAACAATGACAATTGCGTAAAAGCATAAAGTTATAGCTTCGAGTTATCGAGGTCCCTTCAAAAGAAATTCGACCTTGACTCGTAGAGGTTTGTAAATACGAAAATTTGAGTTACCGAAGTTCTTAAATATGATTATGAAAACCTTAAAATTCGACTTATCGAGGATGTAATTTTTAAACATTCGAGTTACAGATGTTATTTTTAACATTGAGTATTATGAAGAGTTCAAGAAAATGTAAAAAAAATCGAGTTATCAAGCAATTCGAGCTATCGAATTTGAGTTATCGAGGTCCAACTGTATTCTGTAAACCTAAAAGTTGATGTTGAATGATAGCCACGCACGCTGTCTGTTAAGACGAGACAGACACAGAAGTATACTGTACTATCGTGAAGCTGATAGTAACAAGTAGACACTAGGTAGTATGATAAATGATATATAGCCCAAAATTACGATTAAATCTTAAATATTAATTTCTATTTTACTAAAATATAGTTCGAAGAAATAGTATTGTATTCCCATTTCTTTTCGAGTATTTCGGAGTAATAAATATCTGGTCGATATTTATTTGATTTCGCCTAAATCAACACTGATAATCTCCAAAAATTTCATCGGTGTATGGAGTCAATCTTGTAAACAGGATATTTGACAGAGTTTTACAGGATGTTGACAAAAGAGAGATGCCTTGATAATTACTACAATCAATTTTGTCGCCTTTCTTGCGAATTGGAACAATAAATCTTACTTCCACTCTTCTAACAATCTCTCCTTGTTTCATATGACGAGAACGAATTTGTGTATCTTGTTTCACAAATTTTCATCTTCAGCTAAAATTAACTCAGCGGGAACTTCGTCTACACCAGGAGATTTGCATGTCTTTATAACTGTTTCTATTTGGTTAGACTCTGGAACATACGGTTCTGTGTGTGCATTTTACTTTCTCCACGTACACTATTTCTTCTTCTGCATGTTTAGTAACATATCAAACAAATCTTCTCACCTATTCAGAGTACTATCCGTATCGAATAGAATTGTTCGGTTCATATCAAATTAAGAGCTTATGAAAGTTTAAGTCTTGAACCCTTTACAAACAATTCTGTCAGAAATTTCATGTTATTCGTCTTTCAAAATATTTTCCGTTTGTTCTAATGTTATAAATTACACTGCACTGAAGCAACTATGACGTTTAAACGTTACAGAGATGTAATACATTTTAAGTGAAATATTTTCTGTATTAACCAGCTTTGCTTTTAATGATTTAAATGTGATTATTATATTTTCTGAGCGAAGCAGTAGATTTATTTAAAAACTATTAACTTGTAACAGTTCCGCTATCTAATTTGCCTTTATCAGACACCATGAATTACCTTAGCCGTAACAGATATAATGTATTACCACGAGCAAAAGTGCATTCATACTTCCAATTTTTCACATCCTACAACTTTAGATAACCAATAATACAGTTAAGGTTGGTTGAGAACTAGGTAAGGCGTTCTAAAAGTACTCTAGTTTCTTCGAAAGATGTCAGTGTAGCAAGCAGCAAAACTAAAAAATATCCATGCCTCTTCAACGAATAAAAAATCGGTTAGAAGACACCGTTTAGTTCTACAATGTGACTGATATCATGAGAAAGTCACAAAGAGATATCATTTAACCTTAGAGATACCAAGGAAAAATCATGTCAACATTCATTTTATTTCATAGGTTGTAGTACTTTGTAAAACCTCTGAATGTTTTGCATTATTCGTTTCAACGTTACCTTCACTTTTATTAGTTTTCCGTTTTTATATATCTACTGAAACTTTATGAAAAAATATAATGTTGTGCGGGGTCATTTGACTTTCATCTTTGTTTTGCAAGAATTTCTTTTATCTACAAAACCATCATACTTTTCATTTTTTAAAGAAAATATTATTATATGACATTTACACATGAAAGCTAACAAGAATATTTTCCAATTTTATATTATTGGTATCCAGTGTCTTTAGAAAATGCGATCAAAAAAGGACAATCTAAGAAAGTAAAAACAAGATGTGCAGCGTGTGAAGTTTAATTTATGAAAACTATTGCATCAAAATAGAACATGTCATATGTTTCAAATATGACAAATAGTAAATATGTATATCTTCGACATCCCTTGCTATACTCTAAGATTCGAAAACTGTAATTTCGTAAAGAAGAGTAAACACAAATGAACTAAAACATAAACAAATTTGAATATGAATGAATGTTCCTGATAATATTTCGATAAGATCTATTTCCTCTCTCTCTCTCTCTCTCTCTCTAGGTTAATATGTGTATGATCTCATCATCTCATCACCGGCCGAGTTAATTAATGGAGTCAATCCGTCCACACCTTCACGAGCAACGGTAACTTTAATGGTGGTTATCCATATTCCATTTTCAAATACCGAAGTAAAGTGAATTGTAGAATGATAGAAGTTACATATCGCGCCGTTAGATTGCAGCAAACATCCTCGAGCGATTGACATCTACGGGCCGAAATTGAAATTTCTGGATGTGATTCTCTTTACCAAGGTTTTTACCCAAGGTTACTTGAAGACAGGTTGTCTCGAAACACTTCGGGTTTCATTTGTATGGAGCCAGTCCAGATCGTAAAACGTCACCCGTAGACCCAATGCTTTGAAGACACTTGATACGGTGCGAAAGAATGTTAACTGTTTGAATGTTAATCGTTTGACAAAGTTTTGTGACAAGTTACGTGTTTTGCATTTTTTTTTTGTGTGTTGGAAAGGTAAATGTATTTGATTCTATATCGTATGCTAGCAGATTTTTTTTCAGGTGTTCGTGTTAGTGAAACTTTGGATACTTTCTTGATTATTTCATTTTTTTCAGCGTAGTGTTTTTAGTTGTGTTATATTTATTTATTATTATTATAGTTTTTTTCTGGAATGCATCTATTATATTCACATTTGGAATTTTGGGCATCCAATGTAAAGTGATCTTTTATACTTTTTTGGTGATGAGAAAATTTAGTTTTTAATTAGTTGTATTGTACAGAGCTTGCAAAAGCTTTTAAACGTTAATATGCTGGGCACAAGGTGTACTGTCGCGGTATGCAACAATAGTTTAGTGAAAACGAAAAAAGATTTAAAAAACACGTCAAATATTTTAAAATACCGGAAGATGCACAACTATGAAGGCAGTGGGTTCAACGTCGTACGTGTGATGACAAGTGGAATCCAGATTCGTGTAAAGTGTGTTCGGAGCATTTTGTTTCCCGCGACTTCGAAAGAAACCTAAACACAAACTATTAGGGCTGCCTCTCGTCATGAAGCTAAAACAAAAGACGCAGTGCCTTCAGTTAATTTGAGATTGGTTAAAGGTGCATTTAAAAACAGGCTGAAGACCGCGCGGAAAGAAAAACTTTTAAGATAAGAAATAATAGAAAAGTTATTACAACTTTACTGCAGTTCTCTCTAGATGCTTCTATGATTAATACAGAAGGAACTACAGTAGGTGATACCTCTATTTTCCTTCAAAAACAAATTGATGAATTAAAACATCAACTTTTACAGGATAAAATGAAGTACAAAATATTAAAAAGTAAAGTTGAAACAACAGAAAAGAAATTAACTCTTAAAGGGACAGCACTTTCAGATTTACGAAATAAATTTCTTCAGTATAGAAGCAAAAATAATTTTCTTCGCGTGGCTCATGGGAAGCTTGTATCGGGACTGAGAGCGATTTTTACTGATAATCAAATTAAGATGCTAACATATAAACAAAAGCGTTTTAGGTGGACTGATGAAGACATTTCTCTAGCCTTTACGCTAAAATATCTAGGCAAAAAAACGTACATACACCTTAGAGAGAAATTATCCACTACCCGGATTGTCAACTTTGCAGAAATGGGTTTTAAAAATCGATATGAGAAACAAGAATGGTATATTGGATCATATTTTATGTATGATGAAAGTAGCTGAATTAAATTATAAAGATACCGAGAAACTTACAGTTCTAGAGTTTGACGAGATAAAAGTTGAAAGCGATTATGAGTACGACCACTCAAAAGATGAAATTGTAGGTTTTATTCAAGAATGCAAACTATAATAGACAGAGGTTTGTTCAAAAATTGGGAACAATTAGTCTATGTGAAATTTGATCAAAATATGTCTAAAATCATTCTCGATAATTTAATTCTCCGATTGCTACAGAGTAGGGTGGGCCGAGAAAAACTTTTTTTGGAATTTCAATTGGCCGGGTTGCGGAAATGTTGCCTCGTGTTAGTGGTAGTCTACACAGAAAATTTGGATGTTTTTGGTCATCCCCTTCCTTTGCCTCATGGGACTTGAATATTTTATAGCTGCAGCTATGCAACCCGCACGACGCTACGAAGAAAATTGTGATGCACAGCTATATACCTTTCGTTCTTTATCACACTGAAGCACTCTGAGGCCGGAAATAAAACGCAAGATAAAAGTGAGATGCGATATTATTCCTTCGTGGTTAAAAATTATAATCAATTAGACGAAGAAATTGTATTGGTGTTTTCAAAACACATTATGAATATAGGTCATGAAAAATTGTTGATAAGCCTTCCTTTGTATCTCTTAGCTCGTCTTGGCACATACACTCCGAAATTCCCCAGAACCCACCACGAGGAGGTGGCTGCAAATTGAGTTCCATCCGCCCACCCACTTGCTTCTGCTTTTGGCTCATTTACATTTGATAGTTCTGCTGGAGTTCAATTTTTGCATTTTTTCTTCGAGACTCCAATTTTGCCATAATAAAGCCTTCTCTTCGATCCGCTCCATACACTAATGCTGACGCTTCTGTAACTAGTTTTATCATCCTCTTCACCGCCTGCGTACGGCACGAAAAACATCTAATTTTCTCAGAAACTGTAGCCATCGTTATAATATTTTCTTCTATCTGGCTCGAAGAAAATTCTCTTGTTAATGGTGGCTTGGTGATATCCGTTGAGAAACAATCGACCATCTCATGATATTTACTTGCGTTAGTTTACTTTCGGAACAAATTCACGTAGACTTGATCTCTTTCATTGTCGATACTTTTTTTTATTCTTCTCTCTCTTAAAACTTGGAGGTTCTGGTTCCTGTCGGTGATCACTGCCAACAACAAGTTTTCCGGATGGACAAAGTAAGTGCTGCAACTAATCACAATATACAGGATTCTTCTTAATTCCTCCGGAAGAAAGGATGCAGATCGAGCGAGTAGCCACAAGTGTCGCGTCCCGTTGATGAGAGAGAGAAGAATTTTGCTTTATTTCAAACCAAACTTGTGTAAATACTTTGCTGACATACTGTGCAAGCCAACGAAATGCTTCTTCAGGATCTTCGGTGCAAACATATAATCGGAGAATGCGAGAAGCTGTCATCAACCATCGGGACATGACAATTGACACAAACCTTCTGAAATGGCTCGACAAATGTCTGAAAGGTATTGCTGATCATTACTCAAGTCTTTTAACATCATTTTGTCAGGTCAGGCCAGGGCCGAAACACACAGGTCGCTGGACTGTGTAAAAAATTATAATGTTTCCGACTTATTATAAAAGTATGCTTTACGTATTATTATTATAGTCATGTGCTACGTTGTAGGCAATATATTTTCTATTATAGCACAATCGATTTCAAAATTACTTGATATTAGATTACTTGTTTAAAATTTTCTTTATAATATAAACAGGTCTAAAATAAATTGTTCACGATATACGTCATTATTGGTATCCATTTTTGCAGTTCTTTGTCGAAGATTGCTATTAAAAATATTGGTATGGTTCCTTTGGTTCATCGTTCGTTCTACAATACACAAATTCCGGACACCAACAGTACTCATTGACCACCAAACAAGCATAGATCCCTCGGCGTGTTTCACTATAAGAGTACGATTTTTGGGATCGATCTCTGTTCTCTTCATTCTTCGCACAGTTTTTCTCCAAATTTGACCCAAACAAGTTGTACTTAAGTCTCGTTAATGAAAATAACTTTGTTTCAAATGTCAAGTGTCTCATTTACGGCCTTCAGATAGAATTCTAGGCGCTTCTTGCGATTACTATTAATCCTTCAAATTTTGTTTCTTGAGATACGGAAATTATACCTTGCTGTTTTCAATTCAAGCCCGTGCTGAGAAAGAGGGAGGGACCCCGTATGCTTTACCGGGATCGCATCTGGTTGCGGGCCCGGAAATTGTGAGGGGAAGATAGGGTGACCCTGTGCCAGGCTCGTTGCTGGTACCTTAACTGACATATGACAGCGAGTAGCAAACAAGGTCAAGAACGTACCGGCGGAGGTGAGGCTTCTTCTATCCTCCGAAATGGGCGAGTAACTCGTGCCATTGGATCCGGGAGAGTACGTGTGACTACGTCACGTCCTCAGCGAGGTAGGTAGTCTTTGACTGCTGCCCCCTACCGGCGGAGGTGAGGCTTCGGCTATCCACCGAAATGGGCAACTAGGCCGTGCCCTTGTGTCCGGGAGATAAGGCTACGTGGAACCTCAACACGTATGAAAGAGCAGGTAGTTGGTGTGCCCAAAATGTGGGCGGATCCAACGCCCTACCGGGATGATGATGTAGTACTGTCCTCACGTACCTCAGGAGCGCTGAGGAAGTGGGGTACTCCTTCGTCCCAGGTTTGCACATTCACTGGGTACATGAGCCACGACCGTACCAGGGGAGCCGCCGCTCCCAAATGGCTATTGTCTTAAAAGGGAGACAGTCTACATCAGCCATTGGGTCTGGTAATGTATGGTGTACCTCTACCGTAATTAGAGATAGTTCCGTATTGTTCGAACGGCCCTACCAAGGAAGGGTGCGGGTGTCCCTTCTAATGGTGGTTTACCATTGGGTTTCGGACAAGTAGCATAGCTACAATGTGTACGTGGTACCTAAACACGTAAAAGATAGGTAGCCTCGTATTGTTTGGGCGGGCCTACCAGGGGAGACACGGCTCAGAAATGACAATGTCTGCCGTAAGCAGACAGTCTACATCAGTCATTGGCTTTGGTAATGTACGGTGTACCTCTACCGTACTTAGAGGAAGTCCCGTATTACTTGGACGACCCTACCGGGAGAGGAGTGTCAGATTCCTGCCTGGCGTGGCACCGAACGGGGGTGGAGAATGGGCCAATCCCAGGGTAACGGCTCTAAACCCGCGGAAGGGAGGAAATTCTGTAGGAAATGGGCCGGCACCAAATTCAAATGGCGACTTAACACGTACCATTGGGTCCGAGATGAGATACGGGAGTATCTCGACGTGTGCGTGGTACCTCTACATGACAAGGCGGTTGGCAGTTGAACGATAGAGGTAGGCAGGGACGGGATTGAACAAGCCCCCTCGGGCACAGCCTTGGGGCCCCGGATTTGGGTTGGACTCTACCGGGCTGTGGTCATACCGTGGGATTCTGTAGCTCATGGAAGACAATCCCAGGAATCTGGGTAACGGTGAGCATGGGCGGGAGGTGAGCTTGCCTTATAAAGCTCGGGCGCGAGTCAGGATTAGGGGAAGAATCCCGACGGACTCAGATCCAGTATCGAGGAACTATGGGCGCATTACAGGCGGAACCCGTCCATCTAAGAGATCGAACGGTCGCGGGCATGCTCTCCATGCATGGAATTAAGCGTGAAAATAGTAGACCTCTAGCATCAACGTGTAGCTAATGATACCTTTACTCGTCGTCTCTGCAACTCCTTTGCAATCTGAGGGGCTTATCCAGTGATGAAAGTTTTCCAAAAAATTTCCCGGAAAATTTTCCGATTCATAAAAACATACTCCACTTATTCCTACATCATTGTTTAGCCGTGATGTGAGGTGGAAAATTTTCTTCTATATTTCTCCGAAAAATTGTCCGTTCTTAACAAATATCAGTGATCAAGTAACAGTTCCTCAGTATTCAAAAAAAAATTATTGAAATCATTTATAGAAATGTTAAAAAGTGAAAGATCGTTTAAAGAATCTGAAAATTTTCATGGCTTAGACAATTTTCAGTATTATGCAGTGGCGGCTGGTACTATATGTTGCAAGGTTGTGCAACCGGATATTTCTTTAATACTAAAGATATTTTTAAGTATTAAAGTAGTGTATCAGTAAAAAATAAACCTTTGCTCTTGAGCGCAAAACAGTATTGATGCATTTCTAAAAAAAAATAATTTAAAAAAACTGAAAGAAAGAGAGTGATATACAAATCCAGTGGCAGCAAGCGTTGCCACTGGAAGCAGTAACATTGAGCATATGGCAGCGAGCTCCTATCTCTTAACATGAGGAAGTGGATTTATTCTTGCATCGCTGCTATCCTCCCGTATTACGCGTTTGCAGTTGCTATTTCGTTGCAACTGGTATGTAGTCAGCTTCTGTAAGTAGTTACGAATTCCTCCGTTTGGCAGCGCTTGACTCAATTGATAGGTTGAGTGAGATATAGACGCTTGGAAGAAAGAAGTTGGTCACCAAACAGAAACTCGCAAAGAGCAAATATGCGTCTGGTGGTAGCAGGGGCGGATCCAAGCTGAATATTTGGGGCAGGGCAGTCGTTCGAAGTCAATAGATTTTATTTTACATTTATAATACAAAGGTAAAAATTCTTGGGATGGATTTTATTTTTAAAATAAAAAATATCCTATTCTGGGGGGGGGGGCGATCGAGAATCGAAGAAGATAATGTCTTACCACTGGTCTAATTCCTATATGTGTGTCGCTCGTGCACATGATCCCGTGTTCAATTTCCGGCGGAGAGCATAAAAAATTAATCTCAAATTATTCACTTTCAATACTCATCTGTCTTCTTTAGCCTAAATTGCTGGAATGTTAAACTATTATTTTTTTTCATTTTCGAAGGAAAAAATCTTATATTTCATGCTTCTTTATAATAGAACAGCAGACAGAACTACGCAGTTACTGAAAATGAACTCATTGTCCCTTATATTCATACAAAGAAATGCTAACAAAATGCATATTGTCGGAGGAGAGAGGTGTTTCTGTACCTTAAAGAAAATAAAGCGGAAAATATTTGCAGTAGCGATGCTTTCTATTCAGAAAAACTTGGCGAGCAGCATTTCAGATTTCAATGAAGTCATAGAAGAATTTGAAGCTCGAAAAGAACGAAGAAAGACCTTCCATTCTAAAATAATGCATAGTTTACTTAATTAAATAACTTTGTTTAACTGTGTGCATGAATATATGCATTTTTTGCTTTTTTTCTTCTTTTTGGCAGCTCCTCCATGGGTAAGCGGTTAGCGTACGCGCCTTTGGCGTGGGAGACCCGGGTTCGATTCCCGGCGGGAGCTCATGTGGTTCGGATTCCACGTTAATCAGTAGGTCCACGTCTCATATAGCCTCGCTGCTGAACGGGACGTTAAACTCAAAATCAACTCAACTCAATTCGCAACTTACAAAACAGCTTTGCTTGCTTTCCTGTTAGCAAATGTATTTATGATACCACTAAAGTTTAGCTATCGGGCCAAAGTAGACTCCATTATAAGAGTTCTCAAGTCGAATAATCTTTGTTGAGTCATCGATGACCGAAGGTATACTCTTGCAAGTGCACTAAACGATCTTCCAGCCTCCGCCACAGACACTGGTAGAGTACAAAAAGTACGAAGAACACAGCAACAATTCTTAAATAGTTTTTGGTCAAGAATTGTGTTGAGCAACTGAAATGGTGTCAGAGCAGCACTGAAGTTTGCAGATTGAATCGCTTATAGATTTTCATTAATATCATCTGATACATCGTCGCTGTATAGTTCTAATCAAGTTCTTACTTTCCCTCAAGTTCATCATTGCTCAATGTTGGATAGTTCCACAAGAAATCGAATTTCGTGTTTAGATCATATATTGCCTTATAGCACATTCAAGATTGACTGTAACACAATCCAAAATAACAAAGAAACTGACTGTTTGAAACTTTCTTTGGGATTCTTTATTTCTTGTTCTTCAACAGTTCCGTTTGCTAAACGTTTCTTTATTATGTGCTTTTTTGGAAAATCTGAAGTCATTCCTAGATTTCTGCTCACAAGTTTACATTCTTGTAAAATGTTTTCCCATTTACTGTACAATAGTACTAGATTTTCTATCAAATATGTGATATTGCCAAATTCTACATCCAAAGTAATTTCTCTTGCTTGAAAGAAAACGTTCCTGTGAACAGATCTTTTTGAGCTAGCAGCCAGGTAAATACTGTTGTATCTTGCAACTTTTCGAGGGCTGACATTGTCCTCATCTTCAGGCAAATATGATGAGCCTATAGAGTGTATGGAGTATGTACTTCATGTATGTATGATTGGACTCTTCTGATTGGTGTTTGAAATGGCGGCTTCTGATTGGTGCTTGAAATGGGATGATTGTTGGACTCAGTTGGAATCTAGTATCTTTGTTAAGGTTCGTTTTTCTTGTGTGATTGCAACAGCTTCTTTTATCCTTCTTCTCAAACTCTTGAGCAGTTTGCTATTATTTTAATATCTGTGAATAAAATCTTACATTTCTGTTTGACACTGTGCTCAGCCAGCCCAGATTTTTCTGGTTCGTTTGGTCTGATATAACTGTTGTGTTCTTTGCATCTGGTTTCAATGGTTCGTTCTGTTTGTCCAATACATGGCTTACCATATTTACACGAAATGCAGTAAACCCCAAGAGTTCGAAGATTCAGATCGTCTTTGGCTGGTCGCAGCAAGTGTTTTATTTTTGTTGGAGGTTTGTGTATTATCCTGATGTTGTACCTGGCGAATAGTCTGCTAAGCTTTCCAGAAATGTTGCTGGTTTATGGGAGGCAGATTGTGTTCTTCCGTTCTTCATTTATAGTTTCTTCTATACTTTTGTCCTTATTGTCAATGTTCTTTGTTCTGGTCCTTCTCAGAGCCATACTTATACCTCTCATTTAGTATTCATTCTGAAGCATGGTGGTGCGAAGATGATTAAATTCCTCTGTTAAACAATCTTTGTCGGAGATGGAGAATGCTTTATGTGCTAAGGTGTTGATAACTCCAAGCCGTTGACCTTTGTGATTGAAACTCTTGGTGTTCAGATATAAATCTGTATGTGTTGGTTTCCTATATACCCTGTGGTCTAGGCTGCCATCTGGTCTTCTGTATACCATGATGTCAAGAAAAGTAGACGTCCTTTTTGTTCAACTTCTATCATGAATTTAATATTCGGATGCTGGTTGTTGAGATGCTGCAGGAATTCCTGTAAGGAGTTGCGTCCATGTGGCCAAATAGTGAAGGTGTCATCAACATATGTATAGAAGTATGTGGGTGCAAGTGGTGCTTTCTTCAGTGTTTCATGTTCAAATTGCTCCTATAAAAATTAGCTACTGCGGATGAGAGTGGAGAACCCATGGCGATGCCGTCTGGTTGTTCATAGTGCTGACCACGGTATAGGAAGAAGGTTGAAGTGAGAATATGTTGAAAGAGATCCAGTATATCAGGCCGGAAGTGTTTCCCAAGAAGGCAGTATTGTGTCCTTGATCGGAACTCTGGTAAACAATGATACCACGTCGAAGCTAATCATAAGATTATTGGATGAGATCTTTATCGTCTTGAGGCTTTTTACAAACTCTGCTGAGTTTTTCACATTATGTTCACACTTGGCCACGTATGGTTGGAGTAATGTGGTAAGATACTTGGCTAAAGAGTGGGTTGGGCTCCCTATTGCACTAACAGTTGGTCTCAGTGGTATCCCTGCCTTACGTATTTTTGGTAAGCCATGCAATCTCGGTTTGCTTCAGTGTGGTGAAAGTTGTTTTCGTATATCTTGGTCCAGTCCCGTCTTTTTTAGTAGTGAGGATGTCCTTTCTACCGCAGATGTTTGACTTCGTGACAAGGTGGTATATGCTGAATCTCGAAGTAACTGTGAAGTCTTCTCTTGGTAGACATCTGTGGGAAGCATTACAGTGATATTTCCTTTGTCAGCTGGTAGAATAGTGATGCTCGGATCTTCTCTTAGTGCTTTAAGTGCGATCCATTCAGCTTTGCTAATGTTTGGTCTGGGCATGACGGCTCTTTTCAGAACCACACTGGCTTACTAACGTATTTCTTCTGCTGTACCGTTTGGAATACTGCTAACTGATTGTTCTATGCAGGCAGTGATGTCTATGACCAGAATTTTCAAAATGGCAAAATTTGGTCCTATTATAGTAAACTAGTAGTGCTTTCATCCAGAGGTACGTTGGTGAGATGTATGACCACTTTCTCAGCTTCGATTCCGTTTTTGGTTGGTGTGGATGATTTTAGTCGATTGAATTCCTTGATTTGATGGTCGTCGTTTTGGTGCGTGAGATATCGGCCAACGTTTCTGAAGACATGTCGACCCATTCCCAATCTATCGATGAGAGACAGCCGGCTAGTTCCAGATGAGTTGTTAGAAGCTGTCGGTCCGTACGGTCCAGCTGCTGATGGATGAAATGGATGCGTTCTTTTACAAGTGCCATACTTGTGTGTCTTAAGATTCTTAAAATTCTGGCGGACTTTAGAGGGAAGCGGAGTCTGGTAAAGATAGCTGATACTCCATTGTCTCTGCATCTCAAGAGGAAGGCTAAACTACGAAACAAGAAGGTATGACTTTTATGCAGGAAAGCTTCAATAGATAAAGTTCTTGTAGTTGATGGCTGTCAGTATTTTAAACCATATTGATGACATAAGTATACACTGAAACGTGTTTAAGTAACTTTCAATTCCGTTTATGTCATACAGAGTTTCAGCATTCAGTTTGAGCTCTTTCAGATCCATGACACATTCTTTTACCCCCGGAATATTAATCGAAAATGACTTCACGGGTCCAGTTTTACAGACCAACGTGTATCTTACATACTTTGAAGAGAGCATTCAATAGCTTTCTTAATTAAATCCCATCTCTAAGGACTAGAACTGAATATATTATACAACTTTTGAAGCACACCAAAAATTTAATAGCTTCAGGACAATTTTCAGCTGCCTCAACACCACAAAGATTTAAGGTATGGCATGCACATGGAGAGAATAAGGCTAGAGGATTTATCTTTAGTATCCGACTTTGCGCACTCTTGTACTGTTCACTCATATTACTTCCATTGTCATAGCCTTGACCTTTGCGGTCACTAGGCGAAATGTTATTCTTTTCTAGAGTATCGCAAATAAGATCTGTTATTGCATCTCCAGTTTTCTGGTAACAATCCATAAAGGCTAAGAAACGTTTTTGGATTGTATATTTCTGTTTCTATTGTTCATCAATCACCAAACTCAGAAACGATAAAATGAAAACTGTCTGTTCAACATGAGTTGCATTAACAATTATATAATAATATTTGGCAGCTTGCCTCTCTTTCAAAATAGTTTGAAGTACATGATCTGCACAACACTGTATTTTTCCTGTATTTTGTGCACGCATATAGCAAAAGAATCAAGAACTAAACAACCTAACAATCAAATATAATAAATAAAATATATAAATAAACATTAAACGATATTGAGGTAAACATGTTTTTAAAAACACGGAAAATATTTGTTGCAATTTTCTCTTTAGCGCAAGCGTTACAACGCTTTTTGAATCCGCCGGGATCCTCAGGAGTCCGAGCCCCGGAGGAAAATCCCCGACTCCCCCACCCTTTCGTCGGGCGTGCGCTTAAGTTTTTGTTGTTGACAAAACAAAACAATTTCTACCTGTAAAAATACTGTAGGTGTAAACAAACTCTACAACATTGGTGTCATAATTTTATTAAATTTCCGAGTGATTGTTATTACTTCCATGTTATACTATAACAAAGAAGTACCGTATTACAGTCAAAATGCCTAATGTAAATTCAAATACGACCAGATTTGGGTGAAGACCTATCATTTTTATATTGACGTCTGTGTGTCTGTATGTATGTGTGTTCAGAGAATATTTCGTTAACAATAAATCACGTAAAAGATTACATATACACACGGGGCCCTGCACAACTTTTTATATGGTTCAATATTCGTGAAGTGCCTGATATTTAAGCCTGACATTACCCCATGGTAGTCAAGATAATCAAGAGTAGGCATAGCAAAGCACGTCGTATCATAAATCAATACATTAATAAATACACCTCAAGTCATTCATTTTAAAATTCGCATATATTATTGCATTGCTAACGCGTGCCCAATCCACATACTCTTAATATCATTACTGAAATATCAACATTATATGAGTCCCTAGCAGAAACGACCACAGGAAAAGAATAAAGTTCCGTTTTATCGAGGTATTCTTTTCATAGCCATTAGCGAAGTCAGTATTAGTAATGATACTCAGTTCTTCAAGCTAACCTGTAGGTGATGTCACTAATTCATAGACTCTCAAATACATGACAATTGGCTTTTATTATTTAGAAATACATTTTAAAATTCTTTAAATGCATGGTTGATACAAGTTCTATACATATTAGGTTATACAAAATAATATAAAAAAATTTGACCATTATGGACAAAAAGGTTAAAAAAAATAAAAAGAAATTTATTATATGGAAATAGATTATGAAATTTTGTACTAAAAAGTAGATACAAAATTTAATATTTTCACCAAATTAGATATAAACTTTTTCTGGAAACAATGATTTTCTAAGAAAATATCGTATTTAACTGCATTCAATTATCTGTATCTAATGTGGATGTATTAAAGAAGCCAATTTTTAACGAATATTTACTAATAAATATATTTAATTTGATAAAGTTAACTGGTAAATACGAAATATTAACTAATCTTGATCTAAGTAGTGCATTTTGAAGTCATTTAAAAATTAATTGGCAGTAGAAAGACAATAAATAAGACACTTTCTGTAGAGAGTTTAAGCAGAATACTCTAATATGTGATTAACCGAACATCTATCACAATTTAAATTAAAAACCATACCAGTGAAAGGGAATCAATAATTTTTCCTGAAATATTGATAAGAATTTGAAGAAAAATTTTAACAACATAGGAACGCATCCAGGTCTATATTATTCTATATTTTATAAGCTTGGTTATAAAACAAAATATTTTTACATTTTATTTAGATATTTATTTTCGCTTTTTAGCTTGTATTTTGATAAAAAATGTAGATTTTTTAAAATTCAGGTGAAAACAGAAAGATTTTGCTAGAACAAATTGTAAAATGCTAAAAGTAATTTTACAAATTTCGAAAAATTATTAAGGGTTTTAAAACTAAATACTATTATATTACAGAGAGGAATTTTAATATGGTTTCTTGATTGGGAGAAAACGGGACTATCTTTAACTTGTAAGAATCTCATTTTTAAAAATTTTTACTGCAATATTATTTTTTAATAATATTATCATAATTTTTGCAAATTTCATGTATTAATAATATTTATTCAATCTTTTCAATTTTTTTTTTTTACGTCAGTTAGCTAATTATGTCTTGATTTTACTTGCTTATGTGTGCGTGAAGTGGCACTAACGATGAAGTTTGTTACCCATTACAATACATATATTTAGGAAAATTCTTATGAATTATGAAAAATTATATCATGTTAGTATTGTAGTGTTCTAAATATTCGATGTCTTTAACTGAGACAAATATTTTTAAAATTATTCACCCAGATAATCCAATAATTATAGTTATAGTACTGTAT
The DNA here is from genome assembly GCF_964235325.1 of Thermobia domestica. Classification (NCBI taxonomy): domain Eukaryota; kingdom Metazoa; phylum Arthropoda; class Insecta; order Zygentoma; family Lepismatidae; genus Thermobia; species Thermobia domestica. Next base: position 102,394,402 of record NC_137455.1, read on the forward strand.
ATGTTTATATTTCCACATGTTTTAATTTAAAAGTTGCCATGAAAATAAGCATATGAACCTCTAATTTGAAGAACGTTTGGGTTTAAGATTAGTTAGTTGATATTGATTGAAAACAGAAGGTAGTTGTGTTGGGACCCGGACAAATCCGCCAAATGACAAATCCGCCAATTACCAAATCTGCCAATTACCAAATGCGCCAAACGCGAAAATGACCAAATGCGCCAATTGGGAAAATGGACAAATCAGCCAATGGACAAATCCGCCAATTACCAAATCTGCCAATTACCAAATCTGCCAATTACCAAATCTGCCAATTACCAAATCTGCCAATACCAAATCTGCCAAACGCGAAAATGACTAAATGCGCCAATGACGAGAATGGACAAATCTGCCAATTGACAAATCCGCCAATTACCAAATCTGCCAATTACCAAATCTGCCAAACGCGAAAATGACCATATGCGCCAATCGTGAAAATGGACAAATCTGCCAATTACCAAATCTGCCAATGACCAAATCTGCCAATTACCAAATCTGCCAATGACCAAATCTGCCAATTACCAAATCTGCCAATTACCAAATCTGCCAATTGACAAATCTGCCAAACGGAAAACACCGAACTCTGTTTGTATTATCATCAAATAACTGGATAGTCTAGTAAAAAGCATACAGAAAGAAAGTATTTATGAATATCAAGCAACAAACTAAAAGTAATTAATAGAAAGTAATCAAATCATCGCCCAGACATTTGAGGATTTGAACGAGGTAACCATTTAAAATAACATTAACGTTTACTCAGTATATGTTAAAAAAAAGTTGGTTATTTTATGAAGACCGGAGAGACATGATGTAAAAGTTCAATAAATCGTACATGCTCTAACGCAATGAGATAATTTGTTTGTTTTTATATGTTAATTTTGATGAATTTATAACTGTTAAAAATGAATGTTCTTGTTATTTGCTGGAGTGATTGCCCCCTTTCTGCACTGAAGTTATATTTTTCGGGTGCCCGACCTCTTGGACATTACACTATACTTGTTACAGTTGGCAATACTTCTTAAAATGACGTAGTTGCGAAAAATTTTTAAAACGATCGTTGTTTGTTTTCGTACTTTTGACACTTAACCAACAGTTTTTGGGAGTCGTGATTACTACATATTCTCCTAATTTCACGACTTTTAGCAGTATTGCCAACATTAACATTCATTATCACATCTCCTAAACCATGTAAAATTTCAAATTGCTATTACGTGTTGTTTGCCATGACTCCATTTCGGTGTTGTTTGCCACGGTATTGTTCTCTCTAGCTTATCTTATACCACAATCGTGAAGACTTATACAAAATCGACTTATAAGCTAATGGTTGCCAGATGAGCATATTATAATGATCAAATCTATTATATTATAAACAGAATGCATACAATACGAATTGTCCCAAGCACGTTATTGGGTTACTACGCTATCAGCTGTTCACGCCACAGTTAAATTTATTCAAGGTGAGTTCAAGCACTCAATATAATAATTTGTTTGCTTAGAAACTCTCCAAGTGCATTTTCAAAATTGATATTGCCTACAATTTGTTTGTGTTCAACTGTGTAGCCAACGTTAAATCTAGGCATATCATCAGTACTAACAATAAGCGGGTATAGGAATCCCGATAAATGGGGACCCAAACCTTCTAGAGGGAGCGCGATACGCGAGATATATATATATGTATATATTTCATAACCTTTCTAGAGATCAAATTAAAATTAGATTTAAAAATCTGGATTTAGCGATCTTTTAAACACCTTTGGTGGAAGGAGAAAAATTTAGTCTATTGGTAATACAAAAATTTAGTGACTTATGTATAGTTACTGGGGTATTTTCAAGTCCACACAAAGAGCTCCCTAGTGGATGAGCGGTTAGCGTAGGGACCCAGGTTCGATTCTTGGCGGGAGCTTATTTGGTTCGGATTCCACGTTTAATTGTAAGTCCACCTCTCATATAGCCTCGATGATGAACGGGACGCTAAGACTGAAAATCAAATCTGTCCCACAGAGATTATTAAAATACAAGGGTCGGCAATCCCTCCATAGCATTTCTGAAACAAGATGGAATGTACACGAATTGGAGTGGATTTGAGTTAAGCATCACATTCAGCAGAAGACTATGAGCCTTGGGCCTACAACTTAACATAGTTTCCGATACACATGAGTTTCCGCCGGTAATCGAACCCGGGTCTCCCATACCAAAGGCGCGTACGCTATCCACATAGCCACAAGGAAACCCTGTGTACGATTTAAGACTATAAAACCTATGGCAGAAGAAACGGGTAGGTTACATTTCTCTAAGTTACAACCATTAATTCTTCCGGCCGTTTGAAGATAAAATCTAGATCATATCAATGTAAGAAATTGAATCCCGCATTTGATACTGAACCACTCCGAGAAGAAATCAGAGAAGAACAATTTAAAATATTGGCTTTTGATGTAATCGTACACAAGATCTTATCTCAGGTGGATTCTCGGTGTACAGAAATGAGATATATTTACTTGACTTTACAAGCAATTCTCAGAGTAAACACTTTGGATGACAGTGTCACAATTAAGAAATTAATTACAATCTACTCTGATGACTTCAGTTGTAATTTTGTCAAAGAGAAACAAGTATATAAGTCAGTCTCTGTGCAGCTACTTTCTCGGATCTTCACAATAAAAATTATAAATTGATGTTATATTTGTGTTTCCTGAACTTCAGAATTTCCTCGCGCGAAGTGGATTCTGTGGTGGACAAACACAGTGTGTCTGAGGTTTCTCGGGGTTCTTCTTCCTCCCATTTTCTTCATTACACTATTTTTCATTCATTCTTATCATTACCATATCCTTTAGCTTACACTGCATAAGGGTAGGACGCATCGGCGCAAATCTGTCTTCAACATTGGTTGAAACGAGTAAGACCGTTCTCATATATATATATATATATATATATATATATATATATATATATATATATATATATATATATATATATATATAAGCGATGTTCAAAATATTTATGAAGTTGAAAAACAATGTTGTGAAGAATCAGAGGAGCAGAATTGTCTTCAGTGGCGTATTTAGGAGGCTATCGGGCTCAAGTCCCCCCCCCCCTCCGAAATAAATTTGTTAGTTTTTCGCATTCCACGTACAACAATAATCCTTCTTACCATTTCTAAGAATGCAATTGACTTTCCATTTTCTTATGCTCTTTGTTCAGAAATAATACTGTATTTGTCAAATTTCATTCCATGTAAGAACTGCGTTCTTTTGTTCTTTCTTTCGTCCTTTCTACTTTTCTGTTTCTTTTTCTGGACGTTATTTTCTTTCATTTCGCCTATCATACTTTATCGACCGTTGTCAGTTGTGATTTAAGTCGGCCGTCATCAGTAACACCAAAACTAAGAGGATTTGATAAGCGAAACTGGTGTTCCACACCAACATGCGCGGATATCAACATGACAGGACTTTAGTTATTATAATAAAGGAAAAAAATATATCGTTTAGTTATTTTTAAAAGAAGGGAATATTTAAATTAAAGAAAATCAAACCGGGGGAATAATTAGTCAAGGAAGTTAGGAAGGCCAAGAGGATGCTTCCTTTTTCTTGTATGAATAGAATAAAGGGTTAGATTCACTCATAAGTTTTTGTATCATATCATATATAGGATTTATCGGTCTGCAATTCTTGCCACTATAACTTCAATTTATGCATAAATTAAAATATATTTAATTCTCAAACTCAGATGGGCAATTGCACTCCGACTTCCTTCCTTGTGTTGGGCATAGCCCCTCGAAACAAAATACTAAGTACGCCTTATTCTAGAGAAGGGAGATGAAACTCATATTACGGTAGATGAATCTGATCAACTGTTGTGGAGTATATTATATATTAGGCGATGTAGGTGAAGTAGTTGTACATATCAGTATTACAAATCACTGCCGTGAACACATTCTTAAATCTGAATACACGCATATTTATAATTGGTATATTTCTAATTAGGCATCCACAAAGATCAACGTTAAAATTGTTTTATAATAATATAATAATATAAATGACTTCCCCAAAACTATGAAGAAAGAGTATCAATTATGTATGACGCAACAATACTGTTTGAGCAAAATGATGATAATCTCAATAACACTACATGAATCGTTACAGAAATCTGACGCATGTCATATACTCTTTAGTTAACAGATGTAACCTTAAGATTATGGAGAAAAATATTCCAGCATTTGAATTCTTTTCTTTGCTTACGAAGCATCCTCTCTCAAAAGTAAAATTGGTACACGGAAATACGTAGGAACAAACCATGGTTCGATCTAGCAGAGAAGAGAAAACAGGCAAAATTATGTTGGCTAAAAAATCCGAATGAAATAACTACACAAAATTTCGTCGAAATCAGGCGGGAAACTTCCAAACAAAGAAACGCGATTTTTTGAGAGCTAAAATTTAAGAACTTGAAAATAATAGTAAAAATAAAAACATTCGAGACATGTATAAAGAGATCAACGGATTTAAGGAAGGCTATCAACCTCGTGCTTATACATTAAAGAAAGCTGATGGAACAGTTTTCACTGATACAGATAGCATTTTAAATAGATGGAAAGATTTCTTTGACGATTTGCTTAACACCCAGTCAAAAACAAATGTGCGTGGAGAAAGGGAGATACTCACCGCAGAACCGTATATTCCAGAACCCAACCGAATAGAAGTAGAAATCGCTATAAAGAAATTAAGGAAACACAAATCTTCGGGTGTAAACGAAATTCCGGCTGAGTTAATTTTAGCTGGAGGCGAAAAATTGTGGAACAAGATACACAGACTCATTCTCCTTATCTACAACAAGGAAGAATTGCCACAAGGGTGGAAAGAATCAATCATTGTTTCAATCCACAAGAAAGGCGACAAAACTGACTGTAATAATTATCGAGGCATCTCTCTTCTGTCAACATCCTATAAAATCCTTTCGAACATTCTATTAGCAAGATTGACCCCATACGCAGATGAAATTATTGGAGATTATCAGTGTGGATTTAGAAGAAATCGATCAACTATCGACCAAATATTTACCATTCGCCAAATACTCGAAAAGAAGTGGGAATACAGTAGCCCGGTACATCAACTATTTATTGATTTTAGAAAAGCTTACGACTAGGTTAGGAGAGAAACATTGTACAACGTTCTTACAGAATTTGGAATGCCGGAAAAGCTAATTAGATCAATTAAAGTATGTTTAAATAAATCCCAAAATAAAGTCCGGATAGGAAATTTTTTTTTGGCCACGAGCTTTCACGTCGAGAATGGCCTGAAACAAGGAGATGCGTTGTCGCCATTATTATTGAACTTTTTCCTAGAATACGGTACAAGGAAAATCAAAGATAGCAACCAGGGCCTAGAGCTGAACGGTGTTCACCAGGTTATGCGTACGCTGATGATGTAAATTTAATAGATGATAGGAGAACAATAGAAAGAAATGCAGAGGTGTTATTAAACGCTTGCAGGGACAAGGGTTTAGAAGTAAATGCAGAGAAAACTAAATACATGAAAGTGCGTCGGGACCGTAATACGGGAAATTATGAATGCGTTAAAATATTAAATAATACTTTTGATAGAGTGGATACTTTAAAATATCTAGGATCAATATTAACGGACGAAAATCCTATTCACGAAGAAATTAAATGTCGACTAAAAACAGGAAATTCGTGTTATTAATCAGTTCAAAATCTCTTGTCGTCGCGAATTCTGTTGAGGAATGGTCGCTTATTCTGAGGGAAGAACATAGACGTAAAGTATCTGAGAACAAAATGCTCAGACGAATATTCGGACCCAAGAGGAATGGGAATGGGAAACTTCATAACGAGGAACTACGTAAATTATACTGCTTATCAAACATAGTTAGGGTCATCAAGTCTAAGAGGCTTAGGTGGGCAGGACATATAGCCAGGATGGAAGAAAGTAGGAACGCTTTCAAAGTGTTAGCGGTAAGACAAATCGGAAAACGACTATTAGGAAGATCTAGGCGCAGATGGAAAGACAATATTAAAATGGCTCTCGTAAAAATAGGAATACAAAGTAGAAACTGGATCCAGTTGGTTAAGGATAGAAGTCAGTGGAGAGCTTTTGTGAACGCAGCATTGAACCTCCGGGTTCCATAGGCTACAGAGGTAGTTAGCTTACGAAGCATGAGTAGATGCCTAGGCTGATACTACAAATAGATTAAATACGCATTTACTGAAAAGATGGGTTCTACTGACATTGGATAGTCTATACTCTTCCCGTGCTAGGGCCTAGGGGAGAGGAGGAGATAAGATTTCATATCAGGTTACGTCACACACAGTTGCACGCTTTCATTTTCATTAAAAATGGAAAAGCCAAGAGAAACAAACTTCATTTCACTTTCCTTTGTGGCAGTCGGACACAAATCATCACACTTATCTGCAAAAAGCACTTTTCAAATCGGATTATTGGGAGAGTCTCTAGTTCCTATGTTGGGGGGGGGACATGTCTCCCCATTTCCCCGGAATTTGTGCCCGTGCCTACAGCTGAGACAACTTTCCAGCATGAGGAGAGAGGCATATCCTCCTCTGGCATTTATTACAATTTGTGCCCAAGTAGCGGAATGGAATTAATACATATTGATGAGACTATTAAACGCACTACAGCACGAAGTTCAGTTTGAAATACTACAGAATACGATTCTTTTTTAAAAAATGGAAAAGCCAAGAGAAATCAATTTCATCTTACATTCCTTTGTGGAAGTCGGACACAAATCATCACACTTTCCCAAAAAGAACTTTTTGTCAGATTATTGGGGGGACAGTCCCCCTCAGTTCCAAGATTGGAGGGGACATGTCCTCCTCGTCCCCCCTGGGATTTGCGCCAGTGGTAGGGCGTAATTGAAATTGAAAACAGAAAATTATACAACAGGAGATAATATTAAAACTCCGTTAGAAGAGAAAATGCAATTATATCAATTTATTAAGTTATTGTGATATTAATGATGTTCTGTGTTCATTTGTTTTGAGTTTAATGTCTCTTGTTTTGTTTAATGTCACTTGTTTGATGTTTGTTTTGAGTCTCTTTCAACAGTGACTCAAATGAGACCTCTCTCGTCCCAAAGGCGAGAACATTTACCACTTGTTCCAGAGGATCAAAAACAGAGGTGCCTGGCAACCCTTCCTGTTACTCTAGATGTATGTAAATTTTCACGATAATAAGATATGATAAGATCGGAATGCAAATACTTCGTGGCAAACAACTCGAAAATCGAGTCGTGGCAAACAACACCGTTGCAAACAACACGCCACCCAAATTGCTGTAAACGGCATTATGATTATTACATCTTTTGAAAATAATCTACGTAATTAGATGTGATACTTATCTCAGCTCTTTTTCGAAACAAAGCCCTTTGCAAGAAGTCAAGTTTTGAATTCCTTGTAGCTTTTTCCTTCTGTTTGATAGAAATACATCATATGCTGACCATAGTATTCGATACTAATTTGCTTTCGATGTGCGATGCACCATCCGTCTCACTTGCGTCCTTACTGTTGTAGAGGCCTCCAAAATTGGGAAGTTTCTGGATTTTTGTGATACTATAGCATCCTTAGTTTGAAACACTGAACAATAAAAGTGGTATTGTTTGTTTTCGATTTGTATGTAGACTTAAAATTTGTAATAACTTAACGTAGTGCTATTTAAAAAAAAAATACAACTTTGTGTTGAGTGTTGGCAACACTTTTAACCAATACGTGGCTAGGTGTCACCCTTCCTACAGTTTCTTCATGCAAGGTTTCGCTTCCCTCCCTCTTCCCGTTTTTCTGTTATCAAGGTTGGACATTATAAATGACGTATCCTCTCTCTCTCTCTCTCTCTCTCTCTCTCTCTCTCTCTCTCTCTATATATATATATATATATATATATATATATATATATATATATATATATATATATATAATATGTTGTCTAGTAGTAAACCGGAAGAAGACCCGCACGCTGAGAATTAGTCGACGATGTATGGAACCGCCCGGGTTAGCCACTTATGTCCTACCCGTACCTCCTAGTGGTGCAGACTGGTAACTTCCTGTCTACGGTGAAACTTACAGGTTTCCGTAATGATAGGAAGGCGAACAGGGAGGGCTATCACCAACATGCCTGACCGGCACGGTGATTTTTGCCAAATACCTCCAACTTCTTTAAACAATCATCATAGGACACAGTAAGCCAAGACCCTCATTCTCTGGAAGCAGAAGTGTGTCTGGGCAAGGCAACGTTCAGAATCACATGCAGGCAGAGGGTGCTAAGAATCCCCGGAGTTACGGACTAGGTTACCATTTAAAACTGACAATGGCTATACAATTCAAGATCCCTGGCTTCAGAAACAAGATTCCAGGAGCTGGAAGAAGAGCTACAGAAAATCAACTGGGAGATCGTCGGATTGAGCGAAGTAAGAAGAAAGGGAGAAGAATTAAGCGAATTGAAGAACGGACACTTATTCTACTACAGAGGATCAGAATGTGGCAAGATCGGCGGAGTGGGATTTCTTATCAACGAAAAATTGAAAAACAAGGTCCTTGAGGTAGATAGTATATCTAGTCGAGTAGCAAGGCTTGTAGTCAAACTCTCCTAGAGATATACGCTACAAGTGATTCAAGTGTATGCCCCTACCACAAGCCATTCAGAAGAGGAAGTGTATATCCAGTGGTACTTGTAGAAACCGGAACTTGAATAAAATGGAAATCTGTCTATAATTGAAACTCCTCAGAGTCCTTATCGCTGTTATTCCTTAGAGTAAAATTCGGAGCTATTGCCTTCCGTTTTATACTAGCTACAATGCTAGTCATTCGCACAGGATGAGGAAGATTGTGAAAATATTTAAATCCCCCAACTCCCCATACAATGCTCATTTCAACGTTTGATTACCCGGTTATCTCGACTGAATCAATTCTTTGTTCATGTTATACTCACCGTGACTTTTTATTTTTAACTTCTCCTCACTAATATCAGTCATTTTCGATTATTTGCATATGTCATCCCTCTGTGGCTCTCTTGGGGATGATAGGTGTGGAATACGCGACTAAACGCGACTAAACAGTGTACTAGCGACACAACGTACCACCGACAAAACGTACCACTTACCCTGAGGGCTCCTTGTGAAGGGTTTTCTAAAAACACTTTAAATAATGACAAGCGACAAAACGTACCACTTGCCTGGAGGGCTACATGCGAAGAGTCTTCCAATCAACCATCAAATCAAATAATGTCAGGCGACAAAACGTACCACTTGATAGGACGGTATATAAGTATATATATATCGGCCAAAATAAGGTTAAAAGTTGAACAGATTGGTGCTGAGAAAAGTACCGATGCAAGACCAAGACTAAGACTAAGGCTAAGACTAAGACCATGCCTGCAAGATTCTCGCAACACCAAGACCATACCTGCAAGATTCTTGCCAGACCAAGACCAGCAAGAATCTTGCATATGTAATATTTGAATATTTGCTGATTTCCATCACACTTTATCCAGGCTTTGGACCAGAGACGGACAGGCATTATTAGAGGGGTGCGGGCGCTTTCTTCCATAAGGGCCACCAGCATCTCAATGTCACAAATCAATTGCACAGTTTTCTTTCTACAGTAAGTCAATAGTATTAACAATTGACAATTAATACCTGATATTCTTTCATCAGTATATTATTCTGAATTGTTCAAAAATATTATATGAAGTTCAAGGAGAACCTATACTATATTACAAAATTAGCAGATGTTTTAGTGTACTAGTTTTTGATGCTACTGTATCTATCACTTTTGCATTCGAAATACTTTTTAATAAATCTTTTTCAATAGACATCAACATAAATGTTTTCAAATGTTCGTGAGACATGGTACTCGTTAGCCTATTTTTAATGAATTTCAGTTAATTTGAATTTTGAAAAATTTCTTTCACATGTTACCTGAGTTACGGGCAAAGTCAATAAAAATTTGTATGCTGGAAACCTGGATAAGTATTACTACACAAATTACAATTCTGCAAAATTAAAAAGGCAGCACATTGGACAATTTTGCAACACGTTTTGCTTTCGCTTTCCTTGTAAACAAATGTATTTTCTCCCAATTCTGAGTCACTTGCACCATCAGCACATTCATTTTACCTCGGTTGTGCTCGTCATCAAGGCTGCCTTTCAAGGATATCCACGTCCTTCAAAAACCCAAGAGAATACATTTATAGTATCCTTGGAAACCTCTTAACTGAAGTTTTTCAGAAAATATGTAAGTTTATCGAAAGGCACGTCTGGAGGTTCTGTTACTTGGTTGAAGTGGCTAGGGTCCAAATAATCCATAAAGTACCTTGCTTCTTGAATCTTGAAGAAATACTCAAAACTACCATGTCCAATATTGAGTTGAATGCTTCGATGCAGTACCTGGTCATTGGATAGAAGCAGCTTCATCTTCATATTCACAGGAAAAATCTTTGTCCATCTCTGAAGGCGAATTGTCGATAGGTCAATAGAAAAAAAGAAATCACATTCTAAGTCTTCAAATTTATTATTGGCCCATTCTGCAAAGCTTAATGCTGCATTCTTAACGGATTCAAAATCATCTCTCTACTCTTTCAGTTGGAACAGAGTAGTCTGCACCATCCATAGGACTACACTAGGAGCACGCTCTATTTGGAGATAGTTTGACAGAGAGGTCGTCACTTGAAATATCTTAAGGAACATTTCTGCTGTCCGAATTGTTTTGAACTTGAGAAGATCTTTTATATATCCTTTCGCTTTACACCTAGTTTTTGGTTTGATATTTTCTGTAGAAGCAATTTTCTTAATTGTTATGGTCAACTCTATATACAAAGCACTTTTTGGATTAGGAAAATGACCAAACTTTTTCTGAAAAACAGTGTGTTTTCTACCATCTTGTTTCCGCAATAACTGTAAGACGCCTTTGTTAACATTTGACCTTCCAAATGTACATTCACTGATAAGACTCATGTATAAATATCGCACAGTCATTCAGCAGAACAATGACACAGAATCAATGCAATTTTTTGTCAGATCACATATGACATGATTGAGTATATAAGCGTAACACCACACGTGTAACTGAGTTTCTTAGTAGTTAAGCAGTTAGCGTATGCGCCTTTTCGTGGGAGACCTGGGTTCGATTTCCGGCGGGAGCTCATGTGCTTCGGATTTCCCGTAAATCAGTATGTCCTTTCTCATATAGCCTCGCTGCTAAAAGGGCCGTTAAACTCAAAATCACTAAATCACACGTGTAACTGATCATAGGTGAATTTAAAAAATCCGAATATTGTCCTTGCATGTTACTTGAGCCATCGGTTCAATTTCAAATACACTTCTTAATATCAAGGTTCAACTTCTGCAGAATTTCCAGCAGTAAACCGCAAGGACACTGGCCTGTGGTAGATATGCATTTTACAATGACAACAACACTTTGTTTAACAACCATTTTAACAACATACCGTAAAACAACAGAGCACTGGCCTGAAACTACTATATCTTGAGTATTGTTTAATAGAACAGAAAATGTTGAAGCTTGAGAGACTTCTTTCGAAATATCTTCTCTGATAAGTGTGCTGATAGCATTCAAAACAAAGTTCACCGTGTTTAGTAAAAGTTATGCGACCACTATCCTGCTTACTTCCTCGTATATGACTCTTCTCGGTGACCTTATCTAAATTACTTTTAAGCGGAAGATCAAATTTGCTTAAGAAAGGAATAATATCCAAAAAGTTTCCATGATCTATAGCTGTGTCTTTCAGTTTATAGGCTGCTACATTTCCTCTGTAAATTAGCACTCTTTTACCAATGAGTTTGTGCACTTTGACAACTCGATACATTACCTGTCTGTTCTTCTCAACCTTATACTGCCGTTGTTTTACCTGTTCATGAGGAAGTAGTTTTTTTAACATTATGTTCTCTTTTGTTAGATATGTAAGCACCCACATTGGTCTAATGTATTTTGGAAGACTCGTGTTCTCTTACTCGCTGATAAACGTGTTTAATGTTACGTTTGTCACATACAGAACCTTTAAGAAAAGTTTGTTCGATCTGGAGAATAATCTGTGAACACGCTGAAAAAAAAAAGCTTCAAGTGGTACGTTTTGTCGCGGATTAAATATCCGAAATGTTTTAATTAGTCTAAGACAGGTTGTAATTTATATAAGTGGTACGTTTTGTCGTGGAATAAATATCAGAAATGCTTTAATTAATCCATGACAGGTTGTCATTTATGACAGGTCGTCAAAAGTGGTACGTTTTGTCGCGAAAATTCAAGTGGTACGTTTTGTCGCTGGTACGTTTTGTCGGGACACCTATATAGATACATACATACACTATTTTTTACACGTCATCCTTCTGTGACCCTCCTAGGGATGAAAGGGGTATCTTTCGCTCATAGTGTTTGTTTCCTCATTGTAAGTAATACGTGTACCAAGTTGGATTGAATTTGCTCAAGGCGTTCCAGAGTTATGCTAGAAAATATACACACATACACATAAGGCCTACATACCTTTATACATACGTCTTTATATATATCCACGTTTTGTCAGTACATCCACGTTTATAGAGACTATCTGAGACCAAAGGCAATCTGGAAAATCGAAAATCCGAATAATCCTGATAAAATGGATAATAAGCAAAACAAATCCTGAGTCAATTCACTTCAACGTCTTGTGAGTAAAGCTTTCTAGAACTCGATAAGAAGCATTTTATGTACAGTATTACCATAATTTACTGTGAAATCTATACACGAACTGTACATTTAATCAAAACAAAAAAGGAAATGTTTGTCGTATTTATGGTTACGTTCTTGCTATCATAGTTAAAAATTATTATCTATGGGGACATTAAATTTTAAAAAGTTTCTTCAAATCTGGTTTGGATTATCCAGAGATCCGGGTGAACGAGGGCCGGATAAACGAGATTGTACTGTACATAGATTAAAAACATCAAACTTGTTAAGACATTATATATATATATATATATATATATATATATATATATATATATAATAGGATGTATGTATGTATGTATTAGTGTATGTATGTATGTTCGAGCATAACTCTCGAACGCCTGGAGCAATTTCAACCAAACTTGGTACACGTATTACTTCAAAACAAACACTATGGGCGAAAGATACCCCTTTCATCCCTAGGAGGGTCACAGGAGGATGATATGTAAAAAATAATGTATGTAGGTGTCTGTATGTATCTATATATTGTCTAGCATAACTCTGGAACGCCCGGAGCAATTTTAACGAAACTTGGTACACATATTACTTGTAACCAGGAAAAAATGTTGTAGGGGTGAGATACCCTATCATTCACAAGAGGGTCACAGGGGGATGACTTATGCAAATAATCGAAAATGACTGGTATTAGTGTCGAATTCTTAGTTTTTGGGGTCACTGAGATGAATGGTGACAGTCCCGATAGCGTCTCAGTCCCAGTGGAGGTCAGATACCCTTACCATCCCTAAGGGGGTCACAGGGGGAATGAAGTACAATTACTCGAAAATTAGCGATATTTGTTTCGAATCCATGGTTTTTGGGGTTGTGGAGATGAATGGTGACTTCCGATCGCGTTTCCGTCCAAATATGGCTAAGAAACCCCTATCAACCCTTCGGGGTCACATGGGGGATGACATGTATAGTCGGAATGAACCGTGTAATCAATTATTGAAATGTATATTGTTAGGGTAGTTGGGAGTTCAAATATTTTTATAAACCTGATCTCCCCGTTCGAAGGACGGGCATTTCAGCTAGTTTAACCAATAAAATACAAACCAGAGACATACACAAGCGATAAGTTCTGGTGGTCCGGACTCCCCTCTTCCCCCCCAAAAAAAATTCTGTAAATTTAGTCTAATTTTAGGGGCGATTTTACAAATTTTAAAATTCTTTATCCTCAAATTGAAATTGGATCCCCGCTCTAGAAAGAAATTGCTGCGTATGCGCCTGATACAAACAGTAGAGGGAAAGTGGGTTTGGATTGATTGTAACTACCGTTTTAAGAGTGATTCGTGCAATTAAATAGTGATATTCATTGATGAAGTTCAATTAAAGTGACAATCATGTTCTCCCCTGCATCGATCGGCATCAGAGTGGATAAATTTCGAAATAAATTCCAGCGAAAAATTCTATGGGTGCTGAACGCCAATCTAAAATCCTCTATAAATCTTTGATCCTTGAAGCATCTATCGAATTAGTTAATTATTAGTGTTTAGCGTTTCTTTCCAGCACCGAGACTATATATAACTTGGACCTACAGTTTGAGATGGGATCCGAACCACCACAATGCGCTTAAACTTAAAATTTCTCCCACTGGGAATCGAACCCGGGACTTCCTGCGTGGCAGACATCACCTAGGCACTAGACCTGTCTGAAATCCAGTCTCATGTGTAATTATAATCTGCGCTTATCCTAGACACTTTTGTCTGATTATCAAATGAAAACCGCCGGTTAAGTTATTTTAATTGTTAGCTCTTAATTAACATCTTTCTATGTACTATTCCTTATGTGTTTTCGTTTTCTTAATAGCATAATGTTTACAGCACCTGTATTTAAAAGCATGGCTTTAGATCGATCTATCCTGTTCAAACAACTTGAGTACGTTGGAAAATAACTACCCGTTCAAACAACTAGAAAGAGGAAACTGGAAAGCGACCGCTACTTTTTCTTCTTTTCTTTACGCACGTATTTTTACGCTAGGTGTAAGGGCCAAAATGCGGATAGACATTTCGGTCGGAAATTTACGGACGTAAAATACGCACGGGAAAACACGTTAGTATTTGCCTAGCTTTATTGTGCAAATGTATGTTGATGTGGAAGTGCTTTGTAAATTCGGTTTATTGTGTGAGATTCTGACAAATCAAGCGTGAAGTAATGTAAATTGTGGTCTGTAAATATACAAATAAAGATGGTACAACTTTGACTTTCATCTGTTTTATTATCATCTTTCCTTTATACTGTTTTCAGTTATGTTACTAAACCAGCACAAACTTAACATTTCTTCCTAGAAACATTAAACGTAGTGTCAAAATTACCATACGTGTTGAAGCAGCCGTTCCTCGTCAGTATAACTTCAAAACTATGTGAGCAAATTTTTACATGTCACACATGACCTACAACATGACGGCATGAGACCCGCGGTACGTAAGTATACCAACTTAACTGACATACTTGAAAATATATGTAATTATCTGGCTAAACATATGGTTACTATATATATAAAAGGTAACAGATGTATTTTCCAGTTTGAAGAAATTTCGATCCGGAGGATCGAAGACAGGATAACTTTTAGTTATTCCTGCATTTTGCTATACATTTCCACATCAAATAACACAAATTTAAACATTAGTTGTGAGAATTACAACGTTATTCTATATTTTGCACTGTATATATGTAAATAAATTATCCAAACCATGCTCCCGCCAAGTGAACTTTGTGGTGGACAAACACCGTTTTCTCGGGGTTCTCCCGCTTCCTCCCACTTTCTTCATTCCACCATTTCATTCATTTCTCATAATCACCGTCTCCTTTAGCCTAACCGGCATAACCGTGGGACGTAAAACTCAAAGATTTCATTTCATTTTAAATTATCCAATTACATATCTTTAAAAATCTGTCTCTATGTTAACAACAGGAAACTTTTGTATACAAACTTTTTTATATCTTTTTCTTTTAAAAATAATAACGAAGAATTCTGCTTCCAGAATTCTTGTCTGAACGCTCATAGAGTAACTTTCGTACAGATATAACTTATGAGGGCAGTTCTAATAATAATTGTAATAATAACAACGAATTAACTCAATAATTCATTCTGAACATAAATGGCGATAAATTAAAACAAGGGGAATTTAAAAAAATAAGAAAATTCCTTTAAGGAATACAAATAATCCTGTAACGCCATAACGTTAACAGATGTCAATAGTGCCGATTATCCCGCTTGGGTGAAATTAAAAATTAAATGAAATAAAATTTAAAAAAGTGGCTAACACGTGTGCTTTAAGTGCATGCGGTCCCGGCTTCCATTCGTGATACGAAAGATTAATTTCACAACCATTCACTTTTCTGAATAACCCACCTGCTTTATTCTAAAGGACGTAAACGTTTGACGTTCAACTAAAAAATGTCATTTTTTTTAAAACTTCTATAAAATATGTTTATATGCAGACATGTATTAAGACACAAATTCCCAGAATATATTGTAAACATTCTTTTGCAACAGTCCGCGATGGGGGAATTACGCATGTATGTAGATACAAATGATACAGGAGGGAATACAGGCAGAAAGAAAAGGGTTGATGAGCAAAATGTCCCGAAACCTGTGACCAGGAAACAGGTAAGAGATGCAGAAAAGAGAAAGAAAGAGGTCGTATAGAGTTAGGTGGAAAGGAGAGGATATGCGCGATGCAGACAAGTGCTCAACAACACATCCGCTCCCATCCTAATCATCTATTTGTTGACCTTTCTTATGCTCTCAGCACCTCTCCACTAGATCACTTTGTTTCTATCACCTCACTCTCTTCTTCACTCAACTGTAAAGGTATTCTTTTATTTGTGAATCTGTCATAATTACTCTCCTACTGTAAAGCCAAACATACACTAGCGTATTTTCAGCGCGTAATTTCGGTGCGTAAAATGATGTCGTAAATTTCGGTCCGTAAGTTGGCCCATACACCTAGCATAAAAATAGGCGCGTAAAAGAAGAAGAAAAAGAAGCGGTCATTTTCCGCTCTTCCTCTTGCCTGTTGTTTAAGCACCAGGTCATTTTCCAGTTTACTCAAGTTGTTTGAACAGAACGGATCTATCTTTTAATGTCCCTTTCACATTATCCGGCGAATTGCCGGACGAGGTAGAAAGACATTGCAAGCAATGAAGCTCTTCACATATGTGCGGCGATCGCCGGACATTCATACGGCGAGCAAAAACAGCCGGATATCCCTGCTAGAATCCGGCGCGGCAAATCGCCGTGTATAGCCAAGCGGGACATTACAAGCAATGAAGCTCTTCACATATACGCGGCAAAATGCCGGATGGGTGTTGGGGGAGGAAGCAAGTGTTGCCAGGAAAGAGCAGAAAGTGGCTGCTATAATATGGGAGCGTGTGGTTTTGTGTGTGTGTGGAGTGTGTTTGTGTATGTGGTTGTGTTCTGGCCCAGTACATCTGGAGTAATTAACCAAACCTCTACATACAATATATGGGGAAAGATGACATGTAAAATTAATTGAAAACGACCAATACTACCGAAGTGTCGAAATCAATATAAATTATTATTTTTCTATGTAATAGAAGATTGGGAGATGTCCGGGTAGCACTGGACAAATGAGCTTCTATAAATTTGTGGTGACCCAAAATTGAAATATACACTATCAATATTTCAACAATACAGTATTTTGCTATATATTTATTAAATATTTTGCTACGCAAAGCAAGAGAGAATTCATGATGTGATATATGATAAATATACCGTACTTTATATATTTTATAATTATCTGGCTGTAATTTCTTGAATATTCCTCTGAATTCAGGGACTAGAGCAGTGCTTTAAAGAGACTTGAGTCAATAGTCGGAACGCTTAAAACAAAAGAATAAACCCGAAATAGTATAATAATAATAATAATAATAATAATAATAATAATAATAATAATAATAATAATAATAATAATAATAATAATAATAATAATAATAATAATAATAGTCTAATGTAAATAAAATAAAGAGTTTATGTGTCTGTCTGTCTGTCTTTGTACGGCCTGGGAACCATACGAGTGGACCGAAAGTTACCAAAATTTGGTCACGGGTACCTTGGTCCAGGCTCCAGATCAAGCCGATGCGTTTTTCTCAAAATTCGAACCAGGAGGTCTCAGGGGGGCGTTTACCAGGACATGTAAAAGTAGTAGAAAGTGACCGATATTAGTGTCAAATCCATAGTTTTCGCGGTTCTGAGATCAATGGTAACACTACCATTAGCGATGACTTCAGCTACCATTTGTATGCGGGCCGGGGGTCACCAGAGGAGGGGGAGGAATTTCGAGACATGTAAAAATAATCGAAAATGACCGATATTAATGTCAAATCCATATCTTTCGGGGTCAGTGAGCTCAATGGTGAAACTCAGGATAGCGTTTACTTTCACATATAGTCCCCATCAACTAAGGAACTTGGGCCAGGAGATCACGGAGACATGTAAAAATAGTCCACAATGACCGATATTAGTGTGAAATTCACAGTTTTCGCAGTCTCTGAGATAAATGGTGATACTTTCATTGGCGATGATTTTCAAATTCAGCCACCATTGTATGCGGGTCGGGAGTCACCGGGGTGGAGAATTGCGAGACATGTAAAAATAATCGAAAAGGACCGATATTAGTGTCAAATCAATAGTTTTCGCTGTCGCTGAGGTGAATGGCGATACTCCCAAAACGTTGACTTCCAAAAACAGCCCCCGTCGACTGGGAGCCAGAGGCGGTTTTTTTTTTTTCAAAATTGGAATCAAAGGATCACAGAGGCGTTTACTTTCAATGTAAAAGTAGTAGAAAATGGCAGATGTTAGTGTCACATTCATAGTTTTTGCGGTATCGGCTCAAGGACAGAGGCGATTTTTTCACAATTCGAACCAGGGAGGGGTCTCAGGGGGCGTTTACCGGGACATGTAAAAGTAGTAGAAAATGACCAATATTTGTGTCGAATTCATATTTATCGAGGTCGCTCAGATGTATATTGATACTCCAGATAGTGTTTTCGTTCAAATTCAGTTCTCATTGGCCTTCCCAATGAAAACACGTACGTTGTTGGATATATATTCACACAAAATGTATCTAATTTTAGAAATGCTTCTTAATTCTTCTCTCATTGTTCCGTTTGTTTACATTGATATTTTATCTGACCCGTGCGAAGAACGGGCATAACAGCTAGTAATAATAATGCCTACAAACCAGTCTTGGGGTCAGTGACTGAATGTTGGCTTGAGATTCTCGGATAGACCTCAACGGTTGACTATCCCGAGAGGACTTTAGTCTGGTTTTCTCAGTCACAACAGTTTAATACCGGAACGGTATTTTAAATATCCAGAACCGGGCCGCTATTTTGCCCAAGTTTATCAATTGTGGAAACAGTATAGAAAAATCTCTTCCAAAATACCGCTTCTCTAATAAAAAGTGCACATGTTTTCTGTATGTGGCATGTTCTCTCATTTCGGTAACAAACAGGCCCGTATCCATAGAGGGCAAGGGGGGCCGGGCCCCCTAAACTTTGGCTGGCCTCCTAAAAGTTTCACGGTAGGCTTGCAAATGAACTATAATATGGTGATGAAGTATACTATGATTGGGTCAGCCCCCCTAACTTCTACCGGACCCCTCTAAATTTTGGGGCTGGCTACGGGCCTGGTAACAAAGCGAATAAAATGCATATTATTTTGCATTTGTCCACTGCAGCCACATTAACAAAACTAATGAATGACAATAGTTGATGCAATAGACATACGAAAGTAATTATTAAAGAATTTTCCTTCGTCTTCCCTTAATTGTGGAAACAGTATAGAAAAATCAGGGTGAACCCATATGTGTCTCTGACGTTTTTTTTTTTTTTTCTGCCTGTGCCTGTGTGCGAGTAGAAAACACATTTTGCGTCTGTCCCTTACAACCACCACAACACGACAAGAGTCACAGAGTTTTGTTTCTTCCGCTGCTCGCATATTTTTCATCCACGGCAAAACGCTGGATAATATGAAAGGGGCCGAAACCGGATCCGGCAAACAGCCGGAAACGGATCCGGCAAATCGCCGGATAATGTGAAAGAGACCTAAGTGCAGGTCCTATAAACATTATGATATTAAGGAAACGAATAAAAAGCAAGAAGAAAAGAATAAAAGAAAATTGGACTAGGGAATGATATTCAAACGTAAGAGTACTTTTTGTTTAGTTTTCATAGTATTGGAATGTGAAATTCCCGTAGAATGTCTTAACAAAATTAAATCAGACAGATTTTTTTTAAAAAAAGAAAGAAAGAAAAACAAAAGCTAAATGCATGATTTTGCGAAAGCAGTAATTGAATTTAATATTTTTTTCCCACTAAATTTGTTAGATTTCTCGAATAAACAAATAAATCTACCCTCTGTGGCGTAACATATCTCATGGAAACAGGGCCTACCATTCAGCTTATGCCACTCATGTCTTTAGGGTAGGGTGCGAATCCCGGGGCGGAATTTCCTTCTATTTTATGTAATCCCTTTCAAAAAGCAACAAACTGAAACATTGATTCTTCACAAAGCAACCAACTATCTCCTGTTAGGAACTATTTTATCCCCCTTCAAATATACACAACCTAATTCGCGCACTGCTTTTGGGTAATATATGCTCAGCATCTGCTGCTCTTATAGAAGCTAGTCCTTAATGAAAGGGTCTAGAAAAAGAAGGAAAGTCAACCGTCTCTAAGTACAAACAAACTAAGGTTTTAATTTCGAAGTGTGACTTGACAAGTTATTTAAAAGTTACAAAAGCACATTTAGAATAATTAAAATTTAATATATAGAAAACGAACTATCACTTGATCTGAAGTACAACATAACCAAATCAAAACAATATCAATTATGTTGTTGTACTTTACTAATATGAAAGGCGGCAACTAATTCACTCTCCTGTTTTCTTTCCCAATCTTTCAAGCATGTTCTAACAGTGACGGTATAAATGCACCATGCTACATTACATTGGATAGTACATTTGCTCATAATAATAAGTTCCTTGGAAGTAAAATATCTTTTTAAGATAAAAAAAATACTTTACCTTAAATACAACTAATTTTTAAATGTGTAAGTGCTTGTGTTATCTCTTATTCGTTTAGCAACTGTAGAATAGATTGCTGTATATTTAGAAAAGTTCTCATCAGAGCCGTAGTTAGGGTGCGGGCGAGCGGGGCGGTTGCCCTGGGCGCTGATAGCAAGAGGGTGCCGAACGAGCAAGAAGAAAGAAAAGGTATTGGAAATGAATAAACGACGCGTCGCCCCGAAAAAGTATTGGCGCCCTATTAAATCAATATTGTTGTTGGTATGGAAAGAAATAGATTTGTTAAAAATTTTCTTGCTTGCTACGCTCGCAATCCAAACGTTTCAATAAGAGTCACAAGTTTTTACTTATCACTTTAAAAAAAAGCTATTATATATGGTTTATTAATGACGATGTGACATACATGCTGCCAAGTAATGACTTACAGTGTACACAAGAACGTTTTCAAAATAAAAAACGGTCAAAGTGTTAAATACGAACGTATTTGGCGTTTTGCTGATGATGAATTTGGTTAGTTAATCACGTTTTTTTACCCAATTGTTTTAATCACGACGGTGAGAATAAACATATGAAAAATGAAAGGAGTTAAGAGACACACACAAGTTGCTCTTTGCTCGGGAATATTAAAAATAAAGGTAAACAAGGGGAATAATAACGTTCTTGAATTTGAAACAGTTGTAGTATAGGGGCTTAATGGGTCAGAACTTAACCCCATGAATTTCCTCTTTTTCAAAGACTGATCACTACCAGTGATTTTTTAAATTTCATTTGCATATGAAATGGTTCCAATTTCAAGGAATTTATTGGGATGATTCCTGCACTTTTCGCCTTTTCCCGTCTCGCCTTATGACCTCTAGCAATGGAATTTACATGTAAAACCTGTTATCACTTTCTATCTTCATGTAAGGCGGAACGGGAAATATCGATGTGAATTTTCCCGTTTCGCCTTACGAACATTATGTGGTAGGCTTGCAAGTGCATTCATAGATATAATTTAATTTGTTTATTCATATAACAAAATAAGTGCAGTAACTACAAGAAGTACAGAACACCTATACAAGATGGTGTTTATCTTCGGTACATATACAATGAGCAACAGCATCTAAGTATTGCATTAGAGAAATCTGTTTACTACTCATTCTACATTTCAAAGTACGCAGGGGAATGTTTAATTGTTTTCACTTCTATTTCTGGTGTATCAGTGGTAGAGCGTTCATCTCTGGTGCATAGGATCCTTGGTTTGATCGCAGCTCACGCCAAGTGAGCCTTGTAGTGGACAAACACCCTGTGCGTGTGTTTTCTTGAGGTTTTCCCGTTTCCTCCCACTTTCTTCATTTCATCATTTCATTCATTTCTGATCATCACCGTCTCCTTTAGCCTAGCCGGCATAAATGTGGGACGTAAAACTTTCATTTCATTTCGTATGAGAGAACTTTCAATCTGCTCATTTCTTGGAGGATGTGTGTATTCACCAGATAAAGATTCAAATTCAACACAAATTAGAATAACAGTAACCTTACACCCTTCACTACAATTGCAATATTATTTTGACTCACGACAATAGTTTATCCGATAAATATGTTCTTCCTAACACAGTAACCTTCCCCTTCGTTTATATGCAATGAAAGATATAGCCATTTAACACACTTAAACACACTTGCACTTATACACTTTCCACTGACGAACTGAGTACTAATCAGGAACTTTTACTCATCATACACAGTGTGAAACTAGTTGAACAACGTACAGATCTTCAAATGTGACATCTAATCTGAAACCTGTTACCTGATTGACTCGTAATAATCAATAATCTTACAGAAAACAAAGTTACACAAAAATTCTAAAATCCCTTCCCTTTCCTGCTCTACCTTCGCAAATACATAGAAATAATCCAATTACATGAATATAAACATTAATTCTTATACCTTTTCAATAATTTATCCCACTGACAAGAGCGGACTTGCCTACCTGGCTACCCGGCAATCATTTCTTTCAACTATTTTAACGTAGTCTATTAGCATTGTTCATATTTTTAAAAAGTACTTCATTTTATACTATATTCTTCATTTGCTGTAGGCAGGGGGTGTGCCTGGGGATCCGAAAACCCCTCTCCGAAATCACGACTTTCCTTAAATTTTGTCTAATTTTAGGGGCGATATTACAAATTTTAATACAATTTGTCCTCATATTGAATTTGGACAGCTTCCCCCCGAAATGAATTCCTGCTCACTCACGTCCCTGGCTGTATGTAAGTATTAAGAAAGTTTAATTAACATATAAGCGAACTCTATTTGGCAGGATATGGTTTGAAGGTCCAGCTCTTCGTTCCACTCTCTGGTTACCCTTCTGTATTGTACTCCTATTGCAAGTTCCTTGTTGCATTTTTTTAATGTCAACTTTACCAAATAAACCTATCCTCCCTTTAGGTTGTGAAAGAGTTCATTTATATTTTTTTCTGCCTAAGTATAGTTGTACACTTCTTGCTTGAAATTTTTTGTATACTATGGAACTAGGGATGCGCACGATACAAGATTTGTGGCTGTCTCGTCTTGAAAATGTGCTGTAAAAGTGATGTCTCGACTCGAAAAATGTATATTTCTCTATTGGAAGAGCCGTGTCTCGACTCGAATTTTGTCAGGAAAATCCTGTCTCGACTCGTCTCGTGTGCATCCCTATATGGAACGTTAGGCTCAGACTGTTTGATATCTGGGAAGTTTTCTGAATCGGAATTTGTGCAAAAATGTTTTCATTACGCAATAAATGAAACATGATTATGAGAACTATCATTTTAGTTTGTCTCTTTTCTTTACACATAAGCATTGAGCGTCGGTGAAGACTTCTTGCACTCTTCACAAATTTTCTGCGTTCCTGATCCAAATTAAGTTGTTTTCGAGGAGTTACAATTCTATTTCTGTAGGCAGAATAAACGATTTATATTGAGGTAAAAGAAATAAAATCCATTTAAGGTGGATACATGTAAGGTTAAAAGGCAGTGGCAGATCCAGGATATGATCAAGGGAGGGGCTAAACCATAATTTGCCGTTTTATCCAGTGTAAAGCAGAATTGAATCCCATTTTATCCAGTGTAAACCTGAGCGTCAATGGGGGGCTATAGCCCCTTATCACCCCTTGGATCTGCCCTTGTTAAAAGAGATTCTACTGTTTTACGTACAAAAACAAACACTTACGCCCTCCAGAATTTGTAGGACTATGCTTATGCCGTTTTTCTTTTCTTCTTTCTTTCTTTCTTTCTTTTTTCTTTTTTCTTTTTTTGTAATTAGGTATAACTTTGTTCCCGTGAATTGCAGTAGGGTGTCGAAAATCCGGATTCGTGAGCCATAATGGTCGGATTCATGGGTCAAAATTTTGATGGTGGGCCAAAGTTTGCCAGTCCACCCCTGCTCTGTGATAATTAATTCTTAGTTCTGATTTCGAATCCATTACATTGTTACCTTCTTTTTCAATGCAACTTATTTCTTTCCAGTTTTTCAGTATCCTTCTGTTGAACATTTTAATTACATTTATATTTGCTAAAGCAGGGCTACCAATATATGAAAATTATTGTAAGGCGAAAGGGGAATTCCCATTTTGCCTTATGATAACAAGTCATTAAGTACCAATTTTTGGTTGACGTTTCCTGTGATAAGAATCATAAGGCAAAACGGGAAAAGGCGAACAGTGAAGACACGATTGGGATCATTTCCCCATCAACCACTTGTATCGCCAGGATTTCTTTTGTGTGTGTGTGTGTGTGTATGTGTGTTTACGTATCTAGTTGTGTGATATTTTGTATGTATATTAATAATAAGTAACCTTAAATTCAAAATTTTCAGTCATTAAGAAATTAAGTAAGTACTATAATTTTAAATGTATATAGTAGGCAAACTATATTTTGGATTTCAAGTACAAACATTAAACTATTCTTCACCTCTATCGATCAATATTAAGAAATTCGCAAAGAAGGTCCATTCAGAGCTTCCGTTACATTTCACAAAATATTTTTTACTGTAAAACAATCAAAATTAAAATCTTCTTTATGTGGTCACATACAGAATAAATTTACAAAAGTTTACAATTATTACTGGAAATTGAAGCTGTTACCCATTTCGAACATTTCTTTTTAAACACATAGATTCAAACATATTAAAATTTCATTTCTTCTAGATAGTATGAAACGTAAACATTGTAAATTTTCATAACTGTTCTCAAGGTGGATCTGTGTACAGCCAGAAGCAGTTTTGTAAATCCAACAAAAAGTCCAAAATAAGCCTCTTGAAAACAGCTTTTATTTGTAAAAGAATAGAGAATGATCACTTTTGGCTGTTGCAATAATCTGTGTCTTATTTGTAAAAAAAAACAGCTGTTTGTCTTATTTGTAAAAAAAAAAAGAAAAAGAAAAAGAAAAAAGGAAAAGCTCGATAAGGTGAGTGTAGGAGCGCCGAAGTCTATAGCTACGGCTCTGTTTTTCATCCCCCTTCTAAACATTTGTCTAGTTTACTGACACTTATCGATTCGACTGATATTCCTCATTGTTGTATATATATATATATATATATATATATATATATATATATATATATATATATATATATATATATATATATAGAAAATTTTTCGAACATTTAACATTCCCCTTCACCGGACGCAAATTCTTATTAATTAATACACTGAGAAAAGTCGGTTATCCGGACAGTGATACATTGTACAAATATACGGAATCATTGTTTACTACAGGAATCTGCAAGGGGCACACGTTATCCATATGCTACAGACTTTCCTCACTTAGATGCTACATAATGCCGTTTTAGGATGTATGACATCTAACAGTCTTCCATGTATCACATACGTATACGTATGTTACATACGCCAGCTGTATGTTACATGCGTATATCTGTATGTGACATCCTGATCACTTATATACAGTTCTTTCGTTCGTACAGAAAGTACGTTTATTCGAAATATTTATACGGAAAGTATGTCTTAGTTATACTTTTTTAGTTATACGTTTTTTAGTTCTACCTTAAGTCCAAAAACTACAGGATTTACACATGTAACCTACGTTTTTACGTACGCCACATACATTTTTTCTGAGTGTATAACTTCACAATACGCTCTATGTCCGTCTCTCATGTTAGTGTATATGATATAAGAAATTTTACAGCATTCAATGTAAGGTCTACTGAAAACATTTTGACACAGTAAGCAGACACTTTTGATCGATGTAAACCAACTTTTAAATTGAAAAATTATTGATTCAAATGACTGGACTAAACCACATGTTCAAATTAAATATAACAAATTTAGTGTTTTTTTTTAATTATTTAGTTAACTGTAAACAAATTAATTTAAGTTGTTGGCCAATGCAATGATTGTTAGTGAATATTCTATGTTTGAACGCATCGTTGGATGACTAACAATTAATGAAAATATAATGAAACATTGTAGATCTGAAGTGAAGTGTTTCAAATAAAAGCGTATAGATATAATTATATACTACTAAAATTATTCCTCAACAATGTCTTAAAATTCTGTTAAATTGGGAATAATATTAACAAGTTTGCTGTCCATCGGCGATTAGGTGCGTGGAGGTAATTGCTGCTCTCACTTTTTTAGCTTTACACTATAACCTAATTACATGGCCCCTTTATATTAGTAGTGTTTTGTCCCACTTTTTAGTGTTCATACCCAATTGCCGTCCTTTCTATTACAAGTGAATGGATCTGTTTTTGCGCAACGACAATCGATCACGGAAAGTAAGTTAAATTTAACACTTTATTAAAATTGTTATAGTTAGTTAGTATACTATATATTGATTTTTTCTAAAAAGAGAGGTTTGCACGTGTATGTTATATGGGAACAACATATAATAAAATGTAGGGTTGTTACAAATCATTGGAGCTGTTTCATGAATTTGGCGTAGATATGACATTTGGCATATTATCACGAAGCTTTACCATAATATAGACCTTAATTTAGGGCCTATTTAATTTCGAATTTATAGTAGTCAAATTCCGTTCAAACATTAGCCATTCACAACTCTCTATCCTACAATTCAACTCAGATTAGGTTATTTTCAAACAAAGTTAAACTATTCTGAACTACTAGTTTGTTTAAATTTTACTACATGTTGGTACAAACATCTAACTGCTTAATTAAATGAATTGAGAACTACCCAATTTTGGTTCAGATTTTTTCTTTCAAATGTTTAAACTGTTAACTCATTAAAGACACTTTGAACCAAATCCATTCGTTCATTTAAATTTATTTTTTTACTACATTTGTTTCACAACTTATGAACCAATCAGTTTGAAGGAATCTAAGTCGAAAGAGTTTCCATACTGGTTCAGAAAATAAACAGGTTTGTTTTATTTTAAATTTTCATTTCTCTCAGTGTAAAGATCCCCTCGAATTGTATGTTTTTAATACTCATAGTTCTTATATTCATTACATAAGGCATATTTCACTGTAAGAAATCGTGGTTATAAGGAATTAAGGAGAAAGCAAAAGGAAAAATGTAAACAAACTTGTATGTTATACGAAACTGAAACAATTAAATATCAATTAATTTCGAAGCTCTAGTAGTTAAAATACCACTAAAATAACACACTATTAAGTAGGAAATTGCGTCAATTATTATATCAATTCTCCTGACAGTGATGGACATGTTACTTACAAACATAGTAAAACGATATAACTTGAGTTGATTTTGAGTTTAACGTCCCTTTCAACAGCGAGGCTATATGATATGAGACCTACTGATTAACGTGGAATCCGAACCACATGACTCCCACCGGGTTTCCATTCCCGGGTCTTCCACGCCAAAGACACGTACGCTAACCGTTTAGTGACATAGGAGCTCAGTAAAACGATTGAGTTGTTCAGGAAAGAAATTATTTAAGTGTCAGGTATTCATTGTTATTTAATATTTTGTGGTAATATACCTTAAGTTAACGTTTGTCTGGAAAAGATTGATAGTAACCATACCACAAAGGTTGAGAAATGCTTGAATGGAATACTACAAGTTAACATGAACTATTATGAGTGTATTCCTATTTCCTGCAAATGGGTGCCATTTAAATGTTGATGTTAGGTATGTTCTGTTTTGAACCTACATAAGTTTTCAAGTAAGTGGTAGTACAGTCCCCATCATGACAAGATATAATATAATGTTGAAAAATATTCAACATAGCTGGTATCCTGGATTGAACTAGAACTTTTATCACTGGAAAGCAAGCACACTAAAACAAGCGGTACAATGATTTTTCTATTTATACTTAGTATGTGAGCATTAATAGAGAAATAGGATTATTAGGTCTATTAAATTTAAATATGTATACATTCTGAGGTTTGAAATAATACACAAAGAAAGAAACATTAGGCTATGTATTGTGGTTTATGACATTTTCTTTTTCACGAGTAAAGTCACGTGAAAAAAAAATAGTGACTTTCTGAACCCATTTTGCTACAAGTTCTTGTAAGATTGAGAAGGTACTTAAAATAACAAGCAGTAGGTGGTCGAAATAGCAAAAAACTTTTATCGAATTTCGATACTCAAACGCAAATTTTTGCTCAGTTTTATCAGGCAGATATCGAGATAGTATCTTGTTGAAGGTCAGGATTACTACTTTTTATCTTAAATATACCTAGTAGGTACCTCTAGCCTCTATACTGGTGATGATTTCTTCTAAAAGTATTGTATGGGTAGCGTGGGACAAAACAAACTATCAGAAAGCTGCACTTGGACATTATTTGGTGAAGTGTTCTTCACAAGAGTGAAATGTAATTTATCTTTGCTACTGGGGACCTTTTTATTCATATTCGACTGAGAGAACCAAGTGCCCGAAAGTATATCTGGAAGTAACATTGCTGTTGGTTGCCCTAACCTTCCTTCTTTCCCTTCTCTTGCTTTCTCTCTCTTTTATAAATAGCGTGACATTTTCAGTTTGCCGAGAATTGGTCACACCCTATTAAAAGTCATGTTATACTTCTCTTTTTAATAGCAGAACATGAGCAATTCTAAAGGTGTGACTTCATCTTTATAACCATCTCGACCTCTGTGTCTGTGTGTGTGGGGGGGGGGGACTAATATGCAAATACTAAATTTAATGTTAAATTCGTAGTCGAAAGACATCATGTTCGATTGGATTGGGTTTCAATTTAGCGACCTCTTAAACAGCGAGGCTATATGAGAAGTGGGATCCAAACTACATGAGCTCCTGCCGAGAATCGAACAGGATGTCCCGCGCCAGAGAAGCGTACGCTGACCATATAGCCACGGAGGAGCTCTCATCATTTGCGAATTCTGATTAGGAAGTATTGGATTTAAATAGCTTTTTCTCTATGTACTGAAAATTAATTATGAATTTTAATTAGGAAATAATATCTCGTTTTGTGCAATAGAAAATATTAATTTAGCCAAAATCATGTATTGTATAGAAATACTGAAACTAGATTGGAATGATGATTTCTGGTGAGTCTGCCAGCAAACCTCAGCAACGATCCGCGAGGACAACACAAGAACAGGTTTTCTCTTCTGAAAACAATAAAACCAGAACGGGGAGAAGGCCTGGAAAGGGCAAGAGACCACCTGCTGCTTGAAAACTCTTTCATCTGAGCCGTTTCTACGCGCCGTATTTACGCTCGAAGTTAAAAGCAGACAGACTTTTCCAGCGTATAAAAATTCGTTACGTAAACTTACGCCAGGTCCCATACACTAACGTATTGACAGCTGCTAACAAGACTAGCGTATGAAATTTTATGGTTACGACCGAAAAATACATCAATGTATGGTTGATTTAAATATGCAATTCGCATTTCCTGAGCAGCTGTCAGTCTCTTAACTCGCCCCAACTGAGACAACATTCTCTGTAATTATCTTTTGATTCTAATTGTACTGAATGAGACATGACAGAGACACGGACACAGAAAGATCGAGGACAGTTAAAATCACAGAGAATCTCCACTGCGAATGAAACCTCGGACCCATACACCAAAAACCCACCCATCAGCCATTATACCAGCTTAATTTCCTTTAATTAGTTGCAACAGCGACACCCGACTGTGTAGTCATCTTTTTTGGTTGCAATTCAACTTAAGCATACACGTTAGTGACAAACAGAAATGTAACGGACAGTCCAAATCACAAAGTATCTCTTAGCAGGAATCAAGGCCGGGACCCCTTATACAAAATGCTCACGTACTAGCGACTAGATTAACGCGAAAGCACAAAGGGGGGGTTTATAGATATTGTAGATAAATGTGCAAAAAGGACTTTCAGAAGATTACAATATTAGTTTAGGACCATTTTAACTCTTATACCCTTTGATGTCTGCCCCCATTCAAGATAAGTACATAGAATAAGAATTCATTCATCTATACGAAAGCTTGCTCAAAAGAAGAAGAGAAACTTGGTGTTCATGACTGCATCACTTGCTCGCATCAGACATACGTTATAAAGGCTGTAAAAAAAACGCATAGTACTCATGTTAATATCACCTTCCAGCACAAATACAAACTGATATTTGAGCAGGTATATAGTCTTAAAGTAGCTAGGTGGTGGTCGTAGAAAATGCTGTCATAATCATGTGTCTGTCAGAATCGCATGCTAGGGCTATGTTTGATGAACCAAGGGTAGGTTATCAAACGAGAGTAGAAGGTGTACAGTGACTAGAATACACCTGATTCATGTTATGAAAATGTGTTACCCTCTTCGAAGATGAAATAGCAAAATGTTGTTCAAATATTTATAGAGATGACAATTGAGGATGAAAGCACCCGTAGCGGAACAACAGATGTGTGAGATATGTAGCTTAATGCCCTATAGTAAAATTTTGGTATTCATCCTATATGCGAAATTCATACACACTCAATAGTCGTCATTGTGTTAAAGGGTAAAAGGACAATATTATCAAAATATCAGCGTCCTCCATGTGCCTAGTCAATGACGAAGATCCTGTAAGCGATGAACAGATGGAAAAAAATCGTAGGAAAAGAACATAAACGTGCGATTCAATAGTAGATTGGTTACTGTTCGTGCGTTCACATGGGCCCACACATGTTCCAATGAAGTTGGTAGTGATCGTCCTATCAATTATGGTTATCCGCACGTGTCTTACTTACGACTTACAGCGAATAACTAGATACATCATTACCCACGAGAATGGTCTATAAATAAATACGTAAAATAGTGGTAAAATTCAGAGCAATATTTTAGTTTACCTTTAATAATTCAAGTAATAAATTACTTTCTGTAGAAAGGAAATAAATATATCTGGAAAAATTATCTTGTTTTGCTTCAGAGATGAAAAGAGTTGAAAATTAAGTATATGTAAACAGTTACTGTAAGCTATAAAGAAAGTGATGTTTAATTTTGTATAGGTGAAAATTCTGTGCATCTCCTTAACATGCACAACGATATGTTCAAAGAATATTTCTAACGTTAAATAAACCACCTGTAGATCTTGTAAACAAATTTTATATTTAACTCAATTGTCATGACAAGGTACAGCACTTTTTAGTAAAAACACTGTATAAAATGTAAAGTTTCAATACTATAATAGTATCTTCACCAGACTTAACACACGTATCTAGAATGTTGTTTCTACTCTTTCTACATCTCGTGGTGTAGCTCAAGGTTGTGGTTGCAAGGAGGTACCTAAAAGAACACCAAAAGCGATGCAACTAATGGGTCTAGGTCAAAACCCCCACAGCCAAAACCCCCACACTCAAGAAATGTCAAAACGCCCACACAAACGGTCATAACCCCCACACAAATGGACAAATCTCCCAAATACACGAACGGTCATAACCCCCACAGCCAAAACCCCCACACTCAAGAAATGTCAAAACGCCCACACGATCGGTCATAACTCCCACACAAATGGACAAATCTCCCAACGCACGAACGGTCAAAACTATTCTCAGGTTATCGAAATGAATAATGAAAAATATATAACTAGTTAGTAAATCAAAGAAATATGAGTCGAAATGTTAAGTTTTGTATGAATAAATTTATAAGTACAGAAAAGG
Source organism: Thermobia domestica (assembly GCF_964235325.1). Taxonomy (NCBI): domain Eukaryota; kingdom Metazoa; phylum Arthropoda; class Insecta; order Zygentoma; family Lepismatidae; genus Thermobia; species Thermobia domestica. The sequence continues at coordinate 102,426,250 of NC_137455.1, forward strand.
GAACATGTCATACACATCGTTATTTTAGAGAACCTAACCTATTCATTGAAAACCATAAAGTAAAAATTGTATGTAAGAGAATAACACTTACACAAATAATAAGAGGATATATATACATTATATATGCTGTATTATAAGTAAGCAATTTGTGATACTTTTATTGAAGTTATAGCATTTGTTCCAAAGGATCAATCTATATATGCCCATGAATATATTATAATGAAAGAAATACAAGAGAATACGAAGATAAATATGTGAGTAATGTGTTGGCTTATCGTATATTATTTATTCTTAAAAAGAATCTAAATGTATGTCGAGGAAATATTGTCTTGTAAAGGACAAACTGTGTTTCTTTACTAATATGACCGCAAAGGGGGGTAACCGTGGCTAATATTGTGGAAAAACGGGTCTTTGGGGAGACAGTTAATTTCTTTTCTTTGTTTATTTTGTTTATTCCGTTATGAGAGCTTCTCCGTGGCTAAGCGGTTAGCGTACGCGCCTTTGGCGTGGGAGACCCGGGTTCGATTCTCGGCGGGAGCTCATGTGGTTCGGATTCCACGTTAATCAGTAGGTCCACGTCTCATATAGCCTCGCTGCTGAAACGGGCGCTAAACTAAAATCAACTCAACTCAATTTATTCCGTTATGAGTATTTCAAGTTTGAAGTTACCGACGAAGTGCCTGTGGTGCATCATCATGTAAGTAGTTCACTACGAGAGGGATACACTTTACACAAAAGCTCTTTCAATTTTCAAATTTAAAAGTAGTAGAAGAAATAATAAAGAAAAAGGACTTGAACCATATAAATATTGTTACTTGACTATTTCAACAAAAACGAAGTTGCAACTGTGCTGACGACCTTTACGGGGATGGAGATTTCACAAGTTTGGTTGGACCTCGCATAGAATTTGTGTGAAAGACCATGAAATCTACGAGCTATGGCTGACCTAATTCATTAAGCGGATGTCTGCTTCTTTTTTACATTTTCGAAATAAATCAATATATGTATTCCTTATTATAAGTAGAAAAATACAGTCGGTAAAAGTTAATAATAAAAAGTCTTGAACAAGAAGCTATAATCTTTAATAGAAAATGAATAAGCAAAGTAAGAAGAAACGCAATTATTTTAGCAATAATAACATCGTTCTTGAGATCTTTTTTGAGTACTCTATTTAGAACGTTTAGAATATATAGTTTTTTTTTTATATATATATAATTTATTAAGTCAGGTTTGCGGGGTTCTTAGATTGTAGGAACTTTGCCCATAGTACAAGTAACTTTTGTCCTCTTGACCTGATTTACAGTCGTGAATTTTAAAATCGAAAGTTATAACAGAAAAAATTCTTTTACAACTATAAATTTTGGTATTTATTTTTTATACGATGTTGTACTTGGTGAGAAATTCTAGTTTGTAATTGTGAAAGTTGTGAATATTTGAAAGAATGTGAAGAAATATTTTCATAGCCTTGTAAAATATAAAGTAAATATTTTAAGTAAACACTTTTGTAATTTTCTTTAAAAATATTCTAAAGTGACGGCTTATATTTTGATGTCCCTATTCAAATTACCCGTTCCGAAAACAGGATCGTATTCATTTTAACCAATTTGAAAATACTTATTACCAAGACTTTTTAATTAACTTGATTGTTATTACCTACGATTACAACTAGCTATCATGTTCGAAAAAGTGTGTGTGTCACCTTACGAAAAGACAAGGAAACTGCTAGTTCAGTACTGCCAGGACAATGAATGAAAGCTGTCACTGATTATTGGCAACGAAAGATACAGTTGTTAGTGCAGCATATTTTTTTTTTTTTTTTTTTTTAATAAACTAAACTTGTATTCGAGCATCTCATTTTATTTGGTTCGATGTGATTTAGTATCGATTTATACATATATAATGTGTTTGACAATGTTATTTTTAAAGGAAGAAACTAAATCAACAGTGTGGACTATATCTCATTAACTGAGTAATGCAGTCTTAGAATTGGTGTAATAAAGATCTTAATGACAGCGACAGCAATGGGATACTAAACTCCAACAACCAACATCAGTAAACATTCATTTTGAAACATAATTGCGAATTAATTAAAGTAAAACACATCAAAATTAAAATACCCTTTTCCGCTTTCTTTCATAAATAATTCTTCTTCTTTTTCGTAATATTGTAGGATGATGATTGAAGAATACATCTAAAATAAAATGATAGTTCGGTGACTTATCCTTTGGCAGATTTGTCCATTGGCAGATTTGGTAATTGGCGGATTTGGTAATTGGCGGATTTGTCAATTGGCAGATTTGTCCATTGGCAGATTTGTCCATTGGCAGATTTGTCCATTGGCAGATCTGTCCATTCTCACGATTGGCGCATTTGGTCATTTTCGCGATTGGCGCATTTGGTAATTGGCAGATTTGTCAATTGGCAGATTTGGTAATTGGCAGATTTGTCCTTTTTCACAATTGGCGCATTTGGTCATTTTCGCGTTTGGCGCATTTGGTAATTGGCAGATTTGGTAATTGGCAGATTTGTCCTTTTTCACAATTGGCGCATTTGGTCATTTTCGCGTTTGGCACATTTGGTAATTGGCAGATTTGGTAATTGGCAGATTTGTCAATTGGCAGATTTGTCCATTGGCGGATTTGTCCATTGGCAGATTTGTCCATTTTCACGATTGGCGCATTTGGTAATTGGCAGATTTGTCCTAGGCCCGTTGTGTTTAAGGTTTGTTTTGAGATATATTTAGCAGTTTTGCTTATTTTATCAGAAGTAGGGATATTTGGCAACTGAAGTATAATTAATAAAGCTCCAAAAAGAAGTATTTAACTGAATTTGTGGAAAAATAAAACAATTTGGTAAATGTCTTACGTGAGAAAATACTTCTGAATTCTTCATTGATATAACTTGTTTTATCAGCTTGCTTGTTAATAAATCTTGAGCATTATCATAAACTGCATCCTTATTTTGGCTTAGATATTTCTTCAAAATTAAGTTAAAACTAAATATATTGCTTTGGCAGTTTCAATATTAAAGTTCACATTACTTTTACTAGTAGAAGAAGTTGAAATTTTGAAAACATGACAAAGGCAAGTAATATGATTTGTGGCTAGTTTTGTTTTAGTTCCTCCTTCCACAGAGTAAAATGACTATATTTCCGAGCACTGCACAGCATTTTAGTACTTAACTAAATTCTTAATATTTTGTCAAAATGAAATAGCTTTGTAGAACAAAAATGTATTTTTGGTTATTAATTCAATGACTTTAAATTGTTATTTTTTTGTTAGTTTATGTAATAGCATAGTTTACTTTTCTATAATTTTTATATTTTTTATTATTTTTAAATTTTTCAGTGAATTTTTTAAAGAAGTAGTGGAGAACGTAGTAAAGCCCCTTAACCTCATATCATAGGCTCATCTTGAGCTTTCTTAACATATATATTTTTGGACAAAAAGGAATCTCGAAGTGGAAATAAATAATGAGTTCCTTACCAGAAAATAAAATAAATAATGAGTTCCTTACCAGAAAATAAAGAAAACAATCACATTTAAAAGTTCTCTATAACCTCTTTCGTTAAAATACTTCATTAGATACTTCATTAGAGAAGAAAACTTGAGAAGAAAATAAAATTAAATAATAGTGAAGTATCTAGGTGTGTGCCATGTTGAATGCAGGACCACCTGCGTTGTATGAGAATGGTACTAGCTAGAAGTAGACGATTTCAGTCTGGTAACATTGTCTCCTGGTGAGATGCCATGTCAATGCTGAACAGGTTATCATTTTTACATCTTTCTTGTTGCTAATTTCTGTAAGCATTCTTTAGTGATAGTCGATCGGAACATTTCTTATTTCAATATCTTCTCGTTAAAATCAATCTCGTAACTATTTTGACGCTGTATTTTGTGCTCCTATTCTTGGTAAAAGTTGTCCTTCACATAGTATACTTCGGTTCTTAAATTGATATGTGTGCATATATCATTATGACATCTTTCTATTATTATTTCAGCATTATATATAATAATCTATAGTTTCCAAACGGAACTTCCAAACTGCTGTTCAGATTCTGTTTCTAAAGGGGAATATCGTTCCTTAAGTATGAACATCGATTACTTCATAGAAAAAAAAATATTTTCCTCGAACCACCTAGCTTCCTAAATCGTTAGTGTATCGGGTTGGCAAAAACCATGGCTTTTATTTAAAAAAACAAAAAAACATGTTTTTTGGTTTAAACCCGGTTTTTTTGTTTTAAACCAGGATTTTTTGGTTTAAATAATTTACTCTATGTATTTATATTAGATATGGACAGAAATTAGTTTGTTTTGCCTTGGTGTTATTATGCAACAACAAGGTTATGCTGGAAGGGGTCACATAAGCTTAAAGCAGAATCCAAACCATTTCTCGGCTTACATCCAAGAGAAATTGTCCATTCCGACACGAAACCGGGACTAATTGGTCACAAATGTGATTGCCGACTCACTCACAAAGGACTCCTGATAAAAATACGTTGTACTGATCTTTACATAGGCCTAGTTGTTAATATAATTGTCAAGAGTCATTTCAGAAGGACAAAATGATAAACAATTACACAAGTAAAAACATTATACTGAATTATATATAAATCGGGAAACTCCCGCGTTAGCCATTGGGAAAATCCTGTTATTACTTGAAATGTATTTGTATGTAAAATTTTAAGGTCAACGTATCATCACTACGCTAAAACTCAGGTATTAAATTACAAATTTGGTATGTAGATATCACTCAATAAAATTAAAACAATGTCGAATCCAAGCTGATGTTGGAAGCTACGTAGGCAGTTGATATACCTACATTTTACCAATTTCTATCAATATATTTAAGCAACCTTGGCTTCTTTATAAAACAACAGGCATTCAGGCAAGAAGAAATATATAATTTGGTTTCGTTTCGTATGTTTAGGCTTAACATCCTTATGAAATACCGAGGTTATCATGGAGAAGACTTTCGCTTAAAGGGACACCTCGAATCGCTACTTGGTTTACACTTGTAAGATGGGCTGTGGTTCGACGGAGAATTGAACACGGGACCCCTTGATTAAAGGGTGAAAAGTAGATAAACGGAATGCAGATGGTGCAATATGTGGAGACGTCACCATGAAGTTCATACGATTTACAGCATTTTTCGTTGTTTTTTTGGAGGGGTTTAAACCAGTTGTTTTTTTTTTTTTTAAAAAAAAACAGCTGGTTTAAACCAAGGTTTAAACCACCTTGGTTTAAACCAGTCTACCCTGTTAGTGTATCTACATGATCCCTTTTCATCTTCTTACTTAGTATCTGAATTTCTTCACTTTGTAATGACCTTTAATATTTCACATTCTTATCCTTATCTCTCTCTTTCTTTCTTTCTTGTTCATATTCTTGCAGTAGTCTCTTCTTAGAGATCCAATTGGGAAGTTATAGTATTAAAAGGAAAAGGAAAAAAAAAAAAAACTAATCTCCTGAAATTTAGAAATATCACCTCAGTTTTGTCCATGCTAAAATTGAAATAACAGTAAAGAAATAAAACAAAATCACTCTTTATTTCTTTTGCTTTAAATTTTACGATAAACTAATGCGCCTTTAATTACAATATATCGCAAATATAAATGGGGAATCCAAGATATACATGTAACATCTTCTCATCCCAATATGATTTTTTCTTTTTGATAGAACATAAAATATGATCTAATAACAGAAGCTTGACAAAGTAATTTTTATTTAAGTTCTGGATAAAATTAAGTGTGAGAACTTACAGTTCACTCTAAATAAATAGTTACAATAGATAAAAATAAAATCTTTAATAACGATAGAATTATTTGGTACAAATACAAAGAAAAACGGATCGTAATTCTCTATGTCTCATTTTAACGAATAATCTAAAACAATGTGCTTTAAGCATATAATACTAAAATTGCTTGTCAACTTCCCAAAAATTAGAAAAGGATCTTTAGTGTTATAAAGGATTTTATTACTTTATATAATTCTGGTATATATAGGAGACAAGAATCAACTCTTACTCTATTATGAAGTCTATTAAGAAATATAATGCAAGAAGATTATACGAATATTAAATGTGAAAATGAATAGCTAATGGGTGTAAATAGTTAATTTATATTTTCATTGCCATTTATGACAGTGGTTTATTATGTAAACAAATAGATCAAAACAATACATCAATATGTTTATTACATTAAAACATATTTAAATCTTGATTTAAAAAAAGGTTAGTAACAATAGCAAAATGATATTTTATTTAACTTTAAACAAAATATAATGTTGAATATCCAAGTTTAACTTCAAACATATAAAACGTACTGCTACAACAATAAGATAAATTATTATCGAATTGAATAACAAACTGCTAAATAATATTGAGAACGCAGAAGAATAATAGAGAAATAAGTCTGATTGAATACGGGAATCTATTCATGTGCGCGAGAATAGTTAAGAGATGTACTTATTCTTTTCCAGTGGGAAATTACCTCAAAACTCGGATTAATGCATACGTCAGGGTAATGCTTAAGAAACACATCCATTTTTATTTTTTGTCTATAAGTTAGTGACAGCGATTGGTTGTAGCAAGTGTACCGTAGGATATCGTTATGTTAGATGCATTAGAAACAACAGTGACAAAGGTGATGACATCATACAGAGCTTATTGCATGACATCATCACAGAAAAGGAATAGTTGACGGAAGCTAAGTCTAGGTGAGAGAGATCGCCAAACGTTGAAAAGGGTTGTCACAGATACTAGTAGAATGTGGTAAAACTGATTGCAGAATTCAATTAGCATCGAGAATTAAAAGTTCGACGAGCACTGCCTGACTTCACCATCGGAAATCAAGTTTCAATTTCATAAACCTTACTACGTCAAAGTATACTATAGAGTAAATGTTTTCCAACAGCGTATTAATCATGTAAATTGGGTTCTGTTAACATGTTTGCATTGTTTTGATAACTGATATTATATGTATATGCTGTAGTAGAAAAATAAATGGCAACACAGTATAGTTCTACCAGTTTACAAGGTTTCGAGAAAAGTGTTTAAGAAAATGCATGTAAATACAACACACACACACGCACACACACACACACACACACACACACACACATATATATATATATATATATATATATATATATATATATATATATATATATATATATATATATATATATATATATATATAATGTATTTCATTCAAATATAAAATATGAAGTTATTCACAGAGTAAAAAATGAAATAAAATCTTTGAGTTTCACGTCCCACGGTTATGCTGGTTAGGCTAAAGGAGACGGTGATGATGAGTAATGAATGAAATAGTGGAATGAAGAAAGTGGGAGGAAACGGGAGAACCCCGAGGAAACCCACGCACACGGTGTTTGTCCGCCACAAAGTTCCTTGGCGGGGGCTGGGATCGAACCCGGGAACCCAAGGACCAGAGGTGAACGCTGTACCACTGAGCCACCGTGGTCCCTATTTACAGATTAAGTTACAGGAGTTACGTATGGTACAACTGTAGAAGATTGTAACAAAATGCCTATGAAAGGAGAAAGTAACCCTACGGGAACACATTTTTTATAGCCAATTTAAAATTAACCTCTCGCAGGTTCGCGATTAATTTTGCAATCATTGCTACAATGTATATGATTAATTTGCCTTCTTTACTTGTTTTGTATATTTAGATCTTTATTTGGACTGCTGAATCGGACTAACTTGCACTCAAAAGTAAAAGCTTTGACAAATGTGAATTTTTAGATGATTACTCGTTATCAAGTATTCATATAGTATTTTGTTTTTCTTTTAAAAAATCTCATTCCGATATAATTAATTTATTTTACTTTAAAATAGTGATCTTTCACACGACTGTATAAAATCAAATAACTAATTTCATTTTTAAATAAACGAAATGAAATCGTTCAGTTTAACTTCCACAATTATGACCTTTAGGCTGAGAGAGACGAATGACTAAGGGAAGTGCACAATGATGAAAGAACTCGTGGAATGAGAATGTAGGAGGAAACGGAAATACCTCGAGAAAACCCACGAACAAGATGTTGTTCACCACAAACTTACTTTATAACAAAATACTTTGGTTTGTGTAATATTTACCTGTACCTTGGGCAGAAAGTACTCATACATGTGCACTATACTTAGTAGAATGTTAATTTCATATTAACAAAAGAAGAATGTTTTTAATATATGTAAGTGATTATTATGGGATAGTTGTTGCTATGGACATGTTTTATGGTTACCTAGTCAGTGAATTTGTGTACTTAACAGTTTTAAGAAAAGGATATTATAAGTTATATCAAATAATAAACCAGTTTAACATCGGTTATAGACGTTGTCAGTTTTATTAAAAAGGTGAGATTAATGGTATTTAAATATCGAAGCTAATATTTTTAATGTCAAAGAAATACTACCACTTCGAATTTTTACCTCAGCAAACGAACCAGGTTTACGACTATCATTTTGATAAGTCGTTATAAAAATTTTGGTTTACCTCACCCGGGACTTTGTAAATTCAGTTCCCGAAGAAGAAGAGTAAGGTTGAATTTACTTTTATGAATACGAACTTAACCATATTGCGAAGTGGTAAAGTAATCATGAGAAAAATGGTCAACGAAACAATGCAGCAGGAATCAAATACTAGTGACAAAGGTGAAACGAGTGTAACACCAGGTTTGACATGGGATGATCGACTCTTGTTAGCTATACAGCGACAAATAATGCAGACGACTACCGAGATAAAGCAGACCATAGAACAGAAGTTCAACGAATTTAACAAGACCATGGAACAGATGTTCAACAAATCTAACCAGACCATGGAACAGAAGATAGAACTGAGGTTTGACGAAGCTAACAAGCAATATGAAGAAAGTTGTCCGAAGAGTACTGATGAGCGAAACGTAGATGGTGCGACGACACAGCACGTCATGGATAGGAACTATCACTCAACAAGAACAAGGAATGAGAAAAGGAAGGTAAAGTCCAGTGTTAAGATGAGTGAAATCCGAGCTATGAGCAAATTCAGTGGTAAGTGTAATGAAAATGACTTTTTGCTGGTAAATAGAGATGCCACCCTTAGAAATCAACACTTCAATCCTCGATTGCACAAATCTCTTGTAGAATTTGTTGTAAATGTCTACAACGAATTAAAGGTCGTTAATCCTTTGCAATCGGAATCGAGAATAATAGCATCGATTCGAAATTTGCTTCCATTTAAACTGCAACAGATCTTATTTTCCACACAGTGTATGAGTTTCTTATTGATGCTTGTCCAATGCTACGAAACTCAATACCATGCTATGAATCCACAATCCATGAATCCACGATCAGGAATGGGTAAAAATAAGAATAATTTAGATCATTTGGTGCCTGTTCGGAATTTAGATATCCGAAGTGTGAATAATACGAAACCTAACCTAAGCCAAGTATACTCTAGCAATCAAAATGAGCAAAATAAACAAGGTTATGTAGGGAATCCGCCTAACCTAACTAATCATGGTAATTATGATGTCAGATCACTCAACAGCAGTAGAAATAATCGAAGTACTGAGCGAAATTCCAGAAATACAGCGAACTACGTGGATAGACGTAATTGGAGATCAAGAGAGGGCACTTCATACCAAAATCAGAATCACGATGAAAGACATGTACAACACAATGTAGAACCTAATCATGATAGCGCAGTACAGTGTACTTTATTAGAACCGTATGCAAGTTCGAATGTAACCTGATTACCGTTACTGAAATTAGGTTAAATTCATGTTAACTATAGTTTCTTGTAAATTTTCATTTTAAAGTTTATGTGTTATTATCAATAATGAAAACGATTCTTATAAATACTTGAAGTGCTTAAATAGAGTTTTAGGTAGACTGGAAAATTAATTTTCAAATGATTTTTATTCTTTCTTGTTAATATGAGGAATTATAATTCGATTTATAATTAATTAAAAGCAAAGATTATTTATATTAGATTGATTTGTGTTGAAAATTTAATTGTCAAAGATTATGTTACGAAGAAAATCTATTCTATAAAATTAATTATTCAACGACTAACTTGAACGATATTCTTCTTTATTATAACATCTTAGTGCTACTATGTATACTTTTAAATGCAACATCTGACTTATTTGTTATTTAATGCGCCCGCAAAGATTAATATTATTTGTAAACCACGTTTGTCCTTTACATTTTTTGAAATCGCACTCTCCGACGATTAATTAAATAAGCGACGATATTTTAATAAGAAAATGTAATAATAATATAGTGGATAATAATGAAATAAATATAATTAATGTAATTAAAAATAAATATTGATGAAATGAAAGAATTGTTATGAATGTATTTATATATATGTATATGTGAAATATAATGAATAGATATACAAGGTGCGATTAAAATATGATGGACATAAGCAATGTAAAGAACACTAATGTAAACGGACCAGTGGTTCTTGAAGATAAAAGCCAAGCCTACTCATGACTTTTATATTCAGTCCCTTTGTCGAGCGACATTTTTATATAACAAAATACTTTGGTTTGTGTAATATTTACCTGTACCTTGGGCAGAAAGTACTCATACATGTGCACTATACTTAGTAGAATGTTAATTTCATATTAACAAAAGAAGAATGTTTTTAATATATGTAAGTGATTATTATGGGATAGTTGATGATATGGACATGTTTTATGGTTACCTAGTCAGTGAATTTGTGTACTTAACAGTTTTAAGAAAAGGATATTATAAGTTATATCAAATAATAAACCAGTTTAACACCGTTTATAGACGTTGTCATTTTTATTAAAAAGGTGAGATTAATGGTATTTAAATATCGAAGCTAATATTTTCATGCCAAAGAATTACTACCACTTCAGATTTTTACCTCAGCAAACGAACCAGGTTTACGACTATCATTTTGATAAGTCGTTGTAACTTGGCTGGGAAACGAACCAGGGAACAGTGGTAAGCGCTCTACCACTGAGTTACCGTGCCCCCAAATTTCATTTCGGTATTATTACGAAAAAGTTGCTTTTGTTTTGCTGTTATATACAGATTTCTATACAAATATCTATGTATGATGTATTCATCAATTTATATTTACCTTTCAAGAGAGTGGATCATCAACATAGTGAATATATAGAAAAGAGTTTTTCAGTGCTGGAGCTTTTTAATATGTTTTCATTTGTTACAATTTTATTTTTTTTTTACCATTTTTATTAATTTGATATTCTATTTAACTGAAAAACTTAAAAGAAAGATAGTTACTTATATTTATTTTGTTTAATACAAGAATTTATTTAATGACGAATCCGTGGAACATTTTTCCAGAATATTCAACTTATTACTTCAATTTTACTTATAAAATTATGATTACTACAGTAAGTTTAACTACAACACAATTAAAAACAATCTTTAAATATGAAGAATGTTATTTATCTCAGTTAGTCCTTTCCAACAAGAAACAATGAACAATTATATACTGGAACAATCTTGACTAGGATAATTTTCAAGTTAATGAAAAGTAAAATTTTTGTGACAATTACCAGTAAGAATATAAAGGTGAGAGATTTAAATAAACACTAGTAAGGAAGTTGGATAAATTACCAATTTATATTATTACAAAAGCAATATCAAGAGAGCCGATCTAGTAACAATAATAACTGAGATAGGTGACTAGGACTTAACCCTGCATCTGAAAATATAAAATCTCAATTGAGATAGGTAATGAAGAAGATATAAATATCAATTTAAAGAAAATTTTAAGCAGAAAAGAAATCAAGTAACAAAAGATCTTTTTACCTGCAACAATAGAAAACACGATAACTACTGAAAGATGCACATATTGTTAAGAAAGTGAATTGAGCTACGCTGTATATTCAAACTAGTAGTAATGAAGTAGGCACAGAGCTGCGTTTTGTGATGGATTTCACTAAGTTCTTCTGACAAATATCACACAGAAAACAATATTCCCAGACATTAGATATTGCTTCAATAAAGTAAATTTTATTTACAACAACTTGTATTGTAATTTCTGTACAAGTTGTAATAGTTTTTTTTTTAAGGAACTTTGGTTTTCAGCAATCCGTAAATTTTCAATTGGATTTAAATCCGGTGAACTGCCAGGCTAAGGAAATTCCATAACATGATTTAAGAAGTGCATATACTTCTTGATGACTTTGTCCTGATGATACGAACCTTTTTTCATTTAATATCTCTTTTCCCGAAGACATTATTTTCGTCTTCAGAATTAGTTGCTTTGTTTGAGCATTAATAGCATTATCACAAATGTAAATTCTACCAAACTCCATGCAACTCCAAACAAGCTTATACCATAACACTTGTTGTTTACTTCGAGGTTATAACGGTATATGCAGGACTAAGTGCTTTAGTGGATATGCAATATGCTCTGGCACGTGAATCATTCCCATAAACGTTTATTTTTATCTCGTCACTAAATAATACTTTTTGCCCCTGATGAACAGTTTAATCCTTATAAGCTTTGGCCGATTCTAGACGCTGCATTGCCGCAAGGTGTATCTTCTTGAAAGCTCTGTTCAACTCAAAACTTAACATCAATTGTTTTCGTCACTTTTCTAAAAGAATTCTTAATGGCTGAAATCGATCTGGAGAATCTAATCGTCATCATACGCATTGTAGCATAGATTGCATACTAATCAGAGGCCTGAAAGAAGTTTGTTTTAAAAAACGTGTTCTTGTAGGATCATTTATGTTGCCTTTCACAGGAATTTTGTTAAAAATCTTAATCTTCTATTGTTGTAGACATAAATAACTTCTGTAACTTATTCTGTAATAATTTCCTAAAATTATCTTTGAATTATATATATATATATATATATATATATATATATATATATGTGTGTGTGTGTGTTTGTGTGTGTGTGTGTTGCATGTATATGCAATGGATTTTTTTCTTAAACGTTTCTCTAACGTGTGTATTAACCTGAGCTTTGAAGCAAATGCCACTCTAAAATAACAAGTACATCTATTAACTATTCTCGCGATGATAGATTTCCATATTCAATCAGATTTATTTCTCTATTATTCTTCTGCATTCTCAATATTATTTAGTAGTTTGTTATTCACCTCTATAATTATTTTTTTAAGTGTTGAAGACATATATTTATAAATGTTCGAAGTTGAACTTTGCTATTTGGCATTATATTTTATCTATTAAATACAATACTATTTTTTTATTGTTACTAACTACTTAAATCAAATTATTTTTTGTTATCAAAGGTATACTATCAAGATTTAAGTATGTTTTACTGTAGCAATTTAGTGTGAATTGATCTATTAGTTTACATAATAAAACATTGTCATATATAGCAATAAAATATACAAATTACATCTATTTACACCCATTAGCTATTCATTTGCGCATTTAACATTCATATGACTTTATTGTAGTACATTCCTTAATAGACTTTATAATAGAATAACAGTTTATTATTGTCTTCCATATATAACAGAATTATATAAACTAATAAACTATCTTTTATAACACTAAAAATTCTTTTCTAATTTTTGGAAAGTTGATGCGCAATTTGAGTATTATATGGTTGGAGCACATTGTTTTAGATTATTCGTTAAAATGAGACATAGACAATTACGATCCATTTATTAATTTTCTTTCTATTTGTTTCAAATGATACTGTCGTTATGAAAGATTTTATTTTTATCTATTGTAACTATTTGTTTAAAGTGAACAACAAGTTGTTATATTAAATGTTAACCGGAACTTAAATACAATTACTTTGTCAAGTCTCTGTTATTAGATCATATTTTATGTTCTATCAAAAAGAAAAATTCATATTGGGATGAGAAGAACCTATATTTATATGTTGAATTTTAGACTTAGATTTGTGGTATATTGTAATTAAAGTTGCTTTAGTTTACCGTAAAATTTAAAACAAAAGTAGTAAAGAGCGTTTTGTTTTCTTCTTGTGCTATTATTTGAATTGTAGCAAGGACAAAATTGAGGTGATTTTTCTAAATTTCAGGAGTTTAGTTTTTCTTCTTTTCTATTTCCTTTATAATACTATAATCTCCCAACTGGATCTCCGGAAAGAGACTACTGCAAAGGTATGAACAAAAAAGAAAGAGAAATATAAAGATAAGAATGTGAAGTATTAAAAGTCGTTACAAAGCGGAGAAATTCAGATACCAAATGGAAAGATTAAAAAAGATAGTGTAAATGCACTAACTATTTAGAGAAAAATAACTTCTTTCTATGGAGTAACCGATGTTCACACCTAAAGGACGATATTCCCCTTTAGAAGCAGAATATTAACTGCAGTTCGAAAGTTGAGTTTGTAAACGATAGATTACTATATATCATGCTGAAGAGATGATAGTAAGTTATGATGTCGTAATCATATATGTGTACATATCAATGGAAGAACCATAGGATTACATGAAGGACAACTTTTACTACTAATAGGAATACAAAGTACAGCGTGAAAGTGGTTATAGGTTTACTTGATTTTAACGAGAAGATATTGAAATAAGAAATGTTCCGATCGAATATCGGTGAAGAAGGCTTAGAGAAGGTAAGCAACAAAAATGATGTAAAATTTATAACATTTTCAGCATTGAAAAATATTGTAGTTAAATCTACTTACTTTGAATATAAGGATATCCTTAGACCTATCCAAACAGTTGTACAAAAAATCAAATTATTATATTTCAACTTTCTATTAGCTCTCAAAGTGAAACACCAGCATCATAGGTTTTTCCCTTAGGCTAAGAGCATAATACGAGACATTACACTTTAAAACTTCATTTTTTCATTTGCGCTAACACCATAGATGTCCGTTCTAGAATGGAAGAAGATTGTAGCTTTGAGGACATCCTCGTGATTGCGAAGATGCTACAAACACTTTCTTGACTCGTAGTAGATATGAAAAATGCAGAAGTCATAAATGAAAATAATCATATTATTATTATTATTATTATTATTATTATTATTATTATTATTATTATTATTATTATTATTATTATTATTATTATTATTATTATTATTATTATTATTATTATTAATAATAATAATAATAATAATAATAATAATAATAATAATAATAATAATAGTGTTGGAAGATTTAAAAGAGTCAGGTTACAACCAGTGATTAATTTGAAGTTTGTTAGACGTAGTTATAGATAAAATTAAACTAGCTCCTATGTGCACGAGACGTAAGAGGACATCTGTAACATTAAAAAAAAATAGACACAGGTGTGCATGTGATATATGAAGAAGAAATGTAACTCATAAATTGATGAGGAATTTAAATACTTAAACGGTGTAGAGAGCAGTGAATTCATGTAAACACGTAAATATACTGGAATAGTTAACGTGATATTACCTGTTCTTTCAAACATTAGATGAAAGAATACACGAAAGAAAACAGTGTGGAAATAGAAGAAAACAGTAGGAACATAAAAGAAACTTATAGGCATGAATGGATTCAGAAAAAGGAGTATCTTCCCAAGTGGGATGAAAAGGGATACCTTCAACCTGATCCCAGGAACGCTTTAGATAAATGGAAGCTATATTTTGATGATCTACTGGATGTAAAGGTGAAAAGCAAGAAACCACAGTAGAGTCACAGAACCCTTGATTAGGAAAACGTCTTCTGGGGATTCAATAAGCCAGTGGCAGTTCTTGATGGAAAACACATTGGTAAAATAATATACTTTTATAGTTACAAGTTAAGGGAATAAAATTTACCTACTGCACTAATTGCTCTATACAATAATTAGATCATTAAGTAAATGTACTTTCCTTAGCTTGTAGCTATATATATGTTTAACCTATGTGACACCCCTCAAGACCTGCAATTGGTATAGGCTATTTAAAACTTAGAGAAACTCACATCTCCGGAAGCTGATTCAATACCAGGCGAACTATAATCCAGAAGCAATCACTTTAGTCAAATAGATTCATATGTTAATCTTCTTAATAAAGCAGAAAGAAGAAATTCTTAACGAATGAATATATATATATATAATTTGGTGGTTCCCAACAGGTTTGTCGTGACACACTAATGTGTCAGTCAGTGCAATAAGAAATGTCTGGAAATATTTTAATTTAAAAATATGGAAGCATTTAATAATTGGTTAAAATCAATTTTGGGACAGAGTCTAACAGTCAACGTCTCAGCGACAGCATACATAGTACTACAGTACTGTATAGTGTTCAGTACTGCACAATCACTACTTTACAGAAACTTGAACTATTTTTATTTATATTATCATTATCAAACAAGTGTGTCGCGATTTCCTTGACATTCAGTAGTGTCCTCACTAAAAAAAAAAAAAAAAAAAAAAAAACTGATATAAATAGTAACTGACTAGAAACAGAGAAAACACACCATAAGACTAAAAGAAAAATGTAAGTACACTGTAAGTTCTTTCGTTAAAATGATTCATCAAATTGAGAGAAGCAGGAATGTGGAAACAAAAATATGGAAGAAAAGTTAAAGAACAGAAAAAAAGCCATAGAATGTTCAAATGGGCGCCGTGTTTGGGGTGTAAGGACACAGCGCCATGAGACAATGTTACCAGACTGAAATCCATCTACTTCTAACTGGTAACACTCCCATTCAACGTATGCGGTCCTGCATTCAAAATGGCACTCACCTAGACACTTTACAGCTTTTCTCACTATTCTTTAATTTTATTTTCTCCCTAACTTTTCCCTTCTTATCTAATGAAGCACTTTAACGAAAGAGGTTATGAAGAACTGTTTTAAATATATGTGATTATATTTTCTTTAGTTTCTGGTAAGGAACTCATTATTTATCCCCACTTCGGTATATATATATATATATATATATATATATATATATATATATATATATATATATATATATATATATAGAGAGAGAGAGAGAGAGAGAGAGAGAGAGAGAGAAAGAGAGTAAGAGAGAGAGAGAGAGAGAGATAATATCTTGAAAGAATTCAGAATTCCAAAGGAAATTGTATGGTTGATGAAATGATGGCTTAATAAAACAACTAAAGAAATACAATTAAGCAGAAAAACTGTCTAATTATCTAAGGATTCATAGCAGTCTAGAACAGAATGGACACTTTATCCTGATACTTTTTTAATTTCGCTTTGAAATATGTAATTAGGATACAGATAACAACAGAGAATTAATATTAAATGATTTGAATTGGCCACTAACGTATGGAAAATAAATAAATTCAATGCAAAATATATATATAAATAAATAAATACCAATAAAAATTTAAAAAATAAAAAGTGCGAATATCTCCCCGATAATGAGTTAAAAAAAAGCATCAGGTTGGAAGTAGATATGAATAGGACAAAGCACAGTCTTGTTCACAAAATCCTGGCTACCTAGCTCTCGTTAAAAAGTCCCGTACTCTTATCCATAAGAGCAGGTCCGCGTTTGATCTCAGGAAGCCTCTGGTCACACTATGAATATTGACCTTTCAATACCATGGTCTTTCAGCTCTTACAATAACAATAATGATGAGTCAGTTTTGATCCAGGAGGAATTTCTCCCTTAACCCTCCATCTGAGAATCTTTTCATTATCCATCATCTATTGACCTGCAGTGTCCCAGAATTACAATAGGTACTCTAAAAGAAATAAAAAATAAATAAATAAAATAAACCAATATTGTTCAGATAATAATCGGGAGAAAATGCATTAAAAAAATTACATTATTACAGACTTTCCTCGCATAGCTGATCATGTATCCTATAACGATTAATTATACACTCATCTCTCATGCAATGTCAAGCTGCTCGCACTCTGGCTACGCACGGTGCCAAGAACGAACCCAACACTCTCGCTGCTGCTAAAAGTACATTGTTATCAAAATATAGGGACAAATAAATTTACAATAAGGGTCACGTCGTTTTTACATCTTTCCCCTTTATTATATTTATTCTAACTTTAATTATTTTATAATGATTCTATTTTTCAAGGTTAAGGACGTTTTTTAATTGAACTCCCTTGTGTTTGTTTATTTTTACTCACAGACGTTGCTCCCCTGGGCATGTGCCCACTGTGTCGATTCATAGAAGAGAACCTGCATAAGAGAAAGGAAATTAAAGAAATACGAATATTAATATACAAAGAGTGACTGACTGACTGGACCGGAACTCGAACCCGAAATCTCCGGCATGCAGTGTCGATGCGTTAACCATTACGCTACCCACTCCGCTTCCCAGAACAGCCCAAACACTCTCTCACTCCTGTAATCGCTGCTCTCCACTCAGACCACATAGCTTGTTCCACAGTTCAGTTTGAACACTCAAATGTCCTGAGAACACCTTTTGACGATTGTGATTTCGTATATTAACGAAAGGAGGAAACAATCAATTTAAACTTACAAGGGACCATTCCGATTTGGTGAATTCAATTGCTGAAAATGATTTCTAGTGCTGGATTCAGCACCAAAAGAAACAGAAAATAAGAGGGTGTTTAGTGGCAGACCATATACAGGGTGAGAGATAATTGAGGGCAAAGTGCGAAGATAGAACATGGAAAATGTCTAGAAATGCATTTTGCATGTTAATTTTGAAACGAGTAGAGGGATTGAAGTCAAATGTGGATATGAAGAATGCATGTAGAGCTCCACTGAATAGGCGTAATGACAACAGTGTTCTAACTTCCAATTGTATGTAACTGATTGTGAGAAGAGTCATCAGTGTTACAACCGGCAAGTTTGTTGGAGGGGGAGCCGCACCCTGAATGAGACAGGTATTTTTGTGCAAGGTACCACGCCAGCATTCATCCAGTGGAACTATTTCTCATTCCGTTACACGTGCAAACATTCTTCTTGATGTTCCAGGATTCGATTCTCTCTCTCTCTCTCTCTCTATCCCTCGAGCATACAACGTGCTCATGGACCGTACTATAGGGTCTCTAGTTCCTCATCGAAGTCATTTTTACGACAGTATTGATACATTGTCATAGCATGGAACGTCTCCTGTTACAGAGGCCTCAAATTGTATTGGCCACTATTGATTTCAATAGATGGTGTGCGTCAAGAGCCATATGTCACATGACCCTTTTCCCTTATATTCTTCTTGCGCTAAGTCCAACATGGACAACTAATGGACAACGTTTTAGATGTCCCCCATGATTCACATTACGCCTATTCAGTGGAGCTCTACATGCATTCTTCATATCCAACATTTGACTTCAATCCCTCTACTCGTTTCAGAATTAACATGCAAAATGCATTTCTAGACATTTTCTAACTTCTATCTTCGAACTTTGCCTTCATTTATCTCCCACCCTGTATACGGTCTGCCACTAAACACCTCTTATTCTCTGTTTCTTTTGGTGCTGAATCCAGTGCTAGCAATCAGCAATTGAATTCACCAAATCGGAATGGTCCCTTGTTAGTCTTCTGTTTCCTCCTTCTATTGAAATATGAATATTGTTTGATTCTTGAATATACCAGGTCACCAAAAGTACTAAATTATCCTCCGTACGGGTCAGAGAATATTGATTTTTAATGACTTATTTGTATTTCATATTCAAGACATTAACTAACTCTATGGCCTATGGAACCCGGAGGTTCAATGCCACGTTCACAAAAGCTCTCCACTGACTTCTATCCTTAGCCAATTGGATCCAGTTTCTACTTTGTATTCCTATTTCTCCGAGATCTATCTTAATGTTGTCCTCCCATCTGCGCCTAGGTCTTCCTAATGGTCATTTTCCGATTAGTCTTTCAGTCAAGACTTTGAAAGCGTTTCTACTTTCTTCCATTCTAGCTACATGACCTGCCCACCTAAGCTTCCTAGACTTGACGACCCTAACAATGTTGGGTAAACCATATAAATTATGTAGTTCCTCGTTATGAAGTTTCCGCCATTCCCCATTCCCGTTCCTCTTGGGTCCGAATATTCGTCTCAGGGTCAGATTCAAGACATTAACATAATCAATAACAGTTATGTAAAAGAAGTGAACAAATTTAAATATTTAGCCGTAGTGGTAACGAATATTGACGAAATCAAAGGAGAAAAAGTTAGCTGAATGTTCATGTACTACAGAAATTGAAACTATAGTGTACAATTTCTTTTAATTTAATGACTACTACTATCGAAAGAAATAAAGTTTTATAACATATGAAACTATGAGTCTGTGTAATTGCTGATAGTTGATATAGAATACAGATGAATAGCTCAAATATAAAAATTCATACCTTGTATCTGAGGAATTAAAACGCCGGCTTCTTGATGGAATCTGAAAATTCAAACCCATCTCAATGTTTTATTCTTCACAGGTTTTATAAGCTTAAATTCAAAATTTCTTTTCTAACAAATAGACAAGTAAATAAGCCTTATTAGAAAAACTACATTAAAAAAAAAAGGATATAAATACTGTATACTTTCAACATTTTTCTGTTTCCCGCTAAAAGCGTAGAAATGTCACCAGAATCAAGAATTTCTTGTAGAAACTTACTTTTATTCAATTGTTTATAAAGCTACACAAAGTTGAGACGAAATTTCTAACAGATATTTCAAGATATTTCTAAGAGAATATTAAGGCTAGAACTAAAGAATATATCAGAGAGCTCAAAAGCAATACACTCACTTTTGTTTAACCAAAACATTTGTATCAAATTGGCTACGATTTTAATAAGGTTACAGTTTCTTATAAGTCAAGAAATAACACAGAAACAAATATTAAAGAATTCAAAATTCATTATTTATTAAAACAAATAGATCCAAGTTAAATACATGGCAGCATAAATATAAATTAGGAATTTTTTGAATTTAAAATTTAGTTGTAGTGCAAAAATTACAAAATTCATACCTATTGAACACATTAAGCTGAAGACATCGGTAACATTTTATCGCTCCACTTTTAGTGATCCATACGCAATTTAGACATTATCATATAGATTGAGCTAGACACCCGCTTTATCTTCGTTATACATCATCATCTTTTTTCTTTCTTTACTTATGACTATGTATACTAACACAAGACGATATACATTTTTCTTAGTGATATTTTTCATATAAGGTTTTAACTTTTATAACACTTAAAAATAGAATCCTGTGCAATCATTATCAATATTTACAAAATAACAATCATAATAAAAAATAAAAAATAAAAAATAAAATAAAAAAATGATATTCTAAAGTATTTTTATGTTAATGAACTATCCTATGCTGTTAGAAATTGAAACAGAAATCCTTCTTGTCTACTCTATTCCTTATGGTTATTATGCATATATACTTAGTTTTTGTTTTATTTTATCCAATTTTAATTATTAATTTATTTTTGACGAATTAAGGACAAGTCTTTCTGCATCAATGATCAGATAGTAGCAATGTTGGAGAAGGTTAATTATTATAAACCTGGCATCCTGGCACTACAGACTATAGGGTTTGCTTTCATTTGCGTAATATGTTCGTGCTTCAACTTCCAGTCAAGCATTTTTCAATTACAATACTCCAGAATACTGGGTAATATTAAAATTATGGGTCTTGTTTAAAATTTGATCCTGGGGTACACACTAAAGATGGGCTGCAACCATTCAGCTGCAGGATAACAGACAATTTTCTTTAAAGAAAAGTAACATATTTGAGAAATAAGAAAGTTTTGTTTTCGTGTTTTTTAAAGATTGTTTTTAACAGTTGTTTATATCAATAAAATCAATAATACATATTAATATTTTACACTAAGTTCACTGAAAATTAATATTATGTCCATTGGTGAAATAAAATTATTATCATAATAAACAAAAACATCTTACAAAAGTAAATGTTGGATGGAATTTGGCGTGACTCAGAATAAGTGTGTTCTTATTTGTCTTTCTATAACAGTATGACATTCTTGCCATTTTAAACAAAAGCCAAAAGAAATAAGGTGGGCTAGTGATTGGAGAGATTATTACACTCATAGAGTTCATGATGGTTACTACTGAATCAGATTGCTCGAAACAAAGATGTAATCTGGATAGAGATGCAAGGGCTCGGAAAAAAGCCGGCTTTTTTGGAAAAAAACTCAGTTTTTTCTGCTTTGCTTTTTTGCTTGGGAAATTTTGGGCTTTTTTGAAAATTTTGCTTTAAACTGATAAAGCAGACTTTGTTTCGCTTCTCTACAACAAAAAACTCATTTAAATAGTGGTTGATACAGATAATAATATGAAACCTCGAAAATAAACCATGAATTTCAAAAAGATTTTTTTAAAATTCTTAACATATTTACATTATGAATTCCAAAGGATTAACCAATATATGTAATAATATTTTAACCTCTTATATACAATAAGTACTTTAAAAAATGATACACAAATAACTAGCAAAATTGTATGTAGTGTTTTTATTTCAAAATATCACACACCCTCTTTTTGAAGCAAAATAAAAGAAACATGAGAGAAATCTGCACATCAAGAGCTTCGTTTCGGGTGGTTCTGTACATTCTTGAAATTTTTCAGTTAAGTTTTAACTTTCATATACATTGTATGAATATTTCGAACAAATTTTTCACTGATTGATCACATACGTAATAATATGTTACCACCTATCAGGTGCTTCGGATCTGCAAAATCGGTAAAGCTCCACATTCTGTAATGCACTGACTGCTCCTTAAGCTTGTTCAGAATCGGGAAAGTATCGCATTTTCTGTTCATGGATCATATACGTAATAGACGGTTCATCTGAGCGTATGGTTTCCTAGGCTGTAGAATATATAACCACCATCACGGTTTACCCAATGCTGAAGGTTTCTGAATTTTTAACAAGAAAATTGAACATATAGTTACGAAACTTTTTTTTTATAAAAAAGAAAAACTATGGAATACTTTTAAAAAGAGTGGAAGAATCAATCAATGTTCCAATTCACAAGAAAGACGACAAATTTGATTGTAATAATTATCGAGGCATTTCTCTTAACATTCTATTAATAAGATTGACCCCATACGCAGATGAAATTATTGGAGATTATCAGTATGAATTTAGTCGAAATCGACCAGATATTTACCATTCGACAAATACTCGAAAAGGAATGGGCATATATTACCCAGTACATCAACTGTTTATTGATTTTAGAAAGGCTTACAACTCGGTAAGGAGGGTAACATTGTACAACATTCTTACAAAATTTGGAATACCGAA
Organism: Thermobia domestica; assembly: GCF_964235325.1. Lineage (NCBI taxonomy): Eukaryota > Metazoa > Arthropoda > Insecta > Zygentoma > Lepismatidae > Thermobia > Thermobia domestica. Next base: position 102,449,401 of record NC_137455.1, read on the forward strand.
AAAGCTAGATTTATTAAGTGTTTAAATGAATTCCAGAGTAAAGTCCGAGTAGAAAAATGCGAGCTTCCACGTCGGGATTGGCCTGAAACAAGGATATGCGTTATCGCCGTTATTATTCAGCTTTGTTCCGGAGTACGCTACAAGAAAAATCAAAGATAGGAACCAGGGCCTAGAGTTGAATGGTATTCACTAGGTTATGGTGTTTGCTGATGATGTAAATCTGATAGAACGATCGAAAGAAATGCAGAGGCCTTATTAAACGCTTGCAGGGACATGAGTAAATGCAGAGAAATCTAAATACAAGGAAGTTCACAAGGAAGTTACGACAAATAATGAATGCGTTAAAATATCAATTAATACTTTCGACACAGTGGATACTTTCAAATATCATGGATCAGTATTACCAGACCAAAATCATACCCACAAAGAAATTAAATGTCGACTAAAATAAGAAAATTCTTGTTATTATTCAGTTCAAAATATTTTGTCGTCGCGAAATCTGTCAAGGAATTTAAAGCTTAAAATATATAAAATGAAAATCATGTCTGTTATGCTTTATGGTTGTGAAACATGGTCGCTTACGCTGAGGGAATGTCATGTTTAATTAATTTATTGAAATATTAAAAACAAAACTTCTGTATATGAGTGTACAATTAAAAAGCATTTCATCAGTATTGTACGGAAGAAAATAACGTTAGACGTCATAAGACAAACAACTTTCAAAAAGAAAACCCACAACGGAAATAAGTTATAAGAACTGATTACGTACAAGTTGTTTTCACTCTCTCAAACTAGTATAAAAGCTTGAAAATTTGGAACTATTTATCGTAATCTCAATCATTCTCTTGTCTTCGCTACTCCGTCATCTTGCGACTTGCAATTGGACTTTGAAGCTTCGACGATGATGGTTAACATCGAGCTGAGAGAGAGACCTCCTAACGTTAAATATAAGTTCTATACCTTTTGAATAATCAAGTCTCTTTGAAGAAGTAATTTCTTCTGGCAGTCTCCTGCGAAGGCCTCAAGTATAACAGCTCTTAAAGCTAAATTTATCATTTATTAATGAATTAATATTGTAATACTTTGCAGACTTTTGAGCTCACTTAATATTTGATATTTGATAATACCATGTCTGCACATGTGTAATAATGATATAGAAATCTTTTGTAATAAACATATACATTGAATTTCTTTTCTTTCATGTACTACCAATTTATCATTTAGCTGTTATCTTGAGTAATAAGATACTAACCACTATACGCATTTATATCTAAGACTAATTAGCATTTAATCAAGTATTAGTAAAATCATCATTAAATTAAACAGGAAGAACGCAAACTGAAATTATTTGAGAATAAAATTCTAAGACGAATATTTGGACCCAAGAGGAACGGGAATGGGGAATGGCGGAAACTTCATAAGGAGAAACTACATAATTTATACGATTTACCAAACATCGTTAGAGTCATCAAGTCTAGGAGGCTCAGGTGAGCAGGTCATGTTGCCAGAATGGGACAAAGTACGAACACTTTCAAAGTTTTAACTGGAAATCCAATCGGGAAACGTCCATTAGGAAAACCTAGGCCCAGATGGGAGGACAATATTAAGATGGATCTAGCAGAAATAAAAATACAGAGTAGAAACTGGATTGAATAGGATAAAGACTGAAGTCAATGGAGAGCTTTTGTGGCCACAGAGAAAGAGAGAGAGAGAATACATTTAAGCACAACTGCACAACAAACATGAGTGAGTGGTTAGCTTTCGCGCTTCTATCGTGAAGTCCGGGATTAAACCCCGCAATCGACCATTTTGACAAAAGTTTTTCTTAATTCCATCTGTGAATGTAAAGATAGTGCGTGTTCTGTGAGTCCTGGCCGACTTCCTTTCTAATCGTTTTTAAATCTTTGTTATTATTAATTATCAGCAGTGATGGGTTTGTGAAGAGGGTTAGGGTGGGGATGCTTTCGGATTGAAGCCTCTACCCCGAAATTAGGGAATTTCTAAAACAAACTAAATATTAGTTTTGCCTTTACTCATAAACTTCAAGCTGTCCTCAAATAAAAAAAAAAAAAAAAAAAAATGAATTTTTAGAAAAACTAAGCATTAATAAGAAAAGCCCCTCCCAAAATACTTTTCTAAATCCGCCACTGATTATCAGTATAAAATGGTCTTCAAGGTTGTATGTGGATAATTATAGCTTAATGTACAAACGAAACGAAATATTTGTTATGCCTGTACTCATAAACTTAAGCTCCTCTTAAATAAAAGTTAGGAATTTTTAGAATAAACAAACATTATTCAGAAAAACCCCTCCCAAATATTTTTCTAAATCCGATACTGATTATTTCTATCAAATGATATTCAAGGTTGTGTCCGGAAGATTATTGTTAAATCATTGCACAGCTACGGTAACGGAAATGTGGAGGTACACTCTGACTGACATATTGAAAAACGTACGCTCTGATGGATATATTGAAAAACATAAGTTTAATTATGTGCTAGAAACTAGAGTACTAAGCTCTAAGAAGAGAAACACGGATAACTAAAAAGAAATGATCTAGAGAAGAAAAAATGTCGATAATTCAGAAGTTAAAATAAAGTTAAATAGCTTCTAAAATTGCCCTCAAATACTACGTACTTTATGTTTACTTTAATTCATAAACCATGTGCTCCATCCATCATCATGGTGAATTCCAGAGCGAAATATGACATTCAGGTCATGTAATCTTATTTAACTTTAGAGTATACTATAAGAAAGCTATTTAAGCAGAAAAATCATGAAAACGAAAAAAGCCAAAATTTCCAAAATTCTCGTTTTTTCCCCCAAAAAGCCGGCTTTTTATGTGCAAAAAACCATCGATTCAAAAAATCCGGCTTTTTTGCATCTCTAAATCTGGATGAATTTTCCAATTTGTTTCTTTCAAACCTAAGAATCGCAATAGTCCATTATTGATAGAAGTTATAAAGTTAATAAAACATTATAATTTCTTTCATCTTCAAAATATCTATAATGAAATTCTTTGTCATAAATAATATTAACATCAAATTTATTATTTGCAGTGCCTCTTGACGTTTTGAAGTAACATAGATTGATATTTGGACCACATTTTATTAGCTGTAAAGTTTTATACTTAGTCAAATTTGCCCAATCATCTAAATTATTTTCAATTGGCATAGGCTCAAATTCAATTTATTTTTTATCCGATGTAAACGGTTATCTTGAGGGATTTTGTATAATAAAGTAACTACCACGCTTTTTGTCCTCATAATTCTTGGTCCAATTTAAAGTGAACACGAGCGTAGATAGTTCGAGGCCAAGGTTAAACTGCAGACAGGTAGCATGGTCTTGACGGTAGGAATTCGCTATAAACATTTAAATTTCATAACGATCATCAATGTTTCAGTGTTGTAAATTATCATATTAACTACCTTCTCAGTGAACTTAACTTTCTCCAGCAACACCACTATAACTGTCAGTTTGAAGTGCCACAGAGTTATGTTAGGTTTACGTTTGAACATTAATATTTCACAGTATTTGCTAATGAATTCTTTACATTGAAAAGTGGTCTATGATTATGGTAGATTTACATTTTATTAAATGTAAAGATTTATTTGACTAACATTTGGCGCAGATCTCTCAATATTTTAAGCAAGACAAACTTGTGAAACTCACTTTTTATTCAATGTTAACTTTTATAGTGTACAATGTCTATTCAGTGTTTTGATATTTACAAATGACTCAGGATTAAGTTAGATTTATACACACATTTTGTCCGATATAAACTTTCACAATATTTTATCCAGTATTTTTGAACTTTCACAAGCTTATGCTAAGTTTGCATTTCATTGAACGTTAACTTTTATATTTCATAATATCTGTAAGTGATTCAGGATAAATGAAATTTTATTCAAAGTAAAAACTTATGCACTTTATAAGACTTCCTTCCTTCTAGTACTTTTGACATTTTCAAGTGGCACATACTTACGTGAAGATTATATCTTTCTCAACTTTAACATTTGCTCGTTTCATAATATTTGGGGAAAGATTTTGTTATATTTTAATCCATGTAAATATTTATAAATTAAAATAATTCACCCTTTTTTCTTCACATTTACAAGTTGCTCAAGAGTAAGTTAAATTTATATTTTATTTAATGTAAATGTTTATTTATTTCGCAAAACTTGTCCCTGTAATTTTGACATTGTAACGGTAAGGGTTCAGTTCCTGTTTGGTAAGCCACTTTTGTAACTGGATTAGGTTTCTGTCTCTGTTTGGTACGCTATTTTTGTAACGGCATGGGTTTAGTTCCTATTCGTTGCGCTATTTCTGTAACAGTACTGGGATTTGTCTCTAGCTTGGGCAATATTTTTATAATAATAATTAGTATTTCGAATATGTCAATTGAAATGTTGGTTCGGTATTCGTAATCTAGTCCCCGTTCCGTGTTCAATTCCAATCTCGTCTTATAAACTGTTCGGAATTTATTCTATATTACCTCATTGGAATTTGAACCAAGACCATGAATCACTCAGTGACCAGATCCTTCAATAGCGCGAACATGCTAAGAATTACCGTGTGAATAACTGTACGAAATACCGGCATGATTTTCATTCAGTTATTCACATTAAAGCACAAATATCACAAAATCAACATACGTGCAACTTATAACTAATCATGCAATAAGAGAATAATACTTTTATTATATAATTCTAATTTCGTTTAATATATATATATTGCTCGGGCCGTCGTAATGACATTTTTTACTGCCCTTTTATATTACACTGATACTTACATGAGCCTTACATTTTGTAATATTATAGAATAGATATATTAATATAATACCCACTTTAAACCTCTATCTTTATTAATAGCAGTCCTTTAGCCCATATTTAATCGCGAAACCGGCGGAACACACACGGACGATTACGGTCGTCTACACGAATATTTACGAAAATTGTAAGTACTTCACAGTTTGATACAGTGCACCTTTTGTCTTGGAAACTGTAATGGGAAGAATCTTTTGAATTTTCCCAGTAATTTTGAAATTATCATCTTCATCAAATATATTTATTCTTCGACTATATTTTCACAAAGAAAGTCAACAAATATCACTGAAGCAAATATCAATAATTTTTCACAATTTCTGTAGCCTTCCTTCACATTCTTGCTATTTTTCCACTCTGATGTTAAATTGCCTCTCTTCATTTTCACGCCATCAGCCAGAAAGAATACATAACTTGTTAAGTTGTATTCTTCCGCCACTGCTAAACCGCTACATCATACATCATGTATACGTGATATAACTAATTCACTAATTATATGTTTTGCCTAAAACTTGATGAATTAGTATTGAAGAAATGAGTGGTTAATTTTAATATTTTTATAATTACCACCAGATGATTGAAGATTCACAAAGACTACTTTTTCACAAAAGCATTCTAGTCCTCCGCAAGTTCACTCACGGATTTTCGACGCATACCATTACCATATTAAGATGTGATTTTGCACCGGAAGATCTACTCACACTAATATACATATTCGCAAAAGTTCAACCACAGATTATACGAAACAGAATGTCTTGTAGTTCACCAGAAGATGTTCTCATTCCTTACTGGTTTGAGATTTAAAACTTTTTTTTTTTTTTTGTATATAACAGGCTTGCACACTTACAACATATGCACACATGCACACGAGTTATGGATTAAGTTAATTTTCCTTTCATTCGATGTAACAGTTTATATTTTACTATATCTGATCAGCGCTCTTGAGCACATTCTTTCACGTTAAAGATTTTACTTTCGAATATGTAAAACTAAGTTTACCAGGAAAAAACGACAATGACTGTATCGTAGTCTTTCTAAAATATTTTATTATAGAGAGGAAATATTATGAAAAAGTGAAATTGTTTACTTTTGCGTTCTATGGTTATACTCTGCAGGCTAAAAGAGACTATGATTAATGAAAGTGCATGATTTGAAAGAATTATTGATTGAGAATGTGGGAGGAAACTGGGGAACCCTGAGAAAACAAATGAATATAATGTTGTTCACCACAAACTCATATGTTCTGAGTTCAAACCAGTAGGGTGACCATAAAATTTTCAGCTGAAAACGGGTCATGTGCGGGCTTTTCAAAAATCATGAGGAATGAGAAACAGGTCCGTGCTTAAATTAGTTCCTGTTTACCTTAGCAATATCTAATACATTTATATTGTAATATAATATATAAAAGCTATAAAATATAAACATAATTTAACTTACAATATAGTAGGACATGATGATGCCTGCATTTCCTCCTTTGCTCTTGCTCGAATCCTTGATAATAATTACATTGAGTGAGAAGTTGACTCTTGAACTGAAGAATGCCAGGTGAGAAAAACCTATCTTATTGAGAATAGCTTTATTCTTTACTAGTCTTTCATAAGAAAGATTTTTCATTTGTCCACATGTTATTCATAATTAATTAATTAAAAAAAAAAAAAAAAAACGCTCGACAGGAGTGGATATACCAAGAGGCACAACACCGTTAATACTGCTTTCAATAGAATATCAAGCTTTATATTTCGAGCAGTACTGCGAACTATAGATCATGTTTAATGTAGGGAATTTCAGTTCAGTTCTTACCTGTCTGTTATTATTAATTATTAATAGCTTTACAAGAAGTAAAGGTACTGGGTTTGTTATTGTCTTTCACTTAATAGTATATTTCATATAGTGAAGAAAAATGATATTTAATCTGAAGTAAATACTAATTAACGAGTTTACTACGGCAAAAGCTAATGATAGTCCCCAAATATGACATATCCCAAAAATTATTATGTTTATTGATTTCTGGTAATCCATGCGTAATAAATAAATACAGAGGGAATATTAAGTAAGTTTGAAACACAATTACGAAACCTTTATCAATTCGGAATACATATAATCTGACAGCTTGGATGCTTATCTGAAAGTTTTCTGCAAATTCTTGGCAAATCTGGCTTAGAGTTTCAGTGGCGCTTTCAATTCTTGATCTTTTATTCATATTGAGAAGAGTTTACATTGGCCCGTTTTCAAGAACTCCTCTCCAGATGAGATTTCTTTAAAAACTCTACCTCTGAGCTAGTTTCTCAGTTCGTGTCCAACTTGAATTCATAAAGGAAGCATGTCAAAATTGTTAATACTTAAGAGCAATCAATGTATTCACTGCTCAAAATGTTAAAACAGAGCCAAAGGATGGAACAATCTATATATATATATATCTAATCCTCTTAGCAACTATATTCAATCTTATTATGTATTCAAGAAATACTTGAGTTCTTCAATAATTCTTTATTATAAATCTGTGCCCTATGCACTCTTTAAACATCACAATTCATCTTGACCATTCTACAGCTATTACATATTTACTATCCACAAGATCTTCATAATAACTCATATCGTAAACATCAATTTATACATCTATCATAATTCTGTATTTTTGTTGCACAGACTATGTCCCCTTAACTACCTATCGGACATTCTCATATTTGTAAGCACTTCTATCCCAATCCTATTTCCAACAAAAATAACAGTTTTTTCACATTTGTGTTGTGGTATTTTTGCACTACTGAAGACACACTATTCACAATCAACAGGCTCATCGTGATGTACTCTGTACTGATGTCACGTGGGCACAATTCTTTGTACTACAACATTCACTAAATCTAGAGGTTTGAGTTAACACATTTATAAAATATATAAACTTATTTGTTATCGATTATATTATTAAGATCATTCTTACGCCACCAAACAAAGTACTTGAATATATCTTTTTTCATGAAAGTTTGAAACTACTCTATAGATAAGGACTTTAGTAATGAGAATGGTTACTTATAAATAAGAAAATTAAACTTATCCTCTATCTATATTATTAAAATACCACAAACAAGTAGAAAGAGTTTTGAAACTGATTAACATGAAACCAAGATAATCTTAAAAAAAAAAAAAAGGTTAAGTTTTGTATTCCAGCGGTAAACAACGGCATTAAATCTGATATTCACATAGTATTATAATGAATTAATTCTTAATACAATATTGATTAGGCTATTCTGACATCTTACAAGTTACGTCCTGTGGTTATTCGCATGTAAGAGGGCAACAACTTAAATAAAGTTGTCGCTAACGCTCTCGCCTTCGGTGCGAGCGGTCCCGGGTTCGATTCCCGGTGGGGTCACTCGGTCGAAAAAGTGTAACACGCTTTTTAGGCCAGCCACCCTGAATGAGGTTTTCCTGGGTTTTCCTCATTCACACCAGGCAAATGCTGGGCTGGTACCTAACTTACAGGTCCCAGGCCACTTCCTTCCTTCCTCAATCATTTTTTCCTTCCCTTTCCCCAGATTGTGTGCTCGCCGAGGGACGTCATCCCTCAAATCGTGAAGGGTTAAATGGCCTTAGATGCCGAAAGCCCAGAAATCTAAATCCCTCACTCCCTTCCCCCCCTCGAGTCACAAACTTACAAAGATTTCATTGTTAGCTATATTGGCATATCAACAGTTAGTTCAGCTCAAAATTCTACACCTGATAAGTCATTGCGTTTTCAACTTTTTTTTCAAAAATGAATTGGTCACTACTTTAGTCATATAAAAGATTCTTACAGGGTCGTGAAGACAGTAGATGTAGTAGGGAATTTCAACTTGTTAAGTTTGCAGTAGTAGCCAAAGTTTCATTCCTATGTTAATACCTTTTCACCTTATGCTATCTTTGATTATTCTTTTTTTTTTTTTTTTTTTTTTTTTTTTTTTTTTTTGGGGGGTCTCTGGCTAGTATTAATTGTTCTCCAATATATTCATATGTGTGTGTAGTCATCTTGTTCCCAAATTATTAGCAAATTGATAAAACATTATATATTCAACTGTGCCTTACATTAATATAGACAATGTATAGCGGCTAAACTCCCTTAAACTTTAGAGCAGACTATTATTCAGTCTAAGAGTCAATAAGCAGTTTCAATGAACCAATTAAATATATATGAAATACATTACAAGTTTGTTTTAAAAGGAATAGCAATCGTCGTGAAAGTGCACGACATTATTTAAGTATTCCATGTTATTCTTTTTTGTTTGTTTATTATTGCTATAGTGATATATTGTTATGAAAAACCTATCGGAGTCACACCTGCAACATTTATTGTTTATTTTCAGATCGATAGCATTTATAATGTTCAATAGACATGGAAATTATTTTCAGTTCAGTGGTTTCGGGGCAAATTTGATACCTATTATTAATTTTAACGATATACATAAAATAGCTGTAATAGGTGTGTTCCATGAAAAATGACGCTATTATAAGCTACCCATATCGTAGAAAGATAAGTTTTAAAGCCCCATAACTCCAAAGATAAGTCTTAGAAGAACATAACAGAAAAAAAAAAATAGTATACTTACTCTGCATATGTATTTCAGAATTATGTGGTGTTTCCGGAACGAATTTAATAACGGAAAGTTGTTTATTGCAAGAAATTTAAAGAAAAACTTAGACATAGCAGACTTTGCAAGTAATTATCTAGAAATTTGTAATAATTTTGATATTGATGTATAATGATTGATGATTGGATGTTATCATTTTTACTTTAAAATGAATTAAATTTCGGAATATGTAACCACATACACGCTTAAAAAAAATAATAAAGCTGAATTAATCTAATAGATAAATGAGCTGACAAAGATGAGACGTTTGTGTTTCATAATTGGAAGATTCCGGATTCGAATCCTATGGACAGCTGTCAGACTAAAGTTTTGTTAGAGTGTTTTCCATCAGTCCTCTCATACAAATGCTAGTACCGTACCTACAATACATATGGGCCGACTACCTTCTACTATTTCTTTCCATTTCATTAATAACTATTTTTAATTTAAAATAGCTTTCCCGGGTATCTAGGAACTATGCTAATTAATTAATTAGAGATTTAAGCTAGTCTTCTGTTCATAAATAAAATTTTGTCATTGGAAGCATGTAAACTAGAAAAAATATTGAGCTATTTTTTTCTTTATTTTACGTGTTATGAAGACTAGTGAAGTCTGAATATTGCACTGAATTAAACTGAAGACCACATTGGGGATCTGCAGATTGTCTGAGCTTAGTAGTCGATTATTTACCTTTCGTATGCAGAGTCACAGACTCATACCCAGGATTTTGTATGCATTCAAGGTACATGTTAGATTTGTGATGGATCTTCTTGAGTTTTCATCTCTCACTAATTACTTAATCTCATTCATTTGGAATCACCCTTAATTTATAGAACTTGATCTCACAGATTAGCATAGGACGAGATAGTTCAGTAGATTCTTCTTGTCTGACAAAGATGTTCTTAACTATATCACTGTGTATTGCAATGTTCTTAACTGTTTTGGATCTGAAATTCAAGCCCTATTATTAGTATTCATGCATTCTTAGTGATACATAGACGATGTTTATTTTTCTTTCTTTGTTTCTTTTTTCTTTTCTTTTTCTTTTTTCTTAAATAAATACAACAAATTTGCAATGTAGAAAAAATGTCTCACTGTCAGTTCTATCCATTCTAAAATTTGAAGTACAGTAGAGAAAGGAAACAAACTGCTCTTCATTTATGGTTTTAATATTTCTTTCAAATGAAATACGCTCCAAATTAATGTTTACACAGTGAATTTCAATACTGACCGGAAATAGTATTGATTTGGTATCCTGAATCAATTTGAACACCACTGCCGGCGACTACGTAATTAATCTTTTGACCGTATCCACGTTACATCATGTTTCACCAGACACAATATTATCTCTTTTGTCTCAACTTCCATAGCCCCACTGTGTAGAAACTATTACATTGACTAGAACATCCGTATAAGAACGATTTTCTTTCATCGACTGCTTTATTTCTGGAAACAAGGAGAAATCTGACGGTGTGAGGTCAGGGGAAGTAACTGATAGCCAAGACTTTGCATAATATTCAATATTTCCTGGGCTTTGTGGTCGGGAACATAGTCAAATAACAGGCGGACACGTTAGGTGAGTATGTCACGGTGCTTTGCCTTCAGAGTACTACGAAACTTTTTGGAGCAGAACCCTTTAACTCCGAGACTACCAATTTTGTTTTGTTAACATCAGGATTGTTTTATAAACGGTTTTTTAAACTAAACAGTTTCCTGGTCACGTCTTAACCAATGGGAACAACACATGTGTTTGTTTCTAGAATTAAAAAAAAAAAAAAAAAACGGTGTTTCACTTCTTTTGATGAGACACATACATCCTATTGTTAGTCTGAGAATTAATATGTCCGAGTCACGCACCGATCATAGGTTAGATAAACAGCGATGATTACTCTTGCAATTCCACAAAACTGAAACTTTGGCTTTCTTGGCAGAATGCTGAAGATGGAAACTTTTTGGGTGCTGGAAGATCTGAAAGCTTCCCATGTTAAGAAATTTAGTCTCTGGGTAATGGCGATATATCAAACATTCGTCCATGATCAGAAGATCGAAAATATTCTTAGTAGGGACTATTGCATGTAATCGTAACATATATAATTGTGCCACTTGTAAACCCACACTATTGTAGGACTGATTAACTATAAACTATAAAGGAATAATTATTAACTATATAGGAAGAAAGACCATCTATCAATTTCTATATTTGTACATGCGCACGGTCACGAGGCAAGTTTAGCGGTCAAAGGAATCTCTACAAAAAAAATAATAAAAAATAAAAAAATAAAAATAAAAATAAAAAAATAAAAATAAAAAAAAATAAATTAATTAAAAAAAAATAGAATTCTAGTCTATATTTACACAGACACACACACACAAATAGAAGTTCTATACCTAGGGTATAGATTCGATGTATTTTGTTACACAGATTCAAAATTTCGAAACTCTGAGAAGATTGGCCGTGTCAATTTTGTTTTATGGGCGAAAAACGTGGTCTTCCTTATCCAAAATCGCTCAAGTTTCTCGCCCATAACAAAAAATTGACACAATTGATCTTCCTAGGGTTTCGAAATTTTGATTCTGTGTAACAAAATATATTGAATCCATACTCTGAAGTTCGATGCACAGAACTCTTATTCTTTTTGTGTGGCTGTGTTATTTATGTAATCAAACCTTACGGGAATTCGGGTAACAAAACTATTTATTTAACTGAGTATATATACGTAAGCAGTATATACGTAACAATAACGGATGAAAGTTGATTGCCAAAGAATAAATACAATACTTTTCAAGTCTTAAGACTATTAATGTTTATTCATAATTTTGTTATTATACAATTTCTCTATTTTTCAACACTCTTTAACCTAAAGCAAACTTCTATGAAACCAAGAGTCAAGATTCCAGTACTAAAATGAATTATGAAACTAGGTTGATTCAGTTTTGATTTCATTTCTTTTATCAAAAATCAAACGAAATATGAAAGACCGTAAAACTGCTTCAATTCCCACAAACGAGATGAAAAAACAATTATTGGGATGGGACTACTATCAATTTCGAATAGCATAAGTCATAGATTGGAATGATAAGATATATTTACTGTCTTAGCAAATGTCCTGGGCACCAATACTTAAATAGTTAATAATCCCTTCAAAAATTCCTAATAATACTCATGAACAATTTCAACATTAAGTAGTATTAATATTAAATGTAATTTTCTCATTCATTTGCATTAAATTTCTTCAATAGCCAAAAGAATTTCGCAAGATTAACAGCCAATTCATAAAGATTATTCCATTTGAATGAAAATAACTTTCAACTATTTAAACTTTGAAAGTCATAGCTAAACACTTTACGTAACTGCGTTGGGCGTATGTTTCGGCGTCTGCAAGTAATGGTGGTTTTTTACGTCATCCTACCACCATTACCACGTGTCGAAGTTTCAGCAACTGACATAATAGTTACAACAGACTTCCTGACAGGGTTCCCACCTAGTTTTTTCAGGAACTAATTTAAAGGGATTTTATTTATATATTTTTTTTACATTTATAATAATTAATCTCTATCGTAACAGTACACATGGGCCAACACTTCGGATACACAGTCAACTCGTTCTTGTTTCTGGAAGTGGTTAAGAATCTGAAAACTGACCGCGCGACTTTAAATAAATGCAGATGGTCATGCAAGATGATTCACAATAGACTTTACTTCATCCATAATAGTACATTACGAGGCGTTCCATTCCTTAATCATGTTGTTGTCAATAACTGAACTGAGTTTCCCTTCTTTAGATTTGTCCTCCAAACCCACAGCTCCACATTTCAGCTCTCTTCCATATTTAAATGATGCTTTAGGATGAACAACTTTCATTATCTGTATAAAGGTTTCAATTCATCTTGGATTTCAAGAGGAGGAATCCAATTTTATCATTAATCGATATTCCAGTCTTCTCAGCCCGACATTTTCACTCTTTCCGGATATCATACCTTTAAATCTCTTGCACATAGATATATAAAAATTGCACATTAGTATCATAAGATATGGAAACATTTATTACATAAATTTCATACATATAATGAACACTGCCCATACAAGAGCAAAAACCTCGAGTACATAAAATTGACAGATATAACATTGAAGTAAGTACTTGCATGATACTGAAGTTATTTGAAGACATAAGTACATCAAATCTATAACTATGGTAAAGGTGGTGGCATAATAAAGAAACATAACCCTAATACAAGTGTAGATATCTATTTCATGCTGCAAGGATAAGAAAACATACGGACAGATAAAACTATTATTTAAAGTGTCCGAAAAGGAAAAGTTAACTATCATAGAGTGATTAGAATGCAGTTATCAATGAAAGCAAAAAGAACATTATTATGAATGTCGAAACAGGAAGATGAAATGCAAGAACAAGATTAGTGTAACGTGGTAACTAGTACTATTTTCAGATACCGAGAAAAGGCAGTAACGTATCTGTGAAAGAAGCTAGGAATAGATGTCAAATAGATTAATTACAACTATTTTAACAAAAATGTACATGATCCAAGTAAAAGTAAGGAAGGTGTAGACATCGAAATATATCTATGCATCTTTTCTTTTCTTTTTTCTAAATAGAATCTAACTTTATCAATAAAGCAAAGGATAGGTATTTCTGTGGACTTTCCTCTTAGAAAGCCATGCTAAGACTAATAATATACCATGATCTTTTCTTTAAAAAAAGAGAAAATTTGTCCAGTATTTCCCAATTTCAGGAAGTAAATATATTGGCCTGTATTTACTGACCCTTTTGCGATTTTCTTTCTTAAACAGAGACTTTATTTTTGCGATTTTTTAACTTATCGGGAATTTCACCTTTAAGAATGGAAGAGTTTGCTGAGTGACACAAGAGTTTTACTATATAATTACATGATCTATTCAATAAATTATTTGACAGCTCATCTACATCTGATAATTTACTGCTTATTATTAAAAGTACAATTTCATTCTCGGTTACTGGATTCAAGAATATAATTTTCTTAGATTTTTTGAAAACTGATGTTGAACCGCATTTACAAAGTATCTAAAGATATACCACATTGACTTGATCCCTAGCCTTCCGTTGCAAGCGCTGCTATCGGCTGAAGGAATTCCACTCACTTTCTCTCGCTTAACAACAGCTGAACCCTTATTGGCTCAACGCGTGGGTGTGTGAGGGTGTGAGCTTTAGTTCACATTTTTGCCACGGCTCAAGACATTTTGGCAGCACAATAATAAATGTTTCTGCAATTTCAACAGGGTCTATAATACTCTTATCTTCATGTATAATAACAATGATTTGTTCACATTTCTTTAGCATATTTAGTCCATCATTATGTCTCACAGCTTAAGCTTTGTTTGTTCTCTGTTGAATTTTTGATTCGTAATAATTAGTGTTAGTTTTTATTATATTTAGATAAATTTTCGTGACATTTACATAAAATTACATTTTATACCTTTTACTTATGCTGTGAAAATAAAGATTAAACGCACGCGCTTTGATTATTTCGGAAGAAAGCCACTATTTTTTGTTCTTATGGAGGTCGATCATAATTTTAGGAAATGCTATTTCAAAACTAAATTGAATCGTTCCTGCTGATGCCACATAAATTTCATTTACCTTATCCAAATTTGTGATAAACTGTCATGAAAGAAAAATTTTATTGAAGACAAATTAACATACAAGTGAAAAAAGTGATTTGAGCTCATGAAACCAAATTGAGCTAAAAAAAATCATTATAAGACAGAAACATACAGGTGAAAAAACCTTTCGCTACAAAATCTGGTGAAACAACAAAAACATGACCAAGGACATTATATAAAAGTAAGAAATATAAAGAAAATATTTCCGGAGTAACAAAAATAAAGGTTTAATGTATTTATTGAAAACAGAAGTAAGGTTAAGATCTTCTGAAAACCAGTGGTAAACTATTACTCTATAGCCTAGAACAAATTTCAAAAGAACTTTCTAATTCAGACACTATTAGAGTTTCTATATTCTGCAGTAAGTCATTGTCATTGATCGGGTGTGGTTGATATCAAAGTCTTCATATTGGTTCAGATATAGGGAAATAATCATTTTAGAATTGCATTTTTTGCAAGGGTTTTAGACAGCGAAAATGATTGGTTTCACCAATACGAGATTAATGTAAGGAGACTGTATTTCATTAATGAACAATAACTTTTGTTGTACTTCTTTCAAGTAGGCTTTGGTATTTTGAGAAAGGCCATCCTCTTATACAACGAGGCTTTGATAGGTTATACTTGATCACTTCTTTTCATGATTTCACTGTGCTATTAACGACTATCATGTTTCAGGTTCAGAGATTTTATGTGTAAGTATTAAGGTACTCATAATTTAATAAATTTTGTTAATTGGTTTTAGGAAAAAGGAATTTATTGTTAATTCGCATATTAGTCTAAAATCTTTTGAAGAAGTAGGTATTTTTCTTTATATATAACAGTCACTAGTTGACTATTCAAAATAACTCAGTGCGCTAAATAATATCAAGTATTAATAAGATTAAAACTTTCAGTAATAAAACATTCAACGATAATTTGGATAATTTAAAGGATTAGTGAACATTTTTTTTATAAATCCTATTAGTATTATCTTAGCTGATAACTTACTTTTTATAACTTGATTTTGCCTAATGTATATATATATATATATATATATATATATATATATATATATATATATATATATATATATATACTGTATATTCGAATTCCAAAATTAGGTACAAAAATTTGCTAATAAACGTGATGAATTATGTGTTAATTTTACTCCAGTTATTTAAACAGTATATATATTACAGTGTATATATTACAGTTATTATTCATTTAGCCACTAAAACTTTTTGTCAGTTTGTTATCTTGTTGATTTGTTTGGATATCATTTATTTATTTATTTATTTATTTTACAAGAATAGTTTATGTCTAGTATCTTCTTAGATCAGACAAACAAGACAATTAAGATACATAGAATGATGGTATGTACATTGTACATACGATAAAAATAATAAAGTGAAATACATAATAACAGAATAAGATATTCATTCTGAAAACAGCTAATAATCAAATAAATAATATACAATAAATACTTATATCTGATTACAAACAATTACCGGACAGATAAAATATTATCAGATGTAAACATTAAATGGTTATTAAGAAATACTCGTACATAAAATACATATGTAATGCTTAACATTGCAATGTAGAGGAAATTTATGTAAAAAACAAAGTAGATGAACAATTAATAGAAGCAGAGCTTTTACCTCTGGAGATAAAAGTTTCTGTTTCGATCTTAGATCATAGAGATTTGTTAAAGGTAGCATTCTTTTGGACGAGTTTGCACTGGATTTTCCCATTTTTGAACGAGTTTTTTAAATATATTTTTTGATTTTCTTTCATTAAACATTTCACCAATTAGTTTTAAAGATTCTCGAGTTTTTTCATTAAATTTTGTTCCTACTTCTAAAAATAAGTATATTTAATGGGGGTAAAAGCAAAAGTTGTAAGTAATTCGAAAACGGCTATAAGGACTTTGGTTATATTTCATAAAACAATATTTCATTAGCAGCTTTATAACAAGGTATAAGTAATTTTAAAAAAAAGTCCAGAAGGGCATATTTATTCTGAAAGATGATTTCTTTTCTTACTATTTTCTAAAAAAACGACTTCGGAGACTTTCTTCATATTTTATAATTTTAAATTTAGTTAACAATCCTACACTATGGTAAATTGTTTTTAAGGCAGAAATATTTCGCTAAGCGTAACGTAGAACCTATTTGGTTCCTTGCCTTCCAATACAGAAATTATGTCGGAGAAGGATTCATCTTTTCTTTGCTATTGCGCCATTTTGTGTACAGTGACGTGTAGTGTTCTACTTGGAGAATGGTGTTTTCTAAGGCGTTGGAGCGAAATACTTTTGCGTTCTCTGTGCAGTTAAAATTATCAATTTCCTGGTTTTCTTACTGTCTCAGTCTTCTTTATGTCCAAGGTGACTGGAGGTATCTGCTGGATGATTTTGAGTTTTTATGTGGCCAATATCGAAATGATAATGGACCAGAAATATTTTGTAACGTGTAAATTTATCTATCCTTTCAGGTTGAGTATTTAAAGATGCAGGGCATTTTGCATCTATAAATAACTTAATTTTTTTCTTTAGCAGAAAGTAGAGAAATTTTCTTAGCACATAGATGAGTGCATATAGTTCACATTGCCAATTTGAATATGTTCTTTTCGTTTTAGTTAGTTGACGGTGCGCGAATTTCTCGCCTAGGCTCAAAGTGATGTAACGATGTAGCATTAATTATGTCTAGTTGTAGTTTTTCAAGGAGTTAATCATAGTTAGAAGACCTTTAAATTTAGCGTTCTTTTCAAGAAGTGGTTGAGAAGGTTAATTTTTTTCTGAAAAGCTTTTGATATGACAGTGCAAATATGAACATAGACCCAAATAGCTTTTTAAGTACATTTTGCAGTTGGTTTCTGAAATGTCTAATTTGTTAGCAATATTTGGTGAAATTTTGATCTTTTCTAGAAACTGTAACTTCAAGTACGTCCAACTCGTATAATAGATGCATTTTTTAAAAATCATGTTTTCTTAATTTTTTAAAGAGCAGTTCTAAACCTAAAAGTTGTTCCTTTCAATTTCATTAACCTACTACCAAGTCATCGGCGAATTAAATTATAGGTGCCGGTAATCCTTCTAGAAGCACATGGGTCACAATGGAAAGAGATTGCGCCCATGTGTTGTGAGTCATAACACAGCGTAGAAATTGGTACGATCTTCTCGAACGATTTACTTTAAAGGTCTTGTATCTGTAGGTTTTAGAATAAAATAATGTCTGGGAGTACGATTGTTTGATATTGGTACAGAAAATAATAGATTTCCCTTTTAATATGTGTATTACATCTTTAGTGGATTGAAAATGGATGCTAAGGCACTTCATAAATCAATTAAATGTCTGCAAATTTAAGACCAAACAAAATTTCGATCTTTTTGACTTTTTAACTACTAGTAAAGAAGAAAATGGACTATCCCTCGTCTCCTGAATACATCTACTATTTGCATCTAGTAATTGTAGGATTTGGCTATCTATTTGTGGATGGATAACAAGTGGTATAAGTGGTGACCTTTTGTTTAAATTGGCCGCCTTGTCAATACGTATTTTATGAGTGTAGCATTTAGAATAATATCTTCACGTGAATTAGAATATATATCTCTATATTTATATAGTAGATTATGTACGGCAGTTTTTGTCGCTTCGGTAAGTCTGGGTTAATATCAAAAAGTCTAATAACGAACGCTGTGGTTGTCTTCTTTAATCTATCCCGAATTTCCTGTTCTGTCCTAAAAAGGTCACTGGTGTATGTCGTTTTCCGTCAATTATGTTCCTCCTCAGGTTGGATACTAACCTTTTTAAAGTTATCTTCTACATAGGCTATTGGCGTATTTTTGTTAAGGTTATAGGATGCGATGATGGATTTGAAATTAATAGAGCGAAGTTTTTTTTTTTTAATTTTGCCAGTAATCGCTTCTAATCTATATATGTCCAATAATGTTTGTAATAGTGATACAATAAAGAATTCGTCGTCATTGTCTTGCTTTTTGATATTTACAGGAAGAAAGAAATGTATTGTAGCAAGTATGACAACTTTACGAGTAGTAAATACGTCCGCCGAGGCGTGCTGACGTATGTAATTAACACTTTTTCTGATAATTCTTCTGATCTAGCATTGGAAAAACTTGTTTCCGATATACGCAAAATGTGTTATTTTGTAAATCACTTTTGGCCTGAAAGAGCTTATGCAAGCCGGCAGGAACTCACTGTGTTCCAAGGTTCTAAAATAATGAGCAAAGGTAGTATTTCCAATCTCAAATTTAATTAGGTATACCTGAACTTAGGTCCTCTAATATTAATGGAGAACGGTATCAATTTAGAATTCGGCAGTAAATCTTTGTTCGGCCACAAAGACAATGAAGAGCCCGTATATATTATTACTGGTAAAAAATCTGTGTCAACTCGGACATTAACAAGTAATTTATTTTCTCCCATATTTATATTTATGCATTTCCATCAGTCATTTGATGTGATGTCACTGAGAAGTGAATTATGTGTTTCTTTCACCAATTAATGAATTGGCATTCCATCTTTCGTTTGCTAGATTGTTCCATTTTCCGTTTAGTGGTTCGCAGAATGGTTGATTTGTTCCGGGGCTCGGTTACTCGTTTTCCAGTTTATTGTTCTGAAAACAACAGGTAGTTCCGTGACCTTTCTTAAAACACCTGACCCACTCTGATTTATTTTCGAATTTAAATTTTTTTTGATTGCTACTATTTCTATTTAAAATATTATTATTGTTATTCTTCCCGTTATTTTCTTCCCTTTGTTGACCATTAGAACATCCTGTGGCGGAGGTGCGGAAGGAAGCATTTGAATAGGTTGTGTTTGCTGGTAATTGGATAGATTTTGGGAAGTTTGCCAAATAGGAAGTTGATTATAGACAGTATGGTCTAGTTACCCATACGTAGGTGAAGAGGAGCTAGTAATGGCAGGTGGATGCAATTTACTAGCAGGGACAGGTAAAGTCTTAGAAGGTTGTCTATAAAGGGAATAAATTGCTTGCGACAATCTCTTTCATGAGATCTTGTGTGGTCTCTAACGAGTGAAGATGATTTTGTAGAGATTACATGGTTTGAAAGATCTTATGACCGGTAGGGTTCGCATTCCTGTTCGGGCAAGTTATTTTTATGACAGTATACGGGTTCGATCCTTGACTTTCCTTGTTTAGAAGATATTCTTATAACACAAAGTGTTTAATTTTCATTTGGTTCTTTCCTGTTCTCATTATGTGATAAGTAATTCTTATAACCCTACTGGGTACAACTCTTGTTCGGTACACCTTACCTATGGTGGATTCTAGTAATTGGTGGGAAAAGGACATTCGCTGCACAACTGATAATACTAAAATGAAGACTGCGCAAACCTCCAAGTTGGATCTGGAACCAATATAACTTTCAATTGAGGTTGCGACTGCGGGTGCCCACCGTCCTCGCCACGCCTGCTGGCATCAACAGAATAGACGCGAGTAGTCAGACGTAATATCCACCATTTCAGTAGTGATTTGTGTAGAAAATACTGTAAAGGTAATTGCACACAAAATATATACAATATGTATATTTTATTCAATTAACACAGGTTATGCATAGTACTTACTTGTACAACATTACAACATTTTATTAAAAAAAAACTTATTCAACATGTACTAACACTCTGTAAGCCCATATTTATACTCATTTGGAATTTATACGAAGAAATAATTATATATGATTAATTATTTTCTTTCTTTAAAGAAAATGACGCACTGTAGATGCCGGCTAGAATTTACATTACGCGATGCACTAACATTCAACACACCCTATTTATTCGCACTACACTTTGCTACACTGTAGATTGATGGATTTTGGGGGGGGGGGGTCATGTAGTTATCCTCAGCAATGAGATTTCTTATTGATTCTTGTTATCCGTGGAATGGTCATGATATAGGCTCCGTTGTAGTTATTGCTTTTCGACTGTGAAAATAATCAACCTTTTACCTGCATGGATTCCTTATACATCGTGGATTTTCATTGTATTGCATATTAGGCGCTGTTTTAACACACGCACATAGATTTTGTGAAACTTTTACATTTAAACACTTATGCAGGTTTTACTTGGTCTTCCCATGACTAAATTCACAATATATTCGACGATGGTAAAGGAAATCTTGGATTTTTTGATGGACGCCACATATGCAGGACAGTTTATACAGCCATCATCACCAAGCACACCTTCGCGCCTTTTAGACTAAGCGTCAGTAAGTTTGCGCTAGTCACGACAGAGAAATATTTTAAAAATATCCATAAGAAGCATTCTTGACAAGGAATATATACATTGAACGGCTTTAGACGTATTTTATATTATAATAAGATGATTAAAATATTAAAAATAGTAAAAGTGTTTTTTGATTGCTTTAGATTTGATCGTACTATTTCTTTAGAACGTCACGACCACATCACATCCCTTTTGTTCGGTGAACAGGAAAGCACAAGTCACCACTCACAGGACTGCCAACTCATAGAAAAAGATAAAACTAAAACACAGTTTGCGTCAACGTACAGTACACGGAGCCTTATTCCAATTCAGCCAAGAAGAACTGGAAAAATTAAAATGGAATGGGAGTGAGGGGGGCTACACGCTCACAGTCTCTAATGTTATTTCCTGCATAAAATTGTTTTCCTTTCTTAATTCAAAAGATAGATAATGAACGTTCTGTTCCTCGGTCGATCTGTCTTATTGCTTTTAATTTTCGTAAGAAATAAACATCTATAGATTCATTCTCGCCTTGTTATATTTGATAAATTTCGATTTGATTTGATTTTGGGTTTAGCGTTCCTATTCAGCAGCAAGGCTATATGAGACGTGGGCCTACAGCTTAACGTAGTATCTGAGCTACATGAGCTCCTCTGGGAATTGAACCCGAGTCTCGCACGCTAAAGGCGAGTAGGCTAAATGCTTAGTAACTTAGGGCGACTAAGATTTGTCAATTTTCATTTTAATTGTTCTTATGTAAGATTATTCAATTGATTTTTTGAGTTTTTAATTGGAGAACTAAATCAAAGCAACGTTCAGTAAATACATGGAAAGTAATTATTTCATTTTTCTGCTGTCTACAACTGGAGTAAAGCCAAGTGATCAAACAACATACAGAAACGATCAGGATCTTCGGTAATGTGTCCAGAATATTTAGTCAAATATGGAATGTTGAATAGCGGTCTAGAATCCTGTTCAGCCATATTTATTTTATAGTTTGTATAAGTGTTTTTACCTGGCCTAGTCTGTGGTACAAAGTTCTAACAGTTAATTATATATGTGTTAAGAGAAAAGTACAGTCTATTGAACGTACCTAATATTTTCTAAGTCTACTTTTCAGTTAAGTCCGATAATGGAGTGTCCAAATCAATCAGTCCGGATTGAGTCAAATGTTTCTACCATGTAAAACCGTCTTTTTAACACTGCAGTGGTCGCGTGGTTTAGTCAGACAATAGTCCTCCATTTAAAACAAAATAAAGTTTTATACAGTTAACGTTTATTGTGTATGAATCACATGTCAATGGATTATTTAACTACTTTTAAATAAAACAGACTCTATTAAGGTAACAAAAATAATAAATTGTAATAACAACAGAATTTACTGAAAGGGTAAAAAAATCCGTCTGAAGGACTATTATCCTTCACGCGACCACTCGAGTGTTAAGGTAGAAGGTAGAGCAAATTACACAAAAGATTCGGTTGTCTACCACAACCATTTATTATAAAAGTTTCTGTTATAAAACAATACAATACAGAATCACTGTGAGTGTGGACCTAGGTAAAACCAATACAAAATTCACTAAGTTGTTAAGGTCCCAGGCCCTTGCAGACAAGGGAAGGATTCCCACAAAGATCCAGGCAAGTTGAGTGAAGGTGGGTTAGGATTCTCAGTGCTCCAGGCAAGCAAAGAGAGGTTGTAGTCCCGCAAAGCCCTAGACAAGGTAGGAGAGATCGAAAACCACAAAACTCCAGGCAAGCTAGGAGGGAACGAAAACCACAAAACTCTACGCCAGCTTAGAGAGCAGTAGAGTTCCTACAAAGCTCTAGGCAAGATGAGTGGGCAGGAGGCATCAAAGCTCCAGACAAGTTGAGTGGGCAGGATGCCTCAAAGCTCCAGGCAAGCTGAATGAAGTTGGGTTAGGATTCTCAGTGCTCCAGGCAAGCTAGGTGGTTGCGGTTGGTAAACTCTCAGAGCCCTACGCAAGCTAAGAGAGTGGTTGAGTTCCCACAAAGCTCTAGGCAAAGCTGCATGGGCAACAGCCCTCAGTTCTCTAGGCAAGCTAAGAGGCTTGGGTTAGATTAGAATCTCTCAGAGCTCCAGGCAAGCCAAGAGAAGAGACTTGACCAGCCGATACTGATGTCTACTAAGACGATGTATGTAGTTTTATATCTTCTAAGTATAGGTGGCGCTGGTGTTCCTCATCTATCACATGACCAAATGGTGATGATGATTTCAGTTGTCTGATTCGTAGTAACTTATAGTAGAGGAGCACATAGACTTATTTATAAAAAAAACACATGTTGATGTTTACAAATATAAACCACGTGTCGGATATTACACTAAATAAGGTGAATTGAAAATTGTACCGTTGTGTGTCATTGCTGTATCATTGCTTTCACACTAAAACTAATAAAAGTGTGAGGATCACGGCGAGCTGAGGTGCTTTACTATATGGTGTACCCAGAATTGTATTTAACATTTTTAATGCTCCGGGCCATTACAAAATGCCACCAATTTTCTGTAATTTCCAGAGCTGGAATATGGGAAAAAGCTGGATCGAGAAAATTTACCGTTTCGGGCCATGGGCCATGTTGGCCTATGTGTAAATAAGTTTCTGGCTATACCATATATATTTACATGTGCTTGAAATACTCAACAACTATGCAAGATGAATTGAAAGTGAATGGCAATGTGAACTGCTATCATTATGAATTCACATTTAGACTCAATTTACAGAAAAGTCATGATTTCTGGGGGAACGGATCAAGCTCCCCAGAATCCACCCTGCGAACGTCTCTCCTACTGAACCTAAATTTGTGTATGATATTCAATGTCAGCAACTTACAACTAAATATTTTATGACATCAAAGTTTGCTACTTGTACTCTCAGTAAATCACACATAATGACAAAGAGAGCAAGGAGAAGGCAGCAAGACAATACTGTGATGACAGGCCAAGTCATGGATTTTTGACTAATCGTACACCAGCAACGCTTGTTTTCACTATTCCACCTATCTCGTTCCCCCTCTTCTTTGTTCAGCACACCTCTCTCCTGACTCTGTTGAACCTAAACTTCTATGATATTCCATGTCAGTTATTTCCAAGTAGATATTACGTGGCGTAACAGTTTGCTGTTTGTTTTCTTAGTAAATCACACATACAGAGGGAGAAAGAGAGCAAGGAGAAGGCAGCAAACTTAGTTTCGATAAAAGATGAAGAAAATAGGCAAACTCATGGATTCATGACATTGTTTCAATTATTCCACCTACGCCGTCCATTCCCGCTTTTTTGTTCAACGAGTTCTTTCTGTAGTGATTCTGATCGTAAAAGCCCGCTTCTACGTCGTACATCGGCCAGTTGGAAATGACTGTTCTATATTAGGCAGAATATATTTTTTTAAAGAATTTTGTCAGATTTCTCGGAACTGAGATGCATTTTATGTTTTGAAATTCCAATAGTGAATTTTCAAAAGGGAAATGCGAATAAAGTTCGTTCCCTTTGTTTTTCTTCCAATATGTATGTGATACCGATAAACAGGTACGGACGATTGAAATCCTGCTCAATTACGGATAAAAGGAAGAATTACTTCTGTCACTGTGTTGGTGCAATTACATTGAGATCTACGGCCGCTTAAGGAAACTTCAACAAAATCACGAAAAAACAAGTAGTCGTCGTCTAAGCCTGCTCCGACATTCGCCAATCCGATCAAAAATCGGACGAGTGCTTCCTTCACGCCGATCCGGATTTCGCACGATTTGGAAAGGTTTCCGAGCAGTGTTACTAGTTGTAGCAAGAATTTTTTTTCTATGGAAATGACTGTTCTATATATTAATCAGGATATTTTTGAGAATTTTTTCAGATATCTCGATGCTAAGATGAATTTTATGAAAATTCCAATAGGAAAATTTCAAAAGGAAATTGAAACAATTTTCCTTTTGCTTTTTGACTTTAACGTCCCATGATTATGCACCGATGGTAAGGAAAATTGGGATGAGGAGATAGATGAAACGGCGAAATTAAGAAAATGAAAGGAAACGGGACAACACAGTGAAAACATACGCATACAGTGTTTGTCCTCCATAAAACACACTTAGCTGGAGCTGGGATTGAATCTCGGACTGCACGCGTCGAAGATGAGGGCTCCACCACTAAACTTACGTTGTCCCAAATTGCACTTTGTTATGCCTAATAAGTATGTGATGCTGACGAATAGATTCCAACCATTGAAATCCTGCTCAATTACAAATAAAACAAGATATTACTTCTGCCACGGGTGCAATTACACTATCATCTACGCTTGTTTAAGGAAACCAACGAAATCACGAAAAAAAGCAGTCATAATCTAAGGGTTAAAGTTGTTCTTCTTTCCGTAGTTTGATCTTTACGCATTTAATAATGGTATTTATCTGATTTACTTACGAATATTAATGTTCAACACTTGAAGCCCAATGATTCTAATCGCGGAACATCGTTTGGAGAAACTAATTGAACAATTACTGTTATTATATTGATTATGTCCGAAATCAATACCCACCAACACGCTCTTTGTTAAAATTATGAATCTGTCGTTCCTAAAGTAAGGCTAGACATACGCCAATTGATTACAATGAAAAACAAAAGCAAATCATTTATTATTCAAATATATATTCAAGGGATAAGAAAGCAAATTACGTTTCTGACATGTCATTATACCTACACAGCACATTGAAGCTTACCTTTCTACTCTGACATTCAAACCACAAACAAGAACTATTGTGAAGGTAAGAGTATTATATTTTAGACGGTAAATGGTGAATAAGAAATGACATAACAGTCTCAGTGCAGGTGTTATTGTCATGACATAAGTACTGAAGAAATGGAAAGGAAAGTTTTATGAAATGATAATTTTGAACGTTGTATTGTATGAATGTAAAAGTTAGTCACTGGTGCGCAAAGAACACAGTGTTTTCGAAAACAGTTTTGAAACATTAGAAGTAATTGGTGCGAAGATAGACGAAAAGAGGCCACACACAGCGAATTTCACAATAGCTGCATTACACCATCTAATATATTATAATGACTTCGGGATGTCTAATGAGGAAGCTCTTGAAATACTGGACATCTAAGTGCAAATAATTTATTTATTTATACATTACCGGTATCTATGTCCTCAAGCCCGTCACGTATGAGGAATGACGTTCCTTGGCGAGCACATTATGTGAGGAAAGGAGAAAAAAGGAAGTGACCTGGGACCTGTAAGTTAGGTACCATCCCGACATTTGCCTGATGTGATGAGGAAAGCCAAGGGAAAACCTGACTCAGGACAGCTGGTTTGAAAAAACTATTACATCTTCCCAACCGAGTGTCCCGATCAAGAATCGAACCCGGGACCACTTGGACTATGCTACGCGGGACCTTCAAAGTGCAAATAAGCCAAATGGAGAAGACTAAAAAGAACACTTCTGGAATAGATTAAGAACAAATAGGGAGAACAGGTAATGTAGGATTTGAGAGAGATATGTAATTATAGTAAAGCCTGATTTCGGTCAACATAGAATGAGATTGTATATCGAAGTTTTGTTTCTGCAATGATAGACCTCTGTTGTTAGACACAATAGTCTGGGTACCAGATGCCAAATAATAGGTAAAACTTATTTTCGTGAATTGATATTTTTTAAAAATTGATTTTAATAGCTTATGGGATATTGGTTCGAGAATTGATTGATGCCACACTGAAAATATTAAGTAATTCGAAAAAATTAAAAAGACATTCATGATGGCCATTGTACAGTGGTTTGTTCGTTTGTCACTAGATTATAACGTGTGAGGAATGACATTTTTAATGCCTTGGCTCAGGAAAATGGACATAATAAGTAGAAGAAATGAACTCCAAGTAGTTTGTTATAAGATAATAAAAGCTAAAGAAATCACATTATTGTTTCGTGTTAAAGGAAGAACTAATTACAAGCTTTGGTAACTTTTCACTTTTAAACAAAATGAAAAATAGAGTGGAGTAAAATGAAGAAATAGTTAGAAATAAAATAAATAATTTTTAAAAAATTACCAAAAAAAGTAGAGAATATAGAAAAATATCCACTTGAAGAGTGCTACTCTTTAACAATAATCTTTTTCGGACTCACTGTCATTTATTTCTTTGGAATCTGTTGTATAAGGATTGTAAGACTTTCCTTCTCCCTTATAGCATTAATAAATACATCATGCTTCATGAAAAGTTGTTAGAATGACAGCTGCATCTCGTTGTTGAACAGGTGTCTTCTGCTCTGTAAGAGCACTTTGCCATCACTAAGCTAGTTTTGGTGCAAATCTGATACTATCAAGAATAGGTATCAACACTAATTTCTCCATTCTTCATTTCTTTACCAACCAAACAATGTTGTGTCCATGTGTGGTAAACAATGCTGACTGGCTGATAACCATATGGTGGCTTGAAAGTGGGCACGCTGAAAATTAAGTGCCAAATACTCACTAATAGCTGGAAATTTGAGAAGAAGGCACTCGAAGCTGGGCTCCAAAGAAGAAATGAAATCTTTGAGTTTTACGTCCCACGTTATGCCGGTTAGGCTAAAGGACACGGTGATGATGAGAAATGAATGAAATGGTGGAATGAAGAAAGTGGCAGGAAAGAGGGGAACCCCGAGAAAACCCACGAGCACGGTGTTTGTCCACCACAAAGTCCACATGGCAGCGAGCTGGGATCGAACCAGGCACCCCAAGCACCGGAGGTGAACGCTCTACCACTGAGCCACTGCGCCCCTGGCTCCAGAGAAGAATTATATCTCCTGGCATGTCTACTACGCCATCTACTCTGCAGGTAGCAGCTATAAATAATGTGCTACATTCCTCCATAACTTCTATCATGCAGTTTCCTGTATGATTAAGTAATACCTTCCCGGATTAGAAACATTTTAGAATTCTCTTCTTTCTCACCTCTTAGCGTGAGGGACCGGTTCTACAATCTAAGAGAGCATAAACAGCAGAAAGACTTGGTATTAAAAGCTTATGTTTCGTTAGTATAGCTTTTATCCTTTTTGATCCTCTCGATACTTTGGATAAGATCATGTACATTTCATTCTTCATACCTAAACGATGATAAAAGTACAAGAGCAAGCATGATGGCATCAAATATCATGTTCATAACTTACTTTCTTTGTCTTTCACCTTCGATACGAGCTGCCGAATGATGATAGTGTCAACTTCCTCGTGTTCTTGTTCTTCTCTTTGATACGTCTCATCTACCTAGAATTTCATACGGTACATGATCCAGTGCAATTGCCGCCAAAAGTTTCTCGGTTTCTCGGTAGGCACAGTTTTAGACATGTATTTGTATATAAGGTAAATGAATTTACGTTTATTATCATTATTTGATCGAGTCGCATTCTTGGGAGGTAGTGGCCTGATTTCAGTAAGGATAAACTTTTGTAATCCTTGCTTTTCGTAATTTGCTCTTGTTGCTCCCTTTATGCTATAACCATGGTGGTTGTCAAATACCAAATAGGTATGTGCATGTGTCAGCACGATATCCCCCCTTTCTTTTAGTAAACTTTTCATAAAATCATGTTCCTAGTAAATGTTCCTCGTGAGGACCAATGCACAATCCAAAGTATTACCGTCAACAAAAATTAGGATACCTGTTCGTTCTGCCTGAATGCGTTACAGATAGAGAGTGAAAAGAAAACTCCAACTGTGTGTTCGACTTTTTGTGTTGAAAATTGTTTCATTTCATCCTTGTTGACAACAAATTTCTGCACACTGTCATAGGAACAATTTGAAAGAGTATTTAACCTTCTGTCCACATTTGCTGTCCAATTCAATTGCCTTGTTAACCTTAACTTTACTTGACGCGATTTTCCCAGTCACAACATTTACTAAGCCTTCAAGATTGAAATTCTGAAAGCATAATTCCAGCTTGTTCCTTATTTTTGCCCTGTCTTCAGCCCTGTCTCTCGCTTTTTCTTCTTTCTTGTCAAATCGTGCCTCTTTACTATGGTAACGCTATCATTATACTCAAATCATTCTCTCCTGACTCGTCACAACCCATCTCTTGACTCCAACACTGTTTAGCGTATGGCCTGTCGACAGAGATCCTCTTTCTAGATGTCCATATCTTATAACCGTGTTCTCTATTACCATATCCCATTCCAGACAACAGTTTTATACCTCATCGCATGTTCTCCCTTCAAGAAATGTTCTGAACTTCTTTCTGGCATCTGTTCCATGAACAACATATAAACAATGGCATATGTTAAATAATTCCAATGATTTGCAGCAGCAAAACAAAACATCATTTTTCCTCCATCAAAAATTAAGGTAGGTATTCTGCTCTTTCTTCCTGAATTCATTACAGAGAGAGGTCACTTTTTGTGTTGAGTATTGTTTCATTTCATCCATGTTTCCAAGAAAAAGTCATCAATCAGCTCCCCTTTCAGTTCTTATAAAATTCATTATTAGCAGGATATATTTGATGAAACATTCGGTCCATAACTTTGCGGTTTGAATAGTATTTCTCCTTCAATTTAACTATAATTTTGTTAAAATTAGTTGCCTCACTGTTATTTAGAATAAGTAGTAGCATTTCTTTGGTCAGTAATTTTAGTGCACGAATTTCTGAAGAACCTTCTTTCCTGATAGCATTTTCAGCAAACCAACAAACAGTGATTTCAATACTTGAACAGCAGGGGCGTAAATAAGGGCCTCGCAGACCCCGCATTGCGGGGGGCCTCAAGCCATCAGGGGGCCCCAAATCGTGAAGTGGGACGTAGAGAAGGGGCCCTGCTCCACGCTGTCCGCGGGAGGGCCCTGAAGCCTTTAGTTACGCCACTGTTCAACAGTCCTGCCATCAGTGAACTACATATCCTACGACATCAGTGTATGCATTCCATCAAGGCGAGGATCAACATTTAAAAAATATTTTGGATCACTCAACATTATATCAACCACTATTTTATGTATTGCCTGATCTGATGTGAACACGGCAAATGACTGTCCACGACCGGTAGTTGATCTTCTGACTTCTGATTCAGAAATTAAGTTTGTACAGCCATTTTATGTGGGAAATAATATTGTCTTTAGATTCCTTGACCTGAAAGGCATTAAAAACCACGTCTTAGATGCACATATTACCACACTCTAAACTGGATATTTTTAAAGCGCCCATCATGTACGCTATCTTGGATTTTTCAAGTTGCTCAAGTTGTACAGAGTGGCATTAATTGGTTCTAAAATCTATGCTATTTGCTGTATCAAATACCATGGAAATGTTTTAACCATATACCACAAGAAGCTTTTCTACTTAGCACCCAGACTATATACCCTCTAATGTTAGTTAATGGAAATTAATATTGCTCAAAATAGTTAGAAATAACAGACCGAAAAAATACAAAAACACAGTATTTTAATATTATGTTCCGATAATGAATACTTGCAATGCATACAAAATACATAAAACACAAAGAAAATATAGGTCGACAGAGCGGTGATCTTGTCGTAGCCACAAGTGAAATTAACACCAAAACATCCCTTACCAGCAGGGTAATAACTACAGAATGTTCCAATAATCTCTATCCCAAGTAAAATACCATCCACGCAAGCCGGTATTCAGAGGGGGTCTAGGGGAGGCGGCTCCCCTAAAATTTTCACGGCAGGCTTGCAAATGAACTATAATATGGTGATGAACTATCATATGGTTGGATCGGGCCTCCCAACTTCAGCCGGCCCCCACGTACATTTTTGGGCTGGCTACGGGCCTGCATCCACGCAGTTTTGTTTGATCGAATGTCGTGTGAAATGTACGAGAATTTTGAAATATTTTTCAGTACATTATTAATTTAACAATGTTGTGCAATATTATTTAATACTGTGTTTAGAGGAAATTTGATAAATTAAGTCGGATGACTGGTAATTGATGGACAATTGAATTTTTTTTGCCAGTAATATTGATTTATAATCCGTGGTTCGCGGAACAATAGTTCTTACTACAAATAGACGATCCTAGGATTTGAACGCGAGATTTCAGCGATTTTGAAACCAGAATGCTAAGTGCTAACTCTCATTTGTTCTACCAAGTACATAAAATACAACTCGATACTAATTATGGACACTAATGAGAATAAGATAGCTATGCAGAGTTCACTACGACCACAGACCCGTTCCGTTTAATCACTCGTGTGTTTCACGCTCTGTCACTAGTATGACAATTGTGCGAACCGATTGATCGTACTGGAATTTCGAATGTTTCCACGAAAAGTATGACAAGGAGTTGTCAGGTATGTATAGTTCACCGAAATCTGCTGGGTGTATGCACTGACCTCATCCATCTGAACATTCCTTTTAAGCCCTGCTTCATGTCTTATCTACTCCAGATATCTCCTTTGTTTCCTGCAAAGAACCAGAAAGAAAAACAAAATCAGTTGTTAGTCGGCAGTCAAATCATGGTAAAAACTGAGAGGTTTACAAAAATGTTACACTGCAGTATAACATTACATTTGCGTTGAACAGAAACATTTTTCGAACGCTGCTTATTATAAAGAAATTAATTCTAATTTATTATAGCAACATACAGCTAGTGACGTAGTAAATTCTCATGATGGCATTGGCGAGAAATGTTCGCGAATCTCTGGGCAAGAAAAGTTTGTTATGCCTCCGTTTTTTCAAATATCTAATAATAATAATAAATTCTAGAAATCAATTAATCTCAACGATGTTATTAGTGCTAAAGAAATGAAAGATTTATTTGGTTTCATTATTGCAATGTTAAAGTAAGCTCACTGCCTGTCGCTTATGTTAGTGGCCTAATATTACAAGACTAAGTGATAAGTTTGTTCCAAGCCATAATTATGTAATATTTTATGTAAACAAACCCGAATTAATAATTGTTTGTATTTACATTGAATTGATGGGTCTTTATAAAATCAACGTCAAATTTTATTTAGGCTCTTTGGCTTTGTGGGGGGGTCTGGGTCACCGCCCTCCGCTTTCGACGCCACTCATACAACGAATGCATCGTAACTATTTACTACTACTACTACTACTACTACTACTACTACTACTACTACTACTACTACTACTACTAATAATAATAATAATAATAATAATAATAATAGTAAATTATTTTATTATTTTCAAAGGCCATCTTGTTTAATATTAGAAGAAAGCACAAGTTTTTATTATTTCTGATATAATTATTGTTTCTGTTGTTCGTATGCCAAACGTTTAAGAAAGATAAGATACCGAAGACTAACAACATGAATTATCTGCTATCGGTACTGCCTCCCCCTCTTGATTGCTTTCTTCTTTTGTCTCTAGGGCGTTTAGTTTCCTAACGCTTTAAGCTGCTGGCAACTCTGTAAAATCACCGTCTACTACCATGCAAACAAACGATACTAGCGACCTCAGGAAAGGGTAGCGAGAGCTTGGTCGCACTATACTTGTCATTTAGAGAAATAATAATTTTTATATCGATTACGCCACACTTTCTTTTCGAATAGCAGTATGCACTCATAATCATTAATTAGGAAAATATGCTAACTTATTCAAGATTTTAACATGAATAGAGGTTATATTTAGAGGGTGGCTATCGGGCTCAAGCCCCCCGAAATGAACTTGTTAAATGCAAAACTTCATTAAAATTTGTCGGCATCGAAAAGAAGTGCTTATTCACGTGTTGTGCATACCGCCCCCCGAAACAAAATCCTAAATACGCCATTGAACATACATAAACTTCTCATTAGATTTAATACTCCACACCATATACTATTTGACTTTATGCCCGAGTACAGGATTCTTGTACGAACTCCAGCAATCCTACAATCAATTTTACATTATTATTAGTTTATAACGAAAAAGTGTTCGAAGATGGACATACATATAAATCAATAGATTTTGCTGATCTTAACAAACTTAAGAAGCTTGAGGATAAATCCTCATGAACATTTTTCGATAAATTAAAAAAAAAAAAAAAAAAAAAAAACAGGTAAGTTGAACAAATGCTACATACGAGAACCATGCTACCTATTAGAGTAGAACTGATACTAAAATATAAACCAATTAAGTTTTTCATTATGACTTTACAAGACGACAGTGCACGCTATAGGATATAATATAATCTTAAACTCTTAATTTTTTGGATCAAAAAATCCAATATATTTCGTTCTTGAACTAAATCGTTATGCTGCACCATTTTATTTATGAGATACAAATATAGGTCTAATTATGTACCCGGAAAACATTGTTCTTAGAAAACTAAACCCAAAAAGTCTACTACCATTTGTGGACTTTTTAATGACAAATGACTATCACATACAAGTTATAAGACAAATGACATCTATTTATGAAATATGAAAAATCGCCTAAGACGTTCTTGAGAAAATTGCCCACTCACACCCAAGAATAAACTACCCTTTGTGAATATTTTTCAGGACAAATGAGTTACGTCATATTGTTAGGTTATTAATGACATTCCAACAAAATTGCCAGAGTCGTTTTTGAGAAAATCGTCCGCGAGAAACTCATCCCCCAAAATAAACTACTCCTTGTGGATAAGTTTGAGACAAATGTGTTATAATATATTGTCTGGTTATTATGGAAATATTTATTTATGAAATATGAACAAAATCGCGTAAGTCCTTTTCGATATTATTGTCCGAAAAAAAACTCTGCCTAAGAATAAACTATCCATTTTGGATTTTTCCTAGAAAATTACTTACACCATATTGCAGGGTCGTTAGTGGAACGTTGACTTATAAAATACGAAAAAAATCGTTAAATCCGTTTTTGAGAGGATCGCAAATTTCGATTTCCGGCCTTCAACAAATACTCTTACTTTTGGGTTTAGGAAGAAAAAAATTTAAAAAATCGCCCATAGGGAATTTTATAAAACCTTAAGTTTTAAATTTGGTCTCGCCACATTGAACGTTATGGGCTCTAAGTGAGTGAACATGTTTACACCGAGACGGTCGGACAGACGGACAAATTTTGAAAAATCTGTTTTTCGGCATGCAAACGGCAAAAAACGTGTAACAAATCCTCTAAACTTTTGAATTTGACTTTTTTCTCACGATCACTATACTTTCTTCTGTCCTGGCGTCCAGTGGCGTCTCGTGACATAATTTTTCGGGAGTTCGCAGTCGTTAGAAAATTCTATTCTGGAATTCTTTCAGTATTCTAAATAAGAAAAAAAAACTATAAATGAAAGTAACCATACATATATTTACATATAATAAGAAGTACCCATTCATAAACAAATGTTCCATTTCATTCGTATATGAAATCACTTCTGATGTTCTTCTGGGCAATCAACTTGTCAATAACTGTTCTGAAGTTTAGATTTTACAATTTTTTTCTCTGTTAATACTATACCAAATACACTGAGACTATTTTAAGCTACGGTACTTCTTTAAATGATTTTATATTCTTTAATATGATAACACAATTTTCAGTTTCCGAAGTCAACTTTGGATTATTTGCTATGATTTTCAAGAAGTTTGTTGTATGCAATTCTCTTTCTACAGACTTACCATCAATTTCACAATGTACTAAATGTAATCTCCGTTAGTATCAACACTGCAAACGTCTTCTATCTCGTATATTTGAAGAGCTCCTTCGTGGCTAAGCGGTTAGTGTACGTGCCTTTGGCGTGGGAGACCCGGATTCGATTCCCGGAGGGAGCTCATGGGGTTTGGATTCCACGTTAATCAGTAGGTCCCGTCTCATATAGCCTCGCTGCTGAAAGGGACGTTAAACTCAAAATCAACTCAACTCGTATATTTGTATTGCCATGTATGTTCTTTAGTGAATTGTTAACAGTATACACGAAACATGCAATGTATCAAATTATGATAGTTGCAGAGGCACCTTTAATTAGGAACGCTTTGTCCATGTACTTTTGCATTGTTATCTCAAGACACATCATTACTGTCCCGCCCACCCCCCCCTTCAAAGAATAAACCTTTCCGATTACAGCTGAACGTACGTTACTGCAAATCTCAATACTTGTCTTTTTCTATTTTGCATGTGTTAAGGGGGCGCGGTGGCTCAGTGGTGGATTCGCTGACTGGCTGTTGCCGGGAGTAGACGTTGACAGTTAAGCTCCGGGAATAGTTATTTGCAATTGCGAGCTTCGCCTTTATTTCGACATTACTGAACAGGATTTGCAAGTTTTGGTAGTGTTTTGTGGCTCCAGTGTTAGTGGTACCATGCAAGAACTTCGTAAGAATAGTGTAAAATTTGGTTTTGACAAAACCACACGCTCGATACGCCCTAGCCCGGCTGAATTACATGCCTGGTTATGTGTACATTTTCCCAACATATTTGAGGATATCCAAGCTTTACAGCTCCATAACGAAGAGTATTGCATGTTTGTTCAATTCAAAAATAGTGATAGTTACGAAAAGTTTATGTCTAAGGCTCCAGACAAATTATCTTTTACCCATTTTGATCAATCTGTCAGCGATGTGTATATTATGGACGCACAAGTTAATCTCACGAGAGTTAAAATTATGGATTTGCCATTTGATTTTCCTAATGAACAAGTGTCTCAGGTATTATGTAATTATGGTGAAATTAAAAGTGTGGAGTATGAAGTCTGGAAAACTGTGTTTCCTACACGCCTTTATAATGGTAACAGGATTTTTTCGATGACGTTAAAAAAACATATCCCTACTCGCTTACATTTTGACACTATTAAAGGCAATGTCTCCTATCCAGGACAGTTACAAACTTGCCACGTTTGTGGATCACTCGATCACATGATTTCCATGTGTAAACAGCGGCGACGTCCTGCCCGGTCCACGCGGCTGGAAGGGGACACCCCTGTAATGACAGATCTACGTCATGTTACAACAACTACACGTCATGTCCCCGAACGACTTGTGCCCTTGACATCCTCTGTTAGTGCTACAAATTCCGACGCTACGTCCCAACAAGTGTCAACACCGCTATCTACTTCAGAAACTGATTTCCCCCAATTGCCATCAAATGACTCATCCGCTACCATATTACCAGCTAAGCAACCTTCAGTTCCCACTGATTTGGATGACGGGGTACCATGCACCCCCGAGGGCCCCCCAGGTACACCACCCTCATCTCTTGCTTCATATGCGACAGTAGTACTTCAGGATCCAGCGACAGGTCTTCCTTCTGCTAAGCATGGCACGACCCAGGATATAGTGCTTCGTCCAGCTGTACCTTTGCCCGCTGACGTCTTTAATGATGATACAACCTGTTTTTCGCCTATACTATCAGTAAAACACGTGAAGAAACGTAAACCGAATGTACGAGAAAGTGTAAGTGACCTCCAAACGCCTGACCTTGTGGAATAGCAACTGTGGTAAGACTTCACTAGTTTACTTGTTTCGTCTCGTCATCACGAGTTGTATGCTGTTCTGGTGTTTTGCTTCCTGCTTGTGTTACTTGCGTTATGTGGGAAAGTTATGTCAATTTGAGCTTTTCCTGCTTGTGTATAGCAAAGCTATTAACCTATTTTCGAGAAGTTCTTGGTTTTGTGTTTCCAATCCAGTGTTTTTTGTGCGTGTGTGTGAGTGGTCAACAATATATATGGCGTTTCGCAGATTTACTCAGTGTGTGTGCTGTTCTGCGGGCGAGGTACACTTACAGGTATGTGTCCTGGAGATTTTTACGGCCTTGTAAAGTACACATTTATCTTGTGGGTACGCTTTTTGTGTTTTACCTAATGAACGCTGGGGTCAACTCCCGCTCGTATTTAACTTTAAACATTAACTCTATAAGCAGCATATCGAATAAACAGCTATTAGCGCACTTCATAGCTCTTCACGATGCCGATATTTATTGTTTGCAGGAGGTAAAGGATCCCGACCTATCCTTTGTGTCTAATTATCCTGCTATTGTCAATATTGCGCCCCCATCATTGGGCACTGCTTTACTTGTGAAACGAGGCCTCCACGCTACGCATATCCAACTATCTTCGTCAGGGCGGGCCATTCGATGTGTTATTGATGGTATATGTATTTTGGCTGTCTACGGCCCCTCAGGGACAAATCAGCGTATGGCCCGCGAACGTTTTTATCACGAAGAAGTTGTTGACATGCTACCTATTACACGATATCCAATTTTGTTTCTTGGAGACATGAATTGTCACATGTTTCCTCAAGATACGAGCGGTGAATATCACCCATCTCCAGCTTTTCATCGTTTTATTACACATTTGGGCTTAAAAGACATTTGGCTTCATTTTCATAAGAATCATACTTTTACTTTCAAATCAGCCCAAGTGGGCTCACGCTTGGACCGCTGCTATCTCCCGGCAAGCCTCCTAAACAGAGTATTTGATATACAGCAATATGCGGCTTGCTTTACAGATCATACAGGTATTAAGCTGGTCTTACGCTTTCCGACGCAATTTCCCAAATTGTACGGTCGTGGTTACTGGAAATTAAACAATCAACTTTTAACCATCGACCACGTCCGGTGTTTATTTCATGCTAGTTGGACACGATGGCTACGAGCTCGTACGATCTATCCTAATATTAACATGTGGTGGTGTCGCTACATTAAACCCCAAATTCGTACTTTCTTTCAAGGCATGGGGAAATTACATCGCCAAAACTATCGCGAAATGCACGAATTCTTACGCAGTGTCCTATGCGAACTGTGGAACCAACCAAGTAGCGTTTCCAATATGGCGGCGATCATGCGTGTTAAGCACCAATTGAAACAGCTGCAACATACTCAATCATTGAGCGTTCACATTGACGACGGGACGGCAGATAGACTTGTTTCTGAACCTTCGTCTTTGTATCATTATGTTAAACGCCTCAATCGTCAAAAACATCAGTTCATCTCTCATGTGTCCACTTCAGAGGGGTAACAGCTCACTATCAAAGACGGCTTGTACGAGCATTTTCAGGAATATTACACGTCATTGTACGCATTACCCGACGTCAATATAGTATTCCCCCCTTTCCTTACCAAGATCCCATCGTGCCTATCCGAACAAGACTGCACTTCTTTACTTGCGCCCGTCACTCTTTCCGAAATCGAGACAACCCTCTCCCAAGTTAAACGGAGTACCTCTCCGGGCAGAGACGGGATCGGGTACCGCTTTTACTCAAGTTTTTTTACACTAGTCGGTCCCATACTCTGTGAATTATTTAATTTTCTGTTGCAAGGTGGACCGGTCTATCAACATGCAGGCGTTATCATTCTACTACCCAAAGGCGGCAACCCGACAAGCGTGGAGGACTATCA
Source organism: Thermobia domestica (assembly GCF_964235325.1). Lineage (NCBI taxonomy): Eukaryota > Metazoa > Arthropoda > Insecta > Zygentoma > Lepismatidae > Thermobia > Thermobia domestica. The sequence goes on from NC_137455.1 coordinate 102,487,926, forward strand.
CCCGATCACACTTCTAAACACAGATTACAAACTTTTTACTAAGCTTTTAGCCACTCGCATTAAGCAAGTTATCCTTCCGTACATCTGCCCCGCTCAAACGGCTTTACACTCCTCCCACAATATTCATACCGCCCTTGCGACCATTCGCGACTTCCTTGCTTATGCCCAATTTCAATCTCTCCCCGTAGGAGTTCTTGCATGCGATTTTCGGAAAGCCTTTGACACCCTAAACCACTCTTATTTGTTTGAAGTCTTACAACAGTATCACTTCCCTCCTCAGATACTTACCGTTCTGCACCAGCTTTATCACAACGCTACTTCCCAGTTACAACTTAATGGCCATCTTCTTTCTCCTTTTGGGATTCATAAATGGGTCAGGCAAGGTCGCGCTCTCTCGGGAATATTGTTCTGCCTTGCACTAGATCCTCTCCTTCATCAGTTACAGCACCCCCCTACATCGGCTCTTCACAGCTTCAAGCAATTGACAGCCATTTCGTATATGGATGATCTAACGCTCCTCTGTGCAACCACTGTTCAACTTGTCTCAGCGCTACGAAAAGTCGAAGACTTTTCCCTAGCGAGCGGTTTGCAACTTAACCTACACAAAACAACTCTTCTGACGGTCAATAACTTTCAGACCTTGCTTCCCAGGGACGTCTTAACCTCTCTGACCTGCACGACAGAATCCCTCATTTTAGGCGTCCGATTTCAAGCCGTATGCCGCTCGTCTTACGACCATATTTGGCAGCCATTACTCCAGACGCTGCGTATGAATTTAGCAGTGCCGCTCAAGAACTTTCACTCTAGCTCAACGTATTCAATATCTGAATATTTACATTAGTTCCAAACTCTGGTTCCTAGCGCGTCTTTTTCCACTGCCCGATAAATATGCGCGCCAAATTGATTCATTATTTGGTTGGTTCATATGGAAAGGCTACATGTTCCGCGTGGAACGACGCGTTTTATATCTTCCGACTGCGCGTGGCGGTTTAAATCTCATCAGTGTGCGTCACAAATGTCGAGCTCTTTACATGCTCACCGCCCTACACCATTTGGAACACTGCGCAATGGTTCCAATGCTGGGTAGATCGCCTTTGGCCAGGGAACAATCCTGCCCACGTTCGTTTTCCTGAATCATGTCTAACATACATCTTACAGGTCATCCTGGCCTGGTCGATGGTTCCGAGTGATAATCCTTCCAAGTCTTGGACTTCTAAATCTCTCTATATCACACTGTTGCAATTTGAATTGATAAATGTCACCCCCCTATGTGAAGTCAGAGAATCGCACCACAATTGGCCTGCTATTTGGCGTACCATTCAAGCTCCGTATCTTACATCCCCAATGAGAGAAGCCTAGTATCGTTTAGTAAATAACTTGACTGTCACAAAAACCAGACTGTTACAGATCGGCAGGAGTGCGTCCGACATATGTGACTTTTGTCCGCAGGTGGACACTTTACAACACCGATATACACAATGCACGGCTACGCGACCTGCGTGGCAAACTCTGTGTTCCTTTCTTGGGCTGATTTGTCGCAGTTCAGGGAGATATTTCACCTTTGATCTCCTTTTATTTCCGGACTTTCAGTGGTTCCCGCCTACCAAACAACGAGCAGTTACCTGGCTCATCTGCTCTACTATTTTATTTATAGACAACTACCGACCTTTCTGTAACCGACATCTATACCTGACATACTTGAACCGAGTTCGGAAAAAACAGTTTACTCACCTAGACGAGCAAAGATTGTTCGCTCGATTTCTCCAGGTGACTCTCGATGTTTATTCTTAACCGGTAATGTTGTTTGTATTGTATCTTCTCCTTGCACATATATTTTAGGTGTTCATATTTGTCTTTAGATTTAAGCCTATCCATATAAATATGTATCTATATATGTCTCTTACGCAACTGTAGCACAGAATGTATTCTATATTGCGCTAAATAAATACAATTCAAAAAAAAGTGGAGTGGTAGAGCGTTCACCTCTGGTGCTTGGGGTCCCGGGTTCGATCGCAGCCCCCGCCAAGTGAACTTTGTGGTGGACAAACACCGTGCTCGTGGGTTTTCTCGAGGTCCTCCCACTTTCTTCATTCCACCATTTCACTCATCTCTCATCATCACCGTCTCCTTTAGCCTAACCGGCGTAACCGTGGGACGTAAAACTTAAAGATTTCATTTTGCATGTGTTAAAGATGAATGTTGAAAAAATTCAATTCCAAAATTTCGTTCTCACAATTTTCAGGTTCCCATAATACAGAAGGTAAGATTTTACCATTGTAGCAATATTACCAAGTACAGCATGTTTTGGTAAGCTATTCGCTTTTCTTACAAACATTTAGTTTATTTAAGTAGAAAAAAACCTAAATAAAAACCAGAGATTATACATTTTTTAAAAAAGTCTTGAAAATAAATTAAAATTTAATTTTGTTCTGCATTAAGTTAAAAATCTTTGGGGAAGGGTTTCAAACCTCCCATTCCCCTTGGTATGATCTCGGAAAACTGTAATTTTGTTTGTTCCATTAGTGTATTTTCATTACGAGAAATTAAGATAAAAAGAAATGTAGATAACTGATTGAAAGAATGAGTTATATAGTAGTACTATATTCTTCTATATATTTTAAGTTGCAGTTCATTGATTCTGTTTGAAGCGCCACGTTACTGGAAATAAATCAACAGCATTGCTGTCAACGCTGCTCGTGCAAATCTTGATTTGAATGTCAGGAGACCTCAGTTCCTCGCCTCAGGTGCCTGTGTTTCCCTTCCATACTACACACAGAGCAGCCTATCACGCTCGCTGCTCTATTGTGAACTTGGTGTGATGATGGAATGCATATACGCAAGGGGTAAAGCAAGCGAAGAATAAAAACGAAACGACAATATAATAATATTCTAAATATTATTAAATATCTGAAGGAAGAACAAACAGCCCACGATACTTGGTGGTTCACGTGCTCTTGCGAACTGCACAAGGCGACGCCACTGCTGGTGTTGCTCGAAAGTAAAAAAATGTGTGCATTATACTTAAAATCATCACAATACTACTAAACCAAAATACATTAATTCTAAGTCTTTAGTAAGTCTTTTTCTGTATCACATAATAGTGTCAGGCTATTTCTAATCTTTCTAATTCATCCGAAAATATTATGACTAACAAAGAATGAATTATTTATGAACTAGGATCGAAGTGATTGGAGACCTATTTCGGTATATATTGTCATAAGAGCTTTGATTATAATGTCATTAGATATAAAGTATAGTACGTTGATTGTGATTTCAATAATGAGCGGATATTATTTATGTAGTGTTTGTATTCAAGCTTTTCTTTTTCTTTTCAGAAAAAGCTATACATTTAATAGTCATGCAACATGATTCAACGATAGGACTGTTGTTCTACATAGGCATTACAAGATATTAAAAGAGTTGCATTGGAGTTATCTAATGGTTGGAGAGGAACGTACGATTCATAAAGCGAAGTTTCACTAAGAATACAGGTGAGTGAACGAAATCAAATTATGTTGAAATACAGTATTTCCCATTGCTTCCAGTCATTGTATTATAACTAACTAACTCTATGGCTTATGGAACCCGCATGTTCAATGCTGGATTCACAAAAAACTCTCCATTGACTTCTGTTCGTATCCAACTGGATTCAGTTTCTACTGTGGATTCCTATTTCTGCCAGATTCATCCTACACGGAGAAAAATGCATAATCCAGTCGGCATGTAAATGCTGTTTTTACCAGGTTACGTGCGTCACCACATTAAGTAATGTTGTTTCACCCGTAGTACGATCTGCACCACCATCCAGCGAAAATTTTGTATTATGGGACTACCATTTCAAATCTAGAATTAACGCCATACCCATTCCGACGGTGGTAACTTACGTATATAATGTTGTTACCACCTTCCTACGACTGTCCCCTCTTGGTTATTTCTAAATCTGTGACTCCCTACCTTACGAGAGTAATAGTTTTTAACACGAAATCAATCATGTGAATAAAATTATCCAATCACAGCGAGTCTAGTTCGACGCCGAACTCCAGACTTGGCATGGTGTTCCCACCTGCTGTAATTTTATACATGAAATTACATTACTTAAGGAGCGCCCCTGCGTAAATACGACGTATCCACATTGAAATCCTAGTCCTTTTTTTCTCAGTGTAATATTGTTTTACCGTCCGCTGCTATTTCTTCCTTAATGGCCTTTTTCTGATTGAGTTTTCTGTGAAAATTTCAAAAGCCTTCCTATTCTGCCTAGATGACCTGCCTGCCTAAGCCTACATAAGGAAAATGTATAAATTATGCAGTTCCTCGTTATGAAGTTACTGTCCATCCCTTTCACACCTTTCTCTTGGATCCATTCGATGTATTGTTATGGTATAAATTTATAACGTAATTCTTACAATTTACGTTTTAAAACATTTTCCAGTAATTTTAGAAGTAATTGGGCGTCATTATTAGACCGTATTATGCTTATACTATTCGTTTATTTGTAGCTCGGTTTGAGTGACTTTATCTAAATTCATGTCCTTGTTTATCTAGGTATTTCACAAACTACGTTGTTTGACAATTGCTAGGGAACAAACTCATATTTTCCCATAACTTTTGGAAACAGGATCCAGGTTCATCAAGTAATCAAGTAATCGAGGAGTCCAAATCAATACATAGATATAGATAAGTTTTAACTTTAGTATAATAACATGACTAGGATTTCCCACCATGTAAAGGAACAGGAATTGATAAACCAGAAAGGGAGTTGTAAAGTAATAGTAAGACAGGATGAAATGCAAGATATCGTGAGTTCAGAGAGTATCTCTCATCAGTAAAGTGTTTGGATACCTGAGAGAGTACAAGATCCGTTTAGCATATATCCGTTTCGCATGCTGTCGATGAGAGTGCTATGGAGATCTTTGGGTATGTTATTGCCCATTACCTTATGGGTAGTTTTGACGGCTTGGAAGTTTCAGGATGGTAGGCTCCTCTGTGCACATCATCTTCCGAGAAACCCCAAGGTATGTTCGATGAGATCAAGATGTGAGTGATATGCTGACCAAATCATAGGTTGTTATTATTATTCTGCCCAGTGAAAGGGATGGCAGCTCTGTGCTAGTACGCATTGTCATCCATGTCATTCATGAATATATGCTATAACTTTGGTGAGGATACCGTGACTACGCAGACAGTGCAGCGGTGGTTTAACAAGTTTAAAGACGGCGACGAAACACTCGAAGACGCACCACGTGCCGGAAGATCAACACATAAGATCTTCAGGAACCAATTGAGGCGAACAGTGGTCACACATGTGAGGAACTCGGACTACAATTCAGTGTGAGTGGAGATACCATTCGGTAGCAGCTCCATCAATTTGGAAAGCACTACAAGTTGGGTCGAAGGGTCCCACATGATTTGACTCCGGGCCAGAAGCCAACGCGAGCAGACACCTGTATTTGTTTGCTGTCTCGTCTGAGGAAGGAGCCCTTTCTGGAAAGAGTGTTGACATGTGATGAGAAGTGGTTCCTGTACAAAACTCCACTGAGCCGTCATCATTGGTTAGCATCCTATAACAGGTTCCAAAACAGCCGAAAACAGCAGTGTATCAGAAGAAGATTCTTTTTTGTGTGTTTGGTGGAGCGCGAGTCTGTGTGCTCGTGGGATTATGCAGCCGGAACTGCTACAAGCTGGTCAGAACATCAATGCAACTTTGTACTGTCAGAAATTGAACCGTGTTCAAGAAATACTCAAAACTCTGGTGCCAGCACTTCTGAAAGGGGTCTTCCTGTTACAGGACAACGCTAAGCCCCAAGTAACTAGGATGGCCCGGACACCATTCTACGCCTTAGATGGGAAACACTGTTACAGCCGCCATACTAGCCGAACATTGCGCCATTCACTTATTGCCTGTTTGATTCCTTATACAATCACCTTAGAAGACACCAGTAGAGGTGCAAAATGCACTTGCTACCTTCCTCGCTTCACGGCCTACCAAGCTCTACCAAGATGGAAACCATGACCTTCCAGAACGTTGGCAGAAGGTCGTCGATGCTCATGGGGACTATTTTTGATCTTCCAGGTACGTCTTAGGTGACATGTCGATGTTCGAAGGTGGTGTATGAAAAAGTGACAGAGCTTTCTTGGTTACGATTATAGTTGCAAATCTTCAAATTGCCTGCATGCTGGCGTGCTATACAAAATTAACGTTACATATTCACATGATTTGATTTTATAATTAAGATATAGTTTCATATATATAGGGTATAAGAAAAAGGTACGAAAAAATTTCAGGGGTGGATTCCTTATGGTTAGACAAGTAAGAAAATTCATATGATCATATGTCGGGAAATGCATCGTTACAGAGTTACGACCATTAAGTCGTCTGACGGTCTGAAATATTCACATTCTGGTCGGTCCTCAATGTGACACAATTTAAACATCAATAACTCAGCTCCTAATTAAGCTACAAAGATAATTTTGGTATCAATATCTTTCCGACATTATAGAATATTGGAGAGTTGATGCTTTTCTTCTAAAATTTGGGATGGGCACATTCGATCACCACTTAATTTTAGGAATTGTCGAACACACACACACACACCTATACATCAATCATGGTATCGAATCCTAGACATCTGAAGGGATGGAGCATGGTTTTTGCAATCTTGACTTCAATCTTCTTAATGTACCCATTAAAACATCTATCCATATGCCTGTCGTTGATTTTCTTCATTCTTCACATACTCACATTTCAAAAAAAATAAGAAACTTTTGTAGTCATACGTTGTCCAATCAAATAAAATGGTACAATTTTTGAAGATACCAACGTGTTCCAAATTTGTTAACGAGGCTAGCTGATCGTAAATAATCTGGTGATTCGAAGATTTTTTGTTTGACTGTTTGAAGTACTTCAAGTTTCAAGGTGTTCTACGTCTCAAAGTGTTCTACCGGTAGATTTGGATGCACTATTTAAAACCAAGATAAACTAACTTCTAAGCGTGGCCAGTGCTAAAAGAAAGTTCATCATCCATCTACAAGATGTTCCTATCCACAATCCAATCTTCAAGAAAAGTAATCCTCATACAAGTTACGTGCGGACAGACGGACTAACAGGTTCTTCATCAATAGGAAAATATATGGGGAGTAATCGCTGATAAATGTCCCAATTCTCTCTATCATAAACACAAAATACGACACGGTTTACGTAATCAAGATATTCCTCTAAAAATATTCTTGTTGTAGCCAAGGCAATTTTGGCAGCTTCTAACTTCGGAAATTTAAGTGCTCCAGTCGAAATGTTAGGTAGTACAATTGTAGAAAGATCATTCTCCAACATCACTTTAAAACAATTTTTATATGTCACGTAAAATCTTCTTGTCTGAATTCCGTGGTCCACATGTCATAATTACATAATTAGCTGGTAAACGATAACCATTGGCAATCTTCGCTTCTCCTGGCTTCAATGATGACATAGTCAAACACTCTTCTAAAAATTCAGATCCAGCTGCGTCTTGAATAGCTTTATCTGCACCACCTAAGGAGTTAAGGTTTCATTCGTCGGATTTACTAAGGCATCTGCTTTTATATCCACTATATTACCTTTAAATACTAATCTTCTGATTGATGTCAGTATTACGAGCAAATTTCGGTTTTTCTTCTGTGTAATTCTTCCCCATAGGTGCCCACGTTGATAGATTTTCGGCAATCACAACATCCTTAATATGAAGAGAAGGGATGAAAACTTCTTCTTCTAAACATTGTCTCCTGGGGTTGAAAATCTCTTCAGTTGGTGGTCCTTGATTGTCTTCGCGTCTCGTCTTCTTCTTCATCGTATGGTCTTCCGTGCAGACGTTGATAGGCATCTCTTCGTCAGAATCTTCAAGGTGGTCTTCCTCTTCCGAGTTTTCCTTCTCATAAAACTTCTTCAATCTCTGAACTGCTATGCTGTCTACCTTGTAAGATGCTCGGGCGGTTTTATACTTAACAAAATACGAATTTGGATTTTCCACACGTTCAATTATGGCTGGACCAATAAACTTTCCGCTGAATGCTTTGGCGTGACCTTTTTTTTGTGGTGTCCAATATCCAAACTTTTTCTCCTTCTTTAAAAACAGGTTTCGTATGTCTCTTGTCAAAAAATTTTGTCGCCGTTTTATGACGTTTATAAAGATTTTCTTGTGCTCTGTCTCTAATCTCTTTTAATTGCTGTAAACGAATGGCATTATGTTCGTATTGACACGGAGTATTTAAAATTGCCTGATGAAGTAACCTGGGTTTGAAGCCAAAAGGCTGAAATGGTGAAATTTTAGACGATAAATTCTTGGCGACGTTAAGCGAAAAAACTATAGGTTGTAATAAGTCAATCCATTCTCCTAAATCCTTGTCACATAAAGCTGATTTTAATCGTTGTTCTATGTTCCTAATACTAATTTCATAAACACCATTACTATAATGCCCATGTACATATACAAAACGCATGTTAGCACCAATCATAGCACATAATTCTTTAAATAGTCCACTAGTGAATACACTGCCTTTGTCTATAACAAATTCATTAAAAAATCCAAACTTTAAAATTACTTTATGATAAAGAAATGAAGCCAAAGTACTTGCTGTAACATCAGGAAGGGAATCTGCAATTATGTATCTGGTACAACTGTCTACTACAACTACCAAATATTTGTGATTTAACATATTATTGGGGGAATAATTCCCAGCTACATCTATGTGGACTCGATAGAAGGGGGAACGGAGGGATAAGTAAGGAATGTATTATACGGAGAACCAATTTTCGATTTCGATACTTGACAAATCGTTCATTCTTTACACTTCTGATATATATATTTCTTCATGTTGGGAAAATACACTGTTTTTACTAACATATCATAGGTTTTAGAATAGCCAGAATGAGATGATCCCAATGCAGACGTATGACAAGCATTGAAAACTATAACGCAAAGAAGTAGGAACTGCAACTAAAAATTTTATACCTTGAGAAGTTTTCTGTTTTCTATACAAAATTCCGTCCTTAATAGTAAAATATAACGCTTGGCGTTCTATTTTAGGATTTCTATTTTCTTTCTGTTTCAGCCAAGAAAAAATATCTTTAAAAAACGGATCTTTACGCTGTTCTGTTGCCAGATTTGGCTCGTTTAAAATTGAAAATGAATTTGTGTTCTGAGTAAACAAAATTTTAGGATCTTCTTGATTCTTTTTCTTATCTTCCAAATCTCTAGGGGGTTAGAAAAACGTGAAATGGCATCTGCCTCTATATTACTGGAGCCACTGATGTGTGAAATAGTAAAATTATACGATTCAATTTCACTGAACCATCTGGAAATTTTACTTACATTCTTTGTTTGCTTCAAATAAAGTAAACTATGACAATCTGTCTTCAAATAAAAATGACGTCCCAAGAGAAAATTTCTGAATGAACGTAATGAGTACAATAATCCTAGTAATTCAAGCTGATATGGGTGTAATTTTCTCTCACTAGGAGACGTTGCACGACTACAATAACTAATGGGTACTAAATTTGTATCGTCAGGTGAATTTTGAGGTTTGATTAGTCCAGAAAGAGCGACCTTTCTGGCATCAAAACAGAGATACAGAGGATAATCAGGCTCGTATCTCATTAAACATGGTGCTGAAATGATGGCTTGTTTGATATTATTGAATGCTGTCTCCTGTGCTTCCTTCCAACGAAAAGGAGTGTCCTTTTTCAACAAAGAAAGTAACGCTTCTGCTAATTGACTGAAATTAGGTAAATACGAACAAACAAAAGAAGCCAATCCTAAAAAACTTTTGACCTGTTTCTTTGTTTTGGGACGTTGATAGTTGGAAATTGAGTTAATTATTCGTTTCGAAATAGACAAACTATCTTTTCTAACAGTGTGACCTAAAATATCTAATGAAAAATATCCCAATTTTGTTTTTTCTAGGGAAAGCTTTAAACCAATTTCTTTTATTCTTTGAAGCAAAATACGAGTTAACTGCACAATTTCATCAAAACTATCACTAGACCAAAAATCATCGTCAACGTAGGGAAATATTTTATCTTGTGGAAGACCTTCTAAGGTGAGTTTCACTAATCTGTTCATACCACTAGTAGATGTCTTGACCCCCTGAGGGAGAAAATTAAAATGGTACGCTCCAACGCCCGGAATCGAAAAAGCTGTAATAGCTTTTGATTCTTCAGTGAGTGTAATATTAAAGAATGCTCCAGAAACGTCGCTAGAACATATGTATTTGCGTCCTGCCAAATTAGTCAAAATATCCTGGATGGGAGGAATCGGAAAACTGTCAGGAACCATTTTTTATTTATGTATCTACCATCTTCTATAAATTTATACTGTCCATTCTTCTTTTTAACAAGCATTACCAGAGAATTATACGGACTAATACTAGGCTCAATGATCTTACTTTTCAATAAAATATCTACTTGTTTTTTGATCTGATCCCGTAGATGGAATGGTATCGTAAATTGGGGTCGATTTACTGGGATATTGTCTACTAATTCAATTTTATGCTTATATCCCTTAGCACAACCATAATCAAATTCATTCCAAGAAAAACCAGAATAAAATTCCTCTACTAAGTCATATAATTGCTGTTGTTGATGTGGCAACAATTCAGGGTTAACATTTACTCGATATTTATTATAACCTTCAGGAAAAGATTTCGTATCTACTGCATTGACTTGATGAACCTTATTGTTAGTGCTATTTTGTTTCTTGAAGTTGGTATCACTGATAACATATTCAGCAGAACCCAAAACAACATCTTTTTTCAAGTAAAGTTTACTTTTGGTAGGATTAACTACAGAAATTACCGAATGAATTTCGTCTACAACTGATTTAGGCACAAAAAATTCTGCCTGCGTATCTATTAACTCATTGGGAACTAATAAATTGCGAGTTACTGCAAGATCATTTACTTTTCTTTAATGTAACTTGAACACTTGAATTTGGAGGCAAAACAACAGAGCAAGCCACTAAAAATTGAGGTTTATATAATTTAGCTATATGGTTAGAAATTTCATCAAAAGATACGTATGGCGGTAATTCAACTCTTGGAGGAATACCAAATTTATCAAAACTAAAAGAATTCTTATTGTGATCAACCATTGCAAGATGATTTTTCAAAAAATCTTGGCCAATTATACTATTAAACAGAAAATTTTTATACACTCGAAAAGGATGCGTAAAATGCTGTCCTCCTAATTTAAACTTCACAAAGCGATTTGATCACTTTCTTGAGAATTTCCAGTGACGTCACGAATAAAAGTCGTTCCTTTGAGTATTTTATGCTTATTACTTAAACTATTACCAAAAATTATGCTAACAGTGCTGCCTGAATCCAATATAAATAAATGCGGCTTATTATCAATATATGCTTTAACATGAGGCAAGTCAGCTTCATATTGAATAGGCACATAATATCGGTTACTATTTCTAACATTATTACACATATTATTGTCTACTTTATTCCTATTATTTGATTTAACTCCCTCATTTACATTGACTGCATTGACAGAAGCACGAGGCAACGAATAAGAGGAGGATGCATGAATGGGATTTCTTTGCTCCAAACGCGAACGCTCATAAGATTGTATACACACAGATTTTCCTTTATGTGAAACTTTTGCTAGCGCAGTTCGTTGCACGAGATCTTGTAACTGGACTTTGCTACCGTCTAACTGAGCTATCAATGTATTTTTTTCTTCAGGCTGACTTACAGTTTCATTTACATCCTGAATATTAACATCTCAAGTATTTTCTTTTTGCTGTATAGCATTATTACTAACAGGATGTATATTGTATTCGTTTGTTATTGCCAAGGAGTTCGATCGCTGACTACGCATGCTGACAAGAAAATTAACTCTTTCCTCTAAACCTAAGGACTTTGCTAACTCAATAACAGTCTTATATGATTTTCTTACAATTACAGAATAGAACGAAGGCAATAACCCATTGATTATCAGGTTAATTTGTTCAGTTACTGGCATCTTCGGATCGTACTCGAGTATTAATTTCCACTTATGAAAAATGTAATCTAGGACAGGTTCAGAATCTGACTGTCCCCTATTTCTCATTTCTTGCTCTAAAACTTGCGAAACTATATTATCTTCATAAGCCTCTATTAATTTCTTCTTAATCTGAACATACATGAAATTATCATATTCTGCGGTTGATTGTAAAGCTAACAGATAAGCACGAGCCCCATTTTCTAAACAATGTGGCAACAAATGACGTTTCTGTACATCACGTAGGTTATGAAGGATAGAAAAATCCTCAAAATGACTAAAAATGACTGAACTGACCCCGTTCAATTGGGGGGTTCTACTAAACGATCTAAGGCAGAAGATATAGCACTAGTATTCTCCATTATTGTTATTTTCAAAAATCACACTTATAATAAATATCTTACACTACTATATATATATATATATATCAACACCAAAATGTAAATAACACTTCTTATATATTAACAAAAAGAAAAACAAAATATAATAACTTGGCAAAATTTTCTCTTCTCACCCACTTAATCATTCAACTTAGAAACAATAAAACAAGAATTACTCTAACAGAGCAAATGAATAAACGTAGCGAAGGTAGGCGGGTGGGCTAAAATAACTCTACACAATTTCTCTCGACAAACTATAAATTACACTGTACAAATTACTCAAAATACATAGTTATTACCTGTTAACTATCGAAAAAAAATGGAATCGTTACAACGGCGTAAGCCTCAGCATCTCCATCCATATGCCGGTGCTGTGCCATCAGTTGTAGCTCAGAATAATCTCTAAAAATACTCATAGAATAAAGTAACAATTGGGGATGAAACTGATGCACAACACGGTACTTAACAACTAAATTATGATTGAATTTAAATAAATTCAAATGTTTCTAATTTTGAAAAAATGACTAGTAGGGAAAAGGTGTGAGAGAGAGAAAGGTTATGATTAAAAGATAAAGGATGAGCACTAGCCTGATAGATTCATCAAGACTGGCGTCATCCTGGTCATCTGGGATGATGAATGTTTTCCCTTGGAGCAGCCTAGACAACTGGAGACAGTCAACACCTGGATCTCTATCCTGTTGATCTGCAAGGGGCGTCGAGTCCTCTCGTCTTCATGCGTTTCCAATGATGTTTTCCCACATCTTCATTCCACTACTCTGCTAACAAACTTAAAGGTATCTGCGGCGATGAACCGACAGAATGGTACTCTTGACTTATGAGTCGGTCGTCCTCCAATGGTGGGATCTGTTTGTCTCCGATGATCCTGCACCTATCTTGATCGTGTGTCGAATACTCCTTGTTGTTGTGTCCCTCGTGGTTTTGTTTGGCTGTAGAATGATGAGTCAAGCGTCCAAAGAATCGTGAAGTATCAGGCTATGCTTGAAGGTATGCGGAAAGGAAAGAAGGAAGCTAGTCGAGTTTATTAACAAAAATTTGTTTACAACAGGTGTCTGAGAATGTACAATCCTGATCAAAGTTTTCTTTCAATGAGTTTTCAAAAGTTCATGTTTCTTTATATCCAATACACAGTTACTTCACAATATAAATATATATATATATATAGATATAGATATATATAGATATAGATATATATATATATAGATATAGATATATAGATAGATATATGAGTTTATCTGGAACTTGGATATATATATACTTCTGTAAATGTTGTTCCTCCTTGTCCTCTTTTATGGTTAAAAATTAACAAAGATTCAAAATTTGAAGGTTTTTGAAAATTTACAGACTTACGTCGTCTTTGATGAGGCTTTTGTTTATTATATGCTTATATAGGTGAATACGAAGTCCATTTTCTTTTATAGGATATGAATACACTGATCTTTTCCTTTTAAAAATTGGGAGGGACTCACTGAGTCTCTTCTTAAAATTCAAATTTGAAAATATTTAACCTAAAATATCATCTCAACACTTTGAAACTTAAGGACAACTCATACTCTAAAATCATTGGTGAAATCGGATTGGCTGATCCATATCTCTGATTCACAATGTCACAGTTTGAATCTCAAGGATTGTAGTGTAACTTTAAATCTCGAAAGTCTGATTAACTCGAAAATCAAAAATTAGAGTATGGAACCTGATAGACAATAAATATTGATATACAATAACATTTGTTCATACTTTGAACATTAGGAGTTTTAGTCATGATTCATATATAATTTAGAAGCATTGACGGAAATAATTTTTGGTGAAATCTGATTGGTCAAACTGATCCCTATTTCAAACTCTAATTTTTGGACTTGAAAAATGACAGGTAATTATTGTAACCTAGTGATATTCATAAAAATGTTATACTTTGAACTCTAAGATTATAGCCACGATTTATAGTCTAAAATCATAGATGTAAAAAATTTCAAGCTGAATACCTGATACAACAACAACAAATTCACACATTGAACGTTGGTCAAAAGTCATAGTCTAAGATCATTGGTGGAAAGTTATTCTTGGCAGAGTCTGATTGGTTAATCAGTAGAAAGTTATTCTTGATGCAACATGATTTGCTGATATCTCTGAAATCTTTGTTTAAAAATTCAAAATTTTTACTTAAGTTTTTTTCAATCACTGTTTGATTTTTAAATTTTTAGTACGAAAATTTTGGTTTGAAAGTTTTGGTTCGAAAAACTTCAAAATCTTTAGTTTGAAAATTTTGGTTTACTTCTTTGATCACTGTTTGAACACTTTTGTTTAAAATTTTCATGTTAGAAAATTTTTGCACTCAATAAAAAGTTTTTGAATATTTTAAATAACTTGCACTAGTTAGTTGATAACACTTGCATTTTTAGATTCCCTCGGCAGCTGAATGCTCCGGCCTGGCTTACATGCTCTGTGAGCGAGTTGTGGTAGTGAAAACAGAGTACTTTCCTGATGAACACTGATCTAGGTAGAATACCATCTTACAGTAATACATTCTGTGTCAGAGATGCAGTAGTGTTCTTCCTCCTCATTTTTCATTACGCCCGCCCATCCACTACTACAGGACCCCTGTTGATGACACATTCACGGATGTGTTGTATAGAATATTGTCTCCGCACCATATGATGTTCAGAACCTCTTGTCACTTGGAACTTTGATTCATCTGGCAAGGGATTATTCCGATTTGATGAATTTAATTGCTGAAAATGATTACTAGCACTAGATTCAGCACCAAAAGAAACAGAAAAAGAGGGTGTTTAGTGGCAGACCGCATATAGGATAGGAAATAAATGAAGGCAAAGTGCGAGAATAGAACGTAGAAAATATCTAGAAATGCCATGTTAATTTTGAAACGAGTGGAGGGATTGAGATCAAATTTTGGATATGAGGAATGCATAGAGACCTCCACTGAATAAGCGTAATGTGGACAATGTTTTAAGTGCCAATTGTATGTAACTGGTTATGAAAAGAATCACTAGTGTTAGAACCGACAAAGTTTGTTGGAGGGGGTCATTAATATATCAGAAACCTGAATGGGATAGTTGTCACGGTGCAAGGTACCACGATAGCATTCATCCAGTGGAAGTATTTCCCATTCCGTTATACTTTGCAGACATTCTTCTTGATGTTCCAAGATTCGATTCTATTTCTTTGTACTCCTTGCTCATACAACTGCTCATAGACCGTACTACAGGCTTTCTAGTTTCTTTGGGACGCTTATCAGAGTTTGGAAACTGTGTGTGCCTTACAACAAGAAAGGGAATGTTTCAGAAAACCTAAGCACAATGGGCTGGAATCGAAACTCTTCACAGAAATGTCAGTGAAGAAAATAACACCAACCTCTATCTTAGAGTATCTGTAGAATTCTAGCCATCATTTGACTCTGTGACTGTACGATTTCCCCGCCCATTCGGTTCCACAATGTAGCAATTTTGCTGTAAATATCCATCAAAGCATGTTCCTGATTATACGTAACATCGATGTTCATATTGTTGGCAACGCAACGTAACTTTAATTTCCGTCTATAATCTCCTCAACCATAGAATCGTGTAGACAGCTAACTGTGCACGAAAGAATAACATTGCTTTACTCTTTCTTTCTTTTTCTTTGTCTTTCATTATTTTCTTTCTTTTTCTATCTTGTACGTAATTACTCGAACCATTCCAAAATCGATTAGATATATCTACAACTCATCATAGATGAGTAGGAACTTCCACCGATCTCGCACAGGTGGTGCTTGCTCGTACACTTGGTTTCTGTTGTACAACATAACCGGCTTTCAACTCATGAACATTCGCCTTTCGAACTAGTGCTCGGAAAATGGAATCGGTTGTGGATCGACGGACTGTTGGCTCAACGGAACGTTGGATCGATATTTTATTCTTACCCATATGAAACTGGTTGACCCGATAGAACCGTTAGACCCGTTTAGGTTGTTTGGCCCTCATGGTCTTTTTAGATCGTTTGACTCTACAGACTTGATAAACAAAATCAAACTTGTAAACCTGGTGAATACTTCAGAAAGACACAAACTTTAACTAACTAACTGTATGGCCTATTGAACCCGGAGCGGTACTTTAAGCCAAAAGTGCGAATGAAGAATGTATGTTTATTTCTTCCGTGTTACGGAGAGGTACAGAGTAAACTAACAAATTATAAAGTAACAGTGGAGGGGTAAACTAAAAGTAGTATTTGAGATATAACGTGTACATGAAAGTATATATTATAATTAGGATTAAAGATTTAGAGTCGTTTTTAGCGTGGTATTAAGAATTTGACTAACGCGTGGGGATTGCTAATTTCCGTATTTACAAACACGTCAATGAAGTTAGCAAACGTAAATAAACATAAATCAAGGTAAGAAATAAACATAACACTGTAAAGCAATGCAATCAAGTAAATCACTTACCATATAATATTCTAGCAATTAACATCTCTCAATTATTTTCTTAAAATAAAATGAGCTAAGAATATTACTAGTAAAGAATATTTGTCTGGGTAAAGGACTCATAACACTACCATTATCTGTTGACTCATTTATGTGTAAAGTATGTGTGTATATGCATGCTCCAGCATAACTATGGAACTCCTGGAACAATTTCAGCCAAATTCGGCACATATATTACTTACAGCATGGAAAAAATCTGTGGGGATAAGGCAACCCTAACGCCTCCTAGAACTCCCCTGGGGACGAAATGTAATAAAACTAATCGCAAATTACCAAGATTAATGTTGAATGTATAGCCTTCAGGATTGCTGAAAAGAATACTAGTGACACTTTCTATGTGATGCCTCATCCTATTGCAGTGAAAAACAATGGAAAATAAATTGTCCAAAAATACCGACATAAGTATTGAATCCATAGTTTTCGGAGTCGTAAACTGATTGGTGATATTACCGATGGTATATAAGACCAAATTTATTCAAAAATTTGCATGCCAACGGCCCGTGAATTGAGAGGGTTATTCATTTCTTTATTTTTTGGCAATGCCAAAGGCTAAAAACTTTCTAAAGAGCTAAACGAAACAGAAACCCGGAAAGGAGGGGAGGGGAGTGCTAAAACTAAAATTTTAAAGTTTTTATATTGTCTACTGACATAAATGGGTTTTAGCAGCCAAAAAGAATGATGACTTCTGGTATGTCGTTCTCCAAAATGCCAAACCAGGTGGTCTAATAATTCCAAAATCCAATTAGTAGTCCTACTACAACATACTTCTAAATGGAATTACAGAATGGAAACAAAGTCATGTTGTTTAGGTATGAAATGTCAGTTCGATTAGCTCAGATGTTGACTTATAAATTACTCACAAATTACAGTAAAATGATCCTAAACATAGCGATTCTAAGTGGAGATGAGGACTGACAATTTACACGTAACTAAGATCATGAGAGCTTATGACTTAATGTGTAAATGAAAACTTAATAATTTCAAATGATGCAATAAAGAATAGATAAGGTGGAAGGTAAAAGGAAGAGAGAAAAGAAGGGATATGACTTATAGAATATAAAGTGAGCACTTGCCTCAATTATCCTTGTCATGACGATGCTGAAGTTGTTTCAAACTGGTAGGATGATTCTCCGAAATTACTGTATGACTGACTTCCTGGTGCAAATACAATAGAACCAATGGTGATTTTGATGATTGGACTTCACATCCCGTCACATCTGGATGGTTGTAGCTCAACTTAATGATGATATCATTATAGTAGCCTGGTTTTCGTTTTAAGAGATGTTTCTGTTGCGATGAACTCTCGAAGGTTGGTCTGGAGGTAATCCTAGCCTCCAATAGTAGTTGCTGTTCCAATCACTGGTTGACCCGATGGAACCGTTAGACCCGTTTGGGTTGTTTGGCCCTCATGGTCTTTTTAGATCGTTTGACTCTACAGACTTGATAAACAAAATCAAACTTGTAAACCTGGTGAATACTTCAGAAAGACACAAACTTTAACTAACTAACTGCATGGCTTATTGAACCCGGAGGTTTCAATTCCGCCCTAGCCAACTGGATTCAGTTTCTACTTTGTATTCCTATTTCTGCGAGATCCATCTTAATATTGTCCTCCAATTTGGGCCTATAGATCTTTCTAATGGTCTTTTCCTATTGGTTTCCAGTTAAGACTTTGAAAGCGTTCCTACTTCCTTCCATTCCGGCTACATGACCTACCCACCTGAGCTTTCTAGATTTGATTACACTAAATGTTTGGTGGTCAACGGTACAAATTATACAGTTCCGCGTTATGAAGTTTCTGCCATTCTCCTTTTCCATTCCTCTTGGGTCCGAATATTTGCCTCAGGATCTTGTTCTCAAATACTTTCAGTCTATGTTCTTCCTCAGTGTAAGAAACCATGTTTCACAATCATACAAACAACAGGCATGATTATCGTTTTATATATTTTAATCTTCAAATTCTTCGACAGAATTCGCGACAACAAAGATTTTGAACTGAATAATATCACGAATTCCCTGCTTTTAGTTGACATTTAATTTCACTGTGAATATACTTTAAATCTGTTAACATTGATCCTAGATATTTGAAATTATCCACTTTATCGAAAGTATTATTTGATATTTTAACGCAACCATAATTTGCAGTACTACAATCCCGATGAACTTTCATGTATTAAGTTTTCCCTGCATTTACTACCAAACCCACGTCCTGCTAGACCTCTGAATTTCTTTCTATTGTTCTCCTATCATAACCTATTAAATTTATATCATCAGCATACGCCATAACCTGGTGAATACCATTCATCTCTAAGGCCTGGCTGCTATCTTTGATTTTCCTAATAGCGTACTCCAGGACGAAGTTCAATAATAATGGCGACAAAGCATCTCCTTGTTTTAGGCCATTCTCGACGTGAAAACTCGTGGACAAGAAATTCCTACCCGGACTTCACTTTGGGGTTCATTTAAACACATCTTAATTACTCTAACTAGCGTTTTCGGTATTCCAAATTGTATGTTTTACAATGTTTCTCTCATTTCTTTTCGAATATTTGTCGAATGGTAGATATCTGGTCGATAGTTGATCGGTTTCACCTAAATCCGTACTGAATTTCCGGTAATTTCATGTGCATATGAGCTTAATCTTGCTAATAGAATATTTGAGAGGATTTTATAGGATGATTACAGAAGAAAAATGCCTCGATAATTATTACAATAAATTTTGTCGTCTTTCTTATGAATTAAAACAATGATTGATCTTTTCCACTCTAGTGGCAATTTCTCCTTGTTCTAAATAAGGAGAATAGGTTTGTTCCTTGTTCCACAATGTTACCCCTCCAGCTAAAATTAACTCAGCCATAATTTCGTCTACACCTGAGGGATTTGTGTTTAATTTCTTTATAGCTATTTCTATATTTCTATACGGTTAGGCTCTGGAATATACGATTCTACTGTGTAAATTTCCCTTTCCCGACGAACATTAGTATCTGGCTGCGTGTTAACCCTTTTAGGATTTCCACTTTTGGAGATAAATTTTAGACTTTCACTCAAACAACTACTGCTTCCTTATTATTTATAGTACAATAACGGCTCATACGTCGTTTTTTACTAGATCATATTTTCCTAACGGTATCACTCGATTGTCCGTATTATACACCAGAAACGAGAAAATTGAAAAAAAAAACTGGGAGATATTTTGATTTTTTTTAAAAAAAATTGTGCCCCTATGGCCTAGGCGTAAGTTTACGTGGGATCTGATTTTTTTTAAAAAATATGTTGTTATGTACATAATTTGTTATGTGCAAAATTTCATTCTTGTATCTTGAAAACTGAGGTCGGGAGAAAATTTTGAAAGTCTGAAGGTGACCCATTTTTTTTCATATTTGTATATACATATATATAAAAATACCTAAGAAAAATGTACTACGTCATTACTATTTGACATAGAGTCGTGGTTTAAGCGTAATTTTCTTCAGTATAACGAGCCCTTTTCAACGGTATCACTCACATGTCCGTATCATATACCTGAATTGGAAAAATCGGGAAAACCGTAATTTTTTTTGAAAAAATTATCCCCTTGGGCCCGGCTCCGGTTTCACGTAGGGATCTCAGAAAAATTTAAGAAACATCCAAAAGCACACACAAAGTATGGAAAGTTCCAATCTGATATCGTGAAAACTAAAGGCGTGAAAAGTTTTTGTAATTTGCCTTAAGAAAAAAATAAAAAGTCACACCCTTCCGCCTGCACTTGGCGCCGCCAAGTTGACTGCCCGGTTGCAAAACACATTTGGGGTGTTCTTTGGTCCATCCTTGACTTGACTAATGAAATAAACCGGCTTATATATCTGTTATAGAACCTAAATAAGCGGTCAAAGACGATACTATGTCATGGTAACAAATTTAACCAAAAAGCCTAAAAATGTTAAGCAAATCGTGAAAAAGAAAATCGATTTGCGGCAGAAAGACACAAACACAAATTAAAAGTGGGAGATTATTGTGTTCTTTCTTTCTTTCTTTGTACATATTTCTGGGTATTAGCAGGATCTATGGCATTAAGCCAGTCACTATAAGTGATGAGGTCCTTCGGAGAGAATACTATGCGGGAAAGGGAGAAGGAAGAAAGGAATGGAGAACGAGAAAGCTGCCTGGAACCTGTATGTTAGGTATCATCTCGGTATTTACCTGATATGAATGGGAAATCCCAGGGAATCCTTTATCAGGATGACTGGGTTGAAGAAGCTGTTACACCCTTTCCGAACGAGTGCCCCCTTCAGAAATGAAATAATTGTGTTCTTTATAATTGCAACTATTGCTTCAAATACTTTAATTTCGTTTCATTTATTTGTTTCGCAGAACCAAAATATTTGGTGTTTGGTTCAATTCAGAATACATAGGTTCTAAATGGATTATGCTGGGGCTACAAGTTTACATTTCATTACAAAATTAATATAAAATTAACAAAATTAATTAATCATTACAAAATTAAATGTAACGAATTATCGTTTATACATATCGTTTATATATATATATATATATATATATATATATATATATATATATATATATATATATATATATATATATATATATATATATATATATAAAATTTTATCGTCCAGAAATTCTTTAATACTGTAATACACTTTATTCAATAGGAACCTTCTTACCCTTTTTCTTAAAGCACTCTAAATATACATTAGTTACGCAAAAAAAAAAAAAAAAAAAAAGTAGTCTTGTAAATATCGGTTTGTTTAGCATTTAATTATAACGTGTGCAGTGCTGCTTCAAAATGTTTTCCAGTTCTTGTACTTCTAGGCCTGCACTAGTTAACGAGTGGCTCAAAAATGAACATGTTTTCGAGCAGCGCCGTAACTTAGATTTTTCTAGGGGGGGAGGGGGGGACAAACATTAATATGCGTATTTGGACCCCCTAGAAAAAGTTGTTTTTCTAATTTTTGAGGCCTCTCTTTCTATCTTTCTCTTACTCTTTATGGCTCCCCGGAGCCTTGCACCCTCCCGAACGGCAAGATCTGTGGGACCGTTAGTCACGCCTCTGGGCCCGTTCCATACACGACAAATTAATTAAGAGGAAAATTTTGATAAATCTCAAAACCATACGAATATATATTATTTCTAGGGCTCCTAATAGTATAGACACTTTTTACTGAAATGGACCCACGACTCATTTTTGTTTTATTTACCTTGTGTGGGCTGTTTTGTTTATGTAATATAGTGAACCTATAATTTCTTGTTCGTATCGTATTTGGAATAAGAAAATTTTGTCTTAAATTGGGCCCTCTTGAACGGCGGGGAGCTTCGCTGGAGGGTAGTTGCCCCCTGTCCCCCACAAGTTATGGCCCTGTTTTCGAGCTTCCTTGTAACCAGAGATTTGGTATGTGATGAAGATAGGACATCAGAGGTAGACTGACGGTTACACCTCAGGCACTTTTATTACAGAATCAAAAGAAATAATAAGGAAGGCTAATAAGAAAAAAGTTACGCGTCAACTTCAAAAGTTTCTTTGCATCTTGATACGCAGAGTTTGAAGGAGCAATTAGGTGAATTACTCTGCAAAAATGTTGATATGTGCAGCTAGCTGGAAAAGAATATACCACAGGGTGCAAAATCTTAGGAAGTTGGGAAATTTTCTCCATTTAGTATTTTTGGAAGAAAATTTGCTAGGTGTGTGTGTGTGAATAAAGTGACACTACTGTCAAAAGTTCGCAAATTAATTAGGGTATAGTAAGTCATATATAATTAACATGTGTTCATACATAATTAACAGGTCAACTGGTGCACTCTAAAAATGAGTAAAGTCATAACAACCATAGCCATATCGTTAAACTTGCATGGTCATTGGAAACATAATTGTTATTATAAAACATATAAAAAGTACGTTCTATGTTACCAGAATCATATGAGAAAATTGTTATGTGCTGTATAAAACATATAGAATTATCATTTTTATAGTTAAACGTATAATATACATACGAGGTTGATGCAAAAATACAGTGAATAATTTTATTAGAAACAAAGTAATAAGCTTTATGGAATTTGAATACATTGAATACATGGAATATGAATACATTGACTTTCACAGTAGATCATCCAACAGCAAATCTTTGTTCGTGGTATTCTTTAACTATGCTTCAACAATTGAATTGTGTGTCGGAAGGTACTCTAACATGAATGCACGGACGTTAATCCCACCGTGGACATGTTCTCTAATATTTGTAAAACGGTTTTCTTTTCTCCCCCAATACTGTAAGTATCTTAGGTTAACTATGACCCAAAGAGATTCAATCATGTAACAGTTTTCTACATCCACAAAACAATGTTAAACAAGGGGGTACAGACCCGTAACCAGCCCGAAAATGTAGGGGGGCGGTGGAAGTTAGGGGGGCGATCAAAAAATATAGTTCATCACCATATTATAGTTCATTTGCAAGCCTACTGTGAAAATTTTAGAGGGGGGCAGTAAAAATTTAGGGGGGCGGCCCCCCTAAACCCCCCTGGATACGGGCCTGACTGGGTATGAAAAAGTAGCACAAAATTTGTTTCCAATAGTAAAAACAGACCGTAAATTTTCGGCCCTATGAAGATGAAGGTGGAGTATCTAAACTGTAAAATAACAAACTTTTTTGGGGGGTTCAGATAGCGAGCAGCAAAGCGAGTTTAGTTTAGCTAAAATAAATAAATAAATAACAATTTTCAAATATTTTTAAGCACACATTGTTGAGCCTCTTTTTTACATTAGTATGGTGTAGGCTTATAAGCCGAAAAAGCTGTTTTCAAAACTTTATTGTTTCTGACACGTAGAATACTCACTTCGCAGTACCATTTTATCATTATTTTATTTTTGACATACACTTGGTGTCTTTAACTAAAATTGTGAAACAAAGTTGAGTTTTACTGAGTTGAGTTGAATAAGCAAACTGTGAAATGTATGCGTGCTTTTCCAGTTACCACATTTTCCAAAAAAAAAAAAATAAATAAATAAAAAAAATAAAATAAAATAAAATAAAATAAAATAAAAATAAAAAAAATAAAAATAAAGGTAAAAATGGAACACAAAAATTTTAAGTTTTGGTTTCCTTTTTAAGTCAAAAATGCTTTAAAATGCAATGTACGAAGATAATTTTTAATTTTTTTTTCGGGAGAGGACCCCCTGCTTTCCTAAGGTTATTCCATACACCCCCCGTAAAAATTTATGTGCTGCTGACGTCAATGCATGAATGTATAAATTAAGCATGGAATAAATAAACCAGGTCAAAGAAACTTTTAAACGAAAATATGATCTGGCGCCATTTCTGTAAAAGTAGTCTACTATTAGGAACCCCAAAAATAATATATATTTTTTACAGCTTTAAGATGTGTCAAATGTTATCCCTTCAAACTAATTCATGAAGTATGAAATGGACCCACTATATCATTTACAAAAGAACTGTAAATATTTTAAGATTCTGTTACTGCCCCAGCATCTTAACGAAGTATATTTTCCTAATACGATGCAGAAATGCGTAACAAATCTATTACATACCCTGCTACAATCTATGTCGGGTTGATTTGATGTAACCAATTGAAGATGGCTATTTATTATTTTTACGGTTTAAGTTTGTTGTCTTCTGAATTCGCCACGTCTTAGAACTGGCTGAAAATGAATAATACCTATTTATTGATTTCTTAGTTACGTACGCTCACGGGTTACATTTTAGAAATCTAATTACGTTATATATTATGTTATTTCGACAAACGTACGTTGAATTTTGTCATTTTCTGTCAGATTTGTCATTTAATGTTGTTCACATTAATGTCATGTAATATATTACAGTACCATTGTAATTCAGAGGTACTTACAGAAGTAATATAAAGCACACACAAACACACACACACACACACACACACACACACATATATATATATATATATATATATATATATATATATATATATATATATATATATATATATATATGTATATGTGTGTGTGTGTGTGTGTATGTGTAAGTGTATGTGTGTGTTTGTGTGTGTATTTCTTTGAGTTGAACGTACTACACTTTTGCACGGAGACTAGACGAAGGGAAGTGATGATAAGATGGATGATCAGGGTAGAAAGATAAAAGAGGAAGGAAAAGCTAGAATACTGAGAAAACCCACCTACACGGTATTTGTCCACTACAAAGCATACTTGAGGGGAGCTGGAATCGAACCAGGTACCCCCGCATCAGAGGTGAGTGCTGTGCCACCGCGTCTTCCAAATATAAGATTAGAATGTAACATAAATAACCGCTACTGTAAAATAAATACTTAACCATTATATATATTTCACGGAGTAAGAGTCCAATCACTCTAACACAAGAGATTCGGACTTCTCAAAAGAAATAACTAATCGAACTTGGATAATAATTATTTGTTTTTGTTCTGAACTACCCAATGAACATATTACACCTTTAAGCCTTCTAGGGATTCTCCCTCGGGTTGCTTGACGTCCGAACCGTATCAAAACTTCCAAAGCTATGCCAGTTGAAATATTACTCCACTTTCCTATGTTGATGTCAAGGCATAAAACATTAATCGAGACCTAGATCGAGACAACTATTTATCAACCGAAACGAGACAGTGACTGTACAAAGTCTCGTCTCGTCTCGATACCATCCATAAACATAACCTTGCTCATGCAATGTTCCCATCAAGTAAAATCTACATTAGTTAAGAAAGACCTAATGCTAGTGTTAAATGTCTTACGTATCAGCCGGCATTAAGCGGTGAGGTATAATTTGATAAATCAGTTCTCTTTTTTTCTTTACATATGCAGCTTGCATCACAGAATACTTTATAGGATATAAAAATAATTGAATACTAATTTAATTTTCTTTCTTTTATTACAGATTTGAACGCTTCTTTTAAACTACCATGTATTCAACATGGCTAATGGGAATATTCTGCATTGCATGCAATTGCAAAATTGTTCATCAACATTTATTGCATTATACAATGAGTGTACCAGATGAAGATCCAGTTACACCAGTGTTGTCGTTAATAAAGAAAAATCTACTTAGTTCTGATATAAGTGCTATTTTTGTAGTCGTAAGAGAAAACGTTTCATCTATATTCTATACAAAACTCATAAAAGTGTTGCAGCATTCTGATCATCCCCTAGTGTTACTGGATTTTACAATGAACTCAGTAAGTGCTGGTGAAGAGCGAAGAGGGATTTTCTTGATAATAGCAGCTAACATGGAATCTGCGATGAATATAATAAAGAGTGGAACTAAAATGCAAATATGGTGGAAACAATCGATATTTGTTATTCTTTTAACTTCATTGGTTACCATTACTGAAGAATTTTTCTTTAGTTGTTGGAAATTGCAGATGCTTAATGTATTCGTAATATGGACTGTTGCCAATACCAAATCGTCAAATGTATATTCGTATAGCCCTTTCTTAAAAGGGCCAGTTACAGACCCAAGTAAAATAACCATTGTTTCAATCACCAAAAACAGAAGACTTGTTGAAGATATTCGCTCAAAATTGGCCAACCTGAACAGATATCCATTAATTGCGTCATCAGCTTTTCTGATTACATCCACTTCTGTGTCGCCTCAAAAGGATGATACCGTACACTATGATGGCACAGCAGGAAAGTTATTCGAGGTCTTAGCAGAAAAGATGAATTTTACACCAATTCATAAGTATATTCATCCAAGAAACTCCATAGGTTCCAAACTACCGAATGGATCTTGGAGCGGCATTGTTGGGGACCTTTTTCATGGACGTTCTGATATAAGTTGCAACGAAGTTCTCATACATTATGACCTGTTTAAACATTTGGACATAACAGATCCTCTACGATTTGACGTTTCCTCCTTCATTGTACCACGATCTACATTTGCACCTTATTGGACAAATTTTATTCTATCTGTTCGCAAAGAATGTTGGGTTCTTATTCTTGCCACAATAATTGCGACTTCCATTATTTACGCATTACACTCCAACTTCGAAAACTCATCATATGGAAGTAAGGGCATACTAACGGTATGGAGAGTATTTTTGCAGATATCTGTACGCAAGCAGCCACTTAGTATTATGAATAGATTTGTGTTTATTATATTCGTATATTTTAGTTTAGTTATTACATCTGTTTATGTAGCCCAAGTCATGAAATTCCTTGCAGCACCTCTTAGAACACCTGATTTAGATACATTACAAGACGTTGCCGACTCTGATTTATTTGTTGGTACCACAGAGGATCAAGCCATGGTCTTAAAGGAATCATCTAACCCAGCTGTTCATGAAATATACAAAAGGTTGAAAATAACTCGAGGATTGGAGGCACTAAAATTGCTGTATAGGATTGTTGAAAAAAGAGATGCAACATTTATTGCTTCGAAAAGTATTCTTACATTTTATGCGGAAAATATTCTTATTCGTCGTCCAGGTGAATCTTTGGTCCACATCGTGAAACAAAGTGTAGCAACTAACATTTCTATTTTTCCACTTCCTAAAGGATCACCATATACGTCAAGAATTAATGAGATTGTTAAGAGAATTGTGAAATCAGGGTTATTTTTAAAATGGCTTAGTGATGCCCTCAAGAATAAGGGATCATCTTCTTCACGGACGACAAAAACAGAACACGTAGTTGTGGTGCTAACTTTAGAGCATCTTTTCCCACTTTTTGGTGTTTTAATTGTTGGTCTGTCACTTAGTCTTATGGCTTTTATTAGTGAGAAAGTGATATACGCTATGAAAAGGAAGTTTTATGCGTAGATGTGTGCCTGTTTAAATAATATAACAATGCGCAGTATGTTAAGCCAAAAGTGCGAATGAAGAATGTATGTTTATTTCTTCCGTGTTACGGAGAGGTACAGAGAAAACTATAATATTTTTCATAAGTGGAAGCTTTGCTTTGTATATACTTAAACACAAACAATTTGCTGAGCAAAACAGTATATACACATAAATAAACTACATACGTGTTACAGTTTCGCCAACTAACACTTTGGCTTCATCAGACACTAACTGTGTCTGTTAGTGTCTGGTGAAGCAAAAGTGTTAGTTGGCGAAATTGTAACACGTATGTAGTTTATGTGAATATACTGTTTTGCTCAGCAAATAGTTTGTTTGTGTTTAAGAGAAAACTACCAAATTAAAAAGTAACAGTGGAGGGGTAAACTAAAAGTAGTATTTGAGATATAACGTGTACATGAAAGTATATGTTATAATTAGGATTAAAGATTCAGAGTCGTTTTCAGCGGATATTAAGAATTTAACTAACGCGTGGGGATTGCTAATTTCCGAATTTACAAACACGTCAATGAAGTTAGCAAACGTTTTATATTTAAAAAAAAACAGCCACGAATTTTCTGCAGGGTTGTCCAAACACATTAGAAAAAATCAAGGTAAGAAATAAACATAACACTGTAAAGCAATGCAATCAATAAATCACCTACCATATAATATTCTAGCAATTAACATCTCTCAATTGTTTTCTTAAAATAAAATGAGCTAAGAATATTACTAGTAAAGAATATTTGTCTGGATAAAGGACTCATAACACTACCATTATCTGTTGACTCATTTATGTGTAAAGTATGTGTGTAGATGCATGCTCCAGCATAACTCTGGAGCTCCTGGAGCAATTTCAGCCAAATTCGCCACATATATTACTTATAGCATGGAAAAAATCTGTGGGGATAAGGCAACCCTAACGCCTCCTAGAACTGCCCTGGGGACGATAAATAAATTGTCCAAAGGTACCGACATAAGTATTGAATCCATAGTTTTCGGAGTCGTAAACTGATTGGTGATTCTCCCGATGGTATTTAAGACCAAATTTAGTCAAGAATTTGCATGCCACCTGGCCCGTGAATTAAGAGGGTTATTCGTTTCTTTATTTTTTGGCAATGCCAAAGGCTAAATACTTTCTAAAGAGCTAAACGAAACAGAAACCCGGAAAGGAGGGGGAGGGGAGTGCAAAAATTAAAATTTTTAAATTTTTATACTGTCTACTGACATAGGTGGGTTTTAGCAGCCAAAAAAATGGTGACTTCTGCGATGTCGTCCTCCAAAATACCAAACCAGGTGGCCTAATAATTCCAAAATCCAATTGCTAGTCCTACTACAACATATTTCTAAATGGAATGAAAACAAAGTCATGTTGTGTAGGTATGAAATGTCAGTTCGATTAGCTCAGATGTTGACTTATAAATTACTCGCAAATTACAGTAAAATGATCCCAAACAAAGCGATGTAAGTGGAGATGAGAACTGACAATTTAAACGTAACTAAAATCATGAGAGCTTATGATTTAATGTGTACCGGTAAATGAAATCTTAATAATTTCAAATGATGAAATAAAGAATAGATAAGTTGGAAGGTAAAAGGAGGAGAGAACAGAAGGGATTTGACTTCTAGAATAGAAAATGAGCAATTGCCTTAATTATCCTTGTCATGACGACTCTTTCCAACTCTTTCTGATGTGTTTAAGTTGTTACAAGAGCTAAAACAGGAAGTGTCAGGTCTAAAGAGATCGAACATTGAAACTGAACGGGAACTTGGGAACTCGTTATTACTGGCACATAAAAAGTTAGATGAAAACGCCGATTTAATCAGGAAACAGGCGGAAACAATACAAACTTGTTTAGCAACTGTAGAACAATTAAAACAGGAAAATTTGACATTAAAGAAAAACATCACGGACATTGGACTGCGAATTGATAAGGTAGATCAATATAACAGACGAAATACATTAGAAATTTATGGTATTAACAAACAAATTAATGAAAATGTATTAGATATTGTAAAGTCTATGGGGCGAGCATTAGATATGACTGTTACAGATGAAATGATAGATGCTTGCCACAGATTACCTGATTCAGCCTCTGGCACTGGTGGTGGTATTATTGTAAAATTTGTAAGGCGTACAGATAAAGAAATGTTCATTAAACAAAGAAAAGTAAAAAGAAATTTAAACACAGTACATTTGGGTTATACCTACAATCAGATGATTTATGTTAATCACTCTCTTACGTCATACAGAAGACGTATTTTTGGTCAAGCTAGAAAGAAGCAACGCGAAAATAACTATGCTTACTTATGGGTTGATTATTCAGGGAATATAAAACTGAGAAAGAAAAAGGAAGATACGTTCGTGTATGCTTTAAGAACACATGTTAACAACCTAGTTACAACCTAATGGATACTGTAAGGATTGGTAATTTAACCATTTACTATCAAAATGTTAGGGGTTTAAATACAAAGTGTCAGGAATTTTATTTAAATACATTAAGCAATAATTTTGATGTAATTGTTATTACCGAAAGTTGGTTGCATAGTAACTTTTATAATAATGAATTATTTGATGATAATTAGAAGGTATATCGATGCGATAGAAATGGTAATAAACGTGGTGGTGGGGTGTTGATTGCAATAAGGGATAAGTACGATTCCAAATTGATTGACTTAAAAAGCGAAACTGAATCTTTAGTTGTAAAAGTAGTTGTACATAGTGTATCATTTTATATTGTGACTATACTTTACACCTGCTTCTTCTATTGATAAGTATATGTCTTTTTATAACATGTTTGAGTCACATCTGGATTTTCAATATCATAATATACTAGTTATTGGTGATTTTAATTTACCTTTAATTAGTGATTCCAAATATGACTTACAAACCGGAGGTAGCGCATACAAAAATTTGCTAAATTTTATGAACCTATATAATCTATTCATCTTGAATGACAATAAGAATAGCAATAACAAAACGCTTGATTTAGTTTTAACTAATATATTAAATACTGTAGTAACTAGAGAAATAATGCCGATGGTATCTGAAGACAAGCAACATCCTGGTCTAAGAATATTAATAAGTACAAAAAGTAATGTTAGTAGGGTCAAGAACGAAACTATTTATTATAACAATTTTCGAAGAGCAGACTTTCTTCAATTGTATAGAATGTTGCGTGATACGAATTGGTCTGCCTTGTATAATGCAGATTGTGTAGAACTATCTATTAGCATATTTTATAATAAAATTAATGAAGTTTTTTCTAGTACGGTTCCGAAAATACGAAAAAGAACAAGTAGAAGATATCCATGTTGGTTTACTAAAGAAATCATTAAGATGCTAAAATTAAAAGATTACTATCGGAAACATATTGCGATAGCGGAAGAATATAAGGAATTATTTAGGCAAACAAGAAAAAAAGTAAAAACTATGATTAGTAAAGCATACTCAAATTATTTACGAGAAATAGAAAATAATATAAAATCTGATCCAAAATCTTTCTGGAACTTCTTAAATAATAAAAAAGTAAATCGTAATCTAATGAACTATTCAATGAAGTTTCAAGATGTTTCTCTTGAAACTACAAGTGATATAGCGGAAGGATTTGCTAGATATTTTCAATCTGTATACACAGATAGCTCTGTACAACATACACATCACGAAAATATTTTACCTTTGTCACCGAACTCGTTATCATTAGGCTTAATTACTGATGATGAGTATAAAAGTGCTATAAGAAAACTGAAACCAAAACGCTCATGTGGTCCAGATGGAATACCTCCATATTTGCTAAAAGCATGTTCAAATATCTTAATGCGACCGCTATGTACAATCTTCAATCTTATAATAAGGACTCAAGTATTTCCTGAAGAGTGGAAAATAACACGAATTTGTCCAATATTTAAGTCGGGTGCAGGCACGTAGCCAAGGGAGGGTCCGGGGGGTCCGGACCCCCCCTTCGAGACCGAAAATGAAAAAATTAAGAAAGGATAAAACAAAATGAAGTGACAAAAAGAAGGATCAGCGTTAAAAATTAAGAAGAAAACTACAGGAAGCTTTGGCTTACTCTTTCTTATGAGGAGATTTGTATTACTTGCAATATGGTGGCGAGGTAAGCGAGGTATTCTAGAAGAGTCAGGAAATTTGAAATTTCAAGAAAAGTTATGGAATTCTCAGAATTCCTGCTACTAGTCAGGGAGATTTCAAGCTTTCGAAAGCATAAGTGCCGTTGTGTAACAGCGTAGACATTTTTAATCGTAAGTTTTCGTCATCGCATCCTTGCAGTATCAAACATGTTATTTCAAGGACAATTTTCTGTTGCTCCTTTAACCTGTCATTTGGAACCGACAGTAGTTGACGGGATAATAATAATAAAAAAATATGTTGAAAGAAAGTTCTGTTAGCATTTGATTCAACAGAGAAAGGAATGCATATATTGTAAAACTAGTTGAATATACACATGCTTCGCACAGTGGCTGTATTTGGAAGTCATCGCTAATGGAAGTGTCACCATTGATTTCAGCGACCGCGAAAACTATGGATTTGACACTAATATCGGTAATTTTGGATTACTTTTATATGTCTTGGTATCTCACCCCCCCTCCGGTGACCCCCGGCCCTGAGCCGAAAAGCGTGAATTTGTAAGTTAATGCGACTGGAGTTTCACCATTGATTTCAGCGACCGTGAAAATATGAATTCGACACTAATAGCTCAAGTGGTAGAGCGTTGGCTTCGCATTCGGAAGGTCGTGGCTTCGAATACCGCTGTCTACCATCCTGACTGAGGTTTTCCAGGGTTTCCCTCAGTCCTACCAGGCAAATGCCGGAATGGCACCTACTAAACAGGCCCTGGCCGATACCTTCCCAAATCCTTTCCATTTTTAATGTTGTTGGATATTCAATGTAAAATGGCCTCTGAGCTGTATCTGGTGATTATTAAATAAATAAATAAATATCGGTCATTTTCTACTACTTTTACATGTCCCGGTAAACGCCCCCCTGAGACCCCCTGGTTTGAATTTCGACAAAAACGTTTAACTCTGGTCTGGAGCCTGGACCAAGGTATTGGTGACTAAAATTTGGTAACTCTCGGTCAATTTGTCTGGTTCCCAAACCGGTTCCGTTAAACGCCCCTCTGAGACCTCACTGTTTCGAAATTAAAAAAAAAAATGCTTCTTCTTGATCTGGGGCCTGGGCCAAGGCACCCATGACCAAAATTTGTAACTCTCGGTCTACTCGTCTGGTCCCCAGGCCGCACACAGACAGACAGACAAACACACAAACAAACTCTTTATTTTATTTATATTAGAAGATAGTTTACAAGACAGTATTCAGTATGTACTTTTTATAATAACTGAGGTCATAACGAAAGGAAAATTGTTAAATTTGAATAAACAGGAGAAGGACGTAAATATTGCAAAATCTTTTTCAATACTTTTTTTTATTATTTTGTTCGAAATTTCTTTATAGTTTGTTATTAGAATACTTGCCAACATATTCTCATTTTATTGTCCTAACAAAGCAATATATGTTGATAGTAAAGTAGTTTAGATTGATCGAGCTCCTGGGCCTTCAGAATTTCATGAACCCCCCCCCTCCCCGTTAAGAAATCCTGGCTAAACGAACCAATATATGTTCCAGTAAAATAGTTTAGAGTGATCGAGCCCCTTTTGTGATGACCACAGTATTTCATGTCACGGACCCCCCCTTCACGAAATCCTGGCTACGTGCCTGTCGGGTGATACGTGCAATATTGAAAATTACAGGCCAGTTGCTGTAATTTGCGCTCCGGCTAAGGTTTTGGAACTTATCCTATATAGCAGAATTTTTAATCATGTAAAATGCTTTATAGATGTCAAGCAACATGGATTTTACCCTGGTCGATCTACAACTACAAATTTAATTAATTTCGTTCAAGATATACACAGTTCATTTTTAAATAAAACTAGTACACACACGATTTACTTGGATTTTAGTAAAGCCTTTGACAAAATAAATCATAGCATACTTTTAAATAAATTATCATCATATGGATTAACTCAACCTTTTTTGAATTTAATTAAATCATACTTATCTAGAAGGAAATATTTTGTTCAATACAAACAATCGAAATCATTAGAATACGTAGCTACCTCGGGAGTACCTCAAGGATCAAATCTGGGTCCCTTATTTTTCTATTGTATATTAATGACTTACAGTTCTCAATAAAACATTCCAAATACCTTATGTATGCAGACGATGTAAAATTGTATAAAGAAGTAAGGTGTATTACAGATACAATAAAACTGCAAGAAGATCTTGATTTAGTATATAAATGGAGTGTAGAAAATAAGCTTAACCTTAATATTTAAAAATGTGCATTTATGATAATGTCAAGAGCGAAAGAGCGTATTAATTGTTATTCATATACTCTTAATGGTGAAAACATGGAAGAAATTACCACATGTAAAGATTTAGGGGTAAAAATTACACGTAATTTATCATTTGATAACCATATCACTGAAATGGTTCTTTATGCCTATAGACAGCTTGGTTTCATTATACGGAACACCAGAAATTTAAATGATGTTGTAGCTATTTCTATGGTGTATAATAGCTTAGTTCGGACCAAAATAGAATATACATGCGTTGTTTGGGCTCCATATTATAAATCTTTTCAGGAGAAAATAGAAAGTATTCAAAAGAAATTCCTAAGGTATCTCTATTTTAAAACAATGGGAGCTTACGCTATAAGAAACAAAATATCGTATAAAACCCTTCTAGATAAATTTAACTATGTTAGTTTGAGTAACAGACGTGATTTTCTTCAACAATTATTTCTTTATAAAATTATGAATTCTTATGTTGACAATAGTAATTTCTTACAAAAAAATTGGACTCAATGCTAGACCAGGTTATCTACGTAAGCGACATCTGTTGACTGTAGATGTTCCAAGAACTGAAATGTATAAGGGCTCACCATTATATAGAATGTGCAGTAGGTTTAATAGCATATCAGTATTAAACAAAGATCTAGATTTAGCATTACCTCTGTCTATGAATACAAAGAAGTTAAAAATATATTGTATTAGAATGTGAATAATGTATTTGCATATACATGTGTAAAGCAATTATTTGACTTTTAGTGGTTTCTTTACTTGTAATGCTCTTCACGTTTAACAGTTTATACTCTTACGATAGTTATTATTGTCGTTGTCAGATATCTACAGGAATTTTGTCAGTATCATTATATTTACTATTATGTATAATATTATATTATATAATATTATATTATATTATATATTATATTATTATATTTATATTATATTATATTTATATTATATTATATAAAATATTATATATGTATAATATTATTTATATTATGTACCTTCTGTAATTGGAGATTCTATTCTCCGTTGAAGGACAATAAATAAATAAATAAATAAATGACGATGCTGAAGTTGTTTCAAACTGGTAGGATGATTCTCCAAAATTACTGTATGACTGACTTCCTGGCTCAAATACAATAGAACCAATGGTGATCTTGATGATCGGACTTCACATCCCGTCAAATCTGGATGGTTGTAGCTCAACTCAATGATGATATCTTTATAGTAGATTGGTCCTCGTTTTAAGAGATGTTTCTGTTTCCCAATGTTCCCAACTGGCGGTTGGTCTGGAGGTAATTCTAGCCTCCAGTAGTAGTTGCTGTGGCATTGCACTTCTTTTGCTGTTCCACTTCACAATCCATCCCGAGAAGTGTGTTCCAACAGTTTTCATAGGAGAGCGCATTGAGGCCTTTGGTCATACAACCAGGAAGGATCATGTACTTCAAATTAATGTGGTGTGATGGTTAAAGGAATACTAGTCTATCGTTTGGCTTTTCTTACTGAATGATGAAATGAATGAAATTATTTTATAAATACTTGTCTGGTAATGTACAGCAAAGATTAAAAGTTTCTATAGTTAGTAAATTGAATGCGATATAGCAAAGACTTTATATGATTCGAGTTTAGCAATAATTTGAGAAGTCCATTAAAGATGTAATAACTTCACAATACTTGACAGTACTTCACACCCCAGCTCCAAGATTAAATGCGTGGAAATTTTAATTTCTTGTAGTACATTATATATTGATTGATAAAATAGAAGTCTAGCATTGAAGAAGTCTAGAGTTGAAGACGTCTAAAAGCAATTCTCATAAGATTCCTGGAAATGAGGAGAGAAAAAAACGTTAGTAAGTGTTTATTTTGTTTAGGAAACAGACTTGAGTAGTTTACTACTCGAAGTTTGTCATAATTTCAAGGTTGCTAGCGGTGCGTAATATCAATAACCGGCTTTCACCAACAGCCGGAAACTTGATGACTGGTCCACTGCGATGATAAAAAAAAAAAATATTAGCGTGTACTTGGAGGAATCGTAGATATTTACATTGTGCTCTGATAAGGATAATAGGGAGCGGGAAGCAACGGAAAGAATAAAAAATATTTTAATGATAAATAAATACAATAGATAAATAATTATAAAGAAAATAGTTTATATAATATTCATTTCTACTTTGTTTCTCCTTTCTTTTGAAAATTGAACAGCTGCTTTGAAATGAAAATATAAAGAAGACGATAAATTGCCAACTTAAAATGAACGACATGATATAATATGAATATATAATATTTAAGTTAGATAAAACAAAAACAAAAAATAAAAAAAAATGTTCGTTATTTTAATTGTATTTTAATTAAGACTTTGCATTTGGTAATAGTCACAGTCATTTTTTTATACCTTAAAAAATCCATACGTGACATATCAAAATTCACAAGCACTTGGAGTTCTGCTTCACCAGTTCAGAGTAGCTTCTGTTCCTGATATCAATATACCATAATCGATCGAAAATGCAATATGATCAGGACGGTGTTGACAGATGAAACCTATTATGCTAAAATTGATTTATTGTTAAGACATGCAGAAATGGTTGGAGTGCCGGTTAGATGATAGATAACCTGTTACGTTTTCTCAACGACTACTAAGATACATCACTATGTAGAGTTGTTAACAATGTATGGGAAATCAGTTCCTCTGATTAACCGTAGTTTACTAACATGTTTTAATACTCTATAGATACTAACACAAGTGAATTTGCTCCCACATAATTTTTTGGTGCATAATTTTGAAAAAAAGCTAAGATTTTCAATATTTGACGAATCTGTAAGTAAGTTTTACGTCCCACGCTTATACCGGCTATTCTAAAGGAGATGGTGATGATGAAACATGAGTGAAATGGTGGAATAAGGAAAGTGGGAGGAAACGGGAGAACACCGAAAAACCCACGCACACGTGTCTGTACACCACAAAGCTCACTTGGCGCGAACTGGGATCGAACCAACGACCCCATGCACCAGAGCTGAACGCTCTTCTACTGAGCCACTGCGGTCCCTGTGACGAGTATGACATATTTTTATCATAACAAGTAAATTTTGCGTTAAATGTTTTCTTGATAAAATATGATTTTTCTTTTGATGTCAATCTAATGTCAACCTTTTGAAAAAAATGTTTAAAAATTCTAAATAAATTCTTTAATCCAAAACTGCATACTATAGTATTGAAAACATAATAAAGATACTATACAAAAGTTTTAAACATAATAACTGTGCAATAATATATAAAAATTATATGTGAGATGTGAGAGATCGTGAAAAGTAAATTTTGCATTAAATGTTTACTTGGCAAAATAAGATTCTTTTCTTTTCATGCGGTTCAAAATTAATTGTTTGAAATTTTGTTTTAAAAGTTCTAAATAAAAACATTGAATACAAATTGCATAGCATACCACTATTGCATAATTCACTTAACGCAATATTTAACTAATCTCATTTAGAACTTCCGCCATTTCTACACGGGTTATACACAGAATAGCAGGTGCATAGAACTCGGCCGGTACGCATATCAACACAAATCACCGCATAAAGAGGGCAACATAAGGTGTGTCTAATTTACTGACCAGAACATTTTCTTGGCCACCGCCAAAACTATGAGGGCCACCAACTTGAAATTTTCAGCACATATATATCTCTACACCACCAATATATAAACCAAATTTCAGATATCTCAATATTTACTATATATCTATATCAAAAATTTTAAAAAAAATTGGTATAACTTGGCCACCGCCAAAACTATGAGGGCCACCAACTGGAAATTTTCACCAAATATATCCCTCAACACACCCAATATATCCACCAAATTTCATTGAGATACCTCAATATTTACTATGTATCTATATAAAAAAATGTTAAAATTTTGGTATAACTTGGCCACCGCCGAAATTATGAAAGCCACCAACTTGAAATTTCCACCAAATATATACCTCTACACCACCAATATATCCACCAAATTTCAATCAAATATCTCATTTTTACTATATATCTATATAAAAAATAAAATTTTGGTATAACTTGGCCACCGCCAAAACTATGAGGGCCACCAACTTGAAATTTTCAAGAAAAATATATCTCTACACCGCTAATATATCCACCAAATTTCATTGAGATACCTCAATATTTACTATATATCAATATAAAAAATTGTTAAAATTTTGGTATGACTTGGCCACCGCCAAAACTATGAGAGCCACCAACTTGAAATTTGCACCAAATATATAACTCTGCACCACCAAATTTCAATCAAATATCTCAATATTTAATATATATCTATATAAAAAATTGTTAAAATTTTGGTATAGCTTGGCCACCGCCAAAGCTATGAAAGCCACGAACTTGAAATTTTTACCAAATATAAACGTCTAACCCACCAATATATCACCAAATTTCATTGAAATATCTCAATATTTACTATATATCTATATCAAAAATTGTTAAAACTTTGGTATAACTTAGCCACCGCCAAAACTATGAGGGCCACCAACTTGAAATTTTCACCAAATATATATCTCTACATCACCAATACATCCACCAAATTTCATTGAGATACCTCAATATTTACTATATATCAATATAAAAAATTGTTAAAATTTTAGTATAACTTGGCCACCGCCAAAACTATGAGAGCCATCAACTTGAAATTTGCACCAAATATATAACTCTGTACCACCAAATTTCAATGAAATATCTCAATATTTACTATATATCTATATAAAAAAATGTTAAAATTTTGGTATAGCTTGTCCACCGCCAAAGCTATGAAAGCCACCAACTTGAAATTTTAACCAAATATATACGTCTAACCCACCAATATATCCACCAAATTTCATTCAGATATCTCAATATTTACTAAATATCTATATAAAAAATGTTAAAATTTTGGTATAACTTGGTAACCGCCAAAACTATGAGGGACACCAACTTGAAAATTTCAACAAATATATATCTCTACATCACCAATACATCCACCAAA
Organism: Thermobia domestica; assembly: GCF_964235325.1. Lineage (NCBI taxonomy): Eukaryota > Metazoa > Arthropoda > Insecta > Zygentoma > Lepismatidae > Thermobia > Thermobia domestica. Next base: position 102,526,991 of record NC_137455.1, read on the forward strand.
TTTCATTGGGATACCTCAATACTTACTATATATCTATATAAAAAATTGTTAACATTTTGGTATAACAATATTGAGATATCTGATTGAAATTTGGTGCATATATTGGTGGCGTAGAGATATATATTTGGTGAAAATTTCAAGTTGGTTGCCCTCATAGTTTTGGCGGTGACCAAGTTATACCAAAATTTTAAGTATTTTTTGATATAGATATATAGTAAATATTAAGATATCTGATTGAAATTTACCGGATATATTGGTGGTGTACAGATATATATTTGGTGAAAATTTCAGGTTGGTAGCCCTCATAGTTTTTGCGGTGGTCAAGTTAAACCAAAATTTGAACAATTTTTTGATATAGATATTTAGTAAATATTGAGATATCTGAATGAAATTTGGTGGATATATTGGGTGTGTTGAGAGATATATTTGGTGAAAATTTCAAGTTGGTGGCCTTCATAGTTTTGGCGGTGGCCAAGTTATACCAAAATTTTAACAATTTTTGATATAGATATATAGTAAATACTGAGATATCCTAATGAAATTTAGTGGATATATTGGTAGTGTAGAGATATATATTTGGTGAAAATTTCAAGTTGGTGGCCTTCATAGTTTTGGCGGTGGCCAAGTTATACCAAAATTTGAACAATTTTTTGATATAGATATTTAGTAAATATTGAGATATCTGAATGAAATTTGGTGGATATATTGGGTGTGTTGAGAGATATATTTGGTGAAAATTTCAAGTTGGTTGCCCTCATAGTTTTGGCGGTCGGTGGCCAAGTTATACCAAAATTTTAAGTATTTTTTGATATAGATATATAGTAAATATTAAGATATCTGATTGAAATTTACCGGATATATTGGTGGTGTACAGATATATATTTGGTGAAAATTTCAGGTTGGTAGCCCTCATAGTTTTGAGGGTGGCCAAGTTATACCAAAATTTTCAGAATTTTTTTATATAGATATATAGTAAATATTGAGGTATCTCAATGAAATTTGGTGGATATATTGGCGGTGTAGATATACATATTTTGTGAAAATTTCAAGTTGGTGGCTTTCATAGTTTTGGCGGTGGCCAAGTTATACCAAAATTTTAACAATTTTTTGATATAAATATATAGTAAATATTGAGATATCTTAATGAAATTTGGTGGATATATTGGTGGCGCACAGATATATATTTGATAAAAATTTCCAGTTGGAGGCCCTCATAGTTTTTGCGGTGGCCAAGTTATAGCAAAATTTTAACATTTTTTTATATAGATATATAGTAAGTATTGAGGTATCTCAATGAAATTTGGTGGATGTATTGGTGGTGTAGAGATATATATTTGGTGAAAATTTCAAGTTGGTGGCTCTCATAGTTTTGGCGGTGGCCAAGAAAATGTTCTGGTCAGAAAATTAGACACACCCGGCTACATATCTGGAAGTTGAGACACCTGCGACGTTTACGGTATCTATTAATAACGATTTGAAATTTTCCATAGGTGAATTTTCATCCATGTTAGTACTTTACGGTTAGAAAAAAATATTTTGTTTCACACTAACTTAAGAAAAAAGAGCAATTCAAAAGTGACCACGACTATCATTTCTTTCATTTATTTATTATATAAAAAAATGAAGGAATCATCTTCCGGGTAAAATAGATACGTATAACGTAAAACGTGTCGGACAAAAGTAAAACTTATGGAAATACGTAATATCTGACAACCCTAGTGCCGAAGCGCTTCTGGAATTTCAAGGAGTACAGAGTAAGATGAATCTGATATTGCTCCTTTACTTTCATGTTGGAAAAGGTATTGCTCTTTAATTACAACTCTTCTATTCAGGTTTGTAATTCCTTCGGGAAAGAGGAATGACAGAATAATAATAATAATGATAAAAAAGAGCTTTCTTGTGAGTGACCCTTACCAATTTGTCTTTCCATGATATTTTTAAGTGACCTGACTGGATTACATTCAGAAGTTCTTGTCTATAATGTTACATGATTTAAAACTGAAGAGAACAAGAAAGAAAGTGTTCAAAAATCGCAATTTTGAAGTTTTACTAGCTATTCTTACCTAAATTATCAAGTTGATTTAGCTTGAATTTATTCTACTGTAAAAAACTTCTATTGGCTCTAAGTTACTTTGTAGATACAGAACAGTAAGCAAGTTGTTTTACAAACGGTAGACTTCCTAATTATAGGGAATGAACACCTTGACCAGAAGTGATAGATTTTTCAGTAGAAATAGATAGATAAGGAGGTAGATGGAACCTACTCTGAGATGCTGAATACATATATACATCACTTATAGTAATTTGCAGTACTGACTAAGAATAGTCTGTCATAAAAATGATAATTTTATGGTTAAAATAAATAGGCGTGCGTGAGAAAAGATTGTATATTATATTAAATTTCATTGACAGAGGAAGGCTTTAAGTTTTACGTCCTACGGTTATGCCGACTAGGCTAAAGGAGACAGTGATTATGAGAAATGAATGAAATGATGGAGTGAAGAAAGTGGTAGGAAAAGGGAGAACCCCGAGAACCCCCCCCACACGGGCACACGGTATTTGTCCATCACAAAACTTCATTGGCAGAGGAATTTTTACAATATTAGAAGCCAGTATTTCATATTTACAAGTGTGAAACCATTCCAAGGGCTATACTAGAGTTAAAATGAATGAGTGCATATAAAAGACGACTGTCTAACATACTAATTTCCACCGGCAGAGCATTTCTACGCAATGTAAAAAGAATATATTTATGTTTAAAATATAGCGTTACAAGTGTGAAACCATTACAGGTGCTCTAACCTATGTAATTTTCTGCGGTATCAAGTGTTCATTGCAGTATCCTCATTTTTGCGCATACTTCTGTCGCTGACCTGTGTCCTCCCTGCGAATGTACCCCCGGGATACTGCAAAGACCCTTGCTGCACTCTTGCTCTAACCCTGTTAAATACCATTCTTGTTTGTTGTGCCCACGTAGTGCGGGCGTGTGTTTTAAGGGAGAACACACTGTCATCGACGGTAAGCATCCCCATAAGCATTCCGCCAGCGGGCCGCCGTAGGTCCATCGACATGCGAAAGGCGGGCCGCTGGCGGACTCCGGCGCCGGGCCACCTGCTCTATTACACTAATTGCGCCTTCGTCCCACCAGCGGGGTATCCACCATAATCCAGCTGCTCCTCCGCCTTTAGCCGATACCCAGCAGGTGAAATCCCCTCACGTATTTCCCCCATGTGCAAGACGTAATCGGATCTACCGGAAACCATGGCGGATTGCTCCCCAAAATTTCTCTTCATGCCGCCTTTAATCATCTCTCAATTTTTGAAACGTATTGGCACTTAAGCGCAGAAACCTTTATACCAATACATGGTTAAAATACGAAGATTTAACACCATTTTGTTAAGAATTCCATTCCCATCCCGAGATGGGTGGGCTGTAGAAGGCCTTTTTTTGCTAGCCGAAGCTAGCACCCTGTTAGAAGGCTACACCCTCTTTGAGGGGGAAGAGTTATTGAGGATTAATGGATAGACGATTAATAGGCAGATGGGCTAAGTTATTTTATTTATTTATTTATTTATCATCGAATGTAGAAGGCTTTTTTAAATTAGCTAAAATTAGCTAGCTATGGTGTAGCTAGCACCCATTGCGAGGGCTACACCCTCTATTTGGGAAAGAGATTTAACATTATTATGACAAAAAAAGGAATTTCTGTTGGTCAAAGAGACATTTATTAACTTTATTAAACATCCATAAGTTTTTTTTTTGTTATACGTGAGGAGGTCCTATTAGTAACAAGTGGGTTTACTGTGCATTATATGAACGTGAGATATGGGTCGGTACGTGTGATGTGCTGAGCATACTGATGATGTTATAGTCCGGATGATTTGGAAGTACGGTATATTTATATAATGCGAAAAGCAGTGAGAGAAGTGTAGACGTGTGGTGATGGCTCTGAGTGTAGGGAGCGTCGCTGTAAACGGTTTCAAAAAGTAAAGCGTGTTCGCTGTCATACCGTTGAGTTACATATTTAATACGAAGAGCTTCAGTATGATAAAGAAAGTGAGGAAATGTGATGCGGTCGTACAATTCACGGGCTGTACTTGGTAATTTAATGCGGTAGGCTAGGCGGAGAGCATGTCGTTCCATTATTAACAGCTTTTCGTAATGTTTTGCGCTTGCTGATATCCATGAGGTAAAACCATACGTAAGAACGGAACGGGGGAAGACTTTGTAAGTGTTGATGGGCGTAGAAGAATGGAGACCCCATGTTGTGCCTAAAGACATTTAAGTAAATTTAATCTATTTTTGGCTTTGCTTACAAGGGTAGCGAGGTGTGGACGCCATGTAAGATGATGATCAAATGTTATACCTAAGTAGCTCACTGTCTTTGAGTGCTGTATGGCAGTATCATTGACGGTAAGGGCAAGACGAGCTGGGTTTCGATGAACTCGTGATCGACGTTTTGGTGGAATAACGACTATGGCCTGAGTTTTGGTAGCGTTTATTGTTAAGCTCCACGTCCGACACCAATCGCTAAAGCGACGGATAGCTTCATTCATCGCAGTGTTTATTTGAGAGATAGTTTTTGTTAACGCCAGGAAAGCCGTGTCATCGGCGTACTGAAAAGTATGAATTTTTTGTGGTAAGGACGGCATGTCAGCGACATAAAGCAGATACAGCAGTGGGAACAAGGTAGAGGCTTGCGGAACGCCGCTATGAAGAAAAACAGGATAAGAGACACTGTCATTGATGTAGATGTAAGCCAGGCGGTTTGAAAGAAAATTATAGATGAAGCGGATGTATGTGATAGGAAGACGGAAAGACTGAAGCTTGAATAAAAGTCCCAGGTGCCATACTTTATCAAATGCCTTTTCGAGATCGAATAAAACTAAACAGGCAGGCTTGGAAGAATTGTAATGATTAGTGATCATGTTGGTGAGGCGAAGTAACTGATCGTTAATACTATATCCTGGTCGGAAACCAGCTTGATGTAAAGGTAGCAAATTTTTTACTGTTAAGTGAGTGTGAAGTCTTTTGACAAGGATGCGTTCCAATATTTTGCTGAAAGTCGGAGTTAATTGTGTGGGCCTATAAGATGATACGGAATTTAGTGGTTTTTGTGGCTTAGCAAACATGAGTGTTTTGGAAGTCTTCCAGTGAGGGGAAAGATAACCTGTGCGGAGAATAAACGTAAATATAGTTGCTAAAAGCGTAGTAAGGCAAGAGGCGCTTCTTTGACATGACGATAAGTGATTGAGTCCAGACCAGGGGCAGTATTGCGTTTGCGAGCCGTGACGGAGTTGATACCTGTTACAGTGATAGACATAGCAAGAGGATGGTCTGGTAAAACATGAGACGTGCTGGGTTGAAGTTCTGGTGAATTTATGTTAAAGGTATGTGTGGGATGCCTGCGAGGAATGGCTGCTTCAGACGGCGTGAAAATAGATTGTAGATAGGTTGCGAAGGCGTCTGCTTTTTCTTTATCTGTCTGAAGAGGATTTCCATTTTCTAAGAGAGGATAGGTAGTGTGGATCTTGCGACTAGTAAGCATGTTGAAACGGTTCCTGATCTGGATGGGTGTGCATCGTCTGGCAAATTCTTGCAAGCTTTTATCCATTGACGGAGTTTATGTGCTTTAACATAATTGTGAACTGTGCGTTGAAATTGACGATATAAGTGCAATGACTCTAGATTTCCTGTACGTTTGTAATCTTTGAAGAGTGCTCGTGAACGTCTGATAAGTGGTAAATAATGGGGTGGAGCGTTGGGTGATAACTATGGGATGTACTAGTCGGTATAAAAAGGCTGGTAGCGTCATGGAGTGTTGTAGTTATTCTATTGACAGAATTATGAAGATCTTCCTCCTTTTTTGATAGAGTTGAGTTTGCAAAAATGCTACTAAAGTAATTTCGATATCCTGGCCAGTCGGCTTTGTCGAAGCGCAACGTGGTACGAGTGACAGGAGGTAAGTGTGGCGTTGGACGGTGTGAAGAAGTGAGTGATAATTTAACGGGAACATGATCATTACGAAGCGGATCGAGTACTGTGAGAGTACAACGTGCAGTGAGACTGGCTGAAGTAATGACCACGTCTGGAGTGGTATCCGTGATCGGTGGGATAGAATGAGGCAGGGTATGGAATGTGCCGGATGTTCCGGTTGCAATGAAATCTAGAAATTCTTCCTTTTGGCGGGTGTTCGACTGTGAAAATTTATGTTGCCATAATGATGTATGTGCGGAACGTGTCTGAGATATACTGAAATAATTTGAGAGGTATGGCATGGCCAGGGCGGATGTAAATGGTAGCCAAAGTGACATATATATCTTTGTAGTATAGAGTGGTAATGATGTATTCCGGGATGTTTGGTATTGACAGTAAATATTGGCGATAGGCGATTGATGGAGAAAACCCAAGGGCGACTCCGCCATTTGCACGGCACATGGGTATGGTTGTGTCATGTCTGAGCAGTGTGTATCGTGAAAATTTGCAGCTTTGTTTAGGCTTCGGATGAGTTTCGTTAAGGAGAAATGCATTGACTTGTTCTTCTAGTAGTAGTTGTTCAAATAGTGGTTTATGTGATTGAAGAGATCGGATATTAAGAAATAGAAATATTAAAGCCATAATGATCGGTATACAGTAAGTGAGGTTTTTAAGAGCTAGGTGGAACCGTAGTAGCATGGAAATAAGCATACGGACCTGAATATGTAGCATTTAATGCGACGTTAAGAGTTGCCTGAGCTGCAAGTTGGATTTGTTGGAGTACATATTGTCTTTGAAATGGATGAATGTTTTGCAGAGCTACGGTGAAGAATGCAAGAAGTTGTTAGATCGTGATAGGTTGATATACTGAAGTGATAGGTGGAGATTCAGATTTAGTTTCTGGCGTTCTGATAGGCACCAAAGTTCAGGTTTAGTCTCGTCCACTGGTGGCCTGGCTTTGCATTTATAACTGAACGTAGGGTGTTATTCAGGACATGTGGTGCATTTAGGCGGCTGGTGTGTATTTGAACAGACCTTAGTGAAGTGACACCCGGAGCAAAAGCCACACGTTGGTTGATTTGGACATTTTGATGTTGGATGCGAATTATATTTTTGACACTTTTCGCATCAAAGCGGGAGAGGTTGTGGAGTGCGAGATGCCTCGACCCGGTGTCGACGTTTGAAGATAAATGCACCTGAAGTTAGAAGTTCATCGATGGTTTCTTGGTGCGAAGAAAGAACACGCATCATAATTGTCGGGCCCATATTGTTCTTAATGCGGATGCATTTCGTAATGACATGGCCTTCCTGTTTGAGCTCTTCGGCAACCTCTTCGTCTGTGATCGACGGGTCCACACCACGTATAACTACAGACAAAGTAGGCGATTTCCGTGGTGGTGGTGGCTGTTTGGCTCTTTTGTCGTTTAATCGTGTCATAGTGGCTGTCTTGCCAAAGACTTCATAGCTGCAGCGGTTCAGAATTTTATAGGCCAGTTTCTCATCTGTGGATTTGATGATGATGTCATTGCGAGTAGGCATTAGTTTAGAAATTGACGTACGAGGTACGTACTTACAGAATTGCTGGAGCAGAATTTTGAGATTGGGAATTTAGGATCAAACTGTTGAAGAAGAAAGATGTATACCGGCGGACATTGCGGTGTTTGTAATGGGGGAAATTGCCGGTCGTCTCCTAGATCTATCTGAAGTTCAGATTCAGAATCGCTAATGGTGTGTGCTTTCTTTGGTGGCTTGGACAGAGTTGGTCGTGAGAAAGCTGGTGAACGTGAGCGAGATCGGGATCCAGATGGAGATCGACTAGTGCCTTGAGCACGTTTGTGGCTTTCCCTGCGTTGTCTGTCAAGAGCAGCAGCGTCAGCTGGACCTGGGATGATCTGTGGTAATCCGCAATGCTGATATGAGGGTTGTGTAGGAGAAGTTATGGTGCTGTGTTAGGAAAACACAAAATGAATTCGTTAGCCGATAGATATGCCAAGGTCGTCAACTGTGTACAGGTATCTCTGCCTCCGAAGAGAAGAGTATCAAATAAATCGAGAAGCCAAAAAAAAAAAAAAATAGCAAGGGTCGTCAACTATTAGGATTGATTTAGTCTGTTTGCCTCCGTGGAGGCTTATAGTCAATTCGACGCTTGTTTCCTTGGACCTCGAGGAGATAAGTAATCCAACCGTATATGAGAAGATCGCGATTACAATTCAAACAATGGGGATGTTAACACTAGATGACTCGTCTATTTTTCTCCGCCAGCTACGGATACCCTATTTTTAACCTGGTTAGAGCTCCAGATGGCCAGTTTTGTGTAGATGGCTTTTTTTACATTGCTAGCGAAAGGCTAGCTACCTCTGAGAGGGTTACGCCCTCTTTTAGGGAAGTGATGTTACGAGACAGAGGAGTATAAGGTTTGTTGTTGGTCTAATCGATTTAAGAGTATTCATAGTAGTAAAGGATTTAAGGAACTTTTCGCTCCTTAACATTAGGTTTAAAGGTATACATAAATATATAGACATAAGAGAATAACATATATAGCTGTTATGAACATCAAAGTAGAAATATGAAAAGAACAATAATAACAATAAATGAGAAACATTATATAAACAATACGGGATATATAAATGTGAGGAAAACATAAGGTGATTGTTCGTGGTATTATAGCAAAATGATTAATGGTGGTGAGTGATGAGATGAGGTCTAAGCACAGGACAACACATAGGAAAATATTAGCAGACAGATGCAGTTATTTTCTTGCCTAGGGGGACTCTAGGCTATGATGAGAGACGTAATGGACCCAGGTTAGTATGAAGAATTTACTGTGCGTGAAATGATGGAAAAATGAGTGGCAAATGAGCATGAGTGATGTAATCAGTTAGCAAGAACAGGGAGAGGTCATCGGGAGGAAGCATGTAATGATATAATGTAAAAATAAGAGATAATGGAGTGTGAAAATACCGGGTAGGTGTGGGATGTAGTGCTATGTAGTGCATAGTCTCGAAAAGTAAAGGATGTTGGGTTTGAAAACGGCGACGTATGTATGACAGTCGAAGAGTTTCGAGATAGTACTGCAAGGCAGGAAAAGTAATGCGCTGATAGAGTTCCCGTGTTGGGCTAGGTAATTTGATACGATAAGCTATGCGGAAGGCGTGGCGTTCAAGGATAAGAAGTTTGTGATAGAATTTTTCTGATGCGGCAATCCAAGCTGTGAAACCATATGTTAGAGTAGGGCGGAGAAAGACTTTATAAGTGTTTAAGACTGTATGTGCTTGTAGACCCCATGTCGTTCATGCGAGACGTTTAAGCAAATTCAGGCGATTGTAAGATTTTGTTAAGATTGTTTTAAGGTAGTGCGTCCAGGTAAGATGTTTGTCATACGTGATGCCTAAGTAAGTGACTGTGTTAGTAGCTAGCAATGGAACGTGGTCCACATAGAGAGATAGGCAACGTGGATTTCGGCGGACTTTGGTAGTTTTCTTTGGCGGAATAAAGAGGATGGCCTGAATTTTAGTAGCATTTATGGTAAGTTTCCAATATCGACACCAAAGGCAGAAGTCAGTGATGGCTGTCTGTAAGACGTTGTTGATATGCTGGATAGATGTTCCTAGTGCAAGAAAGGCGGTGTCATCTGCATACTGAAAAGAATAGACTTTATCTGAAAGACGTGGCATGTCAGCAACGAACAGAATCTATAATAGAGGTGAAAGTGCGGATCCTTGTGGAACTCCTGAGAGTAAGAAGATCGGGTGAGACAGATGTTCGTTTATGGCAACGTAAGTGAGACGCCCAGAGAGAAAATTAAAGATAAGCCGTATGTATGCTATAGGAAGTTGGAGCCTGATCAGTTTATGAATAAGTCCGAGATGCCATACTTTATCGAAAGCTTTCTCGAGATCGAATAACACCAGACATGATGGTTTCACTCTGTTATAGTGCGTAGTGATAAGGCTTGTAAGTCGTAAAAGTTGATCGTTTATCGAGAAAGAAGGGCAAAAACCTGCTTGAGTGAGAGGTATGATGTTTCTGCTATTTAGGTAACCATGAAGACGTTTAACGAGGATACATTCGAGGATTTTACTGAATGTGCTTGTGAGCTGGATCGGTCTGTACGAAGAGATCTCTTGGGGAGGCTTATGTGGTTTTGGGAACATAAGTGTCTTAGATGTTTTCCAGGATAGAGGGAAGTAACCTGTACGTAGTATGAAGATATTGGGGATAAGGATGAGTAGTGTAGGTGGACACTCCCTGATCTGGCGATAAGTTACGTTATCAAGGCCAGGCGCTGTGTTTCGTTTATATTTGATGGTATCGGTGATCTCTTGTACAGTGATAGGTGCTGTGACAGGTGGTTGATTGATAGCGAGTTCATGTAGATGATTAGGTTGCAAAAGTGGAGAAATGTCGGCTCTATCAGCAATATGGGGTGTATTCACAGGTGGTGGTGGCGTGAAGATGCTCTGCAAATGATCTGCGAAAGCATTTGCTTTCTCCGTATCAGTGTGAGCAGCGGAGTTGCCGATCAGAATGGGGTATGGAGTTTTTGTAAACTTCCCGCATAAAGCATTAAACTTTTTCCAGTATTTGGTAGGGTGGCTGGTGGTAGACAGGTTATTACAGGTTTTAACACAATATAGTAGTTTATAGGCTTGAATGTAGTTGTGCACAGCTCGCTGGAGCTGCTGATGATGGCGTAAAGCTTCAGGATTTCTAGTACGAATGTAGTCTCTATAAATTTGGCGAGAACGTGAGATCATGGTCAGATAATGTGGGGGCAAGCGAGGTTGATAGGGAATATTTTTACTGGTAGGTATATAAAGAGTGCTAGCTTCCTGTATAGTATTTGTGAGTGTATTGACCGTGGTGTAGAGATCGTCTTCCGTAGTGGGGGATGAAAGGTGCTCGGTGTGATGAGTAAGGTAGGACCGATAAGAGACCCAGTTAGCTTTGTCAAAACGATAGGAGGTCCGGGAAGGCATTTACAAGCGAGGGGATGCAGTAGAATTGAGATTTATGGTGAGTTTAATAGGAGCATGATCACTACCTAGAGTATCAAGTACTGCAATGGGCTATGAGTTAGGAGAGTGCTAGATGTGATAACGATGTCTGGTGTTGTGTTAGACTCTGGTCGCGTAGGTTTGGGCAGATGATGGATGGTGCCAGTGGTGATAAAAGCTTCAAAGTTAGTACGATCGTGTTGCGAACGACTGTGCATATTGAAATCTGCCATGATAATATAGTGCCGATAGGTGTTGGAAATATGCTGTACAAGGTGTAGTGGGAGAGGATAGCCAGGCCGTATGTAGATTGTAGCTGTGGTAATAATAAGAAATTTAAAATATACAGTGACAATGATGTGTTCCGGTAAAGCGGTAATCGAACAATTGTGTTGTCGATAAGGTAAATGCGGAGAGGAAACCAACTGCTACGCCCCCATTAGCTCGCTGTGCTGGCAGGACATTGTCTGCGCGTAAGATGGTATAGCCGGGTAGGCGACATGGAGTTGATTTTGTGAGAAATGTTTCATTGAGTAGAAAAACTGTAATATGTTCCTCGAGGAGCAGGGCTTCAAAAAGAAGTTTGTTTTTCGAAAAGGATCGAATGTTTAAAAAGAGAAAATTTAGAGCCATGATGAAATAGGAATTAACCGGTTTGATTGGTTGGAGATGCATGAAAATGGACTGTGTTCCCAGAATATGTTGCCGTGAAGTGAATATGAAAGGTTGCTTTGGCTGCAAGGGTGATTTGCTGTAAGATGTGTGGCCTGATAAAAGGGTGGATGTTTTGCAGTGCGAGCGTAAGAAAGGTGAGCATTTGATTTACTGGGACTGGAGTTTCGACTGTGGGCGGGGTGGTGGGAACATTGGATGTTGTACATAGCGGTACGACCAATTCAGGTTGCTGCGGAGTCGGTTCCGGTTTTGCTTTACATTTATAACTGTAGGTAGGATGGCTGTCAGGACATGTAGAACATTGTGCTGGCTGATGTAAATTTGTGAATAATCTGGTTGAGTGTGGTCCTGCACAGTAACCGCATTTGAACTCATTTTTGCACTCAGTTGTACTATGAGTATTGTAGGCCTGACAGCGTTCGCAGCGAACTGGAAGCGGTGCCATTGAACGTGAGGGTTCGACTCGATGTTTTCCATTGTAGATGAGAGCCCCATGAGCAAGCAAATCGTCTATTGTGTCTTGATGGGGTGTAAGATTGCGAACCATGAAGGTGGGCCCACGGTCGTTTCGAATTCTAAGTGCCTTAGAGATGGTGTATCCTTCAAATTTTAGTTCTTCAAGAACTTCCTCGTCTGTGTAGGACGGGTCTACTCCACGGATGACAACAGAGAGAAGAGCTGGCCTCTGAGGTGGAGGGAGTTGCTTGCGGGTTGAAGGTGTGAGATGGGCGATCTCTGCTTGTGCCCCAAAAATATCTATAGGGACTTTGTTGCGGATAGTCTTGTAGAGATCAGGATCTGTTGTTTTTAGTATGTACCCATTTCTGGTGTGCACAATTTCCTTGTCAGTGGTAGAGCGTTCACCTCTGGTTCTTGGGGTCCCGGGTTCGATCCCAGCCCCCGCCAAGTGAACTATGTGGTGGACAAACACCGTGTGCGTGGGTTTTCTCGGGGTTCTCCCGTTTCCTCCCACTTTCTTCATTCCACCGTTTCATTCATTTCTCATAATCACCGTGTCTTTTAGCCTAACCGGCATAACCGTGGGACGTAAAACTTAAAGATTTCATTTCATTTCATTTTACAATTTCCTTGATGGAAGCACGTGGAAGATATTTTCTCAGTTGAAGAGTAACGAATTTCTCATTGGAAAACTTGGTGTCGTAATTGCGGGGGAGGATAGAAAATGATGTAGGAACAGGTGAAGAAGCAGAAACTGTTGGAGCGCCTGTATCCATAGTATCAGTATCAGAATGCTCAGTGTGTTGCTTTTTCTTTGGCAGTGAGTCTTGTACACGGGCAGCGTAACTTGGCTTGGATTGAGGTGAGCTGGATCGAACGGAGGTAGAAGATTCAATAGATGCGTCAGAAGTCTGAGAATCTCTTCGTTGGCGGGAGCCTGTAGAGCTTGGTTGTGATTTTGAAGGCCCCTTCCGTAGCCCCACTTTGGTGGGACAAACGGAAGGTCCATCAACCACAGAAGGTAGATTTTGATGTCGACCGATATTTCGTTTGCCAGGTTTTGTGCCATGATCCGTCATAATGAAGTCGATCCGGTGGGACAATGCTCAGATAACAAAAGCAATACGATATTGTGTGCAATGATGAGATGTAGAGTAATGATATAATAGCAAGGTCGGACTACCCGTTTCGATAGTAGTCCAGGTAAGACAGTTCCCCTATTAATGCAGTGACACTGTACACCCTTGGCTGAGATAAGTCTGATGAACAGTGTCTTGTAAAAACGCGGAGAAAAGCCCAGGATCAGGAGCAGGGCTTGCTAACTTAACATAATGTGCGTTATTATTAATTCGTTATTTGTTACCATACCTATATGATAACGAAAACTGAGACTAAATGAATAACGTTACTGCGTTAAATACCGTTTTAGCTGTTACTGATAGAATTACGGTACTTATTAAAAATAACGTTATTGCCAAGCGAAGAGAGCATTTCGTTATTAAGGCTGGGTTACTGCTGCAATAAAGTTAATGCATGATAACGTAATAGGTTTCATTAAAATGATAACGTTAAAGACATGACTGTTTAACTCAATATAAATTGCATTTAATTGCATCAACTATATTCGTTAATTGTTACGGTTCCAATATCGTAACGAAAAACGAAACCAATTTAGTAACGTTATTGTCATAGGTATCATTTCAAATATTACTCTCACAATTACGGTACTTATTAAAAATAACGTTATTGGCAGGTGAAGAGAGCATTTCGTTATTAAGGAGGAGTTACTACTGCAACGAAGTTAATGCATGATAACGTAATAGGTTTCATTAAAATGATAACGTTAAAGACATGACTGTTTAACTCAATATAAATTGCATTTAATTGCATCAACTATATTCGTTATTTGTTACGGTTCCAATATCGTAACGAAAAACGAAACCAATTTAGTAACGTTATTGTCATAGGTATCATTTCAAATGTTACTCTCACAATTATGGTACTTATTAAAAATAACGTTATTGGCAGGTGAAAAGAGCATTTCGTTATTGAGGTTATCGTACAGTTGCAATAACTTATTGCATGCTAACTTAATAGGTTGTATGTCAATGATAATGTTAAAGACAGAACTTTTTAACGTAATATAATTGCTTTAAAATATTCGTTACTTGTAACCGTTCCCATACCGTAACGAAAAGGAAAACTAAGCGGTTAGCGTACGCACCTTTGGCGTGGGAGATACGTGTTCGATTCCCGGCGGGAGATCATGTGATTCGGATTCCACGTTAATCAATAGGTCCTGTCTCATATAACCTCGCTGCTAAAAAGGACGTTAAACTCAAAATCAACTCAACAATTATGGTATAAAAAGTAATGTTATTGACAGAAAAAGCAGCATTTCGTTACTAATTGTAAGATTAAGAATCAGTTCTGTACAGTTGCATTAAATGTTATTGAACGGTAGTGCGGTAAATCGTAAAGGAGAAGACTTGCTTAAAAAATGAAATATTTGGTTTTACGTCCCATGCTTATGCCGGATAGGCTAAAATGCATGTCGATTGTAAGAATAAATGTGAGAGAATTAAAAAAAGTTGGGAAAGACGGGATAACCCCAAGAAAACCCACACACATTGTGTTTGTCATCCATAAAACCCACTTGGCTCAAACTGGCATCGAACCAGGAACTCCACGCAGCAGAGTGAACGCTCTACCACTGAACCACCGCGGCCCCTTTTCTTTTTCATGTACGACTAATATCTTTTTTTTTTTTTTTTAGTTAAAGAAAATTATATCAAAACTTAGCCAATATCCAATATTTGTTAAATATATGAGTACACTCTCCCAAAGGGGCAGTTTTGGAATTCCAACCAATGACGCTTCAGAAAATGTTAAGAATGGAAATTGAAGAAGTACTGATGAATTACTATAGTAACTCGTAAATGTTACAGGAAAGTGTACTATTTCAATTTTGAATCCAAACTATTAAATTATAAATAGCATTTCATTTCTTCTGAGCACTTGTCTTTTCTGCGGGACGCTCGGGGTTGATTTCCGCCGTGAGCTCATGTGATTTGGATCCTACGTAAAACCACATCACAGAAAGTCTTGATAGTAAACATTATGTTAAACTCCAGACAAATAAGCTTGTTTTAATCAACCTTCAGTGTCATATTTTTCAGTGTATGATTGGTTAATTGATTGGTCTAGAGTTTACCCTTATCCATCACTGAGGCTATGTGAGACGTGGATCTATAGCTAACGTAGGGTCCTAAGGACTTGATGTTCTACCAGGAATCAAATCCTGCTCTCCCGCGCCAAAGGTTTGTACAGTAATCATATAGCCACGAGGGAGTATCATTGTTCTATGTAGTGATGAGCAAATGCAAGACCAAGACCAAGACCCGGGTGGTCTTGGTCTTGGTCTTGCACATAAAGTCTTGGTCTTGGTCTTGCACTGGAATCCTTGGTCTTGGTCTTAGTCTTGCTTGCAAGAGTCTTGTAAGTCTTGCTTTTTAGAAATCTTATGCTTTTCATAGGTAAATTTTACTCTGGATATAAGTTATAATAAAGTCTACAATGAGCCAATAGTAACGGAAATATATACAATGGATGTTCCTAAATGTAATATAGTTTACCTTCGTGTAATATGACGATAGTGTACAACGCAGGCGATGACCTTTATTTTCTTTTTCAGTGGGTATCCACGCTCAAGACTGCTCTATACAGTAGTAGTCTTGACCCACGCTTCACTACTTACAAGATAAATCACAACGTTTCATAATCTTTTTATGTTTTTTAACAGATCCAACACTCCACTGGTTATCAAACTAGAGAAGTTACCCCTGAGACACATGAAAGAAAATCAAGACAGCACAGCTTATTGAAATACCATAAATTGCAAAATTATTTTTCGCTATAAAGGCGTCAGATTTTTGTCTCTTCAACCACGATTAGCTAACCTTTGTATTAAACAAACTTCCAGTTAAATATTAAGATTTTGTTTTATTGATTCCAAGATGTACTGTATGGGGCAGAAACATGGGCATGGAGAAAAAAGGAGAAAATTAACTGGATTGAGCGGAAAACGAATGAGAGATGTTAGAAATAGTAGCAATAGGGGAGAAAAAATAGATATTAAGAGGGGGATGAGGAACTGGTTGGGATATTGGCTGAGGAGAAAATGTATTATGAGGGACGTGCTAGAGGGTATGGTGGAAGGAAAGAGAGGGAGGGGAAGAAGGAGAGTGTAGTTGAAGGAAAGTTTTAAAACAGAAAATTGATGCGTCAAGACGAAGAGACCAGCTGAGGATCACCGTACATCGAAGCTTCTTAGTTCCAGCAAGTGACCTACCAATAATGGCAGAATAGCTATGATAATGATAATTATGGTGATATGTTTATTAATGTTTGCCAAAAAAGAGAGAGGAAAAATTAAAATAATAATTATTATAATAAAACCTCTTTATATTTTAGAATAATTTGAGTGAAAACCGAATACGACTATTGCGCAAAGAATACCATTACTCTATGTGGCCGGTAGTTCGAATTTGAGCTTTTCTTTTTTTTCAGCATCGGATAGGAACAGGATACAACTGTGGAAAAGTTCTGAGGGTTCACCTATTGGAAACGCTCGTAATACTTTCTAACACGCGTACTTTATTTATTTTCGCACAACCACATGAAAACGCAAGGGGAAATATAGCACAAAAGACACTAAGAAGATGAACGTCGAAACTGAGGGGTGGACAAGCTGTTGATTTTGGATCCCTTCAGTAGAAGTATAGAGCAAGGTCAAGGGACAAAACAACTGAAAGTGCGGAATCAACATCAACAACCTCTAGAGACAAAAGGAATTTTGGCAACAAGCAAGCTTCAAAGCTTTTCGTTCGGAAATTGTCGGTTGCAATTGTGTGATGGGGGCCTACAATTCTTGGCCCATGGCACCTACGTTCAAACTGCGCTTTCACGTTATTCGCCAGCCACATGAGTCAATGCGAGATTATACTAAGTCCACACTGAAACAGGTGAGGACTTTTCTGCCTTTATTTTGTACTGACCGCGTGAATAGTGTGCTCACAAGCTTAAGTAGTACATGAAAAAGCTGATTTGAAGGAGTCAGAACTACTGTTTTTGATTCACAGGGAAATTATAGTAACAATACTAGCAGAATACAAATACATACACCACATTTTTCTATGATAATACAAACATGATTTGAGAGCTGGGCCCATTGGCCCCTTATGACAGGCCGCCTCTGCTTTTGACCTATATTAGAAATAGAAAATAACAGTATCAAACTCGAAGTTATTTGAAATAACTGTACAAAATCAATCTCACTTGTGAATATGGATCATCTATTGTTGTATAGGCATAATGTTATATCGCTCAATCCTCGTTGAGCCGTATACCTAAGGAGGCTAAAAGTTATATTGATAAACAATTATTCAATGTATATATAAGCATCCGCCATGAAATCAAGCTTGCGGTCACATGCACTAAGTTTTTGTCAACGTCATGAAAACGTTATTTCGATATTAATTTTATGAGCACACATTAACAATTTCCAATGGATGCTTGAGCCTCGGAGCCAATGCCATACCCATGTAGTTGGCACCTATGGTGTACGGAATTACTGATCTTGTCTCCGGTGTGAGCGGTCCCGGGTTCGATTCCCGGTGCGGGCACTCAGTCGAAGAAGTGTAAAACGCTTTTTCAGGCCAGCCTCCTTGAATGAGGTTTTCCTGGTTTTTTCTCATTCCCACCAGGCAAATGCCGGGGTGGTACCTAACTTATAGGTCCCAGGCCGCTTCCTTCCTTTCCCAATCCTTTCTTCCTTCCCTTTCCCCGGATTGTGTGCTCGCCGAGGGACGTCATCCCTCAAAACGTGAAGGGCTAAATGGCCTTAGATGCCTAAAGCCCAGAAATCTAAATCCCATCCCCCTCCCATTACTGATGTTCAATACTACATTTCTCTTTAGTTTTGGAAGAAGAACAACATTAATATGCTTTGAAATGAATGAAATATCTAGTTTAACGTCCCATCATTATGCACCAAGGCTAAGGGAGGCGGTGATGATGAAAAATGACTGAAATGGTGGAATGAAAAAAGCAGGGGGAAAAGGAAAACCCCAGAAAAGCAACGCACACGGTGTTTGTCCACTAAAAAGCTCACATGGCGCAAGATGACACCTGTGTGGCTTGAAAACGAGTAATAAATACAGGAAACGCGAACAACCGATTCAGAAAAGGACATAGGCCTACTGTAGATAGGGGTAGATCAACTCACACAGATTGCATAAACTACTGGGAACAAATTCACTCCAGCGGCATTTTTACTGAAGCCACGAAATTCAAGTAAAAGACGTAATTATTTTCCCCCTTTCCTTTTACACCCTATAAAAATATCAAGTAGTACCGGTACTTGTGCAAGACTCTTGCGCAAGAGTCTTCGTCTTGGTCTTGGTCTTGGAGGTTTGGTCTTGGTGTTGGTCTTGGTCTTGCACCCCTTGGTCTTGGTCTTGGTCTTGCATCGGAATTCCTGGTTTTGGTCTTGCGTGCAAGACTTTTGCAAAAACTGCAAGAGTTCTATGAGTTATTAAAATAAGTACTTTTGGATTGATGCCTACCTACGATGGAGAGCGTTTATTTTTAAATAATAACCTAATAATAATAATAATAATAATAATAATAATAATAATAATAATAATAATAATAATAATAATAATAATAATAATAATAATAAAGCACTCTGATTTCAGATCCATCAATTGCAACAGTACTGTGAATCCTTCAAGCAAAGTTATCTTTCAGTGTAGTTTACCAACAACAAATCATCAAATGAATTTACGCTCATGCGAAAAAAAATTGAAACATTTTGCTTCTTTGCTTTCTCAATTCTATAAACATAGATGTGAAGTTCTTTAAGAAGGTAACAGTTTCCGTAAGGATGAGTCGAGTAACGCCTCTTTTTTTTTCTTTATAACTAACAAACTAACTAATTAAATGAATTCTGTGGCCTATGGAACGCGGAGATTCAAAGCCACATTTACAAAAGCTCTCCATTGAGTTCTGTCCTTAACTAATTGCACCCAGTTTCTACTTTGTACTCCTATTTCTGTGAGATTCATCTTAATATTGTACTTCCACAAGCGCTTAGGTCTTCCTAATGGTCTCTTCCCGATTGGCTTTAAAGATAACACTTTCGATCCTGGCCTAATCTAACCTGGTTTATTCCAGTATCCTGGGGCATTTGGGCCTTTTTAAAAAATTATAGCACATTGCTAAATAATGATAGATGCACTAAAACCACTGCAAATATTTTTTTTTATTTTAGTTTTATTACGTATATATAATTTGGTGATGTAAGAAGGGGTAGTTTAATACACTGCAATTTGAAATATGTGCTTTCTGAACAATCGAAAAGAAATACAAGAGAAAACTAACGCTCCCGCTGCGTGTGAAGTGCAAGTAGTGACAATGGTGTACAATAAGGAGCGGAAAATATGCGGGAACTGTCCCCTGAGTTCCGCTATTGTGAAGCGACGATTCTGCATGATGCTTCGCCGCACAAAGTGTACAAGATCGTCTGTAATGACGGTTGGTCTCCCGCTGCCCTCCTCATCATGCACATTTTGACGTCCTGCTGCAAATTGTCTACACCAGCAACGCACCACTGCTTGCTCATGACGTTAGGTCCATAGACCTGGCACAGCTGACGATAGATTTCAATCGGCTCTATACTCTGTGCATTTATAAACTTTATCACTGCTCGCACTTCACACGCAGTCCATCTTCAACCACTACCACGGCGCTACTGAGAGCACTAGGGAAATTCCGCTGGAGTATGAGCCATGCTAGGACATTACTGTCTCACATACACGCGGTCGCTCTCGGCTTCCTAGCTATGGGACGCGTGAAAATGTTACTTTCTGAATGCGCCTCGTACAAATATTTTGAGTTGATTGATTTTGAGTTTAACGTCCCTTTCAGCAGCGAGGCTATATGAGACGGGGCCTACTGGTTCACGTGGAATCCGAACCACATCAGCTCCCGCCGGGCAAATATTTTTATAAGGGTGTTAACATGTGCTTACCTACTTTCTAAATTTCGAAATCAGGATCCAAATCTAAATAATCAATTTCACCTTACGAGCCGGAATCTAAACTGTACTCTTGTAAAATCTTTGATATTTCTTCTACATTTATTTCACTTGCTTCAAACAAGAAACTTTTAGCAAAATGAAATGGTTTTCGGTACAAAATATTCCACTATTTTATCGAACGTTCTGCAATCACACTCAGAAAGTTGATCACAACAATCAACCTGTGAAAGTTCGTTTATACTTCGATGGATGTCACGTGAATAGTATTTCTATCTTCGTTTAACAAAGTAACAAATGAAGGAAGCATATTGCGTGCCTGTCTTTTCGACTTCCGAGATCGTGTGCATAGAGTTGTGAGTAGTCTAATTTTAGTGTTCGTAGTTGTGATGGAAAAAATAATGAAACCACGAGCAAAATTTTTTTTTCCGAATACGAGTGGAAAAATACAGACATTATTGAGTGTAAATAGACTGACTTGGATGAACGAAATTTAAACTCTCAAATTCGGCCATTCAAGCTCAAACCAAGTTTATCCACCATTTGACCGAGACTTAACCTTGAACGCTTTTGGTGAAACAGACATTTTCACCGAACTTGGTTATGACACTCAACAGTTGAACTTCGTTGGTGCCCACGGCCATAAGTCTCAGTAAGTATTTAATACGGTCAACAACCGACTGCAACCCATAATAAGGTGCATAGAGACTGTTACGTAAAAAACTAGTTAGACTCGAGCTCCGGCGTTTTGGAATAAACATACAACCCGAGTCTGACTCGGGCTTGGATCGAAAATGTTAATATCTTCACAGCAGTTCTACTTTATTCCATTCTCGCTACATGGCCTGCCCACCTGAACTTCCTAGCCTTAATGACTCTAACAATGTTAGGTAAATGGTATAAATTATGTTAATCGTTATGAAGTTTCCGCCATTCGCCATTGTCATTCCTCTTGGGTCCGAATATTCGCCACAGGATTTTGTTCTCGAATACTTTCAGTCTGCGTTCTTCCCTCAAAGTAAGTGGCCAAGTTTCGCAGCCATACAGCATAAGAGGCATAATGGTCGTTTTATATATTTCAAGCTTCAACTTTTTGACAGAATTCGCGAAGAGTTTCGTCGATGTCGATAGTATTGTTTGATATTTTGACGTATCCATTACTTGGAGTTTTGCGATCACGGTGCATTTTCATGTATACAGTTTTTTTTTCTGTATTTATTTCTAAGTCCATGTTCCTGCAGGTGTTTAATAAAACCTCTCCATTTCTTTCACTTGTCCTCACAATATCTAGTATCAAATTGACATTATCAGCATAAGCCATAACCTGGTGAGTGCCATTTAGCTCTAAGGCCTGGTTATAGTGTTACCATGAGACGAGACTTCAAGCTGTCTCGTGCAAAGCATATCTCCTCTCAAAAAATATACTCGTCTCGTCTCGTATCGAAGGGTTGTATCCCGTCTCCTCTCATTTGTCGCCTCTTGTCTCATAAAATGTTGCAGCATATCATGGGAACGAAAGTAAAATGTAGAAGACTGCACCATGCTGATCAAAATACAACAAAGTTATTACCCAGAACACACAAGTTAAGAAATGTCATGTTAGCTTTGCCTTGGATCCTCTGGTGCGTGCGGTAGTCGGTTCGATTTCGGTTAGTGCCATAAGTGGTGGACAAACATCGTATGTATAGGGATGGCCAAAATTTTCCGGAATCCGTATTCCAGAAAATTTGTTTTCCGGAATCGGAAATTTTACTTTCCGGATTTCGGAAAACATCCGATGTCGGGAAAGTTCCGAAATTCAGAAAAAATCCGGAATTTAGAAAAGTCCGAAATGCGAAAAATCCTGATTTTTTCGAAATATGGATTTTTACCGATTTTACTTTCCGGATTCCGGAAAGTAAAAATTCCGGAGTTGGCTATCCCTAATCAAGTGTGTGTGATTTCTCGGAGTTGTCTCGTATCCTACCACTTTCTTGAAACGATGTTTTGTCTGAAAGTTGTTCAAAATTTTGTGCTTGTTTCAAAGAAAGCGAAATCAAACATTTTTCTACTTAAAATTTTGCTACCCCTGTAGCGGTATTTTCGGGATGCCCATTTTCAAAAATTGTATAGCTTCATTCCGCATATCTCATTTAATAATTCACTTTAGTTTAGAACTTTTATTTATCGTTCCCTTTGAGTTACAACACACGAAAAGTTCCGAAAACCCTCTAAACCACGATAATTTCGACTTCCAAGTAGATCTTGAAAGTGCCGAACGGTATAAGCTATCAAAAAGTGCTTCCTCTTAAAGTTGTTCAATCTCTATACTGTTTCAATCAACCCCTGTTGCCATTTAAAACTTTGAACTTGGCCTCCTATAGAGGTATTTCCGAGGTGCAAAAGCATTACCGTGTTTTTTTTTTTTAAAAAAAAAAAACCCTATGAAAAGTGTGGTGAAAGGTAAGATGAATTGTGCTTCTTAGTTGACCAATGAAAAAGTAATTAAATCATGGTATAAGTCGTGAGAGTAACATTGTGTTTAGTGTTAAGCAACATTTTTTTTTTTTAATCTCTATACTGTTTCAATCAAGTGTTCTTTCCAAGTAGGTAAGCCACTCGACTTCTAACTGAGTAATCCATGTTCAAATCTCACTGTAGTTAATTGTTTTTCTCCCACTACCGGAATCAACACCATGTTTTCTGTTGATTTAACAAAAGATGGTATCACGCTGGGTCACCACATTGTGTTGGATCACTATTTCTTTTACTGTGCAGGACATGTTTTGTAAAAAGTAAGATTAGGGACACATACAAAAGCCATCCAGGGCACAGGTTCGAGTTCACAAGTATGTGAAGAAATTTTATTTCCTCACTCTCAATTAAATTAGGTTTAAGCCATCTGGACTATTGACAATAAAATACAATTGAACCAAAAGTTATATTTCAACTATATATGTTCCACTTAAATTATCATAGTGAGCACTAGAAGCAGCCGAAAAATTAAACATAAGGAAATAATTTAATAAAAACAAGCTGACAAAGCTATCACACTTAACTTTATTTTTTAAAAACACACACACAGCAACCGTAACGGTTTCAATGTTTTAACATCTTAATGTATGGTCCGAGGAAGACAATCTTAGAACATCGAAACCGTTACGTTTGCTGTGTGTGTGTGTGTGTTTTCTAAATTCAAAAACTGAGTTTGTATTTTCGAGACACGAGACGGGACAAAAAACTGTCTCATCCCAAAGGATTCTGTCTCGTCTCATTGCAACACTACCTGGTTACTATCTTTAATTTTCCTTATAGCATATTCCTGAATAAAATTTAATAATAATTTCGACAGTGCATCTCCTTGTTTTAGTCTATTCTGTATGTGAAAGCTCGTGGACAAGTATTTTCCTACTTAGACTTTACTTTGAGATTGGTTGGTTAGATTTGAGCCTTATGTCCCTTTCATAACAGAAGCTATATGAGACGTAAACCTATAGCAGGGGCGAATCCAGGGGGGGCAATCGCCCTCCCCCCCCAGAATAGGAAACTTTCTTATTTTATATATAGCTAAATAAAACCCATCTCAGAGTTTGGAGCTCTTAAAACTAGCTCTAAGTAGCAGTATTACAACCCACAGCCCTCCCCCCCGCCAAGAAGTCCGTCCTGGATCCGCCTCTGACCTATAGCTTAAAGTTGGACCAGAACCACTTGAGCTCCGACTGGGAATCGAACCAGAATCTCGAGCAATTTCATGATATAATTTTTTAACATTTTTGTCTCAATTCATTGATCATTTCCACTTTGCTTGAACATCTTTTTTCTTTTCCAGATGACATCTCTTGCTTCTTACACTAAGTATGGTTTGAAATTCAAATACAAGCAAGTTAAAAATTTCAATGTCTTATGCCTGGAATCGAACCCGAACTTCTGAATTGGAAGTCAGGCGCTCTAGAGATTCTCACACAACAAGTAACTTTACAGTGCTTAAAATCTGTTACATATATTCAGCCGCGGATCCAGGATATGCTCAAGGGAGGGGCTAAACCATAGTTTCAACTTTATCCAGTGTAAAGAAAGTAGGATTGAAGTCCATTTTATCCTGTGTATACCTGAGCGTCAAGGGGGCTATAGCCCCTATAGCCCTTCTCGTGGATCCGCACCTGCATATATTCACTCCAACTCAAATCCCTTTACGGATTCAATCTTGTAAGTTATTATGACTAAAAAAAAGAACATTTGATTTTTTCGAAAAATATGTTCATACATTGCAAGAGGTTTAGCTTCCAATCATTCACTGTAGCCTAAGTTGTATCTCGTTTGTGGGGCAAAGAATTAACACAAAAGTGAAAAAAAAAGCGAGAGAGAGAATGAGAGTGAGCATGAGGAAAACTCTAGTGGTTTCGAATCATACCGTAACAATAATTTATTTCTGTTGTAATTTTTGTGCCATCTTCTAACTTCACCCCGAGACTGAGAACATTTTTTGAGCAACTATTTGGTATTTTATTTCCTTTCAAGTTTGGCTAGGAAGAAATGTTTTACAAATTGCAAATCTAAAATGCACTAGATGAAAACAAATATTACTATTAGTTCAAAAGCCAGACGGGAAGCATGGATTTTGCGAAAGAACTATTGTTAGCGTTTGTCAAACGATGAAACAAAGGTAACGAAATGAAATGAAATATTTGAGTTTTACGTCCCATGGTTATGCCGGGGATGCTAAAAGAAACGGTTATGATGAGAGAATGAATAAAATAGTGGAATGAAATGGTAGTATTGTCTTTGTTCAGTTCTCAAAGCACCGCCCCGGGTGTCACTATCTAGTTACAACACTGCAGGGCCCTTCGCACACTACGACACTTCGTGTACCGAAAACGATCGACAATTTTTTTTCTGTGGCAGGCTTGTCGCGGGATAATGAATTCCCATTTGTTACAATGGGTGTTGCGCGGGATCTTCACACACTACGCGACAAAAGTGACACTGTCGCAGGCTTGTCGCGGGAATGTACCATCTGACACAAGCTAAGACCTTCGCATACTACGCGACTTCGTGGGTCGAAGACACGCCACAGCGCTACAATTTATCATTTCAGCATCCAGATACTTATTCTGAAAGATGAGCTCAATGGAAGCTTTCGATACAGACGCTTTCATTGCAGAAATTCAGGCACAACCTAGTATACGGAACTACAGCAGAGATTCCTATAGCAACAGAATTGAAGCATGTTCTTTCTTACATTTTCCAAAATTCGGTGGCAAGCCAATGAACTGTTTAGTGGAAATTGCAACATAAAATTACACTGTTTATTGCTTCATTTTACCATTTTAAGTGAAGTAAAGTGAAGTGAAGTAATTTTAAAAATAGCACATATGATCAGATATGCCCAAATATATCACATTCATAAACTCCAATCCCCAGTGATTCTCAACCTAATTCCTATCACGATCCCCATTTTATCACATCCTCTTGCCAGCGACCCCCTTATAATTTCTGGTTTGTAATAAGCTTATGTAGGGTTTTTAATATACGTATTGCGGAGATTCACGATATCCATCTATTTCTATAACAGTAGAATCCATTTCTTATATATAGTGGATACAGTAAGAGTAATATATTCCCTACGATGAAAGTGCTGGTTGAAGATAGATATTAAACCCTATTGAAGAGGTCAGGAAAGTGGCTGATCGAAGTCCACACTTTCTTGACCAACTAATAGAATTATCGTGCCACAAGTCCTTGCAACTGGGTTTCTGTACGAAGACTTGGACAAGTTCTGTCTAAAGAGGAGAGAAGAATATCGTGGTCTGGTATCTGCTGCTTTAAATGTAATAATTCCGTACACCGTACCTGTGCGAAAGTGATTTTTTTTTCTTCCATGGTAAGCATTCAAACAAAGATACGAAATCGCTTATCAGTTGATGACTTGATAATGTGCGTCACGAAGACTGAACCAGATATTGCAACACTAGTGAAATCACACAATGCTCAGGTATCCCATTAGCTTTCAATTTTAATTGTATATTAATATGCAGGTTTTGTTGCATTTGTATTCTTCTGGTATTTCAATATGCAGTTTTTATTAGTTTCATACCGTACCCCTTTCATTTAAATTGATTTTTAAATAACTCTGCATCTGTTGAAAATGTTTAGTAGACCTGTGTTTGTTGTTCTTAACAGTATGTGTAAAACTAAAAAGATACCTATCAGAAAAAAATCCAATTTTTGGTATTAGATTCTAATTATATTTCTCTCTTCCGCTTATCTTCACGACCCTCAGGTTGAGAAACACTTCCCCAGACCAATATAGAATTTTATAACATTTCGTTATTTTTTATACGTTCTGTGTGTATTTAATATGTATACTGTACGAAAATATGAAAAATAATGTTTTATAAGCACTTAGGCATGCCTCGCGACACTCCATAATAAAAACTATAAGGAGAGGCCGCGAGGCATGAAGTTAGTGGCGAATTTAGGAATATACTGACTAAGCCCCGGATTTAATCCGCGACTCAAGGGGGATCGCCAACTCCAGGCTACATACGTGCTCCTTATCAGTGGAGTAACTAGCTTCACTGAGCCCTGGATCGATCGATCATCGATTTACTCATGCCCGCCCCTGCCCCGCGCATTTCAGCTGCTGCGTTATATATATATATAATTTATTCGGAACTTTACCACACACACAGATTACTCAAGTGAGTAATAGTTGAATTTAATGTTTCGTAGACAGTGGATTCAATATAATGGATTAGCCAGGGGGAGGGTCCTTTAGTCTGGAACCCCCCCCAAAATTGTTAAAAGCTGTTAAAATAAAGCCTTAAATTGCGTTTTAAGTTTAAATACGCCTAAAAAGTTTCTAGGAGAGAACATCCGTACCCTCGAAACTTTTAAGAGTCATTACAATAAAACCTAAAATTGCGTTTCTAATTTTCACATTGCGAGAAAATTTTCATGGAGGACTCCCGCACCCCCTCCGAAAATCTGACTACACCGCTGGGTTCAATGACAATTTATGCGTTTGCCCAAGGATTTGAGTTATGCCTTCCATTGGGCATGAGTACTTTTATTACGCCATTCTTTCATTATCGTTAATAATTGATTTTTCAACTTTAGCTTCGATTCACAGGTATCTACTGTAGAAGTGAAATGTAAAATGTTATTGTGCTATCATATGATTTTATACCCTGGTAGCACGGAAGTAATTGCACCTGTCTCACTACTGTTACTCAACTTTGCCTGTTGCTGATAAGACGTAGGTAAGAATTTCGGAGCGCTCAATCGAATCGTTCTACGAGAGGTAGTTCTCAGGCCCTGGTCTTGTGTTATTTTGTCTTGCTTGCTTGCTGCTGTGTTGTCTTGCCCTCAGGCGATCGAGCGGGATGTTTCGAATGTTGTGTTTACCACTACCAAGAGAAAAGAAACAGATATCAGTTACACGAAGGGAACAAAATAAAAAATACTATACCTTATATATCCTTTAGAGTTAGTATTGGACAGAGAGCTAGTACATGAAAAATCACGCGAGGAGGTACAAATTGTTTCACCCCTACGTCTGGTGCGGGTCGGCCGGGAATGTAAGAAAAACTTAGTCAGTCTTCCGCGTCAAACCGGGGCTTTTGGCTACAGTGAGCTCCTGAATTTTTGAAAAGAACCAAAATTTACATCATAAAGTAAAAGAAAAAAACTAACGGGTTTTGGTGTGGAAGGATGCACAAAACTAAAAACCGGTCCATAAGACAAGATTTTCGAGGCCTTTAGCCCCATAAGATAAGATTCAAAATTCGAAAAAGGACCAAAATTTATGTCATAAGTTCCAAGAAAATTTATTTTGCCGTCTTGTTCCTTTCCATGTGCCAATCAACAAAAAACTTCGTAAGACGAAAAACTTATGGGCCAAATCCCCTTAAGACAAGCTTGTTTGAAAAAAGGGATAAAAATTACGTCATAAGTTACAAGAAAAACTTAAGGGTTTAGTGTGGAAGCATATCGTAATTTAAATAAAAACTTATGACAAGTTGCGAAGTCATATTCATCATTTCTACTGGTGTCTTCCATATTTCGCATGATCTCATGGGCACGTATACTTTGGCCCTATGTTTAAAATGAAAGTATACTCTTGCTCTCACTAATAATACTGCCACCTTATCAGTAAGCCTCCCTTGATATCTTGCAAAGGGAGTGTGTAAAGAGAAGTTTGCGATGATTTGACTGTATTTACTGTACAGTATGGTTGGAACGACAAAACATATTGTACTTAAAAATGATATGACTACTTAAAAATATTACATGTAAAAAAGGTTCCTTTTTCAGAAACACTCACAGAAGCCTCGGACCAGGACTGATAACTTGGCACGACCTCAGCGAAAAAAAAAGGAAATTCGATTTGGAACATAGTGTATATTAGAAGTCTTTACAGGGCAGGCGCGTTAAAATCCGTAACGAGCGAACTCGAGAATTACAGCATGGATCTAGTAGAGGTTCGGAAAGTTGGGTGGGAAGCAGCGCCGTCGCCTTGTGCAGTTCGCAAGAACACGTGAACCACCAAATATCGTACACTTTGTTGCTCATTAAGATATTTAATAATATTTAGAATATTTTTATATTGTCGTTTCAGTTCAACTCTCAGCTTGATTTGCGTATATGCATTCCATCACTACACCATGTTCGCAGGAGCAGCGAGCATGATACACTGCTCTGTGTGTAGTACAGAAGGGAAGCGCGGGCAGCTGGGGGACGAACGAGCAGCATTTACAGCTGTTGTTGACTAATTTCCAGTAATGTGGCGCTTTAAACAGAATCAAAGAATCTAAGAATGAACTGCAATTTAAAATAGAAGAATACAGTAAGAGCTCATTCTTTCAATCAGTTATCTACATTTCTTTTTATCTCAATTACTTGTAATGATAATAAACTAAAAGAACAAACAAAATCACATATTTCCGAGGTCGTACCGAGGGAAATGGGAGGTTTAAAATTCTTCCCCAGAGATTCTTAAGCTAACGCAGAATAAAGTAAAATTTTAATTAATTTTCAAGACTTATTTTTTAAATACGTATAATCTGATTTTTCTTTAGGCTACGGTTTTCCTACCTACATAAACTAAATGTTTGTAAGAAAAGTAAACAGCTTATCAAAACATACTGTACTTAGTAACATTGTTACAATGGTAAAATCCGACCTTCTGTATTGTGAGAATTCGAAGGAAATTTTAAAACTGATTTTTCTATTTTAACTTTCATCTTAAATACATGCAAAATAGAAAAAGACGAGTATGCAAAATAGAAAAAGACGAGTACTGTTATTTGCAGTAATGTACGTACGTTCAGCTGTAACAGTTCGTTGTAAAAAAAACGCGGATTCTTGGTGTGTTGTGTGGATGAGGATACTTGACACCCACATCATTATGTTATCTTTTGCTTCCCTGATGGTTTTATGTATGTGTTGCTTGATGTGGTCCTGTACTGCTTGTACTGGTTTCTTCTGTACTGTTTCTGCTGTTGGTTCCTGTTATTTTTGTAGTATTGGCTATATTCTTTTAGGTTGTTCTTAATGGCTGGTCTTCCCGTTGCGCTTGTGCTGGTAAATCTTTTATGCTGTAGCATTTCTGTCTGATGGGGTTTTTTAGGGAAATCCTCACTGGCAGTCCTATGTCCTTCTATGGTACAGGTTGCGCAGAAGGTCTTGTTAACAGGTTTATTGCATGACTTCTCATGCGTTTGTGCACATCTGAAACATACTCTTTGCTGGCACCGGTGACCATACCGGTAACAGTTTCAGCATGGATCCGGCCTCACCTGCACTTTGGACTCTTCCACTATGTAATGCGCACCTTTGATGCTTACTACATGACTTATCAAGAAGTGCATTGCTCTGGGTTAGTAGAGAAGAGGCGTAATAAATTGAGTGGTAGCACTTGAATGAATTCTTCTGATATTAGTGAATGCTATCTTCTGTTTACGGAGGTCATTCTTCATAGAGCCCAATTCCTTGAGACTGTATTCCTTTAATCACGCAAGTGAAAGTTGGATTCTATCGTTCCCTCTGAGTGGTCTTATGCATTTGTGGCGCATTTGGACCTGATAAGGCCCGGTTATCCGGTGATTGTGATCCATTTTTGGCTTTTCTCGACTTCAATGAAGCCGTCATCCTTATCTTCTAAAGCAACTTCCTTGCTCTGAGAAGGGCCAGTTTCTGGGTTGTTTAGGGTTTCTCTTCCTTTTGGTTCAGCACTCCGCACCGTTTTGGAGTAAATGTTCTGTTGAATTGTGCTAATTTCTCAGCGTAGGCCTGACTTTCGTTGAAGTTCTTCTTCTACTGATAATATTTTTTCGGGATTTTCGTTTCTCCCCTGTGTTCGGTTTCTCAGTGTGTGTGCGTTTTGATCTCTCACCTGTGAAGTTTCTTCCTGTGTGAGTCTAGGTAGCTGGCTCTAAACAGAACCAATTTCTTCTTTCTCCTCTTCTTCTTCGGAGCTCTCTATTTCTTCTTCGTTGTCAAACGCCATGCGTGAAGCAAATTCGTCCTCCTCGAAGATATGTAGAAATATTTCTCGAGCTTTTTGAGTCGGGAGGGTTATCATGTAATTTCTTTTTCTGAGATGTATTACTTCCATCTGTGATGCGCCCTTCTTCTTCTTTATGTACCTCATGATATCCTCGTCCAACCTAAATCTAGAGCCGACGTCGTATATCCCTACAGGTATCGGCTGCGTTCTCTCTGTTCGGTTTCTTGGTCAGCTGCGAGGCATTCATCTGGTTCTGGATCTATGGAATATATTCTTGGGACACTGAATTTATTACATAAAGTCGCTTCTCGCTATCTATTACCATTATTATTCTATAGCAATCAAAGTTAAAAAAATTGAAGTGATTGATTTCTGCCACTTCTGGTTTTGGTAGGGAGATTAGAGTCGATATGGAATGTATTCTTGGAACATTTAATTGATTACAGAAAACTGCGTCTCGCCATCTGCGACCGCCTTTAATCTGTAGAAATCAATGCTAAAACCGAAAGTGGTTGATTTTTGCCACTTTCGGTTTAATTAGAGGTTTAAGAGAGAATGTGGCACTTACTCCTACAACGCTAAATCAATTCCCACAACCAGCTGCTCGTAATCTCTTACAGTTTATGCTCTATTAGATTAAATTGAAACAGGAAGTTGTAGTAAGTTTCTTCCACTTCTGGCTTTGGTAGAGCGTTAGGGATGAAGATAAAAGTTATTCCTGAAATGCTTAATCAATTGCCGAAAACCGCTTGAAGTTATCGTTTTTACCGTATATCTATTACCGTTTTTGATTTATAGTGATCGTTAAAACCGGAAATGACTCATTTGTACCAATTCCGGTGGACGGATCACCTTCATTAACGAACTGTTACGAGATAATCACTGTATGTATCGATTTGCAATATAGAATTACGAATTCGTATCCATTCAAAAGTTATCGTGCGGAGTAAGGGATGGACAGACGGAAGTAACATTACAATAGAGGAATTTCGGGTATTATGAAATAGTCGGATAATATGGAATACCTCATTATCTCACCTGTGATGTTTGGCTTCCAAGCGGAGAGGAACGAAACTACTACCTCACATTCCCATGATACTCTACAGTCAATCTCCTTGTTATTGTGACATTCCCCTAACAGCACAATCACATAGCAGGCATATGCCTATCATGCTCCCTCAGGTACATGGGAATGTGTCCAGCATGTGCCTTACATTCCTTTGAGAGAGAAATCACATGGATGGCAAGTGATAGTCACAGTCTATTTCCGCCCCTAGGCACATGCCTGACATGTATTATCTGTCAGGAAAGTAAATGTACACCTGTTTTTCGAGTCTGGCATTCCTGCTCTCCATCCGTGGAGAGTATGAGAATTAAATCAATCAAATGTTTACTGAGGGGCAAAAAGAAAAGTTTAATCTGAATAACACATTGCAGAGGGACACAAGCTGTGAATACGAATAGTGCATAGAGTAAATAAAGGACGACACCGAAAGAGAAAACCAGACACAGCTGTTGAACTTAGAAAAAAGAGTAAAAATTGTTGAAGTGGGAACATAAAACACAAATACAACAAATACGCCGAAAACTAAACATTCAGCATGCCATGGTCTTGGTGTAGTGGTTAAGATGCTGGCTTACAAATACAAAGGTCGCCAGTTCGAATCTTTGGTGAGGACATTTTTAAAAATTTTTGTTTATAATATACTATGCAGCTCATGAGAGGTGGTAAAAGAGATCGTATTTAGTCTTTCGTAGCAATTATTATTGGTAAGGTTTAGTACTGATAATACTTTTTGTTTTGTTTTTGTCTTTTTGTCTTGATAAAAGTAAAAAGAAAAACATGGAAGTAGATCATACTCATGGTTATTAAAAATACAATTTCTACATGCCTTACGCCTCCCGACCACGTTTCTACGTTAGCAAGTAAGAGGTTTGTGTTTAGGTTAGGCTGGTCATTACGTTTTGCAAAGGGGCCCGATTTAGCTCTGACGCACCACAGGTGCGAGAAGGGAGCAAAACACTTTTTCTCTCTCCCTCTGTGTGTCTGTTTATCTATCTATCTGTATATATATATAACGCTATTTGTGAATGCCGTAACCACCCTAATTTTCAGCGGATTGAGATGAAACTTGGCACAAACATTAATTGTTGAAATATCTTCAGTTCGTTAACCAGAATAATCAGACGAAAATGTTCAAAATGGCGGCCCTTTAAACTCGTAAAAACTTCCAAGGGAACCAAATTTCGCCCATAAATGGGTATTCAGAATGTTTGAATAACTTTTCCTCTTTTACTGAAATATTTGTGTGCAGAGACTTATTGAAATATTGGACCCGATTAATCGCATAAAGAATGTTCACGCCCTTTTCGCTACGGTCAGGGTTTTTTTTTTTTTTTTTTTTTGCAAGAGGGGGTTATTTTCGTAGTGATGATAAGATGATTGCTAGTGATGATATGAAATTACACATTGAAAGTGAAGTAACTTGTGAAACGTGTTATTTGAAAGAATCATATAATAAATGTGCTTTCCTCTAACACAGAGAGAGCGTGAATGGCGAGGAGTGTTATTTGATTTGCTTTTTAGTAACACATTGCATTGCAAATAAAGGTAGGCAACATTAGTGGTAAGTAAAACAATAATAATAATAATAATAATAATAATAATAATAATAATAATAATAATAATAATAATAATAATAATAATAATAATAATAATAATAATAATAATAGGTGTTGTTTGTGGCAAGGCAATATCTTCCTCAATTCTTCTTCAAACGTAATGATTCTAACGCCATATCTCCCTTACAAACAAAATATTAGCAATTTATATCGAAAGAACGGGAAACTGTTGAGTGATGGGAGCAACGTTGGACAGTATGCACTCATAGTACTCAGAAAAAAAAACGATTTCAATGAAAAATGAACGAAGAGTCATTGCCGTGGGTAGTCATGGAGCCAAGCAGAGCCCTCTTTAGGCAAAATGTCGATAACTTATATCGAGAGAACAGGAGGTGATAGTGAGATGGGACCAACGTTGGACACCGTGGACCCATAAGCCGCATCGAAAAAATTAGGGGGACTGGCGCCAGCCAGCCTTACTTATTTCCACATAATAATATAAAATTATATTGTCGAAATACACACACGAGTTAGCTAGTAATATTTCATATTATTATTATTATTATTATTATTATTATTATTATTATTATTATTATTATTATTATTATTATTATCATCGACAGCGTCTTTTCATTACGTGTGCATGTTTGACGTGAAGCCAAAGAGAAGATCCATCATTCATAGAAAGAATAAGAATAGCCAGTTACTTTAATTGCGAACGACGGCGAAAAATACGAAAAGAGACAACCTTAGCGAAAAGAAACAATACTTTCTCTCAAATGGATAAAAAAATAAAGCCGAGATAGATTCGAACTCGCATGGACGGCGCGAACAGTCAGTTCAGTGTCCACTTTTTTTTTTTTAACTGACTCACCAAATGTGTTTTAGTAACTTACTTATTGCTAATTTTATTTGCTTCTCTCGTTTAACTTGCTTTTTCTAATAACTTATAACGACAGGGACACGAACACAGAAACATCGAGGACAGTTAAAAATCATAGATGCTCTCCCACCGGGAATCGAACCCGGGACACCATGCACCAAAGGCGCATGTGCTAGCCACTAGACCAGCCGGCGGGGCACTGCTCACTCTCTGTGTCGTTAGGAATTACGACCACTGTATTGCCAGCTATCACTTCTGAGGGTTGTATACTATGATCACATGTTTCTTCTTTCCTGGAAGAGTTAAACCTACATTCTATGTAATACATGAAATATTTAGACCTACATGCTCTTCATATAATGTAATAAAAGGTCATGCTGGGAATAAGAAAAAGAACATTCCTTGGACAAAACGGAAACTATTGGCATCAGAAATAATTATCTACGAGGCATTTGCAGTAGTATATTTCAGAATAGTTACTGTTTAGTTCAGTAAACGA
This sequence comes from Thermobia domestica, assembly GCF_964235325.1. Taxonomy (NCBI): domain Eukaryota; kingdom Metazoa; phylum Arthropoda; class Insecta; order Zygentoma; family Lepismatidae; genus Thermobia; species Thermobia domestica. The sequence continues at coordinate 102,561,689 of NC_137455.1, forward strand.
ACAAAGGGGTATAAAAAAGCAAATATGTCGAGTCAACGAGATCGACCAGAGTTGACAGAGGCGGAGTAGTAATACAACAACTTGGTTAAATTGATAATTGGTTCTTTATTCTGTAGTAGATCGTATCACTCTTTACGGGAGAGTAGAGAAAGACTTAAACGCTGTTATATAGTAAGCATTAGTAACACGATCATACAGACACAAATGGATGTAACTGTGAGTACTACAACTTGGATTTAACGAAAGCCGTTTAGATATTCAGTGGTTTGCAGGGTTGTATAAGACATAAAAAGTTAAGACACAATACAATTCTTCATACCTCAGCTTCCAGTAACTAGATACATGCAATTTCAGGATAGATACTGAAACTGCTGTCGGATTTTAATACATGACGTATTGCAGGATACAAAATGCTTTGCATTACTTGTTTTTTTGTAGACAGCTACTAGCTTAGTGTTCTGAAAGGTTGTGTATAAACTAGAGATAGCCAATTCCGGAATTATTACTTTCCGGACTCCCGAAAGTAAAACCGGACAAATTCCGGAATTCGGAAAATTCCGATTTTAGAATAATTCCGGAATTCGGAAAATTCCGATCTTGGAGTAATTCAGGAATTCGGAAAAATCCGGAATTTAGAAATTTCTGATTTCGTTTACATTCCGGAATTCGGAACAATCCGGATTTTTTTCGAAATCCGGAATTTTTCTCAATTCCGGATTTATCTAAATTCCGGATTCTTCCCGAGTTCCGGAATTCTTCTGAATTCCGGAGTTTAACTGAATTCCATACTTTTCCGAAATCCGGAAAGTGAGTTCCGCTTCCAAAAAATGAATTTATTTTGGTTAATATGAATCATGGTGGAAATAAGTCTTTGACCAGGTAATGGCGACTGCTTTGAAAGAAATAGAGAGTATGAGAATTCAATCTGTCATATTTGTAGTTTCGTGTGGAGAAAATACAAACTTGTGAACCAACGGTTCAAGGAAAACACAAGTTATTAATGTAAACTTTTCGGACATCATAAAAGAAATACGAAAGACATTTTGAATCGAAGAAATATAACATACAAGTTTGCAAGCTGAGACAAAGAAACCTAACGTAACCAGACTAAAGACGAATCGTTTATCGCGTAGCGATCAAGGTCGAGCTGTTTTCCAGAGCGAGTTTCGAGTTCAGTCGAGTTTGATAATGGCTCGCTCGCTCGTTCAGCTCGTTTTAACTCTTTTTTAAATAATGGCCTGATTAGACTGGAAAGCGAAAGCCATGAGAAATGTTAGCACTAATATGGAATACTTTTTAGTGCTGCTCACGACAGGGGTGCGTCTCTTCTCGTAATTTTAGTGCATCTCGTGGGGCAATTTTTGTGTATCTCGTCTCGTCTAGATAACGAGAAGACAAGGTTTTTTTTTATTATTACGAGACAGCCTCAAATGTCGTAATCACCAATATAAATATATACTGTTGTTCTTAAAATCAAGGCTGAGACCTGAACTGTCGAATTTTTGAGCCCTTTCAGAAGACCAACTCGGGTAGCGATATCAACCGGCTCTGCTCGTATCAACTGAGCGAACAGCTCGAGTCGGCTCGGTTGGGATGAGCCGATGACCCGAGCCGGCTCAGTTGGAACGAGCCATCGACTCAGCTCAATTGAGCCGATGCCTCGAGCTTTCTCGGTTGGGATGGGTCCCCTACTCGGCTCATGTGAACCGGTTCAAGCCAGCTAAGTTGAAATTAGTCCATCGGCACATTTCGATTCAGCTCAACTAAGCCGATGGCTCAAATCGGCTCGGTTGGGTGAGCTGTTGGCTCGGCTCACTTCTTGGTTCGGTTCGATAGTGAATGAGCTGTAAGCCGAGCCGCTCGAGCCGTTGAGAGCCCTAAACCCGGTCCCAGCTGTTTTGAACATGTTTGGCTGAAGCCTATAACTCTTAACAATTTTTGGCTCGAGCCCGAAAACTTGCGCTTTCGGAACTCAAACCCAGAACGTGACCGATGTCCTTCCCTCCTGAAGACTTCTCGACTACCGAGATCGACAGTCAATTAGCTTTTACTATTCAGATACAAACCGTATATCTTTCAAAGATTATACACGGTGTTGATATAATAATAATAATAATAATAATAATAATAATAATAATAATAATAATAATAATAATAATAATAATAATAATAATAATAAAAGTTTTAAACTTGCCGTTGAAATTTGGCAAAACTTACTTAAAAGTAGAGATTTCGGGGAAAGGGTTCCGTACCTTCAAGACAGTGGCGTAGGGAAGGGGGCCCGGAGGGGCCGGCCCCCCAAAGAGGTCCGAAATTGTACTTTGGTACTTTGATGTTTGTAATTTTTATATATTTTTATGTTTATATATTTTTTGTTTGTAATTTTTCTATATGTGCCTACAACAGCACTTGTCCCCCCCCCCCAAACACACATCCTGGCTACGCTACTGCCTCAAGACACACCTGTTTTTTCTCCATACGAAACAACAAATATGACAGATTGAATTCTCATACACCCCATTTCTTTCAAAGAAGTCGCCATTACCTGGTCAAAGACTTATTTCCGCCACGATTCATATTAACCAAAATAAATTCATTTTTCGGAAGCGGAACTTTCACTTTCCGGATTTCGGAAAATTATGAAATTCAGTTAAACTCCGGAATTCAGAATAATTTCGGAACTCGGAAACAATCCGGAATTTAGAAAATTCCGGAATTGAGAAAAATTCCGGATTTCGAAAAAAATCCGGATTGTTCCGAATTCCGGAATGTAAACGAAATCAGAAATTTCTAAATTCCGGATTTTTCCGAATTCCGAATTATTCCAAGATCGGAATTTTCCGAATTCCGGAATTATTCCAAAATCGGAATTTTCCGAATTCCGGAATTTGTCCGGTTTTACTTTCGGGAGTCCGGAAAGTAATAATTCCGGAATTGGCTATCTCTAGTTTATACACAACCTTTCAGAACACTAAGCTAGTAGCTGTCTACAAACAAACAAGTAATGCAAAGCATTTTGTATCCTGCAATACGTCATGTATTAAAATCCGACAGCAGTTTCAGTATCTTTCCTGAAATTGCATGTATCTAGTTACTGGAAGCTGAGGTATGAAGAATTGTATTGTGTCTTAACTTTTTATGTCTTATACAACCCTGCAAACCACTGAATATCTAAACGGCTTTCGTTAAATCCAAGTTGTAGTACTCACAGTTACATCCATTTGTGTCTGTATGATCGTGTTACTAATGCTTACTATATAACAGCGTTTAAGTCTTTCTCTACTCTCCCGTAAAGAGTGATACGATCTACTACAGAATAAAGAACCAATTATCAATTTAACCAAGTTGTTGTATTACTACTCCGCCTCTGTCAACTCTGGTCGATCTCGTTGACTCGACATATTTGCTTTTTTATACCGCTTTCTTCGTTTACTGAACTAAACAGTAACTATTCTGAAATATACTACTGCGAATGCCTCGTAGATAATTATTTCTGATGCCAATAGTTTCCGTTTTGTCCAAGGAATGTTCTTTTTCTTATTCCCAGCATGACCTTTTATTACATTATAAGAAGAGCATGTAGGTCTAAATATTTCATGTATTACATAGAATGTAGGTTTAACTCTTCCAGGAAAGAAGAAACATGTGATCATAGTATACAACCCTCAGAAGTGATAGCTGGCAATACAGTGGTCGTAATCCCTAACGACACAGAGAGTGAGCAGTGCCCCACCGGCTGGTCTAGTGGCTAGCACATGCGCCTTTGGTGCATGGTGTCCCGGGTTCGATTCCCGGTGGGAGAGCATCTATGATTTTTAACTGTCCTCGATGTTTCTGTGTTCGTGTCCCTGTCGTTATAAGTTATTAGAAAAAGCAAGTTAAACGAGAGAAGCAAATAAAATTAGCAATAAGTAAGTTACTAAAACACATTTGGTGAGTCAGTTAAAAAAAAAAAAAGTGGACACTGAACTGACTGTTCGCGCCGTCCATGCGAGTTCGAATCTATCTCGGCTTTATTTTTTTATCCATTTGAGAGAAAGTATTGTTTCTTTTCGCTAAGGTTGTCTCTTTTCGTATTTTTCGCCGTCGTTCGCAATTAAAGTAACTGGCTATTCTTATTCTTTCTATGAATGATGGATCTTCTCTTTGGCTTCACGTCAAACATGCACACGTAATGAAAAGACGCTGTCGATAATAATAATAATAATAATAATAATAATAATAATAATAATAATAATAATAATAATAATAATAATAATAATAATAATAATAATAATAATATGACATATTACTAGCTAACTCGTGTGTGTATTTTGACAATATAATTTTATATTATTATGTGGAAATAAGTAAGGCTGGCTGGCGCCCGTCCCCCTAATTTTTTCGATGCGCCTTATGGGTCCACGGTGTCCAACGTTGGTCCCATCTCACTATCACCTCCTGTTCTCTCGATATAAGTTATCGACATTTTGCCTAAAGAGGGCTCTGCTTGGCTCCATGACTACCCACGGCAATGACTCTTCGTTCATTTTTCATTGAAATCGCTTATTTTTCTGAGTACTATGAGTGCATACTGTCCAACGTTGCTCCCATCACTCAACAGTTTCCCGTTCTTTCGATATAAATTGCTAATATTTTGTTTGTAAGGGAGATATAGCGTTACAATCATTACGTTTGAAGAAGAATTGAGGAAGATATTGCCTTGCCACAAACAACACCTATTATTATTATTATTATTATTATTATTATTATTATTATTATTATTATTATTATTATTATTATTATTATTATTATTATTATTATTATTATTGTTTTACTTACCACTAATGTTGCCTACCTTTATTTGCAATGCAATGTGTTACTAAAAAGCAAATCAAATAACACTCCTCGCCATTCACGCTCTCTCTGTGTTAGAGGAAAGCACATTTATTATATGATTCTTTCAAATAACACGTTTCACAAGTTACTTCACTTTCAATGTGTAATTTCATATCATCACTAGCAATCATCTTATCATCACTACGAAAATAACCCCCTCTTGCAAAAAAAAAAAAAAAAAAAAAAAAAAAACCCTGACCGTAGCGAAAAGGGCGTGAACATTCTTTATGCGATTAATCGGGTCCAATATTTCAATAAGTCTCTGCACACAAATATTTCAGTAAAAGAGGAAAAGTTATTCAAACATTCTGAATACCCATTTATGGGCGAAATTTGGTTCCCTTGGAAGTTTTTACAAGTTTAAAGGGCCGCCATTTTGAACATTTTCGTCTGATTATTCTGGTTAACGAACTGAAGATATTTCAACAATTAATGTTTGTGCCAAGTTTCATCTCAATCCGCTGAAAATTAGGATGATTACGGCATTCACAAATAGCGTTATATATATACAGATAGATAGATAAACAGACACACAGAGGGAGAGAGAAAAAGTGTTTTGCTCCCTTCTCGCACCTGTGGTGCGTCAGAGCTAAACCGGGCCCCTTTGCAAAACGTATTGACCAGCCTAACCTAAACACAAACCTCTTACTTGCTAACGTAGAAACGTGGTCGGGAGGCGTAAGGCATGTAGAAATTGTATTTTTAATAACGATGAGTATGGTCTACTTCCATGTTTTTCTTTTTACTTTTTGCAGCTACATCGGAACGTTCAATTTTTATTCTTTACTAATTGCAAATGGCGTTTACATTCAAAATATGAGGAATTTTGGTGGCATTTGTTCGGATATTTTTCTCTTTTGAAATGAAGAAAAGAATAAAACCAATACGCAAAGACAAAAGTATTATCAGTACTAAACCTTACCAATAATAATTGCTATGAAAGACTAAATACGACCTCTTTTACCATCTCTCATGAGCTGCATGTATTATAAACAAAAAATTTTAAAAATGTCCTCACCGAAGATTCGAACTGGCGACCTTTGCACTAGTAAGCCAGCACCTTAACCACTACACCAAGATCATGGCATGGTGAATGTTTAGTTTTCGGCGTATTTGTTGTATTTGTGTTTTATGTTCCCACTTCAACAATTTTTACTCTTTTTTCTAAGTTCAACAGCTGTGTCTGGCTTTCTCTTTCGGTGTCGTCCTTTATTTACACTATGCACTATTCGTATTCACAGCTTGTGTCCCTCTGCAATGTCTTATTCAGATTAAACTTTTCTTTTTGCCCCTCAGTAAACATTTGATTGATTTAATTCTCATACTCTCCACGGATGGAGAGCAGGAATGCCAGACTCGAAAAACAGGTGTACATTTACTTTCCTGACAGATAATACCTGGGGAACGTGCTTAGTATGTTCCCCATGCCGTAAGCGTCAATGAACCACAAAATTACTCCCCCAAAATATGTTAAATCGCCTAGATGCGTAATGCGTTTACATTAAGGTGAGTCTAAAAAACACTTTAAACAAGTAAAAAAAATGTACTTCAGGGTGGGCGCGAATCACTGACCTTTGGATTACTAGCCGCGTGATTTACCGACTTGGCCACGGAGGCGATGGAGACAATGTCCCTTGTGGAGGGATAAATTGTTGCGGTCTTTTGAATTTTGCTAATCAGAGTGCTCCTTTGACCGCGTGTATTCGACGATAACCGTTTGGAATCAGATAAAATCTACTCGCTATGTAATTTTATAACAAAATGATGAGTGTCTATTTATATTTTATTTCATGGTTCTTCCATATTCACTTCCAAAGGATCGACATCAGTTGCCATCTAATAAAGTTAATGCGTTTGTTTGCTTCTAGTACACAATCGCTTAGAAAAAGAAGCAACAAATGCTGTTAGAGTATCTGAAACAGTATGTATCTAAAGAACGTACCTAGAACATGACAGATATATGTCCCAAGTCACGACATATAAAAACAAATGACTGTTAGAGTGCGAAACTGAGCCAGGTATATATATGCTATATTTGTGGTACAGTCCGCAGAAAAAAAAACCTGCAACATGAGCATGTAAGTTTATAGTGAAACTTCGCCTAACAGCGCAGGGAACCAGCATAATCTCTAAGTGGCACAAATCACGCCAGGAGAGACCTTGGCGTCCTCCCCTGCACATTTATTTTGGAACAAAAGACTTAATCGTTTCACAATAAACTTACATGCTCATGTTGCAGTTTTTTTTACTCCGGACTGTACATATTTGCAAATATCAATTAGGTGTAACAAGTACCTAAAACTATAGGTAACTGAAGTATCGTCATCCGCAAAAAAAAGTTCGCATATACTGTAACTTCCACATTTTCATTAATAACTCAGTTTTCTTAATATATTATCGCTTCTTTGTGCTTTCCTTAACAAAGCAGTGTAGTAATGAATAATTATTTATGATTTTTGTGAAAAAATAAAGCAAAATAAGAAAATTATAAGCAAAAAACTGTGATTGTTATGAAACTTTAGTCTGTCAGATAATTACGCAAAGAATATCCCGAGGGAAATTCACTCCATACAGTACACAGGTATTAGGAGCACTCACAAATACGTAAAATTGAAGGAACAGAAAATAATGTATTTTTGAGATGAACATACAATTCACACTTCACGTGAAGTTCCAATATGGGAAATCAATCAATATCTTCAGTTGAAATTACTGAAAAAAACAGAAAATGGCTATTTAAAACTCCAAGTGTAAACCTGCGCTTGGAGCGAGTCTATTTCTAATATCAGAACGCGTTATTTCGTAACATGCCTGCGTGGCCAAGCGGGTTTAGCAATGCTGTTGAAATTCTAGAACCGAAGGGTGGCAGTTCGAGCCTGAGTGCGAAACGCTTTTTTTTTCAATATAGTTAAATATTTTTTAAAATATAAATGTCTAGTTTGAAGTGCTTAAAAACACAAGACTAGATTAACAATCACTTTTCAAAGCTCAGTCACATTTATTCACTATGTTCATCAATTAGGCTATATACGAAGACACTAAAATGTGGAACGTTAACGATCCTTATTAACGTTAATACCACATCCGTTATAATGAGAACAGATTTGTGATCTGAATACCAACCTTAAACCATACGTCCAAAATGAAAATTATTCATGTTCTTCATACCTATTGCAACACTCAGTTGTAATATAGAGAGTGAGAGTGCGAAAGAGAGAGATAAAATACAGTATACAGGGTGCGGAAAAATTCCCGGAACGGTCCAATATCTCGCGAAGTATAAATATCACCAAAACAAAAATAACACATGTTAAATGGTTTTAAAGAAGCTATCCAATGATAGAAAACACAATCACCTATCCCTACCTCCTTGGGGACTACGGGGGATAACTTTAAAATTTTAAATGGGAACCCCTATTTCTTATTTCATATGTGGATTCTCCAGAAAAAGTGATAGTGGTTTGATCAAAAATTGAAAACAGTGTGTGCGAAGATGAAGTTACATGGAATACAATATCGATAATTGTTTTGCAAAGTAGCTTTATGAAGTAGTTCTTAGTAGTAGGGTTATTTACAACAAAAATAAGCCATTTTTGTCACCATTTGTATTTTCTTGCAAATTAATAAATATGGACAAATGCATTATTTTATGGAAGTTAAAATGTATGAATTCGTTGTGTGGGTAAAAAAATCACATAAAAATTTTACTCTGCGTGGGAATCGAACTCACGACCTTTCATGCCGCAGTCCCGTACGCTAACCGCATGGCCCAGAGCTCGACACTGAGAGGCCACATTTGCATAAAGATTTACCGCCTCCATTTTTTATGTGTCGATTCAAGTGCTATCCGTGAAGGCACTGTTTTCAATTTTGGGTCAAATCACTGTTACTTATTCTGAAGAATCCAAATGTGCAACAAAATATGGGGATTTCCATTTAAAATTTTAAAGTTACCCCACGTGTGGGAATGGAGGGTTGCGTTTGGTATCATTGGATAGATTTTTCAAAACTGTTTAACATGTGTTATTTTTGTTTTGCTGATCTGTATATTTCGCGAGATATTGGACCGTTCCGGGACTTTCCCCGCACCCTGTATAAGCTTGTATTTTTAATTAAAACAGTTAGTGTAAATCATAATCTGGATTTTTATGAAGTAAATTAAACAATCATATAGAAAATGTATACAGTTTAAAATTGAATTAAATTGCAATTCCAGAATCTGTAACATTATACATTTCTTATTTATTTACATCGAATGTTAACTTATTGTATAGTTTATAGCATGAGTATCAGCTGATATGTAACACAAAATTATCTATAAATTGAATTTAAATAGGAAATGATATAGTTGCTATAAGAACAAGTTTATGAAAATGAACTGTATAATAATGGTTGTATTTGAAACAGAGTTTGCGTAATGGAGTAAATATTTACACCGCCAGCTTTGCAATACTGTGCGGTTTAAATTGTCAATCTCATCAATTTTACTTATTTCGCTTGAATGTTTATGGAATTTAGTATAGCATTATGAAACATTCAACAACTGATCTAGTAGTGAAACATATTTAATAAGATTACCGCACATTACGGTAGAGTCCGAGATCGCTCCCAGCTTTGCGAGCACTTGATAATATTCTGTTATTATATTAGATAAAATATTATGTGGAAGAGCTAAATTAAATTATAAAATGAAATGAAATATTTAACATCCCACTATTACGCCCTTTAGGCGGGAAGGTTCTAGATTGCTGGTCCTCACATAGAGGAGAATTTGAATTAGTAACCAGTTTGGTTCTTTCCTTTATCAAATCTCAATACACAATTCATATAGTAATGTCGAGCAAGCGATAGCGAGTGAAGGCAGGTTAACCAGGTTGATTGCTTTCTTCATCACCACTCAATTGGTATACGGACCAGTGTTCTAGAATCCTGCTATTTTAGGCTAAGGGAGAAGATAATTAAAGTAAGAAAAATGATATAAGAATTGGTGGAATGAGAAAGTGGAAGGAAAAGGAAATGCTGTGAGAAAAGTCACGGACATAATGTTGTCCACCACAAGCTTACTTGGACGGAATAAAACCAGAGACCGCATGCACCAAAGGTAAGCGCTCTACCAGTGAACCATCGCGCCCCATAAATTAAATAAGAAAGATAAGTAGTAGGCATTTTATAATTGAATATTGTATGTAAGAAACTTATTGTCCATAAAGATTCTTTCTCTTCAAGCTTTTGTAATTGATGTTGCAAATTGTCCGATGCTTTGCAATGCGGGTCAAAGGAATAAATGCATTTTTTCGGGATAGTATCTTCTGCCCCTTGCTGCTATTGGTGGTATAAAAGTAGTGTTGAGTTGATTTTTAGTTTCTTGTTCCTTTTGTTATGTGAATATAGACTAGACCAAAATTTTTTACTGGTGTCCATTTCAGGATCACTCAGTAGCATGTTTTTAGTGGAGGAATGTTACGTGAATATAGATTACACCAAGTCACAAATATTTTGACAAAGATATACATTTTTATTACACAAATAGTTTCTGCTTTCCCTTTTACTGCAAATGTTTGTTTCTAATAGTGATTTTTATTCTTATTTTATCCGTGAATACACATTCAAGACTTTTTTTTTTTTTTTTTAAAAAAAATAAGTTGTTTAATAAGGCACTGAAAAGTGTTGGATTTTGTAACACTCTAACACTTAAAAACATAATACTGAGTGATCCTGAAATGGACACCAATAATTAATTTTTGTCTAGTCTATATTCACGTAACACTTTCAACAGCGAGGCTATATGAAACGTGGGCTTACTAATTAACGTGGAATAAAAATAAAAAAGTCTAGTGGCTAGCGCGAGTGTTTTTGGTTCTTGTAGTCTCGGGTTCGATTCCCCGTAAGGGTCGATTCAGGTTAAATTTTCAGGGGAGTTTATGGGAAAAACGTTAAAAAATATAATTGCAAAAGTCTGATGCCAGTGTTTTGTAAGCTATTGACAAAATAATAGAAAGACAGGAAAGAAATTCTCTTGAGAACTGAAAGTGAACAATGTTTTCGCATTTATGCTTAATTTGCTACTAGCGTGACACATTAAATTGAATATAATATAAATATTAGACACAAAATTCTCTACTTCACGGTTGATAACATGGTAAATGCTAGGTATTGTTAAACATTAAACGTAACACCTCAATTTTATATCAATAAATAAATAACAAGACAGAACAATACTATTAACCTATATTTGCATAGTATATAAATTAAAAACACGTTATATGAATTGTGTATTATCATAACGAAATGATTTAACGTATTATCATAACGAAAAATGGCTGAACCGTTTGAAATGAATTTTATTAACATAGTTAACACCTACCTCGGACTGGGTTGTTGTCACGCCATTTTTATTGAAATGCGTATCCAAACAGAAGAGAGGGGGTTAAAATGTATGCCAAAAATAGAATCTCTCACGTTTGTGAGATGAAATATGATACATAAATTCCTTATTTAAAACGTGTGTGCACGTGTCCGACCGTGTTTAGAAATTTCGGTACTAAATGGAGAAGAAGGGCAATTTGTATCGGTTTTGCTCAATATTTAAGAATGATGACATCGAGATTGTGTCTTGTCTTCACAGCAAAACGGATGAAGCACTTGAAATTATCTTTTAAATATACGGTATTTAGCATTTGGTCCAGTCGGATTCATAACACATATGTCGTAAGAGGAACAGATGGATATAAACACCTTATTTTAAAATATGTGAGCCCATCTTCCGTTGTCCTTAAAAATCCACTTTTGAGAGGGAAATGGGGCAAGTTCCAAATAAGGCGGTCAATATGTAAAAGTGACGTCGTGTTTGTCTGTCCGATCATCACGGGAAATCAAATCAGCCGTTTGAAATAAATATTTGAATACATTTAGTACTTGGAAGAAAATGGTTAGCTGACGTTCACTAGAAACTTGACAACACTTCGATACAAATTAGAGGATAGTCAGCTATGCCTAAATCTAATATTGTAGGTGGAAGTGAAAACGACGAACGAAGTAACAGCGGATTAAAATTTAGCATTAGAAGTCATTGAAAAACAGAATGTGATGCGCGAAAACGAGAAAAAAAGAAAAGAAAAAACGTAACGTTGCCGACGACAACACACTGAATGGTGCTTATCGAAAGACCCATAAACGCTATTCATTAGCTCATTCTTCACGGTTTGGATTGCCACAAATAAAACTATTTCTTCGTGCTAATACGCCTCTCAAAACGAAATGTTATATTTCTGCAAAATTTGTTTTTCTCACATGACTGGATATTTTTTAAAAAAATTCTATTGTGCTGAAGAAAACAAAACCATATGACAAGCTGTATTTGATCTGAAGACCCCATGATCTTTACTACATGTTGTTATTCATTACATCAGCGAGACGTTGTTTGCAATGCCACTGATACATTGAGTGGTTTGTTCGAGAAAGTTGCTTGTCTCGATTTTGTTTACTCTTTAGGTTTTTCGTAGAATACATGAAAAAGAAATACATTTTTCGCTTAGATATCCAGGAATCCTGTTTTAACTGATCAGAAAACAGCAATCTACTGGTGAAATGATATGGGGTAATGTGTAGCATTTTGTTTTCACGCCATCGATAGCAGCAAGGGGCACATGAATTACATAAAAAGAGAGTGTGTTGTTATGAACTACTAATATATTTTTCAAAAAAAAAAAAATCTATGTGTTACTTCGTAGCTCAGGGGATAAGTGAGAGATTACAATACACAAGTTCGCATGATCGAATCTTGTCCACTGCTATTATGTTGTTGTTGTTGTTGTTGTTTTTTTTTTTTTTTATTTTCATTGAAAGTGACGGTAAAAGTGACGTAGATACATTGGCATTGGCATTCAAAAAAAAAAAAAAAAAAAGGAAGGGAATACGTAGCCCTGAAAAGGGCTGTTTATATATGTGTCTAATAGGAGGTCCAATGACCTTCTACATCGATGACTGCCTGGAGCCTTCTGGACATGCTTGTTTGACTACAAGGGAGCACTTCACAACTGATTACTGAGTGATAAGATCTGTGGTATTCTGTTCAACTTTCCTTTAGGCAATTTTAAACGTAATAGACAATATTTGTCTGACCTTGTCAGTGCCTGAGGCAGAAGACAAAATCAATGAAAATGTTTTCAACATAACATTTTCGATTTATGTTTATCTCCTATCCGTTTTTATTACGATTGCCTCCTTTAGAAATATCAGCTCTCTTTTTTTTTGGCCCGTATAAGGAAATGCTATTGCGGTTTTCCAACGTTCAATATTTTTGGCAAAATTAACACTTTCAAATAAAGCTAAACAAGCATATGTTTCACAGACAAAACAATATGTAAAGTTCTACTTTCCAGTTAGGCAACATTACTTCAAAAAATTGCAACTATAGTTTGCATCTCAAGTAATTGGGTAAATGTGCCAGTAGTCGACCATTTAAGGAGATTTTCAACTTTGTTAAAGTATAAAAAAATCATTTTTTACTAATAACTTTTACTGCATATGTCATTAGAAAGAACAGTGTTTAAATTTTACGTTTGTGTAGCTCGCATAGGAAATCTTTTATAAATAATTACACAGGAAAAAGAAAATACCAGAAACCCTGAAAAAAACAGTACTCGGCCTATGATAACCAAAGGTCAGCCATTACTTTAACCAGTACTCAGCCACACTATAGAATTGACTTTTTTAATGGAATTTTAGAGATCAATTCCTCAGTAGCAAATTAAGGGACATATATATTGCACTCAGAGTTCCTACAAAGAAAAACTACGTGGAAAACAGGCCCGCAACTAGAGGGAGCTAGGAGGCCTGGCCCTCCTAAACTATTCGTGGCCCCTCCAGACCTCAACACAAAAAACACAATTTAGATATGTGTAAGAGATTTTTAATGACTTGCCCCCCCTAACATATCTATGCCCCCCCAAACCTCTGTGGCTAGAAGCAGGCCTGGTGGAAAATATATTGCGATACAGGAAAAAAGACTTCTTGTATGACATTTACCATAAACTAAGAAAAATGTGCCTCGGCCTAGACTAGCCTATTTAAAACTAATATATAGGCCTATTTATATTTACATTGATATTTATATTTAGCTATGACATTAACCCTTTAATATGAAGTTCATTAAGCACATTCAGGACACATAAGCACTTGTTTAGCAGGTTTCTCGTACGATAATTCACTGAGGCATGTGCATTTTAAGTGGTACCAGTGATCACAAAAGTGACACCCAATATATTTAAGTGTATCGTTCTCAATATCACTTATGAATTCTTCTTCAGGCCTTAGACGGCATTTCAACAACTTTTTGCGTCTCGTCTTTTTAACTACTAGTGCTACTTGGCTTGACAGTCCTTTTCTTTTTGTTTGACTTAAAATTTTTCCTTTCTTTTGTATTCTCTCCCTTTTTCATTTTAGACGTTCCTCTTCTAGTTTTCTTTTCTTTTCATTCTTTACCATCTGATAATTTCTCCATGCTTGGGAGGATACTGCACTTTGAACTTTTTCTCTGGGCACATGTTTGGTAGTTTTGTTTTTGATTGGAGCTAGCCAGAAAAGATGCTAATCAAAGCCAGATGATATGGAAGTATTTTACGAAGGTTTTCTTTGATTTTCTTCTGAGATCATATGGAGTTATTTCTGGCTCTACTGACTGTAGAAACAGAAGCAGACCTTTCACCTTGCCTCGCTTCAGTACAAGATGCCATAACGGATATGTTGTTTTCCTGGTTTGAGTCAGACGTAACGTCTATTTCTGATATCGAAGATATATTTGTAGGCTCTAGACGGCCAATTGCTAAAATGTGGTATGTTCCAGGACTAAGATATCGAACATTTCACTAGCAAGTATCTACTGATAGCAGATCGATCCTCTTCGGACAGAACAATAGCCTTATATGTGTTCATTAGTGTAGAATAAGAAGACTCTTTGGATAGAGTATCCTCAACGCACCTGATTGCAAAAACATCTGACACTGAGTCTATTCCAGTAGATGTCTTTGGACTGGTTGAAAGAAACGCTAAGTCACGCGTTCTTAAACTGTTAGACATATTTTCCTCACGCTCACAGTGAGTTAGAATGTAAATATTTATGATTATTCTGTATTGTTTCGGCAATCAGGCAACTCTAGGAACAGAGCAGATAAGAACAGATAATAATAATAATAATAATAATAATAATAATAATAATAATAATAATAATAATAATAAT
This sequence comes from Thermobia domestica, assembly GCF_964235325.1. Classification (NCBI taxonomy): domain Eukaryota; kingdom Metazoa; phylum Arthropoda; class Insecta; order Zygentoma; family Lepismatidae; genus Thermobia; species Thermobia domestica. The sequence goes on from NC_137455.1 coordinate 102,576,804, forward strand.
TGAAGAGCAATTGCAGCCTTGGAATTAAAAACGTGCAGAAACGCGACATTGTGCGGAGTAATTTAAAAAAATAAATCAATTAGATATTGATAACCCTTACTTCCTCATAGCTACCTTAGATTAAAAGACTAAGCTATGATCAGGGTCAAGGGCGTCGATCCTGCTAGGGCCGGGGGGTCCGGGCCCCCAAAGCTTATGTGGGCCCCCTATTGTATTTATGAATATACAATATTTGGCATAATTTGAATGCAATTTGTCTTAAAATCCTAACCTTCCGCATCCGAATGACCCCCAAATTTACAGGGAAATCGGCGCCCTTGATTAGGGTAAAATAAATACTCATTACCTGTGCTTTTTAAATTTTAGAGAAATAATTCAGACCAGCCATAAATCCTTAACCTTTTTCCCTCAGTTCTAGAAAAATACAAGAATTGAAATGGTTACAATACCAGACTGATATTACGGGACAAAAATAAACGACCAACATCGTCATAAGTTTTAATGGCATTTTCGATCGTTTAATTTTGTCCCGTACTTTATAACTGTATTATACTTGTATGATGCAATTAGTGACATCATAACAGTTACTTTTTCATTAAATCGTTAGAAAAGTCTTCTACGTATTAGTTAAGTGTCTTAGTTGTATGTCATGTGTCATTTAAATTGAATGAATGATAAGTGGATGACTACTGGAGTATATGTATCCAGTAGCCGTCCGTTGAAAGTAATGGGGGGCTGTCCATTGGAAATTGAAGTGAAGAGTCATTTCCAGTAGTCAGCCCCCTTATTTCTACGCAATATCTTCTTTTGTATCATAAACCACGAATTTTTAATAAGCTACGATACATTCATGCATAGAAGAAAGCAATAACTCGTACTATTTTACAATAATATAATTTTAACTTAACTTTGAAGTAAAGCTTCTTCCTTATTTTTTTATTAACAAAATGCGCACTTTGCTCACTTGCATCAGCAGACCTCAAATGATAATTTTTCTTTTCTACCACGAGGAGTCACACCAGGCCAGAACAAATGAGGTTGAATACTGGAGCTCTGATTTAAGTTGTAATTGATTATTTGTTTGATAACAAGCTACTGTATGTTTATTTAATATGCTTTTTACTGAAAAATGGCTGACTACTGGAGACGGCTGACTTTAGGCACACTTACCCTCCTAACTAACTAACTAATTCTATGGCCTATGGAACCCGGGGGTTCAATGCCGCATTCACAAAAGCTCTCCACTGACTTCTATCCTTAGCTAACTGGATCCAGTTTCTACTTTGTATTCCTATTTCTGCTAGATCCATCTTAATATTGTCCTCCCATCTGCGCCTAGGTCTTCCTAATTATAAGCTCAAGTAATATGTAACATAATAATAATAATAATAATAATAATAATATCTTACAAGGGACATCACCCAATTGTCCGGCTCCGATTTCAATGAAATTTTTCTAGCTGATAGAGGACATATATGTATTATTTATGATGATAGAAATTTTTGCCATCATGCATGTTTTCTATTTTTTTAATAATTTTTAAGAGTTGTGATGTGGTTATTAAAGATTACTGCAGAAGTCCCTTACTAACCTTTGTAAACGGAGCGTTAATGCAAGAACAACCATGTAGATACATATAAGGGCTAGGGAGAAGTTGTACGGTAGGTATGACATTGACGGCAGCCATCTCGAAATCCGCCATTTTGAATTAAAGTGAAGTTTGAAAAATGAAAACCATAGCATGAGACACCTCATTTTAATAGCAAATTTTCCCAAAAATCCAATGGTACGCTTATTTTTGTTCTATCAGTATCAATTTAGGACTGCTTCTAATGTGCACCAAATGTCCATTATTCGATCTTTCAAATTGACAACACTCCTAATTTTCACAGCATGTTTTAATATTCCAACTGGCACTTTGCAATTGTTGCCATGGCTCATCTTTTATAAATTCAGGGGTGCCCACAAGGGGGGGGGCTATGACGCAAACTGCGTCATTGAAATATTTGGGGGGGGGTTAAAAATCTATATAAATATGTTTGAGGAGGTGTAAAAATTAATGGAAAATATTTTTTTTCATGGAAGTACACCTACGGATAGACAATTGAGGGGGGTGCGTCATGGACATGAGGGGGGGGGCACCACTGATAAGTTCATTACATTTTTTAAGAGTTGCGATTGTCAGTTCATGAATAGTGTTGGGATAGGCATCCAGAAATCTTTCTGAATTTTGAAGACTTGCCATGTAATTATTTATTTCCTATACCTGCCCTTCGAAAACTCGTTTACTGACATGAATCAATGCACAACAAAACAACTCTAACTTTGCATTCAGGTAATACCGAAGACGTATCTTGTATAGTAGATGAGACGAAAAATCAAATGAAAATTCACTTCAAAAAGGAAAGCGAAATATAATTTTTGTGTAAATCAAGGGTCTTTTGTTTTGTTCTATATTTATTTCTTTATTGTATATGTATTTATTTATTTTCTATGGCAATTTTTTAGCTAGTCAGACAAAAACGGCATTCGTTTTGTAGCTATTGTTGTCGATGATTCATGTTTGTAAGATTTTTAATCTCTATTGATCGGGAACTCAATTAACTTACACCTCTTTATAAACAAGTTACCTGTTTTCATATTATGTTCGTGGCGCAAACAATGTTTTGGGAACAGTCATATTAGGCCTCTTTGATAATTTCTATCACTGCTGCTGTTCCTTTAAAGTTGTATTTATTAAAAATATTTTATTGTTTGTCGTTTGCGCAACATGTAGGCTACATTTCCTGATAATTTTGTGTTCGTATAACACCATGTTGTTATAATTCCATTTGTATTTCTTTACGTCACATAGGCCCTTCATGCATTCTCGTTTAAATTAAATAGTTACATTGCAAGTCTTCAAAATTCAGAAAGATTGCTGGATGCTTATCCCAACACTATTCATGAACTGACAATCGCAACTCTTAAAAAAATGTAATGAATTTAGAAAAGATGAGCCATGGCAACAATTGCAAAGTGCCAGTTGGAATATTAAAACATGGGGTGAAAATTAGGAGTGTTGCCAATTTGAAAGATCGAATAATGGACGTTTGGTACACATTAGAAGCAGTTCTAAATTGATACTAGTTAACTATAGAACAAAAATAAGCATACCATTGGCTTTTTGGGAAAATTTGCTATTAAAATGAGGTGTCTCATGTTATGGTTTTCATTTTTCAAACTTCACTTTAATTCAAAATGGCGGATTTCAAGATGGCTGCCGTCAAGGATACCCTTACCGTATCACTTCCCTCTAGGCATAATATGTATTACCGAAGCTTTTATCCACTTATTATCGTTAATACGCGGGTTAGAAGCGGAGGTAAGGGACTTTCACACGTAGTAAGTGAACAACTAAATGCCTGTAACTTTTCCCCAAATGGGTGTATCTCAGAAGTAGCTTCACCATTGTCTTCCTGGTTAAATTTTAGCCCGAAATTATGTATCATATTATCCTGTTCCCATTTAAAAAACTTGACCTTAATTCAAAATGGCGGATTTCAAGATGGCTGCCGTCAAGGTCATACCTACCGTACAACTTCTCCCTAGCCCTTATATGTATCTACATGGTTGTTCTTGCATTAACGCTCCGTTTACAAAGGTTAGTAAGGGACTTCTGCAGTAATCTCTAATAACCACATCACAACTCCTAAAAATTATTAAAAATAGAAAACATGCACCATGGCAAAAATTTCTGTCATCACAAATAATACATATATGTCCTCTATCAGCTAGAAAAAATCCATTGAAATCGAAGCCGGACAATTGGGTGATGTCCCTTGTTAGTATCAAACTTTAAGCGATTTTTATATGATGCATATATTCATGAAAATAGTCACTACTTGTTATGTACTCATTTGGTGTTCCCCTAGGGTTACTAGGAATTGAAATCAGGATCTCTGACTGTGCAGTCCAGTATGCTAACTGTATGACCACAGAGCACGGATCTGACACAAAAATTTTCATAACGTTTTGCTACCCCTCCTTTTCCCGTATCGATTAAAGTGCTATCCGTGAAGGAATTGTTTTCAATTCTGGGTGAAATCAGTCAGTTTTCTCTGGAGAATCGAAATGTCCAATAAGAAATGGGGGCCCCACTTTAAAATTTTAAAGTTACCCCTACCGCCAAAGGGAAAGGGAAGCGGATTTTGTTTGGTATAATTGAACTATACATATAAAGCAGAAACATATATTCTCATTTTGAGCGTGTGTTTTCAATTTGATATTAACTTAGAAATCTATTTGAACTTTGGTAGTGCTAGCATTTCCATAGCGTCATCTTCGTATACAAACAGATGGTGAATAAAAGTGACAGAGGTTTGAAAGCTGACAGTTTATCTGATTTTGTTTTTATAAACAATTCAAATGTTAAAAATGTAACGTTGTATTTAGAAAAAATAAAATATCCTTATATTGAAAGAAAACCGGACTGGGAACCGAACCGTCAATCATTACTGTAATTTCAAGCGCCTCGCTAAACCCACTTATTTTCTTCTTAATTTACGTCGCGAAAGGCGGCCCCGAAGTTCACTTACCAAAGTCTACTTTCCCCTTATCAGTAATTTCTGAATATTTCCTACTCGGTTATACACGTTTTACAGTAACGTTGAATGATAGGAACACAAACACAGACACGTCGAGAACATTTAAAATTCCAAAAGTTCTCCCACCGGGAATCAAACCCGGTACCCTGTACACCACAGACACACATGCCAGCCACTAGACCACACAGCCAAGTTATAAAGCCAGCGCGTTTTAATAATTCTACTGGAAATGCACAAGATATGCACTTGTAATACATTGAGTGATTTATTCGAGAGAGGCAAAGCACTTTACTTTGAATTCATTTCTTGGTTTCGTTTCTACCGTGTTTATTCTTTGTATTTTTCGTACACTACTTGAAAAAGCAAATACATTTTTCGCTACGGTGTCCAGAAATACTATTTTAACTGATCATAAAACAGAAATCTTTCGGTGAAATAATATGGGGTAATGTGTGCTATTCTAGTTTCATACCGAGTTCCTTCGTAGCTAAGCGGTTAGCATACGCACCTTTGACGTAAGAGACCCGGTTCGATTCCCGGTGTGAGCTCATGTGGTTCGGATTTCACGCTAATCAGTAGGTAAACGTCTCATATAGCCTCGATGCTGAAAAGGATGTTAAAATCAACTCAACATTATTTTATACCATCAACTGAAGCAAAAGGTAGACGATACTATCCTGTTAAAAACATGCATTTATTTCTTTGGCACATATTACAAAGCATCGGACTATTTGCGACACTTCAAGAAAAAGATGCTTTATGAATATTAAGTCGCTTCAAGCGTTGAAATCGCTTTGTAAAAATCCAGATTATGAATTGCAATAACTTTTTACGTTGTAATTAAAATTACAGCATATATTGTTTTCTATCTCTCTCACATACTTTCTCTCTCTCTCTTTCTTTCTCTATATATACACACCTGTATATTACAATAGGTATCAGAACATGAATAATTTTCATTTTGGACGTGTGATTTAAGGTTGGTATTCAAATCAGAAAGTTGTTCCCATTATAACAATGTTAACGTTCCTCATTTTAGCGTCTTCGTATATAAATGATGACAGGGTGAACGTGATAGTTCATCTGATTTTTTTTTTCAAGCACTTCAAAGCAGAACTTTATATTTAAAGGAATGTTTCCATATGTTGAAAAAAATCAAAACTGCCGGCAGGCAGATTCGAACTGCCGCCCTCCGATGCTAGACTTTCAAGAGCACTACTAAACGCGCTTGACCACCGAGACAACTCATGAAAAAATATGTTGTAATAATGCTCATATATCGCTCCAAGCGCACGTTCACACCTGAAGTTTTAAATAGTCATTTTCTCCCTATATCAGTAATTTCAACTGAAGATATTGACTGATTTTGCATATTGGAACTGTGCATGAAGTGTGAATTGCATATTAAACGCAGAAATACGTAGTTGACTCTTCAGTTCATGTTTCTGTTCAATAGCTTCACATGTTAGTGAGTGTTTCCTAATACCTGTGTCATTTTCCCTCTTTTTTCCCACGGGATATTCTTCGTGTAATTATTTGACACACTAAGGTTTCATAAGATTAAAGGTTTTTTGCTTATAATTTTCTTATTTTGCTTTATTTTTTCTCTAAAATAATAAATAATTATGCATTATTACACTGCTTTGTTAAGGAAAGCACAAAGAAGCGATAATATAGTCAGAAGAGCGAGTTATTAATGAAAATGTGGAAGTTACAGTATATGCGAACTTTTTTTTGCGGATGACGATACATACTTAGCACATGAATATCATAGTAAGACTATTCATGGCTTTGGATTGATTATTTTAACAAAAGAGACACTGACCAAAGCTTAAAACCCACTTTATTTTAAATTATAATTTGTAACTGTTTCGGATATCTAGCATATCCTTCTTCAGACACTATCGAAAATAATTGAAAATACAGACATATATATATAAATATTGTTATGACAAAGTTTAAATTATTTAACCGTCATATATATAGTCATTATTATGAAAATGTTTAAATTTTTTAAACAGACATATGTATAGTTATCGTTGTACTTCTTTATTTTTATTTATTTATTTATTTATTTATATATTTTTTATTTTTATTATTATTATTTTCTTCTTCTTCCTATTTACTGAGGCCTTCAGCCAATCCCATAAGTCTTCGTTTTCACTTTCCAACTAATCACGTTCCTTCATTTTTGGTTCTTATAAGGGTATTTTTTTATTTATTTTCTTTTTCTCTATGCTATTCAAACTTCCTTGCCATAATTCATTAATAGGTAAGCCCCCTGTCCAGTTCATCAGTTTATCTCTTCCTACCTTCTTTATCCAATCTGATTCTTTCCACTTCCTTATTATCATTCTTTTCTCCATCTCCAATACTTCCGTCTTATCCCAATTAATTCCGTGATTCGTCTCCTTAACATGTTTGTATATGGCATTGGTATCTTTCTTCCTCCTAACATCATCTTCATGTTGTTTTATCCTTTCTTTCATTCTCTTTCCTGTCTCTCCTATATATGGCATATCGCAGTCCTCACACCATACCCTATAGATGACTCCTTCTTCCTCTTCATTAATCTTTTTAGTTCCTTTTCTATTCTTCTTCTTTATTGATCTTAATAAGGTTTCTCCACCCTTTCTATAAGTTCTGACCCCTCCTTTCTTCAATATTCTCAATTATTTTCGATAGTGTCTGAAGAAGGATATGCTAGATATCCGAAACAGTTACAAATTATAATTTAAAATAAAGTGGGTTTTAAGCTTTGGTCAGTGTCTCTTTTGTTAAAATGAATATCATATGCTAAAAAGTAGCTAAAAAGTAGTAGTAGTCGAGTACCTAAAAAGTATCTGGGACATCTAAATGACACATGCCTAGCACACCCTCTACTGTTAGGGTCGTTGTATTGGTAGGCGTGAAAATCTGATTTCTTATTCCTGAAAACTTTTACAGGCAAGTGTTTTACAACCTATATTTTCCTATTGAAATATAATAGAACAACAATTCTTTGTTTACTATGACGTTGGATATACAGAGTTGTAGTTTGATAAGCGCCATTATCCTATACGCCTTTGAATGCGTTTAACAGCTCTTTCGTTTCCAAGTTGGCGTGCAGGAGGGTAATATGGAATACCCGCAAGAAAAGCATGGTATTCCGTATTCCGTATGGTATTCCGATTACAAAAATATCTATCGGTATTGGGCAATTAAACATACATTTAAGATGACAACAATGCTAAGCGTATTTTTTATTACAGCAAATTTTCTGATGATACAAGGGGTGAGCTTGGGTCCAGCGTTCATCATGTTTAATATGAGCAGACAATGGCTGTGCCGATCCAGAAGTAGAGTATTATATTTGTGACTTTTGCAAGTAATCACATTCAGTTATAGCTTGGTATTAAGAATTTTCATATATTGTCACTGTATTCATTGTATTTTTAACAGAAAACTCATTTCTTTTCTATATAGCATTTGTATTCCATATTACCCGACTATTTCATATTACCCTCCAAAGTGGTTTCTTTCAAATTATAAGTTTTGCCCACCCCTGTACCGAAACTTTTTTTTTTATCAAGATACGCATAAATAAAGCCAAATATGTAAGGCGTATATTTGTTTTCCTTTTTGTTTTAATATGCAATTCTTAACTGAGTTACAAGCGAAACAAAAATGGTATTCGATGATACCCCGAACTTCCTCTATTATAAGTCCACTTTGTGATAATAATAATAATAATAATAATAATAATAATAATAATAATAATAATATAATATAATATAATAATAATAATAATAATAATAATAATAATAATAATAATAATAATAATAATAATTCTGTAGTATTACTCTGGAGAATTTAATATGTATAGCTATATCTTTTCCTTCTCAGCTTGCAAAAAGTCAAGCTGAAATAGCCCTCTTGCAGGGTGCGTGGCCAGTGATGCTGAAGATGTTTCAGCAGTCCAAATGCGCAAAACTCTATTGGACTGGCATCTGGACTTTTCACAGGAATGCCTTCGAAAATAATAACATTAATTTTCAGTTCCTCTGCCACGTCCTGATAAAACCGTAGTGATGTTCTGGCGATATGACTCGAAGTCTTGTCCATATGGATCATCACCTGGTTCGCGTCCATTCCATACAATTGTGGAATGTGGGCTATCTCAGATAGATAGGTGTATCTGGCATTCACCTTCACGTCTTTGTTCACCTTGCATATCATCAACTTACCCTGATATCTGTATTCCGTAACAACCATAATGCCAAGAGCAAAACTTTACCTGCACTGACGAATGAAGTTCTGTACCTCTTACCGTCAATGTCACGGTGTGTGGTCACCGGAATGTGACCATCAGCAGTGAGATAGACTTATGATTATAGTGGCAACTTTCTTCCATTTGGAATCCGTCAGGTACTTGAATACGTACGAAAACTTAGCATGGAAAAAGGCCATTATGTAACCTCCCCGTACTCGTTTATTTTCGGCGCCATTTGATAACACTCACGCACCTACAAGGTCACACACAACACCACTCCCGCCAGCAGATCCATAGTTCCAGTATGATACGATAGTGCAGCACCGAATCGAATATTGCCGGAACCGAATCGAATATCGAATATAAGTGAACGACCTACTGCATACATTTTTTTTTTAAATTTCATGGACGATGAGCTACTTTCTCACCAAATTTAGCTGAGATCCGAACAGTAGTTACCGAGAAATAAAACACCACATACAGGCACACATACACCTGGTAGGAACCTATAAGCTCCCGTATACTTACACCTGCATCTAATAATACACATATATGCAGTCATTATTGTATGCATTTTTATGCCGTTGTATATACATGAAAAGCTGCTTTTCACTATATTTTATTGTTCTAGCTCTCAATATTTTACCATATGCAATAATAATGATATTACAAAATACACTGAAACCTGTCATCAGCATAATCGAACGGAACTCGCAAAAATTCCCGTCAAAGTCAGGTTTCCGCTTAACAGAGATAGATTTTCACTTTAAAAAATACGATTCAATTTCATGTCCTTCGATTATGGAAAGTAGTTTAGCTACCCATTCATTAAATATTTCACCATTTACATCATATGGTCATCACAAAATTCGTAAAAATAAGCTACCTCATGTCTTTTGCGTAAAGTTTCTAACTATATATTGTATGCTTTGAATTCAGTTTTACCCAGGTTTTCAGCTCCCGTTTTAGCGTATTCCTGTAATATAGGGCCCGATATGCGGTGTTTTTACGGTTTGACACTAATAAACCACTCCCATACTATTCCATTAATGTCTTAGTTTTCAGTTTCCTTAACTTCTATTTTTATTTTCCCATTACTGCAGTTTTATTTTTCCATTACTGCAGTTTTCTCACCCCTTCAAAATTTCCATTCTTCTTTAGAATCTCGTACACCTGAGTTTTACCGACGTTGAACATCTTCATGATTTGCTTTACATTCAATTATCTCGTTCTCTAGCATGAATACTTTTATTCTGGTGTTAAGATCAAACACAGCCCTTGTTTTACAAACCATAATGACTGCTGCCGAACCAATGTAAAAATGTAAATTTAGAGCTGTATTGGTAAAAGTTTTATTTCAAGGTGATTGATCAGGCGTAAAACCGAGAGTTGAGAAGGTCAAGGACAACAATAAACAGGAAATTCTGTATATTTCTGAGTATTGGTGGGTCAAGTAACATTTTGTTTCTTTAAATCTGGTATGTCCATGTTTAAGAGATTTCAGAACCGCACCTGCTGAGAGCAAGGAAGAAAGGGTATCAGAAAGCGCAAATGAGAAAGAGTGACATAATTCTCTCAAATGTTCTGCACATGAATTTTTGCTTCAGACCGTGATGCATTTCGTCTAAACCTTGCGCAGTATACTTTAGGACAGAAGAGTTTTCTTTGGAATTCCGAAAATCCTCTGAATCCTTCACTGCTTATCTTCACGACACGTGATAGAGATTATGACTCTTGCTTTGTTGCTTCAATTCCTTTTCGCCAGAACCTTATTTTGTCAGTTTTCTCCTCATATTTGCCGGCTGTCGGTAGTCGCTATGTTTCGGAACAGAAGTACACCTACAAAGAAGGCTCACAGCTGACATGCTTCGTCCGTCTAGCCGAAAATTGTGGAAGTGAATATGAATAGTGGCTGGGGAAGGTCAACACTGTCCAGGAAGATTTAACAGAAGAACGAATTTATTGCAGACATTGTAATGTATATGTTTGCCCTCTCACAGAATGTCTAAAAATTTTCTAAACGCTGTAGTCCGGAACTCAGAATTTTCCGTTAAACGTTTGGTTTGCTTTCCGTAGTTTCTGCTTAATGAAGGGACTTTTACATGTTTTTAATCCAAACTTCATGGGAACGTGAAATATTTCTGCTTTTAGTAGTAACAGAAACCATTTTGGTCCAGTAATTAATTAATATAGTTATGATACCGTTAAGTTAGAAAGTCCTGGGAATAACCTATACAATAATAACGTTAACGTTATTGATACATACTATATTTCAGCCAATCTTTTCTTAACGTTATTTAGTGGTAACAGAAAGTATTTCGTTCTTCTAATTCGTCACTGTATAGTTATCCGAAAAGTATAGTAACATTATTATTTCACAACAAATGTAAAAGTTATGAATGGTACATAACGAAAAAATTAACAAATATATTGCTATACTTGGCTGAATTTCCATCTTTTTCGTTATTTTAACGTTAAGTTAAATTAGTAAGCCTTGGGAATAACCTATACAATAATAACGTTATTACAATATACTATATACCTATCAATCTTTTCATAAGGTTATTTAGTGATAACAGAAAGTAGATTGATCCTGCAATTCGTTACTCTATAGTTATCTGATAAGTATAGTAACATATTTTTTTCGTAGCAAATATATAAAGTTACGATTGGTACATAACAAAAAAAGTAACAAATATATTGCTATACTTGGCTGTACTTCCATCTTTTTCGTTATTTTAACGTTAAGTTAAATCAGCAAGCCTTGGGAATGACCTATAAAGTAATAACGTTATTACAATATACTATATACCTATCAATCTCTTCATAAGGTTCTTTAGTGATAAACAGAAAGTAGTGTGCTCCTTTAAGACGTTACCATTATAGTTATCTGGTAAGTATAGTAACATTAGCGTTTCGTAATAAATATATAAAGTTACAATTGGTACATAAAGCATTGTGTTAACAAATATATTACGTTACTTCCGTCTATTTCGTTATGTTATAGTTATGTTAAGTTAGCAAGCCCTGATCAGGAGTAGGAAGGTTTTCAAAAATCGTCACCGTTCTAGGTAGGTGGCGCTTTAGAGGCAAAACCTCTAGAAAAATATGATCGTGTAGATGGCAATACCTTCCAAGCATATCTGAACTACTATCTCGTAATTGTCAGTTAGAATTGTAATTTTGGAGTTGATTGTTTGCAATGAGCAAAGCTTTAGGCAGTATATTTGACATTTTGCCAAGTAACAAATAATGTAACATGTTCTGCTGTAACCGGTAATAGTTTTGTAAGCCAACGAACTGTCTGACAATAGTTACATGAGTACAGTGCTGCCACCTGTTGCTCTTATATTCTAGGTCAACAGACGTTACCAAGTTCTCTTCTGTTCATATGAAAACCAGAACAAATCACGTTCACCACTCGAAGAGTGAAGAATTGTGCGTAATGCAAAGCCAATCCGTGCCCGCCAAACGACCGTAAGCAGGGACAACCGCCACGATCAGCGTATGGTCCGAAGGTTACATCCGTCGCAGTACCGCGTTCGCGGGTACCCTGACAAAACTGCCATCGGTCCGCCAGTGGTTGCAGTTACTCAACCGACTCGATGTCCCGCCTCGTTCCCGCTCGAAATCCGCTTATATACCGCCATAGTAGCGATTGGCTCGACGATGTGCGGCGGACAATTCCTTATGGGGATATGTGTAAGCGAGGGTAGTGAAAACACGGTGTTTTCGCTGTGATACGACTTCTAACAGCACTTATAATAAGTTGGTTGTAAACATAAAATATAGTTTGCGTTTTGTACAAAAATACTCTGCCGGCAGTAAATAATATCTATTACAGTTATCTTTCGTATGCACTGACTTCTTTTATTTGTTGTATAGCACTTGTAATAATTTTACATTGTAACCATGTTCTCGTAAACATAAAATACATATTAATTACTTTCTGTTTACTTCAATCGCGTGCTGAAATTTGTTCCTTATAAACATGCCTTTAGATGCAGAACATTGATTATTTTATCTGTAAATTTTTCAACTATGGTATACCTAAAGTTAACCTGCATCTGGAATAAACTCAACAACATGTCGATAGAAAATACTAATGATTATATACATGTTGAGTTTGATTAAACGCAGAAATTATACGAAGCTACACTGGGAAAAATCCGTTCTCCGGACAGCGGTATATTGTACAAATACACGAATCCTGTTGCATATACAGAAATCAGTACGGAGCATACGTTATCCGTATGCTACTAGGCACCGCCCTTAGATGTTACATCATGCCGTTGGAGGATGTCTGTTATCTAAGAGTCTTTCTTATATTACATATATATTTGTATGTTACCTTCGTCAGCTATATGTTATATACGTCCATTTGTATGTGAGATCCTGACCGCCTATATTGTTTCATACGGAAAGGACGTACTGACGGAACACTTATACAGAAAATATTATAAAGCATCGTGTTCAGTTATACGTTTGCTGTACGTTAAGTCCAAAAACTACAGGATTTACAAATGTAACAAACGATTTTACGTACGCCACATACAATTTTTTCTCAGTGTATGTGTCCTGTGTTTAAGTAATTTTAATTACAACTTAGTTGATAAATGTAGTTTTTAATTTGGTGTAGTAAGATTACAAAAGAGTGAGATGATGTGCTAAATATAGTTACTCCCGTTCTTCTTCGTGCGACATAGTCCACACTTTTCAAATTCTCCTACGCAAAATTCAGACATACATATATGCAATGATTACACACTAGGGTGTCTCGAAAAAGATTTTTTTCCCGAAGTCTTGTTACCCTAAGTGGTCATTTTTGGCCAAATGAAGTAATAAAACGAGAAAAAAATCACATCGATACCTCAATTTGAGGAAATTAATTAGGGTATAGTAAGTCATATATAGTTAACATGTGTTCATACATAATTAACAGGTAAACTGGTGCACTCTAAAAATGAGTAAAGTCATGACAACCATGGCTATATAGTTAAACTTGCATGGTCATTGGAAACATAATTGTTATTATAAAAACATATAAAAAAATACGTTCTATGTTACCAGAATCATATGAGAAAATTGTTATGTGCTGTATAAAGTATATACAATTATCATTTTTATAGTTAAACGTATAATATACATACGAGGTTGATTCAAAAATACAGTGAATAATTTTACTAGAAACAAAGTAATAAGCTTCATTGAATTTGAATACATTGAATACATTGAATACATTGAATTTGAATACATTGACATTCACAGTAGATCATCCAACAGCAAATCTTTGATCGTGGTATTCTTTAGCTATGCTTCAACAACTGAATTGTGTGTCGGAAGGTGCTCTAACATGAATGCACGGACGTCAATCCCACCGGGGACATGTTCTCCAATATTTGTAAAACGGTTTTCTTTTCTCCCCCAATACTGTAAGTATCTTAGGTTAACTATGATCCAAAAGAGACTCAATCATATAACAGTTTTCTACCTCCACAAAACAATGTTAAACAAAGTGGTTACAGGCCCGTAACCAGCCCGAAAATGTAGGGGGGGGGCGGTGGAAGTTAGGGGGCGATCAAAAAATATAGTTCATCACCATATTATAGTTCATTTGCAAGCCTACTGTGAACATGTTAGAGGGGGCAGTAAAAATTTAGGGGGGCGGCCCCCTAGACCTCCCCTGGATACGGGCATGAGTGGGTATGAAAAAGTAGCACAAAATTTGATTCCAATAGTAAAAACAGGCCGTTAGGTTTCGGCCCTATGAAGATGAAGGTGGAGTATCTAAACCGTAAAATAAACTTTTTTTTGGGGGGGTGGTTCAGATAGCGAGCAGCAAAGCGAGTTTAGTTTAGCTAAAATAAATAAATAAATAAATAAATAAATAAATAACAATTTTCAAATATTTTTAAGAACATATTGATGAACCTCTTTTTTACATTAGTTGTAGGCTTACAGGTCGAGAAAGCTGTTTTCAAAGCTTTATTCTTTCTGACACGCAGAATACTCACTTCGCAGTACTTTTTTATCATTATATTATTTTTGACATACACTTGGTGTCCTTAACTAAAATTGTGAAACAAAGTTGAGTTTTACTGAGTTGAGTTGAATAAACAAACTGTGAAATGTATGCGTGCTTTTCCAGTTACCACATTTTCCAAAAAAATAAAAAAAAAAAAAAATAAAGGTAAAAATGGAACACAAAAATTTTAAATTCTGGTTTCCTTTTTAAGTCAAAAATGCTTTAAAATGCAATGTACGAAGATAATTTTTAAATGTTTTTTCTGGGAAAGGACCCCCCGCTTTCCTAAGGGTATTCCATAGACCCCCTGTCCCCCGTAAAGTTTATGTGCTGCTAACGCCAATGCATGAATGTATAAGTTAAGCATAGAATAAATAAACCAGGTCAAAGAAACTTTTAAACGAAAATATGATCTGGCGCCATTTCTGTAAAAGTAGTCTACTATTAGGAACCCCAAAAATAATATATATTTTCTTATAGCTTTAATATGTGTCAAATGTTATCCCTTCAAATTAATTCATGAAGTATGGAATGGACTCACTATATCATTTCCAAAAGAACTGTAAATATTTTAAGCCACGCATCAGTGTTTACAAACATCACCACGTGGTTTGGCAGGAGGATCTCCCACCAGATGGACCTATAATCACATGCAGACGACGGCTTCTGGCACCTCCCACGGAGCAGAAGACGACATCGGAGCAGCAGCGCCACCGCCACCCAAAGAACCCTATAAAATGGATGGACGAAGGAAACTCGACACCAGTTTTCTGGTGACTCTCCTTTAGTCTGCTACGGGACTCTTGGGGTAACCTAACCCCAGGCCACTAGTCTGCTACGGGACTACGCCTATCCTATCTCCTGGCTTAGCCTGCTACGGGGCTCTGTCTGGGAATCCTAACCTCAGCCGCTTAGACTGCTACGGGGCTCTGTTGGCCACTTAACCCGCCTCTGCTTGCTACGGAGCGTTAGTTCCTTAAATCCATTCCTCTTAGCCTGCTACGGGGCTCTGTTGGAGATCCTGTCTGCGACCTTACGGTCGAAGACCACCTATAACTAACCTTTGATTCTAGAAAGATTAATTTGTACAGTGTTTTGTGAAAATAGTTTTATAGTGGAAGTTTTATAATAAAACTGGTAGTGGGAGTCGATTTCCGGGCGCTCTTTTTATTAAATGCTCTACCCAAAATCCTATATGAGACAAAGTTTTACATGGTAGAGGCTTTGACCGGCTCAGTATCGATCTGAATACTCCCCTACCGGACAGTATTTTTATTAATTTGAAAGTGAACTATTTTTTAAAGGTATGTGATTTTCTTTAGTGTACAATTAGTGAATCAGACTTGACTTTATTTTAGTGCATGCCTCAATCTAGAACTGGAAAGAACACTTTCCCGGAGGACGGTACAAATATGGAGCAGAATTCGCGCCCTTAATTTAATATACCACACCTCACTAAGTATTCGGGACATGTTACGGAGGACCCCGATAGAATTTTTATGCTTTTCGATCATCTTGCATTGTTGCATTCGTGGAATGAACAGAAAAAGTAAGAACTAGTACTATGTACTTACAAGATGTAGCACTTGACTTAGTCCTACAGTTAAAGGCCCAGAATCAGTTAGACACGCTTAATTATGAACAATTAAAAGATAAATTATTTGAACTGAGTAGATCAAGATTACCGGCATATCGGGCGGAATTCGAAATTTTTCAAGTCCAACATGGTGAAAACGAGCCAGTAGATGCGTATTTTCTCAGAAAATTGAGGGTCATTAGACAAGTTCTGAATCAGGCCACCGAGGAGCATAAAATAAATTATTTATCCTTAGGTTTAAAGATTTTTTTTTTTTTTTTGCAAAAGATAGCGTTAGAAACATTTACAACTGTTCACGCCTTACAAACGTATTTACACAATCTCGAGAAAGCAAATGACCTAATGAAAAAACGTGATTACGTGGAATTACAACAGGCAATTTATTCGCTCTGCGATCAGAATTCACCAGTCAGCAATTTACACTCATCAACAATCGCTGGCGCTTCCTTCCCTGTGCATCAACAACAACTGACCTATCCATTATGTAACCCAACACCTAGTTGGAATCAATTCCAACAACCGACCACAGTTTTTCCTACACCTTCAGCACCACAGCTACAGGGTGCATCACAAAATCAGATAACTCCAAATCTTTCCCCCCAAGTTGCTAATCCGAATCCCCCTAACGAACCACCCGAGCCTAACGCATCTAGTAATTCCAGTGCAAATAATTCATTAGATTTCACTAAATTAGCAAATCAAATGGCTGAACTATCTCTTCTTGTAGCTCAAAATGCTATAAAGAACTCACAATTTATTAGAGGTGGACGTAACAATTATAGGTCGAAAAATACAAATAATGGTAATCAAAATCGGCAGAGAAATGGAAATAAGAACAGTTCTAAAAATAATAATAAAAATAATAGTAATCCTAGGCCGGAAACAGTTACAGTATGTGGTACATGCTATAAAAAGGTCATTCTTCTAGTCCATGCTATAAGAACAATCAGGAGGGAAACGCCTAGGGTGCCCCAGGACAAACCCTCTTAAGAACATGTTCTGAGGGCCGAAAATCAGGAAAGAAGTGAACAACAAAAATTGCCAAATACATCACTTTATGCAGTGGCTCCGTAATCAGATAGAAGGGAGAACATTAAAATGTTAAATCAGGAACATAAATTATTAATTAATGTAACAATTAATAAAGAAAAATATCCTGTAATCATAGACACTGGCAGTTCATTGAGTCTTTGCCTTAAAAATTGGCTTCCACCAAACACAAAATTGATTCCTTTTAGCACTAATCTACGAGAAATTGAGAATTCCGTCGTAAATTTACGCTATATAGCTTTGATTACGTTCAAGATTGGCTCAACAACATTTTCTCATTATTTCAGAATTTTAGAGCATGGTGATTTTTTGCCTTTATTCGGTGAGGACATAGACCAAAATTGACTTAAAGAATAACATGTTGTCGGTATACAAGAAACCACGGCCTCCGCAGTATCCAATTGAAATTGATACCCAGGAATAATTATCTGCTAGCGCTATGCATACAATAAAACAGTACAAGTCGGCTGATGTTTTTACAACTCGAAAGGTTACCATACCAGCCAGGTCACATTTCTTTTTACCAATTAATGTCAAGAATCGGTTAAAGAATAATGAATATTTTTTATCTCTGCATTAGAAAATTTGCTGGACAAATACGGACTACAAACGTTGCCTACTAAAGTACCTAACAATAATTTCACGTTATTGATATCAAATTCTACTAGTAGACCGGTAACGTTAGTAAAGAACGCCCCAGTTACATATGTTGAAGAGAATGTTCAAGAAGTAGATTTACAGGGTGATTACCAAAAAGATGAACAAAATGACGAAACATTTTATAGAACGGAACAAGAAATTCAGAATAGGCTAGAAGAGACCAAGTCACTTTTTGATGTTAAGTTATTTGACATCAAGCCAAATTTAACGAGTCAACAGAAAAAAGCTGTACATGATCTACTTTTTAGATACACGGATGTCTTTTCTTATACACCAACTGACATTGGCTACTTTCGTGGTTATTTGCATAAGATAAGGATAGATAAAGGACCCTCTTTTCATCAGAGATCACCTCCCATTCCATTGGCAGTAAGACCACAAATTGACTTACAAATTAAACAACTTTTAGACGCCAATATTATTAAAGAGACTAGTGACAGTTCCCTTTCCTCGCCACTTCTCACAGTGAAGAAGCCAAATACTTCAGAGTTCCGGCTAGTTTTGAATTTATAGGCTTGTAATAAATTTACACAATATTTAAGCATTCCGTTCCAGTGCACAGAAGACATTTTACATGTACTTAGAGGCAAATCTTGTATTTTATCTATCGACATAAAAACCAGTTATTTCCAGCTATTATTGCATCCCAAAAGTCAAAAATACATGACTTTTGAGCTCAATCATACTAGAAGGGCGTATAAGTTTCAACGCTGCGTAATGGGACACACTTCGTCCGCCGCTGCCCTAAGAATAGCTGTACGAATGCTTTTAGAGGGTATACCACCGCGCGTAACAGCCTTTGCAGGTGACCTCGTTATAGGGAGCAAACATTGGAAACAACAACTGTCAGACTTGGAATTGCTCTTTAAAAGGTTAAGAAAACACGATTTTAGAGCAAACCCGAACAAGACCCATCTATTATACTCGGAATTAGAAGTTTTAGGATTCACAGTTAATGGAAAGGAGATTAAAATATCACCTCAAATTGCCAACAAAATACGAAATTTTAAGAAACCAACCTCTAAACGGACCTTGAAGAGTTTCCTCGGACTATGCTCTTATTTGAGGGCACATATTGAAGATTTCACGGAAAAGGTGGAACCATTTCAAATTCTTTTAAACAAAAATTCAAAATTTAAATGAACAACAAAGCATGATGAGCTATTTGAAAAACTTAAAACGGATATTATACAAGCTCCATCTTTGTTTCATTTTGATCCATCATTGGAAATCGGAGCATATTCAGATGCATCGTCAACCTCCGCAGGCGGCATATAGGCTTGTTATGATAATATAAACAATCAGGAACGTGTTGTTTCCTATTGTAGTCGACGTTTTACCAAAACTGAGAGAAAGGCCTCAACTGGGCAAAAAGAACTATATGCACTGATATATGTTCTTAGAAAATTTCGTTATTTCTTACTAAATAGAAAATTTAAATTATTTATAGATGTTAAATGTTTGGCTTCACTGACTACCTAACATGACAAAGTCGGGAAATTTAGTCGCTATAAAATATTCTTTGCGGATTACAATTTTGAAATTCAACACATTAAAAGTCAGCATCATCCCGCAGACATTTTTAGCCGCTTAGAGGACAAACAAGATATACAAAAGGACGAGAATCAACAAGTTGATAACTTCTCCGACACAGAAAACGCTAAAGTTTTTGCTTCACATCCTTTAGAGCACACTTTTCAAATTGACCAGTCCATTATGTTGCCTAATTTAGCAGATGAACAAAGAAAGGACCTTTCATTTTCGGACATAATAACTGTATTGGAGAATAAAGAACCTAACAAATTATCTACACTCCGTGCGGCGAAATACTTTTCTCTTAAAAATGGATTATTATATAGGACTCAGAAACACCCTCAATTAGGACTGCTGTATTTACTTTGCGTACCGAAATCTTTACTAGGCAAATGGTTCGAGGCTATCCATAACAGCACAATGGCACCGCACTTCGGTTATACCAGTCGGCGCTTAGGAAATACTATTTTCCTAACATGAAAGCTTACATAGCCAATAGAATAAAGACATGCAATCTTTGCCAAAACTCAAGAAGTTACCAGCTAAACTGGCGGGCCAATTGTTGCATTACCCATCTAAGCCCATTGGCACTGCCTGGCAGTACAATTCAATTGGCGACTGCCGGTCGGAGATGGAAAATTTAAACACATACTAGTTGCTATAGAAATGTCCACGCGACACTGTGTCACCAGAGTTGTAGACAAAATCACAGCAGAAGAAATTGAACAATTTCTTATATATGACATTATTCTTAAATACGGAACTTTTTCATACCCATATTTGGACAGACACCCTGTACATAACGCTAAGAGGCTGCAGAACAGCAAAATACTACAATTTTGAATTTAAATTTTGTCCAGCGTATGACCACAAAAATTTGGGTGTAGTGGAAACATTCCACAGAATAATACAGAACGCTCTTAAATTTTTTGTACAGGATACTCAAAATCAATGGCCAAAACTAATTCCATACATAACATTCGCAATTAATACATTTGTACAAGCCGGAACTAAATATTCAGCTTTCTTCCTCATGCATGGATATGAACCTAAGACCATCTCTGATATAGCATTAGCATCAACTCCGACGTTATGCGTCAACAAAGAACATTTGAATAAGATACGTCTGATCGTCCAGGATAATTTAATCGCAAGTTATAATAAACAGAAAAAATATTTTGACCGCAGACATCAACAAACTAATTTTGATAAGGGCCAGAAAGTACTTGTATTTTTTCCCAATCGTCAAATTGGGATACCAGAATCATTTTCATCCAAATATGTAGGACCTCTAGAAATTATCGAAAGAGCTAACCCTAATCTTTATAAGATCAAATTTCCAAATTCATATCGTCAAACAATACAGGAGATTTCGGTAGACCGAATCAAACCATTTTATGAAGATACAGAAGACATAGAACAAGAATAAATAACTTCTTTTTATTTTCTACACGAGCGAAAAAAAATAATAGAGCACTCACCACTAGGAAGAAGGAAATACAAAGCCAAGACTTCAGACAGATAAAAACACTTTTCATTACGATGCAAACATTCAGTTCCTCTTTACTTTATAAAAAAGCTGATTCATTTATTTTACGGATGAATGAAAGAATGCTGAGACTTGCGTTTCCGTATTTAAAAGGCAACTGATCCTTACAAGGACAGTTAACTTACAATTCTACTTTTTTATCGATATTTTTTTTCTTTTCCTCTGTGAACTACATATTGTCACTGACATAATGCAACTTTAATATTATACAGGATGTTCCAAAAGTCAGGACCACACTTTTATACAGTCCAAAACTCAGGACATTATACAGTCATTTACTTGCATTATACAGGATGACTAGGAATTCTGGACCATTATTATCAGCGTCATTGGCATTTAAAATTCGATTATTTTATTGAAATACATATGTTTAGTGCTAGTATTTTTCATGAAGTATTATTATCTTTCAAATTCTAAATTAAAATAACGATTAAATGTAGAAAAAATGGCAATACTTGACTGCTATTTAATATTATTTTTGCTACTCAGCATTTTTCTTCTCTTTTTTTGTAGGAAGCACGCATATTCAGTAGCAGAATGCTGATCCTTTTAACTTATCACTTCCTAGTACTGCTTATAGACTGCATAAGTGGAATGAACTTGTGTTCGCACAATATGGGATATCTATAGCTAAGTTCAAGCCTATAATCAGTTATGACAATATAGAATTCTTACCTTATAGGCTCCATTTAGACTTTTCGGCAGTACACCTTCCGAATGATTCTTGTACTGGATATGAACAAATAGTATCGCTTATGAACGATAAAGAACGTCAATTCACTAATAAAGTCAAAGATATAATACCTTGTGATTTTAAAACAGGATATTCCAGAAGACCGCGACGGATGATCTTTAACCTATTACTTGGACTTGCAAATTTTGGATTTAGTGGATATAGTCTATATGAGGTTCATAAATTAAAATCAGCTATTAGTCAAATGCACGCACATAATGATTATCTAAATTCTCAAATACAAGAAATTAAGAAAAGTAATTTTGAACTCACACATTTGGTGACAAACTTTTCAGTAGCTGTCGAAAAATTGATAAGCGAAACTCATCATAGTATTTTAAAATTGATATGTACAACGGCCACAAATGAACGTTATCTGATCGCTCCTCTTAATTTTCAAAATGTAGAACAACACTTTGATACTATAATACAAAGCATTCTTCAAAATAAAGTTAACGACGCTTTAATAAAACCTGCTTTAGCTAAAGAAATGATTAGACAGAATATAAACCTAAGAGGCACACTAATGGAAAGAGATCTTGGTTTATTTTATCAGTGTTCAAAAGCATTTTTAGTCTCATTCGACCCAGGATCTGCCAATTTAGACATTATAATACAAACACCAATTGTGCACACTAATGATTACCACATTTCATATAAAATTTATAACAATGGATTTCTAACTAAGACAGCTCATACGTATTCAAACACCTGAATATGCAATCTGGACGGACCAAGGAATCTATGAGTTAGACTTATCACTATGACAATCTCATAATATGTTCTCTATATGTAAATTAAAGGCACAACCTCGCTCTAAAAAAACAGTCTGTCTGTATGATTTAGTTTTTCGAAATACAACCGATAGCTGCCATCTAAAACCTACTTTATCGCGGACAGAGGAAATTTATCTATATACACCAATGAGACTTCATCTTACTACACGTAAATCTGTTAAAATAGCTCTCCAAAGAAACCATATGTTAGCCGCTGATGCAATTAATCGCTCATCAACTTACTTTTTTAAATATGAAGAATTTCAACGTATAATATCTTACTTTAAATCTTCTCACTAGAACATCGGCGAACTTTACGTTAATATATAGGAAATTACAAAAGGAAACCAAATTTGAACTTCACCTAGAATTTTTCAAAATCTACAACGTACTATTACTTCCATGAATTCCTTACTCCAATATGAACAAAGCTCTTTGCTGGATAAGATGCTGGAATTTCATCTCTCCAATGCATTCCCATGGACTATATTTGCAATTGCTATCCTGATTATTATATTATTGATTGGACTTGGCATATTTTTATATTTTGTTTATAAATGCTTTATTAATAGCAACGCTTCATAAACATTTAACTTTATAAATAATTTCCGATAATAGCAAATCGTAATTTGATTTTTTCTCTTCTTCCAGTATGGAACATCTTTATATCTCAGTGACAATAGCAGCTTTTTTAGTACTTCTAACTCTTATCATTATATATATTATATGTCCGTCTTCGCTTGATACCAAAAATATCCAAAACTCCTCGCTTAGAAATATCTCCTTCAATTCCGATGGACACATTTAATACCAATAATATGACTAAGGAGCAACCGACATTACACGCTCCAACACCACTCACTATAACTGAGCTAATATATGTGTATTAAGCCAAAGCTTAAAACAGCCCTACCTCGAGGGAAATGAAATGACATATTAAAATGCACCGATTCTGCCTGTGATTAGGACTAACTGTTTAGTGCTTTCTTCCGCTACTTTATTACTGCTCCGAAAAGTGATTTTTTTCAGTGTTGCAAGTGTTATTAATGTTTTAGTGATTTTTTGTGTGATACCCCAGTGTTGCCAACCTCATATAAAGAAAAATAACCCTTCGCCTTATTTTTTAAACAAGCCATAATATCCTGTGTGATGTTGTAAACAAACAATTCCACGCATCCGTGTTTACAAACACCACCACGTGGTTTGGCAAGAGGATCTCCCACCAGATGGACCTATAATCACATGCAGACGACGGCTTCTGGCCAATCGAAGGGGAGCAGAAGACGACATCGAAGCAGCAGCGCCACCGCCACCCAAAGGATCCAATAAAATGGATGGACGAAGGCAACTCGACAGCAGTTTTCTGGTGACCTTCCTTTAGTCTGCTAAGGGGCTCTTGGAGTAACGTAACCCCAGGCCTCTAGTCTCCTACGGGACTACGCTTATCCTATCTCCTGGCTTAGCCTGCTACGGGGCTCTGTCTGGGAATCCTAACCTCAGCCGCTTAGCCTGCTACGGGGCTCTGTTGGCCACTTAACCCGCCTCTGCTTGCTACGGAGCATTGGTTCCTTAAATCCATTCCTCTTAGCCTGCTACGGGGCTCTGTTGGAGATCCTGTCTGCGACAGCACAGGATCTGTTTAGCATATATCCGTTTCTCATGCTGTCGATGAGAGTGCTATGGAGATGTTTCGGTATGTCATTCACCATTCTACCTTAAGGGTAGTTTCGATAGCTTGGAAGTTTCAGGATGGTGGGCTTCTCTGTGCACATCATCTTCCAAGAAAACCCCAAGGAATGTTCGATGAGATCGAGATGTGAGTGATATGCTGTCCAAATCATAGGTTGTTATTCTTACTCTGCCCAGTAACTTGGGCAGCTCTGTGTTAGTATGCATTGTCACCCATGTCATCCATGAATATATGCCATGCCTTTGGTGAGGGTGCCGTGACTACGCAGACAGTGCAGCGGTGGTTTAACAAGTTTAAAGACGGTGACGAAACACTCGAAGACGCACCACGTGCCGGAAGATAAACACATTTACCAAATGAAGATATTCAGCAACCAATTGAGGCGAACAGTGGTCACACATGTGAGGAACTGGGACTACAATTCAGTATGAATGGAGATACCATTCGGCACCACCTCCATCAACTTGGGAAGCACTACAAGTTTGGTCGATGTATCCTACATGATTTGACTCCGGGCCAGAAGGCAACACGAGCAGACACCTTTTGTTTGTTTGCTGTCTCGTCTGAGGAAAGAGCCATTTCTGGAAAGAGTGTTGACACGTGATGAGAAGTGGTTCCTGTACAAAACTCCACGGTGCCGTCATCATTGGTTAGCATCCTATAACAGATTCCAAAACAGCCGAAACCAGCAGTGTATCAGAAGAATTTCCTTCTGTGTATTTGGTGGAGCACGAGTCTATGTGCTCGTGGGATTGTGCAGCGGGAACTGCTACCGGTTGATCAGAACACCAATGCAACTGTGTACTGTCAGAAATTGAACCGTGTTCAAGAAATATTCAAAACTCTGAAGCCAGAACTTCTGAAAGGGGTCCTCCTATTACAGGACAACGCTAAGCCTCAAATGGCTAGGATGACCTGGACACCATTCTACGCCTTAGATGGGAAACACTGTTGCAGCCGGCATATTTGCGTCATTCAATTATCACCTGTTCCATTCCTTGGACAATCAGCTTAGAAGACAGCAGTTCAAATTCCTAGTAGAGGTGCAAACTGAACTTGATACCTTCCTCGCTTCACGGCCTACCAAGCTCTACCGAGATGGAAACCATGGCCTTCCAGAACGTTAGCAGAAGATCGTCGATGCTCATGGGGACTATTTTTGATCTTCCAGGTACGTCTTAGCTGACATATCGATGTTCGAAGGTGGTGTGTGAAAAAGTGACAAAGCTTTCTTCGTTACCTTTATAGTTGCAAATCTTCAAATTGCTGTCATGCCGGCGTGATTTAAAAATTAACGTTACGTATTCACATGATTTGATTTTATAATTAAGATACAATTTCATATATATAGGGTATAAGAAAAAGGCATGGAAAAATTTCAGGGGTGGATTTCTTATGGGTAGATAAGTAAAAAAAACTCATATGTCTATGTGTCGGGAAATGCATCGTTACAGAGTTACGGCCATTAAGGCGTCTGACGGTCTGAAATATTCACATTCTGGTCGGTCGTCAATGTGACTCAATTTAAACCTCAATAATTCAGCTCTTAATTAAGCTAGAAAGACTATTTTGGTATCAATAGCTTTCCGACATTATAGGATATATTTGAAAGTTGATGCTTTCCTTCTAAAATATGGGATGGACACATTCGATCACCACTTAAATTTAAGAATTGGCGAACAGACACACACCTATATATATATATTATTAAATTTATTTGGAACATGGATATATATACTTCTGTAAATGTTGTTGTTCCTCCTTGTCCTCTTTTATGGTTAATATTTAACAAAGATTCTAAATGTGAAGGTTTTTGACAATTTAGAGGCTTATGTCGTCTTTGATGAGGCTTTTGTTTATTATATGCTTATATAGATGACTACAAAGTCCATTTTCTTGTATAGAATATAAATACACGGATCTTTTCCTTTTAAAAATTGGGAGGGACTCACTGAGTCTCTTCCTAAAATTCAAACTTGAAAATATTTAACCTAAAATATCATCTCAACACTTTGAAACTTAAGGACAACTCATAGTCTAAAGTCATTGGTGAAATCGGATTGGCAGATCCCTACCTCTGATTCACAATGTCACAGTTTGAATCTCAAAGATTGTAGTGTAACTTTAAATTTCGAAAGTCTGATTAACTCGAAAATCAAAAATTAGGTTATGGAACCTGATAGACAATTATATGTTATTGATATACAATAACATTTTATTGTTATTGATATACAAAAACATTTTTCATACTTTGAACTTTAGGAGTTATAGTCATGATTCATACATAATCTAGAGGCATTGACGGAAATAATTTTTAGTGAAATCTGATTGGTCAAACTGATCCCTACTTCAAACTCTAATTTTTGGACTTGAAAAATGACAGGTAATTATTGTAACCTAGTGATATTCATAAAAATGTTATACTTTGAACCCTAAGATTATAGTCACGATTTATAGTCTAAAATCATAGGTGTAAAAAATTTCAAACTGAATACCTGATATATAACTGTTAAAATTGATTGATATACAACAACAACAAATTCACACATTGAACTTTGGTCAAAAGTCATAGTCTAAGATCATTGGTGGAAAGTTATTCTTGGCAGAGTCTGATTGGTTAATCAGTAGAAAGTTATTCTTGATGCAACCTGATTTGCTGATATTTCTGAAATCTTTGTTTAAAAATTCAAAATTTTTACCTAAGTTTTTTTCAATTACTGTTTGATTTTTAAATTTTTAGTACGAAAATTTTGGTTTGAAAATTTTAGTTTGAAAACTTGAAAATTTTTAGTTTGAAAATTTTGGTTTACATCTTTGATCACTTTTTGAACATTTTGGTTTAAAATTTTCATGTTAGAAAATTTTTGCACTCAGTAAAAAGTTTTTGAATATATTAAATAACTTTCACTAGTTAGTTGATAACATTTTTAGATTCCCTCGGCAGCTGAATGCTCCGGCCTGGCTTACACGCTCTGTGAGCGAGTTGTGGTAGTGAAAAAAGAGTACTTTCCTGATGGACATTGATCTAGGTAGAATACCATCTTACAATAATACATTCTGCGTCAGAGATGCAGTAGTGTTCTTCCTCCCATTTTTCATTACGCCCGCCCATCCACTACTACAGGACCCCTATGGATATCACATTCATGTATGTGTTGTATAGTCTCCACACCATATGATGTTCAGAACTACTTGTCACTTGAAGCTTTGATTCATATGACAAGGGACCATTCCGATTCGATGAATTTAATTGCTGAAAATGATTACTAGCACTGGATTCAGCACCAAAAGAAACAGAAAAAGCGGGAGTTTAGTGGCAGACCGTATACAGGATAGGAAATAAATGAAAGCAAAGTGTGAAGATAGAACGTAGAAAATGTCTAGAAATGCCATATTAATTTTGAAACCAATAGAGGGATTGAGATCAAATGTTGGATTTGAGGAATGCATGTAGAGCTCCACTGAACAGGCGTAATGTGAACAGTGTTATAAGTGCCAATTGTATGTAACTGGTTATGCAAACAATCACTAGTTTTCATAACTCCGACAAGGTTTGTTGGAAGGGGTCATTAATATATCAGAATTGCATAGTTGTCTTGGTGCAAGGTATCACGCTAGCATTCATCCAGTGGAACTATTTCCCATTCCGTTACACTTTGCAGACATTCTTCTTGATGTTCCAGGTTTCGATTCCATTTCTTTGTACTCCTTGCTCATACAACATGCTCATAGACCATACTCCAGGGTCTCTAGTTCCTTATTCACGCCACTTTTACAACAGTGTTGATACATTGCCATAGCGTGGAACGCCTCCTGTTACATATGTCCCAAACTTTATTGGTTACTATTGATTTCAATAGATGATGTGCGTCAAGAGACATATGTTACACGGCCCCTTTCCCGTATATTCTTGCGCTAAGTCCAACATGGTGGCTTTTCAGATGTCCCTTATAATTTACATTATGTCTATTGAGTGGAGCTCTACATGCATTCCTCATATACAACATTTGACCTCAATCCCTCTACTCGTTTCAAAATTAGTGTGGCATAACTAGATATTTTCTACGTTTTATCTTTGCATTTTGCTCTCATTTATCTCCCACTCTGTATACGGTCTGCCACTAAACACCTTTATTTTTCTCTATTTCTTTTGGTGCTGAATACAATGTTAGCTGTCATTTTCAGCTATTGAATTCACCAAATCGGAATGATCTATTGTGAGCAGTGACGGCATAATTTACATGGGTCAGTCTTTTGTCTGGGTCTTGCTTCTGAGATCTGTTCTGACTTGATGTATCAAACAGATCCGATAGTAGCCAATATAATATCAGCTCTGCAACTCTACTGCAGGATCATATAATGAATTAATGAAGTCCACTACTCGATTTCTAACATTTACGTTTACAATCCCCAATGCGACATTTCTTAATCAAGGCACCATCTCGAATATTTCAAATTATTTCATGTTTTTTTTATCTTTCTATCCTGAAAAAAGATAGTAGTTTCGAAGACAGTCTATACAATAAAAGAGTTTTAAAAAACACTGCTTGTTCAGAGTGGCTTCTTTCATATTCTACACAACAATTTTTCAGGTTCGTTTGCCATACCCTTCATAAGGAAAATCTGTAACGTTTCTCCTCTGTGTTTCTCACGAGCTTACACTTTGATAGACCTTGCAGTTATCTTTCAGTACAGTGCTCTGAACACACACGTTCACAACAAAGAGACAGAAAATGTTAGATTTGGTAAGAAATGCAAGAGAGGAGA
Organism: Thermobia domestica; assembly: GCF_964235325.1. Taxonomy (NCBI): domain Eukaryota; kingdom Metazoa; phylum Arthropoda; class Insecta; order Zygentoma; family Lepismatidae; genus Thermobia; species Thermobia domestica. Next base: position 102,606,022 of record NC_137455.1, read on the forward strand.
CAATCATACTTGTTAGAATTACATTAGTAGCTTCACACACACTTTCCATAAAATGTGTAACTATGTTTCGTTGTCGCCGGGCTACTGGTCTATCCGGCGACATATATGTCATATGACATCCAAATAGAGTGCTGATCGATTGTTTGGAGTCAATTTCTTTTGCTATGGAAGCAAGAACACTTATGATGATTTTCTTTCTTTATTTTTTGTATGTATTTAAAATTTATGTAAGTACTTACCTTAACTCTTTACAACGAATTACTTTTAAATGTGGTTTTTGAATTTTTAAAGAATTCCACACTTGAAATGGGTCCCTTGGAAAGTTATAGGTATTTTCTCTGTAGTGAAGCATTCATATCGATTACAACTGGAAAAATCATTAACAACCTCCGTTAGACACTGTTAGATGTGCAATTTCATAGAATGCAATAGATTTTTAACTGATTACGGTGTTGTGTAAATTTCACATGAACACAAATTAGTGGTTATGGCAGAACAGATGAAAATTTCAGTTCGTTTATTTTCTCCTTGGAATTTGTTACTTGTCTACTACGTTACTTCATATACTGTATCATTAAAATGCGATTTACTCGCCATTGATATATTTACCTACCTTGTTTTTATATTGACTTGATTAATTTCTCTTGCGTTGTCTGTGTTTCTTTTTTTAGACGAGGATGGATTCTATTTGAAATAGAGGTTATTTCTGTTCAAAAGAAGTTTACTAGCATTTTATATCCTGCGTTTCTAAGTCAACGTGTTTGTATTGGGAACAAGGTGAGTGCTTAACAAATTTCATTACAGACAAGGGACATCACCCAATTGTCCGGCTCCGATTTCAATGAATTTTTTCTTGCTGATAGAGGACATGTATTCATTATTTGTGATGACAGAAATTTTTGCCATGGTGCATGTTTTCTATTTGTTTTATAATTGTTAAGAGTTGCGATGTGGTTATTAGAGGTTACTTCAGAAGTCCCTTACTTCCCTTTGTAAACGGAGTGTTAATGAAAGAACAGCCATGTAGATACATGTAAGGCCTAGGGGGAAGTCGTATGGTAGGTATGACCTTGACGGCAGCCATCTTGAAATCCACCATTTTGAATTAAGGTCATTTTTTTTTAAATGGGAACAGAGTAATACTTTACATAATTTCGGGCTAGAATTTAATCAGAAAGACAATGGTGAAGTTAGTTTTAAGATACGCCAATTTGGGGAAAAGTTATAAGCATATTAATTGTTTATACTTACTATGTGCCTAAGTCCCTTACCTCCGCTTCTAACCCACGTATTAATGATAATAAGTGGATAAAAGGTAATATATATATATATAATGGTGGATAAGTGGTAATATATATTATGCCTAGAGGAAAGTGATACGGTAAGGGTATTCTTGGCAGCAGCCATATTGAAATCCGCCATTTTGAATTAAAGTGAAGTTTTGAAAAATGAAAACCATGGCATGTGACGCCTCATTTTAATAGAAAATTTTCCCAAAAAGCCAATGGTATGCTTATTTTTTTCTATAGTTAACCAGTATGAATTTAGGACTGCTTCTAATGTGCACCAAACGTCCATTATTGGATCTTTCAAATTGGCAATACTCCTAATTTTCATTGCATATTTTAAGATTCCAACTAGCACTTTGCAAATGTTATCATGCCACATGTTTTCTAAATTTATTACATGCTTTTAAGAGTTGCGATTTGTCAGTTCGTTAATAGTGTTCGGATAAGTATCCAGCAAATCTTTCTAAATTTTGAAGACTTACAATGTAATTATTGATTTTAAACCAGAATACGTGAGAAACCTATGGACCTATGTAACGTAAAGAAATACAAATGAAATTATAAAAAAAAATTGGTGCTATACGAACACAAAATTATCAGGAAATGTAGTCTACATGTTGCGTAAACGACAAACAATAAAATGTTTTTAATAAATACAACTTTAAAGGAACAGCAGCAATGATGGAGAATATGAAAGAGGCATAATATGACTGTTCCCAACACGCTGTTTGTACCATGAAAAAAATATGAAAAAATGTAACTTGTTTATAAAGAGGGTAACCTAATCGAGTTCCCGATCAATACTGATTATAAATCTTTCAAACATGAACCATCGACAACAATCGCTAGAAAACAAATGACTTTTTTGTCTGACTAGCTAAAAAAAAGACATAGAAAATAAATAAATAAATATACAATAAAGAAATAAATAAAAAACAAAACAAAAGACCATTGATTTATATAATCATATTTCGTTTTCCTTTATGAAGTGAATTTTCATTTGATTTCTCGTCTCATCTACTATCCATTACAAGCTACGTCTTCGGTATCACCTGAATGCAAAGTTGGAGTTGTTTCGTTGTGTGATGATTCATGTCAGTAAACGAGTTTTTGAAGGGCAGGTATAGGAAATAAATAATTACATGGCATAGGAAATAAATAATTATATGGCAAGTCTTCAAAATTCAGAAAGATTGCTGGATGCCTATCTCAACACTATTCATGAACTGACAAATCACAACTCTTAAAAACATGTAATATATTTAGAAAACATGAGCCATGGCAACAATTGCAAAGTGCCAGTTGGAATCTTAAAACATGCGATCAAAATTAGGAGTATTGCCAATTTGAAAGATCGAATAATGGGCGTTTGGTGCACATTACAAGCAATCCTAAATTCATACTGGTTAACTATAGAAAAAAATAAGCATACCATTGGCCTTTTGGGAAAATTTGCTATTAAAATGAGGTGTCACATGCTATGGTTTTCATTTTTCAAAACTTCACTTTAATTCAAAATGGCGGATTTCAAGATGGCTGCCGTCAAGGATGCCCTTACTGTATCACTTCCCTCTATGCATAATACATATAACCGAAGCTTTTATCCACTTATTATCATTAATGCGCGGGTTAGAAGCGGAGGTAAGGGACTTAGGCACATAGTAAGTATAAACAATTAATATGCCTGTAACTTTACCCCAAATTAGCGTATCTTAAAACTAACTTCACCATTGCCTTCCTGATTAAATTCTAGCCCGAAATTATGTAAACTATTACTCTATTCCCATTTAAAAAATGACCTTAATTCAAAATGGCGGATTTCAAGATGGATGCTGTCAAGGTCATACCTACCATACGACTTCCCCCCAGGCCTTATATGTATCTACATGGCTGTTCTTTCATTAACAGTCCGTTTACAAAGGGAAGTAAGGGACTTCTGAAGTAATCTCTAATAACCACCTCGCAACTCGTAACAATTATAAAAAAAAAATAGAAAACATGCACCATTTCAAAAATTTCTGTCATTAATAATAATCAATACATGTTCTCTATCAGCATGAAAAGTTTCATTGAAATCGGAGCCGGACAATTGGGTGATGTCCCTTGTGAGTATGGAAAAATAAGTTTTACATCCCACGGTTATGCCGGTTAGGCTAAAGGAGAGGGTGATAATGAGAGATGAGTGAAAATGGTGGAATGAAGAAAGTGGGAAGAAACGGGATAACCCCGAGAAAACCCACTAGCACGGTGTTTGTCGACCACAAAGTCCACACGGCGCGAGCTGGGATCGAACCAGGGACCCCAAGCACTGGAGGTGAACGCTTTATCAATGAGCCACTGAGTATGGAGTTGAGTAAGAAAAATAAATCTTCTTTTACACCCCACGTCTGTGCCCTTTAGCTAAAGAAAATGGATGATTAATGAAGATGAGTGATAATGAAACAGTGGGATAATGATGTGTAGAGAAAACCCATAGACTTGATGTTGTCCACCACAAATTCATTTGACTTGTGCTTGAACCAGGGACCCCTAACACCAGAGGAAAATAGTCTACCATTAAGTCATCGTGCCACAAGTTATTATGTAAAGAGTTATTAAGTATATAATATTATGCAAAGGCTGGTAGGCTCCATGTGGATGACTTTAATGTCACTAACCTATGACAATCCGCCCTCTCACCACCGGTTTTATTCTATGTGGCGAGCAGCACTCTTGACAATTCCACAACATCGCACTTTGCACTGAATAGGAACTTTTTGCAGGCGTAAAAGGGGTATTTTATTCCACTTCAGTTGGGACGCTTATCAGAGGTTGGAAACTGTGTGTGTCTTACAACAAGAAAGGGAATGTTTCAGAAAACCTAAAGCACAATGGGCTGGAATCGAAACTCTTCACAGAAATGTCAGTGAAGAAAATAACACGAATCTCTACCTTAGAGTGTCTGTAGAATTCTAGCAATTATTTGACCCTGTGACTATACGATTTCTCCCCATTCGGTTCCACAATGTAGCAATTTCGCTGTAAATATCCATCAAAGCATGTTACTGATAATACGTAACATTGATGTTCATATTGTTGGCAACTTTAATTTCCGTCGGTAACACCCACAACCATAAAACCGTGTTGACAACTAGCTGTGCACGAAAAAATAAAATTGCTTTACTCTTTCTTTCTTTTTCTTTGTCTTCATTATTTTATTTTCTTTCATCTTGTACATAATTGCTCGAACCATTCCATAATCGATCAGGTATATCTACAACTCATCTTAGATGAGTAGGAACTTCCACAGATCTCGCACAGGTAGTGCTTGCTCGTACAATGTGTTTATGTTGCACAACATAACCGGCTCTCAACTCAAGCACATTCGCCTTCCGGACTAGTGCTCGGAGAATGGAATCGATTCTGGACCAACGGACTATTGGCTCGACGGAACATTGGATCGATATTTTATTCTTACCCTATGAAACGGGGTGACCCGATAGAACCGTTAGACCCGTTTGGGTCGTTTGGCCTGTTTGGATCGTTTGACTCCATAGACCTGATTAACAGAATCAAACCTGTAAACCTGGTGAATACTTCAGAAAGAGACAAACTTTAACTAACTAACTCTATGGCCTATGGAAACTGAAGGTTTCAATTCCGTCTTAGCCAACTAGTTCCAGTTTCTACTTCGTATTCTTATTATTGCGAAATCCATCTTAATATTGTCCTCCCATCTGCGCCTAGGTCTTCCTAATGGTCGTTTTCCGATTGCTCTTCCAGTTAAGACTTTGAAAGCGTTCCTACTTTCTTCCATTCTGGCTACATGACCCGCCCACCTAAGCCTCCTAAATTTGATTACACTAACAATGTTTGGTAAACGATACAAATGATGTCGTTCCTCGTTATGAAGTTTCCGCCACTCCCCTTTTCCATTCCACTTGGGTCCGAATATTTGCCTCAGGATCTTGTTCTCAAGTACTTTTAGTCTACGTTCTTCCTTCAGGGTAAGAAAACATATTTCGCAATCATACAGAACAACAGGCATGATTATCCCTTTTTTTAATATATATATTTTAAGCTTCAAATTCCTCGACAGAATTCGCGACAACAAAGGTTTTGAACTAAATAATAACACGAATTCCCTGCTTTTAGTTGACGTTTCATTTCATTATGAATATATTTTCGACCTATTAATATTCATTCTAGATATTTGAAATTATCCACTTTATCGAAAGTATTATTTGACATTTTAACGCATCCATAATTTGCAGTACTTACAATCCCGATGAACTTCCATGTATTAAGTTTCCCCTGCATTTACTTCTAAACCCATGTCTCTGCTAGCGTATGTGCTCCTATCATTCCCTATTAAATTTACATCATCAGCACACGCCATAAGCTGGTGAATACCATTCAGCTTTAGGTCCTGGCTGCTCTCTTTGATTTTCCTTATAACGTACTCCAGGGCAAAGTTAATAATAATGGCGACAACGCATCTTGTTTCAGGCCATTGTCGACGTGAAAACACGTGGACAAGAATTTTCCTACCCGGACTTCACTTTGGGGTTCATTTAAACTCATCTTAATTAATCTAACTAGCGTTTTCGGTATTCCAAATTCTATAAGAATGTTTTACACTGTTTCTCTCATTTCTTTTCGAATATTTGTCGAATGGTAAATATCTGGTCGATAGTTGATCGATTTCGCCTAAATCCGTACTGATAATCTCCGATAGTTTCATGTGAAATCAATCTTGCTAACATCATGTTTGAGAGTATTTTATTGGATGGTTATAGAAGAGAAATGCCTCGATAATTATTACAGTCATTTTTGTCGCCTTTCTTGTGAATTATAACAAGATTGATTCTTTCCACTCTTGTGGCAATTTCTCCTTGTTCCAAATAAGAACAATATGTTTGTGTATCTTGTTCCAGAATGTTTCCCCTCCAGCTAAAATTAACTCAGCTTGAATTTCGTCTACATAAGAGAGATTTATGTTTACAATTTCTTCATAGCTATTTCTATACTTCTATTCGGTTAGGCTCTGGAATATACTATTCTACTGTGTAAATTTTCCTTTTCTTACGAACTTTAGTTTCTGGCTGCATGTTAACCGTTTTACGATTTACACTTTTGGAGGTAAATTTTACTTTCACTCAAACAGCTACTGCTTCCTTACTATTTATCTTAGAATCACGGTTCATACGTAGTTTTCTTAGGATAGATCATACTTTCTTAACGATACCACTCGATTATCTGTATTATACACCTGAAACGGGAAAATCGAAAAAACTGGGAGTTTTTTTGAAACTTTTGTGCCCCTCATTCCGGGGCTGAGTTTACTTAGGAATCTGATTAAGAAAAATGTTTTGTACATAATACGTGTGCAAAATTTCATTCTTGTATCTTGAAAACTGAGGTCGGGAGAAATTTTTGAAAGTCTGAAGGTGACCCATTTTTTCATATTTGATATATATATATATATATATATATATATATATATATATATATATATATATATATATATATATATATATAATTAAAATGTACTGTGTCATTACTATTTGACCTAGAGTCATGGTTCAAACGCCATTTTCTTCAGTATAACAAGCCACGCAGTTCCCCCTGTCTATCTTTACTCATTGTAATTTTTTGAGAAACTGGGGGACGCAGTACATATTTTTTCGAGGTGGAAGGATGGCGTACCCACGTGTTCCTCCTCACTTTTACACCTGCTGTAACGGAAATAAACTCTACTGAAGGAAGGAAAGTAGAGTCACTAGACTGTTTGCCGCTTTAAGATTTGTTATATATGTAATCTGAACCCCACTTTAGTGAAATGTCAACTGGGGACTCTAGAAGTAGTAAAATGGTGAATTAAGGATTTAAAGTCTAGGGAAGCCGAAATATTAATTAATACTTTCCCTCAGGAAAAATTACAAGTTACGATGCTGTTTCGGTGAAATTATACTTACGTAATCATTTTGGAAGAAGACAAACGCTTTACTTTGTTTACAACCTTCTACTTACCTCGTCTATTCACATTTAATAGAGCAATGAACAGATGCTTTTTTTTTAAATAAAGACATTTCAAGAACTTATTAACATCAACAGGGATGGTACCGAGACTCTCGTCTCGCTCTCGTATCGGTAATTCAAGACGAGTCCGAGAAAGTGACGGACTTTCATATACCGAGACGAGACCGAGATCGAGACAGACCTCTATAAATCGAAAGAAGACAGAGACGAGACTTAGGCCAGTCTCGAAAATCTCGGTCTCGTCTCGAGTATTGATAGCTATTAAAATTGCCTTTATTCAAAATTTGTTTCGTTGCTGTGCTAGATAGAACGAGAACGGTTGACTGTTGTACAATGGCGTATTTATTATGTGGCTATCGGGCTTAAGCCCCTACTGAAATAAATTAGTGATCATTTTTTCGCATTGCACTTACAACAAAAATGTTTCTTATCCGTTCCTCAACTCTCTCCCGAAAAAAATCCACTCCTGATGTATATAACCTTCTCTCTCTCTCTCTCTCTCTCTCTCTCTCTCTCTCTATATATATATATATATATATATATATATATATATATATATATATATATATATATATATATATATATATACTAGCTGAACCTGCGCTGTGAATCTCCTTCCCACTGTGCATGTCTCCTTACTCACACAAGTTAAGGATAGGAGACTCACAAAGGAAGCAAATTGTTATGTATAGATGTTGGAGTGAGTTTGTAGCAAATTTGTAGAAGTAACATGATATCAAGTGGAAATATTTTTCTAATAAATTCATAACCATCCGAGTACGCCTCATTCCTTCTCTTGAAGCCTTTGAAATTGCCAGCATGGAATAGGTTTTGCCATTCAGATTTAAGCAAAGCACCTCTAATGTCCGTCAACCCGCCCTACGTAACTTCTCTACTGGTTGCCTAATATCGTAGTTTCGACCTGCAACAATGTTAATCATATGGGTTCAAAACGTTGAATAGAACAATAACGACAAGGTTTTTGAAAATGTGAATGAGAACTGGACAATCTACACAAAATTTTTAACCGACCAATGAAAACGGCACGTTTTTAGCACTTGTAGTTTTCGAGATATTGTTCTCGAAAGAGTTGCGGGCAAACATATAAACCTAGTATTTTAATATATATATATATATATATATATATATATATATATATATATATATATATATATATATATATATATATATATATATATATATATATATATGGTGTCTCAAAAGTCCTCTGACATAGGGTATCTGTTATTATCAGACTTACAACAAAATGTAAAAGGAGAAACCGTCTCCAAATATGATGTTTTCAATCTAAAGTGAAGGATTATTTTTTAAATCAGATGAGCCGTTTCGGCTGTACACTCTGTATGCGCACAATGTTAAATAAAAATGTAATGTTGTCATTTACCTGGACCTATAACATAAAGTGAATGATGGGATGTAAGAAATGGGGACAGACCATCCACACTGCCACACTGTAGAGTAAAATACAGTAACTTCATTCACTTATGTTGTGGAACCAGGTAAATGGCAACGTTGCATTTTTATTTAACATTGGATGCGTAAAGAATGTACAGCCCTTACGGCTCGTCCGATTTAAAAAAAAAATCACTTACTTTAGATTGAAAACATCATATTTAGAGACGGTTTCCCCTCTTACATTTTGTTGTAACTTTAATAAAAACAAAATTACATTGGCACTTTTGAAACATCCTATATATATTAAAAATGCTGAAATTTTGTACCTTTTTCTTTGAAATATTGAAGGAAAAATTATTCTAGATACTATGCAATATCACTAGATAAACAAGCAGTTTTGCCAAAGCAACATAAAGTTGTATTTTCTCAAATTGCACTACGTTCTTACATGTTTCTAATTTAGATATTAAATAAATCCATAGTACTACATATTATTCAGTGTAACAAAGGGCTATACAGTATCACTAACATCAACATTTTGAAGATTTCTAATAACTCAAATGGCATGGACGACGGTTCAATGCATATTATACCATGATCTTAGCGTCAAATACTATGAACATGGTATAAGGTAGTTCGACTGAATGAAGGAACAAAGTTACAAGAATTGGAAAATTTAACTTCTTCTAAAGACTTTACTTCGAAAACGTGCTGACATATCACTCTCATCATGTAGATGCTTCCAAAAGACTTAAATGATCATAATGCCATTTACAACAGTTGTTATTTCAAACCGTTTCAGAGATACCACATATATGGGTAGTGATTGTTATACTGCTTAAAATGACGTATTTGTGTTAAATTTTTATAATGATTGTTGCTTTCCTTTGCTTCTCTAACATGACAAAAATAGTTTTAGGTTGTTTTAATTATAACAAGTCGCAGTCACATTATTTTAAGCAGTGTTGTCAACTTAAATAAATTGCTAAATGTTATTCTAAATACAGCGCAAATAAGCGTGCGTAGTCCTGCCCCCCTACCATCAAGCAATTCTTCGAAAACAATTTCAGTCGTTTATACTTCGTTTGCTCCCATTTGATCCGCAGTAGATCCGTTTGCTCCCTTACCATTCCCGAGGCAATAGAACATTAAAGTTGGGGGGGGGGTCAGAACAATGTAGTTCCAGTCCCCCAACCAGACTAAAATTAAATCGCTGAGGGAAACGGATGGTGGCATTCGTTTGTACTTCGTTTGCTCCCATTTGCTCCGCAGTTTCTCCGTTTGCTCCCCTACAGTTCCCGAGAAAATAGAAATTTAAAGTGGCGGGCCAGAACAACATGGTCCCAGCCCCTCACCCAATAGCAGACAAGAACGGTTGGTGACATTCGTTTGTACTTCGTTTGCTCCCATTTACTCAGCAGTAGCTCCGTTTGATCCCTTACCGTTCTCAAGAAAATGGAACATTAAAGTGGGGGGCAGAACAACGTCGTCTCAGCCCCACCTACTAAAAATGATCGTTGAGGGGGAACGGATGGTGGCATTATTTTGTACTGCGTTAGCTTAGATTTGCTTTGCAGTTGTTTGGGTTAGTCCCCTAGCGTTCTCGAGTAAACAGAACTTAAACACGTGATCTCAGTCACCCTTCCAACTTATATACAGTAATCGCAGAGGGGTGTGGATGTTGGCTATATTTCGTTTGCTCATATTTGCTCCACAATTGCTCTGAGTACTCGTCTACTCCGATTGTTGTTAAGAAAGTGGAATTTTGAAGCAGTCGGTCTGGAAATGTGATCACAGTCCTCAACGCCCTAAAAATTGTAGTTTCTGAAAATTATGTACTTTACCTGTTTATTCAGCCAGCCAAAACTCGGTAATATCTATAAAAAATGAACGGATGGCGTTTGTGTGTTACGAGGAGACATTCACCGCTGAGTCATAGTATATAAGTCCCTGTAACACGCCTTATCGGATGCCAGGCTGAATTTAGGGGGGAAGTGCCTAAAATGGCGGAAAGCAAGATGGTGTACGATAAATTTGCATATATGTAAAAACTATCCTTTCCCTTTAATGCTTTTTTAATATTACCATATGAAATGTCGACTTCTTTAGGCAAGAAACTTGTTTCTATAAACTGTTATTTAATTCTGAATATCTTCAAAATGGCGCAAAACAAGATGATTGAATCGTAATTCGCATGCATAAAGCGCCATCGTCCGTTTTCATAGACTGACGTGTTTTCAAAAACTACTGATTTTCCAGATTGTACATTTCTCTTGATTTTAATTTTTCATAAGATTCTAAAGAATTAAAATAGGAGGAGGCATCCAACGTAGAACTATGGTATTACATGGGTTCCCGTAACATGTCTTTCAGGGTTCCAGGCTGTATTTTTCGGGGGGGGGAACCCACACAAAATGGCGGACAGTACATTCGTAACCTACAGGGAAATGCCCTCTTTAGCAGTGTATTTTTCAATATTTTGGAGTCAAATATCAAGTTGAAATAATTTGTTCCACTTTAAAAGTTTTTAAGAATGTTGGGGACCAAAATGGTGGGCATCGTTACTAAAGAAGGAACATGTTTCGAATGTTCATCCGAAAGTGGTCTTCGAAGAAGAAGGTTCAACTGAAGATACGTGTTTAATATTAGTAATTTCTAACAAAATTTGTGAAAAATTTAAATGTTTAGGTCCACCATTTACCGTCATCACTTTCGAAGGTTTAAGTGAGTAAAAATAGCTGCTTATACTCTAAAACAAAGAAGATATATACCTTAACTATATATAAACTTTAATATATTTGGTCTAGGAATTAATTCGTGCGGTTGGTACGCACACTTTGAAGCTGTAGTACAAACACAAAATACATAAATACCTTAAGAAAAATATTGTCCATCGCTAGCCACCACTTTCGCCCATCTATCAGGCAATGTACGGATTCCGTGGCGAAAGAAGTCCTCATCCTTGGAAGCGATCCAGTCAGAGACCCGTGTTTCGGTATCTTCTGAAGAAGTAAACCGCTGTCCAATCAAATCGTTGTTCATGCAATCGAACAAGTAGTAGTCCGAAGGAGCAACGTCTGGTGAATACGGCGGGTGGGGTAAAACTTTCCATCCGACATTTTCTAAATAGGTTTTGACCGGTTTTGCGACATGTGGGCGAGCGTTATCATGTTGAACAATAAGTTTATCATGTCTGTTCTCCCATTCTGGTCGTGTTCTGGCCAGAGCTTGCTTCAAACGCATTAATTGTTCTCGATAACGTTCTCCATTCATAGTTTCACCCGGTTGCAGCAGCTCATAGTACACCACACCTTTCATATCCCACCATATGCACAGCATAACCTTTGCACAGTGAATATCTCGTTTTGGTTGTGATGGACCTGGTTCACCTGGTTTCACCCAGGCCTTTTTTCGTTTAGGGTTCTCGTAATGGATCCACTTCTCATCACCCGTAATAATTTGATGCAGAAACCCCTTTCTGCTCTGTCGTTGAAGCAGCAATTCGCAAATGGTTTTTCGTCTTTCAACGTCTCTGTCTTTCAATTCATGTGGAACCCAATGTGACATCTTTTGAATCATTCCCATGGCTTTCAAGCGTTTGGAGACTGTTGTTTGATCAACGCCTAATGCTGCTGCAAGTTGTTATTGCGTTTGACACGAATCCTGCTCGAGCAATGCTGTCAATTCTTCGTCTTGAAATTTTTTTGGCTGTCCAGCTCGCTCTTGGTCTGCCAAGCCGAAATCACCACTTCTAAACCGTGCAAACCACTTCTGACACGTTCGCTCAGCTAGAGCATGGTCACCATACACTTCCACCAAAATACGATGACTTTCAGTCGCACTTTTCTGCATGTTAAAGTAATGCAGCAGGACACCCCGCAAAAACACTTTATCAGGCACAAATTGCGCCATGTTCACTTAACTACAAACTGGTGTTGTTGACGCTTTAATCCACTGCCCTATGCTACGAACGATACGCGATGACAGGGGTTTGCAACACATGTGTGGATACACGGAACTGTGGGACGCTCCGTTCGTTGCGCCATCTCTTGTCCACCCGCACGAATTAATTCCTAGACCAAATATATGAGCATGTGTGTGTGCGTGTGTGTGTTTGTAAGCGTGGAACAGAGAGGGGGGAAGTGTTTAGAGGTGAAAGAATTCTCTCCCCAATTTGAAACCCTTGAAAATAAATTCGAGCCTTGAATCTCCCTGAAACCTGGTTTAATAGTATAGAAAGTCCATCAGAAAACGAATAGGGGAATTTTGTGCCCACCATTTTGTTTCCTAACATTCTTAAAAACTTTAAAGTGGAACAAATTATTTCAACTTGAGATTTGACTCCAAAATATTGAAAAATACACTCCTAAAGAGGGCATTACCCTGCAGGTTACAAATGTATTGTCCGCCATTTTGTGTGCGTTCCCCCCAAAAAATTCACCCTGGAATCCTGAAAGACATGTTACAGGAATCTATGTACCATAGCTCTACGTTGGATGCCTCCTCCTATTTCAATTCTTTAGAATCTTACGAAAAATAAAAACTAAAAGAAATGTACAATCTGGAAAATCAGTAGTTTTGAAAACACTTCAGTCTATAAATACAGAAGATGGCGCTTTATGAATACCAATTACGATTCAACCATCTTGTTTTGCGCCATTTTGAAGATATTCAGAATTAAATAGCAGTTTATAGAAACAAGTTTCTTGTCTAAAGAAGTCGACATTTCATATAACAATATTAAAAAAATCATTAAAGGGAAAGGATAGTTTTTACATATATGCAAATTTATCGTTTACCATCTTGCTTTGTGCCATTATGAAAATCTTCAGAGTGGAGAAAATGATATGAGCGAATAAATCGCACCATAAAACCCTAGGTTTGGTGTCAAAATATTGAAAATCCACCGCAAACTATGGAAGTACCTTTATAAAATAAGAATTTGGAGTCCACCATTTTGTTTCCGCCAATTTAGGCACTTCCCCCCCCAAAATTCAGCCTGGCATCCGGCAAGGCGTGTTACAGGGAGCTATGTACTATGACTCAGCGGTGAATGTCTCCTCGTAACACATAAACACCATCCGTTCATTTATTATTGATCAGTGTTGCCACAGTCTTAGCTCTGGAGTGGGCTGAAAAATAGTACCAAATTGAAACAAAAAGGGCTGAATTCATTATTTTATACCAGTGTAATACATGGCTTTATAACACGAAACTAAAAGAGGTAAAATTCTAGAACACTCCCCCGCTCCAAGAGTCAAAATCAAGAAAGTATTCTTTTCAAAAATTACTTTCTAGAAACATCCAAATAAGAGGACCCCGAACAACCGTGGAAGTAGATGAAACTTTCTCGCATGTAGGGAGTATAACAGAGACCGCATATTAAAAGGGAAAACAGTTACCATCTTTGGTATGTATTGTAAGGAAACCAAACGCACTTCTATTTCGAAGTGACCAGTAAACGAAAACGGTATTTTGGTCATATATGAAAAAAATATATATAAAACGAGGAACAAGTCAATCATCTCCGAGTTCGTGTGTTAAAATATAAATTATTGCACCTTATTCTTGCTTATTTCACGACCGAAGGAGGATAATAGTACTGATACTTTTGAAAATGTCACAAGTATTTGCTAAATAGTGCTGAATTGGGTAGAATTGTACCAACTTTTTCACAAAAGGGGCTGAAAATGCCAGCGTGGTACCAACGGGCCGTTGAATGACAAAAAGGGCTGAATTTGGTACAATTGTACCAAGTGTGGCAACATAGTTATTGATATTACCGAGTCTTGGCTGGCTGACTAAACAGGTAAAGTACATAATTTTCAGAATCCTTTTGCAAGTGTGACAACGTGCAACAAAATTCGTTAACATTATTCGCTGCAACAATAATAATAAAAATATCCTTTCTACTAAAACGAAGTCACTGATTCTAAATGAGTATTAAACAAAATTCCTACTTTACCTATATGTATGTCATTAATATTTCATATCATATGACAATCACTGCCATCAATGGTCATAACACCCAAACTACTAAGAACAAAATAAATACAAAATCCATAGCTGCCAGTTGCTTTGTATATAGAGTAGTAACATAAAATTGCATTTTCTTGGGAACATTACGGGAACACACAAACAACTTCGAAACAAATCTGAACATACGCAGCCAAAAAGGACACCAGCTTCTATTATTTCTGAAACTACATGTAGTGAGATAGGGGGAGGGCTGAGAATATCTTCTTCTAGCCCAAATTTAAAGTTGCATTTTTTTAAGAACTGTAAGGCAGATAAAAGAGGAGATGTACTCTAAATCGAAGTGAAGGCAGTACAAAGAATCGCGACCTTCTATTCTCCTCTGCGATTGATTTTAGTAACGCGGGGCTTGGGTCAATGTTGTTCCACCTCCAACTTTAAAATAGCATTTTTCAGAGAACAGTAGGGAAGAAAGTGAAACAATTCCAGAGCAATTCGGGGCAAATCACGCAACGAATTATTTCTTATGACAATTTTAGGAGGTTGAGGACTGGGGTCACATTTCCAGACAAACCGCTTCAAAATTCCACTTTCTTAACAACAATTGGAGTGGACGAGTACTCAGAGCAATTGTGGAGCAAATATGAGCAAACGAGATATGGCCAACATACACTCCCCTCTGCGATTATATAAGTTGGAAGAGTGGCTGAGATCACGTGTTTAAGTTCTGTTTACTCGAGAACGCTAGGGGACTAACCCAAACAACTGCGAAGCAACGAGAAATGGAATATTAAAGTAGGCGGGCAGAACAAAGTCGTCCCAGCCCACCCACCCAACTAAAAATAATCGCTGAGGGGAACGGATGGTGGCATTCGTTTGTACTTCGTTTGCTCCCATTTTCTCCGCAGTTTCTTCGTTTGCTCCTCTAGTGTTCCCGAGAAAATAGAAATTTAAAGTGGGGGGCAAGAACAACATGGTTAAAGCCCCCACCCAATATCAGAGAGGAACGCATGGTGACATTCGTTTGTACTTCGTTAGCTTAGATTTGCTCCGCAGTTTCTACGTTTGCTCCCCTACCGTTCCCGAGAAAATGGAACTTTAAACTGAATGGCCACGAAAAGGTGGTCCCAGACCCTCGAATTAAAAACAGTCACAGAGAGGAACAGATGATCGCATTCATTTGTACTTCGTTTGCTCCCATTTGCTCCGCAGTAGCTCCGTTTTCTCCCCTACCGTTCCCAAGAAATGGAATATTAAAATAGGGGGCAGAACAACGTCGTCCCAGCCCCACCTACTAAATATAATCGTTGAGGGGAACGGATAGTGGCATTCGTTTGTACTTCGTTTGCTCCCGTACCGTTCAAGAAAAATTAGAAATTTAAAGTGGGGCATCCAGAACAACATGGTTCTAGTCTCCCACTCAATGGTAGAGAGGAACGGATGGTGCTAATCGCTGTCTTTCGTTTACTCCCATTTGCTCCGCAGTTTCTCAATTTGCTCCCCTGCCGTTCCCGAGAAAATGGAACATTAAACTGGGGGTCCAGGAAAACGTAGTCCCAGCAACTCGAATTGAAAATAATTTCAAAGAGGAATGGATGGCGGCATTCGTTTGTACTTGGTTTGCTTCGCGGTAGCTTCGTTTACTCCCCTACCATTCCGAGGAAATGGAACTTTAAAGTGAAGACTAGAATAAAATTGTCACAGCATCCCATTCAAACAAACATAATAGCATAGGGGAGTGGATGGTGGCATTATTGTGTGCTGGAGAAAACGGAGCTACTGCGGAGCAAATGGTAAAAAAGGAAGTACAAACGACTGAAATTGTTTTCGAAGAATTGCGTAATGGTGGGAGGAGACAAATAACGTAGCTAAACTACAAAATACGAGGGTGGATCAAATATAAACGGGATTTTGGTTCCTAAACATCAACAGTTGGTAGGACTGGCTACGCGCTTCTGCTATGTTTAGGCGTGCTGTTAGATATTTCCCGCCATTTCGTCAGTACCGTTCATGATGTCGGAGGAACAGGTGCACCCCTCCACTGCGCAACGCATAATTATAAAATTTCTTGCTCGTGAAGGAGTTACGGCGGCAGAAGTTTGCCAGAGATTGACTTCACTGTTCGGGGATCAAACATTGTCAAGGACGCGTGTGTATTCCTGGCATAAAAAGTTCAAGGAAGAACGAGAACGTGTGGAAAATCAGCAACACGATCACCGTTCTCGGACCAGCATTACGGACGAAAACATTCGTGCAGTTAAAGGCATTATTGACGACGATTGACAAGTAACAGTACCAAAAATTGCAGAACAAGCCGGAATCAGCTACGGGAATTGTCAAGCAATCATCAAAAACAACCTTCAGTTGCGTAAAGCGTGTTCCAGATGGGTCCCTCACCTTTTGACCGAAAATCTGAAGTCGAGACGTTTGGAGGTCTGTCAGAGGCTTAAAGCAAGGTTTGCAGAATAAGATGATGTGGTTTTGAGTCTATTCGTCACCTGCGATGAAACATGGGTTTACCACTACACTCCTCAATCCAAACAAGCCAGAAAGGAGTGGCGGAGGAAAGGGAACGCTGCACCAGTGAAAGCCATGACTCGACTGTCAGCTGACAAGGTTCTTTTAACCGTTTTTTTCGATGGGCGAGGCATTTTGCTGATTGACTTTTTACATGAGCGACGCACAATAAATGCTGAAGACTACTGCGAGCAGTTGAACAAGGCGAGAGTTACATATCGTGGCAAAAGACGAGACCAATCGATTCGACAAATCTTCCTCCTGCACAACAATGCGCGACCCCATACTGCAGGTCGAACTGTCTGCACTGGACTGCACTTGAGCATCCTCCTTACAGTCCGGACTTATCGCCCTGCGATTTCCATTTGTTAGGACCGCTTAAAGAAATATTAGGAGAGCAACGATTTGAAGATGACGAGAGTGTGGAAGAGTTCTTGCCCAACTGGCTGGTAACACGACCCTGTTCTTTTTACGATGAGGGCATCAAAAAGCTGCCCATGCGCTGGGACAAATGCATTTTCAAAGGAGGAAACTATGTGGAAAAATGAATTGTAAGTGCCTTGTGGTATTCAATAAATGAATTTAAATAAAAAATATAATACCGTTTATATTTGATCCTCCCTCGTATTTTAAAATTACTTGTAATTTGTTTTATGGCGCAAGAATGTTTTCAAAAGACGACGTTTTCCATAGTCTTTGGGTTATTATAATGTTAATGTCAAAGTTTTTGTTTCAGCAATATATGTAAATGCAAATTGTAACTGAAATTAAATGTAACTGATAAATTTTCAGTACCACTAGTTGTTCCCCCAAAACCTTAGGCCTGGTGTATACTTTAGATTAAAACCGTGCTTAATTAAAAATTCTAATTACACCCTAATTACATTTCACTTGTTTCAGTTTGACCACCGACCGCCTCACACTCAATCCATACCATATTGCTATATGAAATTATTCAAGAAATTACAGTTGGCAATACACATTGTGTTAATTTTTGGTTTGGTTTGTTCTAGTTTAACGTCCCACACTTATGGTAGGGCGGCTAAAGAAGACGTGGAGCTACTGATTATAATGTAATCCGAACCACTCCGGTCATTCAATTGTACCCTCACCGGGAATCGAACTTGGGACCACGTGAACCGAAGTCAAACGTGCTAGCCTCTAGACCAAATGGGTCCTCACATTGTGTTGATTTAAATCGTTGAATTAGTGTTGCTAGATCCGAAGATAAAAAAAATAGTGTGTCTGTGCGGTATCAAAGCATTTTATTAATTTGAAACAAAATACAGGGGTTGAACAAAAATCTAAAACGTTTGCAAAAGTGGGAAAATCATACCTAGTATGGGGTGGGACCTCCTTTTGCGTCCAAAACAGCTTGGATCCGACGTGGAATGGACGTATACAGCTCCTGAATCGTGGTGTGTGGCATTTTGTACCATTGTTCCTCCAAACCATGGTCCAGTTCCTTAAGGGATGCTGGTGGAGGGTAATGAGACCGAACACGCCTTTCTAACTCAGACCACAATGGCTCAGTGAAGTTCAGATCTGGTGATTGTGGGACCCAGGAAAGGTGTGATAGCTTCTGGTCATGCTCCTCAAACCATGATTTCACCGTTTTTGCAGCGTGACAGGGTGCTAAATCATCTTGGTAAATGCCGTCACCATTAGTGAACAACATTTGGGCCATGGGTAGAACCTGGTTCCCCAAAATGGCCTCATACGCCTTAGCATTCATCATTCCATGTAGGGATATGATGGGACCTTCGGAAAACCACGATATCACTGCCCAGACTGTAACATAACCATCCCCATGTTTTACAGTTGAAGCAGACCGTCTGTATCATAGGCTTCCGACGCTGTTCTCCATACGTAAACACGACTGGTTGTTGGAAACAAGGGGAAGGTCGATTCATCGGACCACATTACGTGTTTCCACTGCTAATGAGTCCACGCCTTGTGGTCCTTGCACCACTGGATACCTCTTAGCATTTACTGCTGTGACCAGGAGTTTGGCGATACCGGCCCGGCCATGAATTTTCATTTTATGAAGTTTCCGTCGCACTGTTTTTGATGAAACCGGGTTCTGTAGGCCGGAATTGAGTTCTGACGTAATTTTCATTGCAGTGGTCTTCTTTTTAGCTGTTACAATCCGTTTTAATGCCCTCCGGTCCCTATCTGACAGGATTGTCTTTCGACCACTGTTATGCTTTGCAGACGTCGTTTGTCCATGAATTGTGTATGCCCTCATGAGATTGGACACAGTGCCTTTCGATACCCGCACAATGTTCGCCACTGTTGCCACTGAAGTTCCAACCAGACGGGCACTAACGATCATGCCTCTTTGGAAGTCTTTCAGGTCGTCCATTTTACCGCACCACTTTCACACCACGACACTCACAGGTGAACGGGTTACTGCTGACGGAAGAGGAAGGTCCACATGACACATTAAAAGCAAAAAACGATCGGTAACCACAACACGCATTGTAGAGTGGAGGGCCAAACTTACGTGTTCTGTATGATGTACTTTTAGAGATTTTGTCTATCCCTTGTACATTGTAGTAATAATTTACCCTATTTGTTAAGATAATGAACATATATTCTATTTTCAAAATGACCGTCAAAGCAGAATGTATTGGATAATAAATGAGAAATTGTAAAATTTCAGTTTCGGTACGATTAAATACAATTGAGGGGTTTAGCGCAACAGTGGTCTAACCCACAGTTTTAAAAAAGGAGAAAAATCAAGATAAACTTAAACACATATAGTTTTTTTTTTTGTACAATATAACGAAAGCAGGCATAAGTGGTTAAATGTGTCATACATTGTACATACATATATTGTACAAAAAACCACATGTGTTTAAGTTTAACTTGATTTTTCTCCATTTTTAAAAATGTGGGTTAGACCACTGTTGCGCTAACCCCTTCAATTGTGCTGCTACGTGTTGCGTTATCCGTTAGGAGGCATTGAATAATTCTGATTCAAAGAAAGGAAATAAACTACTCTGAGGCTATGGTTCTAGGTCAAAACCGCGCAAACAAAAACAGCGATGAGCGAAAACAGCGTATGTAAATACAGCATGGACAAAAGCAGCGCATGGACAAAAACCGCGCAGAGCCAAAAACAGCGCGCGCAAATACAGCACTGTTTAGCGAATAGATTAGGTTTGATTTGGGTGTCCTGATGACACGTTCATGTCTACTCCCTCTCAGACTGGGCGTACAAGGCGGAAGGACAAAACTGATCAGGATCTGCACTAGGTGCTCCGAGTGGGGCCTGAACCTTAAGTCCGTACGAATGAGTCTGTAGTGATATGGAAGTCCAACCAGAAACATTATACAGTAAATAGATTTGTATAAATATAAAATAGAATGAAAAGTGGAAATTGACCATAATAAGAGTAAGCATAAGTGAACGTGTACAACAATAGTGAAAGTGAAAGTGAAGTAAATATGTAAAACAGTATGGAAGATAAAGTGTAAGTGTTATAATATAAGTAGCAATAATACTAACTTTAAGATGTGAATTGTGACTCCATAAATGCAGCTTTTAATTCATATAGGAGTGGAAATTATAAACAAATGAAGTTGTGTAGCGTTAGTGAAGTAGTAGTGTAAAGTGATATAGCTAAACTTTTAGGAAGATGTGGTAAATCCATTATTAATAAAGAGTTAGTGAAAAGTTATATTTATAATTCGCCAAATACTCGAAAAGAAGTGGGAATACAATGCCCGGTACATCAATTATCTATTGGTTTTAGAAATGCCTACGGTTCAGTTTGGAGAGAAACATTATACAACGTTCTTACAGAATTTGGAATACCGAGAAAGCTAATTAGACTAATTAAAACATGTTTAAATGAATTTCAAAGCAAAGTCAGGGTAGAAAAATTTTGTCCACGAGCTTTCAGGTCGAAAATGGCCTGAAACAAGGAGATGGGCTTTCGCCATTATTATTCAACTTTGTTCTGAAATACGCTATAAGGAAAATCAAAGATAGCAACCAGGGCCTAGAGTTGAACGGTATTCACCAGGTTATGGCATATGTTGATGATGTAAATTTATTAGAGGACGATAGAAAAACTATAGAAAGAAATGGAGAAATCTTATTAAACGCTTGCAGAAACATGGGTTTAGAAGTAAATGCAGAGAAAACTAAATACATGGAAGTGCGTCGGGACCGTAATACGGCAAATTATGGATGGGTTAAAATACTAAATACTTTTGATAAAGTGGATACTTTCAAATATCTAGGATCAATATTAACAGACGAAATCATATTCACGAAGAAATTAAATGTCGACTAAAAGCAGGGAATTTGTGTTATTATTCAGTTCAAAATCCCTTGTTGACGCGAATTTGGTTGAGGAATTTGAATCTTAAAATATATAAAACGATAATCATGCCTGTTGTTCGGTATGGTTGCGACACATGGTCGCTTACTCTGAGGTAAGAACATAGACTGAAAGTATTTGAAAACAAGATCTTGAGACGAATATTCGGGCTTAAGAGGAATGGGAATGGGTAATGGCGGAAATTTCATAACATTAAAATAGAAGAAAGGTTAGGTATGAAGAAAGCAATGAATTATGAATGAACTGAATCAGGAAAGAAGATATTATTATCATACAAGTTCAAAAGTGTGTTGTATATTTTACTTGTAACAATCGTAATTTACTTGTAATTTTGGGCCATAATGTATTTTAAATATATACTAGGCAGATTCTGCTAATAGAAGAAAAGAAAGACAAAGAAATAATATAGTTATAATGTTAATATATAAAAAATGTTCAAATGTTTTTATGTAATCTAATCTTGATGTCGTCGTCATGACAACAGAAATAAAATAGAATTATTCAGTTGATTAAGCAGACATCTTAAAAATTTGTGTAGAAGTAAACTGTACGCTTCTCTTTTATAATTATTAAACAAAGTGTACAAAAAGGGTAATTTGTGTGTTTTAATGGCTCAATAATAACATTTAAGAACCAGACATATCGTTATAAATTGGTGCCGAAACGCCGAGAGAGAAAAATAGTTGTGTCGTTTAGAAGATTAGTACGGCGACCAACATTGATCCTAAGATTAATGTTACTATTTTGAGAAGTGGCAAAGTAATAAATAGAAATGTTATGAGTGCCATGGAGGAAGAAGTAACTAATAACCAGATTACTCATAACGAATTCTTCAGAAAACATGATAGACGTCCTAAGGGAAATATCCCAAGCTCGACGAAGCGATGAAAAGTTTGAAAAGCTAGACCAAAAGATGAATCAACAAATTAAGGAACAAGCCCAACATATTGACAAAAAGCTTGAGCAATTGCAGCAACGTAATGATGGCAAATGGGTCCAAGTATAACAACAATTAAATCAGATGAATTAGCAAATTGCAGGCAAATTTGAACGCTATGATGAAGAAATGGAAGGGATAGTACAGAGATTTACCTTGTTCAATACTCTGTAGATATTATAGAGACAGCTGTAAATGAACACGCCAACCAAATTAAGCAGTTGCATGATGAAGTGAATTCTATTAAAGAAAAGTGTATTCATGAAAGTTCAGTGTGAAATTATGGGCACACGAATACTGTACACCCTACATCTACCGGTTGGGAATCTATGCGTCATCCCAGAGCAACTTTTGAAGGTAATGAATCTTCGAGTTCTAATGAAGATAGTACCGAAGGAGAAAGAAGAATGAGGCAATCATCCCATCAGAAAAGTAACCACTACAGGTGTTTGAAGGCTAATACAGGTAAACCATTACGGTTTAGTGAAGTAAAATCACTTACTAAATTTAGTGGTGTACCGGAAGACATACCTGGAGGGGGTTCCTTGAAAAATTTGAGGATGAGTGCGAATTAATGGGCGTAGATGAGTCTCAATTTCTAAAATTATTACCACACATATTATTGCCACCTTGTTTAACCTGGTTTAAGGCCATTAGGAGTAGTCTTTGTACCTATTCTGACTTTAAGAACGCCTTACTATCCAATTATGAAAATTATTTTATGCTAGCGAATAGGAATGCCTTGTTGAGAATGAAACCATTCAATCACAAGATCCATAAAAACGTTACCGAATTTGTGGTCTCTACATATAATGAATTGAGATCATTAAATCCGAATCATCCCGAATCATTACTTCTATTCGAATTCTATTACCTTTTAGATTGCAACAATTATTAATGTCTGCGCAGTGTATCAATTTTAACCATTTGATTATGCTTGTATGCTATTATGAGAGTCAATCTGCAGTGCAAAATGGTAATAGAGGGCAGGATAGAGGTCAGGGTAATTCTGGCCGTAATCATATACAATATGCTCCGGTTCGCAACTTAAATATACAACCTGAAAATACTTCTAACTCGTATTGTTATAATAGTAGAATAAATGGCCACAATGTTACCGGTAATCAAAGGCAACCTAATCGCAGAAATGGAAACAGGAATTTTAAAAATAGTAATAGGAGTTTCAATAGGAACAATAATCATCTCCTGGTTACACAAAATCGATTTTCAGATGGCAGTAATTACACTAACAGAAATCCGAATGCTGCAACAGTGCATAATCGCCAAGAAAGTACTCAAGATTGCGAAATACAATGTAATTTAACTGAAGCTATGAGTCAACGTAATTTAAACTAGATTGTGCTGATGTGGAAGGGGTTGAATCCACGTCAGCGTTAAATATTCCCAGTCAAGTTTCTGATTATGAAACTAATTTAAAAACTTTAAATACAAATATCGTTTATTAATACTTCTATTAAAGAAATGTGTATTCATTAATTAATATTTTTGTCTACTTTCGTATGTTTTCCTATGATTGCAAAACGCAATATTAATCGCATTATTCGCGTTTCATATTATAGAGTATATTTGAAAGCCTTTTTGTAATGCGAAAATACATATTGAAGTTAATACTTTATGTTTTTTCTAAGCAATTTGTATTTAAGCAATTCTTGCTTTTGTGTTCTTGTTCTATTCGAATTTTTTGCAAATAATATGAATATTAAAAATTAAAACAAGATATTTTTAATATAAACGTATGAAAGTAATGACAGTTATGTAAAATTGATGTCACGTATTTCATGGAAGAATTACGAGTAATGTAAATCAAATTTATGCGTTTTCCAAAGAACTTTGATTTTAAATGTTATTATGGATTCAATCATAATTTATACTTTCTTTCATATATTCATGTAATTATTACTTTTTGTTTAAAATAATGAAATTTTGTTCAATTTCTCCGATTACAATTTGCCTAGAATACATGTATATTAACATATTTATTTATGATGCCCAAAGCTAACGATTTAAATTTGTTAATAATTAACCTCTGTATTGCTCATAATGGACTTGAATTAAGGTATTGACCGTATTCTTTTTTTAACGTGCCTTGTAATCTACGATTTATAGAGTTAATTATGAAGAAATATAATTAATAATAATATTTCTTGTGTAAAAATAATGAAATATATGTGAATTATGATATGAAATATATATTGTATATACAAGGGGCACTTAAAAGGTATGTAAAAGTTAACGGTCCTGAGTTCTTTTCCTTTTATTGAATAATTAAATAAAAGAAAAGTCCGTCGAGCGCCATAATATACAACAGTATGTTGTATATTTTACTTGTAACAATCGTAGTTTACTTGTAATTTTTGGCCATAATGTATTTTAAATATATACTAGGCAGATTCTGCTAATAGAAGAAAAGAAAGACAAAGAAATAATATAGTTATAATGTTAATATATAAAAAATGTTCAAATGTTTTTATGTAATCTAATCTTGATGTCGTCGTCATGACAACAGAAATAAAATAGAATTATTCAGTTGATTAAGCAGACATCTTAAAAATTTGTGTAGAAGTAAACTGTACGCTTCTCTTTTATAATTATTAAACAAAGTGTACAAAAAGGGTAATTTGTGTGTTTTAATGGCTCAATAATAACATTTAAGAACCAGACATATCGTTATACAAGGAATGATAGATATAAAGACATTAAGGCAATGAATGATGAATAAATTGAAAGAATAAATTGAATAAGACATAACTAAGTCAAGCAAAAGATAGAAATATAAATTAGATTTGATATTAATTTTTTATTTACTCGGATAGTACATATAGATTTTGAAAATTTATTATTCTTTTCAAACTTAATTTGTTTTGTGATCTTTTGTTGTCTGTGGTTTCATATTTTCTTCCTCAGTTCTTCACTTTTCCTCAGTTTTCCTATTCCGCTGTTCTTGTCATAAGGAAATAAATGAGTGGTGAAAAATAAGGAAAAATATTGTTGTGATGATAGCCGTTTCGGCAAAACATTTGAATCGTTTTTTTTAAAACGACACATGTCAAGAAAACTTAGTTTTGAGAAAAATGAGAAAAACTATTCTACACCATATTTTTGAAAGTCTGAGGTTCGCAAAGTACCGAATATTACAAAATGTGCGGATTCAAGTATATTAGAAGCATAACAACTTTTTTCCGATGTGTTATGTTAACACTTTGTTATTTCTTCATCCTGACATGTGCTGTTTTACAAACAAATTAGGATTAATGTAAATTCTTCAACTTATAATAACCTCTTTATTGTACATCATTACAATACAATCCCTTGTACAATGTTATTAGGAGGTCACTTTGCAGGCCAGTTGACAAGTTCATCATAAAATTCAAGGTACTCCTGTGGTATGTATTGCAGTACCTTCTTGATATCGTTTATTTTCTGAGTACTGATTTGAAGTTTTGTCTCTGGATACGCTGAACGCATTGGTAGGGTCACATGCAGTGGGTGTCTAAGTCCAAGTCGAAATGTATGTTTTACCAAGCTGTCGATGAACGCACTAGCAACGACAGTGTCGGGTGCATTTGCTGAATATACAAAATGCGAAAACTGAAATTTTGAGGGACTGTTTTTCATCACGTGGAATACCAGACCTACTTGATTATTTTTCTTGAATAACGAAGGCCACCAAGACTTATAATCTATGATATCAGATACATCAGTCATTTGGACAACAAAACTTCGCTCTTTGTTCGAACAAATTATTATCTCCGCATACTCTTTTGGTACATAAAGTCGATCATTTCTTTTCAAGACTCTTTTAACCATAGCAAACAGTCGATCATTCGGCAAGTATGAGTGTCCTTCCTGCGGAAAATACTGATTTATTGACTGAAATCGACCTAGGTGAACTAATGCTAACAGAAACCTGATCACTGAATGATTCCTGTTTTGACCTGTACAACTATCTGGGAAAACATGAAGATGTTTTACTGTGGTAGGAACGTTGTCATTGATAAAATCTAACACAAAAGATACAACTTCATTAGGTCCTTTGCGTCCTTGTCCTTCGTGGTACGTATAAAAGGTAGTTTTGTCTGTTCTCAAGGAAGTTACACAGAAAACATTCACAGTTAGTTGTCGCAGATAAAAAATATCTTGAATGGGTATTTCAGGTAAATACACGTTTTGCATAAAGTCAAATGAGATGGCTGCCACTGAACTATCTTGAAAGCACTGCTCTGTAACCTCTTGCATTTTCCTGTAGAATTTGTTGGCACGTCTCTTGTGCACCTCCAGCTCAGCACTTGCAGCTCGTTTTGCATTATCGTTGAGCGTTTTACTCTTTATCTTTACAGAGAGTTCTTCACAACGAGAACAAGTGTCCACTTGAGGGCGACCAAAACGCAGTTTAAATGTCTCCTTAAAGACAGTACGATATAAACTGTATGAAACCTTTATATCAGCATGTTTTTCAAGGAACAACTTATGCATTAATTTTAAAGTAAGCTTTGCACGTAAATACTTCACATTTTGGTTGGTGTAATGACCTTGCTTTGTAGGGAAACTACTTATGTGATTCATAATGGCTTCTATTATTTCATCTGGCTTTGCATTTGAAGGAATTGATTTACCTCTCTTATCAATAATGGGCTTGTTCACTGCGACAAGGTGACAAATTCAACGTAGCCTACCTGCAGACAAACCTAAAATGTTGATAAATGCTTTCTTACATACAGTGGTTCTGCCGCTACTTGTCTTTACACTGTACACAAACGTATTGTTTTTCGGTTTGTCATTTTCACCATGACGAGGGCGCCTAGTCTTGACTTGCTTTCGTGACACCAAGCCCTGCAAAAACGCATCTTGGTCGTCTTTAGTGTAAAAATTTCGAAACTGATGAAGAGCATCTTCCCTGTCACTTGCACTCACACGTTGAAAGCAATGGCTGCGACACTGACAGACTCTCCTTGCAATTATTTGCGGTACAAGTTTCCCTTTGTAATTGGTATACGCTTCACCTTTCAGTCTCGCTTTTTTAATCTTTTCTTACTTAGATAAAGGACGGGGTTCTGCAACGTTTTTCTGCATACCTGCAGTCATACACACTACTTCCGACATGTTTGCTAAAACTACAACAGTTGACAGTCTACAGTGCAATTTCCCATCAGTACAACGTTTCAAGGAGAAAGTGCACATGTCGACGACATGTGTATTTTCACCTAAAAACGAAAATTTTAATACCAATATAACAAGACAAGGAAAGGCTTGACATGTGCACTTACCTCACAAACTATTTGTCTACGTATAGCAAACAGTAATGGTATTAACTCAATTTCGGCCAAAACTTCACACGTGTCGTTAAAAAAAAAAAAAAAAACCGATTCATTTAGGTCTGAGCAATATACAGACTTAAAATGGACTATACGATCAGTGGCAACGTGTAGAGCTGAATGTTTCTTGTTGAATTATATAGACGCTAAAAAACGCCGCTTTGGCGTTGAATTTTTAAAATATAAGTAATTTTCCTTTGTCAGTCGTGAATTTATATTGCAAAAATGTGGTTGTTTCTCAATTAAATAACATTACTAATAACAATATGCATTGGAAATTCGCACCCTAGAGCAAACAACACAACAAACAATTGATATTTAATGTGTGAAATATCAACCATAACCGTTCAATGGATTTCTAAACTGCATATAATGTTGCACATGTATTTCTTTCATGCGTTCGGTTATCAAGCGGACCATTACCAAGGCACCGATCCTAACGTTGCCATAGTAACAGTTGATACAGTCAATGGCCTTGGGTTTCCATGGACACAGACCCACGGTTGTCAAAAGAACTGTCCCCGAAAGGTAACCGTTTTCATGACAAATTAGTACAAGGCGGCTCCCTGTTGGCAAATGAGACAAATTACTCAAATACTCTACACTGAGAAAAATCCGTTCTCCGGTCAGCGATATATTGCACAAATATACGGAATCCTTTTGCTTACTACGGAAATCTGTACGGAGCATACGTTATCCGTATGCTACATAGACAATGCCCTTAGATGTTATATACATCATGCCGTTGCAGGATGTCTGATATCTAACAGTCTTCCTGATACTACATACATATATGTATGTTACCTTTGTCAGCTATATGTTATATACGTATTGTTTCATACAGAAAGTACGTACAGATGGGACACTTATATAGAAAATATTATAAAAATATGCGTTTTCAGTTATACGTTTGCTGTATGTTAAGTCCAAAATCTACAGAATTCACAAATGTAACATAAGATTTTACGTACGCCACACACAATTTGTTTTCAGTGTAATTTTGCCAAACAACATCGTTTGTTTGGTTAAAATGTTTAGTGAAATACTTTGCAAAGATAAAACAGAAATTTCATTTTTAAAACTGGAGTCTGAAACTAGTCAAAATACATGGAAATCAACCATGCACATCTATCTGAGTGTAAAATAGCTTGCTTATGAAGTAATAAGTTCATCTTTCTAAACAACCATAAGATGCCAGGGGAAAACTAGTCAGATACCTCGACCCGTGTCGAAGTTAGTTAGTATGGTTAAAATGTTACACTGGTCGGCATGAAAAGCCTCCCACGAGGGTAAAAGTGTGTACCAGATAGATTTCGAGAAGCTGATTACGAATATCTCATCGAGAAAGTTCCAGCACGAAAGTTTTTAGGCGGGTTGCTGTTTCCATAATTGACACAAAAATCGTATTTTTCGTATTTAATATGTGTTTTTCGTGTTTGGAGCGCATAATTCTCAATTTTTATCTTAATCCAAGAACTGTTGCTACGCTATATCCCAGGAACATTCTTTTCTCTAGCTCACGACCCCCCGGAAACGTACCCCCTCCCCTTGGGTTGCAAAGATTAATTGTCATTCCACAATGCATACACTAAAACA
Organism: Thermobia domestica; assembly: GCF_964235325.1. Taxonomy (NCBI): domain Eukaryota; kingdom Metazoa; phylum Arthropoda; class Insecta; order Zygentoma; family Lepismatidae; genus Thermobia; species Thermobia domestica. Next base: position 102,635,462 of record NC_137455.1, read on the forward strand.
TAGGTGTTATTGACGAAGAAAGGTATCATAATCAACTTTCGATCATTCGTCGGCTCCCTTTTGTCTAGACGACAGACAGATTGTTGAAAAAAAGGCACCAAGACATATACCACGTTGTCGCGTGAAACAAATATTTCAGTTTCGAGTTGATGTTCTTGTTAGAAGGCGGTGTTACGCTGTGTCTGTGTATACCTTAGGTGAAAAATATTTCTGCATTAAATATAGAAGTTTGTGTTAAACGAACATGCCAAACTTGCAACAATTCGACACATTTTTTCTGCTACATATGTGGGGAAGTGATTTTCAAGGGAGAAAGTAGGCCATTGTTACTGTTCCTGAAGACAGCCTACCATCTGTACTTCGGGTGTAAAATCGGCGACCAGGATCGCGTTTGGGCTCCGAAACAAAGTTGTAACTCGTGTGCGCGTACTCTCACAGGATGGTTGAAAGGTACACATAAATCGATGCTGTTCGCCGTACCTATGGTTTGGCGCGAGCCCCGTGGTCATGTTTCAGACTGTTACTTCTGCCTTACTAATATAAAAGGTTTCTCAAAAAACATGAAGCATAAAATACAGTATCCTAACTTGGATTAGGCGAGGAGACCTGTAAAACATGATGTTTGTCTGCCTGTACCCGTACCAATAGGCTCATACACCCTGTGCAGTGTTTCATTCGATAAAGAACCTGCTGCTTGTGAGGATGTTGCACAATCTTCGAGTACACAGTTAGATCCCAATTACGCTCCAATGCCTGACACTAATGAACCACATGTGATAAGTCAGGAAGAGATGAATGATCTGATCAGAGACTTAAACCTTCCAAAGTCTAAGGCCCTGTTGCTTGCATCACGACTTCAACAATGGAATCTACTAAACCAAGATGTGAATATATCGATGTATAGGAAAAGAGAAGTGAGTCTAGTTCCTAATTTTACAATGGATGGTGATTTGGTGTATTGCAGTGACATTCCATCGCTTATGGGACAACTGAAATTAAACTACAATAGTGAAGATTGGAGGGTATTCGTAGATTCCTCTAGGATAAGTCTCAAGGCAGTGTTACTAAACAATGACAATGAAAAGCCATCCATCCCTATTGCTTATGCTGTACATATAAAATAAACATATGAGAACATGCAAAACCTATTGCAGAAAATAAAGTACGAACAGTTCCAGTGGTCTGTATGCGCTGACCTTAAGGTTATTGCCATCCTCACCGGTTTACAAGGAGGTTACACAAAGCACTGCTGCTTCTTGTGTCATTGGGATAGTCGATCCAAAGATCAATACAGCATTACAAAATGGCCGCCAAGGAAGCAACTGGTCCCAGGGGAGATGAACGTGGCTAATGAACGTCTTGTGGATCCGGAGAAAATATTGTTACCACCCCTTTATATCAAATTAGGGCTCATGAAGGTCTTCGTCAAGGCTCTGAACCGAATTGGTAAAGCATTTCATCATCTCAGAAAACTATTCCCAAGACTCAGCGAGGCCAAGGTGAAAGAAGGTGTTTTTACGGGACCTCAAATCAGAGACGTTTTTAAGTGATATTTTTGTAGTCGTACAAGAAAACGTTTCACCTATGTTCTATACAAAACTCATCAAAGTGTTGCAGCATTCTGATCATCCTCTAGTGTTATTAGATGTTACAATGAACTCAATAAGTGCTAGTGAAGAGCGAAGAGGGACTTTCTTGATAATAGCAGATAACATGGAGTCTGCAATGAATATAATAAAGAGTGGAACTAAAATGCAAATATGGTGGAAACAATCGATATTTGTCATTCTTTTAACTTCATTGGTTACCATTACTGAAAAATCCACATCGGCATTCTTCTTTAGTTGTTGGAATTTGCAGATGCTTAATGTATTCGTAATATGGACTGTTGCCAACACCAAATCGTCAAATATATATTCGTATAGCCCTTTCTTAAAAGGGCCAGTTACAGACCAAAGTAAAATAACAATTCTTTCAATCACCAAAAATAGAAGACTTGTTGAAGATATCCCCTCAAAATTGGCCAACCTGAACAGATATCCATTAATTGCGTCATCAGCTTTTCTGATTACCTCCAGTTCTGTGTCGCCTCAAAAGGATGATACCGTACATTATGGTGGCACAGCAGGAAAGTTATTCGAGGTCTTAGCAGAAAAAATGAATTTTACACCAATCCACAGGTATATTCATCCAAGAAATTCCATAGGTTCCAAACTACCGAATGGATCTTGGAGCGGCATTGTTGGGGACCTTTTTCATGGGCGTTCTGATATAAGTTGCAACGAAGTTGTCGTACATTATGACCTGTATAAACATTTGGACATAACAGATCCTCTACGGTTTGACGTTTCCTCCTTCATCGTACCACGATCTGCATTTGCACCTTATTGGACAAATTTTATTCTATCTGTTCGCAAAGAATGTTGGGTTCTTATTCTTGCCACAATAGCTGCGACTTCCATTGTTTACGCATTACACTCCAACTTCGAAAACTCATCATATGGAAGTAAGGGCATACTGACGGTATGGAGTGTATTTTTGCAGATATCTGTACGCAAGCAGCCACTTAGTATTATGAATAGATTTGTGTTTATTATATTCGTATATTTTAGTTTAGTTATTACATCTGTTTATGTAGCCCAAGTCATGAAATTCCTTGCAGCACCTCTTAGAACACCTGATTTAGATACATTACAAGACGTTGCTGACTCTAATTTATTTGTTGGTACCACAGAGGATCAAGCCATGGTCTTAAAGGAATCATCTAACCCAGCTGTTCATGAAATATTCAAAAGGATGAAAATAACTCGAGGATTGGAAACACTAAAATTGCTGTATAGGATTGTTGAAAAAAGAGATGCAACATTTATTGGTTCGAAAAGTATTCTTACATTTTACGCGGAAAATATTCTTATTCGTCGTCCAGGTGAATCTTTGGTCCACATCGTGAAACAAAGTGTTGCAACTAACATTTCTATTTTTCCACTTCCTAAAGGATCACCATATACATCAAGAATTAATGAAATTGTTAAGAGAATTGTGAAATCAGGGTTACTTTTAAAATGGCTTAGTGATGCCCTCAAGAATAAGGGATCATCTTCTTCAAGGACGACAAAAAGCGAACACGTAGTTGTGGTGCTAACTTTAGAACATCTTTTCCCACTTTTTGGTGTTTTAATTGTTGGTCTGTCACTTGGTTTTATGGCTTTCATTGGTGAGAAAGTGATATACGCTATGAAAAGGAAGTTTTATACGTAGATGTGTGCGTGTTTAAATAATATAAACAGCGCGGTATTTTAAGCCGAAAGTGCGAATGAAGAATGTATGTTTATTTCTTCTGTCTTACGGAGAGGTACCGAGTAAACTAACAAATTAAAAAGTAACAGTGGAGGGATAAACTAAAAGTAGTATTTGAGTATAACGTGTACATGAAAGTATATATTATAATTAGGATTAAAGATTCAGAGTCATTTTAGTGTGATATTAAGAATTTGACTAACGCATGGTAATTGCTAATTTCCGTATTTGCAAACACGTCAATGAAGTTAGCAAACGTTTTATATTTAAAAAAAAAACAGCCACGAATTTTCTGCAGGGTTGTTCAAACATAATAGGAAAAAATCAAGGTAAGAAATAAACATAACATTGTAAAGCAATGCAATCAAGTAAATTACTTACCATATAATATTCTAGCAATTAACATCTCTCAATTATTTTCTTAATATAAAATGAACAAAGAATATTACTAGTAAAGGATATTTGTCTGGATAAAGGATTCATAACACTACCATTATCTGTTGACTCATTTATGTGTAAAGTTTGTGTGTATATGCATGTTCAAGCATAACTCTGGAACTCCTGGAGCAATTTCATCCAAATTCGGTACATATATCACTTAGAGCATGGAAAAAATCTGTGGGGATAAGGCAACCCTAACGCCTCCTAGAACTCCCCTGGGGACGAAATGTAATAAAAGTAATCGCAAATTACCAAGATTAATGTTGAATGTATAGCTTTCGGGATTCCTGAGAAGAATACTACTGACACTTTCTGTCATGCCTCATCGTATGACAGTGAAAAACAGTGGAAAATAATTTGTCCAAAAGTACCAACTTAAGTATTGAATCCATAGTTTTCGGAGTCGTAAACTGATTGGTGAACACCCAATGGTATTTAAGAAGAAATTTAGTCAAGAATTTGCATGCCACCTGTCCTGTGAATTGAGAGGGTTATTCATTTCTTTATTTTTTTGCAATGCCAAAGGCTAAAAACTTTCAAAAGAGCTAAACGAAACAGAAACCCGGAAAGGACGGGGAGGGGAGTGCAAAAATTAAAATTTTTAAATTTTTATATTGTCTACTGACATAAGTGGGTTTTAGCAGCCAAAAAGAAGGATGACTTCTGGGATGTCGTCCTCCAAAATGCCAAACCAGGTGGCCTAATAATTTCAAAATCCAATTGGTAGTCCTACTACAACGTACTTCTAAATGGAATCACGAAATGGAAACAAATTCATGTTGTGTAGGTATGAAATGTCAGTTCGATTAGCTCAGATGTTGACTTCCAAAACAGAGCAATGTAAGTGGAGATGAGAACTGACAATTTACACGTAACTAAGATCATGAGAGCTTATGATTTAATGTGTAAATGAGAACTTAATAATTTCAAGACAAATTCTAACCAAAGCATATATTAAGTAATTAACAATAGCGTTAAAGTTTCGGAAAATTAACTTTGCCTTCATCAGGTACATCATGAAATACAATTTCTAAGATTACAGCTTTTATACTTCTTAAAATGAGAGGAGGTAATCCCATGAACCAATCACATTCTTCCTTTCCTTTTTAACAATTTTTAATTAATACATATGCAACTTTTAATAATCAACTTTCACTAAGAGCTAAACTTTTAAGTGACACACCTGTGCATTCCTAGTGAATAACTTTCACTTTTGAAAAACATAAACTTTAAATTGTCTATCCGCTGTTCATTACACCTATTTTTACCTCTTCTTTCTTCTGTTTTATCCAAAATCTTCCTTCATACATCATGTATATTTAGTTCGCAATTCCAATTCATATGTTTCTCGCTTCCTTCCTTTCTTATCCATTCTGCCTTTTTTTCATTTTCTTATAATGCTTCTTTTCTCCTTTTCCAGCCTCTTTACGCCTTCCCAGTCTATTTCATGTTCTGTCTCCCTTACATTTTTATATATAGCGTTACTATCTCTCTTCAATCTAACGTCGTCCCTGTGCTGTTTAACTCTTTCTTGTAACCTCTTTGCTGTTTCTCCTATATAACTCGTATCACATTCATTCCATGCCACTATTTTAAGATATCACTGTTCTAGGAGAAGGAAAAATGGAGCTGTAGTGAATTTAGTAATTACACACTTTTACGATTCCAGTGCAATAATGCTGAACCTTTCTGATATTAGTCATGTTAAAATAGTAAAGTATTATGCAGAAAGAATAGTCCAGAGAAGTCAACTTTAAATTGACAACTCATATGTACGGAGGCGCTATCATATGCTCTCGCCTCGGGCCCTGATTTTTCACGGCACGGCATTGGGCAGATACTTATATTGATTGGAGTATGGTGTTTCAGGGCACTGGATTATTTTTAAAGTTAATTAATTTAACGAACCTTCCTCAGTACCTTGTTTCCTATTTTTACGTAATTATTATTATTTTATTTGTTTTCTATTTCTGCATTTTACTCACTTTTACAGTTTTTCCACTAACTCTTTCAGAAGAGGGACAAAATCACAGAAACATTGAGGAGAGTAAAAATCACAAACACTATTCGCGCCGTTTTCCCTTGCCTGAAGTAAAAAAAATAAAATATGGGGAATATGCAAGTTTTGGTCTTCCATCTTCTATGTTTTATCAAATCTGTAAAACCACACCAAACAAAGAGCAATACAACTACACAATATGCTCAACATCTTAGCTATTCAAGACATAACTATTGCATAATCCGAATAACTCCAGTATATCCACAAATCATCATTTGTCATATTTTACCGAAATATGTCATGACTTTTCTGACATATGTGGCAATTCAGTAAACTTTTACAAACTACAAAACTGATACTTCTGATGTATAGTAACATGAAAAATATTCAATTTCTCTGGGTCTAAGAGTTGAGACAACTTTCTTTACAGGTGAAACGCCAATAACACAAAATTACGTCATCTGTATCAACCTTCGTAACTGTCTGGCAAGTAAAGTGTTTGGACAAGAATTGATGAACACATAAGGGCTAAACACGTCCTTACTGCTGTAGTATGGGCCAAAAATGAGTTCCAAGGAATTGTTCGTAGCTGTGCACAAATTGCTAATAGTGATCGAACTTATAATAGGGATCGCTGGTCACGAGAATGATCCTATTTCAGATGTCACCTCTCCCTTCTACTTAGAAGAAGGGCGAAACAAAATGCATTACTGTTATCAGCTAACAAATCTTTATATTCCATTTCTTGTCATAAAATGATAATTCTATCTGTAAATCCCTAAACGTAATAATATTATTGCGTTCATGTGTAAACCGAAGAAACATCTAACATACTCTATATCTTTTCTGTTCCTATGAATACCTTCGACTATGTTACTTTTTCTTTCGATTGTATTATTATTATTATTACTATTATTATTATTGTTAATAATAATAATAATCATCATCATCATCAAGGAATAACATAATTACAATACTAATTACATAAACATTATCATCCCATTCAGAAAAATTACTAATTACCACGACGGGATTTGAACCCAGTAGCTGCAAATGAGAGTTTCCTGCTTTCACAATTTTTTTTTCAAGAAATCGCCCCAACCGGAGTATTGTTTGCCATTGGCACCTCATGTGCTTTCGACGTATTTCAAACACTACAGGAACACAAACACAGAAATACTGAGGACAATTAGAATTCCGATCTTGCTCTTCAGAGGAATCCGAACCCCTAGTGGATTGCGCCTCATGATCAGCAGCCTCAATATAAGAAAATAAACTAGTAGTTATAGAACATAAACATAGAACTGTCTATTTCTACACGTGTTGATACAACTTAAAGAATGTGAAAATAATTTCTGTCGTCTTTTCTTTTTTTTTAAATTAGAAGTTATATTAAAGACGAAAGGTAATGTAAATCGAGACCATCCCTGCAACTGATGACCAGGCCGTAACTTAGATTCTTTTTTTTGGGGGGGGGGCTTTGGCGTGGGACACGGGTTCAATTCCCGGCGGGAACTCATGTGGTTAGGATTCTACGTTAATCAGTAGGTCCACTTCTCATATAGCCTCGCTGCTGAACGGGACGTTAAACTCAAAATCAACTCAGCTCTTTTCTTTGGGGCAAGCATTAATAAGCTTATTTGGGCCACTAGAAAAATTTGATTTCTAATTATTGAGCCCCCTCTCTCCAACTTTTTCTTAATCTTTATGGTCCCAAGAGAGACTGTGGGACCTCCCGCACGGCAAGGTCTGCGGTTCCGTTAGTTACTCCCTAGGCCCATTCGATACTTCCTAGGCCCATTACTAGGCAAACTTATTAAGGGAGCAATCTAATAAATCTCAAAGGCATACGAATAAATATTACTCGAATGGGTCCACGACTCATTTTTGTTCTACTTATCTTTTGTGTGCTGTTTTGTTTATGTAATGTAGCAACCCTATTTGATGCTTCATTTTAAATTTCATGTTCGTATCGTATATGGAGTAAGAACATTTTGTTTGAAAATGGCCTCCCTCGAACGGCGGGGAGCTTATCTGGGGGGCAGTTGTTCCCCACAAGTTACGGCTCTGCCGATGACGTAGGCTCAGCTTGAAGAACATTTCGTGATACTTTCTTCATTGAGCAACGTGCATATTACTTGTTTTTGAGCTAGACAAGGAAATCTCGAGTAAGTCATTAAGACACTCACACAAGTTGCTTATATTTTCTTATTTATATTTTTATTTATATTTTGTTTATATTTGTTTGTTTCTGTTATATTTGAGTATCTTGTTTGTTTTTTTCCATGAAACGATTTAACTAATTATTAGTTTTGGTGGAAGGTTAAGTGGCGCGGTAGGTGAGTGGTTTAGCAATGAGTTTCTGTTCGTTAGACCCGAGTTCGAATCTCGGCGAGGCTGAAACTTTTTCAAGTGTTCCTGTTTCAATTTCAATTTCAACGCATACTCAGTGTGATAAGCAAGATCTTCTCTCCTCCAGAAAGAAGATGTTGGAATGAGGAGAATTGGAGAAGGTCTCTCAATGGAGGCAATCATTTACAAAGTTATTTCCAGTAGTTTGTTCTAGATTTGATATTTTCAGCTACTTTCAAGCATTTTCTGATTCATAGGTGATCAGAGTTTTTATTTCTTTGATTATACAGTATATAATGAAAAAATACATTACATACACAGCAATAGTGAGATTAACATATGATATTCATTGGACAACACGCTCTGAACCAGAGAGATTGATCTCAGAATGGAGAAATGTTTCGTGCGTCATCTACTCACAATTTTACTTGCATAAAGACTTGACTCAGTGCTACCAACTGCTGTCAGTGTCGAGAAAAGTTACGTGTAAGTTGGATTGCATCTGTCTAGGCGTTCTCACAACTGCAAAAGACCTGGACCCCAAGTAGTGGAATTAGAGCGCTTAGGGGGAGAATTACTTTTGTGGCTGGCTGTACGAGTAGTGGTTCACCGAACAGTGGCTTTCAACAGTAACTAACATACCCTTGGAGTATACTTGGGTGTATCAAAAGCATTTGATAAATTTTGGTTAGCAGGACTCTTATATAAACTATAGGCCTACACGCAAGGTTTTCCAGATCGTCTTCTTCACTTACTTCGTTCATACCTCATTGGCAGAAAATTTCATGTGTCTGTTGACGGTGTCAAATCAACGCCTAGATATATCAAAGCAGGTGTGTCACAGGGTGCTGTACTTTCACCGCTTTTATATAATCTATACACGGCAGATCTTCCGACCTTACCACATTGCTTTTTCGCAACGTACGCTGACGATAATGCCTTTTTCACGACCAGTATCTCACTTGCACAATGTTACATCCACATGCAACGTCAATTAAATGGTTTTCAGGAATGGGCAAGACGTTGGAGGATTAAAATCAATGCTAATAAAAGTTGTGCTGTCGTCCACAGTCGAAGACGCATTCGAGCCCCTTGAAATTTAGCCTATGAGAATGCACGCATTCCACACGCTACGCACCCCAAATATTTGGGCGTGACTTTAGATCGTGGTATAACGTTCGCCGCTCACATCAGGGACATAAAACAAAGAGCATTATGGAAAATCTCAGCGTTATACCCGATTTTTCGCTGCAGTTCACTTTCTTACGAGGCCCGAGTTCACATATTCAAGATGATTGTCCTGTCTACAATTTCTTATGCAAACTATACACGCAAGGTTTTCCAGATCGTCTTCAACATGCTTCACACAGTCACATACGAATACTCGAAAGTGTTCAAACTCGAGCTGGTCGTATCATCACTGGTCACGACAGATACACAAGAAACAGACAGATTCTAAAAGATTTAGAGCTACCCTCTGTTAGAGAAGTTCTACGGCATCTCCACAGTAAGTTCTGGCGTACCTCACCCAGACATATAAATCCAGCTATAACTAACATCGACACCGAATGCGCTCTCCGGAACGTCCATCGCACGCCACGCCTTTAAATATCTTTCTAGAGCTCGTAATGCAGTCATAATGAGCTAGTCTGCGACAGTTGCAGCTGTAGCCTCCCATACAAAACAAAACAATAGTGATATCCAACTAACCACCTACACATCTTCATATATTCTTTATACCATCCTACTCATGGAGTTAGGGGCTTCGGCCTGATACTCTATACAAAACTACATACAACATGACCGTGACCGTGGTGTTGAATTCACACACAAGTAACACGCTAAAGTGGTAGTCATTTTGTGTTGTTTCAACACCTCGTTCTTGCTGTGTATTCTTGAGACACTAAATACAGATTAGTGAAATAGTTTCGCGATATCTGTTACCGTTTTAGCTATATGAGAATGAATATTGAAACTTACAGTGGCGGTACACTTTTACTATTTCCGGTTTCAAGAAGGAAATATAATCAAGGCTAAAAATTTTCTTGGATAGTAAGTAAATTCATATCAAGAAACCTATTCACAATATCTATCACTGTTTTTTGCTTTATTGGGATCAATTTTAAAGGGAATTTGTATATTTCTACTACTTCTGTTTTCCATAGAGGGTTAAGGGTGGAAATGCTGAACGCTGAACCCATACAAAAGCATTTTCTCGCCAGTCTTGTCGTTTTTCCTTTATAGAGATCAACACTGAAACCGGAAATAATAGATTCCTTCCACTTCTGGTCACAATAAAGAGATTAGAGCCTTTAGTGACCATATTTTTGGGAACAATAAGTATTATTCACGAAAGCGTTTCTCACTGTTCACTACCGCTTTTGGTCTCTGAGAATGAAGACTGAGACCGGAAACTCTAATTGATTTCAACCACCTTCGGTTTAATAGAGTGATAAGGGGAGAAGTGGGGTTTGTTCTTGAGATTCTGAATCCATCTCGTATATATATATATATATATATATATATATATATATATATATATATATATATATATATATATATATATATATATATATATAAAAACGTTTCTCGGTATCTTTTTACTTTTTTTTTTTTACTCTAGTGCGATTAACATGAAACCGAAAATGGATTTCGATCATGGAAACGGAAATCAGACATTTCCCACTTCCACTTTTATTAAAGAGATAAGAACGATAATGGAAGTTGTGTTTGGAACTCTGGATCTACGTCAGAAAGCCTTTTCTATCTGTTACCATTTATCAGTGGCGTATTTACGATTTTGTTTCGGGGGGGAGGTGGCTTTGCCTGAAAATGTGAAAATTCTGCAACATATTTCATATACTTTACTATAGTAAATAAGATTTCAAGGGGGGACTTAAGCACGGAATCCCCCCTAAATACGCCACTGCCATTTATGCTTAGATATCGGTCGACAGATGGACGTAACTGTTCTATAATACCCATAATTTATTCATGGTATAGTTTCCGAGAACAAAAATAGGAACACTTTAATTCAATCAAAATAAGCCTATCTTTAACCTTATTGTCTTCAATTATTTAAATAGAAAAGTAATGTTTAATTTTTTAAAAAAATGTGAAAGGCCTGTGCCAAACACTGAAAACAAAGCTCTGATGAAATTCCTAAATTATTTGTAGAATGATTTTGTATTTTAAAAATGTAAAGAGATGGAATGTCTTTTGTAATTTGGCGTTGCTTAGCAATCTATCAGCTTCTGTCTTCTTTATGTCATTCACTCACTTGGTTTTCGAGCTCAGGAAGCTAATACAACGATGGTGAAGAGGTTTATGATGGCTTAATCCTTTTAGTATAAAACCAGCTTCTACCCCGCTGTTTCCATCTATCTACATTCTCCCCATTTGCTAGTTCGCTAAAAGGGTAGAGAAGAGAGGCAGAAAGGCGATTAGAAAATCTATTACTCCGTAATTGGCCTACAGACGTTCACATAGAACATTCAACGGAAGAGAATAGAACGGAGGAGGATTGCGTATGGGATGATGGTATGAGTTCTTCATTTATAGAACAAAACCATCAAAAAAGTGACGAAACCGCTGTTTGCTATACGTGAAACAAATTGTAATATACGATATATATATATATGCACTGGATCTTAATGTGATTTCATACTGTACTTTCATTCCCCCCCCCTGGCCAATAAAATCATGAAAAACAATGTTGCCAGGTGTTTGTTTTATCTCTGAGTTTAGCAATTCACACAGATTCTAAATTAGGTAATAAGATTCAAACATGTAAAGTAATTTGCATATAATTCAGGGGAATTACCAGAAAATTACTCAAATTTATTCATTCATGTACACTCATGTCCAAAATTATTGTCGCATGTCTATAAATATGTTGTTGTAGGAATATAATTTGATAACGAATTCTCCCGGTATTTCTTATAATGTTAGTATGTGTATAATCAGCAAAGACATGTATGTGGCAAATTTCATGTCAAAAAGCAGTAAATAAAAACAATAAAGCGAAAATAGAACTTTCTTGTTTATTTAGTAACATTTTGTTTTTCTCACTTTAATTTTTGTATTTATAATTCTTTTCGTATGAAATTTGCCACAAACATACATTTCCTGATTATAGACATAGTGTATGTATTAAAAGTATCCCTCTGAATCATTATCAAATTATATTCTTACAAGAAGACAGTTATACATATGCGACAATCATTTTGGACATAAGCGTACGTATATTTATTTACACAATGATATATTAGTTCTTGTTTTCTTTTTCTTTTTTTTTTTGAATTGTTTATTGAAGTTTAGTGTCTCTTTTCAATATATTGAGTCTATATAAGTCGTCGACCTACAGTTTAAGCTGGAATCTGAACGAACCAACGCATTACAATGCACAAAGTTGCGAGGGCTAGCCACTTTTTATTTTTAAAACTTTGCCAAATCAAGATACTAGTCACACAGAGGGTACATAGGTGGTGGAGAATTGAAAGGCTCTTGGAAGGTTAAGGAAGAAATCCCTTTCGAACCAAAAGAAAAAAAGGCATACTAATATTATTATTTGCGGTTGATATTATAAGAACTGAAAAGGTTTCATGCCTGTTTGGCCTACTGACCTAACTACTAATTTATTTCATTATCTCCATCGTATCTTAAGCACCCTTGTAGTCATATGGATATCGTAGGCTCCTTTGGCTTGGGAGTACCCGAGTTCGATTCTCGGCAGGAACTCATGGATTCCTCGTTAAGCTGTAGGTCTACGTCTCATGTAGCCTTGCTGCTGAACGGGACGCTAAACTCAAATTCAATTCATTTTATCCTATCTATAGGCAAAACGGACAATTCTAGCCAATCATATGCTATTACCAGTTTCAGGAGTGCGCCACTACAGAAATGATTTCTTTAAAATGGCTCCCGTTCATTGGCAATATTAACTCATCAAAATGTTATGTTTACTTTTCAGATACACCTTTTTCTAGGAAAAACAGACACTTTAAATGATTCATTATAAACTCACTTTTCACTGTGAACAAAAGAAGGATTAAGTTGGCAAAGTAACACTAACTAGATTTGTTTTGTGGTTAAAAATGTCTTTTTTCATAAGATTTTGATTCAAAGTCAATATGTGTAATCACGTCTTATATAGTTTCGTAGAGAACGTTAGGCTAGGAATTGCAGTGCAATTACCCATTGCGCAACAGTTAGTAGCATAATTGAGCATCAAAAGTTTATACTATAGTTCTCAAGCATGCAGATGACATGAACATGTAAGTTTGAAAAATTAAATTTAACTATTGTGATTTGGTGCAAATAAAAAAAACGAAAGTGAGCAACTGTGAGCAAACAATTTGCAACGTATATTGCCAAACTTGTCTGGGCACAGTAATAACGAAACAATAGGACTCTGATTAGTCTAATATTGCCTATCATTACAAGAATATCTTCTCTTTAACACAAGTATCTAAATAAAGATTGTATTTATTATATATACAATGAAACCATTATTTTCTCATAAAATTACGCGATTACCGGTTTAACACACTTACGTTCAGTTAATTTGTTACTGCCACTGGAATTTGTTATTCAGTATTCAGGATGACATTTATGTGAAATATTACATGAAAGATATTCCTCAGAGTCAACACCAATGAAACACATGCCATGTTTCATGAAATTCTGGTAATTTCTAGGGAAGATGTGGTTAAACTATTTATATCTATACAATTTGTCTATTCTCTTATTCCTCCTTGATTTCAATCCTAACCAATGTGAATGATTGGGAAGCCTCAAAGGAAATATATGATATATTGCTTCAAAATTGATTTTTTTTTTAAAAAATTAAGGTTATTGGAAAATGTCTTAGTAATCACATTATGAGTATATGGAAACAAATAATTTGAGGTTGAATTTTTCCTTCTTATCCTTGACCGATTTCCACCCCCCAATCAATCTAAGAAAGTTAAGTTGTTATTCTTTCCGTTCCTACTTTCTGTCTGTTTTCCTAAAAATAATATCACCTATGACTATCTCAATATAACTTTGCACCTTCTACTTTTCAAAATCATCACGAATCGAAGAAAATATTTCGCATAAAATTTGCTTTTTTTTTTCGGATCTGCAATAAAAGATGGAAATCTCCGTTTAAGTTTTCAAAGTTGTCCCATCTCTTCGTCACAACGGTTGGGTGGATGATTTTATGACAGATAAATTTCTCCTTCTAAAATAATAACACTTTATTTCGAACATATTTTCGTCTGACGCTTAATTCTCCAGACATTTCGCAGTCTCAAGCTTTTTTTTTTAAAAAAGTTGACTTTACATATTAGATAAAGAGCTGTATATCTTAGATGTTATATTTGAGATGGGAGTAAAACAACCAGTTTCATAGCTGTTGTTGCTTATATGTACCTGTAATTTATTTCGTGTAGGTTAGAGTGTATGGCGTCCTTAGGTGTCAGAATTTTCGAGTACTTGTGTGGGAGGTTTAAGTGCATCCGCTGTATACCTCTTACCTGGCACCGTCAGACTATCATTTCTTTTGATTTCAGTAAAATCATTTGAATGGTGTTAAATTAGTTTGAAACGAGACTAGTAAAAACCACGGGCCATAATTTTTAAACAGATCTACAGAGTTTCTCTAGCAACGGGATTACGGTGTTGGCGGAAGAATGACAGAAGATTGTCGAATAAAGTGGTGCATATATAATTTTCTAATGTTGTTTTTATGTGACAATAAATGTTTTCTAAATTTTGACCTCCAAATGCTGACTACTTTTTAAACGACTGATATGACCAAATCCTAACTTACGTATAGTCGATAATAATCTTATTTTTCTACTACGCACTGTACCATATTTGCTGAGGCTGCGTTAAGTTAATTAATTAATTAATTAATGGGGATTTAATGCACATTTCCAGCAATTTTTTTTTATATAAGACGGAACTTTAAAGCCCAATACAATACAAAACAGCTAATGTTTTAATTTGAGTTAAGCACCTTCCTCCAACGGAAACTGCTATTATAGACGAGTCATTTTAGCTAAAAATTTAGTGATTAGTTTAAAAAATCCTTATAAGAATGGGACTTGGGGAGTAGATGCTTTCAGTTGTAGTGAACAACATAATTAAAGTCCCCCAAAATCACAAGTGTGCTACGGCCGCCATATTGAAAAATGGCCGCCGTAATAAATTATAATTTTTTAAAGTTGTCATCAATAAAAGAAATACCTTATAGGTATGGTGCTATGTGATGGATTTTGGGTAGTGAAGAACATACTGAAATCCTTCCAAAAGCGTAAGGCCGCCATATTGAAGTCTGGACTTTGTAATATGAAATAATTGGAAGACGTTATGAATTCTTTATACACATGCATTTAGCTATAATGAATAAAATACAGAAACCGTCTTGTACTACCTCTGGCATATTGCAATATAAGAGCCATTTTATTTGTTAAGATCCTCAGGGGTATTGATACATTTTTCTTCTCATCAGCATCAGTGAAAATTAAATTTTACACTAATATATATATATATATATATATATATATATATATATATATATATATATATATATATATATATATATATATATATATAAATTTCAGCTACCTTCGCAGTTTCTGTTCAATTGGCATTTGAAATTATATACCTTACAAAATTTTCATTAGAAATGAAACAAATGAAAAGCAAAAGATGTTTTTACAAATAAAGCAAATCCAATCAAATTATGTCAATCACTACTTTTAGTCTATGTCTTCCCCGTCATTAGAAAATAGATCACTTGTATTACCCTTATTCATACAGGAAAGTCCTTGACAGTTTTTACACATAGCAGAACATAACAAGCTCGAGTTTCTAAAGTAACATTTGTTATAGTACGTAGATCGACATGCACATGAAACAAGCTTCATCAACTCTGGAGGTGTTGGACTCCTTGTCATTGGCATTGGAGACAAGGCATTTCCCAACTGTACTCATCCCCAGTCGGTTAGGTTCAATCTATTGTCTTTCCATAGCTGGACTTGAAGGTATACACTGTACGAATATTAGGGAGCTGCGTCACTTGTAGGAAAGGTCAAACGTCATGTTGGAAGGTTGTTTGGATATCAATGTTATTGTACCTGTAGTACCGTAGATCGTCCAATGTTGTTGTCGTCCACTACTATACCAATGTAGTAAACATGTTTCTCCTGTTTTGGATATCTGCTCTCGGCATTGTTGACTCCCTACTTTATTGTCCGGTGATCACCAGGATCGATATGGGTATGTAGAGGAGTCGTAAAACCGATCGACGGTACCGACAGTGTTGTGGTCACTTCTCGGGGTTACCGTGCCACTGGAAGGGCTTCTGATGGAGATCTTTGAGTCTATTATCATCTTCTGACTCTGCTGGGTAAGTTTATGAAACACATTACCCATAAAACCACGGAGATCCGGCAAGATATTCACAGAAAGTGACGAGAACCGGCCCAGGAGCACGGATTGTTTACTTGTAGGGGGCGCTTATTTCTGGTGACCACTGGGCATTTCGGACAATGTGGGTATGGGGAGAACATGCAGACACGCTAGTTCCTAAATATACAAAGCTCAATGTCGCACTTGAAGTTTTCCAGTGTCAGACTCCAAAACAGCCAGACACTGCTGATCATTCTCAGCTATTTTGACCCATGCGTCAGCTGAGCTTAGTTTGGTTCCAGTGGGAACCAATTCTTGAGCTTCGTTGTGATATCCAGTACGCCCGTAGCTAGGAATGTGTTATGAGAGAGGTACAGCTCAATTTATTTCCTGACACACACACACACACCAAGCTCAGCTGACGCATGCCTCGAAATAGCCGAGAGGGATCAGCAGTGTTTTGGCTGTTTTGGACCCTGACTCTAGAACAACTTCAAATGCAACATAGGGGTTTGCATATTCGGAAGCTAGGTATCTGCACGTTCTTCCCATACTCACATTGTCTGAGGGGCCCGTCGCCGGAGATAGGTGCCCCCACAAGTAAACAATCCGTGCTTCTGGGCCTGTTCTCGTCGCTTCTTGTGAATATCCTGTTGGATCTTTGTGGTTTCGCAAGAAGTGTGCGGCATAGAATTACCCAGCGGAGTCAGATTAGGATAGATCCAAAAATCTCCATCGGAAACATTTCTAGTATCGCACGATGACTCGAGAAGTGGCCACAACACTATCGGTACTGTCGATCGGTTTTTCGACTCCTGTTCAAACGCACCTCACTTTGTGACATAGAGACTAACGTATTCGTGAAATATAGAGTCCACTGGTTCTTTACATACCCATATTGATCCCGGAAGTCACCGGTCAAAAAGGTAGAGAGCAGGCACGTAGCCAAGGGGTGGGTCCGGGGGGTCCGGACCCCCCCTTCGAAACCAGAAATAAAAAAATTAAGGAAGGATGAAACAAAAAGAAACAAGAAATAGGAAGAATCAGCGTTAAAAATAAAAAAGCTAAAAATAAAAATAATTTTTCATCATCGCTTCTCCGCAGTATCAAACATGTTATTTGAGAAACAGTTTTCTGCTCCTTTAACTTGTCATTTGGAACAGACAGCAGTTAACGGAATAATAAAAAGAAAAAGTTTTGTGGAAAGAAAGTTCTAATAACATTTGATTCAACAGAGAAAGGAACGCAGAAATATTTTACAAGACATTATGGGATACGTACTTTTTTTAATAGTTGAGGTCATAATGAAAGGAAAATTTTTATATTTGGATGAACAGAAGAAGGAACGTAGATACAGTATTATAAAATCTTTTGGCGCGGGGGCTCAGTAGTAGAGCGTTCACTTCCGGTGCTTGGGGTCCCTGGTTCGGTACCAGCTCGCGCCGTGTGGACTTTGTGGGGGACAAACACCGTGCTGGTGGGTTTTCTCGGGGTTGTCCCGTTTCCTCCCACTTTCTTCATTCCACCCTTTCACTCATCTCTCATCATCACCGTCTCCTTTAGCCTAACCGGCATAACTGTGGGACGTAAAACTTAAAGATTTCATTTCATTTTCATGTCAATTTTTTAAAAATATTCTTTTAGTCGAGATTTCTTCATAGTTTGTTACTAAAATACTTACTAACATGTCCTAATTTTAAAGTCTTAACAAACTAATATATGTTGCTATTAAAATAGTTTAAATTGATCAAGATCCTGGTGTGATAACAATATTTCATGTCAAACTCCCCCCCCCCCTTCATTACGAAATCCTGACTAAACGAACCAATATATGTTACCAGTAAAATAGTTTAGAATAATCGAACTCTAGTGTGAAAACCACAGTCTCGGACCCCCCCTATTACGAAATCCTGGCTACGTGCCTGTAGAGAGTCACTGGAGATGCCCTTTGTGTTTGTGCTTTTCACTATAACTAAAGGGATTTATTCACAAAGACTCATGTTTAAAGTTTTCAAACTGATCATAGCTTTAAAATAATTTTCATAATAGACTGGCTATTTACCAATATGGCAGCCATAGCGCATCACGACTTTTGATGGCGTTAAGTATGTTTTGTGTTTCACTAACACTGAATGCGTCTAATTGCGAAGTCCCATTCTTTTAAGTTTTCTTCTAGTTAGAAAGTTCATACGAATTTTTCATATTCTGTCGGTCATTTTCCAATATGGCAGCCTTAGCACATCTGTAATACTTTTCCAACTTTTGGTATGGTTTTCACTCTAACAAAATGCAGCTATAAAGTAAGTTCATGCTTATAAGTATTTTTTAAAAAACTGACCGCATCTTTAAAACCATTTCTTATCTTGCGGTGGCCATTTTCCAATATGGCGGCCGTAGTACACTTGCAATTCTTGGGGACTTTCAGTATGTTTTAAAATGCAACTTAATACATCTATTTACAAAGTCCCATGCTTATAAGGATTTTTTCAACTAATTTTCATATTATTTAATATGACTGGACTATTATACACGGTAATTATAATCAGGACAAAATAAACCTTTCTTGATTGATTTCTACAAAAGTTGGGATTTTCCCATTTCTAAATGTATGATAAGAAACAAATAAACTATTCTCATTATTAAGAAAACATTGCGGAATGATATTATGTTATGACTTAGAGGATAATAGTTGGTAAATTAGAGTTCAGCGTTCCTTTCAGTAGCGAGATTATTCGAGACGTGGACCCACACTTAACGTGAAATCCGAACCACATAAGCTACTACAGAGAACTTAATCCTGTTACTTCGCGCTCGAGAGAATAATAATAGAATAGTGAAAAATACTAAATACCCTGTTTTCAGCTATAGCATAATTCATTTAGAATTCATATAGTGTTATTTCCTAATCGAATTTGAAAAGAAAGGAATTGATAAAAGGTTATTTAAAGAAATGTTCTCAGTCTCTGGGTAGGCTAAGAAAAAAGCAGGACGTAGTCCAGGATTTGAACACATGATTAGCAAACTATTCATCAAATCCACTCGATAATTTCGTATTCTACTTTAAATTTTTGTAGTTAAGGTGGTTTTGTGTTCTACACTAGGATTTGTTTCCAATCAGAAACGCAGAACTTATATCTCTTGCAATGTATAAATGTATTTTTCGTAGACGTCACATTTTCTTTTACTAATGTAAAACAGTAATTACAATAACAGCTGCAAGACAGATTGAGTCAGAAATTTTGGAGTTGGAATAAATGTTAACAATAATAAAACAATAACAGAATTACAATAACAATTACCTAAACAATGTGCATCCATAATAAAACAATTTTAGCTATATTTTGAAATCTAACTTCTGTCGTTATGTATTTGTGTGTCACAAGAGTATGTCTAGTACTGTATGTCAATGTTAGTAAACTATTTTGTTACTTATTGTAAAAACATTGTGTAATCTGTTTGTAAATAACAACACAGCCGATAGACAGCATGTTAAAAAATATTTCATTTTAGTGTAATGTCAAAATGGATAATATAAAAAATGGTTAATCAAAATGTCATCAAAAATCTTAAAAGCACGTGTAAAATTTCAACTAAATTATGAAATGTGTATTACTGCAATTCAGCGCTTTCCAGTAATATATAATCTTCAAGTTACTTCTTAAAATGATAGTAAAAAAACGTGAAAAATAATGAATATTTTTCGGTAATACATAAAAACGTCATTTTACACAGTAGTACATTCTCTGTACTCATCATTGTAACAAAAGGTTAGTACTCTAAAAAAGAAAAAAAAACGCTAAACAGTTTACGTTATTTCCATTATCAAAAAATCTACACGGCATAAAAGTGTGTACTTTTGAACCAAAAACCCGCCTACAGCAGTTTAAAACCTAACACTCATATCTAAAATAATATCATTCAAACATGCTACACAATACACACTAAATTCAATTTATTACAAATACACATTTACAAATTCAATAACTTGCTTTTCACTTCTTTAAAATCACTGTTCTGTTTAGCCGTTAATATATAAAACGATAATCATGCCTGTTGTTCTGTATGGTTGCGAAACATGGTCGCTTACTCTGAGGGAAGAACATAGACTGAAAGTATTTGAGAACAGGATCCTGAGAAGAATATTCGGATCCAAGAGAAACGAGAATGGGGAATGGCGGAAGCTTCATAACGAGGAACTACATAATTTATACGGTTTACCCAACATTGTTAGGGTCGTCAAGTCTAGGAGGCTTAGGTGGGCAGGTCATGTAGCTAGAATGGAAGAAAGTAGAAACGCTTTCAAAGTCTTGACTGGTAGACCCATAGGAAAACGACCATTAGGAAGACCTAGGCGCAGATGGGAGGATAATATGAAGATGGATCTCGCAGAGATAGGAATACAAAGTAGAAACTGGATCCAATTAGCTAAGGATAGAAGTCAGTGGAGAGCTTTTGTGAACGCGGCACAGAACCTCCGGGTTTCATAGGCCATAGAGTTAGTTAGTTAGTTCTGTTTAGCCGTTAAACAAATAGTGGTTAACATCTCCAAATCATCAACACCTCTCGCTACGTAAGTGCGTTATAATGAACTGTGATATTAGTTTCAAATACTAACAAGTGCCACCTGGATTACCCACTAATCTATAGTTACATCCTTCACAATTTTAATTAAAAATAATACTAAGTTCATATGGAGGAGAATGATTTGGGACTTACGCCTTTGTTATGATTCCAAATCACTAAATATTTTACAATTGGAAACAATAAAATTTGATGAAGAAAATTTTTAATTATCTGAATTAATGATAGTCTTTTCATACAGGCTTTAGTATCTGAACTAGTCTTAATGAAAGGCTACCAACTAACAGTTTTCTGCAATAGTAACTAAATGGTTGATGTAGGCAAGTGATTACCGTATCAATTTTCTATCCAGGCGGCACGAATTCGAAGGTCTGAAATTTTTAACACGCTTCGTTTTCAATTTCAACCCGTACTCTGTATGATATGTAAGATCTTCTCCTGTGGAGAAAAAAAAAAAAAAAGATGTGTTCGAATGACCCGAATGACGGGGAATTCGAGTAAGCCCATGAAGAGAGACAAAATTTACAAACTTACGTTCTTCAGTTGTTCCAGATATGATATTTTCAGTAATTTCAACTATTTTCTAACTCATGTATGATCAATGTTTTTCTCTTTCTTCTCACATGCAGAGTGTGGTGATATAATCCATTATGCACACAACGAATATAGTATCATTCATATATAGCACTCAATGAACAACACGTTCCAAACAACAGAGATTAATATCAAAATGAAGAAATTTCTTCATACATCAAATCCACAGGAAAAGCCTGTAAGAATACTTCACAGACTTACCCACTGTCAGTCTCCTGGTTGAAATACTAGATATAAATTGAGTTGCATCCATCCAGGCGCTTGTGATACAATCAAAAGTACTGAACCTCACCTAATGGAGTTATAGCAGTCAGGGCGAGATACTTTCTGCTGACTATACAACGTTCTTTGTACTTTAGACTGGCATCATTGTATAATAGTTTACCATCTGATATTAATATCTTTTGACTTTGAGAAACATTTCAGAAAAAAATCATGTCTTGTAAAGATAATACAAATCCCTTTTGATGCCTTTTGTATATTTTGTTTGATTATTTCAGTGTAAAACGAACTAAGATCTGTATCTGAATCATGGGCGGCGATTAGGGGGGGCAAGAGGGGGCAGTTGCCCCCCCACTTTTTTGAAGAGACGCCCTAATTTATATAATTTCATTTGGAAATGTAAACAATTTGGAGAAAGGATCTTTGACTTTTCCCTGACTTTCCATGACGAAAGTTCCAGATTTCCCTGACCCCTAAATAACTTAAAAATATAGAAAAAAAAAGAAAGAAAGAAACTCAAGCCTCCACACTCCTCATAGTTGGCCTTGTTCTCTTCCGATTCTGTTTCTTTCTTTTTTTCAATTTCTTTCCAAAGGAATGTAAATTTACAAACATATGCATTAGGCCGATATTGATTAGGCCTAAATATTACACAAAATGTAAAGTTACAAACGAAAGTGTGCAGTATACAGAGTACTTAAGATATGAAAAAATACACATTATATGCTTACACATTATAATGCCAATTACACAGCATTATAATATTGCCTATAGTAATAAACAGTTCATATATGATTTTACTGATTATTAAAAAAATACACACAGACACATATACTTTTGCTGAGACAGCTGTTAAATGCAACACATTTAGAAATTTGTTTTCATCCTTCCTAGCATAGTTTTCTTCTCATTGATCTGAATATCCTTCTTGATGTCTCCGCAGTTTAATTTTATTTTCTTCTTCCTCCAGCTCCTTTAGTTGTTGCTGAATCTTCCGTTTCTCTCTCCTCTTCTCGTCTCCAGCATTTATTTCTCTTTTCTTTTCCAGATATACATGGTATTGTCTCATTGAACTTCTCACTGAATTTATCATACCTCTTGTAATTATTAATCCCGATGATCCAGCTATTCTCATCACATATGACCCGTTGAGCCACCAGAGATTCTTCTTGTAAGTTGTCAACAATGAGAATTTTATTTATTGTGAAACCACTTTCAAAAAATGCGTTTCCGTGAAAGAAGATAAAGCACAATTTCATAACTTCCCGTAAGTCAACGAAGTTCTTCCCATTTCCTAAGACTAAGTAAAAAACTCATCAAGTCTAATACAATCTCTATCATTGGCTATGAATTCATTCGAGTGTTCTTTAAATTCTTCATTCTGAGCTTTTACTGTGAGCTGGAGATAATATTTCTTCGCGTTCTCAGCCACTTGTTCAGATATCCTCTTGGCACCATGCAATTCTTCTAGAAAAGCGTCTACTCTTTTGAGCAAATATGCCAGGATGCAGTTAGATATGTGTTTTTCGCAGAAAATTAGTTTCAACAACTATATCAGAGAACACTACATTTTGCATCCAGTAACAGTAAAGAAGTCAACCCTATTTCATAAATTCAGTAATTGAACATCGGACCTAAATCGATTTTTCCCTGACTTTCCATGACCAATCTGCCATTTCCCTGACTTCACCTGACACATTTTACTTTTCTGACCTTTCACTGACTTCCACTTATTTACAAGAATGTGAACACCCTGGTAAAGGTTTTGTATGTGTTATTGGTTCATACCAAAAAAAATAATAAATAAATAAATAAATAAATAAATAAAAAATAAAAAAAAATTTAAAAATGGTGCCATATGATATTTGCCGTTGTGTGAGTACGTATTGGATATTTGTCTTCCCGTGGAGTTAAGAAAGCTACAGGAATTGTGTTTTAATTGCAATTCAAAGCAGTTAATATTGCAATTGCATATTTCCTTAAATGTCATAGCATATGCTTGCAGTACTTACTGTATTTCATTTTCTAAGAGTAAAAACATTCATTTAATGGCATGTGTGGAATTAAAAGTATAAGTTGTTCATAAATTGTCAGTTTTAATATAATTTCTGCAAAACAAGCATCATTATTCATTACTATGATTAATATTATCCTTTCTATTTATTTGTTTTGCAAATTTGTTATTAAATAATCTGATCACACAATTTTCAAGACAGAATTGTAAGATATTCATAAGCAAGGAATCAAATCTCTTCTTGTACTTTCGTTGTTTAAGAGTACCTACCTGTATTGCTCTTACGAATTTACTTAATAAAACAGAAATACGATATACGGCATTTTAAGTGAAAAAGATAATATCCTATTAGTTATGCAACCTTTCATCAACCATTGTTAGAAACAACCAGGAAATCTAACATTGATATACAAGTGTTAAGATCATGTCT
Source organism: Thermobia domestica (assembly GCF_964235325.1). Lineage (NCBI taxonomy): Eukaryota > Metazoa > Arthropoda > Insecta > Zygentoma > Lepismatidae > Thermobia > Thermobia domestica. The sequence goes on from NC_137455.1 coordinate 102,659,795, forward strand.
TGCCCCCCCACTTTTAACGTCCAACCGCCGCCACTGATCTGAATCATTTGTAAATGAATAAATAAATAACATATAGATTGTGCGTCGTTGTCTCCACGACATGTGCAGTTTTGAGTGAAAATCAAACATCAAAATCTGACATCCTTACTTCATACCAAATCCTTTTCACTTCGTGCGAAAATTGGTTCAAATAGTTCATTGCTTTGCTAACAGATGGCAGCTCACTTCATTTTATGAGGAAGCACTTCCAGCCTTATCTCAGAGAAACTAACAATTTTTCTCAGCTTCTTAACAGACATTTATAAAAACAAAAACTATAATAATGGTTTTCTAATTATCACCTCTTATGACAATGAGAACTGGAATCAGTGGTGGATCCAGCCCGGGGTCAAGGACAGTGCCGGATTTACGTATAAGTAAAACAAGCTATAGCTTAGAGCCCCACTCGCTTTGGGTCCCAAAAAATTAAAGAAGAAAAAACTGATTGTTATGTAATTTTCAAATAAAAAGAAGAATGCAAATAAGATAAAAACGCACATGCAACAATGGTGTTTTGTATTGTTATGTACTAGGCTTTTATGAAGCAAGTAATTGGGCTCTATGCCTCAGTCTTGTAATGAGGCTGCTGTTAGCCGCCCCACTTATAATGGAGGCCCTGTTTCCCAGCCCTGATTGTAATGGGCCATGGACCATAAATTAGCATACAGCATATATTGAAACCTAAAATACGGCTAAATTTTGTCGCTGAAAAAGAAAGCTTGATGTATAAAAGAGCCCCTTTCAATAGCTTAGGGCCTCCATCATACCTTAATCCGGCACTGGTCAGGGGGCCTAGTCCCCCCAGTTCTTGAGCAACAAAAATAATTTAAGCTATCATTTAAATGTTTTTGAAAGTTTATGTTAAACTCATAATATACGTACCATAGTCTAAGTTCTGGCTCCCCTCCCCAGTCTTTACCTTCTAGATCCGCCTCTGACTGGACTCTCTCTGAAGTTCTAAGTAAATGAGTGAGTGACTGAATGATCAACACCCAGGCCAAACTTCTTAAGCAGGAAACTTGAAATTTTGACAGGGCATAGAATTTATGACGTAAGATACTACTAAGGAATTGCTTTTAGAAATTCGACGGGAAAGGGGGAATAGGGGTGGCAATTATAATATTGAAATATTACAGGGTTAATGGAGCAGACGAACCTATTTTTTGGACGCTGAATTGATTGCAATTAATCGTATCTTGACACCATTTACCGTATTTTTTCTACAAAAATCAGTATTGAAACAATAAGTAATGGTAAATTTTAACCACCTCCGGCTTCGGTAGATTGTTATGGATAGTTATAATATATTGTCTTGAGATGCTGAATCGTTGGCAAAAAAAAAAAAAAAAAAAAAAAAAAAAAAAAAAAAAACTTCGTTATTTGTTACCGTTTTTGTTCTGTGGCGATAAATGTTGAAACTGGAAATGACTAATTTAAATCACTTTCGGTTTGAATAGAGAATCAACAGAAAGTATGGAACCTAACCTTCAAAAGGCTAAATCGATCGATATCTCTTACCGTTTTCACTCTGGTACTTGTCGACAGATGGATGGACGGACGGTCAAGTCCGTTCTATAGGAGTTTGGAAGTCTAATAATTGTAATCCCTACCTTTTTTTTCTTACCCCATTCTCTTCCCTCTAAGTCAAGTTTCTGGCATAATCGGTTTTGCCTGGGCGTTGACCAATCAATCTGTCAATCAGTGAGTTAGTTAGGGATTTCGAGATATAACCACCTTATTTTAACAACTGCAAACCGACTCTCTTTTTCTTTCCCGCCTTTTTTCTACCGTTGTAGGGGAAAACATTACAAAAACTCTGAAACACATCTTAATTTTAAATAGAAACTCCTAATTCCAAATTTCATGTCTCTAACCTTAACGTGTTTCGAGATATGGCGATCCAATGATACTAATTATAACCCCACTCTTTTTCTTCTCTCCTTTTTCCTTCCCTTCTAGGACATTTATCAGAAAAGGCCTAATTATTTTAATTGAGAAGTCAGTCCATAAATCAAACTTTATCACTAAATTTCAGAGATTCCGAGATACAGATTTTAAGATAATAATTGTTACCTCTCTTCATTCCATTTCCAGTTGAATTTTAAAGAAATTGTTTCGGAATGCGACCTTACATCACAAATTCTATGTCTTGTCCAAATTTCAAAGCTGGGCTGGCAGTGGCGGCGGTTGGACGTTAAAAGTAGGGGGCAATACATGATCTGAATATTTGATATCAATGTTAGTTTTCCTGGTTTCTTGTAACACTTTGTTTGACGAAAGGTTGTATAACTATTAGGATACTGTCTATTTCAGTTATACCGTATATCTTGTTTCATATTTTATTAAGTAAATTGACAAGAGCAACGCACGTAGAGACTAGCCCTTTGTACTCTTTAAACAATGAAGGTGTAAGAAGAGATTTGATTCCTTGTTCATGAATATCTGTCTGGAAAGTTGTGTGATCAGATTAGGGGCCTATTTAATAACAAATTTGCAAAACAAATAAACAGAAAGGATAATATTAATCAAATAATCATAGTAATGAATAATGAGACTTGTTTTGCAAAAGTTATATTGAAACTGGAAATTAATGATCAACTTATATTTTTAATTCCACGAATGCTATTATATGTGTTATTACTCTTAGAATGACAGTAAATACTGTAATCATATGCTACGACATTTAAATAAATACTTTTGCAGCTTCCCGATACATGTTCGCTTCTATTAAGTACAGTTTTCACTTTCTTGGAATGTATCAAAACTCAGAATACTTAGAGACAGTCCACATTTCAGTTATACAAAATAATCCTAAAACCTAGAATTATGCTGAATTCACTAAATTTAATTGTATATACAAAACTGTATATGTACCCCTAAACTCGTATATTACACTGCAAAATTAATATTCCTTACTGAGCTCCTTCGTGGCTAAGCGGTTAGCGTACGCGCCTTAGATGTGGGAGACCCGAGCTCGATTCCCGGGCGGAGCTCACGTGATTCGGACTCCACGTTGATCATTAAGTCCACATCTCACATAACTTCGCTGCTGAACAGAATGTTAAACTGAAAAAGTCAAATCAAAATATTATTATTAAAAAGAAGAAAAAACATTTTAGGAACTGTCGAATTTTGTACAATTAAAGAATAACTTGTGAAGGACTTCTTTTCTTGCGAAATGTTTCTCAATAAGTTTCAGAGCGGCTGACTAACATATCGATCAATTGCAAGAAGAAATGAAAGTACGCTCGAACTGTAGCGCTCCAATAGGTTAATTTTTGGGCCATTTTTAGTGGCAGTTCAAACGCAATTCCTGTAGCTTTCTTAATTCCACGGGAAGACAACCAATACGTACTCATAGAACTACAAATATTTTATGGCACCATTTTTATTCTATGAACCAATAATACCTACAAAACTTTATATTTCCAAATGAAACTATACACATTAATGGGTAATTTAAAAAAGGTGTGTGGGGGGGCAACTGCCTCCCTTTGACCGCCCGAATCGCCGCCCATGTGGGCTGAGCTTCAATCAATCAGGCAGTCAGTCAGATTTCTTTGTAGATTTATCACTCGAAAATCCTAGAGCTGGTATCTTCAACCTACAAGACAGTGCGGGTAACATTAGCAGTTTCAACCATCCGGGTGGGCCACTAAGCTATATTATCTTATTTAGGGTTCGCAAGGAGACGAGACCAGTGAACGTTTATTGACGACATACGATACGACACAAGGAGCTCTTACAATAAAAACACAAATTATCCGAGACATCATTTTTGTTGACGCCTTTTCGAGACAAGACAACTTCAACGTTTGTCTTGTAGGGAATGCTAGACTTATTGTGAACTGTAAGATGATATCATGTATATTTTATTTCATTCGATTTTAATGTACTTAATTGTTTTTTAAAGGCTGCGAGCAATAACAAAGGCCTCTGCGGGCCACACCTGGGCAGCGAATCATGGGTTTTAGATTCTTGCTCTATAGTATAAAAATCAACACAACTTCTTCACACATCAGTTGAGCATAGACTAGTAATCAAAATACCTTCGGTTATATAGTGAGTTAAGCTACGTACTTACAAAATTATGGCATTGTTTGGAAATACGCACCCCACTGAAAGTTGTTTTGAAAATGAATTAAAGTGAAATTTTTCAGTTTTACATCCCACAATTATGCCGGCTAGTCTAAAGGAAACGGTGACAGTGAGAAATGAGTAGGATGGTGGAAAGAATAAAGTGGGGAACGGGAGAATACTGAGAAAACTTAGGAACACGGTGTTTGCCCACCGCAAAAGCCACTTGGCACGAGCTGGGGTCGAACCATGGAAATATATATATATAACGTAGGTGTTCTTCAAACCGGCACAATACGGTTTCGGTACACTCCTATAATCCGGTACAGATCGATCTGTATAGCATCTGATTACATCTTGTTTTAAATATCGTTGAGCTGTATTAATTTTTCTTTTGCACTGTGCTTTTTTATTAATACAAGAATATTCATTTAAATATATATTTAATTTTTGAATTTATGTACTCTATTGAATTAAAATTAAAGAGATTTTCGTTTTAAATCTCAGCAGTTGCTAGAATGACAAAATGCTGTGTAGAATGACGGGTGAACTCTCGTTTACAAGGGTTCAGAATGTGCGTAAACATACAAAATACATGTTTTAATCGCTTGGACTTTTATTTACAATCTTTTTTTCTTTGGTATTTCTGTTAAAACTATATTCATATTCTCTAATCATAGTCGTGGTCGGATAATAGAGCTTACTCTATAACGGAATTTTCAAATCTTTGTAGTTTTGGATTAAAATGGAAATCTTAAAAAAAAAAAAAAGTCAAGTGAGCCCACTTCAAAACTTAAACTCCAAATCTCCAGAATAGTATGCAGAATTTTAGGAGTAGTGACACTTTCAATGATATTACCAGCGACTAGCTTCTTTTCTTTTAAACTTTTCTTTCCAGCTTTCAGTATTACTATTTTTAAAGTAGAATAATCTTATTTTCCAGAACATTAGAAATCGCAAACATTATAAATAAAAAGTTATAACAGAACCGTTAATTTCTCTTTACACATAGCGTTTCGTATATTGCATAATAACTTATAATTTTATACATGAACGAAATTTTCCTTTTAAAGATAAAATGCTTTAACTGTTCTCAGCATATTATCCAGTTGCTTGGGTTTAATGCAATGAATTAACGAACCAGCAATGAAGTTATGTATCTTGGTTCATATACGCGTAATTCTACTTGGAATGGCATTAACATTACTTTATTAAGAGTTTAAAATATAATTTCAAATAAAGTTAGATGAATTATTCCTTTACCCTAAGTCATTCAGATATTCAAAGTGAAAGCTCTTCAGATCAGCATTTAAAAGATATTTCTGCAAAAATGAAGTAATTAATTAACCCTGTGCCTCCAAAAATCCAAAAGTACAAACCAGCAGAAACAGAATCGAATCTCTCTGTTGGATTTAGCCTCTTGCCAAATTAATATAGTTAGAATCGTGCATATTTACCTTCTAAGGATATTATTCAGTCATCTTCTTTCCGTCCTCCATTTCATTTCTTCTTCTTTCTCAATCATAATGCCAAATATATTGTACGGTATCTACAGAACACTTAACCAAAAGATAGAACATGACATGACTTCATAGAAGATTGAGAAATATAAATGTTCCTGTACGAAATTTTTGTTTGCTTCACAATTTTTATTTTTTACTTTTATTTATATACTTCTAGCATCGATTACCCGCTTGGCTGGATTAAAGTGAAAATTTAAATGCCCAACTCCGTATCTCATGTGTTTGACACCCATGAAATATGCTATTTTCGTTTTTAGTGGCATTGATTTAAACGGCATCGAAAAGATCACTGTTCATCTCAGCGACCCCAAAAACTATGGATTCGACACTAATATCAGTCATTTTTGATCATTTTTATATCTCTCTTCCTCCCCCTTCTCCATGTTGCGGGGCGCAGCATCGGAAGTGTCACCAGTCGTTTTAACGACCCCGAAAACCATGGATTCGACACTGATATTGGTCATTTTAGATTATGTTTATATATCATGTATAAAAATACCACCTTTTGGCGCCCTGATCACCCGAAAATTTGTCGGAAAATATAAAAACAGCCATAACTTAAAATGTCGGATCGAAGTCGGGTAAAAGAGAATGGTCATTACTTTTGGTCGTAGATTTCATTAGTGTCCAATCGTATATAGTGCAGTGGTGGCGCAAGGGTGACTCAAAAAGAAACTGGAGTATTCCTTCGAGTATTTTATCAAACGTTTAATGAGGGAAATGAGCAATCAAATACAAGATTTCAAGAATCAAATTCAATAGTACATTGTTTAAATTAGAACATCTAGAATTCGAAAGAAAAATATTGATCTATTTTGTCTCAGTACAGAATAAACTCTCGGAAGAAAAATTTAAATGAGACAAAGTCTTTAACGTATCACAGTTTTATCTTCTAGGCTAGTAGTGACTGATGATAAGTGAATGGCTTCCTGTCCAAGTTAAGAGTGTGTGAAAATGGAAAAAATAACTTTGATCCAGATTAGATTTAAAACGACTGTGCATAGGACAGTCAGGCGGCATGTTAGAAAACATAACGTGTAGTATCCAAAAATGGGGTTCTCCAAATTACACAGGGGTTCCCAAATATTGCGTGAACATATATTGTGCAAAAGTAAGCTGTATTAAATTAATTCCTCTTCGTAATATGTAATTCTGTGGAATATGACACTTCTGTGCACAGAAGCAACAAAATGGACGAAACACGAGATGTTGTACACGATATATAATGATACAAAGAAATGCGCTGGAACAGTATACTTGATTTATCCGTTAGGTAAAACTTCCAGGGATACTTTCGAGGGGCTTTCAGCCATCCCCTTGGAGTTGGCAAACCACCCCTTACCCCTGAGCTACGGAAAACTACATTGCTATTGTGAATATACCAAAATAGCGTAATAGTGTAGCCCACTTACAGTTTGATTTTATCACTGCTGAAGAAATTTTCTAGAAGAAAGCTTGTTGGAATTACATCTAAAAAATGGGGGGAAATCTTTTTTCGACGTTCTAATGTACCTTGGAGCTGGATGAATAAATACACAGAGGAAAGAGAAGTTGGCACGTAGCTCATAGTACTTTGTCTAAGGGCATGATGCTTTAATCGCACACTACGGAACTATCGTCCCTTGTTGCGAGTGGCTCACAGAACTCTGTCTTGCAGTTTTGTTGTAGAATGACATTAAAAATGAAAATGAAATGAAATCTTTAAGTTTTACGTCCCACGGTTATGCCGGTTAGGCTAAAGGAGACGGTGATAATGAGATATGAGTGAAATGGTGGAATGAAGAAAGTGGGAGGAAACGGGAGAACCCCGAGAAAACCCACGAGCACGGTGTTTGTCCACCACAAAGTTCACTTGGCGGGGACTGGGATCGAACCCGGGACCCCAAGCACCAGAGGTGAACGCTCTACCACTGAGCCACCGCGCCCCCCAGAATGACATTAATTAGCGTGGCTGGGTTGTAGTATGCATCTACAAAACTTGAGTGATATACGTAGTTCGATGCTCTGGTGTTACGTGTGGAATTATTGTATAACAGGATAGGAAGTGTTGCGTTCAACGGTAGAGAGTTGTATCCAGGTATTCGCGATCGTATAAAAGTGTAGAGGTTGGTATTTCAGTAAAATTGATTGTATTAATCTGTACGTCCTTGTGCAATTACATTGTCCACGAGCTGGGAGATATGCACCCCGTTTTTATATAAAGGCAAGGGGAACTAGCAAAGATGCGAAGCGTAGCTTTTATATCGTGACCGTCACCCTTAAATAAGAGTAAATTTCCCTGTATTTTTACACGCCTCCATATTCGCATTCGAGAGAATGGGTCTCGTCAACTTCCCCTACGTGAAATCGGAAGAAATCGCACCACGTGGTCAGTTGAATTTGAAGACAGCGTACTGCGAATGATCAGAGACCGTCCTGAAACTAGCAGTAGCCATCTGTAGGGTTTAAATCCACATGCAACCCTAGTAAACGAGCAGCAGCAAAGATTTAGTGTGAGCGTGCGGTGCGATATGGTAGATAATTTTGTGGTAGGACCTTATTTACTACTGGCCCGCCTGTGTGGGAGTACATATCTTTTATTTTTACGTAATGTTTTCCCAAAATTGTTAGAATATGCGCCCTTGAACATAAGACAGCAGATGTGATCCCACCATGACAGTGTACCTACACATTTTGACAGAAATATGCAGACCTATCTAAATGAAACATTCCCAGATTGTTGGATTGGGAGAGAAGGACCTATGTTATGACCACCTAGTTCACCCTACCTCACGCCCCTTGATTACTTTATTGGGGGGGGGGTATGAAACAACTTGTATATCAACACCAGAAACAGCAGCTCAAGAAATTGTTGCTCGAATTAACCCTTAACCCCCGACGTGAAGTCCCACGGACTCCGCGAGTAATGTATACCTATATATGTCTTTTTATTTTTTGTGTAGATCCAAGCCGTTCTCAGCACCTTCTAGCCTGTTGAATTTGAACTCTATTTTGCGGCAGATGTGCTGAAAGTGTGTTTCAGTGCTGCTCGAGCGTTTGTGCGGAGTCCGTAGGACTCCATGTCGGGGTTTATGTAACATTTCTGTGACATACCTAATTTAGTGTGTCCAGCTGTTAAGGTGTAATTGAATTGTGATATCTGTCGAAATTGAATTGTTTCGTTACATTCCACTTTGAAAATGTCTCTGCTGTCGAGAGTTAACCCTTCTGAACCAAAATTTGCAAAGAAAGTTACAGGAATAATGAACCATGTGGGTAGAGATTTGTCTTATGTATTGTTTTTGGATGTGGATGATGAAAGGGCGGTCATAAAAAGTGACCATGAAAGCAAGTCGGAGATATCAGAGAAGTTGACAGTGACATTTCATCTGATAGAGCTAAATGTCCTACTGGTGAATTTTATTACGGAAGAAATAGACAAGGAGTAGAGTGCAAAAACATTGATGATGTTTGTGCCCTGCAGGTTTGTAAACTATTGTGTCCGTTAAAGATATTGTGGTTTCAGTATATTCTGATATCCCTTTTTAACTAGAAAAAAAACAGCATTTTGTGTTAGAAACAGTAAATAAACTCTTTAGCTATGAAAAATGCGACCAATGTAATATGGTCACATTGCTAACCAAGTTGACATTTTGATGTAGTGTGTACCCTTTGTTTTTAAACTCAATTATGTAATAATCCATTATAATATACATAAAATATTAAAAACTAAGCAAAAGAAATAAAATTTTAAAAACAGTAATTTTTACGTACAAAAACATATAGATTATATTTCGGAGTCCGTGGGACTCCACGTCGGGGTTTACGTGAAAAATTCTGAGGTCGGGGTTTAGAACGAATAATAAATCTATTTACTCTTAATCGATGTTCTATAGCCCTGATCCTTAGATATATTTTGAGTCGCACAGATAAACAAAATTAATATGGTACAAAAATGTCATTTATTATACCTTTTATTTTCGTTATGATTTCTCTGATGTTATGTTATTTATATTATAGCTTACAGTAACTCTGTTTCTATATCGACATTCAACCTATCGTCATGGTTACCAAAAACAAACAAATACATACACGAAAACATTGATTTTTAAAATATAATTATAATTATTGTTGTTTATTCTTCTTCTTCTACCATAGAAATAGCTGACTGGTACATATTTAAAGAAATATCACATATTGCCCAGAAAAAGTGTAAAAGAATACAACATATCGTTGTAGGGGTTAAGGGTTAATATAGCTGCGGTAATTATATCCGAAATTACAGGTCTGTTTGACCGCACGCTGAAAGATTTTCTTCGCTGATGTCATCTTTGAAATGCGGTCAACAATCAACAATATCAGCCTGTGAACTGTTATTATTCACAGCTGTCTCGTGTACACATACTGTATAGCATAAATAGTGTACAATGTATTACTGAGTGTACAAGGTATTTCAAAGTTATCCTATTTTGTACGAAACAGAATAAATCGGTAGTTTGAAACTGTATTTCTTTGTATCATTGTGCAACACGAGCAACAGCTTGTGTTTCGTCGAGTTTCATTGCTTCCGTGCTCGGAATTATCTTTCACGGAATTACGTATTACGAGGATTAAATCTGTTAATGCAGCTTATTTGCGCTCAAATTGCATTCACATAATTTGAGGGAATCATTGTTGTCATGTGAAGAATCCCTTGTGTTTTTCTTCATCATACATGATCTTTGCCGCCTGAGTGTCTTATGCAGAGTCGTTTTTAACCTAATCTGGATCAAAGTTATTTTTTCCATTTTCACGCACTCGTAAATTGGACAGGAAGCCATTCATTTATCATCCGTCACCATTAGCCTAGAAGATAGAACTGTAATACCTTAAAGAATTTTTTTCATTTAAATCCTTCTTCCGAGAGTGTATTCTGTGCTGAGACAAAATAGATCAATCACATATGTGTAATTCGAATTCTAAGTGTTCTAATTTATATGATGTACCATTACTTTTGATTGTTGAAATCTTGCATTTGATTGTTCATTTCCCTCATTCAACGTTTGATAAAATGTTCGAAGGAATACTCCAGTTTCTTTGGAAGTTACCCTTGGACCGCCTCTGTACTACATCCGGTTGAAAACTAATGGAATCTACGACTGAAGACAATGGACATTCCCTTTTGTCCGGTTCCGATCAGACATTTTGTTCTCGGGTATGGCCGTTTTTGCATTTTTCCGAAAAGTTTCGGGTGGTCATATATAAATGTAGGGTAAGTTTGGGTGAATCCTGAATCCGGACAGTTCTGATGTTTCTTTTTTCACTACTACCCCGCTAAACGAAAACATCCAAAACTTCGTCATATTATTTAATGATATGTTGGTATGCATGTACAACTGAAATAGTTTTCCTGGAATGGAATGTTAAGAAATAAAAAATAATTTTCTGAAATTTGACAAAACCTTTGATTTGCAAATTTGGAAGTGTGAATCTGGACAGTAGGTTGGCGATTCCGGACACTGAACTTTGAAGGAGAATACATACATGATAGGTATATTTTAGCTTACTATCTTGCTACACTAACATTCTAACATGATAAGTACAGAATATAAATACAAATACATGATAAATACATACAAATTACTAACATAGTAATTTCTATAATAATTACTGTTGAAATTGTAAACTAAATGCACGGTAGTGTAACTATCGCTATAGCATTTAATCATTAAACATAGTAATCACATTTGTTTCCATTAGAACTAGATTGTACTACTATTTTTTGCTAGTAACAGTTAGATTATTAGTAAAATGTATAATATATGTGTGCACTGAGACTAGCATTTATTTATTTACTTGCGTTAATGACGTCTGCCAGTTTTGTGAAGCACTAGTCATAATTCAGACACATCTTCCACAGATAAAATACAGTTCCTTATCACCTCCTACACATCTTTATTGAAACCAGGTCTTACACACAGTACAGGACACCGAGGAATCGTATTTGCTTGATGATGGTGCATAATAATTCTTCCCACAAAATTCACAGTTGTTTTCATTTATACCTTCGATTGTGTTTGAGGACACTGTTTGAAACAAACTGCTTTTGGGATGTGGGTTTGGAAGAAGCAACGGCAGGAAAAGGTATGAACTGTTTGAGAACTCTGAAGGCAATTGAGACGTGTTTGAGGATGAGTCTGATGACACAAGAGGAATTGTTTCCAGCTACTGGCGGATCAAGTTCCTTCGACAAAAGAAATTCATCTTTCCGAACTTGTTGCGGATCAAATGAGAATATACCAGATGATGTAGACTTTCACTAGTGTAGAATTTTTGAGCACCTTGTGATTAGCATTTTGTAATTTGGTTGTGTTTGTAGATCCTATGATAATTTTATAGCTTTTCTGGTGATTCCTCGGCGTCCATTTATGGCAAAAATGAATAGATGCTAGATATAAGCAATAATAGACCTCACGTACTATTTCACACTTATAAACGTGAAAAGCGAGAGAGGAGAGAGTGTTCTGAATCCTCTTAGTTCATTAATCACATTCTCCGGATTCAGCTTAACGTAATAAACGCGTCCGAATTCACTCTTCCCTAAACTTCTGGATTCGTCCGTTTTGAGCACTGTAAACTTGTGCACGCATTGAACAGGCACTCGCAAAGTAATAGAATTCTTCCAATATGCAACGAGTAAAGTAGGGTCTTCGCTTCGATATATGTCTTACTTAACCATTTACTGATAACCACTTCTATGTAAAACCTTAACATGTTACACTAAAAAGCTACATCAGATGAAATAACGTGCATGAATTTTCCTGTTTCTTCTTCTTTCCCCCACCGTCGAAGCTACGTATAACACTCTGTACTTCGTACTCACCATTGAACGGTACGAAGGTACAGTGCTCCAAGTAGACATCACAACAAGTCTCCACATTTCACATGCGAAGAACAGTATTATCGTATGCTTAGGATGTCCAGATTCAGCGACTGTCCGGAATCACCGAAACTTAATATATATAATACATATTCACGTTTGTATGCACGCTTTTTTGATACACTTGTCCTCCGCCCTCGTTGGTATCCCAGCACGGTCCTGCCCTCATTTGTTATAGCATTGTCGAATGTAATGTCCCATTGTAGTGTAAGTTTAACTGCGCTTCTATGCATATTTTCATCGAACTCGGTCCATATTTCGTCTCATTATCAACAACGTGTTTGTGTTAACAGTGTCGCTACTCCCTCTTAAAAGTACGGAACGGTTGCGATCGAGGGTTCTTCCCGCCTGTGGATTTTCTTGTTCACTAACACAAATCGATTGACCATAGTCTCGTTCCATATTTCGTGTGACACCAGAATATGATCCCTTGTAAGAACGAATTATGAGGATTCGGTATACAAGAAATTAAAGCTGGAGACGTCACTGCCTTATACTTGTTCGGAATAAGTCATTTGTAATTCATGAATTCAGGTAATAGATATGCAGTTAAGTTTGTTAAATAGTGTTCGTAACTTTTCAGTTTGAGTTGAAGTTCGAGTGGAAGCGTATATTTGTAAGGTAGCTTTCATTAGCGCAAAGCAACTAATTGAACCGTGAGCTTTCACGTGCTCATAAGATTTAGTCATATGTTTAAACCATGTCATGTACATTCTTTTATGTAATTTGACCAGAGTGATGTGTAGGCATGTCTCAATTTAATTTTATTTTAACGCGTACCACTTAAAATGTTATAAACCTTAAATAATAAATTAATGGTAAGAGTACGACAATGTTTACGAACCGCGGTAGCTCAGTGGTAGAGCGTTCACCTCTGGTGCATGAGGTCCTTGGTTTGATCTCAGCCAACGTCAAGTGAGCTTTGTGGTAGACAAACACCGTGTGCGTGGATTTTCTTAGGTTTCTCCCGTTTCTTCCCACTTTCTTCATTCAACCCTTTCCTTCGTTTCTCATCATCACCGTATCTTTTAGCCTCGTAGGCAGAATCGTGGGGCGTAAAACTTAAAAGTTTCATTGCATTTCAATACTGTTTGCAAATCGGAATGGATTCGTTCCGTCACCTAGTTTATTTCAGTGCTTTCTACTTTTTAAGCTATGCTGTATAATATGCTATGCAAATAAGAAATATCTAATTAAAATATATTTCATTTATGATAAAATAGTGGTTAATAATTTCTTTCTTTTTCTTTTCATTTTTTCTTTTCTTTCTTTTTTTTTGACGTATCGAGGTCAATATTTTGTGTTTTTGTTTAGAACAAACGTTCTGAAAAGTTATGGTTCTGATAGTAAAAAGGGACCACGGTGGCTCAGTGGTAGAGCGTTCACCTCTGGTGCTTGGGGTCCCGGGTTCGATCCCAACCCTCGCCAAGTGAACTTTGTGGTGGACAAACACCATGTTTTTGGGTTTTCTCGGGGTTCTCCCGTTTCCTCCCACTTTCTTCATTCCACCATTTCATTCATTACTCATCATCACCGTCTCCTTTAGCCTCACCGGCATAAGCATGAGACGTAAAACTCAAAGATTTCATTTCATTTTTTTTCTGATAGTACAAAGAAGTTAAGGAAAATAACATTTCTCTTTCAGCTTGGTAGTTCGTGGTGTAGTTTTGCATTTGAAAATATACTTCCCTGTTTCGACTTTTTTTTTCACTTCTCAGAAAAAAAACCTTTATGCTGCTTAAATTCAATATAACTTTTCAGATTATATTAATCAGATTATTAAGTTTTCTTGTATTTTTCTCTGTTACTAGATTATCAGCTTCGACGAGAGTTCGTGGGTCAAGGACAACCAACCTGGTAAAAAGAAAGAGGAAAAGGAAACTGGTAATGGGTTTTCTGATTAGGGGGAAAAAGCTAGTCCATCATTGGTTTTTACCTAATCTTAATTAAAAGTACACACTGCATTCGCTTTTAAGTTTTAACAGGTTTGTACCATGAATTTTGGCATAAATCTTATTTTAATAACAATTAATGATTTTTTCTAAGAAAATTTGATCGTGTGCAAGTCACTAGTTTCATTACCAACTACTCAGAAATGAGAAATCACTAAAGAATAACATTGCATATGCTTATTTACCAAGTCAAAATCTATCTCTATACCGACTTTGGTAAAGACGAAATTAGTTCTTTAGATCCAGTACGATATACGAGGATACAGAAAGAAATAGATAAAAAGAAATTTGATAGAAAGACATTTGTTTGTCTCTGATATAAAAAGAAATTTCTTTTTCAACGAAGCCCATTGCAGAAATGCCCATCTCATTCCTACCTATTAAACTTGTGATAACAGCAAACCATAGTTCTACAACATGTTCACAGCTTTGCCTGCCACAAGGGAATTCACATGACCAAGTTTTTATTACTAGGTATTAAGGGGTACTATCACTCAATACACTACAATATCAGAGCGTATGCCTTTCAACTAGAAGTATTCGATCAGGGCATGCTCTTCAGTTTCCTCGATTTTAACAATCCGATCCGAGTATGCACTTGCTACTTACAAAACACACGGAACACAATCAGCATCTCTGAAATTGTCCTGGCACAGAGCAGCGATTTTCATCTGCTAGTGTACAGGCCGGTAGCCAGCCCAAAACAGTAGAAGTTAGGAGGGGGATCTAACCATATTATAGTTCATCACCATATACAGTGAAACCTCTGAATAACGGACACCAATGGGACGAGAATTTTTGTCCGTTACTGAGAGGTGTCCGTTACAGAGAGGTTATAGAAATTTAATTTTTCACAACGGTAATTGTATGTAGTAATATACAGTAAATACATTATGCATTAGCGTAAATACGTAAATTCAATGTGAAAATACTCGATATGGTACGTATTTGAATTACTGGTAAGGATGCAGGAGAAATTCATTTCTGTTAAATAATATTATTGTGGGGGGATGTGTTAATATATTCGTATACTGCAAAAGATAATGCGTGTAATGTAATTTTCTTAAGTACATGTCATCACCCTGTAAAAAAAATCCATTAATTCAAGTACCGCCTATCCTAAAAGTAAAAATAGGTTAATAAGAGCATGCAATATTATTATTAAATACTGAAAATGTGGAGAACAAACTCACCAAATATGGTTTTTGTAGGGAGGGAGGGAGTCTTCAATAGTTGTTTGTATTCCTAGGGACACTAGTTTCTGTTCGAAATTTGTTTGTAACTGTTTGATCAATTGAAGAACTTGGGTGTCTCCGCGATTAATGGCATATTTCTTTAATTGTTCAACTGTTCGACACGCCAATTTGTACACAAAAATGTTACTTTTCCAAAAAGTAAGAGAGGAAACATTACTCGTTGAAAATGTTGTTGTAAAACAAACAATGTTTGTTTTATTATCTATGAAATTGTCAGGAAAGATGCAAGGCCCAGAGGAAAAAGGACTAAATTTGTTAGGGAAGGGAAGATCTTTCTTATTGAATTCTTGGCCATACGACTGAGTGGACTGACCCTGCATGAGTATTACTGCTTATTGAAGGTTTACTAGGATTTCCGCCAGAAAGCAATTTATTGCGGACAGAAAAAAAAATTCATAAGTTCAGTTTGTTCTGTTTGATGGTTCACCAGGTATAGACTCACGATATATACGCTTGTGGGGAAAAGACTTTCTTTCGACTGTAATATATGACAGAACCGAGAATAATTCCTGTCCATTATGAAGAGGTTATTGAAACGTTTTAGGGAAAAAAGGACTGTCCGCGTCTGTATCTGAGAGTGTCCGTAAGAGGGAGGGTTTTGTTCCGTAAGAGAACATATATTTTTGCCGGGACAAAAAAATCTGTCTGTATTATAGAGGTGTCCGTTATTGAGAGGTGTCCGTTAAGGGAGGTTTCACTGTAATAGATCATTTGCAAGCCTACCGTGAAAATTTTAGGGAGCCAGTAAAAATTTAGGTGGCGGACCCCTAAACGCCCCGTGGATACGGGACTGCTAGTGTATGTCAGAGGAGCACGGTTTTACGATAACAAAAATGGGTTTGCAAACTATAGAAAGGGATGAGATAGGAGAATTAAATGAATAAGTGTCTGCAGTGTGCATGTAGTCATGAATCTAATAGTAGAAAACTTACAAAACCATTGATTATACTATATTTACTTATCACCATTGTTCTTTCCAATGGCCAGGTTTGCTGCCTGCTCCTTGTTCTGTCCATATAGTTTACTGTGAAGGGCAACAGTAAACTGTGACTTCACACAGCATTCAATTGAAAGTGACTAATACATACTACTTTAATAAGGCGTCTACCGGCCAAATTGCCGAATCGGCTTCGATCAAGGCACGGGCGGAAACTTTTCTCGTTCTAATGGTGCTCTGGGGCATACCCAGCCTCTTTAGATTGATTGATAACAGTGACGTGTGATACTGTTCCATGAATAGTAATATCCCATTTGGCACTATAAAACACAAATTAATATTGCTATGTGTTTGATATGGGAAACATCGTGTTCATAAGTTCCTTTGAGGATATACCCTTTTCTCTCACACTATCATTCCATAGTGAATTATTTCATAATCATCTGTCTTCTTTAGCCTAAATGATATGATTGCGAGGCGTTAAAGACTTCATTCCACTTTTACACATGTTCGATCCAATGTATACTGAAAATTGAGCAAATAGCAATGCACTCTCCCATCTCTAAATGTACAGATTTATTCAAATGAAAATATTGGAGGGGATTACACACATCACAACTGATTTAAACGAAGAGAAGGGAAGAGGAATTGTTGCCATTTAAAACTATAAATTACTTTAACAACAAACAAAAACCATTGTATATCATGGCTTGATGAAATATTGTTGATCATTAATTAAAGTTTATATGCATTTTTTAACCGTCATTTAATATCGGACTTCCGAAGATATAACTGAATCTAAATTTATTGACCGTGCACAATTCCGATAACTCAAAGTTATGACGTTGTTCAGTTTTATTAAAATAGAAAAAGATTAAGAGAGAAACATGGAGGAGGGTAGGAGGGTAGGAAAATGAAAGAGGATTAGAATGATCTTACAAAGGAAATATGTTGTCTCAGAAATAGTAGAAGGCAAGAGGAAAGTTTTACAGAAAAGGAATATTGGACGGTTTAAGTTTAAGATGGAAAAATATAAAAGGGGGAGGAAAAGAAGAGGTAAAGAAGAAGAAAACACGGGATATACTTCGAAATATAGTAACAAAACTTAAGGAAGTATTCGAGGTAATTGATATTCCCGTTTTATTCCTTCTGAATCGAGTTTAGACGGTTCGTTGTATAACACGTGTCAACCAATACAACTCTGAAATGGATCCAAGTAACTGTACAAGTCTGAGTTACTCCAACCCAGCTCAGAGTTGTGAGAAATTCTAAATTGACGCTTGTAATCATTGTTTCTAATCATAGATTATTACTTGTTGGCTCAACGTTTCTTTCCCAGCAATCAGAGTTGTACTTGAACTAGTTGTAGTGTACCGCTGTAGACAGCTGCACAACACAGTATATTTTGTTTAATTCATGTTTTATTTGTTTCTTTGTTTCATTATATTTCATTTATTTAATGTATTGTGCTTTAGTTATTGTCCTAATTTTAATTTTGAGAACTTATGTAATATTCTCCATATTCTCAATCTGTACCCAACTGCATATATAAATACGTTAAACTGAGAATTTCAAGTTGGCTAAAAACATTAAAATTATTACACTTGATGCTGAAGAAGAAAAAGAAGAAAATTTACATATACAACGAAGTTTGCTTTTAAATAAGGATTGTCATCGCATACTAAGAAATGATTTAATAAATAATATCTTTGCTGTAAAACAAGTAAATACAGATAATATTTATCTGGAATAGTTAATTACAACTTATACTTACCTGTATTCACGTACTAACTATCATTGGTTTTGTTAAGTACTGAAATATTTAAAATGTATCGTTACTAAGGAAGTTAGCGATTTGGGAGTTTTCTAACCCCAAAACTACATTCAGCCACTAATAACAATGAACATAACATAATATATATATCAACGTATTTTCTTCAAAATTATCAGTACTTATATTATATTAGTTTATATTTGTACAGGATAACAAAATTGGTGTATTTGTTTACATACCATTATGTAATTTGTCTATTACATATCGGTGAAGAAACTCGAAATGAATAACATAAACAAAATGTCCGCATCCAATCATCATTACAGTTAGTTGATTATGAGGTACAGTAAGAAGTAAGAAAAAGGTCAACTGTTGATAACTAGTGATTCGATTCGAAAAAAACACGTATATGTCAGCGATATGTGCTTATCAATATAACGGTGGTTCTTAATAGGTAAAGTTAATACACATTCATCTGTTTCGACGAGTAGAAATAATACGTCCAGCATCACCTTAGGTTAATATCTGAAAAGGAAAGTATGATGTTATCAGTTAAATAAATAAATAAGTAAAGGTTTTATAAAATATTTAATGTATATATATTCATATGTCGCGCGTATTAGAATGAAAGATAAAGTACAATTTAATTTATTCTGAGAAAGATAAGTATTTTAAGGAATGATAAAGGAATATTATAAAATAAAATCTACGGAAATAAAGGAAAAATAAAGAAAATGAAATAGAAAAAACTTACCTGTAATAAAGAGAAGTTACTAGTGGTGCTTGGAATCGTATCATCTCGACGAGACATCTGTAACAAATAATATTATATATCATAAGTAAATGACTAAGAACCTAACCTAAAACCTAAAATATGTATAAAAACACTACTAGAACTGATTTTTTATTCTCAGTGTTTCCAAATTACGACTTACCTGAAACCTGTTATAAAATACTGTAATGCGTCGAAGGATGATATATGATGACACTGTATATTATATTATGAAGCAGTATTGTCTTTATGTTCAATGTTACTGGTTCGATTCTATTGTACTTATGATTTGAAATTATATTGGACGAATCCTTCATGCATAAGCCAATTATAATATAGTATTTTGTAAATTGCATTTCAACATTTTCAAAATTATTTCTTTAATTGATCTTATGATAAGTTTATATTTTCTTAGCTGTAGCTAAGTTCGTTGCGGTTGTTTTCCGTAGCTAAGCTAATCCGTACGATGTGAAATTTTGTATCGTCTTTGTGTACTACTGTGCCCACACGAATTTGGAAATTGCATTTTCTTCTCTTCCGTGGCGAGTTGCTACGGTGGCGACTTCAGTAATTTTACTGGACCAAATTTTGTTTAGTTCCCACGTGTTTCCAGAAATGCGATGGTGAGCTTTTCATTTTTATTAATTTGTTGCGTAATAAGAAGAAATAAAGAAACCCGTATGCACGGACCATAGGAGAATCAATGAAAAAAAAATCAGCTGGTAAACTTCTTCTTCGGGATTTGGAGTTCTTGAAGGTTCTGGACTTAGTGGTTATTATCATTAGTTCGTTCCACTGGTTCTGCTTGCTTCATAGAGCCATTATCAAGTTAAATGAAGATTGATGACCTTCGTGACCTAGGTCATGAATAAGATATAGCCACGTTTTTCAGAGAAAGTATACATATAAAAAACGATTATCAGTTTTACTTTATGTCGTAATGTTAATCCAAAAGTAATGTTAATAGGACATTTATAATTCACATAAAACTAAATAAAATGATGTCGCTTCTCTATATTCTCAAAAGAATATCTGTATAAATAATTTCTGAGAGATGCATTTATTTGAATACGAGCAGTCAAGGTAATAACATAAAAATGAAGAAAAACGAAATGACAGTTGTCATCAAGTAGAAGCAGGCATCGTATAGTTTGAATGTCGCCCTATTCTCCACATCTAGTCCCCAGTGCCTCTTTACCCGGCTCAAGGAAAAGCTCAGGGTCAAGAACTTTGGAGATAATAGTATGACCGTCAGCACGGCCATAAGACCTCCCTTATTGGACAAACTGTGTATTTTCTCCAATTTTTAATTAACATGCAAAATTATTATTTTATTCAAGTGAACGGAAAAGTTGTTTTCTTGCTTTGCTCTGAACGCTTTCGAGCTGGTGAGGATTTACGTTCTTTCTTTGCACGCAGATGTTCTCTAGACCTACTGGCACCGTCAATAATACACAGAAATAATTTTTTACTGAACCAAATACTTATTAGTAGAGTGCTTCGGAACAGGAATTTTTTCTTTTCTTGAGTGGAGTTACCAACTCATGATTTTAGCTACTAAGACTATTTTATATATATTTTTCGTATGAATAATTATCAACGCTTGAAAATCTTTTTAAATACGAAATTGTTACATTGCAGACCAGGTGTGATAAACAGACGCTTTGTTATCTCAACTACCGTGGGAACGGTGCTGTGTGAATTGCAGACAGAATGGTCAATCTTCACAATTGCCAATCTGCATTCCTTCTTACTAAACTGGTTTGCATTGAACTATGGTGTGAAGAATCCATCAGTTATAGACTGAATTCTTAAAGTTGGTCTACAACACTCATTTAATTACAATTTTTTGTTCTTCGTTCTCACGAAATTGAAAGACGTGTTGCCAGAACTACTGAATATACCACAACTATATTTGCATCAAGTTTGAATATATAAACTTCTGTATTCTGTATACTATATCTTAAAAGACACTGCCAACCAGGGACGTGACGACGGGATTTTCCTGACTGTTGGGAGAAGCGAGGAGTTTGCGCTTGGTGTTAAGGGAGTGAGGCACGAAAAGCCTAGGTTGGACGAACTTACTTAGGCCCTATGTTCTAGTATGTAAATGACTACGAATAAGTATTAAGTATTTGTGTGATTATAGCTACAGCCTCAACAGGAAAAGTGAACAAAATGCTCCTATATAATTTTATAAGTGCGTCATCCTTGGAGCTACAAAATCTCGTTGGAAACCAGTGCTCTACCCAATCCCCATACTCATTACTTCTGTTTTGCAGTGAAAGCCGAACTTCGACATAGATAGTGGTTTAGTGAATGTGATAATAGGAATAACCAGAAGGGCTATATTCTCGGTGTTTTCATTTGCCATATATACATGTATTTTCTTTTCCTTTCTTTCTTGCGATATTAAGTGTTTTATATTTCTGGAGTGTTGGCGCAGTGTCGTTCGTCAAGCATATATATATATATATATATATATATATATATATATATATATATTAAAACGAAATATATATAAACACTTCGCTTTAGCCCTGATTCGTTTTACGTATCTTTAAATTATCATGTTATTATAATAAACATATCAGTTACTAATTACTAACCATAAACATGAATTGCGTCCAGAAATCGTCGATTTATTCTTCTGTTTTATACGTACATTAAATACCAACAGCAACCATATCTTTCGTATACGTATCCTCTAATTTCGTGTGTAAAACTCAGTAATGAGCTTTCCCATAGCAACTAATAATCTCGACAATAACAACATGTTCTATCAATTAACAAACTAATAATTTTACTCATGACAACATGTCCTGTCAATAACAACGTTCTTTCTTTTAATTATATCTAAGCTATATGCTTAATTATTGCGCATGCTTAATTATTGCGCCTCTGATCAATGTTGATAATATAGGTACAGATTAATTATAATAGGGATATATCGCTGTAAATGTCGCCCAGAACGGGAATTCCGTAACAGTATTACAGTGAAGGAAAGAACCCTGTATATTTTCAAAACATTCACTTTTTGAATAGCCCTCGTACTAATTATTATTACATCAATCCTCGTATTAATTATTATTATTACATCAATATAAATATTTTTCTTTTCTCTTCTTTCTCCATATATATATATCAATTCATTTATAACAATATTTTTCTTTTATTACTAATTACATATCATAAAACGTAGATTCATTACAAATATCATTTATGGGTCTATTCAAAATTATAAGTAATTGATGACTTACGCAGAGTTACTAGTTGATTGTTCCTCTTTTACATTGAGCGATAACATCCATATACAAACAACATTATTTATAATTAAGATCGTCATCTTATCAAAACAACAACAAGATCAGAAGGCAATAATTACATTTAAAAGCTTCAATTTAAGTTCACTGTCATGGATTTCAAGTTAATACAATCGAATCTCTTTTTAAACACATAAGATGAAATAAAGATGAACAAAACAATAGGTATATCATAAGTGAAAGACTTAATAAGGCACATAATATTAAGACATATGCTAACATAAATTCAGCAACCGCGATCATAAACATGAACTCAACAAGATTAAATAACATAAAACAAAATATACATAATATATCGGCATAAAAATATTTTGTTTTCCCCTTCTGAACAAAATGTTATTATTCGAACAAAGTACTGATAATAGACAAAATCATAACGTTATTTAAAGTAAAATTGCTTAAATACAACCTTCTCAAACTCCGTAACTCAAATCTAAGTTACATGTCCAAAAGATCCAATCAAACTAAATAAGGAGTCACAAACGAGAATATAGCCATCTTCAATTGTCTGATTCAACGTATCTATGCCAAGAATTTGAGCACATTTCTTAGCAAGAATAAATCCAATTCCTCCAGTGGCACAACACACATCTATGAAGGAAGTTTCTTCGTCAACTTCAACCACTTTCGTGATGGAAGTATAAAGCTGCTCGGTTATCAAAGCATTCACTTGAAAATAATAATCTGGAGATACTCGGAAATTCACGTCACATATAGTTTCTTTCACATATTCTTTCCCGAACAACAGCTGCAGTGGTGGAGGTTTCTCACCTTCTTCCTTTTCAGTGGAGATCAGGAAATAGAACGATGTCACATTCAAACAGTTACCTTCTCTGTTTTGGAAATAATCTTTCAAATCATCCTTAATTTTTCCTATAGGCGAATGCTTCAGAAAGTCTGCAAGTCCTTAATTCTTCTCTTTTCTTTCTTCTGTCCAATCTGCTAAATCCAAATTCCTTCTCGGCAACAAATCCATCAGTCGCGTGAGTGAAGATTTTATTTCTTCATTATTCTTCTTCAACTGTTCTCCATAAGTAACATCCCACAAAGGTATTGTTGCCTGTTTTATTCTATCTCCTACAGGTAGCCCAACTTTCGCCTTTTTAGAATCCTTATCAACAGAGTTTTCCAATTTTCGTTTACGATGATCAGCTTCGGCAACTTCGGCTGAAAGAACTCGCTTCTTCCAACTGTATCCATTCAAGGTCTTCACTGCCATCTGTTGGTCTTCTTCAGTTTTAAAGATCAAATAAATCCAAGAACTCGCTCTCTTCGGCGACTTAATAATATGGCTTCCCAACTTCAAATCGTCTGTCAACAATTTCTTCAATTTCTCTAACCGGTATAATCTCGGTAGACCTTTCACTTCAATTTTGAATACGCCTGTATTGGTAGTAGAGGTTTCCTTGGCCGGAGATGACGGTTTTTCTTCAATTGTAATATCTCCCGCATCACCGTTCGTCACAGGTTCAATTGTTTCATTTCCATCCTGTTCTTCAATATTTTCATTTCGTTCATCGACTTTCTTCTGATCTTCTTCCGGTTCTACTTTCTTATTCACATCAGTACCGTTCACCCTTTTAATCAATACGTGCAAATCCTCTTTCAAATTATGTTGTAGCCGATCGAAACTTTCTTGTACACCTTGTACTTTATCTGCAAGAGATTTTTGCTGCGTTAGTATCTGTTCTAGCCTTTTTTGTTGTTGGTCAAATTTCTGTTCTAGCTTTTCATCTAGCATTTGTTCTAGCCTTTTTTGTTGTTGGTCAAATTTCTGTTCTAGCTTTTCATCTAGCTTTTCACCTAGCTTTTTATCGTATAATTTTTGTTGTTGATCAAATTTCTGGTCTAGTAGTTGACTAAACATATCAATAAGTTTAGAATAAGAATGTTCAGACAGAGTTACGGCATTTCCAGGTATGGTTTGATTTGAAATACTGGGTACTTCTTCAATCTCGGAATTCTGCATATTAGCAATTCTTTGTATTCTCTTCCCACTTCTCAAAATAGTGAAACTCATAAAATATGTATACACATAAACTCAGTTCTTACTATTCTTCGGAACTAAATAGTATAGTATAGTCCCGTGTCTTCGGCACCAGATAAAACGAAATATATATAAACACTTCGCTTTAGCCCTGATTCGTTTTACGTATCTTTAAATTATCATGTTATTATAATAAACATATCAGTTACTAATTACTAACCATAAACATGAATTGCGTCCAGAAATCGTCGATTTATTCTTCTGTTTTATACGTACATTAAATACCAACAGCAACCATATCTTTCGTATACGTATCCTCTAATTTCGTGTGTAAAACTCAGTAATGAGCTTTCCCATAGCAACTAATAATCTCGACAATAACAACATGTTCTATCAATTAACAAACTAATAATTTTACTCATGACAACATGTCCTGTCAATAACAACGTTCTTTCTTTTAATTATATCTAAGCTATATGCTTAATTATTGCGCCTCTGATCAATGTTGATAATATAGGTACAGATTAATTATAATAGGGATATATCGCTGTAATATATATATATATCGCATAATTCAATAAATAGGAATTCGTTCAAGGTAATTTTCTCTTTTTATTTGTGTGTGTGTGTGTGTGCGAATACTTATGGAATCATCAGCTTGCCAGTCGTATATATGTATAAGTGTACACAAACGTAACACAATTAAACCTAAATTTCCGAGCCACTGAAGCAACCTATGTTATATCACTTATTTTATTTTATCATTGCTAATTTGCGCTTGAACGGGACACGAGCTCTGAACCAGGTTCTTATCAACTGTTTTTTTATGGACTATCCTAGGAGCCAGTACACAAGGAAAGACAGTAGGTAGCAATAGCGAGGTGATGGCCACTGTGGAAGCAATTTTTTTTGGAGGGTCAAGATAAAAGATTTTTCTCTAAGGGTATTCAGGATTTAGAAACAAGATGAACTAATTTTATCGATTTATTATGAGACCATGTAGAAACGTAAATATAATTTAAACCACAACCACTGTACTACACTTTCGTTATCATTACTTTTGTTTCACCCTTCGTACAGTACATACTTTTGTAAATATTGTAATTACTAAGATCAATAGTATTGCAATATTCAATTTCCAAGGAAATACAAAAGACCCACCTGTAAGTGCGAAGAAAAGGAGCTTTATACTCCCGTAACGATTATTGTAAAAGTTATATAAATATTTTCTAGCTATTTCTTTAACAGATTTAAGGAATATGAATCTTTCTGTAAACCTAAAAATGTGCTCTTTTATTAAGTTTCTCATATTGTAATTCTATAGCAACGTAGACTGCCAAGTTCACACCTATATAATTCTTATCTAAGAAGGAGTACGTTACTACGAAGAACTCAAAACTAATTACAAAGAGTAAATATAAATTGTAAAGCAAACTATAAAAGCACATATCATTACTAAGCGAATAGGTTTACAATAAACATTTAAATACTATACTGTACAGCACAGTGATCTAAAATTAACATTACTATTCTGAAATAGGAGTACGCTCTACACTAATCTACAAATAACTACAACCTACACTATCAACTAAACTATAAGCAACTACAACCTACACAAGCTTCTGAATGCTGCAGCTAGTCTAAGAATAATATATCTATAACTACCTCATGAGCACTTACTAGAAACACGAATAATATATATATATCCTTTTCTCATTGTAGCAGACCTGAAACTCGTTGGAGAATGAAACTTGAAAGAAAATACGAAAGTGCAAATACATTTCAAAATGTTAAAATGTTAATGGTTATATCAATTTCGTACTTATCATAAGTCGAATAATCGCTATTTTGATGCTGGAAACTTTTTGCTAATCTTTTTTCTTATAGTATTACATTATAATGTTATTTCAGTTTAATCTGACAAGTGAGTATACATTTTGGTAAAATCGTTATGTTAACTCCTAGTGAACGACTGATAAAATTCCCGTGTCGATTACTTGATGACAATATTGGTTCCTGCGGACTTGGACAACGTTATCAAATTGCGTATATCTTTCGAGAGCTTCTCCATGTGGCGACCAAAATATAGTTTGCCATACACATTGTGCATCCACTTTGAGTACTGGATGTAAGGTACGGCACAATCAAAATCAATTAGCGTCTTTGTGCGTTGGTTGTGCTCGTCTTCTTGCGAAGAGGGAGGTGGCTTAGTAATATATATATATACAGGGTGTTTCAGATAAAACGTCCAGTGCTTATAAATCCGAAACGGCTGAGAATAAAAAGATGAAACAAAAACTGAGATAGGAAAATATCATAGGGCGCATCACATGGTGTTGTTGTGGTGACCCCCAAGGCCCTCCTTCAAGGGGTCCAGGGGCCAACCTTAAATTTTCCAATAGGAACATGTATTGAATCATACCTCATTCAATAGTACTTGAAAAACGAAACAACTTTTGTACGAAACAATT
Organism: Thermobia domestica; assembly: GCF_964235325.1. Lineage (NCBI taxonomy): Eukaryota > Metazoa > Arthropoda > Insecta > Zygentoma > Lepismatidae > Thermobia > Thermobia domestica. Next base: position 102,686,804 of record NC_137455.1, read on the forward strand.
ATCGATTGGGGCCACCGTTTTTAAATGGCCGCAAAAAGTGGGTCCTGTATCAGATAAAACGTCCAGTGCTTATAAATCCGAAATGGCTAAAAATAAAAAAAAAAGAAACAAAAACTGAGATAGGAAAATGTCATAGAGCGCATCACATGGTGTTGTCGTGGTGACCCATAGGGCCCTCCTTCAAGGGGGCCCAGGGGCCAACTTCATATTTTCATTAATGGGAACACGTATTGAATCATACCTCATTCAATAGTTCTTGAAATAGGAAAAAAACTTTTGTAGGAAACAATTTTGGATTTGGGCCACCGTTTTCAAAATGGCCGCAAAAAGTCCTGTATCAGTTTGAAGTTGGCACCTGGGCCCCCTTCACGGAGTTTCCTGAGGGTCACCACAACAACAACACTTGATATGCTTTATCATCCTTTCTATCTCAGTTTTTGTTTCATCTCTCTATTCTCAGCCGTTTCTGATTTAGGCCTATAAGCAGTGGACGTTTTATCTGATACAGGATCTACTTTTTGCGGCTATTTTGAAAACGGTGGCCTAAATCGAAAATTGTTTCCTACAAAAGTTGTTTCGTTTTTCAAGTACTATTGAATGAGGCATGACTCAATACGTATTCCCATTTGAAAATTTAAGGTTGGCCCCTGTGCCCCCTTGAAAGAGGGTCCTTTGGGTCTCCACAACAACACCATGTGATGTGCCCTATGACATTTTCCTATCTCAGTTTTTGTTTCATCTTTTTATTCTCAGCCATTTCGGATTTATAAGCACTGGACGTTTTATCTCAAACACCCTATATATATATATATATATATATATATATATATATATATATATATATGTATATGATTCCTAATTCTTTCGAAAGCTTTACGTGAAATTAAAATCTTTTGAGTGGGTGGGAGGAAACATTGCTGATTTAATGCATGCTAGTGCATGCTAAGGGACAGACAACAAAAGGGTCTTTTAACAAGAGAAAAATCATTGTACTAAATTTCTTTTTAGAGAAGAAAGACTTAAGATAATGTAATAATCAACATAACAGAAAAACCGTGCAAATAAAATGAAGTTTCTGGTTTAACAACCTACAAAAATACACTTTAGAATTTGGATTTGAGTTTAGTGTCCCGTTTATCAGCGATGTTACGTAAGCCGTAGACCTACTGCTTAACATCTTATTCGAACCACATGACCTTCCGCCGGAAATCCAACTCGGGTCTCCCACGCCAAGAGTCCGTACGCTATCCACATACCAACGACAAAGCTCGAATAGCCAGGTTAAAAGTGATAGATGGTTAATGAGAGTGAATGATTATGAAGGAATTGGTGGAATGAAGATGTGGAGGAAACCGGAGAACCTCGAGAAAAGCCACAGACACGATGTTATTTACCAAAAATTCACACTACCTTGTATCAAACTATTCATGCTTCGCACCAAAGATGAACGCTTTACCACTTTCTAAAAATCTTCTTGTTTCTTATTTTAGGGACTTCTCATCTTCAACTGTTTTTAACTACCGAACAAGACTAACTAACTAACTAACTAACTCTATGGCCTATGGAACCCGAAGGTTCGATGCCGAGTTCACGAAAGCTCTCCACTGACTTCTATACTTAGCCAAATGGAGACAGTTTCTACTTTGTATTCCATTCTCTGCAAGATCCATCTTAATATTGTCCTCCCATCTGCGCCTAGGGCTTCCTAATGGTCGTTTTCCGATTGGTCTCCCAGTCAAGACTTTGAAAGCGTTTCTACTTTCTTCCATTCTAGCTACATGAGCTGTCCACCTAAGCCTCCTAGACTTGACGACCCTAACAATGTTGGGTAAACCATATAAATTATGTGGTTCCTCGTTCTGAAGTTTCTGCCATTCTCCATTCCCGTTCCTCTTATGTCCGAATATTCGTTTCAAAATCTTGTTCTCAAATACTTTCAGTCTATGTTCTTCCCTCAGAGTAAGCGATCATGTTTCGCAACCATACAGAACAACAGGCATGATTATCGCTTTATATATCTTAAGCTTCAAATTCCTCGACAGAATTTGACAAGACAAGAGATTTTGAACCGAATAGTAACACGAATTCCCTGCTTTTAGTCGAATTTTAATTTCTTTGCGAGTATGATTTCTGTCTGTTAATATTGATCCCAAATATTTGAAAGTATCCACTTTATCAAAAGTGTTATTTAATATTTTAACGCCTCCATAATTTGCCGTATTACGGTCCCGACGCACTTCCATGTATTTAGTTTTCTCTGCTTTTACTTGCAAACTCATATCCCTGCAAGCGTTTAATAAGATCTCTGCATTTCTTTCTATTGTTCTCCTATCATCACCTATTAAATTTACATCATCAGCATATGCCATAACCTGATGAATACCGTTCAACTCTAGGCCCTAGTTGCTATCTTTGAAAATACTTACCTGTAATAAAGAGAAGTTACAGTATTCCAGTACAAAGTTAAATGATAATGGCAACAACGCATCTCCTTGTTTCAGGCAATTTTCGACGTGAAAGCTCATGGACAAAAACTTTCCTACCCGGACTTTACTTTGGTATTCATTTAAACATAATTAATTTAATTAGCTTTCTCGGTATTCCAAGTTCTGTAAGAACGTTGTATAATGTTTCTCTCCTAACCGAGTCGTACCCTTTCTAAAATCAATAAATAGTTGATGTACCGGAGTACTGCATTCCCACTTTTTTTTCGAGTATTTGGCGAATGGTAAATATTTGGTCGATAGTTGATCGATTTCGTCTAAATCCGCACTGATAATCTCCAATAACTTCATCTGCGTATGGGGTCAATCTTGCTAATGGAATGTTTGAAAGGATTTTAAAGGATGTTGACAGAAGAGAAATTCCTCGATAATTATTACAGTCAGTTTTGTCGCCTTTCTTGTGAATTGGAACAATGATTGATTCTTTTCACTCTTCTGGCAATTATTCCTTGTTCCAGATAAGGAGAATGAGTTTGTGTATCTTGTTCCACAATTTTTCGCCTCTAGCTAAAATTAACTCAGCCGAAATTTCATCTACACCCGGAGATTTGTGTTTCTTTAATTTCTTTATAGCGATTTCTACTTCTATTCGGTTGTGTTCTGGAATATACGGTTCTGCGGTGTGTATCTACGCGCATTAGTTTGGTTGCGTGTTAAGCAAATCGTCAAAGAAATCTTTCCGTCTATTTAAGATGCTATCCGTATCAGTGAAAACTGCTCCGTCAGCGTTCTTTAATATATAAGCACGAAGTTGATAGCCTTTCTTAAATTTGCTGATTCCCTTATACATGTCCCGAATATTTTTATCTTTACTATTATCTTCAAGTTCCTTTATTTTAGTTTTCAAAAAATCGCGTTTCTTTGTTTTAAAAGTTTGGAAGTTTGTCGCCTGATATCTGAGAAATTTTGTATAGTTATTTCATTCGGATTTTGTAGCCAGCGTAATTTTGCCTGTTTTCTCTTCTCTGCTAGTTTTATGCTTTCTTGGTCGAACCATGGTTTGCTCCTACGTATTTCCGCGTGTCCCAATTTTTCTTTTGCTGAAATTTTAATGCTATCTCTAATTTCAATCTAAGTATCCTCAACATTAGTGCACTCCGAATCTTCTAAAACCGAGAATCCATTCGAAACTTCAATCTTCTAAAACCGAGAATCTGTTCGAAACCGAACAAGACAGACACACGAACGCAGAATGATCAAAGACAGTTAAAATTCTAAAAGTTTTCCTACTGGGAATCGAACCTGACGCTATATACACCAAAGGTACACACGCCAACAAGGAGACCATAAGGGAGGGTTCGTGATTATTGTACCTGGGTGATTTATTTACAAATTTTATGTCAACAAGAAGTTATATACTATATATATATATATATATATATATATATATATATATATATATATATATATATATATATATATATATATTGGGTCTAGGAATTAATTCGTGCGGTTGGTCCGCACACATTGAAGCTGTAGTACAAACACAAAATACATAAATACCTTAAGAAAAATATTGTCCATCGCTAGCCACCACTTTTGCCCATCTGTCAGGCAATGTACGGATTCCGTGGCGAAAGAAGTCCTCATCCTTGGAAGCGATCCAGTCAGAGACCCATGTTTCGATATCTTCTGAAGAAGTAAACCGCTGTAAAATCAAATCGTTGTTCATGCAATCGAACAAGTAGTAGTCCGAAGGAGCAACGTCTGGTGAATACGGCGGGTGGGGTAAAACTTCCCATCCGACATTTTCTAAATAGGTTTTGACCGGTTTTGCGACATGTGGGCGAGCGTTATCATGTTGAACAATAAGTTTATCATGTCTGTTCTCCCATTCTTGTCGTGTTCTGGCCAGAGCTTGCTTCAAACGCATTAATTGTCGTCGATAACGTTCTCCATTTATAGTTTCACCCGGTTGCAGCAGCTCATAGTACACCACACCTTTCATATCCCACCATATGCACAGCATAACCTTTGCACAATGAATATCTCGTTTTGGTTGTGATGGACCTGGTTCACCTGGTTTCACCCAGGCCTTTTTTCGTTTAGGGTTCTCGTAATGGATCCACTTCTCATCACCCGTAATAATTTGATGCAGAAACCCCTTTCTGCTCTGTCGTTGAAGCAGCAATTCGCAAATGGTTTTTCGTCTTTCAACGTCTCTGTCTTTCAATTCATGTGGAACCCAATGTGACATTTTTGAGTCATTCCCATGGCTTTCAAGCGTTTGGAGACTGTTGTTTGATCAACGCCTAATGCTGCTGCAAGTTGTTCCTGCGTTTGACACGAATCCTGCTCGAGCAATGCTGTCAATTCTTCGTCTTGAAATTTTTTTTGGCTGTCCAGCTCGCTCTTGGTCTGCCAAGCCGAAATCACCACTTCTAAACCGTGCAAACCACTTCTGACACGTTCGCTCAGCTAGAGCATGGTCACCATACACTTCCACCAAAATACGATGACTTTCAGTCGCACTTTTCTGCATGTTAAAGTAATGCAGCAGGACACCCCGCAAAAACACTTTATCAGGCACAAATTGCGCCATGTTCACTTAACTACAAACTGGTGTTGTTGACGCTTTAATCCACTGCCCTATTCTACGAACGATACGCGATGACAGGGGTTTGCAACACATGTGTGGATACACGGAACTGTGGGACGCTCCGTTCGTTGCGCCATCTCTTGTCCACCCGCACGAATTAATTCCTAGACCAAATATATATATATGGGAAATTTATGCATGTGTTTGGGCGAATTGATGCGTATAAGTTGAAGAGAGAGAGAGAGAGAGAGAGAGAGGGAAAAAGAGACAGCCTGCAGAAAAGTGTAGTCTATTTAGACTTAATACTACATGTTATAAACACATATATTTCTACTGCATTTACGTTTGATTGACGAACATTCAAAGTAAATAAAAGGGTATATATATATATATATGAGATTGGATGTCAATAATTTTTTCAACGAAAAAAAAACTTCATTTTACAGGGCAATTGTCACAAATGTAAACTACCATTTCATATGAAAAAGATCAAAGGACATTTCATCACATATATGTACGTACGGTGATGTATATCGTTTGAAACACATCTATACACTACATTATTAACCAACATGACATATCCAAGTTTTGAATGGCCTGGTCACCTGACTTGTATTTACTGCTCTCCTGCCAAATGCTATATAGGACAAAAGAAATTAAAGGACAGTGTTTCATACTACTGTATTTGTAAATGAACGTATCGGTTTCATTTCTGATCTGTGATACTTGTATTCTAAAGTGTTTCATGTGTTGAGTTTTTTTTTTATCACAACAATATAATTTAGTAGATACTAATTAGTACAGGTCTGAAAATCTTCGATGAAACCTAGATGTGTATATATATATAGATATTTGTTCTCCAATTAGTAAACACACACAAACACATAATATATTGCTAGTTCTTACAATAACAACGTGATAACTGACGAACACATATCCAACTTTGTGTACAGTTTACGTTTGGTAGCTCTATTCAGTGGTGATTTCAAATTTCTCCCGAGGGGGACTTTCAACACAAAGGGTGTGAACGCAGTATTATGAAAATACTGGACCTCACATTGAGTATAATAGGAAACATGCCTCGGAAGGATTCTCACCCCGGGCAGTCCCTCAAATCATCAGTAACTCCATTACATTTATTATCATTACACATTAATATATACGCTATTATGTAAGAATTGAGTGACTTATCTCGCCCAGTCCATACTACTATAGGGAGAAACGTGCGATTTGAACAATATCCTCATTTTATGGAGGAAGCAAGGGAATTTTTGGAAATACTGTTTCTTAAGAGGGAAGGGACGTTCAAATGTTTTTGCCAAGAATAGTGTATCTTACGAAACCCTGAAGTTACAGAAATGAAACACTGCATATACACTCTTTGTCAAAAATTAATGGTCTACATGATTCAGAAGTTTCAAAAATCCCGTCACTAAAGGGGGAGGAAAGGAGAAATTTTCCTTTGTTTAATCAGAAAGTGCCGAATGTAAGGATTGGTTAAATTTGGAGATCTAAAATTCGCTATATAGGTTTTTAATTAAAAGTAAGGATACATATATTTAAGCGTGTTCGAAAATTCCGTTTCTAAGAGAGTAAAGGGGAACAATTACTATAATAATTAAATTTCCTTTTATTTAATCACATACTACCGAATATGAGGATTGGCTTACGTTGGAGATGTAAACATCGGTATATAAACTCTTGAAGAAAAATTATATATATATATATATATATACATATATATTTGGTCTAGGAATTAATTCGTGCGGGTGGACAAGAGATGGCGCAACGAACGGAGCGTCCCACAGTTCCGTGTATCCACACATGTGTTGCAAACCCCTGTCATCGCGTATCGTTCGTAGTATAGGGCAGTGGATTAAAGCGTCAACAACACCAGTTTGTAGTTAAGTGAACATGGCGCAATTTGTGCCTGATAAAGTGTTTTTGCGGGGTGTCCTGCTGCATTACTTTAACATGCAGAAAAGTGCGACTGAAAGTCATCGTATTTTGGTGGAGGTGTATGGTGACCATGCTCTAGCTGAGCGAACGTGTTAGAAGTGGTTTGCACGGTTTAGAAGTGGTGATTTCGGCTTGGCAGACCAAGAGCGAGCTGGACAGCCAAAAAAATTTCAAGACGAAGAATTGACAGCATTGCTCGAGCAGGATTCGTGTCAAACGCAGGAACAACTTGCAGCAGCATTAGGCGTTGATCAAACAACAGTCTCCAAACGCTTGAAAGCCATAGGAATGATTCAAAAGATGTCACATTGGGTTCCACATGAATTGAAAGACAGAGACGTTGAAAGACGAAAAACCATTTGCGAATTGCTGCTTCAACGACAGAGCAGAAAGGGGTTTCTGCATCGAATTATTACGGGTGATGAGAAGTGGATCCATTACGAGAACCCTAAACGAAAAAAGGCCTGGGTGAAACCAGGTGAACCAGGTCCATCACAACCAAAACGAGATATTCACTGTGCAAAGGTTATGCTGTGCATATGGTGGGATATGAAAGGTGTGGTGTACTATGAGCTGCTGCAACCGGGTGAAACTATGAATGGAGAACGTTATCGACGACAATTAATGCGTTTGAAGCAAGCTCTGGCCAGAACACGACCAGAATGGGAGAACAGACATGATAAACTTATTGTTCAACATGATAACGCTCGCCCACATGTCGCAAAACCGGTCAAAACCTATTTAGAAAATGTCGGATGGGAAGTTTTACCCCACCCGCCGTATTCACCAGACGTTGCTCCTTCGGACTACTACTTGTTCGATTGCATGAACAACGATTTGATTGGACAGCGGTTTACTTCTTCAGAAGATATCGAAACATGGGTCTCTGACTGGATCGCTTCCAAGGATGAGGACTTCTTTCGCCACGGAATCCGTACATTGCCTGACAGATGGGCAAAAGTGGTGGCTAGCGATGGACAATATTTTTCTTAAGGTATTTATGTATTTTGTGTTTGTACTACAGCTTCAATGTGTGCGTACCAATCGCACGAATTAATTCCTAGACCAAATATATATATATATATATATATATATATATATTAAGACGTTCTCGAAAATTCCACTACAAAGTGTGGAAAGTGGATTATTTCTATGCTTTCTATGATATCCAATTTTTCCTTTCTTCATTGTGAAAGTAACCACTGTAAGAATTCACTTAAGTTGTAAAGTTTGGTATACAGGGCGAGTGTAAATAAGTGTTACAAGCCAATATTTCGCGAACTATACATCAAATAAGAAAAATGTTAAAAGTCAATGTACACTACAGAGAGGCCTAAAAATGAGTCAAACACGAGGTTCCACCCGCCCCCCCATTTTGGGAGGAAGGGTTGTACGTGAAATTTTTAAATGGGAACATAAGTCTAGTGATACCGCGTTCGAAACAACTTGCAAAATTGAACAATTTTTGTAGGAAACAATTTTTGATATGGGTCACCATTCTCAAGATGACCCCAAAAATGGTCCTGTATTAGATAAAATTTCCAGTATTTATAAATGGGAAACGGCTGAGTAGAAAAAGATGAAACAAAAAATGAAAAATGAAATCGCCATAGGCAACGCGGAATCGTGTTGTCACGGTGTCCCCAGGGCCCCCATCATGGGGCCCCGAGACCAACTTGAAAATTTCAAATGGGAATATAGGTTGAGTGATACCTTGTTTGATAGATAGTGGAAAACCAAACAGCTTAGTACAAAATTTGTTTTGATTTCGGGCAAGCCTGTTTCAAAATGGCCACTGAAAATAGTTCCATATTCAGATACAAAGCACAGTGCTCAAACTGAGCGTTACAAGCCAATGTTCAGCGAACTATGCATAAAATAAAAAATATGTTAAAAGTCAATGTGCAATACAGACTAGGTCAAAACCCCCACACTCAAGAAATGTCAAAACGCCCACACAAACGATCATAACCCCCACACAAATGGACAAATCACCCAAATACACGAACGGTCATAACCCCCACAGCCAAAACCCCCAGACTCAAGAAATGTCAAAACGCCCACACGATTTTATTTTATTTTTTATTTTATTTTCTATCACCTATAACAGAGCTTAAGCTCCAATTACAATAGGCATAAATAAGAAAAAAAAGACTTAAGGAATAAAATAACACAATATCGGTCATAACGGTGTGACGATCGGTCATAACTCCTACACAAATGGACAAAACTCCCACACATAGCAACGGTCATAATCCCCACATAAATGGACAAAACCCTCACACAAATGGTCAAAACTCCCACATGCAGAAATTGTCACAACTGCCACACAAATGGACAAAACCCCCACACAATCGGACAAATCCCCCACACTCTGAAATGATTGTGATTGCACGTCTTTGTTACGGCTCTTTATGACGCCCACTTTAGTGTTTCTGTCATTAGAAAACAGTGCAAGAAGAATAGTTGCAACATCAGTTTAAGTGGAATAAAAATGTTATTAAAAAGTACAAGGGCAAGACATGCAACCAGGATCATTTCAGAGTGTGGGAGATTTGTCCGATTGTGTGGGGGTTTTGTCCATTTGTGTGGTAGTTGTGACAATTTCTGCATGTGGGAGTTTTGTCCATTTGTGTGGGGGTTTTGTTCATTTATGTGGGGATTGTGACCGTTGCTATGTGTGGCTGTTTTGTCCATTTGTGTGGGAGTTATGACCGTTGGAGGTTATGACCGATTACCAGTGTGGGGGTTTTGGCTGTGGGGGTTATGACCGTTCGTGTATTTGGGAGATTTGTGCATTTGTGTGGGGGTTATGACCGTTTGTGTGGGCGTTTTAACATTTCTTGAGTGTGGGGGTTTTGGCTGTGGGGGTTTTGACCGGTTCCCCAGACAGGCCTAAAAAATGGGTCAAACACGAGGTCCTAATTTTGTACTAAGCTGTTTAGTATTTCACGATCTATCAAAGAAGGTATCACTCACCCTATGTTGACCTTTGATTAATTCCACGTACACCCCTCCCTCCAAAATGGGGGCGGAGGAACCTCGTGTTTAATCCATATTTTAGGCCGTCTATATTGTACATTGACTCTTAACAATTTTCTTATTTGATGCATAGTTCGCGGGATGTTGGCATGTAAAACTCAATTTGAACACTGCGCTTTGTATCTAAATGTGGAACCAGTTTCGGCTGCCATTTTGAAACAGGTTTACCTTAAATCAAAACAGATTTTGTATTAAGCTGTTTTCCACGATCTATCAAACAAGGTATCACTCAACCTATATTCCCATTTGAAATTTTCAAGTTGGTTCCGGGGCCCCATGATGGGGCTCTGGGGACACCGTGACAATACCATTCCACGTTGTATATGGCTTTTTCCTCTTTCATTTTTTGTTTCACCGTTTTCTACTCAGCGGTTTCTCATTTATAAGTATTGGAAATTTTATCTAATACAGGACCATTTTTGGGGGCCATCTTGAGAACGGTGTTCCATATCAAAAATTGTTTCCTATAAAAATTGTTCAATTTTCCAAGTTGTTTCGAACGAGGCATCAGTCAATTTATGTTTCCATTTGAAAATTTCACGTACAACCTTTCCTCCCAAAATGGGGGTGGGGGAACCTCGTGTTTGACTCATGTTTTAGGCCCTCTGTATTGTACATTGACTCTTAATATTTTTTCTTATTTGATGTATAGTTTGCGAGATATTGGCTTGTAACACTTATTTTGACTCACACTGTACAGAGTACTGAATAAATATAAAAGAATACACGTTTCAGTGGTTTCGAAAATTCCGCTCCTAAAGGAGAAAGGGAACCATCTCTGTAACATTGAGATACGCCTTTATTTATTACCATAGTAGCGAATATGGGGATTCGCATCATTTGCAAACGAGAAAACTACTAAATGAGAATAACGGAATGCGTGGTTCTGTTTTTTTTTTTTTTTTTCGAAAGTTTTACTTCTAACAGTAAGTTGGAAAAGATGAATCATTTCTATAATATTCAGATTCCGCTCTTTTTATGGAGAAAGTTCCCAACAAGTAAAAATGAAATTAAATCTTTGTTTTACGTCCCACGCATATGTCGGTTACGCTAAAGGTGACAGTGATAATGAGAAATGAATGAAATGGTAGAATGTGGCCCCGAAGAAATCCAAGCACACGGTGTTTGTTCACCACATGTTTCGGCTTGAGCAGGGATAAAACCAGGAATCCTACGCACCAGAGATGAACGCTCTACCACTGAGCCACCGCGGGGCATTACATGGTTACTATATTACATCTGGAATTTAATATACGTGGTTTGCTATATTAAGGCATATATTTTCGTGAGCCAGGGGAAAGCCCGGGCCCCACCCTGCCCTCCTCTTCGGGCACCCATGGATCCAGTCACCGTTAAAGTCATTGTTGACAGTCAAGATATTAACGGGTTGACTGCATTATCGAACCCGGCAGAGATAATTGCCCTAGCCATTCATTGCAATAAAAAATAAATAAAAATAAAAATCCATTTTCGTTCAAGAACGGTTGTGTTGACTACGTGCGTATGTATTAACAGAAAGTTCCATTACATGATCCCAATAATGTTGGATTTATCATCAGATAATGGTGCATTGATCCAAGCTTATATGTTTAGAATCACTGGCGCAAATCCCGGGGGGATGAAGGGGACATAATCCCCTCCAAACTTGGAACTGGGGGACTGTATACCCCCAATAATCCGATTTGAAATGTATTTTTTTGGGAAAAATGATTATTTGTGTCCGATTGCCACAAAGGAAAGTGAGGTGAAATTGATGTCACCTCAGAACAAGTCTCAAATCTGCTCACCTCCCAATGTTGAAGACAACTTTGTTCTCTGATCCTCCACAGGATTGTTTTTAACTTCACAACGATTTTGAGCATCGCTTAACAAAGAAAATAATAAATAAAATAAAAAAATAGAAAGAAAGAAAGAAAGAAAGAAAGAAAGAAAGAAAGAAAGAAAGAAAGAAAGAAAGAAAGAAAGAAAAGAAAAGAAAAGAAAAGAAAAGAAAAGAAAAGAAAATGTCTTACTTGTCCCCCCCCCCCTCCCCAATGTTGAAGACAGATTTGCGCCGCTGTTTAGGTTAGAAAATCCAAGCAGAAGAAATGATAAAATAGTGAAGAGGAAGTCTTCAGCATGCTTATTGCATCTATGTAATTTCCTCACACGTGTGTAGAAATAAGTCCACCATTTCCTGTTCATGTCAATGTTCTTGACAGACGGAAAAATTATGTTTTATTTACCTCTAGTAATTTCCTTAATTTTTAAATGTAGAAGGCTGTAGCCAAAGAACGCAGACTAATACATTTTCCGAGCCTAAGACATATACGTTTTACTACTATTAGGTCTGCCCATCAATTCTGTCACATTCATTAAATCTACCATATTCAAAATGTCATTCAGTCACTCAGCTACCTTGACAGTTGCTTGGTATGAGTTTCTAGTTTTCGTGAAACTCTTGTCTCTTATGAGAAATTGCATAAATCTTGAGATGATGAGATATTGAATATGGTAGAAACTTAGTTCAAAGATACATTAAATCAATGAAACCACGCAGTTCTTAACTTTGACGTTTCTTTTACTGTTGAGAACACTTTATTACATTTCCCAGCTATGCTAAGTCAAGGAAATCTTATAGAACAACTATTGTTGAGAGTATTTTATTAGATTTCCTAATTATGTTGTGCTAATACGGAACCTTTTTCTGGTGTCACGAAATGTGAAACAAGACTATGGTCAATCGATTTGTGTTAGTGAACAAGAAAATCCATAGGCGGGCTAAACCTTCGATCGCAACCGTTCCGTACTTACGGGGGGAGTAGGGGCACTGGCAACACAATACACTATGGATAATAAGACAAATATGGAGCGAATTTGATGAAAATATGCATAGAAGAGCAGTTAAACATATAATACAATGTCACATTACATTCGACAATTCTCTGACAAGTGAGGGAAGTGGCGTAGCACGAAATGACAGAGGAGGGAGCTTGTAAGCGAAAGTAAATATGGTCATATAATTGAGGATAACGAAGAAGCAATACGTCAGGAGAATGGTACAGCAATAATAGCCTACATGGTCAAGTAATCAATTACAAACTATAGACAGCCTGTAGACGACACTGGGAAGCAGAAATGGAAGAAAGAGAGCTAAGGAGGGGATTGTCCGTAGGGTCCGGACCCCCTACCCTTCGTAACGTCCGATGTGTATAGACGGTTGTATATATGTAGACATTCATTTTCATATATTTGTTGCACGTGATACTGCCTGTGTATCCCCTCAATATTGCTAGGATCCTCGCTCTCCCTTAAAGTCCTGATTTGCTACGCGTCTAGTTGGAAGTATACGTTGAACACGAATAAGAATGATCGAGAAGTTTAACTAAACATATAGCAGTTAAACATATAGTGCAAAGAAATGTAGTGCAACATAATGGACTGGCCACGATAGATGATTGTGGAGAAGTATTGGAGAGACCTTCATCCAGCAGTGGATCGACAATGGTTGATTATGATGATAATGACAGAAAAGGAAGACAACAATATACGCCCCTGTGTAAATGCACCGCAAAGCACCAAAGAAGCACAATATACTGCAGTGAAAGTCCAATATACCATTAAACATTGAAAGATCAGTTCAGGAAGGTTGGGGGCCGTTGCCCCTTGCCTTTCTATTCTCCACTCATGTACTTGACCATGCCCATGACATATTACCATGCTATACACCACAAGTGTGGCTCGTATGTGTTCATACCTTCTATGGAACTTTTCCGCTACGCTATACTACATGCTTACCCGCCCTCCTCCTCTGTCGTTACGTACTACGCCTCTGCCCTCATTTGTCAGAGTATTGTTGAATGTGATGTCACATTGTAGTATATGTTTAACTGCAGTTCTATGCATATTTTCATCAAACTTGATCCATATTTTGTCCCATTATCCATCACGTGTTGTGTCGCCAATGCCCTTGCTCCCCCCCCCCCCCCATAAGTACGGAACGGTTGCGATCGAGGGTTTTTCCTACCTATGGATTTTCTTGTTGACTAACACAAATCGATTGACCATAGTCTCGTTCCACATTTCGTGTGACACCAGAACAAGGTCCCTTGTGAGTATAGGAAATCTTATAGAACGGCTATTATTGAGAACATTTTATTAGATTTCCTAACTATGCTATGCTAAATATAGGAAATATTTTAGAACGGCTATCATTGAGAGCAATTTTTTTGAATTCCAAACTAAGCTATTATAAATATAGGGAATCCTACGAAAACATAGTATTTCAGGCTATACTGTGCTAAGTAAGGAAACTCTTATAAAACGGCAGTAATTCAGAGTATTTTCTTAAACTTCCATACTACCCTATGCTAAGTAAGGGAACCTTTATAGAAGTGCTATTATGGAGAGCATTTCATTAAATTTCCATACTATACTTTGAAAAGTATAGGAAATCTTCTAGAATGGCTATTGCTAAGGGCATTTTATGAGATTTCCAAACAATGCTGTTTAGTATAGAAAATCTTTTAGAACGGCTATTATTGAGAACAGTTTTATTAGATTTCGAAAGTATGTTGTGCCAAGTATTGAAAATATTATAGAACTGCTATTATTGACAACATTTAATTAACCTTCCAAACTGTAGGAAATGTTATAGAACGACTATTGTTGAAAGCATTTTATTAGACTTCCAAACTATACCATGCTAATTGTAGGAAATCTTATTGAAGGCTATTATGGAGAAATTTTTATTAGATTTCCAAACTATGCTGTGCTAAGTGAGGAAAATCTTATGTTGAGAGTATTTTATTGGGCTTCGAGAATATGTTTAATTTCGACCTCCATTAATCTATTGAAACCGGAACGTCTGTGAAGTTGTCCCGCCCACCTAATGAATTTTTCTTTTTCTTATCTACATCGTTAGTTTATCGTTAGTTTACGTTAGTTTTGCTAAAATTATCGTTAGTTTCGAAAAAATAACATTTTTATTCAACAAATAAATGGGCAGGCCAACTTCACGGTTCCCCACCCACAAACGAATTTCAAAAGCTTTTCATATCACATCGTTAGTTTATCGTTAGTTTACGTTAGTTTTGCTAAAACTATCGTTAGTTTCGCAAAAATAACGATTTTATTCGAGAAATAAAGTTTCCCGCCAACTGTGAATTAGCCCCCCCATATTAAATTCTCATAAAATTCCAACTCATATCGTTAGTTTATCGTTAGTTTACGTTAGTTTTGCTAAAACTATCGTTAGTTTCGCAAAAATAAAGATTTCATTCAAGAAATAAATGGGCAGGCCAACTTCACGGTTCCCCACCCACAAACGAATTTCAAAAGCTTTTCATATCACATCGTTAGTTTATCGTTAGTTTACGTTAGTTTTGCTAAAACTATCGTTAGTTTCGCAAAATAACGATTTTATTCGAGAAATAAAGTTTCCCGCCAACTGTGAATTAGCCCCCCATATTAAATTCTCATAAAATTCCAACTCATATCGTAAGTTTATCGTTAGTTTACGTTAGTTTTGCTAAAACTATCGTTAGTTTCGCAAAAATAAAGATTTCATTCAAGAAATAAATGGGCAGGCCAACTTCACGGTTCCCCGCCCAGAAACGAATTTCAAAAGTTTTTCATATCACATCGTTAGTTTATCGTTAGTTTACGTTAGTTTTGCTAAAAATATCGTTAGTTTCGCAAAAATAACGATTTTATTCGAGAAATAAAAGTTCCCGCCAAATGTAAAAGTTCCCGCCAGCAGGCATACGCCTATCATGTTCCCTCAGGTACAGTACATGAGAATGTGTCCGGTATGTGCCTTATATACTTCTTACGTATGCCTGTTATGTAAATGTGCTGTTAGGGTTTACATTTGGCGGGAACTTTTATTTGTCGAATAAAATCGTTATTTTTCCAAAACAAACGTTAATTTTAGCAAAACTAACGAAAACTAATGTTAAACTAACGATATGAGTAGGAAGGTTAAGGGAATTCAATATGGATTGGCTAATTCACAGTTGGCGGGAAACTATTTCTCGAATAAAATCATTATTTTTGCGAAACTAACGATAGTTTTAGCAAAACTAACGTAAACTAACGATAAACTAACGATGTGATATGAAAAACTTTTGAAATTCATTTGTGGGTGGGGAACCGTTAAGTCAGCCTGCCCATTTATTTCTCGAATAAAATCGTTATTTTTGCAAAACTAACTACAGTTTTAGTAAAACTAACGTAAATTAACGATAAACTAACGATGTGAGTTGGAATTTTATGAGAATTCAATATGAGCGGGCTAATTCACACTTGGCGGGAACTTTATTTCTCGAATAAAATCGTTATTTTTGCCAAACTAACGATAGTTTTAGCAAAACTAACGTAAACTAACGATGTGATATGAAAAAGTTTTGAAATTCGTTTGTGGGCGGGGAACCGTGAAGTTGGCCTGCCCAATTATTTCTCGAATAAAATCGTTATTTTTGCAAAACTAACGATAGTTTTAGTAAAACTAACGTAAACTAACGTAAACTAACGATAAACTAACGATATGAGTTGGAATTTTATGAGAATTTAATATGGGCGGGTTAATTCACAGTTGATGGGAAACTTAATTTCTCGAATAAAATCGTTATTTTTGCGAAACTAACGATAGTTTTAGCAAAACTAACGTAAACTAACGATAAACTAACGATGTGATATGAAAAACTTTTGAAATTCGTTTGTGGGCGGGGAACCATGTAGTTGGCCTGCCCATTTATTTCTCGAATAAAATCGTTATTTTTGCAAAACTAACGATATTTTTAGTAAAACTAACGTAAACTAACGATGTGAGTTGGAATTTTATGAGAATTCAATATGAGCGGGCTAATTCACACTTGGCGGGAAACTTTATTTCTTGAATTAAATCGTTATTTTTGCGAAACTAACGATAGTTTTAGCAAAACTAACGTAAACTAACGATAAACTAACGATGTGATATGAAAAACTTTTGAAATTTGTTTGTGGGCGGGGAACCGTGAAGTTGGCCTGCCCATTTATTTCTCTTATAAAATCGTTATTTTTGCAAAACTAACGATAGTTTTAGTAAAACTAACGTAAACTAACGATAAACTAACGATGTGAGTTGGAATTTTATGAGAATTCAATATGGGCGGGCTAATTCACAGTTGGCGGGAAACTTTATTTCTCGAATAAAATCGTTATTTTTGCGAAACTAACGATAGTTTTAGCAAAACTAACGTAAACTAACGATAAACTAACGATGTAGATAAAAAAGAAAAAATTCGTTAGGTGGGCGGGACAACTTCATAGACGTGAAACCGGAAGTTGTGGAAATCGACGATTTCCGGTTTTAATACTAATTACCATAGTGAAAACTGGTATGTAACCAGAAGTAGTTTTACGATATGGATTCAGTACGCCAGCAATATGTTTTATCTTCGGTTTTGTTCGTGTATTGAAATTGGATGGGGTAGAAAAATACAACTAATGCTGATTTCGGTAAACGATAAAATGATACGACATATATTTTGAGGTGGACTCAGAATTCTAAGAATAGATTTAATTTCAGTTGTTATTCTTCTGAGAAAACCGGAAGTCCTAAATATAGTATCACTTCCGGTTTCAAATTGATTTACATGTAGTAAAAATTGTAAGAAATAGCGACTTATTGATATAGGTTCAGTGTCCGAAAAAACTGACTGTAAACTTTTTATTTGTTAACCAATTTTCAAAATTCTTCTTGAACCTTACAGCTACATTTGTCATCTATATAATGCTTTTGCTTCCTTCCTTTCCAAGTATCATTAGTATCAGCGCCATAACTATGATTTTTTATGGAGGGGCAAGCATTAATATTTGGCCCCCCTAGGTAAAGTTGTTTTGGGCCCTGCCGCAAAATTCGAAAATAGGCCCCATCTTTCTCATACTCTTTATGGCCCCCCGGGCCTGTGGGCCCTCCCCCGCCCCTGTGCTTGTTCCATACATGACAAATTAATTAAGGGGACAATATTGGCAAATCTCAAAGCCATATGAAAAAATATTATTTCTAGGGCCCCTAATAGTAGACTTCTTTTTTTTTTTTTTTTTTTTTTTTTTTTTTTTTTTTTTTACTGAAATGGGTCCAAGACTCATTTTTGTTTTATTTACCTTTTGTGTGCTGTTTTATTTATGAAATGTAGTGAACCTGTTTGATGCTGCATTCATAATTTCATATGGAGTAAGAAACTTTCGTCTTAAAGTTGGCCCCCTCGAACGGCGGGGAGTTTCCCTGGGGGCAGTTGAACCTCCTGCGCCCCACAAGTTACGGTTCTGATTAATATGCTGATGACTGGAGAAGCTGGCAATCAACATGAAAATGGACTAAAGAATTTAGTATTGTTTTAGTGTCTGACACTCATGATTGCCAACCCATCAAAATTCATCACCAAATGATAGCTGTTTACGAAGACAGTGTTGTTGAATTCAACACGGTGAGATGGTGTGTCAGGTAGTTGAACAAAACAAATTTGGGTAGCTGTAGTGCTCTTAATTAACCTTATAGTGGACACCTCTCACCGCATCAGGTGGATAGTATCGAAATCGTGTCGATTAAATGATTTGTGGTTACCGTGGAATGAAACAGAGTCAGACTGTTCCTGAACTCAACATTTCCTAAGAAAGAATGCACTTTGTCATAACTGAGATGTTGGTTTAAAAGAAGGGTCATGTTCTTGGGTTCCGCGAAAGCTGATCCAAGGGTACAAAGTGCAAAGGAAGCACGTTTGCCAGGAATTGTTAGCCCAGCATGAAAGGAGAGTGAGACTATTCTTCAGCGAATTATCACGGGGAATGAATCATGGGAACTAATTTCTATCCCGAGAACTAAAGATAATCCTTGGAGGTTCGTCATAGTACAACTCCATCTCTCAAGAAGATTGCGGGACATGTCATGGTCACTATTCTTTTAAATTTCAAGATGGAGTCGTGTTTAATGACCTTTTGGAAGAGTGAACCATGATAAATTCTCAACTCTACATGGAAACGTTGGAAATACGATGCGCACGGTTGCATCTCGTATGGAAAAGTCAGTACCATACTCGCAGCCCATCCGCATACGAGTCGTAAACCACAACCTCTTGCAGTTCCAGTCCTTGCAGTTCACGGATATTCTACCGGGCCTTCCATGCAGTTCGAACGTTGCATCTTGCGACTTCTTCCCAAAGATGAACGAGCGAGCATTTTAATGGATATGATTTTAGTTCTGACGACAAGGTTAAAGCTGTCATTCAATCCTAGTGTGGACAACAACTGGAATTTACCAATTGGTTGCCTGACTAACCACACGTTCATGCGTGTGTGTAAAGGGATGATATCTATGTCGGAAAGTGAATCGTACATTACATAGAGGACAAATGTACTTAAGAGGTACAAAAAGAAGTCTGAAAATTGCTTAAGAAATAAAAAAAAATGTTACAGGCATGGAGGCATTATTTTTCAATCAACTCTCGTAGAACTATGACTTCCTATTTCTGTATTGAATTCCATAGTATTTATGTATACCGTAATTTCAAAATGTAAAACAAACAAAACTTCTTGTTTAACATCAATCCAGAAATTCAATTCTACCGTTAATGTACGAAATAAATAAAAACTATACGGATAAACTTTCGAGTATTTATTAATTTGTCTCTGGATTGTTTTTATATCAATCTATTGAATGTGATATAATGTGTTGCAAGAGGTATCTTTCCGCAAAAAAGAAAAACAAATGATAGGTCAAAAACTTCTCATATGGTGGCAATTAGCCGGTTTTTACACTTATTGTAACAACTCCGGTAATTTAAAATTAATTACATTTTGCGTTTTGTATGTACACTCTTGTAAGAATATAATTTGATAATGATTTTGCAGGGTACTTTTAATACTGATACTATGCGTATAATCGGGAAATGTATATATGTGGTAAATTTCATAGGAAAAGAATTATAAATTCGAAAATTATAATAAGTAAAATAAAATGTTGCTAAAAGGACAAGAAAATTTTATTTTCTTTTTATTGTTCTTATTTACTGCTCTTTTATCGTAGCAAACATAATATATTCGCCTTTATCCATCCCGCTACCTATGTAAACAGTAGCTGACTTAATTCCATAAGGTAACATTAAAGAAAGAAAAAAGTTTAACACCACGTCAATACTATCACGAGTCAAAAATTAAGGTCACACGTATACTTTAAGTGCACAGCCAATTCACTAACTAGATTAGACGTTTTGTAATTTCCTTTAAAATGTACGAAAATATTTAATAAACAAACACTACTCACATCGTCCGACCGAGTATACCGTTAATGCATAGGAACATTCACAGATCAGGTTCGCTTGGGTGACTACAATGCGTAAATGTGGAAATATTTTATGAAAATTTACGAAATACTAGTCGTTTCCAGCAACATTATTCCTTTCATCACTTGACCTATTCATTTCACTCGTGATGCTTTCATCTCAATTTAAATAATTACGATCACGAAGACAAGTTACAAAGTGTAAACATAGCCAACCATGTATATAACGTTCCCTTCCGTACGAATTTTCGTATATCGGGGCCACTGCTCGAACATTTACTATTTTGCACAAACAGTCACACAACTGTTTTAAATCATGACCCTAACCAGTAGCAAAAAGAGTGAACTGGGCTCACATCTACTATAAGGTGGCTTATTATTCAACTACACTTACTATATTTCATATATAATTACTTATTTATATTTATTTACGTTTCATATCATATAAACTCACTCAAGATACTCGGTTCTTAAATATGCCCAAAAATGCCTATAACAGTAACATTCTATAAATTCAAATCCATACGCCACTATGAATAAAAACTTAAACTACTCGTTATAACCTATATTCACATTATCCAATGAGAATTATGTAGTAGGGGCTATAAATTTAAATAAAAAATTCTCGAGCACTAACCACTATACGGGAAATTCGCACGAACCAAAATTCATTTCTGCCAATACGAACGACACCCTATGTTTACACTATGCAGTTTGTTAAAAGTATATATGCAAACAAAATTTAGTATTATTTACTACTTTACACTTCTAACATGTACATTGCTGTGTGAAACGATTCATATTTCCGCACTGTACTCATTTATAAATGTATATGTTCTGTCACTCAACCACATGAGTATTCTCCGAAAGAAAAAAAGAAAGATATTTAAAACTGTGAAATAGCAACAATACCGGTCTCCGACGACGGGAGTAAAGTTCTGAATAACCAATCCTAGTTAAGAATATGAGGAAAGATTAATTTTATTCGCTGTTCGTTTATTTGACTACAGAACATATATTTTTTTTTAGGATAGGTCATCAGTAAGGTACTTTATCGATTTAATTACTCATGGAAATTGTAGCCGTCAAACAATTCCAAATATACTTTAGAAAGTCATTTTAAAGATTGCATAGCTTCTTAACAATTTTCTGTGGTTTCTCTGGAGGGAAGGAGTGAATACTTCAGACATCCACAACAGATTATTAGCCGTATGTGGGGACACAGCAACAAGTCGCAGATCCGTGTTTCGTTGGGTATCCGAGTTCAAAGAAGACAATGACAGTGGTCCAAAAACAAAAGCACTGGGCGTCCTACAACTGCACGCAAACTAAGCAATGCCGCGCGAGTGAATGATTTGATAATGGAGCACAGGAGAATCTCGTTTGATAAACTAGAGAAAGAAACAGTTCTATCACCGGTTTCCCTCTACACTATCATTCATGAGGATTTGAAGCTGCACAAGGTGTGTGCACAATGGGTGCCTCATGACCTCACCGTTGCACAGAAACAAAAGCGTATGGAAATTTGCCAGCAGTTGATGCAACAGTACAGCGAAAATCCAATCGAGTTTTTTGAGCGTCTGGTCACCATCGACGAAACTTGGTTCCTCTATGAGACTCCAGAAAAGAAACACCAGTCCATGTAATGGAGGCATACTGGAAGCCCTAGTCCCAAGAAGGCACTGATGGGACTCTTCGTGCGGATACAAATTGCGACCGTTTTCTGGGATCAGGAAGGGATACTGTTGGTGAAATGGCTCCCTCCCAATACGTCCATCGACAGTGAGAGTTACTGCAGTTTACTGCATAGACTGCGCCGACGCATCCAACAACGCCGACAAGGAAAATGGGCCGTGGCGTTCTTCTCTAACACGACAATGCACGGCCACATGTCAGTCACCAGACAATTGCCACAATGCATGAACTAGGGTTTAGTGTACTGCCGCATCCGCCGGATCTGGCTCCTAGTGACTATGCTTTATTCGACACAATGAAAGATTGTATGAGAGGTAAAAAGTTCAACACAAATGATGAACTCCACGCATTTGTCCGCCAGTGGCAGAGAGATACCCCGAAAGACTGGTTTGTAACACGAATAAGGAAGCTTCCAGAACGGTGGCAACGGTGCATAGACATTGCCGGGGAATACCTCTAAAATAAACTCTAATCGTTTGTTCAATAAATGGTTCCTGTGAAAAAAATAAACATTGTGGTGCCAATCATTTCTGAACGACCCAAATACATATCTACGCTAACTACGTATATACCTTTCTGAAAATCAACACATCTTTCAATCGGCTCTCATGTGAGAAAGGGGGTGATAATTAGGACCAGGTAGTCCTTGTACAAAACTAACCCACTTTCTAAATTATATTGCTGAAATTAATCACAGAGGGATAACATAAGGAAAATCCTCTTCTGGAGGGAAAGGAATCTTCACGTCCTTATTCAAACCATACCGAGTTTTAGAAGCTAGGCCAAATGATACTAAATAGTAGTCCCTACTAGAGTTTACTCGGACATTTTAATGTTTAATTTCAGGAATACAAAAACTAAGTACACCAACATGTTTCCCTAGATTACAAATATACTACACACATACACAACTATATCAAGGACAGGCTGTCGACCTAACTGAAGACGTGTTCAAATTATTAGACTCAACATTAAGTTTCTGAATATTTTACTGTTCTTACAATATTACGTGAGAAAACACGTTCGAACTTAGTCCTAATTACTGCTTTGTAACTCTGTGTACATGCTTTTCAATATCAATAAAACAAATGCGTACGTGATATTCAAATATAATTACTATACAGTGTGTATATCCAAATTGGAAACAAAAAATGAAATGAATACTTACAAGAAAATAATCTCTCACAAAAAGATTAATATTCCATATGAAATCCCTTATTCTTTATAAGGTCTTTATCCTTTATGGCATGCTATGTATGAGTTTAGCACATTTTGCCTTCAATTACGCATCATGATACCACAAATTGTTGATCTCTTCGATCTATTAATGTTTGGTTGTAATATGCTTTTTCTTTAGCTTTTCGTTCATGAAGATCCAGAGATTTTCAATCAGGATCATATCAGGACTATTGCCCGGCCACTGAAGATTAAAAATTTTGTTGTCCTCGCAGAATTTTGTTACAGCTTTGACCCGGTGCCATTTGGCTCCATCATACATAAAGATGAAGTATGCGTCATCAAACCAGACTGCAGTCTGGGGAAGCAGTTCTTCTTGAAGAACTTGTAGGTATTGGTAGTGCTTCATTGTTCCCTTTCGAGTTTACAATCTCCCAAGCTCAAAGACAGGCATCACACCCCAGACCATGACTGAAGTAGAAAGCTTCACGGTTTGTTAGAGACATTCCTACATTCCTCCCCAGGTGGACGTCGCACATAGTGTGAACATTTATCAGACCCGAAGACACATGATTACTGAAATACACTATTCTCCAATCATCAGCAATCCAATGTCTAGGCCTTGTACCCATTCGAGGCGCTTCTTTGCCATAATTGGAGTATTTTTTATTTCTTTCTTGGCCTGTGCGCTTTTATTCCCTCAGCACAAAAATAATAATAATAATAATAATAAAACCTTCGAACACTTTCAGGAGAAATGTCTGCACCGTACTCAGCTATTTTTATGCATAAGTTTCTAGAAGTTGCGTTTCTGTTTCTCAGAGCCAATCTTTTTAGTTTTCTCATACCTCTTAGCAATAGCTTTGGTTTTCTCCCACATTTCCCAATTCTCTTTTTCTGATACATTTGATTCTTGCTCATTGCAACAGAGATTCATCTCATAGATTTTTGCCCCACCCCAACTCTACTAGCAATTTGTCGTTGTGTATATCTTCCTTCCACCAGAAGTGTTTTGATAACTTCTACTTTACGTGGGGAGAAAGGTCTCTGGCTTTTCCCATTATGCCGTGATTACATGACTTCACAGACTAAAAGATTAATACACAAAACACGTCACGATCTCATTAAACTGACCCATTCGAACTGTTGAACGCATTGAATGTCGTAACTGCTTACGACTACAATCACAACACTTCAGACTGAAACTTGTTGATAGAAACCACAAAAGCTGTCTACAACTGAAACAACACATTCAGAACTCCCCCCTCCACTAATTCCATCTGCTGTTCAACGGTGATATCACTACTTTAACTGTACAGTAAACAAGGTGGTTTTACCCTTAAATTACATGTTCTAGAACTCCGAAATTAGGGATGCCACATCAACGTTGCATTTTACGAGCGTGAGTCTCATAATTTGAACAGGTCTGTATATGACGAATGGAAAGGGGGAAAATCCTGTGTTGGATCTCCAAATGTTATTTTATAATGCTCACTAAACCGGAATTCAGATTTCATTGAAATTATGAACCTGTCCTGGGATGATTTCAACTTCCAACATGGCGATCTCAGTAACAGATTCCAGATTTTATATCTTCCTGTTAGTTTCACAGCTCGAAATTTTAATAATTCAGGAATCCATTTGCTTCCAAACTGTTCTTTTCGTAATTTAAACTATTGTTACCTACATATTCAGTGGCTTTCCCGTAAAAAGGATCAAAATCGTTACTGCGTCGATATATGGTATTTACTCTACTATGGTTGCACAAGAAAGACGAGGTAGAGACACGCAAATTTGCTGAGGTTACATCTAATTCCCAATCACAACGCAGGAAATTCGCGCGGCGGGATTACAAAACGAATAAAAAATCGTAAAAACCAGATCAAACCGGATTTTAGCAGGATATGTGTATCTCATCAGGACAAAGGGGGTCCAAAGTGTCCTACCAAATATCGGTTTGATGGAAAAAATCAGAAAAGTTTATCCAAGTACTGACCTATGAATTACCTTGAAATAATAATTCTATCGAAGCAGGAAGTGGTTGAAATTTACTTCTACTTCCGATTTCAATACTGATTTCCATAGAACAAAACCAGCAAGAGATATCGGCATGGGGTTTTTGCAAATGAGTCAGCTTCCCAAGAGTAAGTATTATCTTCTCCCTTAACTCTACATGTATTCGGAAATGGTTAAAATTAACCATTTTCCGGTTTCATCATTTATCATCATAAAAAATGGTAATAGCGACAAGCTGTTTTCTGTAATGGATTCCGCTTCCCAAGTATAGGTTCTGTATTCTCCCTTAACCATATATTCAATCCGGAACTGTTTCAAATTAACGATTTGCGGTTTCTACTTTTATCACTATAGAATAAAACGGTAAAGCATAGCGAGTAATGGCTTCTTGATATGAATTCAGCCTCCGAAGAACAGGTTTAATCTTTGATTTTATTTATCTATTGCAACCAATAGTTATAAATATACTACTACAAGTTTGAGTACTGAATTTCCATAGTTTGGAAGTAAGTCCAACGTAGTTTCACACTATGAAAAGAAACTCATTTGTTTAGATTTCCAAAGTATACTATGCACAAGTGCCAACACTCTTATAGAATGGCTTTTTTTGTCCGTCCGTGTGTCGACAGGTACCACAGCAAAAACTGTACGAGATATCAAGATGTGCTTTCTTGCAATAAATTCTGCGTCAGAAGAATTGATTCTATTTCCTCCATGATCTACTATTCAGAATGGTAGTGAATCAAATGAGCCATTTCGCGTTTCAACGTTTATCGCATTAGAACGAAAACGGTTACAGATAGCAGAAAGCGGTTATTTTGCAAACGATTCAGCGTTTACATAAACGTACCATGTCTTATCCCGAATACTCTATCAAAATCAGAAGTGATTTAAATTTAACAGTACTTCCGGTTTCAATACTGATTCTCACAAAGCAAAAAAGTAAGAGACATCGACATGCGGTTTTTTGCAATCAATTCATTGTCTCCAAAATAGATTCCATCTTCTTCATTAACCCTTTGGTCAAACCGAAAATATTTCAAATTAACCATTCCGGTTTTAACATTTACCGCCAGGGAATAAATATTGTATTAACCCATTAACGCCGTGCGTGATCATATGATCACAGCAGTTAGTATTTATGAAAATAAGCCTTGTATAACATACTTTCAGTGGTTTCTTTACGCTTTGTGTGTTGACTACTAGGAGAAGGTTCTGTTAATGATATACAAACAAAACAAATTCCACATTGCGGCGTGAATGTAGCCTAGAGGTACAGATACCCGCAACGCGCTAGAAATACAAGAAAAATGGCATCGTCCTCGCAGTAAGTATTAAAATACAATCTTATATCTTATTCTTTCAAGTTATTTTCGGCTGGCTTATGTTTTAGAGATGCCAAAAGTTGTTATAGATTACATTTCACTCATCTGAAAATATTTGGGACATGGCCATTGACGTTTTCCATCAGTGTGATCATATGAACACGCGAGGCGTTTAAGTAGCTTCTTCTCTCTTACGTACGTACGTATAGGTGTCAATAATACAGTACAATTTTGCATGTATATCAATTTAGAACCGTTTGTACATGCTTTCAGTTGACTTACTCTATTCTTTTTACTTTATTATTATTATTATTATTATTATTATTATTATTATTATTATTATTATTATTTTGCAACTCCGTTACTGGTGGTTTTCCCTATAGATACACAGGTCTTTCACTTCAACAAATTCTTGATATTTTAAAATCGGATGACGTGCATGACATGCAAGACATGCTGAACCTCCGAGACCTAACGTCTTTTCGGATGAAGATTCGGGAAAGGGGGATGGAAATGGACAAAATTACAGGGCGCCAACTTACCAGTCATGCTGAAGTTGTTTTTACAGATAATACTCGACTTGGTGAAGATGATGTGACAACTCTGTCGTTACAACTGCGTTACGTGTAACAGGGTTCAGCCTCTTTTTAATGTCGAGCAAAATTTCCAAAATGAAAATAGAAAGTACTCGTTCGTATGAATTCGGAGAGTATTAGCAAGCACATGAAACTTACTGATCAAATGGACCAGGATAGCTCATATTATATAATTAGAATCACGTCCAAAATGTGGTGGTGGGCGCCTCTCTCTTGGATGATTGATGTATCGCAGGAATTGCATGGCTAATGTTGAGAAAAGCCAGAATAGGCATCTCACACTTAGAATTTGCAAGTCATATTGTATAAACTTATTTGCAAAATTATAAAGCCATTCTATTAGATGCAGGGCTTCCAGATATTTCTGAGTCCAGCAGTCAACAACACCATGTAAGGGATGACGTTTGTCTTTATGGGAGAAACCACTTAGTTGTTCGGTCTAAGCGTAAACGTTGTGCAAGTACACTGTGTTCAAACACAGTACCTACGAAATGTTTCAAATGTAGCATGGGTTTGTGCGCCTACCATTTTTTTTTCAATTTCCATAAAGTCCCATAGATATTGGGCTCCATAACCTGACAATTCCATAGTCCAAATACTGTGTTTATTTTTGTCTTCTAAAGTGTAACAATTTCTAAGGCAATAAATGTCTCTTATCATTTCCATATGTGTTAATAATTTAACAGGGCATCCATTAATCATGATATACGAAAGTACTTAAACGCCTAGCGTGTTCATATGATCACGGGGCACCCCAACAAAACCGCTTACGTCACGAACTCAAAATTTCCCGTAAATGGTCTTTACACCTAAATAACTCAAAATTACAAATTTCACCGAAAATAAAAACAAAAAATAATTTCGGCGTTAATGGGTTAAATAGCGACAAATGGATTTCTGCAAATAATTCAAGGTCTCAAGAGTACGTACCATAACAACGCTCAACACTCTACCAAAACCAGATGTGGTTGTAAATTCTACTACATCAGATTTCAATACTAATTTCAGTACAAGAAAAAAAAAAGTAAGTTAAATCTAGATGTAGCTTTTTACAGCCTATTCAGCTTCTCAAAAATAGGTTATTTCTCCTTCCTTAGCCATCTATTCAATCCGGAAGTGGTTAAAATTAACGATTTCTGATTTCAATCTTTATCAACATACAGGGTAGTCCGGAAGTGGACGTACCCCCTTTAGTTTCAACAGTATAGCATTAGTTATGGTAGAATGTCTGTACACAGTTACCTTGATGTCTTAAAAGTTTTCCATCCATGTCGTAACGCAGCTGAATTCTGCGCTAAGTTCTCGCTCGATTGGAAGACGTTGTGCATCTTCACTAGCTTCCTTTGCCTGACTTCCAAGAAGCCCCGATTTGACGACACCAGACTATGTATTCTGGGGTTTCATAAAGCAACAAGTGAGAAACACTCGATATCACACAGCACACGGATTACGAGCAGCTGTGGAACACGCCTTCACACTCGTGACTATGGAGTATTTCCGCAAAACATCAGCGAGAACTTGGCGCAGAATTCAGCTGTGTTATGACATGGATGGTCATATACCGATGTTTATGACTCTTTAAACTTTAAGACTTTAAGGTAACTGTGTACAGACATTCTACCATAACTATCACTATACTGTTGAAACTATAGAGGGGTACGCCCACTTCCAAACCACCCTCGAATATAAACGGTAACACATATCCAGTAACGGATTTTTGATATGGACAAAGCGTTCAAGGAACAGGTTCTATCTTTAATTTTATTACCCTATTGCAACCAGTATTTATAGATGTACTACTTCAAGTTTGAATATTGAATTCATATAGTTTTAAAAGTCACACTATAGTGACTTAACACTGTGAAACGAAACTCACTTGGTAGATAACTAAGCTATGCTATGCAGAAAAGCCAGAAGTCTCATAGAACGGCATTGTTCGTCCCTCCGTCAGTCTGTCGACAGGTAGGGTTATGGCACTATATATCGAACACTTAAGGACATTCCTATGACTATTTAATCATTATTTTCTATCAGTGAGGAACAGGACACTGTTTTAGCGATAAAACTGTAAAGGTGTTATTTATTGGTTGAAACCAACCCTTTATGACAATTATAATTAACAATTTTGAAATTTGAAGAACATTGAAATAGCAAACTTGTATTCATGTATCGAACAGGCTGTTTTATATATTGTAGAGCGGGGTTTAAATATAGAAACAGAATATTTTATTTTTAAACAAGTTCACTTTAAGGATAATATGGATGTAGTTTCATTGTAAACACATTGCAATAACTCTAAAATATAAACTAAGATAGCATTCGGAAAGAGGAATACATATTAAAATGTTCTAAGCTACAAAATGTTTGTTTCATATCGTCACTATTCAGCACAAAGAGGAGCATCTTACGTTAATCTTTTTGGTTCCTTTTTTCTTATTGATTCTTTCCGGCATTCCTTGTAAGATATTGCATACACTTTTTTCAGCCTAAATTGTTGGGGTTTCTCCGTGGCTTCAGGAAGTTTGAGAAACTCTTTTAAAAATCGTCACTACTACTTAAGGAAAGCGAGCATAATAATTCCGAAGCAATCTCATCTTGATGCAATATTTTGACTTGTGAATTTTTACTCCAGTTTTCGAAATGATGGCACCTAGAAGATCCTTCTTGGGTGAAGGTGCGTACACAATTTAAGCGTTCATTATGCCATGAATTCACGATTATCACTTTCTTACTCTTCGTTTTCTTCTCCTGAGCTTCAATCATTTGTTGTTTAGTTTTTATCAGCCAGTTTAATTTTATGTGTCACACTGTACCTGGTTTTAACACTTTTCCAATAAGCATCCAAATCTGAATAACCATCACTCTGTTCCTCTTCGTCACATCTTAGTTTGTCACGGAACATATTAAGAACACGAGAAGGCATGAATTCTTCCAGATCATCAAGCACGAACTTCAGTTTTTCAGTTTTTGATGAGGAGTAGGGAACTTTTGTTGAGAAGATGAAGGGGTACTCTAGTCACTCTCTTGCTGTGGTTTTCCCACTGGGATCTTCTGAATATCGTCAACACACTTGGTATAGTCCACAGCAGCAGGACTCAATGGAGAAAGACCACACTTACGAAATGCGCTTTTCACAATTTCTGGTTTGACAGCATCATTACAAACTTTCTTCAATTGGGGTGCAAAATTTACCTTCGTTACCGAGAGTTTTGATTTTCTTGTCCTAAAGAGCATTCTTCAATGCTCGTTTCAAGGGTGAAAATACACCTACATCTGCTGGTTACAGAAGATGAGTGGCATTGGGGAAAAGACAATACACCAGTATTCGATGATCGTGACAATATCCACTGACTTGAAGTGATAGATGATTCCTGTGCCCATCAAGAAAGAGAATAACAGGAAGTGTGATTTTCTCAGTGTCTAGCCACAGACTAAACCGTAGGAGGTAAGTCAAAAATGTAGTATTCGTTCAGCCAGTTTCTGTTTTCTCATAGATTCATAGCTCAGGTACATTCTTCTTCATAATTTGCTTAAGTCGTATGTTGCTGTAGATAATCATGGTTTGGGCGCAACACCCGTCAGCACAGAAATTGCCAAGTACTGTTATGCCCTCTTTTTTCTTTAGATGTTGCTGTAATTTGACACTGTACTTCTCTTACACCAAGATACTTTCCTGAAACCATGTGGAACAGAAAGTTAGTTTTGTCTGCGTTGAGGATCCTTCTTGGTTCTTCCATTATTGTACTTAATCCCTCAGATTCAAGATACCTCTAAACTTCAGCAAACCAGCCGCGCATTCTCGCTTCCAAAACCGCAGCCCTGCCCTTACTAGTAGTTTCAATCTTCTTCTGAGATAGACAATGATGTCTTCCCATAAAACACCTGAATCAAATTTTTCCTGGTCTTCCATGCTTGAACGATGTGCTTCTTCCTAAAGACTGTACAATTTCCTGAACAGTGTCCAGTAAATTACTTTTCTTAAACGGAAATCCTCTCTTTTCCATGTTCATTACCCATTCAGAAATTCCCTCTTCTTGTTGTGGGCTCAGGAACGGTTTCCGGCCAAGAGCTATCTCAGTCTTCTGACGAACAGATAATTTATCGTTTAAAGTTGTGATAGGAACCTGGAAGGTTCTCGATGCCTGCCTTTGGGACATCATACCGGACCTCACCTGCTGAACAGCTTGTCAAGGCAGATAACGAATAATGTAATGGTTTCATTTTCTGACAGGTTTGATTCTGATTTTGGGGACACCTTCCTTGTTGTTTTTTTTTTTTTTAATTTTGCCCATTGTCAAATCCTGAACAGTAGTTAAGGATACTCAACAAAAATGTAAACAATTATTTAAGATTAACTTCAACTGTGTTTACCAGTCTATACATTGAGGAGAAGAGCCCGGGTCAGAAGTGTGAAATAATGCGATCAGCACGACGTAAGACCTCGATTAGATAGGCTCTCTTTGACGAAACATTACTAAAAATGGTAAATCTAAATATTTTTATAACGGTTTGAACCCATGAACTATCAGATACAAGATGGATGGTTTTACAATTCAGTGTAAAACTCGGTATTCAGTGCAAAAGAAATCAACAACTTAGTTAAATTAATGTTTAAATCATTAATAGCCCTTCCAATTACAATAATGTTCGATACAAAAGAACACCTTTCCTTAAAGGAACCTCATTTATCGAACGGCATTTCGATATTACGAAATGGGTCTCGAATATCGAACATTATTTTCTTTTCCCTTCAAATAAGATGATAGCTGAAAAGTAACATTATAACAAATAAATATACATATATTGATATTAACACATTGTTTTATTAAAAGGATACCTTATAATGACACCATCACACATGGGAAAATACTGCGGTGCTGCACCTTACAAAAAATATAGCGATTTCTCCAATTTCCCGCAAAACCAAAGACTAGGAAACTTTCCCGCGTTCGCTAATATCGAAACGTATCGACCTATTGATTTTTATAAGGCCAGGTCTGGAAGGGTGTGTTCACAAATTTCAGATAGTACGCAACGTTTTTGGTTTTCTTATTTCTTAACGAAATGACCAACGTGTTCGATATTTAGGGGGCTTTCGATATTTACTACCATTACCCTACCAAAGCGGAAACGCTAAGAAATGTCGAGATGTGCTTTCTTGCAAACAATTCAGCATCCCAAGAATAGATACAATATTTTTTACAAACTGTCTACTCAAACCAGAAGTGGCTCAAATTAACTATTTCCTGTTTCATCATTTATCTCCATAGAACTGTAACATACAGCATAAACCTGTTTCTTTTCGCAAAAGATTCAACCTTTCGAAGCAACGAACCATGATTATGACGAACACTGAAACAAAACGTGTTTTCAAATTAATATACTGAATTCTGGATTCAATATTGAATTCCGTAGAGCAAGAAAAGGTAAAAGATATGGAGATGCGGTTATGCGTAATCGATTCGTTGTGGAAAGAATAGGTTCTACCTTCTTCTTCAGTAAAACTCTATTAAACCGGGGATGGTTTAAATTAGCCATCGCGGCTTCAACACTTATCACCATAGAACAAAAATGGTAATATATAGCAGCAACCAATTTTCTGCAATCGATTCGCTGTCTCTAAAGAACATAACATTACAATATGCAACACTCTACCAAAAAGGAAAGTTGTTGAAATTTACCATTATTTCCGGTTCAATACTGGTTTTCACAGAGCAATAACGGTAAGAGATACTGAGATGCAGTTTTGTGCAATTGATTCAGTCTTAAAAATAGATTTCATTTACTCTGATAATCTTGTATTCAAACCGGAAGTTGTTAAAACTAAGTACTTCCCATTTCATCACTAATATTCATAGTAGGCTACAAAAATGTTATTCGATATCGACAAGCGGTTGTCTACAAACGCGTCATGGTTGTGGGAGAACAAACCATCACAACTTGCAACACTCTTTCAAAACCGGAAGTTATTGAAGTTTACTCTTATTTCTGGTTTTAATACTGACTTCAGAAAACGGTAAGAGATGGCTAGGTTCAGATTCTTGCAACCGATTCAGCTTCTCAAGAGTAGCCCCTATAACAATCTACTATAACCGAAAGTGGTTAAACTTTACTATTAATTTCAATTTTATTATTGATTTCAATAAAGCAAAAATGGTAAGAGATATCGAGATATTTTCCTTTCAGTTGATTCAGCTCTCCAAGAATAGGTTTTATCATCTCCAGTAACTCTCTATTGAATGGAGAAGTGGCTCTAATTCTCCATTTTCGATTTCAACATTTATTGCTGTAGAACAAAAATGGTAATAGATAACGACAAGCGGCTGTCTGCAATCGAATAAGAGTCTCAAGAATGCATACCATCACAAGTCACAACACTGTACCAAGACCGGAAGTGGTTGAAATTTACTACTACTGCCAATTTTAATATTGATTTCCGTAGACGAGAAACGGTAAGAGATATCGAGGTGCAATTTTTTGCAAGCAATTCAGGTTCTCTATCTCCTCCATTAACTATCTATTCAATCCGGAAGTGGTTCAAATTAACGATTTACGATTTCAACTTTTATCGTCATAGAAAAAAAACGTTAAGGCATTGCATATAATGGCTTTCTGATATGGGTTCAGCGTCCCAGGAAAGGTTTTATCTTTGATCTTATTAATCTATTGCAACCAGTAGTTATAGATGTACTACCTCAAGCTTGAGTATTGAATTTTCATAATTTGGAGGTCTACTTTAGTTTCACATTGTTAAACGAAACAACTTATAGTGCTACAGCATATAAAGATCTAGTAAACACATATAGGTAAATATTAAGGTGGTAATTCATAATAAGAGTACATAGTTTAGCTTCTCTCCATTAGTTTACATAGGAGTAGGACCATAGTTACATGCATTAACGTTAGTATTAGTAGTATTTGCTGTATAGTTACTTGTAGTAGTAGGGTTAGTAGAATATTTGAATGCTGTAGTTTAATTTTAATAGGTTTTGTTGTATAAATTTGTATGTAGTATAATTAGTATTTTAATGTTTATGCACTAATTTAGAATTAAGATTCTCATTATGATTGGTGAATGTAGGTAGAATTATGTAAATAGAATAGCCAGTGAAGTCAATCAGAAAGATTAGATATACTGTATAGTAACATGTTGCTCGAAAATACTAAAATGAATTACTTGGTTTTAAATCCGTATTGGCAAAGTGTTCAAAATCCATAATAATCCGTGAAAATCAGTTCGACCCATTTACTTTTAACTTTCTTCATTAATATTATATTGTCTTACTCTAAATAGTAATCTTTATAGTAATTAACTAATCTTCTAGACCTTCAATTCGACGTCAAATTACTTAGCATTATTTAACTAATTATTCATTTACTTCATTTACTAATTAACTAGCATCATTTACAACATAACATAAAACTTTGGAATGCTGCACGGAAAATAGATTATCTTATAACGTAAAAAGTAAAGATGGTCCTCCTTTTGGGTCTGGTCATTAAATCTAAATGCTTGTGTATGGATGTGAAGAATCTACACTTTCTTGACTTAGGCACTCATCGAGATGATGTAGTAATTAGCACGCTCCAGCCCATTTACTTCTCTAGGTTGCACCAGGTACTCATTTTGAAGAGGCTGGATGAATCTCAGAGGCGCATTGAAACGAGGATAGAATAGATAAAATTTTTTACACTCCGGGATTGAAACCCAGTTGGCAAGTAAACACCTTTCCGACTACGCAACCGCATCTCTACATTACATTGTAATACACAACTTCTGAAAGGGGATCACGCGACAACACGTGTATTATGAGGATCATTTTGCATTATGAAAAGATACTCGTACATATTAGAGTCAATTTTTACCAGTGTAAATCCATATGTTTCTCTTTGTTCCGAAAACCAGTCTTCCTGCGGGATTTCTACGGAACATTTCTCGGCTGTTATAGTGTTGTGTCAAATACGAGACGAGGCGAAATTCGAGAAATTTTATATGGAAATTCTTGTCTCAGCATTTTACGAGTCTCGACGTCAGTACTAGTTCGCCCAAGTCTTATATCTTGAACACTGTTTTAGTGTTATATCTCATGAATGTTTTGAATTTTGCATATTAGTGTTACTCACAGGCTGACATATTTTTGTAATATGATAATTATGGAGCTACAGAGTAGAGGTCAGCACGGGCTCCGGCCTACAAAGCATATATCGCTTCGGGATCTTGCCGGTCTCAGGTGGTAAATTTTTAAATATACAACCATATTTCTCGTGTCTTTTCGGGCGTAACTTCGTAAGTACACTATGAAACGATAGGTATCGGACCGTTCTTTCTGGAGAACTTTCGTAGCATAACTGCAGTGTTAAACCTCTAATTGTTATAAATAAAAATCCAATTTGTGTTAAACAAACACCGTGTGCGTGGGTTTTCTCGGGGTTCTCCCGTTTCCTCCCACTTTCTTCATTCAACCATTTCATTCATCTCTCATCATCACCGTCTCCTTTAGCCTAACCGGCGTAACCGTGAGACGTAAAACTCAAAATTTCATTTCATTTTTCATTTCCAATTTGTGTTAATTATTAAGTTTCTGTAATTCGGGTCTATTCAGGTTCATTTGTTTATCACACGCGCTCGGGCCGGGCGCGGGCCTAAAGGCTAAAACATATTTCGGGCTCGGATCGGGCATCACATTATAAATTCACGGGCCGGGCTGGGCTAGGGCTAAAAATTCCGGCCCGTGCCGACCTTTACCACAGAGTAATGAATTTTTATTAATATATCTTCAGGTTATTAAAAAAAAAAAACTATTTGATTGTGCCGATAGAGGAATGGATGTACTCTACCATTGTGTGTGAATCTTCAGTTGTAGAAAATGACTGGCAATTGATTTACCTCTATTCATAAATTTATGAATGTGCCGAATCTTCATTGTTCTGGCAAGACAAAACTTTGAGTGTAATACTCAAAGTGCTTTCGTTGTTTTAATCCCACTTGAAGAAGTTACTATGGAAAAATAAATACATATTATATTAACATAAATCCTGGGTGTCCTCAAAGGATATGAGGAAATTTCTCTCCGATTCTTTGAATCTAGGCATGGACAAAATGAGGGAGATTCAGTCCACAGTGCTATAAGCACATCTATTAAGCACTGTGGCAGTAATTGTGTACCCTCGCAACTTGAACCGATTGTTAAACTGGCAAGGAAAAAGAACCCATATACCGTTCATTGTGTTGACAGAAGCGATGTGAGAGGTTGACGGAAGAGAAATTGAGTGCTTGACCTCCCCTTGATGAAATTCTGTGTACGCCACTGCAATCATTATTAGGTACTGTACAACACATTTAGGTGGCTTCTCACTCTAAGAATTTGGTGCTAGTATCATCGCTCAGATCCATCATAAGTTTTTTTTATATCACAAGTTATTTCAGGTAGCAAATAAAGAATAAACATCAACGTACAAGAAAATATAACTTTAAAGAAAAAATATTTTAAAGCAGCTGGGAAAATGCTTTATGATGCATATAGCAATCGCAATTTGTTCTCCTGTGAGATTAAATTGAGTATTCTAAATACTCGCGTCCACAGACCATACAAAAGTATTCTACAGGCCAAAATGCTTTATTATAATGATATACCCTCCGGACTGTTTCAGGTACTAGGATCAACCTAATATTTGACGATATGACAATGTCGTAGATAAATTTTGAACCCTTACCATTGGTGGCGTATGAATCCACCACGCAGTTACATCGCTTCTCGCCAGATGGCAGTTCAAGCCTGTAGACGCAAACTAAATGGAAGTTGTACGAGTTATGTCAAGCCATTTCCCAATCGAGAATGACATTACCAATGAACACTAATGAAACAGACGATTAGCAATCAAAATGCCCAAAAATAGTTCCAAGATTCCCTCAAAATTTGCTACGTCACTGCTCTTATAGATTCTATTTGCTCTGCGTCCTAAATGTATATGCCATCTAAAAAAAAAAAAATAGTGTAATCGCTTGATGAATTTCTAAATTAAGCCTAAAATTATCTACGTTCTTGCCACATTGTCAATTTGTTTCATTTCGCTTTGTTTTGACATGTGGAACAATTTCTTTTCTGGTCTAGTAGCCCCGCGTAGCATAGTCGATAACGCTCTCCACTTTCAGTGCGAGCGGTCTCGGGTTCGATTTCCAGTGGGACGATCGATCGAAAAAGTAAAAAAAAGCGTTTTCAGGTCAGCCATCCTGTATGAGGTTTTCTCATTCACACCAGGGAAATGCTGGGATGGTACGTAATATATAGGTCCCAAGTCGCTTCCTTCCCTCCCTAGCCCTTTCTTCCTTCCCTTTCCCCGGATAGTGTGATCGTCGAGGGACCTCATCCCTCATACGTGACGAGCTAACATGGTCATAGATTCCGAAAGCCCAGAAATCTAAATCCTAAATTCCTAAATATCTTTGTATAGTATTTTCGCTTTATTTTGACGTATAGAATATTTTTTCTGGTCTGCAGACAAGTGCGCCCATCAGGGGGGGCAAGATGGGGCGATCGCCCCCAAGAGGAAATTTTACTTGGGAATATTGAAAACCCAATAGAATTTTTACCTTATTTACAGCAAAATTTGAAACGTTGCTTATACTTGCCCCCCTTGGAAACCACAACATGGGCGCCCTTGTTTGCAGACGTCATTTTTAGAACATTCAACACAACACAACACAACACACACACACACACACACACATATATATATATATATATATATATATATATATATATATATATATATATATATATATATATATATATATATATATATATATATATATATATATATATATATATTAGTAGCTGTAAGAGTTTTTTTCTTGTAAAGTAGGATGTTAAGAAATAATAACTCTCTTAAATCAGCTGTCTAATAGCTGATGGCTGATGACTGCTAAATCTTGGCCAGCAACTGTGTCTTAATTAAATACAAGAGAAAGTTTCGAACTTTATTTATTTATTGTTCAATCTACAAGTTTTTGCAGATACTGTGTGTGATAAAGCATGTACATGTTTAAAGATGGTCGAAGTTGGACTGTTTGTCATAATTAAGAGTAGAACGAAGCAGTCAACAGCTGTTGGAAGGTTTATGAGCTCTCTTCTTGGAAGCCGCCTATCCTGTTTAAGACTCTTTACAATGTCACAAAGTGTTTACGCAGTAAACAGAACGAACTTGCAAAGTACTTGATGTTTCATTATGTGCATCCATTTCTTAAAGTCGATGTTGCCACAACAAAGAAATTTATCTCGCGGCAAAATTTTCTTTCTCAACAGCCGAAACACACACTACCACTCACTCTTATCCACTTGCGAAGGAACATTTCCGTCTCCCAGATAGAAGTAGAATAAAATTCTTCAAGAGATTTGCATACCGACCGCTTGGTGGTGTTAGTGTTGCAAAGTGACGTTTGTTTCATGAGTGTGCCTCCGAGCCCTGATCATGTGGCAAACTGTCAAATTGTGTGCCGTGCTTGATAATGGGGAGGGAAAAAAAAATCTGGGTTCACCAAAGCATCAACCTGGCGTAGCAAGAACAAGGCGCGAAGAAATAGGCTCTTGGAATCATATAACGCTTGGAAATGGGCCAGGAACTCGAAAAATTCTTTGGAGTGGCGACTGTTTTTTTATGTCTGCTTTCTTCTTGTCCTATTATTATTATTATTATTATTATTAATAATAATAATAATAATAATAATAATAATAATAATAATAATAATAATATTTATTTTCCTCCATTCCTCATCTGAGCAGAAGTTATAATAATATACGAGGCATTCAAATATATTACAATTTTCCAACCTCCCTTTCTCCATTATTCTGCAATTTGCAGGAAGTTTCTTACAATTTTGTATGTGTCCACAGTTACGATCTGCTTTGTATTTTTTTTTTTTTAATATTTCTAATGATTGCAAGTGCATTTTTCAATGTCTTATAGGACATTCCGGTATCTGATATTACTATTGATATTATTTTTTTTACATTTTTAGTTTTTTTTTATTGCTCTCTTGCTTTGGGCTACTTGTTTATTTTATTTTCTGATTTATTTTTGTTGATGTCTTTTCTGCAGGCTTGTTGTGTTTTGCATTGTGGCGTCTATTAGGTATACCTATCCTTTTTCTTTGCGTATTACTTGTAATGTCCGGTCTGTTATGATGCACTTCTTTGACAGTTAGTACTGTTTTGTCTCAGTAAAGCTTGTGTTTGTTTCTAGTATGGTTTCTTTTGTTAATTGCAATATGGTGCTTCTTCTGGTATCGTTTTCTATGTAAGGCCTATTTGTTAATGTTCAATTTGTAGGATCACTGCACATCCACTTGTGATGTATTTGAATATATTTGGTATCTTCTGGTATATTTGGTATATTCAGGGCCGGATCCAGGATTGTCTGAGAGGGTGTAACTACCAAAATAACCAATCATACTGAAATTCTTCAAAGTGTCAGGTGACAATATTCTTTATTCCTGACAACACTGATGCATAGAACGGAGAAAAGCATTTTAAAGAGGTTCGCAAGTGTTATGCAGGAAAAACAATGTTCTCTCCTCCTGGCTTCTGTTTCCTGCCCTACTTGACAAATGTTATATATTGTTTTGCTTGGTGAATATTTTTCCTTGAACCTTTTGAAAACCCTTTTCCTTAAACTTTTGCATAGCTCTGTTTTCTTTTAAGCCCCAAACGGAAACATGACGGCAGAAAGTTTCGGAAAGTGTTGGTATTTTCACTGCCAGCTTCTCATTATAGATAGTGTATATTTAGAGCGAAGGTGGAGTGCACTTTCACCTTTGCATACCCCTAAATGCGGCCCTGTTTGCAGTTGTAATCTTGTGTTGAGATTGTTTCTGCAGTTTCGTGTTTATTATCTGTTATCTCTTGCATTCCTTCTCTCTCTGGCTGAAACGCCAGCAGAATTTTTTTCCAACAAGGGAGGAAAAGCCCTACGTTGGGAGACCAACACACAATCAAAATGAAATGCAATCTTCCAGTTTAACGTTCCACGATTATGCCCTTTAGGTCAAAGAATACAATGATTATGGTTGTGGGAGGACACGAAAGTAAGCCGAGAAAACTCATAGACACGATGTTGCCCACCAAAATCTTTCTTGTCCGGGGATCGAACCAGGGGCCCCCTACATCAGACATAACCACTCTACCACTGAGCCACTGTTTTTAAAAGCCACTGAATCAAACCACTGGATTCTTATAATTTGGAGGTCTACTGTTGTTTTACAAACCTAAAACAAAATTCTCTAATTTGTATCCAATGTCACTGATCTTTTTATTGATTGAGATATTATGTGGTACAGAGTCAATATACGTATCTGTATCATGTTTCACATTAGTGGTTATGTTATTTTCCCTATTTTCTGGAAATACAACATTTACTTCCTTTTGTTCTTTATGACATGAACATCACCATATTTCGATAACACTGCCATATCATCTAGTGTACGAATATTAAGTTGAGAACACGCCAACATAAAATATTTGTCAGACTAGAAACGGGATGTGGATCAAGTTGTTACGTTTGGATTATAGCAAGCAGTGTGTATTACTTTTCAATCATTTAAAACATTGCTCTAAAAGGAATTTTAATAAACATTTTTACTATATTACGTAGTGTATAAACTATTTTAGTTAATGTAACTCATGTTTTAATAAAAACAGTTAAGAATGTATAGTGAACTCAACTTGGCATCCCAAAGTTATTTCTACTTGGTTACTGCAGTTTCGTATCTAGCCAGTGGCCGGAGGGGCTAGACCCTTAAGTTTGTTGGGTGACAAAAGACATTTGAAGCTATTAATTATACACTTTTGAAAGTTTATAATGAGCGTTTCATTTTATTGTTTATTGGACACTTCTAGGATAACATTAATAGTGGTGAGTTGATATTTATATTCAATATTTATTTACTCCGAGAATTTCTCAGTTGAATGCTAATTAAATTTTTTGCCATATAAGTACAGTGCCGTGTGACTAATCTATTTAGCTAACCCGCCTGTAAATGCCTACAACTTATTAATTGCTAATTTGTATTTCATGTCTAATTGTAACTGGTGAAAGTAGGTGTTATTTCTAGTTCCTGTTAACGAAGTGCGTAAACAGATTTCAAATTAAAATGATTTGCATAAACTCATGATATACCTATCATAGGCTATGTTCTGGTTGCCTCCCCCAGTTTTTACCTTCTAGATCCGCCACTGGTTACAGGCTTGTTACGAAAACAAAATAATAGTTAAAACACAATATTTTAATTTAACTAAAGTTTTTAATATATCATATAAATCAACTTCAATAAGTTAAAATAAGGATTTAAAAAGAGTAAAAGTTGGGACCACACGAAATTGGATGTCCTCCATCACTGACAACAGCGATCAACCAAGTTACGAATTACTGTGCAATTTAGTTAAATATCGTAATTGTATGAAGTACAGCACAAACAGTATTTTGTAGTTAACTCTATAATTACCCAATAGGCAACAGTTGTAAGCAAATATTTCAAATGTTGGCACCTCTGAAAGCTTGGACGTCGTTCAGTTACGAATTACACGTTCCATTACGTGCTTCATTTAACTAACAGAGATTCTAGCCCAATTCCTCTGCTTAATTGTAAATGCAAAACTTTTGATTTTATAAGAAGACGACGAGGTAATATACAGGAGGCTTATCTCAGATTTTGTATAGTCTATTCCAAAATTTAAAGTCGTTACCTTCCTTCTTCTAAAGAAACCTATATGCCCGTTGAAATATAACTGTTAAGATATTAGTAAATATTCAACTAATTTTCGTACTTCATTCAATGTTAAGGAAATGTCAGCAAATGAGTTTAACGAATGCCTCCTGGTGCTGGGAACATATTTTGAAATGAACTAAAATTGAGAAATAAACATAACTAACTGTTTATATTGAACGGTGTATTGAATATTGAGCGGTCAATTCAATATTAAAATGTCAAAATTAATTATTACGGAATCATTTGATTCAAAGTTTCTTTAAGGATAGATTGCGAAACAATAGAGTACCGGTAACTGTTTCATTATTACTAACACTCAGAAATATTTGACCTGACGGCTTGCATATGATATTTGAACTCTCTAGGCCAGCCTTTCCCAATCTTTTCCAAACTATGGCCCCTTTAGAGTCTATACATGTGAAGGACCCCTTGCAATATATATGGTTAGTATTTATATTTCTTCATCATGTTCATATATATATATATATATATATATATATATATATATATATATATATATATATAGGTGTGAGTGGTTTTTGTTCTTCTTTGCAGTTGTATGATCACGTTAGTGGTATCATGCCTATTCCGCAATCGGGTAGTTCTGGGTTTCAAACCTGGGGCCGGATACCTTGACTAAAATGTTGCAAATATATAAATAAATCCACTAAAGCACAATAGCCTACCCATCAAGTATAGAAAAAGTTCTTTTCTAGAAAAAAATAAAATGTATTAACTTCAACAAGTTAACATGATAATAAGTGTATGATTCACCGAGGTAGGGGAGAGGGGGGTACATTTGAACATCTGTTTTCGAATATTAGTTTTTGCTTCCAAACACACAGTAAATTTCCTCCTAGAACTGTAGCAAAAACTAAATATAATATACATTATATTTGCCATAAAATAGAGTACTTTGTTTGATCTTGTCATTCTGTGCAAGGGCGCAGGGGGTGTCGTTCAAATGTACCCCCTTGGGGGGTAGATTTAAACAAGCATGGGATAGATTTGAACATGCGTGGGGCAGTTTTGAACAAACCATTATTTTACTAGAATAATCGTTATTTTCAGGATGAATTCGTTTACGAACAACAAGACTAATGTAACAAAGCACCATTAACGGTTTAAGGCACAAGAATTAACCAATCGCGTATGGCAAGGAAATAATGATAATAGTAATAATTGCTGAAACATATATGCAGGCCCGTATTTGTATATTGTGCGCCTCTGTGCTCTAAATAATTTGCCTCCCCTTCGGAAACACATCTGAATTGAGTTGAATTCATAGTTTTTGGGGTCACTGAGATGAACAGTGACAGTTTTAATCCAATTCAACTTCATGGTCATACTCAACTCCCGAGTGAGGCGGGCGAGAGTTTAAAAGTAATCGAAAACGACAGATATTAGTGTTGAATTCATTGTTTTCGAGGTCGCTGCGTTTAAGGGTATCAATTTTCATGATGTTCAAGTTCATCCTCACTCCTTGGGGTGGGAGTAGGAGAGAATGGCTTTTTAAAAAATAATCAGATAAGCTAGCTAATTAATAACTACTGTAATTAGAACGAATTAAACATTTTCTCGCTCTTGCGCGGGACTCTGAGTGTGATAGTATTAAATATACCTTTATTGTGAACCT
This sequence comes from Thermobia domestica, assembly GCF_964235325.1. Classification (NCBI taxonomy): domain Eukaryota; kingdom Metazoa; phylum Arthropoda; class Insecta; order Zygentoma; family Lepismatidae; genus Thermobia; species Thermobia domestica. The sequence goes on from NC_137455.1 coordinate 102,730,353, forward strand.
TTAAAAAAAATCCAAAATTTTGCCGCCCCCTAAGTTGTGACGTCCTGCGTTCGAGCACAGAATAGTAGTTACCTAAATACGGGCCTGCATATAATACGTTATACGTTACACACACACACACACAAAAGGATATGTGGACAACATATCTATAGGCGTAGGTGTGATCTGAAGAAAAATTTAAAAGAATACGATCATCGTAGCATATCTGTGAAAATATGATTATGATTCACTTTAAGCTCAAGTCTCTCAAACTTAAGTACTCTTCTTTCCTGTGCAGTCAAATGTATGAATAACAATACTCAATTAGATGTTATCTATTTTGATCTCTCGAAGGCCTTTGATTCTGTCAGTTACATTCATCTTCTTCATAAACTCTCCAATAGATTTAATGTACATGGCAAATTTCTCTCTCTAATCACAAGCTACTTGAAGGACCGTAAACAGAGAGTTGTTCTTTCAGGGGCGACTTCTAACCCCCAACCCGTGATCTCAGGGGTGCCTCAGGGGAGTGTACTTGGGCCTCTGCTGTTTGTCCTGTATATGGATGATCTCTACACGCACTTATCAGCTCAACCTAGTGGCCTTCTGCTTTTTGCTGACGATTGTAAGTTATACAGAGAAATATCGTGTCTCCATGACACAACTGCTCTACAGGAAGACATAAATCACCTTACAGGCTGGTGTGAAATGTGGCACTTGAAACTCAACAGTAAGAAATGTGACAGTATTACTATTACTTTGAAAAAGTCTCCTGTTCCCTCCACATACCATATCAACGATTCCCCTATCACACATTCTGCTAGTCATAATGATCTTGGTGTCATCTTTGATTCAAAACTCACATTCTCTGACCATATCTCCTCAATACTAAAGAATTCAATGCGCATGTTGGGACTTCTTTATCGATTCACCGAACTACGCACTGTTTCTTCATTAGCAACTTTTTATAAGACTTTAATAGCGCCCAAGATCGAATACTGCTCTCCCATATGGGCCATGGCAGCACCTACACATCTCTCCAGACTTGATTCTGTTCTCAATTTCTTCATCGCTATAGTCCGTTTTCGTGTTCCTGCACTTCGAATATTATCTAAGAAGGAGCTCTTGCTACATCTTAATATTCAGACTCCTGAAGTACGCAGAATTATCTCTGACCTGAAATATCTACATAAAATAGTTAATGGAAACTTAAGATCGGAAATATTACTTCAGGAACTATCCTTACGTGTCCCTTCCCGCATCACCCGGAATACCCACCTATTCCATCTTGCCCGTCCTAGGTTGGCTGTTATACAGAGGTCTCTTTTTTATAGAATACCAAACTGTTATAATGAAGTAAGAACTGATGTGGATAGTTTTTCGAGCAATTAATCGAGCGATAGTTTTCCCAGTGTTTGAAAGAGCAATTAAGCGAGCTTTGACGGAATAGTTTTACTCTTACACTCTTTTTTCTATGTTGTTGTTATTGTTATCTTGTTTTTTTTTCTTTCTTTTGTTAACATGTCCCTGTGTAAAATGGCAAAGTTATGCTGTATCTGGGAATTCGTTCAATAAATAAATAAATAATAATTTTGCTCGTCATACCTGATAGGCTTAATGGAAAACCTATTACTACTAGCAATCTAAGAGATCTAAGAAATTACATTTTTTCACCACTAACCGGGTACTGGACACAAAATTTATTCTACCCTAAAATTCTGCAAATCAACATGAAATGTCAGAATTTTTGCAGTACGCTTTGTTTCTCCAGAAGTTGTGGGATTAGAAAGTCTACACACAATATCAGCAGTTGGCACTGAACATTTGTCTTCCTTGTCTGAGATCACAAACATGTTGGTGGTACTTATAAGTTTCAGAAAAGCAGAGGTAGAACAATGTTCAAATGTGCCCCCTAATTTTTGTTCAAAACTGCCCCAACCGGCATGACCAAGCGGAATTTGGTAATACCCAGATAGTACAAACTATTGTGAAATACAAAGGGCAACATTAGATAAGTAAATTAATGTACTTGCTTCTCCAATGAATGGCAGATAATATCAAAACACAGGCTTCTGTCAAAATTCTTACAAAACTTCACAAAAATTGCAACTTTCCACCCCACAAATGTAACAAAATACTGCTGTTCATCAACAGTTACACTAAAATGGCAGATAACAGTTGACCGTCACGCAACGCAGTTTTGTCAAACTAAAAATTTTGAAACCACCAGATATGCTATTATTTCTAGCCTGTTATCTTAAATGCTCAAAGGTACCCCCTGTTCAAATGTACCCCCCTCTCCCCTACATAACTTTAGTCAATGTGATAGTTTGTGTTGGCTTGTAGCCACTACTTTGGAAATGGCAGGGTCAAACGAAGAAACTTTTAAGCGAAGCGATGGAGTAACAAGCAACTTCTTGTAGGTCGAATATCACTTCTCACGCAAATTGATTTGTCATTATTAATTCGATCATTTGATGTAAAATGGTGTATTTGTCACCACTGTGTGTGCCTTTCTCAGGTTGGCTTGCGGACCCTTAATTTACATATGAAATACTTTTTCTCTCAGCACTTTGAGTCTCGAGATAATGACCATCAAAATTGATTTCTTAGTGAAATTTTCGCAAATAATAATAATAATAATAATAATAATAATAATAATAATAATAATAATAATAATAATAATAATAATAATAATAATAATAATAACTAGAAAAAGAATTAGGAGTATGTTTACTAGAACAAATGAAATTGTCCACCAAAATGGAATTTCATATAGTCGATGGTACACGTTTATCTCCATGACAGTGGAATTAAATCAAACCAACGTGGATTTTTTTCTGGCCAATTTATATTTTCATTTAGGGCTCTGAGGATTGGAATTTCTTACGTACGGTTGCCAAAATATGATCTCTTAAAGTAAAGTAAATAGACAAGATTTTTTTTAAAACAAGACTGTACTCGTAATAATGAAGATTAGCTAAAAAAAAGTCAATGAAAGACGAATTCTTTTCCTGCCAATTGGTAAACTCACAAGCCCAACTATTAATGTGCGTACCATCTTGAAATGTTACCAACTACGAGTATGTTAAAAAAGAGGAGAATGAAAGTAACATTTCATTCTTTTACCACACAATGGTCATGGAGATTAAAACCTACAGGACTGATTAATATACTATAATTATCTGCAACATCTCATCACAATTTAAAAACTTATAATCCAAATAAGATCTTTCAGGCCTAATGCCCAAGTAAGTTTAATTCTTCAATTAACCACCATTTGTACTATTAACATTTCCACTAATTTAGGTTCTCTTGATTTTCATTAGTGATGAGCCTTCAAAACACACACATACTCACACACACACACACACACAAATACGTGTTTTGGTAACAGTTTTGATAATATTATACTTATGCCCAGTGGCGTATTTAAGGGAGGGCTTTCGAGTTAAGCTCCCCGAAATTATATTTACTATATTAAATTATATGAAGTATTTTGCAGAATTTTCACCTTTCCAGGAACAAAGTTAGCCAAGCTCCCCGAAGCAGAATCGTAAATACGCCACTGCTTATGCCTAACCATTGTAAGTTTCAGACCCCTCGTTAAACTCACCCTCATTTTTATAAAAAAATAGTGAATAAGATGAGGAATATTCCAAGTTCTTTCATGTGATGTATAGATTTTGATGCCTAACAATTATGACGTCATAAAGGAAGACATAGTGGTTCAGCGGTAGAGCGCTTAAATCTGCTGCGTGGGGTCCCTGGTTCGATCCTTGATCAAGTAAGTTTGTGGTAGATAACATCGCGGTACTCCCCTTTCCTCCCACATTCTCATCCCACCGAATCTTCCATCATCATTCACTTGTAATCATCCGTCTTTCTTAGCCTAACGGTCATAGTCATTAAACTGAAATAATTAATTGATTTCATGACTTCATAAACTGCACACCCAAATTTCTGACCCATACAAACATGTTTAGAAACTCTTATTAGTTTATTTAAAGCCATTTTGTAGATATTATCTGACTCACTTTCTACATTTTTGATGTCCTTTATTGTGTTTAAGTTACTCACTAGAATTAGAGAAAATATGGATAAGTTTAACGAAGTGTTTTCACTATCTTATATTGTCTTAGCACTTATTGAAATCTTTCTATATTTTTAATGACTCAGTTAGAATATCTTTATTATAAGATTAATCGATTAATTTTGTAGGACTTCATCCTTTTCTCGGTAGGATTAGATTAAGTTCTATCAGGTACAAGTGTAACAAAGGTTATAAATCAAATAAACATCCACGCACACACACAACAAAAGTTAATTATATAATCTCATTAATTTATTCTGTGGCATATTACAAGGAAGTTCATAGTACAAATCGATGATTGACAACGAAAGGGGCATAACTGCTTCTTTTTTAGTTCTTTTGAGGAAATCGAGTTTTAAAATGTGGTCGTTTGTATTTTCACAATATTTTTCTAATGCGTTGTCCTCTGAAAACGATATTTAAGTTAGAATTCAAGTTTAGTTCTATTACAACAAAATTTAATCCATGGTACCTATCTTCATTAGCATTAACTCAGAATATCAAAATTCGGCAGTTACGCCTCTTTGCCTCTCTAGAAATAGGGTGTTAATATTCTAATATACCGTATTTTTAACAGACTTAATCGACCAACGTGTAAAAACAATCAAGAAATCATTACAATATTCAGAACACATTTAAAGATAAAAGATTTTTTTTGTTGTTTTACCGGTAAGGAAGAAGTATTCCTCCTACTGGTAATATATGAACTTTAATTTTACAATTTAGTTTTCGAGTTTTTAGTTTAATTCCAGTTTAATAACTTTTAGTTTCATATGTTAATATATTATTAAATATTCAATTGGAATTATTACTTTTACATAGGCTATTTACAACTAAGTTAGGACTGGCCAGATACTTAGGGTTAGCACATGTCTTTGTATCTATCAATGACTTATGCACTTAATGAAATGTATATAAATTGTATGTAAATAAGTCTCCTGCCATCACCATCAAACTTATTACACATTCCAGTATTTTTCAAATGTTTATTTATATAGTCTTTTCAGCTACGAGCAGAGATTTAAAAAAAAGATCACGAGAGGGACTTAATCTCTTTCTCTATTTCTGTTTTGGGTTAAGCACGAATTTGAAATCAAACGTTCAAAACCACAAAGTTGAGTAGCAGTATACATAAAGCAAAGAATTCTTCCTCCCTCAGCTGATTATGTTAGGGATTGGTCAACTCTATAAATCTAAGTGGAAACCTGAGTATTTCATGATAGGATTATTTTAAGCTTGTTTAATAATGAAGTGAAAAATGAAGTGGTGAAACTTGGTGAAATGAAGTGAAAAACCAAAAGAATTAAATATTACTGGCTCGCAGTGGTAGCTACGCTTAGGTGAATCATTTTGGATTGAATCATCTTGAGAGTTATTGAAGGGCCACAGGGTATGAAGTGAAAGAGTGTAGAGGTTAAAAAAGACTTTTAATCTGTACTGGTATGTGAGAAGTAAGAAGTAGCGTCAACTGGGAATTTATCCGTCCACTCATCTGATTTTTCTCACAGTCTCTGTTAGCAGTAAAGTAGATCATTTTCAGTTTCGTGCAACGATAGGAGGGAAGAAAGTATGGTGACCATGAAAAAAAAATCAGAAGAATTCGAGATTTCAAAGGACTTAACACATTTTATGGCCCCTACATACTGGAAAAATGATTTTTCGATCTATGTTTCTCCGTTCATCCAGCTTTTTTCTTCACTTGTCTAGAAGTCAACGTTCTTTGATTTTTATAAGATTCTTCAGGGGGTTGTTCGAATCTTCTTTCAAGTCCAAAAAAAGGCTAGATCATTGAAAGATTAATTTCTTTTTTTTCGTTAACAATCCTATAATATTGTAGAGGAACTGAGTGCTGTTTGTTATCGAACCTGTATCCCGGCAGGACATCGTCCGAGACAGTGAGGGAGAAAGCTTCAATATCTCATCAGTAACGTAATCCATTCCAGTTACTCAGAGATTTACGTTACATAAGGTTCGTAACTATATTGAAATTCCAGAAACTTTCCTTTCTAACCAAGTGCTCCTTAAATCTGCAGAAACCGTTTCTTTCTTAACCACCTGCCGTCAAAATAACAACAACCATTTTTCTAAGTAATCACTATTTTAATCCCATTCCAAATTTTCCTCACAGTGAGCACCGCCTGATATTTCGTTATTACCAGAATGGAGCGATCTACGTCATGCCATTGTTATACCTGGGTATATACACAATTAATATAAAAGATTCAGCTGTATATTCTTAAATGTCTAGTTTGCAATAAATCTTATGCTCTATTTTCAATTCAAAAGCTATTAAAGCTCATTGCTGCCTATCTACAGAGGTTGTTCGGTCTACATTTGGCCAATTTCGATTTATCTAAAAATTTAGAAGAATCCATGGCGTCAGGTCCGTAAGTGCTCGATGTGTTTCCCCTTCCTTCCTAACAATAGCCTGACAGCGTAATTTCCACTGTAATAGGCTTCTCTGAAGAACTGGGAAGGGAATCTTGTCCCATTCCCTTTGCACAGCTTTCCAAAGTCCTTCCACAGTTGTCACACGCCGTTTTTCCAAAGCCCGCTTCAGCAATCCAAATCCACAATAGTTCATAGGACTTGCATCTGGAGATTTAACAGGTACCTCATTGAAAGGTATCACCTGTATAACACTTGCCTCCTCCATCTTCCTGTAGAATGCGAGAAATGATCGTGAGGTATGTGATGAGGCCTTGTCCATGTGAATGCGCACTAGATTGGCGTCATTTCCGTACATTGTTGGAATCTCATGCTCGTAGATCGGCTGCATGATCTGCTCCTGAAAATACTGCGAATTTATTTTGCAGTTCTTCGCCACCCTACGAATCTTCAGTTTACCTCGGTAACAGTAGCCTGTAACGACCATGAACCCTTTTGGGAAGGATTCTTTACAGACACGGACCCACCTTCTGAAGTTTTTGGATTCTTTCTCTCGGTACATGATGGCTTTCGGTTTGCCGCAGTCGGAAAGATAAATTCATGCTTCATAGAGCGTTACGACGTACATCCACCGTTGTTTTGGCAGATGCCGTTCGTACAGCTTCTGGGAGTTAGACTTTCGTTCCTTTTGGTGGGCATCCGTGAGAAGATGGCCGCGAGCTTTCATGACTTTTTCCAGCTTGAGTTGATGGTGTAACGTCCGGCTCACAGTCCCCAAAGACACGTCAAGGCGATTAGCCATACACTTTTGTGTTGGCGGATTTTCTTGCATTGCCATTTTGTAAAGTTTTCTCTGGATGGTGGAGGTGGTCCTGGTGTATTCCCGCTTCCTAGGCAACTTCGTTGGTAATCCAAATGGTGGAGCTTCGTTGCCCTTGTACTTTTTAATAACATTTTTTATTCCACTTAAACTGATGTTGCAACCATTCTTCTTGCACTGTTTTCTAATGACAGAAACACTAAAGTGGGCGTCATAAAGAGCCGCAACATATCCTTCCCAAAACCGGATTAGTTTGGGCGGCATTTTGGTCACAGAGTGGAAACCCACACACTTGGAAACAAATTTAACACAACACTCACATCAATGGTCCTGTTTTGTGCGTTATTGTCGTCCGCGCGGAAATACAACTCCGTTCCCAGGAAGCCGCTGCACAACACTCCAGGCCGGGTGAGTCCATTCTGCCCGGGAGGGGGAAGGAACGAAATCGTCCAAACGTAGGCTGAACAAGCTGTATATATATGTATATATGTATCTTCCTTTATTAATGAGTCCTAAACCTTCGTCCTATTACGAACTTTTAGATATAACCTCATCTTTTCTAAATTGGTGTCGTACTAGAAACCATTCCAGGCATATATTGACATCACATGGTGATTAGTATTGGAAGAAATTTCCAACACCTTGTTGTTCCTGGTGCAAAATAAAAAAGAAATTACTTTTACTTGCTATTATGTATATCTTTCCTTTCGTGTTTTTAGAAACAAAAGTATTATATCTTATGCAATGATGTATTCAGTCTTTGTGTGGAAGAATAAGTTGTTATCGATGCCTGGCTTTGACTTCCTACTTCCAGATTCGATTTCGGATTAGGCGCGAAATGTTCGGTATCCTTTCGCAAGCCTGAGGTAATAGAGCTATTTAAATTAAGTGATCCAACTGAGAAACCATATATCAAGCACAGATAAAGCGCCATATATATTAAAATATGCTTTACTTTTCGATTTTGAATTCTCAGAGAAAAATCCGTTCTTCGGACAACGGTATATTGTACAAATATACGGTATCCTCTTGCTTAGTATAGAAATCAGTACGGAGCATACGTTATCCGTATGCTACATAGGCACTGTCCTTAGATGTTACATCATGTCGTTGCAGGATGTCTGACATCTAACAGTTTTCCGTATATCACATGCATATACTTATGTTACCTTCAGCTATATGTTATGTACTGTACGTCCATTTGTATGTGAGATCCTGACCATCTACATTGTTTTATACGGAAAGTACGTATAGATGGAACACTTATACATAAAGTATTATAAAACATGCGTTTTCAGTTATACGTCTGCTGTACGTTAAGTTCAAAAACTACAGGAATTACGCATGCAACCTATCTTTTTAAGTACACCACCTACAATTTTTTTCTCAGTGTGGGATTTATCAAATTTCAAGTACGTTGATGTCTAAGAATCTATTAAATACCTTGTAATATTTTTTAAAGCAATAACTTACTTTTATGAATCAAACAACTGAAGATGAACAGAAAGCCGGGAATGACTATTTTATAAATGCTAAATGCTAAATTTCTGCTCGTAAAGATGGATGCATTCGAATAAAATGTATTATTTAAAAAGCCAAATAAAACTAGGAGGTCCATGTAGAGCAGAACTGAAAAAGACATTTTTATTTTTTTCTAAAAATAGATGATTTTTCTACTTAACTTTGATAGATTTCAACTTCAACCAATAGTAGTAATTCATAGCTCCGAAAGAAAACATGTGCTATGCTTAATGAAAATAGGATTTTATTTTACGAAAGTTATCCTAAAATATTGTTTTGGAAGTAAATTCACAATTTCCTTTGTTTGTGTCTGATTTCAACTCCAACCAAATTTATTAGTAAGACTCAAAGGAAGAGCAGTCCACCCATCATGAAAATAGGGCAATTATCAGGCAAAAGTATCATTAAACATTGCATGTAAAAATGAAGTGAATTTACTCCCTTGTATCCGTGTAACTTTATTCCCAAGAAATAGACAGCAATTTCTTTAGACTGAAAGGAAATGCATCATGTTCAATAGACATTCTATTGGTTTTACGAAGCTTACAATGGGATATTATATTGTTTTAAGATATGGCAATATCACTCCCAATTTCAGAACAAATACAATCTCAAACATTGAAAAGGTTTCAAGAAAGTACTAGATCAAAATCAAATAACTTCTATGAAATTTGTCATCGAATATTGCTTCGTTGTCACATTACGTGATTCTGTGGACTTGCAATTTGAAATTGATATAATCTACTTTTCATTCCCTGTTGGGGTACCGAGGAGTTTGAAGCTTAAAATATATAAAACGATAATCATGGCTGTTGCTCTGTATGCTTGCGAAACATGATCGCTTACTCTGAGGGAAGAACGTAAACTGAAAGTATACGAGAACAAGATCCCGAAACTTAAGAGGAACGGGAATGGGGAATGGCGGAAACTTCATAACGAGGAACAACATAATTTATACTGTTTACCAAACATTGTTAGGGTCATCAAATGAAGGAGGCTCAGGTGGGCAGGTCATGTAACCAGGATGGAAGAAAGTAGGAACGTTTTCAAAGTCTTAACTGAAAGACCAATCGTAAAACGACCATTAGGAAGACCTAGGCGCAGATGGGAGGACAATATTAAGATGGATCTCTCAGAAATAGGAATACAAAGTAGAAACTGGATCAAGTTGGCTAAGGATAGAAGTCAATGGAGTGCTTTTGTGAATGCTGCATTGAACCTTCGGGTTCCATAAACCATAGAGTTAGTTAGTTAGTTATTCAGACACCGAAACGCATGGTAGGAGGTTCCTCTTTGGTGTGAAGCAGGCGAGCACCCAGAATTTTTTCTTGGGGGGGTCCAAGCTTTACAAGCCACTATGTTATGTAGTATTGAACGGGTATCATTCTGTACCCGATAAGTAATTGTAAAATACTTCCACCTATATTTTACCAGAAGAAAATGATGGAAGTATAGTATTTTTATAAGAGAAAGAGTACAGATGAAATGTAAAATCAAATGTTTATGCTACACCAGTCATGTCTATGTTAAACAAGTAGGCCTATAGTTTTATTAAGAAAGTATACAAACGTATGTTGAGTTAGGAAGTTTTGGGGACTCTGAACCCAGTGAACCCCCCGTAGTTGCGCCCCTGGTGTGAAGGATTCTAGTTTAATCCCAGGACGTGTGAGTCCGTTGTGGACAAGATCGTGTCCATGGTTTTTACAAAGCTCTTCTGTTTCTTTCCACATTATCATTATATATTTTTAAAAACACAATTCTCATTTCAAGCATATTGCTCAATGTGAGTAAAGAGGGCTGCAGAGAATTACGTTCACTACATTGGATGAGAAAGATCACAAGAAAAAAGTAACAAATTCTCTGCTCATAATATTGCCTGTTATGTATTCCGAGAACGATCTGCATTCGTTCCAAGTTTTATAGAATATTGTTAGAAACTGCCGGTAATAAGAAAGAATATACTTCACTCTATGGGAATATATGGCTTTTGGAAGCAACAAGATAAAAATCTTCTGTTTAACATCCCATAGTCATATCTTGTAGACTAACAAGACAGTAGTAGATAATGCTATAGATATACACTCCTCTTCAATATTAGATTTTTCCTCCTTTCGTTCATTTTTAAAAAATATTTTTTGCTTTCTGACAGCAACATGTGTCTAAAGCACTCATTTATTATGCTCTCTTACGAATTCCATTTTATTCTTCGTCTCCGAGGTAAATCAAGCACAAATGGCAACATCGCATAGACGACAAGTCTGCTTTGAATCACGTGTTCCAAACTTGGCATTGTGATGCTAAAATGCGACTCAGTGTTGCAAACCATTATATTCGATCACAAATGAATAATTCTTTACTTGTTTTCTGATGTTCTTAAACCCAGCTTGCATTCTGACAATTATTTCGCAAGACGCGTAAGTGCGAGAACGGATGGAAGATTTTCTTTTAATATACTTCATTTGCTCTTTTAAAAGGTGTTAAGTTTAACACAGACTTGTTTATTAAATTTATTATGTCTGTTCATGTGTCCGTCCGTCCAGGAGAGACAAATTTCTCAAGAACAAGTTGATGGGTCACCATAAATTTATAACAATTCTTGTATTTCAACCTTTATTTGTATTTGTGGGCAGAATTATTGTTTTAATTATGCACAAGCTATTCAAAAAAAGGAAGAAGATGTATATGAAAAAAAGGATATGTAGATGTAATTTCTTTGCAGTTGATATATACGTTGCTGTTTTGTTATAATAGAAGGTAGTTGTCATAGCAACGAAGAATAAATAAGATAATTCCAGAGCCATTTTATATAAAAAACTACATGCCTATTTTAAGGAGTGGTTATTTTATTTGTGATGTGCCATAATAAAAGGTAATATTTAAAATACAATGTGAAAAATGTTTTATGATGGTTTTCGTAGCCTTGATTGTATAAAGCTAAAAACTGAGGATCTTTGTGTAACGACGTTCTTTATATATATTTGTGGTTTATCAGATTTTGAATAAGTGTCGTTAAAAATTTTGGCAAGGATATAATTCTGTAGAGAGTCCAAACATAGGAATCGAGTTTGATTGATTGATTTTGAGTTTTACGTCCCGTTCAGCAGCGAGGCTATATGAGACGTGGACCTACTGATTAACGAGGAATCCGAACCACATGAGCTCCCGCCGGGAATCGAACCCGGGTCTCCCGCGCCAAAGGCGCGTACGCTAACCGCTTAGCCACGGAGGAGCTCAGGAATCGAGTTTGTTGATAAAGGTGATCCATTCAGTTGATCCGAAAATGTAGCCCGTCATTTATTTGCATAGAGGGTTATTATATTTTTAAAATGCCCCTTCATAGTATGCAACCTAACTGAACCTATACGTCAGGTTATTTGTATACCACTTAGTTATTTTTCAATATTCTAACCAAATTCCTTCACGCGATGTACCTGTAACTTTCCTTCTTGTTTGAAATAATTATTTCAAATTTGAAAACATGCAATATTGCAATTACCGAAGATGTTGCTACCCATTTAAAATATACAATCTGGACAAAAACATTTCACGATTACCTCAAAATTCTAGTGAGCATCATATAATTTCTAACGGGAATTTATAACAAGTTCCAATTTAAAAGTTTAGAATACCTAAGCCAACTTTGTTTACTTTAACCCATTAATTAATATAGGGGAGTGTTCTTATCATTTCTTTGAAATAAACTGGAATTTAGGTGTTTCAAGTTTGTTAGTTTCATCTTCAAATCTCTTGGAATGTCATCTTATTTGCCTATATTGATTTCCTTTATATGAAAACTGACTACTACTTCATTTAAATTTGATTTATTAATATTAAAATTTAATTTTACACATTTTAATTTTCTTAAAGTATAGATCGTTGAATAAGTTTGAAGAAGAACTGGTCTATTCTTTAAAAAATTGATGTATATCTATTAAAGATGAAAATTAGAGACTATTTCTATAGAAAAAAAACATGATTTATATTTTTTTCACTATTATTTTCGGCCACGCTGCATTCTAGATTTTATATATATTATACCGTATTCACTAAAATGTAAGCACCCCTATCTTCAAAAGTTTTGGCCTAAAATTCTTCGGAGCACTTAAAATCGCATAGTTGCTTTAATGTTGCTGTTTTTACCTTTAGGTTTACGATAAAGGTATCTACATACTACCTTAGCAGTAACAATAATTTTACATGCGAACAAGTATGTTTATACAAAAATTACGAACCATACATTTATTGACACCTTTGTATTATTTATATCGTAAGAAGGGAGAACGAAAACGATGAAGAATGTTGAAAGGCTCTAATGTTTCAGTTCGTAGCCAGTGGTGGATCTAGCCCGAAGTCGGGGGGGCTAAGCTCCCCAGTTTTTTGAGTGACAAAAATAATTTAAGGTATATTTTTGAATGTGTATAGTACATTCATGCTATACTTATCATAATCTGGGTTCTGGTGGCCTCCTACTCCAGCTTTTACCTTCTAGATCTTCATCTGTTTGTAGCGTCACATGTACGAATAAGTCCAACCTTGTATTTTTCAAAATGAATAAAGGTACTACCCAGGCCCATAGCGAGCAAAAAAATATAGGGGGGCTGAAGTTAGGGGCAGCCTGCCCCCCCAGACCCCTTGGACACGGGCCTGGTACTACCTAGTTCTCTCTGAGGTTGTACAGCGGTGCTAGTATTCGTATACTAAATGGAATTTCAATTTTAGACATAGACATTAAAAGACATTAAATTTTTAGAGAGTGCTTATATTCGAGTAAATACGGTGCACTTTCTACCACATAACATAATTACATCATATGATAAGTGAGTTACTTGTCCTCACTAAATTATCAGCAGTAACCTTAAAGGGAACCAAGATGTAAGTAATAAATTGTTGATCAGCATAAGAAAACATCAACCTCTATATACACACTACAGCTGATTTATGTTTGAATTCCTTTGTCTTCTACTTGTCTAGGTAAGAGTTAGTTCCATTTCTCTACAGTAGAGGGCAATGGTAATCAGTGCTGCAACGTGGTTTCACTGTGTAATCAGCGGGGAAGAGGAAACATAAAAAACTGTAGTTTTATGGTGTGACCATTGGAACTCCAAAAAGTTAATCAAACTATTGACCTCCATTCATTTCTAAGTTAAGAGAAAAAAACATTTTCATATAAATCAATGGGCCTAGTGTTCAACAGCCTATAAAACAATCCAAGCCGGTACTTTTCTCTCGTTCAACCTCTGGTTTGTATTTCTTGCTTGAGTTTGTATTTCTGGCATCTTTTGCGGAATTCTCATTTATGGTTGCCAGCACTAAAGTCTTAAATTTTTCGGCGTTTTCAAATTCTTTACCTTCTACTGTGATTGATTTTTACCCCTTACTGCTGAGTATGGTGTCATCGTATTCTTTATATTAGTTCTCAATCCTATTTGGCTGACCGTTTTTTCTTAACTATGTGTAAATTTTCTTCATGTCTCTCTCTTTCTCTGTGCTTGTTATTATGGTGACATCATCTGCACACGCGCATATTTACATGGTTTTCTTGGATATTGTTCCCCCTTTATCTATTTTTTTTTTAGATTGCGGCGTGTAATATTATTATGAACCGTTTCTCTGTTTCATTTCTTTGTAATACTTAAGTCACGCAAACTGGACCTAATATGGACTGTGTGGTTTGGGTACAAAACCTCGCGGCCAGAACCTCGCCTCCCAAAACTTCGCGGCCCAAAATCTCGCCGGGCCGAAACCTGACCTGGTCAAAACCTCGCCGCCCAAGACCTCGCGGGACAAAATCTCGCCTGGCCAAAACCTCGCGACCCAAAATCTGGCCTGACCAAAACCTCGTTGTAATGATCTCGCAACACAGAATCTCGCCTGGTCTAAATTAAGCGAGACGTAGTGTCGCCTGGAAAGAAATGTTGTCAGGATAAGACCTCTTCACGACGATTTCTTCAATGTAGAATGTTCTATATATTACTATATGTATATATTTAGTAATAACACATAATTACATTAAAATAATGACAAGAAAAATTCTAATTCATGCTTTGGAAATCTGTATATATAAAATTTAAATGACTATGTTTGTTACATCATACCTCTTGAGCCATCCTACCGATCTCAATCAAATTTTCAACATAGATGAGGTTCGAGCCTAGGATGTCTTTTATAATTTCACTTTGTCGGTACAACAAAAGGGAGAGGGAGTGGGAGATTGGCCCACTAGGTTTTGGCGGCGAGGTTTTGCCCACGCGATGTTTTGGGTGCCGAGGTTTTGGCCCGGCGAGATTTTGGACCGCGAGGTTTTGGCCGGCGAGATTTTGTCCCGCGAGGTTTTGGGCGGCGAGGTTTTGGCCCGGCGAGATTTTGTCCCGGAGGTTTTGGGCGGCGAGGTTTTGGCCACGCGAGATTTTGGTCGGCGAGGTTTTGGCCACGCGAGATTTTGGGCGGCGAGGTTTTGGCCACGCGAGGTTTTGGCCACGCGAGGTTTTGGCCGGCGAGAGTTTGGGCGGCGATGTTTCGGCCGCGAGATTTTTTCCGTATCCCGGACTGAGAACTGAGAGTGTGACGTGTTTCCGAAAAATGTCGAGTTTTAAGGAATAAGAGGCGAGTTATTTACAACTCATAATGTTTTACTGAATATTACTCTAATGTGAATGTTCAGCTTACAATAATTCATAACAATTAAGGTAAATCTGCTCACTGCTAGCAATAATAAAACGATATTATTGAGTGATGAGCGGCAACGAATACATTAGTTTGTTCATGTCTTCTGATACTGAGAACAGGAATGCACAGGAGACAATATTTGTGGCTGTCTCGTCTCGAAAATGTGCTGTAAAAGTGATGTCTCGACTCGAAAAATGTATATTTCTCTATTGGAAGAGCCGTGTCTCGACTCGAATTTTGTCTAGAAAATCGTGTCCCGACTCGTCTCGTGTGCATCTTTAACTGAAAATGGGAATCAGATAGATCGGAATTAACGTGTAAAGAAGAAAATCTATAACCAAATTCGTTAGATAGTTCCAAAGAATAATGTTACAAAGAGGAAGGGACAAAAATTGTAACTAATTTTTCAACAGACGAGGAAAGCATGCGGACTTCATATGCATACATATAATTACAAAAATACACTAATTTAAATGTACTTGTAGAAGTTAACCAAATTTGAAATCCAAATTCAACGCGGAACTTCAATATATTTAAACAATTTATAATTATTTTTATCTAAGGTAAAGTCATAGCCCATTGGTTCCTCTCTTACTGCTGGGGAAAGAAAATTAGATTAAAAATACATAATACTGAGTATGCACATTGATTGTTAATTTGGAGTGAAGAAATCGACCTTTATCGATTATTCATAGAAGTTTCTAGTGTATCAATTATTGTCGTGAACGAATACGACATGCAAATATTTCAATTTGATATACAACGAGAAGCATAGTGGCTTTTAAAAAATGCGTTCTCAGAACAAAACGGAAAGGGTTTAACCCTATATCTAATGCTGAAAATTCTATTTACCATTCTTTACAATGAGAATTCGGGCTCCAAATGCTTTTCCAATGTTAAGTCTATGGGCATCCGTTTTTCGGTGATTATTCCTCAATGGTATATCCGATCGGAACATGCCACCCCTTACGACACTCAGTGTGAGCTTTGAGTTTAACGTTCCTTTCAGCAGCGAGGATATATGAGATAGGACCTACTGATTAACGTGGAATTCGAACCACATGAGCTCTCGCCGGAGGAGTATCCGGATAAACGGACGTCTAATTCGAGTAAAGAGGAGGGGGCGTGGTGGCTCAGTGGTAGAGTGTTCACCTCTGGTGCTTGGGGTCCCGGGTTCGATCCCAGCCCCCGCCAAGTGAACTTTGTGGTGGACAAACACCGTGCTCGTGGGTTTTCTCGGGGTTCTCCCGTTACCTCGCACTTTCTTCATTCCACCATTTCACTCATCTCTCATTATCACCGTCTCCTTTAGCCTAACCGGCATAACCGTGGGACGTAAAACTCAAAGATTTCATTTCATTTTTCATTTTTTTTTTCGAGTAAAGGGGAACAACGCTCGAATAACTTAAATTATTCTTGAGAAACAAAACAACTTTTTCAAGGTAAAATTTTATTTCGACAATCGCATCTCATTAACGTAAATAAATTTGATCTTTTGTACTTTTTATAGATATCAGGAAATTATACTTCAGCAATTATCGACATTTGAAATAAATACAATTAGTCAATAGGCTGTATGCAATTCTTTTCCAAGATATTTGAAATATTGTAGAATAATTCTGAAACGGGGCAGCGCGTTTATTTTTCTTTGGTGGTATTTCTACAATTTTTTTTATAAAAATAAAAACAATATTAACCGACTTGAATGAAAGCTGTAAAAAAAAAATAGAATAATAATAAAAGCGCTATAAAGCAGACAATAATAATAAGCATTTAAAAGTTTAAACTTAAGATAATGCATTACCATCGTCTATAAAAACTTGAAGTCTGTGCCGAGCAAAACAAATTAATGCCTCGTAAAATTTCCATTCAATCTAGTTTTACATTAAATATTAATTTCTTTGCCTTGACACATATTTCAATTTTGGTTTTTGCTGGTAAGCAACATACGATTCCTTCTTTGTTGTAAATAATAAGAGGAACAAGAAAATAATATATTTAATACTACTTTGGAGACAACCCATCTACAATTTGTCCATGACCACTGAAGGATAGCAACCCAACAGTTCAGAATAAGTGACCATTAAAAATCATACTTACTGTTTCCGGACGAAGAAACCAAAATTACCGTTTCAGTACATTTTGTACATTGATTTTTTTTAAATCACACATGGTGTTTACTCGACTGAAACACCTATCGGAATCATAGTTCTTTCTCCTAAGTGGGAATACAGTGGCTTAATCATAGAGTGCTCAATTCTTGTTCGAGGACTTACTGATTCGATCTGAAACAATGAAAATTTGGGGTGAACAACATCGTATCTGTAAAATTTCTTAGGTTTTTTATTTCATTTTCACCACATTCTCACTTTAATCATCAGTCTCCATTAGCTTAAAAGACATCGCTGCAAACACGTTAAAGACTTCGTTTCATTACAGTTCTTCCTTCGAGAGTTTATTCTGTACAGAAATAAAACAGATCAATCAGAAATGTGTACTCTCCTTCTTTCGAATTCTTAGAGCGTTCTTCTAACTTGAACAGTGTACTTTGATCTTTACTCACTGAATTTGTCGTGGACAAACAACGTATGTGTGGGATTCCTCGTGGTCCTCCCACTTTCTTCATTCCACTAATTCATTCATGATTATCATCACTGTCTGTTTTAGTCTCCTAACAGTGGGACATAAAACTGAAATATTACACTTTTATTCATTGAAAGATTGTACCTGATTTTTGTTTACTTGCTTCAATCAACTTTTAATAAAAATACCCCAGGAATTCTCTAGTTCCTTTTAGGGGTCACTCTTGGCCCCACTTCTCAACAAATTCATTTCTGCATTAATGGAATGGAAGACTAAGAATAATGGACATTCTCTTTTACTTGAATATAATCCAATATTTTGTTCTTCAGTTATGACCGGTTTTGAAATTTTTCTACAAATTTTCGACTGGTAATAGCGCTAAATCGAAGCATTTTTCATCCAGGTCGTTCTATTCTTTTTTGTCTTAACTTAGTGACAGGAATCACCTCCCAAACGTTGGCAGTATTGTTTAGAAACACCCTGTATAAAGGAGTTTTTGGTAAACCAAACTCCCTAAAAGTTGAAACCTGTTGCTTAATTCATAGGCAACCACATTAACAGCTGAGAAGTGGGTGTTGCATAACACATAAGGGGAATTCGCTTCTCTGATTGGTAAGGTGTGAATTTTATTGCACTATAAATTTGCAGAAAGTGTAGAATTAAAAACAAACAAACAAACAAAAAAGTATTTATACACTAAAAACTTTTAAATACGCCCTAAAATATACTTTCAAATGCTCTAAAAGTGTAATATAAAGTGTGAAAAATGCAGCACATACATTCTTTGTAGGACTGTGTTTATATTTTTAGAAATATAAAAAATATTTATAGTTAAGATTGATTTAGTAATTTTTTGTATTACTATTCTTGTGTTGGATTGAATGTAGAATTACAATACAGTTAAGGAAAATTCAATACTCTTATGTATACCATATCACTTTTGTGTAGTATTTAAAGCAGAGTTACAGTATGCAACAGATATTATTTACAGATTGTTGAATACGCCAGCGGCATGGCTGTTGTCAGCAAACAAAGATTTATACATGCATAACGTTATTTTTCATTCGACAGACACAACAAAAGTATACTTGAAATCCGGAAGATCGCCAACTGCCAGTTCGATTTCAGGTTAAAGAAGTGAAATCTTTGTGCCTGAAAAAAAATGCTATTGAGCATATTACGCTATGCATAAAGTTTTGGAAAAAAATATGTATAAAAGGGTAATTAATTTGTTATTGAAAGAAAATGTTATCTCAACAAAACAACATGGCTTCCTTAAAGGTCGATCTGCAAACACGGCAATATTTAATTTCATTGAGAAAGTAAGAAATATTGTAGATAAGAAAGAAAACTGTATAGGAATCTTTCTTGACTTGTCTAAAGCTTTCGATACAGTACAACACAGTTTACTTTTGAACAAACTGGAGAACTGTGGAATACGTGGTAAAGCAAGGGACTGGTTTAGTTCGTACTTAAAAAATCGTAGGCAGGTCGTAGAAATAACGCATGAGAATAATAACATTGTAGAAAGCTATTTATCAGATGAATTATACATAAAACACGGAATTCCACAAGGATCTATTCTAGGGCCATTGCTCTTCCTTTTATATATTAATGATTTTGAAAAAAGCATATCTTCGACAGATGTCACCCTTTTCGCTGATGATACCACTCTGCTAGTGAGTGGAAAAAATGAAAAATTATTGGAACAGAATGCTAGGCAAACACTAAGTGAAGTATCTCTTTGGATGAAGAACAATAATCTTTTTGTTAATGTTGAAAAATCCATTGCTATAAATTTTCATAACAAGTCCAGTAAACCAATATACCCTAACCTATATCTGAACCAAAATAAAATTACACACACAATAAAATATACAACACACTGTTCGTTTTTAGGTCTTACTATAGGTCATAACCTGACATGGGAATTTCATATAGAGTCAGTTATTAATAAATTAAATAGAATATGTTATGCACTAAGGATTATTAGAAAGAAGGTAAATTTAAAATTAGCTAAAACCTTGTACCATTCGTGTTTTAACTCTATCTTGCAATATGGTATCATGTTCTGGGGAAATTCAAGTCAGAGATTTAATGTTTTCAAAATTCAGAAGAAAGCCATAAGAATACTTTGTGATAAGAAGCCGAATTTTTCTTGTAGACATTTGTTTAAGGAGGTCAATATACTTCCTCTGGATAGTTTATATTTGTATCGTCTCTTTTTGTATTTGAAAGAACACTCATCGGCATTCCTAACAAATAAGGATATACATAATCATAATACGCGAAATAAGAACGATTTTCATTTGTGTAATCACCGGTCAGCAATGTATCAAAAAAGTGTAAGTTATGGTGGTGTAAAGTTGTACAACATGTTGCCTATTGATATAAAATATGAAAAGGTTCAGACAAAAGTTAAAATTATTTCTATTAGAAAATTCTTGTTATACGATTGAGGAGTACGTAAATATCATGACAAGGTAATATTACTTTATTTTACTCATGTAAATTTTTTGTACATATGACGCATGTTACACTTACTTGAGGACATTCCTCGTACTTGTAAGTTCATACAAAAGAAAATAAATACAAATACAAATACAAATTACACGATAATCTACAGTTTTGTTTAGCACGTCTTTCATTTTTCTGTGAGACAACTTTTCCTCGTTTCTGCAGTAACATTGCTTCATTCATTTACTACCGTATGTTCCTCATATACTGCGCGGCGTCTATTAGAAACAATAGCTCGTTTTGGTATTGAGAGGTGTCAGGCCATAATAGATGCATTTATTTGTCAAATAATGTGCTAATGATGTAATAATTAGCATTTTTCGCAATGTAATAGCTTAGAAAAAATTTTTACCTCGCCCATCATGTTTCATCAAGCAATGTTGCAATTCTGTGAAATATTATTTTTAATTTTATTCTTAATCAATTCAGACAAAAAAGTTATATTTTCTCATAATTAATTTATTTTGTTCATTATCTTCGTTATTTATGCTTCTCGGGGTTCTTGAATACGTTGAATAGAAGGTGTACGTTAATTATTGATGTGGGCATAAAGTGCTATGGCTCTTAAACACAAGCTTACTCTGAAGAAAGAAACTAATATGATCTTGCTACTTTTAATGAAGTACTTCGTCGTATAGTCTAATTTTTTTAAAAAAATCTAGAAGGTAGAGAGAATTTTCAGGGCCAAAACTCCTAGGAAAAGTAAGTATTTACACTTAAACGCAAAATATATCACTCAGAGAAGCTGGTTAGTAAAGTAAGTTACATGGGTGGTCTGAAAAATTCTCGGCCTCATCCATAGATGAGATAATGGCAGTAGACCCATGATTTTTTCCTCTCATGCTGATAAATCTCTTAGTAGAGGCCATCTGAATTTTGTAAATCATTCCAGGAAGTAATTACCTATGAGCAGTCATTTGGCTCAGTTGCTATGGGTGTATTTTCGAAATAAAAAAATCTAGAATTTTGCAGTGATGAAATTATTTGTAAAACCAGGTTTAACACTGACCGAAATTAATTCAAGGATAATAAAAGTTTATGGCAAGTCTTGTTCTTCGTTTTCTACTGTCAGAAATAGGCCGCCGAGTTTAAATGTGACCTTAAAAGCGTTCAAGATGATCCACATAATGGACATTCGAAAAGTCCAATCATACCAGAAATCATCCAAAAGTGCATAATATGATTTTGGAAGATAGGCGTACAAAAGCGTGTGAAATTACAGATGCTAGAGGTATATCATGAACGCATTGGTTATATTTTGCTTGAGGAATTCACATCACAAATCTTTGTGCATGATGGATGTCCTGGGTGTTCACTGGATTAAAAACGCATTCGCATGAGACTATTCGAACAATACTAGGCACGTTTTGAAAAGAATAAGAATTACATGTGTGCGTCGACATGTGACAGTGAATGAAAAGTGAATTCACAATTACACCAGATTCAAAGAACAGTGTATCCAGTGGACAGAGGCCAGTTTTTCAGGCAAAAGCAAAGAAGGTAAAGACCGTGCCACCGGCGGGAGTGGCTTCGGTGTTTTGGGATGTCAAAGGGATTTTGTTGATTGACTATCTAGAAAAGGGTAAAACAATAACCAGAGAATGCTATTCTAACCTAACGAACCTGAACCAGTTAGCAGAAAATACAGGGTGCGGCACGTAAAACCGGCCCGTAAAGTGAACACATAAAATGAAATGTAATGTATTGAATATGATTAACTACAACACATAAATGAAATGTAATGTATTGAATATGACTACTCACCTTCACAGCAGGTGCTGAAAGTGTCCTCCGCCCACTTCAACACACATGTGAGCACGATTGAGGAGATTCATATATACCCTTGTCAGTTCTTGTGTTGTAATGCTATTGGTGACACCCTGGATCCTGGTCTTGAGTTCTTCGATTGTGTGTGGATTTGTTTCGTATACTCTTCCCTTTAACAGTCCCCATAAGTAAAAGTCACACGTGGACAAGTCTGGTGACCGAGGAGGCCACAAGCCTTTGCTGATTGTCCTCTCTGGTGTAAACATCTCATGCACAAGGGACAATGATGCAGCTGATGTGTGGCATGTTGCACCGTCCTGCTGAAAGGTCAGGTCACGTAAGTCGACCCGACCTCGACACGCCATCTCTTGGTAGGAAGGTAGATTATTTAAGTGTTGCCAAAAACACAATATACCAGAATATTACGACGGGGCGGTTTTACGTGCCGCACCCTGTATGTTCCATTAAGACAATGAACGTGTCTACAAAGATATCTTGGCGATGGCAAAATTAAAGGATTTGCAGTATGAAGTGCTGGAACGCCCACCATATTTCCCTCGGACTTGCATATCTTATCAAAACACTAAATGTTTCTCTCTTATCAATATTTTTCATCCAGTCAAGAAGATTGTAAACTGTAGATAGGTATTTTTCAGCATTTCTCCGCGAAGCACTATACTTAGGTAGAGACCGGATAATGGTCTTGGAACACCACGGGAGTAAATGTATTGATATTAAAGGAGATTCTGTAGAAAAATAAAATGTTTCTGAAAAAAAAAAATCACAATCATAACGAGAGCTCTTCAGACCATCCACGTATCAAATTAATTGCAAATAATTTAGATTCGAGAGTAACCTAACCAATATAATAACAAAAGGGCAAGACACTACAATTTTATGTTATTCGTCCTTGCGTGTTATGGACTTCTATTCAAGTGGGAGAAGGATGTCAAAATGAATTTGTGAATAGTCATAGAACTGGCAACGGCTTGCCCACACTCATACAACAGGACACCAACATGACATGAGTCAATGATGTTAGTCTTCTAAATCTTATGCAACTAAATTTCAGTATTGAATTATATGCCATTTCTTATTTGAAGATCAACAAATAAGATATTTATTACAGTTATCGACAGTACACATATAGTGCTTAGTATTGTGAAACGATTTAAACTACATAAACTAAGTAGCTATGTTGTGATATGTATGACCTTGGAATTTGAGAGAACTTTGCAGTCACCGCGAGAAATCGAATTATTTCATGTAGTTCAAACTTGGGGGGCGCTTCGATTGCGGTCGATATGTTTTCACACTGCTACTTCACAAGATGAATAGCAAAGTTTGTCTATCGGTGTGGGGAATGGGCGACGTCGAATAAAAAGGTTTGTCTTATCCCTTTTTGTTATCTCACGTGGGTTTCCTCTGGTGTCTCAACGGAGATTTAAAAAAAATAGTCCTCATACATAATTCAGTGTGCCTAAGAATTGCGTTGAATATATTGTGATTCTGTTACTGAAATTTGCTGAGTAACATGTCTAATATAATTTATATGAATAGCAAACGCTTTAATTTTGCGTTTTGAGCGAATTTACCTGTATTGTAAATAGATGGCTTATTAATACTAAACAAGAACAATTGAAAATATCTTTTAGTTACGAAGATGTAGTAAATTTTATATCAAAACTAAAATTATTGTCTCAAAAATTTAATTAAAATTCGGTATTTAAAATACTTTTTACTTTGCACTTGATGTTTAAAAACATTTCTCGTCTCGATAATTTGTATCTAACAAACAATTTTTGGAAAAAGTAATTCGTATACAAATTATCTCTACAAATCTATCTTTATTTTCGATAATTCCTCTGAATTAGTTCTAAGCCTCTGGGAGAGAATAATCACTACGAAGATTGGTATTGATTCTCATATACAGTATTATTGAGAAGTATTTAAAGAAATATGATGGAATGTTTTGAAATACGTAGAATAAAATTATTAGTTTTACTCCCTACAGAAAACCTTTTAGGCTAAAGGCGACGAATGAATGCTAACAACTAGAGAGAGACAGAGGAAAAAGGAGAAAAATTCTTTCTTTTCTTAAGAAAAAGAGAAGAATGAATGAATGAAAAAAGAGACAGAGAGAAAGGAGAAAGTTAAATGGAAAATCGTGGGATAAGAAAGTCGGGGGAAACGGAAGAACTTCGAAAAATACACAGACACAAATATGTATACGGTACGTCAAGCTCACATGCTTAGGATCGAACAAGAACCCTTCGTGTCAAAGATGAGCACTGTGTCACTGATCCATTGTACTCTGAAGAAATGTGTTGAGAATAATGCCCAGGGTGGTTAGCGTACGTGCCTTAGGCATAGGACACCATGATTTGTTTCGCAGCTGGAGTTCATGTGTTTCGAATCTCACGTTAAGCTATAGGTTCACGTCTCATGTACTGTACTCTCGCTACTGAAAGGGACCTAAACTCATGACCAATCGTTAAGAATAATATCAGACATTTGGCATGTTCAGTGCACAAGTGAAATCAAATAATCTTTTGGTCATTTTGGTCATATTTCGTCTATAATATCCAACATATTTACACTTTGCACTTAGCTCCTTTTGTACTAAATACATTAATTTATAATCACCTTCTTGCTGATTTAAGGAATGAGTAAATTTGTGTTCTTTAAGAGGAAAGCCGTAAAGTTCCTATTAAGTAGCATATACTTACAGTGGTGAAGAAGTTCTGGACGATATAATTATGTATGTAAGATTTGTTATGTATTAACTATACTTCTTTACAATTAATTTTATAATGGTTAATTAATAAATGCAATTTAATGTAATAGATATACACAACTACATACAGTATATGGTATAAGTAAAACTTATCTATAAACTATTGTATACAATTATAAATATGTAACCCCAACATAATGTATTTTGAACCTATGTATTCTCAACTCAAATATCTTGGCTATACGGAGGAAATTAATGAAAAAGGTAGCTCTACTTCACATTTTCTGCGATTTATAAATATGAAAAGAGACGTTTTTCGACATATTTATTAGAACATTTTTTGTTTTACTTGATATTAGGAAACGCCTCCCGAAATTGTATAATCGAATTTATAAACCTACCGCATATTCGGAATAAAATTAAGAAATTTTGTTTACGAATGAGAGCAGCGAAAAAGATATATTGTCTACTGAAGACGGAGGTATATATTGAAGTAAGCCCGGTGATATGAATGCAGGTGAAACTGTGAATGAAGATTATCCCGGATTCTCAAAATATAGTATATTCTTTTTAGGCCATAACCTGGATTAAACGCTGGAAATGCTACAAAAATTTCTAAAGTTAACTGTATTGTACTTTAGTGTAACTACGTTAGACTAAATAATACAATTTATATAATTTGTGGTTGAAAATAGTTGTATCTAGTTGAGACATTCAATGGCGGCCCTTGAGGAAAGTTAGGTCAATAAATATTGACCTTTTACTGCTTCGAACTAAAGGAGGAAATTTCCCTTATGTTTTAATTATTGTATACATCTTGTGTAACTTTGTGTTCCTGTGTGATTCTGTAAGTATAATTCTCCTAAATATTACTGATGTGACGTCACTCAAGAATCAATAGATAACCATAAGCAGAAGATGGGGTAGTTCGATTCAGAACGGGAAAGCCAGTCTTCCTCCAACCGCATCCTAAATACTTTAACTAATACTAGATTCAAAAAAACTTTACTATTGGACTTACAATTTTGTCGAAAGAAAAATACCCACCCACTTCTCTTTAAAAAGCAGTGTTATCCCAATCATACGTAGGATGGCTTATGCTTGTTAGAATGCACCAGTTTTTAGACATGAAGCAGACAGTGGAAATAAGAGGCAGTAAGAGAACAACTTAAATAAACAAATACCACACATGTCGTACATTTCAGAAAAACATGTGTTATTACATGTTAACTTATCGCCAAACGGACAGTTAGAGCTTTTACCTGCTGTTTTGTGTTTATACTACGGTATGATAAAAGAGGTAAACTTTTTGTTAGCCCATCATTCGCTTTTAAACTTAGGCAATGGACTCACGGAGGGTTAACGAGAACGAAGGTAAGGTTATGAACAGAGCACAAGCAAACATTCCCCGCCTGCTCTGCTCGTCCGCTCTGCTCTTGCGCGGAGCGACGCATATACAAATAATAATAATAAACCATCTGGAGAAATATTCTTTCCGTCAGTTGGCAATGGGCTCCGACTTCAATCTCCTTTCGCCACCAGGATGCGCGCATAGCAGTGTGGGCTGCTTGGCGGCCAAGTAAGGAACGTCCGAGAGGCAAGCAGCCAGTGTGCTCTGCGTTTGGCAGTAGTAGCAACTAGTGATCATCGCGGAACGACGTATTTCACGAGTTCTTTGGTTCTTTGGTGGTGGTTCGTGATACTTGCTCTTGTTTTTTTAAAAAGAGTATATAGCGCATAACGCCAAAATTTATTGCGTGTTTTTTTTATCAAACTTTGTCAGTGAAAAAGAGAAATAAATATTTCTAAAGTGAATGTGCTTTTTGTAATAATAAAATAGAATAATTATTAAGAAAAAGTCAAATGCCTCGTGACAAGTAGTGAGTGTAAATTTGCTGTTTCACGTTTCGGTTCTTTAATATATTCAAGAAATAAATATTTACAAGATTCTTTCGAAGATACGGGTGTGTTTTAAGTTTTGGTTTTTGAGCGACAGTGTTAACCGAGTTTATTAAAAGTTAGAAGAAACTCAAAGTATAGCTGCAGAAATTATACGAAAGAACAAAACTTTAGGTCAAATTTCTGCACCACGAAACATTGTAATTAAACGAAAATCTATATCTATATATATAGAAACATGTACAAAAGTGTGGATGTGATTGATAAATAGAAAAAGTTAGCTTTCAAAAATAAAAATTTTTAAAAATAAATCTTTTCAGTGCGACCGCGTGTGACACAGTTCATTACCTCAATTCCTCAATACACATGAGCTGGTCCTGGTCGAACATCAGAACGCTGATCTTCATCAACTGTGCAAATTCCAGTGAAGAAAGTTCATCTATCTATTCCCCTTGTTATATCCCGTTCCCTTGGTTTTTAAATTGTGCTATTGTTGTAACCCGGTCGTCGAACCGGAGACTCTTCAGTGCTATTCTATAGTGATTATAGATGATTCTGCCGTGGCAGATTCTGGATTCAGCCTCCAACGTCAGGCACCTTGGTATGTACGCTGATTTTTTTCCTTAAACTTAGTACCTATTATGAACTTAGTTGCATCTCAGTATGATGCAATTAAGTTACTAATGTAAGCGAATTGTTTATAATATAAAACAATATGCCCCGTAAGGTGATAAGTTAAATTATACAGTATCTTTCTCATTAATTTTTTTTTAAAAGATAATTACAATAACATATTCAAAGCAACTTTCCATTAGCTATAAAATCTTCAAGATCTACTTTTTAAAAAAAGAAATTCGTTGGAGCATTGTAATACAGGGATAGAAAATTCAATTATGCACTTAAGGGTTCTTGATTCGATTTAACCTGTATGGATTTATGGTCGACCTCATTCTGTCCTTGAATGGTGGACAACATTGTCTGTTTGAGAGTTTTCCGGGATTTCCCCCGCTCCTACAAGAAACAGAAACATCATTTGAATGTTCGAAGTAAGATTCAACATGAAACGAGACCAGGCGCACTTTCCGTGGCAAGATGCAAAACAAGGCAGAACTCTTCCAATGAATACATATACATTTTTCAAGACGAAACAACACTTTTATGCACTTGGTCGAAAAAAGTGTAAAAGCTTTTTCTGGCTGGCCATCTTGGGTTTTCCACATTTGTACCAGTCAAATACCGGGATGGTATCTAACATAAGGATCCCAGGCCGCTTCCTTCCTTCCCCCATCCTTTCTTCCTTTTCTTTTCCTCCGATAGTGTGATGGCCGAAGGACGTCATCCCTTATATGTGACAAGCTAAGATGACCGTAGATGCCGAAAGCCCAAAAATCTAAATCCTATTCGTAACACTTTCATTATATATTTTCGAGACGAGACAGTCTTAATTCTTCTTTCAGTGCATTCCTAGTCCCAAAATTTGCAATGTCTTACGAGAGTCCCATTTTTGCCAGTGGATATCATTTGGAAATCCATATGACCTGTTATATACGAAAAGCGGGACTTTCTTCGGAATATCTATGCCTGTTGGGCATTTCTGGATTCTGAGTGAGATAATCAAAGGAAAAAGTTTGGACGTCCAAATATTCTCCCGTGACCGTCACATTCCGTGGACGTTTCCATTATCCTTAAAGTTTCTGCTGCGAGCATCAATGTATCTGAATGGATAGGAGACATATGCGACTTCCAAAGAAAGTTCTACGTACATGTTATGTCACTTGGGTTCATAATTATTAATCTATATTAACCATACGTCTACTTTGTCCTAAAGATCCTAAATATAGTGCATAAAATATTTCATTTCTTTTTTTACTTCTTTATGTTGTTTTCCTCTCGTATCTTCTTCTTAATCTCACAATCTTCGTTTCATTAAGTTTTGTCAATTTAAATTAATTTCCATTTACTATCTACTTAACTGAAGAATTTTGTAGCTACCAATTGAATATTCCCATTCCAAAAAAAATCTTAATTCTAAAGTATTGTGTCAACTTTTGTAACGTAAGAATTGATTAGGACGCCCAAATATTAGGAAATGTTTGAGAAGTACTACTGTTTAGTTAATTTAGATGTCTTAACTTCGGCACGAGAGACTCTGGTTCGAATCCAGGCGAGACTTTATATGGTTTCGTATCCACGTTATGGTGTAGGTGCAAGTCTCATATAACCTTGGTGCTGACAGTCACGTTAAAATCCAAATTTAATCTAATAACAAATGTGCTACCAATTTTCATTTTTAAAATTTAATAGTCCTATAATGTTTTAAATAATCTGTTATTTTTAAAGAAAATATCAAAGTCGTAAAATTGGATCTTCACAACAAAGTTTTTCATGTGACATCCCCTACTCCATTTTTCTCAATATTCGTAAGTAACCAAATATCAACGCACGATAAGGCAATTTTTGAGAGTAGGCTATTTTAAACTTGTAAAATATTAAAAAATGAGCATCCTTGTTGATGGCTTAGTGGCTAGCGTGCACGCCGTTGGTGCAGGAGGTTTCGGGTTCGATTCCTTGTGGGAGAACCTTTATATTCGAACGTTATTATTGGTTCTGATTGAACCTGAATATACTTTTGAGAAACACTACCGGTTAGTTCACGCTTAGATGTGTTAACTTTGGCGCAGAAGACCCGTGTTCGTTTTCCAGCAGGAGCTCATGTAGTTCGGTCTTACATTAAGCTGTAGGTTCACGTCTAAAATAGTCTCGATGCGGAAAATGGCTCTAAATTCCAACCCAACCAAGTAGAAAAGGAATGAACTAATATTATTTTTCCCCAAGAGCTTTCACACATTGCTAAAGTTTTAAAACATGTAAGAGCATTTTTCAATTTTTGAATTACACAAAACGATATGTGGCAAATAATTATCTACTAGCTTTAGTAAATACAGTCTTCGATTTACGTAAACAGATAATTCCAAGGCTCTTAAGTTGAAATGTACGCTTTTTTTCCATAAACTAAGAATCGTCGCAAACGTGTGTGGAAAATACGTAAAAACCCTGTTACTAAAAATGCTGCAATGCAAAATCTCAGTTACTTAATGTATTTTATGAATAAAGTGCAGAATCTTTTATATTCTTAATAAGCATATGACAAAAAATAGTTAATTAACTACAGTTCAACAATACTTAATTATCTAATTAATTCTTACCACACTCACTACATGGCTCTCAAAATAGAATTTAGAAATTTATCATTATTATTTACTTCAGATGTGTCATTCGTTTGCTTATTATCAGAAATTTCTTTCTGTAAACTGAATTCACATACGGCTTATTTTCGAAACTTGCAATGTTCTTAATTGTCTTTGCGATATACAGTAAAATTCAAATAGCCGAGGAAGCCTCCTGATGAAGCATAAATAAAGGAATCATATTTGTGAATGAGACAAAACAAGCCGCTCGTTACTTTAAGTCAAAGGAACAATATGAATAATATAAAAAAATAATGATTCTAGTATTATCCACATGTAAAATATGGATCGTATCAAAATAACGGTAAATAATAAAATCGAAAGTTTTTCATTTTGATTTCAACCATCATCTTTGTCATGGAATGTAACTTAACAATGTTTTTTTAATACATTTATTAGTCATTCTTAGTATTTTATTCAATGTTTTGTATTCAAAGAGCAGTAAACTTTCATAACCAGGGGTCCCGGGTTCGATTCTCGGTGGGGCACTCGGCCGAAAATGTGCAAACAGCTTTTTAGGCCTGCCATCGTGAATGAGGTTTTCCTGGGTTTTCACTTTCACACCAGTCAAACACCGGGATAGTACCTAACTTGTAGGTCCTAGACCGCTTCCTTCCTTCTTTCCCCAATCGTTTCTTCCTTTCCTTTCCTCGGGACGTCATCCCTCATACGAGACGGGCTAAATGACTCATTAGATGCTGAGAGACCAGAAATCCAAATCCTAAATCCCCCCTTTTATAACCAGGAAATTAGTGTGGCTTTTAATGGAGAATCAAAAGAGGAACAAAACAACACAGTTTTGGATCGTTTTCCTTTTAACACAGAATAGTGGTAATTTTTTTCTAAACAGGAAAACCAACTTATATTGGATATATTAGTTCCACAGAAGAATTTTAGGAATAAGCCAAAAAAAGGATCAAAAGATTGCGATCTTGGCCAAGAATTTTAGGAATGATCCAAACAATTGGATCAAAAGGTTGCGATCTTGGCGAAAAAGTAGTTTTTGGATCAGGGCCCACAAAATTTTTGAACAGTCCCTAAATCGAGTTTTCGTATTGTTTGCTGAATAAGCACATCATACTGAGTTAAGTGATAGAATGGGTTTGGCTACACTATATATAGTTCTCCAGATATAAGGTGTAGAAGAAAATTTTTGAATCTTTTGATTAAATAACCGAAAGCAATTATCATTATTTCCGTGAATAGTTATCGAAGGGTCTCTAGTTGTCAAGGTTAGTTTAGATAGTATTAGGTAAGATTAGATTAAGTTAGTTATTTTCATAAACAATACCATGAAGTGGCCCTGTATTCCTGTTTTCCTCCAGGATGCGAAATCCTGAGGCGTTGAGGGAATTTCTCCCACTCATATTTTGAAAGAAAATCCCTGTACTAATAACGTACTGGAGATGTGAATAAAGTGAGAAACTGTCAGAAATTTTCAAATTAATTATACTAATTTCTACGTAATTATCATGCATTTGATATAAAATAAACTGCATATTTCTCGATTACAGCATATATCTTTCTATAGAAAATAGTTTCTTGCTCATTATACCATTGGAATCATTCACGGTAATAGCAAAACAAAACTGAACAACGCAACAAATATGTATTAATAATTCTTGAGTAACCTTCGGCAATATAACATCGCCTTCAGCGACACGTTATGAAAGATCAATTCAAGAATAACTTAAGTAGTTACACAAAGGAAGTGGAAGGAAGACACACATCCTCACTTCCAGAGCCAATCAAGTTTTCCCTTTGCTATTTACATCCACCTGTACAAAACATAAAGTTTTCATTAGGTGTAAGATTAGGAACCAATCAAGTTTCCCTTCACTTTTTACATCCATCTGTACTAAACTTAAATTCTTCATTAGATGTAAGATTAGGTGCCAATGAAGTTTTCTCTTCACTTTTTACATCCATCTCTACAAAACGTAATTTTTTTATTAGGTGTAAGATTAGGTGCCGATCAAACTTTCCCTTTACTTTTTACATCCATCTATAGAAAATTTAAATTTTTCATTAAGAGTAAGATTAGGTGCCAATAAAGTTTATCTTCACTTTTTATATCCATCTGTACAGAACGTAAATTTTTCATTAGGTATAACTTTTGATTAAGTGTTTCTAACATACGTTCCTCAACAATTTGCATTCCTGTTCTGAATTTTGACAACACATGAATAGTATGCCACTCCAATTTATCAATTCATCTGTGTATATTTAAGTTCTTATTTTTTGTATTGATTTTTCATGTGTCTGAAGAAAGCGCTGTTACATTCCAGAAACTGTTAGACAAGCACTATTAATATGGATTTGTTTCTTTGGGGAGTTTTGTTTTATTAATACCAAAAAATTGCTTTGTGTGTTCTACAACGGAAGAAATAAATAATGTTTTAGAACAAATCAGCGTGCTTTTGTTAAATTGGTTATTGCGGGAGTGTTTTGTAACTCTTGTCTACAATGCCACGCTTACAATATTATTTTGAATATACAGGGTCATTTAGTGTCATAGCAATTAGTGAACCACAATGGGCTGTGCAAAGAATAAACTAATCTCAGTAGAATTACTGAATCACTCTTACGCTTTCAGAGATACAACATTAGTGGCTGCAAGAAGTAATTAACGAGTTTTAGATCTGTGGGATTTTGATTTATGTAAAATTTTCTTATAGATAGTAATATTTTAATCTAATTCTATTCCATAATTATGCTTCTTCTTATAGTTGCATTTTTCTCCCTCTCTCTCTTTTCTAAATGACATTTCTTTGTATACTATCTGAAATGCCCGTTCTTCGCATGAGCACCATAGTATTACGAAAAGTATTTTTAATCCTTTCCCCCTTAGGATACGTATAGACAGAGGTATCACTCAGCCGCGTTTTCATACGATAGAACTAGTTGTTAAAATTTCTCAGTTTCCCGGAACTGGCTGTTAAAAATGTTACTTCGCGTCTGGACACAGTACTCACGAAAATGAAATATTTTCTAGTATTATTTTTGAAAATTAATATACAAAATAGTAATATAAAGTTTTTATATGATTTAATACTAGCCACTCACTGTTACTAGTACATTGGAATATCTAAGTAACAATAAAACAAGTGAGTTTTCTTTCACAGTGTGAAACGCTGGTGTACTTCCAAACTATGCGAATTCAAGACTCAAACTTGAAATAGTATGTCTGTAACTAGTGGTTGATTTAGATTAATGAAATCAAAAATGGAACTTAATCGGATGCTGAATTCATATCAAAAAGCCATTATATCGTACTGCTTTTCCTCTATGGACATTAATATTGAAACCGGAAGTGCTCATTTATGTCGATCACTTCCGGTTGCAATAGACGGTTAACAGAGGATTAATAGAGTCAATTGCGAAAACATCGATTTGCGATATCTTTTTTCCGTTTTTGCTCTATGGAATAAAGTCAGAAGTGATACTGTACATATTCGTCCGGTACCGGTACTGAGTCCATTTCAACAAACTGGTTCTCACTATTCATTTCTGTATTGTCCATTATGCGGTTAGTGTTGTAACTGGATATCGTGAATTTTCCCGACTTTTAGTTTGAACATATAGATAAAAGGAAAGACAAAACTCATTCTTGGGACGCTGCATCTGTGTCAAAAAAATCCCTTTTCGATAAATGTTACCGTTTTTGCTCTTTAAAACAGAAGTATTCAAACCGAAAGTACTAGTAGAGTTCAACAACTTTCAGTTTTTGTAGACTTTTGTGGGTGGTAGTGGTAAGTTCACTTGAGTCGACTGAAAAAAAAACACTTCTCACTATTTATTATTATTACTGTTCTATGAAAACTAATGTTCAAACAAAAAATAGTTGAATTCTATCACTTCCGGTCTGAAAGGAGGGTTAACGGAGAAGATGGAACCTATTCTTGGGACCTTGAGTAGATTGCAGAAACAATTCTTCTTTTTATCTTTTTTCCGTTTCTCCTCTATGGAAATCAGAAACCGGAAATACTAGTAATTTTCTACCATTTCTGGTTTTCGGTAAAGTATTATGGATGGTAATGATAATGTTCTCTTGAGACACTGAATCGATTACAAAAAAACGCATGTCGCCATCTATTACCGTTTTCTTCTATGGTGACCAACGTTAAAAACCTCCAACAATCGATTTCTACCACTTTCGATTTGACGGTAGAAATCGATTGCAAGAAAGTGCTTCTCGTTATATTTGATCGCTTTTGCTCTGAGTCTCGATGTCTCGATTGGCAAACGAACGGACGGACGGATATAGCCGTTTCTTTAAGATTTTCGACACTTACGCAATGTATAGCATAGCTTGGAAGTCTAATAATATTAATACTAAGTCTACTTACTATACAGATCATTATGATAGAACCGGCTGCTAAAAATACTAATCATAGAACCAGTTGTTAAATGATTTAAATGACCCCACTGTAAATGGCGAATGAATTTGGGCTTAAAACGCCATCCGGTATATCACTATTCATTTCAATGAACTGAAAAACTATTAAGTTAGCGTATTGGTCATTTTCGATTATTTATAAATGTCATTCTCTTCCCATTTCCACACCTGACACCAAATCTACGATGGCTCAACTCAGAATTAAAACTATATCAGGAGTGCCACTATTCACTTCAGCGAATACGAAAACTATGGATTGGGCACTAATAGCAGGCATTTTCTATTATTTTGATATGTCATCTTACTCACTCTTTCTTCTCTTTTGCCGAAAATAGCCTAAAAACCTAAATTAGGGCAGGATTTACTCACGTACCAAAAATCGTCAAAATCGGTTCAGTTGTCTAGGATAAGTTAGTCGTTGGACATCACTGAATTCATGTTTATTTTGTTCATTTGTATATTTCCTGTAAATTTCTTGATCAAAATTTACTTGTTTGTAGCGATGAGTAGCATAATAAATACGTAGATATTGAAATAAAATTGACCTTTATTATTATTATTAATTTTATGTAAACATCAACCTCTACTAATACATCATCCGCATTCCTTTTGTTAGATACAGTGCCCAAGTTAGTAAGTTGTCTACCTAAGAACAAAGGGGGTCCAGGTTCGAGCTTCGGTTGGGCGGGTAATTTATCTCCTTCTACCTTATTGCTAGTTTGTTTAAAGTTCACACTCCTCAAAATTGGTACCTTGAGTAAATTGTAGGGAAAACACAGAAATGCACAACTTTGCCTTCCTTGACAGCTCTTGGGTCATATTATGGCTTCTCGCAAATGAGAGCAACTTTTACTTACATTTTATTTTCCTTGTGTTACAACCATCGTAAATTAACAACAATTTATGGCCATTTTCGTTGTCAGTAATTCATCGTAATTATATTAAGAAAACTTACACTGAAGTGCCTTCACTGGTTTCATCTTGTTCACGAGGTCACAGGATTAATTCCCAGTAGGAGACCTTCAAACGCATTATAGTGATTTAGATCATTTTAAACTGCAGGTCATGTCGTATACAACCTCGTTGTTAACAAAAGAAATAAATATAAATCAATTAATCAAGATTTTAAGTACCTTCTAACTAGAGTAGGTCACACCAGACTCAAAACTACTTTTCTCCTTTATTTGATTGAGTAACTAATGGAGAACATGACTGAAATTAAAATTTTCCTTCTGATTTCTCTTCGTTCAGTTTCTGTCTTCATTGTTAGCGTAGAGAGATGTCCAAACCCTTGAGGTTCGGCTTCAATCTTGCCTACTCTCATTACCAAGTGTTTATGAATGCAAGGGAACTTGAAGATAATAGTAAAAATAAAAATATTCGGGACATGTATAAGGGGATCAGCGAATTTAAGAAAGGCTATCAACCTCGTGCTTATATATTAAAGAAATCTGACGGAACAGTTCTCACTGATACGGATAGCCTCTTAAATAGATGGAAAGATTTCTTTGACGATTTGCTGAACACGCAGCCAAAAACTAATGTGCGTGGAGAAAAGGAGATACACACCGCAGAACCGTATATTCCAGAACCCAATCGAATAGAAGTGGAAGCCGCTATAAAGAAATTAAAGAAACACAAATCTCCGGGTGTAGATGAAATTCCGGCTGAGTTAATTTTAGCTGGAGGCGGAAAATTGTGGAACAAAATACACAAACTCATTCTCCTTATCTGGAACAAGGAAGAATTGCCACAAGAGTGGAAAGAGTCAATCATTGTTCCAATTCAAAAGAAAGGCGACAAAACTGACTGTAATAATTATCGAGGCATTTCTCTTCTGTCAACATCCTATAAAATCCTTTCAAATATTCTGTTAGCAAGATTGACCCCATACGCAGATGAAATTATTGGAGATTATCAGTGCGGATTTAGACGAAATCGATCAACTATCGACCAAATATTTACCATTCGCCAAATACTCGAAAAGAAGTGGGAATACAATACCCCGGTACATCAACTATTTATTGATTTTAGAAAGGCTTACGACTCGGTTAGGAGAGAAACATTATACAACGTTCTTACAGAGCTTGGAATACCGAGAAAGCTAATTAGATTAATTAAGATATGTTTAAGTGAATCCCAAAGTAAAGTCCGGGTAGGAAAATTTTTGTCCACGAGTTTCCACGTCGAAAATGGCCTGAAACAAGGAGATGCGTTGTCGCCATTATTATTTAACTTTGTGCTGGAATACGCCATAAGGAAAATCAAAGATAGCAACCAGGGCCTAGAGTTGAACGACATTCACCAGGTTATAGCATATGCTGATGATGTAAATTTAATAGGGGATGATAGGAGAACAGTAGAAATAAATGCAGAGATATTATTAAACGCTTGCAGGGACATGGGTTTAGAAGTAAATGCAGAGAAAACTAAATACATGGAAGTGCGTCGGGACCGTAATACGGAAAATTGTGGAGGCGTTAAAATATTAAATAATACTTTTGATAAAGTGGATACTTTCAAATATTTAGGATCAATATTAACAGACGAAAATCATATTCACGAAGAAATTAAATGTCGACTAAAAGCAGGGAATTCGTGTTACTATTCGGTTCAAAATCTCTTGTCATCGCGAATTCTGTCGAGGAATTTGAAGCTTAAAATATATAAAACGATAATCATGCCTGTTGTTCTGTATGGTTGCGAAACATGGTCGCTTACTCTGAGGGAAGAACATAGACTGAAAGTATTTGAGAACAGGATCCTGAGACGAATATTCGGACCCAAGAGGAACGAGAATGGGGAATGGCGGAAGCTTCATAACGAGGAACTACATAGTTTATACGGTTTACCCAACATTGTTAGGGTCCTCAAGTCTAGGAGGCTTAGGGGGGCAGGTCATGTAGCTAGAATGGAAGAAAGTAGAAACACTTTCAAAGTCTTGACTGGTAGACCCATAGGAAAACGACCATTAGGAAGACCTAGGCGCAGATGGGAGGATAATATTAAGATGGATCTCGCAGAGATAGGAATACAAAGTAGAAACTGGATCCAATTAGCTAAGGATAGAAGTCAATGGAAAGCTTTTGTGAACGCGGCACTGAACCTCCGGGTTCCATAGGCCATAGAGTTAGTTAGTTTAGTTAGTTATGAATGCAAGAGGTTGAGAGAAATTGAGGATTAGGTTGAGTGAGGTTAAGAGGTCAGTAGGCAATAAATTGAGGAGTACAAAGTAGCATAGACACTAATGTTGGTTTTAAATGCGGGTGAAAAGAGTAGCGGTATAAAATTGCAGTCTGTGAGTAAAGCTAATACGCAAACTTGAAATGTTTGTCATAGGTTGCATGAATATATATTCTTAATACTTATTATAGACGCAAGATGCCTCAGCCTGTCAGATACACTAATTTTTAATAGTTCACAGTCAGGTTAATAGATGTTGCTAG
Organism: Thermobia domestica; assembly: GCF_964235325.1. Classification (NCBI taxonomy): domain Eukaryota; kingdom Metazoa; phylum Arthropoda; class Insecta; order Zygentoma; family Lepismatidae; genus Thermobia; species Thermobia domestica. The sequence continues at coordinate 102,768,416 of NC_137455.1, forward strand.
CTATACTAACTCTTAACGGACATTCAAAGATGTCACTAACGTATGCAAGCAGTTTGCAGGCGAACCATAAGATTCAGGAGAATAACTAGCGTGTTTTAAATATAAAGGTTCAAAAAACGAACTTTAAATTGAATTAACATGTTATTTTATTCAGTAAACTTCCGAAAATTTCGTGGAGAGGAAGGAACCTTTTGTTCCTTCACATCCTCCGCTTCACTACAGGCTTGACTTTTAGTGAAGATTGGATACAAATGACCGTATTTGTTGTATGTAGCCTGGATATTTCGCTGTAATTCAAATATTTACCTAATGCAGCTGCGAAAGGCAAAAGAAGTTTTAATTACAAAATGTTTTTTTAGCAACTTCCGCTCACTTCCATGTACTGTACATACGACTTAGTATCCTAATTTTCTCTTGAAGGTATTTAATTTGCTGTTAAAGAGTTTATATTTATTGAGGCTAAATAAACGTTGTACTTTCCTAAACAATTTATGTACTATCGAAGAGATATACATATACTGATCTATATATAGTTTAATATTAATCTGCATAATATGCTCAATAAAAGTTTTTCTTGTTATCTAATATCTAAATGTTTCGTGAATTTCACACATAAAAAATGTTTCAGAAGTAATAACATTTATTGAACAGTGTATCGTCGCTGCGCCGTGAAAAACCGCTATGTGTTAAAACCACAACTTTTCAGGAGAAGCAAAAACATTCGAAACTTAAAATTTTGCCAGATAACAGGTAACACTTGAAAAATATAATGAAATTGGTTCTGCGTATATTATGCACTGGAAATTGTTGTAGCTTGTTTCAGCAATATTGTTACAATTTTGTGTTTACGTAGCATATGTCGATTTACCTTTTGGGCTTTTAAAAGCACATACAGGATTTGTATACGTTAATCAATACGTACACTGAGAAAAAAAAATGTAGGTGGCGTACTTAAAAAGATAGGTTACATGCGTAATTCCTGTAGTTTTTGGACTTAACATACAGTAGACGTATAACTGAAAACGCATGTTTTATAATACTTTCTGTATATGTATTCCATCTATACGTACTTTCTGTATGAAAAAATGTAGGCGGTCAGGATCTCACATACAAATGGACGTATATAACATATAGCTGACGAAGGTAACATAAGTATATGCATGTGATATACGGAAAACTGTTAGATGTCAGACATCCTGCAACGGCATGATGTAACATCTAAGGGCAGTGCCTATCTAGCATACGGATAACGTATGCTCCGTACTGGTTTCTATAGTAAGCAAGAGGATACCGTATATTTGTATAATATACCGCTGTCCGGAGAACGGATTTTTCTCTGTGTTCGTGATGAAACCTTTAGTCTTTAATTTCAATCTATTATTTTTCATTATTGTGGTGAAACAATTGAATATTCACTTATCACAATTTAAGGCACTCTGCCTGACAGCTTTCAGGTTTATTTGCACGACATAACTCATTTTCGACAAAATTATCACATAGCGGTTCTTCGAGGAGCACGACGGTATTTTAATTTTCCATTTTTTTAATGAAATAAGTCTATCAATTTATATTTCTTGTTCAATAATTTTAGTTGCACATTCATAGACTGTTTTGATGTTTATTTTCTGAAAAGTCATTTCATATACTATACCAATCAATGTATTGTAAACTGCTCTGACTGCCTGATCACGAAGCATCTAAATCTTAATATTTTATACGAATTAAACATTTCCGTAATTCATTGTTCATCTAATTTTTGAATCGGTTCCTTTCTTTGTTATTTTGACATCAGATGATTTATTAACCTCATGGCTTGCTCAATATGCTTATGTCAGATGGAATTTTGACAACTCTTGATTCTACTAAGCGTTCTTTGAAAACACACAGGAAATTACAATGTCAGTTGTTTCTTAACACTTTCACGTTACAACATACTCATGCGTTTGCATTTACATTCTGTTTGAATATAATGGTTTCGTATTGTTTTAAAGTTCAAGTTTTCCTTCCTAGTTGCTAGTGCATTGACCTGATTGAACATTGTACATTGAACTTTATAATTTAGAATAATTTAGACTGATTTTTACAAGTGCCAAAAATCAAAGTGATACAACATCCCCGTCAAGAAAATACTTTCATCTACCGCATTGAGTGAATCACCCTGTATAACAAAACACAGCAGACGGTAAGACATAATAATACATAAGCAAGAACCAAAACGAAATAAATACAATGAATGAAATTCAGTAAATAAATGCCTATACCATGATATCAAATATAAGATTCACGTAATCAGTGTTATGAATTTTAACTTGGTCTGGGAGAAAAGAAAAAAATTACTTTCTTTAGTCAGTTTAAAATATGACACTCGACCGGAGTTTGTTATTATGAAGCAGATGAGCTGTGACGAATGCTCACTCAACTTTAAAATGCTGAAGTGATATTTATCTCATACGTAAGAAAACTGTTTGTTGTTGTGAATTTCTCGGAATGCTGTCTCATCTTATCAAGAAATGTTCAAGTTCTTTCCTGCACAAATATATGCATTTGTAGATGATAAGAGAACAATAAAAAAATGCAGAGGTCTTACTAATCGCTTGCAGGGACATGAGTTTAGAAGTAAATACAGAGAAAACTAAATATATATATATATATATATATATATATATATATATATATATATATATATATATATATATATATATATATATATAGGTTCGTTGGGATCGCAATACTGCAAATTATGGACGCGTTAAAATATCATATAATACTTTAAATAAACTAGATATTTTCGAATATCGAGGATCAATATTAACAGACGAAAACCATTTTCACGAAGAAATTAAATGTCAATTGAAAGGATGGAATTCGTGTTATTATCCAGTTCACAATTTTTTGTTGTCGCGAATTTTGTCGAGGAATTTGAAGTTTAAAATATATAAAACGATAATCATTCTTGTTGTTCTATAAGTTGCGAAACATAGTCGCTTACTCTGAGGGAAGAACGTAGACTGAAAGTACATTTGAAAACGAGATCCTAAGAAAAATATTCGGACCTAAGAGGAACGGGAATGGAAAATGACGGAAACTTCATAGCGAGGACCTAAGTCTTATATAATTTTTTTACCGTTTACCAAACATTGCTTGGGCCATCAAGCCTGGGATGCTCAGGTGGGCAGATCTTGTAGCCAAAATGGAAGAAAGTAATTACTCTTTCGAAGTTTTAACTAGAAATTCAATCGGAAAACGACCATTAGGAAGACCTAGGCACAGATTTGAGGACAACATTAAGATGGATATCGCAGAAATAGGAATACAAAGTAGAAGTTGGATCCAGTTGATTAAGGACAGAAGTCAATGTTGAGCTTTTGTGAACGCGGCATTGAACCTTCGGGTTCCATAGGCCATAGAGTAGTTGGTTAATTTATTGTGTATTTGTGATTGTGTATTGTAAGTATCACTCTTTTCCATCCGTAGCACCATTTTTAAACCCTGCAAACTTCATATCCTGTCATTCATCTAGCTTTTGTGGTATTGAATCCTTAGTGTTAATGTGGGCCGGGGTTTGAATCCAGTAAGTCTACAGTTGGTGGATATACTGATCATTATGCAAGATTAATCCCCAGAGCCCATTACCCACTACACTGTCTCGCCTCCAAGAGAACTGAATTAAAGAACCACGTTACTGATCCCGATGTAAATTGTATAGTCTTATATGTTCTTCGTGTATATGTGAAATAGGATTCGATTTCAGATAAACGCGCAAAAATTTATTTCCAGCCTATCGTACGACACAATCTTTCAATAATCTCATCCTTCCTTGTTTATCTATTTACTAGCTTTCGGCTAACTGAGAGCTTCGCCCCCAGATTCTTAAATTGTGCTCTTTAGGATGAAGAAGACGATGAGAAATGAATGGTACTAATGAAATGAATAGTGAAAGGCCAATACTATTCTCTGAGCGGAATACGAATCCACAGCAGACAGGTTTGCAACCGCCAGCCTGACGTCTTTGTTCGCTCGGCCATCCAAACCGGCTAGTAATCTTTTACAACTCTGGGTTCGAAACCACATCTTTAAAATTTAATCTCGTATGAACTCAAAAGCTCCACTCTTAGGCCTATATATAAATTATGTATTCATTTCTTTGGCTCCTAGTCTCTGTAATGTTGCTATAAAACTTCTCTCTGTGGTGTTTACAGACATCATAGTAATAGACTTAGAGAGATATGTGTGGTTCTGATACGAAGCGTTAAGTATTCGATGCTAGACTGTGTATACTCTTTAAAAATTACTTTTAAAATTTAAGGTAAAATTTAAGTACTACGTTCCGTATTATACCATATAAGCCAAAAGTTAATTTTTTTAAAAAAGAAAACAAAGTTAGAACCCTCTGTTGGTCTATTATAATAACTGGTTTTGCTGCATATGATCGCGAAAATTCAATTTCAGACGGCACGATTACTTCATCTTCTTTAGCATTTACCACACAATATTTCGCTAATCTGTGTTCCTCTGGTTCGATTCTCACAACTTCTTAAGTGGGTACGCCTTCAGTTTGGGAAACATTATTGTAGACAGAAAGAATACAGTATAACTTCAATTATCCGAACTCCAGTAATACAGATAGCCAATTATCCGAGTTAATACGAATATATAATCTGTTAAGAGTAATAGTGGACAGAACAGGAATTACCGTGCATTGAAGAGAGCTGTCACGAAGAATCTTAGAGCAAACTCATCAAAAGTGACCGAGTAATTCAATCACCACATGGAACAACATATTGTGACAGTCAGACTGTGCGATGAATTGCATATCTACACCCTCGTAGGCGGATTGCAATTTCCAAGCCGCTCATCATCGCCAACAACACTTTAGCGGGAAGAAAATGGTACCGAGAGCATTCAAAGTGACCGTCGATGAACGGAAACTCGTAATATGATGAGAATAACCCTCTTTCACCTTATTCACAACCACAGATTGTGTCGATAGCTAGTGGACGTCCAAAGATGCTTATGGCCTCAACTGTTTCTTTCTTACCGTGAAACATGGCTGCGGCTATGTTGTATTGTTGGGCACAATTGATCGGGAGCTTTACCGCAATTGATTAAATGAATAATCTACATGGCAACGTGCATCCTAAGATCCAGTTGTTTCAGGCCAATGACGAGAATTTCTAAGCTAGTGATGCGCAAATTCATACTCTTGATGCTGTTGAGATGTGGTTTCATGAACATCGGGATGAAGTACAACGCCTCTAGCTCATCCAACTCCCTGACCTAAATATCATTAACCATCTGTGGTCACTCCTGGAGTTCAGATTCCGGAATAGATATTTTGTTCCTTCCCTGCTGATTGAACTGAGTGGTGTATTGCATAGTGAGTGGTATATTATTCCTTTGGTAATTACTCAAGACTTATTCATGACTGCTTAATGATAAATGGTACTTTTTTTTTGTAGGTTAACGGTAGTTCCACTTGAAATTTCTTTAGCTTTCCATCAGTTTGATAATCATTTTTAAGTCTATATTAGTTTATTCTTGACTTTCAATGCTCATATAGATCTGATAAACCAAAACATTGTCGTATTTTCTTAGGCACGAAATTGATATGTATTGTACAACACCAAAGAAGCCACTAATGTGAAAACTAAGAGAAAGCAGTTTGTTCAGTAGCTAAAAATATATAACATAATGTTTTCATTACTTTAAATACTGATTTCTTCTCTGAATACTGATTACAAGTTCTGTATTATTGGGCATTCAGCATTACGGAAAATGAAAATTTACGGAATTAATTTACACCCTAACAACAACGTGATTGTAAATCTTTTTAAGGATAGTCATTTATGCAGTAGGAATATTATTGAATTAATTTCAGAACATTTTGAGGATATTACGAGGTAGATCAATTGACCAGAGTTGCTAAATGATCCTTGGTTTTCCTAATAGTGAAGTAGGTGAAAACCTAAAATTAACTTTATTTCTAATTATAAAAAACTCTCTGATAAATAAGTTGTATGGCTTTGTAGTAAAGTTAGAATCAAGCTAATACTAGGAATATGGCTAGTCTTAATTTTTTTAAAAAATATTACTATTGATTTTGTTATAATGTGAACTGTTAACATAAAAAATGATTGAAAGTTACTATTATTGATTGTCCTTATTTATCATAGCTTAATATTAAAATCCACAATGATTAATTGTTGTGATTGTTGTCATAAAAACATTTTTTTTCATGTTGATAGAAACAATAATTGAGTGCTATTATTACTATACATTGTTGTTATAATATCAACTATTAATAGTAAAATTCACAATGATGATAGTTGTTACTATTGCTTGTTCTTTAAATATTATGATTGGCATTAATATAAACAATGATTGGCATTAATATAAATGTTTTAAAAAAAGTAAATTCATAACGAAATAAAAGGGCAATGATTTAATGCCATTACTATCGATTGTTCTTATGATATCTATAGTTGACAATGGAACTGACATTAATTGATTGTTAATATCAACGGTTGATATTATAATAAAAATTATTGACAATTATTATTATCGACTACCGTTATGATATCAGTGGTTCCTATTAAAATCAACAATGATTAATTATTATTGTTAATATTCATTGTTCCTATAGTGTATATGATTAATATTGAAATTAGCAATGGCTGATCGTTTTTACTATTCATTGTTTTACAATATCAACAGTTGAAATTAAAATCAAATGTGATTGATTACTGTTGCTAGTACTGTTCTTTTATTGTTAACGGTTTCTATTAAAAATATCATTATTGTTAGTATTGTTATTTCTGTAATCATTAGTAGTTGATATTAATGTATCTACAGTTTATTGCTTATTGCTATTGATTAACCTTTTAAAATCTCGCGATTGATGTTGCAAGCCATAGTCATGATTGTTCTCATAATATCAAAGGTTCATATTACAAGGTGGAGCCATAAATCTTGCAATATTTTACTTCACAATATAGGCCTACCTATATTTATTATTGTACAATGAAAGCACGCCACCTTCATGCCGGTTCAGTGATTCCACATCGACAGCATGTCTTGTCCTCAGAGAGAGAGAAAGAGAGAAAAAACAACAGTCACTTTTGTTTCCACCTCCTGCTAGTTGGAGAAACATCGTGATTTCAAAAAGTGTGCCATGAACCGAAACAGGTAGTAAATCTCGAAGGGCCAAGGCAAGAATTATATACCGGGTGTCACATCAGTTCGATACCTTCAAGATACTAAAGTTTGCGTATTTCGAGCCGAGTGTGGTTTTGCCTTCTCCAGTTGCATTAGAACACGCTTTAGGTTCACCAATGCAGGATATGTTTGTCATAGTGTAACATACATCCACTTCAACTGTTCGTAATAAAAGTCGGCACTGATGGTACGACCGTTAGAAACACACTTAAATTGAATAATCTCCTCACAGTTCCATTACACACAGAGCGTGACTTTATACACGAAGCAGCCCTGTTTTGACGAACGGGTCTGGAAGTTGGTCTTTGCTCAATCAGTGTTTTTGCACATTCAGATTCGGGAAAACGCCTATTTTTCGTCGCATGCGAGAATCCGTTTCAGGAAACACACATCAGGCGGATTTTCCAGCAGTTGTCGGCACACACTTACTCTTCTTTGTGCCTGAGCTTAGCTCAACTCAGGGGGCAGAATGCGGTAGTCCTAATAGTTTTCCAGAGTTCGTAAACGCTTCGCACTACCATGGACTGGAGCATATTGCGATGGTTTGGCAATCATTATGTGCTGGTAGATTTTCTTCAGTCGCGTCTCGTATGGCCTCAGAATCTTTTACGCGGGGGCAACTGAATCTCGATTGCCCAACATTTTTCAACCTGCACTAAATTTCTGGAACCAACAAGCTGCAGTACTATAGTTCCCTGCATCTTTCGTTTTGTCGTGACAAATATTTTGAGTTGCTGCAATAGCGTTATGAACAAGTTCGAATTCATTAGTAAACTCCATGTATGAAACCTGTTTAGCACTCATCGTCATTAACACTAGAAACTGACTAAAGATACTGACGGAGTGGCGGCCTCTGTGTTAAACAGTCCACTTGTGACACTTCGTTTTGTGCCACTTTAACCTTGTCTTTACGTTCGATTACGACGTATACGCGCTCCTGTTGTTGGATTGTCGAAATATTGTAAGGCATGATACATTCTAGTAAAATCAACAATGATTGATTTTTATTATTATCATTGATTGTACTGGCAACATAAATGATTGATATTAAAAGCAACAAGATTTACTGATGTTCTTAACATTATTTTTTCTTACAATGTCAACGGTTGATATTAAAATCCACAATAATTGATTTTTTATTATTATTATTGATTGTGCTTTTAACATAAATCACACACCTTCTATTACAGTGGAATGTAAGTTAACAATGAAGATTTAACAGAACATTTGTCAGTGGTTCGTAATTGCAATATTGCTATATAAAAGTACAGTTCACTGTAGTGACTTTTTCACCAATACTACTATGTCTATCTGTCCGTATGTCTGTCGACAGATATTGGAGCGAAAACGACAAGAGATAGTGAAAAACGCTTTCTAGATATAGACTCAGCGTCGGTAGGATACATACAATTTTTGTTGTTATTTTCCACTGGAATTAGTAGAGCTATCAATTACTGCTTCGATGTCCCGGGTTCGATCCCAGTTCACCTCTAGTGGGCTCTATAAGAGTTCAAACTCTGTACTAAAGCTATACCATAAATATCTAAGTCTTTCCGAGAAAATGTTTACGAATTCACAAGAAAATTAAATAATCCCATGTTATAAATGAAGTATATTACTTATAAAATATTAACAATATTATCATAACTGAATTCGAGAAGATTGTTGAAAAAAATTTCCGAGATTCTCGTAAAAATATTTTACGAAAATCTGTATTTCCCAAGTAAATGTACAGTATATACCTACAGTGCCCGAGAATTATCCTGGCAGTGATGTAGACTTCGCTCTTGCTCAAATGCCATCCCACTGGTTAAAGCAGACGCTACGTTCAATTCAACGTCCAATCGCAGGAAAGAGAAAATGCGCGAACACAAATACCAACTTAAAAGCACACTCCGTTCTCTACAACAGTAAAGCAAAAGGAAATGAACCGAAATGGGAGATTCGTTTTTGATAAATATACTTCTTATCTTTGTATAACAATAACTGGAGTTTGAGGAGACATAAATGCTACTTTTTTATTTTTATATTTATATAGTTTTGATGAAGAATATGGTTATTTTATATTTGAATTTTATATTATATGTATGTGGAAAATAATTTTAAATGATAGCCATTTATGTGTATTCTGTTCTAATAACACTCAGATTTCAACATGCTACAAACTTTCGTTCTATTGAAGATAGGCACAAATATGCAGTGGACGAAATGGGAAGGGAAGTCCAAAGTTTATTTTAAAGAAACCCCCATGTCTTTACCTATCACAGTCCTTGAGCTAGAGGATGATATGTGAACGTGTTTCTTGGTCGCGGAAACAGAGCGTGGGGGTTAGTGAATGTAGCTTCGAAAAGTATAACATTTACCAATAGGACATAAGAACAGCATTTCCAGGAAAAACACACAAACAAATTAAAAAACAAATGCGAAATGAAATGAAATTAAAAGTGTCTTCTTTGTGCAGGGCTGTACAGTCTGTGCTGACTGGTGAAAGTTGTCAATCCTTTGTTTTATTCTCGTTCTCGAAATTTTGTGTATAAGAATGAGTGATAGTGCCTTAAAGAAAGGCAAGCCATTGCATTGTGATGCAGGAGACATTGTTTTTAATGTTTACAACTTTTCTTGCAGTAAACAATAATAAATCTGACAGTGTTCATGAAACCTCCCGAGCAACATGTGTCAGTGAGAGATCCGTGTGGCGAATTGTGAGAGAAGGAGTAAAGTCTGGACAACCCGTAGTAACACCCTGTAAAACAAGGCCAAATACACAGAAAAGACAAAGAAATTTAGATTATTTCGATGAAGTAGTAGTTCGTAGAACAATTCACAATCTCTATGCTGAAGGCATTGTCGTCACCTTAAATTATTGAGAGAACTTAAGAAAAGCATTCACTTCAAAGGTTCTGAGTGGGCATTACAACAAATACCGCAAGTTGGGATTTAGGTTTTAAAAAAAAATATTGGAAATAGAAAACTGATTTTTGAAAGGAAAGATATTGTCGTTTGACGACATAAATATAGGGTCTAATCTTATTTTTTTATTTGTCGTAACAATGCACATATAAAATTTATATGCTAGTATTATTCAAATACATTGTAATCTAAATTATCTCTAGTTCGCTACCAGCATTATTTTAAACTGTAGTTACGACGTGACTTGCGAAGCGTTCAGTGTGCCATTTAAGCACTATTTGTGAATTGCGTAAGTTGGTAGCCCTGCAACTGAGAGCGTTGACGTCACTGCCAAGATAGGTCTCGCCGACTGTAGGTTATTTTGTTCGAAATCGAAATATTTATGTTCGAAATCTCAACAATACCCATTAAACTGTACCCATGTTTTAAGAAATTCTGAAAACTAACTACTTTGTCTAGTTGTTTCCGAGAGAAAATAGTAGTGCTTTATAAGATTTTAAGCTTTCTTTCTTTATATAATATGATATGAATTCCAAGGGCAATTTACTAGAAGAATAACATTCCTTTGTCCGGTAAATATTTTGAGGAATCTTTTGAAGCAAAGTATTGTGGCCTTTAGCAGGACTTCACCCGCAGGAGGAGGTTCACTGCCAAAATTTACGTATAACTTTTTAAATATTGGACTTCATGTTTTCTTACTAGAGGCGTACTTACGGAGTCCATTAGTCTGGATCCCAACTAATCTTTAGACTTTGGATTCCGCAGCAAAATATCTAAATATACGCCTGGTCACTGAGCTGCTTTTTTTTATATATGGAAGAACGAATGAAGGAGTAAATAGACAAGACAACCAAACACATTTCTTCGACATATATGGATGTTAAATTGTGTAAATGCGTTTGTTACACACATATATAATTAAATATTGCGGTCCCAGTATGTTTAAAATTACTTTAGTATCCACCAAAACCTTATCACGATAATTATCTCCATAAATTAAACTCGTTTTGTTACTTTCAAACTTTGTATTTCCTTAATACTTATCATTTATTTCGCAGAAATTAAAAATACTCTTCAATCAACTATGGCTTAGTCACTTATTATATCTTTAACAGCATAAATGAAACAAGTTTAAACAAGTCTGGCCACAAGCTTTGTTATCATAAGGACCGGACTATTGTCCTTGTTGTCCTATCACTAAAGATATATAAATGTTATCGTTGCACATTTACTGTAAGTTATAAATTCAATTTGTTTTCGATTACAAGACTTGTATCCCTCCTATCGTTACTGAAAACCGAAAAGTCTATATTCCATACTCGAATCATCTTTCACCAAATTAAATTTGTCTCAGTCTCTTGGGAATTATACGCAGCTATAGATATTATTTTCATGTTAGTTATCATGTACTACTTTCAGTAGAAAAAAAAAAAAAAAAGAATAAGAGAGAAAAAACTCTAACACATAGAAATAGACAAAGAACTGCAAGATAGCATAGATTCATTTCGTTCGTGCAGTCTACAAATGAGATTTGTAAGAAGGGAAATCTAAATTAAGTTAAATGTTGAGATTCTATTTCCTTTCTTCAGAATCCTTTCTTGGGATTCTTGCGTGAAGCTTCTTGCATACAAAAGAGCTACAAATGGAACAGGTTGACCATTTTAACTATTAAGAACCTACAGCACGAAGAAAGGCAATTGTTTGCTTACTACAATGAGTTTTATTTTTATTTTTAGAGCTCAATATAGCTTTTAATGTCTCGAATCATATGCCGCAAACGAATTTGCGGCGTATAATATTTGATAGTAATGCGCCGTGGTAGCAGAAACAGTGCGACGTGCAGGTTGAGAATAACGCAGCATACATGCTAAAGCTATAGATGTAGTATCTATTTTAAAATACCAAAACTCTTCCTCTATTAGTAATTTAAATAGACTAACTTTATTGCTGGCTATCAAAGTTATAAGCTGTGTTTGTACTAGGACATTTTTATCACTGTACAAATATTGTCTAATTACGTTAGATTGATGTTGATAGATTATTTTCGGCTTATAAACTGATTTAAACAGACAATAGGCTAAGTGTGACACCAGGAAATCTTGAAAACCTTCCAGTAGTTAATTGTGAAATTTCGTTGTGTACATGGCAAACATCGTAAAAAGGGAATTTGAAATGAATAAGCTTTCTTAAGTACATATTAGTCGCGTAAAAATAAGTCAAATTTTGACCGAACCGCAAACAAATTGCAACAGAAAGTCTGACAGCTGTTTCTTATTGAAAAAATGTGATCAAAACGATGGAATAAAATTTACCAACGCCACTGTTGTCATAAGGCCGCCATATTGGCAAATGACCGCCATAATGGAATTTAGCAGTTTTCTGAAAGTTCGTGCATTTTTTGACCAACACATGACCTGAGAAGGTGTTTTTGTTCTTAGCTGCTGTTAAGGTAATCAACTTCTATGTAATACATATAATTTATACAAATTACAGCCAATTGTAAGGTGACTGAGAACTATCTAGGGTAATCTCAGGCCAGAACACACACCATTGTTACATGCACCTTATGAGCTAAAGTTGCTGAAATGAATTTTGTAATTAAATTGAAAAACTAGTTTTAAATATAAAATTCAAAAATATTTTAATAGTTTCTTAATTAGCAGAAACTGAAAATCAGAAATATTACTTAATTTTTGAACATACGATCTATATCAGTCTTTTGTTGCGATTTGTTTATGGGGGTAACATGCCTTTCAGTATTTCGTCAAAACTAAATTGCAGAAGTGTTTATTTCAGATGTGAAATTGAAATTTTATTTTTTATTTACCAATGTAATACACATATGTATTTATATTCCTTTCAGACATAGGCCTAAATAACATTGGAATTAATGATTTCTGTTCAGAATGGATATGAAAAGTTACAAATCTGTTTTAAAAATATTCAATACCCTGAACACAGAAACCTCTGCCCACATCGCATGATCATTATTACATGAATCTTCATTTTGAGCAGATGAATACACATTTAGCATACATACAATGTCGCTGCACAAGAAAATGTAATAACAGTGATAATCAGAGTTCACAGAGAGAACAATGAGATGAAGTTACATTTTCCCAGTTACAGTAGAATTGTAAACAAAATATTAAAGAAACCAAGGGAGTTCTGTCGCTTTTGTGAAAGTCTGTGTTCAATTGGAAATAAGGCGAGGTCAGTTGGTGTGGGTATATCCAACATACTGCCTGGTTGTGGCAGTTCAGTTACACCGTGAACTTGATTAAGGGCAGAGTGAACATGGGACCTTCACAGAGCGTCATAAGGACGTGTATGCTATACGAGTTCAAACCGGGGTCAAACGCTGCTGCAACGGGACAGAAGATACGCAGGATTTTGGTGAGGATGTCGTTACTACGCGGACAGTGTAGCGATGGTTTAGCAAGTTTAAGGACGGTGGCGAAACACTAGAAGACGCACCACGTGCCGAAAGAACAACACGTCTACAAAACGAAGATCTTCAGACAGCAATTGAGGCGAACAGTAGGCAGACATGTGAGGAACTAGGGCTACAATTGAATGTGAGTGGGGAAACCATTCGGTCAATTTGGGAAGCACTACAAGTTGGGTCGTTGATTTGACTCCGGGCCAGAAGACAACGGGAGCAGACACCTGTGTTTCTTTGCTGTCTCGTCTGAGGAAGGAGCCATTTCTGAACAAAGTGTTGACATATGATGAAAAGTGGGTCCTGTACGAAGCTCCATGGTGCCTTCGTCATTGGTTAGCATCCCATGAACCGGTTCCGAAACATCCAAAACCAACACTGCACCAGAAGAAGGTCATCCTGTGTGTTTGGTGGACTGCTCGCGGCATCGTGCATCGGGAACTGTGTACTGTTGAGCCGTTGAGCAGTTGAGCCGTGTTCAAGAAAAAGTCAAAACTCTGTAGCCAGCACGTCTGAATTTTAAAGGGGTGCTCCTGTTGCAGAATAACGCTAAGCCTCACGTGGCTAGGATGACCTGGGACACCATTCTACGCCTTGGAGGGAAACACTGTTGCGTCCGCCATACTCCTCGGACATTGTACCATCCGATTATCGTCTGTTTCATTCCTTGGACAATCACCTAAAGGACGCCAGTTCAAATTCCTAGTAGAAATGCAAAATGCACTTGATTCCTTCTTTGTTTCACGGCCCACCAAGTTCTACCGCGATGGACTCCATGACCTTCCAGAACGTTGGCAGAAGGTCGTCGGTGGTGATGGGGACTATTTATGATCTTCCATGTTTGTCTTAGGTGGCATATCGATGTCTGAAGGTGGTGAATGAAAAAGCGACAGAACTTTCTTGGTTACCTTTATAATAATACAGGATGCGTGAATGAAATATTGAAAGGAAAAGTGTCTATTAATTCGAATTGAACATTTTTACTGCACTGTATTAGTACTATTTCACTTTCAGAATGCAGTTTAAATGGGAAATTCAGTTCTCAGAATCTTCATCACTTACTACCGTATGGGAGAAGTCAGAATTAAAACAATTGTCACCTCGACAGTTTGTGCAAGCCGTAGTGCAATACACTGCACACACAATAGTGATGCACAGCCACTCGCAATCGCAATTGCAAAGGAACAATCATTATACATGGGCTAACGGCTTGCATCAAATATTGTTCAACTGCTGCAATTTTTGTATATTTCTTCTTCCCTATCACAACAGCACTTAAAAACCATCTTAGATTTTCCGGTAAGAATTGCAAATTTTTTGCAGTTTCATGAATATCTTCAGGACTAGCATACTCATAGGCTATCACAGTACTCTTTGATTTCACTTCTGCAGCTGTTCGTATGAGTAGCCTTTTCTCCTCATCTGATCCGGCTGACTTGTGTCGATGGTAGTCATGCAAAATGGCTTCAGCTGTTTTTGTAAATGTCACAATGTCTGGGATTCCAGCAACTGTTGAAATAATTGCTTCATCTCCAAAGTGCTCCAAAAGACATTTTTTCATATATACGGTACTTTGCTGTATGGTTCCACAGTTTTATCAGGAAGGTAACTTCTCATACGTTCAACAAGCTCTGTGACAGTATTTTGTTCTTCATCATTCTCTTCAAGGTAGGAGGCAACTTTGAGGAATACTTAATAGCGCTGCCTGTCTCCTGGGCGACCAGGAATATCAGCAGATTTCCCAGAATATTTAGAAGGGATTTATTTCCCTGTTCTGAAGTTCACAGAGCACTGCCGATGATTACAGACATCTGCTGCATGAAGGTCTTCAACCATTTCCATTCTACTTTTCATAGTATTAGCCCATTTTTCTTTTCGCTCTTCACATTTGTCTAAGATATTTTGCTCAAACTCAAATGTCCGGACAGGAAATGCTTTCTCTTTTGTGAAAAAATAGGAGGCGATCATAGCTAGCCACAAAGAAGGTAGTTTCTCCTAAACTAAAAAGATCCATCCTGTGATCGTAGAACCGTGACGTGGATGGTGCATTGCTTGGTTGTTGGACGTTGTGGAACGAATTTCTTGTTATGTAACGTTTTAATTCTTTTTACGTACTTCTTTCATTATATTTATAGCCCACAGTTCGAATGCTAAATATCAGTCACCACTAAGAACTAGTTATTGCACAAACATGAAATTAAAATCATTACATACACATCACAATTTCTTTTTTATTTTTCAAAATCTCCATTAATTTATTTTTTCAGTTGTCATAGCAACTCGAAACAAAGAGTTATTCGTAATTACTGCTCCTACGATTACTCAATAAAATCAACAACATATTATCTATTTTTCTTCTTCTTCTTAACAACAGATTGTACACTATTAAATACCTTTGCCCACAATAGCTACAAGAAAAATGGAAGTAATTTACACGAAAATAATGCACAGATATACAATATCGTTGTAGTTGAAAGAAGATTTTATATTAGTTATCCGCGATCTACACTTCTTGTGCACTTTTTAGCCAACTTCAAGGTGAAACTCACTATTGTTACTTTCTTTACAAGCTCGGTGTATTACTTGAATTCCCTTTTCCGTCAGAATTGGAATTTCATCGCTTTCCTGAAAGAGTTCATTACAAAGAAGGCACTTCTCTTCACATTCCATCATTATTTCATTACAGCAAATTGTCTGCTCAAGAACACAAAGATGGCATTGTACATGGATTGTCACTTTAGAATAAAGACACTTCAATTTTTACAACATGAAATGTAATTGAACCGTGTTCTTGTTTCTTAAAAATATTTCATGATTGAACAGTACAGTTGACACCTCAAACATATACATACTATTTTACAACATTCTCTTCGTCTACTATCAGATCAGATTTGCTGTTGTAAAACTTGTTCAAAACTATTGACCATTACAAATATTATTCTTTCAGTAACTCTCACACAACAGAACTTCAGAATGGCTTTCTGGATGGTTTTCAGTTTCCAACTTCATAACATTCAACAACAGCTATCCTAACTTACAATTGGCTGTAATTAGTAACACATGACATGAGGGACAGACCAAGGCAAAATTTTGGGCAAAATGATTTTTTTTTTTTTTGTATCTTTCCGTATGGCGGCGACTGGGCAGTGGCCCAAGTGCTCAACCCTTAGTCCATCTCTGTATGACTTTTGTTATCTTTATAATCATTATGAGGTAAACTTTCTCATTTGAATCACATATGATGGTCAGAAAATGCATATACTTTATGAAAACCGTTAAATTCTATTATGGCTACCGTTTTCCAATATGGCGGTCTTATGACAACAGTGGCGTTGGGAAACTTAATTTCATCATTTTTATCACATTTTTTTTTTCAGTAAGAAACAATTGTCAGACTTTCTGTTGCAATTTCTTTGAGGTTCAATCTTATTTTTACCCGATTATATGGCGTTATTTATTTTGCATATTTGTAGATATATTTTAGAGCATATTTATATCCGGACCCTAATCATGAAAAATGATTTTTTTATTTGGAATAACTCTTATGTTCTACGTCAGTTTTATATATATAAAGTTGGCTTGACATACAGTATTTCCAGGTATTTATATCGAAGAGACCAGATGTTATTTGAAAATTTTAATACGTATGCTAAGGAGACAAATGGGGCCCAAAGAACACCTGAGAAGAATCTAAGAAATCTCTCACGTTAGAGAAATAAAATTCAGTATGTAAATTCATTAAAAGGTACGTCGAATCGTGTCCCAACATTTTGAAATATTTTGCTTCTAGAAGGGAGAATGGTAAGGAATTTGTATAACATTGATTATTTGTACTTGCGTGTTCATCTCCTATACAAATTCACACCATTAGACTGTTTGAAATGAATTTCGGGACATACTTAGTATCTATCTCGAACTAGGTTTGTATGTCAGTTTCATTAAAGGGCCTCTACCGAAAAGAGGGAGAAGGATTCAAAATGTATGCCCAAAACTAAAGTACATCCGCTTCTAAGACAGGAAGGGAGGTCATTTCTATAATCACGGAAAAACTCCTGAACCGTTTCAAATGGATTTTGGAACATAGTTGGACTAAGATCTTATCATTGATTCTGTTTTGATTGAAATTCGCATTCTTATTAGGTAAGAGGAATTCCAATATACCTGTGTGTCTCACTATGAATGGAAAACGGCTCAAAGATCATAATTGAGGGGGCCACGGAGGCTCAGTGGTAAAGCGTTCGACTCTGGTGCAGGGTATCATTGGTTCGATCCCAGCTCACACTAAGTGAACTATGTGTTGGACAAATACCGTGTGTGAGGTTTTTCTTGGGTTCTTCCGTTTCCTCCTACTTTCGTCATTCCATCATTTCCTTCATTTCTCATCATCATCGTCTCTTTTAGCCTAGCTGGCATAACCGTGGGACGTAAAACTTAAAAGATTTTTCACTTTAATCGAAATTCTCATCCTAAGTGGGAAGAAAAGGTTTCTAATGCACCTTTCAAATATTTTTTTCCCATACTTTATTCTTCCGTGCGAAGGCCGTGCATTTCAGCTACTAAATTAATAGCTGAGTAGTTGGAAATAAATGACAGCGGCACCGATTTCTGCATAACTTTGGGAAGAAGGGCGGCTCCCTCGGGTCTCCCCACCCGCTGGGTGAAATTTGCTATATGGATGTATTTTTGCTTTGTGGAAGACAAACAGGGATAGAACTGAGGGAAAGCAGGGAACGAAAAGTTTTGCCCATGGTAACACGTGGTAGTATTGACTAGTATACTATATATCTAACTAAATTTCCTATGAGGCGATATTAGAAAACTCATTCAGTTTTTATCTGGTGGATTTTAAACACTGGTTATTGGTACGTTACAGTAAGGAGTTGTTAATATAATAAAATCTTGTTCCATATAGTTGGCACTAATCCGTTAACATTTTTTAAATAAAGCATCTTTGTCACTTCCACAGCGAACTTTGCTACAACGAAACGAACTAGTCGTTGTCTAGCAGACGGAGTTCAACCTTGTAGCATTGAATCAGTACCAGCATTCTATGAATACGTTACTACAGAGCTCTCCTCTGTTAGAGCAACAGCGTGTTTCAAATGAGGCCATTATTAACCAGCAGCGCGTGCAGTCCTCCTGGTGGTGATAATAATAACTAGGTTCAATGGTACTTGTTTACTGCTCCTTGTCCCTTCTTCATTCTTCTCTTCTGGCACAAATTCTACAAATTCAAATCTTCTTCTGTGTCTTTGTCTTTTCTCTTTCTCTTATGCTTTCTAAATTTATGTTTCTTCATATTTAAAAATTACTTTTTAAACATACTAAAAGATATTTAATGTTATATTTTATTTTGAATATTTTAGAGTGGAAAAGAAGTCAACACAAAGAATTGCATTAGAATTGCTGTACAGTGGACCACTAGGTTACGAACTTCATCCGTTTCGTAACGCTGTTCGCTAACTGAAACGTTCATAAACCGAAATAGTTTCCCCCATTGAAATTAATATAAATACATTTAATAAAGTTCTACCCAAAGGATCAAGGTAATGTTTGCATTTTAAAATTTTAAAATGTTTTCTGTCATGAAGATTATAGAATGAAAACAGTGGCGGATCTAGAAAGTAAAAACTGGGGGCAGCCAGAATCCAGACTATAATAGGTGTATCATGAGTATACTATAAACTTCCAAAAATATATAAATAATAGCTTAAAATATTTTTGTCACAAAAACTGGGGAGCCTACACCTGCTGGTCCTGAGCTACAACCGCCACTCAATGAAAATAACATCATCTTTTTCAGGGACAAATAAGTAACAATGAGAGCTAAAAACACAGAAAGGTATAAATAAGAACAAAAAAAAAAAAAATGCTTTTGATCACATCAATCTGACAGATCATTATTTGTGGGGAATGCTTCAAAAAGCACTAATGGGAGCGTAGAATTGCTGGGTCAGGTGTGGTGTTATATGTTTGTCCGTATCGCGAAAGAAAAACTGTTCACAAAACATGTTTGCGAACGAGGGGTTCGTAAACCTTGGTCTACTGTATTTGAATTGTATAAAATAAGGCTACATTTAGTATTAACGTAACCGTTTCTGACGATTTCAATGGCGGGGTGTGGGAAGGGAAGGGGAATCCTCACCCTCGAGATTATTTCTCCGATCTTTCTCAACCTGAGTTACGAGTATTTTTATAGTTTCCATTTATTCAATC
This sequence comes from Thermobia domestica, assembly GCF_964235325.1. Classification (NCBI taxonomy): domain Eukaryota; kingdom Metazoa; phylum Arthropoda; class Insecta; order Zygentoma; family Lepismatidae; genus Thermobia; species Thermobia domestica. The sequence continues at coordinate 102,788,199 of NC_137455.1, forward strand.
TTCTGAAATCATCACGGTTTACAATGGATTCACTGCTGGGGATTGGTTTTGTAGCTCTGTAGCTTTCTTGGACACGACAGAGTTGTGGGGAACATCTTCTACTGAAAGGATTCTAACTCTATCCATCACGACTCTGGAAGTCACTAAAGGAATAATTAACACTTCTGATCAGAGTATGTACACTTATATGTTAAAACTAAAATACAGTATAATGATATCAACAATTTAACGTTACCTTTATCAGACACTAAAGAGGTATCATCGGAGCATCGAAATATCGGAGCTTAGTACTAAAAGTGAAAGTACTAAGATTCATTATTTGTATGAGAAGCTACCTGAGTCTTACATCCTCGGGCATCATCTGTCGGCTACCTGCCCTTACTTAGTGTAGATACTCTGGTCAGAAGTGTTTAATTATTCCTGAAAGGATTTATCTTGCTTGATAGTCTGCTCAACCGGAAACTGCATCCGATTAAAGCTCTTTATAGCGAATATTTATCCTCGTGTACCATGTGAATAATATACATCTCCGAGTTTCTTATATCACAATTGTCTTTGAAAATCGTTACACAGACACACTGTATATGTACCTATTTTGATGGACATCTTTTAGATTTTGATTGATTAGTAGTACTATATTTGTTATGTGTTAGAATGCTATTTACTCATTTTCTTTTAAAATATACATAATAAGATTCTACAGTTTATCATTAAAAGCTGTACGCAAAAATAAGAGATAAATGAAGATTAGAAGTGAGAAAGCAATTACATACAACGTCTGTCCCGAAATTAATGCATCCTATTTTCTTCTGTCGCGACTATTCGTCGCACGGCATTGCCGCTTGCACCGAAGAGTGGGTGGAATCTTGGGCACACAGCACGACCAGCGCCAGTCGGCTTCGAGCTCCTGGACAGCCACAGTGCCTGTTTCACTGAACCCTGGTATGAGTGCTTGGTCGAAATCAAGATGGAAAAAATTCTAGAGGAGCGATGTGCCATAAAGGTTTGTTTCAAACTTGAGAAAACTCCCTCAGGGACTTTTGAGTTGCTTCAAGGCTTTTGGTGTGGAGTGCATGTCATGTTCATAGTGCAAAAGGTGGCACAAAATGTTCAAGGAGGATGATGAGGAGGTCGCCGACGAACAACGATCAGGTCGCTCTCAACATCGCGAGATGAAAATTCTGTTGAAAGAGTGCGCGAATTGTTGAACTCTGATCGAAGAATGCGTGTCCGTCTAGTATCAGAAATGCTTGACATTCCGAAGACCATTCTGCACAAGATCGTGACGAAAAACTTGCAAATGCGGAAGGTGTGCGCCAAACTTGTCCCGAGAGTGCTCACCGATTGCCAAAAAAACAATTGAGTGGAAGTGTCAGAAATTGTAAAGGTATTGTGAGGACGATCCGACTTTTTGGACAATGTGGTAAGTGGTGAGGAATCTTGGATTTTCAAATAAGACCCAGAAACAAAAAGATGGAGCGCAGGGTGGCACACGACGTCGTCTCCACGCCCCAAAAAGGCAAAAATGAGCAAATCAAGGTCAAAGCGATGCTTATTGTTTTTATTTTCGATTTCAAGGGAGTGGTCCATTTTAAAGCAACAGGTCAGCCGCTTCAGGCGCGAGATCAAGAATTCCTGGAAGCTACACCATGACAATGCTCCCAGCCACACCGCCTTTATAAAGACCGACTACCTGTCCAAGGCCAACATCTCAACGCTCCCTCAGCCGTCTTACAGTCCTGATTTTTTCCCGCCCGACTTCTTTTTGTTCCCGAAGATTAAAAAATCCCTCAAAGGACAGCATTTGGGGTCCCTGGAGAACGTCAAGGCGGCTACAACCAGAATACTAAAGGACATCCCTGGGATGAACTTTCAGGAAATATATAAAGCATTTAAATCGCGTTGGAGCAAGTGTGTTGAAGCAGGAGGTATGTATTTCGAAGAATATTAAGTAATTATACGAATCTGATCAATAAATTTCTTAAAATAAAAGTGGGCGCATTATTTTCGGGATAGACCTTGCATATTAACGGCGGGAGATCATGTGGTTTGGATTTAAATGTTAAGTTGTAGCTCTGTGTCACATATATAAAGAGGGGCACGTTGGCTCATGATAGAGCGCTTACTTCAGTTGTATGGGGTTCCTGGTTCGATCCCCGGCTAAGAAAGTTTGTGGTGCACACCATCGTGTCTATGGATTTTCTCGGGGTACTCCCGTTTCCTTCTGTATTCTCATTCCACCAATTCTTCCATCATCATTCACTTAGCTTAATCATTCGACATTGTGGGACATTAAACTGAAAGATTTCATTTCATTTTCATTAAGAAAAAAGAAAATTAGCTTCATATACATTGCTGATGTCCTTAGTACTAGTTTTCCAAATCAGCATATGTATGATATTAGTGGATATGTAAAATGTGAACAAATTACACGCCTAATCATTGTTGTTTGTCGGGAGACCTATTTTCGATTCATGGTTTGGATTTCAACATTAAGTTGTAGATCCATGTCTTATGTAGCCTTGGTGCAGAAAAGAACGTTATCCTATCAACTAGAGTGTGGCCAATTTGTATATTTAGGTATTTATATACATCAGATATGGTGCTTGGAACGAATCTAGTATAGGACCTATTTCTCTACTTTCCCCGCTATATTTTTAATAGCTTGAACATTAATGAAGATATCATAACGAAATTTGAACTGAAATTGAACTAGTTTATGAGAAATAAGGTGATATTATAGAAAATGTAGGAAATGGACACCATTGGCGTCCAACCGTAGTTGAATAAGACGCTTCATATTTTGGAATGCTCTGGTCAGCATTCTATCATAGATTGTCTGATTTCTTTGGACAATGTTTGGTTTCAATGTAACCATAGATTGTGATTTGTTTTGATAAACGCGATATTTCAGGTATGATATATCCTGACCAGCGAACGAATGCGGGCGGCCGGTTTTGGAACTAAAATACAAACAACAGTGTTTCTAACCGGATTACTTGTAATTAATCTATCACAATTGTTTTTGCCCTGTTCATAATAAACTACTTCACGCATATGTTCAAGTTAAGACATACACAATTTCAAAAGTTATGTAAGTTATTTTCTGAACATTTTAAGGGACTGCAAAAAAAAGTACATATACTCTCCATATTAGTTTGGTAATAACTTGCAAACAAACTAACCTCAGTGTTGTACAAAGGAACACTGAGAACTTCGTAGCATTAGAGTGTAAGGAATTAATACTTCATCTGTTAACAAAACCTCGAAGCTCATCTTTGTGAATCAAAGAAATACTTTGGCAACTGCGCTTTCATTGTTTAAAGCAAGTTTTTTTGTGTAGTTTTGAAATAAGGCGTCTTCGAAATTGCTACCAATTTGGACCATGTGATCGATCGATTGACAGTACCTTCAGTAACAAATTTGCATTGAGATCATTTTCGGATGTGCTGCAAAAGACTGGTGACAGAGAAACTGATAATCTAACCGCCTCCGAAGGAAATTTGGATCCGTCCCTAATTAAGATGGTAGATAAAGATAACTTTCTCTGATATCTAACCTGCCATTATTTAGCATGGTTTGCTAATTTAAAAATCCAGTATTTCTACCATATTTTGAAAAATTTATTTAAAAGAAATAAACCCAATGTTACATTGGGGGCGGTAGGGGAGCGATTAAAATTTAAAGTGGGAAGCCTGACAATTGATTTCTTATAGCTCCAGTGAAATTCAGAAAAAATGAATTTCATATTAAAAAAGAGATACAAAATACATTTTCATGGTAACTCTTACATTCATTATGTTATTATAAAGTTAATGGTACTTTTGAAATTGATTAGAGTGAATAGATATATTTATTTAAGTAACAAAACCACTTGCGTAAGTTTTTCAAAATATCAAGTTAGAAGAACGAAGTTTGTCTTCCACTGCCATCTCATTGCTCAAAGATACCGGCGATGAAACAATTGGCCGGAAATCATGCGGTCGCTTCTTACATCAAATCACGAAGAAGATGATGAGTGCCAATGTTAGGTACGTAAGTTCAGTGTTTTTTTTTTTTTTTTTTTTTAAGGATCCCTCTTGGAACTATACGTAGCACAATTTAGTACTTACACTTGAAAAAAAAAATACAGCTGTTTAAAGACGATTGATTGCCTTTGTCTTTGAATTTCATATGTGCACACAGGATTTGTTAAACAAGACCGTACATCTGATATGTTTGAACTATATGCAACTTATGCTCACGGGCTAAACTCAGTCTTCTGAAGTCAATCGACAAATGATTATGTATTACAGACACAAAGACAACACTAGGCTCCCAAGTTTCAAAATTATATTGTGTATGAAAACAGATAGTAGAATTAATTCTTTGTCACAAAAGACCTAGGGTCTGAAAGAAATTCAGAGGGAGTTCAAAGGGAATTACTATACTCATAAATAAAAGTTGTGAATTTATTGTGTATTGAACCAATGATATTTATGCTTACACTACCCATACGCTGATGTTTTATCGATACTTTTATTTCACATTTACCAAAAGGCTGGATTACGATAATAATCCCGAAAGACAAGCTATCCAATCCCGTAGCCCTTTAAAAAATTATGAAAAATTTCTTCTTCACTTCCTTTTCCCTCAAATGGTTCACATTCATCGAAAAAATGAAATGAAATTTCTTTAGTTTAACGTCCCATGATTATGCTCTTTATGTTAGAGGAGACAGATGATTAATGAAAGTGAAAGATTGTAAAATTAATTGTTGAGCTCTCACAGAACCACGTACAACAAAGACACATGCGGTAGCCAATAGACCAACGAAGAGAACTTCCACAGTTCTCGAGTGGAAACGTATCGGAATTCTTTCTCAGCTACAACTCAAGAAAATGTCAATCGATAAACATACATTTAAAACAAACACAAGCATCGCGAGCCTTAACTTAATTTAAACTTAGTTACAAGATATTGTGCAATTATCTAAGCTATCAACCCTTAATTAATCTTTTAGTCATTAACATCTTATTACTGAGTTTTACAGGTTTCTACTGTTTTATAATGAAATCAAATAAAACGTAATCAACTTGTTTATATAATCTGCTTAATACACGGTAGAAATTCACTTGTGTGCTATCTTGTTCTTAAATTGTTAATTTCCATGTATATGTCATTACCCACAATACATCGGCATTACTGCAGGAATAACCATTACTGCATTCAATAACAACTATATAATTTATGGAGTTCTTTATTAAGCGAAACAGATTAGGCTAATTATAACATGTAAACGGCAACTTTTGAAAATCGTTGGATACACTGCAGAGTGACGCTCTCCGTTCCCCTGTCTCACCGCGCTTACCTAGAAACTGATGTAAACACAACACTAGCGCCCTCCACGAAAAACCGCACTAATATCCTGGTCAGGTAATAGCAAAAATAATTGAGCTGCGTTAATTCTAGCCTCTATAGACCCCGAAACTTCATCAAAACAATTCTGTTCTTAAAAACGATTTTAATTTTAGTGAGAAAAGCACATTAGGTAAGTCATGTTGCTGAAAATATCCTCCAAATTATTCACCATCGTCTAGTTGACTCACAATCGTGACCTCACACAAGCGGCGACAACAAGTTCAGATACGTAGATTAGCACTGCTATTTCCATTTGACTTTATCGCTACACCAATAACATCACTTTATTTTCCCTCCCCACACATGAACGTAAGAGGAGTTCAATTTCCGTCATTATATCATCATTACTATTCAAGTAGTCGGGAAAAGTGGAGAGCAGGAAACTCTATATTTAATGGCAACATACGTCGAAAATAGAACGAGTTTGGTTTATCTGCAGGGTCTGCAGCGCATTTTGGAAACAAATAATTTTATGCTACTGTAACGTACGTTAGAAACAGAACTAGTTTAGAAAGAACGATAACTTGTAGAAATATGTATATGTTATTAAGGATAATGGTCTGCATCTTATGATCTCATTTCCTATGGTCTGTATCGTATTGTATCTTTTCCTTCTTTTGTGGCCAGACATGTAGAAACTTGTTCCTTCTGGATATTTTTTTATATTGTATGGAAGGAAACCATAGTGGATGTATGTAAGTTCGTTTACAAAGAAGATTTATGACAAAAATAATACGCTAAATGCAGAAAATCCATACAATAAACAGTAGCCTACAATAGTTCAAATAAATTCGAATTCTTGTGTTATCATTTAATCAATTGGTATATGAATTACCTTTGAACTATTTCTATAATTTTAAATATTAATATAATATAATATAATATAATATAATATAATATAATATAATATAATATAATATAATATAATATAATATAATATAATATAATATTTGGTCTAGGAATTAATTCGTGCGGTTGGTACGCACACATTGAAGCTGTAGTACAAACACAAAATACATAAATACCTTAAGAAAAATATTGTCCATCGCTAGCCACCACTTTCGCCTATCTGTCAGGCAATGTACGGATTCCGTGGCGAAAGAAGTCCTCATCCTTGGAAGCGATCCAGTCAGAGACCCATGTTCCGATATCTTCTGAAGAAGTAAACCGCTGTCCAATCAAATCGTTGTTCATGCAATCGAACAAGTAGTAGTCCGAAGGAGCAACGTCTGGTGAATACGGCGGGTGGGGTAAAACTTCCTATCCGACATTTTCTAAATAGGTTTTGACCGGTTTTGCGACATGTGGGCGAGCGTTATCATGTTGAACAATAAGTTTATCATGTCTGTTCTCCCATTCTGGTCGTGTTCTGGCCAGAGCTTGCTTCAAACGCATTAATTGTCGTCGATAACGTTCTCCATTCATAGTTTCACCCGATTGCAGCAGCTCATAGTACACCACACCTTTCATATCCCACCATATGCACAGCATAACCTTTGCACAGTGAATATCTCGTTTTGGTTGTGATGGACCTGGTTCACCTGGTTTCACCCAGGCCTTTTTTCGTTTAGGGTTCTCGTAATGGATCCACTTCTCATCACCCGTAATAATTCGATGCAGAAACCCCTTTCTGCTCTGTCGTTGAAGCAGCAATTCGCAAATGGTTTTTCGTCTTTCAACGTCTCTGTCTTTCAATTCATGTGGAACCCAATGTGACATCTTTTGAATCATTCCCATGGCTTTCAAGCGTTTGGAGACTGTTGTTTGATCAACGCCTAATGCTGCTGCAAGTTGTTCCTGCGTTTGACACGAATCCTGCTCGAGCAATGCTGTCAATTCTTCGTCTTGAAATTTTTTTGGCTGTCCAGCTCGCTCTTGGTCTGCCAAGCCGAAATCACCACTTCTAAACCGTGCAAACCACTTCTGACACGTTCGCTCAGCTAGAGCATGGTCACCATACACTTCCACCAAAATACGATGACTTTCAGTCGCACTTTTCTGCATGTTAAAGTAATGCAGCAGGACACCCCGCAAAAACACTTTATCAGGCACAAATTGCGCCATGTTCACTTAACTACAAACTGGTGTTGTTGACGCTTTAATCCACTGCCCTATACTACGAACAATACGCGATGACAGGGGTTTGCAACACATGTGTGGATACACGGAACTGTGGGACGCTCCGTTCGTTGCGCCATCTCTTGTCCACCCGCACGAGTTAATTCCTAGACCAAATATAATTAAATTTTTATAACGATAATATAATTTTAAATATATATTTTATAATCTAAAACAGGGATGCAAATAACCACTCACCTGGTGGTTTATCGATGTGAGCGAGTTTTTAATATCATTATTATTTATTTCAAAGCTGAATAAATGATTTCTGTTGTGGGATATCGGCTAGTAGCTTTTTACTTGGGCTAGTAAAATTTTCTTGATTATTTGCATCCCTGACATAAAACGTTATAATATAAAAGTTGCAATACAGATTAGATTATAACTGAAATAGAACTTCCGGCAAACGTAGAAATCTCACATCTATATAATGTAAGTGTTAAAGATATCTTACTCTTGAGGGTAGTAGTATCACAAGATACCATTAATTTATTATGTTATTAGTTCCTACAAGTTACTGTAAACATGAAAACAACTCCTAAAATACTTTAAATTTGAGATTGACTTAGTAGAAGAACTTCGTAACCTTATTTTTAAAATACCATTAGTTCTCTAGTTCTAGTCACATCCGCGGTTTCATTCGTACAATTTTCAATGGATACTTTCCAAGTACACCCAACAGGGCTAGAAAATCTGTAAATGGAACTTAGTAGATGAAGATAGGATTTGCTTGCCAAGATGTTAGCAAGACTTTCTGCAGTTGCAGCTGCTATAAGCCGTAAATGACAAAGGAATTGTACAACAGAATTTGCGGATTGTGAGTTCATATTTTGGTAATTTTCCTTTTAAATATATACTGTATGCGTTCTAATATTTTGAAATGCATGTAAGCAATCACTGATGTAATTCGGTGACACAATACATGGTATATAGTGTATCCATGGCCCCCATTTCTGGGGGTCGAGGAGGCACTCCTCGATAGTTTTTTTTTTTTGATCTTCTGGGTATGGATTTCTTTACCTGCATCTTTTGCTTGGATATCTAACAACGAAACACACATACCTGAGATGGTCTCCCAAAGTAATACAGAAAACTGTGACCATATGGAGTTGCCAACTTTGTATCAAATTGTTTGCTTTAAAATGGCATTATACTTTTATTAGTATACGGAGCTATTTGATTTCGATGTCCTGTTTTGTCGTCCTCAAGCATCTTCATGGAATGAATCACTAATCATTTGAATGGTTTCTTAGATTTCAATAGTTGCCAGCAGGGCGTACTGTCTCGCTCTGAATGTCCTGTTCTTCCTTAACTCTCAGTTGCTTCTTTACTCTTGTACCTTAATTAAAGGCGTTCTGCGTTCTCGAAAACTGTTCAGTTGTCAAGGCACAGCGAGCTTCCCAAAGGTGGTATAACACTCCTCCCTCAATGTATATTTGACACTGGTTTCGACTGTTCGTAGTGGACGCCGGATAATACAGGTTAGCGAAACGTTGATATTTAAATAGAACACAAACTAATTCCTGTGTAATTTCTTGAACGGTTTGCAAATAGTCCTATAAATGTCAAGCCAAGACGTTTTATAACGTGATTGGCTGACTGATTACACTTCAGAATCGCCTCCAGCTGAGGCTATGTAAGACTTACGTACAGCTCAACATGAGATGCAAACCACATGAGGTCCCACCTTGTATCAAACTTTAAGCGCCAAGACTCGTGCATTAACTACATAACCATGAGGGAGGCTTTTAAAACATGATGTTCCGTTTTTAAGGCGATTTATAACTTTGAAAGGAAGTGATTTATGTTTATTAGACAATTTGTCTTTCATTTGGCATATGAATCACCATCTAAATTTATGGAAACGAAAAAGAACACCATACAAAGTAATGGATTCCGATATTGATTTGATTTTGAGTTTAGCATCCCTTTCAGTAGCGAGATTATATGAGACGTGGATCTACAGCTTAACGTAGGATCAAAACAAAATGAGCTGGGAATCGAACCTGGGTCTCACACACCAAATACGCTATTCTGAAATTGGAAGAACTACATGTAAAGTGTTAAAAGTTGGTAGAAAACAAAGAAAAAAGTGGGAAGCTCATTACCATTTTCTAAATTGTACCGCTTTACTGAACCCATCCAATTTTGACCAAACTTTGCATGAAAGGAGACCGTGACTCGCTTATAGTAAGTACAGTATATATTTCTTGCGCAGGTCTTTGGCTTTCTAGTTATTGCCATTAATTTAGGAATTGGATCTAGTTAAATTTTCGCAAGAAAGTTTACTAATTGATATTTACAGCAACAAATATAACCCCGAGGCTAAGGGAGACTGTGATAAAGATATGAATGATGATAATGGTAGAATGAGAAGAAACGAGAGAATCCCGATAGAACAAACGGACATGGTGTTGGATCACCCCAAAGCCCAATAGATGCTAGCTAGGATCTAATCAGGAACCACAGGTATCAGAGGTGAACGTTCTATCACTGAGCCACCGCGTTCCTCCTCGTAATATAGTAAGAGTTTCTTTCCTAAGAGAAGTCCAGAAGGTTTTGCTATTGGGGTAAATTGTGGACGATTTTATGACAAAAAAATAAAATACTCATGGTATTCTGTTCATATTTTATAAATAGATGTTTCAATAATGACATTACAATATAGGCAAGTGATTTCTCCTTAAATATTCAAGAGATAGTTTACTCCTGATGTGAATCTTCTTCGGACGAAATTTCGCACACACTCCTATTATAATTTGACAATATTTTGTAATAAATATCTCAGTAATAACTTCTGCATGACATGATTTAATTTTAGAAATGAAAGCGAGAAAGTATTTCAGTCTTTCAGTTTTTAATGTTCCATGATTGTGCCCTTTACAAAAATCATGTAAGAGAGACGATGATAAAGCAAGCGAATGATGATAGCAGAATCGGTGGAATGAGAAAGTGGGAGTACCTCAAGAAAACCCACTGACACAACATTGTCCTTCACAAAAACTTACTTTCGTCGCGGAATGAACTAGGGGCCCCATGCACCAAAGATAAGATCTCTACCACCGTGTTCCACCTAGAACCTGTATTATTACTTTCGATATTATAGTTAAACTTTACATTTATCTATGTTATATAACGCAACCTTGTGAATACATTAACTTCCGTAACTGGAATTGGATTTCAATGACATTTGGCTGATACATTGAGTGCCTTAATACCGCAGTCCAGTTAGACGATGGATGTCGTGGGTGCAAAGGGGAGCAAACCCCTCTCACATATAGACGTGGCAATTATCATGGAGCTAGAAAGACGGGACAAACGTCACTCACAAGGTTTTACACAAATGAACGCAAACAAAAGCGGGCACAATTGCTGAACCATGTGTAAGTTTTGAGATTTGAGATTTGAAATTTACCATGAAAAATATTTAAACATTTAAATGTTTCCGGTCTACGACCATCGTCACGCATGTGCTTTCTTCGCATTTCTACCATGTCCTCACCTTTTTTCTCCATGTAATATCAGTCATGATTTTTTTGCAATAGTTTATTCACATACAGAATTACTTTGTGGCCTAGACTTCTAGAGATACATTCACAATTGTATTTATTGGATACAGTACCATTGACACCCTAATATCTTTCCATAGAGAGTATTAATTCTTATACTTCATTGCTTTTCTCACCTCTTCACACTAAAATCTATTTAAGATTCTTTTCGAAGTTTAATTTCCGACGATTAAGCACCGAAGCAAACGAAAGCAGCAATGACGAAAATATGGGTTATAATGGTGAAATGACAAAAGTGAAAAGAAATGTAAGGACGCTGAGAAAAACCACGCATACAATGTCCGTCCACCACAAAAACCACTTGGCGGAGCTGCGATCAAACTTGGGACCTCACGCATCAGAGGTGAGCGCTCTACCACTGTGCCGCCTTAAGATATCTTTGGCTCATGTATTAATTATATGTCTTGATATATAAAATGATAATATATTTTAACATAAAAGGCAATTGGGATAAAAAGATGTTCCGTAATTCACTATAAATATATGTTATTACACGCATTTTGATTGCTCAAAACTTAAACAAGTAAGAAATTTGTACTTAGCATTTCAATTGCACATAATGTACATTCTTATTACGGTCTTAAAATCGATTTTTAAATTACAAAATTCGTATCATAAAAACAAAAATAAAAAAAATGGCTAGAGAAATCTTCATTTTTGAAAACTTCAAAAAATGGTACTGTGTACCTCTAAAAGGATCACTATACATACATTACTATTATTTCTTTTTATTATATATATGAAACCTTTAACATACGTTACATTTAATTTTTCTTTTGAACATACGGTATGTTTTATAAATCTTCTCTCTGTATTTTGTTTATACATATTTTCTATGTGCGCGTATGTGAGTGTGGCTTTGTGTTACACGTATAAAATATTGTCTGTGTGTTTGTGCATGTGTGTGTGTGTGTGTGTGTGTGTGGTTAGTAGCCTTCACGGTCAAAGGCAGAACAAACTTGAAAATGCATGAATAATGGGAGCCATTGGCACACAATCACACAAAACTTCGGTCTTTTTCTGTCTGCTGCCGCGGACTACTTTACATTTTTTGTTTCCTTTTTTTGAGATGGAAGTTTTTGGCAAAGATACATCTTTTGTATTGTTTTTAAGCCAATATCGATTTTGTTTTTGCAATGAAGCATTCAAATAATAATAATATATTAGATGAAAAGAGAGAGAAGGAGTAGTGGTATTTATACAACTACAAAGAATAGAACTCACAATTGGGAGTAGTTGCATCACAACATTTACATAATATTTCACTACACAATGTAACTTAATCAATAGAACGATAGCTACAAAGAATGAATTGACTGGAGCAAATTAATTAAACCTTTCCTTTTTGGGGGAAGGCGGTACGATGTGGCTAGAGCACCTCACTTGTGGTGTGAGGGATCTACGGTATGGACAACATAGTTTTTGTTGGTTTTCACAGAGTTGGTTCTCTTGTTTCCTTCTACATTCTTTCGCTATACTGGTAATTTCACTATCAGTAAATTTGTTTCGTCTAACGATCATAATTGCGAGATGTTAAAGATTTATTAGTTTCATACTGAACCTTTCTATATTGTTTATAGGCCAAAGTTTGGCCATGATGTCCTGACATTCTAGATTATTTTTATCTCGTATCATCTTAGAGCCTTGTTTAAATAATTACCTTAAATGGTTTCGTATTACTCGAAGGTAAATATTGTTGACAATCAGTAGTAAGCTAATATCTTGAAAGTTTCTTAAAATATTACTGACAAATGAAAATGTACAGAGTGTACAACGTTATACATAATCTCCGGTCCCACTTTGAAGCATGTATTTGCAACAACAGGAATACAAAATATTGTAGGAAAGACAAGAAAGGTTTTTAAAATACAATTTGATTAGAAATGCTTTATGGGGGAGCTGTGGGTGACTCGACAAATATCTACATGCTAACCAAATTCCTGCCAAACACAACTCAACAAGTCCTTTGTTGCTGTAGCTGTTACTTGTTCAAGTCCACAATATCACGTGGAAGAGGAGGATCATATAAAAGGTTCTACACATGTTTTCATAAAGAATCGCAAGCGATGATATTTGGGGACCTAGGTGGTCTCTTCATCACACATTGGTTAACGTTTTCTCCACGACTAACCCGGCGATTGGGAAGCTCCACGTTTAGATGAACCGAAACAGCACGGCGAAAATGTAGAGGAACTCTGTCTAAATATAACACAAAGTTTTCTGAATCATTGTAACCTCACTATTAATAAATTCTGTAACGTTTCAAGAAGCGACCCCCAATTACAGTAAATTAAATTGATATATAGTTTTTTGGCGAAATGAAGTACAATAAACGATAACCTTAGCAGGATCTCCCTTGTGTTCCACAATAGCACAGTGTTTTCGAGTCCTTAAATTCTAGATTGTGCCTATTCACCAACCTACTTGTATGATATGTAGTCTTGACACTATAAATTTAGCGTACTAACAAAGTTATCTTTTTGTTGCAATGCACAGCAGGAACCAAATAGCCTGTCTTTATCTCGGAAATATAACTTGTGTATTAATTCAACTATATACTTTTATGCTCAACCTCCAGTGCACATAACAGTTCAAATAATGCTCTGCGTGTAGATTTCTTGGGACTGTTTCGTAAATTCTTCTCTCTCACTCGTTCAACGTTATCTGCACTCACGTCTGGCGTGCCACATCCTTTCTTCGTACGCAAGGACCCAGCGTCAACAAATTTTCTATAGCAATTGAGGATCGCCTTTGTGATAGGAGGTTCTTACCGATACTTGGTCCTAAATTTCCACTGGACATCTGTAGCATCTTTTGAGTTGTCAAATTGTAGCACACAAAAGCTATTCTCAGGTTCATCATATTTTTATACTAGAAGCACTATAACTTAGTACTAAAAGGAAGTGATAGGGAAAATTTACTTACATTTTCATAATCAATAGACCTCAATTAAGAGCCATTAATTTTCGTCTCTGTACTTGACGATTTTTTGTTTTTGATTAGTGTTATCATTTATCTTCTATAAGCTACAGAGATTAACCTTGTGATGTTAAACTAAAGATCATACTTCAGATTCTCAGATTTTTTTTATGAAGGAGACATTATCAAAGGGTTACTGAGGAAACTAGAAGCTGTCGGAATAGAATGTAGGGAATAATAGAAAAGTAACTAAAAATAGAACGAAGAAGAAATAAGAAACTGTGCGTAGAAGTAAAGGGAGAAAAGAGTAATCAGTAAAAAATATTTTTAAAAAATAGTTGAGTTTATCAAATTGCGGCTAAAAAGAATGGTTCTTATGATCAACGTTTGGTTTAAACGACAAAAAAAATTTAGTTTAATTTGCTAAGTTGAGAATGTAAGTGTCCAGCTACTTCAAACCAAATTTCATAATGGAAAATAAAATATTTAAATTTAGATATAATACTCATTTATTTAATTAATCTAACTATTTAGTTTAATTCAGTGAAACTAGAAAACATAAGAGAGAAACTGAAATGTAATAGAGCATTAGTATAACATAGGAAATTAAAATTCCAGCAAAGAAAGAAAATTTATTGATTAATCATTGAAAATCGTAAACGATGTTGATTTGCAAGTTGAATTTTGAGTTTTTGGCAGTCATCAAATTACCTACAACTCCTTTTGTTAGGCAACCAACATAACATAACTGTAGTGGGAGTTGCATAAGAACTAGGTGTTATTGCCAAACAGTGTTGGACAAATGACGGCCCTCAAATAAAAATTGAAGGAATATATGATTCGTTTCTTTCTTCGTAGCTCCATACATTGCAGTAAAGATGTTCTAACTTAAGTGAAGTTTTAATGTTGTGATGTTGTGTCCCCTCCTCTATATAAATTGAATATTCCATAAATTCAATTTGATTAATACATAACAAAATTTAATTTTCAAGATGTCAGTGGCATTTAAATGATTTCAAGAAGAATTTGTTAATACAAATTATAAAATGCAATTGTTTTAAAAGGAAATCAAGAAAATAATTGTTCATATAAACCAATGGTCTAAGAAAACAAAGGAGGGAAGTTGTTCAACAAGGTAAAGTACAACTTACAATCAGAGATATCTTCAGACGTAGGACGCCATTTTGTGTGAGGATGTGAGAAGTGAGAATATCATTGTATTGAAAAAATACTAATCGTAATACATATACAAGTTAATATTAACAATAATAAGTTACTCTGTAGTACTCATGGTATCAATAATCATAATATTTAATATCGTCATTGAAATTGCAATATATCTTACATACATGTCAAAAAACAGTCATGTCCAGTTTTTCATAATTTTATAATCAATATTATCGGCGGCATCTTCTTAAACGACATCCCTCCGACAGCAGAAAAGTTATGTGTACACTAGAAATTCAGGCAATGGCAAGGACTCTGCATTTGGTTGCAGTAACATGACCTTTTACTCTCCTAAAAACTTAACAATCTCTAATTTCTACTTTGCCATAGAACCGTTTAAGTGTTAGCCAGTATGCTCTGCTCTACTTGTTTAGTGGAACCGTCTAGCCACATTAGATACATGAGATATAGCTTTAGGACAAGTGAATTTCGTGTCACAGTGTGAAACCACAGGAGCCTACCGAACTTTTCGAATGCAACTCAAACTTGAAGCAGTTCAGCTATAACTATTGGTTGGAAGACACAACCAGCATTAAAGATAGAACCTGTTCCTCGGGTGCTGAATCCATATCAAAAAGTAATAAGGTCGTTATTCGCTGTCTCTTACTGTTTTTGATCTACGGAAATTAATGTTGAAACCGGAAAATATAACTGAAGTTTATCACCTTCTGTTGCAATGGAGGAATAAAATCAGAGGTGATACATATTATTGCGGTAACTGAATCCATATCAAGATCTGATTTTAGTTATCTATTGCCGTTTTATCAATTATGTTCCGATCAATGTTGTAAACGAAATTCACAAATTTTTAAAGCCTATGGTTTGAAGAGATAGATAAAATTTGAAACAAATTTCATTCTTCAGACGCTAGATGTGTGTCAAGAAAAATTGCTTTTCGATATCTCTTATCGTTTTTGTCTATATAAATAAGAAGTGAAACCGAACATACTAGTAATTTTCAACCACTTCCGATTGAAAACAAAGCGCTTTTCACTATCTATTACTGTTTATGTTCTATGGCGATCAACGTTGAAACCGGAAGTGTTTGATTTCTACTACTTCCGGTTTAAAGAAAGGGTTAACGGATGATTTGTAATCTATTCTTGTTACACGGAATCGATTGCAAAAAACCGTTTCTCGGTATCCTTCTCTAATTTTCCTTTATGAAAATCAGGATTTAAAGCGGAAGTAATAGTAAATTGTAACTACTTACGGTTTTGGTATAGTATTGCGGGTAATCATGATATGCTGTCTTAAGACGCTGAATTGTTAGCAAAAGACCACCTTTCGCTTTCTGTTACTAATGTTTATACTGCGACAAAAAAACATAAAAATCGGAAATCACTGATTTGAACCACTTTTGATTTGAATAGAGGGTTACGGGAGGAGATGAAATATGTCTGTTACCGCTTTTGCTCTGATACCTTCCAACAGAGAGACAGACTTACAGATGAACGGACGGACATAGCAATTCTATAAATCTTGCGACACTTATGCAAGCATAATTTGGAAATCTAAAAAATAAAACGTTTATATTGCATATTTCTGAATCGGTGATACTTTTTGGCAGAATTTCATGCTCCAAAATATGAGATCGTCTTGCTTTCGCGGATCATGGTGTAGAGTTTTTTCTGAAGAGCATCAATAGCTTCCATTAAATTCTAACTTTACTCTCTTCCTTGCGTAGCATATTAGATTTGAACGTTTGTGGATTGTATCTGATTTGATTTTTGGCGTAGTTTTACAGTCAGTTCTAAAAATATACCTAGTATGTGTTGTAATGCTTTTGTAACTCTGCTTTTTTTTTTTTTTTTTTTTTAAGAAGGATGCCGTCTTGAGTTTGGAGTCGTCTTGTATTCTTAAATAAATGAGATTTCAGATGAAGAAGATAAAAAGATCATAAATTCACAAACTGCGCCTTTTTGGTAGGCAACCCAAATGATAGAACTGTTGAGCAAGTTACATATCATCCTGGTGTTCTAGAACAGTGATGGGCAAAATAATGGCCACCTGGCTCCAACTCCGAACAAAACTAATGAATGGATAACAGGAAAAGTTTAGGTGACCATTATAATATACCTGAATCGAGATCTGACTTTTAACCGTGAAGTTATTCTCTTTAATCTTTTCCTTATCAAGTCTATTCTTTAAGGCAAAGAGATTAGTACAATAGATGAGTACAGTTTCATATAGTTACTTTCAAATGTTCGTGACTCAAGCCCCGTTTGGCTTAAACACATGAAACCAGAAGAAAGATACGTACGAACAACGAGGATTTAGGAAATTTGTGACTTACGCACATTCTTTGAACTGTTGCCTCACAGCGAGGAAGGATGATAAACAAAAATGGCTACAAATGTGGTTTTTATTTTGTCCTGGCCTTCAATCTTTTATAAATTGACCCTCCCTGTTCTAAAATATCAATTGACACTAAGTACAAATCTCAGAAAATCTAGTTAAGATGATATTTGGGATTCAGGTAAGGTTCAAATCCGAAACTATAAGTGCTACTGTCAATAGCGAAAGACTTAACTCACTAAAGAAGAAGTGGAACATATATTACGTGATAAATTCCCATTTTTGTTTGAAAACAGTTCAAGAAATCAGGTGGTAGTAGATGTTGACCAATGTAGTTAAGTACGACCATCATATATAATTAATAATCATGGGCTCGTCTAGAATCAACATCAAAAATTTTTAATATGAACATGATTCTGTGATATTTCAAATTCTACTAAGCTTTTATACCTATATACATATCTTACTTTTTAATTATAAATTATACAAATGTGTTTACTTCCGTATATCCAAAAGGCACATGTAATAATATCTGAAGTTCAATTCACACCAGGCAAAATGAACTTTTCAAACACTAATTTGTGTAGTACATACAAGTATAATTTCGTCCTTCCAACATTTAAGGTTTTATGAAAAGCACTTAAACAAAAGTTTACACTAGCTCTGGTATTTTCGGAGTTCTTGAAATTGGAAAGAAAAGTTTTACGACAATTGGAAAGAAAAGTTCTAACTTGTCTCTCTTGCTTTGATGTCGAGTTTCTCACCACCCTGTCTTGCCTACAGCGTAAGGTTTGAGGTTAAGATTTGTACAATATGCTTAGTTCTTAAGTTGAACTGTTTTCGAAATCAGGCGATAAGTGGCAGAATGAATAATCAATTGGTCTCTCTTCTACTGTATATAGGTATGCTATAGATTGGTCATTTTCAGCTGATCTATATATAACATAAGAGCAGGCTTTTACGATCAGAGAAAGGACAGAGATAACAATTTTAGCAGAGGATAGGAGAGGAGACAACGTAGGAAAATGGAATGAAACAAGTGGTGAGAGTGAACTAATAATTATGGATCTTCAACTAACTTATATCCAAAACTACCGACCACACCATTGATGTTCTTGTGTAGTAGTCATCAGTTTCTTTTATCAACGCCGGGTTCTCTGTCTTCGCCTTGTTGTTTCTGTGTTTTTTTTTTCGAGAATGGGAGCATCTAAGGATGACATCACAGAAAATCCAGTTGGAAGTTACTATTATGCTATATATGATTTTATTTTTCTTAAATAGTGGCCCTGCATAGTGCAGTCGCTGACGCTCTCGCCTTCGGTGCGAGCGGTCCCCAGTTCGAATCCCAGCGGGGGCACTCGGTCGTGAAAGTGTAAAAAGCTTTTACAGGCCAGCCATTCTGAATGAGGTTTTCCTGTGTTTTCCTAATTCACACCAGGCAAATGCCGTAGTGGTACCTAACTTACAGGTCCCAGGCCACTTCTTTCCTTCCCTTTCCCCGGATAGTGTGCTCGCCGAGGAACGTCATCCCTCATACGTGAGGGGGCAAAATGAACATAGATGCCGAAAGCCCAGAAATCTAAATCCTGATCCCAATCCTAATTTTGTAAATGAATATTTTCAACGGTTGGTTCATTGCTTTTCCTAGTTTAGAATTTCCTTTCAGCACTGAGATTATGAGATAACGTGGAATCAGAAAAACATGAGCCTACACGGAAAATCGATTTTTTGTCACTAAAAAATTTGGGATTTATTATGAATTGAATTTCAATGAAGGTGTTGAAAGAGACACTAAACTTCAAACCAACCAAAATTTGGTTGATAATAATTTGGTGGGCAGTGAATGTAATTAAACAGCGAAAAATAACATATCAAAACACTGACCATTTTGTTTCATTGGATCGGCCTCCACATAATTAAGTTCTGATGATACACTTTGCTTTTCGTTTTATTTTAAAATTAAAATGCATTCTGAAGGACATCATAGAAGATATGGTGGAAGATAAAAGATACAATTGATTGTATTGAGCACATATTAAAATCAATAATTATTACATCAAAAAAGTGACGGAATATTTTGATTAGAGCATAGAATTATCTCAATTTTCTCAAAGTGAAATGTGAATGATAACAGAATTCCTAAGATGATGAAGATTAGGGTCAGACTTGTTCCTAAAGCCGAGAACCTGTAGATTTATTTTCTTCAAATGAAAAATAATGTAATTTGCACAGGTATGACAATAATTGAATCATTTATATTAGGTACTAGCTGAAATGTCTGTTCTTTGTATGAGAATATTAAATTTATGGGAAGTATCTGAACTCCCTTCTTACTTATGAGATGCAAGTATAATTATAAAATTCCGTAAGATATTATACGAGGTATAAAGTTTGAACTCCCCTACTCCATAGGATACGCCCCTTAATCAATATGACGTGGTAAAAGCCTTAAGGAAGGAATTAACCATGCTGAAAGATTCATTTCAAACGGAATCTTACCCCAACTGGGAGCTGACCTTGAGCTTGAATTCCACCCAAACTGTCATCAATTAACGTAGGGACCCCAAACACTATTGATTTTCACTAATATTGGTCATTTTCAATTATTGTACACGTCATTATCCTCCCGAAGAGTGCTAATAGGGGATTAAGTTGGATTTAAACGGCATCGAAAGTGTTAATGTTAATCTCAGCGAACCTGAAAGCTTCGATTCGATACTAATTTTGGTCATTTTCGATCATTTTTAAATCTCTCCCTCCCACTCCCTCCTACGTAAGCTAGAGAGGTTTTATCCTGACAGCACTCTGTTCCAGGCTGTAAGTAATATGTGTATATCAAGTTTGGTTAAAATTCCTGCGTTTCAGCGATATGCTAAAACACACACAGATACATATACACACATACATATATAATGTGTTTCTAAACAACATCGACAACGTTTGGGAGATGATTCTTGTCACCAAAATAAGATAAAAAGTATAGGCCAACCTGGGTGCACAAACGCTTCTTTTCGGAGTTAAAGTCTGCCGAAAACATGAAAAAATGGAATTTAAAGGTCCATAGCTCCAAAACTATGGGACCTACGTAGTCGAATCAAGACTTCACTTAGGAACTAATATGTGCTCTATCCATAAATACATGTTTCAGAATCCTAAAGTACACGCAACAATTTTTGTAGAGGCAGTTTGGCTACAGGCATATAATTTGAAGTACTCACCATGTACCTCTATAAAAAATTGTTGCGGAAGTACCTGGAAGGATTCTGAGGATTGGATATTTGGATAGGCACATACAGTTCCTAAGTGAAGTCCTAACCCGTCTGCGGCAGGTCCCATATTTTTGGAGCTATGGATCTTTAAAGTTCATATTTTCATGTTTACGGCAGCCTACATTCTGTATAACTCTGCAAGGAAGCATTTGTGCTCCCAAACGTTGTCGGTGTTGTTTAGAAATACCCTGTATATCACAGAAAATGTGAAGTATGGGACAGAAATAAAGTGATGAGCAGCAATGAATAAAACTGTCCCGGGACATTCAGGTTTGTAGTAGAAACTCTAACAATAATAAAAATATATTCTCGATTTATTCGTTGGATTTCAATGAGATATACTTATCGAGGAACAATTCTTTAGCATCCAAAAGTTGTTATCTGATTATCACGCAAGCAGCTCCGAATGCAGAGGAATCTTGTAAAAAGTGTAATTTCCGGGACATCTAAAGCGGACATTTGGAATTCCACAGAATGTCCAGGAAACTATCCACTAGCAAAAAATGAATGTCCCTTTCTCTGAACTAGGGTTGAATGGGATAATTCCTGTTGGAGGCCAGAATGATCCAATTTCTACTGTTGGTTTGGGCAGGAACTTGTACGAAGATGTATAACATACGTATTCTGTACGTATACGTATCTACATCAATGTTAATATTTTCATGTTCAGAACAGAGAGAGACAAATACAACATAAAATCGATTGGAAAATAATTAGAATTTTAAAAATATGGGCGTGGGAAACAAGAGAACAGTTTAGCTGTGTAGGACGGAAAAGTAATGAGAATTTCTTTTGCTTTTTTTCTTAGAAAAATGGAAAGGAGAATTTTATTGGGGGGAGCTGTAGGAAAGAGGGCAACTGGTTTTATTACTATTACCTCGTTAAATATATAAATAATTACTTTAGAAAGCTATTTAAATAAAAAAAAAGAAACTTCTCCACGTGCCATGTTCATATTAACTTTACTTTTCCTTCTATTCTATTTTTGAATGTTATATCGAATTCGTTTTCCAAGAACTTGGATTATATCCATGTTTTGACTTAATAAATCATCGTTTGATAAATTCATTTGGTATGAAAAAGAAAAATAAACAGTTTCTTGTGCATTGATAGATAAATGCATATTAGCTTTTCGCATTCTAGGAAATTCATATTGAATTAGACAATCAGCATCTTTATGTCTGAGATACACGCTTTGTTTTTCATTTAAGTAGCAAGTCTATACACTTTTATAATTAGGTGTATATAATTGGATTGCTGAGATCAAGAACCAGTGTGTTATAACATAAGGACATAACATAACATAACATGTTTTTGTCAGTGAATTTTTAACTGGGACATGTAAACGTATATCTGTAGAATGATGTAAGGGTTAATAGGTTCTTGAATTTACTCGTTATAACTACTTCTACTTCTCAATCTGTGATCTAATTTCAGATTCCTGATTTTTTTTAAATTTCCTAACTTTATACTGCTGGAGGTCGGCAGATGCATTTTGTAATGGGTACTTCGTGGACAGAGCACAATACATATCTGCGGCCTTTACCAAGAATGTTTCTTTTGTACAGAGCGTTTATAATACCACTGTAATACTACTACTCTCTATTGTTTTACCAGTGAAGAAATTGGAATTATATTTTTGTTGAACTATTATACGAGCAAGCTAATATAATTTCACTTGTTGAATATAGAAAACTCTCTAGAATCACTTGGTAATATCATTAAAAATTAGACTATAATATCCAGTTGTGTATGGCACAAAAGTGCACAAGGGGAACCAAGTCCAACTTTTGTCCTTTTTGGACATATGCAAAAGATGTAACATTAAGCAATGATGTAACATTAGAACTTTTGTTAAGTATACTCTCGACCATTTAAAAAAAATAGCGTATACCCAGGGTCGTATACTCTCCTTCTTTCGTAAATTCAAGATAAATATACGCTGGACTATAAAAATATTCGATGGGTATATGCTGTATATTCCCGTAAATGCGCCATTACATCCCTGACTTTAAGATCTCTATCTGAAGCTTCTTTCCTTGCTTAAACGATTCCTGTACAGATATTGGAAATAACTTTTATTGTGTTAACTTTTTCATGTACTTAATTGTACTGTACAAACTTTGTCTCTTATCCTCACAATTTTGATAACTGGACCTGATTCCCTTTGCTCTGCATGCCCCATATCTTATGCACGAAAAACATTAATTATTTCATAATCATCAAGATGATCACTATATAAATATGTTACCGTACTTTTTTTCCTCTTCACCATCTTTTTTTCCTCCTACGTTTTTTTAGTTTATTTATATCTCTCGGTTTATACCTTAGTGTGACTATTATATTGGTAAATTTGAAAGTGCACTGCATCATCACTGCTGAGAAAAAAGAACATAAAATTAAAAATAAACTCTGATAAAATTTAGCGAAAGCATTGTATTTAAACACTTCATTTTTTGTCAACAAAACTTGAAAATGAAATGAAAGTATTTCCCACGATTATGCTCGTTAGGCTAAGGGAGACGATGATTAAGGCAAGTGAAATGATGAAGGAAGAATTACTGAACTGAAAAAGTGGAGGAAATAAGAGTACCCCGAGAAAAGCTACGGACATCATGTTGTCCACCACAAACTCATTTGGCGGGAATCGAACCAGGGACCCCACACACCGAATTTAAGCGCTCTACCAATGAGCCTCCCTGCCCCATCATCAAATACAAATAATAATACTTAATAGAGAATAAATTATTATATTAATGATAATGAAGTCTGTGCATTCTCACTGCCAATAAAAATGCAAATGAGATAATTTAAAACAAAATCCTTCATACTACAGCTGTAGAACTAAGGAATATATATATATATATATATATATATATATATATATATATATATATATATATATATATATATATAGACTTCAAATACACTACTCGGGTTGCGGTGGTTTAGTGGTAGAGCGTTCACCTCTCTGCATGGAGCCTTTGGTTCGATTCCAGCTCACGCCAAGTGAACTTTGTAGTGTACAAACACCGTGTGCGTGGGTTTTCTCGGGATTCTCCCGTTTCTTTCCACTTTCTTCATTCCACAATTTCATTCGTTTCTCATCATCACCGTCTCCTTTAGCCTAGCCGGCATAACCGTGCGACGTAACACTTAAAGATTGCATTTCATTTCATTTCAACTAAACTACTAGCAGTGTAGATTTTTATAAAAATAATAAGTGAAATTTACACTAAAATGATACATATTATAACTGAGATACATTAAAAGTACTATAAATTAGAAACAATAAAGTTAAAGTAATAATAATAACGTCTGTTGAAGTACCAAAATAAACTTCGTAGTGAACAAATTGAATGTATTATACAACTTCTGGAACTTATAGATTTCTCACAACAGAGCGAAAAGTGTATCAATGTGTTCTACCATGTGAACCGACAATCAAATTAGGGTTGTTACAAAACAGTTCTATTAGATCCGTTTTTTCCCTATATTTCCATCTTCTTCCTCATATACCCAAAAGTCTTTTCCCCGAAGTTTTTGAAACACAATTCGAGAAGAGAGCTATTTTACTTTTCTCCTGCTCTTCCCTACTCCACTTCCTCGTTAAGTTTTGTTATAAAAGAAATGATTATACTATGCCTTAGGGAATGACCAACTTTCGTAACAAAAATTATCCCTTTTTAAGATACTATTTTATATTAACCAAAACTCTAGATCCTATTTGAGAACATTATGAGTGAAAAATTGCCATTACGATACTAATTTCTCAAATTATCGTTGATTACTTGGTTGCTTAATAATCTTTAGTATCTCTTTTCTGTGTCCGTACAGTTTAATGTCCGATTCAATTCGCATGAATCCTCACTTATAAACAAAGTTGGATCTTCTGTACTCAAGGTGGGATCCATTTAATCATCTAAGTAGATGGTTTCGCAAGGCTTAGAGTGAAATAATAAGACTAGAGTTGAAGCCCGAGGTAGGTGTTTAGCTAATATATCAGAATCATTGAAAACAGTCTCTAAATTGCAGGATTTGCGGGACGTTTCAAAGTTTGAAGTACTATACCTTTACTGGAGGCATCCTTAGAGCATATATGTTCAAGGGAGCCTCGCGTTGACTTTATTGTAGGTACAGAAGTTACTTCTTGATGTGTGAATAATTGGCGCGAGCTCAAATGTTAGAGTTTCCTCGTTCTTTCAGGAAACTCTTCATCGAATTATATTTATTCATTACTAATCATAGTATTTCCAAGTTGAAGTAACAGAGAATTTTAGGTTGTAAATGATTTGAAATAATAAATGCATAAAAGTACATAGTTTCTTTGACTAAAATAAAAAACATTTATACAATTTCTTAATGTAGGAAATATAATAGGTAATGCCATACATGTACAGGGTGGCCACAAAGTGGGCAAACTTCCCTTTGTGCCGATACTATCGTGGTGATTTTTGTTATGATCACGTACCTGACCAATATCTCATTTATCCAGAACGTCAGTATGGAGATAATTAAAGTACAACAACTGAATTTTGTGCTTTTTCCCCGCAGATATTTTGCAGAGAGATTTTTGGAACCATATCTTGGAAAGCATCTTGGACAACTTCTCTCAATGTACTCACTGAGTCATAGCGGTACTTTCGGACTCACTCCTTGATGAGAGCCTAGAGAGCATTATTAAGTGTTTTATAGACGGGATTTCGTTGAGTCCAGGGTAAAGAAACCAGACATCTGTCAGGTGATATACCAATTCACCGCAGTGTAAACATCAGATTCAGGTAGCGACGTACATGTACTTGCTTTGGATATCATCGTATTTCATTTGTGGCACCAACCATTCATTAAACATGGCCTGGTAGGAGGGTATATTAACGCAACCGTGGAAAAAGGGGCAAAAGATCTGTTAGAGAGTCCTTCCAGCTTACACAATAACATGTGGTGTATTGCTCTCTAATGCTTCATAAGAAATACGCCCACTTTGTGGTCACCCTGTAGAAAACTAGTAATCCGTTGAACTTCAACGAGCATTTGGTCTAATCAGACTATTATTATTTTTCTCTTATTTCTTTTTCGTATTTCGCTCCTCGACCTTATATTTATGCTCTTGAACGAATCACATAAATATTTTTGCCTGGAATGCTTTCTGTTGGCATATAGCCCACTATGATGCTACTTTTGAGCAGTTTTTAGTCGAGAGTTGTCGCCACTTCGAAACAACGCGGAAGTCTCAAACGCCTGGTAAAGCGAAGAAAGGGAAAAAAAGAATAATAGGTTGAGAAGCAGAAAAAGAAAAAGATTAAGCCAAAGGGTAATGGAATATTCTTTCCCTTACGATTGTGCCAGGAATAATAATAGTATGCGAGTCGTTCCGCCTTGAAGAAGATACAATTGACAAACAGGAAGAATCTAATTTGGAAAGCGACAGATGGCAGATGGATATAAGATAGCACAAGCGAGGCGAAGAATCATCTGTATATGTAATATTGACTAAGTACTTATTGCAACTCATATGTTTGACATATAGAGCAGGAATTGGTTTTGGAAGGAGCATATTGTTTTTATACGTTCTCGTAATGCTCAACGAAAGAATCGCAATGTAACAATAGTTTAATCATGCACACGGAAATGTAGATTTTTTTACTACTATATTCGTTGTTTTATGGTCATTTTATATTATTATGGTGTCAGTTTTCTTTCTGTTAGTTTGGCTTAGCATATTTAAACATAGCTTAGGTTAGCTCAATTAAGCTTCGCTTCCCTTACTTTAACGTTTGCTAGGGTTTGCATACATTACATTACTCCACTTACCTTCGGATATACAAGGGTGTATCCAAAAGTTCCAGGACAGTGTTCATAACATGAAAAACCAGTTGCAGTTCACAAGTTTCCCGCTAGGGTGTGTTGCGATGGTGTCTTGTAAGCCAGTGTGCCGAGTAGCGTGGTAAGTGGAAGTGTTTGAATGTTGCACATGTTTTGGTGTGTGTGTGTTGCCTTAGCCGTCTGCGATTTTTCTTATCTCGGCGGTATGGCGGAAGTTGAAGAACAAAGGGTGTGCATCAAATTCTGTGTGGCATTGGGTAAAACGTCATTACAGGCGATGAGAGCATCGTTTATGCTTACGACCCAGAAACTAAACTGCAGTCTTCTCAATGGAAGAGTCCTGGGTCTCCAAGACCCGAAAAAGTACACATGGAAAGAAACAAATTGAAGACGATGCTCATTTGTTTCTTTGACCAAGAGGAGATCGTACACCAGAAATTTGTCCCACATGGAAGCACGGTCAATGCAGACTTCTGCTGTGATATAATAAGAAGGCGTGAAAATGTGCGTCGCAAAAGGCCACAGAAATGGCACAACGGTAACCTCATTCTCCACTACGACAATGCACCTGCACACCGGCCCTTTAAAGTGGCGCAGTTTTTGGCTAAGAACAACATGACAGTGGTTCCCCATCCCCATACTCACCTTATCTGGCCCCTTGATACTTTTTTCTTTTCCCCAAGCTGAAGCTTCGGATGAAGGAGCGAAGATTCGACACCATTCCAGAAATTCAAGAAGAATCGCAGCAGGTACTTGGCACTATTCCAAAAGAGGACTTCCAGAAATGCTTCCAACCATGGCAGAAACGTTGGGACCGCTGAATTAATGCAAAAGAGGTGCACTTTGAAGGCGATGGAGGAATTTAACTTCAAAG
Organism: Thermobia domestica; assembly: GCF_964235325.1. Lineage (NCBI taxonomy): Eukaryota > Metazoa > Arthropoda > Insecta > Zygentoma > Lepismatidae > Thermobia > Thermobia domestica. Next base: position 102,815,696 of record NC_137455.1, read on the forward strand.
ATAAGAAACGTTCATTTTACAGATTCATATCTGGAATTTTTGGATACACCCGTGTACTATTGCCCGAACTTGATTCACCTTAAAATTATTATTTGTGTTAACTTGAACCACCCTTAGTTGTTTGCATATCACTCACCAGTGGCGTATTTAAGGGGGGCTTCCGGGCTTAAGCCCTCTGAAATTTTATTTACTATATTAAAGTAAATGAAGTATCTTGCAGAATTTTCACATTTCCAGGACTAAAGTTAGCATAGCCATCCGAAACAAACTCGAATACGCCACTATCACTCACCTTCAGATTTAGGTATTTTGCTCATCCATAACGCGCTCAAATTCTTTGCCTTATCTCGTGTACCTCATCCCCTAGGCTCATGTAGCGCTCTAAGTTCACTCAACCTCAGATTCAAATATTTTCATCGTTAATTCAGCTTCAGATTTTTAATTTATCTTATCTAATCACCCATAGATTCTTGTCTCGGTTTCACATAACTCATCCTCTGATTCGTGTGTTACCGAATTCAAGCAGTTTCTCACCTAAGTTATTCCGAGACTTTTTTAAAAAATTTATCTTATCTAATTACCCTCAGATTCTCGTCTTGATTACACTTAATTGTCTCGCAAGTGTATATGTATTGCTCTTACTTTATTCATCTCCAGATAAAAGCAGGATAAGTATGCCTAATTTTGCAGTATATTTATGTTTTTATATGTAATATCTATTATAAAATTAGCAAGCAATAACAAATCAGAGTATTTTATAGATCTATTTAAACATTAACAAATACATATGTGTTGTATGTTTTTCTTCTTTTAAATTTAGTAATTTTGCCTTGAAGTTCAGGTTACGGTTGATCCTAATTTCCCCAGTTATATTTCCTTATGTCGCAATAGGGTTCTCTAATTTCCCTACTGTTATCAGTTTTGTAATATATGTTAAAGTTAATATATATAAACAAATAAATGACGAATCTATTACAACTGTAGGGTTTAAGGGGCATAGTCCTGAATGTGCATCTTGTATAACTCTAAAAATTGTTAAAGCTCCAAATGTCCTAGTTTTTTGCCGGAAAATAAATTAATATCATTGTCGCCATAAGAATTATGTATTGAGGGACGTGCTAGAGGGTATGGTGGCAGGGAAGAGAGGAAAAGGTCGAAGCACTCTACAATTGATGGCAGTATCAAAACAGAAAAATCATGTTTGAAAACGAAGAGTTTGGCTGAAGATTGTGAAGTATGGAAGCTTCTCAGTAGCGGCAAGTGTCTTGCCAATAATAGAAGAATAAATATGATGATAATGGTGATATTTAAAAAATTACTGCTTGTATTAATCATCCATCTTCTAATAAAAATTATGTCTCTGTGTATTTCACTTTTAATGAGTGTTTATAGATAATTTAATTAATTTTGATATTTCAACATAAAAACAAGTGCATTTTCAAAGGGTCACCGGGTTTCTAGTGTACATTTTTTGTAGGGTGCACAGTGCTTTCAGGTCAAAAATATGGGATCTCTGTAGATGTGAGAACAATAAGACATTTTCTACATCATACATTTTTTTATTACTCATTATTTTTAAACACAAATCTTAGCTAACGACAACAAATTGTAGGTACACAAGTAAAAAACTATCCAGAAATAATAACCGCAATTTAACCAATAACTATAATTTGATAGCATATAGCTTACGCCCTATATGTAACATCGAGTCTTTTTTTGACAAACAATATGAACACCGACAGAAGGGTGTCACTGTCCAAGGCAGTGGCGTAACTAAAGGAATGGGGGCCACCTTGCAGACAGTATGGTGTGGGTTCCCTTCTCTACGTCCCACTTCACGAGTTGGGGACCTTCTAATGGCTTACGCCTCCCGCAATGCGGGGTCTGCGGGGCCCATATTTACGCCCTTGGTCCAAGGTCTTTCCAAAAAAAACGGGCATTAAAGATAGATTGTAATTCATTTCCAATAAAAGTTTGGTTTAATTTTGACTGTGATATTGTAGTTGTTTATTGAAATGTAAGCGTTTCTCTTCAGCACCGAAACTATATAAGATGTGAACCTTGAATCCGAAACACAGTTATGGGATTCACATTTCAATGCTATACCATCGACCACGACTACCAAAAGTGCGCGTACCAGCTACTTAATTAGCGAGGAGAGCTTTTGATTGTCCTAGTATTATAAATTTTTATCTTTATAAAGCAACATATTTTTTTCTATTTTAAAAAGTATGTAGAAGAACCAAGTCAAACAAAATCACTAAAATTTCCGTTCATTTAAATTAATGTGTTAATTTTAAAGTAGTGATAATAATAATAATAATAATAATAATAATAATAATAATAATAATAATAATAATAATAATAATAATAATAATAATAATAATAATTGAAACGAAAAGCTTTAATTCTTCAGAACAAATCGCAAATTTAAAACAAAACAGAAACAATTGAGTTTCGTTTCTCAGTGTGAACATTAAATCTGTTCCTCGAACGCTGAAGTCATATCAATAAAGTCATTATTCGTAATTTCTTACTGTCTTTGTTCTGTGGAGATTAGTATTGAAGCCAAAAAATAATTGACGTCAATCATTTCCGGTTGTAGCAGAAGTAAAACATACCATTGCTGACTGAATCCATAGCAATAAACTGCTTATCGCTATCTATTTCCGTTTTATCCATTATGCAATCAGTGTTGCATTCGGAAAATCGTAGATTTTCAACACTTTCGGTTTGAATAAATAGATAAAAATCAAGACAAAAGTCATTTTTGAAACCTTAAGTGTGTCTCAGAAAACAGATTTTCGGTATGTTTGGTTTGCTCCATGAAAATAAGTATTGAAGCCGGAATCACTAGTAAATTTCAAACAGTTCCAGTTTTTGGTAGAGTGTTTTAAGGGGTAATGGTATATTCTTTAGAGACACTGAGTCGATTATTAAAACCACTTGTCGCTCTCTATTACCGTTTTTGTTCTATGGAGACCGACTTTGAAACACGAAATTGTGAATTTCTACCACTTCCTGTTTGAATAGAAAGGTAACGGAGGATTTTGAACTTATTCTTAAGACGCTGAATCGATTGCAAAATACCATTTCTAGATATATATCTTACAGTTCTTGTTTTACGGAAATCAGTATTGAAACCAGTAGTACTAGTAAATTCCAAATACTTTTGGTTTTGGTAGAGCAGTACGTTTTATGACGACATGTTATCTTTGAGAGACTGAATCGGTTGCAGAATAACACTTCTCGATATCTAATCGATTTTGCCCTGATATCTGTAGAGAAACAGACGGACGAAATATAATTCTAACTCTAATATACATCACATAGTTTGGGAGTGTAAAATATGAAACGAACATAAAAAACTCGTGAACACAGTAAAAGAAAAAATACTTAGTAAATGTATTTTTTAAATTGCAATTTCATTCCCATTCGAAGATGGACAGGGCGCAGAAGGTACCGCCTTCTCTGGTGCCATGAGCATTCATTTACTGATAGTGTCATTGAGAGATGGGTATAGGATTTATTTGTTTATTTATTTATATCCATATTTATCTGGTTAGGCATTTAAAAGAAGGTAACCTAAGCATGGCATGTAAATAAACAGTATATGATGAAATGAAGTGCAGGTAACAGAACACGAGGATATATTACGTTACTTACAAAAGAGGAGTTCATAATACAAGATTCAGTGTAGTAATGCACATACAGTACAATATATTACAAATATCGAATTCACTCTCGTTTTGGTGATAATTTAAAATTTCAATTTATACTGGTCTCAGTAAGATCATGATAATGCTTAAGGATTAAATCTTTTATGCTGATTTAATGTTCTTGAAAGAAACTTTAGCCTAATAGCTTTCGTTTAATGAGACATTGTTACAATTCGAAACAGCAAAACCTCGGTAAAGAGTAGAGACACCTAGCGGCTCTCAAAATAAGGTTACGGAACTTGCACTAAAATAAGTGCTGCCTTTCCTCGTACCGTGTGAATTATCTATCAACTTTAAGAAACATTTGTTTAAAGTATGCTCATATATACATCCACATTCTCTATCCTTCCATTTTCTTCGCTTCCGGTATTTGACGGTGTTTATGAACTAAACGAGTAGAACAAAAACATTTGAGAGCATTCTGAGAAGAGCTCGCAAATGATAGATACGCTGCATCATTATGATGTGTTATAAGAAACATCCGGTTTGCTTGTGTAACGCTCTTGAAACGACCAATTGTTATTAGTTTACAATGTGAAGGATGATTTTTGTTTACATCAGAAACTCATTTCCTTCACGTTTTGTGTTTTAATTAAATGTAAATATTTAGATAAAAAGAGCAAACATTTTCATGAATCTTTTTTTTTTTTTTTAAAAAAAAAGAAAATCATCTTAGTACGATTAGCGAAGATTAAATCGAAAGTGTGTCGATATATAATGAATTATGTTTGACATTTGCCCATTTTACAAACTTAAAGGCAAAGGAGTTTGTAGATTGAGCTAACTACATTTATGAAAATAACAGCGTCTTCTAAAGAGGAACTTCAGAAGATATAGTAAATCCTATAGGAATTTTCGAAGGTCTGCAATACATAGTATGAGAATAAGGAAACTAGTTTTTTTTATTGCTGCGAAGTTAATTTCTGCACAGATTTTTTTTTAAATAATAGGGAATCCTCTGCATGAGTTTAGACGTATTTTCAGAAATTTCCAGTGTGTCGAGGCTAAGTATAGACTGGCAGTGTGATACCTCGTTACCTTTTCAACAATGGAATAAATACTGAATATCAAGTTCTGTTCCCGCTTACGGGAAATCTCAACGGAAACATTTCATATGTTGGAAAAGGTTCATTGGGGACAATTACCTTTCTCGTCATGTTTTTGAATAACATAAGCAGTGGTGCCCACCCCCCCTTATGTCCATGACGCACCCCCCCGCAATTGTCTATCCATAGGTATTCTTCCATGAAAAAAATCTTTTCGATTAATTTTAACCCCCCCCCGTCAAACATATTTATATAGATTTTAACCCCCCCCAAATATTTCAATGACGCAGTTTGCGTCATAGCCCCCCCTTGTGAGCACCCCTGACATAAGAGTTTCTAAGGAGTCTAATTAAAATGACGAGCGCCAAGGTCTGTCAGAACAACCGAAATGATTGACGAAGTTCAGAATTGGGTATTATATTTCAGGGCTTTCGCCATATAATGCCTGTTTTAGCCCAGCACGTGAGAGAGATGATGTTCTTTGGCAATCATATTACCCGAGGAAGTAGAAAAAGAATTGAATATGGAAGGAAGCGGCTTCGAACCATTTATGTAAGGTATCATTCCGGCATTTTCCTGGTGTAAAAAGGAAAACCCAGGAGAAACCTCATTCAGAATGCCTGGCCTCTGAAAGGCTTTTACAAGTTTCAGACCCAGTATTCCCACTTGGAATTGAACTCGGGACTGCTCGTACCAGAGACAAGGATATTACTACCTTATGCGGGGCCACTGACAAAGTTCGAGATGTAATTTTGAACGACCGAAATGCAAGTCTTAGCGCAATTCAGGCCTTGTGGGAGTGAAAAACACGACAACTGGCTAAATAATAAAGAAATGAAGGCTCTGTGCACGTTTTGTACCTCATTATTTAACAAAGAATCACACAGCACGTACCTTATTCACTAATTTATGCCTCCCAAAAAGTGTCCTTGTATTACAACAACCCTCCATGCTGGAAAATATGTTTCCACGTCCAGAAAACAGTGACGATGACTTTAACTCCACTATAGTTCAGAACTTCCTGCCATCATTCCATCACTTATTAGATCAGGGATATCTGTATGTAGGCAATGGATATTTTACTTTGAATAGACCGAGTTGAGTTGCATCTACTTGTTATTTATTTACTTTTACAGACTCTGACGTGTTGCCTAATTGCTGCACTGTATATGTGTAAATTATCACTAAGATAAGTTATTTTCTTTCTTTCTTCATTACCAAATAGCATTAGTATTTTTCGTTTTTCGATAACAAGAATGTTTTAACTAAACTCCTAGTGCAACAGCCGTAAGGGTCTGCAAAGTGACTTATGGCTCTCATCCGTTTGGAGCTATGAGTTTTAAGCATATTGATTTCCCTCGCTGGGTTTCTAGATTGCAATTCACTATTTTATTCTTTTAAGTAGCTCTTCAATTGTCCTCACGGCACGAGATAGACACCAAACTAAATCCGGTAATTATGGATGGTTATCTTTTTTTTTTTTTTCTTTTCCTCTGACCATACTCAGCAGAATAGGTTTTCTAGTGAGCCAGAGCGTTGGGTAATAGGACGAATTAATGAAAATTAAACATTTGAAATGTTTATCATCCTCAGGCTTCTGGTTAGGAAACTCGTAGATATATATTTGAATTATCTGACTCTGGAATCTAAAGAGGTTGTTAAAAGAAAGTATAGGACTCCTTATCCCATATCGACTTGGATCATCGGAGATTTTGTTGTTATACGCATGAAAGATCTGAACACCATCGTCAAACCGCGAAGCGCTAAAGGTGTCATGAACTTCAGTGTATCAGAATATACAAGGATCACCAGTCATATATTTCTCTATGAAATATTACAGGTAGTGAGTGACACGTCACGTTAATATTTTTTTAGGTGCAAATGGCAATATCTGTTTACGACGTCTTTTCCCAGTTGTCCACTCTCTTTAAGTGGTTCTCATCTATAGCATTTTTAAAACTTGAATGGTAGTGTTCGACCTATTAGACTCGAAACTTTGAAGAAGGAAAAAATACATTTAATTTTATTTGGCAATACTACATGATATCTATACTTGCCCTACATTTCAATCTACAATAGTACACTATTCTTTAGCTCCATCTCATAACGTATGATTGTTGTGTACGATATATTTTTCTCCAACGCGGATATAACAGACTCAATATTACCAATGATATTAATATTTCAAGAACATTTCTGTGTGATATTTCATTTTATTTTCTAATGCTTTTAGAACATGTATTTCTGTATTATTTAATTATTTTCTCTTTTCATAAATACATTTACAGATTTAGCATTTACCTAAGTGTTGTTTTTATATTCATAAATAATAATGGCTAACAATCTTGCGTTGAAGGAAAACTGAAATGAAATCTTTGAGTTTTACGTCCCACGATTATGCCGGCTAGGCTAAAGGATACGGTGATGATAAGAAATGAATGAAATGAAGAAAGCATATGCCGTGAAAGTATATGAGGAAACGGGAGAACTCTGAGGAAACCCACGTACACGATGTTTGTCCATCACGAAGTTTACTTGGTGCGAGCTGGGATTGAACCAAGGACCCTATGCACCAGTGGTAAATGCTCTATCACTGAGCCACCGCGGCCCCTGCGTTGAAGGAATAAGATAAACGTTCCTACCTATATCTGTTGCATAGTTTTCTTCATGCTCATATCTACTTTTGTCCTAAAGATAGGAATACGTATTGTAGAAAAGTATCAGCACGCAATATGTACTCTATTTCGTATCATGTTTTTTTTTTTTTTTTTTGTTTAACGTTTGACTCTGAAATATTTCTATTCTGGAAAAGTAATTACCTTCAATGTATAGAAATATTGATACTCTTACAAATAGTTTAAATTGAGACTTTGATTCATTTCTGATATGACAATCTCTATTAATGCTTCTAGTACATCCACTATTTTGTTAGAAACTATTTATACAATTACTGCTTGTAACACAAATATTTCTTAAAAATACATTTACGAAAACTAAAATTTCCATAATTCTTTTAGTAAAATATTCATTGCATGTACTCAGTAATAACTGTTAGTGTTCCTTTAAAGAAAATCTATTAACTAAGAGATATCCACACATTTCCCCTTCTTTTCGATGTATTTTGTACGCAGCGATAATATTCCCAGCAATTCAATCAAATTCGATGGATCAAATTTCAAATTCGAAACTTTACTCCAAAAGAAATTGAATCAGTGTACTTTCCTTATATTATCTTTCTTTCATTTTATTAAAGAGTAAAATTTCATCCTATTTCCCACTGAGAAGTATCTGTAATTCAACAAGAAAATAATTGTATATGATAATTAAATTGAAATCCATCGTAACGTGGCCTATGGCACTTTACCATTTCATATCGTAAAGGAAGATCCACCGGTATTGTGACAGAGCGGTGCTTCCGCGATTGATCGTAGAAATTCAAACTCCGATTAGTGATAATTTCACAGCCTTGTTTTATTATAAGTGTAAACTCAGTAAAGTTAGTGGAGAGAATGGCGCGGATCGTGGGTCCGAGTTGATGAAGATGGGTTTTGGTGGGTAGTGCTTAAGAGTGGGTTACAGTGGGTAGTGAGTCATGGTGGGTCGTGGGTCGTAGGGGGTGGTGGGTCAGGGATCAAGTTTTCATTCACCTATGTCATCTCTGGGTGCTACCTACTTACATTTACATTAAACATGAATTCTTCTAATAAAATATTAAATCTTATTTAACGATGTATTTGTTTTAAGAACTGTAAATGTAACTAACTTTTATTTGTAAAAACCTTTGACATAATTTGTTATAATGCAGTCATTTGGAATTGATATTTGGCTACTAAGCTTTTAACTAGATAGGCAAGTTATTCTTTTACCATTTTAAATTCATGTTAAAAATATAATATAAACAGAAAAAAGTAATACTGTACTGTAAATATTTAAATTTATTTTTAAATCAAATATTAGTTTACAGTTTTCTTCTTTTAGAATTACTTCTTTTAAACTTTTATTTAAGTAAATCTTTTTTTTTGTTTTTTTTTTTAAAGTAAGAAGTGATGAAAATACGGGAAATTTATACATGATTTTCCTTTGCTTTTTTTTATCCTCTCTCTAATCCTCTTCCTTGTTATTTTTCTTCGTCTTCAGTAAAAAGAATTTCCTTTCCTTGAAACAATTTCTTCCCATTTGTCAAATTAAGTCAAATTAAGACATCTCTTCACAAAAGCTTTGCTTCATATTGTTAAGTTATATACTTTATTTTTTCCTTCTTCTCTTCAGTAGTATGAGTAGTTCTTTTGCTTTCAAAAGAAATTCGCTGAAATATATAATAAAAGTGTTTGACAGCCAAGATGGCAGCAGAATCGCACATATCTCCCTTCCGCATTTGCAGCTTTCTCTCTCTTTCTCTCTCTCTCTCTCTCTCTCTCTCTCTCTCTCTCTCTCGTTTCAATAACGAGTGAGTTCAGAATTGCTGAAGTGAGAGAGGGAGAGGGCATAAAAGACAGAGAAACTGTTGTTTTAAGCAACCACAAGGGAAAAGAAAAGTAGAGAGGCGGAGAAAGAGAAGGAAAGGGAGAACAGAAAGAAAGTACTTTGCTCATTATTCTAACGTTTCATTTTCTGCCTCCTTTTACAAAATCCACAACATAATTGCATTAGCTGGTTCATATATATATATATACGAAATTACATAAGACATTTTAAATTTTGCTCTCTATCTATCTGTGTATTGTTTGAATTTCTTTTCTCTTTGTATCTTTTTTTTTTACGGGGGAGGAAAAAACGAAGGGTATCGTTGCAGTTTAGTTCTTATTTTAAAAGGCAGAATAAGATTGCAAACTCTTTTTCTCTGTCTTCACTCTGTTTTTAATACTGTGTTTTGTCGATTTAATTTTTTAAAAAAACTTGTGTCTACAAACTGAAATTTTCAATCATTTATACATTCTCTGTTTAAAGTTGATAATTTATAAAAAATGTACGATGTTCAGTGATGACATAGGTTTAATTTCTTAGGGCGGCAAGAGGAAAATGAGGTGAGGTGAGGTGATTTTGAGTTTTACGTCCCGTTCAGCAGCGAGGCTATATGAGACGTGGACCTACTGATTAACGTGGAATCCGAACCACATGAGCTCCCGCCGGGAATCGAACCCGGGTCTCCCACGCCAAAGGCGCGTAAGAGGAAAATGAAATGAAATGTTTCAGTTTAACGTCCCACGATGATGCTTGTTAGGCTAAGGGAGGCGATGATTAAAGAGAGTGAATGGCGATCTAATAATTGGTGGAATGAGAAAGTGGGAGGAAACGAGAATACCCCGAGAAATCCACTAACCACCACAAACTTACTTGACGGGAAATTAAACCAGGAACCCGAGGCACCAGAGGTAAGCACCCCACCACTGAACCACCGTGCCCCCTTCATCCCTGGTTGGCAAGTGGAGTAGCAGAGACATTTTTAGAGAGCCAGTTAGTTTTGCAAAACACCGAAAATAATAATTTTATTTCGTGCAAGTTTACTTTTGACACACCACTCAAAGTAATTGTTGAAAAATTATAATTCTTTCTCTAATTCTCGTTTTATTGTCTCCTAAATGATTTGCGCTGGAAGACTTGAAAATATCTCACGTGTCATAGATAAAATTCAAGGGAAGCGTCGGAAGTAATTGTTGAAAAATTACAATTCTTTTACGATTTGCGTATAAATACGGCATCTGGATGTACGGCATAAAAACTACAGTGCAAAAAACACAAACCAACCTGTGCTAGTTGGCCAAGGGAAAAGAAGTAATGGGGGAGTGGGTACGCTGTTTTCCCAAAGTCTTCATCACTTGCGCTCAGTAAAACAAAAAGAAAGAAAAGAACATAAATACTGTTTTGAACTAATAATGCTTCTCTACAGATGAACAGGTTGTTTGCAGCAAAAAGTCGCTAAATTTATAAGTAAGTAGCTAAATTGTCATTTAAAAATCAGCAAAAAAGTCGCCAGTCGGAAAAATTACTTTTTGTTGCTATCGTGAAGGTCGAATCCCCGAGATTTATCGATATTTCCCCCAAATTGGCAACGCTGCCTCTCCCTTTGCCTCTCTATTGTCGTCATTGACTGTGCTATTAGCGCTAAACGGAAAAATGTCCAAAGAATAAACATATAACGATCTGAACAAAAATATATATGGGTTAATGTGAATCCTCATGCGTGGTTTTCGAGAAAGCCGAATTAAACGATTTATTTTGTACACCTAATACTTGAAGTATTACGATAATCATGACACCTACTAAGGTGAAACTAAAGTTATTTATTACGACATGAACAAGATGACACTAACACAGTCAGTTGATGAGATATAGCTTTAATTATAATAGGGCACTACAAAGTATATGCACAGTGCTTGCTACGCATGCTTTGTGATACCCAACACGAGGGGACAAAGCTTATTTTTAGTCAAGAAAATCCAAAGTGGCGAAATTTAGCAGGATTCTATATCACACACAACATTTTCTCTACCAGGTTACGTACATGTTTATTACTTAGCCAAAACCAATCTGCAAAGTCGCAAGTAGACGGAAAGAATGTGACCTCCGTCTGCACATGCAGAATTAAGTACAGGGGGTGTATACGGACACTATACAGTCCAGAAAATCTACACCACTACACGGATTCTATAGGATTTCAGTTCTCTTGTCGCGACAAGAGCAATCTCATTAAAGCAGCTTACAGTCAGAATCAGCAGATTTTCCTACTAAATGCGTCAGACTTTTCTCTCCGTGCAAGTCCTTAACTATTGTTTATGGTGTTTCATAACTCACATTCAGTTCTGTGGCTACACTAATACTCACACATCTATTTAGTGAACGCACTTACCTTCACAGCAAAAAATAATACAGTTTTCTACGTTTTTGATACGTTTTAGAAAGTACTTTTGAACAGTGGTTAACATATCAAAAGAATGTTCAAAATGTACCTAAATCTATGATGTGTACAATGAATATACGTTCAGAAACGACTTTAGAAAATGGTTAAAGCACTTTACACATTATCGACACTCTTTGAACAACCATGGATGACACTTATTTACACTTTTTAGACATTTTTGATCTCCTAGCCAAACATGTGGAAAAGTATTTTCTTGGAGGGATGTCAGTTTTCTTTTCCAGAAAGTAATATTTACATAATGCAATTACGCACGAAAGAGAATAAACTTCTAAAAAAAATAAAACGGCGAGATAAATTTTACAATAGTGATATATTTTACGATATAACTTGCAAAAAAAAAAAAAAAAACATGTTGTTCATGTGACAGTGAATTAAACATTTGAAGAGAACACTCGTACCGTAGGATTCAACAAAAATAGAATGACTATGGATCATTACATCATGATGTTAATTGTTCATCTAAAAAACAAGAAAATTGTCAAAGTTCTTTTGGCTTAACGTTGGGAGAAAATTTCCGTTTTTCTTTGAAAAAGTGATATTTTGTAACTGTCCATTGTATACTCCTTGTTTGTCAAAATATATTTTATAATAATTCCACAAAGCCAAATCACCATATTTTGTTTCTGAGCTGGAAAATATTTTAAAAATCTGGAAATAGAATAAAGTTTGCGCAAGAAGGTTTGAATAATGCAACGACATATATGATGTGTAAAAGCTTTCTTAGAAGTAATCAGATGGGACCAACTAGGCTGCAAGTTCTTAACAAGACCATACCAATTTAAAGACTGAATGAGTTGAATCTGTTTTTTAGTCGGTATCAAATCTTGCACTACTTTACACCTTAAAAAATCGTTGCTTGAGGTTAAGGATCGCATTATTCACATTCTGCAAAAATATGATTCCAATATTGTGATTTGGATTAAACTTGATACTTTTGTACATCATTGTCTGAATGAGTTGTAAGAATTGATATCTATTTTTGACATTAAATACTTGGATGGAGTAGTTATAATACTTGGATCGAGAATATTATAACTACTTTCAAAAATATTGTCCTGGATGTAACTGACACAAGAAGATATCGTTGTGAGGTTAAGCAGTGCTACAATCCCTGATTTCTCTATCCACTATAAACTCCATACTTTTACAAATAACTATTTGTTTGAATCCAGTTAGGGCACTGAATTTTGATGTTTTGAGTGATCACATTCCAGTTGTAAATAATCATTTCAAGTACAGATTTACAAACGCAGATTCCTGAGATCAACTTGAGATATTGTGTTCATTATTCAATTTTGCAAGTTTAAGTAAATTAATTTACCCATATTCAGTTATGCACCACAAAATTTTTCAAAAGAATGGATAGTGGAAATGACACTTTTCAACTCAACTATATCTTTAACAATAATTACAGTAAAATCATCTGCATAGATAAAAGGTTAAGTTGTAAATCAACATATTGTATAGCTATCAAATATGTTCAACTTTGTAAAGCAAAGTCACCATAAATAAAAAAAAGGATGATGAACATTGGACAACATTTTCTCACTGATTTTTTAACAGCAAAGGAAGGAGTGAAATTTTCATTAACCTGTAGTTTCGATCGCGATAAAATATATAATGTTTTGACTTGCTGTATTACTTCTACTCGAAATCCAACGTAACTCATTACTTTCTGTAAGTAACCATGACTTACTAAATCAAATCTATAGATAATATTCCACTTTCCTGTTTGCTGTGATTCAAATATGACACTGTGTCTCTTAGATAAATCAGAAACTCAATAATGTTCCGAACTTCATTAATTCCAACTTGCGTAAGATGAAGAGTATAACCTTCATTAGCATATAGGTAAACACTTAGCAATAATTTTATAATTCACACAAAGCAGAGACAATGGACAATAACCTTTAATTGTAATTGATTGTAGAATAATTACACTTTGAGAGAAATTCTGGTGAACAACATTACTTAAACGAATTTCATTCACCTTTTAGTGCATTCTTTCTTGATAATTCAAAAAAAAAAAATATATATATATATATATGGTAAAATTCTGATATTAAGCCATCTAACCCTGATCTCTTGTTTCTTTTAAAATTTTTAATAACTTCCCATATTTCTTTCTCTGTATACAATTTCATGGACATGTTAGGTGTACATGTAAGTTCTGTCGTGTCAGAAATTTCTACATGATTACATCTTTTGTAAAATCTTTGTTAAATAAAATTTTGAAATGTTCATACATGCGTAATGAAATATCAACTTGTGATGATAGTATATTTCCAGAATTAGCTTCGTAATCAATTGTCCCTGTCTTCTTGCACGGTGTTTAGTCACCTGGTATAACGGTATCTTTTCAACAGGCAAGATATTGTTATTACGACATAAATTTCGAAGGTTTGCGATTTTCTTACATCGTAACTGTAATACGTCAAATGTAAGTTCTTGTAAACGTAATACATAAGAAGGTGGAATCCCTCCCTGCGGTGGAATCTTAGAAGATTTCAAATTGACGAAATGCGACCGATATGTTTTGTGGACTTTTTGCTTAATTGTTACATGGAAGCCATTATTGTTTCGTTCTTTGCACACACGAACTATTCCTTGAATTCTACGCTAAGTTAAAGTCGATTAACATCACAATTGGCAAAGTTGGCATTACTAAGAAAGCACTTACGTATTGTATTATACTCCAGAGCAAAGATTACACAAAATACATTATCTGAAATTAGCTTATACAGTTCAAAGGCAGTCACATTAATTTAATTACGTTGAGGGATTCATTTTAAGGTGGGTTGATTCATTTAGTGGTTAGAAAAGCTATTCATTATGTACGTATCTTCCAGCTTTATTTCTCAGTATATATATATATATATATATATATATATATATATATATATATATATATATATATATATATATATATATAATATCATTACACTGTTTGATACATTTGAATGAGGAGATCAACTTATGAGTATTTGTTTCTAAAACGCTCTGTTTAATGCAAAATAGGTTGCATCTAAGCAAGAAAGCATCTGAAGAAGGGAGAGAATTGGAACCATGCCCCAACCCCAGAATAATTAACTTTACTCTTTTAAGATGATCTTTCAGCCTTCCATGTCTTTCATTATTCTTTTATATTGAGGTCTTAAGTCTTTAGTGACAACTACAAAAACCAAATCTAGACCTGTCTCCTCATAAAAGGTGCTATTTGTTCAATATGCATTATTATAGTGATAGTGGTAGATTTTTTAAACCACACTTTTATGGTTCAGAAACAGTTCTCAGATTTTTTTGTTTTTGCAATGTGTTCACTGTTCAGCCAAGAATAAAATAAAAATGAAATTTACCAGTCTATATTTAATATTTCGCAATTGGATAAGATTTATGGTAATCGTTATAATAAGGAAGAATGATTGGCCATTTATTTTGATCAAAGTATGTCCTCATCATTTCGCTACCCGGATTTTAAGTTATGTACCCTGAAAGACACTCATAATACAACTATATGATTAGCGGTCATCTTAAATTTGTTCCTTATAACTGCAGTTACAATGGTAGAGTATTTCGCATCGTTTTTGGCACATTTGTGGTGCAGAAAAAGTCCTCAGAAAGTCTGTTGTACTTTTTGTTCACTTTTTGGTTAAAATACGTGTAAATATACCCGATTTCATGTTTTATTAAAGTTAAATTACAGAGAAAGAATTATGGTATGTCAGAAATTCCAATGTTTTCGGTTGTCACAATTTTGATCTTAAACTATACACAAGGAATTTATGACATACCATACACTATGTACTATAGTTTCGATATTTTATACGTATATGTTAAGTATTCCATAATAATGCTGATTTATATTATAATGTTGCAAACATTTTATCTTTGCAAATTTGCCGTGTGTTTTACTTACTAGTAGTGGAACATTCACGTAACAAATTAAACACTGAAGTACAATAACGTTATGTATCTTCATAGAAGTTTGTAACACTGTAAAATCTTATGAAGATAAATATTTAAATTATGCGGATGTTGGAAGATATATTTCTCCTCTTCTTATTCTCTTCAGGCAATAAGAAAATATTTGTTCATATACCTGCAAAGGCATATGAAAATGAATAATGTAATCCATTAGATGAAGATGTGAACACAGGAAGAAATTTTCATTTTTTTTTATTTTCGTTGTTTCATGCTCTCTCTTAAAACATAATCCTCTAGACCACGTCTCACCAAACCTTTTTTGTAGGGCCACATTGTAAATAATTTGCATAGATAAGAGCTACCAAAACACCAAAATCAATTTTCCAGACCGTATAAAAAGAGGTGTGGGGACATACGTTTCGTTTTTCGTTCGTCAGGAGTTTCTCGACCTCCACTCTATTATCTTCACGTTGAGGTTTAGTAACTAGAACTTCACTTATAAATATACTTACATTAACGAATATTTCTGGATTGTTAATAAAACTCTCTCTCTCTTTCTCCATATTATATATATATTAAGAGCATATATCTGTGCTACAGTTTTAGCTATGTAATCAGATTGTACCTATATAAGCTGTCAAAATTGGATATTTCTCTCATAATGTGTCTGAGGAAGGCTGTTACATAAGCCGAAACTGTAATACAGATATATACTCTTAAAATATATATGCTGCCTTAGTCAGTTCGAGTTTTATTAGCAATCCTGAATTTTTTCAAAGCTGCAATGAATAATTTACGAATATTTCTGATGTATTGCAGTAATCGGTGCCCCTGACTTTGTTTAGTTGTTATTTCTTCTGTATCAAACGCTTTAGCCCGGTCACCATTGAAAGTTTCCTTTGCTTCTGCCCTCAGGATGTTGTGTTTTCGTGACGTAGCGCAATCAGACTGTATCTATTAATGACTGTCATCTTAGTTCTGGAATTCCAGCTCCATTTCGGGTGTAAATTATCCATAAAATTAAGAATATACCTTAACGAATTAACCAGTTTTGGGACAAAACATGTTGATTTATGTTTTTTTCCGCTTCATAAAATTGTCTGATGTTGGATATTTTGTTTCATGTGTACCAAACTTGATACATTACAACTTATACAATTTAGTAGTTTGTTAGCCGCAGAAGATGTCGTGGTTCTGTAATCTGGGCCTCTTGGAGGCGAGATAGTGTAGTGAGGAAGGACTATACCGTGAGGATTGATGTTGGATGATGGTATATGTATATGCTAACTACACTAGATTAAAGACACGATCGTGATAGTACACTGAGAAAAATACGTTATCCGGACAGCGGTATACTGTACAAACATTTATTTATTTCATTTTTTTACAGCTCAGAGGCCATTTTGTACTGGATATCTAACAACAACACTAACAATGGAAAGGATTTGGGAAGGTAACGGCCACCATCCCGAAGGTAACGGCTGTTTAGTAGGTACCATCCCGGCATTTGCCTGGTAGGATTCAAGAAAACCCTGGAAAGTTCCAGTCAGGATGGTCGCAGCAGGAATCGAGCCCACGACCTCCCGAATGCGAAGCCAACGCTATACCACTTGAACTACTTCGCTGGGTCAAATATACGGAATCCTTATGTTTACTACGGAAATCAGTATGGAACACACGTTATCCATACGCTACATATTTTTCCCGCCTAAATGTTACATCATGCCGTTGCAGGATGTATGACATATAATAGTCTTCCCTATATTACATACATATACGTATGTTACATACGTCAGCTACATGTTACATACATCCATTTGTATGCGAGATCCTGACCGCCTATATACAGCTTATACGGTTCTTTCGTTCGTACGAAAAGTACGTTTATTCAGAACACTTATGCGGAAAATAAAATATATATTTTTTCAGTTACACGTTTGCTGAACGTTATTTCCAAAAACTACAGGATTAACACTTGTAACGTACGTTTTTACGTATGCCATATACGTTTTTTTTCTCAGTGGAGGTCCTGTTTTTCATAACCTTGGCGTTGAATAAGGACATGAAATGCATTAAAACAGCTAATACTCAAACTTATGAATTTGTTACGTGAAGGGGGGATCATTCATTAGCGTAATGTCTGATGTAGAAATAACAATAATAAAAAAATAAATAAACATAAGAACACTGCGTACGTCTAAACATGCTATTTTCATTTAAATATTCAATTAAAAGAAGGGTACTTGTGTGATTGTTTCCAAAGCGTGTCGCATTTGCGGTTTGGATGCTATTCATTCAAGTGTTCCATTCAGGATGAAGAAATGATGGGAGAGGTACACACAGAGCACACACAAACACACACACACACACACACATAGATATACATATATATATATATATATATATATATATATATATATATATATATATATATATATATATATATATATTAACATTAAGGTAGAACAAAAAAGAAATGAGACAAGCACGTCTCACTGGATAGAACGACTGCTTTCAAAATGAAACAATGATTTCGAAAAACCACCTACATCAGCGGTTGCCTCGTTAGGGGATCGTACGGTAACAAAGGTCCCGAATGTAGAGGAAAAAGGAAAGAAAAGTGGACTCTTAGAAAACAAGAAAAAACTATTTTCTGTCTGCCTCTCTCTCTCCCTTTCTCTTTCAGGGCATTTAATCTGTACTCGCTCCGTTTTTTCTCATTCTCTCTGTTTCCTTTCTCACTATTTTCCTGCCTGCATGTGTTTCCTTTCTCTATGGTCTCCTTTTTTAACTGATATTTACTTTCTCACTCACAGTCAGCATTTCCTGTTTATTTTACTTTATTTATTTTTTCCTTTCTACGGTGTGGTGGGAGACAACAGACCGTGGGGTTTTCCCCGTATTTTCTCTCTTTTTCCATGCTACTCTCTTTCTCTCACTTTATTTTTAATGCTATTCGTTCTTCCATAGCACTTCTTCCTCCTCTTCCTCTTTCTCTCTTTCTGTGTGTCCCTCTATTTTTACTCATCAGGCGTTATATTTTGAGATCTTGTAAAGATAGAAATTGCCAATTCAGCTTTCGGCAAACCCCAAACATGCAATTACCATCGTGCTGTTTCCTTCAAAATGAAGGCATTTAAATGTAAATTTTCTACTGTTGCCTTGTTTTTGGGCTTTTATTTTCGTTTCCTCCTTTCTCTCTCCGTCTTTCTTTCTCTCTTTTTCTTCTTCTTTTATCCTTTCTTCTAGTTTTTTGCCATTTCTTTTGTCTATTTTTATTACCTGTTTCCTCTTTCTCTCTCTCTCTTTCTGTTTCTTTTCTTCGTTGTTTTTTTTTAAATAGTGTTTCTAAACCGGAAGGAAGTTACTTTTGGGATTTTAACGTTACTACTTAGGAAGAGGCTCGAAAGTAGGTATAAAATGTAAGGTTCGTAGTCTGTAAATAGAAATTTTCTGTCTTCCCTTTTTCAAAAGATCTGCTAATTAGTCGGGGATAGGTAAATAATCTTTTCTTCCACTCATTATTTCTTTTTTGGTTATATTTGCTTTTTAGGTTCTATCTAGAAAACTCCAAGTACATTTTAAGCTTCTGTTCATATCTTTGAAGATCACAATAGTCGTCTACCTTAGAAACGAGACTATACTTAATTATTACCATAACGCATGAGTTAATTGTAGATAAAATCGTGTTTAAGCCTCGTATTTTTTTAAAATGAAAGTTTATTTTACGAAATGACGATAAGTATGGAAGACCTGCATAACATTTTCTGAACATTGGGATAAAAGATTTAGGAAGCATATGATAAACGAAGTGAATTATTACAGAATAATATGGGGAATAAAAATGTACAAGGAAACTATAAAAACCTTGAAGAAAACCACAGACGCAATATTGTCCATCAGCACAAATTCACATATTTTGGGATCGAACGAGAAACTCTTTGCACCAGTAGTATTCGTTGCAATATGGAGCCAGTTCGTCTCAGTTGCCAAATCTTAAAACTTTGAAAAATCACACAAACGAACATACTTATACACGCATAATACGAAAACAATTATGGAAGCTAGTAAAACTTTATTCCTTCACTGCTAAGAACAAGCCAATCACAGAAGAATTAAGAATTAAGGGTAATTTATTATAAATTACGAAATAGAATAATTTGCGATAACTCCAGTGTAGAGGACATTTGTTTATATTGATTTTATTTTCAGTAAATGTTCATCTTCGTATCTCATAGAGCACCGTAGAGTATTATATAAACTATATAACGGGAATTAATAACTGTCATTACGGTATACCAATTTTCATACATCTATTTCATTCCTATTAAAACTAATCCATCTATTAGTAAAATCTATTTCCAGATCTAGGGCAGGGGTGCAAATACGTCTTCAACATTTGGGGGGAGGACGGGTAAAACCGTTTTCATAAACTTTTTTTAAAGCGATGTTCAAAATATTTATGACAGCGTTTCCCAACCTTTTTCAACTTGCGGCACACTACGGGTGTAATGTAAACTCTCGCGGCACATTCATAAATATCATTATTATTTGTAAATATAAAATACCTTGATTTTTTTTTCTGTGATTACTGATTTCCTCCTCACAGAGAAAAAGGTCGATAACTGGTTTTCCCCCGTGGTAAATCATTATGCTTATTTTTCATTCTAATTTAAAAATAGAAAAAATACAATGAGATATAAGACTCATCTTTTTAAAAATACGCTTCCTTTTTCGAAAACTGTATCCAACCTTTCACTAAATAGGAAGATCATTAAATAACGAACGAATAAACAAATCTCTTGTACTTTTAAAACACAAATGTAGGTAATTTGTATGCATGTTTGTTTCGTCGAATGGGCTGAATAATATTTCAAAATTACGATATAGTCTGCAACAATAAAGAAGCAATAATGATAACAAGTATAACAAATACTAATAATAACATATAATAACATAATGATAACAAATACTTTATTCAACATTAAAAATGTACAGAAAAGTAACACAGTATGAAACTTATAATTTATTAACATTGTTAATATACGCTACATTTTTAAATATTATACGAAGGTTTCAATAATATTAGTAATGTAACAATTTTTAAATAATATCTATTGAAGTTTACAATTGTTTAATAATAATATTTAAAGGTTACAATTTTTCAAAAATAAGTGAAACAAGTCAGTGCACGAAGCAAAATTAATGTGCAACTTGAGCTTGATGTTTTTTCATAATTATCTTCAATTCTGGACGGATAGTTGATAAATACATCCTCATATCGTGTTCCGGAGTTAACATTTGTGACCTGTTTCTTACACTTAATCGTGTTCATTGCAGAAAATCCTGCTTTGCTTAAGTAAGATGTAGAAAAGGGAGAAGTAGAAGTTTCAGAGCCATTTTTTAGAAATAGCTGAATGTTCTCTCCAGAGAGAAATCCAGAATGATGCCATGTCTTGCTGTGAGTACTTGAGCTTCAAACCTCGGTCATTCCTCACATCGACCAATTCACTTTCTTCCTGGACATTTCATTCTGCTGACTTCAGGGCAGAAAGCGCAAAGAGGTCCCTCACCCAGTCAAATGAAGTCAACTGAAGCACAGGAAAATACTTCAACATTCCTGTGTATGAGGCTCCGACAAATAAAATTCTGTTTCCGAAATACTATCTGCTACACAGTAATGTATGTACAATAATATATTACAATTACAGTATTTTTTTCCGTTGTGGAATTTCATAGCAATGTGAAATACAAATATAGATTTTTTCCTGTGTCTTGCAATTTGGTTGCTATAGAATTAATAATTTTGTTTGGATTTCCTCGCGGCACACCAACGACTCATCCGCGGCACACCAGTTGGGAAACGCTGATTTATGAATTTGAAAAACAATGCTTGGAAGATGAGGGAAGCAGCTGTCTTCAACACTGAGAGGCGGGCAGATTTGAGGTTTATTCTGGGAGGACATCAATTTAATCTCACTTTCCTTTGTAGCAATCGGACACAAATCACATTTCTCACCAAAAAAGACATTTCTAATCGTATTATTGAGCGGGACAGTCCAACCAGTTCCAAGATTGGAGGAGACATATCCCCCTCAAACCCTCGGGATTTGCGCCAGTGATCTAGAGGAGTTAGCAGTGGCGGATCTAGAAGGTAAAAACTGGGGGATGGCAGCCAGATCCCGGACTATGAGAGGTATATCATGAGTTTTCTATAAACTTTCGAAAACATATAAGCAATAGCTTAAATTATTTTTGTCATTCAAAAAACTGGGGGTCTAGGACCCCGGCCTCGGGCTAGATTCGCTACTAGGAGTTAGTTGATGTTCTTTACTTCTCGGAGCTGCTAAATGGAGTGTCAACAAAGATCTCTGAATATTTACAGGTAAGAACATGTGATTTTTAAAATGAAGGATATTGAGTCGTCCGTCGGTTGATATAAATTCGGAAATTAAAAATAAAATCCTTTAAAAAATATTTTCTGTAACTTATACACACACACACACACACACACACACACACACACACACACACACACACACACACAAACGTTTATTTCTTAATCATCAAGGTAGCCCATCTATGTATAATAAAATTAACGTGAATTCTTTTCTGGTAATTTATGACGGTTCTCAGATGTCTCAGTTTGTCCAGGACAGTCCTGGATTTACGCCATTTGTCCCCTCCGCAAAGTTATCTACAACTTCAAAATTTCCGGGTTTTCTCCAAAGCATAAGTTAATATCATTGTATGATATTTAAAAGGAAATCCTTTTTTATTAGTTATCGATCGAAAACAGGATACTGTAAACTTTTAACAGAATGCACTGCGCTTTTCGTCTGCAAAGCTGCAGCCCTATTAATGATTCAGTACATCCAACTACATAAACCTACGTTGCCCTCCCTGCTGGTCTAGTGGCTAGTACATGCCTTAGATGTACATGGCCTGATCCCGGTTCCGATGAGCAGCATTGAACGTACTACAGTAGTTCTGATTTCATCTTAAGTTGTAGGTCTACGCCTTATATAGCCTCCGTGCTGGAAAATGGGCTTCAACAGCAAACAACAACAATAGTGCACTTTTATTCCTACGATCTGTTTCTAACCTTGTAGGAACCCTAGCTAGCGAGTATGTGTCTATTGAAATGCCTATTAAATGCTGTACATCGTAATGCGATGTACGTTAATGAAAAGGGTGCACAGTCAGTAAATGATTTCACGTATTAGTGTCTAGACTATCAAACATGAATTGAAATGTACTATTTACCGATGGAGTCCCCTCCACTACATGTAGTCGCCATCTAACTATAGGTTTCTTTACTTCGGCATCTCAAAGTTCTATTTCTCCGTCCCTCCAGCGTTTGAAAACTGTCTGAATCAATTTATCCATGATATGACTAATAGAATAACAAATAGAATCTACTTGAAGTCTTTGTACACTGTTTATGCAATTTTCATTTTCGTATAATTAAACTAGAACAGTAATTCCCAACCTTTTCAACACTACGACGTCTTATTTGCTATATTCGTTAAAAAATATATACTAACTACAATAATAGAATGTATTAAAAACCACCTTAACGGCGTCCCACCACCATTTTGTCCGCAACCCCGGAGGGACGCGACGTACCAACTGAGAATAACTGTCCTGGAGAAACGAGAGACATACTTACCTTTTCTGGATGAAGAATACTACTACTACTACTACTACTACTACTACTACTACTACTATTACTACTACTACTACTACTACTACTACTACTACTACTACTACTACTACTAATAATAATAATAATAATAATAATAATAATAATAATAATAAGAAGAAGAAGAAGAAGAAGAAGAAGAAGAAGAAGAAGAAGACAACAAATATATTTTTGGGCCCGTTAAGTAACCAATTACTTAGGCCCGTCTTGAGTGTCCTCTAGCATTGCTATAAAGGTATTAGAATCCACAAACAACCATGCCCCGGCCGGGATTCGAATTCGGGACCCTTGAGTCGCTGACTTGACGCCTCAACCTACATGAACACGAGGTTTGCAAGAAGAGGAAATAGTATAGTACAGGGTTTCTCAACCTGGGGTTCGCAAAGATAAGCGAAAGAGAGAAATATAATTAGAATCTAACACCGGAAAATATTTTTAAATAATTATGTAAATAATATTTTGAATTTTGTTTACATATTTGTATGCATACTGTCAAGAACAAAAAAATGGTCTACTAAACATTTTCAACAGGTACAGATTTGGTTAAAAATCAATTTAAATTAAAGAGACATGATATGAAACTAATGATAACTGCATATTGAAATACCAAAAGAATGCAAATGTACATTATTTTTTTTATCATATGACCCAAAATTATGTGAGTTATGAAATTTTAAAATTTTCAAACGGCCTCCATTTTGAATCAGTACGACGGATCGGAATCGATATTTGTAATATGAATGAACGGACCAAATTTGGATTTAATCCATTCGGTTTTAGGGAAGTTACAGTATCCACTATATACAAGAAATGGATTCCACTATTATAGAAATAGGTGGATATCGTGAGATCTCCATAATTGGTATATCAAAAATCCGACACAAGCTTATTACAAGCCAGAAATTATAAGGGGGTCGCTGGCAAGAGAATGTGATAATATGGGGTTCGTGATCGGAATTAGATTGAGAACCACTGATATAGGATTATTATTATTATTATTATTATTATTATTATTATTATTATTATTATTATTATTATTATTATTATTATTATTATTATTTCTTTGACGTCAACGTCTTATTGCCGAACTCATGTTTGTGTTGGTTGAGGCGTCAAGCAAGCGACTCAAGTGTCCCGACTTCGAATCCTGGCTGGGGTATGGTTGTTTGTGGATTTTAAAACCTTTATAGCAGTGCTAGAGGACACTCAAGACGGTCCGAAGCCCTTCGTTACTTAACGGGCCCAACAATACATTTCTTGTCCTCTTCTTCTTATTATTATTATTAGTAGTAATATTATTATTACTATTATTTTTACTAATCATACTGCTCATACTAATAATGCTAATCATGCTACTACTACAACCACTAATAATAATAATAATAATAATAATAATAATAATAATAATAATAATAATAATAATAATAATAATAATAATAATAGAAAGCCGTTTTTGCGTTGTGGTTTCAGCGTGTCCCTTTTCTCCACCGGGTAAACGTGTTTGTATTGTGTTCCATTTGACATCGATTCGCATCATCGACGTACTAGAGATCCCAATCACCTCCGACTGTTATCATCTTGAGTTTGCAATATTTGTCTTCGTGGGAAAACAGGTTCCAGTGTATCACATTGATTCGCAACACATTTGGCTCTTGTTCATTGTAAGTTTACTAAAAATGATTTTACATAATAAAGGCAAATATCGAAGTTGATTCAGTAATATCGAGCTGAAGTCAATATGCAACTATACTGCGCATACGCAACGCATCGCCGTGAGATTGCCACGAGGCAAACAACAGTATCTCGTTAGTCACTCAGTAGGGCTGTGTAGTCGAGCGTAGTCGCGCCCACTCAACAGATTCTGGGAGCGTTTTATTGTGGTACTTTCCAACGCTAAGTTCACGGCATAGCGCATCGTAGAAATATGTTAAGGGTGTAATTTTTATGTAGATCGTGTCACTGTGAATCATATTTTTTTTTTAACGGAAATATGCCTCACAGAGTTCGTGGCCCACCAGATCGACGCGACCATCTAGAAAGCGGTCTCTTGTCAGGGGGACCCCGTAGCTATTGCGTATGGTTCGGCGTATGGTGACCTCCGTAAATCCCACACACAGCGTGCTATGGCCAGCAAATGGCGCACATCGTAGGCGACAACCAATCGCGTCATTCACAGAGACTTACGCCTCACGGTCATTCCAAAGAGCCGGTGGACGCCTTGAAACGGTGCCGTGTGACTGAGTGAAAATGGGACTGCAGGATTTTATCGGCGTATGGAACAAGAAACTGCAATTTCGACAATTCTCTTCTCTGATATTCCTGTCAAAGTCCAGATGCCAGCGCAATGCACTATTGTGCTTTCGGATTCCTCAAGCGGCGTCTGCCCTATCACCGTCGTTTCTGGCCTGGAAAGAGGAAAACTTTGTAATGCTTACGGTCTAATTGCAATGGAAACTCCGATGGCGGATAATAGTCATTAGAGGTGACCTGCAGATCAAATACAAACGGTGGTGGAAACACGCATTTCCTAGGTAAGAGGCACATCCAAATTCAGCTTAATATAAATAAATCAGCTCTGTAACACACAATAATATCACTATATGCGTTATTGTCTTTCGGTTACATTTACATGTATCGAGAGAGGGAGATTAACGTATTTTATCTGTGAAAGCATGTACTAGCACTAAGAGACTAGTGACTCATCGTAAACCTCGCCCACATGAAAGTCAAAAATAAGTTAATGTTTTTTTAAAAAAATTCATGACGGCTGTATAATGGGAAAAGTAAATGAGCAAATACATTGATGGTTATATATATAAGATACCTAGGTATATAATAGATAGATACCTATACCAGATATACTCGTATAACATAATATTACGCGTGGAATGAAGTGAAGGAACGAAGATAGTTTGAACAGTGTTAACAACATGAATTTACGTGCAGTACCCGAGTTAGAAGTTTACAACCTTGCACTGGCTATGTTTGTAATACAAACAATCCGACGGAATATTAGTATCTGGATTAGCGTTCCTTTTGGGCCCGCAAATGGTTGGTTGTTGAGAAGATAAACACATCAAGAGATGGAGCTGTTACATAAACATCATGAACACACAAGAAGGAGATTAATAACTAGGCCAAGAGCAATTATATTAAGAACTTTGTTTCTCCTTGATTTTTTCACTTGATTAATTTGGAGAAAATACGTTATCACAAAAGTGTAGGCTCCACGTTTAAAAGAAATACTAATTTAATTGGAATATTTAATGAAAAAGAAAGTAGAAATAAATTCACTTATATTAAACTCGTGTTGTCAGTGTTGCCAATTTGGAGGAAAGTCGCTAAATCTAGGGGATTTGACTTCCAAGATTGTGACAAAAAATACTTTTGCGATTGGCGACGGATAGATGGCGATGAATGGATGATGAATACAAATAAATGGATTATGAATGTAGATGACTGGATGGTGAATGTTGATAAATGGATGATGAATGTAGATAAATGGATGAGGAATGTAGATAAATTGATGATGAATGCAGATGAATAATGATAGGGTTGAGTTGGGCTTTAGTGTTTTTACATTCCTATACAACATCAAGGTTATGAAAGGACATGACCTACTGTTAACGGAACTCCGAACCATGACTGGAAGATGTATCTCTTGCAGTTGGCTGTTGCACAGACGATCATACAAGTTCAAATCCGCACATTGAAGGATGTTTCCCACCACACTATTTCATATCCAAGAGAGTTTAATTATAAGACCAGACAGAGTGATGAAAAAGCATTGAATAAGAAAAGAGTGTTTAGGAACGAATGAACCCCCGTAAAAAAAAAAAAAAAATGTGGGAGACTGTCAGTGGCGGATCTAGAAGGTAAAAATGGGTACGGGGGCCAACCAGAACCCAGACTATGATAGGTGTATCATAACTTAACTGGCAAATTTCAAAAATATATAAATAACAGATTAAATTATTTTTGTCACTCAAAAAACTGGGGTCCTAGGCCCCCCCGGCTCGATCCGCCACCGGAGACTGTTCACAAACTCAACAACGTAGTCTTGGATCGTAGGAGAGATTAATAAACGTATACTGTGAACGTAAGACACTTTGATGCGCTATTATTTGTTTATATCATGAATTAAATAATACAATTTGAAATTAATATCGGCATCATTATGATCGCTTACTGTTAATGGATAAAAATACCAACTCTTAAATAAAAAAGAAAGGAACAACACTACTGTTAACTTATCACCGGAAATGCCACTAAAATTCCACAATAGACCTTGAGATGACTTGTTCTTCAATAAATTCTATATCGACTTCAATATTAAAAAGAGTTGTTTGAAAAGTTCACAGTTCAATGTTTATTGTTGAATACCTCTTTGTGGCCAAGTAGGAAACACGTGTGTTTTATATTCGTATTTATCTTGTGTTCTATTCCTGGTGAGGATATTCGGATACAAACGTCAGTAATTATTCGGATCTCAGTTTAACCTGTAAGTTTTGCCTCAAGTAGGGGATGCCTCAACGAGCAATTTCAAATTTTGCTTTTGGGCAATGTACATGATTCTCCACCTATACAAAAGTTTCATGTTTTCTTTTCTTTTTCATTTCTTTCTTTCTTTCTTTTTTTTTTTTTTTTTGTATATTACTACACACACACACAAAAATATGTATTACTCAAACTCAAATGGTAACAGATTTCCCCTTGTCCTCAATTTACTGAGTTGACAGTCAATGTTGTCACACATTAACCACCTAACTCTATGGCTTATGGAACCCGGAGGTTCAATGCCGCGTTCACAAAAATTCTCTATCGTCTTCTGTTCTTAGCCAACTGGATTCAGTTTCTATTTTGTATTCCCATTCCTGCGAGATCCATCTTAATATTATCCTCCCATCTGAGTTTAGGTCTTCCTAATGGTCATTTTACGATTGGATTTCCAGTTAAAACTTTGAAAGTGTTCCTACTTTCTTCCATTCTGGCTACATGGCCTGACCACCAAAAACCTCCTAGACTTGATGATACTAAGAATGTTTGGTAAACGGTATAAATTATGCAGTTCTTCGTTATTAAGTTTCCGTCGTTCGTCATTCTCGTTCCTCTTGGGTCCGAATATTCATCTCAGAATTTTATTCTCAAATACTTTTAATCTCCGTTCTTCCTTCACAGTAAACAATAATATTTCCCAACGGTACTGTATAATAGACTCGTTGTGACATTATTGTTGTAAATTATTTTCTTTTCTAATCGTTACAAATCAATATATTATCTAAGGAGTGATGCCGATATATTTTTAACGGGAAGATAAGCAGACGTTATCATTCAACAAGAGAGCAACGGGACTTGAGGGTTTTAGTACAAAAATACGTAGGGGTAAGTAAACTTTAGGGGGGAAGCGGCTTCTTCGGCCCCCGAAGATTGGTGTCCACATATGTAAGACGTATGAATCGAAACAAAATGCACTTGCTTTATTTAAATTAATTTTTAAAAATCTCGCTATCTCTTTTGCTTTTCCTGTATAAGATAACGATTGGAGCCAGAAGCAATCATGGAGGTATCAGAACCAAGATTGAATCTATTCTTGGGATGATAATTTATTTCTCACTATTTATTGCAATTTTCTCTTTGATTAAAATCACTATTAAAATCGGAAGCTGCAGTGAATTTTATGCGCTTCCGTTTTCAATAGAGGAATTAAAGCTGAGACGGAAACATATTTTTCGTATCGCTATACGGTGTAAAAAAAAATTATATTGCTATCTCTTACCGTTCTTGCATTGGTAATGAATATTGAAATCGGAAATGGCAATTTTTGCTAGTTGTTGTTTCAATAGTAGGATTACAACCAAGATTAAACTTAGCTTGCGGCACTAAATACACATTAAAAGATCATTTCTGGTTCTCTATTACCGTTTTCGTTCTATTTAACCGCTCAGATTTCAATCCAGGGCCTAGATCCGAGATGAAATGTGTTCTTGTACAGTGATATGAGTTTCGAGGAAACATATATATCGTTATCTCTTATCATTCTTTCAATCAGTGATAATTTCAGGGGGTGGCCCGAGAGAATTTTCTTCCACGAAATTCCGCGGGGTAAATCTCCGATCATGATCAATAAGTATTTTCGCAGTATTACTTTGAAATTCCCCTCCGGGCGAAATCGTCTGACATTATAGCGTGCAATGGTGATCAATTCTTACACCATTTGGTTTAAGTAGACTGATAACGGCGAAGAAAAGTTTTCATTCTTGTAACGGTGAATTCATATCAATATAAGGTTTCTTGTCCCTTTTTCCGTTTCTTGTCTGGAATAAGAGAGAGACAGACGGGCGAATGGACAGGCATAGTCGTTCCACAGGGATTTCCATATTTTTGCATGCGCAGTTTCAAAGTCTAAAAGGAAAAATACATCTTTATATAAATGTATGTTTGTTTATTTGTCTTGTATAATAATCCACACCGTTAGCTTGAAATATTTCTAACAAGATACATTTGCGAAGTATCCCCTCAGGTTTCGTGAAAAATTTATTCAAGTGCAAAGTTCTCCGCGGTCTAACGTGATTGTACTTATTTTAGCGGCCCATACCGGTAATTTTCATATTTATGGGACCTCATATATATCCGGAATTCAATCATAACTGCTATAACGCTCGGACACAAAATTGCTTTTAGTTTCTTTAGACATGATTGGACATGCAAAACAAATTGGATCAAGTACTGCTTTTTTGACATATGTTACCCACCCCAGCCACCATCTTGGATCCGCCATATTGGATTCGACTTTCGGTTTTCCAAACAAGAATAGGTGCAAATGATACATCTAATTCATATGCAACTTTCTCGGAAATTCATTGGTGCAATGAGTTTCACCGTAGCTTGTACCGTTTGCAAAATATTGCATGTTAAATGTCAGGCATTTCACAAATACTAAACTAAATAGAAAGTTATGCAGTGCCTTGTGTGTATATGTAATCTTTTATGTAATTTATCGTTGACGAAATATTCTCTGAACGTAAATACATGCCGACACAGAGGTTAATACGGAAATGGTTAGTGTTCATCCAAATCTGATCGTATCTGGATTTACATTAGACATTTTGACCGTGTTAAATTATTTCATTGTTATCATAAAGTAATAGCATAATATAAGAGGTTTCAGCTGTTCTTCCCGCTGAAACTGTGGAGACTGTGGCGCCGCCACGCACGGAAGTTGGGTACTACGAACTACTAAAAGCAAGAACAAATCTAATCATTCAGAGCGCGTGAGTCTGTTAGAATTAGCCAATGATACACTTAGCTACTGCCAGTAGCAGACGATGCAGTTAGTTACAACTCCAGCCGGTAGTGTCGCAGAGTCAATTTTGTTGCATTGTGGGAAAGATTTGAATTTCCATTAGGAATATAAAGAGTGGTTCATCAGCATAATCAGTGATTGTTATACTGTACTATAACATGAAATTAATAACAATCATTCATAGAAATGTAATAAGATTATGGCAACAGTGTTGTAAAGAGTTCGTTTATACCTACAGTATTTTTCCAGTTTGAAATTGTTTTGAATTGTCAACATCAAAAAAGTAAGCCTAACTGATATTTCTTTCCAATGTCTATTCGCGAAGTGTTTTGAGGGATTTAACATGCAATACTTCCAAATTGTACAAGCTACGGTAAAATTCACTACACCAGTGAATTAGCGAGAAAATTGTACATGAATTTGATGTATCGCTTGCTCCTATTCCCATTTTTTTAAAAGAAAGTTAAATCTGGAAGGGTGGGGATCTGGAAGGGTGGGGCAGCCAGAACCAAGATTATGATAGGTATATCTTGAATGTAGTACAAATTTTCAAAATTATATAAATAATAGCTTAAATTATTGTTGTCACTCAAAAGACTGGGGGTCTAGGTACCCTGGCCCCGGACTAAATCCACCCTTTGGGAGAGAGATTCAAAGGAAAAGAATTGGTTTAAAATTTATGCCAAAAAGTCTGACAAATTGCTCATGTTAGCAAGATG
This sequence comes from Thermobia domestica, assembly GCF_964235325.1. NCBI lineage: Eukaryota > Metazoa > Arthropoda > Insecta > Zygentoma > Lepismatidae > Thermobia > Thermobia domestica. Next base: position 102,847,031 of record NC_137455.1, read on the forward strand.
AAACTTGGCACGTAAACTCATTCTTTATTTGATTTGATTTATGTTCAGCGTCCGTTTCAGCTGTGACACGGACCTACAGCTTAACGTGGAACCTGAAGTACATTAGCTCCCTCCAGGAAAGGAACCAGGATCTGCCAGACCAAAGGCACGTATGCTAACTGCTTAGCCATGAGGAGCTCGAACTCACTTTTAAAAACAAGTACACATACACATGTGACGTACATTTTTAAAAGAAACACTGTCGTTTAAGACTATATGTAAAAAATTATAATCGAAACCGATCGATATTAGTGTTGAATTTATAGCTTTCGGAGTCTCTGTGATGAATAGTGACAGTGCTGATGCCATTTAAGTACAACTTTTTCAGTGGCCATAGAGGTAGGCGGTAAGAAAGGATGAAAATAAAATACCAAAGTGATCGAAATCGGTGTCGAATCCATTTGAGACCCAATGACATTTAAACCAAAGTTTAGTCAAGAGTATGAATGTCAGGAGAAAAAAGGAATTGATAGAAGTCCCCGTTTCACAACATTATTTATTCTATTCAGTACTTTATTTTCAAATGTTATACACAAACATTAGCCGAACATTTCTGTTCGATTGTTTCAGTTTTTTTTGAGCATGTGATGCTATGTTTTAAATATTTCGCAGCAGTAAAGGCTTGCATTAGTTTCCAAGTAGACATTTTAGAGCTATTATTGCATATACAGCATTGACGGAGTGTAATATATAACGAATGAAAGATGACACTATGTAGCAAAGTTGCAGAATAATTTGAATTACATCATACGTTACAAATACATTTATGTATTGACAATGGTAAAATAAGCACATTTATTCTATTCGGAAGATATCCCAAAGTCATTCAACTAACCTTAGAGCCAAATGTAAGTGACACTTCATAAAGATTAATACTTCTAAAAGTTTCAGTAAACTTCTCTGATATTTAATGAAATTTTAAAGCTGTCGCAAAAATAAATACATAAAGTTAACTAATTCAATGTAAAATCACTTGATTTTAAAACATGACCATACTTTAATGTCTCAGATTCTCTTCAAAAAATTTCATACATTTATACCAATGAAATTATACTAAGTTAATTTTTTTCCGATTTTTTTGCATGAGAAATGGGCCGGGGAGAAATTTTTGAAAAATGTGAATTTTGTTTCAATTTCACTTTCCGGCACAGTATCATGGAACTAAAATTATCATAACTTCCTTATTTTTGAAGTTATTTGGCTCATCTAGGTGTCAAATGAAAGTTTAATTTTTGCTCTTTCAGTAGATCTTAAGTAACCTTGCAAACGGCCATACTGTCAAACATTAATAGACATACAAAGCAAATTTTAGAGTTTTTTACAAATTGTGCCGTTGCTCAAAAGTTACAACTATGAAACTTTTGAAACTTTTTTTGTACAATCATCTTAACACGTACATGGTATGGTTAAAAAAATAAAGAGGTTTTTTTTTTGAATTTTTGTAATTATTATTTTTTGTGTACGGAAATATACAGTTTTAAGTTTTGTTGCAAATTGTGTTATTGACCGTAAGTTACAACTATGAAACTTTTGAAACTTTCTTAATAGAATCATAATTTCATTGGTGTTTATGTATGAAAAAATGTTGAAGAGGATCTGAGACATTGAAGCACTCCTAGGTGCTTGGTGATTTGACATGTAATTTATATGAAAATTTCTGTGTATTCTCACATAATCTTATTTAGCATCTAGCTATATCAGCATTTCCCATAATGACGAAATGATTATCATTCTCGTTTTCAGTGTGGGGATTTCCGGGTTCGACTCTCGTTGCGAATACATTTGTTCAGACAAGTAGCCAAGGGGTGGGTCCGGGGGGCCCGGACCCCCTTCGGAACCAGAAATGTAAAAACTTAAGGAGGGATTAAACAAAAAGAAACGAGAAAAGGAAGAGTCAGCGTTAAACATATAAAGCTACTGCAAACGTTTGGTTACTCTTTCTTATGTGGAGCTTTGTGTGGAGGAAACTGGGGGGAGGGGTCAAGTTGAAAATGAATATTATATTCTAACGGAGCATTCCGTATTTCATCTAGGTCCATGCTAATCCTATGGACTACAAATGACGATCGATAAACCGGCTCTATCAAAAGACTCTCAGATAGAACTTAAGAAACTCGGAAGATTATATCTTTTTCAATAATTTTTGTTATATTCTTTTACTCGAGATTTCTTCACAGTTTTTTATTAGAATACTTACTAACATATCCTCATTTTATTGTACCAACAAACCAATATGGGTATGTTGCCAGTAAAATAGTTTAGATTGATCGAGCCCCTGGTGTGTAACCAAAGTATTTTATGTCATGCCTCCCCACCCATTATGAAATCCTGGCTAAACGAACCAATATATGTTTGCAGTAAAATAGTTTAGAATAATCGAGCACCTGGTGTGATAACGGCAGTATTTCGTCACGGACCCACCTATTACGAAATCCTGGCTACGTGCCTGCATTTGTTTTAGATTCCACATGAAACTCACGGTTCATGTCTTATATGTCATTGCTAGAAAGAAACGGGTTAAAGTTTTGAAAAAAAAAATAATCAATATTAAGTTGTACTAATTGTATCATTCGAGTCTTTGTCCTGCTGTACACTACAGATTAAAATCGAGCTCTAAGTGTTTACATTTTACACATTTATTTTATACAATAAAAGACAAATCCTGACCAAAGCATACATTAACTAATAAATAATAGCGTTACAGTTTCGGCAAATTAGCTTTGCCTTCATCAGACACATTATGAAATTCAATTTCTAAGATTACAGCCTATATACTTCTTAAAATGAGGGGAGGTCATATCTATGAACCAATCAGATTTGTCTCTTCATTTTTAACAATTTTTAATTAATTATATATGCAACTTTTAATGATCCAACTTTCACTTAGAGCTAAACTTTTAATTAGCACACCTGTGTATTCTAAATGAGTAACTTCCCTTTTGAGAAACATAAACTTTTAATTACCTATCTTTTTATTACCTATCGCTTATTCTGCTCTAATAAGTGAGGATAGATCGAAGAAGAATAACAAGAAAGAAGGAAGGAGACAAAATGAAGGGAGAGAAGACACAGAAGATGAAAAGATGGTTCGGGATAGAGAGCATAGGAGAAAAAACGGAAGTCTTAAAGAACTTATTGAAAAAAGGAGGGGTAAGAACGTACGAAGAGGAAGTAGAAGAATGTTAGATGCATTGAAAAAGAGGAAAAGGAACGTATCAGAATGAAAGAAGAGAAAACAAGTCTCGCCTCTTGATGAAAAAGTCTATTGCCACTCCTATTAATCTGAAACGGTGAGACAGGTGTAAAAACAAAACAAAACAAAACAAAAACTAGAATGTATCAAAGGAAATGACTCGTGCCATTTTGCAATGCTTATCGACAGTCGAGACTTGCCCAATGTCCAATTCTGTATCATTTAACACCAGCTTTCACATAATGTGCTTATTTACCCCCCTTGGCACTTGAAACTTTTGAGGTGGACCCCATCTGGGATCCTGAAGTTGAAACTGGGATATTTCTTTTTTCCTTTGATACATTCTAGTTTTTGTTTTGTTTTTACACCTGTCTCGCCGTTTCAGATTAATAGGAGTGGCAATAGACTTTTTTTTTTAAATCAAGAGTCGAGACTTGTTTTCTTTTAACATAAGCTTTCATACGATACTCAATTTGAACCCCTTCCTATTTCAACATTTTGAGTTTGACCCCGTCTGTGACTCTGCGAGGGACCCTGGAACATTTTTTTTTTTACTTTGAATCATTATACTTTTGAAATAATGACATATCCGTGTTTTTGTTTCTACACCTATTCCACCGTTTCAGATACATACGCGTGGCCATAGACTTTGCAATGAAGATTGTGTTGATATTTTGACCCACCGCTATTTTGCACACGCTTATCGTAGAGAGTCGCGACTTGATTTTTTTCTTCTTTTATTTAACACCAACTTTCATACGATGTGCAAGTTGACTCCCCTTTCCATTTAAAAATTTTGAGTTGGACCCCCTGGGAACCTGTGGGGGACCCTGGGACAATTTCTTTTACTTTGATACGTTATACTTTTGAAATGATGAAAGACAGGTTTTTCTGTTTTCATATCTGTCTCACCGTTTCAGATTTTTCGGAGTTGCAACGGACTTTAAGACACGCTTAAAGGTGTTAATACAAATGAGTAACGTGCTGCACTCAAGCCAAATGCTTGAGACCTCCCCAATTTTGGTAACCGGTTTTGATCTTACCTTGACCCAAACTTTCAGGAAATATATACATCACCCCCAGTTTGTGGGTTCAGATTCAAGTACATTCCGTGTAAGTGATGAAGGGGTTGTATATAGAATTAAATGCAAAGAATGTGCTATGAGTTATATTGGAGAAACAGGAAAGAGGTTGGAAGAAAGGATTAAACAGCACAAGGACGTCGTTAGATTGAAGAGGGATAGTAATGCTATATATAAACATGTGAAGGAGGCAGGACATGAAATAGACTGGGAAGGCGTGGAGGGGCTGGAAAGAGAGAGAAGAAGCATTGTAAGGAAATGGAAAGAGGCAGAATGGATACGAAAGGAAGAAAGTGAGGAACTTACGAACTGGAATAGTGGACTAAATATACATGATGTTTGGAGGAAGATATTGGATAAAGCAGAGAAGAAAGAAGAGGTAAAAACAGGTGTATTGAATAGCAGATAGCCAATTAAAAGTTTATGTTTCTCAAAAGGGAAGTTACTCATTTAGAATATACAGGTGTGCCATTTGAAAGTTTAGCTCTCAAGTGAAAGTTGGATCATTAAAAGTTGCATATGTTGTTAATTAAAAATTGTTATAAATGAAAGGACGAATCTGATTGGTTCATAGATATGATCTCCTCTCATTTTAAGAAGTATATAGGCTGTAATCTTAGAAATTGTATTTCATAATGTGTCTGATAAAGGCAAAGTTAATTTGTCGAAACTGTAACGTTATTATTTATTATTTAATATATGCTTTGGTCAGAATTTGTCTTTTATTGTACACAAGAAGTTCCAAAGCTAAAATGTATTTATTTTATGTATGTATTTATTTCTATATTTATTGAATGCGCCCACGGATAACCCAAACCCCTCCATAACATTTGTGAAGTTATTCAAGGGTGTTTAAGAGGGGGAGAACTTAAACTGGCTGCACTGTTTTCTGTGACAGCTGATAATACAGTTCTCAGTTGTTCTGAGGTTAGTTTGGTTTGGAAATTCATCATGAATAGACTCAGACCGGAGCAACGTTTATATATTGTGTAAATTTATGTTGAAATTTATGGTTCAATTCAACAAACTCATCGAGCATTACCTGCATCGTACGGTGATCATAATCGTCCATCACGGTGATTAATTCAAGAAACTATGAATCGTTTTCGCAATACGTTTAATACGTATCTCATAGAACGTCATCAGTGCGGACATAACAAGCGATTGATGGTGTTCACTGTAGTATTGATGACGATCCAAATGTGTCAATTCGTTCTCGTGCTCAACAATTAAACTTGTATCCAGTCGCTTTATGGAACATTTTGTGTAAAATTCTTGGTTTACGTGCTTACGAGATTCAACTGGTACATGAATTGAAGCCACTACACGATCATCATTCGCGCAGTACGATTAATTCTACGAAATTGACCCGTTAACTGGTCACCTCGTTCTTGCGATTTGATGCCATTAGATTATTTTCTCTGGGGATATGTAAAGTCACATGTCTACGCTGAGAAACCAGAAACAATAGAGCACTTGGAAGCCTACATTGGAGGCGTTATTGCTGAAATACAGTCTGATTTACTGCGAAGAGTGTGGGTGTGTGAAAATTGGATCTCCAGATTACGCCATATACGCGCCAGCCGCGGTGGTCACATGTCCGAGATCATATTCGAACATTAATGCCATCAAAATGACTGTCAAATAAAACCAATTTCATGGATATTAAAACATATTTCTCTGTTTTATTTCAACATAAAATTCTTCGACTCTAAAAAAAAAAAAAAAAAAAAAAAAAAAAAAAAAAAAAAAAAAACCTTTTGTAACGTAATTGTACAAGAACTACATTAACCGGCTTCAAGAAAAGTGCCAAAATGTAGAAAATAATAATATGCTTAAAACTGAATGAAGTAGGTTAATTAGAATCGTGTTAATTCTGTCAGCTATTGAGAAGTTTCATGGTTAACTCCAAAAACCATCGGAAAAGTATACTCTTTTAGGAAAAACAAAAATCAGAAAAATCAATGCACTTATGTCGTCTATCTATCTATCTATCTATATATTGATTTAGCATTTGTTTTTACAACCTGCCCAATTATCATTAAACCTTCTCCTTCTCAACATTTTCTGAAAGGCTTTCTCCCCGAAGTTGAAAGTACTACTACTACGAAAATTTACCAAACTACCAGTGGCGTATTTAGGGGGGGCTTCCGGGCTTAAGCCCCCCCGAAATCTTACTATAGTCAAGTATAGGAATATTTTGCAGAATTTTCACATTTTCAGGCAAACCTTCCCCCCCCCGAAAGTTAGCAAAGCCCCTCCCGAAACAAAATCGTAAATACGCCACTGCAAACTACTGTTAAAATTACCAAAAATCCCTACTGTAAGAGAGGTGATTCCTTACATCAAAGTAAGCGGAATGCTTCGGCAAGAAGTCGGAATCATCAGAGGCGTCAGTACTACGGTTCCTCGTGTTTGAAATAAAGCTTGCTGCGGTGCTTTGTTTCACGCTTCTACATTAAAAAGAAAAATCAAAATACATCGCAGCATGCCTGATTCCTAACATGAGGAACCACTGACGGTTCCCTATACCTCCGACTTCCCGCCGAAACATTCTATGTCCATCGTTGTCACGGTTTACCTTTTGCCTACTTTGGGCTCACCTTGAAATCAGAGTATATACAGTGCAGTGCCGTGGGAAGGCGGGCGACGGCCCCGTACGCCGAAGTGAGGGGGAGCAAAATTCGGGAGGAAAAAGAAAAGAAGGGAAGGAAAAATAGAGAAAAACTTACGTGGAGTATTTAGATCAACAGCAGTATTTTTCAATCTACTAATATTTAATTTGACCAGAGTCAGTTTTATATTTGTGCGCATATATAAAATGGAAGGAAAAAAGTAAGTAAAAGTGCTCAAAATCAATGAAAAGCAGTTTTTATTTTTGAAAATTTTCTTATACTTCGCGCCAACCATAGTGGCGCTTCGCGGCTGCCCTGTCGACTAACTTATATGTACGGGGGCGACGTCGCATACTCTCGCCCCGAGCGCTGATTTTACACGGCATGGCACTTAGTATATATGAGAATTCTGTTAAGAGCATGTCTGGGAATTACAATCTGTAATGAAATCCTTGCCTTTGCACTGTGGTGTCAGAACGGATACGACACAAGATAAAAACAAATGTAGGATAGATTCGAAAAGCCGGCTCTAGCTAACTGAAGGAAAATTAACCTTCCTTTTTTTTAAGTATGTTAAAAACCATAACACACCATCGTCGCAGACAGGCAAGCGATAGTGATAACTGTTAGGGTGACTGTGTGTGACGCATACAATTAAGGTCTGGGATACTTGATGTTTATTAATAGGATTTATCATTAAATTTCCCTTTTAGATGTGTGAGTAATCACGGTCTCATTTGGGCGGTTAAAAATCGCGCCATGATATTCATCACAGCGTTTACTTTATACACAACATATTTATTAGATACATTTCATAATCTGATGAGTACACGTGTCGTAAGGAATGTGTTATTTATTTCCACACCTCTGGACATTAATTTATATAACTACTCTTTCCAGATTTCGCTCCATTGGTGTTTCGTTAATCCTACTTAAAACCATTTTGGAAGCCGAGGACTATTTTTCTGTTTTGTTTTGTTTGGAGAAAAAGAATGACAGCAAAAACAAAACAAAAGGAAAAAATATATTAAAAAAGAGAGAGAGAGAAAGAAAAAGAAGATCGTTTGAAACGTGGTCGTTCGTTACGTCATTTTGCGGTGAGGGAAAACGAAGAGGTTCTGGACAGACGTCTCTGGCTGTCAGTCGTCGGTAGCTTCTCAAAATAACCACGCCGAGTCAAAAGACGTCCGTCCTTATAACACAGCGATGCCACAGGGACTAATAAGTGTTCGCAACTCAAGATATTTACAACTAAATTGTTAGATTTTTTTAAAAAAATATATAATAAATAGTAGTGATATAATAAAAGTAGTTAGTAATCAACGATAGATATATCACGTGACCATCACAAGTATTTTAACTTACTGGCCGGTCAATTTCTTAACTAGCTGAAAAGTTTCGATGCACTACAGCGTGTTAGTATATTCGTTTTGTCATAAGAATGGGCTATGCTCATTAACTCTTTCAACCATTAAATATTTAATTCTCCTTCCCCTTTTTTCTCCTACCATACATTTTATCACGTTACATAGAACGCAATTGGTATAGCTTGCAGAAGTTGGTCCTTTTTCATTCGAACAAATTGAATTTGTGGATTACCTAAGATATCCGATTCCGCCACCATGGATCATGTTTGATGAGATTGAGGCTGGTGTGGGCCAGTGCTGGATCTATGTATAAGCTAAACAAACTATAGCTTAGGGCCTCACTGTCTTGAGAGTCCCAAAAAATTAAAGAAAATATCTGGATGACATCTCGAAAAACAAGATAGAAATAAAGAAAAATCTAGTATAGCAATAGTGTGGTTCAATGATGTGAGTAGTGGGTTCCCCCCTAGACTGCTCCTTAAAACGTCAGTTGACAAAGGACAGCTGGACATATAGAAAGCCTGATTACCTTCAGTATCGTAGGATCTCATCAAATCCAAACCGGCTCTGGTGTGAACCACTGCACGGCATCGAAGTTTCCACTGAATCCGACTTTGTTCCAGCTATAGGCTACCAGGGATATGTTGTCACATTCCCGCTTTCAGACTTTCTACAAGCTACTAGGTTTCATAATCATAATCCTCAAAACAGATGAAGAAAAATTCTATTGTAAACTTTGAATTAAGCATTACTTATAGTTCAGTCTGATAAAAAATACTGGTTAGTTGGGAACACTACGAATTATCGTGCGATCTCGATGTGATTTGAAAGGCGCCCTTTTAAGAAGTCTAAAACCACAGTAATCTATGGGACTTCTAACGAGAATATCCTCAAACGGGCTCTGAATCCATATCACAATATATATATATATATATATATATATATATATATATATATATATATATATATATATATCGCCATCTCTTAACGTTTCTGAAGACAATATTGAAACCGTAAGTAGTACATTTCTACAATTTCTGTTTTTAGTAGAGACATGCGGGTCGACATGAAACTTATTCTGAGGATTCCGAATCGTTTTTCAAGAAACCCTTTACCCTATCTAATATCGTTTCTGTTCTATGATACTCAATGATGAAACTGGAAATAGTTTACTTCTATCACGTCCGGTTTGAATATGGGTATAGGGTGCTGGTAAAAGTTATCCTTAAGACTGAATCCATGTCAAAGAAAGAAGTTGGTCGGCAGGAACCGTACACAGAAGTTCATCAAAGGACTCAAACTTCAAAGTTTACATGGTTTCAGAATTTTTGTATACGTATTGTATATATATATATATTCATAATATCTTGTTGAAATGGATTTAAAACCCGGACCCGATCTTCTGCATAGGCACTTTTTCTCGATATTTCTGAAGTGGCCCTGCTTAGCGTAGTCGCTAATGCTTTCGTCTTTGGCACGAGCGGTACCGGTTTCGATTCTCAATGGGGGCACTCGGTCGAAACAGTGTAAAAGCTGTTTCAAGCAAGTCATCCTGAGTGAATTTTCCTGGGTTTTCCTCATTCACACAGGCAAATGACAGGATGATACCTAATATATAGGCCTTCCTCCCCCAATGCTTTCTTCCTTGTCTTTCCTTGGATAGTGTGACCGCCGAGGGACGTCATTCTTCATACGTAACGGGTTAACATGGCTATAGATGTCGAAAGTCCTGAAATCCAATTCCTAAAATCCTGAAAGCGTTATTTCTAAACGTCTTTGGTCTATAAAGATCAATTTTGTAATCAGAAATAGACCCTAGTAGTAGGTTTCTATCACTCTTCGGTTTCAGTAGAGATTTAAAGGTAAAAATGAAATCCATTCGCGGAACACTGGATCCATTTGATAAATCCACATTTCAGTAGCTCCTAACATTTTCCTTCTATGATGAGCAACGTGAAATCAGGAAATGATTTATTTCTACCATTTCCTATGTGATTACGGGGTTCAGAGAGGGATTTGAAACCTATTCTTTAAATATTTTTAACGCCTCCAGCAAAACGAAGAACATGGGACACTAAAGCCATGAAAAACGCTATAGAAATATTAAGAAGCAAAATCATGGGCATTAATATAGTGGGGAAAACTTTCAATGTACCGAAATCTACCTTCGAAAATTATCTTAAATCGAAATCAGGTTAACCCTTAGAAAAACTGATACTGGTAGTAACAGGTCGTAAACCAATCTTTGACGAGGAATATGAAGCTCTTAACTGCGAATGACGACTCAACTCGTCACGAGAATTTCGATTGTATTTGCAGTATGACGACTACGTTCGTCATACTAAGATCCGTATTGGGCGTGACGAATTAATACGTATCTTATTAGGCGTGGCGTGGGACGTAAGACTTAAAGATTTCATTTCATTTCATAATACGTATTTTTAACAAATTTATGCCCCATTCAGACGCAACTTTCTAATTCGGAAACTCCCCAGTTAACAGGTTAAATATCGCAAAATTATGGACGAAAGGTCCTTTGAGCTCTGACCTACAGACATCAGAGCTTTTACCTACCTGATTGATAATTCTACGAAATTAAGTTAAAAACCCTTCCTTCGAAGAAAGTGAAATAACTAGAAGGAGATGGTTAAAGGGTTTCATAAGACACCATTCCGAATTACCGTTGAGGATTTCTGAGAAACTTTCCATTGCAAGAGCAAGGTCTTTTATATTGGAAAAGGTCGAGAATTTTCTTTATTACAACGATCAAGAAAGAATTTGAATCTATTGAATATTATCTTACCTGAGTTTATGACGTCGACGGAACAGGAATTAGTGTGGGTCAAGGGAAAGCTCTAAAGCTATAAGTTTGAAAGAAGCAAAAACAGTATCCTCAATTTCGTCACTGGAAAGATGTTCTCTGATAACTATGGTAACTTGCAACAGTGCAAGTGGTCATTATGTGCCATCCCTTCTTATATTTCCTCGAAAAATATGAGAGAAGGACTTCTAAACGGCACACCACCTGATTCAATAGCCATGTGTCATCCCTTGGTTTGGATTCAGCTTGATATTTTCACTGCTTGGTTCAAATATTTTTAAAAAAATGTTTTTCGTCTGTCAGAAGAACCTATCTTCTTCTACTTGATGTCCATTTGACACATACTAATAAAATTTGGAAGTTATCGACTTAGCAAGAGTCAATAATGTAAAGATTGTGGGTCTACTACCTGACACTAGTGATAAACTTCAACCTTTGATTCGTCATTTGTGGCACCATTCAGAAGATTTTATTCACAGGAAGTTCAAAACTGACTGCGGAAAAACAAGTACATGTGTTTAAAGGACATTGACGACGAATCTCTAATAGAACGTGGTTATTCTGGAGCTGCAACTATTGAGAACACAGTTAGTGGATTCAAGAAATGTGGCCTATCGCCATTTGACCCTCTTGTCTTTTACTGATGATGACTTTGTACCTACAAATGTCACTTTGCAAGAAGAAAATCGTAGTTGCAGCGGATGATGTGGATCAATCAGTTTTAATATCTGGTGAAACATGTCTCTACGGATCTCAGCCGAAAAAGATAATCAACTAGTAAAATTTCTTCTCTTCAAATTGAGCCTCCTCCGCAGCTTCGACCGACAAAAATTAGCTCAAGACCAGAAGCAACTAGTGCCATATCTGCCTCTCCCTATAAGGGCAAACTGAAGAGTTCACTATCTCAATATGAAGCATCGAAAACAAGCAGCGCTAAGAGATCCCTCAAATGTAAGACAGGTATAAAGAAAACCAAAGCTCCTTCTCAAATAAACCCTTTTTTAAGGAACGTGCAAATTTAACTCTGGCATTAGGGGGAAAAATCTATGTGTGAGGATTCTAGTAAAGATGAATCACTTGATCAAGATAGCCTTAATTGTAAACAGCCTTACAGAAAAAAACAAGAATGGAGAAATTTGGGTGTGTTGCATCATATGCTATGGGCTCATGAATTGTGCGCTGAAATACCTAAAAAAAAGTGCGTGGAAAATTTTTTCTCGCTGTTTTATGCTTTACTAGGCGAAAGTAAGTACACAAATCAATACCCGAAATTAGACACCAATACTATACGAAATTGTGAACCACTTTTCTGAGATGATAGAAACGGACATTTGGATTTTGGTCTGTATTTTGATTAATGTATACCTTGCTGTAGTAATACTTGATTTTTTAAATAGAAAATATATGATTAAGAGTTGTGTTTAATTTTTAGTAATATACTGTAAGATAAAAAGAGAGGATTTCATGGTTAATTAAAAAAAATATCCGAAATATGGATATTTTACCCTAAGCATGATAAATACTGTAGTGAGTGAATAGTCAAACTTATTATGTTATGACATGTATTTCGAAGAACCAAACCACTTTCGAAAAATTCAGAGGGGTAATTGTCCTTCTTGCTTCTGCTGCGGAGGCATATATTCAAGGGCGCCGATCTTGGGGGCCGTGGGGACGCGGGCCCTCCAAAGCTCATGTGGGCCCCCGCATTATATATGTGAATATACAATATTTGGGATAATTTCAATGCAATTTGTCTTTAAAAATCCTCACATATGCTTTCTGCATCTGAATGGGCCCCCCTCTGCCTATATCTATCAATATATCACGGCTGTGTTGTTAATCTTTTAAAATATGTCTGACATGTTAAAAGGAGGAACAACGATCTCTACTAGCTGACATTTGTGATGCTCATTACATTCTCGCTTAGGAAGTCTAGGTATGGTATACATTATATTATGAACTTTCCAAAGAACATAATGTAAACCACAAAACATTACTTGCAAATGTGTTGGCAATGATAAAATCTAATTTTGCCGCATAATACTTCCACGTCAAACTAAATCAAAGAATAATAATAAAAAAGGTAAATTATATCTTTGTATTCCTATTAAAGTTAAGCGTATATCTTCCTTATTATTTCTTTTGTGAACAAATGCGTCAAAATGCCAAGTCACAAAGAAAGTGCTGTCACTAATATGTCTTAGTCGCATTGTGAAAATCGTGTTTTAAAAATAGCACCCAGAACCACTCTCAACAGTAACTTGAGCACGCACTGTCGAACAAAGCGTTCTTTTTCAGACTTAGATAGGGTCGACTTTGTTTTCTTTATGTGTTATATAGTTTTAGTATCCCATAATGTTAGAAGAATCTTTAAGAATACGTTTTAAAATCTTGGTAGAATTACAATTTCTAATGGCAACAATACTGACACAACGTCGTTGTTATAATACAAGTAGCTGTAAAAGGTATACGTTGATATTTATTGCTAATTGTTATGTTTAATATAAACTATTATTTTTTTATATCTACAACACTTATCGTGTCACACCTCTATAAATAACAGAAATAGAACGACAATATTTTTCCATAAATGTCGTGTAATTTTATTAAAATCTTACAGTGTATGTATAGTCGGTCCGTTTTCTAAGGGAACCTTGACAAACTTATCTCCTCATTTTATTGTTCAAACCAGCGGCGCAAATCTGTCATCAACATTGAGGGGACGGGTAAGACCGTTCCCATCTTTTTTTAAAATTTTTTAGCGATGTTCAAAATATTTATGAAGTTGAAAAACAGTGCTGTGGAGGATCAGGGGAACAGAGTTATCTTCAACATTGGGAGGTCGACACATTTGAGGCTTATTCTGGGGATATCAATTTCATCTCACTTTCCTTTGTGGCAATCGGAAACAAATCATCACATTTCTCTCAAAAAAAAAAAAAAATCATATCGGATTATTTGGGGGGACGGTCCCGCCTAGTTCCAAGATTGGAGGGGACATGTCCTCCTCATCCCCCCGGGATTTGCGCCAGTGGCTCAAACGCAAAGCGAACAACTCTCACAGAGCACTGACCTCAAATCACGTACATTGAGGATTAAGATTTTCCTTGTGCATCATTCACGAACAATTTTATTAGTACTCACATGTTTCCTGAATACTCATCCGCGTTTCTCACCCCAACGGAACTATTATTGGCTTGCGAGGCACGTTGAAAGTGTTTCATACCCACTACATGCTTAAAACAGACAGATTATACGCAGTGGCGGACGCAGAATTTAGTAACGTGGGTACAGGTTGGGGATGGATTAGATAGTAAAACAAAAAAGTACCAATATATACATAATAAATATGCTAATTGAAGTAGTTTTAACAAGATATATTAATACGGAACTTTTGAGATATAATTACCATCTATTATATTACTTGTATGTAATGCACTAATATCATTTTCCAGGCCGAGATTACGGATCGGTTTAGTAATCAGGTAACAGCCTAAAAGTAGGACGCCTGCCCAGCTTATCAAGGGTGATAATGTTCTACTATGCCTTTTAATACTAATAATACTCATTTCTATCCTTATTCGATACAAAAATATCCGCTTCTCACTTTCCATATACTATACTCTTTGCTTTCTGTTGTTCGTTTCAGAACGAACGACACTTGTACGCGATTTTTGTAAAATCAAATTGTAAAATGTTATGGTTCAGAAACAGTGAGCTGTTTAGTAAATTCTGTTACTGCTAATTTATCAATTGCAATTTTTAAGATTTCAAGCAAATCCACAGTAAGGTTATAACACTGTCTACGTAATAACTTTCCAAAAACATCAGTTGATATGATTCATTGCTTCGTACATACATGAAATGTACACTCATGTCCAAAATTATTGTCACTTGTCTATAAATATGTTCTTCTAGGAATATAATTTGATAACAAATTTGCCCGGTATTTCTTATAATGTTAGTATGTGTATAATCGGCAACGGCATGCATATGACAAATTTCATGTCAAAAGAGCACTAAATAAGGACAATAAAACGAAAATAAAACTTTCTTGTCCATTTAGCAACATTTTGTTTTACTTATTCTAATTTTCGTATTTGTAATTATTTTCTTATGAAATTTACGACAAATATACATTTCCCGATTATACACATAGTATCAGTATTAAAAGTACCCTGAAAAATCATTATCAAATTATATTCTTACAAGAAGAACTTTATAGATATGCGAAATTATTTTGGACATGAGTGTACATGCCGAGTGCTATTTTATATAGAATGTTGGAGTTCTTTTGATTTTCTTCACAGTAGATGGCAATTCTAACATGGTAAAGAATTGGAAATAATGTAGTATGTACTTCCTAAAGAGTCCACTATTATTGTAAGTAATGTGTTGTACTAGAGTGTTGAGTAAGGGCAGGTAGTTGGTTTTCCTCATTGTAAGTCAGAGACCAGATGGTGCGTCGTATTCTACTTTTCCCACAGAATAATGTCCTTTATGAGACGTTAAATATGCATTATCAATTAAAGTTTTTTGTGAGATTCTCAATAACAATAGAAAAGCTACATATTTGTAATCTATGATCTTACAAAAATGTAAGTCATAAGTTTCGTAGTGTACTGATAGTTAAGATCTAAAACTCTTTACTCTATGCTTTGGAAACTTTTTATTGGGAGACTCTTTGTTTGAAAATCCTGCAAACTCCATTTTTATCTCACTGGTCTAATTTCGTTGCATTGTGTTATGTACACCTGATTTTGCAATTGATTTCTGTCTGGCACGTGCATTTAATAATAATAATAATAATAGAAATATATATACTTTCCTTAACCTAATTAACTCCATATGTCAATATTTCAGTTGTCTGCTACCTTCTTAGTGTCCTTTCAGATTCCCAAATTGGAAATCATTGATTTGTCATTTTCAACTGAATGCTATGTGACGTCACACTTAGCTGCTCTCTCTTCAGAAAACCCTGCATAGAGGGGAAGGAGCTGGAAAATATGCCGACGTCATAACGTAGTCGATGGTTTTGCAGGCGCACTACTTGTTGACCCACAACTGCACGTTCCCTGTCCATTCTTCTTCTACATTCTTTCAAAAACAACACCGACATTATTTGGGAGGTGATTCCTGGCACCAAGATAAGACAAAAAGTATAGACCATCCTGGGTGCACAAATGCTTCCTTTCGAAGTTACATCTGCCGAAATAATGAAAAATTGAACTTTAAAGGTCCATAGCTCCAAAACTATGGAACCTACCGAAGTCGGGTCAAGACTTCACTTAGGAACTAATATGTGCGCTATCCAAAAATCCATGTTTCAGAATCCTGCGGTACTTCAACAACAGTTTTCATAGAGGCAGTTTGGCTACGGGCATATAATTTGGAGTACTCACCAACTACCTCCATAAAAATTGTTGCGGAAGTATCGAAGGATTCTGAAACATGGATATTTGGATAGGACACGTACTAGTTTCTAAGTGAAGTCTTAACCCAACTACGGTAGGTCCCATAGTTTTGGAACTATAGACCTTTGAAGTTCAATTTTTCATGATTTCGGCAGCCTATAACTCCGAAAGGAAGCATTTATGTACCCAAGTTGATCTATACTTTTTGTCTTATCTTGGTGTTAACAATCACCTCCCAAACGCTGTCGGTGTTGTATTGAAACACCTTGTATTTAGGCATTAAGTACCTCATGTTAATGTCTTCAAGTTTGTATGAATGTACGAGGTTCTTAGATTCAAGTGATAACTAAGTACAGACATAAATTTAAGGCACTTTAAGCATAATGTACACCAATTTATGAGGAAAACAAAGTCCAATACTCTTACTACTTCTGTAAATATAAATACACTTTCAATCTTAATGGTTGCAAGTACATTTCAGTAATAATTTACTTTTTAGGGGTGTAGGGGACAGTTATTAAATTTGTAGTTTTCTAAAATTTGATTCTTCAAGAAGCATGCAGAATTTTAAAAGGTTGACAATTTATTGGTTAGTTGATTAAAGTTAACTGTCTTTAAGCAGCGAGACTGTATGAGACATGGATATGGGATCCGAACCACGTGAGTTTCCATCAGGAATCTACTAGTTAATAATTTGATCTAACCTCCATACATCGTAAGCAAGTCACAAATTAAACTTTCTGTTGTTCTTGTATGAATTGTTCTACTCCAAAATAGGTTCTAGCTCGCTTACCATACGTAACTACAGAGGCTGCTAACGTAGTAGTGCAGATAGATTAAATCTTCCTTTTAGCTTATGGTTCAGTAAAGAAATGTACGGAGATCTAGAATTTAAGAAGCTGGAGTTACAGATTAGGTTTAGCATTTGTATTTGGAATAGCAGGACAGAATTTTAGTTTTTTCGGTTTACATTCCTATACAATACAGAAATTATAAAGGATAATCTATTTTCAACGTGGGATCCGCATCACTATTAGAGGTTTCAATCCAGTACAGTTGGCGAGTACACAAAGCATACTGCAAGAGACTGTTTCCACCAAATTATTGCACCTCTAAAAGAGCTGGATTGCAGGTCCACGCCAGGGGCGGATCCAGGACCGACTTCTGGGGGGGTGTTGTCATACTGTTACTTTCAAGGGCTCCAAACTTTGGGATGGGTTTTACTTATAGATAGAAAATAAGAAAGTTTCCTCTTCTAGGGGAGGCGATCGCCCCGATCGCCCCCCCCTAGATCCGCCCCTTGTCCACGCAACCACTCCAGTTGTACAAGAACGCAATAAATAATTGTAACTTCCTTACACACGCCGATCAAAATTCTTCTGATATAACGGCATAATCACTTAGTATACTGTCAAGTATAGAATTAATAAAAGTGTTATATTTCAAGTTGTGAGAATAATAGAAAGAATGAAAAGAAGGTCGCGGAATTTCTGACATCATAGCAATGCGTTAAAGATTGACTAAGTGTCAATCCTTTCATGTGTGTGAGGACCAGGCATGTGAGTTCTAAGTGGTTGTGCGTGCAAGCGTAGTGCTCCAAGAGTGATTGTGTAAATGGGAGGTAGCCATCTATAGTTAGTAGCTCGCAGTCTATAGTTAGGTTCAGTCTGTAGTAAACAGCAGAGATAAAAATGGCATCGCATGGATTTTTTACCTGAATGCTTTAACAGGAACTGTGGATGTATATGCATGCTTCGTTGATGATTCAAAAAAAGAAAAAAGAAAAGAAAAAGAAAGCAAAGAAAAATAAAAAAAATAGAAGAACTAACCTGTCAAAAGGTGGCGTAAGTAGGTCTTCCAGAGGCATATACGAACTGGCGCCAAAATATGTGAGTTATTATTTGGTCGTGACTCAACAAAAGATGAACAAAAAAGAACTTAAGATAAAATGTCTAGAGACAAGATACTCATGATAATTGGAGCAAATGAAATAATGTTAACAAAGGGTAAAATGGTATGGCGCGTTCAGTGCAGAAGGAAATCAAATCCACTTTTGGTAAGATATATTTCATCTTTTGGATCTCTATCTAAAGCTCCTTTCAGAGTTTAGAAAATTCTTGTCTAGACGTTGTAAATAACTTTTAGGTTTATAATGTAATAAAAAATTGTGTGAACTTCGCTAAAACTGATTTAAGCGTTCCGTACAAACATTATGTCTCCTTTTCTCACAACTAAGTGTTCCGTACAAACGTTATGTCTCTTTTTCTCACACCTAAACGTTCCGTACAAACGTTATGTCCCCTTTTCTCACAACTGAGTGTTCCGTACAAACGTTATGTCTCTTTTTCTCACACCTAAACGTTCCGTACAAACGTTATGTCTCCTTTTTTCACAACTAAGCGTTCCGTACAAACGTTATGTCTCTTTTTCTCACACCTAAACGTTCCGTACAAATGTTATCATATGTCTCCTTCTCTTACAACTGTCATAACTGGACTTGATTTCCTTGTAGTCTAAACGCCTCATATCCTAGAGGTCTGCACACACTCGGCCTACAAAGCATATATTACTTCGAACTCGGGCCGGGCCCAGGGCGTCAATTTTTAAATATACACCATATTTCTCAGACCTTGTCGAGTCTAACTTTGTAAATATACTGTACAACGATATTTATCGGATTGTTCTTTTTAGAGAACTTTTAAAGCACATCTAATTAAATTTTTAATTTGAGACGCCCACACTAAAAATCTGATTCTCATTCTACAATTGAGAGTAAAGCTAACTGTGTAGTGGGGAGAAAAAACTAAAAGTAACAGAAATAAATATACTTAGCTTATCTGTGAGTGAAAATTTGAGCAGCTAGAGTGTTTATTCCATTCTTTTTCTTGACAACAATCGACAATGACTGCTTTGACGACTATCTGAGTGAATTCAGTGTACTGTACACATCCAAGTAAAAAGAATTTGCACACATTGACATTTTGTTTTAAATATTTGGAGTGTTCATTTCAAGTTGGACATTTCATGAGAATTTAAACAGGGTGGTTCAAAACAACAACGACAACGTTTGGGAGGTGCTTCCTGACACCAAGATAAGAAAAAAAGTATAGACCATCCTGGGTGCATAAAAGCTTCCTTTCGGAGTTATAAGCTGACAAAAATATGGAAAAATGAAATTTAAAGATCCATAGCTCCAAAACTATGAAACCTATCTTAGTTGAGTCAAGACTTTACAAGGAACTATTATATGCCCTATCCAAATATCGAAGTTTCAGAATCCTGTGGAACTTCGGCAGCAATATTTATGGAGGTAGTTGGAGAGTACTTCAAATTATATGCCCGTAGCCAAACTCCCTCTATAAAAATTGTTGTAGAAACACTTCAGGATTCTGAAACATGCATTTTTGGATAGGACACATACTAGTTCCTAAGTGAAGTCTTGACTCGACTAAGGTAAGTTCCATATTTTTGGAGCTATGGGCCTTTAAAGTTCATTTTTTCTTCTTTTCACCAGCCTATAACTCCGAAAGGAAGCATTTGTGCACCCAGGATGGTCTATACTTTTTGTCTTATCTTGGTGTCAGGAATCACCTCCCAAACGTTGTCGGTATTGCGTTGGAACACTCTGTATAAATGAAATCAAAATATTTAGTTTAACGTCCCACGTTTATGCACCGAGGCTATGGGAGACTAAATTATAAATGATAATTTTCCTTAGAGAATTCACACAGTTAGTAAGTGAAAACGATAACCTTTATTTCGTTATTCTCTCTGAATCATGTAAGCTTTTAAACCTCAAACTTAAACCTCAACTTATGGGGCCGCGGTGGCTCAGTGGTAGAGCGTTCACCTCTAGTGCGTGGGGTCCTGGGTTCGATTCGAGCTCCTGCCAAGTGAACTTTGTGGTGGACAAACACTGTGTGCGTGGGTTTTCTCGGGGTTCTCCCGTTTCCTCCCACTTTCTTCATTCCACTATTTCATTCATTTCTCATAATCACCGCCTCCTTTAGCCTAGCCGGCATAACCGTAGGACGTAAAACAAAGGTTTCATTTCATTTTAAACCTCTGCTTGTAAATAAATATCCAATTTTGCGTTAATTATTAAATTTCTGTAATTCGGGCTTATTTCGGAGTCATTTGATTATCACACGAGCTCGGGCCGGGCTCGGGCCTAAACGATAAAGCATATTTCGGACTCGGGTGGGGCTTCACTTTATAAATTCACGGACCGGGCCGAGCCTGGGATAAAAGTCTGGCGCGTGCAGATCTCTACCATATCTGGTTGGTTTCTTACTCAGGAGGTTTCAGCTTTTGTCACTGGAGGATAGAAGGTTTATTCAATGTGTATTGTACTTGAAAAAACTTATTGATAACTAGGAGGATAATATGTCTTTCTTAGGTAAATTACCATTCTATTGCCCACGTCAAAACCTGAGATTCAGACGAATGTTTTATATGCCTGACAACAAAACAAATTTAGCAAAAAACTCTCCGTTGTATAGGGTATGTGATAGAGGCAATAAAATACATTCTATGGGTCTGGACATATTTCAATTAAAATGCTCAATATTTAAACAAAAATGCGTCCAAATGTTACTTAATAAAGTGTTAAGATTGTTATTATATCTGGTACTTATTGACTGTACGTGAACAAAACATGAATAATGGTTAGTTGTTAGAATTACTTTACATGTAGCACATTCTGCACCATTATAAAATTAACAATTTGTCCTTTGTAATTGCCTTCGGGTGTTAAGTACAAATAAATTATTATTATTATTATTATTATTATTATTATTATTATTATTATTATTATTATTATTTTATTATTATTATTATTATTATTATTATTATTATTATTATTATTATTATTATTATTATTATTATTATTATTATTATTATTATTATTACTCATTCTTTATGATCTTGGCAATAATTCGATAAAGGAAAATGTGATTGCATCCAGTCTGTGTTATGCAATAATTAACAATACCGTGACGTAAAACTGTTTTCCGAACTCTGAGAGCCATAGCCACTATTTAGTTGCAACGATTGCTTTATAACGTTGAGGAAGGGAAGGGAACTTTAGTTACGCATGTTTTGTTTACAGATATCGTCTAACAATACATCAATTAGGATACTAATACAAATACGAAGGCTTTCAGTTTTCGTGGGAGAGAGAGAGATGGGCTTCCTCAGGATCGGCCTCTGTGCTTAGTTTGTCAGTGTCTGTGAAAAAAAAACTTAAGATAGGTCGAATTAAACATAAGGACATCAATATCAAGTTAATTTCGCAAGAGATTGGCAATTGCAATCAAGGATAGACTACCTTGTCTGATGATCGGTGCCAGTCGTTCTTTCAGAAATAATGTTCCGGAGAGCACACTTAGTATTCCGGGGGAAGCACTGCTGGTACTTTTCTATTTATTATTATATTGTAGACGTATTATTTTGGTCTCTTCCGGGGGGCACTCTCAGAGCTCCGGGGGGCAGTGCCCCCCAAAAAAACAGGTCTGGAAGAAACACTGATCAGTGTGATTATTTATGACGCCCACCAGAAATGTAGTTAAGATGAAAATGAAGTCGGTTAATAAAATGAATAATTTTCCCTAAAATATTTATATTATTTCACTGGAATAATTGTTGTACACAAAATAATTAGCATTTCCTGTGAATCTTTGTTGGTGACACTAGCGTACTTACGAGGAAACGGTCCCAAGTGTAAACAACCAATTTGGCTGAGGTCCGGATATGTGTTACGGGAGACCAAAGTAGGAGACACGTATTTTGGCGTTTAGGCCCATACGCAGAAATTTCCGAAATACGGGGCCCCAAAGTGGCCCTACATGCTATAACTAGGAAGCGAATGACGTTACTTGTACACAACCGATTTGACAAGGGTCCGGATATGTGTTACGGGGACCAAAGTAGGAGACACGTATTTGCCCGTGCTGTTTGTAATAAATCTTTATACCAGCGTTTCTGAAACTGTGGTACGCGTACCTCCAGGAGTATTCGGAGGTTTTCGAGGCAGCATCCGAACTGCTAATGAGAGTTGGAAAGAATTCGGTCCGATATCCATGACGACACTCCAGACGCATGTAGGAATGTTATACTTCTGTGTATGATCCATCAGTTAGTATGTGCTGTATTACTTTTTGAAACTTGCAGTATTCATGATTTTTGCCACCAAAATTAGCTTCCTACGAATGTATTAATATTTATATGGTTATCAACTCGAATGATTATTTCACTTTTCATCTAACTTATAACCTTCCTCTATTCCCCCTCCTGTCTCTGTCTCTCCGTTGGCGCTCTTTGTAGCGATCCACTGATCTGACGATTAGATATTGCTAGAGAACCGTTTCTAGAACCACGACTGGCCTGCTAATACACCAGTCAAAGCATCTACTATGCCTTATCTATCTGAAAGAGCCTATCAGAGGAGTAGTTTACACTTGTAGGTAGTTAATTAATTATTCTTCCTACTGAAAAAAGCCTTATTCTCAAAGAAACAAAAACATACATTACATTGCAGAGATCAACGACACAATTCGCTTCCTACTTATAGTATATAGGGTCACTTTGGGGCCCCGTATTTCGGAAATTTCTGCGTATGGGCCCAAACGCCAAAATACGTGTCTCATACTTTGGTCTCCCGTAACACATATCGGGACCTCAGCCAAATCGGTTGTGTACACGTAACGTCATTCGCTTCCTAGTTATAGCATGTAGGGCCACTTTGGGACCCCGTTTTTCGGAAATTCTGCGTATGGGCCCAAACGCCAAAATACGTGTCTCCTACTTTGGTCTCCCGTAACACATATCCGGACTCCAGTCAAATCGGTTGTTTACACTTGAGACCGTTTCCTCGTTAGAAAGGTTATTTGAAGGAAACGGATCATATTCTGGAAGATGAATGTGTACTCGAAATACGGGATTTTACATCAAAACAATATAAAGTACAAGTGAAATGAAATCTTTCAGTTTAACGTTCCAGAATTATTTCTTTTAGGCTAATGGAGACGGATTGGTTAAGGCAAGTGAATGAGTTGGAAGAATTGGTGGAATGAAGATATGGAAGGAAACGGGAGTACTCCGAGAAAACCCACGGACACAATGTTGTCTTCCACAATCTTGCTTGGTCGGGGATCGAATCAGAGACACCATCCACGAGAGGCAAGCACTCGATCACTGACTCGCCGTGCGTCCCTACAGAATAAAGTAGTGCAATATTATATATACACCACAAAAACCAAATGAGCTTAGAAGAAAAAGGGAGGCTTTTGGGTGGAATCGCCTCTACTGCCCTCCGCGTGAATTCGCCACTGATTAGTGATAACTGTCGTTGAAGGTGCGTGTAAATTTGACTAATCTGAAGTTATAGCTACGTTGTCGCGAAGAGCTGCTATCTTCTGTAATCAAACATCAAACTAAAAGTAACACTTTTTTAAGTATCTTTCTTTGAAAATTATGTCTTTCTGATACGATTAAAATCATATATAGTTGAAGATACAATATGAATGAGACACTTATAGTAAAAAAAAAACATCTACAAATGACATAATAGTCCTTTCTCTATGACCATTTGGTATGGCACCCTCCCAATATCTGTTCCAATGCTTGTTGAATTCGTTTGGAATCAGCGGACAAGAATTTGGTTCAGCGACGATGAACTCTTAGGGTATTCTAAAAAAGTTACTAAGTTAACACTGGCTGGCGTTAGTAGCAAAATTAGTTATATAATTACACAACTAATTAAGTTATAAACCGACTTCCTCAGAAGTAATGTTAGCACACTAAAATTAATAATAGAAAAGTTAATGTCACGTTAGTTTTTCACTGAATATAATTCACAATTAATAATAACTGTTAAAAGAGTAATATTGAAAATAGCCTTCTGTCCATTTGATAATTGATTTTGAATATAAAAATCTCTTTGTTATTTATGGCATGTTAGAAATACTGTTAAATGATATTGCTTTTGCCAGAAGCTTTTTTTTTATACAATTGTCCTGTAGGCTATGGTACAGATGGGTCCACTTACATAAGTTGGCTCTTGGGTGAAGCCTCTAAGCAATGAATAAATAAAATTGTTAATTAGATTCAGTTGAAAATACATAGCAAACACACACACACACACACACACATATATATATATATATATATATATATATATATATATATATATATATATATATATATATATATATATAATAAGAGAAAAAGTTCATATGGACCTATGGCAAAAAGTGCATAGTTTCAGAGATAAGGTTATCCAAAATCGTGAAAAAGCTAAATTTCAATAGTCGCTATTTCTAACTCCGGAAACTGTGGATGGTTGTCCTTATCAGAGTAAAGGAAGCAACGAATACACAATCCAAAAGTGCATATTTCATTAATTTTCAATAGGTGTACAGGATATTCCCTACAGGGTGTCATTCTCAGATATGCTCTCAATAGAGTTCTAAGATATACCCTGATTTCAAGAAGGGTCCACAGTAGGAAGGAGGTAAGCAACAATGGACCTCCAATACTTCAGAGGGAATTCGGAAGTGTTAGGAACCGGCAGCTCCATGGTTTTGTGTGTTCGGAATAACGTGTATAGCAATGTATTTTGTCAAAGTATGCTTCAGGTTTTCTTCACTTATAAGCGTGAAATAAAACATCAGCAGCATGCGATTTCCCGAGTACAAGAGACCGTGCTGCTGACGATCCTTAACACTTCCAACATCGCGCCAAAGGACTCCGTGTTCACTGCTATCAAGACTTATCGTTTGCCTACTTTGGACTAATTATAAAGTCAGAGCATATTTCAAAATTCGGTTGACGCAATGTCTGGGAATTTCATCCTGTAGGAAACACTCTGTACACCCATTGAACATTAATGAAATATGCATTTTTGGATTGCGCATGGGTGACTTCCTTGACGTTGATAAGGACCACCATCCACAGTTTCTGTAATTCGAAATAGCGCCTATTGAAATTTAGCTTTTTCCGATTTTGGAGAGCCTGAAACTACCCATTTTTCGCCATAGCTCTATAGGAACTTTTTCTCTTATGTTGATGTGATGAATCACCTCTTACATTTTGTCGGTATAGTTCATTAACATACTATATATATATATATATATATATATATATATATATATATAGATAGATAGATAGATAGATAGATAGATACATATATATATAGATATAGATATATAACAAAATTTTGCATATAATACAAAGTTCCATTTATTGATTTGATTAAAATCATATTTTTACATTAGTCTTGCACGAACGCTGCTTTCAACAGGAAGATTGCTTTCTCAGAATTTAGGTAGAAAATAAGACACTAACCACAAGAAATTTTATGTATCCAGTTGGTTAACCTGGAGTTTAGTGTCCCGTTCAGCATTGAGGAGGCCATATGAGACGTGGACCTATAGCTTAACGTGCGACCCGTATTATATAAGTTCACAGCGGTAATCGAAGCCGATTCTGCCGCATCGAAGGAACGTATGCTGATCACGAGCAATTTCTACACATTTCAAATTTTTAGGCAACTGATTATACTACTACTTCTAACTTATCCAACAGCGATACTTATCTTGTAATTGACAAAATGAAAACGATAATTGGTCAATTAGTCCTGCTGTTGGATCATAACTGCTATTTTGTTTAATAGTTTCAAAATGGATGTTTATGTAGCATAGATTCAGAGCAAAAGATAATTTTAAATACGGTATATTCTTTTGGCTTTCTTCTACTTTGACTGGTTCTATATAACCAAGTTATTGAATAATTTCATAGCAGTAAATGTGATAACGAGTTGAGTTGAGTTTAATGTCCCTTTTCAGCAGCGAGGTTATATGAGGCGTGGAACTACTGATTAACGTGAAATCCGAACTACATGAGCTCCCGCGGGAAATCGAACACGGCTCTCCCACGCCAAAGGCGCGTACGCTAACAGCTTAGCCACGGATGAGCTCAAATTGTGATAACGAGTCTGCAGGAATTTAATGGATAAACTAAAAATATAAATAAATAAATTTTGTTATGTGCAAGCAATTAAATGTTTTAGTTAAGCACAATTTTAACCTATGGACTTGTTCCTCTCGAGCCTTTGACTTGCAGTAGACTAAGTTAATGATAATAAAGGAGCAAGAAAGATAGTAAAGATAAGAAACGCAAGAACATTGAGAAACAATGTAATGTTGTCTACTATAAGTTCTCATGATAAATGATCGATCCAGAGCCCTCGCCTCATACATATATACATACACATACCCCCAACACACACTTACACACATACCAGAGATGGTTTCTTTACCACTACGTCATAGCGCAATAAAAGGAACATTTACCAAGTTCTGATTAATATTTTCTCCAATATTTATAACAATATGTAATTTATTTTTAATGTAAAAATGTATTATGATTTAGTGCCTAAATTTATGTTATTATTATAAAATATTATTCTGTTTACGCATATTCATATTGTTCAGTCATCCATAAATCTATAATCTAAACCAGAACGGAGAATATTTGCTTGAACTAGGATTATTAGAAATTCTTCCCTGCACTTTATCCCTTGGCAACCATCTGAATGTTGATAACACGGATAAAACAATATGTGTCTTTTAGAGATGATATTGTAACATACAACATTATTAAACCGCAGTTTAGTTTATCGTAAATATATATTAAAGTAAATAATTTATAGATAGATAGATGCGTATAGATATACTAAGTTATATCTTGAAATAAAGAATAACAAATTTCCCTATACCAATAAATCAAAAACCATATTTAACAAAACCGCAACTACTAATTATGTTACCTTTCCAATTTTGTAAACGGTGGAACTTCTCAACTATTTATTGATGGGAAACATTTTCTATTGTTTTGTTTATGAAACTAACTTTGGTACTGAATACCTTTAACTCGTTTGTTAAAGAAAAAAAAAAGTAATGTTTCTAACAATTATACGGCAACATTTGAACAATTAGTTTGTCAATACACACACACAAACACAAACAAAGGAAAACCGAAAACAAACTTGTTTAGCGGAAGTTTCCACTTTTTAAAAAAAATATACTACAACATCAGATAATTCTCGATTAAGGTAATTAATGAATAGTTTACAAACTGTTTGTTGCTTTCATTTTCCTATGAATCACGGATATAAATTACTAAAACATGTTCCATGACCCCTCTCACTCAAATCTCTAACTCTCAATAGGAAGTCGGGAAGGAAATTTTTCTCTTTCTACACTCGATTTCAATGATGTTCTGAGTCCACCTAGCCTTTTAAAAATGGATACCGGAGTAAAGTTAGGCGTTTTAAAATGGATACCGGAATAAGATAGCCGTTATAAAATGGATACGGGATAAGATAGCCGTTTTAAAATGGATACAGGAGTAAAAGTAGCCGTTTTAAAATGGATACAGGAGTAAAGATAGCCGTTTTAAAATGGATACCGGATCTGTGGAGTAAAAGTAGCCGGAGTGTGGTGCTTGCTACGTCACCACATTAAGGCTAGGTGGAAATAGACAAGCGTACAGTGCGTGTAAAGTAACACAGCACACCACATTCTTTTGTAACTTATAGAAATTTAAATATAGCGGCGCAAATTGACAAGGCTTTCATCTGCTTATAGTCGGGTGGCTTTGTATTTGAAATATAGTTACTCGCGCCCCACAACAGGTCATCTTGTGTTTTAAAGTGTCTAGCATTTTCGGCTTTTGACTTTCTGTATTATTTCGGAGTGCGGCAAAAAAAAAAAAAAAAAAAAAAGTTGTACTTCAGCAAACTGCTTTGGATTAATTCAGAACTACTTAGTAAAATCAGTTTTACTCACCTTAGATGTAGTTTTAAATTGGGCATAGCTTCTCTTTTCCCACAGATCATACTTATTTAAATTTCTTATTCATAAAGTAATAAAGCAAACCTTCAGTCTCAATGTCTGATTCTGATTCGGAAACTCAAATTTAAGAATAACAAAATTTTCCCTCGCGAGTCTGATATTTTGAATGCGAGTGGTATACAAGTCACTTGAAAACTACGTCTCAATGTGTGGATTACTATACTACGCAAGAGATGCGTTCGCGCCATGCTACTCGTGAACATCACATCACACGCACTACACGCGAATCAATTCACGCCTAGCCTATGTGCTGAAGGAGCGGAAGTGTGAATTCTTACCTCCACTTCAGCAGTTGGGCCATCTATGCCTTGTCCTGAGTGGGGGACGACCACTTATAATTTAATTCATCTGTGTAGTACCTATATGTATACTAAAGACAAAATTAATAAGATCTTGTATAGTGTTATCCGAATTATTAACCCTCAATTCTCAATTTATCTTCCTCCACACCGTAGTTACCTGTTTTATATACACTTTTCCCAACCAATAGAAAAGTAACCATTTACTCTCCCTTGGCTTACTGGTTTAATATCCTTACTTAAGTAGGTTGTATTAAGTGGAATAAAGCTTTCGTTTGGGCAGAAGACTTAGTATTAGCAGCAGCATGTCAGATTTTGCTAGAGGAGGCAAGATCCTCTACTTATATACGAATTTCACTTTTTAAACGAACTTTTAGGTTCCCAGTTTGATCTCTATGTGCGTGTGTATGTTTGTATGTGTGTCGGTATGGTTGCAAGCGATTATCTCGAGAACCGTTGGCCGATACGATTTTCATTATCGAATAAGCTATTCCCTAGAAAAGTTTATACATATAAAATAGAAAAATATTAATTATTTTTTTAAAACATCAAATAATTCCTGTAACACTTGAGAAAACATATCCTAAAATATACTGCAACTAGAAATCAACAAAACAAAGCGGGTTACTGACAACCAAGGGGTAATACACTTTCAACAAGCTTTTCCTGAATGATTTAGAATTAGATATTTAGGTTATTGTCGATGTCATGACTGATCACATGCCAGTCTCCGGGTCAACTTTTGACAGAATATCAAAGATTTTTTTTCTCTGATTGGTCGCCCACTGCGAGAAGCATCTTGGTGATCGAAATTTCCAGGATGAAAGCGCGAATGTTACTGATCTTTGTGTCTATGTTTTCTGTTTGAAGTGCCTAAATATTCGCAACCTACTAAAAAAAAAGACGTATAGGGAATCACGATGGCCATTGGTAGAGGCTTTCATTGTGTTTCAAGAGTCGGACGTTTGATCCTAGGCCTTGCGAGTTCGTGACGAATGACATTGGGAGAGAAAGAGAGAGAGAGAGAGAGAGAGATTCAAACATAGGGACAGAAGATAATTAAATGTGTTTGGTATCTCTATTCGCCTGTATTGTCATTCAAATGTCACTTTCCTGTGTGACCATTTTCAAATTATACAATGACATTTGTAACCTAAACACTTTGCCAAAAGAGCGGATAAACATCACAATTTGGATTATCAGAATATTAATTACGAATACCACTACGTTCTTCATTGAATTTCGCACGTCTAGCAAGCAAACGTTTCGGAGAAAATGTCATTGTTCAACTTGAAGGTGGCCACACAGGAAAGTGATATTTGAATGACAATAGAGTCTTAGGGGTGGTAAAGCCTATCGACCATACATTTTATTAGCCTATTGACCCGATGTGTGCCAAACATAAGGCAATTTACAAGTAGTAAGACGCCATTATCCTTAACTCGTTCCAATAAGTGCCCTTATCTTGCAAAATGCGTACGTTTTTACCTCATCACTGTGTTGGACACCAAGATAATCACCCAATACCAAAAATGAAGCGTCTATCTAAAAAAAAAAAAAAAAAAATGTTAATTCAATTTTGAAGTTTTAACGCTCGTAATTCTTACACGTTTGCAACCGAGGATTTTTCTGGTTGCCTAATTGTTTCATGTGTGAAAAGGAGTCAACTGATCATAGTATTGATATAAAGCCAGAGTGACAACCCGCGGCCTTCCCTAGTGAGTATGAATCAAGAAAGGTTTATTTATTCAAGCTTAGGGTTCTTCTTTTTAGTGTCTAGGCTATATGAGATGAAATTACAGTTTAAGGTGGAATCCCAACCACCGTAATGTGTTCAATGATTTCTCACCGGGAATCGAACAAGGGATTTATGGGTCAATAAAGTCGGAAATAATGGCATTGGAAAACGACATGCTGACCATTATTCTCATACTCCAACGTACCTTTTCTGTATTACCACAATTTCTCATGCTATATTAATTCATAATTGTCATTGTACATTCGTAATGTATCCATATAAGATGTTTTAATCAATCTTAAGAGCCCATTATTTTTGGTGGTCTTTGTGCAACCATGAAGTTTACCGAATATCTACAACTCTTTATTAACTGAAATACACTTACCTATATTTCTAATGATTAGCGGTGGTTGTTGAGGAAAGTCACGTCACGTTCCCTGAAAATCCTTAATATAAATATAAATAAATACATAAATTTCCGGGGAGAAATGTTCATATTGCTTCAGAAAGCTATATACAAGAATTAATACTGTATATTAAGAGCTTTCTTCTCTTAGAGTCTAACGATAAAATTTAGATTTTTAATGAATAATACTTCCTTCTAGAACCACCACTGCTAGTGGTTTTATTGTAATGAATTCTTGTTTTTGAGTCAATTTTAATTTAGAATTCTGTTATTTAATAAACAAGCCTTTTGAGATTTTGTCCGTGTATTATTTTATTCTAACTAGAGTTTCAAATGCACCTCACTGTCTTTGTTATCAGAGCTGTACAAATATAGAGAACTGTTGTATAATAGCTTTAGTTATAATTCTTTCTTTATTATACCAAAAACTATTATACAAGTTTTCTAAATTAATAAAACTCTGAAGATAAATGCATTTAGATGCCTTTGAAACGTGAGTTA
This sequence comes from Thermobia domestica, assembly GCF_964235325.1. Taxonomy (NCBI): domain Eukaryota; kingdom Metazoa; phylum Arthropoda; class Insecta; order Zygentoma; family Lepismatidae; genus Thermobia; species Thermobia domestica. The sequence continues at coordinate 102,878,421 of NC_137455.1, forward strand.
GAATGAAATAAAATAGATAAAATATAAAAAATGTTTATTTATGGAATTATAAACAACGCTGTGAAAATTATATATATATATATATATATATATATATATACTGTATATATTTCTATTATTTTTCTCTATAGAAATATATTTTATATATATATTTCTATAGAGAAAAATAAATAACAAAATTCTATTTATATATATAGTCCATCTTTTCTTTTATATCTTGGCACTTGAATACTATTAAGGAATATCATGTTGTACCGCAACAAACCAGATATGTATAGATGTAAACAAACGGAAGCTTGTTTGACGCACAAATAAAATGTCTTCTATCTGTTTTTCGTCTTTTCAGTTTCTGTTTAGTTAAGAGTCCTTGTCAAGTCTCTATATAAACGTAATGAGAGTTATGTTGAAGTCCATTGTCAAAAAGCTAGCGTGACATACTTCCTGATTTTCAAGTGAGGTCAGCTGCTTCACTTGCATTCATCACCGCACCCTTTCGCCTCCACCTCTTCTGGTATCTCACTTCCCCCTTTGCCGTTTGACTGGATATTTCTACTACCGTATCTCTTCTGACGAACACACACATATATACATACGTATACACACACACGTATATATAGGTTCTATTGACGTTGAAAACCCATAAATTAAGGTAGGAGATACTCTGTAGGTGTTTCTGCAGATTGAACGCTAGATGCCACCAGGCTCTCTTTCACTCATATAGACTCGCTGTGAGTTTACCTTATAGAAGTGGATTCTCATTGAAGCGGTTTCACCAAGCGGCCAACCACAGAGAGCACAGCAGTGGTTTACTCAAAGAATTGAAGAGAGTGTGGAAAAGAGAGGCCCAAAGAAAAGAGGAAGAAAAAGAGGGGGAAAGATGATACGAGGTTAAAGTGCAGAGAACAAACAGGAAACATTGATTACAAGAAAAGCAAGTCATTGATGCGTGGAAGGGAAACGGATTAGAATTCCTTCCAGCTTTCTTTACCATGTACGTATATAGTTGCAAATTCACTGCCTGTTAAACTTTGAAATAAAAAAAAATAAAGAAAGAAAATGGGGACTTCATTTCTATTCAACTCTGTTTCCGTTGGAAAATAACGTTCCGGTAGACTCAAGTAACGGTTGATTTTGATATTACATTACAAACTTCATATAAAGAGCTGAAGACACGCACACACGCACACACACACACACACACACACACACACACACACACATATATATATATATATATATATATATATATATATATATATATATATATATATATATATATATATATATATATAGAGAGAGAGAGAGAGAGAGAGAGAGAGAGAGAAAATATATACATTGGACAATCTTTACCTTAAAGTAAATGTTTACTTGAATTTTACAATTTTTAGAATTTCTAACTACTTCATAAGTTATCAGGAACGTAATAATCTATAAACAACACGCACGGTCCACAAAGTACCATTATGCAAGTTTAAATAAAGCAAAAATTCTATATAACGGTATGTCCTCCGGTCGCTGAGCCAATCAAAAATTTGACCATATGAATAACGTTGCATCATAGATAACCTTACAAGCTCTACGATTCCATCAGGTAGTTAAGATGTATTATCGTCAGGTGGCAGTTAAAGTTTGGAGTAATCGATACTAACACCATCTATTAGCATTAGCGTAAGTTATACCACGCTCCAAGAAGGAAAGGTCAAATTTTCTGTAATTTATATACAAAACTTTACCGATGGCAATATTATCAACATCTCATTTAGAAGGTCCAAACTCTCATCTAGAAAGAATCAATGTGACTACTTGAATTCATAGATAAATGCCAATATATGCTAACAGAATATTATATTTCAAACATAGGTATGATTTAAAGCAGGCTTTCTCGACCTATTTCATATTTTATATATCGAAAAAAACTAGAAATGTGTCCCCTTCTCTTGTTAAAAACGAAATTTTCGACAGTGTTCTGGCGGAATTTGAATAAGGGGTTTATATACTAACTTTCATATCCCTAAGTAATTATTGGTGTTCTGTACAGAAATTTTATACAGATACATTTCAGAACAATACTTTATCGCGTTACACTGCAACTCAACACTATCATCTTTGACATCACTGACATCATCATCATCCAAAATAGAAAAGGAATATTTGACGACCTCGTCACCATGTACAGTACCGGTACGCCTCAGTACATGGAAAAGTTAACTCTGATTTCTACGACGTGAGATCTCTTTACAATATATGGACATCAATCTTTTATGCTTTGAAATTACTTTCAAATAGAGATCTTAAATCCGAAATTTGTCCAAAATGACACATGGCACACACACACACACACACACACACACACACACACACATACCAAAGACTCTACTTTCTTGTGCACTAAACGCGCCATATGCCCAGTCCTGGTGGAGTCCAGTCTCACAATCGCCACTACATAGTTCTCCACTCCCTTTGATCACTGATGGTAATTTTTGTTCCAGTGCTGTTTGAAAGTAATTCTACTTTTTTGACATTTTTTTCTAGGCCCCGAAATGATATACTTTTTTTTTTCTGTTGCTACTCTTCTGCCTGTGTAACAGGATTTACTCTCGGTACAACGCTTGAGAATTTCCATCGTAGTTTTCTTGGAAAATTCAATTTTCTGGTTTGACTAACCTCTTCTTGCGCATCGCTGCTGAGCTTGATAGGAGGATTTGTGTCTGTGTGACTGAATATCGGTTTTCTCGCTCTCTTTCTCTCTCTACGTGTGTGAGATTGGTGTATTTTGTATATATATGTGTGTGTGTGTGTGCTACTGGCCGAGTGTAGTACTGAGAGAACAAAAGTACATGCATGTTTGTAAGTTCCATTGTACAGTAGAAGTGAAGAACATAGGAACTATTTGCCTGGACAAGGGTAGATTTTGGAAGGAGATCGCAAATCAGGAAAGAATATATAGTTGAATGATTGGAGAGAATATGGAGAGATTGAATTTTGTCACAAATAAAATAAATTCGTTTCCCTTGTGGCGACTGTCAAACTGATTTCACACGTCTAATAGGAATGCAATTGTACTAAGCTGAAAGTAACTAAAATGGGTAGTAAGAAAGATTTTTTTTAAATAAAAGGAGAAATGTTAAAAAAAAAGATATAGGTGAAAAAGCTAAAGTTTAGAAAGAAGAGATTAGCAAAACAACATAAAAATATCTATAAAATAGACTACAAGTTATTGCCTGGGACCACTTAAAGGAAATAACAACACAAGTTAAGAGGGCACGGTGGCTTAATGGTAGAACGCCTACTTCTAATGCGTGGGGGTTCTTGGTTCGATCCCCGTCCAAATAAGTTTGTGGGGCGGATAACACCATGTCCGCGGGTGTTCTCACGGGTACTCCCGTTTCCTCCCACATTCTCATTTCACGAATTATTCCATTTTTATTCACTTTCCTTAATCATCGTTTCTCTTAGTCTAAAGGACATAACCGTGGGACGTTAAACTGAAAGATTTCATTTCACCCCAACAAAAGTTGAACGTTTTAATCATTCTTCAAATCTATATAAGTTAAGAAGATATTTTCTGACAAAAAATTTAATTTCGAATTTTGAAAAGTAAGGCTTTATAATAATGTAAGCAGAGAAATATACATTGTTTTTAAGCAGAAGGACCAGGTAAACTTTTCAATATAAGAAATTAACGGGAAAATTTTGTGTGAAGGCCTGAAGAATCGCTAAAATGTAGCACTGAAGATTATCGTTTCGAATTTATCCTCCCTGTACCGTTGCTACCTAATTTAATTATGACATTTAAGTAATTATTAAAGATTTAACATCAAAATTTATTTTGTTAGCGTCTAGATCTAACTTTCTTGAACAAATTAATTTCAAAATGTTGTTCAGTACAGTGTTGTAATTAAAGACAATGGAAAAAAGAAAATCATAATTCAACTGTTTTAACTTAAAATATACAGTACTAGCAGCGTTCACCCCGCTTCGCTGCGGTCACCCCGGAACGCAATAAACTTTGTTACTTAGATAATTTTTACTTTTTCGCTTTCAAGTGATATGATAAAAACCATAGAAGATTCCAGTAAATGTTAACATTATATCGCCTGTCATTTATGTTAACCCGCCGAGTGACACGGTCATGCGGGTTGCATATAAATACGTTTATTTTTACCTATGATGAACTAACAAAGGATTTGTACGTTATGGACACTTGAATGGTCAATTATCTCAAGACACTGGTAATTAAAAATTAAAGTGATATGATAAAAACCATCTAGGGTCCAAATCCTAATAACCCCCCAAAAATGAAAGAAATTGGTTCAGCCGTATTAGCGTGATGAAGGAACAAAGGATTTGTGCGTTCTCTTTTATATATAAGATAAAACGATAATCATACCTGTTGTGCTGTATGGTTGCGAAATATGGTCGCTTACTGGAAGAATGCAGACTGAAAGTATTTGAAATAGAATTCTGAGGCAAATATTCGGATCAAGAAGAACGGGAATGGAAAAATGACGGAAACTTCGTAATGAGTAACTTCATGATTTATACAGTCTACCAGACTGTTAGAGTCATGAAATCTAGGAGGCTCAGATGGGCAAGTCATGCAGCCAGAATGAAAGAAAGTAGGAGTGCTTTCAAAATTTTAACTTAAACTCCTATCGGAAGACGAAAATTAGGATTAGTTAGTTATAGATGGGAGGATAATATTAAGATGGATCTTGCAGAAATTGCAATACAAAGTAGATACTAGATCCACTTGGCTAAGGACAGACATTAATGAAGAACCTTTGAGAACGCGGCATTGAACTTCCGGATTCCATAGACCATAAAATGATTTAATTATTTAGTGATTGGATGGAAAAGGCTCATAATATGATTAATGATTGAACTTATAGACTGAGATTACTTTGAATCAATATTTACGGGTATAGAATTAAACTTATGAAGGATATTAGGCTTATATGACATTATTCATGATTAAGTTTATAAATTGAGGTTACTTTTAATAAACATTTATAACTATAGAATTGAATTTGTTTAGGCTCCTAGGATTGTGATATGACATGATTCGTGATAGAGTACACAGGATGTTTCGAAACAATACCGACAACCTTTGGGAGACGATTCCTGACACCAAAATAAGAGAAAAAGTATAGACCAACTTGGGTGTATAAATGCTTCCTTTCGGAGTTATAGGCTGCCGAAAACAAGAAAAAAAAAAGAACTTTAAGGGTTCATAGCTCCAAAACTATGGACCTACCGTAGTCGAGTTAAGACTTCATTTAGAAACTAGTATGTGTCCTATCCAAATATCTAAGTTTCAGAATCCTAAGGTACTTCTGCAACAATTTTTATAGAGATAGTTGGTGAGCACTTCAAATTATGTGCCCGTAGACAAATTCCGTCTATAAAAATTGTTGCGTGAGTACCTTAGGATTCTGAAACATTTATTTTTGGACAGCCAACATATTAGTCCTTAAGTGAAGTCTTGACCCGACTACGGTAGGTCCCATAGTATTGGAGCTATGGACCTTTAAATTTCTCTTTTTTTCATGTTTTTGGCAGCCTATAACTCCGAAATGACAGTTTTCTGCACCCAGGTTGGTCTATACCTTTTGTCTTATCTTAGTGTTAGGAATCACCTTCTAAAAGTTTTCGGTATTGCTTTGAAACACTGTATAAAATGATGTTACTTTGAATCAATATTTATGATATAGAATTGGATTTGTATGGACTCCTAGGTTTATAATTCACGATGTATAGCTTGACGTTAGTTTGAATCAGCATTGATAATATTGAATTAGATTTTGTGTTGGTTTGTATGCTTGTGATATTACACGATTCATGAACAAAATTTATAAATTGAGATTACTTTGAATCAACATTTATAATTTGAATTTGTAGTATCTCCTTGCCTACCAAGCTATGGCCGTTATAAAATCAGATGTCAAATCACGATTCAGGGAGGAAGTTTGTGCCAAGATCCCGGATGTTAATTCAGCTTGACTTATAAGTGATATAACTGAAGAATTTAAGAAAAAATAGTAACATTTTAAATTACATTCATCAACCAAGATAAAAGAATTTTTTGTAACTTTTCTCGTAAACATGGAAGTTTAACTCTCTCTCTCATGACCTTTTTATTTAGTTAAAAATATCTTGTGAAAAGAGAGTTTAAAAAAATCTGAGACTGAGTTAAAAAGTTCGATGAATAAAGCGGACGAAAATATTTTATTCATGTAAGCTACAGTGTAGTAAGTTTTGCAAACGAAGGGAAACGGCAAAACGTCATACTTTCTTTTTAAAGGAAACGGTAAAAATCGGTGAAAGCGAAATCAGAGAGCGAGAAATAGTTATAAGAATACAAAAAAAAAAACTTTCCTAAACAGAAGTGTTTCCTCTTTACTAATGGATATATTTTTTGCTTAAGGAAAAAAGTAAATGCATTATTTATAAACGTAAGAAAATCCTTCGAGTTAAAAGGCTTCTTGAAAGCTGTTTTTGTCGCATTTTACCCACAGCTTTTTATAAACAAAAAAAAAAAAAATTCTTTTTTGTATTTTAATAATTCTGAACAGAATACTGTATATGGAGTTATCCTTTCACTTCTTTTATGTAAATTATATGCTGGTTAATATTTAATGAGGGAATGAATTACTGCTTCTTTTCCTGTCTTCTTGATTGTGAAGTTATTTCATGTATGAACTACTACTAATGGTTCGCGTGATTCCTGGTACTTGCAGAACATTTTCTAACTTGACCCCACATCGGAATCAATTAGGAATTCCTTCGTGGCTAAGCGGTTAGCATGCGCACCTTTGTCATGGAGACCCAGGTTCGACTCCCAGCGGATTCCACGTTAATCATTAGGTACACGTCTCATATAGTCTTGCTGCTGAAAGGGACATTAAACTCAAAATCCAATCTACTGAGTCAATTAGGGAACAATTTGATACAAACTTATTATTTGCTGAGCAAAGCAATATATTTAGTTTAAAATACTTGTGACAGTTTTGCCAACTTTTTGGCTTCATCAGACATAAGATCATAGCGTCTGATGAAGCCAAGAATTTGGCGAAACTGTCACAAGTATTTAGTTTTTTAAAGTTGGCTCCGCAAATAATAAGTTTGTATTTAATTATATACAAAGCAAAGCTTCTACTTATGGAAAGTAGAACAATTTGAATTAAGAAATAGTGAACTCTGGTGTGGAAAGGCAGAAATGTTATCGATGAAGGTAAATGTACAGACTACACATCACACTGTAGAAGGCTTTTGGCTGGTCATTACTCACTGTAGCCCGTACTGGCAGACTCGAATGTAAGTTCTCCTCCTTTACATCAATATAATAGACAGAACCTACTATAAGGGCTACTTGAAAAGTTTTTGCAAACTGCTACTTACAGTGGCACTAGTGTTCGGAAGAAAAGACGTTCCTATGTTTAAATTATCTTTAATTGTTTGCTAAAACCGATCCTTTATTTTCACAGCAGTTGAAAGAAGTAGTTTGAGAAATGGAAATTTCTCTTGAACACTTTCCCGGAATGATTTTGTAAAAAGAGTGATAATACCGAAACAATGCATGGAGTGACTTCGTTTGGTTTTGAGGATGAAACACCATCCAATAAGTCGGCGTTAGGAGTGCACCTATGCGGGGGTTCACCGAGTACGGATCACCCCCCAATTTCGTAACTCGACGTACATTTGTGCCCTTCTTAATAAAACTATACTTGTTTATCAGAAAAATTATTGATGTAGTTTTGAGTTCACCTTACAGTTCGTCTGTCCTTTTGTTTTGTTACAGAACAATCTACTTCCATATTTTTTTCTCAGAATAATGTGGCAGTGCTTAACAATTACATATTGTCTTTTCAGATGTAGAAAAATAGCAGTTCAATATTACATAGAAATAGTGTCTTCAAGAATGTTTGAGGGGATTCCTCGAAATAAAAATTTCTGGGTATGCACCTGTACTGTGTGCAATTGATTTTCCGAATTTCAGCATGATTGCACATTTCACAGTGACGAGGTTTGCTAGGAATGTTGCTGCTAGGAATGTTGATACTGTTATCCGAATTTGCCTTCTGTATTCTTTGGGCAATGTGGTACTCAGTCGTATCTAAGTGTGAGTATCACACGTCGATCTGTTTTAAACTTTTTTGGATCAGATAAACTGGAACTACTAGGAAGCCCTACTTTTATTTTAGCTCTTTCAGCATCACCTCCGAAAATACGGGAAGTTGCGCTGTAGCTCTTGAATTCTAATAGATTCCCTTTGTTTATTCCAGTTCGTTTCCCTCTTCCAATTCCCTCCCTATTCCAAGTCCTGGAATATGCACCGTCAATGGTAACACTAATTTCTTGTCACAAAAATAAGTGGTAATCTGCCACCTACAGAAAAGTGATAAAAAGCATTTACTATTTCTAGTGAGCGTAAACCCCATAGTATATATGGAAAATAAAATAGGAGCTCCAAGGGACAAAACTGCTTTCCATAAATAGCACGCGGATGACTACACTGGTCAAAATTGCCGTCATCTCCATTACAAATGTCACTTTGAATGTATCTACAGTTGTTATTACATCACCCTAATTTGGAAACCTAGGGGCTAAGGCAAATGTATATTAGTGAAATAAACAATGACAGACTCAAAGATTTTGGGAACAGAATTATCATAAAATTTTGTCGCTTCTGTCAATAATATCAGAATATTACATATTGTATACTTTTGAGTCCAAAAGTATCCAACATGTAATATTATGACTTGCTTTTACACAAATTATTTTTGAATCATGTATGAATGAGGCAAGTATCAGAAATTTCTTCAGGGGCACATAAACCTCATATGAGGTTTTGCACTTCTCGTGGAAATTTACAATAGCTGGACACTAACCTTGAATGACATTCTTTGTTTCTTTTTTCGATATACCGTTTCTTTTATGACACTTAAAGCACAGAATTTTATGTCGACAGACTCTCTAATAATCTAGCAAAACAAGTAATTTTCTTACCTTTCTCGGTTTCTTCGTTTAGTCAAATCTTCCTCTTCTGTATACACTGTATAAAAGAATATATCGTCATTAACTCGGTGAGGTTAGATTTACATTGAAGTTGTACCACCCGAGCGTGACGTAATGTCACGTGGTATTACCCCAGACGTAAATTTGGGGTTCTTAGTGGCTTGGAGCTCTCCAAAACCAATTAGATAGTCTTCAGAAACTTACGTCTTCATTCGAGCTAATGATTTGAGCTAATGATTTGAGCTAATGATTGAGCTAATGATTTGAGCTAATGATTCGAGGAAGTCAAGGTGGAACAACACGAGCATCGCGGGGCTTCTAATTCCCTTCGCTCGCTGACGCTAGCTCAACTACGTTTCATAACGCAAGTAAATATAACTTTTCTTATCAATAAAGTTGTGCACGGAAAGTGGACTAAATACCACGTGACATTACGTTACGCTCGGCTGGTGCAACTTCAATGTAAATTTAACCTCATCCCATCCCCTGCTTCGTCGAGAAGGCTTAGCGAATCATTTGTTAGTGTTATCAGAACCACGAATAGACCTTCAATAAAATCACTGTACATGAATGGTTACTCACAAGATTTAAATGAGATTTTTACAATTAATTTTATTTACCTATTAACTATAGCCTCATATGTGGTTGCACTACACGAAAGGATTAAATATTTTTAGGTGACATATATTACGTTCATTCCGTTGGAAAAATGGGCGGACATCAGAAAACTACGCTTTCCTACACTCAGCGATATATAAATATTTGATTTGTTGTACACCGAGAGGCACGCGATGACTTCTTAGAGGGTACATAAAATTATATTCATAATACATTATACTATTATTATATAATATCTATTTATTATATGATAACCATTTTATGTAGTAATCCTATTTTAAAACTGGGCTATATAATTTTAAAATATATAGCTACTGACGATTTGAACTAATGAGATCATAAATCTGGGGTTCTTAGTGGATTGGAGCTCTCCAAAACCAATTAGATATTCTTCAGAAACTCACGTCTTCATTCGAGCTAATAACTGGAGATAATAACTCGATTTGCGAGTAACTGGAGATCGTTAAAAAATTTTCATTGCGCTCACAATGATCAACGACACTTTTGTTTTCCACAGACGGATTTGCAGTCCCTTAGTGATTTTTTTTTGAATCACGTAGGTATAGAATCATTCCTATGTCTGCATTTTTCATTATGTACCGGTAGTTCCCAAACCTCGCTTGAAAGACAAATATCGTTATCAGGATACTGAGAAAAAATGTACATTACCACTGCCTAAATTATAAGACGGGCTCAACTTCTAAAGAGTCGAAGTCCGAGATACTGACACCCAGGCCCGTATCCACGGGGTGGGCAAGGGGGGACCGGATCCCCCTAAACTTTGGCTAGCCCCCATAAAATTTCATGGTAGGCTTACACATGATCTATAATATGGTGATGAAGTATAATATGATTGGGTCGGGCCCCCCCTAAATTTTTGGGCTGGTTACCGGCCTGCTGAGACCATTTACTGCCTTGCGCTTCTTTAAACAACGCATGTTTACTTATACATGTTCACGAATGGACAATATTTTTCTCAATTCGAATTTTTAAAAATAACCAAACAAAAGCTAAAAAATTAGTACATTTGCATATATAGATGGAAATAAGTCGAGTATTTGCTTCTGCTTTGACAATATTATATACATATTGATGAATGAATTTTCTATTTGCTCACTGGTAGCGCTCTCTCACCGAGAAGTCCTGGTTTGACCTCTCACCACTGACACTAGAGGGGGCAGGAGGAGTTCCCGGTGCCATCGTTTGTCGCCCTCTGACTGTCCCCTAGATATATTATGTTTTAAGTCAAATAATGTAACATTATATTTTCGAAATACGATAAAAAAAAAAAAAACTAGCTGCCTCCCCCTAATAATGTTTCTACCCTTACACTTGCCCCACTAAGAAATTAAAACTAGCGTCGTCACTGTCCCTGGCCATTTGAGTTTAGGTGGGCAACATCGTATCCGTGGGTTTTATCGAAGTTCTCCCGTTTCTACCTGCATTTTCACTTCATAAATTCTTTTCAAATCATTAATTTTCATTAATTGTTTATCTCCTTTAACCTACCTAGGCATCCTGAAGCCTAACGTGGAACATAAAACTGAAGATGATTTAATTTTTATTTGTATTTAAAGAAATATATGTAAATTATATATATATATATATATATATATATATATATATATATATATATATATATATATATATATATATATATATATATATATATATATATATATATATATATATATATATATATATAATATGTGTGTGTGTGTGTGTGTGAAAAATGTATTTCTTAGTCTATAAAAATAAATATATTTTCATTTTTTTAAAAAATACCTATTACCTTTAATTTTTGTATTTAAATCCATTGTAAATTGACCTTGAACCATATGGTTTCGTAAAGTGCGGACAATTGTTGAAACGAATGTAACCGTGTTATGTAATGTCCGCACTTCTATATACGATATAGTCTGAGGCCAAAATCTGTCGTTGAGACACCGAACATTGTAAGTTTTCCCTCAGAGAGAAGAAAGCTGTTAATGAATTAACTAATTAAGCTAAGTTCCTAACATTTTAATTAGAGTTCATTTCTCATGCAGAGTGAACTAAAGTGCTCGCTGTGTCTCGAGGGGGAGAAAAAGGCTAGGCTATATACGTATCTACTTTATTTAGAGATAAATGAAACATTTTTTATTTTCTTTTTTTCTTTTCTTTTCTTTTCTTTTTTCTTTTTGCATATTTCTTGTAGCTACGGCAACTTCTTCATTCCGATCAATATAAATTTTTATGGCGGATTCAGTACCATAAAAAATAATTTTGTTGATTTTTCTCGAAAATTACCAGTGGGTTTTCAACCTCAAGCATGTAATGTTATAGTGCTTGATTAGATATATCGGTTAACGTACTCTTGTATTTCGACTTTTTTTTTTTTATTTTACTATACGCTTATAGAATTTATAGTTTTTAATTTGCTAGATCTAGATCACTTATAAGCCTATTTACAAACTAGAACAGTTCAAAGCTGATTTTACACTTTCGGCTACTTATAGCTCAGTCAAGACATGTTTGAGGTATCTTGTTTATTACAGTCACGCAATCACTATTTTAACAAAATTGTATCATTAGAACATCAGCCCATCCGTTGCTCTAAACCAGTAATCGACAAACCTTTGGGAACATATTCGGTAGATCACCGTTAACTCTTCGGTTGGATAACCTTGAAATGTAGATTTATAGGCAATACACAAAAGTAGCATTGCTTTAAAATGAAACGGTAGTTCTTTTAATTGGTAGCTCACAGACGGTACCCAGCTCAGAAGCTTCATAAATTTAGTGATCACTGCTCTACATCATACTTCTTCAACAAAAGAGATTTTTTTATTTTTTCTTTTCTTTTTTCTTTTCTTTTTTCTTTTTTCTTTTTTTGCAATAGATATTTTTTTTTAATTGGCTCGGCCGAGTTCATTACGCTGAGAAAAAATCGTATGTAACGTAAATAAAATCGTATGTTACATTTGTAAACCCTGCAGTTTTTGGACTTAACGTACACAAACGCATAACTGAAAACGCATGTTTTATAATACTTTCTCTATAAGTGTTCCACCTGTACGTACTTTCCGTATGAAACAATATAGGCGGTCATGATCTCACTTACAAATGGACGTATATAATATATAGCTGACGAAGATAACATACATATATGTATGTAATATAAGGAAGACTGTTAAATATCAGACATCCTGTAATGGCATGATGAAATGTCTAAGGGCAGGGCCTATGTAGCATACGGATAACGTATGTTCCGTACTGATTTCTGTAGTAAGCAAGAGGATTCCGTATATTTGGACAGTATACCGCTGTCCAGAGAACGGATTTTTCTCAGTGTAATAGTCAAATTCCATAACATTTTCACGTATGACGGTGTCTTTAACGGTGGCTAATCATACCCCATTTACTACTATTGAAACAAGGTTATGTACAATTCAAGCAGACCCGGGCTTAAACCACTTGGACCTGCTTTGTTTACAATCGGACCCCATGCTATAGTATGATCTACTTTCGACTTGTCAAACATATAGTCATAAGAACACATAACAATACACAATGTTTTCTTGACAATCACAGTGACAGTATCATATATAGAAGAAAGGAGTTTCTCCAAGTTAAAACTAATCAAAACTTACTTGAGATCATCAATTCAACAAAGAATGTCCGAACAGTTTGGCAATTTTTGTTGATTGAATCTGAAATTAGAAAGGACTTACAAACAGCATTACAAAACTTTGTAAAGCAAAAATCAAGAAAAATAACTTTCTCACAATAAAACAAAAACAATAAATTTACCTATTCATAATTTATGAGTGTTAAGTAATTTTTAGAAGTTCAAAAAATATAATTTACGTATTTCTAATAGTGCACTTAAATTTGCATGTTTTTATTAATGCTAAAATATTTAAAGAAATCATTTCACAGTCAATAAACAAGTCGTGGTTTTCAGAGATGTACTAATATCCTTAGTTACCTGTAGACTTACATTAATTTTAGTAATATAGCCATTTTGTATTAAAATGTAGATTTTGGGTGTTGGTCTATCAACTTCCATCTGTTTTTCAAGCCCTCACTTTGATTGTTTTCCGTTCTGTCACATATGCAAGTTAGTTGGGAACCTTGAGCCCCACAACATTTTTCCCACTTGGACCCATCATTCTTAAGTCCGGCTCTGAATTGAAGAATGATTGACATTACACATACTCCGTTACATGACGCCAATCGTCCTCCAGCGGACGACATCGGAACTTCTAGACATAGATATAAATGAACATTTCATGTGATTCCTTTCACCATTTAATCATAGTTTATTATATTTGTATTCTATTTGGTATCATACAGTAAATCATATTCCGAAATTTGATTATGTTAAATTCTGCAGTAGCTGTGTCATACAATAGAGTATGTAGCAAAGAGAAGTTTACATGTCTTCTCGTAGATTATAAATTAACAAGAAAGGTACTTTTATATAATGGAGTAACTTCAGACAATATCCATATATTATTTAGAAGTGTCTCGCGCAATCTTTAAAAGCCTTCTGTTTCAAATCCCAGTCGTACCATAGAACAAAGCGACCCAAGCATGGCTTCTCAAGTGACGTACAGAGACATTTGTATGGATCAAAAGGTTGCCGCCCCATTTAACATAAAATTAGAGCTTTTCTCCAGAAGAAACACCAAGGAGGAGAACCTCATCCTTTAACTTGTTGTATGGCTCTTTTACCGTACAGCACTATATATGCCGCTTTCCGTCTCTTCGTTGCCGTTCAAAGTATTTAGGATTGTCCCCAAAAAGTCCGCTGGTTGCCTTAACTGAGCAAATGAAAGTGTGAGAATTCCGAGCTGAATTTGTGAAGATGTTCTTAAGTGTGCGTACGTTACAAGGCAAGGAGAAGTGATGTTGTTAAGAGAGACAGAGAGCGAGAGAGAGAGAGCTGCTGTCTCGTTTTCGTAAAGAAAAGCCAGCACAAGAACTTAAGTAAAAGGAAAGAGCCCCTTTTGCGATGTGGAAAGGAATTTTCGTCTTAGGAAGAAAGGTAATGAAATTATTCAGCCAACGCCAAGAATGGTTTTTAGAGATAATGTTATGTGTGACTATCAACCCATGACTTTTAGAAAATTAATTGTCTTTCTGTTATGTGCTCTTTGTTGACATTGCTAAGTCCTACTTTGTGGAAAGAATTACCTTTTTGTTTATTTTAATACTGTAAAAGAGAGAAAAAGATATTGGCATTCAAGGAATAAGAATAAGATAAATCATTTCAAGCCACAATGACATCTCGATTCTTTCATTTTTTTGCTTATAAATCCTACTTTCACTTCACATTAAAGAGTTGAGAGCGATTGAAAATTAGAAATCGAAATCTTTCCTTGTTTTCCTTTTAGTAAAACACTTCTGCACTAGTTGTTGCATCCGAGCCTTTGGCCCATTAGACAGTTTGAGAGACCTAATCATTGCGAAATTAAAAGACCGCTAATTTTACAGTAATTATGTGATATCTTCAAATAGATAAAAGATAATCGAAAAGTGGAACAAGAGCTTTCTAGACAATATTATTTTGCATGAGGTGCCGTTATCGCGAGTCACCTAGTAGCTTTCAGTTTGCAGCCATTTAGAAACGCGAAAATAAATGCCGATTTTCTAAATGGCTGGAAATCAAAAGTAGATAAGTAAGTCATAATGGCGGTATCTCATGTAAAATAATATTGTCTGGCGAGCTCTTGTTCCAGTTTTCGATTATCTACTATCTATTTGGAGATATCACATAATTACTGTAAAATTAGCGGTATTTTAATTTCACCGTGCTGGGACCTTTTATAAAATATTCTTAATACTTTGCTTTTTACAAATTTATTTGCTTTTGAGGTTGCCCATCAACCAATATACAGTTTCATAAATGTTAATGCTCAAATCTAAATATAATTATTCCCCTTGTCCTATTCTGAAGCGATTAACTTGAAACAATACAATTTTTAATTGCAATTAAAACGTCACAGTAGTTTTAAATCGTTAAATTGGCTGTACGCTAGCGACATCTATCTGCGTCAGGCAGGCAAACCAATAACTAAAATAGCGAGATCTATTAATGTGATTGTTTATTATTAGCACTTAGCGTGATACATTGAGACGTAAGTCGTTTGTAAATAGGATTTTATTGAGCATGAAAATTTCATACTTTAACCATGTACGTTGAAAGCCAAATTAACGTGAAAAGTATTTGCCATTACTAGCCAGAATAATGATATTTTATATATTTATATATTTTTCAAAAATATTGATTTTTTGGTATTTTATTTTGTCATAATTAAATGAGATTTGCTGCTAATTGAAACAAATGTAACTGAACTTCTACTCTTCGACTCGACATAAATTTTATGCCTGACAGTCTGGTTGTTTCTATTAACTTTTTTTCAAAATCTATTCGATTTTAATGAAAGTTGTCGAATACTGTTTTTCTCTAAAATATTATTTGTGATTTAAATTTGATATAAATTGGTTTCGCCTCCAATTTTGAGTATATGTTTCACAGTAACCTTCATTTTTAAAAAATCCATAAGACGTTACGTATCTTTTGTGTCTTAAAGATCATTCCTATTGCTTAGGGTTGAAATCGTTAAACATTACGATTGATGGAAGTGAAATTCGGAAATTTTACGTTGTTTTACGGGGAAGGAAATAAAAAATCACCAACTAGGAATACGATTTTTCGTTCACAAACAAATAATATCAGCAAGTAGATGGGTTGGATTTGTTAATGATCAACAGTGCCGACTTTCCAAAATTTATGTGGGTGCATATTAATGACGGGTTACATTAACCTATATGTTTTCAGAGAAGTCTCAATGTTTGATTGATTTATTTTTAGTTAAAATCTTTTATGAACATTGTTATAAAGGGCTGTGCTGCAATAAAGTAAAATATACCGATACTATAAGTATAAGTTGAGGCTGTCTTAGCTGAGTCTGTAGCACGGCTGACTTAAACGCAAGAGAAACGGGTTCAAACGTGGGTCCAAAGTAAAAATCTTGTGGGTGCACAGATTAGTATGCAAGGTTATTTGTGTGGATGCTGAAGCACCGGAGCGCATGTTAAGGATAGACTTTCTTTTATTACTCTTAAGGGTTGCTGTTGTGATATTATTGCTTTAAGTATACTTATACATGTCCCAACAGAAGATAAGGTTTCGTTATAAAATACAGCTTTTAGGAAGAAATAGAGTGGGTATTTGATCAGTTTCCGCGATGTCATATGAAAACTCTATTAGGGAATTTTAATGTGAAGGTAGAACGAGAGGTAGAAGTTTCAAACCAATTATGGGGACTAAAAGTCTGCATGAGGAAAGTAATGGCAACGGCGTTAGACTAATGAACTTTCCAATACCCAAAAGCCTTATCGTGAAGAGTTTAAAATACTCACATCCTGACTTTCATAAATACCTTACCAGATGGAAAAACACATACTCAAATTAACCACGTTTCAGTAAATAGAAGAAGATAGTCTAATACAATTGATGTGCGATCGTTTAGAGGAGCCTACTGTGATACTGCCCACTACCTAGTGGCAGCGATAATAAGAGAGATTATCGTTGAATAAAGGATATATTTAACATTTGCAAACGGAGAGGTTTAATGTAAAGAAATTAGAGAAGGACCAGGAGAGGAAGAAACCAGACTGAAGTGTCGAATAGATTCTTTAACATTTCAGAAAAAGAAAACTTGGGGCACGCGAAAATACATAGGAATAGACCATGGTTCGATCAGCAATATACTGAGCTAGCAGAGAGGAGAAAACAGTCAAAACAT
The DNA here is from genome assembly GCF_964235325.1 of Thermobia domestica. Taxonomy (NCBI): domain Eukaryota; kingdom Metazoa; phylum Arthropoda; class Insecta; order Zygentoma; family Lepismatidae; genus Thermobia; species Thermobia domestica. The sequence continues at coordinate 102,895,856 of NC_137455.1, forward strand.
TGTTGGCCAGAAAATTCGAACTTTATAACTACACAAAATTTCGTTGACATCGGATGGGAAACTTCTAAATCTTCTAAAACAAAGAAACACATTTTTATAAACTAAAATTAATGAACTTAAAAATAATATGTAATATACCATTACAGTTGAAAGTAATGGCAATATTTTTTTTTCGCACCCTGTACCTAGTAATTTTTTTTTTAATTCAATTTCGGTTTAGTTACACAATTTATTTACTCTCTCTACTTCGAATTAAATATAATGAACCCAAAGGTTTCGTTAGTAACCATATTCCCACTGTATAATATATTTATTTATATTTTGATTAAGTGTAAAACCCATTTTCGGATATATAACTTGAATAGTTACAAGGTTTACCATTCTGACGTCATACCGAAACATAGTTCCGTTATTGGATATAAATTTCCTTAATTTCAGACCAATGTAGATCTTGGCCAGGTACCTAATCTTTCCCTCACCCCCTCTCACTAGTCCATAGTCACTTTCAGATCCGGTTATATCTGGATTTGCCAAATTTCTATTTGCTTTGTAATTTCCGCGGCTAAAGTTTTCGTTCTGATTGGAGGAATTCTCCTACCTCTGGCTTTTTCGGCGCAATATTATCAGAACAATCGAAGACACCTTACAAGGAGCAGCTTGTGAATTTTGTGCTACATATTTTTCGGGAAGAATTCCAATTTCCAAGGACAACTAAGGTAACATATAATGTAATTCAATAGTTAAAGATTTACAACGGAATAGGAGCCCGGAAAATCCACAAATTTTGGTAAAGAAGCTGCAATTCAGTGAAATAACAAATTCCAGTTCTGTTTACTAGGAAGCCATGTTTGCTGCCTATCGAGAATAGACAACAGTGAAAGAGTGACTTTACTTTTTTTTTATTTCAAACTCAAGTAGGGATTAGGGAAATTACGACCTGTTAGTGCATGTTGTTCGTGTATTAAGTAAAAGTGACTTTCTATTATTTATTCAGTAATCGCATGTACTTAGGTTTGATGATTGTAAAGTGAATAATCATAATGGCAGCTTAAGTTAGCTTAAAAGGGCTCCTATCCCCTTTTCCAAATTGAACCGGTTCTAGCGGGGGAATGGGTTAGTTATTGTTTGTTTTAGGGCCTTTTCCCCTTTCAGGGGAAGGGTCCCTCCATAAACCTCGTTAAGGTGCCCCCAGGGCATCAATTTTTGGCAATCATTATGTAAACAATTGGTCAGGTCAATTAGACCTAGTGTTACCTTTCTCATTTTTGACCCCCTTTAAATTAAATAGAGCCGACTGTATATATCGACGAGGGAGTAATGTATTTTAAATCTAATGTGTTAGGTTATTTTCGTCAACATGCATGTAACTAAATGGTGCATGTTTAGTTTAGTTAGTTGTCTTCATGTATAGTACTAACAGTGGTGTATGTAGTTAGTAGTTTTGTGTGAGTGTGTGAATTTTCGATTTGGACAGTGTATAAATATGCTTTAATTTAGTACCATTTTTCTAACATAAATAAACCAGAGTAAATATTAAATCTCTGATTAATGAGTACAAGTATACATTTCAGTACACGGTAAATTATGCCTCCACTACAGCGCCATAGCGTCAGTTTTCGGTAGTCAATTGTTTGTTGACAGTACGACATTGCATGACTTAGTGATTTAGACTGTTTGATTTTGGACAGTTATTCTCAAATTACTTCCCGTGGACATGGTTTTCGGTTCGGATGAGTATACCTTCGTATAAAATAGCATGAGATCTTACTGTACTGAAAATTTCAGCTTGCTAGGTCCAGTAGTTAATGAATAATCCGCTGAAATAAAGAACACCTATTTTCTTAATAGAAGTAAAGCCCATATGCTGTTACTGTTCGTTTAAAAATGTAGTATTAAATTCTCTTTTCCCGTGGCTGTAGAAAATTCCATTGTTGCTTCAGTTTTATCAACAAATCAGAAATAGATTAATCGTTGACAATTTAACTTTCCGTAAATACATGTATGATTTTTTTTTTAAACCTGCAAGGTAAATACAATTTGGGTGCTTCGAAATAAAGAGTACGTGGTTCGATGAATGTGATCGTGTGGTGGTTTGAGCGTGATAGATTGTGATAGTTATATATATATATATATTTATTACTGCGTAATGTAAATATGTGTATGGCCTGCGTGAAAAATGTACGAAATAGGGTGTTTATAAAATATTACTTCGTGCGAAAATTAGTAGATAATGAATGAATGTAATGATATGTTAATAATATGATATATAATATGAACGAGATGACGACCCCTATATTTAAATGGATAGGCCTAGTGAATTTTATATAGTGAAAATATGAATATGTTTACGAAGAAAGAAAGAAAGAAAAAAAAATCTCTCGCGTTTTGACTTCTACACCAGTGCATTCATCCAACCGAGTTTGCTACTTGGATAGTAAATTATAGTTGGGAATTGTGTGTTACTTTGCATTTATGTACCTCATAATAACAGCCCCAGATCTTAAGCCTTTCAATAGATAGAGTAGCATCATGTGGGAATTACTTCTAAAGGATGACAGAAATGATAATTAAGAAAACCAACTGCTATATCCTGTGATCATCGAAAAGTACAGGTTTCGGTCATTTGTACCTTTAGCATTCATTGCCTCTCCGAGATTTTTTTTTCTTTCGTTGCTTACCTTATTTATTTATTGTGCAGTGTTCATATAACTCAGTTCGGACTATCCGATTAAATTAACTGCTACTAAATTAATATTTATGTTATAGCGTACCCGGATGTCGACCCCTAGTCCCCTTAAGTATTTTCGTTTCTTTTCTTAGTTTAATTAGATGAGGGAAATTAACGACATCCCAGACCGTGGCGTGTCTGCGCAGGGTAGCTATCGGTGATGTTTTGGTTATTGAAATCACCGATTCAAAATTCAGTTTATTTAAATTTTTTTTTATTTTGGCAAATTCTCATTAGGGATATCTTAGCTATTACTCTAATTTCATTACTATTCTGGAATCTTCTAGTTTCCAAGTGGTCGGATGATTTTTTTTCTTTTCTCTTTTGAAATTCTAAATTAAGACTCTACTCCAACCTTCCGGACGATTTCCGGGACCCTGTTGGTTTGGGCCGGATACGGTTACTAGATAATAATTTTACAAGCAATAACTTGTGAAGTTATTATTTACAAGACACAGACTTGCTCCTTGGCAGCAGGGCGCTCCTTGAGTCTACGTATTTGAGTAGACCACCCTTTTGGCATTTTAATAATATTTTGGCTAAGGATTTGTTGAGAGTGAAATTCGACTTCTGTCTTTGTAGCGTTAGTTATTTCTCACTTAAGTCTTTGGCGCCCCTATTCTTCGTCTTCTTTCTTTTCTATCTCTCTCTCTGTCTTCATTACTTAGAGATTCTTTTTTTTTTCAAATTTTTCAACCTTGCCCCCCCCGGTTTCTGAAACTCATAAAACATACAATATTCATTTCACTTATTTCGATCGTATGTACTAACTGAGACATCGAGGGATGCAATTCGTGGAGGTATTGCAGCACAACTCAGGACCATTTTCGCGATATTCAATCCACCACGGGAGAAATTGACGGGAAGGTACACTATGCTTTCGGATTCCTAGAAACATTCGTTATTCATGGATCATACAAATTATATCCATTGACAACTAATTTCTGGTTTTTATTTCTATTGATTGGTCATATAGTGTGTATGTATTAGTAGTCTGGGCCCACTAGTTTCGAATAACATTGATTTTTTTTCTGTATATACATCTATATATGTGCTTACATAGTTTTAAAAGTTACGTGCCTGCTCATTTTGTTGCATTTCCACCTCTTATGTCATTAAATAACACCAACTATTTTTTATATATCTACGCGGATCTTTAGTAAGTTGAAAATGATTATTGATTATCGGGTTTATTCATATGAAATACAATGTTGCAACCTTATGAAGGAAAAAAGTGAATTTTGATAGTCAGGGTTTTTGTTTTGTCTTTGAGCCAAATAAATATAAATATTTATAAAATATGAATACTTGTCGAATATGAACGGTTATGTAGAATTTAAACGTCGATGAAATATTAAGATAGATATTAAAGTGAAATTTATTGTATTGATTAATATGAATACATATATATATATATGCGAGTATGTATGTAATGGGCTCGATATTTACCCTGGTCTTGTTAGGTTGCCATAGATTTTTGACACCCGGTATTAACTAACTATTTGTAATATATAGTATTCCCGCGTAAATTGTCATAAATTACTTTTTGTTGAGTTGTTATTAATTTTTGTAATTATTAAAGTGGAATATAATGTTAACTACTGCATGTGAATAAAACAAGTAGCGGGTCGTAAGATAAATAAGAATAACCCTAATCCTTACTCAAATTTACTTTGCGAGTGAAATTAGCAACCTACGAAACAGTGCGCCCCTCCAACGACTTTTTCCATCAGTAAACATGAAACAAATCCTTCCCCTACGATTGGAAACCAAACTATTCAATATTTAGAATCTTTTGACTACAAGATCTATACTAGGAAAAAAATTAGTGATCTTAAATTCAACGAACTGAAATCTGTTTAATAATTTAATGTGAATACCGGAATATGGAAATATGTTCCCAATATCTGTGACTGGATTTGATAAATTTTCTTTAATATTGACAAACTTTGAAATTTTAGATCAAGTGCGTCGAGTGACGAAATGAGAAATATAGATATACATATATGTGATATGAAGCAATTAGTTGTCTATAGTTAAAACAAAATCAATTGAATACTCTCATGGACACAAACCACAGTGCCTAAAGAGAGTTAAAAGAAAAGAAAAAAAAAGGAGCTATTATCGACGTAAAAACGAAGACTCATAAAACTGTCGATATGTCTCCTATTGAGACAAAGACTCTATAAAATATTACTAAAGTGTTTTTTTTTTGAATGATTAACCAATTATTTTTTCTCTTCTGCCTGCAACGATATGTATTCATTGCACTGAATTTTAAATATATCTTGACCCTTGAAGTTTTTTTCTTTTTTTTCCTTGTTTCGTCTTTGGTTTAATTCTTTTTCATGTAATTCAACTTTTAATATATATATATATAAAAGGGAAATGTATTATTTGATCTTGTTGCAAGTAGCGAATTTCTGTGCATGTTTATGAAACATTCTTTTCATGTATTAAATTTTTCTGTTATGTCAAACTAAATCTTCTTCTATTGAAATGTAATAAATGTCTATAGCATTGTAGTTAGGTTAGTTTAATTCAACCAAATACAACCCGAAGTATACATTGTCCTGTATGAATGTGTGTGTGAGTGAAATGTAGGTTTAGTATTAAGTGCACCAATTATCTTGTCATACATGTGTAATTTATTATAATTATTGGTAGTTATCAATTGAACTCATTGAATGTTAATACTAACTTAAGTTGGCTCTATGAAGGAAGTAAAAAGGACTGAAGTAGCCTGAACGAATGATCATCATGAGAGAACTGTGAGAGTCAAAATCTTCGACATATATGTGATACTCTGATTTTTTTTTCTGTGGTCGTTTCTAACATGCCATCAACTTCGTCGTTCAATTTTTCAAATATTGAATATTAGTCTAAAACTTCTGGAAATATTGAATAAACGGTAACATTAAACTTTCTCATCTATCTCCGAGCTAGATTGGGATAATTCGGTAGTTGGGGTCAAATGGATCTAGATCGGGGATGTATGGGTTAACATGTGTCTACCTTTGATCACCCTAATACCAGACATTCACCCAATAGCTCTTGGAAATGATCACAATTAGATAATTATTCACTTTCCTTTACCATATTCCTCAAAATATCCAGTAACAGTTTCCTCTTTATCACCTTCTTACTTTACCTCTTTCCTCTTCTATCCTCCTCTTCCTTTCTTCTTCTTCTCCTTCTATTTTTAATAAAACTGAAAGGGGGGTCGTGACTGGGAATTCTATATGTAATAAACACGGTCATGTATTTATTTATTTGATTTTATTTTCTTTAGAAGTCCGATAAAAGGTTTTCTCTTTTCGATCGAACCTAGTATGTTCGAAATTAAGAAATTAAGAAATGGAAATTATATTCCAATATAATTAGGCATAAGCCGATAGCTTCATGAACATCCCCACCAGGGGTGAAGGGTTCCCACTCACGACTTATTCTGTGCATCACATTTGTTGCAGCTTCCTTTTTCGTCAATCAGTTTTAGATTGACGAGCGGTGACAGGATTCGTTGTTATGGCAACAGTGGTTGCTGTAGCAACGGGCCCCCTTTTTCCAGTTTTAGAATGGCGACACGTGACAAGATTGTTGCCATGGTAACCATGTTTACTGTGGTAACGGATCTGAAAATGCTTATTGAATAATACCAGTTATCATGCCAATTAGTTTGAATTGGTGAACCGCGACAAGAATGTTTGTCATGGCAACGCTTGTTCCCATGGCAACGGATCTCCGTTTAAATGGCGACCGATAGATTTGAAATTTTTTAAGAATGTCAAAGAGTGAGGTTGAAGGCATGTTGAATTGATTACAACATTGAAATTAATACGAGAAATTTTATAGTCAAGTGAAACAAGTAGAGTAGTTGGCTACTTTGTCATTTTTGTTTCCTTTTCTAAGGGGGAAAAAGAGAAGGAGTGTCAAAATTTTTCTAAAATAGAACTAAACGCTAGAAGGGTTTCAAGGAAGGAAAGAGAATGGGAGTCCTTTAATTTATGAATAATACTTGTCTGGATAGCGAATAAGTATTTTATAGTATATGTGTATTTCTGATATATATCTTGTCTTTTGTAAAGTGTAAAGTGTCTCAAAACTATGGCAACAAAAAAGGTTGTTGTGTCACAGGACGAGTGTGATGTCACGTGCACTCAATGCACATTAAACGAAAAAGAGAAAAGATCTCGCGCCCCGCGGAGACTTATAAGATGTACCGGTTGCGGACTAAAATGGATCCACTTTGCTTGCTCCAATTTGGACGATACTGCTGAAAATGCAGAAAAAGTTCAAACCGGCGAAATAATGAAATATTGTGAGGAGTGTGAAAGGGACCGAGGCCAAATATCTCCAGCGGAGATATCTGACCTCGACGATGAGGAAAAGAGTGGAAATCAAAGTGATTCTCGGGATCAGACGGCAAACCCGAAGGAAGGAATGTCATCTGGAGGGTCTGACACGTCTGCATTAATTCGCCAGATGATGGAGATGATGAACGAAAGATTCACGATGATGAACGAAAGATTCACTAACATGGAACAAAATAATACAGAAATGAGGCGTGAGAATGCAGAAATGAGACGTGAAATAAATGAGAAGTTTGATACCTCGAAACGAGAGACCGACGCTCGATTCGAGGTATTAAACAATAAAATTGACCAGATCTGTTTAGACTTTGCTTCTTCGATGAGCAAATTGAAAGAGCAAACATCTACTGAACTGGAGCAGGTTAGATACCGGGCCCAACAGTCCACCGAGCAGCTCAGAGACGAAACAAATGAGAAATTCAACGAAATAGATATAAGGTTTGAGAGTACAAACAAAAGATTTGGTGACATCGAACAAAAAGTTGAACAGCAGCAGGCTGAAATAAGTAGATTGAATGTTGTAATATCCGACCTATCAATAGAAACTAAACTAGAGTCGGTTGATCAAAGAATTAGTCGAATTCAAACCGAAGTAGACAGTATTAAGGGGAATATTACTAAATTGCAAATCGCCAAGTTTGATATCTCCTATCCTTTTCCTGATGGCGATTCTCCAGGGAAAATTTTCCCAGAAACAAGTAATGTCCTCCCGGGTAAGAGTCAAGTGTTGCCTGATGCACGGGACACAGCAATGTATTGCTCCCCGCATCAGCCAACCTCGAAATCATGGTTGAGTAATTTTGATGTACCGATGCAGTCGAGTGTTGTGACTACAACAGTCACTAGCGTAAATGCTCACTCTACCTTTGGAATGGTACAATCGTACAGCGTGCTGCCAGGAGGGGAAAGGAGATGTGCCGGACCGTCGGTTACTACCGTGGTGGGTCCTAAGTTTGAACCTTACATGGTCAACACAAATTACAAAACCTCTCTTGGTCATATGGGAGCGTTCAGTTCAGTGACCACTCCGTCGGTGGCAAATCCGGTGACAACCCCAACTGCTCAGGATAACGCGTTGATTCCACTGGATTCTTTTCCTGCCCCGCATAGTATGGGTTCCAAAGTTTCCCTCAGGGACATCGAACGCTTTCCCACTTTCGATGGGAACATTGCTAACTGGTTACATCGTGTTTTCCTGCTACCTAAAAGGTGAACTCACAATTTTCGAAATTTAAAGATTTTCAATTGTACAGAAGATAAACGTAGTGAATTACTTGCGCAATACCCCAAGTAGATATAATACACTGTCCTAGAGTGACTGGTAATGTTTGAATGAGATGAATGAGTGTGTTAATTTAACAAGCATCATTAGTTAGTATTCCCAATTAGCAAAATTTTGTTATTCTAACAAAATTTTGTTAATGGGCCGGGGAAAACTGTAATATACCATTACAGTTGAAAGTAATGGCAATATTTTTTTTACGCACCCTGTACCTAGTAATTTTTTTTTAAATTCAATTTCGGTTTAGTTACACAATTTATTTACTCTCTCTACTTCGAATTAAATATAATGAACCCAAAGGTTTCGTTAGTAACCATATTCCCACTGTATAATATATTTATTTATATTTTGATTAAGTGTAAAACCCATTTTCGGATATATAACTTGAATAGTTACAAGGTTTACCATTCTGACGTCATACCGAAACATAGTTCCGTTATTGGATATAAATTTCCTTAATTTCAGACCAATGTAGATCTTGGCCAGGTACCTAATCTTTCCCTCACCCCCTCTCACTAGTCCATAGTCACTTTCAGATCCGGTTATATCTGGATTTGCCAAATTTCTATTTGCTTTGTAATTTCCGCGGCTAAAGTTTTCGTTCTGATTGGAGGAATTCTCCTACCTCTGGCTTTTTCGGCGCAATATTATCAGAACAATCGAAGACACCTTACAAGGAGCAGCTTGTGAATTTTGTGCTACATATTTTTCGGGAAGAATTCCAATTTCCAAGGACAACTAAGGTAACATATAATGTAATTCAATAGTTAAAGATTTACAACGGAATAGGAGCCCGGAAAATCCACAAATTTTGGTAAAGAAGCTGCAATTCAGTGAAATAACAAATTCCAGTTCTGTTTACTAGGAAGCCATGTTTGCTGCCTATCGAGAATAGACAACAGTGAAAGAGTGACTTTACTTTTTTTTTATTTCAAACTCAAGTAGGGATTAGGGAAATTACGACCTGTTAGTGCATGTTGTTCGTGTATTAAGTAAAAGTGACTTTCTATTATTTATTCAGTAATCGCATGTACTTAGGTTTGATGATTGTAAAGTGAATAATCATAATGGCAGCTTAAGTTAGCTTAAAAGGGCTCCTATCCCCTTTTCCAAATTGAACCGGTTCTAGCGGGGGAATGGGTTAGTTATTGTTTGTTTTAGGGCCTTTTCCCCTTTCAGGGGAAGGGTCCCTCCATAAACCTCGTTAAGGTGCCCCCAGGGCATCAATTTTTGGCAATCATTATGTAAACAATTGGTCAGGTCAATTAGACCTAGTGTTACCTTTCTCATTTTTGACCCCCTTTAAATTAAATAGAGCCGACTGTATATATCGACGAGGGAGTAATGTATTTTAAATCTAATGTGTTAGGTTATTTTCGTCAACATGCATGTAACTAAATGGTGCATGTTTAGTTTAGTTAGTTGTCTTCATGTATAGTACTAACAGTGGTGTATGTAGTTAGTAGTTTTGTGTGAGTGTGTGAATTTTCGATTTGGACAGTGTATAAATATGCTTTAATTTAGTACCATTTTTCTAACATAAATAAACCAGAGTAAATATTAAATCTCTGATTAATGAGTACAAGTATACATTTCAGTACACGGTAAATTATGCCTCCACTACAGCGCCATAGCGTCAGTTTTCGGTAGTCAATTGTTTGTTGACAGTACGACATTGCATGACTTAGTGATTTAGACTGTTTGATTTTGGACAGTTATTCTCAAATTACTTCCCGTGGACATGGTTTTCGGTTCGGATGAGTATACCTTCGTATAAAATAGCATGAGATCTTACTGTACTGAAAATTTCAGCTTGCTAGGTCCAGTAGTTAATGAATAATCCGCTGAAATAAAGAACACCTATTTTCTTAATAGAAGTAAAGCCCATATGCTGTTACTGTTCGTTTAAAAATGTAGTATTAAATTCTCTTTTCCCGTGGCTGTAGAAAATTCCATTGTTGCTTCAGTTTTATCAACAAATCAGAAATAGATTAATCGTTGACAATTTAACTTTCCGTAAATACATGTATGATTTTTTTTTTAAACCTGCAAGGTAAATACAATTTGGGTGCTTCGAAATAAAGAGTACGTGGTTCGATGAATGTGATCGTGTGGTGGTTTGAGCGTGATAGATTGTGATAGTTATATATATATATATATTTATTACTGCGTAATGTAAATATGTGTATGGCCTGCGTGAAAAATGTACGAAATAGGGTGTTTATAAAATATTACTTCGTGCGAAAATTAGTAGATAATGAATGAATGTAATGATATGTTAATAATATGATATATAATATGAACGAGATGACGACCCCTATATTTAAATGGATAGGCCTAGTGAATTTTATATAGTGAAAATATGAATATGTTTACGAAGAAAGAAAGAAAGAAAAAAAAATCTCTCGCGTTTTGACTTCTACACCAGTGCATTCATCCAACCGAGTTTGCTACTTGGATAGTAAATTATAGTTGGGAATTGTGTGTTACTTTGCATTTATGTACCTCATAATAACAGCCCCAGATCTTAAGCCTTTCAATAGATAGAGTAGCATCATGTGGGAATTACTTCTAATGGATGACAGAAATGATAATTAAGAAAACCAACTGCTATATCCTGTGATCATCGAAAAGTACAGGTTTCGGTCATTTGTACCTTTAGCATTCATTGCCTCTCCGAGATTTTTTTTTCTTTCGTTGCTTACCTTATTTATTTATTGTGCAGTGTTCATATAACTCAGTTCGGACTATCCGATTAAATTAACTGCTACTAAATTAATATTTATGTTATAGCGTACCCGGATGTCGACCCCTAGTCCCCTTAAGTATTTTCGTTTCTTTTCTTAGTTTAATTAGATGAGGGAAATTAACGACATCCCAGACCGTGGCGTGTCTGCGCAGGGTAGCTATCGGTGATGTTTTGGTTATTGAAATCACCGATTCAAAATTCAGTTTATTTAAATTTTTTTTTATTTTGGCAAATTCTCATTAGGGATATCTTAGCTATTACTCTAATTTCATTACTATTCTGGAATCTTCTAGTTTCCAAGTGGTCGGATGATTTTTTTTCTTTTCTCTTTTGAAATTCTAAATTAAGACTCTACTCCAACCTTCCGGACGATTTCCGGGACCCTGTTGGTTTGGGCCGGATACGGTTACTAGATAATAATTTTACAAGCAATAACTTGTGAAGTTCTTTTTTTTTTTTCAAATTTTTCAACCTTGCCCCCCCCCCCCCGGTTTCTGAAACTCATAAAACATACAATATTCATTTCACTTATTTCGATCGTATGTACTAACTGAGACATCGAGGGATGCAATTCGTGGAGGTATTGCAGCACAACTCAGGACCATTTTCGCGATATTCAATCCACCACGGGAGAAATTGACGGGAAGGTACACTATGCTTTCGGATTCCTAGAAACATTCGTTATTCATGGATCATACAAATTATATCCATTGACAACTAATTTCTGGTTTTTATTTCTATTGATTGGTCATATAGTGTGTATGTATTAGTAGTCTGGGCCCACTAGTTTCGAATAACATTGATTTTTTTTCTGTATATACATCTATATATGTGCTTACATAGTTTTAAAAGTTACGTGCCTGCTCATTTTGTTGCATTTCCACCTCTTATGTCATTAAATAACACCAACTATTTTTTATATATCTACGCGGATCTTTAGTAAGTTGAAAATGATTATTGATTATCGGGTTTATTCATATGAAATACAATGTTGCAACCTTATGAAGGAAAAAAGTGAATTTTGATAGTCAGGGTTTTTGTTTTGTCTTTGAGCCAAATAAATATAAATATTTATAAAATATGAATACTTGTCGAATATGAACGGTTATGTAGAATTTAAACGTCGATGAAATATTAAGATAGATATTAAAGTGAAATTTATTGTATTGATTAATATGAATACATATATATATATGCGAGTATGTATGTAATGGGCTCGATATTTACCCTGGTCTTGTTAGGTTGCCATAGATTTTTGACACCCGGTATTAACTAACTATTTGTAATATATAGTATTCCCGCGTAAATTGTCATAAATTACTTTTTGTTGAGTTGTTATTAATTTTTGTAATTATTAAAGTGGAATATAATGTTAACTACTGCATGTGAATAAAACAAGTAGCGGGTCGTAAGATAAATAAGAATAACCCTAATCCTTACTCAAATTTACTTTGCGAGTGAAATTAGCAACCTACGAAACAGTGCGCCCCTCCAACGACTTTTTCCATCAGTAAACATGAAACAAATCCTTCCCCTACGATTGGAAACCAAACTATTCAATATTTAGAATCTTTTGACTACAAGATCTATACTAGGAAAAAAATTAGTGATCTTAAATTCAACGAACTGAAATCTGTTTAATAATTTAATGTGAATACCGGAATATGGAAATATGTTCCCAATATCTGTGACTGGATTTGATAAATTTTCTTTAATATTGACAAACTTTGAAATTTTAGATCAAGTGCGTCGAGTGACGAAATGAGAAATATAGATATACATATATGTGATATGAAGCAATTAGTTGTCTATAGTTAAAACAAAATCAATTGAATACTCTCATGGACACAAACCACAGTGCCTAAAGAGAGTTAAAAGAAAAGAAAAAAAAAGGAGCTATTATCGACGTAAAAACGAAGACTCATAAAACTGTCGATATGTCTCCTATTGAGACAAAGACTCTATAAAATATTACTAAAGTGTTTTTTTTTTTTGAATGATTAACCAATTATTTTTTCTCTTCTGCCTGCAACGATATGTATTCATTGCACTGAATTTTAAATATATCTTGACCCTTGAAGTTTTTTTTCCTTTTTTTCCTTGTTTCGTCTTTGGTTTAATTCTTTTTCATGTAATTCAACTTTTAATATATATATATATATAAAAGGGAAATGTATTATTTGATCTTGTTGCAAGTAGCGAATTTCTGTGCATGTTTATGAAACATTCTTTTCATGTATTAAATTTTTCTGTTATGTCAAACTAAATCTTCTTCTATTGAAATGTAATAAATGTCTATAGCATTGTAGTTAGGTTAGTTTAATTCAACCAAATACAACCCGAAGTATACATTGTCCTGTATGAATGTGTGTGTGAGTGAAATGTAGGTTTAGTATTAAGTGCACCAATTATCTTGTCATACATGTGTAATTTATTATAATTATTGGTAGTTATCAATTGAACTCATTGAATGTTAATACTAACTTAAGTTGGCTCTATGAAGGAAGTAAAAAGGACTGAAGTAGCCTGAACGAATGATCATCATGAGAGAACTGTGAGAGTCAAAATCTTCGACATATATGTGATACTCTGATTTTTTTTTTTCTGTGGTCGTTTCTAACATGCCATCAACTTCGTCGTTCAATTTTTCAAATATTGAATATTAGTCTAAAACTTCTGGAAATATTGAATAAACGGTAACATTAAACTTTCTCATCTATCTCCGAGCTAGATTGGGATAATTCGGTAGTTGGGGTCAAATGGATCTAGATCGGGGATGTATGGGTTAACATGTGTCTACCTTTGATCACCCTAATACCAGACATTCACCCAATAGCTCTTGGAAATGATCACAATTAGATAATTATTCACTTTCCTTTACCATATTCCTCAAAATATCCAGTAACAGTTTCCTCTTTATCACCTTCTTACTTTACCTCTTTCCTCTTCTATCCTCCTCTTCCTTTCTTCTTCTTCTCCTTCTATTTTTAATAAAACTGAAAGGGGGGTCGTGACTGGGAATTCTATATGTAATAAACACGGTCATGTATTTATTTATTTGATTTTATTTTCTTTAGAAGTCCGATAAAAGGTTTTCTCTTTTCGATCGAACCTAGTATGTTCGAAATTAAGAAATTAAGAAATGGAAATTATATTCCAATATAATTAGGCATAAGCCGATAGCTTCATGAACATCCCCACCAGGGGTGAAGGGTTCCCACTCACGACTTATTCTGTGCATCACATTTGTTGCAGCTTCCTTTTTCGTCAATCAGTTTTAGATTGACGAGCGGTGACAGGATTCGTTGTTATGGCAACAGTGGTTGCTGTAGCAACGGGCCCCCTTTTTTCAGTTTTAAATAGTAAAATCAAAAACATGTATAAGGGCACAAACGAATTTCAAAAAGGCTATCAGCCCCGCGCTTACATATTAATGAAATCCGACGGAACAATTCTCACTGACAGATACTATCTTGAATAGATAGAAGGATTTCTTTGACGATTACCTTTACATGCAGCCGAAAATTAATGTTCGTGGAGAAAGGGAAATCAACCACAGCAGAACCGCATATTCCAGAGCCTAGCCGAACAGAAGTAGATAATCGTTATAAAGAAATTAAAGAAACCCAAATCTCCGGATGTAGACACAATTCCAGCTGAGTTACTTTTAGCTTAAGAGGAAAAAATATGGAAAGATACACAAACTCATTCTTTTTATCTGGAATAAGGAGAAATTACCACAAGAGTGGAAAGAATCAATAATTGTTCGAATTGACAAGAAAAACGACAAAACTGATTGTATTAATTATCGAGGCATTTCTCTTCTGCCAACATTCTATAAAACAATCTTAAACGTTCTATTAGCAAGATTGAACCCATACGTAGATGACATTATTGGAGATTATTAGTGTGAATTTAAGCGAAATCGATCAACTTTTGACCACATATTTACCATTCGACAAATACTCGAAAACAAGTTGGAATTCAATGCCCAGGTAGGGCAATTATTTATTGATTTTAGAAAGGCCTACGATTCGGTTAGGAGGAAAACATTGTACAGCCTTCTTACAGAATTTGGAATACCGGAAAAGCTAGTTTGATTAATTAAGATGTGTTTCAATGAATCCTAAAGTGAAGTCCTCGTAGGAAAATTTTTGTCTACGTTGTTGAGAATGGTCTGCAAACAAGGAGACACGTTGTCGCCATTATTATTCTACTTTGTCCTGGAGTATGCTATAAGGAAAATCAAAGATAGCAACAAGGGCGTAGAGCTGGAAATATTCACCAGGTTATGGCGTATATTGATGTTGTAAATTTAATAGGAGATGATAGGAGAACAATAGGAATAAATGAAGAGGCCTTATTAAACTCTGGCAAGGATATTGGTTTAGAAGTAAATACAGATAAAACGAAATATATGGAAATTTGAAAGGATTGTCAAAATATCAAACAATACTTTCGATAAAGCGGATACTTTCAAATATCTCGGATCAATATTAACAGAACAAAAAATCATATCCACAAATAAATAAAGTGCCAGCTGAAAGCAGGGAATTCATCTTATTATTCAGTTCAAAATCTTTTGTCGTCGCGAATTCTGTCGAGGAGTTTGAAGCTTAAAACATATAAAACGATAATCATGCGTGTTGTGCTGTATGGTTGCGAAACATGGTCGTTTATTCTGAGGGGAGAACGCAGACTGAAATTATTTGCGAATGAAATCCTGAGACGAATATTAGAACCACGAGAAACAGAAATGCTGAATGGCAGAAACTTCATAATTTATACCGTTTGCCAACATTGTTAGAGTCATCAAGTCCAGGACACTCAGGTGGGCAGGTCATGCAGCCAGAATGGAAGAAAGTAGAAACGCTTCCAAAATTTTTACTGGAAATCCAATCGGAAAATGTCTATTAGAAAAAAACTAGATGCAGATGGGAGGATAATATTAAGATGAATCGTACAGAAATAGGAGTACAACGTAGAAACTGGATACAGTTGGCTTAAGACAGAAGTCAATGGAGAGCTTACGTGAATGTGGCATTGAACATCCGGGTTTCATAGGCCATAAAGTTAGTTAGTTAGTTGGTAGCAAGGGTTGATAGTGGCTAAAACGAACAGTTACGCCGTTTGAAGTAGAAGCAAATTGGGGTTGAAATTTATATTTTACACGATATTGTAAGTTTCTTTTCCTGACAAAGTCCGCTACTTGCTTTCCCCCTTTTTATAATGACAGAGATGGGGAGAATAGGAAGGTTTGTTGATAAACTTGCAAATCCTCCTATTTATTTATTTATTATTTACAAACTTTCCATCCCGAACTTTTTTGATTACGACTTTGATGTTACCCAAATTATTTTACATGTTTAATTCTTAATTTACCGTGCAATGTCTAGTATCCCATAATGACAAATCATAGTTTAATCAAGCAAACAACTTTTATTCAGCTTCGTTTATTCAAATATTCAGGATACGCCACAGTTGATTTGCTTGAATTAATAGTAGTTTAACCCCTTTTATCATCGAAGCTATATGAGACAAACTAAATTGTTTGGTTCAAAATTGCATTTTTATCCGAGATTTTATGCCTTATTTGGAATCGAACCTAGGGCCTCGTCTTCAGTGTAAGATGTGCAAGGTGGTTCATTTATAATGACAGTAGTAAATATCTCATAAATCGTAAAACGTACAGAAGCGAAATTTTGCACCGAGAATTTATAGGAGTGGACAAAGTCCTAGGTATTTTGTAACATCACCAGATTAACAGTGTTACCAGTCCAATATAAAGTTATATTTTTCAAATTGCACTACGTCAGATTACATATTTCAAATCACCATGTCAAACGAAAACTTAAAATATCACATTTATTATTCAGTGTTGCAAACTAAGGACGTTATACTATCACAAACGTCCAAAGTGTGGAAGCCTCTAATACACATACAACACGACAGAGATGGACAGGAGAATACACATAGAAAGTACCTTAGCCTTGGATATTATGGTCATGGTATGACTTGTTTCGAATGAATAGGAACGAAGTTTCTAGGGCTTGAAAATTAAAGTATTTTGAAATACTTTATTTCGAAAAAATGCTTAGGTAAGTATCATATCTAGTTACTTATAAGGTTTGTAACGAATATGTAAATTATTTTGCAGTTTACAGCACTACGATATCTCACATTGTTCCGGAGATATGATAAACATTGATAAAGTTTGCAACACTGCTGAAAATGGCATATTTGTGGAAAATATTTAAGATGATTGTTGTTTTACTTCTCTTTTATAGCATTACTGCAATAGCTTTTAATAGCTGTAATTACAAGTTCTCGCAATTGCATGATTTACGCAGTGTTGCAAACTTCAGCAGTGTTTATCATATCTCCGGAATGGTTTAAGATATCGAAGTGCTTCAAACGGCAAAATAATTTACACGGTCATTACAAACCATAGAAGTAACTAGATATGATACTTACCTAAGCATTTTTTCGAAGTAAAGTATTTTTAAAAAATCAAATTTTTAAGCCCTAAGAACTTGGTTCCTATTCATTCGAAACAAGGCATAAAGTGATCATGGTATCCAACACTGAAGGAATTTCGATGTGTGTTGTCATGTCCATTTCCGCTGTTCTGTATATGTGTTAGAGGCTTCCAAACTTTGGATATTTGTGATAGTATAACATTCTTAGTTTGCAATGCTGAATGATAAATGTGATATTTTAAAATTTCGCGTGACATATTGATTTGAAATACGTAATAATCTGACATAGTGCAATTTGAAAAAAACAACAACATAATTTTATATTCGGTTGGCAACACTTTTAATCCGGTGATGTTACAAAATACCTAGAACGTTTTACTCTCATTATTGTTTCTTGGTGCAAAATTTCTGAGATATTTACTACTATCTTTATAAATGGACCAACCTCCCTGTATAACAACTGATTGTCCAGTAGGGATGTATTTGGTGTGGATCATAGCTAAATTGTGGGTCCTCGCCTGTTATAACATTAGTACTAAAAAGAAACGCTAAGCGTTTAACAAATAAAATATAAGCGGTAAACTAGGGATTTAGTTAAAACAAAGAAAAAGACAAATATAATTGCTAAGTAATCAGTATCTGTTCTACGTGATGTCGCTACGCTATTTTTCCCATTCATTATTTTTTAATGATTGTGTGACATTAATGAACTTTACATGCACTGATTCCCATGAATTGTAGAATAGCACTGACCAACTGATCACACCTCTGCGTGTAATTAAAAACAGGTAATAGTCAAGAGATGGAGAGGGGGAAGAGAGAATGTAAAAATGAGATTGAAATTGAGGATACGAAATGGAGTTGATCATGTGTGAAATGTGCTTAATTTACTTTTCGAAAGAGGGGGGGGGGATAGGGCAGACGAATGCGTAGTACGCCAAAACATAGAAAGGGTTGAGTAAAGCTATTTATATAATTTGTGAAATGAATACCTCTTTTTCTTTTTTTTTTTTGTCTTTCTTTTCATCAGCACTCAAATGGAGGAATAATTGCTGTAGTACGTAGTTACATATTTATTGCTAAATCACAACTTGTATGAATTATTATTAGCTTCAATGAACGTGAAAATTGATCCTATACATAATACTATTCCAAAACGAAAAAAAAAAAACTCTACTACATAAATTGCAAAAAAGGGGTGCTACTGACTATTTCTTTCTTTCGTTTTTCTTTTTTAAAAAAAGGCAATCAAACACTTATTTATATGTACTTTCCTGAAACTCTCTTTTTACTACTAAATTTGGTCTCTAAATTTAAATAATAAATGTGATCACTAAATTTGGTATTTGCATAAAGAACTTGCCATAGGCTATCTTCCTTCTTCTTCTTCTTCTTTTTTTTTTTTTTTTTTTTAACGAAGCAATTAAGCAGGATGTTTCAAAACAGCACCTACAACGTGTGGGAGATGATTCCTGACATCAAGATAAGAAAAAGTATAGACCAACTTGGGTGCACAAATGCTTCCTTTCGGAGTTATAGGCTACCGCAAACATGAAAAAATGAAATTTAAAGGTCCATAGCTTCAAGATTATGGATCTGCCATAGTCGGATCAAGACTTCACTTAGGAACTAATACCTACCCTATCCAAAAATCCATGCTTCAGAATCCTAAGTACTCTCACAACAATTTTTATAGAGGGAGTTTGGCTACGGGCATATAATTTTGAAGTACTCACCAACTACTTGTATAAAAATTGATGCAGAAGTATCGCAGGATTCTGAAACATGGATATTTGGATAGGATTCCTAGTAATTCCTAAGTGAAGTGTTTACCCGACTACGGTAGGTCTCATAGTTTTGGAGGTATGGATCTTTAAAATTCATTTTTTCATGTTTTCGGCAGCCTATAACTCCAAAAGGAAGCGTTTGTGCACCGAGTTTGTCTATACATTTTGTCTTATCTTGGTGTCAGGGATCACCTCCCAAACTCTATCGGTGTTGTTTTGAAATACCCTATATATATATATACGAGGGAGGTTCAATAATTATTGTCCCCGGCATATTTAAAATGATTGAGCTGGGATGGCTGATGGGGGATATTGTAGCCTAATGTCTTAGATGTCTCATGGTAAGATCTCATCGGAAACCCAAACGGATTCTTCTAGATACCGACTGTTATCTATCTAGTTGCACTAAATAGAAACATATAAATGTTTCCAGGATGAAATAATAGGAAAACTTACGATGTCTCCCAGAGATTCTAGTTTGTATATTATGTTCTACATTACTATCATAGATGTGTTACTATAAAAATGTTCTTTGGTTTAAACAAAGCTCGTTTTTAGTTTTATTTTAGGGCATCATTGTAATAAAACCCTACTTCGAGTAAAAATAATCAAGCATATACTTTTGTTATGCTGTAGCTTATATTAAGGTGTAATAAAGATTGATTTACTATTTTATCTAGTGTAATAAAACAAAAAGTATTCCTTTCATTCTAGTAACGTGATGTTTGTGCAAAAAGTTAGAATCACATGCGTTATTCAAATTCTTACGTGATCATGGAGAAAAAAAAATCAAAAGAAGGATGACGGTCTTAGTAGTGATTTATCTTCAACTAGTGTTGGGGGACCAGAAGAATATAGTGTTGATGAAATTCTATTTCTGTCAAGGCTTATCCCATATAACAAGTACAAAGTTTCGGAAAGTTGAATTCTCAAGTTGAATCCAAACAACTGATTTGGACGTTTGCAAACGTACCATTTCAGCACAGACATTAACCTAAAGATCACCTCAGTCCTTGACATCAGAAGACAATATGGCTGCAGTTCAGAAGATTGTTGATGAAAAAATACCAATATCCAAATGCTAGAAGACAGGACTAGCATTGACAAAACAGGCCTGCACAAAATTCTTACTGAAGCACTGCATCACACAGAAATGTTCCCATGGTGGTTATCACATGTTCTGGGGCAGAAGAGAACGAACTTTATTTCAGATTTGTGGAAGACCCCTCAGGCGATTTTATATGTGTCGGAGGCTCAAGAAACTGGTCACCATGAATCAGACGTGTGTTCTTTCTTTCGAACTGGACCTTCTGACAAAACAACAAAATATAGAAGGATGGATCTCTTCCAGATATGCCTAGAAAATAGAAGTCTACAATCTAGATCATATTTGGCATTTTCATTTGTCAAGACGGAATCGTGATAGCAATTCCATTCGACGAAGTAGAAAAAGTGATATTATATATCTGCGTAGACAGATGTTTACGTGAAGTGTTCAACAGAGATAATGCCAATTGCAAATTGTGAGTTTGACCTTTTTCAAAATCAAACCAAACTTGAGTGTAAAATGTTACAAGAATCGTCAACATGATTACACAGTGTATGAAAAACTAGCAAACTGACTCTTGTTTATCTTCAGGACTATTTTTCGAAGCGGATGTATACGCTACAAAAATGTGTTCAAGTACATTTTGATTACCTACAGAAATAGATTACAACAAAAGTTTCCGAAAAGAGAAAATATTGTATTGTTCTGTTTTCATCCAAAGTGTACAAACTTTTGAAAGTTCCCTCGTATCCATAGAAGCAATAACTGAACTCTCATCGTCGTATCTATCAAGTTCAAGACTTGCATACGTAGCCTGGATGTTCAAGAATCTTAACGACACAAACTTGAAAGTTCAGAGTACGTCTTTTTAATAACAAAATATATTATTTTGTGGCTATCGATAAGTTGTTTCATAAAATATTTTGATATAGGTGCACGTCAATTGATTAATATAAAGTTATTTTGGGATATAAATTCAAATAAAATTGTTTTAAATATTATATTAATTGACAGGGGGTGACAAGGGAAGAGCGGTCGCGGCTCAGTCAGACAGCATTCACCCCTGATGCATCGGTTCCTGGTTCGTTACAAGTTCACGTCAATTGGTCTTTACGGTTGACAAAAACACCATGTACGTGGTGTTTGGAGTTGTTCTGTTTCCTCTCACTTTCTTCATTCCACCATTTCATTATTCCTACCCGTAGAACGTAAAATTCAAAAATATACAAGCGTAGAGAGCCATGAAACAAATGGCATCATTAAATATCTAGGATGAAGAAAGGAATGGAAATGACAACCAATAAGCAAACTAAAAAAAATGTATAAAATGTGTAATTTACTCAAGAATAATATTTTAATCAAGGCTGCGCCCTAGAGAAGGGATATTGAGAAAGCTTAAAAGTAGGTACTGCTATTATGATGACGTATATGAGAAGAATTTAGGGGAAATTCGTCACGGATTTGGATGGGTAATAACAACCTTGCCATTATTACCATAATAAAAAGGATAAAATTGCGATTATTAAACTAAAAGAAATAGAAATACGATTTCTGCTGAATCCCAATACGTTAGAAATTCTTGTACTACATATTACATTATTTATGATGGTAGTAAAATCATTGTACCAATTTTGCAGGTTGTTAATGTTTAATTTTATTATTCACAATCATACGTATTTATTAGGAAATCATTTTTAAAATCTCAATGTGATGATCATTTGGATAAATCATAGCGACCAGTTAGCTTAAATGTATTCTTAGATAAAAGGGTACAGGCATAAGTTCGTTATTGAATATACACCGACACTTTTAATAATTAACGATAAACGTCTTAGTCTGTCCGTCACGCTAATTCATAACATTAAACAGTCACGCTAATAGATGTTGCTATCTGCACTATCGTTTGCCTACCTGACGCTAAAAGATGTTGCTAATTGCACTATCGATTGTCTGCCTCACGCTAATAGATGTTGCTACCTGCACTATCGCTTGCTTACCTGACGCTAATAAACGTCACCTGCACTATCGCTTGCGTACTTGACCAAACAAATGTTACATGCACTATCGCTTGCATACCTGATGCTAATAGATGTTACCTGTACTATCGCTTGCCTGTCTCACGCTAATAGATGTTGCTAATTGCACTATCGATTGTCTGCCTCACGCTAATAGATGTTGCTACCTGCACTATCGATTGTCTACCTGACGCTAATAAATGTTGTTACCTGCACTATCGATTGCCAACCTGACTCTAATAAAATATTATCTGTGGTTTTCCTTGCCTGTATAACGTAGTACCTGAATAACAACTGCATAAAATGGTATGGAGTTTGGGATGACTGGTGAGCAAAATAAATAAATAAATAAATAAATAAATTTGTTAAATATAAATAGTTGGAGGTTTCAATGAATCAAAATTTTTACCTACCGTATAGTTTACTGCATTCCAAAGACTTGGGGAAAGCAACTTCTTCTACTAAATCTCACTTGTCTGGCATAAGTGACGGTTTTTAAATCAAAATGAATATATTTTTGTATATGGGTTTATATTAATTATTTTTCATCGTTATTACTTTAATTAAATGTACAAAAAAGAGAGAACTAATTTTACTTTTTCGTGGTTAAACGAAAATAAGAAAATAACAGCTTTTATTGACATTATTATGTTGAACATTTTTCATCAAAAGTTAGGAAAAAGCTTACCCATTGGATCTTGAGAGAAGAAATATATTTGATGGTAACATTCAACAGAGATTTGGAATGAGAAAATGATAAAGATAGAAATGGGAAATGACAGATAGACATATAGGAGGAGCGTGAGAAGGAGAGAGAGAGAGATAGATAGAAATGAAGGTCGAGAGGGAAAGGGGGAATAAATGGTGAAAGGAAAGGATCAATGAAGAACGAATTGGTGGCTAAAAGTCGTCTGGAGGGAGAAATTGCAGCTGAGGCGAGCTAATTTGAGAAACTTCAACAGGTTTCTATTTACTTCCATCATCATCAACACTAACACTGACAGGATAACCCTCTTCGCAACCTCTCTTCTTCTCTCGACCCTCTGGGAGAGAGGGGGGTGCGCTTTCACTAGAGGTTCCGTCAGACGAAGAGAGATGTGCGAAAGGAGCAAAGCAATATCTTTCCTTGGCATTTTCCAACAATTGTCAGAGACTTTGAAGGTACTTGAGGGCTTGCCTCTATTTTGGAGCTGCTGTCAGTTTAGGCTGTGGTTCTACCTGGGTGGTTTGAAGCTTTATGAAGACATGACGTTTCTCTGCTCACTTTCTTGTCAAGTCCGTTCACTTCCCAAGATATTACTGTTACGTTACGCTTTATTTCCACCTTCACTCATCTTTTTCAAAGAAGCAATATGTACACTATAAGCTTTATAAAACTGGAGGATATATGCTAGTAGTACTATTTTAGATTGATATTGCCACTTGTAAATCTGACAACTTTCTTTGATATTTTCTAGAGCTAATTCCACGAAAGACATTCATATACAAGATATGACACAGTAAAATTGAGGGGGTTAACGCAACAGTGGTCTAACCCACATTAAGTTCACACGACAATATTATGCTATAAACAGTAACTGGAAGGCTTTAAAAGGCATTCAAATATCTTTGAGATTTAGAAATAAGTTACTCCTTATTTTGCGTAAACAAAGGTACATTTTTTTTCTAGCCCACATAAAATTATTAGTTTTTAAGTGGAATACAAGTTATATACATACCGCAGTAGGCGCAGAAGAACCTGCAACATACAATCAGTTCTTAAAAACTAGAAAAACACCTATAACCTGTGAGGGAAGAAAGGTTGAAAAAACATTCCTCCCAATCCCTCCTTTCTACCCTAGTTGATGAAATGGATTACTAAAAGAAATAAAATGAAATCTTTCAGTTTAACGTCCCACGATTATACTCTTTTAGGCTAAGGAAGACGATGAGTAAGACAAGTGAATGATGATGGAAGAATTGGTGGAATGAGAAAGTGGGAGGAAACTGGAGTATCCCGAGAAAACCCACGAACACGATGCTGTCCACCACAAACTTACTTGGTCCGGGGATCGAACTACGAACGCCATGCACCGGAGGTAAGAATTCTACTACTGAACCACCATGCCACTGTGGATTACTCAAAAAAATTGTTGGAATAAAAACTTCGAGAAAATACACACAAAGACAAAATATTGTTTACCAAAGAATCACATAGCTTTGAATCGAACCAGGATCTCTCACCCCAGAGGTGCGCACTCAACTCTGAACCACCGTGTCTCTTACGCGAAAATCGGATTTCAAAGTAGCTTGATGGCGCGGAATACCCAGGTTGTCGTAAAATCATCTTAGCAATTAAACAAGGCGGGATTATCTTCTGCAAAATTTTTGCTCATTTGAACCCGAAGTATGCAGGGTATTTCAAAACAACACCGACAACGTTTGTGAGGTGATTCCTGATACCAAAGAAAGACAAAAAGTACAGACCAATCTGGATGCAGAAAGGCTTCCTTTCGGAGCTATAGGCTATCGAAAATATTTTTTTAAAGGAATTTTAAAGGTCCATAGCTCCAATAGTATGGGACCTATTGTAGTAGGGTCAAGACTTCATTTAGGAACTAGTAAGTGCTCTATCCAAATATCCATATTTCAGAATCCTGCGGTACTTCCCCAGCATTTTTATAGAGGTAGTTGGTGAGTACTTCAAATTAAATGCCCGTAGCCAAACTTCCTCCATAAAAAATGTTGCGTGAGTACTTTAGGGTTCTGAAACATGTATTTTTGGATAGCACACATACTAGTTCCTAAGTGAAGTCTTGACCCAACTATGGTAGGTCCCATAATATTGGAGCTATGGACCTTTAAATTCCTTTTTTAAAATATTTTCGGCAGCCTATAACTCCGAAAGGAAGCCTTTGTGCACCCAGATTGGTCTATAGTTTTTGTCTTGGTGTTAGTAATCACCTCCCAAACGTTCTCAGTGTTGTTTTGAAACATCCTGTATTTATTGAAATAAAACAGTGAAAAACTTATTTTACTCAGAATGTTTTGACTTTGTACGTCATCTTTTCTCTCTTTCACAATATTCATCAATTTTGTAAAGCATCATCATCTCTTGAGTTGCGCAGAAAGTATTCTAATAAGAGGGGCAAAAAGAAAAACATGCTAGACGTTTGGAATGCAAGCGCATTCATCACTTCTTAGCATTTCATATACTTTTATTTATCTTTCGTTTTCCAAATTTCCACTTTTCTTCCAGGCTCAGTCAGGTTTAGATGACAGGAAAAGGCAACACGAAAGAAAAATCGGAACGCAAAGAAGACAGAAGTGTAAATAATAAAATGCAAATAAAGTTTCATAAAGATGAAAATTGAAAATGATTGAATAGATTCCTATTAAAGTATTCTTTATTTCTTTTCGATCAAGTAACGAGAAATATTATTGTTTACGATGCATAGTGCACAGCAAAATAATAATAATGATAATAAAATGCTATATCTGGCACAACCTATAGGTAATTTTTAAAAAAATTACTTTAGTACACTGGAAATAATGAGTCAGACTAAACTTAATTTATTTTTAACACAATTTAAGTTTTTTTCTGTTTTGCGTTCTTGTACAACACCAAGGTTATGAACAACAGAACCTAATACGAGGGGAAGACATAAAGTAAAGGGAATTTGAGGAAAGGTACATTTTATTCTAATAATAGAAAACGGGAACATATACGTTATTTTTCTACATAATCTCTTTGCACTTTAACGCACTTTTCCCAACGTATCACAAATTTTTTTTTTTTATTCCGTCGAAAAACAAAACGTTTTTCGGTTGCATCTGTAACCAATTTTTCATCGCATCGATGACTTCTGCATCGGTTGCAAATCTTCTTCCTCTGAGAGCTTCCTTCAATGGAATACGCTGAACCATGACTCATATGTAAAGTATTGGCGATTTCATCCACTATGATTCGTCTGTTTTCCATCAACATATCCTTAACGACTTTCAAATTGTTCTCAGTTGTTGATGTTGATGGCCTGCCCGATCTTTCCTCGTCACATGAAGTTCTTCCCTGTTTGAAATACTCTATCCATTCGTAGGTCTTGCTTCGCGATAAACAGCTATCACCATACTGCGCTTGCATTCGACGAATAATTTTCTCCTTAGTGCAGATCGACAATGGAGCTGCCATATTTAACGGACTGCTGTACTCCAACGACAAACACGGAAATAAGAGTGACACGTTGTATAGAAGTGTTGCAGATGACACTAATCCAGCACTGGATACTAGCAGTGTTACCAAACCTTAGTGCGAGAAATTGCAAGTTCCTTTAGTTTTTTACTTCTTCTCGTAATAACATGTGCTCAGAACCTCGACTGTGGTTTGAAAAATCAACCTTCACAATATAAATTATTTCTTCATACATTATGTCACCTCCGGCACGTAGTGGCTTAGTGGTAGAGAGCTCGCTGGAACGTGGGACCCATGGTTCGATCCCAGCTCCCATCTAATGACTAATGACTAAATTACGATCTATGAAACCCAAACAATACTTCAAGATTGCTTACTCGGTACAAATTTTAATAGTACAAATTTTATTCTTTTAACAATAAATTTTAAAAGAAAACAGTGATCGCAGTCTACAGAAGTTCTGTTACTCCGTATCTATATGTGACTAACGCTAGAAGTCGATACGATTTTGAGTTTTGCGTCCCTTTTAGCAGCGAGGCTATTTGAGACGTGGACCTACTGATTAACGTGGAATCCGAACCACATGAGCCCTCGACGGGAATCGAACCCAGGTCTCTCACGTCAAAGGAATTAACGCTCGAAGTTGAATATATATTCCTTGTGTTATTTTTGATTGTGCTTTAACAATGACATCCTAACAGCAGGTTTGCCAATGTTTCGTTTCAATTTTACTAAGCAATATGACGACATTAATTGTAAAATTATGAAGTAAAATATTAAATAGCATGTTTTTCTATAGCTTACAAAGACTAAATAAATCTGTATTCTTTATTTTACATAATGTTCTTTTTTCTTTTTAAATCCCTTACAGATTTTTACTCCATCTTATCGGTAGTTAATTTTTAATCTTATAAATGTTGCCATATCCGCAGTTTGGACGCTCTGTGTGTTTTGTTTTGAATTCATTTTAATATGTATGGATAGAACTAATAAACAAACACAAAAACGTAAATTCTAATATAATATGTGTGCCCTAGATAATAATACAGAAACGTGAGTAAAATTAAATAAACACGGTAAAGGTAAAAATTAAAGCTATACGTAAGGGCCGTGGGTGTAAAAGTTAGATATTTACTATTATTTTAATTATTTTTATCTCTAATACAAAACATTTACAGAGGTTGTTCAGCCTACGTTTGGCCAATTTCGTTCCTTTCCCCTCTCGGGCAGAATGGACTCACCCGAACAGGCTCGTGGCGTCCTGCAGTGTTGTGCAGTGGCTTCCTGGGAACGGAGTTGCTTTTCCGCGCGGACGACAATAACGCACAAAACAATACCATTGTTGTGAGTGTTGTGTTAAATTTGTTTCCAAGTGTGCGAGTTTCCGATCTGTGACCAAAATACCGCCCAAACTAAGCCGGTTTTTTGGAAAGCTATGTTGCGGCTCTTTATGACGCCCACTTTAGGGTTTCTGTCGTTAGAAAACAGTGCAAGAAGAATGGTTGCAACATCAGTTTAAGTGGAATAGAAATGTTATTAAAAAGTACAAGGGCAAAGAAGCTCCACCATTTGGATCACCAACGAAATTGCCTAGGAAGCGGGAATGCACTAAGGCTACCTCCACCATGCAGAGGAAACTACTCAAAATGGCAATGCAAGAAAATCCGCCAACACAAAGGTGTATGGCTAATCGTCTTGACGTGTCTTTGGGGACTGTGAGCCGGACGTTACACCATCAACTCAAGCTGGAAAAAGTCATGAAAGCTCTCGGCCATCTCACGGATGCCCACCAAAAGGAACGAAAGTGTAACGCCCGGAAGCTGTACGAACGACATCTGGCAAAACAAAGGTGGATGTACGTCGTAACGCTCGATGAAGCATGGATTTATCTTTCCGACTGCGGCAAACCGAGAGCCATGATTTACCGAGAGAAAGGCGCCAAGAACTTCAGAAGGTGGTGAATGTCTGTAAAGAATCCTTCCCAAAAGGGTTCATGGTCGTTACTGGCTACTGTTACCGAGGTAAACTGGAGATTCGTAGGATGTCGAAGAACTGCAAAATAAATTCGCAGTATTTTCAGGAGCAAATCATGCGGCCGATCTACGAGCAAGAGATTTCAACAATGTACTTAAATGGCACCAATTTGGTGCGCATTTACATGTACAAGGCTTCATCACATACCTCACGATCGTCCCTCGCATTCTACAGGGAGATGGATGAGGCAAGTGGTATACAGGTGATACCTTTCAATGAGGTACCTGTTAAATCTCCAGATGCAAGTCCTATGGACTATTGTGGATTTGGGTTGCTGAAGCGGGCTTTGGGAAAACGGCGTGTGACAACTGTGGAAGGACTTTGGAAAGCTGTGCAAAGGGAATGGGACAAGATTACCCTCCCAGTAATTCAGAGAAGTCTATTACAGTGGAAATTACACTGTCGGGCTGTTGTTAGGAACCAAGGGAAACACATCGAGCACTTACGAACCTAGCGCCATGGATTCTTCTAAATTTTTAGGTAAGTCGAAATTGGCCAAATGTAGACTGAACAACCTCTGTAGTTAACATATTTATAGTTATTATACAGTCGTTTGTAAAGTTTCTCTCAACCGTAGGAGTAATTAAATAAAACAAATGTGTATCTTGTCTAGCTGTTTACACACCAAATCCGCTCCTTGTTATTTTTTTTTTTTTAAAAAAAGAGCACTAGTTTTTAACTGTGGGTTTCCATATTGTTGCGTACAATTGAAATATATTTTTGAGTACCGTATTTGTAGAGACGTTTTATTTAAATCATGTCTCATCATGACTTTATAGTTAACCAAAAGTCATAAAGTTGATGTAAATGTACACATAACAAATTTTGACACGCATCAGGTGGTTGCTTTTCCCCTTTTTTTCCCTGTCATTTAGCGCGTCAGTGTGCGTATGTATCTCGTGTGTCTGTGTGTATCTGAGAGAGTTGCGTATGGAATAATTATACAGATACTGAAAACCCATTTTCCTTGTTTACGTCATTCAACGTCCTAACTTTTAAATGTTCTGTAATCCTTGTCACAATAAGCATTTACTCTTTTCCTTTTACTCGTTCAGATTAACAATGCAGTAGGTTTAGTTGTTAATGGCTTAAAACATTTCTAATAAATATCCTTTTGTTTTTTAATTCTACATTTTCTGTTGTGGATGTTTGGAACGACGATGTTTCATAACGGACGTGGTTAAAGCCGTTGAAAAAGGTTTTCTTATTGTTTTCGTTATATAATCATCGTACATATTCTCTTTGAAATATTAATTCTCTGGACAGGGCCGGATCCAGGATTGTCTGAGGGGGGTGCACCAAGAACTACCAGTAAATTTGAATTAAACTTGATTTTTCAAAATGTCTTTAGGCACCTCCGATGTGAATGAGGAATTCTTTTGGAAATTCTGTGTGTATGCTCTCGATGATTTCTTTTCCTTCAACCTTCAGAAAATTGACTTAAACTATTGATTTTGCAAAACTCACTGCTAGCTTCTCACTTTAGGTAGTGTAGATTTACAACGAAGGGGGAAGGGATGCACGTGCACCTTTGCACCCTCCCCCCCCTAAATCCGGCCCTGATTCTGGAATATTAATTTCCAAAGAGTAAAATCAGTATAAATAGGGAGATTTCTTGCAATGGATTTTACGTCTCGAGAACATGTTTTGTCTTATTCGTTAACCCTCCGCCAAAACCTAGAATTTGTAGATATCTTCAAATATCTAGATTGAGTCGTTAGTCTTCCAAAATTGGGGTACACAATATTCCTGTATTTATTATAGTATAATGAAAAGCAGGTTCACATTCAAAATATAGGTTCCCACGTTGGACTATCTACGGCCACCTTGGAGCTAATTCCTCGATTTCACGTCGATACTGCGTCTTGTCCTTAGAACCAAAGAAGTCAGTTAGTGATGTTTTCACCTTTTGCTGATTGGTGAATCTTCCTGATTTTTTAAAAAATGTGCCATGAGCGACATAGTTAGGGATCGAAGTTATAAGGACAAAATCCGAAGTGCTAAGGACAGAACTATATAACCCGGGTGTGGTATAAGTTCGATGCCATTAAGTGCTAGAATTTTATGTTGCGGTTTTCGCGCTGCGTGTGATTTCGCGTTATCCTGGTGCAGCAGGGCGTGCTTTCGGTTCACCAATCCAGTATATTTTTCGCGTAATGAAGCATACATTCGCTCTAACTTTTCGAAATAAAGATCGGCATTGAGGGTACGACAGTATGACACGAAATCGAAGTGAATTTATTCCCTCGTAATTCTAGCTCACACAGAATGCGAATTTATGCTCGAAACGGTCCTATTTAACGACCGGTACTGGAAGTTGGCCCTTAGTCAACCACTGTTTTTGTACATTTGGATTTAGGAAAAACATCCACTTTCCATCAAAATCTATTTCAGGAAACGCGCGTCATATGAATTTTGCAGTAGTTGTCAGCACACTTCCATTCTCCTCTGTGCCTGAGCTGGGGTCCACTAATGTGACACAATAGTAGCTCCTGATACGTGAAGGTGACGCACTACAGTGACAGGGACATGTCGAGTTTGTTTGGCAATCGTCGTGTGCTGGTTGATGGGTTTTCCTTAATAGTGTTATAATAGTTTGTAAATTTCACTCTTGTAATAATCAATATTCACACTATTCTAAGCTCTTCACTGTATAAATAATTACTATAATATGAATACTATAATATATACGTATGTATACTATTACTATAATATACTACAGTATTACACAGTATTACAGATGAAAAGTATTACAGTAGAGTACCGAAAACTCGGCCTAATATGATTCGAACGGGGGCCGAGTTTGTGAAAATGCCGGGTTATCGGGAATGGGGTTAAAAAAGAATAAGTATGAGTGTTTCTTCAGAAAATACAGTACTGTACTTGTATGTATTTGCTGCTTGAGAATACAACAGAAAATAACAGTCCAATTACCCTTAACAAAGAAAAAGTACGTGCTTTATGAAGACATAGAGCCTTTACTATACATGAAAACAAAAATTAATAAATACACACTGTACTGTAATTTACCTGAAAAGACAGACCTCAGAAAAATACCCGGCAGTGTCCTTGAACGAGTCTGTGCGCGGGTTTTTTCCGCCTTGCCAAGGTGTGGCCAAGTTATCCAGACTGCCAGGTTATCGAGTGCCGAGTTTTAGGAATTCTACTGTACAACGCAAATGCTGTGATCCACATTGAAAAATCATAGGAGATATGGTGCTGAGGCAAATTGCGTGATATCAGGGCGTAATTTCTCCTTCGAGCGCTCCCTAAAATCATCACTTCTTCCAACATAAATATATACTTTCCGAGACGACACAGCGTCAACTCTTGTAAGAATTCATTTTAATGTGGAACCCGAACTGTATGTAATATTACCGGAAACCGAATCCAGGTCTCGAACACCTAAGACGCGAAGTCTAACCATTCACCCTTAGCGGATCTTCAACCATGCTATAGTGATAGCTGAAGTTGTCGAGCAGTCGTCCTTAGTTTCCAACCACGCTTAGAATCTTCTGTGTTATTTTAACAAATTTGAAGTTTTGTGTTATTTATTTCGTTGTCGAAAGTAAAAGAATTCAAAACTAGGTACGTAAACTATCTGGATTATAAAGGGCTCTTGATCTTCTCTTGAGAACTCCCTTTCATGACGACAATGTTTGAAGAAGAAGCATTCCTAAAGACGCAAACATTAACATCTTACCCTTATAGATAGAACAAACACAATGAGAAGAAAAACTGACGTTGCCATGTTACGTATAACAAGTTAAAACTTGGTTAAGAGCATTAGCATAGATCTTCACAGAAGTGTACTCGAAAAAAATCGTACCTTTTGTGCATCTCCTTCTATCTACTTGAATATGTTTCTACCATTACTTAGAAAAAAGACCCTAAATTGATCTTCAAATGTTCATACTGCAAATGAAATCTGTTAACAACCCTTGTATTGATGGAAGTACGATGGAGTTGCTAAGTTTTCTGCTGTTAAAACAAGAATCTGACAAGAGAGCGATACAAATAAAAATAATCAAACGATGGTATTTTGAAGAATCAGAGACGGGGGCGTTATTCATTTGGAATTACCTGACAAACTTAGTAAAGGTAATTAAATGTTTTTCAAAACATCCTTCAAATGGAACAGCGTCGGAGGAGTGTTAGACCATGCAGTAAAATAAGGACAATAACAATGTAGTAATGTAAAGAGTCCTTCCTCCCCCTTTATCGAAGATTC
The DNA here is from genome assembly GCF_964235325.1 of Thermobia domestica. Lineage (NCBI taxonomy): Eukaryota > Metazoa > Arthropoda > Insecta > Zygentoma > Lepismatidae > Thermobia > Thermobia domestica. The sequence goes on from NC_137455.1 coordinate 102,928,747, forward strand.
TATTTAAACATTAGTGTTTGCTCTATAACCTCTCTGCTCAACATGTAAAATATTTTGCTAAGGTAAAACTGACAAGAGCAAGAGAGAAAAATATAATTCTCAGAATCTTGGTGCGAATAATTAGTTCTAAATTAGTCTCCTTTTTCTGCATCTAACAATCATTTGATTTTTTTTTTTTAAAAAACACTGCCGAATTACTTCAAAAACTGTGGCTTCAAATACTTGACAATTTTACTTCAGAGCCAATAATTTTCATAAAACATTTGGTCCTTTTCTACTGTTTCCATGAATAGCCTTCCAAGTTGGCTTAATGGATATTGCACGTACTTTTGGTGTATGTGTTCCTTGTTCGATTACCGGTGGTGGAGCATTGAACGCTTTACGGAACTTTGGATTCAATCTTAAAACCTACGCTTTATATAGCATCAGTGCTGTGCTCAAATGGGTCTTTGAAGCCGGCTCATTCTAATGAGGGAGAGATATAATTTGATTCCGGACATGTGAATTTGTGGTGGACAATATCATCTTCGTAGGATTTTTTTCGTCATTCTGTCCATACTCTCATTCCACCAATTACTTCCTAATGATTCACTTCCATTAACCATCCGACTCCTTTAGCCTAAAGGCCATAAAGGCCAATTTTACGTACCATGGGACGTAAAATTGGAAATTACGTTTCTGAACTTCAATAAACAAATAACAACTAACATTGTTTCTAACAAGTAACAACAAAGTCAAGCTAGAAATAAGTGAAAGGTAGATTAGCAATGATAAATACATGTTATAATTGATGTAAAATTTGATATCGTTGCGAGTAAAAAAATGAAATCTCTAAGTTTCACGTCCCACGTTTATGACGGCTAGGTTAAAGGAGACTGTGATGATGAGAAATGAATGAAATGGTGGAATGAAGAAAGTGGTAGAAAATGGGAAAACCCCGAGAACACACGCACGCTGTGTTTGTCGACTACAAAGCTCACTTGGCGCGAACTGAGATCGAACCAAGAACCCAATGCACCAGCGGTGCACGCTCTACCACTTTTTCTTTTTAAAATTGACTGAATCACCGAACGTGCCTCAGTAACTAACTCAACCTAGCTATAATTTACTTGCTTTACGTTCTTTACTCGTTTAACTGGCTTTACCTAGAGCAACAGGGAAACGAACACAAAAATATCGAAGACAGTTAAAATCACAAAGGCTCTCCCACTGGGAATCGAACTCAGGACTCCGTTCACCATAGGCACACGTGCTAGCCAGTGATCAGCAGCGAGGGCATCACTGAGCCACCGCGGACCGTTTCATTACGTGTAATATCAGAAAAGTTTAGAAGTATAATTCTTTAAAGGTACGGCATATTTGTCTCCGTCGTTGTCTTTGCGGAAATGAGAGCTACTTACCAATTGAACTTTCATACATGGGTAAAATACATTTTTTCAACACCTACAAGTCGAATGTCATCTGCGAATTAAAAATATATATACTAGTAATCTGATATACATATATCAAAAACGATCGGATCCATGATTTTCTGAGGGGGGTGCACCAATAACTATCAGTGCATTTGAATTCAATTGGAATTCCTTAAATGCCTTTACGCGTCAGTGGTGTGAATGAAGAAATGCTCTGGAAATACTAAGTGTCTGTTCTCGGTGAATCCTTTCCTTTCAACTTTTAGAAAATTGACTTAAACTATCGATTTTGCAAAACTTCCCTTTGTTTTAAGCCCAAACGGAAACATGACAGCAGAATTTTTCGGAAAGTGTTGGTATTTCCACTGCCACCTTCTCACTTCAGGTAGTGTATATTTACAACGAAGGGAGGCGCACGTGCACCTTTTGTACTAGGGATGGGCACGAGCCGAACTAAAACTCGACTCGACTCGAAACTCGAAGCGAATTCGAGTCGAGTTTCGAGTCAAGTCAAAGGTAATTTTCTCGAGTCGAGTTCCGAGCCAAGTCACTGTTTTGAGGTCGAGTTTCGAGCTGAGTTTGAAAAATGGCTCGCTCGTTTAGATCGTTTTAACTCCTTTTGAAATGAGAAATGTAAGCAGTAAAGTGCAATATTTTTAATGTTGCTCACTGCTCGCATCTTGCCTCGTCTCGATTAAGAAGACGACAATAGATTTTTATAACGAAATAGCCTCAAATTCGTGAGCACTAACATAAGTATATACTGTAGTTCTCACCACCAAGACTGAGACCTGCACGGTGAAAGATTTGAGCCGAAGCAGAAGCCCAATTAGTGTAGGGATGTTAACCGGCTTAGCTCGGTTCAACTGAGTGAACAGCTCGAGCTGGCTTGGTTGAGATGAGGCACCGACTCGGCTCAGATGAGCCATCGTCTAAAGCCGGCTCGGTTAGGGTGAACCAACAGCTCGGTTTGTTTCGGCTCGCGTCGGTTTGGGTGAGTGTTGGCTTGGTTCGATAGGGAATGAGCTGTGAGCCGAGCCGCTCGAGCCGTTGAAAACCCTAAACTCGAACCAAGCAGTTTTCAAATTGTGGCCGGCGCCATCTCACTTTTAACGATTTTTGGTTCGAGTCCGGGTACTTGCTCCTCCGGAACTCAAATCCAGAACCTCGTGAACTATGTCCTTGCCTTTTAGACTTGACGACTACCGAGGTCAGCAGTCAACTAGTTTTTAGTATTCAGATACAAACCACGTATCTTTCATGTTAATACACGGTGTTGTTATAATAATAATAATAATAATAATAATAATAATAATAATAATAATAATAATAATAATAATAATAATAATAATAATAATTATTATTATTATTATTATTATTATTATTATTATTATTATTATTATTATTATTATTATTATTATTATTATAGTGGTAGTAGTATCATTGATAATAATTATATTGTCTATGTAGGATACTTGAAGAAAGTACTTGAAACTACGCACAGCATTTGGCTCGAGTTGTACGAAATTTTTCGAGCCGAGATCTCGAGTCGAGCTCAAAGATGTCTGTTTCGATTCGGGTCGAGTTTCAATGAAAAGTCGCTCGAACTCACTTGTGCCCATCCCTACTTGCCCCCTCCTAAATCCGGCCCTGATCACAAACACTAAAAATACTAACATACGTGATCTAATTTTCACTTTTTGATCGTTGCTCCTTGTGCTCTTTGTATTGTATCTGAATTTTAATGAATTACACAAGAAACCAAATAATTTTAAGTGTTTTTTTCTGAATATTAGCAGGTTATACTTATCAATCAGTATACTAGTGCTAGGCTGCTAAATTTGGGTAAAATATAAATAGGTTATTAATATTCATCTTCATTTCAGTATTTTTCAAAACAAAAGAAAATCATCAACTTTATTAGAAGCTATAGTTTTAAATGAAGCAATTAGACCAGTGCGTGCAACAGGAAAGTGTACATTTAGAATTTGGCAGTCTAGACACAGCACTAGTCCTTGACCCATTTTTTTTCCTTCTAAAGCGGGATGGTTTGCCAAGAGTTCAGGCAACTGACGGACTATACAGTGGCTCTCTATTGTGTACGTACTTTACTTTGTATACATACATATGCACATTTTCTGTTACATACGTAAACAAAATATACAGAATACAAAATAAACATACTTTATATAGTCGGAAGTTAAATGCATTCTGTATTAACGTACGTTATGAATACGTAGATATACGTATTCATAGATATAGTCACGATCTATCTATAAAGGAGATTATCCAATTAGTATTTTCTTTTATCAAATTATATAGGGTGCATTTATCGATTCTGCTCAGGAATGAAGCACAGATTCGGTTATAACTAGTAGGTATAATACATTTAAAACTTTCCTGATAACGTAATAAATTCGGATTACAGAGTTTTAAAACACACTAATAACTTATGAGTTTTATCAATCGGGGCAAAGAATTCGCTAATACAACACGACACTTTCTGCCAGTTTTTCAGTATTTCTAAAACTCTACTTGTACAATTGGTTAGTATCACAAGAATAGCTATTCAAAAAATTCACGTTCGTCCGAATTCTAAATATATATATATATATATATATATATATATATATATATATATATATATATATATACCGACAAACTGTAAGAGGTGATTCCTCACATCAAAATAAGAGAAAAAGTTCATATAGACCTGTGGGGAAAAGTGTATTTCAGAGCTAGGGTTGTCCAATATCGTGAAAAAGCCAAATTTCAAGAGGTCCTATTTCGAGTTCGAGAAACAGTAGATGGTGGCCCTTATTAGCGCAAAGGAACACACGCATACACAGTCCAAAAATTGCACATTTCATTAATGTTCAATGGGTGCCAGAGTATTCCCTGCAGTGTGAAATTTCCAGATATGACATCAATCGAATTTTAAGATATGCTCTGACTTTATGATTGGTCCAAAGTAGGCAAACGATAAGTTTTGATAGCAGTGAACGCGCAATAATTTGGCGCGATGTCGGAAGTGTTAAGGATCGTCAGCAGCACGGTCTCTCGTACTCGGGAAATCGCATGCTGCGATGTTTTCCGTGACGCTTATAAGTGAAGAAAATATGAAATATACCGTGACGAAATACATCGCATCACACGTTATTTTGAACACAAGCAAACATGGAGCTGTCGGTTCCCAACGCTTCCGACTTCCCTCGGAAGCATAGCTCCTAAACTGTGGGACCTACCGTAGTTGGGTCAATATTTCACTTAGGAACTAGTATGTGTGCTATCCAAACATGCATGTTTCAGAACCCTAAGGTACTCACGAAACAATTTTCAACTAATCTGAAGTACTCAGCCACTTCCTCTATAAAAATTGTTGCGGAAGTACCGCAAGATTCTGAAACTTGTATATCTGGATAGGGCACATATTAGTTCCTAAGTGAAGTCTTGACCCGACTACAGTAGCTCCCATAAAGTTCATTTTTTCATGTTTTCGGCAGCCTGTAACTCCGAAAGGAAGCATTTGAGCACCCAGGTTGGTCTATACTTTTTGTCTTGTTTTGGTGTCAGGAATCACCTCCCAAACGTTTTCGGTGTTGTTTTGAAACACCCTTATATTATTTTTACTATGAATGATTCCACCTTTGAAAAAGTATGTTCACTCATCGATTTTATCGTTGGCAAATTTTGCAGCGGTTTTGTTGTGTCCTCTTATCGAGGATAAAAATAATTTAGTTTCGTGTGGATGAAATTAATCATATACTGTATACTTATCGAAGGGTTCAGGAAAAAAGTCATATACTACTATAGTTATAATTAATAATCATACCAATACTCGTATTTACATACTTTAGGGCTCTGAATCAAAGAAAATTAGTTTGTTTTAGACCCTATAAGCCTAAACAATTCGGCCGAAGCCGCTTAGATACGTATGTATAGTCACTAGCAACGAGGCGGGACATAGGCCTACAGACCTAAATGCACGGATTAGGCTGACCGCCATCTAGTGCCAGTAGCTTAGTAACGGGAAAACTCAGTTTAAATTAAGTACCAACACTGTTTTCAGTTTAATCTCCCTTAAGTTTCTTTCTCGTGGATGGCCTTTCTTTTTCGCATATCATACTTTAATTTTGATGTTTTAATATACCGCCTCTTGTAATTTGTCACCCATTGGCCCACATATAATACGTTAATACTTGCCTGGACGTGGCACATTTAATACTTTCTTGATACGAAAAGGGAAGGTCAATGGTAGAACGCTCACCGCTGGTGAAAGAGGGGTCCCTAATGTGTATCAGCACACATCATCTTCCATGTGGGTTTTCTCGAATTTCTCCCGCTTCTTCATGTATTCTCATCATACGAATTCTTACACAGTCATTTACTGTAATTAACCATCCATCTTCTTTATCCTACAAAGCATATGCATTGGACATAAAACTGAAATATTTCATTTCATTTCTGATATGGAATAAATCACGATTACAGAGTGTCTGAAAGTACATAAAACATACTTTTGCACAAAATACTGTCCTATTTTACAAAATATATTCAAGTTGAGTTGAGTTGATTTTAGTTTAGCGTCCCGTTCAGCAGCGAGGCTATATGAGACGTGGACCTACTGATTAACGTGGAATCCGAACCACATGAGCTCCCACCGGGAATCGAACCCGGGTCTCCCAAAAATATATTCAAGCTAAGACGTTAATATCGCTGTGAGCCAGAAGCGGAGCTTGGATGTGGCCAATGGGGCAACCGCCCTAGACCCCGCGCTTAGGGGCGCCCGCGTTCTGAACATGTTTAGAAGTAGCAGGAAGATACTAGTGATTGAATTTACTAAACACGCTATAATATTTCTAAAGATGGTAGTAAATTCAGATGGATATAATAGTTATACGACATATTGCTGTACATATTCTCTCAGGGAACAAAAAATGACAAATATACTGTTATAACTCAGGAAGAACGGAAGCAAAATTCAAATTAGTATGCAAGATCTTCACTGAAAATTTTTCGTGTATGAAGTGGTTATTAATGAAGAAATTCATACCACTTCTTCAAGTACATACTCTTACAACGTACTCTAACTTCTGTTCCTAAAGAGTGTTAATATTGCCCTCACATCGAAGTTATCGAAGTTGGTCCAAGTATTTAATGTTTATTACTATTTGTGCTTTATCTTGAGAAATTTCTTTAATTTTAATAAATTTCCTCCTACTGTATTATTATTATTATTATTATTATTATTATTATTATTATTATTATTATTATTATTATTATTATTATTATTATTAGCTATACGTAAAACTTGACATTAAGACGAAAGTAAACCTCATATTTAATATTGCCAAGAATCAACCCATTTATTAGACTACTAAAATTATATTATAAACTGCAGCATAATTGTCAAACTGGCGTATGCAGTTTGGAAATCTACCTACCCATAGGTGTTGATCCCAGGCGGGCCCATCCCGAAGTTTTCTTGTTCCCCCTTAGAATTTGAATATTTCTCCTTGGATCTTTACTTGGATATCTGACAACGCAACTCATATTTGAACATCCACCCCCAAAGTTATGCAGAAATTGGCTGCTGCCCCTCGATATAGTTATTGTCGGGGCTCGAAAAATCCAAGATGGTATGTTGACTTGAAACATGAGTCTAGTGCAGCGTTTCCCAACCTTTTTCTAGTTGCGGCACAGTTCAGGTGTAACTTGAATTCTCCCGGCACACCCATATAGACATTATTATTATTATTATTATTATTATTATTATTATTATTATTATTATTATTATTATTATTATTATTTTAAATATAAAATACCGGATAATTTTTTCTATGATCACTGATCTCTGTCTCACAAAGAAGAAAGCTTGATTACTGGTTAAAAACAGAAGACAATTGCAATGAATTATAGGACTCACATTTTTAGAAAATACGCTTTCTTTTTCGAAAGCTGTATCCAATCTTTCACAAAGAAGGAAGATCACTAAATAACGAACGAATAAACAAATCACTTGTTCATTCAAAACACAAATGTATGTAATTTGTATGCATGTTTGCTTTGTCGAAAGGATTGAATGATATTTTAAAATTTCAAGTTACGAAATAGTCTGCAACAATGATCAACAATAAAGAACAATAAAGAAGCAACAATGCTCATAAGAATGGTAACAAATACTTTTTTCAACATTAAAAATGTACAGAAAAGTAACAGTATGAAACTTAAAATTGTAGATTCATAGTAGAGGTTCATAGTAAGCGAAATACAAATCTACATTTTTCCCTGTGTTGCAATTCTAATGCTATGGAATTAGTAATTTTGCTTCGATTTCTTTGAGGCACACCAACGGCCCATTCGGGGCACACCGGTTGGGAAACGCTGGTCTAGTGACTAACTTTTCCTGACCCTTAATTAATATCATAATTTTTACCACTGATATTTAGGTGCTTGGATGTATTAGACCAGTGATGCCAATTCCTTCAGAGCCGTTTTCCCTTCATAAGCTTCAGAATTTCCCTTTTCCAGACAAAATTTCCCTTCATCCAAAACGTTCAAGTACTGTATTTAGTAAACGTATTTTTAATCGTTTCCGCTTCCACCCCCTCACCGCAATCTTATAATCACATACAAGCAGATATCTGACAGCCTTCCTTTGAGCTTACGCAGAATTCGAACTTGATTTGTTGTTTAGGTACCGTATCTAAGGCGTCACTATAGAGGAGGGGAAAGGATATGGAAAGGTGTAGACCAGGACCTATGTTAAAGGTGCAATCTCTGCATTTGCCTGGTGTGATTGAGGAGAAACCCTATAAATACCTCGGTCAGGACGGACAACCTAAATAAATCATAAAAAATATAAAATAAATATTACGTAACTAATTTTTATTATAGATATCATGATAGATTTTAATATTAATGTAACCTAAGGTACAAAGAATTTATTAAGTATATATTTGGTATGAACTTACTTAAGAACAGAACTCCCATATTTACTGAAACGATTACGAACAGTTACAAAGAAAACTCTAGCTGCTACTGTCTTTGGCTGTACACGAGGAATGTTCGTAAGCACAATACAAAGTTTAGAGATGCGGAATTCTTAAGAATTTATAATTCTGTGCACACAGTCACCAGGAAATCTGTAAACTTACACAAACACACATACACTAATGACCCAGTATTCGCCCATGTATACATATTTACATTCACGACACGCAGATTTTCTTTCTTACATCGATTAATCCTCTTCAGAATCAATTTTTTGGTTGGGAAAAACATCTTCTGATTGGGAAAACCAAACTGTTATAATAGTTGGAGTGATAATTTAATTGAGAAATATTTAATCTTATTGCATTGCATTTAATTCAACAATCGGAAGATTAATTTTGATAAAAGATTTTAAATAAGCATTGTTGTAATGTTTCGAATTTAACTGAATATGTTGATCGATGTGTAATGTTGATAAATATTAACGAATGCAAAGCAAGATAACTTGTGAGAATTTATGTGAAATATGTGCAACGGATTGTGTTTGGAACAAATAGGATGTTGAATTTATACTGAATTTTAATGAGATTAATTAGATACGTAAATACATTCAATCTATAAATGATTGAAGAGAGGTTCAAATTTCCCTGCAATATTGAGATATTACAAGAAATTTCCCTTTTTCCCTTTTCTCTAAAATTTACTCAAAATTTCCCTGCGCCAAGGGAAATTTCCCTTCAATTGGCATCACTGTATTAGACACATATTATAATTAATTCGTTTTAAAGTTCAAAGTTTCGAATTTAATATGAATGTTCCTTCATTAGAGGATTTTGACCCATGCTGAAAAATGGACATTGATATTTCAGTTATAGCTACACAACCTGTACAGTACATGGGCATAACGAACAATTACTACTTTGTAAACCTTCAGTTGTATTGTCTTTAATTGCTAGCCTAAATACTAAGATAAGCGATTAAATACTAGCAAAAATAATTTATAGTCTAAACATGTTGACCTACAGAAGGTTGCTCGCCGTATATCTGACCATTTTCGATTCGGTGCTGCCACCTGGCGTATCATGTTGGAAATATGGGTTTGCTGGTATGAACAGTATTGTGTCTGACTTCGTAGATCAGCGTTTCCCAACCTTTTTCAACTTGCGGCACACTACGGGTGTTACTTGGATTCTCGCGGCACACTTATAGATATTATTATTTGTAACTATAAAACACAGTGGTATTTTTTCTGTTATTGTTGATCTCCTCACAGAGAAGAAAGCTCGATCACTGGTTTTCCCCCGTGGTAAATAATTATGCTTATTTTTCATTCAAATTTAAAAATAGAAAACAAATGCAATGAAAAATTGGACTCAGGTTTTTAGAAATACGCTTTCTTTTTAAAAACTGTATCCAACCTTTTTACTAAGAAGGAAGGTCACTAAATAACGAACAAACAAACAAATATCTCTTATTTTTAAAACACAAATGTAGGTAATTTTTTTGAAAGGATTGAATGATATTTTAAATTTTCAAGTTACGAAATAGTCTGCAACGGCATGATGTAACATCTAAGGCATATATAGCATCTAGGATGCATCTAGGCAGTGCATATATAGCATAAGGATAGCGTATGCCTCGTACTGATTCCTGTAGTAAGCAAGAGGTTTCCGTATATTTGTACAATATATCGCTGTCTGGAGAACGGATTTTTCTCAGTATATGAAACTTAAAATTGTAGATTCATAGTAGAGGTTCATAGTAATGTGAAATACAAATATACATTTTTCTCTACGTTTTGCAATTTGATTGCTATAAAATTAATAATTTTGTTTCGATTTCTCGCGGCACACCAGCGGCCCATTCACGGCACACCAGTGTGCCGCGGCACACCGGTTGGGAAACGCTGTCGTAGATGTATAAGTGTTAGTAGCGATTATCAAATGTCGCCGAAAAACAACCGGTATTGAGAGGGTTACGTAATGGCCCTTTTCTAGGTTAAGTTTTCGTACGTACGCATTGTGAAACAAAGTCGGGAGAATGGGTTAACACTTAGGGTGACTACTACGAAAGCTATTGTGGCCCGTTACATATAACAGCACAATCGAATGCAGAAAAAGCCACATCTCGATATCTCTTACCGTTCATGTTCTATGAAAATCAGTATTGAAACCGGAAATAGCAGTAAATTTTAATCACTTCTGGCTTGCGTAGGGTGTTATAAGTAATCATAATATGTTATCTTGAGACACTAAATCGTTTGCGTAAAACTACTGCGCACTATCTGTTACCGGGTTTGTTCTACAGCGATAAATGTTGAAACCGGAAATGGCTAATTTGAACCTCTTTTGGTTTGAATAGAAAGTTAACGGAGAAGATGAAGCCTGCACCTGGGACGCTGAATCGATTGCAGAAAACTCGTACCTCGATATTTCTTACCGTTCTTGCTCTACGAAAATCAGTATTGAAAACGAAATTAAAAGTAAATTTGAACCACTTCCAGTTGAAGTAGGGTGTTGTAAATAGTTATACACTGACACTGAATCGTTAGCAAAAGACCGCTTCGCTCTATCTGTTACTACGGACGAACGGATGGACGGACGAAATCGTTCTATAAGACTTCCAACATTTATGTATAGCATAGTTTGGAAATATGAAAACTGGAGAAGTTCATGCAAGATAACTACGAGTCAAACACATGACACTTCTTTTTTTTTTAAGGTGACATTTTGTGTCACGTTTCTATTTTTCTTGAGACACCGGAGGTCTTTCTTTTTTTAAAAAAAGTTCTTACGGTTAGAAACGAGACTGCTGATCACTCTAACATAGCGACATCATCAGCGTTACACTCTGGAAGGCCACTTTGACCACAAATATATATAGAATACTTATGAGAAACTTCTGATTTGTTACAGACTAAGATTTGCAGAGAATATTTTCCTGAAGATATCGTATTTTACAGTAATTTAATTTTCGATTTCACTTACATGGTTATTGCTTAATTTTGAATGTGATGGACAACATCATGTCCGTGGGTTTTCGCGGGGTACCCCTGTTTCCTCCCACATTTTTATTCCACCGATCCTCCCATCATTATTAATTTGTCTTAATCATCTGTTTCCCTTAATGTAAAAGACATAATCGTGGGATTTAACTGAATGATTTTATTTTATTTATTTTTTTTTTAAAATTTCGATGTGGCTTAATACTAGATACAACAACTTAACTTTAAATTTCCATTGTTTCATCAGTCATAAATCCGCAAAATAAAATACTTAGGCAAAATATTTAAGAGATTCAATCGTCGCTATTTTGTTATCATAATCACTGAGAAAGGTGTAGTCCTTTTACTATATAATAACCACAATGTTGCCTTACACTAATTCAATCAAACACTTTAAATCAAAGTACTACATTATAGTATTTCCTTAGCTAAAAATATGTTTTCTAAGAGAAGTTCTCAAACTTTGTCCCGCTACATCTTGGGAAACCACGACTAGTTTGGAGAGATGTAACTAAATCAGGAGTTCAGGAGGTCAGGAGTTCATTAAGATTGCAGTGAAAAAAATTCTGTAATTAAATTACCAAATATCAATGTATTCATCCTTCATTTTGTAAGTTGATAAACATTTCCTTAGATTAAATTACAAAATTTGCTTTTTTTTTATAATGGTTGCACAAATTCCATCTTTCGCTAATCTCATCATGCACGTCGGTAAGTTTTTCTTAAACTCTAACCAGCGGTCATGCACACAGCTATCACCTATAAAATTCCCTCCGTAACTCTTATTCAATTGACGATGAAATGAATCTGTATTATGACTTCTTTCTTGAGAAATTGAATTATAGACGTCATGTAGTTCACACTTGGTATGTGCTTCTATCACACTCGACATGTTTCCTTGCTATCTACTTCACAACTTTTAATAGCAGAATCTGTTTATCAATATAGGTGATGGGCAACGTTCAATGAACAGTTTTGTCTTATTCCCGTTTCATCATGCGCGGTTCTCCTCTCCGGCTTGACGGAGATTGAGAAAAATAACTCGCCTATATGATTATTATATTTTACACACACTGTTTATGAATTTATGGACTCCATATAGTACTGTACTCATACTTGAAATACTTATATTTTTCAAGATACGTTCTTTTAAATTTATTTTACCTTGTTTCGAGAATTTGAAGTTTGTATCAGAAACCTAAAAACATGCGGATTAGAAGTTCATTGCTACTTTTTCTTGTACCACCGTTTTAATACTATCGTGGCGTAATTTTGTATTCAACCTGAATACATGTATAAGGCTGTTCTACTAGGATTACGCAATGAGACGTAGAACATTGTTCTATGACTTAGTTTTACGTACTTTGTTATTCCACATGATAACTCTTGAACGAAGGCGAATTTTTAAATTATGTTTTTGGAATAGACAGCTAGAACGATTATGTGACCGAGGTAACAGTGACTTTAACTGTTGTTATCCATATTGCTTGATCGTCTTGTACCAGAGTTCATTATATTCTTTACTTAAAATATATATTTTTTTCTTTACAGGTAAGTGTTATCTAAGTTGGTTTCCTGAATGGTGGAAGCTACACTTAATAACCCTTTCAAATATGTAAGTACTTGTCAAGTATTAATTTAGTAAACATTTAAAATTTTATAATTAGAGTCATTATTTCTTTACGGATGTGCTTTCAGAAAAATAAATGCTAATATTATATATATTTCAGAAATTTTCGAATGATTGCTTATTATGCGATAAATGGGAAGTTTTGGTTTTAGTTATCATGATGGAGTTATCTTAAAATGTAAGATGCATTGTTTATGAGAATATATGCATTGGTAAGGTAAAAAGGGAATAAATTTAAATATGATGTATTCCATCCTCCAAGGTAAGAACACATCATATTCATGAAAATTCCGTAGAGTGTTTTATTGTAGATTTTCATACTAGAATGAAGTACTGACTGCCAAATGTATTGACAAAAAGAATATTATAAAATTAAACATCAACATATCGTGAGAAGCAGGGTTGAAGCAAAAATGAGAAATAATGTCAAGAACAATTAATCATTTTTCATTTTAATATCCACTAAGGTGGAGCGAAAAAGATCAAATTTTCGAATATCGAATTCTAATAGAGCTCAAAAGTTGCGTATTCTTGTGCTGATCAATAGAAATTAACGAAAAAGATCACACTTTGGATCTTCAGTTCGCGCAAACGACCTAAAGTTTGTTAAAAATCATTTTTAAAAAATACCTTTACGTAAGAAATATTCAGATTACTTCTTTTCTATAGCGTCTATGTACTTTATTTTAGTTGTGTGAAGTCATGTTTGTTAATAAATCCTTAATGTGAGTGATTTTATACATTTTATTTTCATAAGATTTTACAGCTCTTCACCCATTTCTCAACTTTTTTTTTTAATGAAATGGTCCAGAACTCACCACTAAAAGGTGGTTGCAATTCGAGTTCCACGCACACCCTATCGAACCATCCTACCAATTAGGGTGTGCTAAATTATGTTGATTTAGTCAAGAGTTTAGCAGTAAATTAAATTTTTTAAATCAAATTTTGACGTGATTCTTGAGAACAAAGTTGCTCTAATGTAGTCAACTCTGTTTTTTTTTTATCTGCACACACTACATGCATACTCTGTGACAAGTTTGACACAGTGTTTCTTTCAGAAATAATGTTCCGGGGGGTGCACTTAGTATTCCGGGCAGGCAGTGCTGATACTATTCTATTTTTTTTATTATATTATAGACGTATTATTTTGGTCTCCTCCGAAGGGGCACTCTCAGAGCTCCGGGTGGGAGTGCCCTCCAAAAAGCAGGTCTGGAATAAACACTGGTTTGACACGTATTTCAACTTCCTGAATATGGCCCATGGAAAATTTCAGAAGTCAAAATCATGACCAGATTTGTCATACATAAGTGATAAAATAATTTCTGTTGCTAAGCTTTCGAGCACTGGAGGGGGAGATAGCTTACATTTTCTTCAATCTATCAGCTCACTATAGTTCATGACATCATAATTTATTGAAGGTGCCATAAAAGTTCTAACAGAGCAATTCAGACAGGACAGTGTGCTCCAGATGTGGCTATAAGAGATCCTGGACCCCTCAGTCACTCCCGGTGGCAGACATGTGCAAACCTGGTCTTACGGTTGTACGTTTCTAAAACAAATCCTACTAACAAACTTAAGTTAATAGTAAACAACATTACAAAAACATATGACCCTGTCTGGTTCGACGATAAGAGATATCAGTCAGTGAAATATGGGCATATTTTGAGGGTAGTTCAAACAACAAGACATTTACCAAACAACATTAAAAGAATCATCTGTCCTGTGATTGAGAGAAACGTGTTATTCTGTGTTCCATAGAACATATTGTTGGCTGTGACAGTGGATGAAAGACAAAACTCACGAGAGAGTTAGGTTACAGGGGTTTGGGTACAAAACCTCGCGGCGACAACCTCGCGAACCAAAACCTCGCCTGGCCAAAACCTCGCCTCCCAAAACCTCGCGGCCCAAAATCTCGCCGGGCCGAAACCTCGTCGCCCAAACCCTCGCGGGCCAAAATCTCACCTGGCCAAAACCTCGCCACCTAAAACGTCGCGGGTCAAAATCTCGCGGGGCCAAAACCTCGCCACCCAAAACCTCGCGGGCCAAAATCTCGCCGGGCTAAAACCTCGCCTTGCCAAAACCCGCGCCCCAAAATATCGCCATACCCAAAATCTCGCCTCACCAAAACCTCGTTGTAATGATCTCGCGACACAGAATCTCGCCTGGTCTAAATTAAGCGAGACGTAGTATCGCCTGGGAAGAAATGTCGTCAGAATAAAACCTCTTCACGACGATTTCTTCAATGTAGAATGTTCTATATATTACTATATGTATATATTTAGTAATAACACATAATTACATTAAAATAATGACAAGAAAAATTCTAATGCATGCTTTGGAAATCTATATATATAAAAATTAAATGACTATGTTTGTTACATTATACCTCTTGAGCCATCCTACCGATCTCAATCAAATTTTCAACATAGATGAGGTTCGAGCCTAGGATGTCTTTTATAATTTCACTTTGTCAGCACAGCAAAAGGGAGTTGGAGTGGGATATATACAGGATATACATACATACAGAGCCGTAGCTAGAGATTTCGGCGCCCGGGGCGAAGTAGAATTCGGCGCCCCTACTCTCACCACATCAAGCTCTTCCTTCATTTTTTCTTTTTACTTATAAGAAAAGCAGCAGATATTGTTATACTACACTGAAGTTTTATTAAGCTGCAGGCGAGATTTTGGTCCGGTGAGATTTTGGGCGGCGAGGTTTTGGCCCGGCGAGATCTTAACCCACGAGGTTTAGGATGGCGAGGTTTTGTCCACGCGAGATTTTGGGCGGCGAGGTTTTGGCCACGCGAGGTTTTGGCCGGCGATGTTTCGGCCTCGAGATTTTATCCGTATCCTGGTTACAGGAGAGTGCTAGAGGCAAGAAATCAAGATCCGAAGGGGAAATCTGTTAGAACTTATGGCACCTTCAGTAAATTTTGATGACATGATAGATTGGAGAAAATGTCTCCCCCTCCAGTACTCGAAAGCTTGAAAAACAGAAATTATCTTATCACTTATGTATGACAAATCTGGTCATGAGTTTGTCTTCTGAAATTTTCCATGCCATACTCAGTAAGTTGAAAGACGTGTCAAACTTGTCACAAAGTATGTAGGAAAAGTGTGCGTTCAATAAAACAAAGATGGCTACAATAGAGCAATTTTGCCCTCTAGAATCATAATGCCAATATTTGATTAAAAGTCTGAATCTAAGGCTAAATTCTTGAATAAATCAACATAATTTAGCACACTCTAATCGGTAGGATGGTTCGATAGAGTGTGCGTGGAACTCGAATTGCAGCTACCTTCTCGTGAGGATTTCTGGGCTATTTCATTTTAAAAAGTTGAAAAATGAGCGAAGAGCTGCAAAATCATTATGAAAATAAAATGTATAAAACCACTTACATTAACGAATTATTAACTGACATGACCTCACACAACTAAAATAAAGTACTTTGACGCTATAGAAATAATGAAAAAGTAATCTGTGTATTTCTTGCCTAAAAGTAAATTTTGATAATTTATATATATATATATATATATATATATATATATATATATATATATATATATATATATATATATAGCACCCGAATATGCAACTTTTGAGCCCTATTAGAATTTGATACTCGAAAATGTTATTTTTTCGCTCCACCCTCATATGCACGGCTTCTTCGCGCTCACATGTAATCTAAGAAAAGTGTCTTACCAGGATTTTTGTCGGAAATTGCTTTAAAGATGTTTTAAATTAACTTTTATTCATTACGTTATCTACTTACACTTAGTGTCTAAAGATCTTGCAGCGAAAAGACTAACAATGGAACATGAGAAATAATACCTTTCAGTTTAACGTCCCATGTTATGCATCAAAACTTAAAAAAAAAAAAAAGTTGGTTTTAATTAGATGGATGATAATAGTGAAATAAAGATAGTAAAAGAGAGAATCCCGAGAAAACTCATGTACACGGTTTTTCTGCACAATACCCATTTGACACGGGCTAGGATTGAATCGGGGATTCCGTGTACCAGAGCTGAGCCCTTTGCCACAGAGTTATCGTGCCCCATTGAGAGAATTATTGAAAAAGTGTCAACTAGAGCTTATCTATTAAAAGAAACTATTTACAGTATTCTATTTCAGGAAATGAACTAAAATTCTTTAAAATCTGAAGACAGGATGGCTGGCCTACTGACTTGAACCGCAAATCTCCAAATTTTCTAGCAAAGAAGCATATATATACATATAATATGAGCGGATCGGGCCAACATAATGGTACTATGTCACATTTTATACCTTTCGAGTAAACTAGAAAAATAAATTGACTATTTCCATGCAGCGCAATGCAATGGCCTATACCAAACAAGTTTCTCCTGTAATCTGCAGTTACATTTCCGAAATTGAACCACCTACATACTGTTCTGTGGTTCTATCAAAACCCATTCCACCTAATATCTTAATTTCACTGGAAATGGTGCTTACCATTTTGTTCATCCAAGTCGTTCATATATATTCGCTCCTGAAGTTCTTCATATTGTTGTTGGTACTAGATAATTTCTGAAACTTAAATACAAAAAATACATCAGTGTAGAATTGTCAACAAAAGTCGATATTATCTATACAAGTATAGAGATCTCTTGCCGAGCAATTCCGAAGAAATCAAGCAATTGAAACACAGTACTTAATTAAGTATCTTTAAGGTACCAAGGGGGCCGATTTCTTTGTAACTTTGGGGGGGGGGCGTACAGACGTGGGGTTGTATATTCATAAAAATACATATAGCAATAAAAATACATATAAAAATACATATTCATAAAAATGCATGACGGCCTACATGAGCTTTGGAGGCCGGGTCCCCCGACCCCCCAGAATCGGCTCCCTTGCAAGGTATCTCTCGTAACAAGATTTCTCCTAGCTTCAATACGTTCCTGATGGTATAAACTATAGTCTAAAGTTTTATGTTGCATTATAAAAACGTTGTTCTATCTAAATTGTTAAAGAGAAGGCAGGTCACCATAAGGACTGCGAAAAAAAAAAAAACATCAAGTCCCGGTCTGGATCGTAATCTATGACACAGATTCGTGCAAATAATTTGAATTTTCTATCTAGACTAGAATCCGATGCCTCAATGAACTTTCTTGTGGCTATATGAATAATATAGACCCGGGTTCGATTACTAGTAGGAGTTCAGATCCCAAGTTAAAGGATATATAAAGTGAGTGCCTTATGTGCTGCAAGCTTTCTGTAAAGTGGGTGCCTTATATGCTGACAACGAATCAGTAGGGTCTAGTTGAATGGGTTGGGTACATTTGGTTCTTTTTCCAGACCTATCCGAAAAAAAAAAAAACTATTCAAAATTTGCAGAAACATGGATTCATCACATGGGTAAAAGTTACAAAGCAAGTTTGTAATCAATGGAAACACCTATGTACTCCTCCTCCCAAAAGGTTCAAGCACGTAGTATCTAGTGAGTATGTGAAGACGTCAGTGCTTTGAGTCAATGAGAGAATGTTAAAAATTAAACTCTTCCAAAGGCGTCAAAATATTAATGGGGGAGTAGTGCGCATGAAGAGTGGCGTACACAGGATTTCATCAAAGATAGTGGGTTCAAATCCCCAAGGTCAGGTCTTTTCAGGATAGCTACACTCATGTCCAAAATAATTGTCACATATCTATAACTGTCTTCTTGTAAGAATATAATTTGATAAGGATTTTTCAGGGTACTTTTAATACTGATACTATGTGTACAATGGGGAAATGTATATTTGTGATAAATTGTAAAAAATGAAATGAAATATTTAAGTTTACGTCCCACGATTATACCGATTAGGCTAAAGGAGATGGTGATGAGTCAAATGGTGGAATGAAGAAAGTGGGAGGAAACGGGAGAACCCCGAGAAAACCCACGAGCACGGTGTTTGTCCACCAGAAAGTGCACACGGCGCGAGCTGAGATCGAACCCCAAGCACCGGAGGTCAACGCTTTACCACTGAGCCACCGCACCCCCTTTGTGATAAATTGCATAGCAATATATATATACGAATATAAAAACGAGTAAAACAAAATGTTGCTAAATGGACAAGAAAAATTTGTTTTCGTTTTATTGTTCTTATTTACTGCTCTTTTGACATGAAATTTGCCGATTATGCACATACTAACATTGTAAGAAATACCGGACGAATTCGTTATCAAATTATATTCCTACAATAACATATTTATAGACATGCGACAATAATTCTGGACATGAGTGTACATGTCTTACTATGATTTCGTAATATTTCGTTAAAGG
Organism: Thermobia domestica; assembly: GCF_964235325.1. Classification (NCBI taxonomy): domain Eukaryota; kingdom Metazoa; phylum Arthropoda; class Insecta; order Zygentoma; family Lepismatidae; genus Thermobia; species Thermobia domestica. The sequence continues at coordinate 102,948,061 of NC_137455.1, forward strand.
AGTGGCTGAAACTTGAAATTCTCCTTTGAGTACGCCACTGCACATCAGACGTAATCAAAGCAAAAGTACAAGGAAAGCTTTGGAAAGGAATGCAGCTGTTTCAAGACATCTTTCCGTCCAGAAAGCACAGGTTGGAGTGACAGTAACGGAAAAAAATATGCTTTCGAATTTTTTGTTGCATGTACCCTATTCGTCCAATTTAGCAGCATCATCAGGATTTTCTCATGCAAATTAAACCCCACATCCGTAATTGTCTCTTTCACAGGGTAATGAGGTTTTCTGAAGCAGATAGGTATTTGTAGACTCAAGATACGACCTTCTTTCTTGAAGTAATAGCTTAGGTGGAACAGCAAATGTTCAGGAGTGCACGCACTGGAGAAGCAGGAGAATACATGGGGAAAAAATAACGAAACACTCTTTCCATATCAATCTAAGAACTTCTTGAAGACATAAAATGCATAACATCACACACATAATTTTATAGCTTTTCGTTCGTTTTTTTTTTCATTCACACCTTAATAACTTTGTTTTTATTTTCTAATTTCTGATTTGTTTGTTTCTTTTAACTTTTTGTTTGTTTTACAAATTGGTGAAAATTTTAACTATACAAAAGCCAGTTATTTATTATTTTTGAGGCGGGTGATTTAATTCCCGAAACATAATGGACTGGCATTAGAATCTTACATTTTCTTTTCTGTCTGTGAAAGTTGAATATGAGATTTTTTAAAGTTAATTATTTAATCATTTTGCTGTAGGCAGATATTTTATCCAGTTAGTTAGGTTCTTTATATTATCTGAGGGCCTCAGAGAAAAGTTTCGTAACACAGCTTCATATCATTTTGTTACTAATCATCTTAAAACACATGTTTACTTTTAAGAAATACAAATAAAAAAAAGTTGTATCTACTCGAGTTTTAAAAGTTCGTGGCCTGATAAAACACAAGAGTTCTAATATGTAAATATACTTTTCATAGATACTGCATTTGATGACAAAGTAACATGATCTTTTCTTAAACATTTACATATTTCTGACTTTAAGACGAAGTTTGTCGTATGACCGACGTGACTTACGAACAGCATCTATTGAAAGCAGTTGAAGAAATAAAGTTAAGTGGTTATTTTATGGTTAGGTATCTAAGGGGTAGTTTTCATAGCAAAAAAAGGGAGGGAAAAGGTTCTAAAAATAAGGTGAGGAAGAGGCATAAAAAGTACTATTTTTCTTAACTACTTTGACGACTACTCTCTTTTCTAATCGAATACAAGTTAATAGAACCTAGAACCTGTTACTTAACAACATTACGAACTTAAGTTATTAAACGTATGTCTCTATTTTGGGATAAAACTTCTTTGTAGGTGCTGAAACTTCCTCATATAGGTACACCCTCAAGTAAACAGTGAGGAAAACTTCATATTAACTGTGAGTCGCAACTCTGTAGATCTAGCAAGTTCAGGAAAGTCAGAATTTTCCTTCTAAAGAACTACATCAAGTAATTTTTTTTCTAAATTCGCAAAGCCATCAGAGAAGCGACAAAGTACTTGATCTTGTTGAAATTCTCAAACAGGAAGACAACACACTCAATCCACGATCCCTAATATACAAGGAATTTGGAAGGATTGAGTCTTTTTTTTTTCTTTTTTGTAGGCAACAATGTAATTTGGTGCATTCAGAAGAATTTTTCTAACTCAAAATCGAAAAACCAGCTTTACATGTGATTATATCTGGTAAAGAAGATTTATTTGTATACAAAACTTTGTGGTCCTAGGTGATTCCTTTCTATGTGAAAACCTCTGGTAAAGATCTATCTGTGTACAGAATTTGATGGCCAGAGGTGACCACTTTCTATGCGAGAAGCTATGGTTAAGATCTATCTGTGCACAAAATTTGACGGTCCTAGGTGATCCCTTTCTATGCGAAAAGCTCTGGTGAAAATCCATCTGTGTACAAAATTTGGTGGTCCGAAGTAACCCTTTCTATGTAAAAAGCTCTGCTGAAGATCTATCTGTGCACAAAATTTGACGGTCCTAGGTGATCCCTTTCTATGCGAAAAGCTCTGGTGAAAATCCATCTGTGTACAAAATTTGGTGGTCCGAAATAACCCTTTCTATGTAAAAAGCTCTGCTGAAGATCTATCTGTGCACAAAATTTGACGGTCCTAGGTGATCCCTTTCTATGCGAAAAGCTCTGGTGAAAATCTATCAGTGTACAAAATTTGGTATCCGAGGCGTCCTTTTTCTATGCGAAAATCTGATGAAACACACACACCCACACACATTATTTTATTAATAATAAAGTAAGAATTCATATATGATGAACACATACATACATATGAGATGAGTAATAATGTTTATTTATTTATTTGCCTTTTAAACTAAGTTTACAGAGAATATAACGAGAGAGATAGAAAGAGAAGTTAATGGTAAACAAATTATGGTATTATGTACAAAAACAAACATTAAGTGACACGAGATTTTCTTTTCACATAATATTTTATTATAATTGTAATTACACTCATTAAAAGTTATGAGATACAATTAATTGCACTCATATATACTCTATTTTATTTTAAGTCTACAGTAAAACAGTAACATGCAAGGAAATTAAATCAAGAGTTCTGCACTGTATGTAGTGAATTATTATGTATTGTAATCAAAGGAGTGTAGTAGGTTGTTATATAACTTTATATCACGCAATAATTGTCAATGAAATAGCACGCACATATGTAGGCCTAATATGCAGGAAATATGGAAATCAGTGTTGCCATCCAATTCACTTAAACAATCTTAACGTTCCAAAATTTCTGTCAATAACTTCCCTTTCAAAGACTCCACTACAATATAATGACTATCGTTGGAAAGTCCATTTCATCACTTTTAAAATATGCTACGACTCAGCTTTGTAGAGTGAACATAGGGTGAGCAATGAGCAACATAAAATCAAAAATGATTCACAACCTGTAGCTCTCAAAGCGTTAAGAAAAGGACATATGTTTATATGAATTCTTTTGCTTAGGATCAGCCATACTACTATTTCCCAAAGTATTGCCATTTCCTCCCAGGATAACCTGTGTATATAAAGAATCGCATATTATGAAACGATTTAATGCTGTAGTTAACAGGAATGGACAAGTGATACACTTGTTTCCTCGGAGGGGGAAAAAGGAGAAGAATGGGTACCATTATCTTTCCTAGAAAAAGAAACAATATTTGATCTTTGTCGATTACAAAACGTAACAGAAACATGTTCAATACAAAAATTACCTATATTTTCCCACAGAATGCGAATCTGCAATAAAAAAATGGGGGTTCCTCTTTAATCTTTCAAAGTTGACGCCCTCCTGCCCCAGGGAGGTGGGACAGGGAGTCAAGTGTATTATCATTGGATGTCCCCCTTTGAGACGAACAATTTTTTCTTACAACTTTTTCAAAATCCGACTAGTAGTTTTCCAGATATTTCCAAAAAGCTTTTTATATGCCTTACTCGGTATATACCGGCTGTCAGAAAAAGATCAGGACAGTAGAATATCTCAGGAAATACTTATAATTTAAACATTATGAAATATCTGTCCAACATATCTAAAAGATATATTCAACTATCCTAAAACAAAGTTGCTACCACTTTTTAAGAGGGTAGATGGGGACAACTTTATATTTCGAAATAAAATCCTCTAGTTTTCTATTGCAGATTTGGATTTTGCTACCGAAAAAACTTTTACTTGAAGCACTTTTTCGTTACCTTCCTAGATGGCGCTGTAATCACAAAGAAAAAAGACAATAACATCCAAAGTCACCTGATGTTGATAATAAACAAAATAGCTCGAGAAATATGCTTGCAACTAAACAACACACGAAATACATGTCCACAGTTTTTAAAAGATCTGTTCAAGTATTCTAAAACGCAGTTGCACCCCTTTCCCAGGGAAGAAAGGTGGTGAACAACTTTACAACTTTGAATTAAAACTTTTTTTAAATTGTATCGAAAATGTGCATATATCTTCTAGTTCAAGCACTTGTTCGTTATGCTCCTAGATGGTGTTGTAGTAGCAAAAATAAATAAATAATAAATCGTACGTCACCTGAGGTTGATAAACGGACAGCTACTTTAAAGACAAGGTGTGCAGTGTAATGTTGACCCAAAGACATACTGCATTTGTAATCAAGGGCGCCCATGTTGTGGTTTCCAAGAGGGGGGGGGGCAAATATAAACGAGGTTTCAAATATAGTTTCAAATTTTGCTATAACTAATGTTAAAATTCTATTGGGCTTTCGATATTCCCAGGTGCTATTTCCTCTTAGGGGGGCAAGCGCCCCACCTTGCCCCCCTGATGGGCGCCCTTGTTTGTAATCATTTTCTATAAACGTTAACTAAACCATACGATGCTTAAATGTTAAGTTTTCGTGAATAATAATGAATTGCAGCTTTACCAGCTTAAAAGTGACTAGATGGGTACCAGTGTAAAAAATACGAAACACGTGTTTTTATTGGAACAGAGCCATTAATTTCTGTTATAATGAGTAGTGAGCAATTTAGATCAATAGACTCCTTTTGTTGTCATTGATCGATGTCTATACTCGTTCTCTCATGAACTGTCTCAATTTGTGGTTTTGTCTTCAAGAGACCGGCAGAAGAGTGTTGAGCATCAGATTGTTGGTTTCTGAAGACTCCATGCTCAATATAGTCTAGTGCTTATGTATCACTTCCACATATTTTCAAATAGTTGCCCTTACATTCCAAAGCAATATGGAAGGCAGTTTCCGGAAAAATTATTAATTTCTATCAGTGGAGTATTTCAGCACGATGTAGAAAAACTGTACGGTATTTTATGTTTACAAGTGTACGGTTACTAGTATCAAACCATTACAAGTGCCTTACGAAGTCATACCTGGTATTACTGCGAGAACCACATTAAGGCAATTTTAAATACAACATACCAGTCCTAACTTAACCTACACTACTCTAATTTACTAACCTAATCTAAACCTATCTTACTGTATCCTACTAACCAAATCTAATCTACCCTACTCTACTCACTCTACTCTAGCTAGAACATACAATTTGTATGCTGATATTTCGGTACACGCCAAGAAAATAACACGCTAGAACACATTAAGGCAATATTTGAAGTAGGACAAGTGATGTAATATTTTTGAGTAGTTCTCATATAGCTACTTAAACGAAACAAAGACTATAAGTGTCTTATGAGATGAAAGCAGTGTAATGGAATCTAAAGAAGAGAACTGAGTGAAGAATAAGATTATAGCAAATGGTAACATGTCTAGGAATTTGATTAACGACAGCAGTCTAATAAGCAAATCGGTAAAAAGTAACTACAGGTAAAAGGTAACAATGGTACAGTTACAGGCAGCAAAATCTATGCTTCCATTCATTTGGAAACAAAAGCAAATAGGGTTAACCGAACAACTAAAAATATGGAAGGCATTTCAATTGTTGTTAAGAGTTTAGGGATTGGTTTGTTAACAGAAAAAATACTTATGATATGAAATGAAATCTTTAAGTTTTACGTCCTAAGATTATGCCGGTTAAGCTAAAGGAGACGGTGATTATGATAAATGAATAAAATGGTGGAATGAAGAAAGTTGGAGGAAACGGGATTAGATTGAAACAACAAATGCAATCTTCCATAAAGTCAAAAATATTGGACAAGAAAAGAAATACCTGATGGAAACGCTAAATAACAGCAAGGAAATTTATTACGTTTATAAAAGATGTAAGCAATACCATTAAAAAACAACGTGTTTTGGAAAACAAGAGATTTTTTTGATTATTCCTGGTCCATTTTGCTAGAGTGTTTTACTGAAATACTTCTCAGCTGTAAACAGCAATGATTTCTGACGATTTCTTCCACGGGGGGGGGGGGGATTTCACTACACAAGGGGTTAAAGTAGTACTGCAAAAATACTAGTAACCCTTATTGAGCGCAATTAGAGATTTTTCCCGGGGGGATTTCGTAGCTTCGGGACGAAATTCGCCGCGGGCCAGCCCCTGAAATCATCGCTGACTGTAAAACATCCAGATGTTGAAGATGTTTTGATCTGGATGGATATTGTAAGAACAAACGAAGAATGCAGTGGTTAAAACAACGTAAATGTTAGAAAAATTGTGTAATTATTCATTACCGGTAATGGAGTAGATTCGGTAGAATAGTATATTGAATTTATAATGTGGCGAGGAGAGTGTTGGGAGTTAGTTCAGGAAAATTTGAGCAGGAAAAAGTTTCATTGAAAGGAACATATCGATTGGGTTGGTCTGAATTTCTCGAGATATTTTGTTTATTGTTAATATCAGGTGATGTATTTTTTTTAGCGATTACAGTTCGATCTAAAAGGATAATAAAAAAAGTGCTTCAAGTAAAAGTTACATACATTTTCTGTTGCAGAATCAGAATCTACAATGACAAATAGGGGTTTCCATTTGAAATTTTAAAGTTACCCATTCCTTCCTCCTTAGGTAGCAACTTCGTTTTAGAGTATGTTAATAGAACTTTTAAAAAAAATATATTGGACATGTATTTCATGATTCTTAAATTGCAAATATATATTTTTTTTTCAAATATTCTACTGCCTCGAAGCTTTTGTGGCATCTGGTTTATACAGGGTAAACCTGAAATATGTGCACAGACTCGGAAAGTGATTCGTGACATCAAAAGAAGAAAAAAAAACGTCCTCTTACATATTGTTGAATTCCGCGTCGTGTTAAAAGTGACAGGGTTGCCAACTTGAAATCGAAAATCGAATCGTGACAATTGCAACAGAACAGAAAGATGTGCACATACTTCAGGAGGTGATTCGTAACGTCAAAAGAAGACAAAAAGTCCTCTTGTGTAGTGCATTGACGTACACATCTTTTTATTCCGTTCCAATTGTTAGGATTCGAGTTTGGATTCCAAGTTGGCACCCCTGTCACTCGTATACGACACGGAATTCGACAACATGGAAGAGGACTTTTTGCCTTCTTTTGGTGTTACGAGTCATCTTTCTTACTGTTTTAGTTCTGATGCTAATTGATAGACAGACGAATATACATAACTGTTCTATAAGATTTCCGACACCTACTCATAGCATAGTTTGTTATGTGAGTACAGGGGCGGATCCAGGACGGACTTCTTGAGGGGCCATGGGTTGTAATACTGCTACTTAGAGCTACTTTTAAGAGCTCTAAACTCTGGGATGGGTTTTATTTATATATAAAATAAGAGTTTCATCTTATGGGGGGAGCGATCAACCTCCTTGGATCCGCCCCTGTGTGAGTAATTCTTAACTATAAACGGACATACACTCAATGTTTCATGAAAAGCGAGCTTTTTTTGTTTTGTTTTTAGGAATTATGTATTTTTTGTACTCAAATTTTCCAGGGATTGACTGATTGTTGTTTATCAATTTTCACTTTATAATAAGTTTTTGGTGAAAAAAGCTTATATTTGATTGCTAATCTTAAATTTTTACTATAATATTACGCAAGTTTACAAACGTAATGAACAAACTTAGATTTATCTTTCATTTTCTATTTTCACTTGGCCTCTCATATGGAAAGCTGTTGCATCGCATTGCAAAACGATTGTTCTATAACATATTGTATCATTAAGAGCAGAGTTAAAAGTGAGGGGTAACGTGGGAAGATGTCATCCACCCACTTCCAAAAAATATCTATGACGTTCCTCCAGTTTCTTAAAAAAAAAAAAAAAAAAGGCAAAGATAAACATGGGTGAAAGGCGTGACCTTGTGTGTCCCCGCACCTTTTAAGATCCACTTTTATTCCTGATTAAGAGTATAGAAATCTTCATTGTTATACGTACATTATGTAACATATTCACTAAATTACATATAACCCTGCTTTACGCAGATGACGTTTGTTAGCAAAAGTTCACTAACATACTTCTTATCGTAATTATGAATTACCAAGTGAATCTTTGACAGAACCTCTGTATTAATAAAATATAATACCTTCCTTAAAAACTTATATATTGAGTTCAAATAAAACACAGTTCTGACCAGACCAGAATGAAATATAGTAAAAACTATACTTACAATGTGTTACAGTTTCAAGGACCTAACGTCCTCTTCATCAGACACAAACACTGAGAAAAGACAGGTGACAGCAGATCTTATATACACGAGAAAGTGAAGGCCACGCCCTTTCTTCTCTCTCATTGGTCGGAGGGAACCAATGAGGATAAAGGCAATTCCGCGCCAACAGAAAAATATAATGAGCCCTTTCACTTTTTCCAACAGTTCTTTAAACAGATGACATACAAAGAAAAGTAAATAACAAATAAAAAAATATTAAATAAGAAAAATAAATAACTAAATATATATATAAAAATTTTAAATAAATAAAAAATTGTAACTGTATAAGTAAATTGTGAAACTGTAACACATTGCAAGTATAGTATTTAATATATTTCATTCTGCTCTGGTCAGAACTGTGTTTTATTTGTTACTCTACTTATCCAGAGCCATGGAGTTTGTTCATATTGAGTTCATTACCCAAATTTCCATCTTAATTACATACTCATCCTTCAATTTCTTGTATGTAAAGCACACAGCCCAAAATCGGAAGTCGTAATCAATAATTAAAACAGAGAGGTACTCTAAATTATAAAATTAAACACTTATAAGTAAGAGTATTACTTTTTTTTTATTCATCTATTAAGTTGAATTAATCTGATTTGTAATCCCAACATTTATTTTGGGCGCCCAGTTTACGGACAAATTTCCCATCTGGTGTAATATTTCCGTTTTCGTCCCTAATTTCCACCAATGTCAACCAGAAACAACAAGATTACTTTATCTGGCTCAAATCAACCACACGCCAAAGTTTCATTACGATTGAATACAGTGCCGGATTTACGTATAAGCAAAATAAGCTATAGCTTAGGGCCCTATTCGCTAGGGGGTCCAAAATATTTTTTTAAATGATTCTAACGTCATTTCCAAAGAACAAGAAAAAGTAAATAATATAAAACGCACACACAACAATAGTGTTTTGTTTTGTCATGTACTGGGCTTTTAATGAAGCAAGTAATAGGACTCTATTTCTCAGCCCCATTTGTAATGAAGACCCTGTTATCCAGCCCCATTTATAATAGGGCCACCGTTTTCCAGCCCCGCTTATAATAGAGCCCGCGTTCCCCAGCCCCGCTTGTAACGAGCCCTTGGTTCCATTTAGATATCCATTGGGTTCATAAATTAGCATATAGCATATATTCAAACCTAAAAAACGGAGACATTTTGTCGCTGAAAAAGAAAGCTTAACATATGAATGGCCCGTTTCAATAGCTTAGGGCCCCATCAAACTTAAATCCGGCACTGATTGAATAGAATATACGGAAATTTTCCTCATCAGTTATACAAATGCATGTCATGTTCAGTCGTAGAAACTCGCTTCAATTTTAATTATTAAAATTATGTAAAATGAAATTTATATAAAAGTTAATTAATTTATACAAAGGATGTTTAATAGAGAATATTAAAAACAACATACAATATATGTATATGTAGTTTTAAACTTAAATGTTTCTCTTTGTTCCGTGAAAGTTGAAAAAACATCGCTTGTATATAACCAAACCGGTACGGGTAACCTACAGTCGTAAAAGGTGCATAGATCTAAAGATCAACTGCCTTAAGTATTCCCTTTTGATTCTCGAAGCTAAACATCTTCTTTTATAAATAATTCTCTTCTCTTTACCTCATTGTCTGCTCTCTTTATAATACACCACAACACGCATGCAATGTAAGTCATGTGAAACCATAAATTAAGGTGAAAAGTCTTTGTCTTTGTACTCTCAGAGATTTAACGTTAGATGTCTCTCTAGTGCTTGTCATGTGTATGTGGCAGACTCAGTAGTGTTGCTTATGGGAGAACGTTCTCTCTGTAGGGAAATAGCTTTACGAAGCGGTGAACCACAGAGAACATCACAATGGTTTTCTTTCTCTCTCTTTCTCTGAGAGAATTCAGAAAGAGATAAATGATGCTAGGGGTGCTAAGGTGAGAACCACGGACGTGAAAGGTTGTTTACTGGAAAACAAGAGGTTGTCACTTGTGATGAATATACTAGAAACTTACACTTCTCTTTGTTCTTCAACCTTTGTCTTTAAGCTGCACTGTGATTATTTTTCTTCTGAAGCATAAGACAGACTATGACTCTCATTCTGTCAAGAAATATGAAAATTAAGTTACTTAAAATGTGACACCGTCGTAAGTTATAAAACAGTCATAAAAAATAATGTTGTTTGTTTTAATCTATACTCGATGTGTAGGGAAAAACAAGAGTGAATGGCAACTATACAAGAAAAAGTATGTTATAGCATCCTATACATGTAACCAAATCTATGTATAACCAAAAGGAAAAAGTCAAGTAAACCTATCGTGTTTACGTTAAGAGAATTCAATTTAGAATAGTAGGTATGAGAAATTTAATATGTAATAGCAAAAATTGAAGTTACATTTGAAAGAACATTCTAAAATAGCAAAATACTTAAAATATAGTGAGTATATAACCAGTGTTAACAGGAACTATAAGTATTACAACGATGAGCTTGAATTGAGAGTTATTCAGTAAGATTCAATTAACAGCGCCAAAATGGTTTACTCAAAAATGCCATTATAATAAGAATTCAAAAGGTATTACATATCTTATCATAAATGGAGATAATGTTACATGCTAATTATTTCAATAGTATTACAAGATAGTAGCTTCTTGTGTTTATTGTGTATATTTCTGTTAACTGGATTGCAGCCAGTCATAGTTTGCAAAATTCGACACAGTTATATCAAGGTAGGGCTCCCAGAATTTTTGACAAATACTGGGGTTTCCTACTAAAATTTACACTTAAAATTTAAACATCGTATACAAAAATTCAGATTATTGTCATAGTTATGCATTGGTTTCATGCTGATATATCAGAATTAATTAAATTAATAGTTCAACGCTCACCAAAAGTGAGTGATTAAGAGTAGATTATTCTTAGTGGTTGGGTATCGATGAATAATAAAAGTGGTATTTTTAAAATATCGCACGAATTATATTAACTTACGTTTTGGCGGGAGTGTCCCGGCTAAACCGAGACGTCCAGAAACCCTAATCGTGCATAACGTCGGAGCATACTCAGAACAGGGTTCGTAATGTGGTATAGGGCAATGAATATATTTTTTGGAGTCATTTGTTGTTTTAATATCAGGCATTCTCAGCAAAAGTTTTCTAACTCTAAACTGTTAGTTACAACTTCTCTCGTAAGGTGATAGTATGATCGAACCATATTTCTTTAAAATCATTATTATACAGGGTGAGGCAAAAGTCACGAAGAGGCTATAACTGTGAATAGCATCTATTTACCATTAGTATCCATTGATATTTCACAGATTTAAAGCTATCACATTAGCTTAATAAATTTATATAATTGCCTTTTCTCTTTTAACACAGTTACCTCCTGTTATATAATGTTCTATCTTCCCGTTATGCTATACGACTAAAGAACTGGGTTTTATCTACTTAAGGAAAATGAAATGAAGTATTTCAGTTTTACATCCCATTTTTATACCGTGTGGGATAAAGGAGACGGTGGTGATAAGAATGAATGAAAAATGATGGAATTAAGGAAGTGGGAGGAAACAGGGAGAAACCCAAGAAAACCCACGCACACAGTGTTTTTCAATCACATAGCCCACTTGGGGCGAATTGGAATCGAACCAGAGATTCCACGCATCAAAGGCTCTATCACTGAGCCACTTCCACCCCTAAACACTTAAAAAATGTATATAGAATAGTTCGGGCAGTCGCAGAAATAATAAGACTGCAAAATGCCAATTGTAACAAAAGTACATATGTTAACTTACGAAGCTCAAAGCTGATCTCATATAGCCCTTCTGCTAATTATAACTCATTTCTAATACCGTGCAGCAGCCTTTCTGTAGATATAACTCACAAGAAGTAGAATTTATGTGCTCAGAAGTATGAAATAAAATAATGATTATACCATCACATCACATTTGGTTTATACTCCTAGAAGGTTTCTATTAGAATCCTGTCCTCTACATTCTACAAATTGCACGCCGTCCATTAAGAAAATTATAAATCCGAATAAAATGCTGCTATTAATGTTCTGTCTTTGTAACTGATATTGGTATGCTTCGTGTAGTAAGCTCTCTCCTCTTACTAGTTGTGAACTCCATGCTACACACACGTATTCACACTTGCAAACGTTCAATACAAATATATATTGCTCATGACACAATATTTCACATTGCAAATTTTGGATCTTTTATGTTTGGTCACTGCAGAGGGGAAGAAGCTGTACACGAATTGAATTTCAAATAGCTTGGTTGCCGAAGTAAACAAATTTTGTCTTCTTATTGGTGGAACAATTATGACGGAGAGAAGTCATTGGCGGGTGACGGCAACAACAAGATGGTCTTAGTAGGTAGTAATCGGAACTGTTCGAACAATCGCATCCTCTTATTAGTGACATTGTAACTTAATGTGTGTTCAATGACGTTGCCATAGTTTTTGTCCCCGCTACACTGTGATTAATGACTTATATATGTGGATTCTCTTTTTTTCTTTCTTTCTTAGGAACTTGCCTGCATATATGGCACGTTCCTTCTCAATGGAGGAAGAAATATCATGTTGAAAGGAGATTGAAAGTGTCAAATAACAAAGCAACACAAGCACTCGGAGTTTCCAGACTACTTTTTTTCCCCGCCAAAACATTTAAGACATTTCACTTCTTACTCATGTGACGAAGAAGATGAGATTTTACTCACCCCATATTCTCGCCGAGTGCTGTCGTCCAGTTCGAATTTTGTTTGCAACACCGAATTTCGGACAAAATATCTGTTTCACTACCATGTAGTGGGAGTAGAAGACTAATAGGTCAATTTTCTATACCATCCACTAAGGCTTTTAAGCTCTAGGCTACGACTATCCTTATGATATGGAGGGCCGCAAACAGGTACTGTAAGCTGAACACTTTTGGGCAACATCAGATGGAACACTAAATCTAAACTCAAGTTCAGGGGCCTGGTGAACAGGGTCCTAAACTCAAATTCACTCCAGTTGTGCACACTCCATCTTATTTCAGAAAGGCTATGAAGAGATTGCCTACCCGTGTATGTTAATAATATTTTTGCTAATCTCTGTAGACTTAAAATAGCCTAGTAACAATACGAAAGTCACTAAATTTTTGTATTATCAATGGACTAAACTTCATTCATATCAACAAATGTCTTTAAAAATTGGTCTCATATATATATATATATATATATATATATATATATATATATATATATATATATATATATATATATATGACTGTAAGAAACTATTTGAACAAACTTCGGGAGCTGATTCCCGACTCCGAGACTAGCAAAAAAGTCCCTTGGAACTTTGGTCAGTGAGGGATAGTTTCGGCGGTATAAGGTGCCGAAATCGTGAGAAAATGAACTTCACAGGACTGTAATTCAAAAACAACACAACGTAGAGAGTGCAGTATAGAAATGACACTCGAAGTCATATGGCAAGTAATCCCTATGTTCCTTTGGGAAATACCTCGCACACATCTTTCGGAGGTTTGAAACGTACATTTTTCAATCGAGCAGGTATGACTCTGAGTGTCATGTTCAAAACCGCATTGTTTTTGAATTACAGCCCTCTCAAGTTCATTTTTCCCACGCTTTGGGCACCTTATATCGCCCAAACTATACCTTACTGACCAAAGTTCTATAGGACTTTTTTCTTGCTAGTTTCGATGTCGGGAATCAGCTCACGAAGTTTGTTCAAATAGTCTTTACCACGCTGTGTATATATATAAAATTTTGTTTAATTTCATCTCTAGGAAAGTAAAGAAATATTGACAAAGAAAATATTTATATCACGCCTCTTCCCGAAGATTTCGGGTCTCCGACATTGCTAACCCTCCTCTCTTATGGGTGGTTCTAATGACATACCTAGATTCAATTGGATACAGGTTCAAACACACACAAACTGTACGTCATATCAATTTTGAAACGCATTCGGCGGCTTTCCTAAACACACAACTGATTACCTCGAGTGCTTTAACTCAATTTGAATAAATTTGTCTGTGGCGTTAAGAGCCGATAGCACAGTAACCCAATAACGTCCTTGAGACCATTTGTATATATTCTGTTTACAAATACAGAACATGTTTAGTAGGTTTGATTGTTATAATGTAGTCATCTGGCAACCCTTAGTTTATGAGTCGATTTTGTGTAAATCTTCACGATAATGATATAAGATAAATCAGCAAGAACAATACTGTGGGGAAACAACACGAAAATCGAGTTGTGGCAAACTATATAGTGGCAAACTGCACATAATCTTCCTGCAGTGACAAACAAGAACTTTTACATCACATATCTTCAAGTGGGAAAGGACTGCTTCACTATTTACCCCTTGCTTTTAGGCAGCCAACAATGTTTAGCGTTTAATAGGGTTGCAGGTAACTTGAGGAACTTCTCTGTACCCAGAACTTCAAACTTAGGAGGAGACACGTTGTATTTGTGTATAATTGCGTATGGACGTATATAGCGTGGGAGCAACCCGCCATCACATATAAATGAAATTTTGTATGGGATATTTGTTTATAAAGTGTCAGTATACGTTTAGAAAACAGGACCCATATTGTATTTACTGTAAGTCTGAAAGGATGGAAAGGTTGAACAGATCCTTATCTCAACTTTCAAAAGATATTTTTGACAATAGAGCTAGTGCTAAATTTGTCACTTGAAAAAATCAATTTTAGTGAAATAATAAAGGAATACAATCATGGTAAAAGACTAAGATGATTTGAGGTAAATATTCACAATTATAATATATTTGGTTTCCTTCAACCCTACTATGTTAATGCAACAACAAAAACCAAACATAGTCCTAAGTTAATGCCTTACAATACTTTGTTCTCGGTATAAGTACTTGCATATTTACTTTTCAGCCTTGGAACATGAGCATCGTAGAAAAATAATTGGAAATAATGAGGTTAAGTGGGCACAAGCAAATTGCAAGCGTTTTGGGTTGCAATTCCACGACTGACATTTTGACATTTTTTTTCTAGAATTATTCCTCATTGTTACATTGATAATACCACATTTTAATCTGTACATATATACATAGACTCTGTCCGGCTTTCAAAATTCCTTATATGGTTGTCTGATACCTTATGTACTGTATTACAGATATTATTCCTTAGTATATATAATAACTTCCCGGTGTAAGCTTTACATTTTAGCTAATTACATTTTAGCTTAATGTTGCTAAAGTTTTGCTTTAAAACAATTAGTCAGATCTCATAAAATTTTTCACTTGCTTAATACAGTAAGTCTAAATTTAGATACCAAAGAATCTGAAAATATTTTTGGAAGTTTTATATTTCCAATACAGAGGAACTACAATCTTGCTATTTCTTATGCTATGATTGGGTACTTTAGAAACTATGTTTTGTAAACAGTATTCCTGTTATATATATTCTAATATTTATTATTATTATTATTATTATTATTATTATTATTATTATTATTATTATTATTATTATTATTATTATTATTATTATTATTATTATTATTAATAATAATGTAATAACGTAGTAAATACGCATTCAATTTCTAATCTTCCCACCATTGAAAGGAAAAATATAGGCCTATAGCCCCACGAGAGAGGCTTCGTATCTTACACATTAGTGGCAATTCTGATTCGAATAAAAAACAGAATTCAATATTTGATTCGGAAAGAATTCATCATTCGAGATTATTTTTGCTTTACCACATACATATATGGTTGCTGAATTAGCTGTTTGAAATAATACAAAAATACCGGTAAAATTACTTGTCATGTGGAATGACTAGGAAAGCGAAGATATTAAAAGCTGTCTATTTTGAAATATGAATAATGTTAATAAGTTAAATTTTATTTCAGAGTAAAGCAGGAAAGCATGCAGAGTTGCCATGGTGCCCGCTGACCCCGCGTTGGAAGGGCTGCTCTTGGCACTTGTTCATTAAGAACATAATCGGAATTTCTCAGATACGAAACAATATCAAGATGTACGTACTGAACTTATCTTTTTCTTCAAGTTCTGGCTTCGAATCATAGAAACATATTCCAAAACTTTTCATTAAATAAATTACTACAGAACAACTGGTTAAATGTTCCATTTAAAGTGGAAACGAAGTACTTGAAAGTACCATAACTTTCGACTACTGAAACAGCTGAAAATAAACATATTTTCTTATAAGTGAGAATCAGAAGCAAATACATCCTACATCCATCCGTGACGTTATTGAAGAAGAAATATGCGTCATTGGAACTTTTGTATCGGAATGTTCTGACAAATTCAGTAAAGCTTCGTAGTCAGAGCATTTGCACTTAAATTCAACATTTAGTTCTTGAATAATTTGTTTAAAGTTTACTGAATACTGTTGGGGGTTCTCTATAAATATCTCTTTTATAGTAATTTGGTTGGAACTGTCAATGTAAGGCATGAAATAGTCATAACTAGTCAAAACATAATTCATTGATATATGTTATCTTAAGAACGTCATTTTTAAAACAAAAAGTTATCAATCTCATTGTATATTATGCGTTGGGTAAAGTAAACTAGAATTATTCAATACCCTTCCTCAATATCGTACCATCTATGAAATATATATATATATTTTTAAATATCCTTTCTTAAATATGTAGGGTTTTTTCTTATAAACAATTATATAGGTTGGAAACAAGTAAAAATGTCTTCGTAATAGTATGGCTAACGCACGAAATCTCGGATTCGATTCCCGATCGAAGCAGGAGTAAAAGTGTGGGGGAACGCGAGGAGAGGTCGTTACCCCATTTCCAAAAAAATATCTATGGCGTCCCCCACTTCCTAAAAAATCACAACGAACAAAGATAGGCACGGGTGACGATGTGACGTCATGCGTCCCCCTATCTTTGCAGATCTAATTTTAACCTGGATAGAAGTACTCGTTCAGATCCTATTTTAAATATAAGGACCTATATCATATGGACTGATTATGAAATAGGACGCTACAAACTAAGTTAATTAACCAACTGACCATACTACGCAGTGCAGATGAGGAATCGAATGCAGAAGTTTACACAACAAGGGAGAGATGGTTTTTTCTTTAATTGATTTGAAGAGAGTTTAAAATATATACGTATTTTTAGCGTATGGGCCATAATAAGATAGAACCTTCCGTTTCAAATATATTCACCACCATATCGTTATTCAGGTTTGTATATGATGCGAATTTTTGAGCAGGAATCTAGCTCGGAAACATAAAAATCGCGTTAGCTGCTCTATTCATATGGTAAGAAACTCAAATGATAGACAATCTTTCCGTTCTTTTGTAGTCCGGCGATTTTTTTCCATTATGTATTCTTCAAATTATAATTACTTAGCTCCTGTGAGAAAACAAACATTTACAGTAGTGCTGCATGTGTCCCTTTAAGGATAATTAGTTAATGGTTCTAAGTAGCACTTAGCCCGCGTATATCTTCTTCAAGTACTGTGTAGTCAGGTTATGTCCTTTTCCAAAATGAATTTGTAATATTACTTAAATACATATATAAATATAGCGTTACTTAAATAAGATTTGATTATTAAATTTTAAAGTCTTTTTTATTTTTATTTTATTTTTGAGTTTGTAAGCGAGGCTATGTAAGACTTGAACCTACAGCCTAATATGGAATCCGAACTACATAAGTTCCCGTTCTCTAAAAAGCATTTTGAAAGTCAAAGTTGATAATACATTTAATGTGATTTGAAAATAACACTATGAAACAATTTTGTTCGATGACCTTCTGCTACTTCTTCATCAAACACCATAACACAGTCGCTATAGAATTTTTTTGGCATATAGTTTTACGTGCTTTTTTTTAAACCACCTTAACTTTATTCAGGGAGTTTTGCGAATCCGGAACAAAATGAAAGAAGCCTGACCTGAACTGTATAGTGGATGCATTTAAACTTCCTAGCCACGTTCTCGGAATTTCATTTAAAGATAATTCCATAAGTTAAAGATATACGCTATGTGATGTGACGCTGTCAGCATGGCGTACGATAGCTCTTTTGTTG
This sequence comes from Thermobia domestica, assembly GCF_964235325.1. Classification (NCBI taxonomy): domain Eukaryota; kingdom Metazoa; phylum Arthropoda; class Insecta; order Zygentoma; family Lepismatidae; genus Thermobia; species Thermobia domestica. Next base: position 102,966,160 of record NC_137455.1, read on the forward strand.
ATCAGTTCTGGCTAAGGGGATGACCGACATTTGGGGAATACCGACACTTCTAAGCTTAAAGCGCTGTCAATTCTTCCTGGAAGTGAAAGACTTGTCGTAATCAGTACTAAGTGAAACTGTGGGGTGTATGAAATGTATATCTGTAAAAGTTTAAAAATAAGTAGAATAATTTGACGAGAAAGGTCTATAAGTTTATGAGGTAAGGTGTAAGAGAAGTGAAGGGTCATTTTAAAATTTGAGTATATTTTGTTAAGCTCTTGTTTGGAAGTAAAAGTTGTATTGTTCAGTGCTCATGGTGGAAAGCATACAGCTGAAAGTTGTGCAATCACAAGTAGTAGGCTCATCAGTGTGCAGTGTTTCTAGCTTGCATAAAATATAGTTAAGTGCAACATATGCTTTCGAGGTGCTTCTGACAGTCACATTTGGGGCACCTTCGACAGATGCTTTTTCCCCCCTTTGGTTGTGATTTTTAATAATTATATATCGAAAATACTACGTTAGTATTAACATATAGATAATAAAATGTCTGCATCCTTTTTCCATTGCATGAGATGCTTCTAGAATTTGAACAAAATGTCAGTAGTTATAGAGGCCGTAAAGAATGCAATGCTACTTGCTACAGTTTCAAGAGCTTCTGAAGTTCCTCGGATACGTACGTGACAGGTTATTCAAAGTTAACTGCAATAAACATTTTGGTGGACATATATTTGCTGAAAAAGACGAACACACACCTGAAGAAAAGTTAACTATATTAGACGCGTATGGGTTCACCAAAGAACATAAGATGTGGTAATGTAAAGCGAAGGACAATAGTGTCAAACTTTTAAGATCTGCACAGAAAAATAATAGAATAGAAAAATCAAAAGGTAGTGACACATAAAAGAAGGTACACACACATAAAATGTTGCAAAACACAGTCACAAAAATGAGAAAACAGAAAAAGAAAATTATTGTGCTATCTGTCGAGTTTTTTATTTTTTTCTTTTTCTTTTCTTTTTTTCTTTTTTTTACGGGCGAAAATAATTCCGTTGATTGAGTTCAATGTACAAAATATTTTCAGCGGTTTAATGAGGCCTGTGTTCTTCATCCAGACGATCCCTTCTTTGTGTGTCAACAATGTTAAATCTCATACATATATGAGTGTAATGTTTGCTCTTTCCTGTATATGAAGCTAATACTAATATTTTAATCCATAACCATACTTTTAATAACATATGATTAACATAAATTAACAAATATTTTTTCATGAAGTATACCTAGGTAGAATATTTGTGCTCTATGCACTAGCTCACATTTGGCGTATTATTTTTTTTAAAGAAATGTTTGTCCCATATATTTCTTGTAACTGAACAAATTTTGTTATTATTCTTTTCCTCATTTGTAACTCAGTGACATTTTGAAAATATTTTCTGTAGCTGTAAATAAAGACATTCTACATTCCTAAACTTAAAGATTCCCGAGTTCGTTTAAAGCTCATGAACTACTTTACGAACAGTAATGTGCGGTTGTGGAATTATTAGTGACATTATCATAGTACGTAAGGTTTTAATGTTGATGTCGGTATTACTCCAACAACCTGTCAGTCTTCCCCATAGAGTTGGGGAATTCCGACACTTCTTCATCGTCCATTTCAATTGTGACTCTCTACAGCCAAACATTGCTTTTTGTGTAACATGTATTGCATGTGTCAAGTAGTTGAAATAGTATACTTAACCATGGGCTATAATTCGTTTCTTTATTAATTCGCTTAGAATATTGTAGTAGTGCAAATGTTCTTAGGGAGCGTCGGTATTGTCCCAAATGACCATATCTTGAATTGCTAGGTGTACTCGCGCTAGATATATGATGCCTTTGCAATGCCACCAAACTCACTGTATAACCTTCCTGGGCGTCAGTGTGGGTCTTGCCACATACTAGAGCTTCTTCTCGCTTCGACCACGATCTTTTTCCCACATTGTTGTTCTATATTATCCACTTCCCACCACTCGTAATCAACACTTTCAGAAACGGCTAGAATTTGTTGCGTTTTAGAAGAGACTCGCAGATAGATATTCGGTCGAGTAATGTATAAATGTTTTGGAGATAGATCATGTGGGATCACACAAACGTCTAGCTTCTTTCTTTGCATCCAGCTTTCTACTAATGGGTTAACACTGTTTGGTAATGAATGTTAAGTCATCGCCAATGTCATGACAGACAGAACGAAAGCGACTGAACCGTCTTTTGTTGGTTGCTTTTGATAACGTACTCTCCTCATAAACAGCAAATTTTTTTTCAGGGCCTGTGCAGCATTCGGGCATTTATCGAAATAAAATTGTAAAATGTACGGCCTTGTTTTGCGGAAAGTTCACTCATATTCAAGGCGCAATATTCGGACCTTTGATTACAAGAAATCCAACATATTTTGCACAGCTACTAATTAAAACTGTCAGTTATTAAATTACATTGTATTTGACCCGCTGCGACATCATATATCCTGAGATTTGGGATATTAACGTTATTTTCTGCGTAAAAAGCTCAATATTTTTAGACTACCTGATATAACACAAACAGTTTGCTTTCACGTAATAAGTAGATTGGAAGATAAAAAATAGAAAATCAAAACACTAAAAATTCGACTTTATTTCAAAGAATAAGGAAAAAAATAGTTGCTAGTACAAACCAATATCTTTAGAAACAGAGGTGACGCAAATACTCAATATCAATAAAGTGCACGTTTATGTGGTTCCAGATGTGATATCGGATAGCGTGTTTGCCTATAAATGTTTAAAGTCCAAAGTGACTGCATATTTAAAGGTAAATAAATACATTAATGGTTTATAAATTATACAAATGTGAGCATTTTGTAAAATAATCACAGACATAATTTATGCAATCTCAAAGAACATGTCTCACAACGAAGCGATGAACAAATTACAGTAGTACTTGATGCGTCGTCTCGATTTAAGATTGTTTGCACCCAGCCAAACAAATAAATAAATAAACTCTGTTTTCCAAATCAAACTACAAATAAATAAATAATTAAATACTCATGGTCCAGCCCGCTCATTTTCAGATGGGATGAAATTGCACTTCAAAAGAAAAACGGTGAATACTGGAAAAGAATGTCTAGGTATCGAAAAATATTGTACTGATCAAATATTTGCGTAATAATTTCATCAGGGCTTGGAAAAATCTCATATGAAATGAATAATTTGAAAAGTTGTTTTATTTACCTTTTTAAAGCTGAAAATTTCAGATTTACTATAAGAGCAAAATATAATTTTGATAATAAAATGCTTCTTTCGGTTAATGTGGGATTTTCTTTTTCTTTTCTTTCTTTCTTTTTTTGCGCTGGAGATTGATTCAGTGAAAAATATGCAACTGTGCAACGACAAAGCAATGTTTTGATTTCTTGTCAGATTAGTAATTAAATTATATAACACCCGTAAATAGTTTGTAACTCTCAATAATTATAATGAAGGTTTATAGAGAAAAATTATTATTAGAATTTCTTAAATCTTCACTTGTATGTCCAAGCTTATTCGTACCGGTTCTCTGAATACAATAAATAGATATAGCTGTGAATAACACTGTTGTGTCCAGTGGCGTATTTAAGGGGGGCTTCTGGGCGTAAGCCCCTCTCCCGAAATTTTATTTACAACATTAAAGTAAAAGAAATATCTTGCAGAATTTTCACACTTGCAGGAACAAAGTTATCAAAGCTTCCCCCCCCCACGAAACAAAATCGTATATACGCCACTGATTGTGTCTAATACTATTAACATTTGAATTAAAACGATTTATAAGTAGTATGTGTGTAAAGAGTATATGTGTCACCGTTATTAAAAGTTAAACAACAATCTGCTAGTTACAGGGTGGTCCAAAAGTAGGTATACAGACCAGCATCGATTAAGTATGACATTTTAATTTATTAAAGTAATGAATTTATTTGCTTTGGTTTGTTTCGAACTTAAGGTATAAGTGAAAATAAATTAAGAACAAATAAGGAAGAAATTAAATCAATACCTATATGGATAACAATGAGTAAATGATATAAAATGTCATGACCTAATCAGTACGGGACCGTAGGCCTATACCTACTTTGGGCCACTGTATTTTGCCATACGTAACAGCACATAAAGAAATAAATTATTCCAGCAAAATAAGAACTGTCAATTATTATTGGCAACAATGCAATGTAGTTTTTAACGACGCAAAATTCATCATCATCATCATTATTATTATTATTATTATTATTATTATTATTATTATTATTATTATTATTATTATTATTATTAATATGATACTACTTTTCATTGTGTTATCTTGTACAGTTTGAGTAATTCATTGACTGATGTAGTGTTACACTTGGCCAGTATTTTATTTGAGGAAAAACTAAAACTTAATAGTAAATGATATATTTAGACTATATTTGATTAACTATACTATTGCATGTACTGTCTTGATAGGCCGGACTAGGAGAGTACCTCAGACCTCGTCACAGTATCATCGAGGTTGATGAAGCACCTATGTTAATTGCCTACCCTACCGGCGGAGGTGCGAGCTTACAGCCTACGTCCGGAATAGGTAACTAGGTTGTACCTTTGGTTCCGAGAGACGAGACTACGTGTACCCCAACAAGTATGAAAGAGGAGCGCTCAGTGTGCTCTAGGGGATGGCTCCGGCACCCTACCGGAAGGATGGATCTCCAGCCGTCCTCAAAGAGCGTTTAGTGTGCCTTCTTGGGTCCGGATTTGGAATCTTAGATTCTAACAGATTCTCCTACCTCAAGAGTAAAATAGGTAGTGAGTAATATTCTTCGTCTCGGATATGTCTAGTTGCATGACCCACGGTCCTACCGCAAGAGCCACAGCTCCCAAAGAGTCATTGTCTTTAAAGGTAGACCTACATCAGTGATTGGGTAATGCACAGTGTACTTTTCCATAAATAGAGTATGCTTGGACGACCCGTCCCGTATTGCTTGGACGACCCTACTGAAGGAGGAAGGAGACCTCCCAAATAGTGGCCTACATGTATATTTATTTATTTATTTATTTATTTGATATACAACACAACAGGCTTAATACCCAATTACAGTGTTGTGTACATACAGCAAACGTTACATATATACATTTCTTAATTATTACTACAGAAAATTTCTTGTTTCACATATGATCTGAACCTGTTTTCTGAAAGACTAAATACATCCACTTTATCAAGCTTATTTACAATATCATTGTATAATTTACACAGCCTCCACATAGGGGATTTATATAATATATTGCTCCTGGCTTTTGCACAATAAAATGTCCCTGTATTTTCTACTCTGGTTTTGCAAGTGGGAATCGGTAATGATATTTTCGAGACCAACTCCATACAGTCAATCTTATTGTTTAATAACTTGTATAAGAATAACAAGTCCAACATCCATCTTCTTTTTTCTAGAGTTTGAAAATTAAAGTTGTTTACTAGATCATTGTAGGAAAAATATTTGGGATAATAATTAGTTTTTTGTATGTAAGCATTTTCAAGAATTTTCTTTGGATGTTTTCTATTTCTTGAGAGTATTTTTTATTATTGGGGGTCCATATTGTAGAACAATATTCTAATTTTGATCTAATATATGTAAAATAAAGTGTTGTAAACGTTGTCTCACTGCACAAATCTTGCCCTATTCTGTAAATTAAACCTAAGTTTCTATATGCACTGTTTGTTATCATATCTATGTGTTGATTGAAATTTAGTTCAGGATCAAAAATAACGCCTAAATCTTTGACAGTACTTGGTTTAGACAATTTAGTTTTTTTCAGTGTATAGTCAAAAGTGATAGGATTTCTTTTTCTCGTAAAAGACAGAGATTTACACTTGGATATATTTATTACTAATTTGTTGTCATCGCACCATGTTTGAACTCGCTGTAGGTCTTGTTGTAGTTGTATGCAGTCTTCAGTTGAATTAATTCTAGAATATAATTTGAGATCATCAGCGAATAGGAGAATCTCAGAGTTTTCAATAAAAAGTGGAATTTCATTAATAAGTAGGAGAAATAGCAGAGGACCCAGATGAGATACTTGAGGAACCCCAGACAGAGTAACTAACTTTTCGGTGATATGCCCCTTGTATAGAATAGATTGTTTCCGGTTACATAAATACGATACAATATATTCTATTGCCGACTTTGAAAAGTTTAGGCTTGTTAATTTCGCCATTAGAACATCATGATCCACGACATCGAATGCCTTACTGAAATCGGTATAAATAACGTCTACCTGGCCGCCTTTGTCTAACTCCGTTGCTATAAAATTTGTTACAACTGCTAGGTTTGTTGCAGTAGACCTATTGTGTAAGAAACCATGTTGATGTATAGATATAATTGGCTTTACGTGATTCAGAATTCGTGTATATAAAATACTCTCAAGAATTTTGGCAAAAGGAGATAATATAGCTATAGGTTTGAAGTTTTGTATTTCGCTTTTATTTCCAGACTTTGGCACTGGACACACTAAACTTTCTTTCCATAAGTCTGGAAAAGTGCCTGTTCTTGTGGACATATTAAATATAGTATGGAGCGGATACTTGAATATATCAATACAGCCTTTGACAACATACGGAGGAATACCATCCGGTCCACATGACGCTTTTGGTTTGAGTGCCTTTATAGCCACTTCAATTTCTCGCAGTTGTATTTCTCCAAGTTGAAAGTTGTCCAACAGGCTAATGCATTCCGTCTTGTTAGATATAAAACTGTCTACGTCATATTTTGCTGAGACATTGTTATAAACAGATTGAAAGTAATGCGCGAAGGCCTGAGCAATCTCACTGTCCTTATTTAGTTCTTTCCCATTGTAAGTAAAGGAGGCTGATGACATGTGCTTGGTTTTGCTTTTGACAAAACTCCAAAGTTGGCCCGGATCATTATGAATAGAAAGTTCAGATTCTAGAATGAATGTTTTATACGCAATTGATATGTCGGTCTTTATCTGTTTACGTAACTCATGAAATTTTTCGCGATGATATAGGCTTGCAGTTATTCCACTTTTCCATTTTTTATGATGATATGATTTGGATTTTATTTTTCTAATTATACTATAAGTGAACCAGCTCGGATAATTTCCATTAACATGTTTCTTACGGGGAATACACATACTAAATACATTATTAATCATGTTGTAAAAGTTGGATAGCACATTATTGATATCATTCATTTGCGAAAGACAGCCCCAGTTTATTTTGTGCAGTTCCACGTATAATTTTTTGAAATCAGCCTTTTTAAAGTTGAAACCAGATACTTTAGCTTCTCTGTTTGTCTTTCTTTGTAACGTTTAATGGGATAGAGACACTTATTGCGGGATGATGTCTGTCTTCCTTAGTAACAAGAGGACAGTTATATTGGATTCGGAAGGTAGCATAGCCACAACGTATACGTGGTACCTTAACACGTATAAGCGACGTAGTTCCATATTGCTTGGAGGGGTCTACCAGGTGATGAAACTTCGGTAGACTCTCAAGTGACCATGTCTATGCGGAGAGGTCTACATCAGTCATTGGCTCTGGTAATGTACAGTGTACCTCTACTGTAATTAGATAAAGACCCGTATTTCTTGGACGATTCTACCAGGGGGGAGGAATGTTTGTCTACTGCTTGAGAATAGATTGAACGGTGACTGGGGAAATGTGCCGATCCCAGGAATCTGCATAAAAGTTTCCGATCCCAGTGGAATGGAGGAATCTCTCCAAGATAAGGAAAGGCATCAAACTCAAATGACTAAGTACGGGTCATTAGAGCCGGGATGGGATACACGAGTGTCTCATGTGTTCGAGGTATTTCCACGCGGAGAGCTGAAGCTATTGAACAAGGACGAAAATGAACAACCCCTTAGCGCATTAGGACTAACAACGTCAAATGAATTAGGAAACATGGCAGGGGTGGTTAACAATACCGCACCAATAACAAGGCCCATAGGCCTCAGAATACTTGTAGGTGGCGAAAGTGACGGTAGGTCACTCCATCTCTAATACCATCTTGCTAGTACCATAATGGAAACCTTATTGAGATTATATTTCAGCATTGATTTCTATTCTATGAGTGACATGATTCTCGTACAGCACTAAATTTTAAGTTTACAAATTATTTGTTTCGCAACTTTCGTGAAAGCAATGCATGCACTTTTGGCACTGGCCTACCCCATTTTGTCCACCTCAATTAGATGTATTTATTGATATATGGTAGAATTTTGTGTACTTCCAGTATTAATTGATAGAGTTGATTACAAAATTTGTCATCATATTTCAATATTTTGCTAATAATATTTGATAATATAACTTCAGTATGGCTTTTTTTTTAAAAAAAAAAATAAAGGTTTTTAAGTTTAAAAAATACCCCAACACATTAGCGTGTAATGGGAAACGTTTTCTACAAAGATTATATCAATAATATATATATATATATATATATATATATATATATATATATATATATATATATATATATATATATTAGGGATGGCCAAAATTTTCCGGAATCCGGATTCCGGAAATTTTGTTTTCCGGAATCGGAAAATTTACTTTCCGGAATTCGAAAAATTCCGGATTTCGGAAAAATTCCGGAATTCAGAAAAAATCCGGAATTCAGAAAAATTCCGGAATTCAGAAAAATTCCGGAATTCAGATAAATTCCGACATTCGGAAAAAAATCCGGAATTCAGAAAAAATTCGGAATTTTTCCGATTTTACTCTCCGGATTCCGGAAAGTAAAAATTCTGGAATTGGCCATCCCTAGCTAGTAGCTGTTAAAAGAGAAACACAATAATGAATATATATACTGTATTAGTTTCTTGTAGTTGGATATGTCTTTATCACTTACGTAGACAATTGCTACTGCAGTTATTTACTGCTTTATGAGAAGGTCTTATTTTCACACACAAAAAAGTCGCCGGTATGTCTCAAACATTATCGCGTTCCCACCTGCAGCTGCTTCAAAGCACTGCAAACTACTTTTTAATCAGGCGAAAGGCAGTGAAGGAAAAGAAATATCAACAAATATTCTAATAACATTCGCTTATTGTCAACATACCTACAGTGAGCGCAGAAAGTGCTCGTACATCATGCATACTTTATATTGAAAACAGCTAGCATGAGAACGGGAGGTGGAAAATATATATATAACCAGAATTAAGACTATACATTCATACATTTTATTTCTATATACAAGAGAAAGGCCAAACAAAGACAATCACTGTTTTGCTCAGAAGAAAAGAGAGAATTCCTTTTTTGTAAACGCAAAAAGTCACCGTACACTTATGATTGAATTAATGCTTATAAAGTATATTACGTTATCTAATATTTTGTGGGATTACCCTGTGCGTTAATGATTGTCTGTAGTCTTCGTGGCATTGATTTCACCTGTAGTAGTTCGTAGTTCTGTAGCTTCGGGACTATAGAAGTCAGTGGAGAGCTTTTGTGAACGCGGCATTGAACCTCCGGGTTCCATAGGCCATAGAGTTAGTTAGTTAGTTAGTAGCTTCGGGACTGATTATGTCCCATTCTTCTTGAATAGCTTTTCTCAGGCCTTCTTTAGTAGAGAAGCTGTGCCTTCTGATTCTTGTCACCAGAACAGACCATAGATGTTCTATGGGGTTCATGTCTGGGGATTGGGGAGGTGTGCGAAGCTGTTTCAAGGTATTATAGAGTAGCCACAATCGAGTATTTTCCACTGTATGTTTGGAGTTGTTGCCTTGCTGAACAATAAATTGTTTTCTGCGCACTAGTATGGAGATTTTCCTTTAATATGTTAATATACACTTTGTGGATCATCACTCCATCGATAAAGTGGAGACGACCCACTCCTGAGGCACTCATACAACCCCAGACGAGCACGGACCCTCCTCCGTGTCTTACTTTAGGGACGAGATTTTGAGGATTCATCTCTGTATTCACCTTGCGTCATACCATACGCCTCCCATTGGATTCGATAAGATTAAATTTACTTTCGTCCGAAAATATGACCCTATTCCAGAAAGAAGCCTGATCCCTTATCTTTATACTCTTTTTCAAACTTTAGTCTCTTTATACGATTTGTCTTGTTCACCCATAACATTTTCCTGGCTATCCGACCATGATACCCTGCAAATTTTCCGCACTGTTACTGGCTGATACTTTAACACCGCGTGTTTCCAGATCCGTTGCCAATTGCACAGCACTACTTTTCGGAACCTTTTTTCTTTCCCTAATAATGTAACGTTTATCTTGTTCACTCAACACTCTTGGTCTTCCAGTTTTTTTTTTTTTCGCACAGTGATAGAAACATTATACATCGCAATTATTGTTTGTACTGTTGAACGAGGTCTGTCTGCAAGGTTTGCTATCTTTCTCAAAGATTTTCCCTTCTTATGCAATTTAATAGTTACTTTTCTTGTCTCCTCATTTGTTTCTGTTCGGTTGCTTCCCATTTTTACAGCTCACCGTGCAGTTTTTTCACTCCTATTCACAACTAAACTCATTCTGTTATTCGTCATGCTATAAACAGAGGTGTATAATCAGGTGAATACTAGTGAACCCCAGTTGTGGTATCTTTGTTTCGTATTCGTACGTCAGGTGTACGATCTCTTTTTGCGACTACTCTATACACTTTATACGGAATTTATTTACTTTCTGACCATTAAACTTGTCTTCGTGGTTCTTTATTGATATATTCATAAAGCTTAGTTTTCATTATTCATATTGTGTGTGTTATTACACTTCTTAAATTTTCTGTTTCTTTTTCGCAGGCATTCTCGTTTCAATAGCATAGGTGTACGAACACTTTCTGCGCTCACTGTATGTACAGTAAATACAAATTTATAATTTTTGACTTTACGAAGTATACAATGTAATTGTTCAATAATTAACATAAGCAGGCATTCATTAATTTATATTAATATAATAATTAATAAAACTAATAAGCGGGTGATTGATGACTCAGTGGTAGAGTTTTCATCTATGGTATTCTAACCCAGGACATGTGGGTTTTCGATGGCTAATTTTGTGTTCGAAAATTTTTCCGGTGGTAGGCCTACTCTTGGTTCCCTTTCTTATATTTGTTCCATCATCACTCATTAACGAATTTAGTTTATCAAAACTCTATAGCCATATATTAATTCTGTCCGTCAGTGAAACAAACAGTCTCAAGTACTATCTGATGGATTACCATCAATTTTGACCACGATGTACAGAGTCAATAGTTAAGAATGGAGTTCCCTGATGAATGTAATATTCAAACCGGAAGCGGTACAAATCAACCATTTCCGGTTTTAACGTTAATCATTATATAGTAAATATGGTAATAGATAGCGAGAAACGGTTTCCAGTAATCGACATATATAACATTCATGTAGATAGAATGTTACCCAATTTGTGCATCTGCTGAAAATAATGAGCTTAGGTATTTAGAGAGCATTTTCCGCTTTAGAAAATGTGTGCTTGGTAAAGAATGTAGAGAATTAGCTGAGTCAGGCACGTAGCTAGAATATGGTAATAGGAAGGGGGGGGTCTGTCACGAAATACTGTGGTTATTTACCAGGGGCTCAATCATTCTAAACTATTTTATTGGCAACATATATTGGTTCGTTTAGCCAAGATTTCTAATGGAGGGATGATATGAAATACTGTGGTTACACACCAGAGGCTCGATCAATCTAAATATTTTACTGACAACATACCCATATTGATTGGTTAGGACAATAAAATGAGGATATATTAGTAAGTATTTTAATAAGAAGCTATGAAGATATCTCGAGTAAAAAATTATAAAAAAGTATTGAAAAAGATATAGTCTTCCGAGGTCATTCGAACAGTGTCGAGAATTTTGCGTCTGGGAAATTTGCGCCCTACCTCAAGAACAAGAAAAATTGCGCCTGCAATGTACCTCCACCGGGAAGTTTGAGCCCTGCGAAATAAAAGAACCTATTCGAGCTTACGCATTTGCTCGGAAGGGCTGACATTACAGCATAAACAATCCTCCCCCCACAACCATGCCATTTGTGATTTATTTTCATTGTGGCTATATAAGGGGAGAATAAACTTCAATATAAGCCAAAAGAACACAACGGATTTATGCACGCCACTGCTGATTATTCCAGAAATGATTTTGGGGGAACACTGGCCTCCCCAGAGCTCTTAAAGTGCCCCCTCGGAGGAGACCAAAATAATACGTCTATAATATAATAATAAATAGAATAGTACCATCAGTGACCCCCTCCGGAATACTAAGTGTGCCCCCCGGAACATTTTTTCTGAAAGAACGACTGAAAGCAATTGTGTGTTTAAAGTGTAATTCCAGCAAGTAAACACACTGTACATAGTTTTCTTGATAATATTACTGAACTGATTTTACATTCACTTTACATTTTCTTTTCTATATTTTGTGTCCTAAAAAGCCAAACAACTCGCAAGGATTGTGAACAGAGATATCTCGGTAGAGCCAAACAGCCTTTTGTAGATTAAATTATACTCTTTGATTATATTAATAAATAATTATATATCAGTCATTTATACTTTTATTGTAAATTTTGTAGTATAATGAAAAATTGTATTTGTATGGATTGCCCTTTAGTGAACTAAAATTGTATTTTTTTTATTTGTTCGGAATATTATAACGGATGGAGTAACTCACTGAGACGATGAGAGGCAAGCCTAGTTCAAGTGTGAGTGGAAGTTACTTTACACAATACAAAAATAAGTTGAATTGTAGGGCGCTAACATCCCAGTGCAAATATATAGCCGGCGCATTTTCCCCTCTTTTTGCGGTAGGGCGCAAACATCCCAGTGCAAATATATTGCGAGCGCATTTTTTCCTATTTTTGTGGTAGGGCGCAAATTTCCTGGGCGCAAAATTCTCGCATTCAAGGGAAATATATTGTCCGTGAAGTTGACAAGCCACTTATGTCAGACTCCAATTTCGACTTTAAACGTCGCTAGTGCTATGTTAGTGTTCGATAGTGACGCAAATCGTTAGCACTCCACAGATAACGTGTGCTTTTTAAATAATGGATATGTCTTCTAACTGCATGCCAACACGCCCACTTCTAAGAATCATCTCAAAAGTGAGGTTAACCGTTAGAGCAAGTAAGTGCTCATTAGTACCAATAACATTAACGTTAATGCCTCCATTGTACGGCCCTTTGAGTAATAATTACACCACGTATAGTCTCAATGGGTCCCTATATTCTCGCGAACATTCTGACGTGCCCAAGTTAGTTACTTTTTTTTTTAACTATTGTTTATCTGTTATTGTTTATTGTTTATTGCTAGTCTGCAGAGTAGTCCTTACATTAATATGCCATTGTCCTTAATAATCATTGCGTATTTACAAGCAGTTTGTTATTACTGTTAGAAGATATCAAAAAACAACAGATAAAATCTACTACTTAACGGTCCATATTTTTCTTTTACAGTACACAAACGATTAATAATAATAATAATAATAATAATAATAATAATAATAATAATAATAATAATAATAATAATAATAATAATAATAATAATAATAATAATAAGACTATTCCAGCATAAAAGTTATCAATTGCATCACACTGGCAACAAGCGACGCATATTTTAACTTCATAAAAATTCGTTTCTCACGATTTTCTGGAAAACTACGTATGATATCTTCATTCTGTCAAGTTGTTTATCTCAGTGTGATATATGTATTACCTCTGGACAATATCACAGTAAAACAAAAATTAAATATTAGGAGTGCATCGTACTTTTGGACTACATCTCATTAACCATGGGAAGATTGAGTAGTGTATACTTTAGGATGTAAGTTTCAGCTTAACTTGCATCATACATTCTTAGGATTACAAAAAGGAAATTTGTTCTTTTGCATTTGAACAAAATTCTTAGGATTACAAAAAGAAAAAATAATTTTTCCGAATTCCGGAATTTTTCTGAATTCCGGAATTTTTCCGAAATCCGGATTTTTCCGAATTCCGGAATTTTTCCGAATTTCGGAATTTTTCCGAATTCCGGATTTTTTCTAAAATCCGGAATTTTTCCGAAATCCGGAATTTTTCTGAATTCCGGAATTTTTCTGAATTCCGGAATTTTTCCGAAATCCGGAATTTTTCCGAATTCCGGAAAGTAAAAATTCCGGAATTGGCCATCCCTAATATATATATATATATATATATATATATATATATATATATATATATATAGACTATATATATATATATATATATATATAATTATTATTATTAATCAAGACGAAACGACATGATTCATTGTAATTCTCATGCGTGGTTTTCGAGAAAATTGACAAAAAATAATTTTATGCGCTAAATAAATATGTCATTCGTGAGCACCAAAAAGAGGCTAAAAAACACGCCAGCTATTAAGGTAAAGCTAATACAAAAATATACTAACATCAAGTCTTCCATTACAATACTAGCAATATGACATTATACGTTAAGATTTAATGTGACACAATGACTTTTAAACTTTAATATTAAGCATCTTTCAATTAATGTTTTCAGAGTTATTTTCTATTTCTCGTAATTTCTTCACTACTTCATTGTTTCTAGTTCTACATTTTGTGTAAAAGGCTCTCCGTTTGATACACTGACTCTGTACTTGTCGATCAGACAAATACCATTTTGTTTTCTTTGTTTCAGCAATTTTTCCGCAGTGTTGAGAGAATAGCCTCCAATTGAAACCTCAATAAGACATTCAATCGCGGTTGTTCTCTATCAAAGCTGCCATCTTGTATCGAGGAAATGGAACAAAGAAAAGACAAAAGTGAGATTGTTGTTTCAGGCTCTCTCTCTCTCTCACGGTTTGAGAGGTGTGTGTTTGGGACCATTGAGCGTCCATGATGAATAGACAAAGATAAAGAGCGCCTAGTGGAGCATTGACGTTTAGTGTAATGGTGCGTAGGATGAAGACGTGGCAACGCTGCCATTATCGTCGTCTTCAGTCTTTCTTTTACAATGATAAGGAAGAATTGCGATTGCGTTCCCTCAAGAGGCTTGTTAAAACTGAACATATAACCGCGAAAAGGATTCAAATACTGAAGTCGATCTTTCTTTCTGTCTCTTTGTTTTACAAATGTATCCTTTTTATTTTACAGGATATTCTGCAAGACAAAATAATTTATACTGAACGGTAGTCGTAGCAGCCGTAGTTTAAGAATTTCCAGGAGGTTTTTAAGCTCCCTCTGCGACCACCTTCAGCCCACACTGCATCTTTCAGTTGTTCACTTCTTCTTGTTCTGCCTATGGGACTGAGTCGTAGTAATATTCACTTTGAAACCAAGAGGGTCTGGGTTCGTTAGTGGCATATTTACGCGGAGCTATTGGACTCAAGCCTCCCACCTCCCCGAAATAAATTTGTTAGTTTTTCGCATTCCACATACAACAATAATCCTTCTTACGATTTCTAAGAATTTAATCGAATTTCCGTTTTCTTATACCTTTTGTTCAGAAACAATACAATATTTGTAAAATTTCATTTCATGTAAGAACTGCGTCCTCTTTTTCTTTCTTTCGTCCATGCTACTCTTCTGCTTCTTTTCCTTAGATGTTACTTTCTTTCGTTTGTCCTATCATACTTTCGCCCGTTATTAGTTGAGATTGAAGTCGGCCGTCGCCAGTAACGCCAAAACTAAGAGGAGCTGATAACCGAAACTGATATTCCACACCAACTTGCACGGATATCAACATAATGGGATGTAAATAGCAAAGGAATATTTACATCGTTTAGTCATGAGGGAAGGTAATGTTTGAATTAAAGAAAATCAAGAGGGGAATAAGTAGCTCGAGAAGTTAGGTAGACCAAGAGGAGGCTTCTTTTTTTTCTATGAATAGAATAGATTCATTGCTAAAATTTTGTGTATATCACATAACATAAGATGCACCTGTCTGCAATTGTTGCTAATAAAACATCTATTTACGCATAATTGAATATATATATATATATATATATATATATATATATATATATATATATATATATATATATATAATTCTCAAACTCAGGTGGGCAATTGCTCCCTGCTTCCCTGTTTGAGCATATCCCCGAAACAAAATAGTAAATACACCACTGTCATCAGATATTCATATTTCCCACCTTCCCTTAAGACGCCATTTCAAATGCCAAAATGTGCATTGTTGTTTATTTGTTTGGAGTTTTTTTTTAAAGCATAGACTCAATTAGTCATAGAACCATACTTCCCCGAAGGAGACAGAAATCATGCATTTTTAGCGATGGGAAAACTCAGGTCTCTGTTTACTGATGAATCCTCCCCAAACGAAGTTTGTAATAGCAATATACTTATTCCCAGGAATAAAAGTGAGGGGGAACGCGGGGAAACGTCGTCCTCCCACATCGAAAAAATATGTACGGCGTCCCTCCAGTTCCTAAAAAAAAACAATGGGCAAAGATAGGCAGGGGAACGGTGTGACGTTATGCGGCTACCTACCATCCCCCTACCTTTTCAGGCCCACTTCTACCCCTGCTTATGCCCAAGCGAACCCAGTCAGACTACTAAACGTCAAATTCAGATTCTATTTCTCATTATCTATGTTAATTAATTTCTTAATGTTCAACACTTTTTCAACGTTAATACTGAATCCGTTACATCATGAATCATATTCCATACTCGAAATATCGTAATTTTAAGAGCCTTATTTTATATCATGGAATATCTTAATGTAAAAATCTAACATTTCCCACTGAATGACTTTTCCTATAACTACGGATAAATCACATTTTAGTAGTCTCCATTTTATCTTCCTTTAGTTGCTTTGCCAATTTGTACTACGGACCAAATCGTTATACACAGGGTCAGCCACTGTTTAAATACTTTTTTCGAAATTCGAATGTCCAATCATTTGCCAAAGACAAAAACTAACAATTTAACTTTCAGAGAAGTTTTGAGTTAATTATTATTAATAAAAAAATAAAATCGTTCATTTTTTCATTTTTTCATTCAAGTTGATGACACTCTTACCCTTATAGAATTGCGTTTAGAAAATAGGAGGGTGGTTGTTTTTTGTTTGAAATTTCATACCAGAATACAAAAACGATTTCGAAGGCAATATCTGAGTTACTAATATTTTCTCAAGACTTAATGAATGTTCGTTTACAACGATAACGTTATATATTTGCAATCTGTGCCAGCTTATAAAAAGGGATCAGAGGCGAATTATTTGAGCAGTATTATATATAAAGAAAAGAAAGACACACAGAGATATCGAGAGATTATTTTGTAATCGTTAACTAGAAAAAGAGTTGTTGCTATGGAAACGTAGTAAATAAGTGTGTGTATGTATGTAGACATCTTGTTAAATATGGATAAAGTTGATTATGTACGCTTCTCATGGTTGAATATTAAAAATCAGCTAAGAAAGTGATAAAACGTATGAATTATTTTGAAGGTTACTAAAATTGAATTTACGAACCACCTTCTACGTTTTTCTTTGAAATGAAAAATTTTATACACCATGGGCCATAAGAAAAAAAAATACATATTTTTTGTTATAGGCAACCAATATTTCCTGGCTACTATGCAGGTTGCATATATGGTAGGGAATGTTGTAGATTTTAAATGAGGTATGGATTTTCAGCGTTACTCGTAAATATGTTAAGGATTGGCTGTATTAGTGAATTCAGCCGAGAAAATTTTTCTAGCTGGCAATTGCTTAAGAAAAAATAATTCAAAAATTCGTTTTTGTTGAAGGTTAGCGTGTGAAATAATGGACAGATAGACGGACAGACTAACAATGTAATCTTGTAAGTGCCATTGCATGATTCTAATGAACAAATGTTGGCAGGTATGCATAGTAATGCGTTCACAAGTAATATGCATACAGAACTACGCTTATCGTATGCATACAAAACTACGCTTATTACATCCATCAAAAACACTTATAGACGTTCTTGTTTTCCTGTTACCATTTTCGATTATTAATGTCAGGTTATCTGCTAGCTCTTTACTCTTTCCATATTATTTACTAAGAAGGGGAACAGCATACAATGGCGTCACAGAGAAATCTGTTAGAAATGACTTGGTCTATGGCTAATCAATTAACCAGACTATGAAAGGGAGAAAATCGTGAATGAAGAAAAAGCTGATTGTCAATATATTTAATATGAGTTTGCTTCGACAATGAACAGAAAACATATTAAAATGAAAATAAATTTTTCAGTTTTATGTCCCACGATTATGCCGCCTAGGCTAAAGTAGACGCTGATGATGAGAAATGAATGAAATGATTAAATTAATAAAGTGGAAGGAAACGGGAGAACCCAGAGAAAAGCCACACATGTGGTGTTTGTCCATCACAAAGTCCATTTAGCATCGAACCAAGGACCAACCATCAGAGGTAAACACTCTACCACTGAGCCACAGCGGCCTGAAAACAGATTTAGAAAAGACATTTGAAAAGAAGGAATTTACTAATGAATAAACAGGGACAGTATAGGAGTTTGAAACGTGAGGTAGCATTCGTTTTACTAATAATTTATTTTATAAACTTCACGATCTTTTCCTTATCTTGTTGGGTTCAGAAAATAATCAAAATGTAAACTAGATAGAAACTAGAAATAAATAAAAAATAAATAATTGAGAACGAAATAAAGGGTTGATGACAATATATTATTTTAGACTTAATTCAAAGAAATAAAAGTCAAATCGTAACAAACCAAGCAAGCCTGTTGCTGCTTTTCTCATTCAACATTTCCTGGTTGTTCCCGCCCCTCTATTATTTTCTTTTTGCTCCTTTATCTGAATTTCTTTTATACTGTTTTAATTTATTTAATAGTTCTCTTTTTGTTTTCCCTTGCATCATTATTTTTATTTACCTCTGAGCAATTTAAGACTTCAAACACAAAAGCATGCAAGAAGATTTAAGAGAAGACAATGGGATAGATTGGTCTTCTTGAATTTCATAGAATTTACTTCGCATTCACTTTTAAAAGATGATGATAAATCAGCCTTTAACGACTACTTTTCTTGCATTTTTTTAAATCTTTAAATAATCATTTTAATGGAAAAAATGCTTAAAATTTTACTTACATTTAGTAAAGTGTTTACAGCTGAACAGTGTTGCTATAAAGAAACAAAAAATAAATTTCTGGTTTAACATCCCACATGTCTATAATTTCGGCTGAAACGAATATTTAACGAAGGTAGATGATTATAAAAGAATTGGTAGAATCAGAGGAGGGAGGAAGCGAGGAAACTTAAGATGATGATGTTCACCACAAACCCACTTGGCCTAGAAACGAACCACGGATCCCTCACAAAAGAGGTGAGCGCTCAACTTTTTATCCACCGTGGCACCCATCCTATCGTAAAGTATTATATCTAATCTGCTTCAACGAGCTCCTTCGTGACAAAGCTGTTAGCGTACGTGTCTTTGGATGGAAGACCCGGGTTCGATTTCTGACGTGAGCTCATGTGGTTCGGATCCCACGTTAATCAGTAGGTCCAGTTTCATATAGCCTCGCTGCTGAAAGGGACATTGAACTCAAAATCAACTCAACTAATTTGGATTAACATTCGGTTTTTAAGATGATGCTGTTCTTACATGAACATAGTCAGTTTTACCTTAACATTTAACGGACTGAAGGACGTAGTGTTGTTGCATATACTTCGAAATCTTAACATTGGTGACTTTTGACCAGATAATTTTGGTGATGTCTATGTGTGTGTTTGACTGCAATCAACTCAGAATTTAATTCAAATACTACTGTTCTAACTGCACTCAAATTTTCACCAATCTTTCATCAACATATTAGAAAGGCTATTATAAGATGCTTACAATCACTTCTAAATTTTAGGGGAGTGATAAAGCGTAAAATGTGGACAAATATATGTAAAAAAATCAAGATATTATAATTTTTGTATTGAACAACTTAATTACAATTTATTTCCTCGATATTAATAGCATTGACAAGACAACGTTATCTTTAACCTTTCTTTCTAACATCGCTATGTATTTGTAAACATAACTCTAAATGTAATTTTATACATATTTTTAAATTAATATACAAAATAATGATAAAATTAAAGAGGAAGAGATTGAAATATTAAATTAAAGTCAAGGAAGTTAGTAGAAAAGGAGAAAAAGGAAATAGAAAGGGCACAACTAGAAAATAGTTGTTTATTTGTGCAGTTTTATTTCTTTCGATTTCAAAACCCATTTCTACAATGAGTTTTACTATGTCTTTATAGCGAGAAAGCTACTTAAATACGCTTCGAAATTCGGAAGACTAATTTAGGAATGACTTTATTTATTTATTTATTTTACGTAAATTCGATTTGGAGAAACCTAACAATTTTCATGAAATTTGATACGTACTATTCTTAGGTTCATGGAAGTGATTTAACTAACTTCCGACTGCCGGAAAATTTATTTATTGACAGATTTTTTTTTTTGTAAAATACGGTGAACTTACCATTATCATTTTTAGGTGTGAGAAAACGGTTTAATAAGTGTCAGCTTTCGGATATTTCCACTTAGGTGCAAGCTGGTGTTGAAAACAAGAGTTCTGGAGTCAAATGAATTCGAACTCGCGTAAAGAAGTACCCTAAACCAGAAAGAACAGAGTTTTCTGTTACAAATACTTGTATGGGAAAGCATTTAAGAAGATCTCCTCTGCATTGTTCCATTGGAACGAAATTCAATTAAGAGAATGTATCTATAGAGAGCACGCTTATCAAACTACCTAAGGTCAAAATTGGTTCCCAACCTGTAGCTTCCAAATCGTTGAGAATAGCATCAATGTTCTTATGAAGTTCTTTGCTTATAATCACCCATACTATTATTCCTCAATGTATTGTTATTTCTTCCTGAAGCACTCTATTAAAACATTTTTTTTATTTTGTAATATTAAAAACTAAAGTATTAAGTATGGGAATTAAGAATAGATCTATTATTCAATTCTAGTCTGTGGACAATTAAAAAAAAAGAGAGAAAACAGAAGAGAAGTGGTTATTATTCACTATCTTAAAAGAAATCTTGATTTATGTTATCAAAACTTTAAAAATTCCTGTTGTCGAAAATTCGCCTGTCTAAAAGAAAGAAAGAAAAATTAAGGATATCTGTTCAGTAAATTAAATCCTGTCACCTAACAGATTGACGAGCTAACAATATTACTTTCCCAAAATGAAAGTTTTTCTGGGGCGATATTAACAGAAATGCAATCTTCTACAGATCCGAAATTTCCTAATGTTTTTTCTCAATTACCTTGGAATTGCAGTAGTTAAGTTCGCGTTATACGCTAATGTTACGTCCGCACATTTTTACCCAGACTTTCAAGTAAAATTTCAGGGTGCGGACATTACATGGATCTGTCAGTTCGTGGGAGACCCGGGTTCGATTCCCGGCGGGAGCTCGTGTGGTTCGGATTCCACGTTAATCAGTATGTCCCGTCTCATATAGCCTCGTTGCTGAAAAGGACATTAAACTCAAAATCAACTCAATTCTAGGGTGAGGACAATATTTCTGTACACGAGTGCGGTCATTACATGGACGTATATGATATTCCTTTTGGATCAGGGGTAAAAGTGGATCTGAAAAGGTAGAGGGATGCAAGACGGTATGCTGTTCCTCATGCCTATCTTTGCCCACTATAATTCTTTAGAAAGTGGGGGGAGCGCCACATATATTTTCTGCAAGTATGGTTACTTCGTCCCCCCTCGTTCCCCCTCAGTTTTACCCCTGTTCTGGATAGTTTCTTATTGACAATAATGAAATAAATATATTTTGGTGTCACGTGGCAGGCAGCGCAGCTAATGACAGCTATTAGTCTGATCAGAAACTATTATTAGGAGCGTGTCTGACAGACTGAGATATTTTGCTATCTATTAAAGATAGGATCTTTTTATCTCATTTGAGTTGATTTCAGTATAGCGTCCCTTTCAGCAGCGAGGCTATATCAGACGTGGACCTAAAGCTAAACTTCGGATCCGAACCACATGAGCTCCTGCCGAGAATCGAACCCAGGTCTCCCATCCCTTATATCTCATTTAACGGTACTATTGTATTGTGGTAAGATATACCTACTTCAGTTAAGTTCACCTTAACAAAGGACATGATTCTTGTACAGTATCAATATTCAGATTTACAGAAAGTTCCTCTTCTCCTCTCTACTTTTTCGAAAACTGAGCATGAGGTTTTCGATTGGCATATGCTTCATCTTTGAACATTTCTTTTTCTCAGACATACGCTGTAATCTTAAATAGTTATCTCTAGTTTGAAGTAAATCAAAGGTAAAATTTTACTTTCTTTCCTTACTAATTTATAGTTTTTAATTAGAAATGAGTGGCCAGTTTATTTTAAAGAAAATTGTTCTGTGCGTAAGTGTATAAAACATACGCTTTTTTTTAAAAAAAATGTAACTAATGTTAGAACACCAGAATTGATACTACGTACATTATGACTGCAGTAAATACACTTCTCAGAAGTTGTATAGTTAATAATTGAGATATTTCCGTTTTAGCATAGTAATACATAGCCTACAGCCGCAAACAATCAGCGTGTAACAATGCATTCAGGATTCAATCGAAACCACAGATTGTGTTCAGATTTCAGTATGGTGTCCCGTTCTGTTATGCTTTTGTGTTTGTACACCTCAGGCATTTATATATACGTATATTCAATCTCATGTAGAGCAAATGTGTATCCCTCTATTTATCCGAAGTTTTGATATTTGTGAAGTTACTTTTGAGGGAAGGAAAGAATGACAGGTGATCAATAGACGACAAACCAGTGTTTCTTTCAGAAAAAGTGTTCGGGGGAGCACACTGAGTAGTAGGAGGGGCCTCCTAGTATTACTCTATTTATTACTATATTATAGACGTATTATTGTGGTATCTTCCGGGAGGCGCTCTCAGAGCTCCGGGGGGCACTGCCCACCAAAAAACATTTCTGGAAGAAACACTGCAATAAACAATTTCACACGATTCTCTTCTTGTGTGTTATAAAAATTATGAAAATTGTTTTAGACGAGGCAAAAGTTTGGAGTGGGAGAACTAGTTATCATTATCTGTAAGATGTTAGTTAATTTCTGATTAAATAACATACTGACCAAACATGAGACATCTATCAGTTGATCAGGCGCATCTTGCTGAACAAAATGACGTACTTGAGAGTAAATTCTGATGGATAGTTTTCTAGTAAATCGGAAAAAACAAAATTTTTGTGGCAACAAAATACTGTCAGTCATTACATATAATAATCAGCAGTTTCTATTCTGCCCTAACAGAATGTTTATTTATTTATTTATTTACTATACTGGGCGGCCCAAAAGTAGATATACAGTCCCGTACTGATCAAGTCATTGCTTTCCATATCATTTCTTATTGTTATATATCAGGTAGACTTAGTTTCTTTATTATTTGTTCTTAATGTCTTTTTACATATACTTTAAGGTTGGAATGGCCGGAGCAAATAAACCCATAAACTAGAATGTTATACTTCATCAATGCAGGGGTGTATTCCTTCTTTTAGGCCACCCTGTATATGTGAAAAATTGAGCAGAATATAGCGTCTATTAGGGCAGTGGCGGATCTAGAAGATAAAACTGGGGGAGCCAGCAGGAACTCCTCCTATAGTAGGGTTATCATAAGTTTTCTATAAAGTTTCAAAAATATATAAATAATAGCTTAAACTATTTTTGTCACTCAATAATTTGGGGGACTAGGCCCCTGGCTCCAGGCTAGATCCGCCACTGTATTAGGGTTGGATTAACACATTTCTGCACCCTAGATCAGGGTCTCTCAACCTGTGGTACGCGTACTACTATTATTATGCTAGCCGCTGTTGTTGGTACGTAATTAGGTAATTTGCTTTTTTGGTAAACCAACGTAAATGGTTGAGAACCCGTTCCCTAAGCTATAATTCCAGAATCCTCTCCAATAAAATAAGGAATGTAATTTCAATATATATTCATTCTTACCGAATTTGAGAATGCAGTTTTTACTACTGCCCATTATGTTTCAACACATGAAGAAAAATTTATATTTTGACCAGTGCCGTATCTTGTCGGGGGCAAGTGCTTTCCCATTTAAGCCTCACGTCGTTTGAAGGGGCCTACTTTAAGAATAAACTTTCTTACTGCACATGACACTGTACGAATATGAATGGTAAAATAATCATGAAATAGAATCATATGAAAGAAATCTAAGCCCATTTCTGTAAAATGTCTACCATTAGGGTTAACACAAATTATATACCAGGTGTTCGAAAACTCGCGCACCAACTATACACCACCATATAGAGGACATCAAGATAAGAAAAAAAATCCTGTGCAACTTAAGTCAGAGTCCACTAGTTTCGGAGATATTAAGTGCCGAAACCGTGGGAAAATGAACTTGAGAGCTCTCTATCACCACAACCCTGAATGATAGAGCGAACTAGATACATGTTAAACTAGCGCCAATTTAAAAAATGTCCACCCTCCATCCTTATACACGACGCTGCATGCCAAAGAATGCCATTTTGTGTATTAGATAACATGTGATTATCAATTGTAGTAACAGCAGTATGCAATCTGGCAACTAGGTCTTCTGCAGTATGTGGTGGGTCACGATATAATACGGATTTAATATGCGGCCACAGAAAAATCTAAGGGCAAATCAGGAGATCGTGGTGGCCATGCCACGGGCGATAAAACAATGAAATATTTTCCAGGAGGCCTGGCAGAACATCTTGAAGAAATATTAGGCATCCCTCTGCTGTGAGCCATGCAGGAAGAAGGTAGGGTCCAATTACATGGTTCCCAAGCAATTCAGCCCACACATTGACACTCCATCGAACCTAATGGCTACAACTTCGGGTGGCGTGTGGATTTTGGTGTGCCCAAATGTGGCTGTTATGTGTGTTAAAGAAGCCGTCACGTGTGAAAGTTCCCTTATCTGTCTACAATATTCGTTGGACAAAGTTAGGATCGCGACGGCTTTGTGCTCTGATCCATTGACAAAATTCCATTCGAGGCTCATAATCATCTTCGGACAAAGCTTGCACTGCAGTGTAACGAAACGCACTCCAATCATTATCCCGCAGAGTATCCCAGACTAGGGAATGCGCCATACCTAATTCAAGGCCTATGTCACGCGTACTGGCAGTTGGAGTTTTTTCGCACTATATCACCAATACGGTCCTCGACGTTTGCTGTACAACGAGTACGGGGACGACCTGTGTCAAGTGCTAGGGAAGGCATTACATTGCCACGTGCTCGTAATTTTTGGTCCAACCGTTGAAAGACATTCTTATCTGAGTACCGACGATTTGGATACCTCTCTGCGTACGCACGAGAAGCTGCGGTAGCATTTCCGTGGCATTCTCCAAAAATCATGTACATATCATAATATTCATGGACCTGGTACGCCATTTGACACTATTTATAACACTTTCACGCACAACACATACGCTTTATTTACGTTTGTTCAATCGCTATGTAGCGATGTCGAAGTATGCCTCAGGCTGGCAGTATTACTTTACAGTATTCACTTTCGCTGGCAGTAGTATTGGCTTCACTAATGAAAATACCACCCGCACTTTACTCCAGATTCATAGATTTCACCAGACAGCAAGCATAACTCACAGAGTGGAACACACAATCAAGCCGCATACTAGAGTGGCACCAAGGGTTGGCAAATTAAGGATGAGAGCAGCAAGGAGGTGTACACGTCATGAAACATTCACGATGGTCACGTGATTGATCAGTTTGATCACAATGAAATTGCAACGAAATGTAAAATAATACTTGGAGACAATACCTGCTGAAATAAAGCAAGAATTAGTTAATGATACCGAACAGTATGGAGAACCGTTCGGGTGTCCTGAACCTTTTAAGTTTTTGTGCCATGCCTAAAATATCTACAAAGTTTGAGACTGTGCTACAGTCTAGTTGAGGCCTCACAAACTATAATACATTCAGATATACCCTTGCCACAAGTGTTGCCACGAGACGAGACGTATCTCAGGTCTTTCTCGAAAACAAGACGACATTTCAAAACAAGACACGTTTTATTTTTAAAACGAGACATTTTGATGCTTCGTGTTGTACCTCGTTTTAGAGACAAGAGACTAAGTAGCGGACGATATTTTATTTTCGAGACGAAACACGGGACGAGACAGCGCTTGCACGAGACGAAAAGAGACAGCCTAAAGTTTTTGCCTCGTCTCGTCTCGTGGCAACACTACTTGCCATAAACTCATTACGTCCTTGCTCTTGCACACAAAGGGCACAAAAATGAACGTGGACGGCAATGATATTTCAAACGGAAATCTGCATATAGTAATTCAATGCTTGTCTTGTATCCGTGTCGTATAGTATCCCTATAACTTTGTATAACGAAACCTTCCACACAACCGCCATCATTCTATACAGAGTGGCTGCTAGCTACTAATGAATTACTGTGCAAAGAGTCGGTAACCAGCAATGGAAATTTAAATTCTGCTCGCATAATGTACTGTCCAGACATCAGTTCATGCCGAAACTGTGCGGCGATGGTTGTTTACTTATTAACCCACACATAGAGGCCATATTACATTGCATATACTATACCAACAATAACACCAAAGGAGATTTGGGAAACTATTGCCCCGGGCATGTTTAGCTAGCTACAATTCCAGTATTTACAATTACGACTGAGGGAAACCCCGCAAATGCCATAGTCAGAACGGTCAGCAGTAGGAATCGACCCCACAATCTCCCAAATGCGAAGCAAACGCTCTACCAATAGAATTAACGCGCTAGATAATATCATTCTTATGCTCGCACGAACGAATTGTAAATACCTACACAGCATACATCCACACGTAATCCTCAATCACATTAGTCCGCCTCGTTACTATAAGCCTTTCATGGGGCTATTTCTATTTTTTTTTTCGATCAGTACATGAGGATTTGGATGGAAAAAGGGCCCGAGTTCAATGGAGTTCTTATGAAACTTGGGTCTTTTTTCCATCCAACTTCTCATATGTGTTTTTCTTCTTGTAATTGTTCCAATTTACATACAATTCATCACCGCGCGAGCGAACCATTCCGCCTTCACAATTGAGCGCCACTGAGATGGAATTTATTTCTCTTTATGCTCTGTCAGTTAGTGTTCGTTATGCAACCACGCATAACATCATACGCATTTAAATTTTCGTGGAGCTTTTTGACATATCGTTGTTCATCAACTTTATACTTGTTTCCTATCAACATGTCTCTTTATACATGCTAATTTAGACCCAGTTTTCCTCAGATAATTTCCGGGGAATCTCCACTTCTTTTGAGAAATCCCTTGCGCACACATTTCAGACTTGCGACATACACATTTCTGAATAGAGTAGGTTTAAAGTTTTTGACGTGACCATGCCGCATTCGCTCCATCATTCAGGGTTGTGATGATATAGAGCTCTAAGGTTCGTTTTCCCACGGTTTCGGCACTTAATAAATCTCCGAAACTAGTGACCCCTGACCAAAGTTCCACAGGAATTTTTTTCTTGTCTTGATGTCCCCTATATGGTGGTGTATGGTTGGTGCGCGAGCTTTCGAACACCCGATATGTATATTTCCTAAGATTTTAAGTTGTGTTAAATGTTAATTCACCTTCAATTTAACTTATGAAACATAAATGAACCCACAATATTATTCTTAAAAAGTGCAAATAATTTAAGAAGCTGCTGGTACCGCACTGTCTTAACAAAATATATTTTCCTACACTGAGAAAAAAATTGTAGGTGGCGTACTTAAAAAGATAGGTTACATGCGTAATTCCTGTAGTTTTTGGACTTAACGTACAGCAGACGTATAACTGAAAACGCATGTTTTATAATACTTTCTGTATAAGTGTTCCATCTATACGTACTTTCCGTATCAAACAATGTAGGCGGTCAGGATTTCACATACAAATGGACGTATATAACATATAGCTGACGAAGGTAACATAAGTATATGCATGTGATATACGGAAAACTGTTAAATGTCAGACATACTGCAACGGCATGATGTAACATCTAAGGGCAGTGCCTATGTAGCATACGGATAACGTATGCTCCATACTGATTTCTATAGTAAGCAAGAGGATATCGTATATTTGTACAATATACCGCTGCCCGGAGAACGGATTTTTTTCTGTGTAGCATGAAGCATAAATATAATCCAAACCCTACTTCAGTAAAAACTAATATGGGGTTTGTAAAAGTAACAAAAAATATTTATTAATGTTTTAAGTACTAAGGAGAGGGATTTAATATTTTGTATTTTTCAGTGGGGCAAACATTAACGGGCTTGTCTCCCGAAGAAAAGTTACAAGTTATAGCCCTGATTTTTTTAAAAACCGAGATTTTAACTTTGATATAAGCTACAACGATTCTTACGGATTCAGCCTTTATTCGTGGTTGCATGTTCATACGACAGGATTACTCGAAGAGGAAAAGGCATATTATAATCGGTACTGCAAAAAAACCCACAAGGAGAAACTTCTACCATATAGTACAATATATAACGGTGTACCTTATGGTACCTTGTATATTAATACTAGGCTTGTACAATGATGCTACATTATATATTAATACTAGCTTGCTGATTTATATATGCAGAAGAAGAAAAAGAAAATAGATGTAATGTGAATGTTTATAAAATATAGATATTCCAATGTTTAAAATAATAAGGTTTTTGGCACACTGCTGGCATGACAACAAAATATACAGAATATAAATAAAATGGAAGCAAATCACTAAAGGAAGGAAGTGTGTATTTATTTTAGTGAGGCTCTTGTTTAATTTGAGTTGCGAACCAAGGCTATACAGCGGTTATTTATCATATTTTGATTATTATCGTTGTAAATAAAATAATGTATTCCGTGAAATGTAAGGCAGGAGAGAGGAAGTGAAATATGCCTCCTCAGATTCCAGCCTGTTCAGCCTAGGTCGTTCATCTGGGGCTAGTATCAAGTGTTGTTTGCTTCGCCTAAAGTCACATACATACTTTAAGAGCTGACGCACATACTATAAGGCCTTTTGGAGGGAGATGCTTGGTTTTTCTGAACAACACTTTACGTGCTCAATTTGTAGCTACTATCATAACCATGCTTAATATCATTGCAGTTATAACCCATTATACTACCCTTGTGAACCTGGCCCCCCCCACCTCTCGGTACAAACGATTTCCGCATATCAATAAAAAGTACTTCGTTTGTACCGGTTTGTATCGCAAATATTTTTGTTTGTACTGTACTGCAGTATGAGAAATTAAGAAAACAAAGTGGGGGGGCCAACTTCACGCAGCCCCCCCACATTGTCCTAGGATCGATTTAATTGTCTCATTTGAAAGGTTTTCGTTTGTACCGGATTGTACCGTACTTTGTTTCGTTTGTACCGTTCTGAATTATGAAAAATTAACGAAACAAAATGGGGGCCCAGAACAAACAGGCCCCAAATCACGACTTAATACACCTGGTACACATGATTTTTGTATGTCATATGAAAGTACTTGGTTAGTACCGGATTGTACCACAAAGAGTTTTATTTTAGCCGTAATAGATTATGAAAAATTAAGAAAACAAAATTGGGGGGGCTGTGTGAACCTGGCCCCCCCACCACGTTGTACAAATGACTTAGTTGTCTCATTTGAAAGATTTTCGTTTGTACCGGATTGTACCGTAGTTTGTTTCGTTTGTACTGTTCTGGATTATGAAAAATTAACGAAACAAAATGGGGGCCCAGATCAAACAGGCCCCCAAATCACGACTTAATACACCGGGTACACATGATTTTTGTACGTCACATAAAAGTACTTGGTTAGTACAAGAGTGTATAACAAAGAGTTTTATTTTAGCCAAAATAGATTATGAAAAATTAAGAAAACAAAATTGAGGGGCTGTGTGAACCTGGCCCCCCCACCACGTTGTACAAACGATTTAGTTGTCTCATTTGAAAGATTTTCGTTTGTACCGGATTGTACCGTAGCTTGTTTCGTTTGTACCGTTCTGGATTATGAAAAATTAACGAAACAAAAGGGGGGCCCAGATCAAACAGGCCCCCAAATCACGACTTAATACACCGGGTACACATGATTTTTGTACGTCACATAAAAGTACTTGGTTAGTACCGGATTCTATTACAAAGACCTTTATTTTAGCCAAAATATATTATGAAAAATTAAGAAAACAAAATTGGGGGCCTGTGTGAACCTGGCCCCCCCACCACGTTGTACAAACGACTTAGTTGCCTCATTTGAAAGATTTTCGTTTGTACCGGATTGTACCGTAGCTTGTTTCGTTTGTACCGTTCTGGATTATGAAAAATTAACGAAACAAAATGGGGACCCAGATCAAACAGGCCCCCAAATCACGACTTAATACACCGGGTACACATGATTTTTGTACGTCACATAAAAGTACTTGGTTAGTACAGGATTCTATCACAAAGAGCTTTATTTTAGCCAAAATAGATTATGAAAAATTAAGAAAACAAAATTGGGGGCCTGTGTGAACCTGCCCCCCCCACCACGTTGTACAAACGATTTAGTTGGCTTATTTGAAAGATTTTCGTTTGTACCGGATTGTACCGTAGCTTGTTTCGTTTGTACCGTTCTGGATTATGAAAAATTAACGAAACAAAATGGGGGCCCAGATCAAACAGGCCCCCAAATCACGACTTAATACACCGGGTACACATGATTTTTGTATGTCACATAAAAGTACTTGGTTAGTACAGGATTGTACCAGAAAGACTTTTATTTTAGCCAAAATAGATTATGAAAAAATAAGAAAACAAAATTGGGGGCCTGTGTGAACCTGGCCCCCCCACCACGTTGTACAAACGATTTAGTTGGCTCATTTGAAAGATTTTCGTTTGTACCGGATTGTACCGTAGTTTGTTTCGTTTGTACCGTAGATTATGTTAAATTAACGGAACAAACTGTGGTCCGAATTCAAGCAAACATTCTAATCAAGTTTTAAAAGACAGGATACATATGACTTTCGAGAAACTTGAATTTGTCATGGCAGGTCAACCTGGCCCGCACATGTTTGTTTTCTTTCAATTCGAGTCAAAGCGTCACCAAAAAATTTGTACCAGTATGTATCAATTTATAGCATCAAATTAGAAATTGTACCGCCATCAATTTCGAGAAATTTGAATTTTTGATGGCAGGTCAAACTAATCCACAAAGCATTTATTATTGTTTCAATTCGAATGAAAACGGTACCAAAAATTTGTACCCAATATATGCCAATTTGTACCAGCAAAATAAGAATTTGAACTATTACCAGGTTGTAGACGTTTGAATATTTGTTGGTGGGTCAAGCTGGAACGCACTTCATTTTCTTTCTAATTCGAACCAAAAATTTGTTCCAAATATATATCAATTATTACCACCAAAATTAAAATTTCTACTCCCACAAATTCCGAGAAGTATGAATTTTTAATGACGCGTCAGGCTGGACTGGAGAACTTATTTTCCTTTTCAATTCGAAGCAAAAAACTACCAAAACTTGTATCCAATATGCACCAATCTGTACCACAAAAAATTAGAAATTGTACCCCGAATATTTTTTGAGAAAATTGAATTTTGTTGGGAAGTCAATCTGGACAGCACAAGTCATTTTTCGTCTCAATTCCAACTAAACCGGTACCAAAATTTGTACCCAATATATACCAATTTGTAGCAACAAAATTAGAATCTGTACTACCACCAATTTCGACAAACATGCATTTTTATTGGCGGATCAAACTGGCCCGCACAACCTTTTTCCTTCGAATTTGAATCGAAACGGCACCAAAAATTTGTAACCAATATGTACTAATTTGTATTACGAAAATTACAATATGGTCCCCCATGAATTTCGAGAAATTTTAATTTTTGATGGCGAGTCAAACAGGCCCACACAACAAATTTTTCTGTTCAATTCGAATGAAAACAATATCAAAAATTTGTAAGAATTTTTACTCCCACCAATTTCTACAAATTTAAATTTTTGATGTGTCACGCTGGCCCGCATAACTTGTTTTTCTTTCCAATTCCAATCAAAGCGTTACCAAAAATTTGTACGCAATTTGTACCATAAAATTTAGATTTGTACTCCCACCAATTTCGAGAATTGTGAATTTTTGATGGCGGATCGAAGTTACCCTCACAACTTATTTTTCTTTACAATTCGAATGAAAACGGGACCATAAATTTGTAGCAGATCTGTACCAATTCTACCACTAAAATTAGAATTAGCACCCGCATCAATATCTAGAAGTTTGAATTTTTGTTGGAGGGTCATGCTGGCTTGGGCAACTTATTTTTCTTTCAAATTCGAATCAACACGGTATCAAAAAATTGTAGCCAATATTTACGAATTTGCAGTATCAAAATTAGAATATATATCCCCACCAATTTCGAGAAATACGAATTTAAATATGCGGGTTAGATTGATCCGCACACCTTATTTTTCTTTAAAATTCGAATCAAAACTGTACCAAACACCTGTACCCTATATGTACCGATTTGTACCGCCAAACTTAAAATCTGTACCCTCACTAATTTCGAAAAAAAAAATTTCACATATAACAGGTGAAGCAGAGCCGAAGAACTCTTTTCCATTCCAATTCGAATCAAAATGGCACCAAATGTTGGTACCCAATATGTACCAATTTGTACGACGAAAATTAGAGTTATACTCCAATTTCGAGAAATTTGAATTTTTGTGGTGGTAAAAGTTCTCCTGCACTGGTTTGTTCATTCTAGTTCGAATCAAAACGGTACCAAAAATTTGTACCCTATATGTAGAAATTTGTATCAACAAAATTAGAATTTCTACCCCCACTAATTTTGAGAAATTAGAATTTTTGATGGCGGGCCAGGTTGATGACAAGCTGGCCCGGACAACACATTTTCATTACAATTAGAATCAAACGGTACCAAATATTTGTACCCAATATGTACCAATTTGTACCACCAAAATTAGAATTTGTACCTCCACCAATATCGAGAAATTTGAATTTATGTTGGCGGTTGAAGCTGGCCTGCACAACTTGTTTATCTTTCCAATTCGAATCAGTACAGTATCAAAAATTTGTACTCAATATCTACCAATTTGTACCACTAAAATTAAATTTGTATCCCCAGTTATTTCGAGAAATTTGAATTTTTGGTGGCAACGTCAAGGTGGCCCCCACAATTTATTTTGTTTCCAATTCGGATCGAAATGATATCGAAAATATGTACCTAATATGTACCAATTTGTACCACAAAAATTAGAATTTGTGCAACTACGAATTTTGAGAAATTTGAATTCTCAATGCTCGATCCAACTTGACGTCGAAACCTGGCTCGCCCAACACATTTCTTCTATTAATTCGAATCAAAATGTTACCAAAAATTTGTGCCAAATAGATATCAGTTTGCGCCATCTATAAACACCGAAGACAAAATTATTTTAATATTTTTCTACGGTGTACCAAATGTTAGAAAGAATAAAGGAAAGTATTATCACAAAACAAGTTGTTGGGTAGGCGGCAGATTAAATGGATAGCATTGACATTTGTACAACTTGGTTTGGGGAGAGAGAGTCAAACATCTACATATGTTGAGGACTCCAAAATATTTATGAGTGGGTGATTGTTTTCCCCAACCATTTGTGAATATGGACAATATTAATTTTTATTATAGAACTCATTCAGAAGATCAGTTCTGTGAAGTCATCTCTATCCACTCATATCTCCGTTTCGAAAACAGAGTCTAAGTTCTAATTTTGCTTATACAAATTTTTACAAATTCATTTACCATCAATAATACACTCCAGAGTTAAAATGTTTAATGGAAATAGTAACAAATTCATTTGCGAAGTAGTGATGTAGAATTAAAAAAAAATGCGTTCCTCTGGTTTACCTTGAGATCAAATAGATACACATATTTGAGTAAGCATTTCAAATTTATTGAATTGGTGCAGGTACAATGTAATATTTTTTTGTTACAAATTGTCTAAAAAAATTTGGATAATTTTCATATGGATTCTGAATAAGCCTTTGGCCTGGAAGAGTTGACTTGGTGATAAATTTGCCGTTCGTTGAATAACAATTTCTAATCTTTATTCATACATGATTTTGCTCATGCAAATCATAAGCAAATTTTCCTTCCGTTTTTATGAATTGCGGGGAAATTTGGTTGCACGTTCTCGTTCGAATCGAATACTATTTTGATTGAATACAAAAAAAAAAAAAAAAGAATTGCAATGCCCAGGAAGACTGCAATGAAAATTTCAATTTCTAGAAATTGGTAAGGTTGGAAATTCTAATTTTGAGAGTACAAACTGGTACTTACTTGGCACAAATTTTTGGTAACATTTTAATCCGAATTCGTAAACCAAATGTGTTGCGCGAGCCAAGTTTCGACGTTAATTTGGCTCTAGCATTGAAAATTCAAATTTCTCCAAATCGGTGAGGGTACAAACTCTAATTTTATTGGTAGAAATTGATACATATCGAGTACACATTATTGGTACTGTTTTCATTCGAATTGCAAAGTAAATAAGTTATGCGGGCCAGTTTCACCCACCACCAAAAATCATAATTTCTCGAAATTAGTGGGGGTACAAATTCTAATTGCGGCGGTACAAATTGGTACATATTTTGTTCAAATTTTTGGTGAGGTTTTGATTCGAATTTGAAACAAAAATAAATTGGCCGGCCAGTTTGTCCTGCAATTAAATTCATATTTCTTGAAATTGGTTGCTGTACAAATTCTAGTTTTGGTGATATCAAGTTGTTACATATTGGATACAAGCTTTTGGTACAGTAATGATTCGAATTGGGAAGAAAAAAGTTTTGTGCTCGCCAGCTTGACTTCCTAACAAAAATTCAAATTTCTCGAAATTGGTGAAGGTATAAATTCTTATTTTGGTAGTTCAAATTGGTACATAATGGGTACAAATTTTTGTAAGGTTTTTGATTTAAATTGGAAAGAAAATGTTTGTGGGTCAATTTGAACCGCCATCAAGAATTCAAGTTCCTCGAAATTGGTGGGACTAGAAATTCTAATTTTTGTTGAAAAAGTTGTACATATTGGGTACAAATTTTTTAACAATTTTGATTAAAATTGGAAAGAAAAATAAGTTGTGTGGGCAAGTTTGACCTGCCAACAAAATTCTTTGTCTGACGTGACTTGCCACGCTCCACGAAATTTCTTGAAATATTCTAATTTTGGTGTTACAAATTGGTACACATTGGGTACAGAATTCTGGTACCGTTTTGATTTGAAATGGGGAGAAAAAGAGTGCAAGCCTACTTAACTCACCATTAAAAATTCAATTCTCGCGAAGTTGGTGAGGGTGCAAATCAGTTTTGGAGGTACAAATTGGTACATATTGTTTACAAGGTTTTAGTACCGTTTTCATTCGAATTGAAATAAAATGTGTTGTGTAGGCCAGTTGACGTCATACTGATCCTCGATAACATCCCCATTTTGTCGAAATAGGTAGTGTGTACAAATTCTAATTTTCGTGGTACAAGTGAGCGCATAGTAGGTACAATTTTCTGGTACCTTTGAGATTCGAATTTGAAAGAAAAATAAGTTGTGCAATCCAGTTTGACCCGCCATCAAAACTTAAAATTTCTCGAAACTTTCTCGAAATTGGTGGAAGTACAAGTTCTAATTTGGTGGTACAAATTGGTAAGTATGGGGTACCAATTTATGGTGCCATTTTGATTCGAATTGGAAAGAAAAAGAGTTGTGCGGCTCTGCTCCACCTGTTATCAAAAATCAAATCTCTTCCGAAATTGATGAGGGTACAAACTTTAATTTTGACGTTACAAATTTGTACATATCGGGTAAAAATATTTGATACCGTTTTGATGTGAATTCTAATGAAAAATAAGTTGTGCGGGCCAGTTTAACCCACAACTCTAAATCTAAATCAAACTAAAACTCATTGTTTTACAATCCGCTACAAACCAACTACTTTCATATGACAAACAAAACTCATGTGTACCCGGTGTATTAAGTCGTGATTTGGGGGCCTGTTTGATCTGGGTCCCCATTTTGTTTCGTTAATTTTTCATAATCCAGAACGGTACAAACGAAACAAGCTACGGTACAATCCGGTACAAACGAAAATCTTTCAAATGAGACGACTAAGTCGTTTGTACAACGTGGTGGGGAGGCCAGGTTCACACAGGCCCCCAATTTTGTTTTCTTAATTTTTCATAATCTATTACGGCTAAAATAAAACTCTTTGTGGTACAATCCGGTACTAACCAAGTACTTTCATATGACATACAAAAATCATGTGTACCCGGTGTATTAAGTCGTGATTTGGGGGCCTGTTTGTTCTGGGTCCCCATTTTGTTTCGTTAATTTTTCATAATCCAGAACGGTACAAACGAAACAAGCTACGGTACAATCCGGTACAAACGAAAATCTTTCAAATGAGGCAACTAAGTCGTTTGTACAACGTGGTGGGGGGGGGGCCAGGTTCACACAGCCCCCCAATTTGGTTTTCTTAACTTTTCATGATCTATTTTAGCTAAAATAAAGCTCTTTGTGATAGAATCCGGTACTAACCAAGTACTTTTATGTGACATACAAAAATCATGTGTACCCGGTGTATTAAGTCGTGATTTGGGGGCCTGTTTGATCTGGGCCCCCATTTTGTTTCGTTAATTTTTCATAATCCAAAACGGTACAAACGAAACCAGCTACGGTACAATCCGGTACAAACGAAAATCTTTCAAATGAGACAACTAAGTCGTTTGTACAACGTGGTGGGGGGGGCCAGGTTCACACAGGCCCCCAATTTTGTTTTCTTAATTTTTCATAATATATTTTGGCTAAAATAAAGCTCTTTGTGATAGAATCCGGTACTAACCAAGTACTTTTATCTGACGTACAAAAATCATGTGTACCCGGTGTATTAAGTCGTGATTTGGGGGCCTGTTTGATCTGGGCCCCCATTTTGTTTCGTTAATTTTTCATAATCCAGAACGGTACAAACGAAACAAACTACGGTACAATCCGGTACAAACGAAAATCTTTCAAATGAGGCAACTAAGTCGTTTGTACAACGTGGTTGGGGGGCCAGGTTCACACAGGCCCCCAATTTTGTTTTCTTAATTTTTCATAATATATTTTGGCTAAAATAAAGCTCTTTGTGATAGAATCCGGTACTAACCAAGTACTTTTATCTGACGTACAAAAATCATGTGTACCCGGTGTATTAAGTCGTGATTTGGGGGCCTGTTTGATCTGGGCCCCCATTTTGTTTCGTTAATTTTTCATAATCCAGAACGGTACAAACGAAACAAACTACGGTACAATCCGGTACAAACGAAAATCTTTCAAATGAGGCAACTAAGTCGTTTGTACAACGTGGTGGGGGGCCAGGTTCACACAGCCCCCCAATTTTGGTTTCTTAATTTTTCATAATCTATTTTGGCTAAAATAAAACTCTTTGTGATACAATCCTGTACTAACCAAGTACTTTTATGTGACATACAAAAATCATGTGTACCCGGTGTATTAAGTCGTGATTTGGGGGCCTGTTTGATCTGGGTCCCCACTTTGTTTCGTTAATTTTTCATAATCCAGAACGGTACAAACGAAACAAGCTACGGTACAATCCGGTACAAACGAAAATCTTTCAAATGAGGCAACTAAGTCGTTTGTACAACGTGGTGGGGGGGCCAGGTTCACACAGCCCCCCAATTTTGTTTTCTTAATTTTTCATGATCTATTTTGGCTAAAATAAAACTCTTTGTGATACAATCTTGTACTAACCAAGTACTTTTAAGTGACATACAAAAATCATGTGTACCCGGTGTATTAAGTCTTGATTTTGGGGCCTGTTTGATCTGGGCCCCCATTTTGTTTCGTTAATTTTTCATAATCCAAAACGGTACAAACGAAACAAACTACGGTACAATCCGGTACAAACGAAAATCTTTCAAATGAGACAACTAAGTCGTTTGTACAACGTGGTGGGGGGGCCAGGTTCACACAGGCCCCCAATTTTGTTTTCTTAATTTTTCATAATATATTTTGGCTAAAATAAAGGTCTTTGTGATAGAATCCGGTACTAACCAAGTACTTTTATGTGACGTACAAAAATCATGTGTACCCGGTGTAT
Source organism: Thermobia domestica (assembly GCF_964235325.1). Classification (NCBI taxonomy): domain Eukaryota; kingdom Metazoa; phylum Arthropoda; class Insecta; order Zygentoma; family Lepismatidae; genus Thermobia; species Thermobia domestica. The sequence goes on from NC_137455.1 coordinate 103,004,234, forward strand.
TAAGTCGTGATTTGGGGGCCTGCTTGATCTGGGCCCCCATTTTGTTTCGTTAATTTTTCATAATCCAGAACGGTACAAACGAAACAAACTACGGTACAATCCGGTACAAACAAAAATCTTTCAAATAAGCCAACTAAATCCTTTGTACAACGTGGTGGGGGGGCCAGGTTCACACAGCCCCCCCAATTTTTTTTCTTAATTTTTCATAATCTATTTTGGCTAAAATAAAACTCTTTGTGATACAATCCTGTACTAACCAAGTACTTTTATGTGACATACAAAAATCATGTGTACCCGGTGTATTAAGTCTTGATTTTGGGGCCTGTTTGATCTGTTCCCCCATTTTGTTTCTTTAATTTTTCATAATCCAGAACGGTACAAACGAAACAAACTACGGTACAATCCGGTACAAACGAAAATCTTTCAAATGAGACAACTAAGTCGTTTGTACAACGTGGTGGGGGGGCCAGGTTCACACAGCCCCCCCAATTTTGTTTTCTTAATTTTTCATAATCTATTACGGCTAAAATAAAACTCTTTTTGGTACAATCCGGTACTAACCAAGTACTTTCATATGACATACAAAAATCATGTGCACCAGGTGTATTAAGTCGTGATTTGGGGCCTGTTTGTTCTGGGCCCCCATTTTGTTTCGTTAATTTTTCATAATTCAGAACGGTACAAACGAAACAAAGTACGGTACAATCCGGTACAAACGAAAACCTTTCAAATGAGACAATTAAATCGATCCTAGGACAATGTGGGGGGGGCTGCGTGAAGTTGCCCCCCCCCACTTTGTTTTCTTAATTTCTCATACTGCAGTACAGTACAAACAAAAATATTTGCGATACAAACCGGTACAAACGAAGTACTTTTTATTGATATGCGGAAATCGTTTGTACCGAGAGGTGGGGGGGGGGCCAGGTTCACAAGGGTCATTATACTGGATCAGGCACGCACGGAAGAATTTATTTCGGAGGAGGTCCAAAGTTTTTCGAGAGAATCCAAATTTAATATTAAAATAAATTATATTGTAATTTGTAAAAGTACTCCTATAATTAGACTAAATTTACGGATAATTCTATTTGACTATTCAAATTATCAATGAATCTAGTTTAAAATTATGTAAAATTCAATTACGCACAATACATTATGAACCATGGTGGTATACAAATTTGACCATCTATTATAACGACACTACACCACAGTTCGATTTATTTAAGATATCCAGTAGTATAACTCATATATAAGATTGTTGTTACTTACTACGATGGTAATAAAAGGATTGCACACTAATTTTGGTCTCTTAAAAAGCACTATATTTCAAAATAATATTATTAATTGCTTCATAGCAGTTCAATACTGTTATATGACGTCCTGTTGAATTATATATTGACAATTACTTATAAACAAATCCCTGGTTACGAAAACTGTTACCATAGCAATCAGATTACTGTCCTAAAGAAGAATAAACAAGCATTTACATCTAGCGACAGAAAAATAAAACCTTTACAAATCAAGATTATTCATGATATTTCTTATACCATTTCTTCTTCTTCTAACTTGTAGTTAGTGCCAGCTAAAATAACATTTTTAATCTGAATATTAAATAAGATAAAAGAAGTAAATTCATAAAAGAGGTATCATACATGTTATCGTTGTACTGTCTCCGTTTACCCGTTGTTTAAATCAACGGCGCCGAATTTCCAAAATTTATGTGAGTACATATTAATGGCGGGACGTGTTAGCCTATATGTTTTCAGGGAAGTTTCGATGTTTGTTTGATTTATTTTTAGTTATTTTTTTAATGAACATTGCCATAAATGCCTGTGCTGTGATAAAGTAAAATATACCGGTACTATAAGGATAAATTGGAGCTACCCTAACTCAGTCGGTAATACGGCTGGCTTAAACGCAAGAGAAACGGGTTCAAACCTGGCATCAAACTAAAAATCTTCTGGGGGCACCGTACCCACAAGATTATTTATGTGGGTGCCGGAGCCCCGGAGCACCCACGTAGTCGGCGCGCATGGTTTAACTAGTTTTTCTACCCATTTCATAGCCTACAGAATTCTTGTTTTTAGTTGATATATACTTGATACAAATTGATGTGACTAACTATGAATTATTTGAGATATTTCGGTTACAACAGGTATTCTCAAACTTCCTGAGATCACATTTCTGTTCACTTATTCTGTTCAGCGCCGTAGAACCTAAAGTTTTTGAACAGAAGGAAATAAATAAATCATTTTAGTGGCGATAGCCCATATTCTGAAAAGAAATTGATCGGGGTAATACTATTTTAATTTATACTAAATAAAATCCAAAGCATAAATATATAGAACTGAAAACTTTTGAGGGGAATGACCTTGCTTGTAATGTACGTACAGTCTTGTAAATAAAAAATGTCCACCAACTTCTTTGTAAACGACTGTATTCTAATAAGCTCAAAACGATACTTCAATATTTAGATTGAAAATAGAGGCATAAGCAGCCTAACTTGACTCATATTTGTTTATTTTTTATTTATTTTAATGGTAAAACTTTAGTAATTCTAAAGAGAGGTAAAAAGTCGGGATTTTTTAATATGATCATATGTATACTGATTGTTCATAATGGCAAAACATCTAGTCATGTATTTCGATTACTGTTTGTTATTCATCATTTTTTTAATGATACAAATTTTTCATGAAATCTGTTCTAGGCGCATAAGTAAATTAAAGATGATGTTATTAATAACCACAGAGAAAACACATATGTGGCGTACGTAGAAACGTTGTTATATGCGTAAATACTGTAGTTTTTGGACTTAACATACGATTATGGGTAACATCCTTCAACAAACTGAAAACGTATGTTTTATAATACTTTCCGTATAAATGTTCCATCTGTACGTACTTTCAGTATCAAACAAAGAAATATATATATTGGTGGTCAGAATCTCACATAGAGATGGACGTATATAACATATAGCTGACGTATGTAATATACGGAAGATTGTTAGATGGCATGATGCAACCTATAAGCAGGAAGAAGGCAGTGCATATGTAGCATATGGATAACATATGCTCCGTACAGATTTCCGTAGTAAATATATGGATTCTGTATATTTGTATATACAATATACCGCTGTCCGGATAACGGATTTTTCTCAGTGTAAGACGTTCAGATTCAAGCGACGCACCATGTACTAGTACGAGTATGAACCTTTGTAATAAAAGATTCCAATTTACAGATCTAACTTCGTTGTTTGCCCTGAGTTATTGTTGTATTAAGTAATTTCTCTTGTACAGTAAATGCCAACATCTGTTAGTTCTCTTACGTGGCTTCTTGTCATACCAGCCAATTTATGGATATTTGTTTTCTGTTAACACTGAAGTGACAGCAATTAACGGATTTGTAGTTAACAAAAGGTACAAGAAGAAAATATTGTATTTATGTGTTTGTTTATACATATTTATATGAAAGGGAAAGAGCGAAACAGTTGGAAAATACAGTAGGAAATTAATGTGTAAAATAGCATATTTGAAATTGCAATTGAAACACTTAATCAACCGAACACATATGTAGAGGTCATGTAAAGTAAATAAGTTAATATTTGAAATTGATAGTAAATAACATGATATATTGAACGAAACTCTTAATAACAAATGTATTTGGTTAATTTACAAGTTGCGGTATACGCTGTAACTACTTTTCCTGTTATTATATAATATAGGTGTGAGTATTTATTGGTTAAGCACCACTATCGTGGCCAATAATATTGCAAAACCGCTTAGTAACATGGGTCATGAACAAATGTAACACTACTCATTTCAATTGAGAGAGTAAAATACTAGAATGAATAAAGACATTTAGAATGCAAGAAAATGATGCAAATACATCGAAGTATAAATTCACTTAATGTAAGTGTTATTTACATAAAAATCTTATTAATTAACTTCACAGTTGATGAAGCGTGCGAGTTCATCTCCGCAGAAGTAAAGCAATGCCTTTAAGTACTATACTGTATAAAATAGTTGAGTCAGGTGTCAGGGTGGCACGATAGCCCAGTGGTAGACCACTTACCTCTGGTGCGTGGGGTCCCTAGTTCGACCCCCGAGCGTGTAAGTTTGTGGTGAACAACATTGTGTCTGTGGGTTTTCTCGGATCACTCCCTTTTCTTCATACCTTCTCATTCCACCAATTTTTCAGTCAACATTCATTTGCCTTAATCGTCCGTCTCACTTAGCTTAAAGAGCATAAAGAATATTAAGCTGAACAAAAATAGAGTCCTAATTAGTTCGCCATACTCTCAGAAGGTTGTGCTTTATATTATTTTCCAATCTTCTTAGTTGGTTACAGTTTAGAATTCCTTTTTTTGTACCAAGGCTGTATGAGTTATGGACTTGAAGTTTAAAGGGAAATTCGAATGATCGTAATTCGTTCTATTTTCAATGCTTTTTCATCGGAAATCAAAACTAAAACCATGTGCACGAAAAGCTCGGTCGCAATTAGACCAGCAAGGAAGGCTCCAATCTTATTGTAGAACAACCCAGTACTCATTTTCTCGAAAGTGTTTTAGTTAAAATTCCTTACGATCGCGGTTATTTCGTATACGAGTTTACGCAGAAAACGTTATCGATATATGAGGTTGACTAAACAGTATTAAATCTTTGGAAATCGAAGTTGAGAATAGTATATTTATTATGATTTGAAAAGAACATTATGAAACACATTTTGATCGATGATCTGCTATTTTTCCAACAACACCAAAATCCCGTAGCTATAGAACTTTTGTGATTTCTGGTCATAAAATTATGACACGTGGTTTCTACAGGACTCTTTTGAAACTAACTCAACACCATTCAGAGAGTTCTACAGGGACCAAAACAAATGACTGTCTGATGGTGTCTGATCCGAGTTATTTGGTGAGTGTACTAAAACCTCCCAGTCAAGTTCTCTCATTTTCAGGCAGGTTGTTAGAGATGTATGGAGTCTGGCTTTGTCAACATTGGATAAGACATTTTCTTTTTAGTTGACCATTTACAACCATTCCATTTTGAATTGCTAGGTGCGCTTTGCATTAATTTTAGACAGACCATCGTTCTGCACAATGGTATCAGCTCATGATGCACGATGCCTTTCAATGTTGTCAAACTCTCAGCATAATTTTGGTGGGCGTCAGTGTGGACTTCCTCACATATTGTGGAGCTTCTTCTCACGTCAATCAAGATCCTTTTGTACATTGTTGTCTTAGGTTATCCACTTTTCATCACTCGTCATCAACCCCTCCAGAATAGTTCGAATTCTTTACATTCTAGCTGAGATTTTCTCAGATAGAAATTCAAACAAATAAATATTTTTGAGTTACAACATGTGGCACAAAAGCGTCGAGGTTTTTAAAATCCATTTTTATCCAAACGGGATAACACTGTTTGGTGATGGATATTTAGAACATTGTCGATGTCATGACTGTTTACATGTCATTCTTACTCGACTTTTTACCCCAATATTTTCCAGTTTTGCTGTGATTAGTCACCCACTGTAAGAAGCATCTGGACATCAAAATTTCGAGAACGAATGCGACTAAACCACCTTTTTGCTGTTACTTTTAATAACTAATCTGACCTATAAACAGTAAATATTTCTTCTTAGGTCTTCGTAGCATTAGCATTTTTATCGAAATAAAATTGTTTAACGTAACACTGTTTTGCGACAACTTCACTCATGCCCATGGTGCAATACCTTACTTCTAATTATAAGAATTTCAACACTCTTTTTGCCTATTTAGTTGCTTCAACTGTTTGCTGTCAAATGCTGTTGGCTACTAATATTACTAATTCCAAGTAACTGGATTTGCAATCGGCAAACGTTACACAGTGGTTGTTGTACGTACTGTTCCCTCGCTTAGCTTAACATGCCTTTAAGTCTTTGGTCAATACGATTCGGAGTAAAGAGAAAAATACGATAGCATTCAAATGATTAATCGTATACGTAAAAATAAACGTTCGTTTGTTTGTGTGTTTGTCCGGTATGCAAATCCGTACCGTTGGCTTAGTATACTTCAAAGTAACTGTACCTAAGAGAATGACGTCTGGAAGAGATTGTTGGTTATTTAGATTTTTTTATGCATATTCTAAGAGAGAAGGATGAGGTTCAAAGGGGAAGTGGTCTAAAATGTATGCCAAAAATATAGTATCTCACGTACTCATCATGTTAAAGATAAAATTCATTTTTAGAAAGAAGTTGACATATACATATGGCTTACAATTTGAAAATAAATGCTTGGGTATAAGGCACTCCTAGCAACTCTAGGGGAATGGGAAGGATGTGACTTAAAAATACTCGAAAACGATCGTTATTAGAGTCGGATCCATAGTTCTTGGGGTTGCTAAGATGAATGGCGACACTCCTGATGCCTTATAAGTTCATCTCCCATCGCTATGAAAGAGAGAATCCGTGTTCTATAACTAGGCGCGCACCCAGAAATTTTTATTGAGAGAGGTCCAATACAACAAGCCAGAACCTCTATGTAGTATATTACAGAACAGGTATTATTCTGCATCCGAAAAGAAAATAAGTAATTGTAAAACACTTCCACCTATATTTTGAGAAAAAAATATGTTAGAACTATATTATTTTTATAAGAGGAAGATTTTTGGTTTGATTGTCAATTTAGAACTCCTTTCAGTGGCGAGGCTATATGAGACGTGGACCTACAGCTTAACGGGTAATCAAAACCTCACTAGCTCCTGCTAGGAATGAAACCCCGGTTTCCGACATCAAAGGCGCGTACGCTAACCGCTTAGCCACAAAGGATCTTTATAAGAGAAATACAACAGATGAAATGTAAGATCAAATTTCATGCTACATCACTCATTTCCCTGTTAAACAATTATAGTTTTATTAAGAAAGTATTCAAATGTATGTGGAGTTAGGAAGTTTTCGGAGGGTCTGGAGCCAGTGGATTCTCCCCGTGGGTTCAACCCTGTTTGTAATCCTTCATTTTCATTCATGTAAACCTTCGACTTTATAGTAACTTTACGATTGAAATAATTAAGTTTGCAATAACGAGAGAAGGTAGCTACCTCTCGAGTTAACAACTTTGTCTTGAGAAGAATAGAGACGAAATGATGATAGTGGAGCTAATTGAAGAAACTTTAATAACTTCCACGGCCATGCTTTGCTGTCTTATCTAATCTTGTTCCTTTCAAGCTTCTTGTAATAAGCAAGCAAACACATAATCTGAAAATGTGTCTTTTTTTTAACTTAAGGTCTCCTGCTTATGCTAGCATAATTACTTCAGGGGATAGCCATTTGTTATACCAATACTGAAGTAATTATGCTAGCATTAGCAGGAGACCTTTCGTTGGGAAACAGGGCCCCATTACAAGCGAAACCCTCATTACTTGTTTTGTAAGAGCCTATTGCATAACAACAAATGTGCGGTTTATTGCTTTCTCTTATTATTTGGAAATTATATTACAGCCAGTTTCTATCTTTAAATTTTTTGGGAGGGCTCAAATTACGCCTAACAGAGATGCATTATAAGGAAGGCTACTAAATTATGCTAAATAATTACAAAATATGCGACATGAATTTTTAATAACACTTATAAATTTTGACTCACGATGTGTACCTGATTATTGAAATATTGATATGGTTCTATTGCTCATATTCCTCGTGTTAACAATAGTGAAACCACCACAAGTGATATTATTCTTTGATCGTATCAACAACTGATGTTTTCAAGGGGATAGTCTGTGGAAAATTCCCCCTCCCCCCGAGCAATGTATATCACCTTACTATTCTTACGCTTGTGCATTCGGTAGGAATGCTTTCGTCGTCGTTTTGAAGAAAGAAAGGAAACTATTATCGTTAACTTGGGAAATATAGCTCACTGGTAGAATTGAGAGGTAACTGAGAAGACTACGAGCGTTTTTAGTTTATAGGGCATGTGGGTAGAAATAAATAAAAACAAATATTTTAAAAAAAGAGAGAGTCGAGAGTTTGTTTAGGAAGAAAGAAAAGGTAGGTTGTTTGGGCGTTTAGGACCTTGGATGTGTATTCCGTACCTCCGTTCCTGGTCGTCGACTGGTGGTCTCCAACTCCATGTCTCGGCTTCTGTGTCGAATTGGCGAGGAACTTGGTATAGGTCTCTCCTGTCGTTGCTCACACTCGCTCCTCGTGAACTTTACCGCTCCTCGTGTACTTCACCGCTTCTCGATTGCTACTCCCCTCTTCCGGGTCCTGGGACGTTTTTATATGAAACAAAGTAGGAAGATGGTCGACGAAATTACGGAAAAACATCCATAGTACGCACGTGTAGGATTCAGGAAAGTGCAAGGTAAATGGAATTCTCGACTTATTTAATAATTTGTCAACAGTTACAGAACGCTTTGGTTACATCAGATTACATAAGTTACATAAATTTACCAAGAATGAAGAATGAGGAATCGTCTACTAAAGAGAATTTTGAAATGTTTGCTGACTGTCTTATTATTCCAAGTTGTGTCTGTCTCTCATCATCCACAGAAAATAAAGAAAAAAAAGTAAAAAAAAATAATAATAAAAAATAAAATCGTTTTTAAATCTTGATTTGTTTATATACTGAATATTAATAATATGAGGGAAATCCAATATCTCTACACTATATATCCTATCATGCTCAGTGTGGATTCTTAGTATTTTCGTAATACTACAGTTCTCACCCTCAGTGTATTGAAATTCCCACAAGAGAAAATCTGAAATCTCACTTTTCTCAACGATTCGTAACTACTGTTCAACTAATGGCAACGAAATGACGCTACGAACCTTTTGTTCAAGCAGTGCCGAATTTACGTATAAACTAAACATGCTATAGCTTAGAGCCCCACTCTCTCGGGGGCTCCAAAAAATTTAAAAGACAAAAACTGGTGTAATATAATTTTCAAATAATCAGAAAGCAGTAAACCACAAATATAACAACTATATTTTGTATTGTTATGCAATATGCTCTTACGAAACAAGTAATGAGGGTTTCGCTTGTAATAGGACCCTGTTTCCCAACCCTGTTTGTAATAGGGCCCCTGTTACCAAGCCTTGCTTATAATGGCCCCCGCTTCCCAGCCCTGGTCAAAATGCGGTCCCTGTTTCCTAGCCACGCTTGGTTGTAATTTAGCCCCTGTTTCAGAGCCTCAATGTAATGGGGCTCTGTTTTCCATTTCCGCTTATAATGAGATCCAGTTTTCCAGCCTTGAATGTAGTGGGACACCAGTTTCCTAGCCCTGCATATAAAGGGGCACATGTTTTCCAGTCCCACTTTTAACAGGACCCTTGTTTCAGAGTCCTGCTTGTAATGGGGACCTTGTTTCCCAGCCATTATACAGAGTGATTTTTTTTTTAAACTCACGGATTTCATTTGGGTCTAGAATTTCTAACTGAAGTCCGATTTTCATGCGGTTTGTGGCAAATGACCAAGGAAGGACGAAAGATCTATGGGATTATGCTTACTGGTTTAAATTCATCCGGGGTAATATCGACCACTTCTCAAAAAAAAAAAATATATATATATATATTTGCCAGTGTACCTTACAATTGGAATGAGGTTTTGGATTTTTGAAGCGAAATTGCCGAATACAAATTAAGTGTTAGTGGTAACACCCATAAATCACACGTTGAATAGCTATAGCCGTTTTTTTTTCTTTTGCTACAAACTACGAAGAGATTTCTTAGGAGACTTCAGGAGTCGATAACTGACATCTTCCACAACACCCGCCTGCAGGGTCCGATTCTTCCGTGTCTCACTCAGAAGCGATCCTGTTTCTTCCAATTTATTCACTAGCGACCGTATTATGTTTCTGTCTGGAGCAGAACGGGAGATAAATTTGTTTCTAAATGCCCTTTGCGTAGCAATAACAGATTCCGTTCTCCAAAAACTTTTAACGATAAACTCATGTTGCTCCAAAGAGTACACTATTTTCACTGTTTCCTGATCATACTCACACAGTAGCACAGAACTGTACAGCACAATTCCCAATACAACGGCCCAGTTTCCTGTTTCTTATTGACCTTGGCGAGGTTGTCATTAACGAAGATAAATTGAAATCTTCATACCGCACAGCAGCTTATTCTAATTGTAAGGTACACTGGCGATTATTTGCTGTTTTTCTTGAGGCGTGGCCAATATTACCCCGGATGAATTTAAACCAGTAAACATAGTCCCATAAACCGTCCATTCTTCCTTGATCGTTTGCCACAAACCGAATGAAAATCGGACTTCAGTATAAAATTCTAGAAACAAATGAAATCCGTGAGTTTTTTTTTTAAATCACCCTGTACTTAGCTATTTTAATACGACTTCACGGTATTAAGTGTTATCGTACCTTTTACTTGTATGCTGATAGAACTCTACTGCTGCCATTTCTTGCACTCCTTGGAATGCAACAAGAAATCGGCGCTGGCGACTGGATTCATTAAAAAGATATGAAATGATAAGCTGGCGAAATAATAGTAAAATATCAAGAAATTGCAGCCCTAAGCGGCGATACATTTTATATCGTAACATTATAGATATTTCGCTGTACGTATTAGAAGTAGTGTAAAGAAGTAATTTAATAACATTCAGAGTTACTAATCTTGCAACTCATAGTGATTTATAGAGCGTCACTAATGGTTCACTAAAGAAAAGAATCATTAGTTTTTGGTATCTGAATCATTCGTGTTTTATATATTAACAGTGCACTGTATTTTGTTAGGTATTGTGGTCTTCAGAACTGCATAAGTGAATTTATCTTGTGTTAAGTTAATATGATATGCAGCATCTGCATGTATTAGGCCTATCGGCACTCTTTACTACATAGCAAGGTAAAGTACCTAAATCTTTTCACGTCGCAGTAAAAAGAAGCTATATAATATTTATAGATTTCATAATAATTTTGTCTAACGGCGACGTTTTTCAACAATATTTTGATGATTTTCAGCGAATTTACGTCGTACTACACTTCGTGTAATTTTCGGGGCTTGCATTGCATTTTGGCCTGAGTTACTATAGTAACTTGACCTGAAAAAATTCACACGATGTTTTGAAAGTGGAGTAAGGCTTCACACAATATTTACTAACCGTGGGTGATAATCATTCAAACTGTATTTATCTACATTGGATCTCTGGAAACATTTGAAACTACCAATAAACCTGAATAGAAACAACAGAAATGTTCGACCTCCACGTATAGAAGCATGAACTGGAGCTTTGATCATAGTTGGCGCAGAAGGAAGCAGAGAAGATATGCAAGGGACTTAATTAGGACGAAATTAAACTATAGCTAATTTTACAGTTTTTCTGTAATATCTTCAAAATAGACAAAAGTAATCGAATAGTGTAAACGCAGTGGGCTAGGCAATATTATTTTGCATGATATACCGTTGCTATGACTCACTAATCTGCTTTCACTTGGCAACTATTTATTGAACATTGGGTGGAAACTATACTTCGCAAGTTAGCCTTTTGAAGCGCATGCCTTTTATTAGATTTCACAGAATAACTTTCTGAAATCAGGTTCATCATTTTGGCTTGCCTTATATAATTGTTAGCAATTTGCGTAATATATTGACACCTTTTATTATTTCATACGTAAGTTGATCAATACGTAAGTTAATAAAATACATATTTGATGTGTAAACGTATTTAGATATCTATTAGGTTCATAAATTATCATATAGCCAGTGTCGGACTGGCCAAGTTGAGACCCCTTGGCGCAGGTCCTTAAAGGCCCCCCATACATACATATATATATATACAGGGCCGGATCCAGGATTGTCTGAGGGGGTGCACCAATAACTATCAAAATAACCAATCATACTGAAACTCTTCAGAGTGACATGTGACAATGTGCTTTACCCCTGACAACGCTAATACATAGAACGAAGGGAGGAAGGGGTTAAAGATAGTCGCAAGTGGAATGGAGGACAAAATTGTCCTTCTCTGCTCCTGCCTTCTGTTTTCTTTCCTACTTTAAAATGTTATATGTTTGCTTCAAGTAAATGAACTTAAACTTGCTTTTGCACAGCTCTGCTTTCTTTTAAGCCCCAAACAGAAACATGATGGCAGAAAGTTTCAGACTGTGTTTGCTATTTTCACTGCTAGCTTTCCATTTGAGATAGTGTATATTTACAACGAAGCGCGGGGTGAACGTGCACCTTTGCACCCCCGTAAATCCGGCCCTGTATACATACATACATACATACATATATATAAACACGTAAGTTGCAAAACATGATAAGTGACAAAATCATATTTTCTGTATTGAATAAATATGTAGTACGAAACAGAACGCAAGAAAAGTTACAATAATACTGAGACAATCAAACGTAATCGTGAAGTTACTTTAGTTACTTTAACAGTTTTTTTTTTACGCAGTTCTTCACTTGATGAGGCATCAAATCAATTATTTTTTCTTTGTCTACATTCTGGAAGAAATCTTTTTTTGTAAACATAAAAAGTAAAGAAGACAAATGGCTTTGACTTATCGTAGATCTTAGTCTAGTTTTAACAATTTTTAAGTTACAAGATAACCTCTCACATGTGAAAAGCGCAAGGGGCCGTTTTGGACTAGAGGGGCCTTTACTAAGTACGAAATTTAATGGACTCACGGGCCCTACTGATATGAGCAAGGGGGCCCTAGTAGACTTCTTTCGGAAAGACGGTCTTAGGGTTTCGCAGCATTTTTGGTAAGTAGAAGACTCAAGAAAGCATTTGGGATTGCAGAAATTCGACCAAGGCCTACAGGTCCTGCGCCTCGTGGTTCCTGCGAGGGCCTCTCGGGCCCTTGGCGATCACCAAGTAGCCAGTCCGGCCAGTGGCCAGTCCGGCACTGTCAGTAGTATTAAACAGTAAAAATATCATATCCCAAGGTTATATTTAACAGTTTTGCCTCACCGAGCTATTAAAAACGCAGCTCCCTAGTCTCAAAGAACTTTTTTTATTATTTGTTCATATTCAGTTATCTGTAAACAAAAACCAAACTGACAAAAAGACTAAATATTATAGTCTTAGGCTGGTAGCTCAAACAATATTTTCACCTTTTCCTAGCGCTAGTAGCATCGTAATGGGAAATCTCTGTTACAGTGTGCTAAGGGAACTTTCCGATTTGGTGAATTCAATTGCTGAAAATGATTGCCAGTACTGGATTCAGCATCAAAAGAAACAGAGAAAATACGGTTTAGTGGCAGACCGTATACAGGGTGGGAGGCAAGTGACGGCAAAGTGTGAAGATAGAACGTAGAAAATGTCTAGAAATGCCTTGTTAACGTTGAAACGAGTAGAGAGATAGAGGTCAGATATTGGATATAATAATATAACAATACTTGTATTTTATCACCCTTTATTATATCTTTATTTATATTTGTGGGCAGAAGTACTTTTAAATTATGCACAAGCTGCTGTAGAAAGGAAGAAGAAGATTATAAAAAAAGAAAAGATATAGATGTAATTTCTTTTCTAGTTGTCATAGAAACGAAGAATAAATATATATAATAAAGGATCCATCTTTTGTTCAGTGCATGTACAATCTTTAAAGAGTGTAAAAGTTTAATGTGTCACATACTATTAGGGATGCACGCGAGACGCGAGAAGTCTCGTCTCGTCTCGCGTCTCGTCTCGCATTTGCGAGACGAGACACGAGACGAGACTGAAAATTTTATGCGAGACGCGAGACGAGACTAAACCATGCGAGACGAGACGCTAGACGAGACTCGGTTAAGTCTCGCGCGAGAAGTCTCGCGAGACTTCTCGCAGTCTCGCAACATTTATGAATTACATTTAATTGTATATTTAGTGATTTTACATTTATTGAGTTTTCTAAGTTGAGCGTTAATGCCTCCAGGAACAAAAAAGTAATTGGGGCCATAGACATTTTATGAGATTTATTATTATTCAAGGTTGATTTGCAGAATAAAAGCCTTCTTTAGATTCTAAACAACATTAAAAAAGAAGAGCTTTGTAAATTGGAAATTCATTACAGCATCGATTTAGGACTTTATTTTGCGACACAAACACATACACGCGGGCGCGCACGAATACATGAACTTCTGTTTTTGGTCTGAAAAGCGAATAAAACTCCCTATTGCTTCGAAATGTGATATTTCTATTGTTTCTATCTTTTTACATTACTACTAGCGATTAATGTTGGAGGATGTCGGGGAAATCCCCTCTCGTCAAAGTTTATCCCCGGCCCGGCTCGCAGAAATAACGATATTTTTACATGGATTAAGTATTTTCTTTCTATATATTTGTCAAAAACATCCCCCTCTAGTTCGGAAGTTTAATTCAAACACTGGTTTGGTAGGATAGCCCTATAGGTTTGGTGGGAGATGGTAGGAATGGCCCTATATATGTCAGTAATTTTATTTTCTAGATCTGGTAACACTATATAAGTTGAAAGCGATAGTTGATAAAATGCGAATTCTGGCAACACTGCAGTTAGTTTGACTGTATGATCTGGAAATTGATCCAGAAAGCTTTTTTCGTATCAAGTATAGTTTGCTGGATATTTTGATTCTCGCAATTTTTTTTGTTAACATATTGCGTTATCCACAAGTCCGTTGACACAAGGAATGTTATTCTTTGGTGGTTGTTGTAAAAGGACATAAGCGAAAATAGATGGCAGCACTGTTCTCCTACACAAGTAACGTATTTTTATATTTTCTCTGCTGCTTCCACAAATTTAATGCTAGAGGGTTTAAACTTTCTGAAAAGAAAGTTCAAACCTATTCTAAGGGAACAATCCGTGTCAATTTTGGATATTGTGACGTTAGAGCATTCCTCGGCCTAGAAGCAGGCAAAGACAAGATTGAAATCCGATTAAATAAAGACGAAGAAATTTACATATAGATATAGTAAAATGATCCGGGTTTGGTTCAATGAGTTCAGAAAAACATATACGGAAACGTTATATTCTTTATATCCTAATTACATTGGCGACTTTTTTGGGGGGACAAAAATGAGCCCACATGGCATACTGTAAAATATAGCTGGAGACCTATAAGCTGGAAAACAATGTTGGATCCAGTAACAATTTTTGCTGGTTTTGCTGTAAATTATGCTAGTAATTTGACGAAAATTAATGTTCCAGCAATCAAATTCCAGCACAACTTTTCTTTTAATTTGGAGCGGAGGGGACACAAGTTCGGATACCATGTTGAACTCTAGGTTCCGTCTCCTTAGGATGTTATGAACATTCATCCCATGGAAAGCAATGGCAAACCACCATGGATTCACCTTGTCAAGGGACTTTTAGGTCAAATACCTGCCTTCGGACAGAATATCACATCATTCATTAACAGCCATAGAATAACACATTGCAAAATTTTGACCCAGAATATATGCGAGACTGCGAGACCATGCGAGAAAGTCTCGCGCGAGACGCGAGACGAGACCAAGATTGAGGGCTGCGAGACGAGACGAGACTTTTCCATTTCTCGTCTCGTCTCGTCTCGCGTGCATCCCTACATACTATAATAAAAGGTAATATCATGATGTCGTGTGTAAATGGATTTTGTTAAATCAGTTGCCTTAGTTATATATAAATATATGAACTGGTGATTTCGTCGTTATAAAATATGGTGGTCCTCGCCGCAGGATCGTCGTTATATAATTTGGTGGTTTGCCGCCAGGACCTGAGGAGATTCGTATGAAATTAAGTAGACAATCTCCTGAATAATAAATTCCATGTGTGCAGATTGACTTTAAGGCTACTTAGTGATTTTGTTAAAAGAAATATCAAAATGAGTCATCCTGATATTGGAAATGCACTAGAATCAAGTGGTAACAGGGAAATGAACTTTTCTGACCTAGTCGATCTAATTAAACAATTAAAGCAAGATTTTGGTGATCGCATGGATCAACGAATGGAACGAATGAACCAACTTAGTAGTAAAATTGATCAGCAGTTTGGACAATTAAAGCAAGATCTTAGTGAAAAAATGGAACAAATGAATTAGCACATGGAACAGATTATACATAGGTTTACTGAAGAAATGTCATCACAGGTTAACATGAATGCTCCAAATGAACCTGAACCTTCCATAGAAACAACAGGAAATGCAGATCCTGAATTTGCATTGGTGAAATTTACTGAGTTTTCGCAAAAAACATACTGCGGTATTGGTTGGATCAGATTATCCCAACTTCTCTCTTCATTCTAATGTTTTGATTGCCTTACTGATGCTGCATGTAATGAAGATATTGGTATGCATTAATGTGCGAAAAGTTATGGTCATCTTCGTTTAATGAATGCAATTGACTGTTTGTATTCACAATATATTAAACATGATATTAATTCTGGAGATGAAGTAATGGTAATAGAACCGTTTAATGATGTGTACACGACATTGATTCATGTAGCAGGAAGAAAGTTGATTCCAGTATTCGTGCAATTCAGAAAGGGAACGTGTGTTCCCACCAATGCTTGTAGCGATTGGTCGATTGAGTTGGAACTGTTGAAATGTTCATTGAAAGAAAAGACCAAAGTAATATTAGTAAACAATCCGATGGTGCTTTTACAGAACATGATGCAGTGCGTTGACTTCAATCATCTAAGTATGACATTGGAAAATTCTGAAAATCCATCAATGGTGCAATATCGTACTAACCTGAACCATACTAACCTAAATCGTAACAAACTTCGAAACATCTATGTGAGATTAAAGTGTGATCCCAATGTAAAAGGTGATGTTAAATTCACGTATACCGGTAATGTAACCGAACCTAATTACAGAGGAAACAAAAAACCGTGGTAGGACAAATTACCGTGAATATTGTGGAAAGAGTAGGTACAGATCTGTTAGGAGACACGACATCTCGCCACCAGAAAAACGACTGAGAACTGAACCTAATTTTACCGGTAAGATAATCGAACCTAACCTTAGTAGTAACAGTAATAGTAATTGCGTAACCAAACCTAATCCTAGTGTAGTACGATTACTTACACTTCAGCAGTATGTAATCACTAGATCTAATTTCCTTCGAATTCGATTTCGTAGAAATTCCATAAATAGTAAAATTCTCAAAGTAAGAAACAAAGAACTATAGAAATAAATAACGCATAATATTGTATTCCGATTTATGATTTTCAATGCAACTTGAATGAATTCGTTGGTCATGTAACTTAAGCTAAAGTTACGGCGTCCAAGAAGAATATATTCAATTGATTTTTGTTGTACTTCACTGTAAATACCGTTATAATTTCGTTTGTTATTTGCATTTCATTTTAATTCTATGAAGATAATTCAATGAATCAATAAATGGAACAATTCGTACATTCATGATCTTGATAAGAACTTCTTTTGTTCAAACCGTAACGCTAGTTTTTGTTGAAATGTTAATTATTATTCTATGTTCTGAATATTGTCGATATTTCAATTTTAATTTATATTTTGTTTGAACATATATATTTGATCCTTTCTTATGTAAAATAGCAATTATGTAAATGTCATTTCTTTTTCACATATTTTGTTCTTCCAGCTAAAATAATATAAATTTTGTTAAACTCCAACTTATATTACGTATCATTGGCCACCAAAGGACCTTAAAATTAAATTACGTCTATGTCTAATCTGAATGTACTCTTATATTATCGACGTTAAAGTATATAAATATTTGAAATAAAATGAAGATAAAATATAAAAATAATATTGCTATAAAAGTGAAATATAATATATGTTTATATGAATTGTAATTCTTATATATATATATATATATATATATATATATATATATATATATATATATATATATATATGAGGGTCATTCGAAAACTCCAGTACTTAATATGTAATAGTTAACGGCCCAGGATTTCTCTTCTTTTATTTTTTTAAAAAAGGTCCTTTAGTTTAAGGCGCCATATATAACAATACTTGTATTTCATCACTCTTTATTATATCTTTATTTGTATTTGTGGGCAGAAGTACTTTTAAATTATGCACAAGCTGCTCTAGAAAGGAAGAAGAAGATTATGAAAAAAGAAAAGATATAGATGTAATTTCTTTTCTAGTTGTCATAGCAACGAAGAATAAATATATATAATAAAGGATTCATCTTTTGTACACTGCATGTATAATTTTTAAAGAGTGTAAAATTTTAATGTGTCACATACTACAAAAAAAGGTAATATCATGATGTCGTGTGTAAATGGGTTTTGTTAAATCAGTAGCCTTAGTTACATATAAATATATGAACTGGTGATTTCGTCGTTATAAAATTTGGTGGTCCTCGCCGCAGGATTGTCGTTATAATAATGCAAGTAGAACTCCACTGAATAGGTGAATCATTGGGGCAGCTGAAAAGCAGCCATGTTGGAATTAGCTCAAGAAGGGAAAGTGATCATGTGACATATAGCTCTTGACGCACATGGTCTGTTGAAATCAATATTGGCACTACAGTTTGAGACCTCTGTAACAGGAGATGTTCCACGCTATAGCAATGTAACAATACTTTGGTAAAGATGACGTGAATGAGGAACAAACACAACGTGAATGAGGCCACTTTCTTGTCAACAAGCGTCCCGTTCCACCCAATATTCGTTCATATGCTGGTAAAAGTGCAAATATGACCAAGAACAACCTGAAAGAGTTCATGACTGACGTTTTCTGGTCTTCTATAGAGCAGATAAACCTCCTGCTCCTCGCTGATTTCATGGAAAACCAATAAAGATGAAGAGTTGGTTCAGAAACCGGATAATGTTGAACTCACCCGACCCCCTGATGGTTGCACGTCACTCATACAACCGTTGGATGTGTTCTTCTTCGGTCGGTATATGAATTTCGTAAAATATATAACAGACATCGTTTTTCTGTCATCTGACTTCAGAATATGACAACAGGACAACTTCAAAAACTTGCAATCACTCACTCACTTCCAATTTACAACAACAAGGTTCCAAGCTATGATGAGATATGCTTTCTACAAAACTGGATAATTGCAAACAGCATGTGGCGTATTTATGAAACTTGTCGATTATTGCTTCAATTTCAATACCGGAGACAGCTGTGACGAGCCCGATTGTTCATCTTGACCGTTTTTCAAATGTGCCACTGTCTCGATTTTTGTATCAATCATACCATCATTCTTAAGTTCCATAACAGTTGCAATTAAACAGAGGTCTTAAACTGCACTAACCAATATTGATTTCAATAGACGGTGTGCGTCAAGAGCTATATGTCACTTGATCCCTTTTCCTTCTTGAACTAATTCCAACATGGCGGCTTTTCAAGTGCCCCCATGATTCACATTACACCTATTCAATGGAGTTCTACATGCATTATTATATCCAACATCTGGCCTCTATCCCTCTACTCGTTTCAACGTTAACACGGCATTTCTAGACATTTTCTACTTTCTACCTTCATACTTTGCCCTCACTTATCTCCCACCCCGTATACGGTCTGCCACTAAACAACCTCTTTTTCTCTGTTTCTTTTGGTGCTGAATCCAGTACTAGCGACCATTTTCAGCAATTGAATTTACCAAATCGGAATTTTCCCTTGTTAGTATAGACCTGCGTTTAAATTTTCCTCTCGTAGACATTTTTTTTCTGAGCTTACGATACTTCAATCTCAAGTTTCTTAATATTCTGTTCTTCGAAATTTGCCGTCCCGAGCCTGGACCTCTTGTGGCCTAAGCGTAAATACGGGCCTGATATTATCAATGTAATGGTCTTGTCACACAATCATAGTCATACGTCTCTCAAATAAAATCAGAAAAATAAACACACTGCTGAACAAGACTGCACTTATTTAATATAGAAACACATTTACACGTGACGTTTCGATCTTCTAGCCAAGATCTTTATCAGACGTACACTGATCAGGATCTTAGCTAGAAGATCGAAACGTCACGTGTAAATGTATTTTATATTAAATAAGTGCAGTCTTGTTCAGCAGCGTGTTTATTGTTCTAACGGTCTTGTCATATTTTAAAATTTCCATGTCTATCTAGTTCACTTTCCTTGTGTACTTTGTGTTGCGAAGGCAAGATGTGTGAGTATGTGCAAAGTCTTCCCGCTCCCCGCAATCCAAGATTCTTCTAGTTCTATCATTCTAACTAAATACAACCTGAGAGAACTTCACACTATGTCCTACAAGTAGACAGATATCATCTTCAGGATTATTCTGGCATCACTAACAGGCTCCTTGCCTGGGAGGCCTGGTGGCTCACTGATGCTGGTATAGTATAGCAAGGTGATCTTAGGCGTTAAGCTATTTTCATTATGTGAAATACGTTGTGGGTTGAGCCTTACAGAAGAGTGTTGGTGTTTTGTGTTTATGTTTCTCTATATTTTTTGTTTATGTTTCTGTAGATCAAAAGCTTCCAACCTGGGGGAAGGGGCGCCCACCTGCAGTGTGGGAGACGTGAAGAGCGAACAAGGGGACAAAAGCACTGACAGAGAAATAAACTGTGAAATTTTGAATAAAGCTTTGCGAGTGTAGCTTTACGAAATAACCATTACAAACGCTACGTGTTTCACATTTTCTCTTTCCTATTCTCGTTTAAGATTTTTACGCAATTAAAACTTAATAAATAAAATTGGCGATAATGTGGTAAGTATTACATATTATTATTATTATTATTATTATTATTATTATTATTATTATTATTATTATTATTATTATTATTATTATTATTATTATTATTATTATTATTATTATTGAAGTTTGATGAATATAATGGATCACGCTGTACCAACAACGTTAGGCGCTTTTTTTATGGTTGTTTCAGTCGTAGCCCCCTCAGCTCTGGAGCTTGTATCCCTTTATCTATCCCAGCTCACCCTGAGTGCATTGTGTTGGACAAACGCCGTGTGTGGGGGTTTCCTTGGGATTCTGTTTCCTCCCACTTTCTTCATTCCACTATTTCTTTCAATCTCATAATTGACTTCTTCTCTAGCTTAGCCGGCATAACCATCTAACGTAAAACTTGAAACCATAAATTTTCGTACGGCTCTTATGAGTTCAGTAACCCTACTTTCTACTTAAAAGTTTACTGAAAACCTATCGTTCAATATTTTAACTACTTGTAGGAACAGGGAGTATGTACGTACGCAGGGAGTATGTCCTGGTGGTACGGACAATTTTCTCCAATCTCGACTATTTTGTAATTTTTGCCTAGTGTTATAGGCGATTTTACAAATTTTAATACAATCTATCGTCATGCGGAATTTGTATCCTTTATTATTATTATTATTATTATTATTATTATTATTATTATTATTATTATTATTATTATTATTATTATTATTATTATTATTATTATTATTATTATTTGAAATTTGTTCAGACAATAAATCCAGAAAGGGAAGCCTAGGTCCTTCACAATTCCGGCAGATTTATATTGATACTAATTGCAAGCCGTACATATGCCGCCAGTATGCAAGCGTGTTGAGGCACTCTGTCTCCGTAAAGAACTTGTAAAATTTGAAGATCGAGAGTTCGAAACTCTGTCTTAAATATTTTATTTATTTTTTACATGAAAATATGATGAAATATTTAAAAGTGTAATACTTTTTGCATGTGTAAATTGCAAATATAATGATTTGATATTAAAATTGGTGTTTACTACTTATGTTTAATGTTTGTTTACATTTAGTTCAAAAGAAATACTTATAAGAATTCTCGGTTTAAAATATCTAGAATACAGTAGAATAACTAGAAATACAGTAAAATATCTAGAATACAGTAAAATTAGACTGAAATAAGTGCAAATAAGCATACTGAAAACAGAGATGAATTGATTTGTTAGGCCTGGGAAGAATCTCCCCCCAAAGAAAATTCATCCCCCCGGAGAAACTCAAAATTTCAATCACAAAATGTAGAAATTACTTCACTCAATTATTTGCTTTCCTTTCCGTGCATGTGCAGACGAAATCCAACCTCTCAATATACATATAAATGTCTCAGACCCATTCTATATAAATATTAAACATGTAACATCTAAGATAAAATATCAAATAGTCAATAAAACCTGTGTTTCTTAACGCTATGAGCGAGTTTGGCAGAACATGAAATGATCAACTGTTGGAGAAAGGTTTGTATTTTAGTAGGTACTATACTCTCGCCCTATATTGTATATTAGTAGATACCACTAGCGCAGATTGAGATCCTTCGATCATTCCATATGATCTCTGATGTTAGCAGACTTCAGTTCTTGAAAATGAACAGTACTTGCATTATTTGAAATAGAGCGACCTAAATGCCATTTTTCGCATCAGAAGTATCAGACGTAAACGTGTTTTAAGACCGTTAAATTAAACAGCGCTTTCTTTAACTACATTGAAGTCAGTCAGAAGGTGAGATTCAGAGGGCGTCATTTAAAGGGATCAGAGTTGTCTCCCTGAGTTTGAGATTTACATAGATTCTATCAATAGAATAGTAGTATATAAGTGAAATATCGCTATTGAATGTGACGAAGATCCTACCCAGTGCCGTGCCTTGGGAGGGGGGGGGAACAAGCGGGGCAACTCCCTCGGTCGCCGAAGTAAGGGGGCGCAAAATTCGTGAGAAAATAAGAAAAGAAGGAAAGAAAAAAAAGAGGGAAAATGTTACTCATGTTAGGAAAATGCATGTGCACATATATATAATGGAAGGATAAAAGTAATAAAAAGTGTTCAAAATCAAGGAAAAGCAGGGTTTACTTTTTAAAATTTTATCACCCTTCGCGCCAACTATGGTGGCGCTTCGCGGCTGGTCTGTCGACCTCACTCATATGTATAGGGATGCCGTTGTATACTCTCGCCCCAAGCGCTGATTTTCCACGGCAAGGCACTGATCCTACCACTGTCAGACCTGCCAAGTTGAAGGAACTTGGTGCTGGTGCTTAAAAACTCCATTCATAGATAGATAGATAGATAGATAGATAAAGTGCATTCGCATTGTAATTTTATAACAAAATGACACACGTCTTTTTCCTTCATTTCATAGTTATCACATATTCACTTTCTAATGATCGACAACAGTTGGCATCTAAATTCATACATGTATACGCACTCATCTCAAGAATTTTCACTTCATGATGCAGAGGCAGGGGTTATTCCTGACCCCCGGAGCTCACTTTAGGAGCAATTAGTTATGAAAAAATAACATACCTGTGTTTGCTGCGTAAAGAGTGTTAAGTCTAAAATGTTCTAAACATTTAAACTTAAAAAAAAACTTTTTATAATACTTTGTGGGTAACTCTTTATGCAGAGATTTAAAACTCTACTACCCAAATTTCAAACGAAACCGTTCCACTAAAGTTTCATGTAGAAAGTATTCTACTGTACGTTTTAAGGAACATAACTATGATGAAAATATCTGAATATAAATGAACAATAAGGCATACAACAAACTAACTTTTCGGATATGCATAAGTAATTATAAAAGCTTTGCTACAAAAATAACAACACAGACCACATTTCGATGAGCTCAGAAATACAAGGTAACAAAATAGCGTATAAGATTCAGTCTACAGACCAATTGTTACTTAAAGAATGAACATACACTATTCTGAGAATCGAGATAAGACGAAAAATCAGTGGCGTATTTAGGGGCTGGCTATGGGGCTCAAGCTCCCCGAAATAACTTCATTATTATTTTTTCGCATTACAAATACAACACAAATGCCTCTTACTGGGTCTCAAGCCCCTCGAGAGAAGATCCTAAATACGCCACTGCGAGGAATGTTTACGATTCCTTTCGTCTCATCTCGAAAGCGAGACGATAATTTCAGTTAGCCTTTTTCCGTCTCGCGTGTAAATGTTCATTCTTGTGTCGGTTTTTTTCTTTTGTTTTAGTAACGAGATGATAAATTCCTCATCTCGTGGGCAACACTAAACAAAACCGCAATATTCTTGCCAAATGTCACGTTTCTGCTTGTAATGGTATGACCTGAGCGATAATAAGCTCCTAGGTCGTAATATTCTACGAGATAATAATAATAATAATAATAATAATAATAATAATAATAATAATAATTTGGCTTCGGCTGTGATCAGTACCATCAATAAATTCAAATTATTATTATTATTATTATTATTATTATTATTATTATTATTATTATTATTATTATTATTATTATCAATCGCCACCAAAAAATCTAAAGTAAAAAAAAAAATACTTGCTCTTTATGGATCCGATTTCAGGACCTTCAGTGTGCCTTGACAACGGAACCACGATCAATACGCGGTAAAAGATTCGTCCTTAGTGTGTTCACGTTAGGTTTCTTTGCCTCCGCTTACAAAATTCTACATAATTTTTATTCTTTTCAAAACATCTTTCGTATTTATTTTAAGATGATATAAGCCAAAGATCTTTGGCATAGTTTATATTATTAACTTGAGTTGTTCTTATAACATCGGTCCTCAATTTTGTTTCTTCTCCACACCAAACTACAGATATGACAGATTAAATGCTCATATTCTGCATTTGGTTTCAAGGCAAACGCCATTACATGGTCAAGCACTTACGTCCGCCACTAGACGAATGTTTGCTCGACGTAGTATTGGAGCACAAGGATCACGTGGTCAGCTGCAAATGGAAAAGATTGAAGTGTTGCCTTCTACTTATGGTTCTTTTTTTTAACAAGCAATAGAAAAAAGAATCATAAACCAAGAGTGGCGGAGATTCGAACCCAAGACATCTAATGGCTATCTCGATGGTAAGTACGATAACCACTCACACAACGACACACAACAGAAGTTTTTGTAACAAATGTAATATCTGGAACTAGTTGTAATACTTTTGTTGTATTAATGTTAAGTGCTAAGCTATGAAGATTTGCTCTTATTTCTATTTTTTTTTTTACATTTTGTTGTGTGAATTGAAACAGTAAAATAAAGGTAAATATCTATTTTATTTATATTTGCTACTTGAATAGCGTTGTTAAATATAATTAAATTACGAAGTGAATGCGTACTGCATGGAATGATTGTTCATAACATTGATTCCTAGAAGGGTTAACCCTTTAGCGCTGAGCTTTGCATATATGCAAATTTCACTTTGAAATTGTATTGAACCATGTAGTTTCTAGTTCGGACATAGAAAAGCAGCTTTGCGTATCAGCTAAGATGCCCTTTCACTAAAGAAGTTCTGAATTTCCAGCTAGATGTTATAGTAAGCCAGCGTTGGTCTCTTTGTATTACTTGCTGCACGCGGAATTGTCATCTTGTCATCTTTAAGCTTTCTTTGCTCGTTTAGCTGGACACGTTTTGAGCTGTTGATTTTCTTTATGTTAGACAGAAGTGTAATGAGTGCAAAAGTGTAAGTACGCTGACATTTGTAGGCTCTTATTGGTTCTATCTCGTTTTAGTGGACTTTGCAGATGCCAACGCGTAACTTTGCATAGACCCTATATGCAAACACCATAAAACATCCCATAAACCACATATTATTTGCATTATTCTTTTTTAAAATAAACGTGTTTCCTACACAAAAACCACTTCAAATTAAAAAAATCAGTTTGATCGTAAAAATGGCGCGTTAAAAGGTTAAACAATGAGACCAGCGACAAAAATCTTTTTGACAAATAGTAATGTATTATTTTAACACACAAGACGCTCCTTTTAGATGTCAGTGCAATTAATTGAATACCTACCAAGACACACAGGTTTCTATGACAGAAAAGAAACATTGTGTCCCACTCAAAATTTCTTTAAAAGGCTTGTCCTCACCGAGACTTGGCTACTTAAGCCTTCGTTCGGCAAACCGGAAGTTTCTTGTACATTTCTTTTTTTTTTAATCAAACTTTTGTTTCCGTTCTTTCTTTCTCCGGCCATAATTTCATGACACAATTCTCAAGTTAGGAGATATCGGCAGTAGTGAAAGAATAGTCAAGGTGTTATAGGCCCTAGATTAGAAGTCGTGGGATCATGGGTTAAAATCTACTGTAAGTCAATTTAACACTTTTAAATTATTTTTTTTTCTTGCAAGGTGTGTGATGACTTCTCTGTACTTTAAGTTCTCCATCTAGAGATGAGATGCAAGAATCATGTATATGTGAACCGAGAGAAAAAGAGAATGGAGATATCACCAATTGAAATATTATCCGAAACATTCATCGATATTCATATTTGTTTGTTTTAATTCAATTTGTTTATTTTTCTTTACCAAATTAGAGTTCTCGATTACTTAGAATATAGCAAGGGATAGTGAATGATATATTATGGCGTATTACAAGAAAGAACTCGTATTCTTTTGATACCGTATATGCTTCTAATAAAAATATGCTTGTATTATTAATTAGAGATTAAATTACACAAACTCATGTGCACACAAAATATGACTATCTGCCATATTTGGAACATATGTTATGTTTTCTAGTGATTTAATCGTTTTCGAAAATTGAAGTGACACACATTATATTTTCTATTTACTTTCTTAGATTGTCTTTCTTTTTATTTTTATTTTTCCTGTGTTCTTTTTTTGTTTAATTTTCCGAACACTGGAAACTAATAATATAACTTCAGAAAATATTCTTTTTAGCTTTAACGTGTAAATGAATAATAATAATAATAATAATAATAATAATAATAATAATAATAATAATAATACATTTAAAAAATAACAACTACGATGGTTTTGCTGATGAAAATATTCTCGCAAAACAAAGATGAAAGTTAAAACACATGGACCTGGTTTTTTTTTCATAGTTTTACTAGAGATATTAAAACATAACTAACAAAAGTGAAGGTAACGATTAAACGAATAATGTAAAAGATACAGAGATTTTACAAAATACTATAACCTGTAAAATAAAATGAATGTTTGACCAACATTAATTTTTCCTTGGTATGTCTAAGGTTAAATAAGATCTCTTTGTGACTTTCTCATGATATCAATTTCTCTGTAGATACTAAACGGCATATTCTACCTGATTTTTTCTTTTCGTTGCAGAGGCATGGATATTTTTCTATTATTTTGCTGTTTGCTACACTGACATGTTTCGAACAAACTATTGCACTTGTAGAACGCCTTATGTAGTTCTCAATCAGCGATACTCAACAGTATTGTTGGTTGTCTAACGTTGCGGGATAAGAGAAATGGAAGTGTGAATGCACTTTTGCTCGTGTACATACAAAGAAAGATTTAATTTTAGTATTTCTGTAGGTACAATTACATATCGACTATATTGTACTTTTGGTGGGAAGAAACGTGCCTGAATCAATTACGCCCATTCGCCCTTTCCTTTAAGAGAGAAGAAGAGTTCAAGTTACGTTCTTGTGAAATTATAAATAAAATACAGGAACAGTGTTAAGCATTGAAAGAAACACCGATGATAGTCAAATGTATTTGTAATTTTTGGCCGGGAAACATTAACACCACTTACATTTGACCTTTCCTTTGAAGAAATCAGAATAAATCTTCAGTGTTTGCAAGAAGTAAAACTTTAATTTTCACACAGCATTTTTTAAATAAGGAATATTTTATTATTGCACCTGTATCATTCAATTCATTGAGATTAATATATCTATTATTTATTAGTCGATGTTACAACATAAAAATATTACAAGAAAGTACTTTTCAATCTTTTCCATTCGAATTACTAACAGTACCAAGTGTGTCACGGTTTCCATTTTGTATGATACAATAAAATCACATTTCTAATACATTCCGGATTGTTTCATTCACATAATTCATATTGTTATGAAAAATAATGAAACATTGTATTTTCAGCGTAAGGACTTTCTCTAAGGATTTTACTTTTCTATTCGCGAATGTGGAAGGTTTCTCTAAAAGTTTATAAACTCTGGATCCCTGACAACAGGTGTCTCCGTGACATAAACTCATCCAGCGTGAATATTTCTTAGGTAAGATCCTCGGGGGATGATGTAAGTTTAAATACTTAAGATTCTTGGCTAATATACTTTCCTTTGTAGCGTGATACTTCCATAAAGTTCATCTAAATAACTATCTTTGAAGTTAATTTTCTCTGGTTGTTCCTTAATGACAATCAGTTCGTATATTGCTATCCATCAATTCTTCATAAAAGTTAAAAAAAAGTTAAATATTCGTTTCTCTTTCTTTTTTATCCCTAGAAAAAAATTAACGGCAGTTTACTCATTCAAAAATAAATATCACAAATAACCTGATAAAGGGACAAATAGCTGTATCTTACAAGTAAACCTTACGTTTTGGTGAATCGAGTTGCTGACTGAGACACATATGAGAAAGTAGTACTAAATGTGGTCAGTATTTCAGTGAAGTTGTAGGTGCGAAGCTCCAGGGGTTTAGGAGATACAGCTACCAGAACATCACATGGAAGTACAGAATAGTCTTCATACAGTTGGAGGTAAAAGCTCTGTAAGACCTCTTGTAACGACAAAAGGTGAATAAAAAATATATGGGTACATATTAGGACTAGGGGGAAGTCATATAGTAAGGGTATACCTGACGGCGGCCATCTTGAAATCCGCCATTTTGAATTAAGGTTAAGTTTTTAAAACAGGAATAGGGTCATGTGATACATGATTTAAGGCTCAAATTTAATCAGAAGAACAATGGTGACGTTAGTTTTGATTTACGCGCAATTGGTAAAAAGTTACAGAGAAATTAAATGTTGTTGCAGCATATGTATTAGTCCTTTACCCCACATTGTAAATTTTGTGTTAATGATAATAATTAAATAAAAAGCAGGTGGATAAATATTAGGTCTATGGCAAGAGTTGCCTTAATGGCGGCCATGTTCAAATCCGCCATTTTGAATCAGACAAAAGTTTTAAACAAAACGCATAGCATTGACACCTCATTAATAGCAAATTTTACCATAAATCCAACGGTATAACCATTTTTGCTTTATCATGAACCAGCATTTGTTATCGCATAAACAAGTTTCTAATTTAAGGAAAAAACACCAAAGTGGAATTGAGTCATAATTGAACTTGGGTCTTTCTTCCAGAAAAGTCCTCAATTAGTACAATCAATATGTAGTTCAGAAAAGAGTGTCCTTACTTGCACAAATGCTCTGCTCACAGTGAGCACACCTGACAAATTCAATCGAGTTACACTTGACATTTGTCGTTAACAATTTCGTCAAAGCAGCAGTCGTAAGGAGCGATCCATTTAGTTTTGTGCAGTTTAATGATAAAGCAAATGGTTGTACCGTTGGAGTTATGGTAAAATTTGCTATTGATAAGGTGTCACTGTTATGCGTTTTGTTTAAAACTTTTGTCAGATTCAAAATGGCGGATTTGAACATGGCCGCCATCAAGGCAACTCTTACCATAGATCTAATATTTATCCACCTGCTTTTTATTTAATTATTATCATTAACACAAAATTTACAAGGTGAGGTAAAGGACTAATACGTATGCTGCAACAATATTTAATTTCCCTGTAACTTTTTACCAATTGCGCGTAAATCAAAACTAACGTCACCATTGTTCTTCTGATTAAATTTGAGCCTTAAATCATGTATCACATGAACCTATTCCTATTTTAAAAACTTAACCTTAATTCAAAATGGCGGATTTCAAGATGGCCGCCGTCAGGTATACCCTTACTATATGACTTCCCCCTAGTCCTAATATGTACCCATATATTTGTTATTCACCTTTTGTCGTTACAAGAGGTCTTACAGAGCTTTTACCTCCAACTGTATGAAGACTATTCTGTACTTCCATGTGATGTTCTGGTAGCTGTATCTCCTAAACCCCTGGAGCTTCGCACCTACAACTTCACTGAAATACTGACCACATTTAGTACTACTTTCTCATATGTGTCTCAGTCAGCAACTCGATTCACCCAAACGTAAGGTTTACTTGTTAGTTACATTTCTTTAAAGATTTTTGGGACACTTCATTTCAAGATAAGCCATTTCCAGGAATATGATGCCTCGGTTAACATATAAAATTCAGTTACAATATTCTTTGGCTAATAAAACTCCAACTGACCAAAGCAGTATATATATATACAGGGTGGTCGTGCATCAATGACGGAAAATTCGGGAGATGAATCTACAGGTAAAAACAAGCAAAAAATGTCATATGAACATTGGGTGAATGCGGCTTCGCTTGGACGCTAGAGGCGTCTGAAATGTCACCTTCCGAGGCGGCAATTTGCAATATCGCAAGAACGGAGAGAAATACGACTGTCGGGTCAAAAGCTATCAAAGGAAACCTCCTCCGAAGAATCAAATTATGCATAAGTGATGGCGAAATAGTGACGGCGCTAGAGGGGGGCACAAAGAAAGTGAATGAAACGTGGACAAAAGTGAACAATTTACACTGAAAAATTGTAGGAGGGGATGTTACTTGGAACATGCAGCAACAAATGTTAATGAACAAATGGCTACGCTGTAGGAACACTATGGGAGGTGGAATGTAGGAATACATTATCTTTGTAACGGAAAGAAATAGGAATTTCGGGACAAAAGATATTAAAGGAAACCTCGTCCGAAGAATTCAATCATGCGTAAGTGATGGCGAAACAGTGGCGGCGCCAGGGGCACAAACGAAGTGAATGCAACGCGGAGAAAAAGTGAATAATTGACGCTGACAAACTGTAGGAAGGAACGTGCAGCAACAAATATTAATGAACAAAGGCGACAATGGCTACGCTGTAGGGACACTAAGGGAGGCGGAATGTAGGAATATAGTATCTGTATAACGGAGAGAAATAGGAATGTCTAGTAAGAAGATTTCAAAGAACACGCATCCGAAGAATCCAATTATGCATAAATGATGGCTAGGCAGTGGCGACCCAAGGGGCACAAAGAAAGTGAATGAAACTCGGAGAAGAGTTCTAGCACAGATATTGATTTCGGATGAGGTATTCATACGGGATGGCATCACAAATGTCCATAAGGACCATCGATGGACACCTAACAACCCACAATTGAAGAGACGAAGCATCATCAGCGTTTCCAAATTGCATATGTTGCCTGGTATTATTGATGACGACGTTGTGAAACAACACTTATTATCACAGCGATTGAAAGCAAGCAATATCGTGTCTCCAGTTTCTGACTTAGGGCCTACCTATTCTAGTTAAAGACGTGCCACTGAGGACACGATAGTGTATGTGGTTTATGCATGATGACGTCCCTTCCCATTCACGTCACACTATTCGTGCATATTTGAACGAAACATTTTCACGCAGGTAGATAGATCGTGGAAGCAAAGTAGCTTGGCCCCCACGTTCACCCGATCTGAATACTCTAAACTTTTTCCTGTGGAGTTACGTGAAGAGTCTCGTGTATACACGGCCCGTGCATGGCATTGAAGATCTTCGCTAGAGTGTATGAGCTGCATTTGCCACACTAAGGCAAACGCCATCGTTATTGCCAAAAGTCAGACAATTCTTACGCCATCGTGTAATTGTCTGTTTCGAAGAACAAGAACGACATATTGAACACATTCTTTAAGACAGTATTATGTTGACCACGGTAAGTACAATACCTCTTGTTTTTACAGCACACTGGGCCTCATCTCCCGTACGTGTTTTGTACGATCTGCACGTATCATCACTAAGAGTGTTTAACAGTTTCTTTGTAGCTCCCGTGCTCAGCCAATGATCCACAGTACGTGCGCAGAATTGAATTCTTTGGACGGGATTTCCCTTGATATCTTTTAACCCGACATTCCTATTTCTCTCCGTTACAAAAGATACTTTATTCCTACATTCCGCCTCCCTTAGTGTCCCTACAGCGTAGCCATTGTTGCCTTTGTTCATTAACATTTGTTGCTGCACGTTCCTTCCTACAGTTTGTAAGCGTCAATTATTCACTTTTTCTCCGCGTTGCATTCACTTCGTTTGTGCCCCTGGCGCCGCCACTGTTTCGCCATTACTTACGCATGATTGAATTCTTCCGACGAGGTTTCCTTTAATATCTTTTGTCCCGAAATTCCTATTTCTTTCCGTTACAAAGATAATGTATTCCTACATTCCACCTCCCATAGTGTTCCTACAGCGTAGCCATTTGTTCATTAACATTTGTTGCTGCATGTTCCAAGTAACATCCCCTCCTACAATTTTTCAGTGTAAATTGTTCACTTTTGTCCATGTTTCGTTCACTTTCTTTGTGCCCCACTCTAGCGCCGTCACTGTTTCGCCATCACTTATGCATAATTTGATTCTTCGGAGGAGGTTTCCTTTGATAGCTTTTGACCCGACAGTCGTATTTCTCTCCGTTCTTGCGATATTGCAAATTGCCGCCTCGGAAGGTGAAATTTCAGACGCCTCTAGCGTCCAAGCGAAGCCGCATTCACCCAATGTTCATATGACATTTTTTGCTTGTTTTTACCTGTAGATTCATCTCCCGAATTTTCCGTCATTGATGCACGACCACCCTGTATCTATCTATCTATCTATCTATCTATCTATCTATCTATCTATCTATCTATATATATATATATATATATATATATATATATATATATATATATATATATATATATATATATATATATATATATATACTGCTTTGGTCAGTTGGAGTTTTATTAGCAATCTTGAATTTTCCAAAGCTGCAATGAATAATTTACGAATATTCTTATGGTTGATAGAGCAGGATAAATAAGAAGGTATGGTGGCCATAGCTCAAAATAATGACTTTTCCTGTTACATAACTTCGCACCTTTATACAAGGTAATTATGGGGCGTTAAATAAAAAAAAAGTCACGTTGTCTTACATTGAGAAGGGCCCATACTCTACTGATCTCATATAATTTTTCTTTAAAATCCTGACGTAGTAGTTGTCCATTTTAATACGAATCATCTGTTGTAATATTTCTCTTCCACTCCCAAGTTTTATTTTTACCATGCTTTTAATCACCTACCTTAGAATATTTTCTTTTTCAAGCTAGTTTCCCGTATCAGTTTCATTGCTTTCTTTAAATGTCTCAAACATTAAGATATTATACTTTCCTATACAGGAGATGTGATTCAAACAGCGACGGATGCGTTTGTTTGTGCTCCTCATCAATTAGTGTTTTTACAGTGAAAAAACGTATTCGTTTATTATAAACCTTTTGCAAATCTCACGTAAACTACAGTGAAAGTGCATAAGAACATTAGTAACCAGTATAGTGCGGTTAGTGCGTGAAAAGTGCAGTTTTTGTGTTTGAGTGTGCATGCTGCATGTCGTAGTTAGATGTAGCTAGCACAATAGCACGCACGCACATAAAACGCCATATTGAAGGACTCAAACAGTTTTGTTCAGCGAAGTTGCGCGCTCCCGAGACACCAGTTCAGAAAGCAGCAATCTGATTGGTCGGAGCCGCGCAACCTCTCTAGCCAATAGTGAGTCGAGTTACTACAGCCAACTCATATATAAGTGAAACAGTCAGTGACAGACTTCATTTCACAGTACAAAACAGTGCATCAGTGAAGAAATGAAGCAAAACATTCAAATGCCCCTCCCTAGAAACACGGAACCCCACACCATCAAGTACCTGCAGTCAGGAAACCACCTGCAGGACCGGAAACGAGCCTGGCAAAACAACTAAAGGCGATGAGCTTTAGTAACTTTGGTTCTGTTCAGCGCCGCAGAACAACCCGCCAGGCCAAATTAGTGCCCATGAGCCTTGAGGAACTGCACGCCGTCACAGCTCAAACCACACCTACCCCATTCACCACCGAAATGGAAGCCAGTGCCACCACCTCCGCTGAAGCTTCCCAGATCCAAGACCAATCCATTGAAATGGCAGGGTCCAGTGATGAAGAATACGAACCAACCGATAGTGCAGGAGAGTTTCAGCACCCCAAGAAAAGAGCGAAAAGAAGACCAGATAACAGCATCACCTCACAAGTTGAATTTAGAAACTCATTCTCAGTGCTGGACACCGCAAACGACCAACCCAACTCCGGAGGCGGCCAAACACTCACCCAACAGGAAGAAGAAAACCCAGAAGACGCCGTCCGCAGCAGAAAGATCCCCCCACTCTTCATATACGACGTCGAAAAACGACACACGTTCATAAAGACCCTAACTGCAAACTGCAAGGACCCCTTCAAAATTCTACAACCAAGTGCGTACATCAAGATCCACTGTACCACTTGGCGTGACTTTGAAATGATGGAAGCCTTCTGTCTCCAAACCGGACAGTCCTTCGCCACCGAGCTTCCCAAGCAAACACGACCAATCAAGGTAGTCATCCGCAAGAAACCACTGGACACTCCAACTGACGACATACTGCAAGACCTGAAAGACCAAGGGTTCACACCGACCAAAGTTGTCCAGATGAAGGGACGCAGTGACCCCTCAGGCAACAGACCTCCTTTCCCACTATTCATGGTGACACTACCGAAGGACCCAACAAACAACAAGATATATGACCTCAAGTATCTCCTGAGCTACAGAGTGGCGGTGGAACCATACAGAGGACAGTCAATTTTACAATGTTACCGATGCCAACGAGTAGGGCATACCACGCAAACGTGCAGGGCAACCCCTCGCTGTATCAAGTGCGAAGACTCCCATCTCTCCACGGAATGTCCGAAGAAAACGAGGGACACACCGGCCAAATGCTGCAACTGCAGAGGCGAACATCCCGCCAATTACATGGGCTGTCCCACGCTCAAGGCCGCTAAAGCCAAAGGAAACAGCCAACCCAACCACCAGCTAAGTCGGACCCTCCTTCAAAACCTGAACCCAGCCGCAGAAGTAACAACACTACATCTTACGCAGGAGCAGTTACACCTGAAGACAAGAACAACACCAACCAGAGAAACAAGAGACCCTCTATCCAAGAAACCAAGCAAAATGAGGAAACCCAGAATAACAACTCCCAACCCAGAGCAGAAGACACAGAGGACAAACGCACAGAACCATCGCTGGCAGACACATTCAAAGAGATCCGAGAACTCTTCTCGGGCCTCAATCTCCGTTCAATGCTAGAAAAGCTGCGAGTAGGACTCCGGAAGGTGAAAGACACAACAGACCTACTGAGCAAAATCACTGTCATGTTTGAGGTTGTGGCATCCATCCTTGACGATGGCACAGACTAAAAGAAGAATTAACAGACATGTCAATGTGCTGCACTGGAATGCAGAAGGAATACACAAAAAGAAAATCAGCCTGGAGGACTTCCTACGCAGAGAAGAAGTGGACATAGCACTCTTGTCAGAAACTCACCTTAAGCCACACCTCACCCTTAAAATCCGCAACTACTCCACGATCCGAACCGACCGCCCAGACAGATCCCTCGGAGGAACCGCAATCCTAATCAAAAATAGTATCCCGTATGACCCCCTCCCTCTCCCTCCCCTACAATCTCTGGAAGCCACAGGCATCACCCTCCACTCAGCATACGGACCGATCATAATAATATCAGCCTACAAACCACACTACAATAACCTCAATCCTTTGGATCTGCAAGCTCTGCGTCAACTGGGACAAAAGATTCTGCTAGGAGGAGACCTCAATAGCAAGCATCCGGCGTGGAACTCCAACGTCTCAAATGCAAACGGAAGGATCCTACAACAAGCCCTCAATACTATAGATTTTACTCCCACGGCTCCAACGGAACCCACCCACTATCCAAGGAACGGCGGGATGCCTGACATACTGGACATGGTACTGACGGCGAACCTGGCAATCCTAGATGTACCCCAGGTTATCCAGGGACTCGACTCGGATAATCTACCTGTACTACAAACAATCGCAATAAGCTACCACTTCACAGCTCGAACTCTTCCAACCCTGCGCACAACAGACTGGGACCACTACAGATCCTTGCTCAGCGACATGTTAGATCCACGCCGGATAATAGAAACAGCTGAAGACATAGAGGCCACCACTGCGTCCCTCACCGCAGCAATCAACTCAGCCTTTGCCATCGCATCTACCACCTCAACAACGACCCATCCAACACACCAGACCACTCCGGAAGAACGACGCACCACAGCCTTGATCCACCTGAAGCGTTGGGCCCGAAAGCAGTGGCAACATATTAGAATTCCCCAGTACAAAACACTTTGGAACCATCTTGTTTCCAGGGTCAGGAAAAGGCTTCTTCGAATAAAAATCAGAGACTGGAATCTCCACCTCCAGGAGCTAGAGGCACCCAGCAGGCAATTCTGGAAGTTAGTGAAAAACATCACAAGACCAGCAGCTAACTCCAGAACACTCACACTTCAAACTCCACAAGGAATAATACATGAACCGGAAGAACAGGCAGAACTTTTCGCCCAGACCCTGGAAACCACCTTCCAGATCAACGCTACCAATACCTCAGTAACCACTTCTGCAGCAGTATTCAGATCTTATCACCACATCCGAACAGAAGACCCACTTCCTCCAGAAGCCCTCACCACACCGAGGGAGATACAAGCAATCATCAAAAGGATCAACGCACACCGGGCTCCAGGTCTAGACCGAGTGACGCCGCAGGCACTGAAGCACCTCCCGAGAAAGGCCCTGGTCCTACTCTGTAAATTGTGCAACGCCATAATGAGAACCGGACACTACCCAGAAGCCTGGAAAGAAGCAAAAGTCATAATGCTGGCCAAACCAGGAACGACAAGAACAAACCCGGCCAACTACCGCCCTATCAGCCTGCTCTCACATACCAGCAAGGTGTTTGAAAGAGTACTGCAGAGCAGACTACAGCAGTTCAACGAAGATCACGACATCATCCCGGACCACCAGTTCGGCTTCCGGAAAGGGCACTGCGCGGAACAGCAGCTGGTACGGGTGGTAGAGAAGATATGTGACAGATTCAACGAGGGAGGCCACACCTTGGGGCTTTTTCTCGACATAGAGAAAGCATTCGACAAGGTGTGGCACGAAGGACTCATCCACAAGATGATGCTCCAGGGAACTCCCCACTACCTTCTGAGGACCATCAAATCCTTTCTACACGGAAGAACCTTTCGTGTCGCCCATGCAGGACACCTAACACCCCCCAGACCTATCCTAGCAGGAGTCCCTCAAGGATCTTGCCTATCCCCAACCCTCTACGCCATGTACACGGCGGACATTCCCACAACCCCCAACACAGCGGTAGCAACATTTGCAGACGACACGGCAATCTTTGCCAGCCATGGAAACATCAGATACCCTCAACTATACCTTAGCCGACACGCCGAACTTCTCCAACGATGGACTGAAGAATGGAAGATTAAAGTCAGCCAACAGAAGACCTCCGTGGTAAACTTCACGAGAAACAGAAGAAGGGTTCACGTCAGGATCACCATGGCTAGAATACAACTCCACAACAGAGAAGATGCCAAATATCTTGGAATAGTCCTGGACAGGAAGCTAACATTTGCATCACACATACACTCCATCGCCAAGAAAGCCAGCCAACGCCATCAAGCCTTGCTACCGCTACTCCTCTCCCCATCCCTCACCCTGAAAACCAAACGCCACATCTATCAGATGAGCATTCGTCCCGTCATGATGTATGCCCACCCTGCATGTCAACACGCAGCAAACACGCATCTCAAACAATTACAAGTCATCCAGAACAGAGTAGCCAGGGCCATCACAGGACACTCGAGAGACACTCGCCTCGAACAATTACATGAAGATCTGGAACTCCCATTTCTACATGACTACCGAATCCACCGAACAGCCAACTTCTGGAGGACAATCAGAGCCTCGCCACACGAACACATAGCCACCATAGGAACGGCAAATCCAAGAAGACAAATCTACAAGATGCCGCACCCCTAAAGCGCACAACAAATAACATGACATAGGAACAGCAAAAGAGGAGCGCGACAGTTGCGTCCTCTCACAACAAATACGCACGCAAAACCACACGACAATCAACAAAACAAATGTAAGGCAAGGGCTCCGGCCCGGTACTTAAAGCAACAAAGAAAAACCGTCAAGAAAGTATTGGTATTGGTATACTTTCCTAAGACTTCTTCACTAATTTCGCATTCAAATCACTGAATTTTATGCGTTCCTCACCACGTCTACATTTCTAAACTCTATAGCCTTTTCTTTTGGGATTGTCCATTTTTCTGCTGCATATGGTACAACACTCCACAAGATAGTTTTTCTAAGAAAGAACTGTATCACGATGGACTTGCTAAAGGGTATAGTAGCAGGAGAGAGAGGGAGGGGGCGAGAGAGACTATAATTGATGGACGGTATCAAAACAGAAAAATCGTATTTAAAGACGAAGAAGTTAGCTGTAGATCGTGGAACATGGAAGCTCCTCAGTTGCGGCAAGTGACCTGCCAATAATGACAAAATACTTATGATGATGATAATGATTGTTTCATGTGAAGAAGTTAATTTCTTATTATATTGCATATAAGTTTTCTATCAAGGATGCCGGAGGTTTTTTTCCCCAAGGGGGCAAAACCCGATAGACAAATTGCAAATATACACACAGACCCTGATGCAGAGCTCCTCCGTGGCTAAGCGGTTAGCGTATGCGCCTTTGGTGTGGGAGACACAGGTTCGATTCCCGGCGGAGCTCATGTTTATTCGGATTCAACGTTAATCAGTGTCATGTAGCCTCACTGCTGAAAGGGACGTTAAACTCGAAATCTGGTCAAATCAATCAACAACTTGATTAATATTTGAAGCAAAACAACAATCATTTATGCACATTGTATACTTCATTAACTACAGCATATATTTAAATATATCAAATACTACATGGCGTGTGAAAAAGCAAATCTATTAAGTTTTGACATGCAGTTCGAAGAACTGAACCAACTTCGAAAATCCAGAAATGGGCAAATGCCCTACCTTGCCCCACCCTACGAGCGACTGTGCTTTCAATAATAATTTGTTTAATGAAAATTCTACATACCTACAATATACAGTATACATACGTATGAGATATGGTAATATTATATCCATTTCATTTCTTATATATTTATGTAACATTAATATTAATTACAATGGGAAGAGAAGGCTTTGAGAATATAATACCTACATTGAACTAATTATTGATTTCAATTTAATGCAAGATAGATATGACTATCAATTCTATTGTTTGCCATTCAGAGAACGAAACAAAGCTGAAGGTTAAAGTTCATTTTCACAGGTGATGCAAACATTAAACACCAATGTAAATAAGTCAGCATTGATCTCCTATTATCTTTAGGCTATCATTACAGATATAAATGAGTTTACGTGGTAATTATTGTTGCACAAATATTTACAGAAATATTTTGACATTGTGTGCTATTTTATCATGTAAAGAGACTGGAAGAAATTTCGAACATTTAATGGAGAAAGAGGGAAATTATATTTTGTTGCCAATTGTAATCAGTGTTCCTAGATTGAATAATAAATCCCCTAATGTGGGAAAATTTGACAGCAATATTTATCAAATAGGAAAGAAGAAAATTTTTAAAGCAAAACAAGTGTTTGTAGATTAAAGGAAATTCCCTAATGTAGGGGCATTTGGTATTAAAATTTAGCAAATAGGGAAAAGTTAATTTTAAAAAAAAGCAAAACAATAATGCACGTAGATTGAAGGAAATTTCCCTAATATCAAGAAATTTGGTAGCAAAATTTAGCAAATAGAGAAAATGAGAAATTTTAAGGAAAAATAGGCAAGCGCGTATGTCCGAGTAAAACTTGCAGACGGAATTTTGTGTCTGTTTTCTTTCTACCTTCTATTAAGAAGAATTGATAAGCTTGAATTCCCTTCAGTTCCTTTTGAGGTTTTCGTTTTCTCAGATCTTTGCTATTGACTAGGGCTCCCAGATGTCCCGATTTGACTGAGGCATTTCCAGATTAACATCATCTGTCCCCTCAAAATTGTTCAAAATATCAAATGTCATGGTTTGCCTCCAAAAAATAATAGTTAATAACATCTTTGCAATATTTGAAAAATCCCATTGGAATAACCTCTTATTTGTTACTCGGTTTTGGTGAGTGTTGACCTATTATTTAATGGTTATGCTGTTTAGGCTAAAGGAGACAGATGGTTAATGAATCTGAATAATGATTAAAGAATTGGTGGAATGATAGTGTGGGAGAAAGCGGGAATATCCCGAGAAATCCCACAAACAAGATGTGCACTATTAGTCTGGTATCAAACCTAGTATCTCTTGAACCAGAGTTGAGAGCTGTATTGATGATTTACGTTTTGAGTCGCCGTGCACTCTTTGTTTTGGTGGTAAAATATACTAAATATTGTTTAAGAATAATTTATCATATCTTCAAATTTAATTTATCCGTCATTTTCTCCATTGATTAAAAGAGGAGAGATATTTGGCGACATTTTTTATAACACCTGCATAATTTACTGGCTGCTTTTCGTAATATTTTACTCTCAGGAGGTGACGGTACAGATGTAACTGCATCCGGGCTGCCCGCTACAATACTTCCCACTTAGATTTTTTTGGGGTGGGAAGAACTGTTTTAGGTAGTCTGGTCTACTTGCAATGTGGGCTATCTTTTCACAATGGAAGAAATAACGTATCAAGGTGAGTTGAGCTTTCTTTTTTTTCTAAACCACGTATTTTCTGCGTTCAGTTTCCTGTACTATATATAAAATACTTATACATTGCTTACTGTTCCAACAACAAAGTTCTATTTAAAGTAATTTTAATATCTTAGGTAAAATACAATAATTGTAAATCATGTCTATTTAAATAAAATATGTATAGTAATTATAAATCATGTCCATGATCTCCTAACCTATCAGTTTCTTTTCCTTTAGCATTGCTTTCCATTGGATTTAAATTTTATTATCACACGCCCTTCAATCGAACGCTATTGAGACAAAATACAAACTCTTTTCTAGACTTGATGAAGTCAGTTCTATTGCCATGGAGAGGTTCTTCTCCAATTTCTTAGCGAAAGAAAGGACCAAAAGATTTTGTGGTTAGCGATTGAAGAAGAAGTGGAAGTAGTACTAGTAGTAGGAGAAAGGAATGGAATGAAGAAAAAGACGAAGCAATAAAAAAAATGAGAAGGAAAAGTTGAAGATCAAAGAGCGCCGTTGATGCAAAATACTTCGAGACGGTAATGAACTTCTGTCTGTCCCTTTTTATTCTATACCGATTCGGGAAATAAGGTGAAGCAGTGGATACAAGGGAAAGGGAAAAAAGGAATTTCAAAGGAATGATGGAATGAGAAGATACAGAGGAGAAAGAAGAAATAGCGAGAAAGAAAGAGAGAGAGAGAGGGGTAGGGTTGGCCATAGTGAAAGAGAGATTTAAGTGAAGAAAAACACAGATATGGAGGTAGTCAAGGAATCTTTAGTCTTAGGAAAGAAAACACTGACGTCTACCATCCTGTGATCTCTCCAATTCATCTTCTTCCCCTGCATCTCCCGACTTTCCTACAAAAACAACCCTTTCCTGTCCCTTAGGAAATTTTCTTGTAGAAAAGTTACTATATATATATATATAACCCTGCCCAAAAGGTAATAGAAAACAAAGTTAGTTTATTTTTTCTTCGTTACTTCTGTTAAAATGGGATGCAAATCTTAGTTAACTATTCATTTGATATATATGGAAATGAATCTTATTTCAAACCAACACTACTACCAGTCTATCTTTTAACAGTGTTTCTCTTTTACTTTGGTTTTCCGAGCTTTTGTGTCCGCAAAACAATCAAACCAGACTTGAAAATACAGTATTTACAGTTCTTTTTTTTTTAAAATTTAAGAGAACGAAAGTGAAACAAAAAAGTTTGTGTTTCCGAAATGTTATTTTGATATTCAAATTGCGGAAAGATACGCTTAACACATAAGGAAATACCTGGGAAAAGAAAAACGAATGGAGCCTTTTAAATAGAAGTTAAGAAAGAAAAATACACATAATATGCTGTGCGTTTGTAAATGCTGAAAACAAAGTTTATAAAATGGCAAAATATTAGGCAAAATAGTTTATGGCAAAATAAAATCTATTCTTACTGCAATGACATGATAAAGCTGTATATATAACTTGAACAATAATAAGAAAGAAAGAAAGAAGTGCAAATACACAGATTTTAACCAAAGCATTTGCTCGTATAGGCCACCAATTTAACTATATTATCTTACTTATTCATATTTCAATTAAATAAACGTTTACTTAAATTTCGGGATTCTTATTTACTTATACCTTTACTTAATCAAATCTTTAATTTAATATTATGTATATATATATATATTAACAACCTTCCACCGTCGTGCCTATATAGCATGGGGATGAAATGTAAAATGACGGTCGAAGATCGCTGCTACTCACCATCTAGAATGAGTAGGTACAGGATGACGGAAAGAAACCACATTAATTGACTTTGAACTAAAACTTTGTATTTTCATTAAAGCTTGTGTACTTGTGTGATTGATCGTCGACTGAATATAATCGCAAGATCACATATCTTTAAGCAGCTAGGAAGTTAACCACGATGAACTCAAACATAGCTGAGATACACGTACCTTTATACAGCTGATGACTGGAACTGCTATCGATGTTCTGGACGATCTCTGTATTGCTGCCAATAGTCTAGAATGGTTGACTATTGTGTACCATTATCTGCTATAATGGTCTGGTGAACTATTAGATCTCCTGATCTAATACTGGACTTCGAATCACAGAGAAGTGACTACTGTGACATGAGCAACTATGTTACTGCTCGACGTACGATGATCTCTTAGACTCAACTCTGAGACAAATGCTCGAAGACTGATCCGCAGAGACTGATCTTCGAATGATGCTCTCCTGAGACTGATCCTCGAATCCTCCTCATCTCTAAAACTATAAGGTTTTATACGAAGATTCCAGACATCTTGGAATTCATTCTCGTCGACTTTCTGTATATCTCAGCTATTGGTAAAACGTTGGTTTCACCCGAATTACATCGTGATCAAATTCTCAGACTTACAAATTTCTGCGAACTCAACGATTATATCACAGTCAAAGTGTGTCAATGTTACAATGTGACAATCTGATGACAATTCAAAAACATTACAAATACAAATTACAATATCTTACGAATTGACGAGCAAGCGTCTAGCCGTAGAACATTCATTACATACACACAACATTGATGTCAACACATAAACACACACACGTGTTTACATTACGTGATAACACTTAGTTTCTTAACATTCAATTTTATTAAATATACTTTCCTTTACCAAAATAATATCTTTTTGAATAAAATCAATGACATGCCTCAACATGCCCCTCCTTTAAAATAAGAGAACTCCGTTCTCGACTCAATTTCTTCCTTGAAATTGACCGAAAACTAATTACATATATTACATAAAATAATCATATATATTCAACCATCACCCTGTATATCTTTATATTCATTTTCACATTCAAAAGAAATCATCAAAACATTATTTATTTACAATCATTGTTTTCGTTTAAAAAAACTTTTCAAGAGTCCTCATCAGAGTATGAGCTCCTGCCATCTATTGAGTTACATATATAACTACTTGAAGTTGTGTTG
This sequence comes from Thermobia domestica, assembly GCF_964235325.1. Taxonomy (NCBI): domain Eukaryota; kingdom Metazoa; phylum Arthropoda; class Insecta; order Zygentoma; family Lepismatidae; genus Thermobia; species Thermobia domestica. The sequence continues at coordinate 103,047,534 of NC_137455.1, forward strand.
CATTTCCTGTGCTCGGAATTGCTCATATATATATTTTTCCGTTCTCGTTCTTGAAAACTTTCCACTGAAGTTAGTCGCAAAGTTCAACTCAGTGTTTATTGACTCTGCATAGTTTCCACTAATACCAGTGACCATATCACTAATGCTTTCCATAAAAATAATGCACTTCATTATACACTAGATTTGTTGTTGTAACCCACTAATACACTAATGAACAACGTCTCCTATCGCTGCATAATTTTGAACACAAAAATAAAATTTAAAAATATTATTCACTTCACTTATGGTAAGTTTGCTATCTATAGAGTTAGCAACTCTTGATGCACTTCCTTCCGCAAAATGTTAAGTCAGCAAACGTTTTGACACTGAACTTGGACAAACTTCCACGTCTTATCCTGTTTGCCGCGTTGCTTCGATGTATAAAGTTAACTTTGAATACGTGCTCCGCATTGTTCGTGAAAATTTCGGCAAAATGTTCACAGGACCAAAATGTCGCAAGGACGCATGTACAGTTTTTCGTGTTTCAAGTTTGTGACCAAATGTTGATCCGTTTTTCTGCTTCAAAACCGGATAATTCGTGATTTGTGTTACATCCCTCTTTGGTTTTGGTGCAGTGCATACCAACAATGTTTAAGTTACCTTGTGGTTCCTTTTTCTGCTCAAGATAGTGATCTGCTTTGTGTTTTGTGCAAATAGTGTGCTTTTTGTGTGGTTTTTATTTATTTCTGCATAGATTGGAAATAATCCGCAGTTTTCTACGTTACTAATATCATCATATACTTTTTTATCCTCTACTCTTCCTTCCTGTTTTTTCTTTCTACTAAATCTACGTAATTTAATAATTAAATAAATGATAATTATAGACGTTGCTAGTACTAAGGTTATTAACGATGTCAAAGCAATAGCCATTACAGTAAACTTCTTTTCCATAATACCTGTAAATATATAACTAAGTGTGAAATCGTGTTTTTATTTTCTTAAAAACTTATATAACTATACCGCGGTCTATGACTCTCTTCTGAACAATATATTCATAATTTCAGCATAGGCCTAATGTTAATGTTCATTAATGGTTCATTATTTTCTTTAAAATGCATAATCGATGCATATTCTAAATAATGAATAGTGTTCTAATCACTATGTAACCTATTCGGATACAAAACTGCTATCCTTGTTACATTTTCATTCGTTTGACGCTGTTATTGTCTTTTTTTTTTTAAAAGTCGTAAAATCCTACATTTTCGTGCATATTTCAGCTCTTAAATACACTTTATTACTAGTTTTAACGTTGTTTGTAGGTACAGTTATCTTTATTGATGTTTAATCTATCTTATTTTTACACTCCAACACTCTCTGTCCTTAGAATTCATTCATAACGCATCAAAATCATTGTGAATACAAGTAACTAGTCTCCCGTGGGTGGGACTTGTTGCTATGCTGGCGGCCATCTTCTCGTAAACCACGCCCCTTAGCAACCGCTCTCTGCTGCATGAGCGCACGGAGTCCTCGCCAGGATTCCGTCGTCTCGTAAGTAGTAAACAGAAAACTACTCAACGGAGTACAGTACTCTCATGAATATCAAAGATACTCATAACCTAAATACAATAACTTATTATAATACAAATAATCTATATACCAATTGATCATTTGATAATAATAATGAATCAATAATTCCTCTCTCATTTTAAAAAAACGTGAATTTAGAAAATGAATTTTGATAAAAATAATGTGTTTTCATACAACTTAACGATAATTATTGATATGATGCATTATGATTGTATTCTATTTGCGACTATTTCTCGTGTCTTATCTATGATTTTCCTACTTTTCTATTAAAACTATTTACTTCTTTTCAACGACTTTTCGTACTTTTTCCGTACTTTTAACGACTTATTATTGTAGATTTGTAAGCTTACTTGAACTAGTTTATAACACTAGTATCTACTTTATCTATGATTTGTCTATTTATCTAGCTTTATTAATAGACAACTTTTCTATTTTTCTTCTTTTCGCTTTTGTTTTCTATAGCTTGAAGCTACTGATTTCACTAATATTCTGATGTTATTTAACTTAGCTATTATTTATTTACATGCTTTTATCTATGCTTGTCTATGATGATCTATTATCTATGCTTATTTTCTATTGCTTCTTTTCTACCAAAAACAAAGAGTTTTGTCGTACTAGTTCTACGTAACCATTTTTATTTTTTCAACGATTTAATCGTTTTCACCGACTCTACTAGACCAATCCTAGTTTTATCTAGGATGACAACCAAAAGCTTTTCAACCCACAACTACCTCATGCTGTAGGTAAGTATGTCTACATATTACCAATTGTTTTAAATGTTAATTCGATATTCCTTTTCAGGTTTTATTGCAACTTAGATATTTTTTTTTCAAAATAAACTCCATTCTTCTTCATATCCATAAATGTAAAACTTTTTTTTTTTTTATAACCCAAGGCACATACAATATTCATTTACATACTACGCTTACTTTATTATTACTTTCTGATGATTATTATTATTATGATTATTATTATTATTATTATTATTATTATTATTATTATTATTATTATTATTCCTGATTTTGAATTTTATACTTCCGTATTGCTCTATACAGCTTACAATACAGTACTAATAACAATATTGTTGTCAAAACTAATGATATTATTACTCCAAAAATTACATACATGATATAGTCTGTTTTTAAATGTAGTTCTGGGATCGAAGTATCGACTTTCAATTTTAACATTTTTTCAGTTAAACTATTTAGCTCTTGCGTATGCAAGGTGAAATTTATTTGTCTCTCAGTCCAATTACCGATCAATTTAATGTGTTTATTTTGAATCTGAATTATCCGTTTAGATGGAATAACCAGCTCTCCAATTATTATATTATCAAATTTATCATAGTTTATGAAATTTGATTTAGCTTTGGTTTGATCAAGTTTTGTTGAAGTAACTTCTTGATGTACACCCACTTTTGTCATGTACGCTTCTTCAATAGAAGAATACATCACACCAGCGTGTGTATATCTGAATATCACATTCCCCAAAAATTTTTCCGAATTTTGCTGGCATCCTCCTAGAGATTTATTTAAAATAATATTATTCAAACATCTCGATTCATGGTCCATAGTTATACTCTCACAAAAATATAGAAAACTTTTAAATTCGCATTTACTTTTATCCAATGAGTGAAATTTACCTTCAGCCAAATAGACTGCTTCTGGTAATTGATAAAATATTCTTGTGTTATTTATTAAGTAGCCCATTGATGTAACGTCATACATTATTGAAATGCTAGTATCATATATTATCGGAGTCTTTATTATTAAATCAACATTATTATCTTCGTAATGGTATTTTACTAGATATACGCTAGACATTTGGTAAAACATTCCAATGTCTGACCTATAAATAGTATTTTTCAAAACATCATGAAAATTAATTAACTTTTTAACATCAGCATTAGATAATATATGATATGTTAACTCATTATTTAAAATGCTATTTACTATTTTATTTACTCTCTCCTGTACAAGATGAACAAACAAGTTTGCCATTATCCTGCGTTGGGATTGATGTAAATAACAGTATAACTCCTGAATTTTATTTTTAAAATCGTGCAACACCTGTTGCACTTTTACGACTATCCCGTGGACTACTGTTATCTCATTATTAAATGATTCTTTTAGATTTTTAATTTCATTAGTTAATACATTCTCATGCTTACTTAACTTATCAATAGACTGAGACAATTGTTTATTATGGATTAAATTATACGTCGATAAACCAATGGACGACAATCCCAGTAACCACGAAAATATAAATCTTTTATTTCTGTGATTATTATTACATCTTGTTATACCATTTTCATAAACAAAATGGCAAGGTAATAAATTCACTATATTCTGTCTAAACTCTCTCCCTTTTACTGCATAATCATTTAAAATCTCATATGCGTCAGTACATTTGTCGTGTACTGGCACCGATTCTTGAAAATTTAAATGCATTTTAACGGTCGTAAACACCATGTTCGTCGCATGAACAGCATAATCATTCTGTGTCAATGCTAGTCCAATATCTGATAACGTTATTTGTTGATGTTCTTCTTTAGCTACCCCAATACTAATCAATAGTAGTAGACAAACGACAATCTTGAACATGATGATAACTGTAACAATTAAAACTTAGAATTACTATTCTGAATTTTACTTATTTATTTTAATTATTTCTATATCTCTTATTTTTGTTTTTTTTTTTACAGTTATGTTTTCATTTATTTATTTTACTTTGTATGTGTACCTTGGATTATTTTACCAATTTAAATATATTTACTAGATATCTCTCTAATTTAAAAAAAAATTCTCTAATTTCCTAGTCACTTTATGCTCTGTAAACAATATACTTTTGCCAGTTAAGGGATTTTTTGATGGAAATCAACATTTACTTTGATTTCGGGCACACGGACTTTTGTTGATAAACAGCGGTCCACCTCGCTGTCTCACTGACAAAAACATCTTGTTTGCAGATACCTAACAAAAAAATATTAAACTTTTACTAAAAACTTATTCGTGTTTTCGTAGTTGCAAAAAAAATTTTTCCGTCGTGATGTAGTCCTTTTGAAAAACTTTTTGGTTTTTCCCACGCGTTGTTCTTTTTTTTTTATTAGACATCACTGTCTAAATCCGATTCTTCTTCTGGTCTATCCGAATCTTCCTCCTTTGCACTTACAAATGGTTTCAAACGTCTTATGTCAACAGAATCTGTCTTCTCTTGTCCTTTCTTAGTCTCGTATCTCACTTTATTGAGTTATTATTCAACTTTTGCACTATTACTCCTCGAATGTTATATCGCTTACCAAAACAAGCTGGAATGCCTGCTCTTGGCATTTCACGAATCCAAACTTTTTGTCCCACGTCGAAGTTTGGTTGAGAGAATTTCTTCTCAATTTGTTTCTTTTGGGATTTGAACCGCTTCTGCAAATTCTGGTACGCGACCTTCCTTGCTTCCTTCACATTTCGTATCCGCTCTTCGTTTTCCACATACTCACAAGGTATGTCCAGATCCTGTTCCAAGAACGTTCTGGGTTCACGCCCTGTAAGCAAATAGTAAGGTGAGTGTTTTGTCCCGTCATGAATCTGTGTATTCATGGTAAACACAATTGAAGGTAAGATCTCGTCCCAGTTTGTAAACTCACGGTCTATATAGTGCTTCATAATTTGTTGAATTGACCCGATGGCTCTTTCCGATGTTCCAATCTGGTAATGGGCATCTGTATTGGCAAAATTTAACCGCATACCAAACCTTTCAGCCATCTCCTCCATCACTCGGCTCCGGTGTGTGCTATGCCGGTCCATCGCAAGAATTTCAGGAATTCCATGTTTTGTAATTAATTCTTCAAAAATTGCTTCTGCTATAATTTCAGAAGTTATAGCAGGAACTGCTCTTGCAATTACGTATCGAGTAGCGCTGTCAACAAATACAATAACATATTTATTCCTGTGATTCTTCGATCTTTTAAACGGCCCAATCTCATCCATAGTTACATGCTGGAATGGCATATAACTCGGGTATGTTTGCGGATGCAGTGGTGTCCTACCAGCTTTACGTTTTTGGATTTGGCAACTGATGCACTGGCTGACTTTCTCTTGAAAAAATCTTTTCATGTTCGGGAAATAGATGGATTTCAATGCTCGATTATAACACTTGGTGTAGGAATAATGTCCTCCTCCGTATATCGAACAATGCACGTTTTTGAAAACTTGTTCCCTCAAAGAAAAAGGAATGCATAATAGGAATTTCTTCCCATTAGCCATCTTCTGAGTTCTGAAAAGTTTTCCGTCCTTAATTTCATACCAGCGTGCCTGTTTTTCTGCTTTTTCATCTGCTTCTTCCGGATGTTCTATAGCCTTCATTATTGAACCAAAGAAAGGGTCTTTCCGTTGCAACTCAGCCACATTCACATCTTCGTCAAACGTGATGTTGACTTCAAGGTCTTCCATCTTGACTGGTAATGCATCTAGATCGATATCTTCATCAGTTGGTTGGATGTTCGTGTTTCTTGATAATACATCGCTAGGATTTTTCTCTCCTGGACAATGTACTTGCGTGTACTGGTACTGCGCCATCTCTAGACTATACCGTAACAGTTTCGGCGATAATTTTGGCGTTGTTTGAAGGTATTTTATACACCTGCAATCAGTGTATAGCTCAAATTCTTTATTGTACAAATAATAGTTAAATGCTTTGAAAGCACTAACCACGGCCAAAATTTCTAGTTCCACTATATGTCTTCGTGTTTCGTTTGGTCTCAATACTCTGCTATAATACGCTATAGGTGTCCACTCTCCATTCAATTGTTTCTGCATTAGTACAGCCCCTATTGATTTTGTAGATGCATCTGTATACACTCTAGTTTCCAACTCTTCACGGAAAGGTGCCAATAAAGGTGCACTCATCAACGATTCTTTTAGTTTTTCAAAACTAAGTTGGTGTTCTTCCGTCCACACAAATTTATGATTTTTCCTTAATAATTGTTGAAAGTTAGATGTCATTTCCGCGTAATTTTTACAAAATTTCCTCACATAATTAGTCAAACCAAGGAATGATTTCAACTCTTTCGCGCTTGTAGGTGGCTTACAAGCTTTTATTGCTTGAATCACTTTAGGACTGATTTCGTAACCAGCTTCGCTCACAATGTGACCTAAAGCCATTACCTTCTCTTCCATGAAGTGACATTTCTCTACTGATAACTTTAACCCATATTTCCTTAACCTTTGAAAGACTGAGTGTAACACAGATACCATTTTCTCCTGATTATTTAAATATATAAATATATCATCCATGTAAAATGACACCGCCTCCGGATGAACGTTAGCTAATGTCATTGCCATGATTTTTGTATATATAGCGGGCGACTGAATGTAACCCATTGGGAGCTTAGAGTATTGATACGCTCCTACGCCAGGGATATTGAATGCAGTATACTTCCTAGAATCCTTAGAAATTGATACCGTATGATAGGCACTCTTAATGTCCAACACACTAAAGTATTTGTGACCACCCATACTTGTAAGAATTTGATGGATAGGCGGCAACGCCACGGAATGGAACCGTACATGCCGATTCAGCATTCTACAGTCCAAACAGGCCCTAATCGATCCGTTTGGCTTCTTTACGAACAACATAGGTGAGTTATACGAGCTATTACTTTCCTCGATGATGTTTTGTTCGAGTAAAATGTTTATCTGTTCTTTCACTTTATCCTTCATAGCTATCGGTATTGGATACTGTTGACGTCGAAACGGAACTTCCGTTTCCAACTCTATCTTATGTTCTACTCCCTTGACTCTTCCTAATTCGTTTTCTCGCCACGCAAAAACATCTGCGTAATCGTAGCACAATTTCTCTAATTTCTTTTTGATTTCTGGTTTAGTATTATTGCCAAATTTTAACCGTGATTTATCATAGTTTTTTCTCGCCTTTAACACCTCTTCAATTTCATCCTCTGATAATCCTTCCTTTCTTAATTCCGATTCATTCATGCATGCTTCTGCATCTCCAATTTTTAAATTTTTTGTCAACATGATCGTCTTATTTGACGGATTGATAACTTCTAAACACTTATTTTCATTCGACAAAATTACTCTAGGTACAAATATGTTATATTGAGACTCTAATAGCTTATCTGGCTCTAATAGAAATTCATTGTTCTCCCAAGAATTAACTAGGTTAACCTCGACAGTTGTCCTAGTTCTTGGTAACAACTTCACCCTATGACCAAGAACCCATTTTGGCTTTAAACTTGATTTAATGCTAATTGCAACATTATCAGAAACTGTTCTGGTTTCCTGATCGTTTCGACAATATTTAATTGGTTTCCCAAATCTTTGAACAATAATTTTACTAGTTCCATAATCAATTCTACAATTTTGTGTTTGCAAAAAGTCATTCCCAATCAACATTTGATATGGGAAGTCTTTTATTATTCTAAAAGCCTGATGAAACGTTTGATTTAAAATTTTGAACTTAATTATGGCTAATTTGTTAATTACCAGCGTGTTCTGCGTGATCCCTTTGATCTTAGTTTGTTGTGGGATTATTTTTGCACTCGGTGGCACTAATTTCTCGTTTATAATTGAAATTTGCGACCCACTATCGAGTAACGCTTTGATCTCTCTATCATCGATTTCTAATGGTAAATATACCATGTTGTTGTCTAAATTCACTGAGGCAATTATTTCTCTTATTCGGACATTTCGATTGCCTGTAAATGCGCCTCTCCCATTTACAGATGTGTTCCGTTTAAAGTACTCGAGCCTGGTGTTTGATAATAAGTAGTACCATTTACTTGTGCTGGTACCACTTGCACAAATCTCTGCTGATTCGGGTTTTCGAAATTATAAGACTGGTGACAACACGAATTCTGACAATTCCCTTGCCAGTTTCCTTGCTGACCACGTCCTCTATTGTTTCTCCAAAAATTTCCTCGATTACCACGCTTACTGTAATAACGGTTATTACCTCTATTGTTGTTTTGATTCCTATCACTATTATTGTGCCAATTCTTATTTCTATTTCCATTTCCACGGTAATTATTTCGATAACCACCTCTATTCTGCTTATTATTCCTATAATACTGATTTTTCCCTTGTTTTCTCGCGTTATTCTCTTGTTTCTCGTCGTCTTGTGTTTTTACCGACAATGCTAACTGTAATTTGTCTATTTTCTTTTCTAATTCCGCGATTTGTGTAATACTCGGAGGTTCCTGTTTAATCTTACTTTCTTCTTTATGTTTTCTTACAACCACATGATCTGAATCAGATCCACTCTCCTCATCTTCTACCTGTTCTCTAATTTTCTTTACAAGATCTTTAATTGTAACTTTGCCGGATTCCTTTTTCACACGCTTTGCTATTTTACACTTATTCTTTTCTATCTTTTGCAAATCCTCCACGAATTTGTCTAAGCTAGAATATTCACGCGTTCCTAACTTTTCCATATAATATGGATGTAGACCTCCAACTATAATACCTATCTTCTTGATATCATTCATTTTTGAATCTAGTCGTTCACAAAGCACGAGCATGTCATAAACGTAATTAATTACAGCTTCGTCTTCATGCTGTAACCGCTCCTTAATTCTATCTTCAATGTCTATAGTTACATTAGATTTCGTAAACTCGTCTACTATTTCAGACTGCAATTGTTTATACTGTATTTCTGCCATGTTTCTCCGTTTCAGGAACAACTTTATCCATTGCCTCCCTACTCCTTTGAAAATATTGGGCAGTAACTCCTTTCGTTTGCTTTCGGCGATGCCTGCCATTTGACAAGCATCGTCGAATTCATCGAAAAACGACACGATGTCATTATCGTTCTTGAGATCGAATTTAGGCAATTTATTAATATCTGCGTAAAACGTAATGTTAGACGCCATAGTAAAATTCTTATTTTCACTATTTACTAATTTCGGATCTAAATTTATGATTGAAGGAAAGTCTTCCGATACAGATTTCGTCACCGGACTACTTGGGAAATTAAAAACTGGTTCTTTACTCAAAACAATTTTAGGACTCGCGACTTTATCGTAACTACAAGCAGTATTTTGTCTTTCTGGTGTCCTCACACCAAATAAATTCACATCAATATTTATTCCCTTACTCGCTTTCTGTGCTCTAGTCAACACAGTTCTTTCATTCATTTAACTTAATACTTAATTCAACTTTAATTTACGAAGTGAGGGTGGGTGGTGAGGGTTAACGTATTACTTATTCTACTTGAGTCAATTGCCTTTAGTCATTCGAGATCCGAACCATATCTCGTCTTTGAGTGGTGAACGATTATAATACAAACTCTTAACATACTAAATAACTTAAATCTAAACCGAACTTAACCATAACCTAATAAAATATATTCTTAACACTAAAATTATTCCATTTCGGAATCGCTATTTCCACCATAAGCTTGGTGCGACCTACTTTTAGCACTGTTCGGGAATCGAACCAAAATATCTCCACCATAAAACTGCCCTGGAATCGCTACAAAAACCAGCATCTCTACCATAACAACCTTCCACCGTCGTGCCTATATAGCATGGGGATGAAATGTAAAATGACGGTCGAAGATCGCTGCTACTCACCATCTAGAATGAGTAGGTACAGGATGACGGAAAGAAACCACATTAATTGACTTTGAACTAAAACTTTGTATTTTCATTAAAGCTTGTGTACTTGTGTGATTGATCGTCGACTGAATATAATCGCAAGATCACATATCTTTAAGCAGCTAGGAAGTTAACCACGATGAACTCAAACATAGCTGAGATACACGTACCTTTATACAGCTGATGACTGGAACTGCTATCGATGTTCTGGACGATCTCTGTATTGCTGCCAATAGTCTAGAATGGTTGACTATTGTGTACCATTATCTGCTATAATGGTCTGGTGAACTATTAGATCTCCTGATCTAATACTGGACTTCGAATCACAGAGAAGTGACTACTGTGACATGAGCAACTATGTTACTGCTCGACGTACGATGATCTCTTAGACTCAACTCTGAGACAAATGCTCGAAGACTGATCCGCAGAGACTGATCTTCGAATGATGCTCTCCTGAGACTGATCCTCGAATCCTCCTCATCTCTAAAACTATAAGGTTTTATACGAAGATTCCAGACATCTTGGAATTCATTCTCGTCGACTTTCTGTATATCTCAGCTATTGGTAAAACGTTGGTTTCACCCGAATTACATCGTGATCAAATTCTCAGACTTACAAATTTCTGCGAACTCAACGATTATATCACAGTCAAAGTGTGTCAATGTTACAATGTGACAATCTGATGACAATTCAAAAACATTACAAATACAAATTACAATATCTTACGAATTGACGAGCAAGCGTCTAGCCGTAGAACATTCATTACATACACACAACATTGATGTCAACACATAAACACACACACGTGTTTACATTACGTGATAACACTTAGTTTCTTAACATTCAATTTTATTAAATATACTTTCCTTTACCAAAATAATATCTTTTTGAATAAAATCAATGACATGCCTCAACAATATATATATATATATATATATATATATATATATATATATATATATATATATATATATATATATATATATATATATATATATATATGGCACTGTTTTCTTTTTGTAGGATTGGGGTAATATAATTTTTATTACTGTATAGTGAAAAGAGCTTCAGGTAAAAATCTTAAATATGAAATATCTTTAAAATTATTAAAAATGGACTTAGATTGCTTGTGCACTGAGCGTCCCATATGTAAAATTTGATTACATTAATGGATTCAGGAGAATATTCTAGTGCTATTTGATATTTTTAAAGATTTCTTTTATTTATTTTGAGAAATTGATAAAATATTGAAATCCTATGTGGCAAATTCCACCATCAGACTCATGATACCAGGGATAGTCAAGTATAACGCTGATCCCAGAATAGATTATATAGCTTTTCAAGTTTGTAAAATGTTATTTTTGAACTTTTGACTCACTCTACGTGTTATACATAAACGTATCATCTCATCCTGGTGATGTCGCGTAACGCAGTCACTAAACCTCTTGTCTTTGGTGCGAGTGGTACCAGGGTCGATTTCTGGTGGGGACACTTGGTCGGAAGAATATAAAAGCTTCTTCAAGTCAGCTATCGCGAGTGAGGCTTTTCCTCATTTACACCAGCCAAATGCCGGAACGGTACTTTATATAATGATCCCAGGGGGCCTTCTTTCTTCTCCATTTCTTTCTTCCTCCCAATTCCCCTCAGAGTGTGATCGCCAAGGGAGGTCATACCTCATACGTGACAAGCTTACATGGCCATAGATTCCGTAAGTTCAGAAATCTAATTTCTATCCAATCCGTTCGCCTGATAAAATGAAGAAAACTTCTGATATACGAACATCTTCAAGAACGCCAAGCATCGTAGTTTAGCTCAGGATCTGATGATAGCGAAGTGATCCTAGTAATTCAGTTTAGTCTACCATTATTGTTTTATGTATTTAATTTCATTTTGAATTTATAAGTTAGAAAATATACATTTCACGCTCCATCCTCTTCTAATGTACAATTTAATCCATCATCGTCATCATCATAGGTATTCTGCCACTTGCCGCAGCTGAGAAGCTTCTATGGCCCATGGTCTTTCGCTAACCTCTTTGTCCTCACGTACGATTTTTCTTGTTTTGATATCGTCCATTAATTGTAGTTTTCTTCGCCCCCTCCCTCTATTCCGCCACCATACCACTAGCACGTCCCTCATGACACAGTTTCTTCTTAGCCAATGTTCCAACCAGCTTCTCATCCTCTTCTTAATAATCCCTAATATTGTTCTTTTCTCCTCCACTATTTCTAAGGCTCATTCGTTTTCCGCTCGGCCCAGCTAATTCTCTCCACTCTTCTTCATATTCATACTTCGAAAGTTTGCAGTCTTTTTTCATCATTTTTGTGTAATGTTTATGCTTCTGAACCATACAGTATAATACTCCATACGAAGCATTTTATGAGTCTTTCTCTCAACTTTTATTCAAGGTCTCATAAAATAGTATTTTCTTCCTTCTAAAGCCTTCTTTCCTCATTTCTGTACTTTCTTTTATTTGTCGTTAGCACTTCATAACATCACAAATACCACTATCCAGGTATCGAAAAGTAATCACTTGTTCTATGTTGTTCCCTTCTACTCTTTCGTTCCGATCACTATGTTTTTTTTTGTCTTTCTAATATTTATTTTGGTCCCATATTGTTCACAGCCTTTCCTCAAGTTTTCTAACATCTTATTTATTTTCTCTTCAGATTCTGCAACAAACACCATATCATCTGCAAACAGTATACACTTAATCATTCTATATCCTACCGAAATGTCGTCTTAATTATGTGGGCTCTTTTTCACTATCTCTTCCAGATAGATATTAAATACTGTTGGCGAGAGATAATATTCCTATCGAACTATTCTTCCAATTGTATACTCCTCTGTCATTTTCTTCCCTATTCTAACACTTACTTGTTGGTTCATATATAAGTTTCTTATGAGTATTCGATCTTTCCATTCCAACTCAACCTTCTCTAGAACTCCCAACAATAATTCAAAATTCACGCGGTCAAAAGTATTTTCTAGGTCAATAAGTACCACATACTCCTCTTTCCCTTTTTCCTTTTCACCGGATTTAATCCAAATATCTATTTTTATTAGTGACATTATTTAAATATTGTTGTGAAGATAGAATATGTGCATTGCGGATTAATCATTGTGATTAAAAAATGATTACTGATACATTGAGAGTAAATATATGGGATGTTTGACAGGCCCGTATCCAGGGGGATCTAGTGGGCCGTCCCCTTAATTTTTGCTGCCCCCCAAAAAAATTTTCATGGTAGCCTTGCAAATGAACTATAATATGGTTTGATCGTCCCCCCTAACTTCTGCCACCCCCCTACATTTTTGGGCTGGCTACCGGCCTGATGCTTGAGTAACATGTACATATTTACCTGACCACCTTTTAGTAGATAGTTAATTTGTTACACTCATATATAGAAAGACAATTCTGCTGAAATACAAGAAAACGATCAATCAAACATACGTTCCGTTATTTCCTTACACATGTAGCCATGTATGTTATATTCACATAATCACACAAGTAACCAATAATTAGACTCGTTGTAGCGTTACGATTATAAGAGGGTTAATTAACTTATTCTAGATACCTCTGTGTATAGCTCAGTCTGTATCTGATTCGTAGTTAATTCTGCAATCCTACCACCACCAAAGCCTTCCCCCTTTCACACATTACTATACTAAGCGTACTCAAAGGCTACACTCAATAGTGATAACAATCTATTCATGTATGTATAATTTGTGTAGAGAGTAAGCGGAACTTATAATTATGTGATTTATGGTTCGGTTACTCTACACAGGTACAGCAACACTCATGTAACACCAACGCTCGAAGCAAGTGTAAACGTTGTTTAAAGGGACTAACTATTTTGATGTATGTATGTGTGCTTATTATATCATTGATTCTGCAAATTATTAGCTATTCTGTTTGAAATACTATCTGCCAGAGCATGAAAACTGAAACACGTATGTTAATGACAATTGCCTTATTATAACTTATTTATCTTATGTCAAATAATCTCCCTGTCTAAGGTCATGCTGCTTTACAAGATCACATCCCACCATTTACATATTTTTGTTTATTTGTCAGAGGTGTGTAGGTTTGGAAAAAAAAATGCACAACCTGATGTAACTCAAGTACAGAACAATTCATAGATGGGTACCTATTGCAAGTTGTTTGTAGTTTACAAGTTTACAAGTTGTTTGTAGTGAAGAAACTGGCTCAAAATACGGTGCGTAGGTGGACACCAAAATCATACAAGAGCAAAGATACCATTGAGAATAAGCCTTTAAGGTGATCGGCTAGTGTTTGTGACAGGTGATACATGTCGAAAGCAAGTGCACAAATAGAATAGGGGAGGTTTCATTTTTTGTCTTTGTTAGAAAATCGATCATGGTGCTTTGTGTTTAGCTTTTAGAAAAGCATAAATATTTTCACAGTTCTTCATACAGAACGAGTAAACAAACGTAATTACACGAATTTTGTCACCTGTAGCATTAAATGTGCCGTGTTGTTCCTATGTCACTTGAGATTATTTTCTAGTATACAAACTTATTTTTCGCACAAGATCACGGTCTACAATACCAAATAACAGCGAATATTTTCCATTCAGATTTATTCTTCATTATACACTATATGGCCACTCTTCACCAGACCCCCCCCCCAAAAAAAAAATGCTTGGGGACATTAAATTCCTTTTTTTTTTCTAGAAAATTACAAATATTCTTAAGAAATTGTGAATTGCATTTCGGCGACAAACCCTCTTTAAAAATAGTTCAAAATTTTTGCATCACTTAAAGCTAAAGTGTTATAGCTAATGGTTTTGAGAGCAGCTCAATGAAACACGATTTGAAATTCTGTCTACTTTTTTTAAACCATAATTTTTATTTCATTTATTTATTTTTTTCTTAATGAAATCAAACCATTGTTTACATTGTACGAGGGAAAAATATACATTATTCTAGGAAAAAATCGTTTTTCCTTGAATAACACACTGACAAAAAAAAATCCTTTCTTTCGTTTTTAACTCACCACTAACGTAGGAACACAGTTTTATTGGAGAGTCAGCGAATGTTCGTTATCACTAATGAACAATGCAGTGATTCTATTGCATGGCTTGTTACATGCAGAGAGCATGAACAATTAGAATCATTCACCGGAAACATATCGGTGCTTGGGGTCACATTGCGATAAAATGTTACATTACCATCCTTCCACAGAGAACAATGTACGAATATTGATACACATAAGCTACGACAGCACGGCGTTAAAAAAATAAAAATCAAAGACAGAAAACTAAAGGGGAAGATTGATAAAGAGAACGAATCAGTTACCCGTATGATTCGTTTCTACCAATTTCTTGTTTCAATCAATGCTAAAATAAATGATAATATTTCAACTTTAAAATTATTGCATTGTAATAATTTTTTATGATCATATTAAGATACAACACTTGTATCTAGATGGGCAATGCTCGTTCTAGCTTTGGAGCTACGTATGTAGGCCTATAACTGAAATAAAAATAAGACTTGATCAAAACAAATACATATTCTTACTATGTATTAATTCTTACTATGTACTAATTTATGACTGTCGTCACGGCGGCACGAGTTAACGTTCTTGTAAGGAGCTGCTATTTTACAATTGCGTGTTTACGGTCACATAAAGTACATTTCGCGGGTGTCTATCGTAACAGAAAATTACCTTATATAAGAGACACCCTAATATATATAACGTATAATGATAGAAAATAATTTCCCTTGTGTGCATGAAAAATAAACTTCACAAATATAGGACCATACATGAACAGAAACGGTTTTATTAATTTTACAAAGAGAAAAAAAGAGTTAAAAGTCTGTTAGTTTCTTCTGTTCCTACATTAATATAACATCTTTTTCGAAGAAGAACCTTCGCAGTTCAAGTTTACCAAATAATTTCACTAAAAGAGATGCTATGAACTAAATTTATTCTAATTTACGTTTAAATATCAATTAATTTTCAATACGTCAATTTATGCACTGAATTAATTGTTATGGCGAGGTTTTACCCTGGAGGGATTTCGTCCCGCAAGATTTTCAGCCGCAAGGATTAGCAAAGGCAAGATTTCATATGGATAGTTTTATTCATGCGATAATTTAGCTGAGCGAGATTTTGTCGACCGAGATTTTCGGCGGCAATATTTTTGCTGTGAGATTTTATCAGGGTTGGAAAATAAATCAGTTCTTGTAAAAACGTTCCGGACCGGTTCCTGAATCGAATCTGGATAGTAGCTGTTGTTCAGGAACCATTCTGTTTTTTTTTTTTTTTTCAAGAAGTGGTTTATGAACCGGTTCTGAGATGTTAAGAGCAGAGAGGAGTGGTTCTTGAACTCGTTCTGAGACATCACGAAATTCAAGAACTGGTTCTGGGAGGGGTTGAGATGTTAGGAAAATGGCCGAACCAGTTCTGGGAGTGTTTCTGACATGTTAGGAAAAAGGTCGAACCGGTCCTGGGAGCGGTTCTGAGGTACTAGGAAATACGTCGAACCAATGGCGACGATTTCCCTGTAACTTTGGTGGTGGTGGGGCATTCATAAAAAAATACATGTAACAATACATATAACAATAAAAATACATATAAAGTATATATTCATAAAAATACATGGGATCCCACATGAGCTTTGGAGGGCCCGGACGCCCTTGGCCCCTCAGGATCGGCGCCCTTGCGTCGAAGCGGTTCACGAGTTCTGAGTTTCAGCTGTTGCTCAAGAACCGGTTCACGAACCATTTTCATACAAAGTGGTTCTCGTTCCAGCTCTGAACGTTAACACAGAGGCGTTTCTTGGAACGGTTCTGATATGATTGGAAAAAGTCAAATCGGTTCTGACAGCAGTTCTTACATCTTTGTGAAGAGCGCAGTGATACGGATACTAGATTTCGGAATGTATATATTTATTGAGTGATAGCGCTTATTTTTAATATTCCATTGAACGTAATTTGTCTTATATTGATATTAGGCACCTGAAAATAAATTCTTTGCGTTATTACATTTTCCATCTTTCCTTTTTACTTCTTGTACTATACATTTATGTATTATCTCGACATGATTTTAGGGGGGTGGCGGTGGCTCAGTGATAGCCCTTCCCGTTGGTCCAGGGGCTAGCACGTGTGCCCTTAGTGTACGGGTTCCTGGGTTCGATTCTCGGTTGAAGAGCCTTTGGAATTTTAACTGTCCTCGATGTTTCTGTGTTTG
The DNA here is from genome assembly GCF_964235325.1 of Thermobia domestica. NCBI lineage: Eukaryota > Metazoa > Arthropoda > Insecta > Zygentoma > Lepismatidae > Thermobia > Thermobia domestica. The sequence continues at coordinate 103,064,924 of NC_137455.1, forward strand.
TGTTCCTGTAGTTCTAGGTTACTGGTAGAGCGAGTTAAACAAGTAAAAAGCAAGTAAAATTAAGTAGAAACTAGTAATAAGTAGAAAAGCAAGTTAATGAGATACGTTCGGTGAATCAGTTAACTTTAAAAAAAGCGGTAGAGCGTTCACCTGTGGTTCATGGGATCTTTGGTTCGATTCCAGCTCGCACCAAGTGAACTTTGTGGTGAATAAGTTTTGTGAAGAAGTATGAGTGGGTTTTCTCGGGTTTCTCCCGTTTCCTCTCACTTCATTCCACCATTTCCTTCATTTCTCATCATCACCATCTCCTTTAGCCTAACCGGCATAATCGTGGGACTTATTACTTAAAGATATCATTTCGTTTCAGTTTAGATATGGTCTTATATTACAACTCTGGCATTCTTATACATACTACAGCTATCTACCATGCTCATGTTAATGAGGTTTTCACATGCTCATGTTAATCCTTCCGCTGCACCGGTTCTATAAGTTTGTTTTACATTTAAGAATTCAAACCACTCTTGCTATACAGTTAGTGCAACGCTACATTGTGTTTTGTGCATTGCCTTCTTAGCCAAAAAGAAAGATTTTACAACCTTTTGCAGGGTAAATATACTTATCACATTACAATGAGCATTTCTCTGAATCCCTTGGAGTATTCAGGGGCCTTCTGGTGTTAACACAGTATCTAGGAGCTCGCAAACTTAATGTTTTAACTAAGTACTTAGATACATACAACATATCTACAAATAAAGTCTGTATGATGTTTTGCTGGGTAAAATTTATTTGTCGACTGGCTTCAACAGTTTTCGGGCCCCTGCGGTATACGCGGACCTCCCGGACTTAGCACAGTCTAGGAGGTCGAATACTTGCGGTTTTAACTACCACTCACGTACATACGACATGTCTAAAAACCAATTTTAGGGCCTTTTGCAAGCCAACCTCCCACCCTTTTCAGTACCTGCCGACTGGACGACCCACGTCAAAAGCAACAACATAGCAAAGACTATAATATTAACGTACCTTAATTGTACTTCTACAGTAATCTATCTTGCAGACGGACAACTCAGTATTCTTATTATATTCAAAATAAAGAGTGACGAACTCTTTGGGCTTTGCCATTCTTTCCTTTTTGGCAGGCAGTGGATGCATGTAATCCTTGGACTCCATTGTACACAGTAAGACACTAAACCACTAAATCAGAAGCGTTCATTTAAGTCTTGGACTCTTTTATTTTGATACGTGTTGGAGTGTGTTTTTGACAAGGTTCGATTATCAGCTTACTGGCACTGCATATAACTTATCACCGACCTTTTCAGACAATTATCAATACTGGGCACGTCGTTTGAGTCGATTTGACTTCAACCCCATATGCTTGTTGAAGCTTACTTGGTCGACGCGTTGTATTCTTTGCTTACTTTCACTACTCTGCCTTTTGATGGACTTCGGTTTCTCGACTACACACACACACACACACACAATGAAATCAAAACCACTGCAGTTGCATGAAACAAATACATTTATTCAAATATCTTTCATTACATTTTCATTAGCATTTCTCAGACACGTCGCTCTAATAGCAGAGAATATTCTGGTGACGTCCCAGGTATGTCTCATTTGTTCTCGTACGGTTTTCACGGACCGGTACCGACTGTAGTAGAACAGGTCTTTTGTTTCATTTTACAGATCTGGTACAAATACCGGTCCTTTCTTCTTCTGACTTCTAAGAAACAGTATCAGAACCGGTTCTAGATTTTGAGTCCACGTTTACCTTACCTAAAAGACTAACACAAGAACCGGTCTCTGTAGTTTCTTGACATCTCAGAACCGGTTCTGGTCTCTTTTCATATTCCAGAATCGGTTCCACAACCACTTCGTAATAAACCAAACAGGTTGTCAAAACGCAGAACCGGTTTTGACAGTGGTTCTTAAATGTAGGAAATATGTTGCACTGGTTATGGGAGCGATTCTTAACGTTCAGAAACCAATAAAACCGGTCCTGGGAGTGGTTTTTAAAGTTAACAAAACAATAGAACTGGTTCTGAGAGCGGTTCTTAAATTCAAAAAAAAAAAAAAAAACGGTTTTGGAACCGGTCCTAACTTTATCTCTGTTCCTGAACCGGATCAGAACCGGTTGTGGAACAAACAGAGCGGTTCTTTTTCTATCCCTGGATTTTATTGGTATATTAATACCAAAACGAGCGTTTTTGAAAAGAGTACCGTAAAACGGGGCTACTTTGACATTTAGGGTTACTTTGACATAGAGTGGGGCTACTTTGACAGATGAGCAATTCGTGCTTCCTGTGAGAATTGTTGCATATACTTTCATAAATAAAGGTTCATATGGTGTCCACGGTGCGAATTGCCGGAGGGGATGAGGGATTTCTCCCATTGTATTTCTACCCCCTCTCAATATCCTTCCTGTCCCCCAATATATAATATAAGGACTTCTAGATCCGCCACTGTTTATTCCCCCCAAAAATGAATAATCTAATTCGCACTCTGACGATATAGAGAGTGGATTCAATGTGTCCTGTGCAAAAAATGGGTGTATGGGTTTTGTAATGGTGAATGAAAAAATCCACAACATGCTTGTTACGACTGTGATATTGACGACTAAGGTTTTTCTTTCCATTATTACATGTAAAGATAACATACCAATACATATGTAATTATGTTAAAAGTAAAGTAAAGTAAAAAATAGAGTAGAGTAAAAAATAAAGTAACAATGTAAGGTAAAGCACCGTGTATGTTCAAAGTAAAAGATGTTAAAAGTAAAGCTTTAGAAAAACTTGTATAGTGGTGTATAATGATGTACCACAACAAAATAAAGATTTCGTGCTTATCAAGTATACAGCATACCGTACTTTACACATGACCAAAACAGTGTTTTATACACTTTACATAAATTCCATGTCAAAATAACTCCATACGTTGAGTAACTTTTACCTTATGCAGCAAATACATAAGATGTCAAAGTAGCCCCACCCCCGGGGCTACTTTGACCGGTATTTCTTAATTTGTTCCCGCCAAAACTTACTTGTAGAAACTTAGGTTTAGTAGTGGATGTGATAGTCTAGATACCTATTGTTATGATGAGAATAGTATCATTCATTGGTTGCAGAAAGTGTCCCGTGTACACATCTAAACTAGTCCAAAACCTGTCAAAGTAGCCCCGTTTTACGGTACTATATAAAGTACATTAAGAACCAATATAAAATAAAAGAGGACGTTTATGTCATCCATGCGTATATTATTAATTTATAAATATTCGGTCAGGTTTACGACATAATTTCAAAAATGAAATTGGTTTTCATAAGGTAGTCCAATAACTTTAAAGTGTGTAAGAGAGAGACGCACAAAAACTGTCAATTGATTGCAAGTAGAGTACTTCTGATTTCATTGAGGCATTAAATTATAGGGGCAGCTTTGTTTCAATCATAACGCACGGGGAGCGTGTAACAATTCCCTGTGTCTTCCAGCTCCTGCGCCTTTTCACGCTTTGATCTTATATGAGTGATGATATTCTTGTTCTGGTAAGATATTTCACACAAAATGTAAAAAAAAAAAATAGGTATCAGATTTCACTTGTCGAAATGTCAGTCGTAACTTCATTTAAAGCAGATTATAAATGATTTTTATGATTAATGATAAAAGACCAAAACCATATCCATGGAGAAATTAAATGTGTACTAAAAACAGGAAATTTGTGTTATTGTTCAGTTCAAACTCTTTTGTGAATCCTGTCGAGGAATTTGAAGGTTAAAATATATAAAACGATAATCATGCTTGTTGTGCTATACGTGTATGGCTGTGAAGAATGGCCGATTACTGTGAGGGAAGAAAGTATTTGAGAACAAGAACCTAAGACAAATATTCGGACCCAAGAGGAACGGGAATGGGGAATGGCGGAAACTTCATAACGAGAAACTGTATAATTTTATACCTTTTACCAGACATTGTTAGGGTCATCAAGTCTAGGAGATACAGATAGGCGGGCCATGTAGCGAGAATGGAAGAAACTAGGAACGATTTCAAAGTTGTGCTGAAAATCTAATCGCTAAACGATCATTAGGAAGACCTAGGCGCAGATGAGAGGACAGCATTAAGATGAATCTCGCAGAAATAGGAATACAAAATAGAAATTGGATCCAATTGGCTAAGGATAGAAGTCACTGGAGAACTTTTGTGAACGCTGCATTGAACATCCGGCTTCCATAGGCCATAGAGTTAGTTTTTTTTTTTTTTTTTTTTGTATACACCTACAACATTATTTTTCATGTATTTTTAGCACATGAATGTTCTTCTAGTGTTGTTAAAAATTTGAATGAAAAAGAATTTATATTTTATTCAATGTTTTCATTAGGTTAGTCTACTTGTAAAAGCTTTTAACATGCTTAGAGTACACAATTTTAGATTATCGTTCCATGTTTACGCGTATGCGCCGAAGCTAAGGAAGATGATGATAATGAGAGGGATAATTGTAGTGGAATGAATAATGTAGGAGGAAACTGGAAAACTTCGAGTAAACCCACGCACATGACAAAACCCACTTGGATAGAACTGGTATCAAACCAGAGATCCTAACGAAAGCATCAGAGGGGAGCGCTCTATCGGTTATAGTACACATAAAACAATGGATGTGATACAAATTGTGTATTACGCCAACGCTTTCTCTTTTTACTTGTCACCTCTGGATATACACAACAGTTATTACCTAATTGAAGCTATGGATTTGAATGTGTAATTCAACATCCATTAAAATGTATTTTCCGTATACGTGAACTACGATCAACACCTGTAAATCCCTAGGGCATGTTATACTACATAAATGAAATTATACAGCTTATTTCTGCTTTTTTCCGCATTATTCTGCTGAACTTTATCAATTAGTAATACACATATCCGTCAATACGACATGCTAATTTTAGTACTTGTTTGAGTCATGTATGCGTGTTTGAACATGTTGAAAACAAACAAACAAAAACATTGTTGATACATATTTTAAATAAAACAGCAAAGAGATTATTTTGTATCTTTATTGAGAGCAGTAAGTTAGCTACGTATATACATTGTCATCTAGTGAATAGTACATATAATGCTCTATTAACCACTTTATTTGTGTTAAATTATGTGTTGTCCCGTAGAAAATATATCAATAATCTACGTAGAAAACGGTTATGCATAGAGTGTTATATAGGAGACAGACGAAAGATAAAATTGAATCATTATGACGTAATTCCTGAAATGAGAATATGAAAGAAAATGGAAAAATCCCGTGCAAAGTCACAAATACAATGTTAACCACCCCAAACTTACATGGTCTGAGATCAAAGCAAGGATCTGCTTCATTAGAAGTGAGCATTCTATTTTTTTATTGTTTTATTCCATATTTCAGTGAACTTCCATTCCCTTTTCTCTGGTATGAAGATTGTGTTTTTGGTGTAGGCATTCGTTTTATGAACAGCACGTGTCTATTATTGACCATTTCGGGGTGGGGACAAATAGCATCGCTATATTAACATCCTCATTTAACCATAATCAGTATATTTATTTATTTATTGTTTTCAATAACAAAATCATTTTCACATTAAAAAAAAAAAAAAACACTTTCTTGCTGAAACTATCTTTGGAAGCTGTGAAGTCTGATCGTTAAAATTTGTAGATATTTTTGTTTTACATTAAACAAATAGAAAGCAGATATTGATATTATATTCTGGTAGGAATCTCACTGTAGCAAAACAATACAGGGACTAAAGTCACGCTTCTAACGTCATAAACCATACAGGACCAGCAAACGGGCTGGGAGTATCCAGGTAGTCAGCATGTAGTGCGTTATTGAACAGAGTCGTATGAAAGTGTACTATTAAGAGCACAGAGTTGCAAGTGATTTTTCATTACGAATACAAACTTAGTATACAACTGCTCGGCCGAAACCTTGCAGAGGCACCTCGCACACCACAATCTCGAATGGCCAAAATCTTACCCTGCAAAACTTTGCGGGCTAAAATCTTGCCTGACCAATATTTTGCGGTACAAAACCTCGCCTGGCCATAACCTCGAGAGAAAACTCTGGCCTGTAACAAAATTTCGACGGCACGAAATTTTCCATAGCGATTTACTTCTGTGTAAAGTTTTCAAAATATTGCTTTAAGTATACAGCTTATACATTTCAACGTTCATTAACAGACACCTTCATAATATGGACATATTTCTTGGCTCGATAAGAGTGTGTAGTATTACGAGACAGATCTCCCTATTTTAGGACAATCTCAGATGTGGGCACAGACAATCTTCTCTCCCCCTCCCCATTCGCAACATTCTACTAACATGCTATTTTACCTCTTCATAATGGACAGGAACTATTTTCAATTGAAACGTATCTTAGCACACGAAACTTCGTCTTCCTGCATTTTGAAAATAAATCTGACATTGTGAGTGTAGTACAATAGATAGAAAATTCATATCAAAGTGTTTAGCCCTTGTGGAGTAATAGTGATACATACAACGTCGATTTAAATATGGATAAAATCTCGTCCCTCCCTAATAAGTTGCTTCTTCCTCCCTTAAAAACTGAATTCTCGAAAACGCTGGACACGTTTCCACTTATTATTTATTTATTTATTTATTTTTCGACTTCTTTTACATGTCGAGGTTAAGGCTTTACGAAGCTTTATCTACCACCTAAACCTGATACAAAATTTAGAAATCAAAGACTATAGTTTACAATAGCAAAAAAAAGTTATAAAGTTAAAAAAGAAATAAACAAGAAACAGACGCTCTTTCTCTCTCTCTCTCACACACACACAACGTGTATATATATATATAATATAATATAACACAAATATTATTGTGCTACACTAGAATACATACATGTTACAATATGTAATAAATGTTCAGTTTTATATCTTTATGACAAGCTTCTCTATTGGCTCTTCTGTCTCTTTATCCATTCAATCCTGCTTCGATAATAATAAATTGTAAACTGCTCTTTCGAAAGGTTCTAAAGAGTTTGACTCACGTACCGAGGTTGGCAAAGCATTCCAATCACGACACTTTGAAATAATGTATGAATTCGAGGAATAAGTAGATCCATGAACAGGAATTGCAAGTTGGCTATTAAAATGTGGTCTTGTGTCCCTGGAAATAGCTTTAAAAATTAAGGTGTTTTAGAAGGTAAGAAGGTTCTGTAAAAGTGTTTTATAGAGCAGTACCAACGAGTGCAATTTACGCCGTTGCTACATCTTCTGGTAATGAGGTGTTTATGTACAGAGTTTCTTCGTCTTAACTTGAGGGATTCGTATTATGCTAGATGTTTGGGATTAATTTCAAATCACCGGTGGAATTTGCAATTCACTCTTACCAGATAACATAACTAAGACACACTCAATAAGAAGAGTTCTCCTAATTTGGGTATATTTTTCCGATTACATATTCATTAATTTTGAATTTACATTTTACATTCTTTCCGTTTCTAGTGTCTAAATTACGCATTTTCAGATTATTATTATTATTATTATTATTATCTTGACCTCAGATACTCTTACGTAACTATGGGACCGCCGTGGCTTACCTCTGGTGTATGATAGAACGTTCACCTCTGGTGCATGGGGTCCTTGGTTCGTTACCAGCTCACACCAAGTTAACTTTCTTGTGGACAAACACCATCTGGTTGGGTTTTCTCTGGGTCCTCCCGTTTCTTCCTACTTTCTTCATTCCATTATTTCATTCATTTCTTATCGTTACCATCTCCATTAGCCTATCCGGCGTAACTATGGAACGTAAAACTTCAAGATTTAATTTCAGTTTTCTTATGTAACTATATTGTTATAACAATGCTTTGTCCGTACGAGATTTCGGTCTGCGTGATTTGATTCAACAAGATTCGGCCCCTCAAGTTCTGGCAAGGTGAGAGTTTGGGCGTCGAGGGTTTGAACAGGCGAGAGTTTGCCCCGTGATTCTTGGTCAGGAAAAATTTTGTTGTTTGACATAACATTGTAAAATGATTCCCATGGACACCGAACAACCTCATGTTCGGATAAGTTGCTCAGAAACACTGTGGAAACAGATCATCGGAAAAGTGTTAGTGTTATTGTAGACGACTTAGATGTACACCATACTGTGTCTTTCGGTAGTCCCGTAAATTCGGTAAGATGAAGAGGTTGGGGTCATGGATGCCCCATGAGTTGATACTGGCCTACAAATATCGCCGTCAAGAGGTGTGCAATTCTCTGAGTATAAGAAATAGCTAGGGGAGTTTCCTGCATCAGATTGTCAATTCAGATGAAAAGTGAATCTGCTGTGATAATTGTAAACAGTGAAGACATTGGTTCGATCCTATTCAACTTCCAGAACGGTGTCTTAAATCTTCTCTTTATCCACAGAAAGTGTTGTTGCTGATATGGTGGTTTACGGTGGAATTTATACAGCATGCCTTTTCCAGGCAAAACGAAACCATCAATGCAGAGCTTTACAGTGTTGAACTCCATGAAATCTGCATCAAACTTGTTCTTAAGCATCCTGCAATGGTCAACAGAGATGGCGTTTTCATGTTACATGATAATTCTATCCGGCAAAGAATGATGGAACCTCTTCATGAATTGCAGTATGAAACACTTCCTCACCATTGTGTTCCATCGATATCTCTTGCAATGAGTATAACTTCTTCCGGCATCTTGATCACTTCTTGGGAGGGAAGACCTTTCCTGTTAGCTCGACGGTGCAACGTGCAGTTGAGGACTTCTTTGCATCGCAGATTCCAGACAACTTTCGCCACGGAATCGAATCGTTAAGGCTAACGATGGCAAAAGTTTGTAACTGTAGTCAGTAATTATTTTGATTAACGAGATATTGCAGTTTTCACTTTTCGCTTTAAAAATGACCCATTTAGTGCAGACATTTCTTCCACACCAACTTCATATCTGTCACGAATATACTCAGCCTTAAGAGGAAACTACGACATGTTTTAGGATCTTTGACATTCAATTTACAAGATGACATACGAATAATTGGTTACCAATCGAGTACGACATGCTGTGATGAAATCATGACTCTTTGGGGGTATAACAGCTCCAATAGGTTCGTAGAAAAACATGGTGATAGAGCATTGATCATGCACCAGTGAGCCCGATATCATGATTGCATATGTGAAACAAATAGTAATGAAAGACCGACGCTAGACCTTGGAATGGATAGTCTCTTAAGTGGTGGCGTCTCTATAGGATCGGTGTATAACATTATACATGAAAATTGGAAAATACGGAAGATTTCCTATGAATGGAGACCTGTGAATACAATATCTTGCGGGGTGCAATGTTTCAGGCAACTGTCGTACCCACGAAGCAAACTTTTCACATTCATAGCATGACACCATCACTATCACATTCAAATGACAGCGGATTGCGATATGCCTTATTTAATATAAATAGAGAGATGGAACAAAATCAAAATGGACTTTTAAAGCACGATAGAAGCATTAACATGGGAATTACTACTTTGTACCTCGAAGTTGCAAACTGATATTAACATGCTGTTTTTCAAAAGTAAACATCGCCATGTTTATACCTAAAACTCTTCCATCACCAAGATCTTTCTATGATCCATACACTGTTGACACCTGACTGTACTCAATATAAATAAATCTTCCAGTCTAACTCACATTTCTTCCTGCTTCTATTCCTCGGAATAGGGGAACGCACTTCGTACTTCGACTAATGATTATCTTCACCAAATGAAAGTTAAGAGATACCATACGTCAATGCTTTAATAAATGACTTTTAATACAACCCTTGAAAAATGTTTATAAAATACAGACAAAGCAAAAGCAGTAATAGATAGACACCAGATATTTTCTTTTTTCAATAACTTTGAAACAGATCAATAATTTTCAATACATTTTTGGCAATGCCTTTTCCATGTTAGAGAGAACGTATTAACATTTTTGGACCCATTTCGAAGCTGACACCTGACTGACATTTGTGATTCTACGTGTATTTTTAAATAAATGAATATTGGAGAATGTTGCGAGGAAAATGTTATGTATGCGAATGTTACAATGTTGTCAAGTTCAGTGTCGAGCTTTAATGATCGCATTTACATTTCTTTAAACAAAAGTGCCAAAGAATATCTAATTTATACAAAAACCTGAGCAAATAATATGCAATAAAAGCAACAACATTAGCTTTACCATGTATTGTATAAAGTCATAAAAAATGCATGTTAATGCTGTGATGGTTCTTCTTTAAAAGTCCATTTTTATTTTTGCTCCTTTTCTGGGCAGTTTCTCCACTTGGCTAAGTCCAAAAAGGAAAAAGAAAGAAAGACAAGAAATACAAAAATAAAAGAAGAAAGCTACGAGAAACGAAAGAAAGAAAGGAAAAGAGAACAATGTTCTGTTTTTTGTCACTCTTGTAGAACTTGTCCCAATAGGCAGAAAGATAGAGCGAGAGAGAAAACGAATATAATTCTGTAACTTTCTTTCTCTTTCCTTTTCTTTTCTTTTCTTTTCTTTTCTCTCTCTCTCTCTCTCTTCCCCTATTTCCAAAGGTTCTGAACGCCAGTCAATAGACATTTCATCTTACTTCTTCCTTGGTTTCAATAGACCGGAAATGTCGTCATCAACTCCATCCGAGAGAGACAGAATTATCTTCAGAATGTCTTTATATATGTGTGTGTATTGCGTGAGTGAATGTGTGTGACTGTACGTACGACAGAGAGAAAGAGAGAGAGATCTCAGAGGCAGGAATGAACTTTATGGGGTTGAAGGCTAAAGAGACGATGGCGTTATATAGAATGAGAAGGGACGTGACTTCTAGTACCACTACAACTAATACTACTATTACTACTACTACTACCATCTCCATCCTTTCTTTCTTCTTCTTGTTCCATTACTACTATTAGTACCATCAATGCTACTGCTGTTAGTAGCTTTTTGAACCCACGGAAGAACAATGGATGCAGAAGCTTCATTTTGGACTCTCTGATAGTGCAATGAAAAAAGGAAGGATGCTTCTTCGAAATCTTCGATAACCGTGCATTCCATAGCTATTCTCGATAACCAGGGACCCTCATAAACTTTCCTCTCCAGCCATTGCCAAGCCCTTGCAATTCCTTCCATCCACTGGCTGTTGAGAGGAGGAGGAAAGACCGAAAGGGTGAGGGGTCACACACAGCTACTAGGATCTAAAGGAACGGAAAGGGGGTTCGGTTGGTTGGTTGGCTATGTAGTTGAGCATTGTTCAGTATAGCCAATTCTGTTGAATCTCTTCTCAGTCGCCAAAACGATGTCTTAATTTGTCTGCTCAACTTCGAGGTCTCTTTGGCTTCTTCTTCTTCTTCATCTTCAAGGTTTATCTGTTTGTGTCGGATGTTCCTCCTATCTATTCCATAGATTTTGCTTTATTCTCTTGTAGATTTCTGCTTTAATGGCCCATGTATCAATCACTTTTCAAATCAAGATAAGTCATAGCGTAGATTTAAAACGTTAATTAAGCATTAGGATACTTTAATAGTCATTTTAAGAAGACATTAATGGAAACTTTGTGTTTACGACATCAGATTCTACGTAATAGATACAAGAAAAATCTTATCTCTTGCCACATCTTATAGACTGAAAAGATATATCGGAAATTTTTAAGAAAATCGATGTAGATAACAATTTTCTAAAATTGCTTTTATGTGTATCACTGCAAACTGAGAAGACCATTGCGCATGACTTGTCAAAAGTTCTCTGTAAATAATGGAGGAGAATTTCCTTTAAAACTAGAGGCGAAATCTCGAGATTTGGACTACGCTTGACCAGCAATTTTAGATTCTGAAAAAGTAGGAGTACAGAAACTGGATTCAATTGGCTGGAATTTTATAGCTGTTAAGATACCGGTGTTTTACGTTTAGAACATGTTATTCCTACAATATTATTATTGTTTAACAAAAAAAATCAAAGACGAGGCATATGCCAACTAATAAATCGTAAGGAGCTGAACAAAATGATTAGCGCAAATGTGTAAATCTATACTAGTTTCCTAAAAGCCGAAAAGAGCTCATTTCTCATGAGTTCTGCAATAAGGGGTTGTCTACATATTACTTAAGTCTGCAAGGGAGAAGGAGGGGTTCGACTTTGCGTTACGAAGTGTGACAAGGAGCAAGGAGGGGTTAACACCCTCGTTGCGTGTTTTTTTTTTTTTTTTGCTGTAATTCTTAGTTTTATTCTCTGGTTCATATGCAATCTTTTAAACAAATAGTTTTATTTTGTTATGTTATTTTTGTAAATCAATAAATATTTCTATTGTTTTTAGGAAATTGTGACGTGTATACAAATAAATTGTGGAGAAGGGAGTCGAAGATTCTACTAGACCAGTATAACATTTCAATATATTAAAACTACGGTTTGTGGCTATCGCCGCATTGCATTTACGGTACAAGAAGCTTTTCTGGTTTTAGTTGCTAGCGATCGTAACCACCACTTAAAAATGCCCTCGCGTTCCCACACGTATCACTATTTCTGAGAATGTGATCAAAACTTGATTGGAATTGTTACCCACTCTCTTCTTGTAAGGAGTTTCGCATGTGAAATAGAAAAACTCTTTTTTTATGTGTGTATGTGTGTGTGAAATAATATTTTTCGTGATGGAATGACCCACGATTTGCAGAGCAAAATTAGATATTAAAAACCGAATTCGTCAGAAATTCATCTCGTACTGAAATTTTTGTTCTTTGAATTTGAATTTTCCTGAAGAAATTGAGTTTATTTGGATTCTGGAACTGATTTATATCAAGAATTTAAAAAGGGGTAAACTGGAGTCTAAAGTCCAAAGAAGATGCTGAAAATCTTGTTCACAAACGAGGTGCCCCTGCTCCTCTATGTGTGCAGCCACGTCGAATCTGTGGTAGATGAGAAAGAGAACTTCTTTGCATCGTCGATACTGGCGAACTTCAAATACAGGAAGCATCCTGGATCCAGGAAGAAGACGCCGATGTCAGTTTTTTTTTATCCAATTTCATCTGCATCTTCCGGCAATATTTTCTTGCTAAGCATCGATGAACTAAAAGAACGAGTGCGACCTCCTTGGGAGAACGACAGTATGTAATATTAAAGAATTGGAACTTGATAATAAAACAACCTGATGGGTTAAAATAATATTACGGTACTAGCATTTTCTAATACTTTGATTCGTTAGCGAAACGAATACTAAAAATTTATTCATAAAACGAGCGTTTTGTAATAAAAAAATTCTGCCATTAAAATTAGTTTTTTTTTTAAATTGTAATAACCCACAAAATTAATGAAAAAATATAAATCAAAAAGCGTTATGTGACAGGGGGGGGGGGAGGAGTTTGGCCTTGAGTTACGAAGTATGGCAAAGGAAGAGGTATTAAAATTGGTCAAAAATAGTGTTACGTAATATGTGAACCGTCCCTAACCACGTCGCCTATTAAGATGAAGCTGATACTGACCTATATACGGTCAAGAATTACGTTACGACATTAACAGAACCACAGTACACGGTATGAATGATAAGGTACAGGGGCGCACCCACGTTGAGTGTATATCGGTCCAGACTTCCCTCCAAAACACCTTAACTCAATATACATTTATATATTTTTTTTTCAATTAACTATAATTGTTTAAGAGGGAAATTATTAATGTAGATGAAAATTTTATCTTACACTTCATCTGTACAGTTCACGGCATAGAAAATGCCCCAAAAGATTAAGCCTATATTACTAACGAACTCTTGCGCCGTGTGCTTATGAATTCAGAAACACACGTTTCCATCGAGTAAGTGCTCTTGGTATTCAATCCAACTCCTCCTCCTCTTCTCCTCTAAAGTAGTCTGTGTGACGTAATACACTCTTTCCATTCAAACAGATAAAACATAAACCATGTTTACAAGCTTCATAGCTCTAAAACGGTCTCTTTCATTCGTTTCTTCTAGAATGCCTTTGTAGAAAATGTCACAAATCCAACGTTATTCCAATTGTTTTTGAAATTCCTTCTACTTACAACAGGTTGCGGCAGAGCCGGCTTGTCCATATAGACAACCTAGGCGACTGCCTATGGCGGAAACATAGGGGCGGAGTACAGGCGTTTTTTTACGTGTGGCTTATCAACATTAGCCCAAACGTACGTGTGACAGCGCCTGACACATTTAGGAAGAGGAAGTTAATGAAAAGTGGGATCACCGAAGGTCGATTTCTGCTCACCTATTTCGAGTGGGGAACATCTATCTGCCTATAGTACGTTTCCATGTTCCCACTGTTCATTCTATGACTAAAGAAGATCTCCTGCTTTATCTGTATATCCAAACTCCGGATGTTCGCATAAATGTCACTCCCCTAAAGTTTCTACAGAAGGTAGTCAATGGAAATTTAAGGTCTGCAGACCTACTTCAAGAATTACCTCTTCACATTCCTACCCGTGTAACATCAAATATCTACCTCGCCCACCTTTCCCGCCATAGACTGTCGACTATTCAAAGGTCCTTTTCGACAGAACACAAATTTATTTAATCAGACAACTGGCGTGGACATTTTAAGTTACTCAGCTTTTGACAATAATTAAACAAACTCAAGATAACTAAAAATGAATTAAGGAACTTCATCTTTGCTTTGTCTTTTTTATTACTTTTATTTTTTCTATTGTTAATATATGTTTTTTATGTTTCCCTGTGTAAATGGCACTCGTTATGCTGTATCTGAGTATCTGTTGAAATAAATAAATGAAATAAAAAAAATAGACCCGACAGTCCTAGAGAAAGAATTTGCCAGTACAAAAGCAAGGAAAGTACCATTAAGGTTATAAATGCGGTTGCTTAATTTATCTCAAACAGTGAGTGAGAGACTTATGTAAATATAAAATGTACTATCTCAACATTACGAACTTTGTGTTGTTTTTACACTGGTGCAAGCTGAACCTATTTTTCTATGATATTTATTGAATGTAGGTAAAGCTACTCCAATCAAAAATTATATGTAACTATAAACTTTGTATTACTAGTTTAGACTAACTATTAACGTATAAATTGTTCAGAACACAAAGCTGTTTATAGTATACCTCTTAAATTTTTTTTCTTAAACAGACAAAAGTTAAATTTTTGGACACGTTGTAGTTATTAATCACATTTTTATTTAATCTTTTTAGAAAGAATTACAACCACCTTTTGTTTTATATTCACAATGGACGTCGACACGTTTTATATTACAATAAAACTTTAATTTCCTGTTGCCCTGTGATATATTAGTAAAATTTCTTTTCCAAATGCCAGAGGAATAAAACGTTTCTTTTTTGAAAATAATAATTGACTTATAGATTGCTTATTAATACCATAGAGAGAGGCATTGGGAGTAGTTTTATTGTATTTAATGCTTAAACAAATGATAAGAATGTAATGATGTGGTAAAAATGTAAGGAGTGAAAAGGCTTCACTTTGATTTGTGTTTGGGGGAGAACGAGATTATGGGGGCGCAGACATGTTTTTCGCCTAGGATATAAAATATCCTAAAGCTGCCCCTGGGTTGCGGAAGATTATTTGTTATTGGTTTAGTGACTACTAAATCTGTTTTGTGTAAGCTAAACGCTAGATCCAGAATCATAATTACCGATAGTAAGCCGCGTACATTTTGTTAAAAAAAAAAAAAAAAAAAAATGTTCAGATGTACTTTTAATGTTGTATTCTTTTCTACATGACGTTGTTTGACGTAATTTTTATTAATACTTCTAGTTATTATAAAGAGTGTAATAACAAGCGACACGAACATAGTAATCAATTGTTATCTTCACTACTTTGTAGAGGTGGTAACTCATCATTTTTTGCTTATAAGATACAAAATGCATTCAGTAAATAACAGAAAAAGTTGTATAAAAATGCAAAACTTCGACAAAGTTTGTGCTTCTTTGTTATTTTGCGTTGTGTTCTAGAACTATCATCAGATGGGCCTGGCATGTCTTCCTCGTGAATGGGATGCTAGGAAGCAGTGAAAGAAGATGGCAGCACCCTTGTAGGTTTGTACCAATTTGGAGCAGCGGAGTATCATTAGATTTTTGTCATCTGAAGGGTTGAAACAAATTCAAATTCTTCGTCGGATGGCAGTGCAATGTGGTGAAATTTGTTTGAGTCGAACACAAGTATTCGAGTGGACACAAGTTCAAACGGGGTGTAACAAGTGTTGAAGATTCGTCACACCCAGGACGCTCTATCTGTGTAGTCATGGAGGATAATATTGCGAGAGTTGATACAGGAAAACAGGCATCTTACGGTGAGCAATATTACAGCAAAGATAAACATTAGTGTCGGATCAACAACTATATTGTTCATGAAAATGTTTGTTCAAGAAAATGTTTGTGAGGTGGGTTCCAAAATATTTGGCATCTGGTTCGCAGATGATAAGGAAGTCCAGGCAGCAGTGCATAGCGAATACTAGCAGTGCATACGCACACACCTCCGAGATTTATTTGTACGTGTAATTGAGAAACTTTTCCAGTATTCGTTCCAGCCAGCTTAAGTGGATAGAACTTAAGGGGGATTGCGTTGAAAAATAAATAAGTGTTGTATTCCATTCTTATAATAGATTCTTTAAAAATCCGATTTTTATTGAATGACCCTTGTAAAATTGAAATATTAATATACAATATTTAAGAAAATATAAAGAATCGATAATAGTTATATTTCTACATGCTGCACTTATTTTGTTATTGATTTAAATGCATGACAAACAACATTAATGGGAAAAGAGCTATCAAAGAACATTATGCGTACAGTGCATGCATATGCATCTCAATGAGTAGAAAACAGCAACGCTTGAAGAAACGAGCAGCTCGTTCTCTAAGAAAAGTTACTTTCTAACTGCTGAACATTTGCTAGGACACACCTATTTACTAAAGTCATTAGTGTCATGATTACAAATTAGGGAACGTTCGCTTTAACTACTATGAAGTAATTTTATTGCTTGTAGCGGGAATTAATATTCTCTTAACTGTTTAAAAGGTTAGTAAACCTTTTTTAAACCTAACCGAAATATCTCACTTTTTCCTTGATTCTTTTTCTTCTAACGTAAGAAGCATGTTAGTAGTGATTTCAACTCGTTAATGTTAATTAAATACTAAAAATCATTCAACAGAAGCACATCTGTGTGCACTGTTTCTCGAAAGCAGTTTCTATAATAAAACGGCCCATTTTGTATTGAAACTCCATGGGAAGACTCTTTTCTTAAAAAAAGAAAGTAAAAGGTGTTCTTCAAAAGTGTATTTAACGCAACCATTGTCCCAAGATACTAAAACATTTTACGAAATTTACTGTGGACACGTTACACGTCTTTTCATTTCATTCACCGTAAAACGCTTTACTGTTCTATAACACGAACTAAGTACTGTCTAGGGAAGCAACGAAAGTTTCTTGTTAGCAGGGAAAATGCCCCCCAAGGAGCATTCGTTTCGCCACAAGGGAAAGGAATTTAAGATGCTCTTCCAATGCAAATACTACTCGCTCGCTATTACCCAGGCTTTTCTCTTATTCTCAGCATTTCTCTCTGTGTGTTGGCTTACGAGAAGGAGGCTTAGCAGAATACGGGGCTGAGGGAGAGGAGGGGTAGCTCAGAAGAGTTGTGTGGGTGGATACATGAAGTAGCAAACGAAGTTCTCTTACAGACGACTTATAAACCAAAAAGTAATCAAACTACAAGAAGCTAACTTATATAAAGTCAGAATAGATAGCCTGTGGGCTAGATATGGATAAAAGAGGAAAAAAATAAATAAGAGAATCGGTTGATCGCTACAAAGAGAGAAACTTCTGACTTCATATACAACCACACGTGCAATCAAATGTTGTGTTGATGTTACTGAAACATTACCATATTACAAGATTCTACAAACACTACGTCTTCATCATCTGCATCATGTTTTGCATCATAGAATTATATGCGGGCGGAAAGGTGCATATTTCCCCTCTAGTTTAGATATTCATTAAATCTCATCAAGAAAGAAATTCGATATTTTTTCACATAGAGAAATTTTGTAATTCGTAATTTTGAGATGCCCGTACTCTTATGTTTTATATCATGACTAGCTGAACCTACGCTCACTACACAGAGCATCATTCACATATGAACATGAATCTCCTTGTCATTCCTCACAGCATTTGTACATGTCCATTTACAGACACAAATGAAGGACATCTTGGTGAAAAAAAAAATCGGCAAGGGGATTTCGTAAAGAGGAGAATTTTTTGATTATTTTTCCATCGTTTGCAAGATTTGAGTGTACTTCCGGTTAGTTGTTGAGTTGATTTTAGTTTAGCGTCCCTTTCAGCAGCGAGGCTATATGAGACGTGAACCTACTGATTAACGTGGAATCCGAACCACATGAGCTCCCGCCGGGAATCGAACCCGGGTCTCCCACGCCAAAGGCGCGTACGCTAACCGCTTAGCCACGGAGGAGCTCTACTTCCGGTTAGAGATTCTAATTCATGTATGATCAGTGTTTTCTTTCTTCTTGCATACAGTATGTAATAAACAAATATATTATACACACAATTAATTATTCTGTCAGTGATATATGGTATTCACTGGGCGAAACATCCCAAACAAGAAAGATTCATCTCAGACTATAGAAATGATTATCCTTCGTTTTTCATTATCATTTGGTCATGAAACAAAAGCCGGAGAGATATACTAACCCTGTATACAAAAGTGTGGCGTTGGAATGCATAACTCTCAGGATATGATGCATTACTTTTTTAAAACTTCAACACTTCCAAAGTACCCCTAAAAATGTAACAAAGAAATAAGGCCATCTTTTTTTTAAAAAAATATTCAATTAGAACTGAACAACTTACACACGACCTGCGAAAACGGCACGTTTCTAGCACTTGTGGTTTTCGAGATCTCATTGTCTAAAGGATTGGAGACAAACATATAAACCTACAATCCGTACTTACTTCACTTCGCACTGCACACCTTTCTAGCAGAATCGATGTTGGGCTTCTGGTTACTGTTCTTGCTCCTCATTATGTTACCCATGACACGAGAAAGAGATTCTCTTGTCTTGTCTCGTAACGTATATTTTGTAGGAGTCTCGTCTCATTTAAATTCTTGAAGAATTCATTCTCGTCTCACGTAATCTCTTTCTGTAAAATTATGCACGAAATTTATGCCTTGATTATTCTGAATTTCATTTAGAATTCATCAGAGTCCTTGCGCGTCATGAGAAGTCCGCGAAAGGTGTTCTATTTAACATAACATTTAAGCTACGTTTATCATAGGAATATTTTGTGTAATGTTCTTTTTGATACATGTTCTTAATTGTGTTCATAGGGCACATTCACTTTATAATTTATTGCTTTTATAACATAATTCATAACATAAAACAATGTTCGAGAACTAAGACTTGGCAGAACTCTTGTTGCTCAGGAGAATCGAGAAATTTCTCGTCTCGTCTCGTCTCGTCTCGAATTTCAGAATATACTTCTCGTCTCGTATCACTGACAATATTACTTCTCAATTGGGAAGTATCGTCCGAATTTCCGTCTTTATTCTATTTAAGATGTACCCAAAGGTTATTTCCTAAGTTCCATTTGTCGTAATGTCTTATTGAGAGAAGCATACTTCTGTATTGTTTTATTTGGATGCCTATATGCAGGTTCGTAATAATTAAATACTACAGTACCAGGCCCATAGGGTCATGACATCGAATCTCGTTTCCTCGCACAAACAACGCTGTTTCTAATCTTTGAAGCCTTAAATAAAACAGGTTCTTTTTTTCTTTCTTATAAACTAGCTGAAACGCCCGTTCTGATTCGTCTTTTCCTTTGTTATAAACTAGCTGAATGGTTTGTGCATAATATGTGAAAATAAAGAGATGAATGATATTAATAGAAGAAACGAAGAGCAACACATTTATCCTATCCTGTTATGTACGCTTGGAAAACAAATATGTATTCTTGGTTGTCTACAGGCAAGGCATTCTTAGTAACCAGAAATGTGCCTAAATTTTGACCCGTTGTTAATCCTTCTACCAGTCAAAAAGCTGTAAGACGGCTTCGTACTCGATTAGATCTGGTGAAAATATACCTGTGTACAAACTTTCTACTGGGCTTTAAGTGAATCCTTTATATGCAAAAATCTAACGAGTCAGACACATTATTTTATTATTGTTAATTGTTAAAGGTAATGCTATAGAATCATTTGTTATATACTCACTTAAGGTGCTCACAGGTGTTCAATATTATTTTTCTACATGGTATTTCTGATAGCAGACAATGCAAACCCTATGACAAATTTTCAGCTATATGCCAAAATTTTCTAGTACCTTGCGCTCCCTTGTTGGTCTTCCACGCATTCCGGAGTAGGAATCACTGCGTGAGGTAGTCGTAAACATTTTTCTGCTATAACATTTCTCTGGAAATTTAAGTTTTTCTTTTGCATAAATTACTATTGCTAATAAAACTCCAACTGACCAAAGCAGTATATATATATATATATTTAAGAGTATATATCTGTGTTACAGATTCGGCTATGTAACATAGCCTTCTTCAGACACATTATTCTCAAATATCACTCAGACACATTCAGATATACACTCTTAAAATATAACAGCCGCGGTGATTCAGTGGTAGAGCGTTCACCTCGAGTAAATGGGGGTCCCTGTTCCGATCTGAGCTCGCGCCAAGTGAACTTTGTGATGGACAAACACCATGTGAGTGGGTTTTCTCGGGGTTCTCCTGTTTCCTCCCACTTTAATCATTCCATCATTCCATTTATATCTCATCATCACCGGTTAGCCGGCATAAACGTTGGACGCTAAAGTGAAAGATTTCATTTCATTTCATTAAAAAAAATATATATATATATTAGCAATCTTGAATTTTCCAAAGCTCCAATGAATAATTTAAATTAGTAATGGAGTTTTATAGTATTTTATCTATATATTTAATTAATTTGATAATTAAAAAAGTAAGACTAGCAACTAAATGATTATGTTCTTTGTTTGTAGGAAATAGAATAAGAATATAACAGCTACTAAGTGATATAATATAAACAATAAATATTACGAAGGTGGTATAAAGATTAAACAAAACAAAAAAAAAAAAACAGATGGAGAATTGGAGTGACAAATGAACAAATAGTTAAGCAAAATTCAATATAATTGTAGATTATAAAAGGGCCATGGTGGATCAGTGATAGAGCACGCATCTCTGGTTCGTGAGCCTCCTTCGTACCCAGCCGACACTAACTAGCTTTGTGGCCGATAAACGCTGTGTACGTGTGTTTTCTCGGGGTTCTCCCACTGTCTTCATTTCACCATTATAATCCATGTTATCATCATCGTCTCCTTCAGTTTCGGTGCATAAATGTGGGTCACACAACTTAAAGAAAACAGTATCCCAACTTTATTACTATTTACAGAGAAAGGGTATAGCCGGATAAGCAGTGAAAAGTGTCCTTACATGAATTGCTGTGATATTTATAGCAAAGGTATCTCATATCCAAAGATAACTTTGGCCAGCAAATCAGCTTCAAATTTCTTCGAATTTCGAAGTTATTGATGGAATTCGAAAATCAATAATTGTCCATTTCTCGGAAACGGCTTAAATTACGAGAATGAAACAAAATATGAGTATACTTTGTTAGATGGGTCTTACCGAAAACGAGAAACAATGTACTTCGCCTTTCAAATTTCTAGCGAAAAGCGCGCAGAAAAATATTCGAATTCAAATATTTTTGCTTTATGCTTGATTGAACACCTTCTACTTTTCACCATAGAAGCAGTACCAACCCACCTATAATACACTTGTTTTGATACACGTGGTGCAACTTGGTGTAAAATGAGGAAAACCGATGTCGGACACACTTGGATGATATGCAGCCCGCGTTACGCCATAAAAGTTTTGGCCAGCACGAATACTCTCAGAAGTTTAAGATGGTTGAGTTTGAGTTTCTGACCGCGAGTATCAAAACATGGTCAAAGTATATATTATAGGTGGGTTGGTGCTGCTTCTATGGTGGGAAATAAAAGACGGTCACTCAAATATAAAGCAAAAATATTTAAATTCGAATATTTTTCGACGTGCTTTTCGCTAGAAATTTGAAGGGCGAAATGCACTGTTTCTCGGTAAGACCCATCTAACAAAGTATATTCATATTTTGTTTCATTCTCGTAATTTAAGTTGTTTCCAAGATATGAACAATTTTTGATTTTCGAATTTTCAAAAGTAACTTCGAAATTCGAAGGAATTTAAAGTCGATTTTTTTACCAAAGTTATCTTTGGATATGAGGTACCTTTGGTATAAATGCCACAGCAATAAGTGTAAGGGCACTTTTCACCGCCTTATCCGACTATACCCTTCGACACACGAATAGCAATTCTAATTATATACGATACATTATAATCTCGTATATTTTTTTTAGGATTAATAGTGAGATAAGAACGAATTTGTCATCATACAAGTATATCAATGGTTCTTGTGCCCTGGTCAAATGGTTAGCGCATGCGTCTTTAATGCACGAGGTTTCAGGTTCGATTCCCGGTACGAAAGTATCGAAAGTAACTGCACTGGTTCAGATTTCACTTTAATCTTCCTGTCTCGTTGCACACAACATCACTGCTGACAAAGAACATTACTATAAATCAACCAAAGAGTATCAAAGGTGTTTGTGAGTTTTACTTTTTTACGCAAACTTTAACGTTAGGAAAGACAGGAATTACTAATAACGTGGACACCACGACGAAGACTTCAATCCGGTAAAGATTACGGATGTGCAGATCATCATACTAGATCATCTTAAACGTATAGGTCGTTCTCCATCACGATATCTCTCCTCCAAGATAGCTAGGTTTACAAAGCCACGGCATCGACGCCGGCTCAAAGTATCAATGAGTTCGTGCGGAGATTTTGAACGAGTATAATTACAAAAGAAAAAGTAAATACATATTATATGGTATTATATGGTAATATTATTGTGGAAAATCGGCCCTGAAAGATGTATCTGAGAAATAGATCTTACAAGCAATGGTGATTTCAGAAGATTTCTCTCCCGGCATCAGGAAGGAGTAAAGAATAGTATTAAAAATATGCTAATAACCAAACTTGAGCACAGTCAGTTTGATGTGGCTCCAGGATAATTTTGTAGGAACCTGCGGGATTTTGTCCTCCACACGAAGGAAACAAAAATATGTACGTACTGACTGGATAGAACTGGAATTATGGATCCCATAAGATGTGTGTGAAAATCCTTCTGTTTCAGATGTTAGACGTATAGCACACCACTTCAAGGGTGAAACATTGATCCTGCAGCTTCCGTATATATGCGCTTCTCCCAGAATCCTACTAATACAGACGGTGTATAAAAGGGAATACAAAAAATGCAATATATGGACGGATTGATGGGGGAAAAGGAAGCATGATTGGATTGTAAAAGTGTATGAAATACTCGTACAGAACGGTTGCGTCCATTCCTTTCCCTTGTTACCGGCATACTCTTGTCCAGCTTTGATTGTAAAAATGGTGTTCGCATACAAGTAACCTTGTAGTATTTCCTGGTGTCGATTGACGTATCGTCATTTCTGTTACATAATGACATTTTAAAAATTATTAAATGCAATTTACAGCACACAGATCTCTTAGGAAGTTCTACTCAGTCTATGTCGCAACAAATAAAATATTAGCCTATAAGTACTCGCTCTTTACTTCCCTCATTGTAAGCCAACATGGTTCTGTGGTAGAGAGCGTACTTCTGGCTTGAGGGATCCTTGGTTTGACCCCACTATCTAAAGCAATATTACTTATTATTATTATTATTATTATTATTATTATTATTATTATTATTATTATTATTATTATTATTATTATTAATTGTAACATCTAGCGTCCTGTTTACCATGCATATCATGCACTATGTGGTATACAAACACTACAAATCACAATATATTCACTACTGTCTCGGGCATGTATGTTTCCCACAGATAATGTTCTACTTTCGCTGCATGGTCGTTTCTACGGTTTTTGTCCAGAAGTTACCAGACTAATGTACTCCCGAGATGGTGTTTTTTTTTTGTTGTTGTTTTGTTTTGTTTTGTTTCCGTGCAAACCACCTAGGATTTTCACACAAGATTTTTACCAAGACGGAGGGGCAACGACACACAAGCACAGTTGTGAATATTGTCACGGACTCTGTTTAAACTTTTGTTCATGATTATATTTTAGTTCATTACTCTTCAAATCTCTTACAAAAAGCAACGAAAGGAAACTTTGGATATTTTAAAACTAAATTTAGATTAACTTATGAATTATTTATCTGTAAAATGGTGCTATGTAATTATGTCTTTGAATTTGTTTCCAAGTACTTAAGCCATCTACCTTACACAAATCATGATGTAAAATCAAGCAATGACAAATATGATAACAAAAGTATATTTGTAAGTACTCACTATTTTACCACGAGTACAGTAAGTCCATGACCTCAGCAAGAGTCGAGAATCAAAACTACTTTGCTTCCCTAAGTCGGGAATAGTTACGATGAAAATTTTAGGAAGAAGAGAACATGATATTGAAACTTTGCAATCAATTTCAAAGTTACAGAAACACAGAAATGTATCATCTACGGGTCTTCTATAAGACTAACATCATTAGTCTAAGATATTACTCGTTTTATATTTATCAGTGCCTTGTCATCATTCGGTACTTGAAAAGTTTCAATAGACAAGAACAAACATAACATTACACGCATTAAAATCATTCCCCCAAAATTTTAGTTTTCATTTCACCATAAACAGAATGTTCATGAATATTGGTGTAAAAATTATAGATGTCTTGATTTGAAACAAAAGTTAATTATTACTATGATTACGATACTTCTCGTGTATTCTCAATATAGACATTCCTTGATGTACGCGTGCGCCTAATATGTAATCTAATGCAATTATTTACTTGATCTGATTTGAATTTCAGTTTAACGTCACCTTCAACACCGAGGCTATATGAGACGTGGACCTACAGCTTATTGTGGGATCCGAATTACATGAGTTTCAGCCGGGAATCGAACTCATGTCTCTCATGCCAAAGGATTTTTTTTTACACAGATATCCTTATTAAATGTAGTAGTGCAGTATTTAATAAAAATATGTCAAACACTAGTGTGTGATGAAGGAAATCTAATATGTTTTGACATATATTTCGAAGAATTGAACACTTCGAAAATCCCAGGGAGGATAGATACCCCCTTGCCACGCCCTGATACGCGTATCATCACGGCTTGGAGACACAACATAATAGAGGAAAAGTGGATGTAATAATATCTTTATTTGCACATATTCAATTCTACAGGGTATTACAAAATGTGTCACAATTTTGGGGGAATGTGTCACATCAAAATAAGAGAAAAAAATTCAGATGAACCTGTGCTCAAAAGTGGATAGTTTCGCAGTTATAAGGTGCCGAAAAAATGTTAACTAAATGAGCTTTAAAAGTTCATATCTCAACTACTATAGGACCTATCGTAGTCGGGTCAAGACATCAATGAGGAACTGGTATGTGAACTATCGACATACGCATGTTAAAGATTGCTCCCTTACTTGCACACCAATTTTTAGAGAGGTAGGTGGAGAGTGATCAAGTACTCCCAAATAGCCTCTCTAAAAATGGTTGTGCAAGTACCGGAGGTTCTGAAAGATGAATATTTGGATAGTTCACATACTAGATCCTTATTGATGTCTTCGCCCGACTACAACCGGTCCTATAGTAGTGAAACTTTGGACCTATAAAGTTAATTTTTTCATGTTTTCGGTACTCTAAACTACGAAACTATGCACTTCCCACCACAGGTCCATACGAACTTTTATTTTATTTTGATGTGAAGAGTCTATTCCCAAAATATTATAACAATTTTTTTTAACACCTTATTTAGTATTTGATGTAAAGTTATAAATCAGTCGGGTGCAAACTAGTGAAAGTTATGAGGTTATATTTGCCTTTCACAATCCGTGGTTCTTTTGAAGTTTACGAAACAAACTGTGAATATCTATGAGTATTTTATATTTCCAGCTTCTTTTGGCTGCATACAAAACTTTACAACCCAGTAACAGTATCAGACTTCCTCCGAGAAAGAAAGAAAGTACGTGAACTACAGATACTATAACAGAACAACAATAAGAAAATAAAAGAAGAGAAAGGATAAAAAAAACGCTAGAAAAGACGCTAGCAACATTTCTTGAACCATCCCTAAACAAACTCAACAGCAAATACTCCCGCGTCTCGTGTAAGAAACCAATGATAGAAGCGTATGGAGTTTCCAAAACCGGATTTGACACGGCACGTCTCGCTTGGCAAACTTGAAAACTCTTCCATTTCCTCAGTAATACTACTAGTGGTATTACTATTACTTCAACTTGTGATATTTTCTCCCTATACCCTTCTGCTGTTATCTTCTATTTTTCTCCTTCTCTGGTCTTCTTCGTTCAGCGAGATTTCTTTTTCTTTTATTATTCTTTTTCTTTCTTTCTTCTCAGATCCTTCTTCGTTTTCTGTCTGGTTTTTCGGCTTCAAAAGTTCGACATAAAAACAGATGGAATGAGGTAACGAAGGCAGAAAATCAAAATATGGAGGAAATTCTACTCTATACTTTGTTTCAGCTCTGAAATCATGGATAGCTTTACATGCTTTATACAAAGTATGGAGCATATTTTATCCTTTTAATTTTGTTATTTATATAGTTTTATTCTTGAATCACTACTTTCATTACATATATTCCTGTTTTCTATAACTGAACATAGTATAGGGCCAGGTTAGCGACCTATGCTGAGTAAGTTGGAGCCTAGACGAAGCATGCATCTTAGGGGCGCATATTTGACTCCCTGTCAGGGCCTTATATACTACACAATAATGTAATTAGTTGTACTAGAAATTTCCTTTATATATATGGACGTTTGTGTATTAAATATTGTATATTATATTTTTCCATTTACAAGTGAACCTACCGTATAAACGTGTATTCAACAACGAGATTTTGTGCAGCCACGATTGAATGCTAGGTTCATTGTGGACGACAATTTGGTTGTTATTGTTTACAACACAAGAACTGCATTTACTTTTTGAGAGGATTCCGGAAATATAGTCTGGGGCTCCAGAAAAATAGCGTCATTTTGGATTATGCTACCAGAAGGGAAGGAGCAAGATTATCTACTGACATAAGAGTTTCAAGTTTTTTTAGTTTATTAGTATACAATTTATAAGAAAACACGTTTCTGAAACTCGGGAGGGGCAATTACTCCCTGCCCTTCCCAAATGATGCCCCTGCTTCAGAGTGTGTTAATTTTAGCCTGATAGCATAAGTAAATACTAAATATGAAAAAACCAAATGATAAAAATATTATCATGTCAGGGAGCTAGTAGTCTAGTCATTTTAGGTAAAAACATAAAAAAAATAAAATAAGTTTCTTCCAGATTTGGAATAATATCCCCAACAACATTTCAAAAATCTAGAAAAGTCCAAGTAGGGAAAATCCGCCATATTGATTTCACTCTCAAAATCTATAAATTTTCAATTTTGCTCCAATTTACTTGAAATATATATATATCAAATGGATAGCTTTTTAAACTAGCAGTCATCCAATTGTGTTTCGATTCATATTCCATTTATTTCAAAATGGTAATAATATAGGTTGTAAAGTTATGAGTATTATAAAGATACTTTATCAGTATTTGTAAGAGATAGTTAAACTTTTACAGACTTGTTTAAATTACTATACACTTTTTAAAGATGCTAAGAAAATACAAATATCTAACACAAGTAAGACACTACTGTCATTTCCAAGAGTATCACTCCCCATCAGAAACACCATCGTCGTATACACTATCTTCTGTATTGGAGTTACTGCAGAGTATACCGTGACGTTCACTGCAAACTGATAAATATTCCAAACCATGCCTTCTTCTGCATGAACACCTTGAAGTACTGCAATCTGTCTTGCATTTACATCTTGCATGATATCGAGCAGAGCGGGTAGTGCTGGTGGAAGATCATTGAGTACTGGAAGGAGTTAACCATCCTGTAACTGCCAACCCCAATCTTCAGATAGAAGAGATGTATTGCTTTTTTAATCCTGAACTTGGTAGTAGATATGTAAGCTATGGAATTTAGGAGCAGCTGAAGTCGGTGGAAGTGACTGAGCTTGAACAGGATGAACCATATTTTTGTTAAAGACCTTTGTACTAAAACATCTGTATCTGAATTCATCTAAGATATTAGATGTCTTTCCTCCATACATGGCACAAATAACATGTTCCCGACAGTAATTATGTCTTCTTTCAGACTCTTTACATTGTTGAATACTTCAGTATACTACATAAATTATGTATTTTTCATAATCTTCGTTAGACCTTTGCCTTTGCCAATCCCAAGCAACCGTGACATGGTGTCACACCCTAAAATCAAGTGATAAAAAGCAAGCTGCTGCAGGTATTTAATTCTAGTGAAGACTTTGCAGTTCTGTTCTCGGATGTTGGTAGCATCACGCTTTGGTTCTGGTACAAAGAATACTTTTTACTTTCCATTTTAATATAGAAACACAGGAGTATCAGGACATCACTGTCTTCTGCAATGACAACAACATCATTTTGTTCAGACGCATGAACTGCTGTCTGGGTCTGCATCTCCTCGTGCACGCATTGTCTAGCATCCAACAGTTTCAAAGCTTTCACTAACCATCATCAAGAAATGCTGCGTATTCGTTTTGTTTGACATAACTAGATATTTCTTCATTGTCGGTTGCATGTCCATAGAAAATAAAACGTTATGAGATCTTTTATCTTCACTTCTTCTAATATGAGTTGCTCCCTTAATGCAAGGGCCATCCAAATATCCATCAAACACAATCACAACAAATTTGCCATACCTTTTCAGAAAGTAGTTCGTATAGCTATTAGAGATGTCTGAGAACAGCATACCAATCGACCATGATAATCGATGTAGTAAAGCACCTCCATCGAGTATATATAGGTGATCTGAAAGTGGTGTTTCTGCTGATGACATTTAACATTTCTCTACCTAGACCTAAATGGCATTGGCCGGAACCGATTTATTTGCTTTCCGTGGAAGAACTGAATCGACAAAGATGCTGGATAGTTCCAAAGTTCATACTTGAATAGCAAGTCTTTGGAATAGCAAATGTGGGTCAACATTGACGACATCTTGACCTACTTTAACATTCTTCGATCCCATGGTAACAGTCTGTAAATTTCGTTTGGATGAATAATTTTAAATGTTCTGACCCTACATGGACTGGATCATTGGATCTCCAGTTTCTTTTGCTTTGTGAACGTTGACATTACCATGAACAACCGCTCCTGATGCCAAAATATGCAAAGTTTCATCAGGAATGAATGGACTTCGATCTAATAGAAATATCAAGATTTTCTTGGTATCTAAGCAGTCTTTTGTCTGTCTGGTGTACGAAGCTTCTTCGTGTTATTCACTGGTATTATACAAGACAGTAGTGAACTGTTGCATGTACAAGGAATCATGAATTGAACCGATACTCGTCGCTGTGCTTCTTTCATTCCTCTTCCTCCAGTTAATCTTTAGGTGAGTAATTACTTATCGCAAATATTTGCATAGAAACTCAGATTATCAGTTATATGTAAATTCTCACTGCTTATCATTAATTAACCTAAACTCACCTGTTGCAGTAATTTTACGACAACCGTGTTAGCAGGGGCCGCGTTTCTGTCAAAAAGTATTTACGAACTCGCATTTAATGGCCTTTTTACATGGCAACACTGCATTAACTTTGTCATATTTTCGCACCAATGGATAAATGTTGATGCATGCTGCACATGTATCATACACAGGGATTCACAAGCAACAAATAAGTTTTCTGCAACGGAATATTGATTTTCTTCATTCTGTACATTTTTTATTTTACACTTTCGGTACTTCTTTCGTTACTACACAAAAACTTTACAAATTCCAACATTGGTTATGATCTCGAAAGCATAAACATAGAACACGCTTACATATCTTTCAAAACTCAGGTCTTTATTGTCCGTGGTCCGTGGTACGTAATCAAACTCTGGGTTGCACAACTTTACGGACACATTGTTTTATGATGTTGAAAAAGACCTCAACAAACATATCAAATGTCTTTCTCAAGCTTGTTACCTGTTGAAATGTTTGTAAATGGCTTAAAATAATGTTCTTAGTTCCAAAAACGTTTCATTCGATACAGATTTGAAATTAATTTGAGCAATAATTGCATTTTATAGATTTGAAGAGTAAATCCAAGATGGCGGACACTATGGTGACCTTACCATACTTGGATTTTTCTAGTCTTTTGATATGTTGTTGGGGATATTATTGCGAGTATTTAAAAAATCTTACTTTATTTCTTTTACAATTAGTTTGATGTTTAGTGCTTTTTCCAACTAAATTGACTGGACTATAAATAACTATTTACTTACCTTTCATAAACACCGGTGTGAAATGACCTAGAATTCTACTCCTTAGGAAATACTGTGTTATTATCCTGATGTCCACAAATAGTTTAGTTGCTGTATGGTATATAGTCAATCACCATATATTAATATTATAAGTCAACCTAAACATGTTTTTTAAGGACGTATTCCAGTTATCAATATATATAACGTCCATTTTTATATGCGACATGGACTTACAACTTAACGTGCGATCCAAACCATATGAATTGCTACAGAGTCTCCTGCATCAAAGATGTGTACGATAACTGTATAACTACTAGGGAGGTTTATCAAATGGGATGATGGCTACCTCGTAGCCCTCTGGATTATGTTTTGTGGTCCAAATTTGAGGGCAAAGTTCTCCATTATTTCCTGAAAACTTTCCTTGGAGCTAGAAAGGCAGAATTATCTCTTAATACTTTGTACGTGCTGTCATTAATGACTGTGTGTGCGGCTTCAAAAGGTGGATACTGCAATATCAACTACGAGTACTTGATTGTTGATACTAATAAAGCCTAATAAATTCATTTTTTTCTTTTTCTTCTTGGTGATATGTCAATACACATTTGTTACTGGATTTTTGTCTATATGAATGTAATTTAATGCTTGTGTAGGTTATGAAAATTACTTTCTTAATACTTGTAAATAAAAACTAGATTTAAGCAAGCGAGTCTCGTTTCATATAGTTAAATTACGTACACTTCCAAACCATAGAGACTCAATACTGACAACGGGAATCATAGATCTACGCCCTTCAATCTCGGAAACAATAAAGGCAGAGGTCGAGCTTTTCCTGAACTGTTGAATTCATATTAAAAAAAAAAATACTTCTGAATCACTTATTTGAAAACGCAAATGGCAAATTTGAGGGAAAATTAAAGGTAACTTAGGACATTTCAGCATTTGCGGATATTTAAAGATGCACTCTGCAGAAAAATTCAGGTCACTTTTTCGAAAAGTGGTACTGAAATGCCTTCTTTAGGAGTGATGCGTTCTCCATTCACCATTACCAGTTGCACTCAGTCACCTAAGGTTTCTGTGATCTCTGTCTTGATATAGCTCATACTATTAATTGTTTTTACAATTTATGATTGCTTTTAAAGTAAAAAAAAAAAAAAAAAAATCCATGGCTGTCAGCGGCTCAATTAATCCAAATGTACTAACTCAAGATTTCAGTAACTAAATTACTAAACCACGTAATGCATTCGAGGAGCTGATCAACATATTGAATACCTCACTTAAATACTAATCTTCGGGTTTGTTGGCTTATTTTTGCCTCGCAAGCTGCATCACTATGCTTTTTTTTTAAACGCAAACTTTTTTGTATTGGAACATTAGCATTCAATGTGGAGACAATAATTCATTATTTGAGATATGCGTATCTTTCCTTTGTTTCTGCACAGATGAAAAACGTATGTCGCATACGTAGAAACGTAGGTTATATGCGTAAAGCCTGTAGTTTTTGGACTCAACGTACGGCTGTATGTAACATTTTGCATCAAACATATAACTGAAAACGTATGTTTTACAATACTTCCGTATAAGTGTTCCATCTATACTTACCTTCCGTATGAAAGAAACAAGAGTGTATAGGCGGGGAGGATCTCACATACATATTGACGTACATAACATATAGCTGACGCATGTAACCATCGGCGCAAATCTGTCTTCAACATTGGGGGGGACGGGTAAGACCGTTCCCATATTATATATATATATATATATATATATATATATATATATATATATATATATATATATATATATATATATATATATATATACAGTGGTCGAAGTGAGACGGTATGCGGTGGTATGCCATACCGCCTCTGGTTTTTCAGTAATGAGGACATACCGTCTCTGGTTTTTCAGTGATCAAGACAATATTTAAATAGCTGGTATGTTGAGTCAAAATCATAATGAAACATACCGCCTCTGCTTTTTTTCTACACTTCGAACATATATATATATATATATATATATATATATATATATATATATATATATATATATATATATATATATATATATATATGTAAACGATGTTCAAAATATGTATGAAGTTCAAAAACAATGCTGTGAAGAATCAGGGGACAGAATTGTCTTCAGTGGCGTATTCAGGAGGCTATCAGGCTCAAGCTCCCCCTAAAATAAATTTGTTAGGTTTTCGCTTTCCACGCACAACAATAATCCTTCTAACCATTTCTAAGAATGTCATTGACTTTCCATTTTCTTATGCTATATGTTCAGAAATAATACTGCATTTGCCAAATTTCATTCCATGTAAGAACTGCGTCCTTTTGTTCTTTCTTTCGTCCTTTCTACTTTTCTGTTTCTTTTTCTTGACGTTACTTTCTTTCATTCCGTCTATATCATACTTTATCGACCATTGTCAGTTGTGATTCAAGTCAGCCGTCATCAGTAACACCAAAACTAAGAGGAGTTCATAAGCGAAACTGGTGTTCCACACCAACTTGCGCGGATATCAACATGATAGGACTTTAGTTATTATGACAAAGGAAAAATTATATCGTTTAGTTATTTTTAAAAGAAGGAAACGTTTGAATTAAAAAAAATCAAAACGGGGGAATAATTAGCCCGGGAAATTAGGAAGGCCAAGAGGATGCTTCCTTTTTCTTGTATGAATAGAATAAAGGATTAGATTCACTCCTAAATTTTTGTATCATATCACATAGGATTTATCGGTTTGCAATTCTTGCCATTATAACTTCAATTTATGCATAAATTAAAATATATTTAATTCTCAAACTCAGGTGGGCAATTGCCCACTTTCTTCCTTGTGTTGGGCATAGCCCCTTGAAACAAAATCCTAAATACGCCATTGGTTGTCTTCAACATTGGGAGGTGGGCACATTTGAGGCTTATTCTAGAGAAGGGAGATGAAACTCATATTACGGTAGATGAATCTGATCAACTGTTGTAAAGTATATTATATATTAGGTAATGTAGATGAAGTAGTAGTACATATCAGTATTACAAATCACTGCCGTGAACACATTCTGAAATCTGAATACATGCATATTTATAATTGGTATGTTTCTAATTAGGCATCCACAAAGATCCACGTTAAAATTGTTTTATAATAATATAAATAATGATT
Source organism: Thermobia domestica (assembly GCF_964235325.1). Taxonomy (NCBI): domain Eukaryota; kingdom Metazoa; phylum Arthropoda; class Insecta; order Zygentoma; family Lepismatidae; genus Thermobia; species Thermobia domestica. The sequence continues at coordinate 103,098,504 of NC_137455.1, forward strand.
TCCCCAAAACTATGAAGAAAGAATATCAATTATGTATGACGCAACAATACTCTTTGAGCAAAATGATGATAATCTCAATCAAGGACGTAGATTTCTCTGTAACTTTGGGGGGGGCATTCATAAAAAATGCATAAAACAATACATATAACAAGAGAAAATACATATAAAAATACATATTCAAAAAATACAGGGGTCTACGTGAGCTTTTGGGGGGGGGGCTCCGACTTCCCAGGATCGGCCCCTTTGATCTCAATAACATTAAAGGAATCGTTACAGAAATCTAACGCATGTCATATACTCTTTAGTTAACAGATGTAACCTTAAGATTCTAGAGAAAAATATTCCAGCAATTGAATTCTTTTCTTTGCTTACGAAGCATCCAATCTCAAAAGAAAAATTGGACACGCGGAAATACGTAGCAACAAACCATGCTCCGAACGAACAGAAAAGAGAAAACAAGCAAAATTACGTTGGCTACAAAATCCGAATGAAATAACCACCAAAATTACGTAGACATCAGGCGGGAGACTTCCAAAACTTTTAGAACAAAGAAACGCGAATTTTTGAAAGCTAAAATTTAGGAACTTGAAGATAATAGTAAAAATAAAAAACATTCTGGACATGTATAAAGGGATCTATGAATTTCAGAAAGGCTATCAACCTCGAGCTTATATTAAAGAAAGCTGATGGAACAGTTCTCACTGATACAGATAGCATTTTAAAAAGATGGAAAGATTTCTTTAACGATTTGCTTAACACGCAGCAAAAACTAATGTGCGTGGAGAAAGGGAGATACACACCGCAGAAACGTATATTCCAGAACCCAACCGTATAGAAGTAGAAATCGCTATAAAGAAATTAAAGAAACACAAATATCCGGGTGTAAACGAAATTCCGGCTGAGTTAATTTTAGCTGGAGGCGAAAAATTGTGGAACAAGATACACAAACTCATTCTCCTTATCTACAACAAGGAAGAATTGCCACAAGAGTGGAAAGAATCAATCATTGTTTCAATCCACAAGAAAGGCGACAAAACTGACTGTAATAATTATAGAGGCATTTCTCTTCTGTCAACATCCTATAAAATCCTTTCAAACATTCTATTAGCAAGATTGACCTCATACGCAGATGAAATGATTGAAGATTATCAGTGTGAATTTAGACGAAATCGATCAACTATCGACCAAATATTAACCATTCGCCAAATACTCGAAAAGAAGTGGGAATACAGTAGCCGGTACATTAACTATTTATTGATTTTAGAAAGGCTTACGACTCGGTTAGGAGAGGATCATTGTACAACGTTCTTACAGAATTTGCAATACCGAAAAAGCTAATTAGATCTATTAAGGCATGTTTAAATGAATCCCAAAGTAAAGTCCGGGTAGGAAAATTTTTGGCCACGAGCTTTCTCGTCGAGAATGGCCTGAAACAAGGAGATGCGTTGTCGCTATTATTATTTAATTTTGTGCTGGAATACGCTATAAGGAAAATCAAAGATAGCAACCAGGGCCTAGAACTGAACGGTATTCACCAGGTTATGGCATATGCTGATGATGTAAAGTTAATAGGGGATGACAGGAGAATAATAGAAAGAAATGTACAGATCCTATCAAACGCTTGCAGGGGCATGGGTTTAGAAGCAAATGCAGAGAAAAGCAGAGTTAGTTAGCTTACGAAGAATACATGGAAGTGCGTCGGGACCGTAATACGATAAATTATGGATGCGTTAAAATATTAACTAATTCTTTTGATAAAGTAGATACTTGCAAATATCTAGGATCAATATTAACAGAAGAAAATCATATTCACGAAGAAATTAAATGTCGACTAAAAGCAGGGAATTTGTGTTACTATTCGGTTTAAATCTCATGTCGTCGCAAATTCTGTCGAGGAATTTGAAGCCTAGTTGTTTTGTATAGTTGCGAAACATGGCCACTTACTCTAAAGGAAGAACATAGACTGAAAGTATTTGAGAACAAGATCGTGCGACGAATATTCGGATCCAAGAGGAACGGGAATGGAGAATGGCGGAACTTCATAACGAGGAACTACATAATTTATACGGTTTACCAAACATTGTTAGGGTCATCAAGTCTAGGAGGCTTAGGTTGGCAGGTCATGTAGCCAGGATGGAAGAAAGTAGGATTGCTTTCAAAGTGTTAGCGGTAAGACCAATCGGAAAACAACCCTTAGGAAGACCTGTGCGCAGATGGGAAGACAATATTAAGATGGATCTCCCAAAATAGGAATACAAAGTAGAAACTGGATCCAGTTGACTAAGGATAGAAGTCAGTGAAGAGCTTTTGTGAACGCGGCATTGAACCTTCGGGTTCCATAGGCTATAGAGTTAGTTAGCTTACGAAGCATGAGTAGATGCCTAGACTGATACTACAAATAGATTAAATTCCCATTTACTGAAAAGATGGGTTCTACTGACATTGGATAGTCTGTATATTCTTCGTGTGCTAGGGCCTAGGGGAGAAAAGGAGAGAAGATTTCATATCAGGTTACGTCACGCACAGTCGCACGTCTTCATTTTTATTAAAAATGAAAAAGCCAAGAGAAACAAATTTCATCTCACTTTCCTTTGTGGCAATCGGACACAAATCATCACACTTTTCTGCAAAAAGCACTTTTCAAATCGGATTATTGGGAGAGCCTCCAGTTCCAATGTTGGGGGGGGGGGCATGTCTCCCCATTTCCCCGGAATTTGAGCCCGTACCTACAGCTGAGACAACTTTTCAGCATGAGGAGAGGGGTATATCCTCCTCTGGCATCAAAAGGCGTGCGCAACGTGGGTGGCTTGGCACCCCCATTAGACAAACTTTTTTTTATGTAGAATTATTACAAACTGAGAAGAGATTACGTGCTAATTATTTCCCGTCTGCATGTGTGCCGTGCGTCGCCGACGCAGCGTCGGATGCAATGATGCTATCTTTTCTTAGGGGAAAGGGGGGAGGACGACATTCCATATGGTGGTACTTTAGATCTGGCACCCACATTCCCAATGTCCTGCGCACGCTAGTGTCTGGCATTTATTGCAATTTGTGCCCAAGTAGTGGAAGTGGAATTAATACATATTGATGAAACTACTAAACGCACTACAGCACGAAGTTCAGTTTGAAATACTACAGATTACGATTCTTTTTTAATAATGGAAAAGCCAAGAGAATTCAATTTCATCTTACATTCCTTTGTGGCAGTAAGACACAAATCATCAAGCTTATCCCAGAAAGCACTTTTTAAGTCAGATTATTGGGGGGGACTGTCCCCCCAGGTCCAACATTGGGGGGACATGTCCCCCTCGTCCCCCCGGGATTTGCGCCAGTGCATGTAACATAAGTATACATATGTAATCTCTTTCCAGCCTTAGAAAAAAGTGGATGTAAACAAACCCACCTGACTATCAGTGGATCGATGACCAGTGATTGGTTGTTCGTCTCACTGCACTAATATTCTACCGCAATATAATCCCTATTAAAATAGTAATTTTAAATAAAAATATCCGAATTTATCCTGTATTTTGTGATAATAAACGCAATGTATATAATATTTCGCAACAGATGTAGCTTTATTTCTACCTCACCCGTCCTTGGACATATAGTATTTACTGCGCATGCGTATGCGTTCGCGCGCCGACCCCACTCATTTGAAATTGTAGAATACAGAGTTCCGTGATGAAAAAGTGTTACAATAATCCACCTTCCTTTCGTGTTATAAAACGCAAAAGAGAACATCAGGAACAGAGGCAATCTCTTTTATATAACGATTTAAGAAAATATGTATTTCCAACATAACAGTAGTCAGTGTCAATGCGTTAATTATATACCAACCAACAGAGCCTTACACTTTAGAAATTATGCGACGACAATAAGATCTTGCTGTTCACGTCTCTTGCTGCCGAAGCACGTGTGAGCCGCGGAGTAATACATTTCGCTTTGTTTACATCTACTTTGTTCTAAGGCTGGAAAGACTTTAATATACGAAAGAGGGTTAGAGTCAACATGATGTAACGGCAGCAGCATGATGTAACATCCAAGGGGGAAAAGGGCAGTACGTACGTGCTATATTGATAATGTACAGTTCTTTCAAATTTCCGTAGTAAACATAAGGATTTCGATAGTTGTGCAATATACTGCTGTCCGGATAACGGATTTTTTCAGTGTTCTTTTGGACTTTTGTTCGAACGAACTCACTGTAAAAGCTAATTGCAGCATTCATCTAAGAAGAAGGAGAATGTATCATGACGTTGTACGCATAGGATTATAACACTGTTCCCACGTATCCGTTCACATTACTGTATGTTATTACACTTGAAGTTACATAGTTAAGTTCTGAAGAAAAATTCAAATTCCTAAGTAATATCTTAATCATCTGACAACAGTTTTCATCTTGAACAGCCCAAGACAATATAGTTTGATTCAAATCCAAAATCCTAATCAAATTCATATCCTAATTTTACTATAAATTCTACTTTATTGATCTTCAGGAGCCATAATATGACAATTGTGACTGATCAAATTTAATCAAACTTTGTTACAAGGAAAGTTCTTATAGTATTGTAAACGATAAACGAACTGTGAAGTTATAACACAAGAAAACTAATTAAATTTCAATTTAACTATGCTTTCTTATTAAGAGAACAGATTATCTTTAATTCCTTCTTTTATGATCAAGAGCAAAAGATGATGATTTAGAAGTTCTATTCGAGCGTTAGTAATTTCTGAATGACACTTTGCATAGAGATAAGGAAATGCAATTACTTCTCTACTTTTATAGACTTTTCTACTGCAAATAAAGTAATGTAATCTTCAATTAAGAAAGTAAATTTATATAAGTCATAATGAATAAGATGAAAATAAAAAAAAAAATGGTTTATTTTTCTCAAAGGATTGTGTGGATTAAAAATGAAAAGAAGGAATTGGCTAGGTTGTTGCGCATTCCTTACTGTTTTTCTCGTATCTGTAGTTTCAGGGAGGGGGAAACAAAAATGTGTTTTGCAAGTTAGCAAGCAAATTCCCAACAGTCCAGCTAACAAAAAGGCAAAATATGTCACACATTTATAGAGATCCTAGTAAACTTCCTAGTGGTGCGTCGTTATGGGTCATCCGGGAGTGCTTTAAGAGATTCGCATCCCTCCTTTCTTCGTGCTTTATGTATCTGGAATTTGGCCAAGAAAGTGTTATGAACTAGAATTAACGGATAGATGCTTAGAACTTGGTAGGGTAAGAAAGAGCAAAGGGAGATATACGCCTTCCCTCCCTCTCCGTTGCAGAGAAACCAAGAAGAAGGAAGAAAATGAGGAGAAAGGAAAGAAAATTGTGTGACGAACACTTCGGTCTCTGTAGTCCAGTTGCGGATTATCTCAAACAATTCAGCTCTAACTGTGTAGACCTAGAAGTAGTCGGCTTTAACGAAAGTCCAAACAAACGAAAGAGGAAAGGGATAGTACTTAATAGATCTAGAAAAAAATCTGTAAAACATACGCTATGAAGATTAGCACAGTTGAGGTGTTTGTCATTATACAATATGAACTGAAGCTCTTCGCTACCTTATATAAGCACAGTATATTTTTAAGATAGATATTTAGTAAACCAAGGATTAGCTTTCTGAAACGTGTGAAGGTATAAAAGTGTATTCACTATATTTTCTTGTGATAGACTAAATGAAGGGCGTGAGGCAAGAACATGGTAGCCCACAATTTTACTATTGGAAGAAATTCAAGGTTTTCTGCTGCACAATTCATTTTCAAAGTCGAAAAGCTGATTTTTCACATAAGACTATACATGAAGGATTAAACGGACAAGGTTAAACAAAGCGGTGTGTATTGCTTTCTATCGGGTGCTGCAAAACGCAGAAATTGCAAAATTGTGGGTTACCATGTTCTTGCTTTACACCCTTCAAATAATTGGTGCGAGCGGTCCCGGGTTCGATTTCCGATGGGGACTCTAGGCCGAAAAGGTGTAACAGCTTTATGTGGCCAGCCATCCGGAGTGAGGTTTCTCTTCGATGTCCTCATTCACACCAGGCAAATGACGGGATGGTATCTAAATAATGGTCCCAGGCCGCTTCCTTTCTTTCTCATTCTTTTCTTTCTCTCCAATTTTTCAGGCAGTGTGATCGCTGAGGGACGTCATCAAGGGCTCCGATCCCACTCAAAGCTTATGTGAGCCCCCTCTCATTGTATTTGTGAATATGCAATATTTCGCATAATTTGAATGCAATTTGTCTTAAAATCCTCATATGTGTCTTCTGCATCTGAATGGGCCCCTCCAAATTTTCAGAGAAATCGGCGCCCTTGGACGTTATCCCTTATATGTGCGACGGGCCAACATAGTCGTAAATGCCGAAAGCCCAGAAATCTAATTCCTAATCCTAATCCTAAACTATTATATAGAGTATTAGAAGTAGTATGGGCGTCATAGTTAGAAGAAGACAATGAATAATAGACACAATCTGTAGTTTAATAGTTTATTTCTTTTTTCATATATAGTGTGTAAATGAATAAGCAATTAGTTCCAGCAAAGTAAAAAGAAAATCAATTACTGTATTTATCGGACAATGCATAATATACTTTATTATAAGTAGGGCGACTATACGTCCCATTTTGACCAGGACAGTCACGTTTTAGAGGCGTGTCCCGGCCGTCCCGTAAGTAGATGGAAAAAAGTAGTATTTGTTCCGTTTTTGGCAAGTGAAAGAAGTAAATAATAAACCCAGTACTTTACTCCTTAATAATAACAAATAATAATCAATAATAACAAAGACGTAATAATTGAACTGAAATCCCCTACATTAAACATGTTCAATAGTTAGTAGTACTGCTTGAAAAGACAGCAGAGGTTTTACCAGTTGTTTGTTTGTTGAAGAAACTTCTACATGACTCCTTCTTCATAAATATCGAATTACTTGACCCAATATGATATCAAGGGTTCGAGATAGGGCAAAAAGCAAAGGCAGCAGCATGTCCTATTATAAGTTAAATGTATGTACAACATACATGTATTAAGTATTGCTAAGGTAAACAAGCAGAAACTAACTTAAACACTGACTTGTTTCTCATTTTTCATAGTTTTCAAAAAGCCGGGATCTGTTCCGTTTTCAGCTGAAAATTTTATGGTCACCCTAATGTTAAGTCACAAAATTCGTTTAAAAGCTACGCATGGCAATTTACATGGTAATTTACGGTTATCCTTCAAGTGATCCTTGATCTTTGTATCTCCCGGACGGATGGACACATGGACAGACAGAGATAATGTATTAAAAAATATATTTGGTAAACCAATGTCCTAGAAAATGAGAAAATGTCGGGAAAAGCGTAGAACTTGTCCGTAAGTGAGCAGGAAAGAAACATAAACCCTCCTTGTTAGTCTAGTGCCTCGAGCTCATTCTTTTAGTCCACTGTTTCTGGGTTTAGTTGCCGTTTGGTGAGTACGTACTACAATGTTTCAGATCTCATTTTAGCTTTTAGATCCCGTTCTATATAACCTCCATAGCTGACGATTCCGGGTTTGATTCCCGGTGGGAACACTCGGTCGAAAAGGTATCAAAGCTTTTTCAGGCCAGCATCCTTATTGAGGCTTTCCTGGTTTTCCTCATTAATACCAAGAAAATACAGGATGATACCTAACATATAGGTCACAGGTCGCTTCCTTCCTTCCCTGTCCTCGGAAAATGTGATCGCCGAGAAATGTCGTCTCTCATACGTGACGAGCTAACATGGCCGTAGATACCGAAAGCCCAGAAATTTAATTCCTAATTCTCCATAGTGACAATGAGGACAGCAGTACAAAATTAGTCAAGTCAATCAAAAGAATCTTATTTTAGTATTATCTTCCTACGAATGTTGTCAATTCGATACTTCAAAATTTCGTACTTGAAACTTGAAACCTATTAAAACCGTGCTAAGAACCATGCAACAGGTTTGCTACACAAAGTAGGCCATAAACCTCATGACAAAATGCATTTGAAACGAATTATTGATCAACTACGAAAATCTAAAATTATTCTAAGTTGTATTATAACATTAAGTTAGGTTACCTAAATGAAGTGTTGAAAGTGTCTCCATCATTGCAATAAATAACTTACATATTCTAATCCCCTTACAACCAAGGAATATATTTCTTCCAGTTTCCTAAAATTGTGCTATTTTATTTAAATGTTTTAATTTTCGAGTGTTCGGTGATGAAGATACAGGAACTGCCTAAATGCGATTGATTTTAAGTTAATATAAACATAAATATAAATTGCTTTATAATAATATTGTAATTATCATCTGGTTTTGTTTGCTTTTTTACCAGCTATTTATGAATTTATGACGTATAAAACACCCTATGCAAGTATTATAATTGTTAGCAATATCCACAGGAATAAAAAGGTTAAAATTTATCATAGGTAGAATTGCTTATGCATTTCTTTTTTTTTTTTTAAACGCTTATTGGCCGTAGGTATATATTTGCCCCAGGTCATAAAGATGGCCTAAATATTACCCAAATAACACAAAAAATATTTTTTGTCCTTGCTTACAATCTTCTTGGTCTTGAGGGGTTAAAGCACAGAAAGTCTTTGAATGATAATTTATGAAATATAGAAGTAATATGTCACTTTAAATTATCTGAATTCGTACCTTTGTTTTCAAATGGAAATGCAATGTTGGAAAAACAGTTCGCAAACAGATCAATCACATTTTGGTAATTGCAGCCTTGCAACCACCTTTTTTTTTTTTTTTTTTTTTTTTTTAAGTACGAGCACATATTCTTCCTTAACTTACAAGCAAGGTTTTTCAAGTGTCACACTAGGATTTGCTTGAAACTCCTGGAGTGAATAAAGGAATCAAAAGTAGGACAAACGTGTCCTTTTATATCGGCCAACGTAGGGAATGAAGGGGGTAAACACCCCTCCAAATTACGAACATAGGGCAATATGACACATTTTAGTAAGGTCATAACTACACAGACAATGAGAATTTCCTTGAAACTCCTGTAATGAATAAAGAAATCTAAAGTAGGTGAAAGGTAAACACCCCCTAAAATGCGAACGTAGGGCAATATGACACATTTTAGGGAGTCTATAACTAGCATACACAATGGGAAAATGAAATGAAATATTTGAAACCCACGCATACGGTGTTTGTCCACCACAAAGTTTACTTGGCGGGGGCTGGGATCGAATCCGGGACCCAGGCACCAGAGGTGAACGCTCTACCACTGAGCCACCGCGGCCTGACTCATACACAATGGGAATTTGCTTTAAATTTCTGGAGTGATTAAAGGAATTAAAAGTAGGACATATATATTTTTTATATCTACCAACATGGGAGATGTAGGGGGTAAAGAGTTCCCTAAACTACGAATATACAGAACACTACACCCGTTAAGAAGACCATAACCGGCTAAGCCATTAGGGAAACACATTGACTAATGTTGGAAAACAGCTATAAGCTTGGTCACTTAAATGTTCATAACTATGTTTTAAGGCCGTAAATGAAGCGAGGTAATGCTCCTGACTTGCCTGGAGAGCCCGCCGCTGCAGATCTATGTCATGCAACGTTAAATGTGCACCGACGGCGGTTTAAAAGTTCTGAAGCACGGCGAATGACACCTCACGCAATTGTCTTTGCGTGTTCCGCCTGAAGAGACTTGCTTTTCCCAACGGTGCTACTGTTTTCGGGGCGTTACTTTCCTGTAGTGTCGCATAACGGACGTTACGACAATCTCTTTCGTTTTTCACTCTTCCATAATTCAACTGTGTTTCTCTTGTATTCGAAGTCCACAGACTCACTACTCCTAACACCGCAGGTCCCCGATGCTCTCCTGCGCACATATTCCTTGTAATTGTCATCCACTTCTGCAGAGGCGGTGATATCATTTGGTTCCATGACATCTTCATCCAAATCAAAGTGTACAGTAGCGTCTTCGTTGTATATTGACATGGCTCTATCTGCTGCGTCATTGATCAATTCCCGGAGGTAGTTTGCAACGTGTATCTCTGTCCTGTTTGGAGGCGACTGTGGAATGTATACGATAGCAAAATAGACTGCAAGTAGACAAATGGCATTTAATGGGTTTACACCCATTTTGGATAGGGCCCTATAGCTTTGACTTATTAAGGCTCAATAAATATAATGATACGCATTCCTTATTGTGCATATATATCTATATCTATATCTATCTATCTATCAATCTATATATATATATATATATATATATATATATATATATATATATATATATATATATATATATATATATATATATATATATATATATATATATAGGGCCGGATCCAGAATTGCCTGAGAGGCCGTGCAGCAATAACTACCAAAATAACCAATCACACTGAAACTCTTCAAAGTCACAACTTCAAAATCATATTGTTACATGAAAACTGAAACTCATGTGACAATATTCTTTACCCCTGACAACACTGATGCATAGAACTGAGGAAAGTATTGCATTTTAAAGAGAGTCGCAAGTGTTATGTAGGAAAAAGCATCAAACGGAAAGACGATGGCAGAAAGTTTCGGAAAGTGTTGGTATTTTCATTGGCTAGCTTCTCATTTTAGATAGTGTATATTTACAACGAAGGGCTGGTGCACGTACACCTTTTCATCCCCTAAATCTGGCCCTATATATATATATATATATATATATATATATATATATATATATATATATATATATATATATATATATATATATGCCGTTTAGTGTAAGTCATCAATGATATAAGGGACACAAGGCATACGATTAACACATTTAACACATTGACCATTGTTCATTGATAACTTATCGCATCACTTGTACTTGAATATATTGCTCTGATAGAAACTTTACTCTGGCGTAATTGTCTTTTTATTAATACGAAATAACATTCCACTTGTAACACGCTTATCAAAGCAAAAACGAATTAAATTAAGTTTCCAATTGTGTTATGAAGTTTTCGTCATTATAATTTAATTTGTAGTATCGTGTGATGTAACCATGCTATAAATACTCAAGATATTGCTTTAACTGTAGTAACGAATTCCAATCTTTCACCTTGGCCAATATTTAAAAGGGATCGATCTATCGTTTTTCTTAAAACTCTTCATAGCAACAGGAATTCATAACGTTTTCCATATTGCATACAGATGATGACACAATATTCGTAATTGATCCGCCATTTGGCAGACGTATCGACAATTATTACAATGTTTTCCACTTATTGTTTCTTCCTCTTCAAATTTTAAAAGGGTCAAGCGAATCGGAAGAGTGTTTTGTTCGTTATGGCCTTGCTAAAATGTGTCATATTGCCCTATGTTCGCACTTTAGGGGGGTTCTTATCTCCTTCATTCCCTACGTTGACCGATATAAAAAACACATATGCCCTACTTTCCATTCCTTTATTCACTCCAGGAATTTCAAGCAAATTCCCATTGTGCATTGCTAGTTATGGAATTGCTAAAATGTGTCATATTGCCCTATGTTCGCACTTTAGGGAGAGTTTATCCTTCATCCCCCACGTTGGCCGGTATAAAAACCACGTATATCCTACTTTTGATTCCTTTATTCACTCCAGAAGTTTCAAGCAAATTCCCATTGTGTGTTGCTAGTTATGGCCTTGCTAAAATGTGTCATATTGCCCTATATTCGCACTTTAGGAGCTGTTTAGCCCCTTCATCCCCCACGTTGGGCAATATAAAAAGAACACGTATGTCCTACTTTTGATTTATTTATTCACTCCAGGAGTTTCAAGCAAATCGGAATGTGACACTTGGAAAACCTTGCTTGTACTTACAAATACAACAAGATTTCATCCTTTATACAATCACTTCATTTGCTGATCGCACACTAAGGGAGCAAACGGGTGGAGCCAAAATGTTGCTGAGTATTTTCGCTTCATTGAGGTGTGTCGGAAACCAGTTCTTCACGCATTCAAATAGGGCGACCTTACATTGAGCGAGTACGTGCTTTAGGGTGACTTGAAACATCGTGCGGCACTTGGAACAATGTCAGATATCTATTTTCATTTCTTTTTTTCGTGGCAAAATTGCGGGAACATTTGAATCAGCGCATGCTCAGACCGAGACCTTAGACTCTTGTCATCTGTTGTTTGTGTTTTGCTGTGGTGGATTGTATTGGAGGGTTAGACATCTGCAGAGTACTGAATTTCAATGGCTATGTACACTGAACGAACAAAGAGCTAAATTGCTCCAGGCAAGACTAATTCGTAACACTTTATTCTACATGTTTGCTTTCTTAGTGCGCGACCATATTTACAAGGTACTACTGACAAAACACGTATTGTCACGAACTATAACTTAATGCATTTTTTTTTTATGTCAATCAGCTATTGCTACTGGAGTCAATTAAGAGATGAATAATTGATAGCTCACAATGTATGAATTAAGATTGAGAAAACATTGAATCAAACTGCTACGTATGATCACATATCCAAAGACTTCAATTGGTAAACAGTGTTTCATATTCATCTTTAAAATCAATGACGTTTGCTTTTTATTTATTAAAATAGAAGCTTATCTTAAGAGATAAATCAGCACTCTCTCCAGTTAGTGAACCGTTACTAAGGTATGTGGAAGTGAGGAGAGAAGGGAGAGAGAGAGAGAGAGAGGAAGAAAGGAAATTGGAAAATAGAGGAAACTTTTATTGTTCAGTTCCTTAAGGACGAAAACGAAAAAGAAGAAGATAGAAAAATGAAGACAGTTTAGTGGAAAGACATGTTCCTTCTTTTGAATTAGCTCCGGTACGAAATAACTAAAAAAAAAGGAGAAAAATGAAAAAAAAACTAGTTCCCTTTCGTTATTTCTTTTCCCTTCTTATCTACGACCTCTCCGTCTTCCTTCCTTTTTTTTCCACCGTTATATATTGTCAGACGATTTGTTCCAAAGTTATGTGAAGTAAAGTTAGCTTACTTATACGTTGTAAGGAAGAATAGCTTCGTAAATTGGCTTGACATTTTCTTTAACGTTCCTCCATAAAGTAGGATTTTCCCCCAGATGAAATAAGCTCTTTTACTCCTTCTTCAACGGGGTTAAATGATTATGGTGGAAATAGAGAAAACGCTAGATAAAGTTCAAGTTGAAAACTGTTAAAAAGAAGCTGAGAATACTTCTCAGGCATTATCTTTCTCATTCTCTCTTTACCTGCTTATATTGTAAAGTTGTTTATTATTATTATTATTATTATTATTATTATTATTATTATTATTATTATTATTATTATTATTATTATTATTATTATTATTATTATCTAAGACTAAAGACCAGATAAAGTTAACAAGCTTTCAGAAACTTTCTTGTTTTTCGATGTGAAATGTAACAAAAGTACAATAAAAAAATCTTTAGTTTGTTAGATTTTATACCAGGAGATTTTTACTTTTAAGTAATAGGAAAACGAGGATGGATGCACTGCGTGTATACGATTTGAAGTGTTATGTCTTTGTTTCGTGCATTTCTGCTATAAAGCCAGGAGTTACTCAGAGTAACGCGTAACTTCTTAAAAGCGCAAGTGAGAATTGCGCGTATTTCCTGCTTAATGTTCCTACTTTTATCAAGTATAGCGTATTTTTTTGTTTGAGTGTTTGCAAGCTACACTGAACAAACTTTTCCCATGGTGATGGTTATTTATTAACAAAATATCAGGTTGTTGGAAATGTGATTATTATTATTAACAAAGGAATGAAATTTTGGAAGAAAATCTGTAATGGTCTGTATATGAGCTGTATATGAGAGGGACACAACAATATTTTCCTGATAAAATTTGTAAGAAAGTTTGGAAAAATAAGCCAAATCGGAAGGGTATCAGTGAGTCTTGAATCCTTGCTTTCCAAATACGAAACGCCAACGCTGACCACATAAATACTATTTTTCCCCATACATTCTTCTTGTTCTGCCGAAAGGTTTTAGCACTAATCCCTTATACTTGGTTATTATATTTATGCTTCACTCATACGTATTAAGAGTAACAATCTTGTTATTCTATCTTATTTGGTGACGAATACGTATAGTGAAGTTTCGTATTGTGTAACTTCTCCATTTAGCACTTTGTTATTGTTATTTGGTGACGATAACCTACTGTAAAATTTTGCTTTTTGTAATTTCTCCATTTAGTAATTGAAGCGCTTAGAGGATAAAGGTGCTATGTAACAAATTGAATATGTCGTGAAAATTGACTTTCATAACTTTGTCCGTTAACATACCGGTTTCATCATTTTTAAATATCTCTACTCAGATTAGAAATCAGTAAATAATGTGTTACGTGGCATGACTAACATATAACATGCGCATAAACAGCCAGAATGCAACGTTTCAAAAAATGTAAGGTAACACCTTTACCCTCTAAGCGCTTCAATTGTGTTAGTGTTATTTGGTTTCGATTACACACTGTGAAATTTTGCATTGTGTAACTTCTTAATTTAACAGTTTTGTTAGTGTTATTTGATGCCGATTACGTAATATGATATTTTGCACTGTGTAACTTCTCCATTTAGCAGTTCGTTAGCATCATTTTGATCCATCATCTTAGGCATTATTTCTCTAGGCAAGTGTTCCTGTATGATTGAGCTCTCTTGAATTCGAGATGGTGCGGATTATACAATTATGATTGATATCTCATAGTGGCCTGTGATTTGGAGCCCAAGTTAATAATAAATCCCATTTCCCCTAAACTCATTGATGCATAAGGACGCAAAACATACACACAATTCAAACTTCTCTCTGCAAATAAAAGACTAAGTTTCACATTCATGTTACACAACCAGTAGCCCTTTTGCTCTTGTGGTTATTGAACTTGCTTTTGGTGCACAGGGTCCCGGTTCGATTCCCGATAGGAAATCATTAAAATTTGAATGCTATTACGGTGGTTCGGATTTCACCTAAAATTATAGATTCAAATCTCATATAGCTTCCGTAGTAATAAGGAACGCTGAACTCCAAATAACCAACCAATATAACCAGGATTTACTATATCTTATTCCTTTCATTTTTCGGATGGTTTGTTCTTTTTGTTCTTTCTCTCTTTACGAAATTTGTTACCTCGTACCTTGTCGGCAAATTACGATTGTGTATCCTGCGATACTCATAGTTCACAGAAGACTTTACGTTTCGCCTTGAGTCAATGATCTGAAATTTTTGCACATGAGTGTACTCTCAGCAGTTACGTCTTCTTTTTCTTCGTTACTTTTTTGGCTTTTGAACCTTTTCGCTTTGGAAGGTGCCACATTTTCTTGGCAGCATTGGTCGTTTGAAAACCATCTTCTTACTCTTCTCGTACGCCTGCCTGACTCCAGCCTTTCTCTCTTTCTCTTTCCCATTTATATATATATATATATATATATATATGTGTGTGTGTGTGTGTGTGTGTGTATGTCGAGCGACCGTCATACTTCGGTGGCCCTCACCTGGCCGAATTGGATACTGTGGACAAAGCTATTTCTGTGTCGGAACCTAAATTCCTACCCGGGCAAGAGCATTGGCCCCGCTTATTCGAAAGAACTCTTCAACGACACTGTTGGAAAGCTCACAAAAAAAAAAGGCAGTACTGTACCAAACTGAAAGAGAGGGGTGTCCTTATTTATTTTTGATTAGCTTTTTCCTCCCCCCTGTACTCTCTGCTCCTCGCTCTGAAGCGTGAGATGGCGATAAATGGAGGCTCTCTTTGAAATAAGAGAGAAAAAAAGAAGGAACCTTAAACAAGGCTCTTGAGTGTTCTAATAAGAAGTGGCCAGATACGTAGGGCGTGGAGAGCCAATTTATAAAAAGGAGAACGTGATGGTAATTATATAGGAGTTGAAAGAACTTCTTCACAAGTTTAGACTTCTGTTGCTCGTCACCTCCATTTCTCTGCATTCTACACACAATTCCTGTTGCGGAAGGTACACAAACTTCAGAATATTTTATTAAAGCAGGGAACTGTTTGAAAATCAAAATCACGTCTCGGAAAGTTTTTGTAAACACGACAAAGGCGCCTCAACAATAAATGTCTGAATGAAATAATATAGTTATATATGTAAATTATAACTTGAAACATTTTAGTGCCTCTTCTTCTGTTTCAAGTTGTTCGCTTAGCTTTGATCATACTATTTGGTCAGACTTTTTCGTTCTGTCTGTGTCTAGGATCATGGTTAAAGCTGCTGTTACTCTTTTAACAGAATGGAAAGATATGGAAGAAAATGGGTTGTAGATTGAATTAAATGTTTTGCCAAGAAATGTTTTAATAAAAAATACAAATGGAAAAAAGACGAATCAGACTATCACGAGTTACTGTCTAATATTCTTGATTTTTTTTTTTATGAAAAGAACATCTATTTATCTTAGTGATAGTTGTATTAACCCCTGAAATCGGCCTACTTCCCTACACTATTGGCAGTATTTAAATTAGGTTCGAGGAACACATGACTGGGACGTGTTGCGTCGGCTGAGATTTGACTGCATTTCCGTGACATAGATCCTTGCCAGTACTCTCATAACACATAAATTTAATTACACAGTTTGTGAGCTTAATTACAAGGAAGTGTGACACGAGAAGTTCAGAAAAATCCTAGGAAAAATTATACAACGAAATCAAAATTTATAATGTACTCGTATATTATAGATTTTAAAACAGTTATATGAAAAGTTATTTTTCGTTGGAGAGCATCTGTGTACAAAATAAACATTATTCACTCTAAAAGCACCTATTAAGCTGAGGTATGGGAAATTAATTGCAGATATTATTTTGTGAGCTAACAAAGCACAAAGTTCAACCTTGACCGCATTTTTGTAAACAGTCATTTTTGAGATATTATTTTATAGAACGACATAACAAAACAACACAGTCAGGATTGTACCTTTTTGTACGTTTTTACGTATATTGAAAATGAGAATAAAAACACAGGAACATGTCGCCTGTTCTCTTTCGATATCAATTTCTAAGGAAATCATTCAAAACTTTTTTTCTTGTAGAATGATCTTGACTTTCTCCTGAATCAATGCGGCTTAATGTATTCGTTCTTTTGTGTAAGTGACTATAAGTACCAATGATCTTTCGACTGAAGAATCCAAACTACAAATACTCTCGCCTTCTTCAGTTTATTTTAAACTAGCGACGTGTTTGTGCTGTTTCTATGTTCAGATAGGGCTGTTCCGATAATCGAGTAATCGACAACATTTCAAAACCGTTTCGTCGATAAAGAATTTTAACTCTATCGAATTATCGAACTTTAGAGACTTTCGAAATATTTGAGACACTTGAAGTGTTCGAAAGTCTGAAAATGTTCGAGACACTTGAAGTGTTCGAGACTTTCGAAATGTTCAAGGCACTCGAAATATTCGAGACATTCGAAGTGTTAGAAACGTCCGAAGAAGCAAATAATGAAAGATCTGATTATGATCGCAATTTATTGAGTTGTTTCAATATTTTGAAAAGTTTCGGATTGTAGAATTGTTTGGAATAAAACAACGCATTCGAGATTATCATAGGTATACATAATATGTACTAAATATATGCAGGGTGTTAATTTAAAAGTTGCCTCCCTTGAAATGAAATGAAAGTAAAGTTTCTTCCCACAGTTTTAAGACCAATATTTACATACAAGGCTTAAGTATCAGGAAAGGGAGAGAGAGAGAGAGAGAGAAAGAAGAGAAAACATACATCACCCAAACGGGGTGGAATCCAAGACCCCATTAGTCTACAAAATGCCACTTTACCTATTGCACAAACAGGGCAGGCAGAAAAAAATAGAATTTTGCATCTGTTTCGGAGATTTAAAGTTCTGGTTGGAGACAGCTTCTGATATAGGTAGATGTAAGGAAGTTCGATAAGGTTGAAGGCTTATCGAACTTCGGTTTTGAAAATTTATTGTATGGCACTCGACACTCTTCAAGATTGTCGAAATTTCATGTAATATCTAAGCATCGAGTATCATTGAAACAAACTTTGAGAATGTTGGGTGCAAAGCTCCCTACAGATCGCGTTGTCTGTCTGTTTATATGTGACGTCCGACGTCCGACGATAACTTTCGAACATATTCCCCGATTTTGATAGAACTTACTTTAAAATGTTCGTCTCTGTTTTCGTCATACACCTATTGTTTTTGGTTCGCTTATATGACAAGGGGAACTTCCTTGAATCTGACACGGGAGGGTCTCACAAGTTGTCGCTAAAATCTGATTGCCACATAGCACATATGATACAGCATCATGAGAAACGAAAATGAGCAAAATTTAAGATGCTATAGATCAGAAGGATAGGAACTATGGATCTTCAAAATTTGAATATAAAAAAAATGTATCATGGAATTATGTACGTTTAAAGTAAATATCTTGAAAACCGTTAAAGCAAACAAAACAAAAGTTGCACAATATAATGAGAACAAAATGCCCTATCGAAAATCATGAATAATGTTGTCATAGGTAAAGCAGTGTTGCCAACTCAGCATAAAAGTATTTTGTGTCAAATAGCGTCATATACAAGTGTGCACAGATTTAAAATGCACTATTATCACTAAACGTAACAGTGAAGTATAGTTTTACAGCGTTGCACGCTGTTGGAGCTATGTGTGCTGAAAACGTTCAATGGAGAAGGCTGTTACGTGGCGACAGATGGTAATAAAGGAATGCATTAGAAAAACTGAGGGTTTTCTAATAATTCTGTAGCCCCTGTGAATAAGCAGATAATTCACGTAAACTAAATGATACACGCGAGGAAAGAAACACGTGTTTTCTAATTCTATAAATTGGTTCTCCAGACTATTTTATCAATATTTGGAAGAGTATTTTCTTGGTTTATGTCTTTTGTGTTAAGTGACATGTTCTTTTACTTTCTCTCATAATCGCCGCCATAATGCAATTTTACGGTTTTCATAAAGTGTATGCATTTTCTGACCATCACATGAGATTCAAATTAGAAATTTTACCTCATAATGATTGTAAAGATAATAAAAGTCATACAGAGATGGACTAAGGCTGGGCATCCCGGGCGATTGCCTAAGACGCCGCCATGTGAAAAGATGCCAAAAAGTAGCTCTGCTTAAATGAAAATTTTGCCTTGGTCTGCCCTTGATGTAGATCATGTTCGAAAATTCCTAAAGGCTGAGCGTACTGGAAACTGATTGATGCATTTATCAGTTGCGAAGGACATGTTTATATTCTTTGCAGCAAGGGTACATAGAGCATACACTACAAGTTGTAGATTTTATCTACATAATATGTTGGAGATAGAATATTCACCTCTTGATCTGTACCGGAAGTTCTGTGAAGATTATCATGTTGTCCGAAGAAGTGATCGTTTCTGGGGTGGATTATCAACTGCCCAGGTGCTGATGAAAAGTGTGAAGAGGCGAAGACGCTTCACTCATGGACGAGATAAGACAGAACAACGGAGCGCTCTGTTGGTTTTGCAACTCCCTCTCTTCTCTCAAATGAATGAATCTATGAAAGAGTTCAAAAAGACGAATCGTAATATCAGTGAGTTGCCTGTAAGGTGCAATCAGGCAAGAGAAGGATCAAGCAGATGTTAAAGTGTTGCATTTCTTGTCTCCCTTGAATGTGTTTGACGAAGAAAACCCTTTGTTAGTGACGTGGCTGCGGACAATTCCTCAATTCTGAACAAGCAGAAGAAATAGGAAATATTATTTCGAATGATATGACAGGACACACTTTTTTTTTTTTTTTTTTTTTTTGGCATTTTCATTTAATAAACGCAAGGAGGTATGTGCCATGGATGTTAAGCATACTTTATATGAAAGAGATGATGCTGTTCACATTGACATATGTGCAGTGTAACAATTACGACTTGCGGAAACTGTTGCTAATTTGTTTGAGGTTCGGTCAAAATCTGACTATTTTTACCAGACTAAATCGGAAGATTATCTTTATATAAAATCCTCAACTAAGATTATGAAAAAAATAAAATAAAATTATATTTTTGAAGAACAAAGAAAATGAAATAAAATTTTGAGATTAGAGAAATTATATAATTATTTTTTATTATTACCTTTTAAAGTATAGTAGACGTTCGACTGTCCGGATTTGTTCAAAACATTAACAAAAAATTATAACTACATAGTAAAATGAGAAATATTTTTTGAACGATCTGCTAGACTTGTATGACATTGAGTAAAAATGCGACTTTGTCAAGGAAGGGTAGTTATCTATCAAGGACTTTTTTCAAAAATTGAAAACTGTAAGTTTTGACTTTTTCAGGACTATCTTTTCAGATTTCTGTAGTAATTTATAAATGGAAAGTAAAACAAGTTTAAACCATTTATTTAAGAATTAAGCCTATGTTTTACGTTAATGTTTTGTTTGATTTAAAATTGTATGTATGTAGAGTGTACATCGTTTTATGTTTCCTGCAGTTAAGTTAGACATTATAAAATGTATCTTAAAATGTGTACAGTATTTTTATTCTTGGGTTTCTTTTTGTGAAATAAAATTTTGTAATGCACAGTAAAGTACATAACAGACATTTATAAAGTACTAAGAAGTCAGAAAATAATAAGAGAAATTTGGTATGAAAAGTATTTTTTTTTAATGATACGGATGGGGCAAGAAGTATGTAATTATAGAACAAATCTATCCGGTTTTTAAAAATCGACCTGCTCTTCCGTCACGTTAGATCACATATTTGTAAGTCTACTGTAGGCTATATATATCAAGTTTCGAGTAGCCATACTCTGAAATATTAATATTTTTCAATAGGCATAACACTCATTTGTTCTCATTATTTTCCTATTCTTTGCAAGTACTTTCAACCTCGAACTATTGCATCTTCTACACAAGATTTTAAGGGGGAAATGTCTTCACCAAAGACACCGAGTCGTTCTTTCAGAAAAAAATGTTCCGGGGAGATACTTCTGGTACTATTTTATTATCATTATATTATAGACGTATTATTTTAGTCTCGTCCGGGGGGCACTCTCAGAACTCCGGGGGGCAGTGCTCCAAAAAAATGTCTGGAAGAAACACTGACCCGTAGTATTTGATGTGTCTAAGAATAACTCGCCGTTATTACTTCAATTTCTCTTGTTACTCTAGCGAAATACACAATAGAAATATAGAGTTGCTAACACATGATCTGAACATTCCGCTAAAGAGATTCTTGTTTTTCCTTCTTTGTTACGAACGCTGGATGCACAAAACGACAGAATGTGTAAAGAATTGTTCTTCAATGCCACGTTACACCAATTTTGCACTTGACAGAGGGAGCTCGAAATGTGATTCAAAATTAGAAAACAAAACGAAAATAACGGTCTTTTTCTGACAAAACTAGTTTAAAATGAACTACATTAGCAATACTGTAATAGACAGTGATCATTCTGGTCACAATCAGGATAGATGACGACCCTGCAGCACCTACATGGCAAGTTTTTTTTTTTTTTTTTTTTTTTTGAACCTACACTTTAGCCAATTAGGCAGCAACTAGATGTATGTACATCAACAACATAGCTTGAAGATGACAACATCAAACTATTGAGGAAAACTGAATGCTATTTCCTGAGAATCATATATCAACACTTCAGAAGCAGAGCACAAGTGTTATACAAAAACTCGAAACTCAAATACTCGTATATACAAAAAGTAATCACAAAACTAAACAAAACATATACGAAAACTCTCGAGGCAAAGTACTGTAGTTCTTCCAACTTAACTTCCCGCCACAAGACAGGCAGTCAGCACCGCAACCAGGGCTACAGAATCTCCTGAACAATAGTTAACGGCACAAACACTAACTTTGCACACATACACACACCTACATCCAAATAAAGACACTCACACGCAGACACATACACTCCTTCATCCAAATAAACGAACAATCATAAACACACATATACAAAAAAAAGCCAACCACACTATAGATTTTTAAAAAAAGGTTTAACCTCCAATTTCAGCCCAGCTAAAACCACATAAATCACCCACTACTTTCAGACATTGTTGAAATTCACAAACTAACAAAACCATCGCTAAATTCTGACATTTGGAACGCTGAACTCATGCCATAACCATCGACTCCTAACCGCGACATGCCAAGAGGGCTCCGCTTCGCTCAATGCAGATGAGAGATGCCTATTTGCCAACCACACACAAAACAAAACCAAATTTAAAAGGACACAGGACAAAGTAGCCCAACCCTAGACGTCCGTCCTCTCCCTCTGGCAAGTAGGTACATTGACGACAATTTGTTGATTCATTCATTTAAGGTTACAATAAATAACTCTCATTAATACATTCATCATCACTGATATCACACGAGTCTGCGGTATTTGCAGCTCAATTCAAGTTTATATCCGTTTTATTAATCCCCGCCAAATACCATCACGTATGCGAAGCAGGAGTTAAATGAGACTTCATAGTCACATCGAATCTCGGAACTCACACCATCTAAAATTGTCAAAATCATCTTCTGCCTTCTACGGACTCCAGACATGAAGGGTTAATCTTACAGAAGTAAATAAATGTGTGGTGTGAAAGTCTTAGCAACTGGAGATCCAATAAATTGTATGAAGTATTCATATAGCATATTTCTTAAAGGAAATATATCAATAGGATGTGAGTAATTTAATCGATAGGGATAGATAGAAGGCGTTTACGAGTTTCTACGTAACAATGGGCAATTTTGGGTAACATTTATACTTTTTTTTTTTTTTTTTTGCTGTAACCTTGAACATATAAGTGAATATTAATTATAAGAGTTTTATCCTGGGTTATGGTAGACTTGCAAACCAGGCCGGTAGCCAGGCAAAAAATGTAGGGGGGCCCGGTAGCAGTCAGGGGGGCCCGACCCAACCATATTATAGTTAATCTCCATATTATAGTTCATTTGCAAGCCTATCTTGAAAATTTTAGGGGAATGCAGTGAAAATTTAGGGGGGCTACCCTAACCCCCCGTGGATACGGGCCTGTAAAAATTGAAAGCAAAAGTAATAGATATTCTACTTTTGGTTTTAATCAAGGAATAAGGCAGGAGATGAAATCTAATCTTGGGAAGATTAATCCATATCAAGAGATTATTTCCCGCTATTACTGTATTCCCTACATTGAAACCAGAAATTGGTTAGTTACTACTTTGGATTTCAATAGTGAGGTAAGAAATGAGAACCCATGGGAACTTATCCTTGGAATATTGAATACATAACAAAAATAATATCTTATTATTTGACATATACAGTTTTTGCTCTTATGGCTGCCAACAGGACAGAAGGGTTGTTATAATGTATAGGATAGTATTGCAGTCTAATAATATTATAGTTTAGTGAACCTGAAGTTTATCACTCTAGAAACATAACCTCGTCAATGGATTCTATCTTGTAAGGAGCTAATCCAGTCTGTATTTCTTTTAATTCTCTCTTGGAGAGGAATGAGAGAATCCTATCAAGTTAGAAATATTCTTAACGATTTCCTATTAGTTGGATTGGACTTCAAACGATTTTCAGTATCGATACTAAATGAGACGTAGATCTACAGTTGAAGGTGGAACCACCGCAATGCATTCAAATTTCAAGGTTTTCTCACCGGTAATCGAACCCAGGATCTCGTCCAGATTCTGGCCACTATACAAGAGAGGAGTGTTCAACAATTTCCCTTCTGTCCTGCACGCCCAAGGCGTTAACAAAACTGATATTTTATTCGATGATGGCAAATTTTGAGCGTCGTTATATAGGCAAATATCTGCAGTTAATCCCAGCAGTAAGTTCAGAAACCCACTTCCAAACATATTGTTAGTAAGGACGCTATTCTCAAAAATATTCTTCAACTGATAATACAAATAAATGTGCTCGTCAGATACGGTACTAATGAAAAAAAAAACACAGTACATTATTTCTCAATAGTGAAACCCATTATTCCAGAGCAATGTTAAAAACAGTTTCTCTCCACAATAAAACCTACAAAAAATATTACAGTTATAATATTACTAAAGAATATTACAACTGATTCAATACTACATCACACAATGAAAAATCCTTGGAGCACCTAGAACAGAACACAGAATTCCATAAAACATTTTAAAATACATAAATTGAATATTTGAAAACTCCTTTTCAAGTAATAATGCTACTGTTTGTTTTATTAATACTGCTTTTTCAGCATGTGCAAAAACGAGTTTGTATTAATTCAATATATATTGCGTAACAGAAGTATCCTGCCTGCTAAGAAAATTCTCTCAGTCTGTCTTCAGCCAAATTAAGTTTAAATGTTTGAACTTAAATTGAGCAAATTTGCTTTAGAGTGGAGATTGCTTACCAAATTTGAAATAAATATATTCTTAATATAAAATGGAATAAAATATTAAATTTAACATCTAAACGGGTATGTCTTATAGGTCAAAACATGTTAATTTTAAGCGTAGGGAATTGATGTAGAACAACATTAATTTGGAAAAAACGGGAAAACCTACGACGATCATTGTAGTTCACTACAAACTTATATGATCTAGGATTGAACTAAGGACAGTTCACAGTGAGAAATTTACCATTGACGCCTAATATATTATTCAATTCCCGAGCGATTATAAATGCTCAAACCTATAAGTCAAATTTAATCGGAGCCACATTGAGAAAATGTTTTATACGTTTTATATAACAACGGTAGAAGTTATTACATTAACTGAAGCTATTTAACTTTCCCATTAACTTAGTTAGAAGAAGATAGATTTTAAATGCAAGGGACAATCATAGAAGTATTGTAAAAGTAAGTGGGGGAAAACTAGAATACCTAGAAAGAGATAGAGTGAGACTACGGCCGAAATGTTACTCCTACAAGCTTAGGTACGTAGTTGAGGATCTAACCAGCAGTTCCTTGCATCAGAATTAATGCTCTGTGAGCGATCCATTGTCATAATAGTGTTTACAAAAATATAGCAAAACTGATAGATTTGGATTTAACAATCTTCTCAGGATCACAACTTTCTTCCTGTCTTCCTTCAAAGGTGTAAAAATGTTTGCAGCGCATAATAAATGATAATCTACACCTCTTTTCACAACGTTCAATAAATAATAGAGGTAAATGTTTATCATAGAGTAGGCCCTATAATAATTGATAGATCTTCGTTTCTTTTTTACGGCCTTTAATAAATGATATATCTATCTTGCTTTGGAAGTTCATAATAGCTTTGGTACACAAGGGGTAATTTTTATTCTTGTTTTGGATGAGAAAGACAGTAACTAACTATATAACTCTATGGCGTTTGGAACCCGAAGGTTCCATGCCGCGTTCACAGAAGCTCTCCACTGACTTTCTATCCTTAGCCAACTGGGTCCAGTTTCTAATTTGTATTCCTATGTCTGCGAGATCCATCTTAATATTGTCCTTCCATGTGCTTCTAGGTATTCCTAATGGTGATTTTACAATTAGTCTTCCAGTTAAGACTTTGAAATCGTTTCCACTTTCTTCCATTCTGGCTACATGACCTGGCCACCAGAGACTCCTAGATTTGATGACCGTAACAATGCTTGGTAAACCGTATAAATTATATAGTTCCTCATTGTGAAGTTTCCGCCATTCCCCATTCCCGTTCCTGTTGGGTCCGAATATTTGTCTTAAGATCTTGTTCTCAAACACTTTCAGTGTGCGTTCTTCTTTCGTCTGTTAATATTGATTTTAGATATTTGGCAATAAAATTTCAAAAATGTCAAACTACCATATCATGGTTAGGATTACGATTTCCGGACTTTCGTCTGCTATGTTCATGTTAACCCGTCACGTATTAGGGATGACGTCCCTCGGCAATCACACGGAATTGGGGAGGAAGAAGAGAATGGGGGGAAAGAAGGTAGTGGCCTGGGTGCCATTCCGGCACTTGCCTCGCGTGAATAAGGAAATTCCAAGAAAAACTTACTTAGGGTGACTGGCCTGAAAATGTTTCTACACTTCCTCGGCCAAGTGTCCCCACTGGGAATCGAACCGGGGACCGTTCGCGCCAAAGCCGAGAGTTGCGGATGTTAACACTAAATACCTTCTTAAATAATTAAAAATAATTCTTCTGGTATTTGTTTGGATGCAGTATGGGCAGAAAGTTACGTGAATTTGTACATATGCCGTTACGTAGCTGTTGCCAGGAAAATAGTATGTGTAATGTTTAGATGAAATCGAATCGCTAGATTATGAAGAAATAATTAATATACGTGTAAGTTGAAATTACTTAATATATTTAGTTAGGAGCCGTAGCGATTGTATATCCACAAAATAATAGTTGGATACTTCTTGTAAAAAGTGTATACCATAAACAGGTATATAAATAAAGTAAGCATTTCTATAATAAGATGTTACTGATTTGGGCAGATCTATAGTGTTACAGTAGACACAATTGAGGTGTGTTTATATTCTTTTAACAAGAATATATAATCAACAGTATCTGTAAAGAATCATACTTTTATTTTGTGTGTGTGTGTGTGTGTGTGTGTGGATGGCAATTACTGTTTCTATGTGTATGAATTTGCATACTGTCAATATGAGATGGACAAAAGTTGTTCATGACACTGTATTATTCATCTGTATATCCCTATATAGCTTGCAAAATAAACTTACAGTATGATTGCCAGCAGGGAATTTTGTAACGGCTATTTTTGAACATCGTTCAATTTCCAATAGAGCGCGCGAGAGAAAATCATCAGAGCATGGCGAAAGCGATTTCAAGACTCGTTAAAGCTCATTCAGGTGATTTCACTGAATGGTTCTTCTTTCATCAGCTGACTGCAAATAGTCCAGGTCCACAAGTTACAGTCAAGAAGATTAAAGGAGAAAAAATGATGGAAAAGGCTATATAACTATTTATAAGATTTTTAAGTTTGCTGTAGGTATAGGAAATTCAATAATTAGCTTCCTTTTTAAAAATATTTTTTGCCTTTGAATTTACATCAAATATAAACAAACGTCCTCAATACGAAGAAGGCGTCAGAACAATCTCGTATAAAACAGAGAATTTCTGAGTAATTTCCTCTCATAATTAAATATTTAATAAACAATGATTACACTAGATGAGGACAAGGAAAGGCGCCTCCCTGTGGCATCATTTACCCCTCGAATTCCCCCAAACATGATAAAATAATGCAGGTCAAATAAAAACCATTATTTTCCGTATACAAAAAATATCTGGCCCTATTTCTACCTCTCGACTTGCCCCTTCCAAAGAAATTAAACCTTCCGTCGTCATTGTTAATAAACGTGCTATTCACCTAGATAATTCGAATTTGATGCCTTGTAGGCGTTCATGTCTCTTAGGTCAACATTTAGCCAGAAGAACGTTCTTTCCCGCCTTGCCGACAAGATACAGTAAATTAAAAGTTGCAAGGAACATGAATTTCTAAGAATTAAAAATTTTGTTTGTGAACGTTTAACTTGGCACACTACACTTAGGTACGAAGAGCTTTCACAAAATTTTGAAATTTTACTATCACAAAATAATAAATAATTAATATCCGAAATCCAAT
Source organism: Thermobia domestica (assembly GCF_964235325.1). Taxonomy (NCBI): domain Eukaryota; kingdom Metazoa; phylum Arthropoda; class Insecta; order Zygentoma; family Lepismatidae; genus Thermobia; species Thermobia domestica. The sequence continues at coordinate 103,125,913 of NC_137455.1, forward strand.
TTTCTATGGTAGTACTGTAGCTCAGTGGTACTTTATTTAGTTCTAACTTACGCCATAGAAATTTGTTATGAGAAACACTTGTCCATGGATTCCAATGGGTTTACTTATATTATCACAATTTATTCATTCTATTATACATTTACTTGAATTCATCATTCGATTTCTCTACCCTACATCGCTTAATTCCATTCCATTTTCAAGTTTCCGTATCATCTTCGAAGTTATTTTCTTAGGTTTCTGTACCACGATTCCAGTAACTTCTGTATGATTAAAAGTACTCTTTGAAGCCTATTGAGACAAGAGCCATTAAAATCTTTGGTAATTCGTCATATATATTAGGGTGCCCCTTTATTTGGGTAATTTCGTGTTGCGATATCTACTCCTCCCAAATGTATTCTATGTGACCATAAACACGCATTACTGAAATAGCAGCTCTCTACGAGAACGTTAACCCGTGCCGACTTGACGACAGTCATGAAATGGCGTTCTTACATTATAATATAATTTAGAATTTCCAGTCGTGATAACGGAGAAACTAAAAGAGACAGAGAAACGAAACTTTGCACGAAGCAACTAGAGAAAGGGCGACATCTGCTCATGTATTGACAAACAGCATAATATGAACAGTGTTGCCAGCCCAAGACAAAGTTGTGTTTTTGTAAATGGAATGACCTAAATTGAATATCATCATTGGAAGCAGAAATAAAAATAAAGACAAAAGAGATTGTAAAGGCAGATCAATGTTGCAAACTTTTCGAACAATAACGTGTAATATGTGGTGGCGCACACAGGCAATGAGGTACTAACGTTTTGTTCACCTTAAATCAGATATTGACAAGAATTGTTTGCGTTGACTCTAAATCTAGAAGCATCCGCTGAACAGTGTTGCTATCAATAGAAGAGAAAAATTGCGTTTGGAAGAGAGACAATAATTCGGAAAAGGTCACTAGTGCTGTATGGTTTAAAACCTATAATGCAAGGCAGAAGAGCATGAGGAGTAGCCGTAGTTATGTGAAATTGATAACTCACGTACTGACAGATATATTAGGTATCTTGTTAAAGCAGAAAACTAAGGTTTGTACAAGATGGCAACGCTGCACATCAGCAGCTTTGCACTCTTGATTTCACCATGGTTATCAGCGTCCTCAAAAGACCATGAGTACAGAATACCATGCAAATTGAACGCTGTTTTCATATTTTAACCAGGTTGTTGGGATTCCAACCCGCTGTGCAGCGTTGCAACATTTCACCAACAGTTTTTACAAGATATCGTATATCTCGGTCAGTTATCGATCTCACATAACCATGGTTCTACTCCTCATGCTCTACCGCCTTGCACTATACGTTTTAAAGCATACAGCACTAGTGACCTTTTCCGAATTATTGTCTCTCTTCCAAACGCAATTTTTCTCTTTTGTTAGTGCCAACACTGTTCAGCGGATGCTTCTAGACTTAGAGTCAACGCAAACAATTCTTGTCAATATATGATTTAAGATGTATAAAACGTTAGTACCTCACTCCCTGTGTGCGCCAATACATATTACTCGTTATTTCTCGAAAAGTTTGCAACACTGATCTGCCTTTACAATCTCTTTTGACTTTACTTTCATTACTGCTTCCAATGATGATATTCAATTTAGGTCATTCCATTTACAAAAACACAACTTTGTCTTGGGCTGGCAACACTGTTCATATTATGCTGTTTGTCAATACATGAGCAGATGTCGCCCTTTCTCTAGTTGCTTCGTGCAAAGTTTCGTTTCTCTGTCTCTTTCAGTTTCTCCGTTATCATGGTTGGAAGTTCTAAATTATATTATAGTGTAAAGGCCATTTCATGACTTTGTCTTCAAGTCGGCACGGTTTAACGTTCTTGTAGAGAGCTGCTATTTCATTAATGCGTGTTTATGGTCACATATAATACATTTGGTGTTTGGGGGTGCGTATCGCAACACGAAGTTATCCAAAATAAGGGACACCCTAATATATATATATATATATATATATATATATATATATATATATATAATGTACAGTGGAGCTATTCAGCCGCTTCGCACCGGTTGTTAAAATATTTCGAGTTCGCACAATCATTTGTTATACCCAGACATAACAGTATGTTTTACCCAGTTATACCCAGGAACAATAAATTTTATTTCACTATCTTTGTTTTTACAGCTATAGGTAACATACGATCTCTCAGATCAAGATATAAGTGATTATTTCTTAATCTCAAATGCTAAATGCTCAGATATCAAGAATGAGAACTATAATCACATGAGTTTAGTTTTGAGTGTTATTTATATTTGAAACGAACACATACCATTATCAATAATTCCGTTATACCACCTTGTATTAGGATGCTGTGTAGATCTCGACTTGTCACTTGTGGTATTCAGTAAAGAAATTGCTTTTGTCTATCTTGTATGGTTTCTTTCCTATTCTAAGAAACTATACATATCTATCGACTTATCCACCTACTATTTCTCTTTATATATATATATATATATATATAATGTGTGTTTGTATATAGAACCGGTTGTTAAAAAATTAGAATTGCACCAGTGTATAAACGAATCCTGACTTCACCTCTACCAATGCCTTAAATTTCTGTGCACAATTTTACACTGTGGAGGAGGCCATTGTTTACTAAAGGTAGGAACTCGCCTAATATTCACTTAATCGACAAAGCGCGAAGATAGTCCGACCACTGCATACAGTAGAAGATCTTTTGCTTGAAGAATAGTTTCTTGTATTTTATAATTTTTTTTATTGATTCGTGCATTTTTCCTTCTCAAACTTGAGGCGCTGGTCAATTATTTGTTAAGGTTCCTAACTGCATTCATTATTTACTTAGAAAGCATCCACTGGCAGAGTGCGTACATCGCACCGTGTTGAACCTCATTTCGCGGTGGCTCAGTGGTAGAGCGTTCATCTCTGGTGCTTGGGGTTCCTTGTTCGATCGCAACCCCCGCTGACTGAACTTTGTGGTGGACAAACACCGTGTGCATGGGTTTCCTCGGGATTCCCTCATTTCCTCCCACTTTCTTCATTCCATTATTTCATTCATTTCTGATCATCACCGTCTCCTTTCGCCTTGCCGGCATAACCTTTAGACGTAAAACTCAAAGATTTCATTTCATTTTCATGTTAGTGAATATAAATCGAAGGAGAAATTGATTAATGTGGTGTAATAAAGGTCTTATTCTACGACAGTTTGCCGATAACACTTATGACGTCTCTTCAGAATAGTAATTTTGAAATTAGGAATCTTATTAAGAAGTTAGGTTTATCAAAACTCCTTTATATAGTTACACTGTCAACCCGGGTATCCATCCGTCTGCTCAGGAGACAAAAAGATCACAGGAACTACTTGATGGAACCCCCAACGATTTTGGCCAAGTAGAAGATCAAAAATTAGGAAACGAGGTTGTTTATTGAGGTGATACTCTATCAGGAAGTGGTAGAAACCAACAATTTCCGGTTTTTACCTTGATCATTATACCGCAAAAGTGATAATAGATCGCAAGAAGTAATTTTCTGCAATCAGTTAAGCGTTCACTATCTCCACCCTTAACTTTGTATTAAAACCGGGGGTGATGGAAATCCACTAGCTTCTGGTTTCAATATTGATCTACGTAAAGCAAAAACGATTTCGGCGGGAAGCGTTACTTTTGGAATCGACTTAGCGTTGCAAGAATAGGTACAATCTTCTCTCCTAACCCATTACTTAAACCAAAAGTATCAGAAACCACTCACTTCCAGGTTTAATGTTAATTGTTATAGAGTAAAAACTGTAATACTTGTAGATAGCGAGATGAGGTTTTCTGCATGGCCCAATCTACTAGAACTTCTGGTTTCGATATCAATTGATAAAATATCACGTCATATAACCAAACTCCTTTACGTGGTTTACACGTGACACTGCTTTTTGTTATAACTTGGGTGATCTATGACGATTTTATACTTAACTAAGATAGGAAGATGGAATTCACTAATTAACAAATACATGTGGATCATACCAAAACAGTCGGTGAACAATAAAAAATTATAGAACATAGGAGTAAGAGTTAAATATATGCTACTGTCCAAAGTGATAGGTGGAGTCAGGGGTCACACCTACGAGGGGAAGGGAGTTCCTCAGTGTCTGGATTCGTTCCCAAAACTTCGTAACTCAACATATATTTGTACATTTTCTCAATAAAACTATAGACTACTTGGTTAACAAGAAAATGATTGATGTAGTATGAAAAATTCAATCTTATATTTCATCTGTACTCTTTCTCTTATTAAAAACACAGTGTACGTGGGTTTTCTCTGGGTTCTTCCGTTTCCTTCCACTTTATTCATTCCACAATTTCATTCAGTTCTCATCATCACCGTCTCCTTTAGCCTAACCAGCATAACCGTGGGACGTAAAACTGAAAGATTTCATTTCATTTTTCTTTCTCTTGTAAATACAATTTTGTTCTATCATTTTTTTCTGAAATATAGGTCGAAGTATTTTACAATTACTTATCGTCGTTTTGGGGTGCAGAATAATACCCGTTCAATACTACTTAGACATAATGGCTTGTAGTATTGGAACCCCCAAAGGTTGGGCCCCTTCCAGGGGCGGATCCAGGACCGACTTCTGGGGGGGCGGTGGGTTGTCATACTGCAACTTTTAAGGGCTCCAAACTTTGGGATGGATTTTGTTTATATATGTATATAAAATAAGAAAGTTTCCTCTTCTGGGGGGGAACAATCGCCCCGATCGCCCCCCGCTGGATCCGCCCCTGACCCCTTCCAACAAAAATTTCTGGGTGCGCGCCTAGGTCGAATACAATAATGATTAAAGTACATATTATAACAGAGCAGTCGTAGCGTTCGGACGTGTGTTAACATCGCTCCAGGAGTCAGTCATCTGTGACAAGATGGGAGTAGATACCTCAACTTGGAGAACTCGGATTGGGTTATTTGTTGTGAGAACTAAGTTCCAGTGTTTCAAACCTCGTGCAAATTCTGATATTTGTGGTGCTGTGCTTAAACTCTCGTTCTTTGGTTTAATAATTGCAGTGCTACTTGTAATTGGTGGAGTGGAAGTAAATCCAGGCCCTAAGTCATTAGATGACTTATACAAAAAGCTAGAAGAAATGGACTCAAAGATAAATGGAATATACAGTGTGACTAATGACCTAAATAATCAGCTGCAAGTAGTGGTGAATGAACTCAATGCTGTTAAAAAGGAGAACGAAGAACTGAAAATTCAATTGGCTGCTAACAGTGAACTCTTGGACAAATTAGAAAATCATTCAAGAAGAAATAATCTAATATTTCGAAACATTGGCGAGTGCGAAGGTGCGGAAACTTGGGAAGAATCTGAGAAACGTGTTATAAAGTTCGTCACAGAGCAATTGAAAGTGGATCTAAACGCAAGTGAGATAGAAAGAGCCAATCGTCTAGGCCGCGGACCTAACAGACCCATCATTGTAAAGTTCTCTTCCTACAAGAAGAAGAATCTAATATTAAAAAACGCATATCATGCTAAGGGAACCCCTGTCTCAATTACCGAAGATTTCTCTGCCTCAGTTCGTCAAATTCGCAAAGAACTAACTGTCTTCATGTGGGATGCCCGTTCCAAAGGTGACCATGCAAAGCTTCAATATAATAGGTTAATTATAAATAATAAGGCATTTACTCTTGAAGAACTGCAACAAAATAGTGCGACGCCATCAAAGCAGGAGGAAATTCCGAAGAACGTAAATACAGAATTTGCAACACTACCAGTGGTTAACCAAACCCCGATTTCAGTGAGTGCATCCACCTGTGCAGAAATGCCATCGTCCGATAACAAAAGAGGAAGGAAGATCACCCGGGCGACGTTGCCACCCCCTCACAGAAGCAGAGTGTGACTAACAAAGGAATGCAATGAAACATGTGGTAAGTTATCTACATCTGATCTCGAAGAAATGTGTTTGTGTAGTTCAAAAATAGCAACTGGTCTTACAAATAATAAAGACTCTCTAAATATATTCTATCAAAATGCTCGTAGCTTACGTGGTCGAACATGTGATTTCTTTTGTAGTGTATTAACTAACAATTACGATCTAATTGCAATCACTGAGACATGGATTAACGAATCTCATTATGATGCTGAGTTATTTGATAACAGATATACTGTGTTGAGACAAGACAGAAACTCTGTCAAAACCTGTAAAACAAGGGGTGGGGGTGTTCTTATTGCAGCCCTAAGTAAACACTGCATGTTCTTATTGGACAGGTGGGATGATAATTATGACTGCTTGATTGCCAAAATAAACAGTGAGGGGAAAACCATATATATTTGTGTCGTGTATTTCTCACCGGGATCTAATATTGAATTGTATAATGATTTATTTACTCGCCTTGAAATTAATTGTCCTCAAGGTTGTCCTGTTCTCCTGATTGGTGATTTCAATTTATCGGAAATAAACGGTACGGAATTTAATTTTGAAACAAGCTCTTCTAAATGTAAGAATTTATATGAATTTATGTCTTATTATAATTTGGAATCATTAAATAATGTGACGAACGAAAATAATCGTACATTAGATCTGGTTCTGTCTAATATAACGAATATAGAAGTCAGTAGGGAATATTGTCCACTAATTCCAGAAGATCTACACCATCCATCCTTAGTAATAAACGTGATGCAGCAGAGGACCGCGAAGATTAAAAAGAAAACTAATATATCAGGATATAATTTTAGGAAAGCTAATTTCTTAGAGTTGTATCTTGAATTCTCATCTATTGACTGGAACTGCCTAAAGAAATATGAAAACGCCAATGACCTAGTTGATAATCTCTATTATATTATTTATAGTGTATTTGACAAGTGCGTGCCAGTTAAAAACAACTCAAGAACAGCTTATCCGTGCTGGTTTACAAATGAAATCATCAAAAAAATCAAAACTAAAGCAAGGTATCATAAAAAATACAAATGTAATAAAGAAGTAAATTATCTCAATAAATTCAATGAATTGCGTAGGGAAATAAAGAAAGAAATTAAGCTAGCATACAGAGCGTTCATACAAGATTCTGAAAATAACATTAATAACAATGCTAATGAATTGTGGAATTTTATAAAAAATAAGACTAAGCATCTTCTTGGGGGGAAATTAAATTATGAGGGACGCGAACTTTATCATAATGATGAAATAGCCAATGCTTTTGCACAGTATTTCTCGTCAGTATATGTGCCAGATACAGGCTTCACTGACATTCCTACGAACAATTTATTAACTTATGTAAGTAACAAACTAGAGTTACTTACCATTGAGGAAATCACTCAATCTGAAGTAGAAATGGCAATCAAAAAATTAAAGCCCAGAACTGCTGTTGGCCCTGATGGAATACCTCCATATATCGTAAAGGGTTGTATAGATGCGTTTACATATCCGCTAAGCATTGCATTCAATCTCGCTTTAAAAACATGCGTTTTTCCGGATAAATGGAAATCATCTATAGTTTGCCCAATACCAAAAACCAATGATAAACATGAAATAAATAACTACCGGCCTATATCAATTTTACCTACTTTTGCAAAGATATTTGAACAAATCCTATACCGACATAATTGACCACATCCAACCCGTAATCTCACCATATCAACATGGCTTTATCCCACACAAATCAACAACAACAAACCTTGCACTTATCACAGACTTTATAGCAAATTCGTTAGATGTAGGATGTCAGGTTGATGTAATATATATAGATTTTGAAAAGGCATTTGACAGAGTCAACCACAAGGTACTATTACATAAGCTAGGCGAATATAATTTCTCCTCTCCCTTGATCAAGTTCTTTTCATCATATTTAAATAATCGAAAACAAACTGTTATCTACAAGGAATATAAATCATCTGATTATATTGCATATTCTGGAATTCCCCAGGGCTCAAATCTAGGTCCGTTATTGTTCCTTTTATTCATTAACGATCTCCCTGATCATATATTATTAAGTAACAAATTGCTTTTTGCTGATGACCTCAAAATATATGGTAGGATAAAAACCATCCATGACTGTCTCGATTTACAACGTGACATGGAAAATATTGCTAATTGGTGTTCTCTTAACAAACTTAATGTAAACATAAACAAATGTAACATTTTATCGTTTACCAGAAACAAAAGTCAAATAGAGTTTGATTACTCAATGAATCAGATCTTACTAAATAGATTAAATTCAGTCAGAGATCTTGGAGTTATATTTGATACGAAACTGACATTTAATAACCATATAGAGAACATAGTTAACGAATCTTTCAAGATGTTAGGGTTCATAATTAGAATTGGAAAGGAATTTAACAATAGTACTACACTAACAAAAATGTATTATGCCTATGTGCGATCAAAACTGGAATATGCTGCTGTGATTTGGAACCCATCACAACAGCAATACAGACACCAACTGGAAAAGGTCCAATCTAAATTTATCAAATACTTGACGTACAAGACAACTGGAATCTATCCATATTATGAAAATTATCTAACATTAATAGACAACTTCTGTATCCCTACACTTGAACAAAGGCGGAATGTGACAGATTTGATTTTTCTCCATAAAATAGTACAAAACGAATTTAATTGTACAGATCTCATATCAACATTAAAATTTCATGTCCCAACACTTAAAACTCGTGCTAATAACTCTGGTCTGTTTTATTGCAAAAAAGCAAGGACCAACGTATTATTGAAATCACCAATTTGGAGAATGTGTTCTACTTATAACAAAATATGTATCAAACACAAAGAAATTGACATCTGCAATATAAACTCTATGTTTAAGAAAACTATTGTAAATGTATTATGTAATACACCAACACTATAATTGGGCTTATGCCTGTTGTGTTGATGGCAAATAAATATTATACCTCTCATACTTCATTTTTAAAGTAAATGTTTATTTTTCATTCTTCCCATTACATATTGTTTATGTTTTACCATTCTGAATTTTGAAAGCAAGCGCTTGAAATTGTAATGTATAATAAAAATTTTAAAAAAAAGGAATAAATGATTTCAAAGGAGAAAATGTTTCTCGCATCATATTTGAGTACTAGATTACTTGGTCTAAGAAATTTATGCAATTATTATTAACATATTTTTGCAATATTCTGAAATGCATAAAAGAAGGCGAGGCACTAATGACCATACGAGAAAGGCGTATAAATGTTTGAGTTACTATCTATGTAACAAATACTTATCCTACTGTGCACTGTTATTATTATAATAGAATACTATTATTGTAATAGGATAATAATTATTTGTCGTTACTAGAACATTTAGTCACAGTAGATTTAGATAGGAATCATAAGAGTTAGTCTATTCCTGGAGTAGGAGATATGTCTAGGGAATGATCTTCGGAATAGGCACTTCAAATACTGCTGGAATCTTCTATCGCAAACAACGACATTGCCAGATCTACTCAAGTTGTGCTGAAGTATGTGAGTCAATATTATTCGTATTGTGAATTCAATTTTGTGAGCATTTTTCTTGATTCTCGACTTTCGCTTGATCTTTTTCTCTCAATTATCGTTTACAGATGACAGACTCATTTTCATGAATTTGTCTGAAAAGCAGTATGAGATCAAAATTCTTTGTCTGTGAGGAAATTCGTGTAAATTGCATCAGACGCTGAGTGTGCGACCAGATGCTACTTCATTACAAAGCTATCGTCAGCGCGATTCTCTTTTGACTATACAAGATGTTACGTCGAAGCAAAGAATAACTTTCTCTGTCCTAAAGGAAGGAACTACACAGAATTGAGGGAATCAGAGCATAAGAGAATCAAGTCACAATACCGAAGTTGTGAGAGAAAGAAACATAAATGTACTGAACACTTATGTGTATGCAAAAATTAACACTGTCTTTTACATTAAAAAAGTTATATACAAAATCTTCACATAAATGTTTTCAACTATGATTTGACCATCACTTAGAGATCTTACAAATGAGATGCGTCCAAAATGACCAAAAGTGGATTTGATCCCCTTGTACACTAAACGAACCAAATATGTCTTTGCAATAAAGAAGTGTAACATTTATTACAAGCAATTCTCGGGGAAAAAAATATAGCGAATTGCTTTCAAACACACGCACACCTGTGCGCCTGTAACTTCCACTATTACATCAGAGTTCTTCATTCATGAATGTAATTTACTGCTGCAAATACACATTTATTGCTTTGTACACACACTACGCACTTCGGTCTGGCAGACCCTGGAGTTTTACGATCATTTTACATCAAAATTTGAAAGTAATCAATAAAACTGCGAATGGAATGTGTTAATGTAACAATGTAATAAGTAGGCACTTCTCCTAGAAGAGTCATGTGAATTTCTCGCAAAACAGGCCTATCATTGGTACTCATTCCAAACAAACCCAACTGCGCCAATATTGCAGAAGACATATGTAAACAGACATCTATGTAATTAGCGATGAGTAATAAAATATCAAGGAGACATTATTGTGCAAACTAGGCTCAAATGCAATGTGCCTTTATTACTAGTCAGTAACTCTGACCACCTTGAGGCTGGTTTTTATTTAATTGTGCGTTTATGTGAGTCTAAGTAAAACACGCCGATCTCAGCATTATAGCATACATTTAAAAATTCACTCATCAGCTAAAACATGACCACCTACAGCAGCAATACGCATTAACATGAAAACAATCTGGTAGGTGGTTGGAGGCATGGTGCACACACAAATCATACAACTCCAATAAATTCCACGGAGGTGGTCGATGAGCTTGGATCTGACATTCAATGACATATCACAGTGTTCAATTGGTTTAAGATCGGGTGAGTTTGTAGGTCATTGCAACAATTGAAATTCACAACTTTGTTCCTCGAAATACTGCATCATAACGTTGTCCTTGTGAAAAGAAGCGTTGTCCTGCTGAAAGATAGCATCACCAGCTGGAAATATGGCCCACATGAATGAATGTGTGATAACCCAATGACCTGCCGAGAGCTAGGGGGCTGTGGATGACCATATGAAGGTTCCTTAATTCATAATAGAGTTCTCACTTATCTATCTTCAACGTACTTCGCGAGGCTCGAGCAGCTATTCTCTTAGAAGACTACGGAATTACACCCGGCTATAGATGTGATGAAGGCACTATTATGATTAATCGAATCATACAACGTTTTGTCATTGCTCTGTGGTTCAATGACGATGGACATGTGCCCAGCCAAGTCGTTATAGGCAACACTGTATGGTTAACATTGGTACATCAGTGTTACTTTAACTACGGAGGCTCATATCTAACAGTGCACGGTGAACTAACAAAATAAAACAAAACAAATTTACAAAAAATATCGGTACATTGAAAATTATATCTCTCTCCAGTGAATACTACTATATCATACTTCACAATAAAAAATGAGAAGAATAAATGACAAACCAAAATTCTCCATAATTATGTCGGATTTATTTGATCATTTGAATAAGTTAGTGTGTAAGTTTATAGGTGCCTAGATATTTACTTTTCCATAACCTCTGACCCCACTAGTAAAGTAAATACCTTCCAGGAAACTTGCGGTGAGATATCTTGAAGACAGTTTTCTTTACACAAGAAACAGATTCTGCTCTCTTCGTTTGGATGATTGACATCCTTGTTCCTTTGCTTTGCATTTCCATTCACATGTTTGTTCTTTTACCGGTCTGTTTCTTAGTCCTGGTTGTTTCCTTGGAAGTCCATTGTTGTTTTGAAACGCTTAAACAAATCCATATTTATCCTCTGTGGTTTTAAGAACTATAGCTCAGGTTTAGCTGATACAAAACTCTTCGTCTTTGGTAGAACAAAATGCCACTGATGTTATGTGGTCTGTGTTCTTATTAATTCTTTTGTAGGGGGGAAGGGATTGGTTATAGATTGGTCTCTGTACTATCCCTTTATAGCCATAAGAATAATGTGCAAGTTTCTTGTAATTTTGGCTTCAATACCTGGTGAGGATTCTTGCCTTCCATCTCTGGTGAGGATTCTTGCCTCAGAAACAAACACGAATAGTCGTTGTGATTCCTCTTTAAAAAGCATGGAATCTGTCTCATATAGTCTTGGTGCTGAACGAAGATATTAAACTTTCATTAATGCTGCAAACAATTAATCAAAAGAAATTTCTGTAAAGATGCTACTTTTTATATTTGACTACAATCTCAGTTTTCTAACAAAGTTACGAAATACTTATTTTACTGTCTTACGTATTACTTGTCTAACTCTCTGAAGATATTGTATTCAGAGAGTAAGCCTAATCATGAATTTTAATCGTAATCAAAATAATAAGCGTAGTCACGAATATCAATCAAGAGAAAATAAATTTTTAAAAAAATATGAATCAATCAAGAGAATATAAATAGAAACAAAAACAAATCAATCGAGCAATCAATCAACAGAGTACAAATACGAAAATCAAGAGAATATTAAATCCTTCACAGGTAATCATGAATTAATTTTAAAGATATTTCACATATACGTATCAATCACCCAATATATAAGGTATTCTGATTTCCAGTCATGTCAAGAAACGAAGTCCTTTACACGAGTTTTTAAAACGAAAATTCAGAAAGTGTGACAGACATCTTACTTTATCAAGGCAGTTATTCACATGACCAGAAAGACCTTCTTATTTGTCTTATAGCAAGAAGACAGTCTCTTATTTCAAAGCTAATTCTTCAAGTAATTTCAGCGTCTTGTTTACAAATATGAAAAATGATTCAATAGTTCTTCTTACCTTTCGTTAGCACATTATTATTATTATTATTATTATTATTATTATTATTATTATTATTATTATTATTATTATTATTATTATTATTATTATTATTATTATTATTATTATTAACCATTCTATCATTACCAGTAGATCACTTGCTCAAATAGAGAAATTTTCATGCGCTGAGAATTAATTTTAATCTTCTACCAATTGGAGTGTTCTTCGTCCTAGTTTAGCTTCTATCGCAGCTTCTATCGAATACTTCTTATTAGGGACTTGGGTTGACCAAACCTGCTGTATACATGTACTCGGTCTGCTTTGTGTCCGTCCGAGAGATATAAAATCTCAAGAACTGCGTCATGAATCACCATCAATTTTAACCAAAATGTAGAAAGTCAAAAGGTAGGAATCGAAAATGAAATCTTTAAGTTTAACGTCCCACGGTTATGCCGGTTAGGCTAAAGGAGATGGTGATAATGAGAAATGAGTGAAATGTTGGAATGAAGAAAGTGGGAGGAAACGGGAGAACCCCGAGAAGACCCACGCACACGGTTTTTGTCCACCACAAAGTTCACTTGGCGGGGGCTGGGATCGAACCCGGGACCCCAAGCACCAGAGGTGAACGCTCTACTACTGAGCCACCGCGGCCCCAGTTAGGAATCGAATTTGTCGATGGAAGTGATCCATTTAGTTGATTCGAAAATATGGACAATAGAAAATCAGTTCCTCATATATTCCTATGGGAGTAAATTATGGATAGCATCCTCGCTTGATAGACTATCCGCAGCGGTATTGAGATTAGCGGGTTAGTATAATGCACAGGATACACTAATCTGACCCTGGGATATATCGCTAAAATGAGACGAAATTACTTTCTACTCGACAAATATTTATTCATGTTAAAAAAATATACTTGATTTAATTTGAGGTAACATGCTATATTGAAGCCTAGGGTTGGTAAAATTCAGCTTGTTAAGAAGTTTGGTTTACCAAAAACCAAACCAAACTCCTTCATGTGGTATACATTGTGGTACTACTATTCTTTATAAACGTAATATCCTAACTAATTTATTTTCCTCCTTTTAATTACATAAAATATTGTTCATTTTTTAGCTACAATTTCTAGTCTCTCCTGATTGGCTTTCCGTTCTATTTCGATACGTGCAATTTCCTTCATTCCTCTCGCCTTTTGCTAGAACAACGTGCAAAAATGTTGAAAGAAATGGTAGACATTGTTTTAGACTTACAGGGGTTGTACAAAAATCTAAAAACACTTCATATAGGACAAGTAAGTTTGGCCCTCCACTGTACAACAAGTGTTCTGGTTGCCCATCGTTTTTTTGTTTTCAATGTGTCATGTGGACATTCCTCTTCCGTCAGGAGTAACCAGTTCACCTGTGAGTGTCGTGGTGTGAAAGTGGTGCGGTAAAATGGGCGACCTGACAGACTTCCAAAGAGGCATGATCGTTGGTGCCCGTCTGGTTGGAGCTTCAGTGGCAACAGTGGCGAATATAGTGGGGGTATTGAAAGGCACTGTGTCCAATGTCACGAGGGCATACACAATTCATGGGCAAACGACGTCTGCAAAGCAGAACAGTGGTCGAAAGGCAATCCTGTCAGATAGGGACCGGAGGGCATTAAAACGGATTGTAGCAGCTAAAAAGAACACCACTGCAATTAAAATTACTTCTGAACTCAATTCCGGCCTACAGAATCCGGTTTCATCGAAAACAGTGCGACGGGCACTTCATAAAATGAAAATTCATGCTAGGGCCGCTTTCGCCAAACCCCTGGTCACAGCAGTAAATGCGAAGAGGCGTATCCAGTGGTGCAAGGACCACAAGGCGTGGACTCATGAGCAGTGGAAACACGTAATGTGGTCCGATGAATCGCCCTTTATCTTGTTTCCAACAACCGTTCGTGTTTACGTATGGAGAACACCGTCGCAGGCCTATGATACAGACTGTCTGCTCCCAACTATAAAGCATGGGGGTGGATCTGTTACAGTATGGGCAGTGATATCGTGGTTTTCTGCAGGTCCCATCATAGCTCTGCATGAAATGATGAATGCTAAGGTGTATGAGGCCATTTTTGGGAACCAGGTTCTACCCATTGCCCAAATATTGTTCCCTGATGGTGATGGCATCTACCAAGATGATTTGGCACCCTGTCACGCTGCAAAAACGGTGAAATCATGGTTTGAGGAGCATGACCAAGAGCTATCACAAGTCCCCTGGGTTCCACAATCACCAGATCTGAACATCATTGAGCCATTGTGGTCTGAGTTAGAAAGGCGTGTTCGGTCTCATTACCCTCCACCAGCATCCCTTAAGGAACTGGAGCATGTTTTGGAGGAACAATGGTACAAAATTCCACACACCACGATTCAGGAGCTGTATAAGTCCATTCCACGTCGGATCCAAGGTGTTCTGGACGCAAAAGGAGGCCCCACACCATACTAGGTATGATTTTCACACTTTTGCAAACGTTTAGATATTTTGTCCAACTCCTGTATATGATCAGAAACTTTGTTTCCTATGTCAATGGTTGATTGATTACGCGTTTCAGTCATAAGTACCTATGGCCTCATGGTCCATTACACATTCCCCTAAATTCTTCTAACATGAATTCAAACCCCAAAAAGCACTACTTTTAATATTATTGAAGCATTTTAAACTCAAATATTCCCCTTTAGATACTACATGATTAAAACTTGTCATGTTTGTATTCTAAACTATATAATTTTCCTTGAAATGTTCAGTTACCATCTGGCTCAAAGGTTTGATCTTAACATTTCTCACTACATCTGAATATTCAAAGTCCAAAAATTAATGAAGACTATTTAATCGCATTACTTGAAACATTGCTTTATTTGTTGCTGATATACTAACTACCTAATAAATAATAATGTTTTCTATAATAATAATAATCATTTTGGACTAAATAAATAATTTTTATAATCAATTTTTGCAATTAAATGTATTATTCATGTATTTATTTTATAGGCCCAAATCTGAAAATATGTACTGAAAACCTGAGTTTTATCGAACTGCCAGTGGTAGATAAGAGTGTTCTCTAGTGACTACTAAAGATACTTCAAAACAAAAATCATTTTTATTAAAATTATTATATTACTCACGAAGCAATGACCTAATCAGGCAAAGCAATATAAAATAAATAAAACAATAATTCAATTGAATTTAGTTTTTTCTAATCTACGAATATTATTTTTCAATAGATATTACTGTATATTCCAAGTCCGTTCAGATCTCCCTTAGCCCTTTATTGCTGCCATAGGCTAACTAAAATTCTAAAAGATAAAATAAAATTATTGGAATTGAAATTAATATTCTTTAAAACTTTCATTTGGCAATTCGAAATTATCAAGCATTATTTCAATAGGAACAAAACAGGTGGCACATTTCTAACAAATAACACTAGTTCATGCAATTTTCAAAATTATTTGCAAAGAAATTTATATTCATACAGTTGGTTCAGAAGTCAGTAATTCAATTATTTTAGGAGAAAACCTCAAGATTACAGCAGAAAGTTCACTCCCCACAGATCACTACCCTCTTTCTGATTCCGCATTAAGAACTTTTAATAAATTAATTAACACTACATGCAATTCCATTAAACCCTGGAAATAAACTATTCATTAACACATCTGTATTGTCCCATTCTTTGTTACAAATTATTTACTAGGTTCAAGGCTTTCGTCATATCTATTTAACATTAACTACAAGATTAGATCGCAAAATAAGATTACAAAGCCTGCAGTAAAACGTGTACATATTATTTTATACAGTCAAACAACCAACAGAGAGTACATATATTAGATTATTTTTCGACATAGTTTCCATATCGGTTAATACACTTGGTGCATCGTGGGGTGAGTTTGAAGATTCCCTCCTGGTAAAAGTACTGTCCTTGCGTGTTCATAGTTGCGTTGTCACGAGGTGTTTCATCTCCTCGTCTGAAGCAAAGTGACGGCCTCCTAGGTGCTCCTTCAAGTGCAGGAACAGGTGAAAGTCGCTTGGAGCGAGGTCCGGGCTGTAGGGTGGGTAGTCGATGGTGTCCCAGCGAAACTGCGCTCCTCGTCGATGATGTTTCTCTACCAGCTGTAAACTTTCGACACCATTCTGCGACATGCTGACGAGACATTACAATCTCTCCGTAAACTTCTATTAGCTGCCGGTGAATTTCAGTCGCGGTTACATGTTTCGTCCACAGAAATCGAACAACTAAGCGGACTTCTTCGCAAGTTCAGTTTTCCAAACGAGTCACCATTTGTGTTTATCTACAGCTAGTGCTGTAGGTGGCGGGTGGCTGAAATTTTACACAGTTGCAAATTCCATGTATTAAAATTACCGCATACTCATTCCTCTATAACAGACGAAATTCCAGAAATATTGGCCTTGTAATCTTACTTTATGATCTTCCCTCATATATAAAAATTAAAATTTATTTCATGATACATTTGGATATAGTATACATGAAGCTGCATCAGTTCCCGAAGGAGCAGGACGCTCATACTTTTAGGGATTATTCATTGAGTATGTACGAACTTACAAAGGGGGTAACAAAGGGACTTTTATTTAGTTATCGACTGATACGAAAATAAAAAGGAACGTACCTGTACTTTATATCTGCATGTGTAGTGCCCTTGTACTTTATCTATGACTATGTGTGTGTGTGTGGGGGGGGGGAATTTAACGCATATCGCATGTCTAGTGCACATGGATACTTCTTACTATTGAACTACGTAGAGAATTTATGGTATTTCATGTAGAAGTGGTAATAGAACACAGAAGAAACGCAGATCAAGGGATTCTCATGTATACTATTACCATTTAAACACTGTGTGCATAATCATGCATTAATTTCTTAAAATTTCACATTATATTACTGGGAAGCCTCAGTCACCTTACAAATAGCCATGCATGCGCTACTATTAATAAGTAAATCAGAAGCGGAAAGAAATTTACCTTTCATTGGTGCAAAATAGATCACCAAATTGCAACAGTGAAACACCATTGAAATCCAACCGTAGCTTCGTTCTTATTATAAAAAATCGAAATAATTACGCAACTAATCTGTATAGATTAAGTACGAGGGTCAGTCAAAAACTTAGTTGCACTGTTTAGAAAACTAAAACAGGGTAGATATTTTACATTAACTTTATTGTATCATAAAGTTCCATTCACAATCTACTTTTCAACGTAATTACCTCCCTTATTTAAGCATCTGTTGAGGCTTGGTAAAAGTTTGTCTATGCCTTCTGCAAAGAAATCCCGTCCAATGTTCGATAACCATGCACACTACCATGAGAAATACCCAGTTCATTTGCGATTTCGTGTGTTGTTATGCGCCTGCTGGCGAGAATGCATTCATTTACGCAAGCAGTGATTTCCGGAATCCGGATTTGTCGCAGTTGATGGTCTTTCCTCGCACTCAGCATCGTCAATATCTGTACGTCCGTTCTCAAAGTTGTTGCACCTGGTAATAGCTTGACGTGACATAGCATTTTCACCGTATACTTCGTGCAACTGCAGATAAATTTCAGTGAGTTACGCCTTTTCGCCCCCCCCCCCAAAATCATTACACGCATTTCCAATTTGGACGTTACTTGTAGCTGTCGAGATATGTTTACGACTATATCAGAATACCTCCACTTGTCTCGTGAAAGCTGCTACGTTACACTATACCGCTACATGTCTGCAATGTTGCCATACAGTTCCATGAAAATAGCCTTTGACCGAAAATATTTACGAAGAAGTGCAACTAATCTTCTGACTGACCCATGTATAAGTCGACTAGAACATAGTTTCTAAATGTATTTTACTATCGAAACACAATTCTTCTTCACTGCCAAAACCTGTTTATTTTAACCAAAATAATTTAATTATGCATAAGCCAGATATTATGAATTAGGTTTAACAAAATTGCATAACTTACGCATTGTATAGTGCTCCCTAAGTAATAGCCGTATGTTTCGAGGCAGGCAGCTATAGAAAGTTAAACTCGCTGCTGCTCAAATTTAGGCTGTTTAAATCAGAAAATTTCAACATTTCATTCCCACAACAAAACTTCCATTTTTAAAACTCTCCGCTCACTCTATTAATTGCGATCACAGAAACCCCTTTTCCGTAGAGTTAAATACTTGGGGTTTTCAAGTCTGTCGTCACGGCAACGGGCAGGCTACATCATATGATTTGTAATAACAGAGGAGATTATGAAAATAATTCTACCTTTTAAATTAATAAATCGATTCCTAAGATCTGTCTTTATGGAAAAAAACGTATTGTATATGAGAAACGTGATTCATCATCATAGGTATTCTGCCAGTATTGACAAGTCAAATGCTGCAACTGAGAAATTCTCACGCTCCACGGCCTTCCGCTAACTTCCTCTCTTCACGTACGATTTTTCTGTTTTGATATCGTCCGTCAATTGTAGTCTTCTTCGCTCTCTCTCCCTCTTTCCTGCCACCATACCCTGTAGCACGTCCTTCATAATACAGTTCCTTTTTTGCGAATGTCCCAACCAGTTTTTCTTCCTCTTCTTAATAATATCTAAGATTTTTCTTTCTGCCCCACCATTTCTGACACTCTCTCATTCATTTTCCGCTCGATCCAACTAATTCTTTCCATCCTTCCCCACACTCACATTTCGCAAGCTTCCAATTATTGTTCATCATTTTAGCGCAATGCCCATGTTTCCTCCCCATACACTACCATACTCCGAGCATTTTTCTCAACTATTTATTCAAAGTCCAACAAAGTAGGATTTTCTTCCTTCTAAAGGCTTATTTCGCCATTCCTATCTTTGTTCTTATTTCAGGTTCACAATTTATATCTTCACTAATAATACTACTCAGATAACGAAAACTAATCACCTGTTCTATTTTCTTCCCTGCTACTTCTATACTTGACACCAACAGGTTCTCTCCAATCACCATGGTTTTCGTCTTTCTAATATTTATCTTCATCCCATAATCTTTACAAACCTTCCCCAAGTTTTCTAAAATCTTATTGGTTGTCCCTTCAGATTCAGCAACAAGTGTCATATCATCTGCAAACCATATGGATCTAATCATTCTACCTCCTACTGAAATGCCGCCTTCATTTTGCAAGCTCTTTTACGCTGTTGTAGATAGATATTAAATAATGTAAGCGAGAGACAATATCGCTGTCTAACTCCCTTTCCAATTGCACTTCTCCAATTTCCCCTATTTTAACACTTAGTTGTTGGTTCATATATATGTTTCTTTCCACTCCAACCCAACTTTCTTTAAAACTTCCAACAACAATTCCGTATTCACGCGATCAAAAGCTTTTTTTTCTAAATAATTAAATATAACATACATTTCTTTCCCTTTTTTATAAACCTTTCACCCATCATCCTTAACAATCGAATTGCATCTCTTGTGTCCTTACCTCTCCTGAGCCTGAACTGTTCCTCCTCAACCATTTCCTTTGTTCTTTCACACAACTTTCTGTTCAGAATTCGAAGTAAATTTTTTGCTGCATGAGATACGATACTAATAGTTCTACAATCCTCACACATCTTTGAGTTTGATTCCTTAGCTATCGTTATCATGATAGTCGCCAGAAAGTCTTTTGACCACTCTTGTTTCATATAGAATTATTCGGGAGGAAGTGAACATAGTAAGCATGAAAGTGAAAAAAATCTTACATAGAAATGGTAGCACAGCTGATTGAAAATTATATATGAATAGGACAGACCTTCTGCATTCTGAAAATAAAGTATGGTTTATATCGTGTCTCAAGTAACGTGCACAGAAACAAATGAATCATACAAGGTAAATTATTCACTTCACCCCACACGTGTAGTTGAAGTGAATATAAATATGAGGTGAAGTGGTGCGAAGTGTCCTTGACATAATGTAAATAACAAGATATAAACTGCTAAATAATGATTATACAGCTAACGAAGAACACCTATATGATGTACAGGTACATAAGCTATTGTTGTAGAAATGCTTAAGAAGCAAATAGACATACCAACCCGAGATCGTGTCCAAAGTACCATCTCGTAAGCATTGAGTTGTTTGACCTTACAAGAAAGAGCACAATATTTGAGTTTCCAATAGGTCTTGAACTCAGGTGTCTCCTATACGAGACTGTGGTTTGGAGGACAGATAAGGAATAGTTAGATGTAAATATGTTGTTTCGTCCATATTGTATACATGGAATGATTAATAATACATGGAACAGAACTATTCACATCACTCCAAAATACGTTAGTTACTTCACCCCACCTCGTCGTCTTTTTTTCAAAACATGTTTTGTATCTTTATGTTCGCAAATATATTGGGGCATACATGCGTACCTAATAATCGCCTTTGAAAGTATTACGTACAACACGATTACTTCAGGAAATAATTGCCCTAGTTTCTAACTGTTTCATATTACAATAGCAACAAAAAAGGCTACAAATCTACTGAACTTTCCTGCGGTCCATGTTTGCTGCATTCAATAGTTTGCTTCTTTCCTCTGCACACTGTCTTCTTCGTCAGCCCCAGACTCAATACTGAGCATACAGGGGATTTCCAAGTAAAGCGCCGATCTTGCTTTGTTGCCACATATCATTAACCTTAACTCTATTCACTTCACCCTTATGGTCACTTTCCCCCGAATTACCCTATTTCATTGCAGAGTCGGAGCAATACTTTCTTACCATTGTCTTCCATATTCTTAATGAACTCTATTGGTATATTATTTATTCCGGTTGCCTTTCCATTCCTAATCTCAGATATAGCTTTCTCAAATTTATCCCGAAGAATACTAAATCCTTTATCATCCTCCCGTACTTCATTTTTTACTTCAACATCTATACCACATGGTCTATTGCTACTCTCATATAAGTCCTCAACATAGTATTTCCATCTTCCTAAGACTTTCCTTTCCTTAGAAACATGGTTATTTAGACTTAAATAGTTTTTAAATAAAATACAATTTAAGCAGTAAAATTAACTTAAGAATCATGTGATTTTATACTGACTATTAACTACGATAACCACTGACTATTAACTCCATGCGTACACTACCGAAATATTCTATTGACGTCATCAAATCTCTAACTACGTAAACGCCAACCCTCTAAATACTCAACTATCTGAAACACTTGAAATTACTACAACACTATAAAGTTTGTAGTGAAACTTATGTAATGAAACGTCAATCAATAAGTCCAGTACATATTGATATCACCACTACAAGTCTTTGTGGAGCGCTGTTCACAATTTTAGCCTCAAAGGTCTTCTGCATCACCTTTCAAAGTTGTATGATAAAAATACTACATCTAGCTTACACCTAATTTAAACCTACCTCCGTTAATGTTGAGTGCAATTTATCGCTGACATTAGTGTGGTGCCATGACATTTTCGTGTATGGGCCAGGATAATTTTATTATATCTACGCCAAGGACAGTATTAGACTATATTTTAACACTTTAATACCTTCCCCACTGGTCTAGTATCTATCGCGCGCCTTTGATGCACTATTTCTAGGACTTAATTCCCAGTGGGTGGTCAGAATTCCACTTTAAACTTTAAGTCTACTTCTCATATAGCCATGGAACTAAATGGAAGAAACGCTGATCGGCTTCCTCACTACTATGTGGATGGTGTACATGTCTGGCGTGGAAGACCCGGGTTCGACCTGCGTATAAACCATCAGAGTTTGGTTCAGTTATATTGAGCCGAATTGAGTGTGCAACTGTAATGTGGATGAGCAACTCGTCGCCTTGAGATTGCCACGAGGCAAGCAACAATATCTTGTTAGTTACACAGTATCGCAATGTGGTCGAGCATAGTCTGAACTGAACAGCTTCTGGGAGAGGTTTATTATGGTCCTTTTCGGCACAAAGTTCGCGCATCGTACATATAAAGTGCATAATTTCTGTGTAGGTCATGCCACTGTGAGTAGTATTACACAGAAATATATGACACACAATCTTGGGCCCACTATATTGACACGAGCAGCTAGAAACTCACCCGTGAAAAGAACCTCGCTGCTACCACTGGCGTCATCAGCTTTTTAAATCTGGAAGGTCGGATAAATCAAAATCAAAATCCTCTTTTCGACAAAACTATATATATACACAAAGTAGTATAGTTTCTTTAAATATCTAAAATCTGTGGGGACGCGTGCCCCCGACCTCCCGCTAACTACGCCCGTGACTGTTTGTTTTCCGCGTATGGCGACCTCCGAAAATCCACATACACTGCGTAATGGCCAACAAATGTCAAATGGCCAGCACATACATCGCGGGCGACAATCCATTCACAGGATTTTACACTATCGTTTGCAAGAATAGTGTGCAAAGCCTAAAAGTATGTAATGTAACTGAGCGAAAAAAGAACTGCAGGAGGCTGTATGAATGTCATTTGGTGGTAATCGTTGGAAGTTTGGCATTACCCTAAATGAGACGTGGATTTACTTCATAGTCTGTAATAAAGTTCGTGCCATTACATACAGAGAGAGTTTCCCAAAAATGTTCATGATTGTGGCCGGTTTTTCGTACAATGACAAACTACGTCACGGAAAGATGGAGCAATGCTGCGTACTACCAGTCGGCTTAATTTCCTGACTGAAATGTACCAGCATGAAATCCCAGCATTGTACGAACCAAATGAGAACCAGGTTGGACTACATCAAGACAAAGCATCCAGATACACGGCAAAAACATCACTGGAATTCTAATGCCGTACGAAACAGACAACTGAAATTGCGGCAATTTCCTTGTCTGACATCCCTCTCAGGGGTCTAAAAAGCCTGTGAAAAGTCTGTAAAGAGGATTGGGATGCAATACCCATGGTCCAACTGCAACGCAGTCTCCTGCAATGGAAAATTAGATGCCAGTCAATAATCAGTAGAGGTGATCTGCAGATCAAATACAACCAGTGGTGGAAACACGACATTTACTAGGTTAGAGACACATTCAAATTCGGCTCAATATAACGGAATCAACCTCTGTATAAGCACGAAATATGTATTGTTATCTTGACTTGAATTAAAGTAAATACCAATGAGCTTGACTGAATATTTATAGTTATGGGTTTTTAAAGAATGTGACAATATTGCAAAATCAGAGACGGGCCTCAGTCATTCTAGGTAGATATTAAACGTAGACATCAAGTACAATCTTTTCTCTGCCACATAACAATTTCACTCATGAATATAACTTGCAAAACGGCAGAAAAAGATACGTTAGAGATGTGGCTTACCAGGCTATCCGTTGGATCAAGAAGGGCAATATGATACGCGAATTAATTAGTTGCACGGAAGACAACACAAATATATGTAATGTTAGTGCGTCTGAGAAGACACCTTTTTTCACTATGAAAAATAGTCACCTTGGATAATAATGGAACTTCCTTCGTAGTAATAATTGTGATGAGAAAGCGAGACAACACGTGTTTTACCAATTAGTGAGATATGGAGAAATTCAATGGAGTTGGCCATTCTGCTGGAGGAATATATTCACCTGAGTAACATGAACTTAAGCGTCTCTGTTGTTTCCTGGTTTAATTAAACCTAAATTAGCGAAATGAGTTCTACATTCTCTGGCTCTCTTTCGTGTATGTGTGCGTGTATGAACGAAGAGAAGAAAAGAGAGAGCCCCTCCCACACTACACACGTAAATATTAACGACAGAGCGTGAGAGAGGAGCGTGCTTTTAGCCCTGGTGTCGACGGGAAGTCTGAGCCACCTACGATCACTTAAGCATACTAACACTTCCCTCTATGTCCCTCTCTCTCTCTCTTTCTCTCTCACACGGCCGCTCTCTCTCTCTCTCTTTCCCTTTCGTTTTCATATGCACGTCGAACCATTATTCCACTTGTCCCTGGACACTATTTAACAAGTTACCTCTTGCTCTATATGGTCGCTGAGGAGTAAAACCCCTTTGGTCAGATTCCTATTGTTTGCTCTAATTGGAAGGTGTGTTCTTCACTATCTCACAGTATGCTAACAATATCTTTGCATAACACAGTGCATTTTAGGGATAAAAGAGGGAAAGAAAATGAGAGAGAGCATCTAACTATATATAACACGTTCTGGACCACACGTACTGTATGCGCTCTCTTCGAGGAATAAAACACAGAACAAAAAGTACGAAAGAATAATGACTGGACAGTCAAGGTACGTAGCACATCTCACTGAATTATTTTTACCTAAGGCGTAAAATGTTCTCTATTTAATACAGAACTTCCGTCTAGCTTCAGGGTTTGCTTTGTGTAATCAGTACAAAGAACTTCATTTAGAATTCATGGTAAATAAATATGCATTTAGGAAGATAATATTTATCTATAATTCTCAGCAAATGTGTATTCAATTCTCAATAAATTCGGTGATAATTTATGTTTCAACCTTTGCTGAGAGAATCACCGGATGCTTCTTACGTTATTGTCAGGGCTTTAGGAATTACTTCTACTTACGAAACCAGATCAAATTTTTCTATATTGAAGAAGAATGATCTGAGTTTTCAGCCATGCAGTGTGTGTGGAAAAATAACTTTAAGACCATATAGAGCAATGAGTAACGAGTTTTTAGAGACGTGGCCAAAGTTTGAAAAGAAAGTCATACTTGAGGTAACCATTAATTACATTTTGGATCTTTCGGACACCGTGAAAGGAATTTCCTATAGAGAGTAGAAAGCTTTGAAAAAGTACCCCAATAACAGATATTTACTAATATGAGAAATTCCACATTCAACATTACTACTTCAACTGTAACAACCGGTAACTCGTTTTCACAAATCGTTGTTTTGTGTTGCTATTGGCTGGCGAATTGTCAACATTGCTACATTTTGTTTTACGTGAATGTTTATCTTGTTTGAATATTTTTTAGTTAAATATTATTTAATTAATTGTGTGTCGTATATCTATTTGCAATGTTTTGTTACTGCACAGCATCTTACATAAAATTGTGTTTTGTGTTATGTTATTTTCAATTTGACACTATTATAACTTCGAGACGTAACGACGCGACGGTTGAAAAATTCTTCTTCTATACAACTTGTGAATATAAATTATATACTGTAGTACGCGATCGACAATTACACAAAATTTGAATAATTAGTTGGGATGTTTGGTAGAATATGTAGTTATCTGTCTGTGTTTAATTTAAGACCAGGAATTTCTACACATTTGTATGTTCGACGTTTTATAAATGTTGGAAAATATTTCATGCAAGGAAACGGAATTCAGCATAATGTTTGAGTAGGTAGAGAATTGGTCCTTCTCTTCTGCTTTTCTATTTGTTACTGTTATTAAGTTGCAACTTAAAGTAAGTGTAAATTTTAGTTTTATAGGCTAGATAACCAGAGACACAGAATCTGAAAGTATTGATGGGGTTATTAAACCGATGGATCTTATATTCATGTGATCAAGTATATCTATTTCTCACATCATGAAGATATGAAAAAATGCATAGTCGTACATACTGGTAATAATCGTAACCCTCTTGCTACGTGGTTATAGAGGTTCAACGAATAGAACCAATACTTAATTTATGTAGAAAGTTTAGTGGATGATGATTAGATGAATACGGTCGTACGCAATGAATAATCAGTATTAATACAATTATGCTGCTTACGAATGATTCTGTAGCTGATGGTTTGGTGGATAAAACAATACGAGAGCTGAATATAAGATTGTAAAGCAATGTTCATACTTCGCAATACATATTCTGTACAATCTTATATCATTGTTTTATTTTTCTGCCCTACTGATATTATGGTAATTCGTAACTATGTTGACCATAATTTATCTTCCATAGAACACAATTTCCGTCAATTGCGTTTTGTTTAAACCGTAACGCATGAATTGTATATGTAAATAAAACATAATTCTGATTTCAACATTAAATAAATCTAACCTTGGAGTTCAGTTTCCTTATGTTTTATTGACGTACTTGTTGACAGTTTCTTCTGCGTATACGAGTGTTGTCACTTTATCATACGGATTTGAATTCGTGAGGGCGAAGCTTACAGCATGAATTATATCTAAATGAGATATCATCGAGTCGAAGAGTTGCACAAGTAAAATTTCTTTGAAATTTTCTAAACTGCTTTCTCTAATATCATTGATATTTGTACTACCTGAACTTATTTCTACATACATCACAAGGTTTGTAGCTGAAGTAGAAACAAACTTTTGTATCAGGAATTTCGAGATATTTTGTTTAGTTCTATCACAATATGCAATCAGTAATTCTTCAGTAGATGTGGACTATATGCAAACAAACTTTTTCATAATAAGAATTACTATGACATCGCTGGATAAAGAACAAATTGCCTTATTCCTCACTGTCAAAGAACAATGGATGGTCAGTTCATCGGCTTCTAGCTAATTATTTCTGGCTTGCAAAACAACAGTATACTATCTTTTAATTCATAAATACTCAATTCTCTTACGAACTTTATCAAATTTCACGATGGTAAGCCTCTTTTGCAGATTTTCCGATTCCACATAGCAAAGACACATAAAGTAAATATTCGACCACCCACAGTATGCTCCTAACATCACTATTTCTTTTAATGTCAAAGAATGTGTACAATATCCCACCTTGATTATATCTTGCATGTCGGAATGTTATCCATACTTACATATAATATATTGTGTGTTTCATCATATTTTGGCACAGAAAGAAGTCAACTACTCATCAAATTTTCTACATAAATAGATCTTTACCAGAGGTAATCGTCTACAAAGCACTTTTAATTTTTGGCTCCAGGAGAGATTGCGAAGAGTGAAATGTTATGCATGTTTCTAGTTGTTCCCAAAACCGCCTTGTCTGTATGCAATCAACACTATCTGTTGTGCGGGCTTACATAATCTTACAGGATAAATATCCGTTGAATAGAATTATTGTGGCACATTTCTTTGAGTTCATTCTTCTCTCTCTGTTTTTATCCATGTTTTGAATTAAAATCCAGAAACGATGGCTGCTTTAATGCTAATAAATACAATAATAAATCAGCATGAAATTGACACTACGAAGATGCTAAAATGAAGTACAAAATTATGTTTATTCTAAAGTCTTTAGTCGAGGGAAGAACTTTCATGTATTAGCATAAACCAAATGAGTATGAGAGTTTTACTTTATACTAGTAGCAGAAGCACCCGTTCTTCGCACGGTGAGAATAGCGTTTAATAAATATTAATTTGAAATAAAGCCGAAACACTTATTTCATTATTTTAAATAAAAAGTTTATATACTAAACTGTTGTCCCTAAATTTAAGAAATTCAGGGTTATGAGCGAATTATAACAATAATTGCAACTCCCTTTACTAGGGTTTTAACCTTCTTTGAACTCAAATTTCCAATCATAAGAAGTAAGAAGTGTAATATTTACTTCTTATTATCGGAAATTTGAGTTGAAAGAACGTTAAAATCCTAGTTAAGTTCAGAAACATGACAATTGGCATTTGGACTCTTCATTCAAAATAAGTAAATAAGTAAACACAAGTTCTTTTTTTTTTTGACCCATAATCATATTTGATCTCCTTCCCTTCTTGAAAATAAAATAAACGCTTAAACACTTTTCTTCTACTGGCAGGATTTCCTGTCCTGCTAGAAAAGCTACAGTATCGTTCTACCGGAAGTACAAATATGATACCAGGATGTTTGATCATTAAAGATTGTATACATTTTAAATTGTAATTTGGAACTTTCAACTATTCTGTCGCTTACTTGAATTATCAGAAATCTTGTAACAGGACATTATAATGCTATTAGGATAAATGTGGTATTCTGTGTTTAATTTCTTGCAAAACTTCCATAAACGTTGAAAACTTCTTATGAATTTAGAACTGCAAAACAGTTTTTCCGCACCCCGGCTACTTTTTGATATAAAAGATTTACAGAGTTTGTAGAGTCCCTATCATGGTACAGCCACAAGAGTCTACCGATAATTTTAAAGAATTCTCAGGAATTTAAGTTCAATTTGAATAATATCAAGTTTTAACAGAAGATAGGCTGTCAGCACTTACCTATCTTTTGTTAACTTACGAGGTTCATTCAATTACAGTAATTACTACTTCAGATAAACGATAACAATAGGCCAAACCAAATAAGAGATAATGTTTCACTACATACACATTAATTTGTACTATATTTAAATTTTCTAATATAACCTCTAACAGCTTTATTAAAGTATATTTAATCACTGTTAAACCAATAACAACTATCTTCTTTACATATACATATCTGTAGACTCACTAATACCGTCCATATATTTTAACCATAAGACCAAGCTACATAAATGAACAAAACTATATAGTATTGTAAACAACACTATACAATATCAAGTCTATGTTGATTTGTAGAACAATTGCTTCACATACTAGTACAAGATCATGACAAATTTCAATTCAAATACCCAACAAGTACGTTGTTTTAGTTTCATGAAATTGATTTTAAAACAATCATTATTCAAGTAGCTTTCTTTATCATGCCTTACCATGCTGGATAAATACTGATTATCTCTCTCGGGACGGAAGCAACGACCAATCTTATTTTTTTCTTTTTTAGTTTCAATCCTGCGGATAACAGGTGGACAATACAGAAAGACAAATTCACCGAAGAAAATGAAACAACAAAAACAGTGGAAGAAGGTCAATGTTGAATTTCACAATCAATATCTCGGAAAAGCATAACAATCTTGAGAACATTGTAAATTGGACAAGGGAGCTGAATTCAATAACAGAGGTACTTGTAATAGGATTTAGAAAAAAAATAGGAATGACAGAAACGATGTATGACGCCGCAGATCAAATTGGAAATTACTCGTTTAAAGTATCATCTGATAGTTGTAGTCAGAAATGTTTTTTTAAAAAATGTTATAAAAAATATCCCGAAAATCTTAGAGCAAGGGAGGTGCATCTCGGTGCTCCTATTTTATCTCCTTTTATGTTTTTAGTACAGATATTTCTATAGTGATTCTAAGGTTAAAATAAAAGTAATTGAGTTTTATGATTTACATAGATATATCCAAGAGGGATTTGACATGATAGCAAATTATCTTGTCATACTTAAGTCGTTCGTTGATATTGAAGCTAATTGAATTTTAAGACTTGTATATAAATAGGAATTTCTGATGATGAGATAACGAATTATCCTATACTTAAAAGTCATTGATTGATTTATATTGTCATATTTCCTAGCAGAGATCTTACACAGGGCGAGATTTATAGTTTAAACTATAACTTGATCCACCGCAATACGTTTAATGCTTTCCAACCGGGAATCGAATGCGGAACGTCATACACCAAACTCATTTGTGCTAACAATTAGGTCATCGCGGAAGGTTAATTTAAAGTTCAGTTGTACAAATAATAAAAGTTGTAAATTTGAAACTAGTAAAAGTTAGTTGTGGGTGTAGATAAAGGAACAAGATACGGCTAAATTGTAGAACAGGATCATGGAGAGGTCTAGGATTGATAATCGTGTCATGTATCATTTTAATGGGTTTCACAGTTAATACATCATGGAGATAACACACAAATTCGCATCCGTTTTTAAAAGGGACCGGGCTATTTGGTTATAGTAGCAGATAAATCAATTAAAAACTAAAAAAAAACACAGATTAGCCTATTTATAATGTAAAAATATTAGTAAATTATCGTATTAGAATATATTAAAGAAATTATAATTCCAGTGTAAACCAGATATTCAGGGCAAAATATTAATGTGAAAAGAGCAGAAAGTGGAAGTGTAAAAAAGAGTGTATTTGGGTCTCTGAAATGTATTTGTGACTATAATGTACTTTCATTTTATTTTATTTTTACAATATTGCATATATAGGTCTAATCCTCCTTACTACATGACACCCGCATAAGAATAATTATTTTACAGAAGGGTGTCTTATCGAAACTAGAAATTATTACGAAATAATAAGTTAACCAAAATCACCGTACTACGAAAGTTATGAACCCAGAGAGTTTTTAAAGATGTTAAGGAAATATTCACTTCACGTGCATTTTCCGAACAGAACTTCTTTTCTTCGAACTTTCCAAACATTTTCATGATATCATTGCTTGGTACTGAACCGAATCATATTTTGTGACAGATTTATCAGGAATGTATCTAAGCATTAACTGTCAAAGTTCTCATGACACATTCTTCTCCGATTTATTTACATCATAATATTCGTCGTGACTATTATTAGTTGACACAGGTCCTCTAGAGATTTTTTTCTTATGGATTTCCTTTGCCTTTGTGATAGTCTTGATACTCTTTCTAGTATAATATAAAATATTAAAAAAGTTCCTTAGGAAATCTATTGTCATTCGCCTTACTTGCTGGGGCCGCGGTGGCTCAGTGATAGAGCATTCGTCTCTGGTGCTTGGGGTCTCGGGTTCGATCCCAGCCCCCGCCAAGTGAACTTTGTGGTGGACAAACACCGTGTGCGTGGATTTCCTCGGGGTTCTCCCGTTTTCTCCCACTTTCTTCATTTCACCATTTTCATTCATTACTCATCACCACCGTCTCCTCTAGCCTAACCGGCATAACCGTGGGACGTAAACCTCAAAGATTTCATTTCATTTTCGCCTTATATGCAAATTCCACGTTGATATTGAGAAAATATTTCGTAGCCTCTTGGCGAGTAAATCTTTTATTTGGCTTAGAAACTACTCTGCCCAATGATTGTAATTCGCGGGCACTATGAGATGATAAAAAAAATTCAATCTCATGTTTCTTTCGAAATTCGATTGACTCAAATAGCTCTTTCAATGTTTTTGCAAATAAGGAAGTACCACTCGCAGATGTGAAGACCAAAGGCGAGGAAATGGCGTCAAAAGTATTGAAACATTACTTTTTACATTCAAATGAATATATGCACTTATACAGCTTTGGCATAATTTTGCTGTATACGCAACGTTATATCAGGACAAGAAAATGGGCACTACAAATCAACATGCTAAGAAAATATTCCCATTTTCAGCAACTGTTAAATAAATTGAGAACAACAAAAGCACTAACTTTTTTTATATATATGAACAATGCACTCAAAACTGAACAAAAATTTATGGTACATACTAAATGCGTGGTGAACGATTTTTTTCTTATTTTGACTCAAATAGCCTCTTGATTCAAACAGTTTCGGTCTCTCCTTGTAAATATATTTAAATACTTTTTGCTTTCTGAAAATTAAGCTGTCTGAAGATTATAATTTTAATATTTATCAATGAAATTTAATTTAAGGTATATTCAATTTATACGTAACGCAAGTGCATTTTGACGAAGAAAGATACATTTAACTACACTAAAGAAATCACAAAACATCTAACTATTAAAATATATGTTCATTTGAAATAGAACAAATTGAAAAATGCTCATATAAATCAATTTACGAAAACAAAAATGACACACGTAATCAACATTCTTAAAAGAACGAAGAACAGTGTGTAAACAAGTTTTAAAAATTAGATAGCGTTGAAAGAGTAGAAAGAACTTCATAAACAAGAATTTTAGGAAAACCAAAAATGGATCAAAAGATTGTGATCTTGGTTAGTAGTTAGTTTTTGGATCAGGAGCCACAAAATTTTTGAACGGCTCCTAAATCGAGTTTTCTTATTTCCTACGGAATAAGAGCATCATACTGAGTTAACCGATAGTTTTGGGTTTGGCTACACTGATGTAGTTTCCAGATATAAGGCAGCCTACAAGAAAATTTTTGATTGGAAAATATTGGATCTTTTGATCCAAAAGTAAGACCTAGATAGTGTTTACTTAATAAACTAATTAACATAATCAAATACTTTTGCGAAGTCTGACTTATGAAAAATAGCTTTAAAAGGTTTAAGGAAAGAAATAAAGTTAAAACTAAGAATATTAGTTCAAAACCGATGAACAAAGATCCTTTTTAAAAATAGAATTGTTAGAATATTATTTTACACATACCGTACATCAGTTAAATCATATAGAGCTAAATCAGTTTATTACATATAATAAAAAAAAATACACCAATTGGCGATGAAAACCTCCTTCTGTAAGATATTATTATAGTAGTATTAGTGAGACAAATTACAGATCATTATTTTCTTCCGCCTTTAGAAACGTTTTGAGCTAACAACATAAATAATATCAGAATATATACCGAAATACTTTATTCCCTTTTTATTTTATGATTGTTCTATGAGCTTTTGGAAAATCCTATAAATGTCAATGACCATTCCCCCAATCATGTTCCGCCGCTTTGCAATTTCACTAACTTTCTGAAAGTTACGGCTCCTCCGCTTCGTGTACCGAGAGATCAATACTCAATAACATCATTCAGTTAATTGCAAAGGACGTGGAAATGGATGGCATTAAAGCTTCTATCAGGTTCAATGATTGGTGCTGGTTTTAAACTAACATAGACTGTGACACACGAATCAATGTTATAGCTTTCCTATACCATTAACATCGCAAAACATCATAGCATACTGCTGATATTTTAATTTTATTTTCCGAGGATTAGAGCTCATCTGATGTTTCTATTTTCAAAATTCAATTTTACCATGTTATTAGCGCATTAAAACTCCATTCTAGCAAAATAATTATAGCCTGTTTATGTATATAAAAAGAACTCAGTTGTATAATCAGCTATTTTACGTATCATAACATTGGGTTGTAATATTCTTTCTAGCGTGCAAAAAGGTACACGAAAGTGCATGAATTAACAAATTTCAATTCATTGGTAACCCGTCTTCTTTTCTCTCGTTTCTACACATGCTGTAAGCTTCAACATTGCTATATTAATACTTTAATTAAGCTTTTTTATTGCTAAAGATTTATCGTATCCATCTTCGCTGTGGAACGCAGTATTGATTTTGGTGGGAGTACATCATATTCGGATCCCCCTCTATGATATGAAAAATTGCCTTATAAAGTAGTATGCATACTGAAGCTAGGCTCCAAATGAGAATAAAGCTCCAAATGAGAATAAAACTAATAAAATTCCTAGAATAAACAGTGAACATGATTTTTAACTTTCACTAATCACAAGCTTCACTAATTTTGGTACTCACATTATTTATTAAAAATTTCAAGTTTTTGTGAATTTTACTTTATGCTAAGAAGTCTTCGCGTGGCCTTCGTTGAATATCAAAGAAAAATCATTTTAAACAGTCTTTTAGAACAAACATCTAACGAGAGAATAAATATATGTATTTTATTAATCTTGATTTAAGTAATCCATTATTCAACACATTTCCTTTTATCATCTACGTGTAGAGCCTTTGATTAAATAAGGAAAACAGTAACAGGTTTTCCGTGAGAGTCTAAAAGCTTTTAACTAAGGGGAAAATTCGAATTCATAATTGAAACTATGATTTTCATATTGGCTTGATACTTCTTTAACTTTATCTAGTAGCCTTCTTGTTATTTAACTCTAAAAGGTATTAGAAAATTAACTATTGATGTGTTTAGAATATACATATTTGCATGTTATATACATATTTATGTTTGTAAATTCATTTATTTACAAATATGTTATTTTTCAATCGTTTATATTTATCTCTACTTTACCTATACTAGTTTCTTTTCAGTGACAATGTTGCATTAGTTATAATATTAAATAATCAAGCAAAAGAATCATTTACTTTTGCATATCATGGTCATGTAAAAAAATTTCTAATGCATATAATATAGCTAGACTCAAAATGAAACATTTTCTTTCTCTTTTATGAATGTGTTAACATTCTTTTTTGCTAATATTCACAAACATAATAGAGATACCTCAACCTATATATTCCATCTTGAATTGACATCACGCGCATGACGAATTTTCAGCTCCCAAACCTACCGGAAATGAGTTCTCAAGAATAAAGAATACAGTATTCCCATTTTCTCTCAAAAGAATAAGTTTAACAGAGCGTTTTCCGTGTTGTACGGAGAAATAGGTTACAAAGAAACAATTATGAACATTGCAAGCTTGGTTTAAACTTTGTAAAAGATTCATATATTCAACGGAAACATTCATAAAAGGTTTTCAAACTCTTTTCTTTTTGTTTCTTGCACAACTAAAATTACATACTCTGTCTCTTACTTTGAATGAACACTTGTGCTGGAAACGTACTCTCAGTCAGACACACTAACCTTGCGTGCAAGCTTTCACTCATGTCACCTTTTCAACAAATGCATTTTGTTAGAACCATTCAGTGTTACTAACTGCAGTATTCTAAATTATTCATGAAACCCTAATGAAATTTCCACAGGGCTGGTACATACATTCGTTTAGGAATAATTTGTTTCATACCGTATATTTCATGATATAGAAAGCTATATACTCACTGAAACAAAAAGGAAGTTATTATTATGTGATTTCGGTTTTCAAATTTCCTCTATCAATTTTTTTCTGTTGAACAAGTCTTTACAGTTTATTCATGGTTGAATAATTATTATATCCTGCGCTCCTTTTGTACACTTACTTTCAAGACCATACTCAGTGGAATACATTGGGCTTATCATAGAAATGGAGCAGCTTCCATTCATTGCAAGACATAAATTCTTCCATATTGTTCATAAGACATATCTAATTGTAAAGACATATCTAATTTTTACAGTACACGAAATATATTTTATCTCATTGTTCTTCCCTGATGAACTGATTAGCATTTTGGCCTTGAGTCTAATTTTATTCAAAAACGTATTGAAAATGAAATGAAATGAATACGTTTGAGTTTTCCGTCCCACGGTTATGCCGGTTAGGCTAAAGGAGACGGTGATGATGAGTAATGAATGAAATGGTGGAATGAAGGAAGTGGGAGGAAATGGGAGAACCCCGAGAAAACCCACGCACACGGTGTTTGTCCACCACAAAGTTCATTTGGCGGGGGCTTGGAACGAACCCAGGACTCCAAGCACCAGAGGTGAACGCTCTACCCAAAAACGTATTGAATTACCAGTGGTAGCTTATACGGTGTGGATATAAAGCTTAGCTTAAAACTTTTAATCCTAAGCCAAAGTAGGGCTTGTACTTCCTTATTAATACAACACGATGCGGTCCGAATCTAGGTTGGATTTTACATACAAGTCCCACACGTATCTTCTGCGAGTGGTGGTCGGTTGCTGGTTATGTGAAAAACTTATTCCGGCTTATACCTTAAAAATGGTTTCATGATATTTAAGGATGAAATCGTTAGTGTATTGTAATATGTAAGGGTATTTCAAACTGCACTGCACCACAGAATAGAAAACTAAGTATAAACGGTTTTCTAACTTTTTTGTGAATCTTATTTCTTGTACAATTTTCATATAAGTAAAAATATTTAATTTGATGCAGTTTTGTAATACCAATTTCAGTAACGATACAAATAATAAACAGTTTTTAAATGTTTTCCAACCTTTAATCGTTACATGAAAAAATCAAGTGCAAGAACATTTGACTGAATCAATTTTGTAGCAATTCTACCCAGCAATACCTATAAATGTTATAACTTATCTTCAAATTAAATATTTAAAGATTTGTTTGATGTAAATTATCTGTGCCTACCATTTTTTACAACAGAATACTCATGTTCTTAAAAATGCTCTTATCTGCCTGGCAACTAAGGTTTACATACCTTATGTAGTATAATTTACATAAGCACAGGTGCAAAATGTTAAGGCCCTCTTCTAAAGTGGATGAGACGAAAAATGTAATGTAACGCAAAAAGGATACCTTACAAAAGCACTGCATTTCCTCGTCTGTTCGATTTAGGTGATTTTTGGATATATTGTAGCTGAGGACCCCCCGGACAATTCTTTATGTGAGGACAGCTCTCTATGACCAATTGTGACCTCCAGAGGTCACCAAAATCACACTGTTACGTGGACTATTCTTATTTGCCGTAGCCCAGTATAACACATAACTATTTTTTGTATGCCAAGTTGGAGCCAGTGTGACCTTTGGTGACCTCTGGAGGGTACAAAGTTGGTCATAGGAAGTTGCCCCTATATAAACTATTTCCCGGGAGGTCATCAGCTCAACATATCTAAAACTCACCCAAAATGGACAGACGAGGAAATGCAATGCTGTTTGTACAATGTGACCTTTGCTGACCTGTGGAGGTCAGAAGATTGGTCCTAGGGAGTTAGTCCCATATAAACAATTGATCAGTGGGTTCTCAGCTACAACATATCCAAAAATCACCCAAATCGGAGAAACGAGGCAATGCAGTGCTTTTTGTACGGTGTCCTTTCTAGATAGAAGGATCTTTTTAAAAATATAGAATAACATGTTTGAGAAAAAAAGCATATAAAAGGTAACGGTATTCTCCACAATTTGGAACATGCTAATGTAGTCCACGGAGATGCGGGTGTTATATTTTCTAACATATAGAGTCGATCTGGTGAGAATCAGGCTTCGACTGACTTTACCTACAGGTTCCCAAGCTAAGTTTTGGAAGATGCTGGAATGAACTCCTGAGCCAAATTGAAATGACGGTAAAGAAACATTAAATATCCCTTCCATTGGACAGAGCTAGGGATGTCAGACTAATTGTTAGACTTCCTAATGATTGCCCAACCATCAATATCGAGAAATCAAAAAGTCAAACACATAAAGAAAATGTATTATAAGAAATTGAATTGCAATTGTAATCAGCGTATATTATTTTGGTAGATTATACTGGTAACATACTTACAACGAGCATATACTATATCTGTCGTGTAGCAATCATATCTTCAGAACAATTCTCATTGCTAGGAGCCTAGCGTATTCCCAATAGTAACGGCTCCACAAAGAAGTCTCAAATTTGGTAAAAACAGAACACACATACATTACTGAAAATAGCCGTTACTTCGAACATGTAAGGACATGGTTTATTTTTTTTATTTCTACTTACTATGTAAGGTACTAAACGCCATTCGGATATACTGTGTCTTGTAGATCGTGTTTTAAACAAGCAAATATTATTACTTTCATTGATGTGCGCGATTTTTTGAAAGCCCTATCCAGTATATATATATATATATATATATATATATATATATATATATATATATATATATATATATATATATATATATATATATATATATATAATTTGTATGTATGTATACATATACAGGATTACTTTACACTGTAGTGAAACTTAGTGTTATTTCGTATGGAAACAACCTTATGCTTTAGTCCAAGTAAAGCCATTTATTCGACGCAAATTTTAGCACTAGTTCAAGGGCAGTTGAAACTCTTAATGTGCTACCAGGAAAGCTAGGAATTCTTATTTGTGTTTGCCCTGCCGTTATGACTCGTAATTACTTACGAGCAATGTAACGAAAGGGAACATTTTTCCTGTTAGATATCATAAAATTATTACTTAAAGCATTTGTATTTCATATGTATCTTACACACTTAGGTTTTGAGACCTTACAAAGGAATTAGTTAAAGTTAGGAGTCAGAATTAACGACATGAAATTCAGTAATATAGTTAATGCTATATTAGAATGATTGAATTTAAAGGTGTTGTCCTATTGAAGCTATTTCTTGTTTGCTATTCTCTAACTCGGGTTATACGGTTTAATTTTGATCTTTCAATCAAGGGACAACTAAATGTATTTTTGTTTATTATTTCTAATTATATTGTCACACCGATCAAGAATGTAATCGAAATATAATTACTTAAATACTTAGTGCAAGCACGTACGAGATGTAGAAATTATTTTAATGTTATGGAACTATATAGGATATGTTGATTAGCAGGAAATATATGTATGATGTGCCCTTTGGACACTGTTATCCGAAATAACTTTTGGCAAATACTCATTTAGGGAAGGAGTGAACAGAATAAATACTTTTGTATATTACTGCGACTAACGTTGAAAGAATGTAGTTGTAAATTCTACCATCTTCGTTTACATCATTTTAAAATTTCTTTATTTTACTTTATTACTTATTATTTATTTTACTTTATATAAATTTCTTTATATTTTACTTTATTATATTTTAAATTTTACCGCATTTAGAGTATTCATAAAGCAATACTGAAAGCTTTAGAAATAATTAGTACAGCTGTTTTATTACCTGACACAGATGTAATCTTTGCCGTTGAGAATAGTATCTGGCCAACTTTAACGTACACGCTCCTTTTTACGCTTAAAATTTTACAGGAAAGCAGTTTCCAAAATGATAAGAAATAGGTGCGAAACACGACTAAATCTTTTATCATGGCAAAATCTTACACCAGATCAGGAGCATGTGATTTTTTTATTGGTTGTACACCATGGTATTGCACATACTTTGATGTATTGGTGAAATTTGATTTTAATGTAGATATGTGTGTTGTGACCTAAGGCGTAAACATTAAAGAGTTTGATTTAAACGACTTAAGTTTGGACACTTGCCTTTTACTAGTATATACTACATCTATATAGGGAAGAAATAGTTACTTACACATAAATAATTAAAATAATACACAATTCATCGAGAGTTCTATATATAAAACGCTTAAACGTAATTAACTATCATCGTTCATGTAACATGATAATGAATAATATTGATAACATTCACTTAATCAATATTTCCTAATTGGGTAGAATTTGTCTTTTGTATTTGCTACTTATGAAGTTATCTTGTTGCTATTGTTTTTTATGAATAATTCCTGTGTCAATTCATGAAAGAGAGCATTTATTTGCAATTGGGTTTTCTTAATGGAGTTCACGAAACTGTGTAAATAATATACGTATTTTTCTGTATCCTTTCCTTGAACGTAATAATATAACAAATCGAGTACTACAAGTTAAATGTTCAATTTCCATTTTTTTTACTTTAACAGCATAATATGTGAGGTCCTAGTACTTCACTTGAGGACGTTCTTTTATAACTTTAAACTTTCACAATATGGTCCTAATATCTGATACTTTGAATTTTGTAGGTAGCATCACTGCTTCTGTATTCTGAGCCACGGGAGATAGTTCGAACCCACTTCCATATACTTACACAGACACATATATACACATAGAGCGGCAACGAAGGGTAAATCAAATCGTGTCCCCACACTCTCAGGTCTTCTGCTCACGTATCATCTTTTAGAGAAGCAGCGTCGATGCCCCACGCTGGGCGCCATCCCATCAGCTTCTCCTTCCCCTGACATGCGATGAATCTTTATGTAAAAAAGAGTCCCTTGAAACAAGTTGTGGGTCATACAAGCTGACCACCGCCGTAAATAACAAATGACTCTGAAGCCCTTACAACAGACTGGAACGAGATGAGAAGAAAGAGGCATTTAGAATTTGTGATAAGGGTATTACTATTATATGATATAAAATAAATCTTTCAGGATTTCGTGTCTGACACATAAATTATTATTTGCTAT
The DNA here is from genome assembly GCF_964235325.1 of Thermobia domestica. NCBI lineage: Eukaryota > Metazoa > Arthropoda > Insecta > Zygentoma > Lepismatidae > Thermobia > Thermobia domestica. Next base: position 103,165,959 of record NC_137455.1, read on the forward strand.
AAGTCTTATTCAAGGTGGCTTAGAAATATGCTTTCTTTATCTTCTACCATGGTCTTTCGCTAATTTATCAAAAATACTTCAATGATGTCGGTAGTCTTTATAATGGATTACATACCAATTTCATCGCCAAATTGTTCTTAGGTAGTGATAACATGGAATATAGCACAAAAGAAATAACTTGACGTCTGAGGCGCTGAAATTGTTGTAAAGTTATAGTCTAATACAACACTATAGAAGTTGATCAAAAATTAATCATTCCTAGCTGTTGCTTTTTTGTATTTCGTTATGTGACGGTTTGTTACAGTATATTGAACTATAATTCTAACTAACTCAGTAATCAAGTCAATCTTGTCGAGCTATATTAACAATATTAGAAAATAGTTTATCATTTCTGTATTGTGTAGAATATCTGTGCGTTTTTCTCTTTATATATGAGGTACATCCAGAAGATAAGTTTCTTTGAATTGTAAAATGAAATACGAACACAAGAAAACTATTTTTATTATTCGAAGTTAGTAATAAATAACCTACTTTCCAATATATGTATCATTTTTATTGAAGGTTTTTTTTTTTTTTTTTTTTTTTTGTAATCTATCATCAGCTTTGGTACACCTGTGTCAATAAAATTCTGCCGCCAATGTTTGGATCTAGGATATCATAACCGTCTGCAACTCAGTTGAGCTGTTGAAAGGTTGTCCGGCTAGAATTCGCTTCAGATGGCGGTCGCTATTTACAAGGTCTAAGCTGTAGGGTGAGGTCATGTAAGATACCAATATTTTGTTCCAGGTGATAATGTAATCGAGAGACAGGCCCCTTTCCAGATGTTAATACAACACAAAGATCAAAACTAACCTAGCGCTTCTTGTGCTCTGCTGTTAGTTCTTTTAACCCATCATGCACACAACTTGTGAAATTGCAGTCACTGAGTGAAAATCTTATGCAACATGGAAAGGAAGATTTGCGAAAATTTACATGAAAATTTGGACATTGTGAATCGCTGATTCTCCAGAATTACTTGTTATATACTTTTCACCAATTCATATATGACATATGACTATTGACGGTCGGCCATTATGATGTTCGTCGTGTAGATTGGTGCAGATTGCTGTGAATTTTCGACTCCTTCTTCTAACAATATTTTCACTTGTGACATCCGGTCTACATTCTTCACACAACTCCTACTGGATTTCTGACGTCAACAGCTTTTTAGAGTGGAAAAATCTGACTACTGTGCGTACCTCGCACTCGATGGGAGCTAAATTCACGGAGACATGTTTACCATACCACAGTTCTTTCACCACTGATTCCACACAACTGTGCTCGCTGCAGATTGCGAGTATCTAATAATCTATTCTTCCTCCTCCACTCCTTTGAAAGCGCATCCTTTTCTACCTTTCAAACTACCATCTTGGGTCACTTTCGAAACTTATTGTCTGGATGTAAGTCCTACATAACGTGACTTGAGTAATCGAAACCAATAAAGTGAGGGTTTTTGATGTTGAATCTCGAACAATACCATGAGAGAATCTCGAACTCACTTGATTTATGGGGCTGCAACTCCATGTGTTGAAAGCCATAAATCATAGTGATAGGAGCTGATGCCTTCACTCGAAGCATTCATTACTCTTCATGCTTTCTAGTATTATGAGGATTTACAAGGTACTTCTGGGAGTAATGTGCCATGCAATAGTGAAACTTCATAGTATTTTCATCGGTTAAGTGCCTAAAGATTAAATGTATACCGCTCACAAGTCTTCAACCTTGCGCTATTGACGGTCTACGTTTGCAAAAGAGTTTGCTCACAGCTGTCCCTTTAAGACCTCATTCTGTAACAGTCTCTCTAAAGTTTGTTAATTTACTCCACTGAATAATACGATTACTAATTACAACTGCAATGTTGCCGATTATTGCAAACTAAATACAATTTTGCACCGCGTTGTCACCAACTGATACGAAATGAAGCCCTTGGCGGATTTTAAAGGCTTTATCGGCTACAAACATGTGCATGTTCGGAAAAACTAGTGAATGAAAAATATAGCTTCATGTAAAATCGAAAAGACCAGCTAATTTTTGAAAACATAAAGTGATTCTTGACATTGCCCACATCAACATTAAGGAACAGCGAACCAAATAGATGTATACAGTCCGTGAATAATTTCAAGAGCTTTGCAGTTACAAAATCGATTTATGTTGTAGAGTATGTAAGAAAAGAAAATAGTATATACACTTTGAACATTAAATATATTTTATTTCACCGATGACTGTACAATTGATAGTATGGAGAAGTTTTTTTTTTTTTTTTTAATAACTCATTTCCACTCAAATACGAGATGTCGTTGTAACCATTTTACAAATTTTCAAGTATATTCGTGTTTCGTATTCGAAAGTTGATACTTTCAGAATTTCTCTTCTGCAAAATATATCCAGACTACTTTTCTGCTTCTATGAATTTGTATTCTGGAAATTTCAAATGTACAAAATGTCAGAGTATAAAAACACGTTTAAAAAACACAAAGAACGTTTTTTTTAAAAAAATCATGTTTCTTTTCGTTTAAAACGTTTTAATATTTAGAACAAATTACTTTGTTTTTAACAAAAAAACACGTTTAAAATGATTATTTTGTTTAAAACAATAATCTAAATAGACATATATATTACATTTTTATACGCTCACTGATAATACTTGCCATCTAACCGCTAGATGAAACTTCGGGAATTTCCCTAACTTCGATCCGTCCAAATATTAAATTTCGGAAAAAGAAATCTGGAGTTTCCCGATTTCCGTTCACGGAATGTGTAGTTTAGTTTCTTTGTGTTACATTATACTGGTTCTTTTCATCCTTAATCTTAAAACAGAAGCACCCGTTGATGCAACTGCTGTGTCGGGCTTTAAACCTCAATAGGTCAGCCCTAATTAAGGTAGAAAGGTGATTTTGGCACCAATTTATTTCTGAAGAACAGCTTTCCGCCGGAGTGCATTGTTAGGTATGTGGGGTATCATATGGGGGGAGGATAAAAGGTCGTGTTTTTGAACAGTTTTTTGGGGGGGAATCCATTTCCCTCTTGGGGATACATTCATAAAAACTGGTATATGAAGCAATAAAGTAGGCCACTACATGGTAATATCCTGTATTTGTACTTCTTGCTTATATGGGAGAGTAGGTAGGGGGGTAAATTTGTCCAATTTTTGGAGTTAGTTTTTTGACGTAAATTACATTTATTTTAACAACAAACATCAATAGATCAAACTCTAATTAAGCTAGAAAGATGATTTGATACGAATGTATTCCTGAGGGATGAAGCTCTCCGCCAGTATGCATTTTATGTATATGGAGGTACCACACCGAGGTGGAGAGGGTGAAGTTCTTTTTTATATTTTTCGTCAGGTTTTTGGATACCATTCCTCCCCCCTTTGTGGCACACCCATAAAAATTGATATGTGAAGCAATGAAGTAGACCCCTACATGATAATAACTTGTATGTGTACTTGTTGATAATGGGGGGGAGGGGGGCTAATTTGAATAATTTACATTTATTCTCAGGACGGTTCTATATAAGACAAGATATCTTTTACTGAATTCGTCTAGAACCATAATTCTTGTTCCTATACATGATTTGTGCAACAAAAATGATTTGCATATGAACGTGGTACTATGGTAGGGGAGGGGAAAGAATGTCACATTCAATGATTTTTTTAAGGATATTTCTGCGTATAATAGTTTTTGAGAATATTTCATATATAAAAAGAATTCATTATCCTTTGTATTACAGCAATGGCTATCACTTTTTTTTTATCTCAAGCCTACGCATTAGCATTATTTTGTTAGTGTAGGGTAAATGCAGGGGTTGCCAGGGCCCCGCAAAGTCAATTTTCCATATTTTTAATGGCCTTTTGTGTTTTTTTCTTTTACAAATATAGAGGGCATTGCACGAGTGTTACCTTGTTGGACTCTGTGGTCTATAAGCTTTCCAACATTGTATGAATCATGATTCTGTGATAATCAGGGGGTGACCCTAGCCTCCAAAGTGAGAGTCTACAATTTTGTTTAAAATCCCTGGTGGGCGTCTAAACGTTAATCGTGTTTTATCCCGTAGACTCTAATCATGGTCATCCATGTTACAGATAGAGATATATATCTTGAAACCTGTTTAGTTAACGTCATTTGCTCCTTGTAAGCTAGACACTGCTCTTTTCTTTGATTTGTATTATATTTATCATAGTATTTCTTATAGTTTATGATGTGAGAACTGTTCATTATTATGAAAATGATAGTGACGAAAAAATTCTGAAGTTTTGAATTTGGATTTTAGAATAGTGTGTTTAACGTTCGGTATTCGTGGAATTTAAGAAATGTTCAAATACTTCACTTGAATTTCTGTTAGTTTACTTATACCACATTGCTGTGCAGAATTTCTTTCAGTAGTTGCTGTTGTAATAAGAATATAACTCTTCTTGTAATTTACTCGATGCACAAACCCTGCGGAGGATGGGTTGTGTTTGTTAGAAAATTAAATTAGCTTCCTCAATCTGATATTTTACTTGTTTTAAACATGCTCAACCACCCTCGAAAAAGAAACACGTTTAAAACAATATGATTAAAACCTTTAAAACGAACTGAATAAAACAATAGCTCTCTTTTTAAACATGTTTTAAGCACTTGTTTTATATATTTTGTTTTAAACATATCAACCCCAAAAAATGTGTTATCATTTTTCACAACACTTCAGATTACACCTTATCGAATGTGACTTATCTTCGTTTACTCCAAAGTATTCTTCAAATAAGGTGTTTAATGAAACTTTATACTAATTAGATTTTATAAAATAATTTATTTAAAAAACAAATTACAGGCAGCATTCGATTTTGAATATTTGATGTTTTATTAGTGTTTAAAATAAATGAAATTGAGAAAAAAATCCATAGTTTAAATATTAATGCGCCACTTCCAACAGGGTCAATTCCAACAGGTGGATACTAGATGGCTGAGAGAAATTGTCATGACGTGGCACGTAACGTGCTATGTCTGATATGTTGTTTTAAGGAGTAAAATGACTACAAAGTACACTAACATAACGTAACAAAGTCAAGCTACTGAAATTTTGCAAAAATTGAATTTTGGAGCTTTTATGACACATCAAAACAAGATTATAGCAAAGTAAAACGTTTACTATTTTCGTAGAGTATCCAAGGGGGGTCTAGTGGGCCGCCTCCTAAATTTGTACCAGCCCCCCTAAATTTTCACGATAGGCTTGCAAATGAACTATAAGATAGTGACGAAATATAATATGGTTGCATCGGCCCGCCTAACTTCTACCCGGCCCCCCTACATTTTTGGGCTGGCTACCGGCCTGCTTCTATATGATATTTAAATATTCTAAGACAATAATTTCTTATATGTATTAGATAAATGTACCAAATCTTTGACTTAGAAAAATTGCATCTTTTTTATTAAGTGAATCTCTAGTTAAACTTTTACTTTAATATTTTAACTTCGTTGTTTTAATAATTTAAATAAGAAGTGATGCAATGTTGTACGGAACTTCTTAAATAAAATTTTGCATATGTATTTAGACAGGTAAAACGAGGTCTAGTTAAAGTGTTGTAATATTAAGTGTTCCTTCTTTATTTGTTTTTTCAGGTAAGTGATCAACTCAGAATAGTTAAAGCAATATGCACCAACACAATCTAGCAAAATGCCAGACTTCATCTGTAAGTACCATATAATCGTATAAAGTACAACGTAAGATGTGAATAACTTTTTTAGGTTTAATTATCTGCCTTATACACCTTTTATTATATTTTATGCTTGTAATATCTGAAACACATTCTGAGCATCAATTACATCTTTCGTTATATATCTTCCTTCCTCTTTGTACTACGCTAGTGATGCCTAGAATGAGATAGAATGATGTAGCTTCAAAGCTTCCTCAATATGATTTTAAATTTGAATAAATTACTGAAAAATATCTGATTCGGTAACAAGTGGTATTACAATGAGTAGAGTTTTTGTTAATCTCACGTAGTTGATACTCTGTTCCTATGAAGTGAGTATATTCGAAACCTTCTGTACAAATTCTCTCCTATTTCTCTATACTTGAGGGTTCGTGTATTTAATGCTGAAGATTAACTATTTGTTTCTAATGTAAAGATTCAAACTGTAACTTCAAGCATCAAGGCAGAAAAACATTGGAAATTAGTATTGCTACTGATGTGACACTTATTGGTTACACTTTATTAATACTACCCAGCACTTGTAAAAAAAATACAAGAAAAAATATAAATGTGATTTCTCTCTTAATGCATGATAAATTGGTTTATGGTAATGTTCACGTACGTTCTGTAAGTTACAACATAGAACAAATTACAGAAGGTTACTGTCCTTCCATCCTTAACAAATCTACAAACTTAGATCTAATTCCATGGCTCCTTCTTGGTATTTTTAATGCTATATACACGTTGTGTACAGTAACATCCCGGTGAGGACACTCGGTCGGAAAAATGTAACAGATTTTTCATGCCAGCCATTGTGCGTGTTTTTTTTTTGGGGGGGGGGTTTCCTCTTTCCTACCCGGCAAATATCGGGATGGTTCCTAGCATAATGATCTCAGATTGCTTTTTCCTTCCGCATTCCTTTCTTCCTCTCAATTCCTCGAGCAGTGGGATTGCCGAGAGACGTCATCCCTCATATCTGTGATGGGCTAAAATAGCCATAGATTCCGAAAGTCCAGCAATGTAGTTCTTAATCCTAATTAATATTTTCATTCAATTTATTCTTCCTTAAATAGTAAATATGTATGGCAATCATACTTTTCTGCTAATAGACCGGTATTTTTTGTTAGATATAACCTTATAAAGCTAAACGCTATTTTTTTAAAAAAAAAAATCCTTGCATATGAATAGATTATGTCAGATTGTATAATCAAATGTTGATATTTTTGATTTTCATTGTATATTCCTTTTGAAACATCAGTCCCCTTTGTGATCCCTCCCCTCTCTCTCAATTGTTTGTTTTCTCTTCTTTCTCTTTTTTTTGGTATTGTTTCGTGAAAAAAAAGCATTCCAACTATTGATGATCATGAGAACCACAATGAAGAGCTCCGTAGAGGGGCTAACATAATGAGAGGGTTGTTTGACAAATACGTCCACTGTGATAATTAATTGCAATTGATCGCAGCATTACACATCAAGATAAAAGAGAACAATTACAAATTAAACAAGACTTCATGTTTTGTTATTTAAAAATGACAAAGATTTGTTTTATTCATTGTAAAATGCGTTATAGAGTAAGTTAAAACTTTTGTTCATGAACTTATTGTAGCTTACTTTCTTTAAAAAAAGTGTATGAGATGTAAAGTCTAATGAGTGCGATATTATGCTAATAATTGGATATTGTACTAGTATTTTTAAGTAATATGGAGGCACAGTGGCTCAGTGATAGAGCGCATACCTCTAGTGTGTGAGGTCCCTGTTTCGCTTCCATTCCAAGTAAGTTTGTGGTGGACAACATCGTGTAAGTGGGTTTTCTGGGAATACTCCCATTTCCTCCCACTTTCTCATTCTACCTATTCTTCCATCATTATTCACTTGTCTTAACCATCGTCTTCCTTAGCCTAAAACGGCATACGTTAAAATGAAAGATTTGATTTCATTTTTTAAGTAATATGTGCATTGCATCACTGTTAGGACATATGTATCAGAATTAGGGTGTGTTTCTCTGTGTTAGAAGTCAAACAATAATATATATATAAAAGCTGATACTATGTATACTTTTCATACAGCCTACAGTGCATAAATAAATAGTAATCTATTTCCTCAGAACAATAATTATCAAATGCATAAAATAGGCTAGGGGTTCCTAACCTTGCTTGACTGACGTTGCACCCCTTTTCTGAACACCCATGACATTACAGCACAATTGTTTAATATTTTTTAAACAAAAAAATTACGTTATAATTACGTAAGAGTAGAAGTTTCTTTTCATAATACAGAACATTGCTGTTGCCATTGGAGGTTTTTACTGACTCAGTCTGCCTCAAATTTGATTTTCGAGATCATGGCTAAGCGGTTAGAGTACGCGCCTTCGGCGTGGGGACACGCCAGTTCGATTCCCGGCGGAAGATCATGTGGCTCGGATTCCACAGTAAGCTGTAGGTTCATGTCTCATATAACCTTGCAGCCGAAAGGAACACGAAACTAAATTAAATCAAATCAAATCTATCAAATTTCATTTTAATCAATTATAGAATGTTTCAAGATTTCTAGATACAAAAGTTTCGAGAACACACCGGTCGCGAACCACTAGCTTTTAATACTATAAAATAGGATTTTTCTCGAAAACTAAGAATGATAGTTTACCTTCAAACATCCCAGTTTGTTCAGCTTAATGTCATCTAACAATAATGTCTTACCGTTAGGTGGTTATTTATATTGTAAAATTCTCTCAGTTTATGTAAGGTAGAGGAATTATCGTACACGGGAATTTGGACTTTCCCATCACCTTTTGTTATAAAAGATCTTAAATACAGAAGTATATTACAATAAGTAGTTCCTCTAATAATTTCAGGTAAGAAAGTGGAAGGAATCCAATGACCAAGGGGCTTTTGTAGGCAAGGTTCCTCTCTTTGACCGGGCGTCGTGGGAGGAGATAAGTTTTGTGTGATTAGGTGTCTCTCTCGGTGACCGGGCGTCGTGGGACGGAAAGGGAACCCAATGGCCGGGCGCCTTAGGGCTTAAGGATAGGTATCTTTCAATTGACCAAGCGTCGTGAGAGGGTAAGGTGAACCCAATGGGTGGGCACCTTAGGGGTTTAGGTAGTTTGATCAACCTGGATAGATTGATGCGTGTTGAGGCGTGCTCCTGTCTTTTATCCTAAAATGTCGGCTACCTTCGTGAACTTCGTCTTGCCGACTGCTGGCGATTGTGGGCGACTCCTCTTCGGTATTGTCGTCTGCGTTGTATTTGTTTACTGTCAACACCTGTAGTACACACATGGTTATCGCATGATGTGAAGACATGCAGAACCTTACAATATATTAAAGTGCTATATCTTCAAAGAAAGTTTATATGTTTGTCTCCAATCCTTTCGACAATGAGATCTCGGGAACCACAAGTGCTAGAAACGTGTCGTTTTCACTTGCCGATTCCAAATTTTGTGTAGATGGCCCAGTTCTAATTGAATATTAAAAAAAAACATGGCCGTTATTTCTTTATTGCATTTTTATGGGTATACTGAAAGTGTTAAATTTTTAAAGAAAGAGTAAAGCATCATTTTGCAAGTTATACATTCCAACATCACATAGTTTTGTACATGGATTGTATATCTCTCAGGCGATTGCTTCATGGACAAATGATAATGAAAAGCGAAGATAACAATTTCTCCGGTCTAAGTCGAATCTTTATTATTTGGAGTGTTTTGCCCAATGCACACCATATATTACTGACATTATAATTAATTGTGTGTGTAATGCATTTGATTATTACATACTGCATGCAAAAAGAAAGAAAACACTGATCATGAATGAATTAGAAACTCCAACCGGAAGTAGGCTCAAATCTTGCAAACGGTGCGAGATATTGAAAATATAATAGAAAAACATTGTCCCCTTTTTGGCACCCCTTGGCGATTTCTATCAAGAAGTCTTACACTTGTGTCTGTAAAGGGATACGTACAGATGTTGTGATTACTGACAAGGAGATTCATGCTCATATATCACCGATGCGCTGTGTAGAGAGTGCAGATTCCACTAGTCTATATATTAAAATTCTAAGTTATGTTTGCCTCCAATCCTTTCGACAATGAGATCTCGATAACCACAAATGATAGAAACGTGACGTTTTCACTGATCGATTTCAAATTTTGTGTAGAATGTTCAGTTCTCATTCAAATTTTCAGAAACCGTATCGTTATTGTTGAATTCAACATTTAGGCGCCGTTTTGAGCTCATAAGATTAACATTGTTGCAGGCCGAAACTACGGTGCTATCGCGACCAGTATGCCGTGTTGACGGACATTGCAGGCGCTTTGCTTAAATCTGAATGGCAAACCTATCGCATGCTGGCAACTTCAAAGGCCTCAAGGGACGCAATGACGGATATGGATTTATTTTTAAAATATCCAGTTGATATCGAGTCACTTCTACAAATTTGCTACAAACCCACTCCGACATCTATACATAGCAATTCACTTCCTTTATGAGTCTCCTATCCTTTACTTGTGTGAGTAATGAGACATGCACAGTGGGAAGGAGATTCATGGTCATAACAACGACACCGCGACCTGAGTAGACAGAGCAGGTTCAGCTAGTATTACAGTTAAAGAGAAACTTAAATTTTTAAAAAAATATATTCATAATTTTGGGCTATATCCCATTAACCATACTGTATTCTGTCATCTTATTTGTATTTCAATGAAACACTTCACTAATATATACTTTAGTGTAAGATTTTGTCTTAATAGGTTGCGGATCATTCTCTGGAAAACTACACATGAGAATTTGTATCCATGTACCTAGGTATATAATTTTGTTCAGCTCAATCTATCGACTGATATATGCTTCATAATTTGAACAATATTTTCTCGTCAAATGCTAATAATACTGTAGAAGCTGAAGAACATTAATGTTAAACATAAAATGTATTTTTTAAAAAAAAAAAAAATAAAAACATTCGCAATATTCAAGTTCAAATGGTTTGTTGTCTTTGCCATGACATAGAAAAAATATTTTGTTTTGTGATACGGTACCGCCTTGTTTCTACAAACGTGAGTTCTTCACTCATGCTGCTCTTTTCTCAGGCATTGTCAGGACAATTATTTGATTCCTTGATATCCTTGAGAAAGTTCGATCATCAAATACGCAGCTCTGTTATGCACAGTTCCCTCTGTCTCAGACCTAAAATACTCGTAGATGACATATTGCTTTTCTAACTTCCTTAATATGCTAAGCATAAGCAGGGAAATTTAAAATTCCGTTTGTGGACATATATGAGAGGAAAAAAGGGTAAGTAATATCGAGAGACTGTTTTCTGGTATACATTCAGCGTTCCAAGAATACATTTCATCACAGTTCACATTCCTCTATACCAGTGATCACAAAACTGTCGATCGCGAGCTACTAGTAGTTCGCGGGGACGTACATCGTGTTAACGATCCGGTTGGCTACCCTTGATTCCCCACTGAGCTGACGCTAACGACAGGGGGTGCTGACGACAACAACTGCTTGTTTCTCCAGCGCAACTGCCATTGCCAGCCTCACCTCATAGATGATTGTATACGTATGGAGTTGTGCACATTATGTTTCTCGTGTGCGTGTATGTCAGATATTTGCTAACTTGAATAGTTTGATTTTATATTTACTAAAAAAATGTAAGTTTATAGACAACAAACAAATGTAAGATTATTTTTAATAAACAAAAGTTGATAGTTTTTTCGGTTAGTAGATCATAGTAGGACTTCAAAACGATAGGGTGGCGTAGGAGCTTCATAAGTTTAGCGACCACTGCTCTATGCGAACAGAAATTATTCATAATATGTAATTTCCGGTTTCAATGCTGATTACTACAAAGCCAAAGCGGGAGAAGGTAGCTTTATTATATTTCAAATGACAAGTTATACATTCTTAGAGCGCAAGATTATGGTTTCAAACCTATATCGCTTTATATTGTTACGGAGCTCTCTTCACTGGTCTGGTGGCTAACGAGCGGATTTAGTTCACAGCTTCAGGGTGTGATTCTCAATTGGAGAGCATTGAATATATTAGAGTGGTTCATATTTACTCTTAAACAGTAGGTTCACGTCTCAAACACATCAGTGCTGAAAAAGAATGTTAAACTTCAATAAACAAACAACATGTTAGTATGGCTTTGAATTAGTATTATACACATGAGCTAACTCGCAATTTTCGCTAATAACTTCATTAACGAGCCTTTTTGTTGACACTTCTATTCATTATTCTTCAACAAAAATAATGATTTAAACAAAATAGAACTAACTTTGGAATATATTAATAAAGTTACATAACCAGCTGTACCAATGACGTTCATTCGGTTGTAAATGTATGATCAGTGCTTGAAATCCTAATGCTATTACCGGAATGTGCAGAAAAAACTATAAGAGCCTTCGATGTGGAAAATGTTGGGACCTTGATTTTCATAGTTTCAACTAAAAATGCACTTATGATTTAATTCATTATATTTAATTTTAAATGTAGTCTAACCTAAAGTTCTAATTAAAATATAGTATGCCTACAGTGAGGAAATAGCACGGAAGCTTTCATTCAAAAGTATCAACTCTTGTTTTACAATGTGGAAAAAAGTTCCTCTTCCACTTCTCCATAATATCTAAGACTGTTCTTTTCTTCCCCACCATTTCTAATTTTTTATTCATTTTCTGTTCGATCCAGCTAATTCTCTCCATTCTTCTCTACACCCACATTTGTAAAGTTCCCAATCCGTTTTCATAATTTTAGCGTAATGTTCATGTTTCTGATTCATACAGTACAATACCCCACACGAAGCATTTTATGAGTGTTTCTTTTAACTATTCAATATCCCACAAAACAGCCTTTCGTTCTTCCTAAAGGTTTCTTTCGCCATTCCTATCCTTGCTTTTATTTCACGTTCTTTATTTCATATCATCACTATTAATACTACTACCCAGGTATCAAAAATTAGTCACCTGTTCTATAAATTCCTCTCCTCTTTGTATGTTTGGCACCGACAGCTTCGTTCCAATTACCATGGCTTTTGTCTTTCTAATACACTGAGGAAAAAAATATTGTAGGTGGCGTACTTAAAAAGATAGGTTACATGCGTAATTCCAATAGTTTTTGGACTGAGCGTACAGCAGACGTATAACTGAAAACGCATGTTTTATAATACTTTCTGTATAAGTGTTCCATCCATACGTACTTTCTGTATGAAACAATGTAGGCGGTCAGGATCTCACATACAAATGGACGAATATAAACTGCTGACACTAAATGTGAACACTTTTAGAATTTATTGAATATCTATCTTCTATAAATAACACTTATATCATAAGCACAATTACAGTAAAGTCAGTAAATATGGTGCATGACGCAAAATCGAATAGCCCGAAGGTTTGGATAAATAATTTAAAAAAAAAAAAAAAAAACAATGCGCAACAAAAATCTGACTTCTGCTTTGAAATTCTAATCGTGGGACGTTAAACTAAAAATGTCATTTTATTTAATTTTGATACACAGAAGGTTTGTCAGTAAACAAGATAAGCCAACTAGCTTTATGATTACACTGAGAAAAAAAATTGTAGGTGGCGTACTTAAAAAGATAAGTTACATGCGTAGTTCCTGTAGTTTTTGGACTTAACGTACAGCAGACGTATATCTGAAAACGCATGTTTTATAATACTTTCTGTATAAGTGTTCCATCTATACGTACTTTCTGTATGAAACAATATAGGCGGTCAGAATCTCACATACAAATGGACGAATATAACATATAGCTGACAAAGGTAACATAAGTATATGTATGTGATATACGGAAAACTGTTAGATGTCAGACATCTTGCAACGGCATGATGTAACATCTAAGGGCAGTGCATATGTAGTAGACGGATAAAATATGCTCCGTACTGATTTCTATAGTAAGCAAGAGGCTACCGTATATTTGTACAATATACCGCTGTCCGGAGAACGGATTTTTCTCTGTGTATTTATTTGTATTCCATATTCTTCATTGCCCTGGAAGAAATCTCAATTACATCATATACTTCACAGCTGGCTGGAGCTTAGATTGCATTCTATATGTTTTCACGCTCGTTACTCCACAATCATTGAATGGCAGAGTATGGCTATCGGTAAAGATGATGGAGATGCAATGAAGAACTTCGCCTTATTCCTGTTTCGTCACCTCACTTAGATCTTCTGTTGGCTTAATGGAGGTTGAAAAATAGCCCTCGTATTAATACAACCAACGGCCAAAAGTACACTTTCCACAATAGGAAGAGATCACTATCTCATCTTTGTACATTTTAAGCTTATAATTCTATTTTTTGCCATTTGAAATGGACAAACTTTAAACATCTTGAGAAATTTCGTAATAATGCATGACTATCACGTGCTTGATGTCAGCTATAAGTACTTCCAGTTGTTGAGTGAGAGCCTAGGTTACGTAACATTTAGGAAATGTAGTCTAACTGTTCCCAACGTATTGTATGTTGAAATGAACTGACGTAAGTCATCTTTACTGTAGTGTAAGGGTTACTTGACATAATTCATTTAATTTTATGATTCTTACAAAATTATAAGCTTTCTTCTTTAACGATGGACAACATTCTGCAAGGAATGTTGATCGAATATGCCCTTTCCCGGTATCAAGACTCACAGAACCTTCATTTGCATTAGTAATTTCTCTAGGGTTTCAGTCGCTGTCATGTGCAGATTTTATCCAACAATGCAAATGACATGTTTGTCCACAGCAAGGATGTACGTGTAGTTGCTTTCCTTCTACTTCTTCTAATCTACCTTTATATGATTCAGGGATCTCAAAAAAAATATTTTAACTTTCAGAAAAACACACATACACACACACACACACACACACACAATGAAAACTTAAGAATCCTAATCATTGCGAAATTAAAATACCGCTAATTTTACAGTAATTATGTGATATCTTCAAATAGATAAAAGATAATCGAAATGTGGAACAAGAGCGCCCAAGACAGAATTATTCTGAATGAGGTACAATTCTTACGAGTCACCTAGTGGCTTTTCGTTTACAGCCATTTAGAAACGCGAAAAATAAATGCCGATTTTCTAAATGACTGGAAATCGAAAGCAGATAAGTGAGTCGTGATAACGGTATCTCATGTAAAATAATATTGTCTAGGGCGGCCTTGTTCCACATTTCGATTATCTTTTATCTATTTGAAGATATAATTACTGTAAAATTAGCGGTATTTTAATTTTACCGTGATGAGGCCTCTTAAACTGCCAAACAATTTTACCTGATGATATTCCATCTTTCCGCTCTCAAGACGACACGATTTTGTACCAGTAAATTCTACGTGACATTATTGCAAAATTCAAGGCAATAAAAATCAAGGTAATATTTCAAGCGATCCAAGAAACCTATATTTAATCTTTCTTTCCTGAAAAAGAAACGCTTTTATTGTGATACAGACCTCAGTCTGTTATATTTGCACTGTTTCTTTCTGTATGTATTTATTTATTTTCCCTTTATTCCCTTCCTTCCTCCGGTGAGCTATTGGATTTCTCTGTTTTGTGTATTTTTGTTCTTTTTCTTTTGGTGATTGTATTTTATTTTATTTGTATTTATCCTCTCTTCTTCTCATAAAATTATATTGTTGTAGTGTAAATACATATTTACATTTTTGTTAAGTTCTTCATTGTTTATCGTTAATATATCTTTTACTGCACAAGAACCCCGTCCTTGGATATTGAGTACAATATAGAGAACAGAGATTTTCTAAATTTCGTAGTTAATTTAGATTGAAAGATGTGGTTCATGTTACTAGTTGCCTCATTATACCAACATAGCGGGGTATCTCTTAAGAGAAGTTTCTAAAGAGAGCTCCTCCGTGGCTAAGCGGTTAGCGTACTTACCTTTGGCGTGGGAGACCCGGGTTCGATTCCCGGCGGGAGCTCATGTGGTTCGGATTCCACGTTAATCAGTAGGTCCACGTCTCATATAGCCTCGCTGCTGAACGGGACGTTAAACTCAACTCAACAATTTTGTAAAGAGTCGCTGGGAATAATTCTGTATGATTTCTTTTGTATTATTTAATTTCTCCTTGCGATTTCCAATCTACAACGCAAAAAAAAAAAAAAAAAAAAAAAAAAAAAAAAAAATCAGTAAAATATTTCTGAGTCCAGTCTATTTTGATTTATCCTTTGCTTAAACAGGTTTTTGCAATGCATTATGTATTCTTCGATAAAACTTCATATTTGGAATATCTAAATGTGTAGGGATTCCATAGAGGATTTTAAGCCCACTTTTTCATTAGATTGTTTGTTTCAGTTATCTCTACCGTAAACTGATTTTACTATAGAATTAGATCGATGTAATTGTGGATTTTTTTTAGATGTTTAGTAGGTCTCCATGCTGTTTTTTCGTTTCAATGTGGTGTTGTTAGGTTATGTAGTACACCTAGTCCGACTAAACATATGTACGATTTCTTTATGATCCTGGGAACGCCTGTCCTATGTTAAAAGCTTTTTGATTAAACAATGGATGTGGATGATAGAAGTTTATATTTTTAAACGTTTTTTGATGTATCGGTTTAAAGACTGCTGCTCCGATTGAAGTATTTTTTTCAGAACTGTATGTCTATATACAATCGATAGAAAATTTGTCTACTTGAAACTAAGTTAAGTAAGACCCTATGCAATGAAACATATCAACAATATCACATTTAGAAGTAATAGAAGTTAATATAAATCTCTCCGTTAATTCAAGAAGCTCTCGTAATTGCTTCAATATCCTCGATCAACTTTCCAGGAAAGTTATCATCGCATTGTCGGAAATCGAACACATGCCCATGTATACCGAAGTGACGTGTGATAACAATTTGACTAAATTTGGAACAATGACATAAATAAATTAGTAACGAAATTGTTAGCAGGAAGGTTAATTGAATAAAAAGTTAAAATATTGTTTTCATTAACTTCGATTTTTTCTTATCGAGTGCAAGGCAACAAGAATTTAACTTCTCCATCAATTGCATGTAAAATAAAAGGAAATACAGAGGAAGTGGGGCAAGTAAGTAAGGAAAGTGCAGAGAAAAAGAAGACATTGAAGACGCGCAGAGGACAGAAGAAGAGGATGTTGAAAGGAGAGTCATGTACCCGTGATGTTTGGGAGGGAACGACACGATGTGGAGCTAGACCTCACTAAAGGGTTTACCTAGTGTTACATTGCTTCTCACTATCCTCTCTCCCAAAGTATAATCTCCCTTGCTCTCTCCAAAACTTCCACACTGCATTTTCCTATTTTTTTTCTCCTCGAAGGAGCGAGTGGAAAGAAAAAGCCCAATTAAAATTCCCACAGCGTCTCCTGACAAAACCAGTCTACAATATCAGGCTCCAGGCTTCTCTCAAGCTTGCACAACCTTGTGGGAACCTTGTTCCAGTACCCCATAATCCTCTCTTTCTCTTCATCAAAAGATAGTTGTCAAAGACTTTATTTTCAGTTTGCTTCTATTTTTCTTCATTTACTCTCCATTGGTAGTTCAGGACTTAAGGTAGGCCACATAGAGAAAAGGAAAACAAAAGCTAATGAAAGGAAAAAATAGGCGAAGAAAAACAAAGCAGCTTTGGTTTTTGTTGTTCTTTTCTTAAAGTTCGCCACTGCAGAAATTCAGTTTTCGTATGCTTTCCTTTTTCTTCTGCTGTCTAACAAAGTTCATTTACTTTCTCTGGCCGTTGTGTACAAATGAGAATTCTGGACTCTGGTTGGCTGTAACGACAAGAACACAAACTAACATAGTTTACTTTACTTTCCGTTGATAAAGTATTCCTAAAGTTCCTAAAGATTGATATGAAGGGAACAAATTGAAGTTATTCGATAATAAACTTACACTAAATGAAGTTAACACTAGGGTATAAAATATCGCTAAAAAATAATAACGAACTTGTTTCAAAGGAAGATTATTCATGTATCCGTCCGATAAACCGAAAGTGAATTGAAATGAAGATACAATGTTCATAAATTTAACATTTTTTTACTATCTCCCGCGATACAATATGGAAATTATATTAGAGGATTTCAATGCGAAGGTAGAACGAGTGGACATTTTCAAATCGATTATAGAGAATAAAAGTCTACATAAGGAAGATAATGACAACGGCGTTAGTCCCGTAAACTTTGCAACACCCAGAACCTTTACCGTGAAGAATACAAAATTCCCACATCATGCCATTCATAAATATACTTAGATCTTACATACATGGAAAAGCACACAATCAAATTGATCAACTTTTAGTAGATAGAAGAAGACAATCTAGCATAAGTGAGGACCGTTTTAACAAAACTCAACAAACGCCATTTACAAAATTTTACAGGAGAGTTTTTTTTTTCTTTTTTTTAAGTTGAATAAAAATGCTTCACAAATCTAATACTGGTTATTCATGTAGATAGAGATTGATGAAAGAATAATTGAAGTTCATCACTAACAGCCTTTAATGAAGAAAAACAGTTAGAAATTACAATTTTATTTACAAAACTCAACATGTCCACTTTTTCATCATGTTTCTGCTTTGGTTTAGTAAGCCAGGTGTTATAAAATATACATTCTAAGCATTTAAATTCAGTGAGCTCTTAAGTATATTACATTTTGTAGATAATATCAGAATAAGAATTTAGCAATGTATTAGTAAATTTATTTTTTAAGTTAATACATGAACAGAAGTTTCCATAGTAACAAATGAAAAACATACTCATACATTGAAGTGACAACTAAAGCAATTGTACATAATACAATGATAGGATTTTTAATACTACTGTATGAAAACAATACTGGAACACAGTCCTCTTCAATGTAAAGGTTCTTCATAATACATAGTTTTTGTGTTCAGTATCACTAGTATTTCCTTGAACAACTTTTGAATGGGACTCTACTTTAATCTGAATCATTATCAAAATAAGACATCAACTTCTTCATGTCAAGAACTTAATTTTTGTCTATATTATTCACTAATGGAAGTTGAGGTGCTTCAACATTATTAAAGCACTTCCCATTCAGGTTTAAGCACCTAAACGTATGTCGGTGAAGCAAAGTAAGTTTTTTTTTTTTGAAAAAGACATTGTGCCCTTGTCTCAGGTCTTCTTACATAATGCAGTACTCTTACCTCAAATATCTTAAAAGACAATTTGGCTTTCATTAGACGTTTGGAGATTGATCATATCGCAGCTATACCAGTTTTTACCCCAAACTTTAACCTCCCCAAACTTTCACAAAATGTCATAATATTCTGAGGGTAGAGAGAGTGTTCGTGTTTTCTTAGTTCTTTTCCAATAAGGCCCAAAACGTTGTCAGGAGGCAAAAATATATGCCCAAGTACTGGGAAAGAATCTTGAATATGGGAGATAATTGTAGAATCTTGAAAAATGGAAATGTTGAGTTTTGTGAAAATTTGCTATATTCAGGCGCCTTTTACAACAGCAAATATTCAGTTTCATCGCATTTTCTGTTGGCCATTGTGTGAGGCTCATATTAAAGTACCAGAATCCGTTAAAAAACAAATTTTGATAAAATAACGTTTGTTAAGTTTTGTTAAAACGGTCCTCAATTGATGTTGGGTTGTTTAGAGGAACTAACAATGATATTGACCACTACCTGACAGCAACGATTATAAGAGAGAAATTATGGTTGATAGAATGTTTAGTGTCGAACAGATTTTCTGTTTTAGAAGGTATGGAATGCACTAATGTTGAGGATACTTGATTTATAATAGGTAAAACATTTAAATTTCACTTTTAAGAAAACATGAGCCACACGGAAATACATATGAACAAACCATGGTTCTACTAAAAGTGCACTAAACTAGCAGGGAAGAGGGGAAAAAAGACGAAACTCCGTTGAATACAATGTATTAGCAATAGAACTACACAAAATTTTGTTGACATCAAGCGGGAAATTTCTAAAATTTTTAGAACAAGAAATGTGATTTTTGAAAGCTAAAATCATTGAACTTGGAGATAATAATAAAAACTAAAACATTCAGAACATATATAAATCCATAGGTTGTTATAAGAAAAGCTATCAATCTCATACTTATATATTAAAGAAAGCAGATGGAACAATTTTCACTGATACAAATATCATCTTCAAAAGATGGAAAAATTTATTTCATAAATTACTCAACTTGCAGTCAAAAAATAATGTGCGTTGAAATAGTGAAATGTATACAGCAGAATTATATACTTCTGAGCCTAACAGAACAGAAATAGAATTTTCTACAAAGAAATGAAAGAAAGACTAATAACTTGTTTGAGTGTAGGCGAAATTACTATTGAGTTAATTTTAGGTGAACGTGAAAAATTGTGAAACTAGATACACAAACACATTCTCTTAAACTGGAATCAGGAGAAATTGCTACAGAAATGAAAGTATAAATGATAGTTACAATTCACAAAGAAGGAGAGAAAGCTGATTGTAATACTTATTGAATCTCTCTTTTGTTGACATCCTATACAATTCTCTCAAATATTTTATTAGCAAGATTGATCCCATACGCGGACAAAATTATTGAAAATTATCAATATGGATTTAATCGAAATCGATCACCTATCGAGCAGATATTTATCATTAGTCAAGTATTCAAAAAGAAATGAGAATGCAATATACTCCGATTTATCAATTATAAATGCTTACTACTCGGTTAGGAGGAAACGTTGTAGAATATACTTACCGAATTCGGTACACTGAAGAAGCTAGTTGGGTTAATTACGATGTGTTTCAGTGAATTTCAAAATAAAGTCAGAGTAGGAAAATGCTTGTCCACGAACTTTTACCTCGACAATAACCTGAAAAAAGAAATGCATTGTGGTGATTATAATTCAAATTTGTTCTAAAATACTCTATAAAGAAAATCAAAGGTAGCAAGCAGATCCTAGAGCTGAATGACATTTATCATGTTATTTTGATATCAATCTGATAGGGGGTGATATAAGGCCAATAGAAAAAATGCAGAGGTCTTATTAAATGCTTGCAGAGACATGGATTTAGAAGCAAACACAGATTAACCTAAATACATGAAAATTTGCCGTAATCATAATACAGCAAATTATGGATATGCTAAAATATCAAATAATATTTTCGGCATAGTGGATCCTCGGAAATATTTAAAAACATATAGCTAATTCATCTTTTTCAGAAAGTTTAGCTAATTCAATGATTCTAACGTATTTAACTAGTTTAAAGTCTTGTAAAACGTTAGTGCAATTAGAAGTTTTATAAAATATTTAGCTAATTGAGCAATTTGATCATCTTTAAACAATAATAAAGGTTTTAGTAAATATTTAGCTAAGTAAAAAATTCAGAAAAATATATAGCCAAGTAAACGTTTCCCAATATGTTTTCCTTAGACAGTAGTTAAACATTTTGCTGATTAAATATTCAGCAGGAAGTAATACTTTAGACTATAGTAAAGCAAAATAGTATATTATTCTGTCTTCGCTAGTGAATAGATATTTTGAATTAACCAAAGCAATATCAAAACTATTGTTTGTCTTCTGATTTTCACACATTAATTTCATTTTTTTCTTTTACAGAATAGAATTAGTTTTGTGTACAACTTTAAACTCATAAACGAAAAATATGCTAGATACGAAGCAATAAGCACACTATCCGTGTACTCTAATCTATATCATGTTTCCCAATATCATATTATTGTCAGGCGAACGTATTTCAAAATTAGAAACTTATCCAAGATCAGCAAGGGAAATAAAATGTTTAAATTCCTGAAATTGAACAAGGCTACTCTTGTCATGATACTAGTGCTCTAAACACGAAAGAAAGCAGGAAAATTTATACAGGTTTTCTCTTCATTGACGTTCTTTATTATGAAAGCCAGTCTTTGTCGTAATACCGTCAAAGGAATGAAACGAGACATTTGTGTCGGGGGTTGCTTTCCCCTTCATGGGCTACGAGTGCCACTTTTGCTGACTATGTCATATAAGGAAACAAAACTAAAGAGAAGAAAGATAGCGAATAAGGAAAAAGTTACAAGTATGACGTGAAATGAGGTAAGTAGATGAAAATGCAAGTAATAACTTTGCGCAGATGAAGAAGACAGTGACACAGAGAGAGGGAGATAAAGAAGAATACAGAGAGAGATCGACAGATCTCTCTCTCTATCCCTCTCTCTTTTTCTGAAGGAAAAGAAAATGGGATCAAATATTCTAGGAGGAGACAGACAAGGGAAAACGGCAACTCATCTTTCTGATACTGAACGAGAAATGGTCTAAATTAGACATGAGGAAAACGGTCTAAATGTGACGAAAAGGTGAAAGCGCTGAAAATTTTTATGTGAAACGAAGAATACGAAAGATAAGAAATGAACGTACAACTACAAAAAGACCATCTGGCTGATAAAAAGAAAAAAATACTAAGGTATTATACAGTTATCTGCTAACGAGGTCTGTCTGATCTCAAGGTTGATTCTACAGTTGAATATATATATATATATATATATATATATATATATATATATAAAGTATACGTACTGCATACGCTCGTAATGAGAAATAGTTCTCCCTCAATTTAGCAAATTGAACTTTTTTTTTTCAAAGTAAGCTTTTTATCTCTCTTTTTATATTTTTTCTATAGAGAAATGAATGTCAGCAAAATTCCCTCATCTCTTCCAATTGGCTTAGCACAATAAGACTCGTTTGGTCATAATTGTGAATGGAATGTTAAGTAGACCAGAGAAAATGCATTCCCTTTCAGAACGTTAATGTTCGGGTGTAGATAGAAGGCACTTAAAGTATCCTGATCTATTTGTGTCTAATCCATTCTTTTAAAAGATTTTTTTTTCATTGTTGACGAACATGTTGTACAGAAAATATATGTACCCTTATACGAGGTCTCTCCAAAAATAAACTGATATAAGAAAAAATATCAACGAAACTGTCCTTGACTCCTTGATTGCCAGTGGCGCGTAGTTGGAATCTTTCCATACATTTCAATGACAATTATATCATCCTTCCTTGTACTATAGTGAGACTGTGAACGTTGGAGTGAAGTTATGACGAGTTTGTGGTACCAAAATGAAGAATTTGGAAGATCAGAGTGTGTGCATTCAATATTGTTGCAAAATGGACAATACATTTACAGAGACTTTATAATGTTGCACAAAATGTGCGGGGAAGAACATACGAGCCGAACAAAGCATTATGAGTGGATTCAGGGTTTTAAAACTCGAAAGACATCCATCGAATACAAAAGAAAACCTGAACGTCCATCAAACTCAAGTGATCACGTTCAAGTCCAGAGAGTGTGTGATGTATGAGAAAATGGTTATTTGAGCGTCTGCGAAATACATGAGGAAGTTGAAATCATTCAAATCAGTAAATAGTCCTATTATATGATCTTAGTTGGAAAAATGAACATGCCTCTTGTCGCTGCAAAATTAGTTCCATGGTTGCAAACACATGAACAAAAAGAAAGAAACATGTGACGAAATCTGTAGAGATATTTTGAATTGTGCAAACGAGAACGATAGCTTCTTGAAATATAGCATAGCAGGTGACGATATGTGGGTCTATGACTATGACATTGAAATATCATGCAGGTTCTGCCCGAAACGACATTAGAGCATACTTTATTAACGTGTGCTCTCATGTTCCTCTGCTTTTTTGTTCGGCGCATTTCTCCGATCTATCGCTGATTAAATATGTCTATTCGATGGTTTACTATACTTCTCTAACCTACGAGCTCCACCAGTCGATGGGCCGTGACATCGTGTCGACGACGCATGGTTTGGAATGTTTTAGGAGGAAATAGCAGAATGTATTTCAGCAGTTCTGATCACTCATGGTGAAGCCATAGGCTAATGGTGTCACCAGTTTTCCTCTATTCTAGTCACGTTGGCGCAGAGTGGTAAGTTTAATCATTTATTACTTGTACCATCATGTCTATGCCTGCTTACTTCGTCACTGTTATTTTCTCTCCTTGTTGATGTTGCACTTTTAAAGCCGAATAGTGTATTACAAGTATTTGTGGGAGGCTGTGAGTAAAGAGAAATGGAAAACTTGCAAAAATGAAACGTGGATCCTGCATCATGACAACGCTTCTAACCGTTTGGAGCTCCAAATTAATGAGTTTTTGGCGAAGAACAATACTACTGTTGTACTCAAACCATTCTACTCGGCGGATTTGACACCAGCAGAGTTCTTTATGTCCCCCTAATTAAAATTCACCTGAAAGATTGCCGTTTTCATCTATAGAGTAGATACAAAAAAAAAAAAAAAAAAAGCTACAAGTCCATTCTAAAAAGTGCGTTCCAGAATGCATTCCAGCAAAGGAAGATATGCTTGTGAACGCGGAGGAAACTATTTTAAAGAAGATAAATCTGAATAACTTATACAGGATAATTTCCACGACAGTGATAAATATAGCGTCAAGTATTATTATATTTAGAAAGTTCGATTTCCTTCTTTACAGACATCAAAGAAAATTCGAGATGTAACCCAAAACAAAAGAATTTTGATCACAATATACGGTACTTTTGATACTTTGAGCGTGTACAACCAATGTTTAGTTGATGTCATTTCAATTTATGAAAGAAAAGTGCCAACCCATCAAGAATAGATTTTTCAGAAATGCTCTTCTTAGATTATTTGTCAATATAACAGGGTTCTTCCAAAATTTGAATTTCTAGTAGAAAAAATACGGTTAATTTTTATGTTCCTTCAGCAACCTCCTTAGCCACTGAACCTAGAAATTTTAAATTTTGTTTAAGTTTTTCTTATACTCTAAAATGTGATTAACAACATATTTTCTGAAAATCACCTCTGAAGAGGAGGAATGGAAAGCATTATTATTATTATTATTATTATTATTATTATTATTATTATTATTATTATTATTATTATTATTATTATTATTATTATTATTATTATTATTATAGCTGTTAATATGTTTGCTTTAAGTCACTAAGAATATACATAATTTCACATGTGGTGGATTTTGGATTTAATAATACAAATATGTACGTACAAATGTTATACGGGAGCAAAACGGTGGCTCAGCAACGGAGTGCTCACCTCTAGTCCGAGGGGACCCTGTTTCGATTCCAGAGGTCATGTGAGTTTGTGGTGGACAACATCGTATCGATGAGTTTTCTCGGAGTACTTCTGTTTCCTCCCACCATTTCATCATTCCACCATTACCATTTCACCAATTATTTTTCATAAAATTTTCAATTTTACTAATCATCTATCTTCTTTAACTTACAGAGCATAATCAATGGATATTACTGTAGATAATATCAATTCAGTTTCTGTACATTAGCAGTTTATCTTTTATGGAAATAGTTTGTCTACAGGTGTTTTGGTTCTATTTTAACAATACAATGTTTAGAGTGCAATGATAAAGCTATAGACCTAATTAATGTTCAAACGAGCAATTTTATTATTTCAATTGATTGAAATTGAATCAAATTACAATTTTACGATTATTGCTTTTGGTAAAGATCTTTGTGGTTATTTGTATGTGGAGTACATTTATTCCACATAATCCACAGAGTTAAGAGCAATCCAAGCAGATCGTGTGT
This sequence comes from Thermobia domestica, assembly GCF_964235325.1. Lineage (NCBI taxonomy): Eukaryota > Metazoa > Arthropoda > Insecta > Zygentoma > Lepismatidae > Thermobia > Thermobia domestica. The sequence continues at coordinate 103,191,237 of NC_137455.1, forward strand.
CTTAAAACATAGATGAAGAAAATACGTGAACGTGCTGCTCCAACTCAAATAAAATTTGTGGAGAAGAAACGGAAGATTTCGATTTAACAGTTGTCCTTTCTTCATTGCCCATAAAAGCGGAAAACTGAGATCTTTTGATCGCTTACTATTTCTCCACCGTAACATTAAGATGTAATTAAGAAAGCCACTGAGGTTTAACTCTACGAATGGTTGGACTATATTGAGCGTAAAGAAGCTACGTGCATTTCGGTTTTACGCTTTAAAAGTAATCTTACTTAGTAGAACAATGTTAATTACAATTATAATGACGTTACATATTTGAGGTAAACGGATAATTTTCAAAAATGTAATACAAGTTCTATTATTTGTTTGTTGATTGAAAATTAACGTTCCTTTCCACCATCGAGATTATGTGAGACAAGGAACTAGAGTTTAAGGTGGAGCCCGAACCAGCGTAATGAATTCAATGTCCTCTTACCGGGAATCGAAACACAGACTTGGTGCAAAGAGTATCCACGAGAGGGTCACTATACAAATGGGGTGTAGAAAGAGTTTGAGTAAACGAAAATTGAGTAATAGAATCTGCATATTAAGGAAAAATACTAATGTTAACCGTTATATCAAAATGAAAATGAATATGTTTGTGACTTAATGACTCTTGAACCACCAGACCGATCTCGATCAAATTTTCAACATAGATGAAATTCGGGCATGGGATGGTTCTTATCATTTCACTTTGACGGTGCAACTTAAGGAGGGAGGAGATATATAATAGTGATCGAAAATAACCGATATTAGTATCGAATCCATAGCTTCCGGGGTTGCTGAGATGAACAATGACATTTCCGACGAACAGTGAGAACCCGATATCGCAAAATGAAACGTATTACTATTAGCATTCTAATAGTAAAATGTGTGATTCATGGCTTATTGTTTTCTCTTGATTCATATTAACGTGTACTTAATTAGATTGAAAATAGCTCAATAATTAATATAATCATGAAAATGATAGAATATTTACTTATCACCATTGTTTTATGCTGTTTCTAATCCGATGTTTTAGTTATAAGATCACTTGCTACTGTGTATACATGGAAATACACACATACATCACACCTCTCCCTCTATAAGTCGTATTAGTTCAAAAATGGTTGTCCTTAGTTTGGAAATATTTTCTTTTATCTTCATAGTATATTATTTCTGCGTGAATGCGAAATATTGAAAATTCGAGTTTATAAACGTTTGGAAGTTCAATAATCACAATACAATATTGTCAAAAGCCAAAGAAAACATTTAGTGTTCACACTAGTAAGAGTAATTTACTACTTTTGCACTTCTATTCTTTCCACCTTTGTTGTATGGACTGTTATTTCTTTTGTCATTTCCGATTCTTTGACGATTTCCACCACACCCAACTTCCAGTGACATATTTTTACCCCCCGTCCCATCTCTCTTCCGCTAATCTTCTTGCTCTAGAAGAAGGTTCGTGTCGAAAGCCTGGAGTCAAGGGATATCAGAGATGTCACGCGAAAGAGACTGTTAGGGCTAAAAAGAAAAAATCACACAATATTTAATTAGCACCATTGTTTTACGCTCTTCCTTTGATCTTCTTCCTGTATTTTCTTTTTTTGTTCTTTTCTTATGGATTATTGTGAACAGGAGACACGAAACTCACACACACACACACACACACACACACACACATATATATATATATATATATATATATATATATATATATATATATATATATATATATATATATATATATATATATATGTTGTAATAGTTAAGACACTAGATAAAGAGAGGAAAGCAGAGAAGAGACTTCCGGAAAGAGGAAATGAAATAGGTTTGCAACGGAAATGATCGACCTTTTCTCAACTAGCGTTTTCTCTCTTTCTCTCTCTCTCTCTCTCAGCTACACATATACCACACATACACAAGGATCAAATAAACCTTCGTTTGTTTGTATTTCTAAATGTTTTGTTATCTTCGTTTGAGAAAAACGCAGTGTCGAAGTTTCATTTCGATAGTTCTTTGCCCACTTTATTACCAAAGGTAATACAAACTTTTATTTGCTATAGAAAATAATGTTTAATGTTATTTGTACAAATGTCTTCGAGAAACGATCTTTGTCTATGACAATGAAGGTTTGAGACGATATTATCTATCAGTATCACATGGAGGCAAGTAATAACAACTTACTAATACAGTATTGGATTCAATTTGAGCAAAAAAGAACCCAATAACAACCCATAGTTTCTGCAGCGATGAACGTTCAATTTCTTAATGTAGAAAGAAGTTATGTATGTATTTATGTATATGGAAATGAGTATTTATGTGAAGTGAGTATGTTCACGCATAACTTCACATAGATGCACTAATTTTTGATGTCGCAAGTTGACATATGTATTTAAAGGGAGGGTGGTGGCTCAGTTTTAAGACATTCACCTCCGGTACGTGGACTTCCTGGTTCGATCCCAGCCTGCGACAAGTTGGCTTTTGTGGTGAACAAACACCGTTTGCATGGCCTTCTCAGGGGTTCTCTCATTTCTTCCCATTTTGCTTTATTCTACCATATCGTTCATTATCATAATTACGATCTCCCTTAGTATCGTGCATAATCGAGCGACGATAACTTAAACGTAAACACCATAAATGTTTGCTTCGAAATGTTTTGAGAGTTTTTCAAGAAAAATATATATCGTGCAGAAAACAACTCAATGAAATACTAGAGGATTCTTTTATATAGACGACTTACCACAAGGTATAAGTAAATTGATAGTCACGAATGGTAAAGTGGTAATATAATGTAAGAAGATAGCAAATTCTCAATAACAGTAGACGAGATAATACTGTTAAACCGTTTAATGTATACGTTCTACATATACCTCCCTCAAAGATCGGGCTTTTCGGATACTTAAGTGTCTTATGTTTTAGGAATATTAATTGACGTGTGAGAGTGAATACCTGTCAAACGAAAATACGTACAATTCTAAAGTTGATATATATTTGTAGAATTTTAAACCTTAATTCTCAATATTCTTGTATTTACCCATTTCAGCTTTTTGGGTTTCACGTTTTCTGTATAGGGTTATTTTGTGGAATATGGGCAGTCCGATAATATGGGCAGAGCTAAGCTTTTCATAGTACCACTGGAAGAGGAATTAGGTAGAAACGAAACCTTGTAGTTGGGAACACTGTGTGGAGTATTGGCACAACGAAGAGACAGCGTCGTGGTGTTCGGCTTCAAGTTCGTGGTATTTTGAAAGAAAAAAGGGAGGCAATATGCCTATTTTCTATTGTATATTTTATTGTTTGTAAAATACAAGGCATTGCAAATAAGAGATTCACGCGAAATAAACGTTTGGTTAGAAAAATCATCTTGGTGAGTGTTATCTGTGAACATTGCATCATAGTTATCCGAAATTGGAGGGAACTCGCACGATGTCTTCTTGCTGCAGTGTTGCAACTTACTAAATAATATCACTATGGGCAAAATGAGCATATACGTTTTGTATAAAACGGGTAGATGCATTGAACATAGCATAAGTACATTTTGGAGAAAATCGAATAAAAGGATTCGCATAGTTAAGAAGTTCTTCATCATGAAAGAATACGGGCATATTTAAAAATATATATTTCTGAAAAATTATAATTAAATTTACTAATTTATTTTCTTAGCAGCATGCCACCAATAAATTCCGTGAAACAGGAATTTGGCCGTTTAATCCACATGCAATTCCAGACAATGCTTTCCTCGGAGAAGACGTGGAATGCGCTATTCAGGCAGAGTCTTCGGCAAGACGATCTACAAGCTCCAATGCAGAAACTTCACAACAACGTGATAGAATTCCTGGTCCCTCCGGCATGCAACGATGTCGCACAAGCTTACAGAGTCAACAGCAACACCTTCCTAGAACAACGCTGCCTTTATCAAAACCATCTGCTACAGCCAACGCAGCGATTACGACAGCAATTCATCGCAAGAAACCTTCACAACAACCTGATGAAACTCCTGGTCCTTCCGGCATACAACGATGTAGCAAAGGCTTACAGAGGCAACAGCAACAACAGCTCCCTCCCACAACACTATTTTCATCACGTTCGCCAGATTCTTCGGTAAGTTTGGTGAAGGACCAACAGCAAAGTCTACCAGACATTCTTCGTTCTATTTCTCCTGTTCCGAAGATAAAGCTCCTAGCCAGGAGAGTGAACTCTCGACGTCGATGCACCAGAGAACTGACTAGCGACGCGGAAATAAATGAATCAGTTGTTAGAAGGGGGAAAAAACGGGAAGAGAAGGCAAGTTTTCAGCCATCTAAACGAGGGAAGAAAGTAACAACGAGCAATAGTGTTTAATCGAAATGTCCTATTTGTGCCGTTGATTTTTATTCTGAAACACATGGAGAAAGGCGGGTTGAGTGTCAGATCTGTGCGGTGTGGTATCACGAGTTGTGCGTTGGTACCGGGTCTAGAGGTGATTTTATCTGCGTTAAATGTAAGATATAATACAGACATTGCAGTGAAACAATGCTCATTAGAGAACAACTGTACGTGGTGTCTAATGTATCCAAATATGAGCGTAGTTTGAGATCGTGGCTTTGATCTCTCATTATTTTCATGTTTCGTAATTTAGTTTTCTTAATTTTTCATATTTTTTGCATTTTTTCGTGAATAATGGATTAAAAACGAATTGGTTAAAACAATTATTATTATAACCAAACAGTACGCCTGCCCATATTATCCAAATTACCTGCCCATATTACACATATACTTCGGTTAAAATGGGCATTTGAAGTAAGGTTAGTATTTAATATTTCCGCGCAATGCCCTTATATATTGGTGAACATAAAATCCATGAAAGTGTGAGTAAGGTATCATTCTATGTTTCTGTAACATTTCTTGTCATATTATCTATTGATGAATATAAGTAATATTACATTTTGTATTTTTCTGCCCATATTACCCAAAATTACCCTATGTTTAAAAAAAGAAGCTTGGGTTAAATTAATTATTATTTAATCCCAAGTTGTAATTGCTAGTGTTAATGCTTCAAAAATATAGCTAATTCCTATCTTTAAATAATACGGTAGGTATATAAATTCTTTAAAATTATTAGCTGCATTTTTCGCAGTTAATTACCTCTTTATTTATCAGAAAATTCCACCTCTGAACATGAATTAATAAAAAGAATTGGCTTTACCAAATTCAAACAAAGTGTGTTAAATTGGAAAGTAAGATTTGTTTTAATCGTTGGTGGTTGGAAAGTCTCTTCTTCGACTGTTAAAATAACATAGAATAAAGAAAAGAAGCAGGTCGGCCTTTTACACAGGGAGAAACTGAATGAGATCTATGTTGACACAACGGTATCCTCTCCCTGTGGAATCGTGATAAAAGCAACACGAAACTCACTACTGGAAACGAGAAGCCCAGTTTGGTTATATAATGTACACTGCTTACATAAGAAGCAGAGTCAAATACATTAACGTTCTAGCTCCAGGTACATAAAGAATACTCTTTGTCGGGTTAATATTACTATAACAAGAGAGAAAATATTATTCCTGCTTCAATTCTCTTTGTGGTATCTCAATTTCTGTGTTTTCAACACTCGATCTATTTGAGTGTTGCAAATATCAATGATCTAATAATAGAGCAATGTCTTACGTATGTTGAAAGTTCCATAGCTAGTTTTTTTTAAAGAAAAAAAGAGGTTAGAAGGGGCATTTCATAAGTCATGAAACTGATATACCTGTCAAATATGCTCCAGCAACGGAAATCCACTAAGTATATATTTTTCAAGAGTAGAGGCAGGACCGGACGCAGGAGTTTTGGGGTCCGATTGGAAATAATTTCGACTGCAGTTTCCAGTAATAAGTTCCCAGTCAACATGCACCAAGGTCTGCAGAACCGTATACACTCATGGCTAAAATTAAGGAAATGTGCAGATAGCAGTGACAATCATGAACAATTGATATAAAAATGTTTCTACTTCCTCAGAAGCGTGAAACACACTTGTGGACAAAAAATGTTTACAATGGCACATAAAAGCTTAAAAATCTCACTGAATACATTTATGTCATTCCTATCAATGTACAATAAGTGGTTACCGTAACAGCTATGCAGGCTCCACAGCATGTATCCATACTCTCGGCTGAAGCTCATGTGGTTCACTCCTCACATTAAGTTATAGGTCCACATCTCATAACTTATAAGCTCACTGCCACAAGGGATGCTAAACCCAAAATCAAACCCAAACTTTTAGGATAAATTTCAGTAACCAGAATCAAAGAAAAACTTGATTCAAGTATACTTTAGTGACAGATTTATCTTCATAGATTGTATAGTTATCGTATAGCAAGTAGGTTTTAGATTTACAAAAAAAATCTATATTTTCTCGAAGACTACACACGAAGGTTTACATATAATCTACATCGAGATAGGATATGTCCCATGTTTGGACATTTTTTCCCGTTAAACGATAATATTATAGAATTCACTAAATTCGATCCTTTTTTTTCTTATTCAAGGAACGAATAACATAACGCTCTTCTTCTTTAGCACGTTGACAAGCTGGCAACATTTTTAAACTACTACTCCTCGCTCATGTAATTTTCCAAGTTGGTTATCCAACCTGTTGCACTACACTGTTAGTCCTTCGTGCACGTTGTCACATGAGACCCCATTGTTACACTACTGCTCTATACTCAGATAAATATTCCAAACTGACAATGCTACCTGTTGCACTACGCTGTTTATTTTGGTGCACTTTGTAACAGGTGGTCCCATAATTACACTACTACTGTATTCTCAGATAATTCCAAATTGGCGGTGCAATCGTTGGGATACGCTATTCGTCTTTTGGTGTACGTTGTAACAGGTTTCTTAATTTTACAGTACTGCTCTACGCTCAGCTATTGTTCCAATTTGATTGCGTAACCTGGTAGACTACGCTGTTCGTTTTTGGTGCACATTGTCAAAAATGGCCCCATCTTTTACACTACTACTCGACGCTCACGTAACGTATCAAGTTGGCGGTTGACTACTTCCTGAACATCTTTAAATTCAAGCTTGTCGTTGTTGGATATTTTCAGGACATTACAGTAGTGCACTGTTTCTACATTTTAGTGCAGTTAGTTGTAACATTTCCATTTGATTTTGTCTTATTTTGAAGCTAATATCGAAATAAACACTATTGATTCAACGGAGGATCCACTTATCTAGTAGTTAGCGCCCGCACCTTCAGTACACAAGGTCACGGGTTCGATTTACATTGGGAAAGCATTAAATTGTAGCTCAACATCTTACATAGCATCGGTTCCGAAAACTAACATAAACTTCAACAAACAAGGGCATAAGTTTTCTTATTAATATTAATTAGAATTAATTTCTTTTTGGAAGGTTAACTTCTCTTTTCAGCACCGAAGTGATATGAGAACCGGACTTACACTTTAACGTAGAATCCGAAACAACGTAATAAATTCAAATTTTAGTAATCTCTTACCAGGAGTCGAACCGTGAACTATATTAACCAAGGGCACACGTACTAGTTATTAGATCAATGGTAGGATAATTCTAATTCGTATAATATATAATATAGCCTTCTGTTAACATGATTCTGGTATAAATAAATAGGAAATTAATTTTTAATTTCTTTACTAGCATCAATTTCCTGCTTTGCTGTATTAAAATAAGAAAAATTAGCAATATGTTCCTTTAGTCAGTCACTTTTTACGGTTGCTGAAGCGTTCTCTGATATGGTCATTTTCGATCATTTTTATATATCTCCCCCTTCCCCTCCCCCACGTTGTGAGGCTGACATTGGATTTAAACGGCATCGGAAGTGTTACTATTCATCTAAGCGACCCAGAAAAGTATGGATTCGACATATATAGGTTATTTTCAATTTTATATATATATATCCCTCCCTTCCCCTAAGTTACACCGTCAAAGTAAAATGTAAAAATGCATCTCAGGACTGAACTTCATCAATACGGAAAATTTGATCCAGTTCGGTCGTGTGGATCAAGAGTTATTAAGTCACAAACTTAGTGACTTTCATTTTTCTATTTATAGATTTATTTTTTAAGTTCTGTGAAACCTTTTCGAAAATGGTTGCTAACTTCAAGTCTTGTGGCTTTAAAGCATATTAGCAAAATTTTATTCGACTTTTCCTCTCTTGTGTTTAGTGAACATTTTTCAATGTGATATCTACTTTAAAAAAAAACTAAAAAACTAAAGACCGCGGAAAGAGATGCAAAACAAAATTTAAGCTAAAGAAAGACAGAGTTAGGAAATTTTGAGAGACACGCATAAAAAGAACGTAGAAAAGACACAAAAAGGAAATTCTCAAGTAATGGTTCAGTAAGTTTATGAGCGTTACGGAGTCATATTCAACGGATGCAACCAACCAGTAATGCGTGTATAGGCATATATATATATATATATATATATATATATATATATATATATATATATATATATAATGTGTGTTGCGTTTGGCAGTTGACGAGGAGAGTTGGGGGGAGGGAAGGAGAAATTACACGAGGGATTGACCACTCCTCAGCAGGAAGAAACGAGAAACTTCCCTAAAAGTTAGATTTCCAAACAACGAGTTTGTTTTATAACTTGATAAAAGACCATTAGCTAGTACCGAAACGGAAGAGAAAGAAGAGTTTGAAAACATAGGAGGAGCAGTAAGCTTCTCTTTCCTCTTTATTTTATACGTCGCTCAGAAACCATGCAAACAAATAACAAGATGCTAAACTTTCATGTTTTGATTGTACTTTTTATCATTACTCTATCACAAGACAAACTACATCATAAAGTTCTCCATACTGTTATATTTTCCAATTATGACAATTTGACAGCCTGATTAAGAAGGAAATGTAGAAATACTTTAAGAACCAGACTGCAACTTTTGGGGGAAACACTTGTGGATCAGTGGTAGAGCGATCGTTTGTGATACGATGAATTCTTCCTGGATCGATAACAGGACATGTAAATTTGTGGTAGACAACAACGAGTTATGGTTTCTTTTCGTGGAGTTCTTCCATTTGCTCCCAAATGTCATCCCACGATTTTTTACATAAATATTTACTTTCATTTATAATCGGTTTCCCTTTCATTTATCAAAGGAGATAAGTATGGGAGGTTATGTTAAAAATTTCATTTGATTTAATTTTTCAGGTTGCAAGTTTATTTTGTTTATATCACTTTTGACTAGTGACGTAATGAAACGTATACCACCTACTACTTTTATAGGCCGCGCATACCCACCTTAAATTTACGAAAGAGCGAAGTATATGGGAGGATGGATATACGCTATATTTTTCAAAACGGTCTAGCGTATACCCACCAAAAATCCTAGCATTACATTTCTACTTTTAACAAAACATTTATTTATTTATTTATTTTACAATCAGACACACTCCCATGATTTTTTTTGCAAGTGGCTGATGATAAACACCGAAACACAAGCAAAGTCACGAATATATACACCTTGATAGACATAATTCTTTATGTGAAGCAAAACTTATTTACCCAACATTGCATAGCTCACTAAATATTATGTTAAATACTGTGATAAATATTATGTTAAATGAGTAAGCAAAAGTTTTGACGTGTATTCGAAGAACCGAATATTTCTCGAAAATCCCAGGAGACGTATATGCCCCGCTGCAGGCGGCCATGCATACATTAGAGGGTTAGCATAAATGATTCATTCGTTTTAAAAAGGCTATATCTTCGAAAATATTACACTTATACACATGAAGGATATACAAAGAAAGCACAAACTCACCAAGTTTTTATTGTGTGGCAGCACGAGTCCATTATCTTTCCGCTCGGGTGTGGCAGTACGACGTTGGTACCTGTTGAATATGGAGGGAAAGCAAGAAAAAAGACGTCGAGTATCGTCTGGAAGTATGTCATGTCACCAAAGGAGTACATATTGGTAAACATTTCTAGAAGATGTATAAACTTGGTGAGTTTGTGGTTCTTTCCATATATCTTTCATGTGTGTACGTCTAATACCTTTGAAAAATATAGCCCTTTCAAAATAAATGAGTCATTTATGCTAGCCCTGTATTTCTTTTCAAATTATCATTTAATTTCATTTCTCTTCGTGGTTTAATTAGATGCTAGATATCAGTGGTGTTAGTTTGATACCAAATGCGGCATGTCATTATCAGTGGCAAGGTTTCCCTTGTGGCAATATGATAAGCATACGTGCCTACGACGCACGAGCATGGGTTCAATCTTGTATGATAACTCATGTGGTTTGGATCCTACGTCAAGCTTCAGATCCACGTTTTATATAGAGAATCGATGTTGAGAGGTTCGGTGCCTATATATAAGAAATGTTTTTGAGCTTGTGCTCGCAAATATATATATATATATATATATATATATATATATATATATATATATATATATATATATATATATATATATATATATATATATATATATATATATGTATGTATGTATGTATAATGTGTGCGTGTGTTACTCATCCTCCTTAACACAAACTGTTAACATACACACCTTTAGCGTGGGAGACCGGGATTCGATTCGTAGCAGAAGCTCATGTGGTTCAGATTCCACAAAAGTTGTAGGTCCACGTCTCATATACCCTCGCTGCTGAAAGGAACGCTAAACCAAAAATGAAATAAAATCAAAACACAAAATGATTCACTTAAAATAGATTATTTTGAAACTAACATAACTTTGTGTATATTAAACAAAGTTTGTGTATTTTTCTTATAAAGGACATTGAAGTAGTAGGAGTTCAAAATGAAATGAAATTTTTGAGTTTTACGTCCCACGGTTATGCCGGTTAGGCTAAAGGAGACGGTGATTATGAGAAATGAATGAAATGGTGAAATGAATAAAGAGGGAGGAAACGGGAGAACCCGGAGGAAACCCAGGCACACGGTGTTTGTCCCCCACAAATAGTACTACAATAGGAATTCGGAGTTCAGTTATGCAAAATACTCAAGCGATGCCACTATAATCACAAAGGTCATACATGTCATACTTTAAATCATAAATAAACTCATCTTCAATTATCATATCAATATTTATGTCAACTCGTAAATTAGGGTGGCCCCGCTAATGATCTCGTCTTTGATGCGAGAGGTCCCGGGTTTGATTCCCAATTGGGACACTCGGTTGATAAATGTAAAAACCTTTTTTCAGACCAGGCATCCTGAGTGAGGTTTTACTGGATTTTTCTCATTCGCACTAGGCAAATACCGGGATGGTATCTAAGGTCCCAGGCCGCTTGCTTCCTTCCTTTTTCTCCCAATTCCCAATGACGTCAAACCTCATACATGACGGGCAAACATGGTCAGAGATGCCGAGAGCCCAAGAATCTAATTTCAAATCCTAATCGTTAAAGTACGAGTATATACTAGCATATCATGTGGAATAAAAGCAATTATTACAATTTTCTATTGATAAATGTCAACATTGAAGTTAAATGTTCAACAGGAATTCTGACTAATTTGGTGTACTACCCGAATATTAATTTACTATAGAAGAGACAAATCATATTGAATGATGAATACAGACACTCAAGAAATGCTCGATACAAGGACATTGTTTTCAAAGACAACATTTTTTTTCTTTTTTAACAGATGCTACTACGGAATAATCTAATGGTTTTATGTTGAACATGAAAGTGGAATTAAATTCGAAGCTAACTGTACAAATAACAAATACCAGTAATTTTCCCTATATTAGATAAATTTCCATTAATTAATACAACAGAAAAAGAAACGTATAGAATTACACGTTGTTTCAAACTAATATATCAAAAAAACTTTAGTAAACATGAATTGATTGGTTGAATATGACACAAAGAAATAAACGTGCTTGATATAACCTGCAAAAAATTAAAAAAAAAACATCATTAACAAATCTCAAAGTTATAACAACCAACAAATACTATCTTTATTTCCGGGTAATTTACATATATACTCGTGAACCGAAACTAAAATATTCCTGAATATCACTATGAACTGCCAAAGAAGAAAAGGGGGAAATGAAATAACATGTTAAACAAAAAACCGTTCCATAAAAGCGAACAAAGAAATAACTACGTAGAACATTAGTTTTTGCAACAGTAATTACAAAAACGCTTAAAATGCAATGAAGCTAAAAATTTGAATTATTCCTGTTGTTCATAGTTTTTGAAATGTTCTTACTCGTAAATATCAGTATTGGTTAAAAATAACTATGATTTTACATAAGCATTAAAAAAAATCAGTTCAGGACAAAAGTAACACACGTGTAGCTATTGTTAAAGGAGACATGTTTTCCATATTCTTTATGATGTTCTAGTAAGGATAAATAGTTTAGTAATGCTAATGTTATTAAGTGAAACCATACCATCAAAAGTAATCGTAAAATGTTACTCGTGGACTTCGCATTGCTGTTTCTAACATGTATAAGACTGCTGTCTTAATTTTCAATCCTAGCTTTAAGCTATTCAGTGTAAAACAAACAAAACAGTGTAATACAGTATTTTTTGTACACATTAGGAAATAATTACGCATTAATACATCACTATAGATTTTCCATAGCTCTCGTTGTCCTAATGGTATCTAATACATCAAAGAACAGATGACCTTATTATTAATTAATAGTAGAAGTATTAATGAAAGTATTAATTAATGGTGGAAGTAACCTGTCAACGCCCAGTTCTCACCTGTGAGGTGACACTACTTTAAAGGCGTCTTCTGTTCACCAATCGTCCACATGAGAGTTCCGGTGAACCACAATAGCACTAACTACTTACCTATATATGTTGCAATAATAATAATAATAATAATAATAATAATAATAATAATAATAATAATAATAATAATAATAATAATAATAATAATAATAATAATAATAATAATAATAATAATAGGTATTCTGCAATCATTGGCTAGTCACTTGGTGCAACTGAGAAGCTTCTACACAGTTTTCAGCTAACCTTTTTGTCTTCTCTTTTCATTTTTCTGTTTTGATAATGTCCACCAAATGTAGCCTCCTTCGCCTCCTTCCTTTATTTCCTGCCACGACATCCTCTAGTACGTCCCTTCATGATACATTTCCTTCTTAACCAAAGTCCCAACCAGTTTCTATTCCTCTTTGCAATTACATCTAAAATTGTTCTTTGCGCCCCTACTTTTTCTAACACCCTCTCATTCGTTTCCCGCTCGACCCACCTAACCATTTCCGTTCTTCAGATCCATATTTCGAAACCTTCCAGTCATTTGTCATCACTTTTCCGTAATTTCTATGTTTCTGCTTCATACAGTACAATACTCCCCATGAAAAAATTAACACTGTAACAAAAATTTAAAAAAAAAGATTCCTACAGGTTGCTAACAGCAAAGTATTTTATACCGGTGATTACTTTTTGTAGCTTTTTAGTTGTTAGTAAATACAATCTACTCGTGCAAGCAGAACTTCCAAGAATTTCGTAACCACTTTTTTTCTCGTTAAAATAAAGGTATCGTTGAATGCCTACTAACGAAAATGAAATGAAATGAAATCTTTGAGTTTTACGTCCCACGATTATGCCGGTTAGGCTAAAGGAGACGGTGATGATGAGAGATGAGTGAAATGGTGGAATGAAGAAAGTGGAAGGAAACGGGAGAACCCCGTGAACACCCACGAGCACGGTGTTTGTCCACCACAAAGTTCACTTGGCGGGGGTTGGGATCGAACCCGGGACCCCAAGCACCAGAGGTGAACGCTCTACCACTGAGCCACCGCGCCCCCCTTGCCTACTAACGAGTAACGAGAGATACTTAAATATGAATTAGCAGGTGATTCGAGTAAACCGGTAAAAATTGTTCATAGGAAAGTCACTTTACAACGAAAGGTGACTTAAGATTTGATCTACTTGCTGGCTGTAGACTTTCAAACTATGTTCTTCCTAAGGCTAGCCGCATATTGACCAGAGCACAGGGCAGCCAAGCCAAGGCAGAGGGAGAAAGGAGAGGAGCGGAGATACAGGCCTGAGTGCATTGACCGTTCGTCTCAATCACAATGTTGCATAGGTTTTTTATCGTGTACGTGTGTGGGTGAATATGCGAAACGAAGGCTTTGGTCCATTACATACAGTTTCCTGTCTGTGCTGCGTCTGGACTTGCCTGTCCTTTGGGGCCGCGGTGACTCAGTGGTAAAGCGTTCACCTCTGGTGCTTGGGGTCCCGGGTTCGATCCCAGCCCCCGCCAAGTGAACTTTGTGGTGGACAAATACCGTGTGCGTGGGTTTTCTCGGGGTTGTCCCGTTTCCTCCCACTTTCTTCATTCCATCATTTCATTCATTACTCATCATCACCGTCTCCTTTAGCCTAACCGGCATAACCGTGGGACGTAAAACTCAAAGATTTCATTTCATTTCAGTGCCTGTCCTTTCCTCTGGTCAATATGCGGCTACCCCAAGTGTGGGAAATCTTATAGAACTAGTTTGTCCGTATCTCTGTCGAGAGGTATGAACAAAAATAGGAACAGATAGCGGGAGATATTTATAAATATCAGCCGCTATAGATTCCTATTTTTGTTCATAGTAAGGACAGTGGTCTAACGTTCGATGAATTTACAGAAAGGTTCCATCATTCCGCTGAAATAGTCAGATTGTACCTGCATGAGATAGGGAAGTCATATAAGTTAAACAAGTGAGTACTCCACACATTTTGGGCAGCCAACAGGGAACAACGTGGAACTGCTTGTTTGTTCTAGCTCACTCGCCACCTGAAAACATCCATCTTTGATCGCTTGCTCACTGGTGACAAAATATGGGTACTCCCAAGCGTACCAAACATTGTTTGTTGCCATGGAAAATTGGTTTTGTTGGAGCCTATTCCTCACACCTCAAGACCACCTCTGCACCCGCGAAAGGTTATGTTCTCTGTAGGATAAAATTGTTGGCAAGCTGTGGGTTACGAGCTTCTTACACCTGGTCAGACCATCACTGATGACTTCTACTCTCAGCAATTGCAAAAGCTGCAAGGTGCATTGCGACAGGAGACGGCATTGGTCGTTCCCAATTGTGTGCTGTCCCTTCATGGCAATGTCAAGCCACATGTAGCATAGAGGACCCGTGAGACCCTTCAGTAACTTGGCTGGGTGACACTGTGCCATGCACCATATTCACTGGACCTTCCGCCAACAGATTGCTACCTGTTTCATTGTCTCAACAACCACCTCCATGGAAGAACCTTAGAAAATGAGGAAGTCCTGCGAAACGCACCTGCGACTTCTTTCCAGACAGGACAGCCAAGTTTTGTTAGCAGAGTATTGTGGAACTGTAGGTACAGTGTCAAAAGGTGTTGAATGTTGATGGAGATGACGTCGAAACCTAAAGGTATGTACCGTCCAGTATATTGCTCTTTGTTTATCATTGCTCTAGAACGCCAAGAACTTTTTTGTTACCTTGTATGTAGAGTTTAAAGAATAGATTTCTTCTTCACCCTCTTCAAACAAAAATTTTACACCTATCATATACGGTTTCAGTATTAAGTCTTCGTAAGCTGTAAAGCTCTCCCTGGTGACCAAATGGTGGTAGAACATCGAACGTATTAGAATGGTTCATATTCCATTTGAAATTGTCTTTCAAGTCTCATATATCTTCACTGTTGACAAGATACACTAAAATTTAATAAACAATCATAGCTTTAAAGTCCATCGTAGTTGCACAGCGCGAAATGAAACCCATGTGTCTGTTCTTATTTCTTTTATTTATTCTTATTAATTAGAATCAAGGTACTATGACGCAAAGAAAAGCTAACTATCAAAGAAGAATTAAACCCGTAGATGTAGATATATAGACACCTGTACAGGGTGATTCGAAACAACACCAACAACGTTTGGGACGTGATCCCTGACACCAAGATAAGATGAAAAGTATAGACTAACCTGGGTATATAAATGTTTCCTTTCGGAATTATAGGCTGCCGAAAACATGAAGAAAATTAACTTTAAAGATCCCTAGCTCCAAAACTATGGGACCTAGTCGAGTCAACACTTCACTCAGGAACTGGTATGTGCCCTATCCAAATATCAATGTTTAGAATGCTGCGGTACTTCCGCTACAATTTATATAGAGGTAGTTGGAGAGTACTTCAAATTATATGCATGTAGCTAAATTCCCTGTATAAAAATTGTTTGAGTATCTTAGGATTCTGAAGCATGGATTTTTGAATAGGGCACATACTAGTTCCTGAATAAAGTCTTGACCCGACTGCAGTAGGTCCCATAGTTTTGGAACGATGGACCTTTAAAGTTCTGTTTTTCATGTTCTCGACAGTCTATAACTCCGAAGGGAAGCATTTGTGCACCTATGTTGGTCTATAGTTTTTGTCTTATTTTGGTGTCAGGAATCATCTTCCAAACATTGTCGGTGTTGTTTTGAAACACCCTGCATATAATCTTCAGTTTGATATACAGTTTCATATCTGTATTCAAAAGCCTTATAGGATCAATAAGAGGAAATACAAAGAATGAAAAGAAGCTTTAAATCTTGAAAATCTTTTTTAAAAAAATAGAATGTTGACTGAGCATTTAAATACAACAGTTATACCAACAAAGAACATTTTACAAGTAGGATTCTAAACAGTACAAGCAAGATCATATATACTCGCTGGAATCATCATAAAAGAAGATAGATCAGAAGAAGAAAAGTAGATAAAAGGAAACAGGATAGCTGTGAAAAGAATTTTGACAAGAAGATGGACATGTATATATGTGCACTTTGTTGCAAAGCATGTGTTATAGGAATGATGGATATTCTGAAAATTTTACACTTGAAAAGTTGTATTATATAATAATAGAACAACACAATTCAATAACACATTCTTCGTTTTCTAGAAAGAAACAGTAAGAAAGAATTTGAAATGAATGTGATGATAACAAAGAAAAGATGGGAATGCTGAAAAGAATAATGCTTATCCTTTCGAGCTGCAGAAACTGCACTGGCTTTAGAAAATCCATTCAATTTTAAGATTTCTGATATCTCAAAAAAGTCGTCGCAAGACTTTGAATAGATTAAAGGAGGTGTAAATTATCATATAAATCTGTACACATACCATCGTAGATTTATGTGACAGATTACATATAAGATAGTATAGTTTACTAGACAAGAAGATTATTTTGTATTTCTCTATAATACATGTATACATCCCTTTCGCTTTTCGATCATTCTTTTCTATGATATATCCAAGATTCAACACTGTTGCCTTTTATATTTTTCTTCTGATCTACCATATATATATATATATATATATATATATATATATATATATATATATTATATATATATATATATATATATATATATATATATTGTTGGTTCTTCTTTTACCTGTGCTTAAGTTGACGGTTGCTTATAAACGAACGAAGAAGAATATATGTATATATGGTTTCGATAAAAATTTGTAGCTCTCCCCTTCTCTTCTAAATCACCTTGGTAACGAAGAACTCAATACTTGATGCTTGATATGAACAAAGTCAAAACTACAACTTTCAGAATATATATATGTAAGACTTCATATCAATCTTGGAAGAGTTTTTCATCTCATTTTTTGATCTTCTTTTCGCTCTCTCTCTCTCTCTTTCTGTACTCTTCTATGCTCTGAGAGACGATATTGATGATACTAATATTAATAGTAGCAGAAACAGTAGTAATATTATTACCCCAAGCGCTTAGAGAAGAAGACTTAAAGAAGGAGTTACTGCTAAGTGTATGCTGCCTATTTTCATGTATTTAAAGATACAGAAAACCGGATGGGGTGGGCATCTTATGCACAAAATATTTTTTGCAGCTAATACATAAGCGAAACACACATATGGAAATTTCTACGAATATATGAATAGGTCGTATTTATGAGAATAAGTTGAACAATTCGTAATATTTGAATTGATAGAACGCTTTTCTCTGGTGTATGGGGTCCCATGTTCGATTCTGACCAAGTATGTTTGTGATGGACAACATTGCGTCTATGGGTTTTCTCGGGATACTCTCGTCCCCTCCTACATTCTCATTCCAACATTTCTTCCATTATCTTTCATTCACTTACCTTAATCATCGTCACCCTTAGACTAAAGGGTACCGTATAATCGTCGGTACCGTATAATCAATTATATGAAATGAATTGAAAGATTTCATTTCATATAATAATTCTAAACATGTAATAAAATCTTAGATGTACCCAGCAATAATTTTTTTCTATTAGGGGGCATAACTTACTCAGAGGGGACGAGCTTTTACACACTAAATCAAACCAAAAGCCTTCTTTCAGGATATGAAAGCATTAATTAATCACCATATTTATAGTTATTATTATTACCTATTTACACATTAATCATATCAATTCATATCTGCATAATATTTACAATGTGTTACGTTACTAATACATGCGTCTTGACATTGTGTGAAGTTATAATTTTTTATTGAAGTTTAGCGCGTGAAGAAGCTTCCTCCGTTCCCCCCTCATGAATCCGAAATTGATAAGAACAGAGAATAGCAGCTTGACAATAAGCATGGAAATGAAATTACGTTTTTTCATATTAACATCTCATGGTTGTGTCCTTTAAGGGCATAAATATTACTATATTGTAAATTTTCAACGGATTTCCCGGCTATTTAGACTGAAACTCTGAGTGCCCTTCCTATGTAAATTATGTCCTACACTCGATGTTATTGCCTAATCTGGTTTATATGATACGACATTTTTTGCACCATGTTCAGCAGCATTTACCTATTATGAAATTTCATTCAGAGTGCTTCATATTTTCTTTAAAACCGTCGTTGAACAAAACAATAACTTTTGCTCGTCTCTGTAAATTGACACGGAACAAAGCTATTAGAAACTGCAACATTGTGGTTGAGTTCCATGCAATGATATACCAACTTCATAAAATCATCTTATGCTGTAAGTAATTTAATTTGACATATATAGAGGATGTAGATAATGTCCGTTGCCACCCTCTGTATCTTCGAAACAATTGCGAATATGAGAAAACGCAAAAATACGCCCATCATTATTTCAAGGGGCTTGAATTTTGAGCTATAAAAGGTCCATCCCAGACACCTCCATATAGGGGTACGTGGGGTTAACTTGAAAATTTTAAATGGCAAAGGGGGTCGAGTAATATATCGTTGGAAAGATCTGGACAAAACAAATATTTTGCTGAAAGTTTGCAGTCCCTATGTTGACCCCATACAAAATGGCGGGGGTGCATATTTCGTGTGCATTAAGTCCGTTGTCACCCCTTGTATCTTCGAAATGACTGCGAATATGAGAGAGCGCAAAAACATGTCCATGATTATTTTAAGGGGCTTGAATTTTGAGCTATAGAAGGTTTACCCCAGACACTCGCATATAGAGGTAAGTGGGGCCGTGTTTTTGCGTTTTCTGATATTCGCAGTCGTTTCAAAGATACAGGGGGTGGCAACGGACTTTATGGACACCCTGTATATTCCTTTCTAAACAACTTGATGGTACAATAATTGCGATAAAAGCTTTAAAAAATTCTTAATAACTTTACTTCCAAAACGTACGAAAAAAATGAGGGATACTTTCATAACGCAGCTAATTAAGTTCAGGAAACGTCCGCACTATATAAATCCGCGTTGTTCAAGGTATGTATGTAATGGGATTAAATTGAATTCGTTCATTACTAAAATTTAGATGCTAAGTAAAATTTTAAAAGGAAAAAAATATAAACAATACAGAAATTGCTTGTAAAAAAAAAATATTCCAATTTGTAAATGAAAAATCAAGTCTTGCAGTTTCTACCTCCGACCATTATGTCCTATAGATTCGTTAAAGTGAAAGAATTACTAGTAAAAGTGAACGATCATTAAAGAAGTTGGAGGAATGAGAATGTGGGAGGAAAAAGCAGCAGCTGTAAAAAATCGACGGACATGATGTTGTCTTCCACAAACTTACGTGGTCTGCGAATGAGTCAGGGACGTATCGCTCCAAAGGAGAGCGCTCTACCACTTGGCTCCCGAGTCATTATCCTTGAATTGTAGTCAACGTAATTATTTCACAAGTAAATACTCAACTCGACTTATATGAGGGATTTCCCACAATTGAAGACTCGCTGTAGAAAACAATGTAAGTGCCAAAAACAATAGTTACTGTAACAGTAAAGACAAAAGATAGTAAATCGTGCCTAAGCGTCACAAAGTAGAAAATACTATATTGCTTAGAAATACAACTTAGCATATAATGAAGTATACAAATCTAACTAAAACATAAACTATTAAAAAATTGAAATAAGTGAAACAATTTTCAGGTGGCATTTACATTGTTTTCTACAGCGAGTCTTCAATTATTGTCCCTGATATAGAAGGAGTTAAACAAAAATATTTGTGCCTGTAATATATTGTACTCTAAAGCTTTAGAAGCATATGGCCCAAAGAATAGGAGAACGTTGTCGATACTTGTTCTTTTATCTGTGTTCTGCAGGTGACATGTGCGTCCGGATTGAGAAAATAGAGAAGACTGATCTGCCGGCAGGCCAACCACCCTGATTGAGGTTTTCCTGGGTTTTCCTCATTCACACCAGGCAAATGCCGGGGTGGTACCTCACTTATAGGTCCCAGGTCACTTCCTTCCTTTCCCAATTCTTTCTTCCTTCCCTTTCCCCGGATAGTGTGCTCGCCGAGGGACGTCATCCCTCAATCGTGACGGGCTAAATGGCCTTAGATGCCGAAAGCCCAGAAATCTAAATCTTAAATCCCCGTAATCAAATACTTCCAGGTGAAAGATCTCACGCCAATCGATTTATATTGAGTTTAGAGCTCCTTTCAACAGCAAGAGCATATGAGACGCGGACCTACAGCTTAACGTGTTATCCGAATCACATGAGTTCCCACTGGGAATCGAAGCAGGGTCTCGCACTTCAAAAACGCGTAAACAGAGAAAAACGTATGTGGCGTACGTAAAAACGTGGGTTACATGCGTAAATCCTGTAGTTTTTGGACTTAACTTACGACTATATGTAACATCTCGGGGCAAAACTATAACTGAAAACGTATGTTTTATAATACTTACCGTACGAAGGAGAGAACTGTATACAGGTTGTGAGGATCTCACATACAGATGGACGTATATAGCATATATTTGACGTATGTAACATACGTATACGTATCTAATATATGGAAGACTGTTTCATGTCAAACATCCTGCAGTAGCATGATGTAACATCTACACGGGGAAAAGACAGTACGTATGTAGCATATGGATAGCATATGCTTCGTACATAATTCCGTAGTAAACATACACATTCCGTATATCTGTACAATATACCGCTGATGTCCGAATAACATATTTTTCTCTGTACGCAAACTGATTACACACGACTGAGCTCTCTCACGATTGAGGATCTACGCTGTTACGTTTGGTGTATTTAGTGATAGTGTCTCCTCCTACCAAGTGACAAAGAAAAAAGAAGTTCTTGAGAAGACGTTTGAAATGAAGGGAATGTTAGGCGTGCTGTGGAACAATGAATTGGTGACTAAACTTTTCTTCTTTTTAACAAGGTGTAACAGCTCTAGAACGTAGGTGGACGAAGTGCATTTTCTATCATGGAGGACTCTATGGAAAAATAAATTTCCTTCTACATCAGAAGCAATAATTGTTGTACATCCTTTATACAGTGTTTTCATCTATACATGCATGCGTGTTATTTATGGTTTTTATTTGGTTATTTTTTTTTAAAAAAGAAATTTTTCAAATCTATTGCCAAGATCAACATGTATAATCATTAAAAACCGCATCAGAGCAAAATATGTGTTGCTGAAAACCATGTTCAAAATAATCCTGAAATGCTAGGGGAGGGGTAGAAATCTACCCATGCTCATGGTAAATGTACCTACGTTTGTAAAAATATTTAGCTGCAAATTTTGTATAATTTGAGGACGTTAAATACAATGGAACATGTTTCTAAACATATTCGTTCGTAAGGCCAGTTTTCTCGTAACTTAATGAACGGATATGGTTTAAAATAGTTGCATTAAATTTAGCGTTCTGAAATTAGTATAAAAGGTACAGATAAAAAGGTAGCTAAGCATGGGCATATTATACCATTAGCATGAATGGCAGTACTGTATTAATCATGCAGATATTAACTTCTTCAGACATTACCATTAAAATATAATCATGCGGATCAATTGCCAAGTTACATTTGATACAAGTGTGTATGGTTCAATTGTTGTGAATCGAACTGAATAGACGATAACGAACTACGCAAAAGAACATGCACATATGTAGCTAGCTAGCTAGATAGCTAGCTAGATAGATAGATAGATAGATAGATATCAGGTATATATGAATGTGTGTGTGTGTGTTCATTAAGACAAGGAAATAAAAGAGGTAGTAGATGGACAGGAATACCAAATGGAAATATATATATATATATATATATATATATATATATATATATATATATATATATATATATATATATATATATAAATTGTCATTGGGAGTGAGAATTGAAGAGAAATTAATGATGTTTTCCCTGCAATATTACTGGTCTCTTGTTTTTCATTTTTTGTCATAAACATAATAGCTCTGTAAAACCAAAAGAAAACCCTATTTATTGCTCATCAAAATCCTCTTTTATTGCCAATATTCCAAATGGATATTGAAGTGGAATAGAATTATTTTTTGTTGTTGTTGTATATTCTCTTTTTGTATGCTTTTATTGTTATTGCAATGAGAATTGTAGGCTTTTTTATTTCCCCTTCGTTCTTGCATATTACAAATACTCACTTCGCCACTATTTGAATACAATTGACAACATAGAAAGAAATTAGCCACGCTATTTTGGCTTATCATAGAATTTTCTATAATATACCATATGCCATATTTTCTATTACGAATGGAAGTCGGAAAACCACACATTTGGGAATTTCGAATTTCCTCATTAAGGGCACTGTTCATCTACGAGAGGTTTATACTATATCGAAATTTCAAAGTTGATTTAAAGATGGCTGATAGATAAAGATATAAATGGCTGATAAATTATGAAATGAAAATCTCATAGTTTTGCTTTTCTTGCCTCTTATTTGAAGAGAATTATTGAAAACCTGAATCGTGTAATATACTTGAAATATCTGATTGAAAAAGTATAGAAATATGAGAACTGTAATAAACACATTAAAACTATGATGAATTTAACTAGTGTGAGCACCAAGGGCGCACCCACACGGGGTTATACTGGGACCGGATCCTCTCTCAAAACTTCTTAACTCGACGTACGTTAATACACTTTTATAATAAAATTGTAATTTTTCACTATAGAAGTAACTGATGTAGCCAAAAGATTTGATGTTACATTTCATCTGTACTCTTTCTTGGAGACAGCCTAATTCTATACTTTTTTCTGAAAACATAGCCTATATGGCAGAAGTTAACAATTACTTATCGTTTCTCGGGTGGAGAATTACATTGGCTTAATACAACATAGGTGTAATGTCTTATAGTTTTCCATCCCACGCCAAACTTTGAACTCATTCAACCAGTACCATGCCTTGGGGGAGCGAGCGGGGCAACGGCCCCGGGCGCCGAAGTAAGAGGGCCGCAAAATTCGGTAGAAAGAAGAAAATTATATACAATGAAAGGAAAAAGTAATAAAAAGTGCTCACAATCAAGCAGGCACGTAGCCAGGATTTCGTGAAGTGGGGGGTGGTCCGTGTCATGAAATACTATTGTCATCATACCAGGGGCTCGATCATTCTAAACTATATTACTGGAATATATATTGGTTCGTTTAGCCAGGATTTCGTAACGGGGGAGGGGGGTCGTGACATGAAATTCTGAAAGCCCAGGAGCTCGATTAATCTAAACTATATACTACTCGATTAATCTATCAACATATATTGGTTTGTTAGGACAATAAAATGAGGATATGTTGGTAAGTATTTCAATAACAAACTATGAAGAAATCTCGTGTAAATTATAATAAAAAAATGAAAAAGATTATACAATATTTACATCCTTCCTCTGTTTATTCAAATATAACAATTTTCCTTTCATTATGACCTCAACTATTATAAAAAGTACATATTCACTATTATAAAAAGTACATACTCAATAATGTCTTGTAAAATATTTTACAATATCTGCGTTCCTTTCTCTGTTGAATCAAATGGTAATAGGACTTTCTTTCCACATAAATTTTTGTTTTTATTATTCCGTCAACTACTGTTTGTTCCAAATGACAGGTTAAAGGAGCAGTAGAAAATTGTTTTTGAAATAACATGTTTGATACTCCAAGGATGCGATGACGAAAAATTATGATAAAAAATGTCCATGCTGTGTAGAAGTACTGGTCATCACACTAGGTAGCTCCTGTCTTTCCAACTATCTAGTATCGCGCAACGGAAAACTTCTATTTGATACGGATCGTAAGAACACGCATCGGTAGATTATTTCATTCCTGATTCGTTGATATCGAGTATAACACGTTGGATTGGGACTTAAAGACGACATACTGGAGCCATCATCCAGAGGGCAGCATAATAAGTTATTGACAAATTATTAACAATAATCTTAATAGACAATAACCAATTTTTAGAATATGATTGATATTATATTATTACCAAACTAATATTAATACAAGTAACAGATACAAAGGAAAAACAAATGAAAATAATCAAAAATTTCTGATGTAATTCTTGGTTATCAACGTCTTCGATAGATATCTTCTATGACGAATCTCAATTTTGTATAAAATTTCAATAATTGTTATTTAATTTATGAATACTAGTAGTAAAAAAGTAAAAAGGTAGATTATGTGACGTTAGATTTCATAAAATGATACATAACAACATCAGCAGCAGTACTTGAAGTAGGATGGTAGATATTATTAGTAACAGAAGTGCGATGATGAATGATGCGAAGTTTATCATTAGCGATCCAAGTGGGCTGTTAAAGTCGATAGCGAACGGAAGTACGATGCTAGAAAACAATACCATACAGGATTGCGAGTTAAGCTGTTCCTATTCTCCCGAAGTTGATAAACATGATTTTCCACGAAACACAAAATGCAGTAAATATCTACTATTCATACATGACGCGATATGCCTCTGCGGTCATATTCAAGTAATTAATTCGTATTTCATATTTACTATGTAATATTAAACTTCACCTTTAATATATTTTTAAAATTCCAAAAAGACATATTTGTGTTCTATTTAGACAGCCTTAATATATATATATATATATATATATATATATATATATATATATATATATATATATATATATATATATATATATATATATATATATTCACTTCGATACCCTTGAATCAAAGTCACCGCAGCACATCCAATATTTCTTACCCTGATATACATTGCAAAAGATCCACGTAAAAGAAAGACGTATTCAGTGATAATCAGAAAACGTACCATCATTTCAAAATACATACCGCAATACTCATCGAAATACGAAAATTTTATCACCTAATTTTGCATATTTAGTACTAATAATTTTGACAATATTATTCATATGAAGATTATATCATGTTTGAAGGCTTCGGTGGTGTGGAGAGAATGGGACCCTCAAGCCTAAAAAAGTTAAGCTATCATTTTGTTTGGCCTATCTTTCTATTACAAATATACTCAATTCTTACTCAGGCAATGTTATCTGGTTCACTCCACACTGAACATAGAATTTCCTCAATAATTTGTTTTGTTGCAATTCTTTATCTGCAGAAATTCAATAAATTTCGTTGAAGTTTGATAATTTCAGAATACAATACGTATTTATTTCAATAACATAATAATATGTTTTCTTTTTTTGATATTTACAGAATATAATATGTATTTAATTCAATAACAGGATAATATGTTTTCTTTTTTTGATATTTTCAGAATATAATACTATTTAATTCAATAACAGAATAATAGGTTTTCTGTTTTTACTTCCGAGAATAAGTTTCTTAAAGAGTGTTCATGGTCTATTTATAATGATGTTTTCAGATGAACTTAGGTACAGATATATAATTCGAGTACTACTAATAAAATTAATTACACTTAATAGAAATTTCTGAACTTTCTACAACAAACTTTTATAACATAAAAATGAACTGCGGATTGCACATCAAGCCATAGAATTAACTGTTGTAACCCACGTAGTGGGGCACTATAGCTGTTACAGAACGGCACTATGCTTTCCGAAGCTTGAAATCTCCCTGACTAGAAATTCTGAAAAATCGGTAACTTTTCTAGAAATTTCCAATTCCCTGACTCTTCCAGGATATCTCGCTCACTTCGCCACCAGGTACTGCAAGTAATACAAATATCCTCATAAAAAGAGTAACCAAAAGCTTCCTGTAGTTTATTTTTAACACTGACTCTTCTTTTTCGCATTTCATTTTGTTTCATCCTTCCTTAATTTTTTCATTTCTGGTCTCGAAGGGAGGGGTCTGGACCCTCCGGACTCCCCTTTGGCTACGTGCCTGAATCAAGAAAAAGCAGAATTTATTTTTGAAAATTTTCTTTCGCTTTGCGCCAACCATGATGGCGCTACGCGGTTGGTCTCTCGACCTCACTTATATACACGAAGGGGGCTTCGTATACTCTCCCCCGGGAGCTGATTTTCCACGGCACGGCACTGCATCCAACTTTTTCTGGGTGCGTACCTGGTAAGTACGCCAAATATTCTATCGCAATTCTTTATTATTATCATGTATATTAATGCTCATAATAATCTTGTAGAAAAAAAGTCGCGTTCGCTCAATTTTGATTGATATCAAATTTTGGGGTATTTAAATATGCTGTATGTCTCTATTAGTGGAAGGAGTTCTAGTCGCTCTGGAGTTTTCCATGGTTTGGTTGACTTCATGAAGTGCCCTATCTTCATTTGTGTAGTGACTAGTGTATGTCTTCGGTGGACAAATCCCGGATTCAGTTCCCGGTTCAAACGCATTAATCTCATTTTTAAACTGTAAATCTCGTCTTATATAGACTAACATATAACAGAGAACGTAAATACAAAATAAACGGTCATTAAGTGTCTGAAAACAAAAGTGCAGGAGTACATGGACAAATTAAAGGTGCTTGTGCAACTGTCATAGTTTGATACATTGCATATTGCGTTTATACTGTTAACAGTTCAAAAACAGGATACCTGGCAATTCACATATACGAGACAGCAGACGTTTGAATCTAATGCAGATACCATTAACATATCGTAAAATTGATGGTGTGTCCCAGGAAAGAGAATAGCACACAATAAAATTCGTGAAAATCATAGTAAATAATTCGACTTCGACTTCAGAAACTCAGTTTTTTAACCATATTAAAGCATATAAAGGTATTTAAAGGAATGCCGAAGCTCAAAATAGTCTCTCTGCATTAGCTACAGAATCAATAGGAAAAACAAATTGTAAAATCTAACTTCAAGAGTTATTGACAAGTTGATTGCCCAGAATAACAGCAGGAATGATTTCACATACAAATGAAATGGAGCATTTGTTTATAAATGAGTACTTCTTACTATGCGTGTATATATATATATATATATATATATATATATATATATATATATATATATATATATATATATATAAATTTCCTTTTTGGACACTCATACAAAAAGTTCTGGCTACACTAATGAGACTTACGTAACTTCGTGCGTCAATGAATTGAACTTTTTCGAAAGATTTTATAGTTGTTATTATATTTTACTATAGAGACAAGTTCAACATTCGTAAGGCAGAAAATACGCCAAAATCAATGCTCCATATTACCAAAAACATATCACCACTTTGCACAGACGAAATTCCAGCACTATGGGAACTATACTCAACGTGTAGAAAAATATTATCAAGTTATGTTACCGAAACATCGCTGTCCTTCTATTGAAGCATAGTAGACCTTAGTTCACGAATCTCTGCCGCGATTGACACCAACGAAGAATTATAATCGCGGCAGAGATTCGTGAGCTAAGCTATAGCTGCAACTAATATCTACGGATCGTTAAAGAATCCAGGTGCTAGTCGAATGAATTTCTGTGCTTTTGGGCTTCTCAAAAGGCGCCTTTCATCAGGTCCAGTTTGCACTGCAAATGGTTTGTGAAGAGTCTGGAAGCAAAAATGAAATAATATATCCCTGTTACAGCTGCAATGAAGTCGGCTGCAGTAGAAACTGGGATGTCATGTAATAGTCCTTATTGATGGTTATCATATCAAGCGTGATCGATTAGCACAGAGTGGATCCTCTTAGGTAAGCAAGAACTTCAATCACCTCGGATGGAAACGGATCAGCCTCTCTAGTTGTGTTGAATTTATGGTGGTTAGAGCTTGCTCGTATTCATATAGTTAGCATTTGGGATGAGGTGCTATACAGGCAGTAGTAGCAGAAGCCATCAAAAAGCCTCAAAGTACCGTGTTCAAATTGTGGAAGCAGTTTATCGACACAGGAAATTTTATCCGTAGACCAGTGGTGGTGTCCACGTGTGACAACTTTCTAATAGGATCGACCTAACCGCAGCCTAGCATCGCAACCGAACAATGCATGCAAAACAACTCTCAGCGCAGTTTGAAACCGCCTCAGATGTAATAGAATCGGGCCAAGCTATCTACTGAAGACTGGTCATCAATGGTCTGAATGCTCGAAGACCAGCAACGTATGTTTCACTAACTCCAACGCCCAAAACGGGTCGTTTATAGTGGTGTCGAGAACATTGCAACGTACCTCCAATGAATGGAGCCGCGTACATTTACGTATGCATCCAGAAACAGTACTGAGAGTGATTTCCATCGCGCACTGAGCTGACGCGAATAAGAAACTTGCTTGCAGGCATTATAGTGAATAGTCGTACTGACCTGCACATCTCCGATGAAGGATCTATGTGTAGAGGGGTAGGGATGAGATTCTTCGTGTCTATGTGCAGTTTTTTAGGAACACAGGCCGAACATAGCTTGTGCTCATAGATGACAACGTATATGCTCAACCGAGCCAATCTGGCGTAGCAGTACCTAAAGATGGAAGACATCTTATGCATCGATCTTCCCATCTAAACTCTATTAAACTAGCTTAGAACGCACTAGGGAGAAGTATTGGAGCCCGACAACCTCCGTCCAGAACACACTGTGGGCTCCACACTTCTCTTCGTGAGAAGTATAAACTTTATCTTCAGCATCAAGCGTCGGCGCTAGATATGTGTGGCTATTCGGGGTGACCATACCTCGTATTAACCAATTTCGTATTCTGGCTGTGCTTCTTACAGTGTTTTTTGTGGTAGGTAAGTTCTGGTTCCTTTTTTGCGATTGCGTTGTGTGACCCCCTTCTAGTATGTTTCTTGCAAATGTGGTCTCTTCGTGTGGTGCGTTAGTATGGTGGTACGGTGACTTCTTTTGGTGTAATGTATTTACGGTCTTTATGTCGTATGTCCTAAATCATTCATTATACTTAAGTTTGGACATCAGTGTACTTTAATAGTACGCGGCGAGTCATTAGCTGCTGCATTATGGAAAGGATATTCAATTTAGGGTTAATGGAGTAATCCCTTCTAATCCAAAACTGACATAGTACTGTAGGTATTCGATTTTTAATGTAAGGGCTAAAAGATCATGCGGAGAAAGGCGAATACTTACAATGTGACCAGCGCGCTGTTGATGTTAAGTGCGGGTTCTACCCATCGACCAAAGATATTTTGTACCTAACAGAATAGGGAACAATTACTAATAAGCAATATCATAGAATACATCGTAGAGACACTAACAAAAACACTTGCTGGCTATTGATATATCCAAAAGAAGTTGAATAATGCGAAACACTCACACTGTATTTCAGCAGAAATTCCGTTAAAACTGTGGTTCCCAGTCTGAAGTATTCATATCACCTGATGATCTTTTCATAAATACGCGGAAAATTATTAATAATACCATCTTATTTCTCCTTACGGTGTAAATAACGAATTTGTAATATCTAGGCTTGACGTTGTAATAGTACTCGTATAATTAGTATGTTGTATGCAATCAAAATTGAAACAATACGTAACTGGTATTAACACTTCTGTATTCATCTTCATACCTAGGTTCACATGCTAGCAGTTTTAGTCAGACACGTATGGGTATGTGTTAATTAAACATAAATTATTATTGTCAATAATTAGTTGTATGCATGAAAAGAGGTAACAAGGGTACAAGTGATAGAATAGATTGGAAATCGCTACACTGAAGAAATAGATACACGTTCACTTGTTCCACTAGTTTTAGTGTCACATAAAGCAGAGCAATGCAATACTATACGATTGCAGACAACTTCAATACTTTTTCTAGATGATCGAAACATTTTTCACCGATAATATACCCTTTTATTAGAATTGGAAAACCATTATTTAATAGTTCCTTTCTCAGAATTTCCTGTGTTTATAACATCTGCGTCTCATTATTTTGATTAAGAATTTACGAAAATGATTTCCCCACTGTTCTCCCTGTCGTACTGAACAACAGGAAATAAAATCAGATTTTATTTTTTATTTTATACCTGAGGATGGAAGAAGTTCATTCATTCGAAGCTATTCGGTCAATTAATGTATTCTGCATATATATATATATATATATATATATATATATATATATATATATATGCGAACCTTTTCCCCTTTTCCTCATGTTCACAAAAAGCAGGGCTTAAATTGGGAAAATACAGAGAGAAAGAGAGAGAAGGGGGAGGAAACAGAGGAAATCTACAGATCATTTCCCTATAATAGATTTCTTTCAGGGGGGCGGTGCTTGGGCGCTGGGTTTTAACCCCGTTGCCTGGGGATCCTAACAGAGAAAGAGAGCCTCCTACTCCTACACACTTAATTCAGGACAATGAAAGGTCGATAACGAATCGTGGAACGCATAGTACCTTTCAGTCAAAATTAGATATTGATCTCAATTTATGTGTGTGTTTGTGTGTGTGTGAGAGAGAGAGTGTGTGTGTGTGTGTGTGTAGGTGGATGGGTGCAATAAAAGCCATCATTACAAGGCAGCTCAACTCTTCTTGTTCCGTTTCTTCCAACTGTGTCGCACAAATTTCAAGTACTAATATACATATTCTTTCAAGCGTATATGAATTGACAGTAATCAGTGATATTCATAAAATTCTATTATTGCCTTTTTGAATGAGAAACCAATGAGTCATTGTATTTATCATACTTAGATCCTTTTCAAGGATATCGCTAAGAAGTAAGCAAGAACAACGTATACTGTTTTTAAAGGTGACGATAATAACAATTTTGGAATGTGAAAATATAATTTTCCTAATCACTAAACATTACACACTAATCATTAATTTTAGTATAATTAATTAGATTTCTTTTCCTTATTTGCTTTCATATTGATATGTTATTTGTTTTTCTGAACATGACTGAATATAACTAAACTCATCCAGTCAAATTTTCCTGCTGAAATTTATGCCAGCAATTCTCAAATCTAATCCGCGGCCTATGAAATGTCGCTAAAGGTATGCTCTTGTAATCATCTTAAATTGATTGTAGTAAAAGAAAAACATAAAATTCAATTCATAAAGTTCATTATAATTGAGAACCTCAAAGAAGTATGGCTTACACAGTATAAATACATAGTATTTTATGAATTAAGTAAGATAATCATTGAAACAATGCCTTTAACGTAAATTTGAGTATCGAGATTATACAGCACTTGACTCACAAATTAACGTGGAATTCGAAGCACAGATTCTCTTGTTCAATGTTCTGTTCAATGCACATGACAATCATCAGCCCAACCTTGTATGAAGAGAAAAAGAAAAATACTGCCTGAAACTAGATTACGCGTATCTTGTTTAGGTCAGTTGTAGAGAGCCTCCTAACTAGAGAAGAGGGTACTATTACAGCCAACAGGAGTTGAGTTGATTTTAGTTTAGCGTCCCTTTCAGCAGCAAGGCTATATGAGACGTGGACCTACTGATTAACGTGGAATCCGAACCACATGAGCTCCCGCCGGGAATCGAACAACAGCCAACAGGAATATGGTATCGATACGTAATTTGGACGCCCTTATCAAGGGTCGCATCATTGGGTATTTGGAATGAGGGTGTATACAGGCAGGCAATTCGAGCTTCTGCCACATTTCCCATGCTCGTGACACTCTTGCCGGCCATTACATGCAACTTCTCGTGTGAAGTAGAGATGGTGGTTGACTACGGTGAATTACAGCAGGATCACTACTTGTAAAAGAGGCAGGAAGAGACAAACGACTAACAGAGGATGCAATTGCAAACAGACTTAATAGGACAGCTAACCGCCCAATCTGACTCCTTAGAGTGGCATTGCGACTGCATAGCAATGACCTTTCTGCTCGGACATTACCTACGTGGTATTCCGTTGACACTCAGACATCACCGTACTATTTGCGGTGGTGCCAATATAATCTGAACTGGACCGAGGAGGAAATCGATTGTGTTCTCTTCTGAGATGAGAGCAGATTCGGTCTGAGTAACGATTATGGACATATACATATTTTGCGAGAGTACTCAATGAACCTAGAAATATTGTCAAACATGATTGGTTTGTGTGTTCTTATGTTTGAAGGCATAATGCTGCATGGAAATACCGACGTGCCAGGCTTTGAATACAGTCACTCAACAATCAATGTTATTCTGACACTGTGTTCCTTCCCCGCCTGCCCCTTTTCAGAGGTGCAGCCGGACCCAACTTCATTTTTGTAGATTATAATGTCCTTTATTTTTCGGTAACTACTAGCTAGAACCGAAGAAAAGTTGATGGACAAGTAGCCCATTGTATGAGGGATAAAGATCGCTAAACAAAAGTACTTGGTGGCGACCTCGATCGGGACGGAAACAGAAGCTAGGTTCCACATCTTTACAGGGCAAGAGCCTTTGAGCTCGGTGCCCCTCGTCTTGTGTTTACTTTACATTTGTAATTCGACCAAGCATCATTTTGTCTGTTGAAGTTAGGAATAACACTACACCGTGAGCTTCTAACGAAGTCTTGGTATTTGTAATGGTTATTAAGTCTGTGTCAGCAGGCAGAAACCGAAGGATAAATACTGCCATTGGGACACGAAAGAAGGAATGGAATACTGCTAAGAAATTAGAAACAAAAGTACTATGTCGTTCTTTATAGCTGTGGAAATATGCAACATGTATTTATAAAACTAAACTAAATGTGCCTTATAATGACAATGTTAGATTGCCGAAACTATTACACAAGTGTTATTAATATGAGCTCATATTTAGCTTTAATCAGTTTTGGTTTATTAATACAAAGCTAAAATAGTTCAATTTACAATGAAGATTACATAGGAGTTATTCACTGTGACTGTGATTTCAAATTGTTCATGATCTGAAAGATGGTAATTTACATTCTCGCGTGATATCTTAGTGAAGTTGAGAGTAAATATCAAAGATCTGGAACTGAATATTAGCTTAGTGAGAGATTAAACAGGGTGCGAATGACTTGTTTCCGTCTACACTGCATAATGCAGTCTTCATGATCATTTGTTCAACAAATAGAACAAAGCAAAGAAGAAAAAAATCTTTTAAATGGGTGTATCTAGAGTGACATTATCTTCCCATACAGTGGCGGCTCTGGAGAGAAGTCACATCAGTAAAACTTAATAGTATATCACCACATGCTAAGAGAAGAAACTTAATTAATGTAGTAATTCTTATGTATAATAATTAGTGTATTAGATATATATTTAAATAGTAATAAAATTTCAATTTTTACCGATGAGATTTCCTTCAAGAGCCGCCACTGCTTCCCTGGAAAAGAAAGAGCATATACCTATCTACCCTTAGATCTGGCGTTCCTTACTAATACTATTCTAAACAATCTGAACATGAGTAAGTCTATCAATAGCTTGATTTATTTTTCTGTTAATTTTATCCCACCACTCAGATCTCAGATAGGTACATTTCCTGCAAAACGTTATTGACTGTCGTGAGAGAGTAGTTAGCTCGAAAACTTTGATACGTATACACGATTACACCAAGAAAAATCCGTTATCCGGACAGCGGTGTATTGTACAAATATACGGAATTCTTACATTTTCTACGGAAATCAATACGGAAAATATATTACATACCTTTCCCGCTTAGATGTTACACCATGCCGTTGCAGGATGTATGACATGTAACAGTCTTCAGTATATTACATACGTATACGAATGTTATGTACGTCAGCTATATGTCACATCTGTCTATCTGTATGTGAGATCCTATCCGCCTATAGACAGCTCTTTCGTTCGTACGGAAAGTAGGTTTATTCGGAACACTTATACGTAAAGTACATATAAAGAATACTTTTCCAGTTATACTTTTGCTGTACGTTAAGTCCAAAAACTACATAATTTACACATGTAACCTACTTTTTTACGTACGCCACATAGTTTTTTTTTTCTCAGTGTACTGCGAGAAAGAACTACATAAGGGGGATTATGAGAATATAGGAAAAATAATTGAAGAGATGAACGGAAAATTCGTGGGGTAAAGACAGGAAAGTAAAGAAATACGTAATTACGTGATATTAGTGAAAATATTGAAAATAGAGGGAGAGCTCACAGAGCTCATTCGTAATTGGTAAAAATAGTTTAATCAGTACAAAAATATATACCTAAATGCATATGAAAATATCAAATATATTGTTATGGATCACAAAATATTTGTTTTAAAAAAACAAACATTCTTCATGATCTCAGGATAGTCTTAGTTCATAAACATATGTTGATTAAACTGAATATTTAACTAAAAAAAAGGAGGCAGCATGAATTAGAAAATAAGACAATGGATGCTTAAAAATTGATAAATTAGGAAATTGAGAAATCGAGTCATACGAAAAGTATTTATGTTCGAAAAAAATATCAGTATGAAGAAGTAGTACCCTACTTAGAACCAAAAGGAATTAAGAAACCATTGGTAGGAAGAAATGTAAGAGAGAAAGTTTAGGAAAGAAACATTTTAAAACTCAATGAAACATCGCTTACAGGACGACATATATTTACTAGAATCAATAATTTTACTTATGTTTGGATATTTCTACAATTCTTTACAAAATGTAGTACCAATACATAAACTGATAGACAATAGGTTCGATGTTATTCTTCTGAGCTCAAAAATGTTGATATTGGCATATTTCAGTTTTCAGTTTAACGTCCCACGATTATGCCCTTTAGGCTAAGGGAGTGGCATATTTCATTTTTATTTTTTTACTTTTGATATGTTTGATACATTTGCTCTGGGTTCTAGTATCGTATTTTTCGGTCTTGCAAAGGTAAAAACATTGATAGTATATATACATATATATATATATATATATATATATATATATATATATATATATATATATATATATATATATATATATATATTAAAAAGGGGGTTAGATAGAATGGTAGAATAGTTTGTCATTCAACAACCTGTTTGAAGCACGACGTTTTCAATGTTAATTTTGTATTTGTTTAAATAAATGAATAACATTTAAAAGTGAGGATCAAAACCGTTCAGATGTACTATCTCAGAAACACAAAATGTATAGGGTGGCCCAAAACTAGTCTAGGTATACACACCAGGATTGGTCAAGATAATATTCTAGTTTATAGGTTTATTTGCTTCAGCTCTTCCGATCTTAAGATACAAGTAAAAAGACATTAAGAACAAATAATAAAGAAACTAAATCTACCTGATGAATAACAATAAAAAATGATATGAAATACAGTGAGCTGATCAGTATGGGACTTTATATCTACTTTTGGGCTACTCGTATTTAAATATTAACATCTTATATTAAACGACTTAGTGTAACTCCGTAGCTCTTTCTTTAATGTGACACTCACTTTTTATATACGAAACTCCTATTTAGTGAAAACCACTATTTAAGGAAAGTAAATGTGACAAATTTGTCAAATCTGAGTTATATTCAGAGATAGCTCTTGGGGGAAATCACATTCGCAAAAATTAATTTTCCTATTTAAACGTTAAAGGAAGAAAGCTAACCTAATCTACTAATTCTTGTATAAACTTTGCAATAAAAATTTACGAAGAAAGTTACCAAATAAAATTATATACGTTTCATAATATTTCTGGTACAGCCTTGCCCCTTTGACCCTTGATCTACCCTTGGCTATACTGTAATTATACAAACAGAAAATAATCTTATTACAAACTTATTCAAGAAGAAATTCTATGCTGAGGATTGTGATACAGATATAGTTGGACAAAAAATGAAAAAGAAAAAAATGTAAAAAAATAAAACTACCAATGGATGATATAAAATAAATTATGTCTGCGTCAGGATAAAATGAATAACTGAAGATCTTGAATCTTTTCAATTTAGTGTAGTCTAACTGGTTTACAACTCAGTAGCATCACTTCAGATTTTCTTGGATGGGGGGGGGGAGAGGGGAGAGAGATTATCCATCAACATGAGAGTTTCTCATTTTTTACTATTGTGTTAGTATATAATTTATAAAAAAGGTAGGGGGATTGTAGCTAAGTGGTAGGGCCCTTACATCTGGTGCGTAAGGTCCTTGGTTCGATCCCCGATTAAGTAAATTTGTAATGAACAACATCGTGTCCGTGAGTTTTCTCGAAGTATTCCCGTTTCCTCCCACATTCGCATTTCACCAATTATTCCTTAATTCACTTACTTTAACCACCCGTCTCTCTTAGGCTAAAGGAAATAATCGTCGGACGTTCAACTGAAAGATTAAATTTTGTTTTTCATTAAAATATATGTGTTTCTCAAATTTAGAGTAGTAAATTCTCCCTACCTTCTCCAAATGACACCCTCTGATGTCATGATATATAACGCATCACATACCGTTAGTTTGCAACAAAAG
Organism: Thermobia domestica; assembly: GCF_964235325.1. Taxonomy (NCBI): domain Eukaryota; kingdom Metazoa; phylum Arthropoda; class Insecta; order Zygentoma; family Lepismatidae; genus Thermobia; species Thermobia domestica. The sequence continues at coordinate 103,228,085 of NC_137455.1, forward strand.
AAAATCAACATGTGCATTACCCCCCTCCCTGTGTCAGTGTATGCGAGCAGATTGTGGAGTTACATTTCTTTGTGAGCGTAAAAAGAAAAGAACAGAATAGTCCTCTATTTACATTGGATGAAGTCAGCCTATTTTGATGATGACAGATGGCTGTCGTCACAGCCCACGAACACTTCTGAATATGGGAACAGCAAAATGCTTCCAAACCAATAAATGTCTCACATAATAGAACAAAGAAGGGTAAACATATCGCTTTTCATGTACTACAAGAGAAAAAGTGTAAGCTTGGTTTTCTTCAATAGTCAGTACAATAACAAAATCTCGAAAAAACAGATATATTTGAATACACTGAAGAAACGGCGTAACTGTGTATGGGTGTAAATCAATAACAAGTTAGTTCAATTTCACAGTGTGAAACCACAGTAAACATCGAAATGCGAATTCAATACTCAAGCTTGATGTAGTACCTGGTTGCAAAAGATTAATTAGATAAAAGATGGAATCTTATATCAAGAAAACCATTACTCGCTATCCCTTACTGTTTTTGTACTATGGCGATAAAAGTTGAAATTAAAAACGTAAAGATAAACCAAAGTAGGAGATATAATCTATTCTTCGTATACTGAATTGATTGAAGAAAAAAACGCTTCTCGACATCTCTTATACTTTGTGCTCTAGGATATCAATATCGAAATCAGAAATATTAGTAAATTCAATCACTTTCAATTTCGAGTGTTGTGGCTATTGAAACTGGAAATGATTACTTTGAACCACTTCAGGTCTGAATAATAGAGGGTTAGCGAACGAAATGAGAGCTTTTCATAGCAAGATGAATCGATTACGAAAAGCATATCTCGATATCTGTTATCGTTTTTGCTCTATGGAAATCAGTATTGAGAGCAGTAAAAGTAGTAAATTTGAACCACTTCCATTTTTGGTAGTGTTGCATATAATGATAGTATGTTGCCTTGAGACGCCGAATTGTTTGCAGAAAACTGCTTTCCACTATTTGTTATCATTCTTGTTCAATGGCGGTAAACGCTAAAGTCGGAAATTAGAACCATTTTGGTTTGAATCGAGGGTTAACGGAGAGAATTATACCTATTCTTGGAACATTGAGTGGATTGAAAAAAAAAAAAAACACACACACACACACTTCTTCATAGCTCTTACTGTCATTGCTCTGGTACTTATCGACAGACTGACGGACAAATCTGTACTACTGTATAAGTCTTCCGACTTTTATGCATATCATAGTTTGGAAGTCAAGAAATATATTTGAGCAACTTTGTATTTTCGTGTTGTGTACCTTATAATATGAAGATTGTTCACTCAAAGAAACCATCATATCTCCTACTAACGTATAAAACACCTCCCAACCAACAAGACGGCAAACCATCTAATCCAATGATTTTCAGCGTATTTGTCACTACCCACTGGTGGGGCTTACGAAAATAATTTGTGAATCGCGAATATTTCCCTACATTATCAGGCAACTTTTGTTACTTAACTTAATAAATATTAGTAGTGGGCGCAGAAACCAATTTTTTGGTTCTGGAAATAACGAAACTGGTACTTGAAAATTCAGAAGAGTTTGGGTTCCAATCATAACGGTGTCAATTTCCCAAATTTGGTATGGTTTCTATATTTAAAAAAATACTGTTTTAATCATGAAAGGTTCACGAAGGAGGACGCTAGGTAAACATGAATGAGAATCACTGGTCTATATGGTATATTCATGGTTTTTTCCTCATTAGTTAGAAATTATATCACCCATGTAGCTTGCTTACAATGTAATAGCAATATTACAACAATATTTTCAGATTCTCTGGTTATGACTTGCAAATTGGAGGTGACGATAACACTCCAACTCTTATAATCGACATCTTGATCACATCTTGGTACCCTGATATAAAAACGAGACATCACTAATGGTTTCTTTAAATTTCTAGTATGATTCAAATCTCTAATACGGTTGTGTCAGAATTTCTCTAGCATTAGCCTTGAAACTTACTAGTTCTCAAGTGTTCAAAGAATAACAGCTTCCTTAAACAAATTTTAGAATGTTATACGAGTAACTATCCTTTTAAAAATTATGATTGAAAAGATAGATTATAGACAATATTGCTTTCACTGGAAAGTTATTCTATTTACGTAAAATATTCTAAATTTCTGTAAGTCTCCATTTCTTTGATTGAACTCCATGTACAAATTTTAAATATGACAGCATGACAGGCTGAATTTTGATGAATTTCCAAAATTCATCAGCATAAAATTTTCCCCAAGGAATGATGTGTCATTCTAGTTGAGAACAAAGCGGTATTTATGCAATACATATATATCATTATATCATTATAGCAGGTAATTGTATAATATCGCTTATAAACTATGTGGTTTATGACTATATATATATAATACTCTGTACGGGTGTGTGTGTGTGTGTATGTATGTTCGTATTATCCAAGGTATTAACAGATGGGATTTATGAACGTGTCAACATTTATTCAATGACCAATGTGGTAGGTGGTTGTATGGAATGAGTATGTATCAGTGTTGTGGGCTTTTGGCATGGATCTTTTCGAAAATCGGTCGCACTGTTTAATAGATAATTGATATGGCCGTGTGGGAAATGAGGCAATGGTGGTGACAAGTGATGAAAAATATCTGCTCGTTTCTGAATGATGTGCGTAATAGTCACAAATTGAGCAATGATTCGGCTTCTCGTGGTGGTTTGTTACGGAGCAGGAGGGACACATACATCTATATATATGCATATACGCTTAAATATTCCCAATCTACTCTTAACAATTTTTTTAACGTTTCGGTGGTCACCCCTTCGTCACCATTCCATGAATGTATGTCCTTCTTTGTGGAGGAATTCCTATATATCTACCTGTATGTGTGAATGGGTGCATAACGCAACTCATTTTTCAATTATAACATCACGGAATGAAATGTGTGTGTGTGTCTATGTGTATGTATGTATATATCTAAAACTTTTTTACTAAAATTCTCGTGAAGCATAGAACCATGATTGATATGTACCGCCGCTAATTAGTGGTTTTATGCATATTTCTTTCCTTGCATTTTCTGTTTCAAATAACCACTTGCATCGCTACGTATGCATAGTATGTGTCAAAGCATATTTATGGAATGGATGGAAACGGAGAGAGAGAGAAGTACAGATAAATCCACATTCTAAATTTCTATGCATTGTGTAGCGTATGAAAAAATACAAAACAACTCACATTGAATTTCTTTATGAGTTCCTTAGTTGTTAAATGAAACAATTTGTTGCATGTGAATAACTGTCGTTATACAGTGAGAAAAATTCGTTATCCAGACAGCGTTATATAGTACAAATATACGGAATCCTTTTGTTTAGTGCAGAAATCAGTACGGAGCGTACGTTATCCATATACTACATACTTTTCCCGATTAGATGTTATACCATGCCGTTGCAGGATGTCTGGCATCTAACAGACTTCCGTATATTACGTACATATACATATCTTACATACGTCAGCTATGTGTTATATACGTCCATCTACATATGAGATCCTGACTGCCTACATACAGTTCTTTCGTTCGTACAGTACGTACGTTTATTCGGAACAGTTATACGAAAAGTACGTACAAAATATACATTTTCAATGATACGTTTGTTGTACGTTAAGTTCAGACACTATAGAATTTACACATGTAATCTACGTTTTTGCATACACCACATACGATTTATTTCTCAATGTATTTATTGCGATATCTCACTGTCACTTAATATTTACAATATACAGTATATCTTAAAACTTTAAATTATTTCAAATGTAGGTAGGGATAAGATAAAACAAAGGTAGCTGCATGGACTGAAAAAAAGGTGAGTTTTGTTCCACATTGTAATAGTATTGTATGCGGGTTTTTAAACTATGGTGAATCAATATCCCAACGGTATATATATATATATATATATATATATATATATATATATAATTTCCGTTTGAATAGAACGATAAAATCAAACATATGCCTTGTTCTTGAGACGCTAAATCCGTATGAGAGAAATAATTTTTCGCTACATATTACCACTACGTTCCTCTAAGGCATGATTTCTCAAACTGTGGTACGCAAGCTGCTGTTATATTGCACGTACAACTTATGATAGAATTGAATAAGTTATTACAATGAAAAAAAAATTGAGAATCCCTGCAGCGGATCAAAATTTAAAATGAAAGTTGTAGCAGATTTCTACTGTTTTCGGTTTATCAAGAAAGATAAGGATGATGATAGAACTTATTCTTCCGTCACCGAATCCATACCAAAAACGGGTGACAGCAATCACCTATTATTATTACAATTTTTGTTCTAGACAGATCCAAAATATCGAAATCGGAAATTATAGTACATTTCTACGTGTTCTGAGTTTACTAGAAGAATCAGTGTCGACTTCAAACCTATTCTTGAGATGGTGAATCATTTTTTTTTTTAAAAAAAAGCGCTTCTCACTGTCTATTACTGTTTTTCTTTTCTGGTGATCAACTTTCAAACTGAAAATAAATTTATATAATTTTCGGTTTGAATAGAGAGTTTAAAAAAGATGGAACATTTAGAAGTTAATGAATTCATGTCAGAAAACATATCCTAGTATTACTTACCGCTTTTATTCTGATAACTCTCAACAGATAGACAGACGGGCTGGTAAATGGATGTTGATGTTCTATACATATGTATAACATTGTTTGGAAAAACTTCAAGTAAAGAACTTTAGGAGATAATAGGGTAGAAAAGAGCTAATATAAATAACAATTAAATATAGAAGAAAGAAACCATTTTAAAATAATGTTTGAGTAGAAAATATGTTCTGATGAATATAGTATTATAGAAGGTAAACGAAGGAGAGGGAGAAGATGGCTTAAATTGATGGGCAGTCAATGTAGAGTAACTGCGAAATACTTAGATGAAAAGAATAACTCAGTACCACGAGACATGATAACTTCTCAATTTATAACTGGTAAATAGCATAAAGCTCATGATATATATTAATAAAATCTGTATCTTAGTTTGAAGTGCGTCGGGACCGTAATACAGCAAATTATGGATGCGTTAAAATATTAAATAATACTTTTGATAAAGTGGATACTTTCAAATATCTAGGATCAATATTAACAGACGAAAATCATATTCACGAAGAAATTAAATGTCGACTAAAAGCAGGGAATTCGTGTTACTATTCGGTTCAAAATCTCTTGTCGTCGCGAATTCTGTCGAGAAATTTGAAGCTGTACAAAACGATAATTATGCCTGTTGTTCTGTATGGTTGCGAAACATGGTCGCTTACTGTGAGGGAAGAATATAGACTGAAAGTATTTGAGAACAAGATCCTGAGGCGAATATTCGGACCCAAGAGAAACGGGAATGGGAAATGCGGAAACTTTATAACGAGGAACTGCATAATTTATACGGTTTACCCAACATTGTTAGGGTCGTCAAGCCTAGAAGGCTTAGATGGGCAGGTCACGTAGCTAGAATGGAAGAAAGTATAAACGCTTTCAAAGTCTTGACTGGAAGACCAATCGGAAAACGACCATTAGGAAGACCTAGGCGCAGATGGGAGGACAATATTAAGATGGATCTCGCAGAGATAGGGATACAAAGTAGAAACTGTCTCCAATTGGCTAAGGATAGAAGTCAGTGGAGAGCTTTTGTGAATGCGGCATTGAACCTCCGGGTTCCATAGGCCATAGAGTTAGTTAGTTAGTTAGTATCTTAGTTTGTGTTTATTATTTTTCAATACAGAAATTAAGAGAATGGGTAGTTTCCTTCACGTCCATCGATTATACCCTGTACGTTAAAGGAGACAAATGATTAATGAGAGTGAATGGTTATGAAACGATTGGCAGGATGAGAATGTAGATGGAAATGGGAAATCCCCGAAAAATTTCCCACGTATACGATGTTGTCCATCACAGACTTGTATAGGCCTATCCTTGATCAAACCAGATGTGAGCACTCCACCACTGATCCAACATACCCCCATATGGGATGAAACGGAGGTCTAAGGAAGACAGAAGTTGAACACCGTATCTTGTCCTAGGAACCCCCATATGGGATGAAACGGAGGTCTAAGGAAGACAGAAGTTGAACACCGTATATTGTCCTAGGAACTTTAATTGGTAATATATAGGGTGGCCCAAAAGTAGGTAAACACCCTTGCATTTATCAAGTATAAGATTCTAGTTTATGAATTTATTTGCTGTGGCTCTTCCGAGCTTAAGATATAAGTAAAAACACATTAAGGACACATAATAAAGAAACTAAGTCTACCTGATGGATAACAATAAAAATGATACAAAATGCAATGAGCTGACCGGTACGGTACTGTATACGTACCAAGGAGGACGGACCCTCGGTGGTATCCATCCAGATATGATGTGTTATAACGCAGGTGAAGTAAGCCATCGCAATGTCACCGTTACGAAGAGATAGCCTTAGCCATTGTCCCCAGCAGACACAAAAAGGACTCACCACTCTGTTCTCTTGAATAATGTCCGTAGGTCTTCACCGTCATGGAAAAGTTTTGGTTATGTTTGTGTGCAAGCATTATATTTTATTTTTCATTTATTATTCTTGCTTTTAGATGAATTAATATGGAGAACACGGCATCCTTCACAAAAAAAGAAGAAAAGAATAAATAATGGTAACTGATCAACTGCCTTCCAGCTTCAGTTAAATTCCAAATCAATCAATCTTCATAATAATTTGGTTAAATTGCAATTTTCTATACCGCCCCCCAAAAACTCTGATTTTTTATATTTAAAAATATCATGGTAACGAATTTTCTAAGAATCAACTGAGTTAGGAATAAATACATTAAAATATTTTTCATGTTCATTATTCAAAATGACTCACGGTCAACTTAGTATTACTTTCCTTGTTACGTTTATAATAGCGCCATTTGTAATACGCTTCTGTCAAACAATACATGTCCCACCACTGTGGCTAAGCGGTTAGCTTACGTGAACTTGGCGTGGGAGACCCGGGTTCGATTCCCGGTGGGAGCTCATGTGGTCGGACTCCACGTTAATCTGTAAATCCACGTCTTATATAAGCTCACTGCTGAACGGGACGTTAAACTCAAAATCAACTCAACTAAATGTCCCATCATCACTCTATTACAGTTATGCTTTAGGGTTATCTCTGACAGCGGCGTTCAGCAGATCGTTCTCTCCCTAAATAACAAATTGAGACAGAGTATTTGGAACTGAAGATTTGACTCAGAATTGCAATGGAATGTTAGAGCTCTACTAGAGCTCTAGCTCTACTCTCTCTTAACCGCCCTCTCTTTAACTGTACGTCGACTTAACCTCTTATTTTTCAAGAAATAAAACATTTTCGTTATCACCTGCAATCGGTGTCCACAATATACCATACAAGCCCAAATGTGTTTTTCTTAGTTTAGTAAATATGTTTATAAAAGAAAATACCATAATTCATTCAGTATAGTAGTCCCAATCGTAGTTTATTCAGTTTTTCTTCAATCAATACACACACACACATGGTACCAATGTATCGTTTGTATAATAGTCTAGTGTGTGCTTTATTTGATATGCAGTATTTCGTTTAATTGAGTATCACTGGAGCAGCTTGTGGTCTAAACTTGTGAATTTGTTAAGTAAACTTCATTGAGTGTTAATGCTCTAAACCTTTTAAAATTATCATAGAGCTACGAATTAGAGATGGTCACGAGTCGACTCTACTAGAATTCGGATCGAGTTTCGAGTTGAGTTAAAGACAATTTTCTCGAGTCGACTTCTGAGCCAAGCACTGCTTTTGAGGTCGAATTTCGAGTCGAGTCGAGTTGATAAATGGCTCACTCATTCAGCTCGTTTTAACTCGTCTTGAAATCATAGTCTGATTAGACTGGAAAGCGAAAACCATAAGAAATGTAAGCTGTAATGTGGATAGATCACAGCTCATGAGATAGATCACAGCTCGCATCTCGTCTCGCCTCGATAATGAGACAATAGATTTTTATAATAAGACAGCCTCAAATGTCGTGAGCACCAGTATAAGTATATACTGTAGTTCTTACCATCAAGGCTGAGACCAGCCCTGGTAGTGATGTCAACTGGCTCGGCTTGGTTCAACTGAGCGAACAACTCGAGCTAGCTTGGTTGGAATGAGTCATCGGCTTGGCTCAGTTGAGCCGATGGCTTGAGTGAACTACGTTGTAATAAGCCATCGACTCGGCTCAATTGAGACAAGGGATAGTGCCGGCTTGGTTCGTATGAGCCACCGACCCTGTTCGACTTGGCTCAGGAGAGCCATTGGCTCAAGTCAACTCGATTGGATGAGCTATGAGTTCGTCTTGCTTCTCGGTTCGATTCGCTTCGATAATTAATGAATTAATGAACTGTGAGCCGAGTCGCTCGAGTCGTTGACAACCGTAAACCCGGGCCGAGAAGTTTTGAACAAGTTTCGTCGGCGTCCTATAGCTGTCAACAATTTTTCACTCGAGCCCGAATACTTACTCCTCCAGAACTCAAACCCGGAACCTTATGAACGATGCTCTTGCCTCCTAGACTTCACGACTACCGAGGTCAGCAGTCAACTAGTTTTCAGTATTCAGTTATAAACCGTATATCTTTCCTATTTATACACGGCGTTGTAATAATAATAATAATAATAATAATAATAATAATAATAATAATAATAATAATAATAATAATAATAATAATAATAATAAGTTTCTGTAGTAACAGTATCATTGATAATAGTTATATTATCTATGTACTACACTTGGAGAGTGTACTTGAAACTACATATAGGATTTGGCTCGACTCGACTCGACGCTCGACCTGAATTCGAGTCGAGTTAGAGTAAATTTTTCGAGCCGAGTTCTCGAGTGAAGCTCAAAAATGTCTGCTTCGAATCCAGTCGAATTTCAAAGAAAACTTGCTCGAACTTGCTTGTAGCCATCCCTAGCTACCATACAGCTTAGAAGCTACGAAATGGTGATTTTCGTCTTTTTCGTTATCCGATTAGGGTCCTGTCCTGTGGTCATCGTCATCCATTAACATGAAGTTTACTGCATTTTGCATTATACGCGCTCGTATAACTGCAGCGAGAGTAACGAGATCTTTTAACTGTCTTATAAACAAGAAAACTGTTGATTTATATATTAAAACAGAACTGATTTATATATTATTTATATATAATCGTTAGGTGATTACGAAAAGGTTTGTATGACGATAACCTTAAAAAAATGAGCATTTTGAATGTAAAAAGCAGTTTTTAGTATATTTTTTTGTAAATAATAGCTTGAGGTAAAGTAAACAGCCATAATTAGTATAGAATAATCGCTCAGCACTTACTCTCAGATTAAAAAAAAGATATTAGATATTTACACTAAACCTCCACTAACGAAGCTTGCAGGAAATTTAAGTATAATAATAATTACTCTTTATTAAATTCATTATTTATGAATATTGTAATGAATGAAGTAACCATAGTGAAAAATGCTCAACATTGCTCCCTTCTGCAATCATCAGCCTTAGAAAGTTTGTTTAAAGTTGTTTGGAAACGTAAGCTAGGGGAAACAAGAATACTAGAAGCGTCTCAACTGAAGCATAAAGTAATATTTAGACTCTCTCAAACATGACTAATTCTACTTGGAGCATACCAGTTTATTAAAGAGGTTCGTGAAGTATACAAAACTTTGAAAGATAGAGAACTTTGCGTACAAAGTTTTATGAAGGGATTAATGTTGTTGAATGTATCCTCTTCATTTCAGAACTTCGCTTTTCCATTTTCGTTTTCTTTTTTTCTTTCTTTACTTTTGTTTCATTTGTTAATCAAGTCGGATTATAGATTAAATAATTCTGTTTTTCATGCAACATCTGATTATATTTCTTTCATACACATGATGTATGTATAATCAGCAGCGAAATGTTCATATCAATTTCAGACATGTATAGTTGTCACGAGCTTTAGATCGGAAATGACGAAAGTTGAGTAAGACTTTGGAAATAATTATCAGAGTGTTGCCACCGACTACTATTGAACCAACATGTCCCAGGTCTATTCGTCTGTAAATAGATTCTGGATCAGGATGCACAGAGTTCAGCATACAATGGCGTGCAGTGAAACTTACAGGATTCGTTAAACACATTGTTGTTGATATAACATCAACATAATATCTAGCAGCCAGTTAGATGCAAAACTCTTTCATCTCAAATTGACATTGTAAGTGTTATGCAAGTGTCGAGTGACCAAAGACACTTCTACAGATCATAGGATACTACAACTGAAGATTTTAAAATATCGGACACAGCCAATGATCATCATTTCTCAGAAGTTTTATGTATCATCAAAGGTGTCAGTTCCCACCAGAACATTGAGAACCGAAGCCTATCAGCTAAAATATTTTCTTAGAGTAATCGCATATATGCCCACAACACGAATATCAATCGTTTATAGCATTTCCACTAGTATTTACGACATTAAACCTTGGCAATGGAGCAGTAAAAATTGGTTGTTTGGAAAGATGAATATAAAGAAATGAAATTAAATAAAATCTTTGAGTTTTACGTTCCACGGTTATTCCGGCTAGGCTAAAGAAGACGGTGATGAGAAATAAATGAAATGGTGGAATGAGGAAAGTGGGAGGAAACAGGAGACTCCAAGGAAACCCACGCACACGGTATTTGTCCACCACAATATTCACTTGTCTTACGCGGGGATAGAACCTGGTACCCCACGCACCAGAGGTCAACGCTCAATGAATATAAAGACTCACACTTTCTCTCTAAGATTGTCATAGGTGGTGTTTTCCAGAAGGACGACTGTTATCTGAGAGAATCATGTCAACCATGAAATACGTTGACAGTAGAATTATGGAATATGGTTATCCTCTAGTATGACGCAGGGTCATTAGTAATTATTCAAGGACTTGCAGTATTTGTGACTTCTTTGCATAAAACTCTCCCAGTTAAATATTTTTGGCATAGGTTCGTGTTAATTCAGAACAATTATGACAGAAGTTGGCTTATAGCATCTATTAGACAATGGTATCCACGGGCAATCATTTTTTAATCAACTTGACCAGCCTTGTTATTTAACCCTGTTGAACACTGTGAAATATATTGAAATGTGAAGTTAAGACCAGTCAAGGACAATACATCTAGTATCTGTGACCTTACTAGCTTGTATACTGTAAGGTAGGAAATGTTTATAGTATGACCACGTGGAATTATTTTAAATTGGTCAGTCTCAAAATGGATCGTCGGGTTTTAGTCAGTAAGATTTGTTGTTGAAGTTTAATAATTTAATTATGTTATAAAAGGTTTTAACTTATATTATAACAGAGTAACCAAGTCGTATAAGAGAGATTTCTACAAGAGATGTAGCTCTTAGAGTGCTATAATAAACTATGTATAATTACGACTGAATGTACTTATATTAGTATATAGAGTATATAGAGTTTATTGGTTAGAGTAAGTTAGAAACAAACTGAGAACATATAGAGTCGTGCTGCATAGTCTTTTCAATTACGTGAGATTCTGGTTTAGCATAATTATGTATCTAGTAATATAAACGTATTATGAAATGCCTACATATATTATGCGAAAAATGGTCCAAAAATAAAACTTGAAGTCTTATTGGACTTTGAAGAGTTTAGTGTGCAAAACAGCAGCAGTACACAAATGTTTCAAGAGGTACAAAACTATCGCTCCCAAGTCTCAAAGAATTGTTAGAATAAATGCTCATCATGATACTTTTGAAAAGTAGTGTGTAAGGAACGTAAATACTTTTACTACGTTACCGGACACCACAACTTCAATGAGTACATTTTAGGTATTATTCTTCTATTAGTGTTTGTTTAGTTTCTTCACAGACAGAGAAAGCAGTTATTAGAAGGAAACTTATACCTCTGAATATTTTCTACTTTCACTAAAGTATGTTAACTGATGAACGAAAATATTTGCATTATAAGGTATACTTAGCCAAAAAAGACGACGGTCTTACCCCAATGTCAAGTTACTTAAATCTACTATTGATACAAGCCTTATTATAGATATAGCAGTTTTTTTTATTATTTATTCATCTCCCATTTCATTTTTATTAACATAGGTACACTCATGTCCAAAATTATTGTCGCATGTCTGTAAATATGTTGTTGTAGGAATATAATTTAATAACGAATTCGCTCGGTATTTCTTATAATGTTAATTGGTGTATAATCGGCAAAGACATGTATGTGGAAAGTTTCATGTCAAAAGAATAGTAAATAAGAACAATAAAACAAAAATAAAACTTCGTACATACATTAAGCAACATTTTGTTTTACTCATTCTAATTTTCGTATTTATAACTCTTTTCCTATGAAATTTATCACAAATATACATTTCGCGATTATACACATAGTATCAGTATTAAAAGTACCCTGCAAAATCATTATTAAATTATATTCTTATAGGAAGACGCGACAATTATTTTGGACATGAGTGTACATTCAATGATATGTTTTCATATTGAAAGCTGAAGTATAAATCTATGAAGTTGTTATAGTTATTTAGCATAGCATAACATAGTTAGCATAGCATAACTATGACGAAAACTCTTGAAACTATTTCAAAGAAATAATGAACTATTGCTATATATATGATAAAGCAAAGAATCAAAAGCAGTCTCTTAAATACAGATGGTGATCAGAAAAATGGAAACACCTGTAGTTGACAACACGTCAGATGTATGGGTTGCAGTGGTGTCGTGGCGCCCGCAGCGCCGGACCGCTGGTGGTGGTGTATTAGGTCGGTCTCCATACTACGTCAGGCGCAGTGGAACAGCAGTGTTCAGTGGCTGCAGCAGACGGAGGTAGTGTAAAATGGGAGACCTCTCAGATTTTCAAAGAGGGCAAATTGTTGGTGCGCGGTTATGTGGAGTGAGCGTGACGGCAGTGGCTACTGTGTTAGGTGTGTCGCGTGGGACAGTGTCGTAGGTGATGACGGCCTACACAACACACGGGAAAACCACATCGGGAAAGCGGAACAGTGGGCGGAAGAAAATCATGAGTGACAAGTCACGCCGGGTATTAAAGCGCATTGTCACGCAGAACCATCGTGCCACTGCGGAAAAGTGACGGAGGAATTCAATCAGCACCTCCCCCACCCTGTTTCGACAATCACAGTCCACCGCGAATTACATGACATGAACTTACGGGGTCGTGTTGCACGGGCCAAACCGCTCATCAGGGACCATAACGCTTTCGCACGCCGCAAATGGTGCCGCGGCCATGCAACTTGGAAGGTTGAGAACTGGAAACGAGTGATATGGTCGGATGAGCCATCCTTCACCCTATTCCCAACCACGGGCCGTGTTTATGTGTAGAGAACGCCCAAAGAAGCTTATGATCTGCAGTGTCTCCGCCCAACTGTGAAACATGGCGGCGGCTCGGTGATGCTGTGGGCCGCCATATCAGGGTTTTCATTGGGTTCTGTGGTCACACTTAGCGGACGAATCACTGCCAACGATTATGTCGCAATTTTAGGAGACCACTTGCATCCTATGGTCCGGTTGTTGTTCCCGGTCAATGACGCCATCTTCCAGGATGATAATGCACCCATTCACACAGCTGGCGTTGTTGCAGCGTGGTTTGAGAAACATCGGGATGAAGTTCAACACCTCTCCTGGCCCGCCCGATCCCCAGATCTCAACATAATTAAACATCTGTGGTCCGTCTTGGAAACACGACTCCGGCGACGATTTCCACCTCCATCCTCTCTCAGAGAACTGACCGATGCCCTGCATGAGGAATGGTGTAAAATTCTACTTGCTACCATTCACGACCTCTATGCCTCCATCCCACGTCGCATCAAGGCTGTTCTGAAGGCGAAAAGTGGCCAGACACCATATTAATCTGGTAAGTTGCAATTTCATTCAGGTGTTTCCATTTTTCTGATCACCATCTGTAGATGTGGGGAGGAAAATGTGAAAAATTATATGTCAGAATTAAGAGTTGGAGACAATTGTAACTATCTTAAGGAGCTTTCAGATAGAATGCGACAGAAACAAAAGCCTTCCAGTGTATCATTTGCTAATCCAACAGTCCACTCAAAGGCCATTCCTCATGTTAACTTGTAAACAATAACTCATATATTTTGCTTTCCTATACGTAGGTATGCCTCATTCATCTTATACATCTCGATATATATTAATTACTATGTAACCAGAGATGTATACGTATTATGGAGTTCAATTTTGTGAATGTTTCTCGGCTATACATTTTGTTCGTTTGTTTGTGAGTCAAATAGTGCATTACCTTGTTTATGAGCAAAAGCTCAGTCTGTTTATTTCCAGCAGTTAGTACCGAACGTTTGCAGCCATATAGTAAAACAAATAGCCCGTGATTTTTCACTTAAATTCTTTCAGATGTAATTAAACACATTGACTGCCTCCATATCTGTTGACCGTTATCAACGTGCGCCACTGGCAACTGTTCGCCAGTAATAATTTGTTTTTGCCTTTTGTTTTAAGTGCATAAATGTATTATTTCCTTTGTGTATGGTTTTGCATATACGTGGCGTGAAAATAAAATTTTGACTTTTACATCATATGTATGTAATTGCATACATACCTATAAAACAAATGCGAAAAAGTGCAATATATTGTTTGTGTATGGAAAATCATATTCGTGGCGCTACACGAGAGAGGCGTGTGTATGAAATTCCATGCATATAACAGTCTACGTGTTCAGTAAACTTCCCCTTTATGGTACAGACCATATAGGATCAATGACCGGGATGAAGGCTTTCATTCACTTGCGACTTCGGCATTCATTGATTTCATGTAATGAAAATAACATCCGATTCAGACCTACTCTTCCTTCAGGTTGCTCCAGGTACACCTTTTGAAGAGGTTGAGAGAACCTCAGTTCTGCATTGGAACGAAGTTAGTACAGTAGAGCGTAGATTATCCGAACGTCGGTCAACCGAACGACCGCTTAACCGAACTGTGTACTCGCTCGCACCTGTTACTCTCCCACCCTACCGTCCATCATCCCCCTCACTCCCAAACCAAGTTTCCTACAGTAGTCGCCGCACTGAGCCACCGCTGGCGGAACATTACTTCTAATGGGGCCTTCATAAGGCGCTGCTGACCGGCCAAGCCGCCAGTCGCTGTGTTTCAACAATCAGCAGACTTCTGTCGGTTTGGCACTGGCTGTAGAAGTACAGTTCAGTACAGTGCAGTACAGTACAGTACAGTACAGTACAGTACAGTTCGATTATCCGAACAAACCAGTTTTCCGAACACCCATTTCCCCCAATTACTTCGGATAATCGACGCTCTACTGTACGAAAAAATATCTGGCACCCAAGCTGCCCAGTTGGTAGTTGGGCGCCTTAACGAATACTCCACTCACTTGCCCTCAAAGTTTGAATATATATATATATATATATATATATATATATATATATATATATATATATATATATATATATATATATATATATATATATATATATATACTGTATATAAAATCAACTTGAGCAAACATAATGGTATATCACATTCACCGGAATTGGCACTTACCATTGTGTTCGCCCAAGCCGCTGATATATACATACATATATACAAGGGTAAAAATGAGGGGGAACGTGGGGAGACGTCGTCCGTCCACTTCCAAAAAAAATCTATGGCGTCCCCCACTTCCTAAGAAAATTAGAATGAGTAAAGATAGGCACGGGGGATGGTGTGTCGTCATGCGTCCCCCTACCTTTTCAAATCCACTTTTACTCCTGCATACATATTGTAATGTCCCACGTGATGTAGTGTATAAACAATTCTACACCAGTGTTTACAAACACCACCACGTGGTTTGGCAAGAGGATTCCACATCAGAGGGATTTGCACATGTTGCAAGTAGTAGTAGATTTTTACCATTTCGAGTTTTAGTAAAGAAAATGAAATGAAATATTAGTTTTACGTCCTACGATTATGGCAGCAAAGCTAAAGAAGACGGTGATGATGAAAAATGAATGAAATGGTGGAATGAAGAAAGTGGGAGGAAACGGAAGAATCCCGAGAAATCCACGAACACTGTGTTTGTTCACCACAAGATTCACTTGGCGGGGGCTGGGATCAAACCCGGGAGCCTAAGCACCAGAGGTAAACGCTCTACCACTGAGCCACCGCGGCCCTCATTTTTAGTAAAGAGTTAAGGATGGCGATAAAATACATTCTTGAGACGCTTAATCGGTTGCATTGAACAACTTCTTTTCATCTATTACCGTTTTTACTCTATAGTGATCAAGATTAAAACTGGAAATGGTTGGTTTCTAGCACTTTCGGTGGATGGATTGCCTCCAACAACCAACTCTATTCCTAACTTTTAATCATTGTATATCCTGGCCAAAATTGATGGAGATCCATGAAGCATTTCTTGAAACTTTTTCCTTCAAGAACGAGGACACACACGTACAGACAAGGAAAATTTATAAGGGAGTTTTAATAAACAAAATACCTTAAAAACGAATATGATCAAGTTGAAGAGAATCAGCAAACACACCATAAACGGTATACCCGCTATATTTTTCCTAATAATAATTCCATTCGATTGCTGTTCTTCTGCTTGAGAAAAGCTAGTAAATTGAAGAAAAATACAGTTTTACGTCGTTTGACGTTATGGGTAACTTTTAATAATTATACTTGCATAAGAGTATCGCTTTTAAAAGTGTTGATACTGACTATAAAAATGAGGGTAAAAAAAAGAGGTGGATAAAACGTAATGGACATCATTTTACATCTTCAATTACGCTTTTTCTGCGTGATGTAACATTCTAATCTAACGACCGACATATCGATGGAACCACTTTTACAATGGCGTAATTAACGGAAGAAGCGAACGGGAAAGGCTAATATGGTCAAAGTGATTGCTATAGAAAGCTCATTTCCGGCCTACCGAAAAAAAAGAGAACTTAATTTCTAAAATGAAAAAGAGACTAATAAAAAAAAGGAACTTTTACCGAAAAAGGATACAAAATAAAAAGGTAAAGAATGGGATAAAGGGAGGAAAAGTGTAACTCAATTACTGCGGCGAGTTAACGTCACAGGGCTTTTGTCGTTTGATTGGAATAGTTGCAGCCTAGGGTCCCAGGTGTCGCTTTTGCTACTCAACGCAGTGTCCGCCGTTGAAGCTCCCCGAGGCCCCATTAGTCGAAGCAACTGGAGATCAGCCCAGATGAGCCAGCCAGGAAAACCGCTTGCTAGCGATAGATTGTATAACCCTATCCCCATGTCTGGCTCAACAGCCAACGAGAAGACTTTGGCTTTTGGGAAAGCGCCAAGATGTGTGTGACACAACAGTGCCACCTGCTTGCATCCTTGGTGGCTGAGAGGGAACTAGTGTTGGCAGGATTGGTACTAACAGTAATGGCGGTGCTGATGTTGCTGACCTCATAGAAGGAAAAGAAAAGGAAAGAATTTCACCTTAGGGAATTCAACTTTCTTTCTTTCTTTCTTTGTCAAATTACAAACTTTTAAAATAATATTGTTGTGAAGCACAGTAGCAGTGGTGGATATAGAAGACAAAAACTGGGGGATGGGCAAGGGCACCCATCAGGGGGGGGCAAGGGGGCGCTAAGAGGAAATTGTACTTGGGAATATTGAAAACCCAATAGAACTTTTACATTAGTTACAGCAAAATTTGAAACTGTATTTGAAACGTCGCTTATACTTGCCTCCCCCTTGGAAACCACAACATGGGCGCCCTTGGGAATGGGGGCAGTCAGAACCCATACTATGATAGATCCATATCATGAGTTTACGCAAATAATTTTAATTTGTAATCCGTTTACACACATCGTTAACAGGAACTATAAATAAAATAATGAATCATTCCTTTCACCAGTAACAGTTAGACATGAAGTAAGAATTAGTAATTAATAAATTGTAAACATTTACAGGTACTGTAGCTAAACAGATTAGTCTCCTAATATTGAGTATATAAAAGATTGTAATTAACATTCAAGTTACAAATCGTTGGAGAAAACATATCTTGAATATAAATTCACAACGTACCACTATTAATATTATTCTAGAAGTGTCCAATAAAGAATAAAAGACAACGCTCACTATAAATTTTCAAGAATGTATAAATAGTAGCTTCAATCATTTTTGTCACTCCAAAAATTGAGAGATTTTGGTCCCTTCAGCTCCGGGCTAGATCTACTACTCATAGCTGTCCCCAGCGGATTTCCCTTGGAAATACATGTCAAAATATACTAATTTGCTCTCACATTCTGCAGACTAATTATATTTGTATTAAATACAATAATGGTTTATTTACTCTAGTTAATAAGGACATGTGCTTAAATAATTGTTGTTTTAAATTATTATATGCATACGTGCATTAAAGTGTATGTATATATTCGCAACTACGTGTGTGTCGGCTTTCTCCCCTCCTTTGCAAGAATTCCTGTGGGCGTTCCTTGGATTTTTTTTCCCTAGAGTTACGTATAAGTAATGTGCTCCGTAAATCTTTGTGAAACTTGAATTTTACATAAGTCTCATTATTAAATCAGTTAAATTTAACAGTAATAAACTGTAATTTTTATATATTACTAGCTGAAAATACCCATTCTTCGCATGGAGGCTGTATTTGGAAGTCAACGTCTGTGAGAGTATCACCATTCATCTCAGCGACCGCGAAAACTATGGATTTGACACTAATATCGGTCATTTTGGATTATTTTTTTTACATATCTCGGTATCTCCCCACAGGTAACCCCGGCCCCGCATACAATGGTAGCTGAATTTGAAAGTCATCGCTAATGGAAGTGTCACCATTGATCTTAACGACCGCGAACACTATGGATTTAACACTAATATTGGTTATTTTGGATTATTTTTACATGTCTCGGTATCCCCTCCGGTGATCCCCGGTCCGCGGCCGAATGGGGTGATTTTGGAAGTTAATGCGATCGGAGTGTCACCACTGATCTCAGTGGTTGCAAAAACTGTGAATTTGACATTAATATCGATCCTTTTCTATCACTTTTAAACGCCCCCTGAGACCCCCTGGTTCGAATTTAAAAGAAAAAACGCTTCGTCTTGATTTGTGCTTGGACCAAGGTACTCGTGACCAAAATTTGGTAACTCTCGGTCCACTCGCTTCGTCCCCAGGTTGCACAAAAAAAAAAAGACACATACAAATTCAAACTATTTTATTTATATTAGATTAGATTATATAAATATATATATATACGGTATATATGTATTTGTAAGAGCTTCACCGTGGCAATGTAGTTAGCGTACGCGTCTTTGACGTAGGATAGCCGGATTGGATTTCTTGTTGGAGTTTTGTGGTTTCTGATCTCACAATTGTAGGTCCACGTCTCACATAGCCTCAGTGCTGAAAGCGACGCTGAAGCCCCAATTCAACCCATCCATTAATGAGCGATAAGTATGCATATTTACAGAGTATTACTAGGCAGTAGCACTTACTTATATATAAAACCATAAGAGTATGGAGGAAATAAGTTTTTATATATAAAGATTATTTTATAGAACAAATCATACATATGTTGTTACATATTGCAATGCATCTTAAAAAGGCATAAAATCTACAAACATGTTCATACGCTCTTGTAACTTTGAAATTGTCAAGTGTTTACGGTATATGTACACTCACCAGTAAAAGTTTAAATCAATCGAATTACATTCTTTTGTTTGTTTTGTTCTTAACAATTTCTAGCTCCTTTTTCAGCACTAAGGTTATATGAGACTGTACTTACTGTTTAAAGCATGATCCAACTCACTATGGGGTTTATATCCGAGGGAAATAACCTCAGTGGCAATCGAATCCTGGACCACGCTCATTCGTAACTCGACCAGGAAAGAGTACAGACATTTTTTGTCGACAGTCTGATAAACGTTAAGAGTGAATTACAGCTTTTTTGACTTACAAAGAATGTATTTCTTTGCATATACCCGGAAAACACATTAAAAATTATGAAATTTTCCCGACGTTATTCGTCAAAGATCAATGATGTCTTTAGCTTTTACATATTGTGGGGAGCGTTATATTTTACACTCGCAAGTTATTTTATAACCGCACACTATGATTTGATTTTGGTTTAATTTGATAGAAGAAATTTAATGATTTGTCTTAACTCTTGTTGTGCTAAAAACTTTCACTCATAAGTATATAAAAACACTGAGGCGAGCCCAGTAGAGGTTGGGAGATATATCTCCCTTCCTCCGAAATAGGGAAAAGACATTCAAAATATAGGATTATAATATGAGAAAAAAAATAATATTCTAGAAAACGATATGTTCTAAAAATATCACTCCACCAAAATAAAATCGTAGGCTCGCCTAGAAAATTATTAAGTGGCATGTCTCACTGTCCCGCTTCTCTAATGACGCCCACGAGAAAGAAAAGTTTTTTTTTTTTTTTTTTTTTTTTGTCGTGGCACATTTTAGAAACAAAACTGGAAAATAAGTACGTACGCCTGAAAGAAATTGCCGAGTGAGGTTCTGTCATTTAGTTAGTGCTTATTATATCTTTGGGTTTGGTTGTGAATCATCATATTCTCCCACCGTCTGATTATGAACTAACTTTTTGCGCTTCTCTGAATCTTCAAAGTAGTTAGCCTTCTACAAGAGGCAGCGAAAGTACCCTCTTATCCATAAACTACAACAATTTCAATTTCGGAACTACTTGACCAATTCAACACCACTTACACAACGCTGCAGTGGCGTGGTTGATAATGGGTCTGTCTACCAATCAGCAGAACTTGATGCTGAATACTGTATACCGCGTGCCGATCAAGAAAATGTGAATCATTACCTCCACCACGCCCATGGGCAGTGACTACTCAAGAGGGAAGCCTTCCTGATCCCTTCATCTGCCCCCCCATTAACCATATACATGTTGTAATATAATGCAGGTCAAGAAAAAGTAACTAAAAACTATCCTTTTGGGTTTTTCTTGTGGGGCGTTCGGTGCACAAGGGGATCAAGTCATATTACCCAAGTTGTGTGAAAAAGTGAAATAAAATTTGTACGCCACGTACATATAAGTACATGGAAAAGTTAACACTGTTTTCGCTTTTAAGAGTATTTATAATATCTTTTGTGCTCTGAAAGGAGCTTCAGATAGAAATCTTAAAGATGTAATATGTTTAAAATGACCGAAAATGGACTTGATTCCCTTGTACATTGAACGTATAATATGATGATCTGTGCCTGGGATATCCATCCATCACAAGGCCTTGAGCGTAACCTCTCTAATTTATCATGTTCTCCAAAATTACCAATATTTACTACCATCTTTCCCTCACGAGTACCTCTTTCCCCTCCCAAAAGTATCATTCTTCAGTTTTATTGTATCATTTTCAAGAAAAATTATGTTTCGCTAAATATTTTCATGGGAGCAACCTTCTCCTTAAAACTATCCTACGTAAAGCCACTGATTTGAATAAAATAACGTTACTAGCAATTGTACAATGCTCAACTTTTAGTAAGTATACATTTTATTGTTTTCAAAAATATGTCCTTATATACACTTGTTCTCTCGTAAATTTAAACTTAGTATACGCTGGACTATAAAAATTCTAGCATTACATCACCGCTGATAACCTTATTTTATACAAATCAGTGCCTGAGTGGATGAGCGCCATATTACATCCTGGTTAGCAGGTTATCCGTTTGTTTCTCAGATCCTTTTTCTCTTTCCCCGTTTAATTTATCACCTGTTTTTCTGAATGCTGCAAAAGGCTTATTTTTCATTCAGCTCTAAGTAAGAAACAGAAGAAAAAAATAGTTGTACTCTTCGCTTGTTGTGCAGATACAGGATGGTCCAAAAGTAGGTATACAGCCCTGCATTGATCAAGTATGACATTTTAATTCATTAAGATAATTAGTTTATTTGCTTCTGTTCCAAGCTTGAGGTATAAGTGAGAAGAGATTAAGAACAAATAAATAAATAAACTAAGTCATTACCTGTATGGATAACAATAAGTAAATGATATAAAATGCCGTAAGCCCATCAGCACGGAACTATATACCTACTTTTGGGCCACCCTGTATAAGTTTTTAACCTCGTTGCGTTTTTATTTCTTCTCCTTCCTTTCTGACGTAGCCAGGTATTAAGTATAAAGTTAAGATTAGTATCTTGTACATATGACTTAATCTGCAATTTTCTGACAGATACAGTTATCTTCAGCCCCTCAATATTCATGATAGAGTGCTGTCTTAAATGCATTGTAGATTCCTGAGCAAACCATACAGCTCCTAATACTAACGTTTACACGTAATACATAATACGAGCGTTCCGAAAGTAATGCCTCATTTTTTTTTCATTGAAACTAATGGAGATATATAAATAATATCAACACGGCTAAACAGAGCAATATCTCAGCTACAGACTGTCATTTCTACACATAGTTCCCACCATTCGTTATGCACTTTTGCTAACGATGAACCAGAGCCTGCATGCCGCGCTTAAAAAAATCGGAACCAGCTGAGGCTAACCACTCAATTACAGCTTTGATGTTCCAGAACTTTTTTCCAAGGCATTACAGCCGACATTCAGCTGTGTAGGGCCTACACAATTCTCTGGTCGTTATCCGGCGATCAGCTCGGATGAGTTGATCAAGACACTCTTCATTGCGAGGGATGGCAGCTGTGCAGCGTCGACCGGGCCGTGGCTTGTCATGAACACCCTTTTCTCCACCTTGAAAATGCCGTATCCATCGCCTAACATTGCTCACGTCTATTGTATCGTCTCCATAAACCCTTACCAAGCGTCGATGGATTTCAATCATCGCAATTCCTTCAGCAGTGAGGAATTCAATCACACATCGTTGTTTTATACCGTTCATATCAAGCACCATTTTGGAACACTGCTATGCTGGTGCCAATTACCGCAGAACAACGGGACCAGCTGCAAATAAAAGAAAAAGATTCAAGCATTAGCACTACACCAACGACATCTGGCACGGACAAACAAAGTCAACACAAGAAATAGGAGGCATTAATTCCGGAATGACCCTCGTATTAATGCATGTAATTCTGCTTGTGAGGTCTCCTATGATCATGCGATTCCCCAGGCAAACACTTATCGGAACCATGCGTTAAGTCAACCCTACATGCGTGGTGTTTAAATGTGCTTCAGTGAGTAGGATACCATTTCGTCTGTTATTAACAAAATGTCTTTTTCTATTGGAATATTAACAAGTATCAATGCTACGTGTACACAACGTGAAGATGTTTGGTTTGTATAGCGTGATAATTTCTCAATTAATTTTGAAACCAGAAGTGGTAATAGATTTCTACTACGCATCATTTTAGTAGAGAGATTAGGGTGTTGAAGGAATATATTCAAGTGGTACTAAATTCATTGAAGAAAATGCTTCACGCTATCTATTACGGTTTTTATTCTATTGCGATCAGTAGTTAAATTGTAATTGTTTGATTTCTGCCACTTACGGTTTGGATGAAGCGCCAAGATAGAAAATGGTACCCATTGTTAAAATTATTTTAAAACACTCTTCTCAACAAAAAAGGAGAAAGAAAAAGAAAAAAAGAAAAGAAAGAAAAGAAAAAACACTATTATATTCGCTGTATGTAGATCAATGTTAAATCCTGAAGATGTAGTGGAGTTGTCTTTTTTTTTTTTTTTTTTTTTTTGCATCAACTTTTACTAAATAGTTAAGGATTGAGACAAAATTTATCCTTGGGATGCTTATTCAATTGCAAAAAACCGCTCTTCGCTATTCACTACCGTTTATTAATTATATTGATCAACATAAGAACCAGAAGTGGTTGATTTCTTTTTTTTTTTTAAAAAAAAAAATAGCTATATCGAAAGATTATTGTGAATGCAATTTTAATGGGACTGACAGAATTGAGTTAAATATTCTTCGAACAGACGAGAGAAATAACTTGAATATTAATACTGTAAAATTAGTATCAATATGGTGTGTGTGTAGGAGGGGGGGGGGAATCTGTGTAAAAATCATTTTTTCAAAATTCCCCAATTTTCTAAATTTGAGAGTAAAGTAATTCTAGCACAGAACCCCAAGAAGAGTTTTACTTTCTAATTGTAACATAAAGTCGATATCAGATTCATATTCTGAGGATAACATTGAAAATAGTACTATGATTCCATCGTCTAGTGCAAATGAACAAATGAGCCTCAAAATGTCTTCCTGCAATAAAATCAGAAACATTTCTGTATCTTCTATAGAAATAAGGAGATTGACTCACAGTACGGAAAAAGAACAACCGATAAGATACACCCACGAGAAAAACATAAAACAGGAAGTTGTAAATATAGTAATAAACGAAAAGAACTGATAATAACGGAATTCAGAGAAAAGAACGGATTTGTTATGCCTCCACGTGGCGAAATCTTGGGATCTGAGCCCACTATACGCTTTAAATGTGCATGATAAAATTGAACGCATAACAAGTGATGAAAATACAATTTTCACGTGGCCAGGGAAGAAGAAGTCTCAAGGATTCTTCTTCTTCTTCTTCTTTTTATTATTATTATTATTATTATTATTATTATTATTATTATTATTATTATTATTATTATAAAACCATGAAATTTCTATTGGGAATATGGCGACTTAAATCTAGAAGTGCATGGGATCCCTAGATTGACCTCAGGCCATATGAGCTTGTGGTGGACAACAACGTGTCCTTGAAGTTAACTCAAGTTTTTGCTTTTTCTCCCACATCCTTTCCCCTAATGATTTCATAATAATAAACTTTCGTTACTAGGGAGTCGAAACCCAATGTAGTTGAGGAACTCAACTAGGGTCAGCTAATATGTCCGTTCGTACTTGAAGTTGGGCTTAAATGCCTTAATATTCGTCATCAATAAGCTTAGCGACCCCGAAAATTATGGATGCGACATTGATGTTGATCATTGTTGACATTTCATTGTTCATCATTTCTCAGCCCAATGACGATGATGGATGAACTTGGGCTTAATCTCCACCGAAAATGTTACTATCCATCTCATCGTTCTCGAAAATTATGGATTCGACACTGATATATGTCGCTTTCGACTACTTCTACATGTTACCCCTTTTACCTCCTAAAAGTGCTGGTGTTGTCTTGGCTCTACAGTACAGCATTGGGAGTGTCGCTATTCATCTTAGCGACCCCTAAAATTATGGATTTGATACTAACATCGTTTGTTTTGATTATTTTTACATGTCACTCCCTTCTTATCTCCTGCTAGTGTTGTTTTACCCCTAATTTATTCCATTTCAGATTGTAAGTCATGCATGTACTAAGTGTGTGTGTGATTTTTGCGATGAATTTATCGTTAATCTATATTCAGTAGAGTCTTTTCAAACCTGGCAGTTTCTAATTTCCTTCGGGGAACTAAATTCCAACTCGATCAGATAAGTACGTTTGCTGCAATGAAGTGCAGTTGTTACATTTGTCATTCTCTAAGAAGATTCTGTAAGTCCTGTCCTTGCGTGGTCATCCACGTTACTATGAAGTGTTTTACTTCCTTGTCTGGAGCGCAGTGACGTACGCTTCCGAACGACATTCCTAATTACCATCAGATCCCGTAACGTGATCCTCCGGTTGTCCTGAATCAGTCCTCCAGGTGAACTATGTTCAAATCTGTTGCTGCCGTTCTGGGTTGACTCCTCGTCGTGAAGTTTTCTCTACCAGACGCAAACTTTCGACACCATTCTGCGACATGCTGACGGGACATTATAATCTCTCCGTAAACTTCTACCAGCTACCGGTGAATTGCAGCCGCGGTTACATGTTCGTCCACATAAATCGAATAACTGATCGAACTTCTTCACAAGACCAGTTTCTCAAACGAGTCACTATTTGTGTTTACCTACAATTAACGCCGTATGCGGTAGGTGGCTGAAACTCTGCCCAGTTGCCAACTTCAAATATTAAAATTACCGCTTCGATTCCCGGCGGGAGCTCATGTGGTTCGGATTGCACGTTAATCAGTAGGTCAACGTCTCCTATAGCCTCGCTGCTGAAAGGGACACTAAACTAGAATCAACTCAACTCAAAATTACCGCTTTGTGGTGGACAAACACCGTGCTCGTGGGTTTTCTCGGGGTTCTCCCGTTTCCTCCCACTTTCTTCATTCCATCATTTCACTCATCTCTCATTATCACCGTCTCCTTTAGCCTAACCGGCATAACCGTGGGACGTAAAACTTAAAGATTTCATTTTTTTCAAAATTACCGCACACTCCTCAATTCTCTATACCAGGCGAAACTCTAGAAATATCGGCCTTAAAACCTTAGTTTTGATCCTCCCTCGTATTAAACAGAAATCGATTGGTACACTTACCAACGATTTATGAACATAAATTAAAGTTTATGGTGGCAGATAAAATGCAGTGCATTTAATCTCCATATATGAAGCTGTTCTACTGTGGAAAATACAACAAAATACACTTTTCTATTACTATCAAAGTAAATAATTTAACTCTATCTTCAACATGATAAATACTTTTCTCTGCGTAACTTCACAGAGACGGCTGATGCGTACAGGAATCGCTGACAATCACAGAGAATTGCTAATTTCTTCATTGACGGATTTGAGACTTCTCATTTTGATGTTTTAATTTCAGTCAACGTCGAGTTTCCCAGTTCACTCAAATATTAGTTGAAAATGATCCTGGTTACCGATTGTGACAGCGCAGTGAGATTTTTTTTTCGAAATTTTTACTAGCAGCTCGTGAATCAATGACTCCTTTTATCATCTCTTTACAAGCACAGTAACATTTTCAGCTATTTTGTGTTTTTCTGGAACACATGCTTCCATGTTCCTTTTGTTTCTATTTGTTTAAATATACAAAAAATACTGTGGAAATTTCTTATCGTTTCAATCTTCCGAGTACTTTCAATTATGTTAATAATAATAATAATAATAATAATAATAATAATAATAATAATAATAATAATAATAATAATAATAATAATAATAATATACCTGGAGCGGTTCAATGATACAGCACTCTCCTCTGTTGCGTGAGGCTCCTGGTTTGCTCCCTCCCAGTTCGCATCCAGTAGGTTTTGTTTTGGACCAACTCACTGAGCATGGGTTCTCTCGGGACTCTCCCGTTTCCTTTCACTTTCTCCTTTTCACTATTTCATTCATTATAATCATTATTACTGGGGCATAACTGTGAAAACTTAATCCTAGAGAAAAAACTAACCAGCAAACTACATAATCCGAACACGAATAATTGAAATTCGCTGTAATTTTATTTGCAGTTCATAATGAACTAACAACATGCTGTTGAAAGAAGGTGATTACACGATTTAAGAACTAACATAATCAAGAATGCCGTATCTATATTATATCGAGTAAAGGCTATCACAGAAGAAATAACCAGTACACAACACATATAAAATATTTAATTCTTCCATTTATTTTATGAATCTTTTATTAATGCTCATTTATAAGTAATGATTTTCACCTATAATTTGCATAACGTTTGCAACAAACTTTAATGACACCTGTTAACATTATTACAAACTTATTATCTGTATAATTCCTTATCCTTATGCAATGCTATATTTGTTTAAGCGTTATCATGAATATTGCCGATAATTTTCCTTCACCACTTCAACGATTTTGATATAGTGGAGAAAAGACTTTTTACCTGCTTCAAAAGTGGAAAAGTCCATTGTAAATGACTCATTTCAACAAGTAATGGCTGTTTCTTGTAATAATACATTATTTAAACTGTACTTGTAGTGTTTCAGGCTGATTCAGATTCTATTCTTCCGTTTAAGAGCTTCACTTATCATATCATTTATGCATTTACCCGCGTGTCTTTGCGGTTCTCTGCTTTGAATAAGTACCAAATATATTATTAACTAGCAAAATGTCCGTCCCTTGCAAGCGAAGAGTAAGGTTACTCGAACATATTTGAAAGATACATATTCAACGAACTTTTTAAAGTCTCTATGTCTGCGGGTCTGTCTGTTTGTCTGTCTGTCTGTCATTTGCGATTTTTTCAATTTTGAACCATCTGTTAGATAGAGCATGAAAAATGTCAGAGAAAGTTATTAAAATTTTTAGCGTCACTCTTACCGTTCCCGTGATATTGGCCAAAAAATGGCCGACTTCCACACATTTAAGAAGCCATATCTCGCGAATCATAAGTTGCAGAGATATAATATTGGTGTTGATCAATACCTAAGAGGATGGTAAATATATTGGTACCAAATAGTAACCGGTGGCCACTCTCCAACTGACCACTGGTTTGGCCAATGTACAGTTGGCCAGTGGCCACCAATAATTATCGGTACCCAAATGTTTACCATACTCTTAGGTATTGATTAACACCAATATCATCTCTCTATGACTTACCGTTCCCGTGACATTGTCCAAAAATGGCCAATTTCTAGATATTGAAGGAGTCATAGCTCGGGAATCATAATTTGTAGAGAGATGATATTGATGTTGATCAATACCTAGAAAGATGGTAAATATTTTGGTACCAAATAGTAACCGGTGACCACTGTCCAACTGGCTACTAGTTTGGCCAATGGCCAGTTGGATAGTGACCATCAATTAATATTGGTACGAAAATGTTTAACATTCTATTAGGGATTGAATAACACCAATAGCATCTCTCTATGACTTACCGTTTCCGTGATGTTGTCAAAAAGATAGTTCCGATTTCGGGAGATTTAAGGAGCCAAATCTCAGGAACCATAAATCACAGAGATAATATTGGTGTTGATCAATACCTAAAAGCATGGTGAATATTTTGGTACCAAATAGTAACCGGTGGCCACTGATTAACTGTCTACTGGCCAACTGGCCACCGTTCCCCAGATATTGGCCAAAAAGTTCGAATTTCTAGATATTTAAGGAGCCATATCTCGAGAACCGTAAGCCATAGAGAGATGATAATTTGCTAATTTTTGCGAGAAAGAGAAGGTGCGGATAAAAAGATTTACTTCTACATCTAGGAACAATGGCAGTTATCTTTCCCGCTTCATCTCTCCATTCTTTTTAATCTCTCTCTCCGTTCTGGCAATGCTCTTGGAGCATTCTCAACTTTTTTTCTGGTTTTAAAATATTTGTCAATGTATGTTTGATTTCTCTGGAGTTACTTAGGCTCTCTCATAATCGCTTCTAAATAACTTTTCCTTTTTTCGCAGTTCAGAAAATTTAACAAATCGAATTATCGCATATATTCATATTCTGTTCGCCAAATATGTAGTAAAGAAATTTCATGCTGTATGCTGAACTTGTTAAAATAAATTGGTAATAATCATCGAAAGACTTTACAATCAATCTACGTATCCTTCTGAATGGAAGTAATATAAAATCCTTGTTGCAAATAGATTAGGATATATAGAGAATATTCGTACAAAATTTCAACTTCCATACCAAGAAAACGTTTGACCTCTCTTTTCATGCTCTTAGATGATGATTTTCAGATAATTCCGTGTTACTCATGGACAAGAGTGTGAGGTGTACATTAGTGCAAAATTTCATTTAACCATACCAAAAGTTTCTCGAATATCTGGTGAACAGACAAAATGTTTAAGCCTGCTTTCCTCCTTAGGTGTCGCATTTTCTTAAACTCCGTCTTATTTTCAGCCTGGGACTTAGTGAGAACATTTGTACACAAATTTTAATTTCCTGCTCCCAATTGTTTCGGATATATATTAAGTGAAAATGTTCTTCAAGACCCCTTTTTCCCCTTAGAGGCGTTTGTTTCCTTAAAACCTCTTTGTCATCTTCAATCTCGAGTCCAAGTATAACATTTGTGCAAATATTTCAATTTCCTACATCAAGAGGTTTGGTAAAAGTCAAATATGTAGTTCAACACCCCCTTTCCTTTCTTGCAGTAAGAGACGCATTTTGTAAAGCTGAGACTTATCATTAGCCTAGATTAATTCATAACGTATCATTAGCCTAGGTTAATTCATAACGTTTGTACGCACACAATTATATGTTTTTACCACCTGTAGTTTCTGAGACCTGATGAACATTAAAAATAGTTCCAATCGCTTTACTCTCTCACAGAGAGCCCGGCGGGATCTCATGTGGTTCGGATTCCACGTTAATCAGTAGGTCCACGTCTCACATAGCCTCGCTGCTGAAAGGGACGCTAAACTGAAATTCAACTCAACTCTCACAGAGAGGTTGTGCTTCACAAATCCCAGCATAGGGTTCAGGAAGAACTTTTGTGAAATATTTCCAGTTTCTATATCTAACCGTTTCGGAGATGTTATGAACGGTGAGAATATTTTCAAGTTCCCTCCCTCCTTTCTCACAGGGGTAGTATTACGTAAAACTTAGTGTTATTTCAGTCTCAGAATATTCCTACAGAACTTCAAGTTCTTATCTTTAAGAGTTTCTAGCACTTGATGAATGATGGTAACTACTTGGATCGCATTTCGTAATCTTTTGTGTTCAATAGAAATATTTGAACACAATTTCAATTTCTTATTTCCAATTTTCATATAAGTGGAAACAGCAAAATATTTTAAAGACTCTTTTCTCCTTTTAGGTCTTACATGTCGTAAAATTATCTTACTATCAGTCTGTAGTACAAAACGAATCAAGGTTCTACGGCTAATAGTTCGGATATCTGATTCCGAATTCCTATTGATTTGCAACTAAGATATAGTTATTTTAGGGAGGATAATTTCAAAACTATAATTTTCTTACTATACGAGTAAAACCAATGAAACTTGTATGAATAATAAGTTTAAGGACTAAAATCAGATTGTTATACATTACAGATATATTAGAAAATTGAGGGACTTGTAACGTTAAACAATATATATGATTTACAATATTGAACCTAAATTATTCCTTGAATGATAACCGTAAACTTTCTTGAAATCTGAAGATAGCTAGTTCAAGAGAAGACTTAATCTTGGGAATACTGTCTGTCTTTTAACGATGAAAGTCGAAGTGAAATCTGTATAAAACAAAACATATACTATATGAGTTCTGAGTTCATGTAAACTTAAGAAATCCGTTTAAATGGATTAAATGAGAACCGATTATCAAAACGGGAAACATATAGTTGCTTGAAAACGATTAAAGTATTTGTTTCATAGCAAAAACAAACGAACTGATCCATGATAAATTGAACGGCATTTGAGTTAATACGGTTGATATGCCCAGGGGAAAGTCGTAAGATACCAAAGACGCTGCCAAGAGGAAGTTCTTATAACGGGTGGAGCCCTGGGACACAACTAAATCGTAAGGTTAAGAAGACAGCACTGTAATGCTGTCGTATAGATCCAAGAGAATTAACTCGTTCCGAGGCACTATAAGCCAAGAACTTGACACAGAGAATGTCAAGAGCTCACCTTCTTTGAAGAAAGGTGTCCCGCAGGGTTCAGTGTTATCAACACTGCTTTCTCTTCTAACTGGCGTTGATGATATTCCACAGTTACGTACATTTGTTAATAGTGGTGGGTGTTGATTATAAGATTTTTCTGAGGTTTGGCCAATCAATGCAATATATCATTCTCTTATTTCAAAAAGCAATACAACATTAAACTACTTGATGTTATGGTACAAGTGGAGTTTCACAATCCACGCAATCCAAAGTCAAGGTAAGTTTTCACGTCTTCGTGTAAGGATTCCAAAGTGCACCAATCCTGTCATTAAAAAAAAATCACAAATAGAACTGTCACGTGTACACCACGTGAAGGAATTTGCTTTGTATATTTTTTTCCTCTATTGAAACCGGAACTGATAGTAGATTTATACCAGTTCCGTTTTTAGTAGAACATTTAGAGTAGAGATGGAATATATCCTTGAGACATTTAATCGGTTGCAGAAAACCGCTTCTCGCTATCTGTTACCGTTTTCACCCTATAGCGATCAACGGTGAAACCGGAAGTAGTTAATTTTTGCCACTTCTGTTTGAATAGAGGGTTAAGAGAGAGAAGATGATACTATTCTTAGAACACTAAGTCGATTTAAAAAAAAAAACGCTTCTCGCTGCTTGTTTTCGCCCTATGTAGATAAATATTGAAGCCGGAAAGTGTAGTGTATTTTACCACTTCCGGATTTACTACAGAGTTAACGATGGAAATGTAATGTGTTAGTGGAACATTTAATCAATTGTAGAAAGCCGCTTCTCTCTCTCTCTCTCTTTTATTGTTTCTGCACTATAGTGGTCTACGTTAAAACCGGAAATGGTTAATTTCTACTACTTCTGTTTTGATCATTGACTGCAAAAACTCACTTGATTCCTAACTTGTGATCCTGCACGTCCTGACCAAATTTAGTAGTGATTTTATCAAGTAGTTCTTGATAGTTTTTGCCTCCTGGACAGGCGGACATGATAAATATAAAAAGGAGTTTCGGTAAACCAAACTCGTTAAAAATACTTCTACACATCCTACTAAGACATCTGTGTGTTTAGACATTGTAATTGCCCAGCATTTAAAGCAGAGACTTTAACTAAATATTCTTAAATACAAAATTTGCAATCCTCTTAATTTTGTTGTTGATCGTTAAACTTATACAATCTGGACCTTAAAATATTTATCAATCGTATTTTAGGTTAGTACTACCATATGATATATTGGCATCAAAGTCTTAGTATGATGAACTCCTTATAGAGTCACTCCTTATCTCTTGAAACCATCCTTTATATTATTCTCTTCCCTCTCAGGCACGATACTGCTATATTTCCTATGTAGCCTGTTCTCATTTTTTCGCTGTACGCCACCGGCTATGTTAATTTTCATCTTCTAGAAAAGTTTCGTTCTCATAGTCATTCCCTTATGTATTGTTATTATACACTACACGCTGACTTCTTCCTTTACTAACATAACCTCCTCCTTAACAGCCTACATACGTAGGATCTCTTAGTTTATTCACTCATTTTCCATGTGGCACTGAAATCTCCGTTATACGTCAAAGGTCATCAGTTCTGAGGTGTCAGGATGTGCACCGAACGTCTCATTTTATTCAGTGTGGAACTATAGGTATCCGCTTATGTTCCGGGAGCAGACTTTCTGTTGGATATTTCTGGGCTCTTTGTTAGATAATTACAGGATGACTTTTAGTCATCCAAATATTTTTTCCATGACAGACATATTTCATGAAAATTCCATGAAAAATTTTGTTGATATTTTCACGGTCCTTAGAGTTTTTATTGCAAGCCAGAGTGTAGCCGGGACTGATATGGGATGTGCGGTACGTTCAAACGAAGACTCATGAACATGTTTTCTTACCCTATGTGGGTTCTGTTTACGGCTTGTGTTAACCAATATAATGTTGCAAGCTTTCGAGATAGCTTAATTAAAATAAAAAGAACAGTCTCAAAACAAAAGAAAAAGAAAAAAGAAAGAAAAATTACATTTAGTTCTCTTCTAAACATGAAATTTCTTACAAGCTGGAGCTGGTGGTGTCGGATTGTTATCCAGCTTTCTTTGAGGCGAGATAACATAATGAAGAAAAGCCTATAATGTGAGGTTGATCTTATATGATTCAAATCTTCAAATTTTGGTGTGGATTGGAGGCCACGTAAATACTAGTTAGAATCCTTTATAACGTCCGTGTTGCAAAAGGACGAAAAATGGAAAAAACTACAAGAAATTAAAAGTGGTTATTGGTTTCATTCACACTGATCAAAAAGTTTTATCTCCGATAGTTTTATTCTCAACGGAACTAAATATAATTCAGGCATCACTTTAAACTATCAGGACCCCATTCAGGGTAGTTTCCAGCGTTGTATTATGAGATTGATTAACACGTGATGCTAACTTCCGGAGTTCGAGTAACTCGTGATGCTCACTTCCGGAGTTTAATTAACCTATGATAACTTCCGGAGTTTGGCTAAATCGTGATAACTTCCAGAGTTTGACTAATACATGATACTCACGTCCGGAGTTTGACAAACACGTGATGCTAACTTCCGGAGTTTGACTAACACGTGATGCTCACTTCTGGAGATTGACTAACATGTGATAACTTCCTCAGTTTGACTAACATGTCATAACTTTCGGAGTTTGACTAACACGTAAGAAATTTCGGAGTTTGACTAATATGTGTTGCTCACTTCCGTATTTAGAAACACCTAGTGAAGTTAACGAAAGATCATTCACAAGTTTTTAGCATAATTAAGAGAACACATTAAGAGAAATGAGGATAAAAGAAAACTATTCTTTCTCATATTGATTTCTCCTAATGTGTTGGGACAACCATGCGAAACATTCGTGAGTGGCCTTTTTTCGATATAAGTCGTTCTGAACTTCACTAAAATGTTTGTAAATACGGAAGTTAACATCACGTGTCAGTAAAACTGCTAATGCAACGCTGAAAACTGCTCTGTGTAAGAAATGTCTCTTTCTGAGCGCTGTTGATAGGAAAGGGAATTTACAATCAATCAATCCATAATATCGACAGCTGGTAAATTAAAATTTCATTTTTGTACGTTACAAAAGCATTTAGTGTGCGAAATTAAAACTGTATTATCATATGTTTTGTACAAAAAGCTTGGTATCGTCCTATTAACAATAGATTCCATGTCAAGACAAATTTTACACACAAAACCTTTACTTCATGTTTCAATATTGTATGCATTTTTACATAAACTAGTCGGGATACGAACAAAATCTCGCGGCCGAAACATCGCCGCCCAAAATATCGCGGGCAAAACCTCGCCTGGCCAAAACCACACCTCGCAAAACCTCGTGGTCCAAAATTTTGCCGGGCCAGTGTCTCATCTGACTAAAATATCTCGTGCCCAAAACTTCGTGTACCCAAAACCTTGCTTGCTCAAAACCTCGCATGCCCAAAGCCTAGTCGCTCAAAACCCCGTTGGCTAAGATCGCGCCTAGCCAGCATCTTGTGTGCTCAAAACCTCGCCGCACGAAACCTCGTTGGCAAATATCTCGCCTGGCCCGAACCACGCCTCCCAAAACCTCATGGGCCAAAATCTCGCCGGGCCAATATCTCACTTGACTAAAATATCGCGTATCCAAAGCCTCGTCACCAAAACCCCGCGGGCCAAGATCTCACCTAGCCGGAATCTCGCATGTCCAAAACCTCGCCGCCCGAAACCTCGTGGCTCAAAATCTCGCTTGGCCAAAACCTCGCTCTCCAAAACTTCATGGCCCAAAATCTTGCTTGGCGAAAACCTTGCGGGATGAAATCTCTCCATAAAATTTACGCAATGAGTTTCTTAACATGCAATTCCATATTATTATTATTATTATTATTATTATTATTATTATTATTATTATTATTATTATTATTATTATTATTATTATTATTATTATTATTATTATTATTATTAAGAAGAAGAAGAAGAAGAGACATAAGTAATATGTTTACTTTAGAGATTAGAAGCTTACAAATATTGACGAGTTTAAAATGAAAGGACATACACGCGTCAAATAAACCTACAATCTCCAATCCTTGGATTTGAAGTCTTGAGTGAGTAAACTCAATAAAACAACCTACAAACTTCATATACATGTTCAGGACCTCAATGAAAGAAAAGTATTTATCTGCGACTTTGGTCGGAAACGCTTAATTATGGCGATAAAGCTAATTAAAGGTAATTAGTGGAGTTGGTCATAGGGTCATAACACTGAATAAAAAACCGAAAAACTACACATACGTGTTCAAGAATTCAATACAAGAGAAATGTTTATCTTTGAGTTTGGTCGGAAACATTTAATTATGAAGATAGGACTAATTGAAGGTAATTAGTGGTAATAGTTGTTCCTCTAATTACCTTCAATTAGACCTATGTTCTTAATTGTTTTGCAATCAAAGTCGCAGATATACTTTTTTCCTATAAGAGGTCCTGAACACGAATATGAAGTTTGCCGGTTGCTTTATTAGTGTCGTCTCTAGGCGAGATTACGTTGCGCGTAGTTTAGAACATCTGAGATTCTGTGTCGCGAGATTTAGGACCGTGAGGTTTTGGCCAGGCGAGGTTTTGGGTAAGGCGAGATGTTGGAACGCGAGGTTTTTTACTGTGAGGTTTTGGCAAGGCGAGATTTTTGGCGGTGATGTTTTAATCAGACAGGATATTGGCCCGGCGAGATTTAGGCCCGCGAGGTTTTGTGGGACATAGTTTTGGCCACACGAGGCTTTGAACCGGCGAGATTTTTTCCCGCGAAGTTTTGGGCAGCGAAGTTCTAGCCAGGCGAGGTTTCTGTCAGGCGAAATTTTGGGCCGCGAGGTTTTGGGCGGCGGGGTTTGGTCAGGCGAGGTTTCTTTTCCCCGAGTCGTGGCCGCTGTTATTTGTAGAGAAGTTATTTATTCAATGTGTATATTCTTACACTATTATTGTCATCATTGAAAACTTGAAACTTAACTGAATTTTCATCAAATCAAATAGTTCTACGCTATACTCCTACGAGAATACAAAATCTGTCTCGTTCATTTCTGGTCATTCAAAAATAATAAAGCATTAAGACACTTGCACATTTTGACGTAATTAATTTTGCGATCATGCCATGATTACGCATTATTGCCAAATACAATTAATGTTCGTGTATGTACTATTTAATTATTATACAGTTCTTATCATGTAATATCTTGCGAGAATAAATAATTAAGACGTGCTCCACTCCACCAGTTGACAGTAATAGTGTGCTAGATATCAATACAATGAACGATACCTTCGTGGAAACTAAGATGTCTTACATAACCACGTATATTATTTTTCTTTGTGGGAGTACTGAAAAAAAGATAGGATTTTTGTACCAGTGCCACCTAGTAAACTTAAGATGCAGTTATGATTATTGTTAATTTTACTACATCAAAAATATAGATAAGTAAAACTCTATAACATGTCATAATTTATCCTGAAATTTGTTTGTATATCTAATTAAATATATTCTTGCATTTTAATTAAATATATTCTCTTCTGACTATTGTAAACGCGAAAATATGTATTTATTAGTCATATAAATGCAATTTGAATCATACTTGTCTTTAAGCCATATTTTGGGCTCGATGTAATATAAAAACATGTTTTGGTAATTATTTTAGACTAGTTTCACTTATTCCTGAGAAAAATATTTGTCAATATTGGCAACAAAGAAAGATTGTTCAGCTTTTCTCTTCTGGGGTCAGCAATGCGTTGTGATCAATGCTTCATAGCTTAAAGATACTTGTATTTATTCAGAAAAATATAGGTAACTTTGTAAACTTCTTAAGAAATTGTTACTCTTAGGCATTAATTTTACATAATAAATAATGTTTTATTAAGAATTGGTTTATTTATTGTGGGTCATTCTTTCATTTTAGGACAGTGGGAATTTTAGATCATATTGTGGCATTTTTAGGACATAAACGCATTCATACTTTTAAAGTTTTTTTTTTAGGTTATAGAAATCCGAGTACTGCTTATAAGAAATAAGAAAATCTCGATTAGCTGTTGGGTATGTGCCGTATAACAAATATGACTCACCTTGAGCATTTATAGTGTGTGCCAGGGGTAAAAGTGAGAGGGAACGCGGGGCACCATTACCGCACTTCTAAATATATATATATATATACCGTAAATCCTTCCTTAAAAAATTACAATGGACAAAGATAGGCACGGGCAAAGGCGTGACGTCATGCGTTCCCTTACCTCTTCAGATCCACTTTTACCCGTGGTGTGTGCAG
The DNA here is from genome assembly GCF_964235325.1 of Thermobia domestica. NCBI lineage: Eukaryota > Metazoa > Arthropoda > Insecta > Zygentoma > Lepismatidae > Thermobia > Thermobia domestica. Next base: position 103,265,729 of record NC_137455.1, read on the forward strand.
ATGATTTATCTGATGATGCAGGTAAAACAAAATAATAGATTATATTAGTTACAACTACAACTGCTGTGGTTATAGATGCTTATTGTCTTTTGCCCATTTGCACAAAAGAAATTTAAAAAGTTACTAAAATATATTTTTTAAATTTTGTCTTCCAGTTGCAACTTGCTTCACGCTGCTCACATTCTTTCATCTACACCAAGGTAAGAAGAATAATTTTCTCTTGTTTTGTTCTTCCGCTGATAAATACTCTAGACATGATTGTTTTAGTTGTGTTTTACTTAATACTGTTTTCATATTCATCGGAATATTAACCATAATAAAGTGAAACAATTTTCTAAAGTGTCAATTTAGAAACGTACAGGAAATGGTCATTCTAGGCTGAATTAGTGTTTAAAAACCAAATTTAGAATATACTTTTCATAGACTACGTAGACCACACTAGTATTTTTCATAGACTAAACTTAGTACGTAATATTTTCTGCTTTTACTCTTGTTGAGGCGTTAAATAAAATAATTTTCTATTGTAGTGATGCCAGTTGTAAGGATTGTTTGTTTTAACAATCACTGTTATTTTGTATTCCATTGACAATACTACTTCACATATTAATAATTACATGATAATATTGCTATGTGACACAAATAATTAGAAAATTGGGAGTGAATAACAGTGATAATTTCTGTGCTTATGCAAGTCTTCCTCTTAATAACGAACCTTTTTTTTAAAAGAGATAGTATTAAAGATGAATAAAGTTTAAGATAAATAAATCTCTCACTAATTTCTTTTCGTTTCATTATTTTGATTCCTTAAAGATCTTCAATAAAATATATTTCTTAAAATAAAGAATCTAAGATAAGATTAAACCAAATCTTTAGTTTAGAGTTTCATGAACACGCGTTGTTGACAAAAGAAGAATGATTACTGAGAGTGAGAATATGCGAGGAAATGGGAGAACCGCAAGAGAACTCACGTGTGCAAAGCTGTTTATACCAAAACTTACAGATCCTAGGATCTCTGTCATTAAGCAAGCATTGCCCTATTTGGCTAAGTATAAAAAGCACATGATCTTGGACTTAATCCTCACTGGAAGTACAAACACTCGTATAAAAACAACGCTTCATATTTCACTTTATCAATAGGTAACCCTCTTCTTAGGTAATCAATGTTTCAATAAGACGGTTAGCTTCAATTCATTAATCAATTAATTCATGAAAAGTGGTGAATGGATCAGTCACTGGTGAAAGATAAACAAGATGTTCTTGATCTTATGGGAAGTAATTTGATTGGTTGGTTGAATTGAGGTAGATCGTTCTTTTCAGCAGCGAGGTTGTATAGGACATAGACCTAGAGCTTAGCGTGGGATATAAAGCACATGAGCTTCCTCCGAAAGTCGAACCAGGATCTCTCGCACCAAACACGCATACGCTAACCATAGCTTGGAAAGTAATTCTAGTGAGATAGAAAATTTATCTAATACCTGGGAATTGTTTTATCTAATACCTGCCATAAGATGGGATGAATCTACTGTCTGATGCGAAAGAAATAAAATTATTTACGTAGATTTTAAATTTTGACAAATATATTGAAAAGTGACTGCAGGAGAGAAATAGGAAATTTTCAGTAACTCGAATTCAATTCAATGAATATCCAATGCCAAAAGCCAGAGTTGTATAAGTTTAAAATGTGTATTACATTCATCTGAACTCCTCGAGGATAAACAATGAACATATTAACGACCAGCGTAAAAAATGACATTGTTTCCCTTATAGAGGATTTGCGATATATATTTTTTTTTTTAATTTTTATTAATTTATTTTTGTTTATCATTCTGAGTGTAAGTTGTTTTGATGTCTACCATTCCTTTATAGCCCCTTTGCAGCTGAACGTGTGATCCGAATTCACCTTGAATTGAACTCAGGTCTCCCTAGCCAAAACCGGCAAAGGAACTCGCTATGTCTGTAAGTTGAAAGAAACAAAAAGACATTTCATTATACACAGATTTCATACGCAATTTCATTTTCTGAAAGCTTATAGGCAGCCAAACATTCTTAGCAGTGAAAAGGGTTGCCTACTGATAAGGGTCAATTTAATTATACAATTACTTATAGCATGGCAACATTCAATTCTGAGTCGATCATATTGAATATTTATCTTACTCTTATACAAACCAATTGAGATCTTATATTGTTGCCACATACACGTTGTTGTACTTGATAACTTCTCCACATCTCATGATAAAAAAAAGTGATAAAAAGAAAATTGGATATTCCTTAATCTTCAGAAATATTCCATTTCCTCGTCTGCGGCGCATTGTATGCACAAGACAAATCTTTAGGGAAAACAGACCTTCGAGAGTAAAAAATAAGATTTTTTTAACCCCCCAATTCTCCTTTCAGACCCTCTTTTGGTTTATTTTGCAAAAATACGCCAGCGCTTCGTGGAAGAAGTAAACAAAGTATTTTCCTCTGCTGCCACGAATGTAAAGAAAAGATTCCTGAGAATGATGCTTTGTGGTCACAGAGTAAACTATGAGTAGAGTCACAGGGAGAACAAACAATTCACCTCCTGCCAATTCCCGACTCCCTGGATAAAAAAAAAAAATCGTCAAATAAGTAGATCCCTTCGAAAGCAGGAAAAAAAGAAAATTTAATAAGAATGGCTTAAATAAAATCGAACTTTAGATTATATATATAGGTAGATAGATAGATAGATATAGATATATAGATATTATATATTGCCACAGTTCGTTTATTTTAATTCTGGAATAATTATTATTCGCCGCTCCAGTATAGACTATTCACAGCATAAGTAAGTACTCATTAGTTATAGTAGTCTTAGAAGTCAATATATAAGGTTGACGTTAATACAGTTGTATTATAGATATTTGACGTAGACATGACAGCAAACTTACAGCATTAAATCCGAATCATTTGAGCTTTCACTGAATTGAAACTGTGTCTACCACATTTCATGTTTATGTGGTAACCATGTAGCAATGGGAACACTCGTTCGTGATTTCTTCCCTTTACCTTATTATACAGGGTTAGTCTAAATGATTCGCCGAATTTCAAAGCACAAATCCAAAGCGTTAATGACTAGTATACGAAGTACAAAGATGGGTTCTATATGAAAAGATAGATACACTAAGCAAGTTTTAAAAGCCCGCCTCTTGGTTTGCGTGCACCGTAGATGGCAGTCCTGTGACGGCACTCTACAAGATCGCAGCAATGCATAAGAAGAGCTTTTTGTGTGTTAGAATATGCAAAGTGTTCGTCGGTTACGATTGTTTAGCGTACATTCGTGCGTAAATACCGAAAAGCTGCACCTGGTCACCAGAGCAGTTTCGTTGATTTCACCTGTTTCATAATACTGGTTGTCTGTGTAAAGGAAAAAAAAACAAGGGGCGACTGCGTGTCTCAGAGAAAATCGTGTAGCGTGTAAGACAGAGCTTTGTGTGAAACCCACAAAAATTAACCTTTCGTACAAGCCGTGAACTGGGCATTCAACAGAAAACAGTGTGGAGTGTTTTGCGGGAGTGTTTGCATTTCAAACCCTACCGTTTGCAACTGTTACAACGCCTAACTCCAGCTGATTATGCCCGTCGATTGGAGTTTTGTACCCTAGTGCAACAAGCTATGGAAGATTTTGCGGGAATATTGATATTCAACGACTTTCCAACGCAAAATGCTCTGGTGACCAGGTGCAGCTCTTCCGTATTTTCGTACGAATGCACACTGAACGCTCGTAACTGACAAACACTTCGCATAGTGTAACACACAAACACTCTTTCCTTGCATTGCCGCCATCTTGTAAAGTATTGACAAGTCTGCCATCTAGTGTGCACACGAGCCAAGAGGCGGACTTTTTAAACTTGGTGAGCGTATCTATCGTTTCATCTATCACCTGTCTTTGTATGGTGTATACTTGTCTTAAACATTGCTTTGAAACCCGATGAGGCTAACTCTGTAGTGTAACGTCTCTTTTCAATTTAAGGCTCTGCTAGAAGATTTACTGTTTAAAGTTAGTTCTGACCGGATTGCCCCACCGAAATCAATCCCGGAATCCCACGTGTGTTAGCAACTCCGTCACGAAGGGGCACAACGTCATTGGAGAAATCGAGATTATGATATAATATTCAATTAATGTTTAGGATTTGGAATTGACTGATTATTACCGTTGCATTGATTGATTGATTGACTTTTGATTATGTCTTTGTCAGCAGCGAAGCTTATATTAAAAAACAGGAACGTGAAAATATGTTCTCTCATCGTGAATCTAACCCAGAACATCTTCCATTGCCAAGAGCACTAGCCTCTAGATCGGCAGGAAGAGCTGATACGGTTAGCAATATGCTATTTAACTATAGGAATATTCCAAAGTATCAAATTAGTATTTAACTTATACTGTAAAATGTAAAATTACAACCATTCACTGTCAATTTTGATGTCGCGATTATAGCACAGTAGAATTACAATGATACTTATTACATGGAATACAGTTATCTTAAAATAAACATGATTCCTATTAAAATGAAAATCAATAATAATGATAATTCTTCATGGTTTATTTCAATATTGTATGTATTGATTGTATTGCACATCTTTACAATTTAACGACTGTGAAATAGCATTTTGTTGTCAGTGGTTCGGTTACAGAAATGTTATAAAGTACAATCTTGAAACAGTTAAATCTCTTATGCTTTATATGAACGATATGCCTTATTTTCCCATTCTAAAGATTACGTTATTAAGTTTCTAACTTTAGTTCATAAGTACCAGAAGTTCAATGCTAATGAAGCTCTTTTATTCAGTAAATGGTAAACTCAATTTATTTCCCTTATTGCGAAAGGTAGTAACGGTTTATCTTCCGACAAAGAGATGGCGTGGAGAGGTCATATACTGAGGGAAGAGTTGAGGTGAGAGGTCAGATGATAGAAATGCAGAAGAGGCGGATGCAGCGAATGCCAAGAGTGTTCCGGACGGTCGGCTTTCCAACGATACATTTGTCACCGTCACATACACGTCTCCTGTCGTCTGCCTGATTTATCGTTCAAGCCATTGTTACTCCAAATGTGGTCCACTGACTACGGATCGGGCGATTGTTTCTTTCGCTTCTTTTATTCTGAAATTAAGCCAAGACAGAGACAAGCCTCCTTTTTTTCTTTACGTATAATTTATTTATATTTTTTTCAACACAATACAGGTATATTTCTATTCAGGACAGTATAGTAATTTAGTTTGTGGAAATCATGTATACGTAATTTCTAAATTAGTTTACTGTTCCGTCTGTAAAATGCATCTACTATGTATAAACCAATTCTAAATATAGGTTAATATTATCTCAAAATATTAATATGTTTAACTTACTATTTATTTATTTATTTATTTATTTATTATTTTAGTAGTATCGTGCGGAGTAGATGGATTTCTTTTAAGTTCGCGGAATTTATTCCTTTATCCAGGAAATAATAACCTTGAAACCCAAGCAATAGGAAAAACGTTTAAACTTTGAAGAAAATGAAAATGTATCACGAAGCTTTCACTTCTAAATCTAGTGGCTGCCCACATCTTTGGTACACATGATCTCGGATTCGAATGCCAGTGGTAATGTCTTATAATTTGAGTGCATTACAGTGTTCTGGTTCCATCTTAAAAACTGTAGAGGTACGTCTCATATAGCCTCTGAACGAACTACCCATTTTGTTATACCGTCCCCATTTTTTTCATTGTTTTAATTCATTGCACCGTCCACACTTCATTTTTAATTTTTCATTGTGTCCTTATATTTCTCTTTATTTGGCAACTATCAGTCTAAAACAGTGTGTTTCTCAATCACTGTGTCGCAAAATAATAGTACATCACAAAAGTTTGAAATATGACAATGTAATTTAAGTACGATATTGCTTGGTTTGTACCCAAAATATCAAGCAACTAAAAACTTTAACACGATTAAAACAAAAATAGTGAAACCTAGTTTTTCTCACATACGAAATATTTTCTACAGCTAGGCCACAAATCAAACTTTTAAATGATTGATTCATAGTACAAAGAAATTAATGGAGTACAAGCAGTGTCGTATTTAGGAGGGGCTTCCGGGCTTAAGCCCCCCAAATTTTATTTACTATATTAAAGTAAATTAAATATCTTGCAGAATTTTCACATTTCTAGGACTAAAGTTAGCAAAGCTCCCCCTTCTTCCGAAACAAAATCGTAAATACGCCACTGATGTACAAGTATGTGAAAATGAAATGAAATTTTTCAATTTAATGCTCCATGATTATCCTCGTTAGTCTAGGGAAACGATGGGAGAATTGGTGAAATGAGATATAGGAGGAAGCGGAATACCCCGAGAAAATCCACGGACAAGATGTTGTCTATCCACATACTTACTTGGCCGGGAATCGAACGAGGAACCTCACGCACGGAGGTAAACGTTCTATCACTGAACGAACCACTGTGCCGCCAACACGTACGTACATCAAACTCGTTGCGTATTAGGTCTGAGCAGAGGCATACAGAATTGCTCAAGAAGGGATACAAACACGCAAGCAATTATCCTTTCGGACTACGCACGATTTTTGTACAGCAAACAAATGAATATATAAGGTAAGGTCTGGTAACATGATAAACATAGTAAAGCTTTGTTTTTTTCCATATCTTGTTGAAGGAGGTTAAAAACTAGAAACTAGTTCCTTGTATACGTCACTGAGTGTACACAAGGACTCAATACTAACAGATGCATCCTCATTAGTTGATAAATGTCTTTAAATCTGTTCCATTTGAATTTGTTTTATCATTATATCTCGAGACAAAGTTCAATGGAGGAATACTCTGAAGTAAGAGGTGGTAAATCTCTTTAAGAGGAGCGGTTAAGACACACAAACAAATTTCTATGCTGAACTGGTAGAAACTACTTGAATTGTTGACTTTCTTGAATTTAATTGCACTTCAGCTCGAAGTATCTACTTAGTCTTCGGTGTTTAAAATGTAGGTCGAAAACTACTAATCACTTCTTTCGAAGAAATGGACAAGTACTTGCGTTTTCAAGCAGTAACTGACCAGGGAAAGGCTCATAACATTTGAGATTAAAGTGTTACCAACAAAACTTGAGAAGAGGATATTCACCAACCAGAAAGAGCCTAATGTTAAGAAGAGAGGAAGGAAATGTTTGTGTGTGTGTGTGTGTGTGTGTGTGTGTGTGTGTGTCCCTTTTCGCAATTTTCAAGCACATAAATTCCACTAATGGATTTAATTTCGGTTAGAAAGGCAGTCGAATCTGGTCTTACAGTGCGGTGAGGAAAATCCAACGAACGTTTTCTCCGCGCGTGATATGTGTGTATGCGCGTATTTGTGTCTATGGGTATGGGTATCTAAAAAGTCATATTTTATTTTTTCTCCTTTTTTCTTTTTCTTTTTTTTTTTTACCCTCAAACTATCAGTTGCTTCTAGTGTGCTTACTTTCTTTCTTTCTTTTCTTATTTTAATGAATTTTAGACTGGGATGCTACTCTTTCAACCAGATATTATTTACTTGCATTCAACAAAAGAAATCCCGCGGCAAAAATCTCTTTTGATGGAGGGCTGGAGGAGAGAAGAGAAAAACTATCAACATTCATGGTATATACAGATTTCTAGAAGAAAGTCATACGAAAAACCTTAGATGCATATATATATATATATATATATATATATATATATATATATATATATATATGTGTGTGTGTGTGTGTGTGTGTGTTTTATTTCTCTCTGTCCCTCTCTAGTTCTTTTTGCTCCTGTTTTCTGTAATAAAACGAAATTCTAAATATCCTCTCTCTGTGTGTGGACAACTCTTCTCTCAAACGTACATTTTCTTTTTCTTTCTTTTCTTTTTTTCTCCGTCTCTCTCGTCTACAAGAACAGAGTTTGCTGCTTTTATAATGGAGAGAACATGGATTCAGCTTTATTGTTATGTAAAGATGCTCTTATAGACGAAGCGAAAGGACATTTTCGTATGTGAAGATATAGAAGAGATCCTCAAACTATATTGCTATTCTTCTTCTTCTTCTTATTATTATTATTATTATTATTATTATTATTATTATTATTATTATTATTATTATTATTATTATTATTATTATTATTATTATTACTGTACAGTGTTAGGGACTGCGATGGCTCAGTGGTAGAGCATTCATCTCTGTGCGTGTAGTCCCTGATTCGATCCCAGCTCTCGCGAAGTGAACTTTGTGGTAGAAAAAACACCGTGTACGTGGATTGTTTCGGGGTTCTACCATTTCCTCCCACTTTATTCATTCCACGGTTTTATTCATTTCTCGTCATCACCGTCTCCTTTAGCCTCGCCGTCATAATCGTGGGACGCAAAACTAAAAGATTTCATTTTATTTCATTTGTACTGTAATAATTATAAATTTTATATTATTTCTAACAGATTTATTACCGCACATTGTTAGTAATAGCATGCGCGAGAACAGATGTCGGTACATTCGCTTTTGCTTGCCGACCTGACGTTAATAGATGTATCTTTATGTGCAATTGTTTGCTTTATAAAGAACCAACAAGTGCTGTGCATTATCCATCAGAAATCCCACAGATAAAAACAGCGCAATAACACAGAAATATTTTTGCTAATACGTATTATATTCGAAACTAATATAACCGCAAGATATGCATGTATTAACACAACTGGTGTTAATACAACACAACACAACTGGTGTTAATGCATGTATTTTTTTTATCTCCGAACAAGAGTAACGAAAAGTCAACAACAAAAAGAAATAACCAGGCACAGATATCTACATCTACTGCAAACACTACGAATTGTGAAGGAGAAGAGAAGCCGAAGAACTTCACCGCAACCGCCACTGAAATGACAGAAACAGAAGCCTACCCGCCTACTCTGACCCCACGGAGCAAGATACCTTTTCGAAAAGATGCTCTCTTTCAAGACCTGACACAACCAGCACAAATCTATTCTTCCAATGTAGCACAGATGCGATATACCAACTACGTCACACAAAAACTTTTACTACAATTAAAGCACCAGTGTACCACGGAACATTGAGTGACTCGATCAGAAAATGAAGAACCAAATTCCCACTAAAATGATAAATACATGGGTGCCTTTCTTTAATAAACAAATAATTTTAGTTACAGTTATAACACTTTTTGTGTTCCTCTTATGTTAGTATACATACATTGAATGAGTTCCTCCATTAAATATGACCATTCAATTGTTATGAAAATATTATGCATTGTCCCTGGTCCAACTTAAATATACCTGCTGTAGAATGTACTAAATATCTCTTGAGCTACATATTTGGTTTCGTCTTGTTGTCTGAAGGAGGAAATGGAAATGCCAAATAAGTTGCCACACAGTAATTTGTCCCAATACAAAAAAAAAAAAATGTTTAAATAATTGAATTCTGTAGAAAATAAAGCCCTATACGATAAAGGTATCAATATTATTGCTCTTAAAATATTATTTAAACCTTAAGTTACTTGTCATATAGAATAATTAAGTTAGCAACAATCTAGATCAGGGGTTTTCCACCTGTGGTACGCGTACAACTGGTGGTACGCGAGACGTTGTTAGTGGTACTTACGACCTATGGTAGTATTAATTAATCATATGCTTTGGAGGTACGCCGATGGAAAAGGTTGATAAACCCTGATCTAGATGGTTTAATATTTGATCTTATGTTAAACGATTTTATACATTCGACGTAAAACATTTTAACACTAGGAACGATAAAATCGGGCCAAAATGACCCATACGTTAAAACAAAAATGCTTTTGTCCTTTAATCATTACACGTAAGAGAGAAATTCTGTGTATGTTTAGAACACTTTTCGTTTCAAAATAACACAATTTAATTTATTTATTGTGTAAAAAATTTGGAAAGGTAACCAAGAATGGGCCACTTTGGGGCTCTTTTGTGTAGCCATTTCTAAAATTGATGTTAGATTGAAAACGAAATGTTTTCGTTCTAAATGATCCACACGATTCTTGTAAATCGATCTAAACATTACAATTTCTCAATTTGTCAGGTGGGTGGAAACACCGGTCAAAGCAAACCTTAAAATCGCCTTCAGTTCTATTACACGTCACTATATGGCTGCCTGCATGAGTCAGTAACGATCTAGTCGTATGTGAAATAATCAGTACTGGAAAGTGCCCACAGTCGTCAGTCTAGAAGTCCAAAAAAATATATTTCAAGTCTCTACGCTACACACAAACTCTAAAATACTTTTAATTTGACCAAGTACTTCATTTGTTACGAGAAATACATACGGGTCAATAAATGGCCCATGAAATGAAATAAAGTCCTTCAGTTTAACGTGTCACAATTATGCCCTTTAGGTTAAGGGAGACAGATAAATAAGACAAGTAAGTTATGATGGAAGAATTGGTGGAGTGAGGACGTGGGAGGAAACTGGAGTATCCCGCCAGGGACACAATGTTGTCCACTACAAATTTACTTGGCGTGGATCGAACCAGAAGCCCCAGCACGAGAAGCAAGCGCTCTACAACTGAACCACCGTGACCCTCCTAAAAAATTACCCATCTTGCCGTTGAGTGAGATAATGTACACGATTATTCTCACACAAAGCTGATTAGTGTCAACTTAACCTTTGTGTTATATTTGAAAAATTACGCACATGCATGAAGTTTCACGTAAAAGTAGTGCAACTGACAATACTGGAATATGTTTTATGCCCCTCGTAAACAATTAAGTTAGTTTGCAATCTCCACGCTTGTACAAATGTTTCAGACACGTAATGAATTACTATTATTGTTAGTGATTTTTCCTTGCTCTAAGTGCACTCTACATTAAACAGGTAAACATTTCACTGTGTCATTATGATATTGTTTCTTAGTAATGCTTTGCAAATATACCTCTCTCTCTCTCTCAATCATTATTTAACTATGACAGCTTCGCAGAATCACTCATACAAATATGAAACTTTCCAATAAAACATTGGTATATAGTATGGAAGAAACTATGATTTATGATTGGTTGTACGTATGGAAGTGATCTCAAGTAATTTAATTTCAAATCATTATTAATGAATATAGTAATCAACCCCACAACCAAATACATAAAGTACTGTATGGATTGCTATTGGGCTTAAATTTGGTTCAATGGGAGCCGTAAATTTATTAGGAAGAGCACAAATCATTAAAAAATTTAAAACGGCCTACATCAATAATTGCTCAGATCTTGTATACATTATTCATTATATTTCTTCCCTTTAGCTATCTACTGTGACCCCACGTAGCGTAATCGCTAACGTTCTCACCTTTGATGCGAGTGATCCCGGGTTTAATTCCACGTGTGGGCACTAGGCCGAAAATATATAAAAGTTTTTTTCTTCAGGCCAGCTGTCTTGAGTGGGAATTTCCTCATTCACACGAGAAAAATGCCGGGATAGTACTTAGCATAATGGGAATCTAACTGAAATCAGAATTAGAGACATTGATTGACTCTTGAAGTCCTATTTTTTGATGAATGAATTTCTTGTAAAAGGGTTCGTCTTCCCTTCAAAACACTGTTGCAGTCCATACAAAAAAAAATCACTAATACAGCACATACCTAGGAGCCAAAAACGCGATATTCAATAATAGAAATACAATGTATAGAAAAACTTGACAGTACCCTGTATACATATACCTAGAACTAGCAAACAACTTCTATATGCAGACAGAGCAATGTAGGTATGTCAAAAATTTAACTTTTCTGTATACAATAATAAACAATAAAATTGACTTTATAGAACTCTAATATTTTTTTTTTGTATGTTCAAACGTTTAGAATGAGGTTAAGCAATAGCATGAGTGGTACCCTGTACTGGAAGAAGGCACGTTCTGACATTTTATATAAGTCTCCTTTATGGGGAATAAGCTCTTACTAAATAATATTGAAGAAAAATGGGAAATGATCTATTTGATATGTCTGAAAGAGTATTTAGGAACACAATTTGTAATCTGTTAATCAGTGAAACAGCAATGAAATTTCCATACCTCTTTCTTCTTTGCTGGGGCCGCGGTGGCTCAGTGGTAGAGCATTCACCTCTGGTGCATGGGGCCTCGGGTTCAAACCCTGCTCCCGACAAGTGAACTTTGTGGTGGACAAACACCGTGTGCGTGGGTTTTCTCAGGGTTCTCCCGTTTCCTCCCACTTTCGTCATTCCACCATATCATTCATTTCTCATAGTCACCGTCTCCTTTAGCCTAACCGGCATAAGCGTGGGACGTAAAACTCAAAGATTTCATTTCATTTTTTCTTCTTTGCTTTCTTCTGTAAAAATAATGTGATATATACCATATATGTAAACAAACACTTTAAACAGACAGAATGACTATTGTGTTGTTACAGTACATAAGCAAATTAAGTAAGTAATGCCAAATAAGGTTTTTGGCTGCAAGAGTTATTCTGGAGCAGACAAACGGACAGATAATCACACAAACATCAGTTGAGTGAAATGCTTGAAGCTTGCTATGCTCATTCTAATAAAAAAAAAAAGCAACTAAAAGTGTTAATGATGCTTGAGAATATTTATTTGGTAATACAAATTAAAACATTATTCGAGCAAATTTTATAGCAAAATCTCTAGTAAATAGAAAACAAATTCCTCAGATTCTCTAAGCTAATATTTATCTAAATTCAAATAATAAAATGTATCAAGTTCTATCTCGGAATCTCTCTTGATTGCATTTCATTAAAAGGCATTTGGGTACGTGTTTTTTTTTTTTTTTTTTTTTTAACTAAACAGAAAGGCAACTTCCTGTACTAGGAAATTTGTAATATAAACCCGGAAACTTTCTGCGTAAAATGTATATTCTAAGTAACAATTTAACAAGTTTTAACGCAAGCAATGAGGAAATACTTGCAGTTTAATTAAAGGTACACAGTAATTAATTCGTTGCTGATCAATCTGAGAATCTTCACTAGGATTGCTTTCTCAAGCTTTCCTTTGAGACAAATTTGGCGTTGTCACTAGAGATGTTCTATTACCAGACACTCTACAAGTTAAAGTGTTAAGTTTGATAAAATAAATAGAGTACAAGGCTAGATTTGTTTTCTAAGATAGAAAATATTGCGAAAATTTGTCGTATTCATTTGGGTTGCTCTACGACCATTGGCACTTTCTGAATGAGAACTGATATACAGGTAATTATCTCTATATACAAATTCCTTAATCAATATTTGTATGTAATCATTCACTTTCATTATTATTCCGTCTAGTTTAGACTTAGGAGTATGAGCGTACGACACAGAGCAAGAAGTTTCATTCACTTCAAAATTTACAGCTCAATTTATAGTTTTTGTTCTTTATTGATTTTTTCTGAAAACTCAAGAACACTCTACGTAGTACAATTTCATTCAACCTTGATCAATCTTGGCACGGTGATAGATCTTGACACTATACGTACAAGTTTGTGAAATATGGTGTTCAGGCGTTTCGTTTCCGAGTTATTGTCCATCACATTTGAGTTCTCACTTTCGGAAATTAAAAAAAAAAAAGAAAGAAAAGACAGTTAAACGATCTCGATCAAACTTTTCATGGTGGTAACCCTAGTTGGTATTCAAGCTTGAGATATATGGTGTTACTCAACCACATTTGAGTTCACACTTTCGGAAATAAACAAGAAAAAAGCAATTTACTGAACTTATACGATCTCTATATCAAACTTCGCATGTGGTAACACTTGACCTTTTATACAAGCTTGAGAAATGCGATACGAAATATTGTGTTATACTCCATCACATTTGGGTTCACACTCTTTCAGAAATAAACAGACAAACAACAACAACAACAAAAAAAAAAACAATTAATTGAATTTATACGGTCTTGATCAAACTTTGCATGGTGGTAAACCTTGATCTGGTATACAAGCTTGAGAAATATGGTGTGAAATATGTTATACTCAATCACATTTGAGTTCACATTTTCAGAAATAAGTAAACAAAAAACAATTAACCAAATATACGATTTCGACCAAACTTCGCGTGGCGATAAACTTTGACCTGATATACAAGCTTGAGAAATATAGTGTGAAATATGCTATACTAGATCACAAGCTATAGGCCATCTAATGAAAATTTCCCAGAACAATCTGAAAGATTTGCTTTAAAAATCAACGAAGTATGACTATTTTTCTCAATTGATACTAGTTATATTTGTCGTTAGCGTATGTTTCTATTGAAGGATATTTAACAATCTTGTTAATTGTAGGGTAAAGTAAATGTATTTCGATTGTTCTTTCATAGTTTAAAGTATCTCAAATGATAGCATATTGCTCAGTTATTTTTTTTAACATATACCTAGGTACCGGTATTTTATAAGGTGTGTTGCTGACTAACGTACCAAAGCCATTCATGTTTTCGAGAAGATCCCAATCGAAATCTAAAATTACAATTTCATTTAAATTGACTTCCCATATCTTTCAACGTTTAAGCACGATTAGGAGATTTAAAATTCTATAGTGAAATGTTATTTCTAGAGGAACTACAGTTTAATTAAACCATAATTCAGAAAGTTATTCAGATACTTTCTACAACAACACATAATATACAGGAGTGATTTAGGATTTTGCATACATTTTTGTAATAGGGAAATGACTCAGTAATTGAGATTAAATGTGAGCTAGGATTATTGAGTTGGATTCCGCAAATTTTCAATTGGATTCAATATGGCAGAGTTCAGGATGGTCGCCAAGATAGTTATGTGTGACCCTTAATAGCCGTAGTGTATATTTCGGTTCAGTCCGTACAGTCATTTAAAACTAATAAGTGTATCCAGACTTTAGAATCTTAGGTAGTTCTTAATTTCAAAAACTCAAAGTTAATTTTCACTTACAATATTATAACTATCAAGTCAGTTATTACCAATTACATGTAATTTATAAAATTATGAGACATAAGTCATATGTTTGCTGTTTTCTCATTTCTTTTTTCTTTTCTTTCGTTATGTGTGTCTGTGAAACAGTGGCTGCCTTAAACTAGTACACACAGTTTTAATTCGAGTTCTACTGTCTTGTACAGACCGCCCTACAGAAATTGACACAAGACTTTGTCTCTGAAACTGCTAAAACACTATGTTTTGGAGGTGCATAGATTATCCAAATTAGGTCCTCGAGTGATTAGTTACGTATAGTTTTCAACTCCTTCCGTAACATTTGTCTTGATTAAAGCAGTCATCGTCAATTCGTTACTGATGAGGCGTAATATACTTCCATTTAGAGAAATTCGCCTTGACCTATATCTGAATTGAGTAATATAAATGTTTATTATAAATGTAAGATAGTTTGTAACGTTTTAGGAGCTGTTTCCGACCAAATGACGTTTGTTTTCAAAAAGACAATATTATCTGAAGTACAAACGCAAGTTACCGTTAATAAACGTATGTGTCTAATTAAAGACTTGAGTTAAAAATCGAAAGCATGAATATAATTGTAAAAGATGAAAGCAAGGCATGTGTGGGAGTTTACATCCTTCTTTCACAGTGAATAAAGAAAACAGTAACTGGATTGGTGTAATATCTAAGCTGTGGATTATGTCTAAAATGCATAGTTTGTCCCAAGGGTGGTAAACGTAGGCTGCTTGGTAATAGATCTGTTTTGGGTCATTAACGAACCATGCTAGTTCCCCCCATGGAAAAAAGTCACTTTACTCACCTCCGGGACAAGTAACCCTGGTTTGATCTCTAGTTAGTGTATGGTTAAAATCCCACCTTAAGCTAGTAGGTCCCGTGACATATAACATCGCTGCTGAAAAGGAACATAAAAACCTATAGAAAAGCGAACAATGTTTATCCATTTTACACCCTGAAAAGTCTCCTTCATTCGTTTGTTCTTAGTTGCCTTTTACGGGTCTAAATAAAACGTTTGTCACAACTAGCTATTTAAACTTACTAACTCTACGACCTGTGGAACTCGGAAGTTCAAGCTGCTTTCACAAAAGCTCTCCATTGATTTCTGTCCTTAGACAACGGATACAATTTCTGCTTTGTATTCCTATTTCTCCGAGATCTATTTTAATATTATCTTTCCATCTGCGCCTAGGTCTACCTAATGATCGTTTTCAGATTGAATTTTCAGTCGAAACCTTGAAAGCGTGCCTACTTTCTTCCATTCTGGCTACAGGACCTACCCACCAGACTATCCTAGACTTTATGACCCTAACAATGTTTGGTACGGTATAAACTATGCAGTTCCTTGTTATGAAGTTTTCTCCATCCTACATTCTCGTTAATATTGGATCCGAATATTTGTGTCAGGATTTTATTCTCAAATATTTCCAGTCTGCATTCTTCTTAAGAGTAAGCGACCATGTTTCGAAACCATACAGTATAATAAGTATGATTATGGTCTTATATATTTTAATCTTCAAATTCCTCGACAGAATTCGCGACGACAAACGATTTTGAGCTAAGTAATGACATGAGTTATCTGTTTTCAGTCGATATTTAATTAATTCGTAGATATGACTTTGGTCTGTTAAGATTGTTTAACTATTGACAAATGATTTTTGTTTCAAAAGTAATAATTTCTTTTAACTTCTTTGCGTTTCTATTTTTCCTGCTTCCTTCGAGACATTGCCAAGGCCAGTCCATTATTGGCACTAGTTGAGTTGATTTTGGGTTTATCGTCCCTTTCATTAGCGAGGCTATATGAGACGGGACCTACAGATTAACGTGGAATCCGAACCACACGAACTCCCGCCGGGAATCGAACCCGAGTCTCCCACGCCATAGGCGCGTACCCATTATTGGTACTAGTTAAGATACATACTCATCCAACAGTTGGCCGTCCGATTAAAAATCGTAACGGTCGTAGGAGTGCTTGCTTCACATCTATCCAGGTAACGCGCGGATGGAACATGTTTGCGAGCGGTGTTGTTAGCGCAAACCTTTTTTATGTGATTATTTCATAATAATATGTGTATTTATTTTCTGAGAAAAAAGGTGAAAATTTTTGTTTGCTCACGTTTATTAGCGTCACAATTGACAAATGCAAAAAAAAAAAAAAAAATGCTCACTTTGTTGAGATATCGAAGAAGAAACGTGACAGGCAAATATGGGTGCGCAATATAATGGAGAAAATAAATCTTAAACATTTTTGTGGGCTGTAACAACAATTGAAGAAAGAAGCAAAATTCTTTAATTAGCTTTGGATAGGAACAACGTCGTTTGATTAATTATTGCAATGTATACGGTGAGCTGCAGAGACAAAGTACAAAATATAACAACTGTATCCAATGACATACATAAAAATTCGTCATTTTTAAAACAAAATCGAAACCTACATGTTAAAGTCAGGAGCGCACCCAGATTTTTTTTATTGGGAGGGGTCTAAACTTTGGAGTGGGGATCCAATAACACAAGACACTACATTTATGTAGTATCGAACTGGTGTTATTTCACAGTCGAAAAAAAGCAATAACTAGCTTGTAAGTACTGCTACCTACATTCTCACGAGAAATTATAAAACTGGATTGTTTTCTCAGGAAGAAACTAGTACAGATGATGAGTAAGGTCAAATTTTTAGTTTACATCAATCCCTTTTTTGCTAAACAAGCATAGTTTTATTAAGTGTACAAATGCATGTCGAATTACGAAGTTTGGGGCGGGGTTCGGATCCGATGAACCCCCGTGAATACGATTGTGATTAGAGTTTATCCTTATGCATCCCATTTTGTTCAGTTTCGATTTATCTTTCGATTCGACTGATGTTCAGGGTCGATTTTTATTTTGAGACTACAAAATATCTGGGGAAATAACGATCGGACGAAACAAATGTTCGAAATAAAAAAGGGTACGGTAGTATTTGCAGCAGGAAATTCACCCATGACAAAATTAACGCCCCTGAGATGGGACGGGGACAACTTTGAAAACTTAAAATGGGGACCATATTTTTTTATTGCAGATTCTGATTCTACGGAGGGGGGGGGGCGATTAATAAATTTTATTCAAAATGTTTTCTATTCGTGATAGATGGCGCTGCAACCATTGAAATCTTGTTTCACTAAGGTATCTTCAAGTGGCAGCCGCCACATTTCATTTCAGAATAAATCTACTATAAACAGTACCAACCCTTTATCATAAACATTTTCTCAACTTGTGATAGATGGCGCGGAAAATAGCTCTGCGTTCGGTATAAATTCAGGTAATTAAAGTGTGGAAGTGCAATTAGTTGCAGCTTACGGTGTAATCGTAATTAGCTACCAACCTTTGTTTGACTGCATCTCTCCATGGTACATACTTACGGTGCCTTATCTAATATTTTACAGTCACCTCGTTAATTGAAAAAGATATATACAGGGTTATGCAAAAAGAAAGAACAGATTTCAAACATTTATTTCTTCCAAACTACAAAAGATAGAAACATGATTCGAACGTTACTTGATTAAGAAAAGTTTACAATTTAAACAGCTCGGATAGAAGTTCCAATCACGGCCGCATTGGAGCTGTTGTTTGTTGTTGAGTGTCGGTGCTGTGTCATCAGTTATAGCTCAGAATCCGTGATAAATAAATGCAACCAAATGGGGATGGAACTGAATGGGATTTCTTCGCTCCAAACGCGAATGCTCATAAGATTGTATACACACAGATTTTCCTTTGTGTGCGTGAGAAACTTTTGCGAGCGCAGTTCGTTGCACAAGATCTTGTAACTGGACTTTGATACCGTCCAACTGAGCTATCAATGTATTTTTTTCTTCAGGCTGACTTACAATTTCATTTTCGTTCTGAATATTAACATCTAAAGTATTTTCTTTTTGCTGTATAGCATTCTTACTAACAGGATGTATATTGTATTCGTTTGTTATTGCCAAGGACTTCGATTGCTGACTACGCATGCTGACAAGAAAATTAACTCTTTCCTCTAGACCTAAGGACTTTGCTAACTCAATAACAGTCTTATACGATTTTCTTACAACTACAGAATAAAATGAAGGCAATAACCCATCGATTATCAAGTTAATTTGTTCGGTCACTGGCATCTTCGGATCGTACTCGAGTATTAGTTTCCACTTATGAAAAATGTAATCTAGGACAGATTCAGAATTTAACTGCTCCCTATTTCTCATTTCTTGCTCTAAAACTTGCGAAACTATGTTATCTTCATAAGCCTCTATTAATTTCTTCTTAATCTGTACATTAGGGTGTCCCTTATGCATACCCAAAAAAACGAAATTCGAGATAATCACTGGGCCACCTCTTATATTTTTTCCTTTCCATATAAAATGAATTTGAGCAAAATTTCAGTTTGATACGATAATAATTAGAGGTCGCTCAAGCTCAACAAAGATTATTAGCTTTTTTCTATTATAAGCCATTCATACAATGACAAGAGAGCCTTACCTGCGCAGGTCTACGTAACCGAATGGAAGAAAACATTTTGTTCGTAACACATTTGGTGTAAATACCACTTTTTACACATACACACATTATATACAATACATAATTACACACTCATACATCCCTAGTGATTTTCTTTACTAAGAGTTTCTTTCTTGCAGTTGGGGAAATTTCGTCTGTGGTCTTGGACAACTTGCAGCAAAAACTGTCTTTGAGATTCATCACGAACAATCGCTCTGTTAAATTCTTGTGTTAGAGCAACTGCTCTTTCAGCGCTATCATTCACAACGTTCAAACGTCGAACAATTACCAGTCCCATTTTAAAGTCTTCACTTTCATCCCATGTACTTGGATCATTCTGCAGAAAGTTTGTAGGTATGCCAAGCCACTGAAAGAACAGAATCGATTTTTTGCAACAAATGAATCAATTTCCGCATGCAAATATTTGCCTGGGTTATCAATAATCTTGCGTTGAGACGGAGTATTTTCCCCTTCACGTGCTTTTAGAGTATTTACCATTTTTCGTTTATACTCTAGCGACAATGTTTGGTCAAAAAAAGCCAAAGCGACCAGCACCTCACTCAAATACCACAAATGTCTCATCAGCTTCTGAAGCGCAGCCTCTGCAACACGTGGGATCTTGCCCTTGAATTGAATAAGTCCTTGAAGTAGTTCCAGATCACAAGCGGGAGCAAGTTCAGCATGCGTTGCTGTAAACCATGCTTTAACATAAAACACAGTCAAAAAATGCAGACTTCTTGGTTTCCCTTTTCTTCCTGTTTGATTATTCGAAGCTGAGAATTAAGCATGTAAATTTTGAAGCTGTATAGTGCCTTCGATAACCACCTGGCATGATGAATCGCACCTGGTCTTCTAAAGCGAACTCCTCTCTGTGGTTGCTGTCCAAGGAAAATTACTGTTAATTCTAGAAGTTCCAGATAATCATCTCTGTAATGATCTGACTGCAATTGACGTTGTGCAAAATCCAGAACAGATTCTATGTTGTTTCCCAGTAAATCAGACATAACTTGTTTAAGATACCGGGCTCATATTTGGTGAGATCGAGTTTGTCCCAAAATTGTTGTAATGTCTCGAACAATGCGACTTTGGGCCCACTCGTTACACTACCACAAACGCAAATTTTAAATACATTAGCAAGCATGAATTCCAAAATGTGATGATGACATGGAAACAAGTTTTTTTCTTTAAAAGACGATGTAAGTGCGTGCAGGTACCCGATACATTCCCAGTATTATTCGCAGTTATGTCAAAACACAGTGCAGCTACTCTGTCGGCAATTTTCCAGTCCTTTAACAATTCAACAACTGCTAATTTTGCTAAGTTCTTTCTAATTTTGCGGCTCCTAGCACTTTGTCTTTAGTTTTACCACACAAGTCCCTAACAACCACAGGTAAACGTTCTGTTTTCTTATTGTTGTACTCGTCATCCATTAGTTTGCTGTCCCACTGAACCTGAAGTGGCCCCTCGGGTTGAAATTTGGCTTTCAACATTTCCGCTGATGCTTTACGATGATGTTGCCGATTACGTGAAACTGTTGAGCGGTTTATAGCTAGTTTAGTGGTATCATGCCCCAAGCTATGTGCAGTAGCAGTTATTAAATACGTTGCTTTCCTAACGCTCACTTTAGTTCTATCTAATGTTGCACACAATTCAGAAGTAAACACACTCTGTCTTGCTCGTTTCTTTGGTGTTACCTTCTGTAGAGTTGGTTGAAAGTTGTGAGTAAAAGTGTCATTAGAAATTGCATTTGAGTCGTCACCTTCGATTTCATCAGAACAAATACTTGCATCCAAAGTCACCACTGTTTCCTTGCTTTGACGTTCCAGTTCTTTCTGTTTCATTTTGTTAAATCTTTCCTGTCTCTCTCTAAATCTCGACTCTCTCACGACAAGTGTTTTATCCACACCACCCATTGTTCCTGGACGGCCAGGTTGTCGTTGCGCTATAAGGAAGTCTTTGTCTTCTTTATTCTTCATCACATCCAAAGCATTAGCACAAGCGATATCAAACATTTTTTCTAATTCACCCACAAACTGTTTTTCATTATTCACTTGTATAGTAGTTTTCCTACTGGCATTTTTCTTTAATTTGCACCACTTCTCAAATAACTGTTCAACTTTGGCAACCGTGTGCTTCCTCGCACGAATTGGAATGCGTGCTCTTTCCCAAAATTCCCCAACTTCTTGCATTACACAGTGTGAACTTTCTCGTAGTCTTTTTCAAGGAGGTTTTCTTTTTCTGTTCCATTTCTCACTCAAAATTAATGCACCGAGATGCTCTCAAACGTCTTACTGATTGATGGTACACCAAACACCACGATCTACTAGCGTACGAGATATAGTAAAGAAAGCTAAAGCTTCCTTAACCAAGTTTAAATTTCCAGTTTGTAGGTAAACAACAACGATAGTTTGGTTATTTAATAAGAGAAGGACATTAAAATTGATCTTTAAATATAAATTGAAACAAAATCCTGCACACAGATTAACAAGATGTTAAACGGCAAGGCAATTCTGTGCACATTCCACAAGAAATTATTGTCAATGGCTCTTTTCTTTCATTACAATAGTGCTACTATCTGTTGGTCATCTCTTGAAATATATACGAATAGAAACATTCTGTATACCTGATTTCAAAAGGCTTGAGCGACCAGTAAATATTTGAATATTAAAGAAATTTTTGATGTGTAACCTATTCTAACGAAAAAGAAAAGAAATAACGGGTGGCCCGCTAACTTTTCCAATTTTCGAAAATAAGGGACACCCTACTGTACATACATGAGATTATCATATTCTGCGGTTGATTGTAAAGCTAGCAGATAAGCACGAGCCCCGTTTTCTAAACAATACGGCAACAAATGACGTTTCTGTACATCACGTAGGTTATGAAGGACAGAAAAATCCTCAAAATGACTAAAAAATGATTGAACTGACTCGTTCAATTTGCCGGAAAATTTGGGGGGTTCTACTAAACGATCTATAGCAGAAGACATAACACTAGTATTCTCCATTATATCTATTTTCAAAATCACACTTATAATAAATATCTTGCACTACTATGTATGTATATCCAATACCAAAATGTAATTAACACTTCCTATATACTAACACAAAGAAAAACAAAATATAATAACTTGGCAAAAATTTCTCTTCCCACCCACTTAATCATTCAACTAAGGAACAATAAAACAAGAATTACTCTAATAGAGCAAATGAATAAATGAAGCGAGGGTGGGGGGGGGGGTGGATTAAAAATAACTTTACTCAAATTCTCTCGACAAACTATAAATTACACAGTACAAATTACTCAAAATTTGGGATCTTAAAGCATGTACCGAATATTTAGAATCGTAATTTATCGAAATTTTAGGATCGTAACAAAGGCGTAAGCCTCACAGCATCTCCATCATGTGCCGGTGCTGTGTCATCAGTTATAGCTCAGAATACGTGATAAATAAATGCAACCAAATGGGGATGGAACTGATGCACAACACGGTACTTAACTGTAAAATTGTGGTTGAATTTAAATAAAATTCAAATGCTTCTAATTTAGAAAATGACTAGTTGGAGGAAAGGGTGAGAGAAAGAGAAAGGTTATAATTAAGGAATAGGAATGAGCACTAGCCTGACATATCCAACGAAGCTGGTGTCGTCCTGGTCATCTGGAATGAATATCTGGAGAAGTCTGGATTAGCTGGTGACAGTCAACATCTGGATCTTAATCCTGTTGAACTGCAAGGGGCGTCGATGATGCGTCTTTGCGATGTTGTCCTCCTACACCTTCATTCTATTACTCTGGTGACAAACTTAAAGGTGTCTGCGGCGATGAACCGTCAGAATGGTACTCTTTGTCTTGTGGAGTCGGTGGTCCTCCAATGGTGGGATTCGTTTCTCTCCGATGATCCTGCACCTCTCTTGATCGCGTGTCGAATACCCCCTGTTGTTCTGTTCCTCGTGGTTTTGATCAATTCAAGAATGATGACCTAATCGGGAAGTATCAGGCTGTGCTCGAAGGTATGCGGAAAGGAAAGAAGGAAGCTAGTCGAAGTTTATTTAACAAATATGCATTTACAACAAGTGTCTGAGAATGTACACTTCTAGTCAAAGTTTTCTTTCATAAGTTTTCAAAAGTTCATGTTTCTTTATATCAAATACACAGTTACTTCATTTCCAATAGACAGATACTTCACAGTTGTTTGTAGTGAAATGGCGGCGTCACCACAGAAGAAGTCTTTTTGTGTGTTACCATTGGCAAAACTTGAGTCCATTGTTGCAGTTCAGCGAACATTTCGCCGTCGATTTAATAAACAACCGCCGCATCATAAGCAAATTTACGAGTGGCATCGAAAATTCGTAGAAGATGGTTGCATCTGCAAAGGGAAGCACGGGATGTCCACGCACATCGAACGAGAATGTCGAGCGTATTCGTACACTTTACGAAAGGAGCCCAAAGAAATCCACATCACGAGCAAGCAAAGAACTTAACATTCCTCAACCAACGGTATGACGAGTTCTAAAACATCGTCTGCACATGAAGCCATACAAACTGCAGTTATTGCAAGCATTGCATCCTGACGACTACAACAAAAGGTACGAATTTTGCATTAGCATATTAGATGATATGGAAGAAGACAATTTTGTAAGATCTCAGTCCGTGTTATTTTTATCTATGGGGTTACGTAAAAGACCGTGTTTTTATCCCTCCTATGCCTGACACTCTTGAAGGTCTACGACGTCGAATTTTGAAGCTGTGATTTCGATAACTAGAGACCAGCTGATTCGTGTGTGGCAAGAAATGAGCCACCGTTTTGACATTTGTCGTGTAACACACGGTACCCATATTGAATGCACACCATAATTACTAACAATAAATTGTAAACTTTTCTTAGTCAAGTAACGTTCGATTCATGTTTCTATCTTTTGTAGTTTGGAAGTAATAAATGTTTGAAATCACTTCTTTCTTTTTGAATAACCCTGTATAATCGTTCAAGAAGTTGATTTATCAGTTATATCAAATGTAGCCATTAGATTTGAGCTTTGAGGTACTGCGGACACCATATTCAAGCTGGTTATTTTAAATTACATTCGTTGAATAGTTTATTTATTTTGATCTACGTTCATTAGTTTTTTTTAACTAGTTTTGTCTAATTGGACGACTACCGACAGATGCAGAGCTATCTTTCACACCACCTTTCACAAGAATATGTTTAAGACAAAAGACTGGTACTATTTATTACAGATTAATTCTGGAATGCCTGTTAAAAAGTCACCCTGCGAATAAATCCTTAATAAATCTGCAAGAAACAGTTTCATTCCATAAATAATTTCACCCTGCATTTCATCTTTAGAGTAAGCCTATATGTTATGAGAACATCAATTAATAATGAATAATTGATACATTTGGGCTATATTTCAGTTTCACTTTAGTAGATGGCATAGATCAATATGAGTTCCTGTCACCACGGCATGGCGCGTTCTTAGGTTTGCGGATCGAGGAAAAGCCCTCTAGCTTATAGAGGTTAGCTGCGAAGATATTGAATAATCAGTTGCGGAGAGACGACCAAGGATGGCCCTCCAGCTTTGAGGTTTGGCATAAGGCTAACAATTTCATCCCGTAAAGAAAAGGCACTTCTTCAGGAACATTCACAGAAATCTCGGGCTAGGACTGATAACTTAGCACAACCTTACCAAAGTAAAATGGACGAGATTTGGAACATGAAATATAATAAGTCTTTATAGCTCAGGCACGTTAAAATCCATAACGAGTGAGCTAGATAAATATAGAATGGGCCTAGTAGGAGTTCAGGAAGTTAGATAATATGGGAAAGGAGCAGTAAAGTACGGAAACTTTACGTTCTTTTACGGGCAAGGAAATAAAAATCAACAACTAAGAACAGAGGTTTTCGTTCAGAAACGAATAATATCAGTAATTAAACGGGTAAAACGCTTCCAAAGTGTTAACTAGAAATCCAATCGTAAAACTATCATTAGGAAGACTAGACGCAGATAGGAGGGAATTATTAAGATGAATCTCGTAGAAATAGAAATACAAAGTAGAAACTAGATCCAGTTGGCTAAGGACAGAAGTTAATGGAGAGCTTTTGCGAAAGTGGCATTGAACCTCCGGATTCCATAGGGTATAGAGTTAGATACTTAGGTGGCATTGATTTTGTATAACATCAATTTTAAATTTACAAAAAAAGGTTTTTCTCTAAAACTAGGCATGAGCTTTTATTCTATAATTTTGTCTAGTTCAATGATATGTCTCGTCTTTGAATATTACTTTAACACTACTAATATTATTGAATTTGTTCTAACTGGCGTTTCACAGCCAACCGACTTTCTTTTTGCCCTCAGAGTTGCACTACTTTAGGGAATTGTTGTATGATATAATCGTTGTGTATAATTGTTAATTTAGAGAATCATAATTTTATGTTTCAGTAAGTAACAATTAAATAAGTGTAATTTCTTCCGTTCCTCTAACATTCGCATTCCGGCAATTCTTTCATGATCATTGACTCTCATGAGTCATCCGTCTTCATTATTCTAAAGAACACAATAGTAGAATTTTTAGTGTGTTAAATTAATGTCAGAGGTTATTTCCTTTTCTTACATCATATTACTCAAGTGGACAAACCCTAAATAGATGTTTAGGTAGAAAACTGCAAATTACTGTTTGATGTGGTCACCTGCAGCGGAAGACAAGGCAGTTGGCCTTCCCTCTGGACTTTCAAAAGGTGTGCAGTTGTTGGAAATCCATATCAAAGCATACTATACCCCCACATGCTACATTATCTAATATAGTTATATTAAATACTATACTATAGTAGAAAAAATAAGGATGTGTACTTAAATAATTCTTGTTTTTATATTGGGCAGTATGTGCACTAGGGTGGAGCGAAAGAAAAAAAAAGAGATTTTCGGGTATCGAATGCTAATAGGGCCCAAAAGTTGCGAATTCATGTGATAATCAATGGAAACATAACGGAAAAAAATCACATTTTCGATCTTCAGTTCGCAACATGCTTAAAGTTTGAAAAAATGACAGACGACACCAAAATTTACCTTTAGGCAAGAAATATACAGATTACTTTTTTCTTTCATTTCTATAGCGACCAAGTACTTTATTTTAGTTGTGTGAGGTCATGTTTGTTAATAATTCGTTAATGTGAGTGATTTTATACATTTTATTTTCATAATGATTTTGCAGCTCTTCGCCCATTTCTCAACGTTTTTTTTTATGAAATAGCCCAGAATTCACTACGAGATGGTGGTTGCAATTCGAGTTCCACCCACACCCTAAACAACCATCCTACCAATTAGGTGTGCTAAATTATGTTGATTTAATCAAGGACGTTGCCTTGAATTCAGATTTTTTAATCAAATTTTGTCATTGTGATTATTGAGAGCAGAGTTGCTCTAATGTAGCCATCTCTATTTTTGTCCACACACTTTTCCTGCAGACTGTGACAAGTTTGACACACCTTTCAACTTTCTGAGTATGGCATGGAAAATTTAAGAAGTCAAACACATAAACAGGTTTCCCATGCATAAGTGATATTTTCTGTTGTCAAGCTTTCGAGCACTGGAGGGGGTGACAGCTTACAATTTCTCCAATCTATCAGCTTACTGTAGTCCGTGGCTTCAAAATTTATTGGAGATAACATAAAAGTTCTGGCATCCCGTTCCCCCTTGGAAAAAATCCTTCGGACACCCTTGCTGCTTAGTTCAGTCATTTCTCCTGTTGTATATAATATCTGTAACCATTACGTCTATACAAGGATACTTAACAACTTAGATATAAGCTTAAATATTAAGAAAATGAAATGTCGCTTCTGTATTAACAAAATGTCTAAATTAACTTGTGCCTATTAATACTTGTAATTGTATATTAAAATTACTGCAATGTTGCCAAAACGTTGAAACAAGAAGTTGCTAAATGAGAGCTAAGATTACTTTAACGATTTTAATATTGGATAAAAATTAGAAGTTCACCTTCTATGACCAATGGACTTGCTAACGGCAATACTATGTAACTTGTGCCTCTCAACAGAAGCTTTAAGAAACTAAAGGATACTGAAGTTTGGAAATGTTCTCTGATGGTGGACAAGGGATGACGGATAACAAAATGAAGTTGTAGAGGGGGTGGTCACGTTGTGTACTTGCCCAACTCTTCGTCGCTTGCACTGATCAAAATAAACAAAAAGAAAGTAAAGAAGCATAACTCTTTCTCTCTGTGTGTGGCTTATGGAACCCGAAGATTCAATGCCGCGTTCACAAAAGCTCTCCACTGACTTCTATCCTTAGCTAACTGGATCCAGTTTCTACTTTGTATTCCTATCTCTGCGAGATCCATCTTAATATTGTCCTCACATCTGCACCTAGGTCTTTCTAATGGTCTTTTTCCGATTAGTCTTCCAGTCAAGACTTTGAAAGCGTTTCTACTTTCTTCCATGTATCAAAACTGCTTCAAACTAATAATGCTTGGTTGCAGAAAGGTAAACTGTTTGCAGCACAAAATTGTCTCCAAATTGTCATTTTAAAAAAATTAATTTATTATCGTTATCTTAGAAATACGATCCCTTAGAATTGGTAACTTTTCCCTTAAATTGGTAATACAGCAACGTGCTGGAAGTATTGTAAGTGCTAGTTAAATTAGACTTAATAGAATTGAGTAGAATGTGAAACAATCAGGGGCTAGACGAGAGAAGTAATTTGAATGTTAACTCTGTACAATTAGTATCAATATATTTGTATTACTTGAAACACATAACTTGTATAGATAGCTATGGTTGTATCATACCTAAAACAGATTTTCTGAAGAAAGTTAGAGATATCGAAAAATATTGGAAAATTACATCATAAAAACCACTTGTTCAAAATTGCCTCGTTTCTAAAATTTTGAAATAAGATGAACCTACTCCCAGCGTCTATACCAATACACTGGAATATTGTATTCCTGATAATTGAACTCCTGTACTTCTTCGTCCTCGAGTTGTGATGTCACCAGTTCCTCAACATTCAACTATACATTTCTCGTGACACTTATGTCCGGAGAGAAGAGTGAACTAAACGAGTCTTCTGGATACGCCAGAAATGGTTCACTTTGGGACTCTTATTGTCAATATTAACCGTAGTACAGTAGAGCGTCGATTATCCGAAGTAATTGGGGGACATGGGTGTTCGGAAAACTGGTTTGTTCGGATAATCGAACTGTACATGTTTATTTGCCATTCGCGGAGCGGCACGCCTCAACTCTAAGCTGGCGCAGCTGTTGCTGTGAACAGCTTTGATACTGCCGCTACTTTTACAGCCAGTGCCAAACCGACAGAAGTGTGCTGATTGTTGAAACACAGCGACTGACGGCTTGGCCGGTCAGCAGCGCCTTATGAAGGCCCCATTAGAAGCAATGTTCCGCCAGCGATGGCTCAGTGCGGCGACTACTGTGGGAAACTTGGTTTGGGAGTGAGGGGGATGATGGACGGTAGGGTGGGAGAGTAACAGGTGCGAGCGAGTACACAGTTCGGTTAAGCGGTCGTTCGGTTGACCGACGTTCGGATAATCGACGCTCTACTGTATAAGGATTCTGGAGTCCACAAATCTGGATATAATTATCTTCAAATTTTCGAATGAATAAAAACCTGTTTTATCGCTAAAATTTATTCGCTCTGACAAACTCTGTTCTTTTCCATTATATTCGTGATGTTTTACAAAGTCTCAGTGTCTTGGATGAACCATCACAGTTTCCACGGCCATTACCCACTAAGCCCATAGCAATGGACATCAGAAAATTTGAAAAGAATTTTGCGAGTGCAGCTAAATCACCTCAAGAAGAGCCTTACTGTCCCTGACTTTCCAAGGTTATCTCACGCTAGTTTGACGAGTTGTTTGAATGCTGTAATGCAAACACTGCTAGAGATTTCGACAATGTCTATACCATATGCTGACGTAAATGTTGCACACAGCTAGAGCACATACATTTTTGTTCGTTTCCAGGGTCGTCGCGTGGGCGGGGTGACCGTACAAATAAAACGGTCTTCTATCTTACACTCTATCTTGTCTGCTTGTAATTAAACAATTCCGGGTTTGAACTTTCTTTTGTCTAATTGCACTAGTCTAATAATATATACTTTTCCCTTGAGTGGTTACCTCATGTTGGACCGAGCTTGGTTAACCTACTTCACCCCATTAATTCAAGAATTGAATCAAATCGAAACCGTTTACATAATGTAACTTGAAACACAGGGAACAAGTTCAATATGTATGATTATAAATTGACACATTGGATTTATGGGATAAAGTTTAATGAAGAGTAAATGTAAAGCCAGGCCGGTAGCCAGCCCAAAATTGTAACGGGGGGGGGGTGCCTGCTGAAGTTAGGGGGGCCCGATCCAACCATATTATAGTTCATTTGCAAGCCTACCGTGAAAATTTTAGGGGTAATCAAAAATTTAGGGGATCCCGGCCGCCTAGACCCCCTGGATACGGACCTGCGTAAAGCATAAGGTAAAGAATAAGGAAGTAACGGTGCAATAGATGGATAGTAATAATAATAATAATAATATAAAATCAGTAAAATCATAAAACAACATCTAACGATATATAGATGTTATCTAGAAGTAGCTTGACGTAAACAACTTCATTTTGTAAAAAACGTATATTTTTTCTTCTTCTTATATTGTATTGTGCATATCAAATCTCTATAGCAACCACCTTTTGTTCTAGGAAATCGTTATATTTCCCCCCTTGCTTCACGTAAGTGATGTTTGAAACGAGGAGAAAATATTCAACGGAATATACATATAATCTCATTATGTATTTCTGTCCTTTCCAAGCTTATCTGAAACAATAAAAATCGTATTTTAAGCAGAAGACGGATAAAAAGAAATAAATATAAATCCTTTATTCCTTTCTGCAGGAGATTAAGTTCCAACCACTTTTTGTTTCCTTATTTTCCCTTTTGGCGCTGTTATATCTCTGTCCTCCTTTTATTGCAGCCCTTCTTTATGTCAATAAGTTTTTTTCTCCTTCCTATAAGATTTTTATTTTTCGAAAATTTTATTCTGCTTGTTTCACCTGTTGACGCTTCTGAAATGCTAAACAATGGTTTATTGTTCTCGGCAGGACACAGCAACAAAAACACGAACAAAAGAGAAAAGAACATGTTTTAACTATGCAGTCAATAAACAGTGAATGGAAGGATAATTATCAAAGAAGTTTTAAAAATATAATTTTGCATGACGTGTGTTATGGAAGGAAATAGTACATGTTGGACCTAAAAGTTATTCATGAACTAGTACGTTGAAAATTCAGTGAATTTAATGGTCAAGCAATAATTTGCATGACATTAAGAACAGAGTACACTAAAATCTTAAAAAAAAATGCGGATATTCACTAACTTTGTCAGCACGTTCTTTCTCTTAACCCCATCCCCCTCAAAAAAAGACAGAGAGAGAGAGAGATTTTGTAAGCTCTTCATGTCTAGGGCTAGCGTTCGTGCTTGAGTGTCCTGGATCCGTATTTTTAAATGATATAAAATTTACTTTTTAAAATCTAAAGCTTCGCGATTCAGGAATGAGTCGTGCCACATCAGTTTGGAAAGCATTACGTAGCGTGTAGACCAGTGGCGTATTTACGATTTTGTTTCGGGGAGGGCTTTTCTAACTTTCGAGGGGGGGGGCTTTGCCTGAAAATGTGAAAATTCTTCAAGATATTTCATATACTTTGCTATAGTAAGTAAGATTTCGGGGGGCTTAAGCCCGGAAACCCCCCTAAATACGCCACTGGTGTAGACTATATTTTGAAGTTTATCTTTTAGAATACATACTACCAAGTTCCTGTATGTGTTTCTTTGGGCAATACTTTCTATGTCCTGTTTCTATGTCTTTCATATACCTTGTCTGAACTCTATGGTCCTAGCATGAAGTTCGAACACCTTGTGTGGGAATCTTAGCTAACTATCCCACTCCAATTTCTTTCAATCTTAAGTCAAATAAGAAACTTAAACAAGCATTTAATTACTTTAAATGAAAAGTTAAAACACCAAATTTCACATCTGTAACTTTAAGGGCTTCCGAAATATGGACGTCTTATTATATTAATTGCTATATTATCCTTTTCAAATTTTCATCTCTCTCTCTCTTTTTTTTTTCGGGGCATCGGTAGCTTAGTGGTAGAGCGTTCACCTCTGGTAAATGGGGTCCTTGGTTAGATCCCAACTCGTGCTAAGCGAACTTTGAGGTGGACAAACACCGTGTGCGTGGGTTTTCTCGGGGGTTCTCCGACTTTCTTTATTCCATCATTTCACTCATTCCTCATCATCACCGTCTCCTTTAGCCTAACCGGCATAACCGTGGGATGTTAAAGATTCCATTTCATTTCTTTTCTTCCTTCATAGGCCAAATGTCAAAAACAGCACTGAAATATGTATTTAATTATTGTAAATAGAAAATACAATATCAAATTTCGTATCTCTAACCACAAGGGATTCGACATATGAACATATTGTAATAATTGCAATTCTTATTTTCCCCTTTTCCATGTGTAATTTCAAAAAATACTTTCTTAACGGTATGTTACGTGACTTTTATACCTAAGTATATAGACCTTATTTATTTGTTGTTATTTATATATTTTCTCTTCATCTATTGTAATTGCTGTTTGATACTTGGGATAAGGTAATACCGGAGGTCTCAGAATTCTTTCCCTAATTCTTTAGTCGCATGTTCTGAAAAGTAAAATTGGACAATTTATAAACAAGATGGTTAATGGTAACGGAGCAAAAAGATGGTTTGGGTTTCGGCCACATTTTGACATTTCGTTTCTGTTTAATGAATTGGAAAATATAAATTGGCGAGTTTCGGGACGAGTCGACATATTGGTTCTGTTAACGAAATCGAATATCATAATTCGGTATGCTTCCAGAAAATACATATTTGGCTTCATCATTTGCAATTGTCGCTACCTAATGATCGTAACAAGTTGTAAAAGATGTTGAGCTGTGAAATGATAGCTAGAAGAAACTATATAAAGCGGTTTTATTGAAAGACCTACTCCTCCTTTCCCTATAATCTCACCTCCACATAATTATTCGCTTCAGTTACAGAACCAGAACCGATTTTCTCACTGCGCCGGAATCGACTGTCTCGGGAAATTCATTTCGGTCCTTTTAGGTCACGTTCCTGGAATATATATATTTCGGGAAAATCGCTTTCGCTTTCGAAACTGGAACTGGAATCCAGTAGGGCCTATTTGCATCTACCAGTTCCGGCACCCGTGAACTACTCTGTTCCTAAGAGAAGCAAAAACTCAGAAATCCTTTCATCTCTAAGCAGTGATGGCTTTTCAGGGATGTCACATCGATAACCAAAAATATGTTATCGCTACAAGCTTAGGAGAGATACCTTATCTAATATACAGTCCTGGCATACAACATTCGGAAGCTGTGAGAAGTTTATTTCCTTAAACTGGTAGCGATAAAATTTTAATTTTTACCGATATGGCTTCCCTCAAGAGCCGCCACTGTGCTATGTATTTGTAGAATAGCCATCATCGTAACTATATATAGATATATAGTACATCAGATATGAGTATCAACAGACCACATATAGAGGTGCGCATTTTTATGTGTGTTTGAGAGAAAAGGAGAACAAAAGGAAGAGAAGAAGCATTATTTTAGTACCATTTCTCTTCTCCTGACACTAACGAATTCCAACATGCATTTGGCGTTCGTACAGTTTGGAAAGCATTAATTTTGTTTTTCAATTCCTAGACGACGCTTTATAGCTATTTATTCTAAAGACACATTCTTTGTGGAATAAATTACAAGCTTCTCTTTTTACTCTCTTTTTCTAATTTTCGAAGAAATAATCTCTTTGTAACGCAGTAAGAACTCTTTTCCCATTTTTCTTAAGGCCTCTTACGTAGGTCTCCAACATGTACTCTGCTGTTGTAGAAATGGGTTATTGTATTTTCTATGTTATATATATTTTAATATAGCATCCAATCTGTAACTTAAAGTGTGAATTTGAATAGCAAAAAGTGACAAAAGAAAACTATATTTTTTTAATCGATTTCTCCGAACAAAAGGCTTTGTTTTGAAAATGAAATGAAATCTTTGAGTTTTACGTCCTACGGTTATGCCGGTTAGGCTAAAGGAGACGGTGATGATGAGTAATGCATGAATTGGTGGAATGAAGAAAGTGGGAGGAAACGGGAGTACCCCGAGAAAACCTACGCACACGGTGTTTGTTTACTACAAAGTTCACTTGGCGGAGGCTGGGATCGAACCCGAGACCCCAAGCACCAGAGGTGAACGCTCTACCACTGAGCCAGCGCGGCCCCCAGGCTTTTTGTATGGACAATACCACTATAAGGTCAGTAACCAAAGATACCATGGAAAAACTATTAAGAATAAGTATTAAGAATTTTAAAGGCATGATAAAAAATGGAAAAATGGCTGAATAAAATGGAGAAGGAAACTTAAAACTAGTGGTGGGCACAAAAAACGGTTTTTCGGATTCCGTTTTTTAAGGAAAACCGAAACCGGTTTCGAAAATTTTCATAAAACCGGTTTTTCACCAGAACTGGTTTCGGATTTATTCAAAACCAGTTCAGTTTTTCATTGAAAAGGGTTCAGTTTTTCCACAACTTGTTCTATTTCTGACCATAATAGCGTTTCGTTATTCACTTATTACTCAACTATAAAATTTATACTTATTACTCAACTATAACGGAGAAAACCGAAACCATTTTCGGTGAAAACCGAAATGTCGGTTTCGGTGAAAAACCGAACCGATTTTGGTAGAAAACCGAAATGTCGGTTTCGGTGAAAAACCAAACCGGTTTTGGAGAAAACCGAAAACTGTTTCGGGGAAAATTCGAACCGATTTTTGGAGAAAACTGAAAACAGTTTCGGCGAAAAATCGAATCTTTTTTTTTTTTAGAAAATCGAAATGTCAGTTTTTCAGATTTTGTTTTTTCTAGGAACCGGTTTCCGGTTTTTATAAAAACCGGTTTTGCCTATCCCTTATTAAAACCTGTGATGAATTATTTGTAAAAAAAAAAAAAAAAGAAGAGATCATTTTGGGAGTGTTATTAAATAGAGGGAAAAGTAATAAATAATGATATTATGTGAGAAAAATATATTGTAATAGATATAACACAAACTCTAATGGAAAGTAAATGAAGAAAAGAAAAGAATAACTACAAATTTAGCGTGCATAAAAAGTGCACAAATTCAAGATTAAAACGAATGGCTTAGCTAAGCATCATAGTAAGGATGGACTATCCATTTCCTTAAGGGTGACCTGCTAAATTGATATATTCCTGCCAAAGCACTGGTTGATCGTTGTTGAGTGGTTTAAGTTGAGGACATGGCAACGTAGACCATTTATGATTTAATGATGGTTTAGTCGTACCGTGTGGTCTGATTACTTACTATGTTGTGTAGAGAACGTGTTAAAAGTGATGTTAAACCTTATGAACTTCATTCCATATTTTCTTAAAAATGACTATAAAATTTTTCTCAGATAAGCTTCAAGTCTGTTTGATCATTTTTGAAGAGTTAATATTTCATTACCAACTTTATGTAAGTTACTTTTCTTTTAAAAAATCCAAAAGAAGTAATTTACACTTAAAGCTGAGTTGTTTTAGGTCGATTTTTTCAAAGAAAGATTAATTTGTTCATATTTCATAAGTAAATGTTTCATTATGACCCCTACAATATTGAATAAGTTATTTCATATTAAAAATTCGGCAAGGAGTCATTTCGTATTGAAATGAGTTCCTTTTGGGCATTTGAAAAAAAAATACTGTTACTTTTTCTCACGTTTCCTACCTTATAATATATCATAAAATCATATGAAAAATTTCACACTAGATAGTTTACTCTTAGGGGTTATTTTTCTTGAACAAAGTTTTTCAAATATGCATATTATAATTTTGCTTACATGTTGTAAATTAAGTTTCCATAATAATAATAACAGCCTTACATAATTTATTTTAAGATATACGAGAAAAAAAAAGTCTGATTCAAGCATTTACATTTAACATAACTTGATTACTGTCATATTCATCATGTTATAGAGGGCATGATTTTAGACCATGAGTAGCGAGTCACTTCTAGCAAATTTCCTTTAAAGAAGTGCCAACGTTGATTTTTTTCTAAAAACAGAGAGAGATGTATGTTATTTGACAAACGAATTCTTTTATTTCCAGTTATTCAAAAAGCGGAATACCTTTCAATACCTTAGCTGGCAATGTTGAAAAGAACGCAAGGTACGTATAAAATAAAGAAAAGAAGTATTCAGGCACTAGTATATCTCATTCATTACAGACTTCCTTTCCGTAGTTGTAATGAGACTTTCCTTCCCATGTTCGTATAAGTCTTTAAGATTATAAGTTACCTACATAGTTTAGGGCTCAACGATATAACCAAGATATTAAAATAATAAGAAAGAAGAATCATTAAAACTAAATGAAATTTCATTTCAACGAATTACTTTTTAAATAAATTAAAAGTTTTTTTTTTTAAATAACTTAATTACTGTCTCTTTCGTCATGGAATAACTTATAGTAAATGTCCTTCCTTCGAAATGTCTAACTTATAGATTTTTCTGCAACCAGAAAAAGGAAATGTATATATTTTAATTCGTTCTCTTATTTTCACCTGTTCAACAAGCGGAATATAGAATATACCTTTTCAGACCTTACTTAGAAATATGGGGAGAAAATGTGAAGTGAATAATTAAAAAGAAAAACATGTATTCAAGCACAAATATCACATCTATTTCAGACTTCCTTTTCGTAGATGTAGTGAGACTTTTCCTTTCCTGGTTCGTAGAAGCCATTGGGGCATATTCTCTACATTTACTCCAAATTTCGTTGGAAGTTTTTTTTTTTATATACTATCTCTCTCTCTCTCTCTCTCTCTCATACACACGCACACACATACACACAAATACTTTCGCTGCAGATATATATATATATATATATATATATATATATATATATCTTTTCAATCTCTCTCTCTCTCTCTCTCTCTCTCTCTCTCTCTCTCTCTCTCTCTCTCTCTATATATATATATATATATATATATATATATATATATATATATATATATATATATATATATATCCTTTTTCCCTACGGAATCAACAAAAGAATTCGGGAAAATAAGAAGGGACTGGAAGTGTCGTGGAAGCAATGGCTAATGTTCTCCACCTTTACCATTGAAGATATGAAGTTTTCTCTCTCTTTTAAACCGCTCTTGCGTTAAATCAAGGAATGTGGAACAGGACGATTGACAGCGTCCTTGCGGGTTTGGAAAACGAAAAAATATATTGGACTTAAGGGGACACTTTTTCTTTCCGTTTTCAAACAAGCATTCTATAGTTCGTAGGGGAAAAAAGTTCCTATAAATGTATATGTAGTATTACGTTTATATATATGTATGTATGTGTGTGTGTGTGTGTGTGTGTGGAGTTATCCAATAGAGAACAGAGAAGTTGTGCACGAGAGGCAGAATCTGGATTCTAAGAGAGAACGGAGAGATTTGCGTTGAGGGAGGAGGGCGAGAGACAGCAGAAGTACAACTCGACTGTTGGAATTCAAGCTCTCTTGTCTGGAAACTTTCCAAAGGCAGTTTCCAAATGTAAAGGATGGTCCTTCTTTCTCTTCCTCCCTTTCTGTCTTCCTTTGTCTTCTTTCTCTCTCTCTCTCTTTCTCTCTTCCTTACCAAGGTGTTGCTTGTTACCTTTAAAAGGCGAAAAAAGTAACTGAAAAATATCGTTTTATACAAGACCAAAAGGGAGTAATAATAATTTGTATCACACTATCTACCTACCTTGTACATTGTGCCTTGAAGTTTTAATACTAAAATTGAGGAAAACCACATGGATCGATACTCTCACCACTTATTATTATTAAAAAATCTGGTATACCATAGGAAGTGGTTTTCACCACATATTTTTTTAATTTATTTTAGAATTATGTTTAAATTGAATGTATCGTCCAGTAGATAACATACAATAATAAGGCTGTGTAGAAAGCCATGTTAAAAACCGTGACCAAGAATTTGATGTAAATACATGTGATAGAAATTAAATTTAAAAACTTTAGTGGTTTTCTTCATCCATATTTATCTAAAATATTGGAACACCGTTATGAGTACAGTACTTGGTTACTTTTGAAATACAAACACTACAAATAAATAAATAAATAAATAAATAAATAAATAAATAAATAAATAAATAAATAAATAAATAGAAATTAAAATTTCTTTTACAATAAAAAATTCAAATTTATGCTTTTGTCTATGCATACTATTAATTTTCTCTTCCATTAAATATGTAAATTTTGTTGAAAATGATAATTTTAAAAGTATTCTCAGAAATAATTAGAGCAATAGTTATAAAAGATCCGTATTTGACAAGTATAACAAAACTAATTATTCTATAATAGATCCTAAGTGCACTATTTATAATGTATAGATGCTGATGAGAACAGATCCGTTTTCATCCGAAAAAAAAAATCTTCCTTATCTAAGACATTCCACCCCATCAGCATTGGTCGTGTTCGACGTGATGGCCACCAGTATAATATTGCACATATCACAGATTTCATTGCAGCAGACTTCGTTGCAGCTGTACCAGGAGTGTATTGTCCCACTCCTGCTTGCAAGCTTTCAAGGTAATTTACCATGCTAATCCGACATGATGGACGGCACCATTTGAGAAGTTCAAAAGTACAGTAACTCACCCGAACTCTTGAACCGAATAGTACTTTTTATATATATCTTATTTATGCTAGCTGCAGCTTCCATGCGCCAATAGAAGGCCAGTGATGTTTTGAACCGTGTGACTTGAAGCTTTGTCTTCGTAAATTTCCATACTGTGGATTTCTCGACACACAATGTTCGTATTTCGTTTGTATAAATGCAGAATAGCACATTGTGAAATTTCCATGCAAATATAAAACAAAAATTCTTGTTTCCTCGTCTATCTTATACAGTATGCAGCAAAGGTATAAACACACACGATATATACTGTTTTGATAGGAATGGGTTAATTAATTGTAGCACAAACGTCTTCAACATAGGGATGATGGAAATCAACAAAAAAAAATCTAAAAAATACTTCATACAGAACACGTAAGTTTGGCCCTCCACTGTACAATACGTGTTGCGGTTGCTGATCGTTTTTTGTTTTCAATGTGTCATGTGGACCTCCCTCTTCCGTCAGCAGTAGCTAGTTCACCTGTGAGTGTCATGGTGTGAAAGTGGTGCGGTAAAATGGGCGACCTGACAGACTTTCAAAGAGGGATGATCGTTGGTGCCCGTCTGGTCTAAGCTTCAGTGGAAACAGTGGCGAACATTGTGGGGGTATCGAAAGGCACTGTGTCCAATCTCACGAGGGTATACACAATTCATGGGCAAACGACGTCTGCAAAGCACAACAGTGGTCAAAAGACAATCCTGTCAGATAGGGACCGGAGGGCATTAAAACGGATTGTAGCAGCTAAAAACAAAAACACTGCAATGAAAATTACGTCTGAACTCAATTCCGGTCTGCAGAATACGGTTTCATCGAAAACAGTGAGACGGGAACTTCATAAAATGAAAATTCATGGCATGGCCGCTATCGCCAAACAGCAGCAGTAAATGCGAAGAGGCGTATCCAGTAGTGCAAGGACCACAAGGCGTGGACTCATGAGCAGTGGAAACACGTAATTGTCAGATATCATTTAATGATTTATTAAATATACTGGAGTGTCAAAACTGGATCTGTGCTATCTTCCAATGTTTCAAATCCAATAGAACATCTTATCTAACTTGTTATGCCAAAATGCTTTTACATCAACAAACATAAATTCACAGATTACTATTTATATATTTATTCCACTAAATTCCATGTCCCCATGAGAGTATCCAATATAAATCCAGATTCCATTAACTTTCCATGTACCTATTTCCTACTCATAGATTATACTTATCGAAATAACATCAAAGATTCCTAAATACCCATATACATTGTACACTTATTGAAATCCATCTTGACATGATAATTTGTTTACACAGTGTAATCCCTAGCAACTAACATTCCATATCTAGGCATGTGCTAACTTCTATAACCTTTGTTATCTATACTCCATAGCCTCATTCCCAACACTCTCCCCCTTTTCATAAATTGAGACAAACTTGATTATCACAAAAAATATTACTATTATACCGAACAACTTAACCTAATTCAGATTATAAGAACAAATATGTGGATAACTCACGTAAACTAGTTTCTTTCGAATACACTATTCATAATCACAATTAATTAAGACCATTGCATTTTTATCTAAGATTCTGTTTCACTCAAATCATTTACAGATCATCTTTAGTTCCTTTCTTCTTTTTCTTACCGACCATCATTAATTGATTCATTAAATATTTAATCTGATTCTGCATCTTCACTTGATTCTCAATTATTAACCCAAGTTGATCCTCCACAAAACTTACAATGACGTATGATAGTAGGTAATGCTTCGGTAGATGATGAAACTGCAACTTGTCTTTGGTTCATCCTTCCGTGAAATACCTTTTCCTCTTTCTGATGTATAACATTGCAATATGAATTTGATGACGATTTAAACATTAGCAATTGCTTCTCCGTACTGTCCATTGTTTGTGCTATCTCTATTGCTTTTTGGAAAGTGAGATTCTCAGTATTCAATAATTTCCGTCTAATTGCTTCATCACCAATACCAAAAACAAATTGGTCCCTTAAATTATCCTCTAAGCAACATTTATAATCACAGTAAGCTGATTGTTTTTTCAGTTCCAGAACAAAGGACGGTATTGATTGGCATTGCTTCTGTTTAATGGAATGAAATTTATACCTTTCAGAAATAACATTAACTTTTGCAGCATAATGCTCTTTCATAGCTTTTACAATATCCTCATAAGATCTACTGGAGGGTGATTCAGGCCAACAAATATTGCATAACTCTTCGTATGCTTCTGTTCCCATGACTGTAAACAAAGTGGATATTTTCCTATCGTCAGGTATTTGTGCAGCAATGCACATGTGTTCGAATCTTTCGATATACGATTGAAGTCTATCATTTTGGATATCCAGAGGTGGAAAACTAGGGATTGCCGACATCTTCACAGCTTTAAGCGTAAATTCTTTGATTCGACTGCGCCAAAATGTCAGATATCATTTAATGATTTATTAAATATACTGGAGTGTCAAAACTGGATCTGTGCTATCTTCCAATGTTTCAAATCCAATAGAACATCTTATCTAACTTGTTATGCCAAAATGCTTTTACATCAACAAACATAAATTCACAGATTACTATTTATATATTTATTCCACTAAATTCCATGTCCCCATGAGAGTATCCAATATAAATCCAGATTCCATTAACTTTCCATGTACCTATTTCCTACTCATAGATTATACTTATCGAAATAACATCAAAGATTCCTAAATACCCATATACATTGTACACTTATTGAAATCCATCTTGACATGATAATTTGTTTACACAGTGTAATCCCTAGCAACTAACATTCCATATCTAGGCATGTGCTAACTTCTATAACCTTTGTTATCTATACTCCATAGCCTCATTCCCAACAGTAATGTAGTCCGATGAATCTACCTTCACCTTGTTTCCAACAACCGGTCGTGTTTACGTATGGAGAATACAATCGCAGGCCTATGATACAGACAGTCTGCTCCCAACTGTAAAGCATGGGGTGGTTCTGTTACAATATGGACAGTGTTATCGTGGTTTTCTGCAGTTCCCATCATAGTCCTGCATGGAATGATGAATGCTAAGGCGTATGAGGCCATTTCGGGGAACCAGGTTCTACCCATGGCCCAAATATTGTTCCCTGATGGTGATGGCATCTACCAAGAGGATTTGGCACCCTGTCACACTGCAAAAACGGTGAAATCATGGTTTGAGGAGCATGACCAGGAGCTATCGCACCTCCCCTGGACCCCACAATAACCAGATCTGAACATCATTGAGCCATTGTGGTCTGAGTTAGAAAGGCGTGTTCGGTCTCATTACCCTCCAGCAACATCCCTTAAGGAACTGGAGCATGTTTCGGAGAAACAAAATTCCACAAACCACGATTCAGGAGCTGTATACCTCCATTCTACGTCGGATCCAAGCTGTTTCGGACGCAAAAAGAGGCCTCACATTACACTAAGTATGATTTTCACACTTTTGCAAACGTTTCATTTATTTTATTTTTATTTTATTTTATTTTATTTTTATTTTTTTTTGTCTAACTCCTGTATGTTACTAAAGAAACACTTATACTCATTTTATTTCAAATTTCTAAATTACGGACGAAGGTAGAGTGCAACTTGCCAACAGGGAAGTACAAGGTTCATAAAGTGCAAGTGTCTACCATTACAGGTCTCATGTTCTAAAGAAATATGATGTCACACTTCCATTAAATTCAAAAATACGAGTATTGTTTATCTAGTTGTTCTTTTGCATTTTAATCAGGCTCAAAGACTACGAAATTTTAGATAGCTACACGCTGTTTTAAGTAACGGATACTAGAAAGCAAGCATGTGGAAAGAAATTGATAAATGGTGTATAGATAGGGGAACTCAATGCATGGACCACAGGAAAGTGGTGACATGCAGAACTATGATATGCCATGCCTTTTCGAAGAATTGAGTACTTAACGTGAAAATGTAATTTAATAATAATAATAATAATAATAATAATAATAATAATAATAATAATAATAATAATAATAAACAGAAATAACAGAATCTTACTGTCCTAAATACCGCAGTACGTCTTAGTGGCCCCCGAGGCTCATTGAAATTGTTACTGTAGCCTGCACTCTGATAGTTCAAAGACGTCTGATGTAAGGAAAAACACAGTACAGGGTGTATCATGCGAATGAAATAAGTTATAGGTCTAATTACGCAACTTGCAAAT
Organism: Thermobia domestica; assembly: GCF_964235325.1. NCBI lineage: Eukaryota > Metazoa > Arthropoda > Insecta > Zygentoma > Lepismatidae > Thermobia > Thermobia domestica. Next base: position 103,308,074 of record NC_137455.1, read on the forward strand.
AATTCAGTGATTCAACAAGTTTTAATCACCATGTTATAAACGCGCCGCATGAACAACATCGATCCGATAGCTAAATTCTTTCTAATTCCTTTGCACAGTGCATTCTTTTACTGAATTCATTTTCGCTATGATTCTGTACCAGAAGTCATTCATATTAATTGGTAAAAGAGGAAGAAAAACACAATCTTTCCCGAAACTATACAAAGAGAACTCACAAACCCACACAATGTGTTGTCTGGGAACATTGGGAGAAAAGATGCTAATACTTAGTCTTCAGACCTCGTGCGATCTATCCAATGACGAATGTTCTTAGCTGTGGGTAGATTAATCCCACTCCCAAAATACAGCCTAAATGCACGATGCACCACAATTATGGAGTTAGTGCTGTGTAAGTCCACAGATTCTGTTGCGGAGGCACCATTTCACACTACGGGTGCATTTGATGAGGGCAATTCCCCCTTGAGTTTGAGAAATACATGCTTTTCAATAAATTGTATAGCTACCGATGTACTCTTATGAAGGTGGAAAGCCTTAAAGCCTTACTTCCCTTCCCATCCCTTGCAAAACCTATATGGAACTTACTGTTTCACACAAGAGTTTTCTTTCTTTACATAACAAAATCGTTTACGTTTCAATTCAACGAGAATTTAGCGGCAATTATTGTATTTCGTTCGGTTACTCAACTATTGTTTCATTCAAAGAGACATCTAGCATACGTACCTCTATGGCGTACCCCTTCAAGTGGTATGCAAGTTAATCACATACGACTGGTGATTGAAGGAATATTGAACCATAAAATGGGATCCATCTTTTTTATTTACGATGTATATTTCCATTCGAAACGTGTTTCAGGCTGGCCATGGATGATATAAAGGTGATCATCCACATTTTCTTGCGTTCAACGTGTATATGAGGTGATGCAGTCAGTAGCACGTTTTACAGGTACCGATTTTAAAGATTGGGTGAACTGCTTTGGAACGAGCTTGGAACGGTTAACAAATTCCACGCTGTCCGAGTGTCCAGTTATTAGATAGACGCCCTTTTAACTACACCAGCGCGCAAGGGCGTCGATCCTGGGGGGCCGAGGGGGCCCGGACCCCCCAGAGCTCATGTGGGCACCCGCATTTTATTTATGAATATACACTATTTGGCATAATTTGAATTCAATTTTTCTTAAAATCCTCATATATTCCTTCTGCATCTGAATGCCCCCTTGCCAGCGCGGATGCGAATACTCTAAGAGTTATTGTTTGTCTGGAAGCTGCTCTGGATTAGTAAACTATTGCTCTGTTAACTTCAAATGAAGCCTCTATAAGGGAGATCACTGGTACAAAGAAAATTAAACGCGTTGCCTCGCCACATAGACCCTCAAATGGAAAGAGAATGTACTCTTAATCAACATTTTAAAAACAGATCTGTTGAAAAACAGTACGGTATAATGGGGCAATTATTTTTTGACGCAACTGAGAGTATCGTTACTAGGAGCCACGTGTATCGGTGATGCAAACGTAACATATGGCACTGACTGTCATCGTTCATTACAAATATGAAGTAAAACAAGGTAAAATGTTGCTTTAGCTATGTTTTTGTACTTGGTAATTGGTCCATTCCCTTGACGTTATCGTTAACCATTGTTTTTTTCCTCTTTAGTTTGCATATGGCACCTCTCTCATATGCACAACATACTCGTATATTGTCAGCCAGTTCTAATTGTGTATACATATATATCAACAAAGCGACTCTGCACCTGACTTTTAAAAATCTATGGGAATAATGCTATTTTTTGCCACATTAACGTACTGAAACCGAGTACAATATGACATTGCAAAAAAACACATTTTTTAAAATGTTCATATATATATATATATATATATATATATATATATATATATATATATATATATATATATACGCAAACATCCATCAAAATGACATTGTGAGCTTTATACATGCCAACTCTTTGTATCGTGAAAACACATGCATCCTTTTCAACTTGTAATTTGCTGAGATGGCCACACAAATTTTATACAAATCAGATTTTCGCTGGCATCGAGTGTCTATACACACACAGTTCCTGGAAATGCGATCCCAACGAAAAATTGGATCACAAGATGCAATTGTAATAAAAAATTTTTTTTGCAACAGAGAACAATAGGTACGCGATTGATTGTCCTTCAATACAGAAAAAAGATTCTTGATTTTCACAACCGTGAAGTTTTTGTATAAATATTCTTCTTGTGCTCTAAAATATGAATGACACGGTTTTGAAAAATGTGACCTTTAAAGGGGAAAGGCCAGTTACATTTTCCCGTTCATCCCGTTCTATTTAATTTCCAAAAAATAAAATTATTATAAGATTAAGGAAATTGGATAGCAACTTTGATTCCCACATTTCCTTCAATAATTTCCTCTCCAAAGACACCGCTGTCATATGCTGCATGCCATTGGAAAGGTCATTCTACAATCATTCAAACATGCTATGTTTCATCCCTATATAATGAAATGAAATGAAATCTTTAAGCTTAACGTCCCACGGTTATGCCGGTTAGGCTAAAGGAGACGGTGATAATGAGAGATGAGTGAAATGGTGGAATGAAGAAAGTGGGAGGAAACGGGAGAACCCCGAGAAAACCCACGAGCACGGGGTTTGTCCACCACAAAGTCCACACGGCGCGAGCTGGGATCGAACCGGGGACCCCAATCACCGAAGGTGAACGCTCTATCATCCCTATATAATAGCTACAGGGTGGACAGTAAGCAACATAAAGACAGAAATAGTTTACAACGTGTAGTTCTTAAACCATTGAGAATCGGATACATGATCATTCAAACTTTTTTGCTTAGAATCACCCATACTTCCATTTCCCAAACCAATTGCCATTTCTGTCGAGACATCCTTAATTGACTACTTGGTTAAAAATGAATCATTTGAATCGAGGGCAATCACTATCCTTTCGCCTTTCTAGAGTTTGACAGACGGAAATGTATGAATCGTTTAGATACGTACATCACACATTTGTGTTTTACTCTCTCTCTCTCTCTCTCTATCTATCTATCTATCTATCTATCTATCTATCTATCTATCTATATATATATATATATATATATATATATATATATAAAAAGAACTTTAATTGAAAACAAAATTGCATACTTTACGATTACATTTTAATTTCGAAAAGGCAACACTACAGGAAAGGTGAGTAAACAACTTCTGTATTATCTCCGGAATGCCTAAAGGGGTGACTCAAGCCAATTTCAATTTGCCACTCACGGTTTGTAACTAGCAATGCATTTTTTGTAGTGTTTCTATCTCGAAATTCTTCACGCTTGATATTTCAAAACCACTTAAGAAAACATGTTTGAAACAAAATTTTCATTTTTCTTAGCAGCAGTGTAGGATTACTTTCTTTTATATTTTCTTAATTTCTTAAAAAAGTAATAAAAGGTAAAAGACGTACATGCAACGTACATTCCTTTTCCGATGCATTTTAGAATACTTTCTACCTCCTCCTTGTTCTTTGCTGTATTCTTTTTAGTTTCTTTTCCATTATCATCCCTCAACCTCTATCTGCTTTTTTATCTTTCGCTCAAAGAATATGGAAAAAAAGGGAGAGAAAGTTAAAATCGTCTTTCTATACCCCTCGCCAAATCTTGTCCTGAGACACACACGCTCTATGCACTTTTCCTCAATTTTTCTTCCACTCTTGTCGTTCTGAAAGAATTTACCCCTTACCTTCCAAAATAAAAAAAGTAAAAAAAAAAGTGTCTCCCTGCCAGCAAAGCAGATCCCCCTTTTTGAGCTACCCCCTTGTTCCCCAAAAGCCAGTGAAAGAAAGTAAAAACGTATAGGGAGGAAAAGTGAGAGAAAAATAGAATTTGAGGAAAAGATTTCTGAAGAGGATGTAAAAGTCTTCGATGATGGAGGAGGATTTGGTTCCTTTCTTTGTATCCAAAAAAAGTGGAAAAAAGGTCATAAAAAGAAAGATGATAAAAAAGAAATAAAATGGAAAAGAAAGTATAGAGATAACGACAGCATTGCAAAAAAAAGAAGAAGAATAAAAGAAGTAGAGGAGAAGAAAGAAAAAAAGTGACTGAATATCTGTGTAGAATCAACATGTGACATTGCCAGAAGGATAAGAATAAAAGAACAGAAGAAAGTATTAAATTGAGAAGTATTAAATTGTAGGAAATAAAATATATAAAATATTCAATATGACGTGTTTGGAGTTCTCTCAAAAGAATTCCAACTCTTTTTTCTTTAGGAAAAAGGCAACAGAAATATTCGAGCGACGCATCTAACTTCAGGTTGCATACAGAATTCAGGGAACAAATGTAATTATTTTCGAATATCACTGGGTAGGATCCAATTAAGATGTTTGGTTTCTACGTTAACTTACCAGATGAGGCTTATTCAATGGAATGATAGGTAGTGAGCATATTGGTTTTTAAGCCACTAATTCTGTTTTTCTTTTTTCTGACCAGAAGTATTAATTCACGTTGTTACCTACTTGTCTTATGATGTATTATACTGATAAATTCTGCCCCACCGAAATTTAACATGAGACACTACGCACTAAAATACACTCACTAATTACATCAACATCGCGGGTAGGGATGTTTAAAAAGTAATTTTATAAGCAGGGTATTCAACTTTAATTAACATTCATCAATAAGGAACGAGTAGTATAATGAAATATCTTGATCATCTAAGGACTGGCGGGCACAGATTTTCTACTCAATAATTTCTGTTGTTAAACTTTGACCGAATTTTCTTTCTTATTTTGATTTAAGGAATCCCTTCTTATAGTTGCTTGGTATAGTTCATTAAAACTGTGTATATAATTTTTAAAGCCAATTTATCACAGAAATAAGAGCTCCCTCGTGGCTTAGCGGTTAGCGTTCGTGCTCTCAGCATGAGTAATCCGGGTTCGATTCCCGGTGGGATCTCATGTGGTTTGAATTCCATGTTAATCAGTAGGTCACGTAACCTCGTTCGTGAAAGGGATGTTAAACTCAAACTCAACTCAGTGTTATCACAGAAATAAACAATAATAATATGTATATTTAGTTTTCTAGTATTTATAGTCAAGGGCGCCCATGTTGTGGTTTCCAAGGGGGGGGGGCAAGTATAAGCAAGGTTTCAAATATAGTTTCAAATTTTGCTGTAACTAATGAAAAATTATATTAGGTTTTCGATATTCCCAAGTACGAGGGCGCCCATCAGGACTTTGCCCCCCTAATGGGCGCCCTTGTTTATAGTACTATTATAATTGTCAATATTGCATCCTCTTATACTCTTACATATGAGGGTTGTTCCAAAAAGTAAGTTTCGTCAGTTTGTTCACACGGAAACTTTATGGCCAAACACAAATACATCATGGCATCAAAAACTGTACATCTTGCACTATTTTCTGAAATAGTCGCCACTGACATTGAAACATTTGTCGAAGCGTGCAATCAATTCGAAGAAACCATCCTGGTAAAACTCGGTGCCCTGCGATGCAAGGAATTGTCGAACAGCCTGCTCCATTGTTTTGGAAGTAACATCCCGAGAATACGGCTTTCAATGCAGGGAGCAAGTGAAAGTCCGATGAGGCAAGATCAGGGTTGTAGGCAGGGTGATCCAATTTCTCCCATCCGAAGCGACGAATCTGATCCGGTGTGAGCCTTACTGTGTGCGGTTTTGCGTTGTGGTCCAAGAGCACAACACCTTCACTCAAGAGCCCTGGTATCTTTCGTCGAATAGCGGACCTGATGACTAACACACTAGTCCCACGTGCCCATTCATACCGGATAACAGCATTCACTTCCATTGGCGACCACATTGTCAGCACACACCTGTGTGACATCGTGATTTGCACTCTAATAAACTCGGGCACTCCGGTGTGCTACTACTCTCTCTTCTTCGGCGCTCTTTACGTGCCTTATTCCACCTCCGCTGATGCTCCTTCCTTCGTTGAACCAGTAACGAGTGTAGACTCTTATGACAATTGTTTAGTTTACATGATGTGCCATCTTCTTGTTCAAAACAAATGTGGAACTTACCTTCGGAACGTTCCCTCGTAAATATGTAATCTAATAAATGGTTAGAAAAAATATGTCATGCATTATGTCAAAACAGTACCCGGTATTTGTCAATAAAACACAAAACATTTAACTAATCATCGGAATGTATTCCTTTATCTTCAATATATGTTTTATTTGAAGGGAATATGCATATGCCAACGATTAACTCAATCATTACAACACTTTTTGTAATAATTTTCCAGAATAGCTTTTAGTTCCTTCAGCGAATTTCGTTTGATGCAGTCAGCTGAATCAAAACTACTTTCGTGAAGTGGTAATTTTAGTTTTGGAAACAAGTGAAAGTCAGCTAGGGCCGTATCAGATGAATACAGAGTATGATCAAGAACATTCTTGAATTTGTGTTCCTTGTATGATGGTGCCTTATCGTGGTTCCATAGTTCGGGTCTTTTGTGATGGATATTTTCAGACAGACGTCTCATGACGCTCTAGTAGTATTCGTTGTTGACGGTTTATTCCTTTGTCTGTAATTCTGAATACACAACGGAAGAGTGTCAAACTTGTTAACCCATGTCTCGTTTCCCGTAAAAATGCGTTTCATGAGTGTAGGATAGGATCTGTGCTGATCGGGCAAATCCTTAGCAACTTGTTTCCGATGTTCTATTCCGAGAAAATTCAGTTGTTTCAGAACACATCGAACGGCGACGCGTTTGAAACCCAAATTATCAATAAGAATGGTATGAATGGTTGTGTGTAAAACGTTTAGATCTAGAGCCATCTCTCTCTCTCTCTCTCTCTCTCTCTCTCTCAAGATTGCATAACGATTTTCCATCACCATTTCTTTGACTTCGTTAATGTTTTCTCTGGTCGAAGACGTTGAAGGACGCCTGGAACAAGGCAAATTTTCACACACTTCTCAGTCTTCTTTGAATGCTTTGTACTGTACCATTCGTATGCTTGACTTTTGGAAATAATTGATTCATTGTGGGTCCTTTCCAACATTTTTCAGGGAGCACACCACAGAAGAAATGAATCTCTTCCGGTTGATCAAACCACCAACTCTCTAAGACGCCTGGTCACTGAGAGACCCTAATCACCAACTCTCTAAGACGCCTGGTCACTGAGAGACCCTAATCACCAACTCTCTAAGACGCCTGGTCACTGAGAGACCCTAATCACCAACTCTCTAAGACGCCTGCTCATTGAGAGACCCTAATCACCAACTCTCTAAGACGCCTGGTCATTGAGAGACTCTAATCACCAACTCTCTAAGACGCCTGGTCATTGAGAGACTCTAATCACCAACTCTCTAAGACGCCTGGTCATTGAGAGACCCTAATCACCAACTCTCTAAGACGCCTGGTCACTGAGAGACCCTAATCACCAACTCTCTAAGACGCCTGGTCATTGAGAGACCCTGATCACCAACTCTCTAAGACGCCTGATCATTGAGAGACTCTAATCACCAACTCTCTAAGACGCCTGGTCACTGAGAGACCCTAATCACCAACTCTCTAAGACACCTGGTCATTGAGAGACCCTAATCGCCAACTCTCTAAGACGCCTGGTTATTGAGAGATCCTGATCACCAACTCTCTAAGACGCCTGGTCATGAAGAGCTACTCTTCCTATACGCTCTAAGACGCGTAGTCGTTGAGCTCTTTTCTACCTCTCTAAGACGCTCGGTCATTGAGAGGCACCTAATCACCAAATTCTCTAAGACCCATAGTCATTGCGAACTCCCCTCTGTAAGACGCCCGGTTATTGAGAGGCACTTATCCTGCACGCCCTAAGACGCATGGTCATTGGGCTCTTTTAAACTTCAAAACAAACCTCCAAATAATTAGAGGAAATTGTACTTATTTGTAATATTTTGTATTCAAGAGGAAAACTTTTATAATAAAAGGTGATGGGAAAGTCCATCTCCCGTATACCATCTTTTAGCTCTACCCTAAAAGACAGAAAACTACGATATTAATTGAGAAAATATCACACCATACGTACAAACCGAAATTCATTACATGGAGAACAGGTGACACTGATACTTGTTTAATCCAGTACATAGAGTGAATTGCTTAACAGTTTGTTGCATCTCTACATACGCAGAGGTATAAATTACAATATATATAAATAGAAACTACTAAAAGCAATGTGACCGTAGTGAAGGATAATGGGAACTGAAACTGCAAAGCAGGAATATGAATTTCATGTAAAAATTAGTTTGACATAAAACAACAGAAGACCATTGAAATGCTACATATAGAGCTTATAATAAAAGGATTGAATGACATGTGCGAGGAACGTTTTTAAAAGTAGAATCCATTTGGCAACATCTCAGTAATTCACAAGCGTTTGTAATTTTGAGCATGCGTACTGTTTCCCGGCGTCCGTTAAGTATAAATGAGCGCCATTGGGAAGAGTTCAAGAAGATCGAGAGGGCCACCCCCTTTGAAATGAGATCTGTAATTCGATTCCTGGCTGCAAGAACTGTGACACCGGTAGAAATTCATTGGCAGGTCTGTGAGAAATATAGTCAAAACGCCGTGAGTGATAGGAAAGTTCACGAACCACGATTAGGTTCGTCCTCTGTAACCACTAACAATCCTGTGCGTGCGGTAGAGGTCAAGGTTGTTAAAACATAAAATTCACCATTTCCATGCTGTCAGAGAATTTTCCTCAAGCTTCAAGTTCTGATCTCTATGAAGTTGTGTCGGATTTTTATTAATATAGGATCTGCAAAACCTCGTTCCTAAAATGAGAAATGTTTTAACATCAGCTGATATTATGTCAATAAGTGGCTGAAAATATGACGAGTGTGAACGTAGCAGGATCACTTTTGAAAATTATAAGTATTTGCGTATCATACATTTGTACTGCGTTTGTACCGGTTTGTACCGTAAAAATTTTCGTTTGTACCGGTCTCAAATTCGAGAAAATCGAAAAATCAAGTGGTCCTGCTAAGTTCACGTGAACATAGCAGGACCACTGATAAATTTCTACAAATCTGAACATTATTCTGTTAGAATCGTTTGTACTGCGTTTGTACCGGATTGTACCGTAAAATTATCAAAAATAGTATAGTCAAAATTTCTTAATGGTATTGTGGTGTTAATAGAGGAAACTACATATTAGTTTCTCTTGAGAATTGCAGGCTATCAAAAATCTTCTATATAGTATTTATACGACATTACAATTTCACAAAATATTAGTGTGGGGAGAGAAATTGAAAAACAATTGCTTATGTAATTTTCAAACCCGGTTTGAGATGCTCAACTATTCTGCGTGATACGCAATTCACTTCAATTTTGTTTGTTTATCCTTTTTTGAACTAATGTTCAATCTGTGATAAGAGGACCACAAAGACAGAGCTCGAAGACCATTTGTGGTAAGCGGTCCATAGTTTGAGAAATGCTACTTTGTATTAACAAATACATATTTTTGTGGTAATTACTGCATTTACAAATATTAGTATCAGAGAGAATTGTGTGTAACATATTATTTACGATAATATTAAATTTGTCCCGTAACCATTTCCTGATACTGCATATCCAATTGATAACTATACGTACCTAGGAACAATTCGTAACAAATGTTAGTTATTTCTTCATTGTTCTGTTTATTTTCCTCCTCTTTAGAGCAGGGCCGTATCCAGGGGAGTCTAGGGGGCGGGGCCCCCTAAATTTTTGCAGCCCCAAAAATTTCTACTTTAGGCTTGCAAATGAACATGGTTGGATCTGCCCCCCTCTAACTTCAGCCGGGCCCTCTACATTTTTGGTCTGGCTACCGGCCTGCTTTATAGTAACGGAAAATATATAGCTATATTTTTTCTAAAAAAGATATTAATAAATAGCATGGTGTTGAAATGATATAGTACTAGGGTTAATTTTTCTCAACTTCCGTTAAGCCATCAGAGCTAAACCTCGTGAAATAACGAATCAAGGATAAGACAAAGCGGTTTATTGAATGCCATTTCCCTCCCACACACAGACCGATCGGCAGACTCTTCTATTCAATCATTGCGAGATTAAGAATCTAAAGGAATAACTAGTGTAATCGCAGCGCCCGCCAAGTGTGAACTATATAATTTAATTCGATTTCTCCATGTGGCTGAAGTTCTCTGAAGTTCCAAGACACAAACAGATCAGAAATCACAATCTACGAATTTAACGAATCACATGATTCACGCGTTCACAGATTTCCAACCTTGGCTACTTTCGTCGTGTATATAGATAAGTGCTACATCATTCGTGCATCCCGCTGTAATTATACAACTATAAATTCAGTTATGTCATTTCTGATTTTGTTAGGGGGAAAAGGGCAAGATTGTCTATCGACATAAGAAAATCACATTTTTTATTAGTAGATTAGCATACATTTTATTAGGAAGCATGTATTTCTGAAACCCACGGGGGGCTAATCGCCAATTCGTCCCTGTATGGCTTACGGCTGTATTATACCATTCCGCTTAGAGAAATCGAATAACGTTATTTACGTCACACTTGGCAGGCGCTTAGGTTGCACTCAGTGTTTTCACGCTCGTTACTCGATAACAATTTAATGGAAAAGTCTGTGTATCAGTTTGGGAGATAGGTAACGTCGATTGAAAAACTTTGTGTTATCACCGTTTCACGTGATTTGACGGTTCTCCGCTCTTGATTTGACGGTGATTGGAAATAAATAGCGCTCTTAGTAACGTAATATTGGAACTAAAACAGTCTAAAATGTTATCATCTAACAAACTTCCTTTGACTTTTACCTTGCATAAACAATTTTACACTGTGTAAAGTTCATCCTTCCAACCGTAATGTGTTATTATATGGAAAGTACAACTTGAAAGAGGAATGTACTGAAAGATGCAAAACTTTCTTCTGTGGTTGACATTGTAGAAACATTGTGGTTTTAACCGCTACTAAATAATTCTGAAGTTTGCTGCACGAAGTTTCCCATCGATCAAGCACCTAAAGACTGTCTTGAAAATACAGTCTTTTGAAGTAATTATGCTGTTGGCATACTGTACAATAGGGCATTACAATGATTTCCATTACGTTGATAAAGATACTTGCATCTTTATTATCTGTATGTAGTAAATAGCATAGAACCTGTTATTTTTAATAGCAAACTCTCGTATTGATGTCCAAGCATGCTATTAATTAGAATAGAAAATGTAATTCTATAGGATGATTAAATGTTATTAGTGCTATTACAGTAGTCTATATTTATAATGTAGATATAATTGAACAACTCGGATGAACTACATTTTTAACTTAATTGAGGTGAGTTTCAAGGACTGCTCATAATTAATAGATAGCACTAGCGTCTCCCCAGTAGCGTATTTACGACTTTGTTACAGGGGGCTTTGCTAACTTTAGTCCTGGAAATGTGAAAATTCTGCAAGATATTTCATTTACTTTAATATAGTATATAAAATTTCGGGGTGCTTAAGCCCGGAAGCCCCCCTAAATACGTCACTGGTAACCCCTATCTTTCCAATGTATCTTGTACGGAGCAACAATATTAAAAGTAATTCATTGAAATTCAAGAGATGAAGACTCGAACTTTATCCATATACAAGGTTAAGAGATCATAAAATAATCTGTACAGCTTTTTATTAGATTCTTTCAATCAGGAGCGCTCGAAGGGGGCTTCCACTGGGTCCAGAACCTCCTCCCCCCCAAAACTTCCTAACTCAAGATAAAATTGTATACTTTCTCAATGAAACTATACTTGTTTAACAGGGAAGTGATTGACGTAGCATGAAAATTCGATCTTACAATTCATCTTTACTCTTTCCCTTATAAAACCAATCTAGTTCTATCATTTTTTTCTGAAGCTATAGGTGGAAGTATTTTGAAATTACTCATCGTCTTTTCAAGTGCAGAATAATACACGTTCAACACTACATAGACGTAGTGCCCCCTTCCCCAAAGCTTGCATGCCTATCAGCAAAAGTGTGTGGATGTACGCTTGATTTCAATCATTGTTGAGAGATAGGGTTGCCATACGTCCGTATTTTGTACGGACTGTTTGTATTTTTGGGTCCATGTCCGTATCGTATATACAAACCATAAAATAGGAAAATGTCCGTATTTGACAGTTTTTGGAGGCTGCCCAAAAATTTCCAAGTCGGGAATCTCTAAAATCTCGGACTGTATTTTCGTTATAGGGTATATAACTTATAATTCAGTTACTATTAGTAAAGTAGGTTATGTTTTTAAATAATGTCTCATTTTTTCCATTCCAGGGTTCTTTTGGTTAAATTTAATATACGTAGTTTAATGGCATGATTTATTATATTTGTGTTAATGAAAAAAATATATAAAACATGTTAGTTTCCAATAGTGTTTTAAGTATTACAGTAAACAATTGTGTATAACGTAAAAAGGTGACTTTTAGGTAAGAAGTTTCAAAATATCATATTTCTTCTCTGTTTGGGCACCGCATCTCTGATGGGTCGTCATTTTAAGGCTTGTCCGTATTTTGGATCAAAAAATTATGGCAACCCTATTGAGAGAGTTACATTATTGAAAGCATGTTTCAGAAATGTCACTGCTCTCAAGAATGAAAGAAACAAAATATGAAATAATGCACGGTTTATTCTCTGATTACTTATTCAACTTTTCTTGGAGAAAGTGTGACTATTCATCTCGAATTTGATTGATATTATATTGAATAAGATTATTCCCTAGAAAATACATTGGAAAGATAGCAGGCACGTGCAAGATAGAGCCTTACATTTACCTTAAAAATAAATTTTACCTTGCAATTTATTTCCACATAATTATTTAAAAAGTATCAATACCGGTATATAGTTAAAAGGCTTCAACATAGGCTACTGTTGGAATATTAAAGTATAATTCTGCACATTTTAATCTGCGGGTAGAGAGTGGTCACATTCAGGACATTTGTCGCTTTTATAAATTTAATAGGGGATGACACGAGAAGAATGCAGAAGCCTTATTAAACGCTTGTAGGGATATGGATTTTAAAGTAAATGCAGACAAAACTAAATACATAGAAGTTCGTTGGGATCGTAATACGGCAAATTATGGATGCGTTAAAATATCGAATAATACTTCTGATAAAGTGGGTACTTTCAAATATGTAGGAATAATATCAGGGCCGTCGCGTGGCTTGTAAGCGCCCGGGGCGACAATTCCCAAGCGCCCCCCCCCCCCCCCGCAGTGTGTTATGAGAAACAACCAAAGTTTATTCTGTACTCCTTGATTTAAATATGTAATATAAGATCATAATGTAAGATAAAAGAAGTTGGTATTATGTCCTTTTGTAAAAGTGAATGGCTTTTGTAGTAAAAATATAAAAGTTAATGTAAACGTGGTTTTTGAATTATTGAAATCGAGTGCTATTCTTGTTTGTTTACATAATTTTTTTAATAAATTTATCATACACTGAACAAAAGGACTAGGATTTCCGTGTCGATACATCGTATTTACGCGGGTGCGTTCCTTAAATAATGTAATTTTATGTATAAAAGTACAGCAGGTGGGAACACCATGCCAAGTATGGAGTTCGGCATCGAACTAGACTCGCTGTGATTGGATAATTTTATTCACATGATTGATTTCGTGTTAAAAACTATTACTCTCGTAAGTGGAGTGGAGTGGATTTTAGTTTAGCGTCCCTTTTAGCAGCGATGCTATGTGAGACGTAGACCTACTTATTAACGTGGAATCCGAACCACATGAGCTGCCGCCGGGAATCGAACCCGGGTCTCCCACGCCAATATTACTCTCGTAAGGTAGGGAGTCACAGATTTAGAAAGAACCAAGAGGGGACACTCGTAGGAAGGTAGTGTCGGAATGGGTATGGCGTTAATTCTAGATTTGAAATGGTGGTCCCACAGTACAAAATTTTCGCTGGACGGTGGTGTAGATCGTACTACTGATGAAACAACATTAGTATACTTAATGTGGTGACGCGCGTAACCTGGTAAAAACAGCATTTACATGCCGACTGGATTATGCATTTTTCTCCGTGTAGCGTTAGAATACTAAATTTATCATAGCGTTAGAATACTAAAGTAACTTTTTTCAGGTGACGTCTGTAATTATTTGTATTTGCTTCAACTCAATCCTACAATTATAATTTATGTACAAAATCAAAATATACGGTTTGCTAATGTATATTCTGCAATACAATGTAAAGGATACGTTGTTCCAAAACATGTAGTGTAAAGATCATATAATGATAACATAAAAATACTAATAAATTACAATAGAAGTCAGTGGCGGCGATTGGACGTTAAAAGTGGGGGGCCAAGATATGATCTGAATATTTGTATATCAGTGTTAGTTTTCCTGGTTGTTTCTAACAATTTGTCTGGCGAAAGGTTGTATAACTAATAGGATACTATCTTTTTCAGTCAAAATACCGTATATCGTGTTTCATATTTGATAAAGTAAATTCACAAGAGCAATGCGCATTAGGTACTAAACCTTCATTCCTTGCTCATGAACATCATTAAATTCTGTCTGGAAAATTGTGTGATCAGATTACTTAATAACATATTTGCAAAACAAATAAATAGAAAGGATAATATTAATCATACTAAGGAATAATGAGGCTTGTTTTGTAGAAGTTATATTGAAACTGGGGATTAATAAACAACTTACATTTTTAGTTCCACACTTGCCATTAAATGTGTCATTACTTTTAGAAAATGAAAGACAGTAAATACTACAAGCATATGCTACGACACAATTGTAATATTAATTTCTTTGAATTGCAATTAAAACGCAATTCCTGCAGCTGTCTTAACTCCACGGGAAGACAAATAACCAATACCCACTTACGCAACGACAAATATTATATGGTACAACTTTTTCTATGAACCAGTAATATATGCAAAAACTTTCCATTTCCAAATTAAACTATATACATTAACCAGTTTAGATTATGGCTCTATAAAGGTAAATTATTGAATTTCAGTCAATCAGCTACAGCATCATCCCTATTTATCCTAGGATCATGGTTAGTACCTCATTCTCTTCAGAATAGAACAACCTTTCAAACGGTTCCATTTACGTTTTCCTATCATGTCCCTAAGGCGGGAAATTTTCAGGGAAACATGATTTTTTCTTATTTTTTTCAAACTTTGATCCCCTCTGAACCCACTATGTTAACACACAGATCTCAAAATCAACTGAAAAATAAGAAAGGGGTGTACTAAATGTGTATATATAAAAAAGCTTCTATCTTGAAACTTAAGTGCGGGAAAATGTTTACCAATGAGCTAAGAACATTCCCACAATGCCCCAGATGTAATATAAAATTTTCCTGAGACATCCCTATTTATCCTAGGATCATTGTACGTACATCATTCCCTTCAAAATAGAACATACTTTTAAACGGTACCACTCACATGTCTCCATCTTGTACCTGAGGTTGGAAAATCATGAAAAAATGGATTATTTGTTTAAAAAATATTTCTTCTTTGTACTTTTTTTGCCCCTCTCTACCCCCTGTTTTAACGCAGAGATCTAAAACAAATCTGAAAAATACTAAAGGGTGTAGTAAATGTGTGTGCAAAATTTCAATCTTCTAGGTAGAAAAGTAAGCCCGCAAAAAGTAATAAAATAATCATAACAAAAATGTTTTTTTTTAAGTTTTGACGTAATCACACTACATCTCGACGCAGAAAGGCGTGAAAACGTATGTAAGGTGTTCTACAATGCCTCCAGTCTATATATCTCTATAATACTCCAGATTTTAGTATAAGAAAAGATCTCAGGTAAAAATTCCCTGAGACATCTCTATTTATAATAGGATCATGTTTCGTACATCATTCTTTTTAGAACAGAACATTCTTTCAAACGGTACCACTTACATGTCTCCATCATGTATCTGAGGAGGGAAAATCACGAAAAAAGGGATCTTTGTTAAATTACTTTTTTTACCTTTTTGCCCCTCTGGACCACCCCATTTTATCGCAGAAATCTGAAAAGGATGTGGAAAATATTAAGAAGTGCACTGAATGTGTGTGCAAAATTTCAATCTTCTAGGTGCAAAATTAAGCCCTGCAAAAGTAATAAAAAAGTCATAACAATTTTTTTTTTTTTAAGTTTTGACGTAGTCACACTACATCTCGACGCAGAAAGGCGTGAAAGCATATGTAACGTGTTCTACAATGCCTCCAGTCTTGAGAAAGAAACAGAAGTAGAAAGCTTTTTTGGTACTTTTTAAATCGAATAATGAAGATCCTAGCCTATCACAGAAAAATAGATGATATAATTTAAAAGAGTTAAGTGGTCACTTTTAAAAAGTGGGGGGGCAACTGCCCCCTCTTGCCCCCCCTAATCGCCGCCCATGATAGAAGTGAGCAAAATTAACTGCAAAATGACATATACCGGTACATACTTTATTAAAACATTAAGTGGTATTCTCATGACTTTTCTGTGAGCAAATATGAACAATATATCTTTGAAATCTTTCTTTCTGGGCTTCATCATTTTCAATAGCCAATATGGTCAATGAATTGTCTTTCCTGGGCCATTATTGAGCGTAAATACGTTTTTATCAGCTTTAACTTACTAAAATGTCAATGGGACAGATATTCTTACATAAATATAAAAAAAATAGATGTTTGTTGGACACGACAACGATTTTTGTTGTTGACATTGTAATAGTTAACAGGGACCCAGCCAGGATAAAGAAATGTTATTGAATTCTACTGAAGTTTCTTCAGTTTGTACCAAACTATCACACGGATAAGAAGTAAGTACTAGCAGATCTCGGTCAGTTTTCCAAGATAAAATCTCTTCTTACAGAGGGCTGGAGAGAGTTCCCATTGAATAATCCTAGACGATGTTTTATTTTACCGGTAATTTTACTAAGCCGTAGCCTGGTCATTATTAAAATATCTGAATTAATATTATTTAAAAAAAAATCATTTACTAACGTAATCTGAATTCCTTGAATTTTATTGATTTGTCGTCTTGGCGCGCCCTTAGTCGAGGCGCCCGGAGCAATCGCCCCGGACGCCCGCCCGCGCGACGGCCCTGAACAATATTAACAGACGAAAACCATATTTACAAATAAATTAAATGTCAACTAAAAGCAGGAAATTCGTGTTATTATTCAGTTCAAAATCTCTTGTCGCCACGAATTCTATCGACAAATTTGAAGCTTAAAATATATAAAACGATCATCATGCCTGTTGTTTCATATGGTTGCGAAACATGATCTCTAACTCTGAGGGAGGAACGTAAACTGAAAGTATTTGAGAACAAGATCCTGAGTCGAATATTCGGATGGGGAATGGCGGAAACTTCATAATGAGGAACTACATAATTTATACCGTTTACCAAATATTGATAGGGTCATCAAATCTAGGAGGCTCAATTGGGCTGGTCATGTAGTCAGAATGGAAGAAAGTAGGAACACTTTCAAAGTATTAACTGGAAGACCAATCGGAAAACGACCATTGGGAAGACCTAGGCGCAGATGGGAGGACAATATTAAGATGTATCTTGCAAAAATAGGAATACAAAATAGAAACTGGACCAGTTGGCTGAGGATAGAAGTTAGTGGAGAACTTTTGTGAACGCGATATTGAAGCTCAGGGTTCCACAGGCCATAGAGTTAGTTAGTTAGTTAGTATTATAGTATGAAAGTTTGTTTGTTTGTTGCTGTTGTTGTTTTGATTGGCCCATTAACATTGAGGAATTAGAGCATGAGTTATGGATTCTTTAAATTCTTAAAAATTACCGTTTAAACAAAACAATAATATTGCCTAATGATTAGATGCATACCAATCGAAAGACCTCATTGAACTGAAAAAAAATTACACATGGGTAAGTATAAATCTTCATGCGTAGTTTTCGAGAAAATTGAGGAAAATACTGTAAGTTTATTGTTATATATTTAGAAGTTTTTTACATAGTTTTTTTTTATATATAGTTATATAATAGCTTCATATATAGTTCTACATTTTATATAGTTATATACGATTACCACACCACCTTAACTGACACTGAAGTGCAGATTAATTAAGCTTTTTCATTATGACACTAGCAAGACGACAGTATATGATATTAATCAGCGGTGAAAATCTGTCTTCAACATTGGGGGGGACGGGTAAGATCGTTCCCATAATCTTATTTTTTTAAGCGTTGTTCAAAATATTTATGAAGTTGGTAAACAATGCTGTGGAGGATAAAGGGAGCAAAGTTGTCTTCAACATTGGGAAGCGAACAGAATTGAGGCTTATTTTCGAGGGACATCGTTTTCATCTCATTTTCCTTTGTGGTAATCGGACACGAATCATCACATTTCTCACCCCCCCAAAAAAAAATCATATTTCAAACCGGATTATTGGGGGGTCAGTCCTCCCCAGTCCCAAGATTGGACGGGACATGTCCTCTTCATCTCCCCGGGATTTGCGCCAGTGGTATTGGTTAATGAGATAAAAACCAAACCATTTTTGTTTAAGTATAGTACTCTTCCTAAAATAAGACATACATCAATCGACAGATCATATAACATTGACATAAAAGGACGTGCTTAATGTAAATTTCATGTGTAGTTTTCGAGAAAATGGATAAAAGCAATAATTTTTAATTATAAAAAATACATACGTATGTCGTTTATTGCTAATCTGTTGCAGTTGATAGATTTTATTCTGATGACCAGATTAGCCTATGTATTCATATAGGTACTGTATGTGTAAAATATATGTTGTTAAGGAGCAGATTTGTGTTTATTGCCATTTGATTTTCACTAACAGTGACAAATAATCCTAACAGTAAAGCACTGACTTTTAGCAAGGAAGAGAATGTTGGCATTGAGAGAAAAATATGTGTATTTTATTGAGAGAATCGGAAATACCGAGAGGTATTCTAGAGATATTAATAAAGTGGAGAAACAGAGATTGTTTATTATATAGAAAATGGAAGAGAGGCTGTAATGGAGCGTTTTTCAGGCGAGAGTGTTTCCAAAGTAAGCTAAAGAGAAATTAGTAAGATATATAACAATATATATACATAGGTATATAAGATATATAACATATATATAGGACTATATATAAAATTTCTTCTTTGGTGCGCTCACAAACCAAGGGCATCATTTCAGACTTCGCTTGAGGGGAGCAAGAGCACCACTGACAAGACTTTCACGTTTTGTACCAGTATATTAGAAGATAATCGATTAAAGTATACGTATTCCTCAAACTCTTGGGGCGGGACAATTGTCCCCTTCTGCCCCGATAAATGACTCCCCTGCCACTAACTAACTTGGGGTATACACAAATAATGTTCAAATATTTAAGACCTTATACTATTCTTAAATTGAAACAACGTAGTTTTTAGGTTGCAAACAAAATAGTTACAATCCTTATTATGGAAGGAAAATGTAATTCCAAATAGTTAACATTCTTCGCTAGGTTAAGCAGATAGACAGAGAAGTAACACAACAATGGAGTGGCGAGTACTATTAGGAGTTAGCGCTACCTACAGACTAATACATTATCCTCTTATAATAAGGATTACAAATCACAGTATACTGAGAAAAATCCGTCATCCGGACAGCGGTATATTGTACATAGATATATACGAAATCCTTATGTTTATTACAGAAATCAGTACGAAGCTTACGTTAGCCAAATGGTACATACGAACTCATCTTAGATATTGCATCATGCCGTTGCAGGATATCTGTAATCTAACAGTCTTCTGTATATTACATACGTATACTTATGTTACGTATGTCAACTATATGTTACATATACATCCATATGTATGTGAGATCCAAACCACCTATATACAGTTCTTTCCTTCGTATGGAAAGTACGTTTGTTCAAAACACATAAGAAAGTATTATAAAACATACTTTTTGAGTTATACGTTTGCTGTACGTTAAGTCCAAAACTACAGGATTTACACATGTAACCTACTTAGTATATGGCGAATGTAGGAAGAATGCTATACTGTCACGTACAGTATATGGCAAGAGGTACCCCAACATACGTAAATCCAGCCGACAACCATTCGTGAACCTCTTTAATCAACTAAGGGAAAATAAATGTGACACATCGACGCTGTACGAGAAACAAACAGTGATGACCATGGGGAGTGAATTCAGAGCTCTAATTGCTGTCGTGGTAAACCTCCACGTTACCAAACGTTCCGTCGCAAAGGGTTCTGGCAAGGGAGTCAAATAAGTGTTGTTTATGTTGTCCAGCGTCACAAAATATACCCGTATTATGTTTCACTTCACCAACAGCTACATGGAAGCGAGTATTATATTCGTAGACAATTCTGTGAACGTACATTAGGCTAGAATGCACCTGATTTATCTTGCATCTTGTTTTCTGACGAAGCAACATTTACTAATCATTGTGAGTTTAATCACCGAAACATGGATTACTCTCTATCGACAATCCAAATTTAGCTGCAAGTGGAACGACAACGTCCATGAAATTTAAATTTATTGTGGAATTATGGGAAAACTTATAGTAGGGTCGTCTGTCATTGAAAGCGTACTGTAGATTCTCGAATGTATATCGACTTCCTAAGAAACAACCTTCCACGAGCGTTGGAAGACATTTCAGTGGAGACCAGAAGGAACGCATGGTTCCAGAACAGCCACTGCCAAACTAACAATGCACGATATATCACGGTCTGTTTTAACGAACTCTATTTCCATTCTTAGATTGGGAATAGTAAACTTATGATTGGTCAGCCCGTATCCCCGATAACGACTCTTGTTTGAAGCAATTAAAGTCTAAGGCCTGGCTAAAGTGGTATCAGCTGCCACGGTGAGATCCTATAAAATACCATACTGTTGCAGCCTGTTTTAACTTTTCAACTCAGATGGTACAGCAGTTCTTGTATGCTTGGATAGAGGCTTGTCATGCAGCTAATAAAACTCATTTTGAATACAACATGTGAATATGTTTGTTATGTTTGAAACATTAGAACATCGTTTCGCCCATGATGTTTGTCCCATACTACATTAGTTGACAATTGCTAGGTATTAAATACATTTTCAACTATAATGTTCTGTGACATTGTCAGGCGCAGCAAGTGACAATATAGTACGAATATTATGCAAGTTTTATGGCCAAAATACGTCACTAACGTGTCAACATGGAAAGGAACAGGACGTAAAAGAACAAACAAACATAGAGAGCACTATCGAGTAATGACATGAAGTATCAGGTGTCATAAATAGAGAAAAATTCGGAGCAAATCAGTCAGAAGTATTATCATCTCGGGCTATAATGCATCTGTTCGCATTGCTGTTCACAAGAGAGCTCATGAGTTTCACGTGTATGTTGTCCCACTCTTTCCTTAGAGCAGTTTCAAGGTCCTAAAGTGTCAAAAGTCTTGGGTTCTTCTGTACAAGTCGTCGTCCATGAGCATCCCAGGCATGCTTAATGGGATTAAGAACAGGATAATACGATGGCCAGTCTATGGTAGATATTCTAATGCTCAAGGGTTCTTCAACTTGGTCGGTTCCGTGTGAACGTTAGTTGTCATCCTTCGACATGAACTTTGGGCCCACTGCACCACGAGAGAGATGAATATATCCTATCAGGATCTCATTACAATGACTTTTCCCTATCACGGATCCGCCTACAACAATGTACAGTGGTGTTCGACCATTTGAAGAATTCATTATGTCCGTTCCTAGCATAATACCAGTGCCACCATACCTGTCCCATTCACGAACGTTGGGGGAATGGTAACGTCTTCTTCGTTCTCGAAACACCAATTGATTACCAGAATCGTTGGACATACAGAACCATGACTCAAATAAGAACATGTTATTTGCCCAGTTCCTCTCGTCCCAATCACAATGTGTCATACACCACTGTAATCTGGCACGGCGCTGGGTGGGGGATTTTGGAAATCACTTAAGGCAGCGTTTCCCAACCTTTTTCAACTTGCGACACACTACAGGTGTTACTTGGATTCTCGCGGCACACTTATAGATATTATTATTTGTAAATATTAAATACAGTGGTATATTTTCTGTGATTATTGATCTCCTTCTCACAGAGAAGAAAGCTCTATCATTGTTTTTTCCCCCATGGTAAATCATTATGTTTATTTTTCATTCTAATTTAAAAATAGAAAACCACTGCAATGAAATATTGGACTCAGGTTTTTAAAAATACATTTTCTTTTTTTAAAAAAAAACTTTATCCAACCTTTTAATAAGAAGGAAGATCACTAAATAACGAACGAACAAACAAATCTCTTTTACTTTTAAAAAACTAATGCAGGTAATTTGTCGAAAGGATTGAATGATATTTTAAATTTTCAAGTTACGAAATAGTCTGCAACAATAAAGAAGCAATAATGGTCATAACAATGATAACAAATATTTTTCAACATTAGAAATGTACAGAACAGCAACCCGGTATGAAACCTAAAATTGTAGATTCATAGTAGAGGTTCATAGTAATGTGAAATACAAATATACATTTTTCCCACGTTTTGCAATTTGATTGCTATAAAATTAATAATTTTGTTTCGATTCCTAGCGGCACACCAGCGGCCCATTCACGGCACACCAGTGTGCCGCGGCACACCGGTTGGGAAACGCTGACTTAAGGGATAGTCGTTATTCCGCGCATAGCCTCCGACATTATTGAATCGTCGTGAAATTATTCGGGAGGACACAAAAATATGTGGCAAACTTCACGGGAAATCGACTTAAGCGATAGAGTTTGTTACAAAACAAACAACAATCAAAGAAAATGATGATCGCCATTCAAATCTACTATTTGTTACTAATAACTCCTGATATTCTTCCTTCTTTAGAGCAAATACTCAGTTTACTAACGGAACGTCATCCTTTAGTGCCTTCCTGATTTCCGCTCCTGCTTTAATCTCAGACTTTCGAGCATTGGAGCGTTTTTCCACGGGTCCTTCTGATCGACGCTCTTCTGGCGTGGGCCCTTCTTTCGTTGGACCCTTCTGAAGTGGGTCCATTTTGACTCAGCCCTTTCTATCCTCGCCCTTTTGTCCGGGTCCTTCTAACATGGAATATATGATGGCTGCATTAAAAGATGGTGCTCTCTGTTAGTACCAACGACCTCCCTTATTTCATTTTCTTTTTTTAAACAAATAAAATTAAACCTTTTTCCCAATAATATTCTAACTTTTTGCATTTTCCTTTCCTTAAAGAAGACTGTATTCAGCAGTATGAAGAAGATTTAAAGTTAAGACTTCGAGCAGTTCTATTTATCTATTTCTTATATGTCTTTTCCCTCTTGCAGTCTTTTCCTCAACATCTTCCTACTGTCATCTTCTTGTCACCTTGATCTCGTGTGACGTCTTCACTCAGAGAGAGACAGAGAAGGAGAGAGTTGAAAGACAAGGTGACAGAGACAGTAAAAGAGAGACAAGATGAAAGAAAAGAGAAAGAAAGAAAAGAAAATGAACTGAGAACAAAATCCCCTTAGGAGAATCTGTCTCCACACTCCAAAGCCAACACTAGTACAACCGAACTGCTAACACCTTCTGCTTCAACTCCTTGCACTTTAGTAAAAGCCAAGTGAAGAGAAAGAGAAAAAGTACAGATAAAAGAAATATAATAGTAGAAAGAAAGAAAGAGGAACAAAAGAAAGGAAAGGAAATGTTTATTTTTAAAACTTGAAAATTTTCTGCCTGTAGAGCTTCTTTACCTTTCGGCACGATGGGAAACTCATTCACAGTGAAGGAAAAGGAAAAAGAAGAATAAAGTTAAAGAATAAAAGGAAAGTAGTGACAAGAAATAAACGGGATAAGGAAACCGAAATAAATTAAGCTTGGAAGAAAAGATTGCAAGGTCGGATTTTTTTTTTTTTTTTTTTTTTGGATGTAATATTGATGTAAGGATATGAGTTTCAGATGTTGAAGTGGTAGTTTCACACTGATATAAGCTAACAGAAGTCAATCATTTCCATTATTTTACTATCTATATCATAAACTATATTAGAAAATACTGTCTTTGCTCACATTAGAACTGTCATATGGTTTGCAGATAAATTATCACTCAAGGTTCATATCTTCACATTTTTTAATGGCGCGGTGGCTCTGTGGTAGAATCTCACTTCTGGTGAGAGAGATCATTAGTCATAGTTTGTTGTGAACAACGTCTTTCTTGTCCATGATTTTCTCAAAATTATGTTGTTTCTTTCCACATTTCCATTCCACCAATCATCCGCCTGCTTTAAAGTAAAGAGCATAAATGAGACACGTTTAACCCTTCGCGTCCCCAGTGTTTACGTTATAAAATCACGTTTTTGAATATTTCCTATAAAATCACGTTCCTTGCTGGCCACACAGTGAAATCACAATGCAGTATTGATTTCTGCTGCCATCTGCTATACAGAAATGCAAGTAATTCTTACCTAGACCAGTAGAAGACAAATTCAAACAGAAATCAGTTGTGGTCTGTATAGATAGGCGTTTCTGAAACGTTTATCAAGTTTTATTACTCATATCTTGGTTTCTTTCACCATTATCGCTGATAATTTAGTAAAGACATATAACTTATTAACCATATAATACAATTGTATTTATCTGGCAGAAAAATATCTATCATCTAAAGCAAGGGTTCTCAGAATTTTCCACTAGCATACCACAATAGCATAATAATTATAATTTTCCATAAGTAGTGCATACCACCAACAGCGGTTTGCGTACCACGGCCTGAAAAACCCTGATCTAGAGTGAACCGCACACACACAAATACACACAAATAATACTGAAAAAACTATAAATAACATATTTTACACATGAATAGTCTCTAGGTATAGTCTTAATTAGAGTTACGAGAAAAAAAATTTTTTTCAATAATATTTTTACGCATGGTATTCAAAGGGTAAAGTTAAAGATTTCATTTCCTTTTTAAAGAATTTGGTTTACCAAGAACTCCTCTGTTTGGATGCAACTCATTCTAGCTTTCAAACTTCTTGTATCAAATAAAAGACAATATTCTGGCCAAAAGCATATACTATTTAATAAATAATATCTTTACAGTTTCGTCAAAGTATACTTGCCTTCATCAGACACATTGTCAGTCTGAAAGTTTGAGATAAGGTGCCTGATGAAGCGAAGATACTTTGCCGAAACTGAATCGATAGTATTTATCGATAGTGTTTATCAAATAGTATTTGCTTTGGAAAGAATTTGTCTGTTATTTTATAACTCATCTGTATATTTATCTGTCTATGCGTGTGACCATCTTGGACGCAAAATATCAAGGGATACTTGATAGCTCGCCATAAATTTTAGCCAGGTTATAGGTCAAACATTAGGAATCGAGTTAGTTGACGGAGGTGATTCTTGCAGTTGATCAAGACATATGGACAATCAAAGATCGGTTCCCCATGTATTCCTATGGGCAGGGGTAAAAGTGGATCTGAAATGGTAGGGGACGGTAGGTAATGGCATGAGTCACGCCTTCCCAATACCTATCTTTGCCCATTGTAAGTTTTTAGATAAAGGGGGACGCCATACTTATTGTTTGGAGGTGGAAGGATGCCGTCCCCCCGCGTTGCCCCTCACTTTTGCCCCTACCTATGGAAGTAAATATGGATATCATCTTTATTTGATAGACTACCCGCAGTGTTGTTGAAATTAGCGTATTAGTATAATACTCAAGACAAAAAATCCAATCTGTGCATGGAATACAACGTTAAATAACTTTCTAATTGCCATAAATGTAAAGACTCAATTTCTATTTTCAATTAGAACTTAACATTGTTTCAGATCTCTATGCCTTTTTTTTTCGCCGAACGCAGTGATAAATGTACGATAACTTGGCTCCATATATTTTTCATATTTATGCTTTTGGTGGAACAGTATTTATTCCGCTCAAGCCATCGGATTGCTGTAAACTATAGATTAAATTCGTGTTTAATTAAAAGTTCCAATTGTTTACAATTAATTGATTTTACCCACCAACCACTCGAAACTATATACCATTTATGCAATTATTCGTTATACATGCGAGCAATAACATACGCAAGTGGCACGTATCACCATTAAGAAGATAAGTGATAATACAAATAGCGACATCTACTATCATCTAGAAGGCAGGTGACAATGCAGGTAGCAATATCAATTAGCATTAGGAAGGCAAGTAATTATGCAGGAAGAGATATCTTTTGCTCAGAAAGGCAAGTAATTATCCACGTAGAGACATCTATTAGCATCAGGAAGACAAACGATAATGCAGATAGAGACATCTATTAGCATTCGGAAGGCTAGTGATAATGTAGGTATCAACATCTATTGGCAACAGGAAAGCAAGTGACAATGCAGATAACGACATCTGTTAGCATTAGGAAGGCTAGTGATAATGTAGGTATCGACTTATATTAGCATCAGGAATGTAAGTGACAATGCAGATAGCGACATCCCTTACCATCAGGAAGGCAAGTTATAATGCAGGTAGCGACATCTATTAGCACCAAGAAGGCAAATGATGCAGGTAGCGACATATATTAATCATCAGAAAGACAAGTAATAATGCAGATAGCGGTACTGTTAAAATCAGAGAAGCAAATGATAATGCAGTTAGTTCCAACTATTAGCGTACTATTATTAGGATTTTATCGTTACGCACACAGAGTGAGACTTTTGCCGTTTACATCAAATAATTTCACTTTCGTAAGGAATAAAGATTGAAATACATTTAAAAATGAAATCAATATAATCAAACCATTAAAATTCTAATGCATGTTAGAGCAAGTAGGGCAGTAGGCGTACCGCGTAGGGCAGTTGCTAACGCTCTTTGGTGAGCGTTTCCGAGTTCGATTCGCGGATTGGATACTTGGTCCAGAAAAGATAAAAGAGTTTACAGGCCTACCATTTTGAGTAACGTTTTACCTGGGTTTTCCTAAATCACATCAGGCTAATGCGTGAAGTGGCGGTTCTAGCCAGGGGTAGGGGAGCTTAGCCCCCCCCCCTAGTTTTTGATGACAAAAATAATTTAAGCTATTATTTATATATTTTTGAAAGTGTATAGTGAACTCATGATATATTATCATAATCTGGGGTCTGGCTGTGCCCCCCCCCCCAGTTTTTACTTTCTAGATATGCCACTGCATATGTGACGTGGTAAATTGAACATAGATGCTGAAAGCCCATAAATCTAATTCCTTTAGTTCCATGTCAGAGGAAAGATATATACAGAGCCGGCCGGATCCAGGATTTTCTGAGGGGGGGATGCACCAAATAATTGCCAGTACATTTGAATTAAATTTGATTTGTTTTTAGATGCCTTTAGGCATCTGTGGTGTAAATGAGGAATTGCCCTGGAAATGCTAAGTGTCTGTTCTCGGTGAATCCTTTTCCTTCAACATTCAGAAAATTCACGAAACTATTGATTTTGCAAAACTGACTGCTAGCTTCTCACTTGAGGTAGTGTATATTTACAACGAAGGGGGGGGGGGTGCACGTTATATATATATTTGCTTATAAAATATTGGGAAAAAGAAAGAAAGATGAGAGAGGTACTGTTAAATAATAAATATGCATTTAATAAATTAATACCAATAAATTATCGAGAATTTCAGGACATTGATATTCATAAAGAAAGTTTAAAAATACCTGTTGCTCTCTTTTCCTTTTAGCCAACATAACATAAATATTTTCTTTCTAAATAGAAACACGTGTCAAATATAATTGAAAGTTATTATTTTTTCTTTCATAAATTAAAAAAAAAAGAAGCTACCATCAACGTTCATTACGTAGGAGGACCATATCCAATACGGCAAAAGGTTTCATTAGACGACGGCTGAATCTTTTAAAATTATAACCTTTCGTAGTGAATGCATAATTAAAGGGAGACTATTAGAAAGTGGTAGCGCCTGTACCTTCTTCTCCATGTATTAATATTCAACAACTACCGTCATCTTGTTAGAGACGAGAGAACTGAAAAGCAATGATTAGATCTTTTTTCTCTCTCTCTTTTTATTTTTCCTTCTCACCTTCCTCCTTGTGCTCGTTCAATCTGTACAGCTCATTTTGTGTCTAATTCACCGTGACATTTCTGTTCTCAACTTTCAAGACGCGTTTTCAACTAAAGCTAACAATTTGAAACATTATACTTTCTTTCTTTCTTAAAAAAAAAAAAAAAATCATCATATGTGTTGAGGTATGTTTCACTATATAACTAAGTAACGACGCGAAATAGGTAAAACAAGGGTTGAATATTTGTTTATTTTGTTTACGCATTTCCTTATTGTGTTTACAAGTAGTATATCATCACTGATAATAGATATAATATGCTGTTTAACAGTACATTTATATATATATATATATATATATATAGTGATACGACCAGTCTTTTCTGTCTTTTATAGGTATTATTTTCCCCTGTATTACGGACACTTTCTCTAGAAACAAGTTGAAAAGTACTGTAAAAATACATTTTTAGTAATTCATACATCTGTCACAATTTTGCTTTCTCAACTGTCTGCTCAGCAACGCAGACGAAGCTTCTCTGTTTAACAACACTTTCATGTCGTTTGCGTGCATTCCACTCCCACCTAACCTGTTTTAGACACAACAGTGATTGACAGTTGCCCGCCTTTTGGGATGACACTTTATTCTATTGTCCCGCTGGAATCTCTGACCAAGCAGAAGACAAATTTAATATTTTTCGCCCGTGAATGCGCATATTGTCTCAAAAATGTAGTAAATAGTGATAAGTGTGAAGTGCAGAGAATTATAACATTGTGCCTCGAGCATAGAGTATTGGATGGCGGAGGATAATGCAGGTACAGTAACATTTTGGTAATATGCAAAAATATTTTTTCTAATTGCATATTACATTGTTTACTAATTTACGTAAGAAAATATTGAAGCCTCTCTAAGGCGGACAATTTTTGATTCCCCACGGCTGTCCGCTTTAGAGAGGTTTTTTAAAAACAATTTCCACGACCTAAAAGTATCGCAATATTGTCTGGTATTCGTTAATAGTTGTGTATCCTGTAATGCTATCCCAAAGCTGTACACATAACGTCCATTTCAATGTGATGAAAGTAATATAGAAATTGTCCTCCCTCACTTAAAAGTGGAATTTTCGAAAACTCCAGAATACCTGTCAGTCTATCATTCTATTTGACTAAAATTAGACTTAAATGTAATCGGCACTTTCACCAATCAGCTATTCAATATCTTTCAGTTTAACGCCCCACGATTATGCCCTTTAGGCTAAAGGAGATGATGAGTAAAACAAATGAATGATAATGGAAGAATTGGTGGAATGAGAAAGTGGAAGGAAATGGGAATATCTCGAGAAAATCCATGGGCACTATGTTGTCCACCACAAACTTACTCGAATCAAGGATCCCACGAAGCATAGGTAAAACCTCTACCACTGAGTCATCGTAGCCCCAATGCCATCAATCAACTTAGCAACCCCGAAAAATATGGATTTAACAATAATTTCGGTCATTTTCGATGTTCTATTTTTTAAACCGTTTTCTCTCCCCCCTTTATGCCGATGTGGCTGAACTTGGATTTTAAATGGCATTGGAAGTGTCAATATTTATTTCAGCGACCCCGAAAATTTAGGATTGAACTCTATCGGTCTTTTTCTATTATTTTTACATGTTACTCCGTTTCGCACTTTCTCTAGATGCGTCTTACCCCACTTTTAGGGGTGTCTTACCCCCACAGTATGCTTTCCACATTGTAAGTCACATGTATATCAAGTTTGGTTGAAATTGATCCAGATGTTCCATATGTATATAATATAGAAATCAGTGGAAATTTATTAATAAGTATAACATGGGAAGTGAAAAATCTTATACTCTTTCTGCTACGCATGGAGTTAAAAAGGGAATAAGTCGTACACGTTTTCATTTTCTTTCGGGAGCTAGATGAAACATACTCAAGGGCTCCATCCAGCCCGCGGATCGCCATTTGGCCATCAGTGCTGTAGGTTATAATAGTCACAAAATACTCTATATCAAAATAATAAAACTGTACACCTATACGCGTTTCTTTTTTTTTTTTTTTTACTTGTATTCGTCAT
Organism: Thermobia domestica; assembly: GCF_964235325.1. Lineage (NCBI taxonomy): Eukaryota > Metazoa > Arthropoda > Insecta > Zygentoma > Lepismatidae > Thermobia > Thermobia domestica. The sequence continues at coordinate 103,338,101 of NC_137455.1, forward strand.
ATATTTGCAAGTTATAATATCACTGAGACACAAATGCTATGTACGCATGTTATAAGAATTGTGAAGAAGTAAAAAATAACTTCTATTATTAAATGTTCTAAGTTATTGCTCTCCCAAAAATTATAACATAGACCCTAAATATTTAAAAGTGTATAACTTATTCTCTATAAACAACCAAATGTTTTCATATTAGCACTCAAAATCTAAGTAAATTTGTCATACGGATGTCTCATACATGAGAAACATATCCATACTTGGAATCCATGTTAGAAAATCCACATTCCAAGCAACAAAGTACAACTTCACATTCAGAAATCTCCTTTGGTTCACCATTTTATTATTCGCAAGCGATGACGAAGCTCACAAGATTATATATGACTGGATTAATATTAATGAAAATCAAACAGTGAAAAATATGAAACTCTTGTTTTTATTTTTTTACTGTGCATCATAACAATCCCGTGAGTATCATGCGCTTAAAAACGAGTCTCAATCCTCTTGTGTGTCAAAGTGAATTGAGATTCATTCTCAACATGTGTACAGGGACTCACTCTTGGTTAAACAATGAACCACAAGACAGGCGTTCTATTCTATGTACGTAATTATATAGTTGGTATCTCACGTATTATGCATATTGTGTTCCTACAATGGGATGTAAATCAAGTACTACTAACGTAGATAGTTCACACTTATTATTGAACGTACATTGATAATTACATTACAAATGTTTCATATAATATTCTTCGCTGTTCTGCATATTTTCCAAGCTAATGGTAGTCTTTATATGTTGTTAGTGCAGTTGTTTTCGTTGATTTCGGAGGTGAACAGCCCGATGGTGCTTATAGTAAGGATGAAAAATAGATGAGAAGCAGGCTGGTAGCCAGCCCAAAAATGTAGGGGGAGGCTGAAGTCAAGGGGGGCCCGACCCCAAAGTAATATAGTTCATCACCATATTATAGTTCATTTACAATCCTACCGTGAAAATTTTAGGGGGGCCCGCAAAAATTTAGGGGGGCCCGCCCCCTAGGCTCCCCTGGATACGGGCCTGATGAAAAGACCTATTTTAACAGTAGAAAAAGGTTAAAATTGCATAGGGTCAAGTCTATCGAGTATGATATATGTCTCAAGATCTGTCCTGTCGGTTTAAACATGTAAGATGTAACCATCCGATAGGCTAGCGTATCGATGTCATACGCTTCTTGCAATCGTATGTAGTACTGACATACATATTTGCCATGGATTACCTGGATTGTCGTCCAAGAATGCTATTCAAGTTTTGTAAACATACTTTAGGACACTTAATATATTGTATATCAATAGCTCATTTCAACTACACATATCACAACTAGACCCGTTTCCCGAACTGCTTTTGGTGTAACAAAATGCGACAATGCTTAAAACTATAAATCTCCACCGCTTCTTGCGCCCACTCACCTCTAGTGGTGTTCCTTGTATTTTAGTTACAACCTACTTAAGTATTTATGATAATTACAATAATTCGATTAATTTACAATGAGATATTTTTAAAGTGTACGTTATACTGTATTTTCTTCTTGTTGTTCGTTTGCTTACATTGCGTTTCACTGCTCACATGACTCACCAAATGCATACTCTACTTTCAAAGAATCATCTATTCAGGTAAGAGTGCTATACCTACCTGATAACGTATACGTTTTACAGTATAGTTTACAGAGTTCAAATCGTTAGTAAGTGTATCATATAAAGATTGTTTAGAAAAGACTGCAAAAGGAAAATACCAGATAAAACAAAATCAAATGAAATCTTTCAGTTTAACGTCCCACATTTTTACCCTTTAATGTACGGAAGACGGGTAATTTAGACAAGTGAATGATGATAGAAGGATCAGTGGAATGAGGATGTGGAAGGAAATGCGAGTACCTCAAGGAAACCCATGGACAAAATGTCCACCACAAACTTACTTGGCCCGGAATCGAACCAAGGACTCCACGCGTCAGAGGTAAACTATATACCATTGAACCACCGTGCCCCGCAGGAAACCACCAGAAGTAGAGAAAAAATGAAATGAAATCTTTAAATTTTCCGCCCCACGTATATGCCGGCGAGACTAAAGAAGATGGTGATGATGAAAAGCGAATGAAAATGGAAGAATGAAAAAGGTCGGAGAAAACGGGAGAACCTCGAGAAAACCCACGCATATGGTGTATGTACACTACAAATCTCACTTGACGCGAGCTGGAATCGAATCAAGCATCCCATGCACCACAGGTGAACGCTCTACCACTGATAGATGTGTAGAGTGATAGATATTTGATTAGATCGGAGTTATTCACGAAAGAGCTATGTGATGTAATCATCAACCGAAATTTGGTAGCCAAGTCAAAAAGCATCGGGCCCGCCAGAAGAAACAGGAAACAAGACTTATGAACAATGTTACAAACCAAGTTCGAAATTGTCAATTCCCCCTCAATTGTATCAAATTGAAAAGTATGTTAAGTAGTTATTTTATGGGTATTTATGTATTTCCGTGATAGGTAATATCAGTGCACCTATAAGAAAAAGGCTAGTGACAAATATAAACATTTCAAGATAGGCTGCCTATGATTTATTAACTATATGAAGGTTATATGTTAACATTTTGTTTTCTTGTTCTGTTAATTTGAACGTGGGAGACCCGGGTTCAATTCCTGGCGGGAGCTCATGTGGTTCGGATTCCACGTTAATCAGTAGGTCCACGTCTCACATAGCCTCGCTGCTGAACGGGACGCTAAACTAAAATCACCTCACCTCTGTTCATTTGAAGACAGAAAATACGTATTATTGGGAGTTCACACACACACACACACACACACATACACACACACACACACACACATACACACAAATACTACAAAATATTGTTTTCCAAAACTCAATACGATAAATTCACGATTATCAGCGGAATCGGATAGAGCAGCAACCACGGATAACCGAATTCCACTGGTAATCCGCAAAATGACCGAAAAAGGACACAAATCAACATGAAAATGATTCTTTAAAAATACAACTTTCTTAACAGTAGAAGGGCCTACGTGTACAATTATGACTTTTCTTCCTATTTACAAGATTGTTGGTTTACAAGTAAACATTGGTCAACTGTTTTTGTTTGTTAGCGTTAAAACATTTCTTCTTCATTTGTGATTGCAGTTATTTTAAAACAATATTTTATCGCAGATTGGTTTTAAACGATGTTTGCTTTTAATATCGTAAATTACAGTCGTAAAAAAAGAATTTAAAAAAATCGGAATAATTCACTCGTGGGAAGTATACCCCGGGATGCAGTGGAGGGTATACAGGAGTATTCGGTGTATACCAACCTGACATTTTTATAGTCTATCGTATATTTAAACTTACGAAAGAGCGAGCGTATACGGGGTGGGTATACGGTATATTTTTGCTCATGTGGTTCGGATTCCACGTTAATCAGTAGGTCCACGTCTCATATAGCCTCGCTGCTGAAAGGGACGCTAAACTAAAATCAACTCAACTCAACGGTATATTTTTGAAAATACTCTAGCGTATACCCACCAAAAATTCAACCATTACGTCTCTGTTGTATACGGAACATAGAAATTTGTAACAAACAAAATTTTGTTCTGGATATAAATTACCTACAGTAAAATTGCTCCTGTTTTCTTTATCTTTTCAGGAAAGGAAACCGATTTAATGTTAATGGACACACCGTTTCCTAGCGACTACAACCCCTTGTGTCATAATTTTACCGTTGGCAACCCTGACAAAATGGAATTTTATTCTCCAAGATATCCAGACAAATATTTAGGCAATTTAGATTGTGTTAAAATACTCGAAGGTAAGTAACATAGTTACTCAATCTTGGCTGCACTAATAACAATGCTTACTTAAGACTATTTATACAACACTGACGTGACTAAATTATTTCTATATCTTATATTTGAGGCACCTAGTATCAAAATCCGCAACATCCATTTCGATTAGTTTCGAGTAATCTCACAAAACGTGCAGTGAAGCTCCATATACACGCATACAAAGTCCCATATTTGAACTAGTTTTTTAATATGAAATATTAAGCTTTTAAACAAAATTATATTTCCATGGAATTCCTTTAGATCAAATATATAACAAGCGATATATAACTCAATTTTGTTTTTAAAAGAATAGATTTAGCGGCTTTTGATACTAGACGCCTCATTTATTAAATTCTAATTAAATAGGAGAAAGAAGAAGCACATTTTATTATATTAACGAATGTAGCTGATCACTTTTAATCACTTGAAAGAATATCATTTTATTTAATTTGAATGTGATCGGGGCCCAATTCAGATTTTCAGGTTTGTCTTGCCATGTTTGAAACTGTTTCTAACAATGCATTTTGTTCTTCTCCACGTACTGTTTATATCATTATGTTCTGTTACATACATTGTTTTGCTTGGTTTAAATAATATTCATGCAGTAATTTAAGGAAGTACATATTCTCTTATCATAATTCTTTTTTTTAAAACGCAATCATTCGAGTAGTAAAGGAGGTCATATAAACGATGCAACTTTTGAAATGCCCGCCATTTCTGTTTTAGTAAGTTGGCAACACTGAACGTTACACGATTTTCATCTGTTGTCTTTATGGTTAGTAGTCACGCATTGCCGAATAGCGCACGATTTTCATCTGTTTTCTGTACGAGTAGGAATGAAGCGTTTCACGACGAAACACTGTGTTGTGATAGTGGAAATCTTATTACAAATGTGAATGTTGTGCAGAACTATTCGCAGACTCTGTGGAATGTTTCGTTAACGTAATGCACCGAATAAGCTCGACTGTGATGACGTTGACCAAACATGTTTCACGGAGTTTGCGAACAATCTCTGCACAACGATTCCCGACATTTGTAATAAGATTTCCACTATGACAACATAGTGTTTCGTCGTGAAACGCTTCATTCCTACTCGTACAGAAAACAGATGACGATCGTGCGCTATTCGGCAATGCGTGACTACCAACCATAAAGACAACAGATGAAAATCGTGTAACGTTCAGTGCTGCCAACTTACTGAAACAGAAATGGCGGGCACTTCAAAAGTTGTTTTCTTCATGTGACACCCTTTATACGTCATGCGTTACGATTTTCTTGGACAAGTTTACTAATGAAATCAATCCGTTGACACCTGCGCGGGAACGGTGACTTTAACGATAATTATCCATATAATATATATAGAAGTAGGTGGGTCACTTCAAATCAAGCTAGTTGATTTTTTTTGGTAATAGATGCTAATTACCTCGGCCGAGGTCATTAATTGAGTCAAGCCGTTAACCGTTAGCATCTGCAAGGGTAACTGTGACTATTCATATTTCATATTCCATACATGTAAATATGTGTGTTTTGCTTGATCCTCTTCACTGTATTTACCACAGTTGATTGGCTATCAAATTTTAAGTTTTGATTTAGTCAAATTTTAAAGAAAAAAGCTAACTTCTATTTGGAAGAAGAATTACTGGGCAATACAGTACATGCATGTTAGCTCTATCCTAATAAACGTTAAATTAAAGCATTGTGCACTTATAAGGATATATTTCTCAAACGAGTGAAGGATTAATTTCTTTCCGCAATGAAACCCTGTCATTAGCAGAGTTTTCTCTTCCTTCTGAACTTGAATGATACAAAATAAAATAAAATGCCTTTCACGAAGTGAATGATTTCAAAGAATCATGCATTTCTATAATTTTGAAATTACTGGTAGCTCATGTCTAGGTAATAAAAGTAAAGATTCTTTCTATATTTACATTTTAAGCTCTTACTAATTAAAAATAATATTGTAATGTGGGGCAAGGAATATATAATACATATAGAGATCGTAATATAGAAGATCATATAACCGAGAAGTATAAGCCAGGCAAGGCGCTATATAATTAAAGGTTGACGAGCGTTTTAAACATTCGAGCAAAGTATGGCATACTATGGTGTATAAATCTTAAGTTTCTGAGTTATTTGTAATCGAATTTGGGTTTAAGCTCAGTAAAATCAAGACATTTCACTCGAACGGGATTAATGGAATTTATCCGATCTTGACCAAAAATTGGAATGGTGGTAGAACGTGACAAACAAAGTACACAAGTGATATATTTTGGTATGCATGTCTTTGAGTATTTGACTTAGTAAAATGTCATTATATGTGGTATGCTATCGACAAATACTGATCAGATCTTAAGCAAATCTTGTTTGGTAATATATCTTGTATGGCTTAGTACGTACTTGACATATTATGATATACAGACTACTCGTTCTTGAGTTATTGTCCACCAATTTTGAGTTTGGCCTTATTGAAATGACGTAATTTCACTAAATCATAATCAATAAAACTAATCTGATATTGAGCAAACTTGGGATGGTGGTAAATATTGACGAACTTTGTACACATTTTAGCATATTATGAAATATTATGGTGTATAGATATTTACTTTCTGAGTTATAGAGTATCAAAATTGAATTTGAATTCAATGAAATCAAGAAATTGCACTAATATCGTTTCATGGAACTCATAAGATCTCATCAAATTTGGCATGGTGGTAGACCTTCATGATCTTACTACGCGTATGATATACTATGTTGTCAAGGTTGAGATATTTGCTATCGAATTTGGAGTTGGACTTACTTGAGTCCAAACCTTAAGTTTGATATCCTAACTAAAACTAACTAACTCTAGACTGGAAGTTCAATATCACGTTCACAAAAGCTCTCCATTGACTTCTATCCTTAGCCAACTGGACCCAGTTTCTACTTTGTATTCCTATTTCTGCGAGACCCATCTTAATATTGTGCTCCCATCTGTATCTAGATATTTTAAATGGTCGTTTTCCAGTTGGTCTTCCAGTTAAGATTTTGAAAGCATTTCTTCCATCCTGGCAAATGATGACCTGCCCACCTGAGTCTTCCTAGATTTGATGAACCTAACAATGCTTGGTAAACGGTATAAATTATGTAGTTCCTCGTTATGAAGTTTCCGCCATTCCCCATTTCCGTTCCTCTTGGGTCCGAATATTCGTCTCAGGATCTTGTTCTCAAATACTTTCAGTCTACGTTCTTCCTTCAGAGTAAGTGACAAAGTTTCGCAACCATACAGAACAACAGGTATGATTATCGTTTTATATTTTTTTAAGTTTCAAATTCCTCAACAGACTTCGCGACAAGAAAAGATTTTGAACTGAATAATAACACGAATTCTTTGGTTTTACTCGACATTTAATTTCTTCGTGAATATTGCTTTCGTCTCTTAATATTGTTCCTAGATATTTGAAAGTATCCAGTTTATCAAAAGTATTATTTGATATTTTAACGCATTCATAATTTACCGTATTACGATTCCGACGAACTTCCATGTATTTAGTTTTCTAGCTTCTAAGATCTCGACCAAATTGGGAATGGTGGTAAATCTTCATGAGCTTATAATATAAGATATCGTACCAAATTTGGCATGTAGAAGACCTTCGTGGACTTATAAGATCAAGACAAAATTTGTCATGTTGGTAGATCTTTATGGGCTTATAAGATCTTGACCAAATTTGCCATAGTTGTAGACCTTCATGAGCTTATAAGATCTCGACCAAATTTAGCAAGGTGGTAGATCTTCATAAGCTTATAATATTTCGACGAAACTTGGCATGGTGGTAGACGTTTATGAGCTTACAACGCATATGATATATTATGTTGTGAAGATTGAGATATTTGCCATCGAATTTGGGGTTTAGACTAACTTGAATCCAAACTCCAAGTTTGATATCGAAACAATTATAAACCAAAAGCCTTCACGCTACGATATTTCACATACATATTAAGATTGTTAACATCTACGAACGATTCAAATTTGATTCAGCGGAGATTTTTAATTCACGAGTTATTGGTCACCAAATTTTGAGTTTGACCTTAACAAGCCCCTTTACTGAAAGTAAATGCAATGACTATTTACAATCAAGATTTGCTTTTAAAAAAAATCAATTAAGAATTTTTGTCACTATAACAAAATTTACTAGTTTTCTAAACTAACATTTTCAGTGACATTGCTAGTTTTCAAATTTTTCTCCCATGAAGACTGAAGGAAAAACAAATACGAGGATACGAGGGCCAGTCAAAGCTAGTAGCAGTGCTTCGGAAAATAAAACAAGATATAAATTTTCCAATAACTTTATTTGTATGTAATGTTCCATTCACAGTCTACTTTTCAACGTTATTACCTCCGTTATTTAAGTATTTGTCGAGGCGTGGTACAAGGTTTTCTATGTGTTCTGCAAAGAAATCCCGTTCAATGTCCGATAACTATTCTTGGGCTGCTGTTTTCACCTCGCCATCCGAGTAGTATGGTCGCTTTGCAAGTTCGTCTTTCAAGGGACCAAAAACATGGAAGTCACACTGTCTGGACTATAAGGAGGGTGATTCCACATTTCTCACCTAAATTTTGTCAGAAGTTCGCACGTTTGTTGTGCTACATGCGGTCTTGCATTATCATCCAGGACTACAATGTCTTTGGACAGTTTACCTGGTCGATTTTTAAGTGTTTTTTGCAATCGTTTTAGTGTTTCACAATAAGAAGATGCATTAATTGAGATACATTTCCAATTTGGACTCCACTTGCAGCTGTTGAGACATGTTTATGACTGACTATCGGAACACCTCGTGAAATTCGCTGTCTCACGATACAGCTACATGTCTGCAGTGTTGTCACACAGTTTCATCAAAATGGTCTTTGACCGAAAATATTTTCAAAGGAGTGCAACTAAATTTTTGACTGACCCACGTATATTTAATATAATACTAATTAAAGCTTTTGGATGTGTGTGTGTGCAATAGTGTTATTTTTAGCAATTATTAACTAATTTTCCTTCTTCTTTTCAACATCATTCATGTTAGAGAAGGAAATAATCCGGAACGTGCCGAAAGAAATGGTGATTTGCAGGAGGTCCTCTAGAATCGTAATTACATCAATGTTCGCTCACTGATTCCTTTCTTCATTTTCAGCGAAACACCCCCTCCCCTTCCCTCAGAGAGAAAGAGAAAGAGAAGAACGTAAAAGATCTCTTTCCATAAGCACACACACACACACACGCACATAAAGAGAGAGCGAAAGAGAATAAGCGAATATTAATCTAGCGAAGAGAATTCTGTGATCATAGAGAAGAATCTTCAAGTGAGGTCGTAGAAACGAAGAGTATGCATGTGAAGAGAGGTGGGGGGAGGGGCTAGCAGCATTAAAGCGATGTGTTTAACACCCTCTTTTTCGAAGTGATTAGGTATCTTGTTATCGCCTTCAACATGGCAGCAAGAGCTATCTTTTACGTGAACAAGAAACGATACAAGATGAGAAAAAGAGAGAGAGAGAGAGTACATGCCCTTGTGGGAGAAAATGGAGTAGGAGAAGTTGGAAGGAAATGTTGGAAGATAAGGTTAGATAATTGAGCGGAAAAGTTAAGAAAGAAGAGCTATCGAAATGTATATATATATATATATAACGTGTATGTGTATACATAAGAAAAGGGAGAAAAGGACGCAAATAGATGGAAGAGAGGAGAATATGCAAAAAAGAGGAGTGGAATATGAAAGTGCAAAAGTGAAGGAAAGAGAAAGAAGAAATGAATGAAAGAGAATGATGAAAAGGTATATATATATATATATATATATATATATATATATATATATATATATATATATATATATATATATATAATATGTGTGTGTGTGTGTAATATGAGAAGCAGAAGGATAATATTGGAAACCGAGAAGAAAAGAAAAAGAAAAAAACTAAGATTCTCGTCAGAGGGTGTAAAGCAATGGTTTTGCTGATAGCTTTTGCCAACGAAAAGTAATCAACTTTCGCACGGGGACTCTCCGTACCTCGATGAAGTGAAGGGATGAAAGGGGGATCAGTATGCAAGACACTGGAAAGGGTGAAAGTGAGTTTTTACATAGCTTGATGGGATATTAAAGACAGTTTCTGTACTAGTTTCGATCTTCTGCTTCTTCATATCACATATTATCCAGTATGGGTTATAAAACGCACTGCCAAATACATATAAATGTCTATAGTTACGTTCGTAGTATGTGCACAACAAGCAGTTCCAACACTGAGGGGAAAATCTATATGTGAGTATTTTTATATGGTGTATGTGAGAGAGATTGAGTATGTAGATGCGCAAGTTTTGTGTACTGTATGCATTAATCTCTCTCGAAGCGACATAGAAATGGTTGTGCTAACGAGGGCTTTGTCGCTTACGTTAGCAAATATTGCCAAGCCCCAGACTATATTTGACTAGTGTACTGTGTCAAGCTTTTTTTTTTTTTTTTTTTTTTTTTTTTTTTAATCAATCCCTCTGTTTCGATAGGTTACATTTAGCTTTTCTTTTCTCTTTTGTATGTTGACTTTCTTTCACGTTATTGATTTCAGTTTATCCATAACCGAAATCGATTATCATCACTTCATAAATCCTGCTAACAACAACGTAAGCAATGCATTGTATCGAATCAGCTATATCTTATGCAAAAATGATTTTCAGCAACTAAAGCCAAAACTAGCTCTTTAAGTTTATGCATTTTAGTATTTCTATATTCTTTAGCGCTGTATTTAATACAAAATCGACCTATGAATGAATTTTCTTATAGTCTTAGGGCAAAATTCCTTTAATATATACAGTACGTCGGAAAAGTAACAGAACTTTTTCTTTACATTTAACCACTAGCTCCATCTACTGAAGCAACATATCGTCGGAAACCTGGATATCTGGTCAAGAAAACGAGACTACAATCATGAAAACCGATTAACGTAGTGTCAAGTTATAGCAAGAAAAGTAGGTGTATCTGGTGTTACTTCGTCACAAAAACGCGATGGAGCAAAGAGCCAACACTAAATTTTGTTTTAAGCTAAGTAAAACATTTACACAAACATTGGAAATGATGAAACAAGTATATGGTGATGAGTGCTTGTCTAGTATACGTGTGTTCGAGTGGTATACGCGATTCCGGGAGTTTCATGAGTCCTTGGAAGACGACCCAAAGCCAGGTAGACCGTAAAACAAAAATTGCGATGTGTTGGTGGAACAAGTGCGTGAAATGATCATCCATGCGAATTCGACTGAGATGGATGGCGGAGGAATTAAATACTACGGCAGGGATTTAAAGAAACGGAAACTCTGTGTTCGATTTGTTCCCCTCAACTTAACTGACAACCAAAAACTTGCTCGCGTTGAATATTACAAGGTCTTGATTAAAACAGCCAGACGGAACAGAACATTTCTGGAACCGATTGTAACTGGGGATGAGACTTGGTACTTCTGGTACGACCCGCAAACAAAACATCGAAGTGCTACGTGGAAGTCCTCAGGTTTTTCGAAAGCTAAGAAATTGTGTTTTCAAAAATCACATGAAAAGACAATCTTGATTGTATTTACGATTCCGTATTATACTTCAGGAATTCGATCCACAGGGCCAAACTGTTAATGGTGAATATTATTTGGATGTTATGGAGCGTTTGTGTTAGTTTTTTGTATCACTCAGTGTACGTCTGATGAGGATCTTGGCTAGAAGATCGAAACGTCACGTGTAAATGTGTTTTTATATTAAATAAGTGCAGTCTTGTTTAGCAGTGTGTTTATTTTTCAAGTGACTGGTAATTGTTATGTTCCACAAGATCCCTTCAAATGACAAGAATTGACATGTTCAGTTATACAAGTACTCTACGTAATCATTTACATCTACATGGTAATGAAAATCACGATAAAAATGTTTAAAGCAAAGGATCTTCTCTCACTAGCCACACATAATGAATTGCGATGTTTCACACAACGCACAGTCGTCACCAGTCAAGCTAAAAGAGAATTGCTTCGATGTCAAGAATTTACCAACCGCACCAACATCGAGCCCAGCTTTACTCCAGGAGAACTGAATAATTTCTTTGAATCTCGGAGAACAGAACTAATCGTGTGTCAAGGACTGACGTTTCAGAATCTCATTGCGGTGTCTTATATCAATATCGAGTTCTTCGGCTGCGATGTGATTATTAATATGTTTCGTGAATGTTTTAAGGGGTCGGAAGTAAAATACATCGGATATCAGTCCTTCGAATCGGTCGCGTTGTCAATATCAACTTTCATGTTACCGGAGGCCATGTGATTCATGCTATTGTAAGTACCCCAAGAATCCACAACGAGGTATGATTCAGGAAGTGCAGTCTTGGCATACATGTCTTTGACCCATTCTTTCCGGAGCAACATTGTGCGTTCTCGTAACCTGGAAGCGACAACATACAAATTTGGATATTTGGGGAAAGGAAAACGTGATTTAGCAGGAATTTTGCTTGATAGTTCTTTGAGGCAAACATAAAGGATCGGATGAGCAATGCCATCAGCAGAAATGATCGGTTGGATTGTGTAACTGTGAGTTGTTGCATCAACATTCTGAACCCCAACTTCGACATGGCGAGCTCCTTTAACAGTCGTGTGTACGACCGTTGTGCATTTGAAAGCCGAAACCAGAATAAATGGTGCTAAATAGCCTACTCTATAGCAGGAATCACTGGCGCAAATCATGGGGGACGTGTTTTGAAAACTCAGTAGACTTTCCTTATAGGGACTAGAGATGGGCATAATCGAACGACCGTAATCGATTCGTTCGATTTTTCTCATAGTTCGAACGAATCGATTATTAGTTCATAGTTCGGACGATTCGTTCAGATGTTCACAAAAGTGTAGTCGACGAAATTTTTTCTACTATTCATATGTTCGTTCATATAAACGTTCATTCCTAAATGAACAAATCGTTCGAACGGCTTCTTGTAGAAGAAGAAAAATACATCAACTCTCTGTAACTGAACTGTGGTTCGTTCAGCACGTTCTCCTTGCATGTGAATAGGCGGAGCTTAGAAGAAGAGGGAGAAAGTCAATGCAATTCTCATTTTGAACACAGCGCGGGGAGTTCTCGATTTTTTTTTTTTTCATTTGGTCCTTGTAATCGCGAGCCCGTCTGCCCCTGTCTTTCTGTTATACTGGTTGCCTGCGAAGAGGAACAGGGAGGGAGGGAGACAAGCAAAATAAATGTGAAGAGTGTCATAAATCGGAGAATAAAATACACCATTCTTTAACAAGCGTTTGCCTCTTCTTATGTTGAAACCAAACCACGCTCAAAACAAAATCATCTACAGTAATGAAATAAAACATTTCTAACTTAGAAGTGAACTCTGTATTAAATAATGTAATGTATAATTTCTAAGTACATGGTTGTATTAATTTACAACGGTGGAAAGTCGAAAGCCATTTTTTTTTTAAATTATACTTCAACATTTCTGCAAAACAATTTTAATCAAAATGTAATCAAATTGTTTAAAAACTGTTTTTCCCGAATTGCTAAGTACTTTTTCAAAAAAAAAGTATATAGGGAGGATATTTTCGGACTCGTGGAAGGAATTGTTATGGTTAGTCTTTAAGAATTGTCTGAAACAGTGAGTTTGACGTGTAGATCTAATGCAACCGATCAATGCCAAAAAAAAAAAAACTCATTTTCTGGGTGTCACCGTGGTAGAGGGATGCTCCCCTATGGTTCGAGAAATCACTGGCTCGATGCCAGGCCATGCGAGTTCGTGGTGGATGACAATGTGCTCGGGGTTATCTCGAGATTCTCCAGTTCTCTCCCACTTCTCATTCCACCTATTTCTTCACTATCATTCACTTGCAGTTTCATCCGTCTCCATAAGCCATCAGCGGCATACCTGTGGGACTAAAACTTCATTTCAAACGCTGTTTCCAACCCAAGGTATATGCGAAATCATAATAATAAATAGCCAGAAACAATAATAATAATAATAAAATACCAGCAGATTCGACAAGACTTTTTCAGCGACTCGCTTCTCTTGCATGTAGGCCCACGAATAATTCCTACAAGGTTACATATATATATTGAATTTAACAAAAGAAAAATCAAATTTGATGAATCGATGACATCACGGGCAACCCACATCGCCAGTGGAGTAACTTGAAGCTTCAGTGCCCCTACAATCCTTATTTATGCACACTTAACTTTCTAAACATTTTCTTTATATTTTGATCCCCTGGAGCTCTGCGTTACGGGGGCGCTATTTACGCGTATGCATATCGCAATGACAAGGAACGGACATGGACCTGTCATCGGGATATCCGAATCAAACCTAGCCCATTCGACAAACATAACAAAGATATGTTCATGCACAAAAAATTAAGTGCCATAGACAACAGAGTAAGTCCCTGGGGCCCATTAACACTGTTAGTATAAAGAAAAATGTAGACTCCCAGTGAAATAGCTATTGCATCAACACTATTCGTTGGAAAGTCATGGCTTATAGTTCATTTTCTTCAGCATGAAACAAGCTTTCTAGAGGTGCTATGTATTAGGACCCATAACGTACCTGAATAGGGAAAATTTGGAGAATGTCGGGAAAATTCTCTCTAGAAATCCCTCCCATCAACTTTGAACCCCCTTTAGAGTGACCCCGGGTAAAAGCACACAATCCAAATGTATCTCGAAAATATACTTTAGGAGATAAGAAATATGTGTACCTAGTTTTGTATTGATAGACAGAATAAGTATAAGGGGTAAGCTTGTATTGGTATAGAAGTTTTTCTGTCATATCTATTCCGCCTATCAATACAAAGCTATGTACACACATTTCTTATCTCCTATAGTATTTTTGAGGTACATCTAGATTGTGTGCTTTTACCCAGAGCCACTCCAGAGGGGTCCTAAGTTGATGGTAGGGATTTTCCCGACATTCTCCGAATTTTACCTATTCAAGTACGTTATGGGTCACAGTACATAGCACATCTGAAAAGCTTGTTTCATGCTTAAGAGAATGAACTATAAACCATGACTTTCCAATGAACAGTGTTGATGCAATAGGTACTTCATTGCGAAGCTTTACTCCATTGTCCAGGATTTCTAATTTTTTGTGCATGAACATATCTTTGTTATATTTATCGAATGGATTAGATTTGGTTCCGGATGACACGTTCATATCCGTTGCTTGTGACATATTTTGTATGAGTGTGAAAGTCTATTTTATATTGCTAATGACGATGTACCTCATTAATATGAATATAGGGTCTAATAGTTCTAGGAAAAGGTTTGCATGTTCGGGAAAACAATGAAACAGGTCTCTTTTTTCTAATAAAAATAGCATAGTCCCTTTGGCAGAAGAAGGGAAGGCAGAGGTAGAACGAGATATAACTTACTTCATCTTCATTGAAGAAAACTTCCTACACAGCACCAACTTCATTCTTTCAATTGTGTCATTATTTCGTTCATGGAGGGTTGAAAGAAAATAAAAACGAACAAGGCTTCCCTTCTTCGGCAATAACAGTTTCTTTACCTCCCTCCCTCTTCCACTCATGCCTGGAAATCTGAAAATGGCGCGAACATTTATCAGAAGTAATAAATCCCAATACGGAAGAGCCTACTGGCATAAAGTTAACTCAGAGCGCATGCGCCAGTATCTGTAATCAACTTTAGCCTGACTGGAATATGAACGAATAATCCACCAGTCGACACAAGAGTCTTTTCCGACGGCATTCTCAAAATGAACAATTCGTTCGAACGAATCGTTCGAACGATCTGACGAATAGTCGACTGGTCGTTCGACTATACCGATCGTTCGATCATGCACATCTCTAATAGGGACTGGGTTCAGCCAATCAGGAATTGGAATGGAGATATCATCAAGCTAGTATGAAAAATGTATGCATCAAAAAGTCTCGCGGCTAATAACAGTGAATGTTTAGAAAATGAAGTGTAGATGGTAGTTTCAGAGCTATTTTGTATCCATAGAAGTTATTTCAGAAAATAACCAGACTTCTTTCATTTAACACTCGCCTATCATTTTCCAAGAATTTCATTTTACGTGATTTTTTTTATATAATAAACATTTGATTATTGCTTTATCATGAATTAACATTAAACAGGATAATAGTACGTGCTGTTTCTCCTTCAATATTTTATTTTATTATTGCTACAAGCCAATTTTTATACAGTTCGTATTCATAACACTGTTTTCTCTTATTTAGATCTTAAATTGATAGCTGTAGTTTAGATTCAGCAATATTTCTTTTGATGAAGGTAATGGGTATTGAGAATCAATTGTCTATGCAAGGCCGCGTGTTTATTCGGTCATTTAAAAGATGTTTAAATTAGGTTTGTCCATCACAAAAATTAGGAAAATTTTAACAACTAAATGAAAATAGAAAATATAAAAAATACAGAAAACTTCTTTAAGCAATTTTTAGAAACAAAAGTATTTCTTCAATTGTAAAATAAATCAATTTTAGTCCCACAATTATAAACCCTGTAGCAGGGGCATCATTTAAGAGGGGCGGGAGGGGGCAATTGCCCCTCCAAGAGTTTGAGGAATACATACACTTTAATCGGTTGTCTACTAATATACTAGCACAAAACGTAAGTCTTTTTTGTCGGTGGTGCTCTCAAGCGAAGCCTGAAATGACGCCCCTGCCCGTAAGTTAAAGGAAATGGATAATTAGTGAAGTATATGATAATGAAAGATATTTATGGAATGAGAACGTGGACAAAAATGTGCAAACTCAGAGAAAAAAACTACGAGCACGATATTGTTCTCCACCAACTC
This sequence comes from Thermobia domestica, assembly GCF_964235325.1. Classification (NCBI taxonomy): domain Eukaryota; kingdom Metazoa; phylum Arthropoda; class Insecta; order Zygentoma; family Lepismatidae; genus Thermobia; species Thermobia domestica. The sequence continues at coordinate 103,354,733 of NC_137455.1, forward strand.
ATATGGTTTGGAATCGACCTCGCACCATAGGTAAACGTTTTAACCTTAAGCCACCGTGCAACCTTTCTTCAGTTGTAGTTATATCTTCTCACTTTGTAAGCCAATACTCGACTTAGCTTACGTAATACTTCCAATCAGTAACGGATGCAGAAATACACCGTGGAGAGCACTAATAATTGGCGTGAGAAATACACACATGCATACACACACACCAAGCATTATCTGGTATCATCGGCTGAAATGTGGGCTATATTATCGGCCAGAGTACTTCATGCGCTTTTGAGATACGAAGTTTAGTACGTAGAACTGAGGCGAATTGCAGATGATATATAAGAAATAAATGAAATTCATTTTCAATTTTCTTTAGTTACCCAGTATTACGAAATATTGATAAAATTTGTTAGGAGGTAATAAACTAAACTTTCTGATGCTACATTCATGAAAGACTATGTCCAACCAGATGGCTCACGTTCAACTGGGAGATGAGTTTCAGTGCATCAATTCCCAGACGCCTTTATTTCTGGTTTCCTGGACCAGAGTTTGCTACCTCTTAATTCATTTAGCTCTCCAATTGCCCCATGAAGTTGGTTCGATACTAGAAAATCTAATGCTCCTGCCAAGAACAGAACCAGAAACCATGCACACTGAGGTCGTGCACGGTAACAATTTGCTAAACCGGATAATAATAGTAATAAAATTTAAATATCCACTTTCTTCTTGTAATGTTTTGTATCTACACCTGCAGATGATAAATTTTGATGGCTGTGGTAACGAAAAAGAGTTGTAAAAGATTAAGTATACAGTATATAACTATAAGAATACAGTATATAACGCTAAAATCTTGTGTAGGTTTAAGAATAAAAATTAGAGGCTATAGGAAGTAAGTTTTTTTTTAAAACATGTCTGTGTAATGATTGTTTTCCGTGACTAATTAGTCATAACATGCCTATATAAAAGTCATAAGTGGAACATAATGTACGAAAGCAGGAACCGTTTCGGTATCACTATACTAAAGAGGGGGAGGACTTGGGCCGAGTCAGTCCTGCCTATAACATTGATACTATTAATCATTAACTTTTTTACTTTCATTTAGGTAACTGGATCCTGGATTTACACATTTAGATATTTATTAGCCTACTATTCTATTGCACGACTGTCTGAGAATGATTTTATTTTCTCTTCGATTTTTCTAAATTTTTACCCTTTTACTTTCAAGTGACGATAGGAGAGAAGAACGTGTGTGATCGTGGAGAAAAAAAGCGAATTCAAGAATTTAGTTGATTCACACATTTCGTAACCTCTTCGCAGCGTTCAACGTATTAAGACCAAATTTAGAAGTTTTTATGAGATTCTCAAGGGTTGTTATTTTAAAAAAATATTTCTATACCTTAAAAATAAGGGTAGTTTATTAGAGGATGATAATTAAAATTTACAATTTTCTCAAAAACTGCTCTCACGATTTCTTTCATGTTTCGTAAATAAATATTTCATTAATAGCATGGCAATGTGCCATAACTCATTGTTCTCGAAAGAATTTACAAGGGGTAATTATTCCTGAGGATGAATTATTTCTGAGACGATATTTGGAATACTCATCCTACACATATTGACAAGTAAATACTGTAATTAGTGCACAAACTACAAGAGGGTATTAAAAAAACGTTCGGATTATAATTCACTCTTGTACTGTGTATAGATACTTTTTCACTCGCTTTTCGATCATAATACAAGTATTTTAATTTTTCATTTTTCTCGAAGAAGTCGAAGCTAAATTTTGTTAGTTTGTGTAAGAATTCCCATCCCACACTTTTGTTTATGGTCTAAAGTAAACTAGCCTTTTGATGCATAAATTTCTCATACTAGCTTGATGACATTTCCATTCCAACTCCTGATTAGTTAAACTCAGACCCCATCAGTGGAACAAATACAGTTTATGGATGCTTATATTTCATTTAGAATTGTTTTTTGCTGGCGTTCACAAAGTAATTTTCACGAATATTTACATTTGATGACCTTCGTATTTGATAGAAATGCATGCTTAGTGGTCCAAACATATGGTTAGATTGTAACTTGATAGTGTCTATATTTAAGTAGTGAAATGTGAATGATAGAATATGAATAGTACACGAGATTTTTACTTATGTATGGACCGATGATCGCCAAACCGTCGATTGCGAGCTACTAGTAGCTCGCGGGGACATTTTACGTAGATCGCGTTAACGCTCCGGGTAGCTAACCTTGATTCCTCCACTGAGCTGACGCTAATAACAGGGGGCGCTGATGACAACAACTGCTTCTTTCTCCCGCGCAACTGCCATTATCAGGTTCATCTCACAGATGATTGTATACGAGTGCAATTGTACATGTTATGTTTTTTATGTGTATATTAGCCATTTGCTAACTTGGATAGTCCGGTTTCATATTTACTAAATGTAAGTTTATAGGCAATAAACAAAAGCAGTTGGTAGTTCTTTTGATTGGTAGTTCACAGTAGGTTAGGTTATGTATAGAAAGTATGCAAGCCTATAAATACATTTGTTATATGTATGTATATTAACACTGCATGTAGAGAATATAACGATATAATATTTTATAAAATATTTGTGTAAACCTCTGAGCACAACTTTGTATGAAAATGTGAAATTTATTTTATTTAAAATTTGAGAATTACACAACTGTTTAAAATCGATTACAGTGACAATCATTATCTAGCTCGATTGTCACTAGGAACTCTTTGATAAATTTCTATTTCTTTTAAAATACTCATATATATAATTTGCCGTGAATAAAGATTAGCCTAATTACTAAACAATTTTATTTCCGTATTTAGCTAAATAATTTCCTCCCATTTTGAGAGTTATTTCATAAGAATTCTTCAGTTTACTTTCAATTATGAGAAATTAGTTCTTTAAACTAGTAGCAGCAATAGGGTTCTCATTTGTGCAAAGACGATCGTGGAACATAATATATTATCTTCTGAAATATAATTTGATAGGTTTGTAATAAGTGCGATTTGCAGTTGCCAAAGAATTATTATTATTATTATTATTATTATTATTATTATTATTATTATTATTATTATTATTATTATTATTATTATTATTATTATTATTAAATATTCTGCCTGTTGGGAGTGCTGGGACTAATGAGTTTTTTCTTTTTAAATTAGGTTCGAGCCTGGAAATGTTTCTTCCACGTTTATCGATCTTCAGGTTTTTCTTTTAATTTCCAATATTTTCTTCTATTTCTCATCCATCAGTTCTGATCTTCTTCTTCCTATTCCTCTCTTTCCTTAGATCTTTTCTTCTATAGCGGTATGAAAATGACAATTTCTTTCCAAGATGTGTCCAATCCATTGGCCTTCCTAGGAAGGATGCTGGTTAAAAGCGTCCTCTTCTCTCCTATCCGTCTTAAAATATCTTTATTTGTCACTCTCTCTGTCCATCTTATCTTCTCCATCTTCCTTCAACACCACATTTCGAAGCTATGTAAATATTTCTTCTCTAACTTCCGTAATGTCCTGGTCTCTGAATCATATAGTCAAATGCTCCATATACAGTACTTGACCAAGTTCCTCTTTAGTTTAATATTAAGCTTGCTAGTTAAAAGTAATATTTTTTCGTCGAATGCTTCTTAAATGCGAATGAATAATAAATATCAATATTTTTATTTGAAGTAGAATTTTGTTTTTTGCATTTGTAGGGACGTATTCTATAACAGTTGCTAAAATGGCGGCCATATGTTAAATGTACGATTTACATTAACTTCACGAAGAAAAATGCATAATCCAGTTGGCATGCAAATGCTGTTTTTACGAGGTTACGCGCGTCACCACATTAAGTAATGTTTCAACCGTTGTAAGATCTACACCACCGTCCAGCGAAAATTTTGTATTGTGAGACCACCATTTCAAATCTAGAATTAACGCCATACCCATTCCGACGGTGGTAACTTACGTATATAATATTGTTACCACCTTCCTACGACTGTCCCCTCTTGGTTATTTCTAAATCTGTGACTCCCCTACCTTATGAGAGTAGTAAGACGTCATATCATTCTGTGAGAAGGAAAGAGAGGAAAGATGTTTTTAACACGACGCCGAACTCCAGACTTGGCATGGTGATCCCACCTTCTGTACTTTTATACATGAAATTACATTACTCAAGGAGCGCACCCGCGTAAATACGATGTATCCACACGGAAATCCTAGTCCTTTTTCTCTCAGTATAGCGACACGTATACACTGTAAGCAAGTAAGTTTCAAGATATCAAGATGCGGTTCTTTTGCAATCAGTTTTGCGTCCCAAGAATAGGTTGAACCTCTTCCAGTAATCCTCTATTCAAACCGGAAACAGTTCAAATTAACAATTTCAAGTTTCAACCTTTATCTCCATAGGACAAAAATAATAATGCATAACGAGTAGTAACTTTTTTTATATATGAATTCAGCATCCGAGGAACAACTTGTATATTTGATCTTATTAATCTATTGCTACCAGTAGTTATAGTGTATTACTACAAAGTTTAAGAATTGAATTCCCATAGTTTGAAAGTCTAACGTGGTTTTACACTGTGAAACGAAACTCACTTTTTTTTTTAATATGGACTGGTCTGATTAAACTTAGTAATGGTTTCGATCTATGTTGTTTGCATGTGTGACATTTGAAGTAAGTGTGTTTTAAAGAAATGTTATAGAAATTACTTTAATAAAATTCTCGCAGTTAATTCCGGATACTATATTGTACTTATTTAATTAGGCTTAGGTTAAATACACACCAAGTAATGATATGCGGGAATGTGTGAAGAATTGGGAGGCTGTCTTAGCGGTCTCACTACAGTACGCCTTCGATTCCAAATAACAGCTAAGATTTGAAAATGATATTGTACATTGGATTGTGTTACTATTAGCTTTTCATTATTATTATTATTATTATTATTATTATTATTATTATTATTATTATTATTATTATTATTATTATTAGTAGTAGTAGTAGTAGTAGTAGTAGTAGTAGTAGTAGTAGTAGTAGTAGTAGTAGTAGTAGTAGTAATTTAGTACTATCTCACGATTATGCTTCGAGGGTAATGGAGACGTGATGATAATGATGAAGAAAGTATAAGTAAACGGAAGAACTCCGAGAAAACCCACGGTGCTCGCTCACAACAAAGCTTACTTGATGCGAACTGGGATGGAACCAGGCAGCTTCCATAACACAGATGAGCACTCTACTACTTAGTATTTTTTAAAAATTTTCTTCCCCATTAACATTTATTTATATTTGTAATAATGCTCATTGACCTTTCATTTATTCGTACAAAATCCAATGTATTCATAAGATAATTCAGGATAAAAATTAAAAGGTTTGGTTTCTAAAACAAAAAAACGTAAATTAACTTATTACCGCAATTGCGACATCAATTATTTTGAATGGTATTTTCAAAAGGATGAAAAGGTATCAAACTGGTAAAAGAGATTTTCATTTGGATCGGATTTTCAGTGAAAATCTATACAGTATTCATACTGTGACTAACATTTAATAAAAGTGTTAATCCATTTGGTTTAAATTTCCATAGAAATATCGAGCTTTATGTAAGCTCTCCTTCTCTCTCTCTTCGCGTACCACTGAACGCAAAATGCTTTCCCACTAAATTGAATATGTGTTTCTGTTTGTTTCGAGAAGTGCTGAATGCTGGAACTGTTGATTCAGGGGGAGAGAGAGTCAAGGGCATTCTGGATAAAGAGATATAGTTAGATACTTCTGGTCAAAATAGGAGGTGGCATTGCTTTAGCGACGTAAATGTTGGAAGTAGGATACTAGAAGCGTAATGGAAACAAAGAACATTGAAAGCTCGGAGGATGAGAGAAAGAGATTTCAATGCGTGGATTAAATGACCAGATTCACAGGAGATAATATGTCTGGCTGAAAGACAACCGAGGATTAAATGAAAACTTTGTCCTCGTGGGAAGCAAACAGCATTATACTCAAGGGCAACAGACAAACAACCAGGCAAAAGATCGCTAGCTTCTGTTAGAACTCGCATCAAATGAAGAGGAGAAAAGGGACTCCTCCCGCACGCTTTTACTGAAATGACAGGCTTTTGCTTTTCGTTGACTCACTTATAACTAATTCGCAGCTGGTTGACAGCTAATTCTGCAGAAATTTCCACCAGATATTGGTGAAGTGATACATACAGTGTTACCAGAGTCATGGTCTCTTAGGCACTGAAACAGCCCTTACCATTCAAACCTTTCATTTTAGTTATTTCCTCTTTATCTTTATATATATATATATATATATATATATATATATATATATATATATATATATATATATATATATATACATTCCTAAAGATCATTTACAACACTTGAAAGATGATTCTACTCATAGAAACAAGGAAAAATTGCAGTAAACAGTTCTTCGGACTCACTTCTTTTCAGAGATAGAGACTGTCGAAAGAAAATTAACTTTGGAGCTGAATATTTCCAAAATTACTAGTAAGGCGTTATGTTATCGTTGTAGAGTTGTAATCTGTACTATCCCGAAACTCATGGTTTAAAGTGATTTAATGGTGTCATGAGCTGATTCCTTAAATTCAGTGAGAGACTACAGGGTATTTCGTTAGGAAAAGTGCGTTCCAGCAAGGGCGCCGATCCCCGCATTGTATTTATGAATATACAATATTTGGCATAATTTGAATGTAATTTGTCTTAAAATCCTCATATATATGCCTTCTGCGTCTGAATAGGCCCCCCGAAATATACAGAAAAATCGGCGCCCTTGCGTTCCAGCAACTATCAAATACTCGTTGGCAAAACAGTATTAAGATGGCGACGAATACTTTTCGGTTGTAATGCGTGGTTGCGCAACTACGGTAGTGAATGCATGTGGCAAACAAAATCAAAGTAAATTAAATCTGCCCAAGGGTGCAGTAGTTGGGCGGCCTAGGACAATGGTTCCAAGCCGGTATACTGCAACACACTGATGTGTCGTCCAGTCCCGTAGGACGTGTTGCGAAACTTTCAAATTTAAATATAGAACTAGATTGTTTTTTGGAGAAAGAGTGCAGATGAAATGCAAGATCAAATTTTCATGTTACATCAATTATTTCTCTGTTAAACAGGTATAGTTTTATTGAGAAAGTATATAAATATATTTTGAGTTAGGAAGTTTTTGAAGGGTCTGGACCCAGTGGACTCCTCGTGGATACGCCACTGGAAGGTGGGATATAGTTCTGACAAGGAAGGGTCACGAAGTTGCTCCGCTGAGATTCGAACGAGACAATTGTCTTTGAATATAACTAGACGAATCGCAAAGTTGTATGTGCCACTGGGCGGGATATCGTGAGTTACAACTTATTTTGTAATGTAAAAGCTACAAAAAATTACCTGGCAGAAAAGTTTGAACCGAGCCATTTGTTCAGAAACGGTTGGGTAAATGGAAAACTAAGCGAACACGTATCCCATCATTTTCAAAGACATGCTTTTGGGGGTAAAAAAAAACTTTGCCCTAGGGTCCCAGACGGGGTCCAACTCAAAATTTTGAAATGGCAAGGGGTGTTAAGTATCACATCGTTCGAAAGCTGTTGTAAAACGAAAAAAAATGGAGCAAGTCTCGACTTTCTAGGACAACCCTGTGTTAAATGGTGGCTAGTCAAAATGTAAACAAAAGCTTAATTGAAAATCTATGGCCACCTTAAATCCAATATGGCCGCTTAAAACCTATGTCCAAAGGATAAACATACCAAACTGCTGAAGGTAGAAAAAACAAATTTGGCATGAATGTTGACCAGTAGGTGAAGAAAAGATGCGAAATGTTCAAAAACGCGACATCTTGAGTTCAAAATGCCGCACGATGTGTCGAACGCATGTCCAGCTCAAACCACTGGTGTTGCAGAAGCGAAATGTGGTATTTACGTTTATGGTTAATAGTCGATATTCACAAAATATCAGTCATCTGTAATCCAATATGCCTGCCACGTGAAAAATTAGTTTGTATATAAATATGCTATTTCTTGAAATTTTGTGACCAAACCAACAAAGTTTGACGCAGCTCAATGTACTGAAATGACACACATGGTTTGGTACTGCTCGCCAATTTTGTAAATGGATGTGTTTTGATTTTTTGGTATTGCTTGAAATATTGCGATCAAACCAACGAATGGCATACAAATGTAACCATCACGAATAAGTTACAATAGAGCTCCCAACCTGACTTGTGCAGCAAGTCCTTTATGTATGAACTACGTTTGACAAAATTAGAAATATACCCGAATGTATTCAACTTTTGTTTAGCAGTATGAATAGGAAGTCAGAGTTGTATGTTCATCGCATATTCGTTATATTCACGGTAATGATGTCGAGAGAACCGTGACGAACGTGCATCAGGAACAAAACATATATGTGTTGTTACGGAATGAAATAATAGTTGAAGTGAATCGAAATTCAATTGTTCTTTAGTCTTCCTATTGTTTCTAAATATATAATGGAGAAAAATAAAGATTTAGATTTGTACTGGTAGGAATGACATAGGTTTTAAGCGGTCATCTTGCATTGAAGGTGGCTATAGATTTTCAATTAAGCTTTTGTTTACAATTTGACCCGCTGCCATTTTGCACAGGGTTGTCGTAGAGAGTCGAGACTTGCTCCATCTTCTTTCATTTAACAACAGCTTTCAAAAGATGTGCTACTTAAACCCTCTTGCCATTTGAAAATTTTGAGTTGGACCCCGTCTGGGACCCAGCACGGGAACCTGGGGCAAAGTTTCTTTTTATCTCAAAAAAGTGTGTCCTTGAAAATGATGGGATACTTCTTCGCCAAGCTTTCCATCTACCCAAGCATTTCAGAACAAACGAAACGGTTCAAACTATTCTGCCAGCTTTGTTGCTTTTACATTACAAAATATGTTATAACTCACGATATCTCGCCCGGTGGCACGCATATCTTTGCGATTCGTCTAGTTTTAACATATCAAATGGAAACACAAATGTCTCGTTCGAATCTCAGCGGAACCACTTCGTGACCCTCCCTTGTGAGTACTTAATACATTAAAACCTCATTCTCGATATACAGTACCTACGAGACAAGTCGTACAAGTAAACAATAATCGTTTCAAAAATATATGCTAAGTCATTTATTCATTTCGTTAAGTTCACAATATACCTTAATGCCTTATAAAATTTGATAATATAACTTAACCAGATGTGCTTTATTGATATAAACTTTACGATGAATTCAAAACCTCAATTCGATTTTCTCATATTAAGAGCATTACCGTAAAGGAAGCGTACCAGTTTTAAGTTTCTTCACAACACAATGCTCTTGTGTTACATTCAAAACAATAAAGTAGGTTATAGTTTCGTCTGTAGAAGTGGATCCAAAGCTTTATGGGTCATAAATTTGCCTGATGAAGATCACTGTCGTGTTCTGAGTTCAAAATACATGAAACATGATAGAACAAAGAAAGGAAGATCTCCTGCTTAAAAACAGTGAATAGCAAAATACATATACAGCTGCAACAACACAAGATTATAAAGAAATACAAAATATAATTCTTTTGTGGAGATTATTCTTTTCTTCCCAGACTTAATAAAAAAAAAAGGCAAAAGAAAAGTACAGGAAACCGTGCAAAAGACGGAAATGTGTTCCTAAATTTTCTTTGTACTGGAGGGTGAAACTAATGCCATTTCTAAACGGTCTTCTTATGGAGCAATTTTCATTCTGTTGTCCCCAACTAGTCTGGCGCCTTATTTAGAGTCAATCATCTAGAGTGCAAACGTATGTGTGTCGAGAAAGGGACGATACAATGTTGAAAATAGTACTGTAATGTTTGTTTCTAAGCGCAACATTTACTCACCTTTTCTTCTTCATGTTCTTAATAATAATAATAATAATAATAATAATAATAATAATAATAATAATAATAATAATAATAATAATAATAATAATAATAATAATAATAATAATAATAATAATTAGTAGTAGTAGTGAAGATAATATAGATCATCGTGATAAGTAAAATTTTAATTATTCTTGATATTTACTTTCCGGATAACTGGTATATTTATATTCAGAATTTTAAATAGGCCTATATAAATTTTCAGTAGACATATTAATACAAAGTATTATGACCTAAAAATAATCAATGAGTTTGCTGTGTATATATATATATGTATAAGAAATCTTGAAATCGTGAACAATATTAGTCTCGGGTTTGTAAACATTTTCTACTGAAAGAATATATCCAGGGGCGTACGCAGGGGTGGGTCCTGGGGGTCCGGACCTCCCCGAAATCCCGACTTTTTTTGTAAATGTAGTCTACTTTTAGGGGCAATTTTAGAAATTTTCATATAATTTAGCCTCAAATTGTATTTAGACCCCCCGAAACTCTTTAGACCCCTCCCGAAATAAATTCCTGCGTACGTCCCTGGATATATCCTATTGTAAGTTCGGAATTCTAAGTGTAAATTGATAGTTTACTCTGTGAAAGTTAATCAGAACTATCTAAGCGTAATAATATGAAACTGGAGACGTTGTTCGGCATTTAAATCATTGTGTTATTCTAAATGCGACCATGGATTTACATTGATCCATGTACGAGGTGCACACCAAAATTCCAAGAACAAGGAAATACAGGGAACTAATTCGTGACTATTTCTCAACAAACTCTTCCTCTTTATTGATACACAGTTGTCGTAACTTCGTTCATTTTGTGTAGCATGTGGCATAGTCATCTTTCGGGGTATGATTCAGAAACTCGAAAATAGTACTGGTACTTCCCAGGGATAATCTACTGGAAAAATGGCGTCCACAAAGAGAAACCTTGAGGTTTGGGAACAACCAGAAATTACTTGATACTAAATCTGGTAATTAGGATGGGTGAAGCAGAAGTACAATACCGTAGCAGCCAAGAATTAGGTCAAAACATTAGCACGGTGTGGAGGTGTATTTTCCCATGTGGAAGATGAAATTTGCATTTGCCGTTTGTGGTCATTTCTCAGTGAATTTTTGCAAAATTTCTATAACCAGAAGTGTACAAAACTACTCGCCCGTAAATGTATGACCTTCCGAAACAAGGTGGGACAATATCATTCCCTGGAAATCTCAAAAGATAGCGCACAACACCTCCTCATTGGGTGACAGCTGAGGATTTTTTTGGGTGGGGGGGATGAATCTATGTTTCCAGTGCATCGACTGACGACTGCCTTTTTGTTTCTGGGTTAAATAATTAAATATGTGATTCACTCATTGTCATAATTCTTTCCAAGAAATAGCGCCCCTCTCTTCTGAACTGTGTCAAATTCACAAAACTTTATTCAATCTTTGCCTCTTTTTGGTCGTCACTAAAAAAATTCGTGGAACCCAGAGAAAAGAAACTTTCCTTAGGTTCAGCTCCTAGTAAACAAAACCTACACTGTTAATTAAGAGACGAAGGACAAAAGGTCTCTGACGCCGCAGTTACTGTTTCGTGAATGACAAAAAAATGTGGATTTTAGAACAAAACGGCTCTAGGTTTTGGTCTGAACCTCGTAATGCGCAGTTTGTAAACAACTTCATTAAGGAGCTAGGCGTGTGGTAAAATACACTGGAAGACTTTCAAAAACTTCTGTGATTTTATAACAATTAAACTAGAATACTAAAGATGATTAAACAACAAGAGGAGAAAATCATGTCCAAGAGCCCAAAACGATGAAATTGAGCACAAAGCACCAGTGGGATACGCAAAATAGGGAGTTCCATCTCTTCCCTTTAACAAAATATTATGGAAAAATAAATATTTAATATATGTATACAAAAGACGATAATAATTGTAAAATACTTCCACCTATATTTTCAGAAAAAGAATGGTAGATCTAGCTTTTTTATATAAGAGATAGAGCACAGATCAAATGTAAGATCAAATTTTCATGCTACACCAATCATTTCTCTGTTAAATAACTATAGTTCTGTTGAAAAAGTGTACAACAGGTTGAGTTAGGAAGTGGGGGGTGTCCGATGCCCCCCCCCCTAGATGTGTCTTTGTCTCATTAACCATATGCTGTACTGTCGTCATGCTCGTATCATAACAGACAAGTTGATCCGATGGTATACTTCGTATCAATCGTAAGAGGTGGCGTGATTACCATACAGCATTAAATTTTCAGATTTAAAAAAGTTGTTTCCGTTGCTTTTCTCAAAAAGTACGTATGAGGATAGTTATTCATCCACATCATTTTATTCAGCTTAGTATGATCGATTAATATGTGCCTCATCCTTGGGAAAATTAATCTCATTAAACACTAATAATATTGTTGAAAATTTTAATGCATTATCGCATGTCTGATGAAATGTTTCCAATGCATAACTTTGTAAATGTACTCACAGTAATGTGTTACTGGAGTTAAAAAGTGTGTTACGTGTGTTCGTATGGTCTGGCCTAGTTTATAAATGGCTTAAAGAGCAAGAAAAGTAGGTATGAGCAAATGATTAAGTGAGACCCTTGCCCTTATAACAAATGAATCCCATTTAGTACATTGTGTAATTTGCACTCCAGTTCCCAAAGGCGTAGTTTCTCGTAGAAGATAAGAGATGGAGGTCTAAGTGATTTCTTTTTTTGTAATATTCGAATCTTTCATATTCTAAATGATTAACTTCACACAATTCAACATAAATCAACCATTTTTATAATAAGGTTCAGTAAACAGTTATCTCTTCACAAGTATTGGCGTATTTGTATTATTCTAATTTTTATCAAATATCCCGAGAAAGGAAATAATTGCCTTCATGTGAATATTGTAATTACTGAGTTCCAGTGCGAATATAATGTCATGTTTTAACAGGTATTCAGCAAACTTCGATAGGTGAATTCTTTTTAATGGTTGAATTGTAGTCAGTGTTGCCACACTTGGTACAATTGTACCAAATTCAGCCTCTTTTTGTCATTCATCGGCCCGTTGGTACCACGCTGGCATTTTCAGCCCTTTTTTTTTTTTAAGTTCGTACAATTCTACTCAATTCAGCACCATTTAACATATACTTGTCACATTTTCAAAAGTGTCAGTAAGACTTTTCCTACATCTCACGTTACTCATACCATTGTGACTTAAAATTATTAATAATGTGTTGTGATGTCTTTCAGGGAAGGTTCTAGGACCCTGGACCGGTTTTAGATTTTCTACAAATGTCAGTTTACTTACCTTATATTCTCCTTATAGTCTATTATCCTCCTTCGGTCTTGAAATAAGCGAGAATAAGGTAGATACATAATTATATTTTATTATTTTATATTAACGTACTGTTTACACATGAACTCGGAGATGATTGATTTGCTCCTCGTTTTATATATTTTTTTCATATATGGCCAGAATGCTGTTTTGGTTTATTTCACTTTGAAATAAAGGCGCGTTTGATTTTCCTACAATACATACCTAAGATGATAACCGTTTTCCCAGTGGCTAGTCTAACCTGGGGCCGGGGGCTTAGCCCCCTCCCCACTTTTTAGGTGACAAAAATAATTTAAGCTATTACATATATTTTTTCGAAAGTTTATAGTAAACTCAATGATATAACTACTTATCATAGCCTGGGTTCTGCCTAGCCCCCGTTTTTACCTTCTACCTAGGTAGATCCGCCACTGCGTTTTCCCTTTTAATTTGCGGCCTCTGTTATATTTCCTACATGTGAGAAAAGTTTCATTTACTTCCACGTTTTTTCCGGGCCCTACCTTTTCGATGTCTTTGAAAAGTAATTCTTGAAAAGAGTAGTTTCTTAATTTGTACTCTTGGATGAGGAAATGGAGAGTGTTCTAGAACTTTACCTCTTTTAGTTTCGTGTTATAGGGAAATGTATTACAGTGGTATAAAATAATGAATTCAGCCCTTTTTGTTCCAATTTGGTACTATTTTTCAGCCCGTTCCAGAGCTAGGACTGTGGCAACATTGATTGTAGTAGATTTTCAAGCCACATTGGTTCAACATTATAACCGGAAGAAGCATATTTGTAGTTTCCGATTGCAATAGAGAAATAATAATGGCCAAAAGTGCACCTTACGCAGAACAAGTGATTTTGTCACGTTGTTGACATGATGCAAGGTAGGAATAAGTAGGGTAGAGTCGGATTAGCTTAGGGTTAGGGAAGTTTGGACCCATTTTGTTAAAATTAACAGAGTGTAATTGTTCGTATTGCTATTTGTTGTATCGGTTGCTATAAATATTCTACACAAAGTGCAAAATAAAATGAAAAATGAAATGAAATTTTTGAGTTTTACGTCCCACGGTTATGCCGGCTAGGCTAAAGGAGACGGTGATTATGAGAAATGAATGAAATGAAGAAAGCGGGAGGAAACAGGAGAACCCCGAGAAAACCCATGCACACGGTGTTTGTCCACCACAAAGTTCACGTGATGGGAGCAGAGTTTGAACCCAGGACCCCATGCACCAGAGGTGAACGCTCTATCACTGAGCCACCGCGGCCCCTACACAAAGTGCACTCTTATCTATGTAGAATACAGAATATTTTCATTAGATGCTGAATTCACATCGAAAACAGTTTCTTGCTATCTTTTACAATATTACTATGTAGGAATCATTATTCAAACCGAAGTTTTAGTAGTTCTTACTAATTTCGGATTTAGTAGATGAATAAATCAGAGATGAAATCCATTCTTACAATTCGGAATTCCTACCAAAAATTGTTTCTCCACCTATAATAAATTCTTTTTTTTTTTTTTTTTTTTTTAAGATACTGTTCTTCTCTACCTCTTACTGTTTTCCACTACGATGATCAGTGTCGAAACGGAAAATCGTAGATTTCCGAGCATTTTCGGTTTGCATAGGGAAAGAAAGTTCGAGATAAAAGTTATCCTTGGAATGTTCAATCCACTCCAAAAAGTCACTTCTAGGTATGTTCTATGACGATCTTGTTCTATGACGATCAATGTTGAAAACTGAAATAGTTTATTTCTGCCACTTCTGGTTTGAATAGAGGATCAACGGAGGATATGGAACCAGTTCTCGCTACTTTCTACCGGTTTTGCTTTAAGGAGATCAATTTTGAAGCAGGAAATAATAGCAAATTTCTACACCTTTCGGTTATAGTAGAGAGGTACAGGTAAGAATGATATATTTTCTTCAGACGATAAATCGATTCCAATAAACAGTTTGTTGCTACCTTTTACCGTTTTCTGTTCCGATGCGATTAACGTTGGTTGATTGGATGGATACAAGTTCAGCGTCGCTTTCAGCATCAAGGTTATATGAGACGTGGACCTACAGTATAACAGAGGGTCTGAACCCCATGGGTTCCTGCCGGGAGACGAAAACGGGACTTTCACGCCAAAGGCGAATACGATAACCTGCGAAGGGGCTCGCGATAGATGGTTGAGATAGGGGATGAAACCTTTCCTTGATGCTCTAAATCCATTCCAAAAGATCGCTTGTCGCTATTTCTTAACATATTTTGTTCTATAGAGACCATCGTTGAAACCGGAAACGGTTAATTTTTACCACTTCCGTTTGAATATAGGATTAAAGGAGTAAATGGAACCTACTGTTGGGATGCTAAATCGATTCCATGAAATCTGTTTCGCCCTCTCTTATCGTTTCTTTTCTCTATAAAGATCAATATTGAAACCGGAAATAGTAATAAACTTTTTCTACCACTTCAGGTTACAGCAGAGAGATGTGGGTGAAAATGTTACTTAGGTTCAATTCCTGGTGTAGAGCAGGCGATTCAGAGTACCATCATATACTAGTATTAACACATTGAAGCAGGCCCGTAGCCAGCTGAAAATTGTAGGAAGGGGGGCGGTAAAGTTAGAAGGGGTCCGATCCAACCGTACTATAGTTTACCGTATTACAGTTCATTTGCAAGCCTACCGTGAAAATTTTAGGAGGCCAGTAAAAATTTTAGGGGGTCAGCCCCCCGTGGATACGGGCCTGCATTGAAGAAAAGTTAAGTTCTAAGCAAACTAAAGCAAACTAAGTGGTTCTTTTTAAAACAACTCCTAAATATTATTTTATCTATTAGTGGAAGTTTAATTTTATTTACATATTGCTCGCTGTCTTTAAAAAATAAACAAAAAAGTAGAAGAAAACAAGACAGCTCAAAATTAAAGCTTTTTTTCTGTTGTTTGATCTGCCCTTTATCTGGATGTGAACAGGACTGAACAGAAAGATATATCGCTGCAAAATGACAGAGAATAAGAAAGGTGATCGATTTTCATGTTTTTTTGTGTGTTTTGTGAGTGTATGATGAGGACTCCTTTTACGAGACACGTTCTGCGGCCACTTCACTGATACTTTATCATCTCTGATGTCACAGCAAATCTTGAGGAAAAATACCTCCAACGTCATTTTGTTTTTTTTCTTTCTTTTGACCATTTCTTTTGCTTCTCTTCTTCGATATAAAAGACTTGTTTGTGTTTTCAGAAGACCTCATTCTATTCTCCTTTTTCACTTTCTTTTCTCTCTTTTATTCCTTTCCAAAAACATGTTCGTTCTTCTTGCTACTAAACCTCCATTGTTGTCTTTTCAATGTTGCGCCATAAGCAGACAATAATTTTTGAGCACAAAATGTAAGCATATTTATGGTTTTATTGTTTTTTCTTGTCCACTATTAATTTAACAGTAGCAGGGCCAGTTTCATAGAAACAGATGTATATATCAGGCAAGTGACAGTCAGGAATTTTTGAATAGTGTCATTTGGTCAGATGAGACAAACATAAACTTATTTGGCTTGGATGGCATCAGAAGAGTGTGGAGAAAAACGATCGCCACATACGGGTCATTCAAATGCCTCTGCAAATTCACTTCTAAGAGAATGATTTTTCTTGCTAACATATGGCCTTTTTCTTACTCTTCTACCATGGTAGCTGTTTCTCCACAGCACTCTACGGATTGTCTGGTTGGACACTACATTCCCACGCACATTTTCTATTGCTGGACTAAGTTGTGGTACACTAATTTTAGGATTTCTTTTGATTTCATTCACAATCATTCTGTTCATCACTCTCATTAAGTTTTTTTTCTGGCGATCCGCGCGCTCAGTAAATTTCTGGTTAAGCCGTTGTATTTAAATTTGTTCACAATGTACTGAATAGATGAATGGAATTTGTTTACATTTTTCCTATGTTTCTAAGTGACCTACCTTTTAAGGCAAGGTTTACAATCACTTCCTTCAAATCACTATTTAACTCCTTTCGACGCCCCATTTTCTTCAAAGCAGATTCACAGCGTAAACTACCGTGCACTCACGTCTTTCGTAATGCACTCTGTGCTTCTAGAGGGCAACTATGTAGCAAGCTCAGAGATACCAAGAAAAGGTGCCACCCTTCTGAAAGCATAGTTGGTGTACGAACAAATATGTTGCACGAAAAAAGTAGCTTTTTGTTGTTTTCAGTATTTTTAGGATTTGCATGTTACATTTGGTTCGTGGTTTTCATATATTAGTGCTTGTTATGTTTCCTTACAACAAACTAAAACAAAGCTAGTACATAAAGTTCACTTTTTGGCGGTTACAGAGCAATTTTTCCGGTATATTCACACTGTACGAACAAGTATGTTACATACTGTATGCCTGCGGCATTAACAGCTCGAAGGAAAGGGATATAAATTTGTCCAAGCCACCCACTGAAATCATCAATGCCCCTTAAACTACAGGTGAGATTTTTTTTTTAAACCAAGGACCCATATCCTTCATTAAAAGTATTTAGTTCCTTCATAGTGTAAAATGAAACTTTTTACATTACGTTATTTGTATACAATATACTTATAAGATTGCTATAGGTATGTTGTTGCTGAGGTCACTTAATATCTTGGAGAGTCTCTTAATATCGTGGAGAAAAATGAAACACAAAATGCCTAGCTTTTTTAAATTGTCACTGTGATTGATAACCATGAGATTAGTAATCCTCATATTTAACGGTTGCATTGATAATATTGAAATGATAAGAAACAGACTTTGAACGGATAAACATCGACATTACTTTCTCTGTAATGCATAGCACGTGCAAACATGTTGTCTGTTACATAATCAGTTAAGAAAAAGAATGGGACGTTTTCAAAAGATGGAAGAAAATAGTTGAAGTTTTATTAAGTAGTCTATTCCGAGATAAGCAACATAATCAGTTAAAAAGAAGAATGGAACGTTTTCAAAAGATGGAAGAAAACAGTTGAAGTTTTATTAAGTAGTCTATTTCGAGCTAAGCAACATAATCAGTTAAAAAGAAGAATGGAACGTTTTCAAAAGATGGAAGAAAATAGTTGAAGTTTCATTAAGTAGTCTATTCCGAGATAAGCAACATAATCAGTTAAAAAGAAGAATGGAACGTTTTCAAAAGATGGAAGAAAACAGTTGAAGTTCCATTAAGTAGTCTATTCCGAGATAAGCAACATAATCAGTTAAAAAGAAGAATGGAACGTTTTCAAAAGATGGAAGAAAACAGTTGAAGTTTTATTAAGTAGTCTATTCCGAGATAAGCAACATAATCAGTTAAAAAGAAGAATGGAACGTTTTCAATAGATGGAAGAAAACAGTTAAAGTTTTATTAAGTAGTCTATTCCGAGATAAGCAACATAATCAGTTAAAAAGAAGAATGGAACGTTTTCAAAAGATGGAAGAAAACAGTTGAAGTTTTATTAAGTAGTCTATTCCGAGATAAGCAACATAATCAGTTAAAAAGAAGAATGGAACGTTTTCAAAAGATGGAAGAAAATAGTTGAAGTTTTATTAAGTAGTCTATTCCGAGATAAGCAACATAATCAGTTAAAAAGAAGAATGGAACGTTTTCAAAAGATGGAAGAAAACAGTTGAAGTTTTATTAAGTAGTCTATTCCGAGATAAGCAACATAATCAGTTAAAAAGAAGAATGGAACGTTTTCAAAAGATGGAAGAAAACAGTTGAAGTTGCATTAAGTAGTCTATTCCGAGATAAGCAACATAATCAGTTAAAAAGAAGAATGGAACGTTTTCAAAAGATGGAAGAAAACAGTTGAAGTTTTATTAAGTAGTCTATTTCGAGCTAAGCAACATAATCAGTTAAAAAGAAGAATGGAACGTTTTCAAAAGATGGAAGAAAACAGTTGAAGTTTCATTAAGTAGTCTATTCCGAGATAAGCAACATAATCAGTTAAAAAGAAGAATGGAACGTTTTCAATAGATGGAAGAAAACAGTTGAAGTTTCATTAAGTAGTCTATTCCGAGATAAGCAACATAATCAGTTAAAAAGAAGAATGGAACGTTTTCAATAGATGGAAGAAAACAGTTAAAGTTTTATTAAGTAGTCTATTCCAAGATGAACAA
Organism: Thermobia domestica; assembly: GCF_964235325.1. NCBI lineage: Eukaryota > Metazoa > Arthropoda > Insecta > Zygentoma > Lepismatidae > Thermobia > Thermobia domestica. The sequence continues at coordinate 103,374,009 of NC_137455.1, forward strand.
TATACATATGGATAATGAACATAACATAATAACTAGATATGAAATGAAGAAGTGATGTGAAATATTTTAGTTTAACGTCCCACGATTATGCTCTTTAGGCCAAGGGAGACGATGATTAAGGCAAGTGAATGATGATAGAAGAATTGGTGGAATGAAAAGATGGACGAAACGGAAGTACCAGAAGAAATGCCACGGATACGATGTTGTCCACCACAAATTTACTTAGCCGGAAATCGAACCAGGAAGCTCACGCACCAAAGGTAGGAGCTCTACCCCTGAGAGAAATGAAATGAAAAACAAATAGAAGAAGATGATGTGATCGATTATATGAGAAATGACGACTTGGGAAATATATTCAGAATGAAAAAACGAAAGAAAGCTCCAGGACCAGAATGGATAGGGCTGAAATTTTGAAAAGTAATAACTATATAGATGGATTCCACATGTAACAAAATTCTATAATACAGGTTTATAATAAGGAATCTTTCCAGATATATGGAAAGAGTCAAACTTAATAATTTTACTAAAAGGAAAAGCCAAGGATAGAATGAATGTAAACTTATGCAGAACAATATATCTCATGAATGCAATTAGTAAAATATTTGAAGAAGGAATATTAAACAAGATTAACAAATATAGAACATTCAACATTGACTTGAGTTGATTTTGAGTTTAACGTCCCTTTCAGAAGCGAGGCTATATTAGACGGGAACTACGGATTAACGTGGAATCCAAGCCACATGAGTTCCCACCGGGAACCGAACCCGGGTCTTCTACGCCAGCCATTCAATATTGTGAATTGCAATGTAGATTAATTAAAAATCAACTTAAGATGCAATAAACTGACTTGTAAACTTAACATAATATGAAAAAATGTAATGTAAATTAATATGTGATCATGGGCGTGCCAGCCGGGGGAAGAGGGGGACACGTCCCCTCAGAAATTTTCTAGGAGGAGATTGTCTCCCAGAAAAATGTATAGCAGGAATTCTTCCCAAATATCTCGGCAAAAATGATGAAATACTGGAATGGAAACATCGATTGTCAATTAATAATTCCTGGAATTACAGTTTCATTGAAGAAAATTCTGTAACAATTACTAGGGTATATAAATGAAGTACATAAAGTAGCGACACTGTATTAGACTATGTCGAAAACTACCATAAAGCGTGCACACATTAATTTGCAGCAAAAAGAAAATTTTGAAATATCTACACCCTCCATTCCAAAAGAAACCGAACGTTTTAAAAAAACAAAAAAGCAATGTACATTTTGGAACAAATCATTTTTATTAATCAATGTATTCCCCTTCTGCATCGATACACATATTTGCACGCTCCAACAAGTTGTCAAACGACTTCTCCATGTCCTTTATTGGAATGGTCTTTAGGACGGCGGTCGTCGCCTTCTCAATGGCATCAATCGATGCGTGCCACTTTCCTTTCATCGCCAAATGCAGTTTCGGGAACAGATAGAAATCGCACGGAGCGAGATCTGGTGAATAGGGCGGATGATGCAACCGAATAATGTGATTTTTGACCAAAAATTCAGTTACAAGTCGCGAACGAGGTGATGGTGCATTATCGTCCAAAAGAGTCCAACTGCCGATTTCGCGATATTCGGGCCGAATACGACAAATTCTTGCCAGCAAACGCTTCATGACGCCCAAGTAAAACTCTCCAGTGACTGTCTGGCCGGGCGGAACAAATTCTTTGTGGATAATTCCTTTTGAATCGTAAAAACAAATCAGCATCACCTTAACTTTTGACTTCATCAAGCGACTTTTTTGGGTGTTCCTTCATCCGGCGCTCTCCATTCAGCACTTTGCCGCTTTGTTTCGGGCTCATATTCAAAACACCACGTCTTGTCACCAGTTACAATCGATTTCAAGAAGTTTCGATCCTGCCGAGCACTTTTAACGATGTCTTTGCAATGCGCAATTCGATCAACTTTTTGGTCTTCGGTGAGTTTGTGTGCTACAAACCGCGAATTAACCTTCTTAAGGCCCAAAACTTCGGTCAAAATGCGGTGTGCGGTTGTTTGAGGAATGCCTAATTCCATTTCAATAACTTTCACCGACGATTTTTTGTTATGTTTGATGAATTCACGCACTTTTTCGATGTTTTCTTCCGATAATCCGGTTCTGGGACGGCCTGATCTTTCATCATCATCCAGCGTCTCTCTACCCGATTTGAATCGCCTGAACCAGTCGTAAACTTGCGTACGGGATAGACACTCATCACCATATGCATTTTGTAGCATTTGCTGCGTTTCACTAAAAGTTTTACCCAGTTTAACACAAAACTCAATTGCAGCTCGTTGTTTGAAACTCATTTTCCGACCGATGTACACAACACACTGACAGTTGAAACGCAATAACTTTGTTGCCGTGCATCCAAATGTCATGACATTTATACCAGTTGTCAATGAGGGACTACGCCATCTACCGGTAAAATATTACAACAGATGGCACTAGTGGTACTATTTGTTTTCAAAAGTTCGGTTTCTTTTGGAATGGAGGGTGTATATATTAAAATGCTACGTTTATATGTTTGTTGTCAAGAAAAGTTTCCCCTATATGTTTATTGCAAATTCTTTTAACAATGATATCTTGGAAACTACAAGCTCTGGAAAGATGCCGTTTTCACTGATCGATTCCAAATTTTGTGAAGATTGTTTAGTTATAATTGAATATATATCTTAAATGGATGTTATTTCTTTATTACATTTTTTTAGGAGTACGCGGAAGTATTGAAAATTTAAAAAAGTAAAGCAACATATCTCAACGAGTTATACATCCCAACACCGGACATTTGTATACGAGGTTAGTATATCTCTTCGGCATTTGTTTCATGGTCAAATGAAAATGAAAAACGAAGCATAACTATTTCTCAGGGGTAACATGAATCTTTATTGTTTGGAGTGTTTGGCCCAATGAATACCATATTGCCTATCACTGACATTATAATTAATTGTGTGTGTTAGTATCTTTATGAAAATAGTAGATTATAATTGAAAGTACGCAATTCAAAGTGCGTCTTTTCATTTTGAACAGCTACCGCGTTGTGAAAGATTCACAACTTAGTTCCAAGGCAAAAATATTTCGAATTTGACTTAGTACTTATCAAAAGTTTCATGCTCAGTTTCAAATATTTCTGCCTTGAGATTTTATTTTTAGTCTTCCAAGAAAGCGGTACATGCAAGAAAATAAAATGTCGCTTTCTAAGTATCTAAAAAGATTCCTTTCCCTCTACACTTATAGCATTACAAAAAGAAAAGAGAAAATGTGGAATATTTTTTTTTATTTATTTAATATACCGACTCTTGCTGTATCGGCTTCGTTTAAAAATACCACCATTATTGTGCTAACCTGTACAATCGATGGAAGACTTACAACACTGTTTAGCTTCGGAAATATAACTCAAAACCTGCCTAAAATGACCTTTTTCTTCGTGTGCGGGTAACGTAGGTCTATTTGCGTGTTCTTTCTAATGTATTGTTGAACTTAACTGGGCTGTGAGCAAGTGCGCCACTCTTTTTGAAAGGACATGTTTTGCAGCGTGTTTTCTCCAACAGTAACGTTATTTAGACAGCTGTGTTTATGTGTGTTACTGTGAATATAACGTCGATATGAAGTTTTTCATCTCTTGTTTCTGTTTAGTGTTGTTTTATTGTTTGAAATGGATCAATTTGTCATATGAAAAAGAAAAGAAGATAGCACGTGGGCCAAAGTAGTGTCATTGTTGAAAAAAACAAGAGAAAAATTAATTCAAATAATAGTTCAGCTGATGGATTACAACCTGAAACTGACAATGGAAATTCAAATCTTGTATCGGTCGCCATCACCATCAATGTCTATAGAAGAAACCTCCCAATCTCCACGTCTAGCAAGTGGTTCAGATTTTCCCCACCCTTCGAACCTTTCAAAGCCTAATTAGACTTTAGTGATACCTACAAATTTTCAACAACAGTCTCTGAAAGGTCGAACATTGAAATTTGTGCCAACTTGGTTCCTTCCGTGGCTGCACGTCGATCCAAACAAAACTAACGTCATTTTCTGTTTTTACTGTATGAACATTTTGAAAAACAATTTTAAAAAAAATCTTACTAACACCATAGAAGATGCTTTCTCTACTGTAGGATTTTTCAATTGAAAGAAGGCTAAAGAGAGGTTAAGTATACACGAAACTTCAGAATGCCATAAACCAGAATGCCAGCTAGGAAATTTCTGGAAAAAATGTAATCTCAAGTATACGTTATCTTGCAAGACAAGGACTCGCGTTTAGAGGACATGACTCCCGGTTCAGGAATTTATTTCAGTTGATGAGCCTTTGCTCTGAAGATTTAACACAATTAAAGAGCTATAATGTGCCATTCTTGCGGTAGATGTCAGCCGCTGGAGAATGTTTGCTGCCATCTAGCGGTGTGATGTATAACTTCTACCTTTGTTTGAATAATAATTATACAATGGAGTATGGATAACTACCGTTAAAGTTACCATAAGGCATGAAGGTGTTAACTGATTAACCCCATGAACAAACTTAGCCAAGATAATCACTTTAGGCATCTGTTGCTAAAAGTATAATTCAAAAATTAGCTTTAGTTTAACTCTTTGAAGCACGGTGGTATATAAAATATGGTATAATAGTACCACCGTTCTTCAAAAAGTTAAGAAGTATCGTATAGAGTAACTGACGGACATACTGACATGACAATATTAGGATTTAGGATTTAGGAATTAGATTTCTGGGCTTTTGGCACCTTTGACCATGGCAGCATGTCACGTATGAGGGATAACGTCCCTCTGCGATTACACTACCGATGAACGAGAAGGAAGAAAGATTTTTGGGGAAAAAGGAAGCGGCCTGGGACCTAAATATTAGTTACCATCCCAGCATTGCCTGGTACGAATGACGAAAACCCAGGGAAATCTCACTCTGGATGGCTAGCCTGAAATAGCTTTTACGCTTTTCGATCAAGTGTCCCCACCGGGAATCGAACCCGAGACCTCTCGCACCAATGATGAGAGGGTTAGCGACTACACTACTCGGGGCCATTATGACAATAGTATAAGTCCTACTTGCATGATCCTACAATAATAATAATAATAATAATTTGAAGAAAGACATCTTAATATAAACTTTGAAAACAGGATAAAATCTCTGTGAGAAATCAAAAAAGCAAAAGAAAATGAATCAAAAGTCTTCCTTTGGTCTCTCTTCTTCTTGTCTTTCTTTCTTTCCTTTTTGCGTTACAAGAATCCCTGTTTTATATGGCTTAACATAAATTCTTAACTGTCGAAGACGAAATATTCGTTCGTTGTGCAAGAGACAGAAATTTAGCTAACGGATCGTTTGTCTTTAGAAGAGAGAAACAAAGCACCGCAGCCTCAATGGGATTCGATTTCATGGGACATTTGCTTTACATTAACCATACACAAGAAAGAGACGAACAGAATTTGGAGAAAAAATTGGTCTAGAAGCAAACAGGAAAAAAAAAACTATGAAATATAACACAAAAATGAATATAAGAAGATGGGAAAAGAAAGGTATGAAGTTGATCTTATGAAATATATGAAGAATAAGATCTTATAAATGTTTGTAGAAGAGGTGTTGTAAAAAGGAATAAGAAGAGAAGCTCATAAATTATCGGAATATACCTCAACTGACACAGTTTCGACTTTTTGAAATATAAATACATTTTCTTCTATTCCTTGAAGATAACTTTTTTAAATTGGTTAACAGAATGACAGTTCATGAGGAATCACATCGGTAAAAATGTATAAGCTTATACAAGATTAAGTTTTTTCCCTTAAAAATGTATAAGGGAAAAACTTAAACTTTGGATAGCGCACATATTAGTTCCTGAGTGAAGTCTTGACCCGACTATGGTAAGTCCTATAGTTTTGGGGCTATGGACCTTTGAAGTTCAGTTTTTCATATTTTCGGCAGGCTATAACTCCGCAAGGAAGCATTTGTGCACCCAGGTTGATCTATACTTTTTGTTTTATCTTGGTGTCAGGAATCACCTCCCAAACGTTGTCGGTGTTGTTTTGAAACACCCTGTATAAACGTGAGATTGAACACAAGGAATCCAAGTAAATCTGTGGTGAAAGAGAGCTAGTAACTTTTATACCTTTGACCCCGTATTAGTGTTCTATGGGTTTGAGCAACTTATCTGACCTGTGGCACTCTTGTTGACATCCAGAAGAAAAAAAAAGTGCATCTAAGAAGCAAAAAATCTCACTCTTTTTCACTATCTCTTCTAGATAGATATTAAATAGTGTTGGCGAGAGGCAGCATCCTTGCCGAACTCCCCTTCCAATTGCACTCTCTTCCGTCAGTTCTTCCCCTATCCTAACACTTACTTGTTGGTTCATGTATAAGTTTCTTATAAGTCTTCTATCTTTCCATTCCAACCCTATCTTTGTTAGAACTCCCAACAACAATTCCCAATTCACGCGGTCAAAGCCTTTTCACGATCAATAAATATAACATACACCTCTTTCCCTTTTTCTATAAATCTTTCACCGATCGCCCTTAATAATCCAATTGCATCTCTTGTGCCCTTGCCTCTTCTGAACCCGAACTGCTCCTCCTCAACTTCTTTATTTGTTCTTTCATATAACCTTCTGTTCAGTATTCGGAGCAGAATTTTAGCTGCATGAGATATGAGACTAATAGTTCTATAATCCTCACATCTCTTTGGGTTCGATTTCTTAGCCATCAGTATCATGATCGTTTTCAGATTAAAGGTATAACCGCTTGAAATTAAACTTTAAAAAAATCATTTCATTTTGTATATCTGCTATGTCATACAATTATACAGCGCAGTGTCTGCAACATCATTTGTATATGCATTACAATGTAATTAAGACTGTTTTATGATATGGGAATATTATAGTTCATAATACTTAAAAGATTAATTTGACTGCTCATAATTTATTCACTGGGTTTGAAAGAAATGTCATTTTCAAATTTACTATAATTGGTATATCATATCGTAGGAGAAGAATTCAAACTTTATCAAACGATACTAATGGCGCAATAAATAGATAATGCTGGATATTTAAGGCGCAACACTAAGGAGAGGTTGCAGCAGCCTCTAATGTACCAGGCGGTTAAAGTACAAGTGTGAAAGTATTACATACCAATCTGCGTGTTACATAAGACTTTAGCAGGAAGTCTGGAAGTCGATAGGACGTGAGTCTACCATGGGAGTTCAGAACGGCTACGACACGACTAAGTATAGAAACAATGAGACATTGGATATCGTCCTGTGATGTGACAAGCTGTTTCTGTGCAAGATTTTGTACATTTCATAGTTCAGGCATGTTGAATTGACAAGAGATCAGGTCAACACAGTGAAACATATTGTGCATTTAGGAAATGTAGAACACCCTGTGCTCCATGCAGTCGCGCATTATCCTATTGGAAAAGATGTCCATGTAGTACCTGCAATAATGAGACCATAACTGGGTAATCCTCTTCATCAGTGCCTCATTAGACATGGTTGGATATCCGTAAATGCGTATTTGTCATGAGCGGGCACGGGATCTAATGATACTCATATAACGTCGCTTATATGACGTAGAGACGTAAGCGCCAATTTTTTTTTAAAAAAAAATGAGATATTTCAACTGGGGATTCTTCAAACCTTCCTCTATCATCTGACGAAGTGGCGTAACTGTATCTCTAATAGTTTTTCTCCAGTAAGAAAGGTTCAACCAGCGTAAACGACACTCTTATATTGATTGTTATTTTACGTAAAGACGTAAGTGCCATTTGTGTCGCTTACGCTTTTCCGTAATATAAAATGTGTAATATAATTGGTCGTTACGTTCCCTGGCACTATACAATAAATGCTACTGAGACTGAATTTTATTCGTGACAATACCGCTTTTTATGCTCTATCATTTGATGGTTATTACTAAAGTCTTTGTGAAGTAGACTATTACAGAGAAAATGATAAAAATAAAGTAATCTGGAAACACTTTCACTCAGGTAGAACATAAACACAGTCGAGAGTTAACCACGCGTTATTTTTCTCTACTGGTTACTGGACAATGAAGTCTGTTTGTGAAATGGGAAGATGCCTCCTTGAACAGAGTATCATCCAAAGATATTAAAACTGTTGATAATAATGAATTATGCAAGGAGTTAAAATGTATTGGCTGCCAGAAAAAAATGTATTACTATGGAATTGTGATTGAAACTGAATATTCAGCACAGGATCCTGCGTGAGAACAATCCGAGTCAGAATCTGTAGATGTTCCCCTCCGTGTTTTGAAGAAAATTGCACCAACGAACGTACTAAAAAAAAGATACGAATGTAAGTGACAATCAGTGTGAAGATGAAAATAAGAACGAATATGGTGGTTATTCTGAAGATAAAAAAGAAAATGTTCAATTACCTGATTCTGATTATGACAAACTGTACATACAGAAGTGTGAATACTTAAACTGGAAACTTCAATATCAAAATACCTGACCTCTCTGTAAATGTTTCGTGTCTTTCAAGCATATTGCCAACATTGACAACTGCAGAAACCACCCAGCAGCTTCTTCTGAAGAATTAGAAATCAGACCTTCTCCAAGTAAGAAGCTTGCACTTGATGCTTAATTGTGGTGAATTGGTGGTTCCAAGTATATATACAGTTTAATCAGTTTCTAGTACATGGCTCGTCGTGGACCACCACATCATGTGCATCCAATGAAAGTTGAATATTTTAAAGGCTATAAGAGTAATTCGGAAAGTATATGTATTAAATCTCTGAGAGAATTTGATTCTAGCATTAAAGTGGATTCGACGATATTCCGCGAGGTAATGGTGATCAAAGAGAACTTATCAGGGATTTTCATAAAAACAAGTCACCTCAGTCAACATTGTGAGAAGCTATCACTGAAAAGGAATGCATTGCGTGCACTGAAACACACACACTGTCACAACTTAATGTATCCACAAATATCGGTCGAGAAATACAAGGATTTAATGTACAGTCCGCAGCAAAAAACCTGCAACATGAGCATACAAGTTTATTGTGAAACTACGCCTAACAGCTCAGGGAATCAACATAACGTCTAAGTGACACGAATCATGTCAGTAGAAACCTCGGCGTCCTCCGATGTACACTTATTTTGGAGCAAAAGACTTCATCGTTTCACAATAAACTTACATGCTCATGTTGCACGTATTTTGCTGCGGACTGTACCCTGGGCCGGCCTTAGGTAGTGCGGGGCCCGATTGGGAACATTTTGCGGGGCAACAGGTTTACAACACTATATATATCGCTAGCAAAACGTCGTCCTGCTAGAGCATTTTTTAGATTAGGGAACAAGTGGAAGCCTGAGGGGCCAGATCTGGAGAATAGAGTGGATGAGGAATGAATTCAAAGCCGCATTCATGAATAGTAGCCATGGCAACTGCTGATGTGTAGCCGGGAGCATTGTCATGATGGTAGACAACACCTCTGGAGATCATTTGCGGCCCTTTTTCTTGAATTTGGACTCGAAATTTTTTTCGAGAGGTCACTATAGTATTGTCCTGTGATGGTATGACCCCTTTGCAGGTAATCAATGCATATCACACCTTGGGAATCCCAAAAAACAGAGGACATTACTTTGCCAGCGAAGGAGGTCACCTTTGCCTTCTTTGGGGTAGGGGAGGAGGTGTGCTTCAATTGTTTGGTTTGTTGTTTTGTTTCTGACTGTAATGGTGTACCCAACAATCGTCCATAGTGATGAATCAACAGAGAAAGTCGTCCAAATCACGTTCTAACAGTCTCAAATTGTCCCCGGATAGGAGGTACCAAGTGCGTTTTTGTTCTTGAGTCAGAAGACATTTGAAAATTAGAAAATTTCATTTCATTTGTAAAACGGGTAAAGGGATGAGAAACAAAAAACACGTTAACTGACACCGGGAGGAAGTAGACATTTATTTGAGGGTATGCGTATCATGGCCGCCGTCTTGAAGTCTGTCATCTTGTATCTCTCTCGACTTTTAAAATAGGAAGAGGGTCACGTAATACTTCAAATCTTTGAAGATCTTTTTAAAAAGAATTCAAATCAGGAAAACTTAATGTACGCTAGTGAGAATACCGTAGGTAGCTACTTATGAAAGGTATAATCAGCTTGAAATCATTATCGACTGTAAACAAAATGAAATGGTGTTGAGACGATCACAAACCTTAAGGAACTGATGGAAGATGGATGACATATTTTCGATTGGATTATTTGAATTAGAAGAGACAAACATTCATAAGCAACCACCTATTCATTATGCACTACTAAAAAAATAGTATACATTCGGTTTTGCTGAAGATTTTTAAAAAATAAAATCACGGGATTTTTCGCAGGAGAGGGCAAATTTTGTCCTCTGGTTTTGTATTTTTAATATAGCTATAATAAGCACTGGCTCAAATCCCGGGGGGAATGAGGAGGACATGCCCCCCAATCTTGGAACTGAGGGGACAATCCCGCCCAATAATCCAGTTTGAAATGTGTTTTTCGAGAGAAATGTGATAATTTGTGTCCCTCTGAGATAAAGGAAAGTGAGATGAAATTGATTTCCCCCAGAATAAGCCTTTGACAGTCTCCCAATGTTGAAGACAACTCTGCTTCCCTAATCCCCCACAGCATTGTTTTTCAACTTCATAAATGTTTTGAACATCGCTCACAAAAAAAAAAAAAAAAAAAAAAAAAGCGGAACGATCTTACCCGGCTCGGTCAATGTTGAAAACAGATTTGCGCCGCTGAAATAAGAGAAAGGATATGCAAAGAGGTCGCACTGAGGCTGATTTATTTGATACCATCTCGGTATTTGCGTCATTATCACATTACATAATCAGTAAGAACGCCAGGAACTTTTACTTACTGGGGTGTTCAAAATAAAAGAAGGTGTGCACCCAGTATAATGATATACATTTTTACACAAATTCAAAGAAAACAATATTTTTAGGACCAGGGTTGTATGTAAGAAAATTTGGGTGTGTTGGGAGTTTGCACAATACTCCCTGGCCGTAGTATCTATTTTTGCAACAGAAGTTGTAAAAAAAATAATAAAATAAAATAAACTACTGCAGCAATAAATTCAGAAAAGTTTTGCTTATGACTGGAAACTTAATACAAACTGTTCATTTCCTTGTTAGGGAGAGGCCATACCCTCCCTTGTGGACTCTATGGATGTACTTGTATTGTAATATGCTGTTGTGTGTACTTGACAACCGAGAGTAGCAGAGCCATCTTAACGGTATCATAGCTCTTGGCTGGGGGCCCCGCAAGCATAGGGGTCCCACGAGCATAATGGCATGTATTAATTACATGTATTAGGAGCAAAATTTAGTAATAGAGACCACAACACACTTGTTTACTCTGGAACCTAAGACTGCACTGCCTGTTAAAACGGCACTGGAAAATAGATTAAACTGGGCAGCAGAGTAGACGGCACTAGCGCGGGGCCCCCTTAGGCGCGGGGTCCGATTGGAAAAAATCGGTCCAATCGGCTTAAGGCCGGCTCTGACTGTACCTGTGCTCAGGACTAACACTTGTCAACCGTGACAAAAATTGCCAAAAATTTGATCAAGACTTCCCCACTTATAAAGGAAGACAAAGGTATCTGATCAATATTTCAGCATTATCATTTTCATTTACAATTTTTCAAAACTATTAATAAAATTTGTAATACACTTATTTAAAAAACTGTCATAACTGAATTTGTACTCTGATTACATAATCAAAACCTATTATTTGTAGTTAGCAATGTCAACTTTATTTTACGTCGATTCTTAATTTCCTTTGTATCAGCAGTTTGTACGAGTTCCTAATAAATAAATAAACTCAAAACATTTATAAAAATCAACGTTAAATAAGAAACCTCAGTCATGCATTAATAGGTCACGGGGAGGCCATTGGGTTAGTGGGCTCGTTTGTTGAGATCTGGGTACGGGTTGTTCCCGCCGGAGATTATTAAACAGAACGGTTCAGAACCTACTTTACCAAAATCTGTATGTCCCGTCTTTACAAGCTCCCACTTGTTTAGGATGAAAAAACAATTCATTCATTTCTTAATAAAGTTATAAGTAATTAAGGCCAAATGTATTAGATTGTATATATGACGAACAGACGCATATCCTTGTAAGGCATATTTTTCTAGTGTGATGACGTCATATTAAGTGAGCACGCTACAGGTCTTCTAAAGAGCTATCATATATCATTTACACAGGGCTATTAATCTAAAGCTATAGTTTTTAGTAGGGGTGTTCGGAATTCGATTTCGTATTCCGGAATTCGGAATTCATCTAATTCCGGAATGTTCCGGAATTCCGGAATGTTTCGAAATTCCGGAACGTTTCGAAATTCCGGAATGTTTCGAAATTCCGGAATGTTTCGAAATTCCGGAATGTTCCGAAATTCCGGAACGTTTCGAAATTCCGGAATGTTCCGCAAATTCCGTAACATTCCAAAAGTTTGGAATTGTGGAATGCTCAAAAGTATGAATTTCGGAACTGTTTTCAAGACTGAAATTTTGAAGCTCACTGTTGATTCTGGAATCGTAATATTAATATTAGTTCGAAGTTTGAATATAAAAATTCGAAACAGTCCTGAGGCAATGGTTCTCAAACATTGTTACAAGGCTTTAATCCCACAAATTTACTCGCAAATACTTTCTCGTTTTCACTTTGGTATCTATGGAATATAGTAGCAACATGTCTTAAACAGTTATGCATTCTCGTATTTACAATTATTGGAATAAAGTACAGCATTTTATCTTTATCTTTTACATTTTTTTTCAATCATTGCCATTTTGTATTTTGAAGTACCAACAAGGAAACAATTTACATGTTTGGCATTTTAATTCCAAAATATTTGTTTTACTATTAAGCAAACAATACAAGAGCACGCGAAACATTTGTAGTCATGTCATTTGGAATTATATTAATGAACTTTTAATCTAAAGTACAAGGAGTACACATGAGTAATACATAATTGTGAAAATTTTGACAACTGAAACTCTGAAATGGTATAACTGATGCTACCTGAGACGTCATCAAATAATGCAACAAAAATGTAAATGTAAATTAGTATTAAAAGAAAAAGCAAAATTTCTGTGCTACAAAATAATACTGTTAGAGAACAATGATATGGATAAAATATTATAAGAGCATGTATTAAATGTCAATTTTCATATAAATGCCCAGATGATTTAAAAAAAAAAAAAATTAGGGGAAAGTAGACTTTAGACGATATTAGACAAGGCAATTATGTATGCAAAATTAGGAGACATGCATTCAAATTATTTCCTGTAATAAAAATTAGAATTCAACTTTCCATGGTAGATTGCAGGAAAGTAAGACATCAATTTTTGTAAAGATCAATTTACGCGAAGTACGAATAGTTTTTGATACAAATTAATTATTTCGTAAGAGCGGAATATGAACATTAGGCTAATACTTTTAATGTGAATGTTAACATTTACGAAATGATTTCTTTCATTTTTAACTTTTACCATCGCTACTCACAATTTCGGGTATACTAATTGAACATTTACCTTTCTTGTTGTTAGTCAGTCATTGGTGCAGACCCTTTCATCTGAATGCATAACTACCCTTCATATTGCAGCTTTGTATGAAAATGTACATATTCTGTTGGCTTGTATCAATGTAATTGTTCAAAGAATGTAACATGCTTTTACATCAGAATTTCACAACATTGATAATATATTGGTGATTAATACAATTTCTCAACAAACCAATTTTAAATGTTTTTCACTCACACAATTCATTTATCACCTTGCATAAAATTTTGATTAGTAGATTTAGAACTAATCTTCATACGTAGGTTCCAATGCTTAGTATTTAACTGATAGACACCTTTATTTAGTTAGTGATTCAAATAAGTGTCGCAGGACAAGAAACCATCAACCAACTATCAAGAAAAAAAAATCTAGCAACAAAGCACGGACGTCGGTGGGTTGGGAATCATGTTCCTCTTTAGATTATTGACAAATAATTTCTACTTCCCTCCCAGTAAGCAGGGGTGTGGGGCCACCGGAAATATTGGTCAAAATTTTTTCAAATATTTTAGACTATCCTATCCCTTTAATTTCTGAAAATCGTATTTTCTTTTAAATGATTCTCTGCCCCTCCTTCAGGTACTTATACTTAACAATGGCCATACATCAAAAGATATGCAGTTCAATTTCTTGTTAGGGTTGCCTCGTATAAATGGAAAAGGTACAGTCGGTATTCATTTAAAAAAGAATATACAAAGTGGTTTATAAAAAAGGTGTTTCTTGGAAGATAAACCAAACTAAAGGGAAGAACTAGCTCGAATTTCTATGTTCCGATTTCTGCAACAAAATCACGGAATTTACACTGAATCACTTATGATTGAGACTTTATGGATAACTAGACAAAGTTCCAAATCTTATGCGCAATCGTTCACAGTGAACGGATCTAAATAGAGAATGAAACAAACCAGTTGCCGTGAACCAAAACTCCTTCCTTCAGCACAGCGGAATCAATATTCAGTTTCAAAGCTAAGCTTTGCGCACACCTCTCAGTTCGGGGTAACAGCAAAAATTATTTTTTCAATAAGAAGTTCCGGAATGTTTCGAAATTCCGGAATGTTTTGAAATTCCGGAATGTTCCGAAATTCCGGAATGTTCCGAAATTCCGGAACGTTTCGAAATTCCGGAATGTTCCGAAATTCCGGAATGTTCCGAAATTCCGGAATTCCGAAACGTCTTGAAACTGTGTTCCGATTCCGGAATTGGAATTTCCGTTCCGAAAAATTCCGGAATTCCGGAATTAGGAACAGCCCTAGTTTTTAGCTCTTTGTGTAGAACGGTTTAATTGCACTGAAATTTCTTTAAATGTCTCTCCTGTAAAATTACACTTTTGGCGCCTACGTCTGTACGTCATATAAGTGACAATAATAGCTCTCGGCGCCGAACCGGTGTGACGTATAAACATAAAGAGCTAATACTAATATAATTGAGAATCGTTTAGGTCGCCTGTGGCAACGGGAATAAACCTAACCTACTGAGAATAATTTACATTGTTTTATTTCAGAAATTTAAAGTATTTACATAATCTATGTAAGTAAAATCCGATGAATCGATAAGTAAAAGTACTAAATATTTGTTTTAAACCCTCCTCACTTATGCTTATTATATAAAAAATAATAATTAGTAATCGATTTATCCAAGTTCTTTCACTATTTCGTGGACCTATTTCGTGCTGCTAAGGAAACAATATTTTATAGAAATGATCAATTATTTTCTTTCAAATAACGTATTCATTACTATTGTACCAAACTGCATTATAAGAGCAAAATAAAAACAATTAGAAAGTTTTGTAAAAGAATAAACAAATTTACAACATTGATATGGAATAGATTGATTTTTTTTTCAATATAATAAATATTATGACAGATGGTGCTATATTAATTTTCTGTAACCATAGCAATCCGTTGAAAAATAATATTTTTAATTAACTTAGTTCTCTTTTTCCTAACTCCAGTTATTTCAATATATATATATATATATGTTCAGCACAGCTGAAGCCTTTTACTTGCAAATTATTTCTCTGAATCACAAATCAAACAAGTATAACAACTGTATTTTAAGAGTGTTTACGTGGACAAATTTGTGCAATATAAACGTACAAGTATACTTTATATTGGCCAGTTGATTATGTAACCTATTTATTCTTTACCTCAATTGATGCTGTAATTATATGTGAACTTAAATAACTAATTCTCATTCAATATTTATTTTATTTTATCATCACAATGGATATTACGTACGTTTCATCACACAATAAAAATTGAGTAATTATTCTCTCTAGCATCACCTATATCCATACCCTGACAGGCCGAAGCACATGCACACAGAGCCTGAAACGAATCAAAACGACTGAAAAATGCATGTCTTCAAATTAGGACATACTTTAATGTGTACAAATGAATCGCCTTCTAATGGTGGGCATAAGGAAATATGTCGATTTTTTGACATTACGGATATGTCCGACATGAGCATAAAAATGTGAGCAACTATAGCATGTCAAAATGATCTACTGCCTTGTTTTCATTAGTTTTGATGGATTACGTAGTATGTTATGTTTTGATCATTGGGATAATGTTTGAGACGATATACTTGTACGTTAAAAATTTATACACATGAGCGGAAACGTGAGACGGTTGTAGTTTGTCTCTTATTATCAGTGTTACCAATGTAGCACTTTGTTGCTTGATTTAGAAATTTTTAAGGATATTTTTATCAAAAACAATTGGTTCATTTATTATTGTTAGAAAATAAATTTATAAAAGAAATTTGTTAGAAATGACCTTTTAAATGTTGTCTAGTGACTAAACTAGCATTATTTTCACTAAAATTAATATTTCTAGCGTCTTCTTGCAGTGTGTTTAGCGACAGTATTATTCACGTTGTTGGCAGTGTGTTTAGTATCATTATTACGACATGTGTGTGTGCCCTATTACGGACAGGTTTGACATATATTTTTATGCCATATCATGTACTTCGGGCTCTATGTGTGCAACGAAAATAGTTTACTTGTCAGAAATCAAAGGATATTTCTTAGGAAAATTACCAGACTGTATGTTAATTATTCAAAACTGGACAATTAATTGAGAGAACTGCGATAAAGCTTCCGTAGGAAATGATTATTCTTTAGTATTGCTCTATATCAATTTTCAGAGAATTTAAACAATCAACTATAAAATCTATCGGATATGAACTTCTCGTCATATAAATGATAAATCTGGAACCACCAAGATCCTTTTAGTTTCTCCTGTGATAAATTAAGTTATGCACTTATTCCAGATTGTTAATTTCTATGAATAATTGAAACATATTGATTGTGAAATGAACAGAATATTGGCCATAGTTTCGAAAATGAAGGGGGACTGTAAACTGTCTACTCGGATATGCAATTCTGTGACTAGATAGAAAGTTAGTCTACTAGAATATTTGTAAAATTGCTACTACACAGTCCATAATTACTCTTTCTTCAATGTATGAGCAAACATCCCCTTTATCTCTACTTACAAATATAAATGGGCATGGCATAGAAATCATGTAAAAAGACTTCCATATACTGTAGTTTCACTCGTAATCACCAAAATGGAATATATGGAAGCTATTTAACTATCAAATAGAAACTACGTGGACATTTCAGTGCATTATACAATAAACCTGCCCAGCCACATGTTTAACTTATAAAAATGTTATATTTACTTTTGCCAATTATAATTAAATATACAGTTGAAAACACTTATTCAAAACATTATATTTGTTAACATATGAAAGCAAAAGCAAGATCTAACAAGATTAAGAAGATAGTTCGAATTGTAATCATCGGAGTTTTAAACTCCTTTTAAACCAAAATAAGAGAAACTAATAATGATTCTTGAACTCGTTAAATAAAAAAATATTGACATAATGTTACTCGAATTTTGAATTTTATGGTATACGTTTAAAGTTGTACATGCTTTATTTAGCCCAATTTATTGTTTTCTGTATTTTTATTTAACTCCAGAAAACAGTTGATACGAAAAGAATATAATATACTGAAACTTTTATACTTCATAGATGAGATTCCGAGTTTTATACCCAGCACAGTCCGCAGATTTAACCTACATCCTACAGTAGAAGCAATTCGCAATTTCATCACCATTCTGCTCAGTAGATAACAGGAAATTCAAAGTCATTGCATACAAATTCAACATCAATTTATACTTAAATATAGATCAAGAGGTCTACATATAGATAGAAAGAAATATTTTCCTCTCCAACACACGCGGTTCTTCTACAAATTCAATTAAACTTACATGGATTGTCAATAATGTCATAAGAAGTGACAATTTTTACAAGATTTGCAAGGTGGCAGCAAGTTCTCCACATTGAAAATGGACTAAAGTACATGGTCTAGGTAATAACATTCTGTCCTGCCATATACAGGTGCTCTAACAGTAAAGAAAAATTTCAATAAAATTGCAATGATATAAAATAATAAATCAAAGACGATATACGAGATCTTCGGCAGCCATATTGAAAACTGTTGGGTAAACTTAAGTGGAAACCATTGTGTTTTATATCTTTCCTGCTTTCAGAAAGATAGCAGTATATTTATTTTTAAAATATATTTTCATTCATAAGGAAATTATGAATATTTGAAACTAATAATCGTTATTACTCTTCCATCGGGAAGCGAACCCGGAACTTCGTGCACCAAAGTCACACTCAGGCTAACGGGAAAGGCATTATAGGAATTATATTCGAAAGAAGACAAACAAAAGAAAGCAAAATGTAGGGCCACTATACTAGTGAGAATTAATTTATTAGAATGTAAACAAAATAAGAAACAAATAAAAGAAAGGAGGGCCACAGTGGCTCAGTGGTAGTGTGTTCACCGCGGTGGATTTCCTGGGTAGATGCCATCTCGCACCAAGTGAACTTTGTGGTGGATAAACACCTTGTGTGTGTTTTTCGTCGGGGTTCTCCCGTTTCCTCTCACTTTCTTCATTCCACCATTTCCTTAATATCCATCATCACCGTCCTCTGTAGCCTAGCCGGCATAACCGTGGGACGTAAAACTCACAGATGTCTTGTATGACAAATAAAAGAAAGCAAAATGTGGGGCTACTAGACGAGCAAGTTGGCCTTCATAAGAATTGTATTTAAAAGAAGACAAAGAAACCAAAATGCAGGGCTACTAAAATATGTGTTACAGTGAGAGGTTGAAATCAGGAATGTAATTTGCTGATCAAACATTGAAAACCGTGATTGCGTTTCGTCTCTTCTTTTTTTTTTTTTCTGTTTCCATCACGGGAATTGGAAGTGAAGTAAAGTAAAACCAAAGAGGAAAAAAAAAAAAGAAATTGAGTAACAGCTTTTACACGAGATTTTCCAACACTAAAGAATGACAGAAAATGAAAAAAAGAAAAAGGAACTAGTTTGAGTGAAGGCGAAAATTCGTTGGGAAGTGTCTTGTATTGCACACGCGTTCCTCTACTCCGGTCACGCTGAAAGACAATGACGGAAATAGGCCTTTAGTTCAGAAACCGGAAAACTCTGGGAATTGCTCTCTCTCTCTCTTATTCTGTAGTGTGTGTCCGGCCGCCAAAGCGGAACTAGAACAGGATGAATGGGAAGAGGTGGTGAAAGCCCCGATCGTGACTTCAGAACACTTGGTTTCCTCTGTTCGTCAGAACCACTGATTGAGAAGCTTCCGTGAAGTGTGTGTTATAACTCTACAGCTTTTCTGCTGGCTCTCAGAATTGGTTTCTACACTGCTTGTGTGACAATGTAACTTTTATGGCATCGTATTTGTTTTAAGCCTTGTTCAAGCCCAGTTTTTTTTTTAAAAGTATTTATTAAATTAAAGTTAATTGATATGTGTGTAAAATTATAACAGACAAAATCTATTTTCGTAAGTTATTAATTAAGGTGTATATAGCACTAAATGGTTGTTGAGTTGAGTTTACGTTCCTTGCTGCTGGTAGGGAGGTTATATGAGACGTGGAGCTGCTGATTAATATGGAATCCAAGTCAGATGAACTCCCTCCGGGAATCGAACCCTGGTCTCCCACGCAAAAGGTGGCGGTCGTTTTTAAATGCTTCTATCCATACTTGCTTTGTAAGGATAACAAACATTATCCACGTTGATTAATTTTCTTGTTTTAAATAGCGTACTTTAGACTCATATATAGAATAACAGGTTCCGTACCAAAATAAAACTACTTCTTTAATTCATCTCCATTTAATACATACCTAAACAGTTGGTTTTTGACTAACTGTAACACACATTTTCCACTTAGAGATAATGACTATGTATTTTGTACTCTTATACATGAATCTCTCTAAGTTCCCTTATTATAAATTCAATCATCTTGATGTTCCCACAGTTTAATGTCCCATTATTAAATCAATTACGGTTTGAAACCATTAAAGCTCCATCATAATCAATGGTTTACTACTCTTCATAAAAACATATAACATCAGATTAACAGGATTAGTATACTGTATAAAAAAGGCTCTGCCCACATGAATTAAAAATATATTAACCCTTACTCTCTGCTATTTCTATACCCTAATAATTAATTTTGTTTATTCATATTGAAAGTAGAGTAAATTATAAGATTTATTCAAAAGTCAATACTTTACAGTTACTAATACTTATATATGTTTCGTAACTACGTGAAACACTGATGTTGTACTATGCAGACAATAAACCAAATATTAGAAAAAAAAGCAGGGAAAAGTGAAAAATAGTTAATCTGCTAAGTGAAATGAAAAATTAACAAAGTGTTAATTTCTTCTTTAAGTGAACAACAGTAGCGGAGTTACTTAAAAGAATAAACAAATAACAAAGTGACGTGTACATCACACCACGTAAAGGAGTTTGGTTTGTATGGCGTGATATTTTCTCAATATTGAAACCGAAAGTCTTATTACATTTCTACTACTTCCGGTTTCAGTGGAGAGATTGCAGTAGGAATGAAATATATTCTTGACACGTTTAATTAATTGCAGAAAACAGACTCATACTATCTATGATCACTTTTACTCTATATCTATCAACGTTAAAACCGGAACCGTCCACTTCGTTTGTAAATAAGGTTAAGGGAGAGGATCATAATTATTCTTAGAACAATAAATCGATTCCAATGAAACACTTCTCGCAATTTATGACATTTTTTTTCTAATGTTAAAACAAAAAATTGTACGGGATTTCTATCAGTTACGATTTTAGTTGAGAGTTAAGAATAGAGATCGAATCGAAAGTATTCTTGAGATTGCAAGAAACCGCTCCTTCTTTTCTATTACCATTTTTAGTCTATAGTGATCAACATTAAAGCCGGAAATAGTTGATCTCTATCACTTCTGGTAAATATATCACGTCCATTAAGGAACTCGGTTCTTAATTATTATTATTTTTTTTTTTTTTACCCTATATACCCTGGTAAAAATTGATGGTGGTCTATCAAGTAGGTCTTTAGATTCTTGCTCTCCCGGATGACGGACACACCGACAGAGTAAACACTGTATATGAAGGAGTTTGGATAAACGAAAGTCGTTAAGAACTGGTTGAAACACTATTTGAGAAAACACTGTAATATTAGAGAGTAATACAGGGTGTGTATTCTTTGATATATGATAATAAGGAATCTATTATATTTTTTTACGTCAAATCTAATAAATTGGTGGAGAATCAAAATGCATCGAAGATAGACAATTTTTATCAAGCAATCTCTAGTAAAAAAAAAAAAAAAAAGAATTTGGCAATACACGATACGAAAAAAAAAAAAGAAGCCCTGTTTCCATACACCTTTCAAAGCTGGACATTGTTCTCAGTTTCCTTTTAGCCATTGTTTGGACCGAGTTCCTGAGCTGTGGAAGTCAAGTAATGAAACTATCATTGAAATATTGAATATATCATTCTAAAAAAAGATGATTAGTCGATAGTTTTGAAAATAGCAAGAAGAACCGGTTTTGTTTCGTAAAGCTAAATATTGATGCTGTACGGTTACCACGCTATCTATTTCAGGGGGAGGGTGACAAGATAGTCCCAGCAACATAAGACTTTCACGTTTGTTTTATTGGTATATTAGCATACAATTTATTGAAAAATATGGCTATTTCAAACTCAGAGGAGGAAGTTGCACCCCTTCCTTCCCCAAATAACACCCCTGTACCAGGCCGGTAGCCAGCCCAAAAATTTAGGGGGGGCCCGATCCAACAATATTATAGTTCATCACCATATTATAGTTCATTTGCAAGCCTACCGTGAAAATTTTAGAGGGGGCCAGCAAAAATGTAGGGAGGCCCAGCCCCCCTAGGCGTCCCTGGATACGGGCCTGCCCTGTACTAAGATGAATCTGATACTAATATAAGCTCTCATCAAGCTTTTGATTTGACATTTACAACACACGGTAAGGTTGAGTAGATGTACTGTAGATTTTATATACATACATATATATATATAAAGGGCGTCCCAAAAAGAATGCAACTTTTGAAATGTCCTCCATTTCTTATCTAATAAGTTAGCAACACTGAATCTTACACAATTTTTATCTGTTATCTCTGTAGTTAGTGGTCACGGAGCACAGAATAGCGCATGATTGTTATCTAGAAGGAATGGGGCGCTTCACGACATTTGTAATAAGTTTTCACTCTTAACGACACGCTGTTGCGTCGTGAAGCGCTCCACTCCTACTCGTACAGAAAACAGATGACGATCATACGCCATTCGGCGCTTCGTGACTACTAATCAGAAGGACAACAGATGAAAATCGTGTAACGTTCAGTGTTGCCAACTTACTAAAACAGAAATGGTGGGCATTTCAAAAGTTGCGTTCTTTACGGGACATATATTTAAATCGATAGATAATATTGAATTACTGTTTATGGCTGTAAAAAGATTCATTCTGCTTTTATTCTGAAGGAGAAGATTGGTTATTTATGTGCT
Source organism: Thermobia domestica (assembly GCF_964235325.1). Classification (NCBI taxonomy): domain Eukaryota; kingdom Metazoa; phylum Arthropoda; class Insecta; order Zygentoma; family Lepismatidae; genus Thermobia; species Thermobia domestica. The sequence goes on from NC_137455.1 coordinate 103,396,498, forward strand.
GAAAGAAAGAATACACTACAAAACTAGAAGATTGTATCTATTGTTTATTTTCTCCCAATGGTAACACGTATACTGTTTATAAATACCTAGGTATATAGCTACTAAATTGCTTTTTCACCAATCAAGCACTGCATGCATACGTTGTTGACGTTCACACTCTCACTCACTTAACAGCAAAGGAAAAGAGGAAAAATATGAAATTCTCTTAGAAAATTCTTTCAGATGTCTGACCCTTCATGTCAAATACACACACCTATTTCTATATACCGTGTATTACATACACTACTCACTTGCCATAGAGAAGAATTTTTTCTCTCTCTTTTTCAACTCTGTCATCTTTTCAATATTCTCTTTTCACTCCCCTTTTTTTCTTCTTTCTTCCCCATTTCTTTTCCAACCACGAGCGGTCAATTTGTAGAAGGCATCCTTCTTCCTTTGCGATCTACTCTTCAAAAGGGATCTATTGAGTCTTGTGACCAAGGCCCTGGGGACATGTCCTACTATCAATAACTGTCCTGCTTTATGGTTGGCAGTATTACTCAAGAGGACTAAAGGTCCACAGTGCTTCGAGTCATTCCGGAAAGAAAGGAAAACAAACTAAAAATATTAAGAAAGACTTTGAGAAGATCATTCAGTAATAATAAACTTTTTGCTCCACTTTGATCATAATTTTGTTTTTAAAAGATAAGATGCTATTGTATTCTGGAAATCAATATCCTTGTCTTTTATGGGCTTTACAACAAAACATTGTTCAAGTTAATAATTAACCATTTTATATTCTTGATTATTTTTCATAATATTTGCTGATTTTTACATGTTTTATGTACGTTACTGTTAAGAGAATGTGCCTCATCTTCGAGAAAGAGATTAGGAAAGAAAAGTGGCCCAAAAGCAGGGACGTACGCTGAAAGGGATCTGGACTCCCCGAAATCTCGACTTTCTTGTAAATTCAGTTTAATTTTATGCGTCAATTTAAAAATTTTAATATAATTTATCCCCGCACTGAATTTGGACCCCCCTCCCTTAAATAAACACCCGCGTACTTCCCTACCCCCAAGTATCGTTCTTATAAGGATCATGGAAGTATAGCTTCTAAGAATCCAATGTTAGTAAGTACACTCATGTCCAAAATTATTGTCGCATGTCTATAAATATGCTGTTGTAGGAATATATTTTGATAACGAATTCGCCCGGTATTTCTTACAATGTTATTATGTGTATAATCGGCAAAGACATGTATGTGGTATATTTCATGTCAAAAGAGCAGTAAATAAGAACAATAAAACGAAAATAAAACTTTGTTGTCTATTGAGCAACATTTTGTTTTACTCATTCTAATTTTCGTATTTATAATTTTTGTCCTATGAAATTAACCACAAATATACATTTCCCGATTATACTCATAGTATCAGTATTAAAAGTACCCTACAAAATCATTATCAAATTATATTCTTACAAGAAGGCAGTTATAGATATGCGACAATCATTTTGGACATGAGTGTATATAAATATAAATTACTCCACACAACAAATCTTGAAGAAAAGCGATTTTTAAAATATCTGCTTTTTGCAATAGAGATCTAGAGCGATTTTATTCGGCGAGTTCGTTAATGGAGTGAATCCAGTAACACCCTTATGGGTAATGGTGACTTAGATCTGTTATTCCATACTATAAGTCTTGAACGAAAGCTTACTGTTTTTGTAATAGTAGCAAGAGCAATCATCTCGGCCGAGTACGCGGAATAAAGTCAATTCGTTAACATCTTGACGGTTAACGGTGACTTGCGTCCGTCTGTTATTCTACTCGATAATTCTTGAACAAAAGCGATTTAAAAAAATGTTTCGGCCGAGTTTATTAATGGTATTTCCTTATTTTATTGAATACCTATCTAAACAAACAACTGAAAGTTTTAAAAGGCTGAGCCCATCTTGGCCCCCTCTAGCTACAGGCCTAACTGAGCATAATGGGACATGTTCTGCCCGCTGCGACTCGGAGTGTGATCTAACAATCTTGTCAAGTGAGTTGATGTCATAGGAAAAGAAAATGTAGTAATAACACTTAGTACGAAACTATATGAGACGTGATTACACTCATTGGCGTGGATTGAAAACTTATGATGAAAGACGAAACTTCTTATCTAATTAATCACAATGCAAATCTGATTCGTATTATTTTCCCTTTGTTTCCATTGAAAAACGAGATTTTTTTTAAAATGAAACTCTTTAAAGTGACTGCTTTTGGTAGCAAAAGATTTATCTGAAAAGTAAACTCTACATTTCTACACTAACAAAAATCAGTTATGCGGACAGAATTGTATATATTGTATCCTTATGTTTACTGCAGAAATCAGTATGGTGCATACGTTATCCATATCCTACATACGTACTGACCTTAGATGTTACATCATGCCGTTGCAGGATGTTTAGGAGCTAACATTCTTCCGGATATTAATACGTATACGTATGTTTTATACGTCAACTATATGTTGCATATGTCGATCTGTATGCGAGATCCTGACAGCCTGTATACAGTTTATCAGTTCGTAGGGCAAGTACGCATATTCGGAAAGTATAAAATATACGCGTATAAAATATAAAATATACGATTTTAATTACACGTTTGCTGTACGTTAAGTCCAAAAGATACAGTATTTACACCTGTAACCTACGTTTTCTCAGTGTAGAAGTTAATTAGTAATGAATGAGAGCAATTTCAAAAAGAGCTAGTTTTGAAGTAGTGCACTTCTGAAATGACTAGTGGCAAGTGATTGGCTAGAATCACACCTAATCCTGTCAGAGCTGTTGTTTACGTTAAGAAATTATTTTTCTTGATAAATCTTTATAATAAAATTCCCTCAGATACTAAATATACCTCACCGATTATGCGTAGGCGGAATGTGAATAGGCAAAAAAGGAAATATCCACTCTGCCTACAGATAAGATAAAATGGATATAATGAGATAAATTGGTAACTCGGTCAGTAGACGAAATGGAAATAAGCCAAACGTGAATGAACCAAATTCGTTTTCTGGTAACGCAGGTTGAGCATGATCGGAGAACTGCTTCGGGGGAATTTTGTAGCTTCGTAGGTTGGGGAATTTCCACCCAAGGTCACTCCCTGAAGTCTTCATTGCTTCAGGGTCTGCCAGTCCCATTTGCCTACGTGTTCATTTGCTAGTTTAGGACTGCTTTCCATTACGAATTTAGAAATAAATTTAACAAATTCATAAGTGAATAATAAAGAAAATTAATTAAAACTCTATATTAGCTATATTCATACGAAGAAAAACCTTAAGCATTTTTTCTTCTGAACAAGCATGAACTTTGACATTCCAGGTGGTTAAACTTAAGTTTCAGCATTGGAAAGATAAACAAATAAACGTCGCAATTTAAGGGAGGAAGAAAGACACTAAATGGTAAAGCAAACAAATCTTATGCTAAAGGTGTTAGCAAAGAATGAACAAGGAAAGGAAGAACAAAGTAGCCCTAAAAAGTTCGGAAGCAGATATGATGCGTGGAGGCCAAAAAAAAAAAAAAAAAAAAAAGCCCCTGGGAAGACACAAAAATCGATATTAACTTAATTTCTAAAGTTCTCCCTGTTCCGATCACTTTACTGTTATTTTTAACTCTGGTTTTTTGTAAAGTGGGAATGAAAAAGGAAAATATTTTCTTAAAAAATAAGAGGGAATAAAGGGAAAAAAGGGGACGAAAAAGAATAGTTGACATTCTTCTCAGGTTTCCGATGAATCAAAATTGTAAGATTGACAGAATTGATTACTAAAATTGCAAGTGTTTAATAGTTTTCAGATACATAGCGAACAGTTAAAATATTAAGATAATTTCTCAATATTTGTTGATTTCCTTACTTTCTTTGTGTGTTTGTATATGCGTGTGTGTGTGTTATAATAGTTCCATTTTTTCTTTGGTAATTTTTAAGATGGTAAAAAATTCTTATAACTTATTTTATTGCAAGCAGAAAAAAAGTTCTATTTCGTTGTCGGATCGAATAGAGAACTAAATCTATATATATATATATATCTATATAGCCTATATATAATCTAAATCTATATGACTAAGTTACAAATATAATCACTTTCATATATATATATGCAGTAGGACGTCGATAATCCTAACGCGGTCCCTAAAACCTTTTTACATTTTGTCTTAGTGCTAGCGAAAAACAAAAAATAGGGTTGTTCGTTGTTGTATGAAGTCAGTGGTTTTACAGAAGCTCATTCATATGTAATTGTTTGTCATACATATTTTTATTTTCCCTTAGGCTTATACAAGTTAACTTTTAAGTGTGAGTTACAAGAACAGTGTAATTTAATGTACGAGCAGGTTCTTCAGAAACATTAAATGTAAGTAGCCTAACGTACGGTATTGTAATTACTGTATGTATAACCACTGTATCGATAAAAGAGCATACCGTACAGTATATTTAAGCCTAAATGGCAATTTCTTGGTCATTTTCAAAATCTGAACAATTTGAAAATCCGAACTAAGTGTGGTCCCAATTAGTTCGGATTTTCGACTTCCTACGATATATATATATATTAGGGTGGAGTGAAAAGAGGCAAAAAAAAATTTTTTTTCGAAATTCGATTTTGGATAGGGGGCAAAAGTTGCATCATATTATAGTACTTTACCATGGAAAATTTCAATTCTCTAAAATAATTTTTAGCCGGGGCGCAATGGGCCTTAAGTTTGAAAGATTATGCAAATAAGTGAAAAGAGGCCATTTAAAAAAAAATCAAATTTGGATAAGTTCCAAAAGATGCATCATATCGTAGTACTTTACCATGGAAAATTTCAATTCTCTAAAATATTTTTAGCCGGGGCTCCATGGCCTTAAGTTTCGTAGATTTTGTAAAGAAATACATGTTTGTTGTGTATTTGTGTAATTATTAGACAGCTCTTCGCTTGAAGTAGGCTGTAATTTGAGGGTGTTAAGATTCGTTGTCGCGACGAGATGAATTTCTAAAGCTACCGAAATTCTCATTCTATGTTACAGGCTACATTAACCCAAAATTCACCACTAAGAGGTGGCTGCCGTCGAGTTCAAATCCACCCACCCGCCAACATTAGATTGAATTTTTCATAAGTTGCGTTCACGTCTTCCTGTAAAATACTGTGACTGTCTAAAAAGTAGGCATGTATTTTCTCGAGTCAATTTTGGAACGATTAAAGAAATCGCTCTCTCGTGCCCCAGATACTGAAAGAAGATTCACTAATTAATTTCACTAATCTTTCCACTATTTGCGTATGACATTTGAACTCAGGGATATCAAAACATGTATTTTCTGAAGCGCGAATTTCTTGCAATTTTTCGTGTGACTCATGAGTCAGTATTAGCGTTCTGTTATATTACACTCATTCCAGCTTATCATTTATGTGTAATTATTAGTCTCGAAGTTTAATACTGGCACTTCGAAGGAACGAATTTCAGAAGGTTTACACTGCTTTCTGGATTGGAATATTTTATCAGCAGAAAGATTCGTGTAGTTGATCTGTCGACACCGATCATGGCAATGAGAATGTTTTAAGGATTCGCATAGAATGCATTTCTGGAAATTACTTTATTGACTGGAGTCTTGTATGGTTCTTGCAAACATCGCGAAAGTTTTATGGTCAGGAACAAATGTTTAGCTTCGTATTTGACAAGAGGTTTCAATTTGATGTTGAACCACACTTTTACCACGAACTTTGATAGAGTTTTGAACTCCTCTGAAGGATTTGACATTGATATATACACATATAGATGCAAAAGTCTGTAAGCCACTGATAACCAGCGAACATACCCAAGTTTCCCAGGTTTCTTAATCTGCTAGGCTTTTATCAGTCTAATCTTATGACAGATTGGAGTATTTCACACAAGCACCTCTGATCATAACTGAAATCACGCACATTTAGGAGTGTAGGAGGTTATGAAGAAATCTTTTCGAAGCCGTACACTGAATTTGTTTCACAATTCACTAATGATCTACCAATAGAGCCAAAGAAAGTGTAAGGGCCAGTACTTATACCGTCGATTTCTTTTAGTAAATGACGAAGTGGTAGTTCAATGAAATGCAATAAGCATATGCACCACTGCAAGGGCCTCCCTAAATGGTTTTCGAGCACTTTAATCACTCCTCCTTTTGACCTAACATGAATATTAGTGCCATCGCAGCCGATAGCTACCACATCTGATAGGTCCACATTATTTTCTTGTAATTCGCGGCAGATGAAACTAGCAATATTCTTTACTGATGCTGATCCGGTCAAAGCATTTCAGGCATAGCCGAGAAGTTTGTTACCCGTTTCTACACGGATAGAATAATGTTCTTCCATCTTCATCTTCCGGACATCGTGAGCGTTTGGTCTTTCTTCCAATCAAAACAGATGCCACGAGGTTTCACTTTATTAACAGTCTCTTATTTCTTACACTTATACCATTTCTCACAACTTCTCTTTGAATTTTACTTCTGTCAATTATGTTTTGCGACTGCTCTAGACTCACATATTCAAAATCTTCCAAACCCACAGTAGCAATTGCTGCAATTTTTCTTCTAGTCACGGCGGTTTTCTCCTTCACTTTTGCTAATGGGACGAATTTTCTCATTTTCGTGCATCCAATCTGAGCTTGCTCTCTTGTCGTCTTCAAAGGATATTTCCAACTAAAATATGGTCTCCTCCAGCTTCAGTGTGTTGTTTATTGCCTTCCTATCTTGAAGATGACAAGTAGTCTGAAGATTCGATAATGTAACTAGTAGAGTATAATACTCTTTGGTTGAAAGCTTCACCGTAAGATCGCTTTTTGGCTTTCCTTCCTTCTCTTTTCTTGAATTTCTTTGTCCAAGTAATATAAATAATAAAGAATATAATTTTTTACTCACCACTCAGCAACACAACTAGGCTAGTTATCGTCCGGGGGCAAGAACTCGCCTTAGTGCCCCCCCCCCCGACCAACCAAATCAAAAGGCTCCGCAACTATATCTGATATTGGCATTAGACAGTAGTTCTCCTATTCCATTCTTTTTTCAAGTGATAATGCTTGATTTCAAAATTGTAGTACATATTTTAATTTTTAGTACAAGATAATTCACTAAACTACTTTGTAACTGATTGACAAATAATCTGAGAGTAGCATGCTTGACACATTCTTCCAGTCTTAACGAAATAACTGCAAATCGCAATGTTTTCGGAATTATATTGGGATGTGGATATGTGTAGAATTAATCATCATCTTTTGCTTTTGAATAGAATATTTAATTATGAAAAATAAAGCTGTTGTCTCGAGTATTATACTCGGACATTTTACAAATCTCTTAAATCGATGTAAGTTAAATGAAAACACAAAAAGCTGGAACTAAAATTTAACCTTACGGCCTCTTTTGGGTGCAAAGGTTTTACAATGTCCTCAAAAGATAGCTTTGAACCTAACATAAGCTCTATGGATATGATCCTAAAGTTGATGAGTCGTTGTTATCCTGTTAAGTTTCTGAGGTATTTTTTTATGATATTTAGTTTGCTAAAACTCCTTTCCATGCTTTATAGTGAAAATAATTATATGCCCAGTTTTGCGGCCCCCAATTCGACGCCCGGGGCACAAGCCCCGTTCCCCCTAGTTACGTCACTGTCACCACCAACCAAACTATTGTACTATTAACAATACTGCCAAAAGTTCATTGTAGGATATCAGAAGTCTTATTAAGTAGCAAAAAGCTTCTTTATGACAGACTCACAAAATGCTTATAGTTGATCACTTTTCGTCTTATTATTCCCAAATTTCAGGACCATTGCGCCCCGGCTAAAAATAATTTCAGAGAATTAAAGATTCATGTTGTTATCTATTGACAAAGGATGCATCCTTTGCCCTCTATCCACAATATAAATTAAAGTCTACTTTCAGCAAACATTTGCTAAATGGTTACATAGTAAACGGAAATTGATTTGCAAAATTTCAAATTTAAAGCTTCTTGCGCCCCGGCTAAAAATTATTTTAGAAAATTGAAATTTTCTATGGTAAAGTAGTACGATATGATGCAACTTTTGCCCCCTATCCAAATTCGAATTTCGAGAAAAAAATTTTTCGCTCCACCCTAATATATATAGGACAAAAATCTAAAACATTTGCAAAAGTATGAAAATCATACCTAGTATGGTGTGGGGCCTCTTTTTGCGTCCAAAACACCTTCGATCCGACGTGGAATGGACGTATACAGCTCCTGAATCGTGGTGTGTGGAATTTTGTACCATTCTTCCTCCAAAACCTGCTCCTGTTCCTTAAGGGATGCTGCTGGAGGGTAATGAGACCGAACACGCCTTTTTACTCAAACCGCAATGGCTCAATGATGTTCAGATCTGGTGATTGTAGAACCCAGGGGACGTGTGATAGCTCCTGGTCATGCTCCTCAAACCATGATTTCACCGTTTTTGCAGCGTGACAGAGTGCCAAATCATCTTGGTAGATGCCATCAACATTAGGGAACAATATTTGGGCCATGGGTAGAACCTGGTAACCCAAAATGGCCTCATACGCCTTAGCGTTCATCATTCCATGCAAGGTTATGACGGGACCTGCAGAAAACCACGATATCACTGCCATTACTGTAACAGAACCACCCTCATGCTTTACAGTTAGGAGCAGACAGTCTGTATCATAGGCCTGCGACGGTGTTCTCCATTCGTAAACACGACCGGTTGTTGGAAACAAGGTGAAGGTAGATTCATCGGACCACGTTACGTTTCTCCACTGCTCATGAGTCCACGCCTTGTGGTCCTTGCACCACTGGATACGCCTCTTCGTATTTACTGCTGTGACCAGGGTTCGGCGATAGCGGCCCTGCCATGAATTTTCATTTTATGAAGTTCCCGTCGCAGTGTTTTCGATGAAACCGGGTTCTGTAGGCCGGAATTGAGTTCAGATGTAATTTTCATTGCAGTGATCTTTTTGTTAGCTGCTACAATCCGTTTTAATACCCTCCGGTCCCTAACTGAGAGGATTGTCTTTCGACCACCGTTGTGCTTTGCAGACGTCGTTTGCCCAGTAATTGTGTATGCCCTCGTGACATTGGACACAGTGCCTTTCGATACCCCCACAATGTTCGCCACTGTTGCCACTGAAGCTCCAACTAGACGGGCACAAACGATTATCCCTCCTTGGAAGTCTGTCAGGTCGCTCATTTTACCGCACCACTTTCACACCTCGGCACTCATAGGTGTACTGGTTACTGCTGACGGAGGAGGAAGGCCCACATGACACATTGAAAACAAAATAAGATCGGCAACCGCAACACGTGTTGTACAGTGGAGGGCCAAACTTATGTGTACTGTATGAAGTGTTTTTTTTTTTTTAGATAATTTTGTCAACCCCCTGTATATATAGATTGATATATACAGGGTGTTAATGGACTATACCGACAAACTGTAAGAGGTGATTCCTCACATCAAAATAAGAGAAAAAGTTCATATGGACCTATGGCAAAAAGTGCATAGTTTCAGAGTTAGGGCTGTGCAAAATCGCGAAAAAGCTAAATTTCAATAAGCCCTATTTCGAATTCCAGAAACTGTGGATGGTGGTTCTTATTAACGTAAAAGAAGCCACGCATACAGAATCTAAAAGTGCATATTTCATCAATTGTCAATAGGTGTAGAAGTTATTTTCTACAGGGTGTAATACAGCTCACAGATACGTTTTCAATGGAATTTTTAGATATACGCTGATTTTAAGAATGGTCCAAAGTAGGCAGGAGGTAAACCTTGACAACAATGGACATCCAATGCTTTAGAGGGAAGTTGGAAGTGTTAGGAACCGACAGCTCCATGTTTCTTTGTCTTCGGAATAACGTGTGATGATATTTCTTCACGGTATATTTCACGATTTCTTCACTTATAAGCGTGAAAGAAAACATCGCATCATGCGTTTTCCCAAGTACGAGAAACCGTGCTGCTGACGATCCTTAACACTTCCGACATCGCGCAAAAGAATTCCGTGTTCACTGCTATCAAGGCTTATCGTTTGCGTACTTTGGACCAATCATAAAATCAGAGCATATCTCAAAATTTGATTGATGGCATGTCTGGGAATTTCATCCTGCAGGAAATAATCTGTACACTCGTTGGACATTAATGAAATATGCATTTTTGGATTGCGTATGTGTGAGTTATTTTACGCTGATAGGGACCACCATCCACAGTCTCTCGAATTCGAAATAGGGCCTCTTGAAATTGGTCTTTTTCGCGATTTTGAACAGCCCTAGCTCTGAAACTATGCACATTTCGCCATAGGTCCATATGAACTTTTTCTCTTATTTTGATGTGAGGAATCACCTCTTAAATTTTGTCGGTATAGTTCATTAGTTCATTAACAGCCTATGTACAATATAGTGTATATTATATATAATATGAAAATGACTATGTTTGTAACTTAGTAACTCTTGAACCACTTGACCGATCTCGATCACATATTCTTCATGGATAAGGTTTGAACCTGGGATGGTTTTTGTTATTTCACTTTGTAGGTGCAACTTGGAGAAGAGGAAGGGAAGATATGTAAAAATGATCGAAGATGACCGATGTTATTATCGAATCCATAGTTTTCGGGGTCGTTGAGATGAGCAGTGACACTTCCGATGCCGTTTAAATTCAAATTAAACCCCACTAATTGGGGTAAGGGAGGGAATGATATATATATATATATATATATATATATATATATATATATATATATATATATATATTATAAAAGAGAACGTACAAAACCTTTGTTCCCTCATCACGCTAATACGGCTGAACCAATTTCTTTTATTTTTGGGGGGTTATTAGGATTTGGACCCTAGATGGTTTTTATCATATCACTTTAATTTTTAATTACCAGTGTCTTGAGATAATTGACCATTCAAGTGTCCATACGTACAAATCCTTTGTTATTAGTTCATCATAGGTATAAAAATAAACGTATTTATATGCAACCCGCATGACCGTGTCACTCGGCGGGTTAACATAAATGACAGGCGTTTTAATGTTAACATTTACTGCAATTTGAAAGCGAAAAAGTAAAAATTATCTAAGTAACAAAGTTTATTGCGTTCCGGGGTGACCGCAGCGAAGCGGGTCACTCGGCGGGTTAACATAAATGACAGGCGCTATAATGTTAACATTTACTGCAATTTGAAAGCGAAAAAGTAAAAATTATCTAAGTAACAAAGTTTATTGCGTTCCGGGGTGACCGCAGCGAAGCGGGGTGAACGCTGCTAGTATATATATATATTAGTGTCGAATTTATAGTTTTGGGGTCTCTTAGTTAATTGGCGAGTGTTTTGATGCCCTTTATGTCCAAAATAAAACGTATTCTCCCGGTGCGAAGAACAGCTATTCTGCTACTTTAAAATATTACTGTTCCTCTGAAAGACTGCGACAGAGCTATTAAGAAAATAATTTTAAAAAGCCTTGACTGATCTTTTATTGTGGAAATTTCTGTCCCTATTGACTTGATAAAATTTCCTTGCACCACTCAAAGAAGGATGGATTTAGTAATTTCTTGATTTCAGAAATGCAAGTGTTTCTTTTATTATTCAAAAGTGACTGCTCTGGCAGTGGAGTTAGTTTTTCCGTATTTTAATACCCGTCCTTAAACAAGGTATTATTAAAAAATACCACATTAAGATACAAAAATTCTGAAACGATACAAACTTGAGAGTTTAGAGTTCCTTCCTTGAACAAATTCTGTGTACGACGCTATGCTCTGATATTCGCTTTATATTTTCATGGAAGTTCCAGATATTTTTTATCTTCTGTAGGCAGACATGATAAAAAGTATTACTTTCAATTTAAATTTTTAAGAAGCTGTTAAAAATACACTAAACTATACTAATTGTTCATTTCATTCAAATAATTTGGTTTCTATGTGGTTCTTATGCTTCTCAGTGGGCTTCGAACCCACGATTGGTTTCACTTTGGGATCATCAGCCTAATTTCCAGATCCTCGGCTGCACCAGTTCACTTCACGGAGAAGCACATTAAATAGGCATAATTCATTGTGCATATTGAATCTTACATTGTCTCTCTCATTGCGCACCGATAATATTAGACTCACGATACTGAAAGAAAACTTCTGTCCGTTGCCATAGAAACCGTCGTTTCTAGGGCAACAGATCCTGTCACGGTTAGCCAAAATTGAAAGAAAACAAAAAAAATATGTAAACGAAGAAAATAATACTCAACGTAGAGTAGTCGCTAAAATTAATTCTCTTTAATGAGGACGATTTACGAAACATCATCTACTAATCGAAATCATGATTATTCTTCAATAAAGTAACTCCCAATAAACCTTTTGTTATTGTTAATTATTCCATATCGGACTCCCGAAGAAAACTCATCTAAAAAACTTATTGACCGTGCCAATAGCGACTACTCTGTCATGACTCTGTTTTCTTTCATTTAGAAATAGGAAAGAAAGAGAAGAAAGTAGAAGGGTAGAAGAAGGAGGTAGGAAAAGAAGAAAGAAAAGAAATAGGGTATTTTAATAAGAAACAGATTACTGGATAATTCCGGAAATATAGTAAGAAGTCGAGAAAGTCGTTGAAAGATGAATCATTCTAAATGTTATTAACGACTAGTCAATTTCGGAATGCTTCGGAATAGACACATGTTCCCTCATACCACCCAGACCTAGCTCCAGGCACCACGACCGTGGGGTTGCCCAGACCTAGACCTGGAAACGAGAAAGGTGAAATCATTCTTTGTACTGTTATTCCAACCGGTGATTGATAACCATCCAGTATCTGAACTCTGTTCTCTAGGATCGACCACACATATGAATTAGCCAAGAAGAAAAAAAAAATCAAACTTATAAACTCAATATAAATTTATGTATCGTATCCATAAGAATTTCAACTTCCTGGAAGAAAGATGTCGTATTTAGGCTTATTCTGCTGCTTTTGTTTCACTCCTAGAGCCGATTTAAACCGTTAGTGACGGTCCTTCATGACCTAGGTTATTTACCTTAACACATATGTTAAAACATGACACATATATTACAGATGTTAATATGACAAATGATATCACTAAAATTACTTAAATTAAATCTATCATGCATTCACACGCTCACTCACTCAGGACAGTGTATATATGTTTAAAGGAAAATCAACTAGCTACAAGGGTACAAATAGTTTATTCCATCATAGTGAAAAGAAAAGGCAAAACAAATAATTATGAAAAAAATATTAAAAGCACAAATTCTTAGTTATACATTAATAGAGTACATAGTGTTATATTTTAGTAAATTTTATATATTCAATCATATTGACAAAAGAAAAGAAAAAGGAATTATTACATATATCATATCTTAGGCATGCTAAAGCAAAATTATGATTTGCGGCATACACAAAGAAGACACTTATTTCACTTTTAAAAAAAAAATAATTTGACAAAGAGGAAAGAAAAGAGAAAAAAAAAACTTTTTGGTGTACCAGAACTTATATGAGTCTCTACCTCACATCGGGTAATAAAATATTAATAATTTCGAGCGTCCAAATCACAACTCACGCACTAGTCGTAGTGTCCAAAACGTTTCGCTCCATTTAACTTAGTTTGTGGTCATTTATATATCTATATATATATCTAACTATCGGTTTACAAAACCATTTATCGTCTATATTTGGTTTGTAACTCGTAACAGTTTATGTCTGCAATCGCACATTACGACGCTTTACCCATCTAGGGAATTTTGAGAAAATAACTTTCACCAGAGGATGTTTCTCCTCTTAGACGGTCTATTTCCAAACTTATTAATCGAATAATTTCAAGTTATTTATCCAGCACTGGGACACTTCATGAGACCTTTTATTAGGATCACTTTCGTATATGTTTATATGCATGGTTCGGATTTAATTAAAAAAAAAAAAACGATCTTCCACAGGTGTACGGAGTATGATGGTTCAAATTGAGGATAGAAGAAAAAAAAACTGGTCAAGTCATAGGATACATATGCAGGTGAGAAGGATTCAAGGTGCACTTTCCACAATGGTTTTAGGTTAGTCGTTCAGGAATAATATTCGTTATGGTGTGGGTTACGTTTAGACCTGCCGTTACTTTCCAATACATGCCATTACAGAATTACATGAGGTATCATTTACATTTATTCAAAAGAAAAGGAAAATTACTTAAGTGCACGGCGGTATTCTCGACAAAATCTACATTCTTAAATTCGTCAGAAAACTCACTGGTAAAACTATAGCAACCAATACACGTTTAGGGGGAACAGACACGAGCGCTCTTACATATATTCATAATACATTTAATATCATACTTTTACTTTAAAATCATATTCACATACTAATTACATATACATTTCGACGTATTCATTTCTCTCTATATATATATATTTATAATAAATGCGCACACATTTAAATTAATCACCCCAATAATAAAATTTTTACAAGGTTGCAAACATTGTCCAAAACAAATGACTTCCGACATTACATATGGAAAAGAAAATCGATTTTTACTTGATACCGCGCATCTATAAATTTTAGCTTTCATATATTCAATTAGTGCTTAAATGAGAAAAAAAAAACTTTGTGAGGCAGGCACGTAACACAGAGCATTTCTAAAAATATAACTAGATAAACCAAAATACAATTTCTGGGCCCAGATCAACTACAAGGTAATCGAAAACCAAAACAGAAAGGAAAGTGACCAACGGATTACAAAAAAAAAACTTAAGAGGAACGACGGTGAAAGAACGTAATCGAAGTGTCGTCAAATACTAAGTCTTTGTTCATTTCAGCGATAGGTCAAAATGTGATGGAGAACCCAATCACTATCTACTTTATCCATGAATCGTGTCTTGCAACGTCTCAGCTGGTAATTTCAGATCAGAGTTGTACGTTAAATAAATCGTAAGTAACAAGTTCAAAATCTCGGGGGGGGGGAAGGTTGAAAAAATTAAAAAAAAACTTGAAGAAATGAAGACAGAGAGAGAGATAGAGAAGAAGGAAGACGAAGAATAGGGGCGCCAAAGACTTAAGTGAGAAATAACTAACGCTACAAAGACAGAAGTCGAATTTCTATCTTAACAAATCCATAGCCAAAATATACTTAGCATGCCAAAAGGGTGGTCTACTCAAATACGTAGACTCAAGAGGCGCCCTGCTGCCAAGGATGCAAGTTCTGTGTCCATCAGATCCCAATCCCACAAGAGTTTGGTTGTAAGATTGAAATCCGATCCCCGTATCCGGCCCAAACCAGCAGGTTAAAAGGAGAGGGGGAAAGGGACCAGGTAACTGCGTCCCCAATTTTGAAATCTCTAAGTAAAAAAAAAATATTCGACCCCTTAGAAAAACTAAGAAGGTTCGAGGACAGTAATGAAACTAGAATAGAAGTATTATCTAAGATATCCCTAACTAATGATTTGCCGAAATAAAAAAAAAGTAAATAAACTGAATTTTGGATCGGTGATTTCTATGCCAAACCTCACCGATAGCTACCCCGCGCAGACACGCCACAGTCTGGGATGTCGTTAATTTCCCTCGTCTAATTAAACTAAGAAAAGAAATGAAAATACTTAAAGGGACTAGGGGTCGACATCCGGGTACGCGAAAATAAATTTCAATAACTAATTGTTTTGATTCTGTACCCAGTCAGAGCTGTCGCCTCCATGAACATTGTAAGCTAGCCCGAGTAGGTAACGTGGGGGAAAAAAAAAATCTCACGGAGCAGGATATTCTATTTTAAAAAAACCGACCAGAAAATATAATTCACTACAGCCCTGTTGTATAACTGCTACTGTCTTCTCATAATTTATTATTCAATATGTCTAGTCAGCGATTATATGATGCTACCCATTCTATCAGATGGTATTACTATGGTTGATTACTATTATGACACATAAAACTACAAAGTACTACCATAGTCCGACTATATATATCGCCCTACGGTCCGCGTGATATTATGGTGCAGGGGTCGGAACCTGAGATGTTTGTAGCTATACGTCTCTATTCAATATCTATATATCAACACGCGGCGAAGTATTCACTGGGCTACTATATATTTAACTATATGGGTGTCCTATATTCTATATTCATTTACTACAATATTCATACACTTTATATTCATATTCACATTAATATTCATTTGCCACGACGCTATATTCTACAAACACCCTGTTTCCTCTATCTACGCCCAGCCTATTTACACATTTCATCATAATACTTTAAAATCTATAATCACTACAAACATTTCCCGCTCCGATCACCGCACGACAACCTCACTCGAACCCGAGACTCTTTCATCCCACACACAATACTATGTAATACCTGGTAGCTTTATTAAGAACAAAAAAAAAAATCCTACGTATGTTCACTGAAACTAGAATTATCCGCGATAATATTTAATGTTTACGAAATTTCTGCAGCAACAATTGACTTCTGCAGCCACGAAGAAAAATGAACATCTAATATAATTCCAAAGCGAAGAACTAGCATCATATCGCCCGACTTCTGTTAAAAATTTACGTATTGTTTATTTATTTAAATATCTCGATTTCTAGACTATGCAGAATGTTGAAACTTTCAGAATATATTAATTTTGGGTCACTTGACCTAACTGTACATTCATATGGGCTGTGAATTATACCTTCTAGGTTTTATTTCGAAAAGAAAGGTCAATTTCACGAAAACTAAATCACTAAGAACATTGACATGCGAATGGCAGTTAGTACTGACTTTTGACACTAGGGCTAGCGACGATATAATGAACCCTTGAACAACTGAATGTGACCTTGTACACGGAATTATTATACTATATTACGTTCACTTAATGACGGAGTAATAAAAATTTGTCGTATAGTAAATACTACACTGTCCAACACACTCTTTCATCACTTAATTATCACTATCACTGATACTACATTACAAATATACACATACTACTCGAACTACAAGACACATCATGCCACATTCATACTACACACTACATTAATACATGTTATACTAATAAATATACACAGAAATCATTCAGATTTTACCATGTTAAATCGGCTCTATGAAAGGTAACGAAAGGAAAGAAATGAACAGGGCCAACTGGCCCTTTATTTACTAAATCACATTCTTGAAATCAACCTGTTTAATCGATGCCCTGAGGGGACATATCGGAGTATTAGCTAACAATAGGACCCCTGCCCTGAAGGGGCAGGAACCCGGAACAAACTACATGTTCAACTCATCCCGCTGGAAGCCGGACTCCCAATTTGGGAGTCAGATAGGAGCCCCTACTGTAAATTTACACGTGCATTATTCTACCTATCTTAACTACAAAGAAATTAAATACCGCCATGTATGAAAAAAAAAAATCACGTACTAACTACACAGACAGATTACTGAACGGACAGGGGGGCAAGCCTAACGTAACTCTAACAGGAATAGTTTTAAGGGTAAAAGTATTTAAAGGAAAAAAAAACACCACTCTTCCGAAACTGTCTGTGGATATTTAAGAACCACTAGCAAACTGATGCACTTCGTGGAACCTGTCCATCACTCATTATATCTGCTCAACATGGCGTTGCAATGTT
Organism: Thermobia domestica; assembly: GCF_964235325.1. Taxonomy (NCBI): domain Eukaryota; kingdom Metazoa; phylum Arthropoda; class Insecta; order Zygentoma; family Lepismatidae; genus Thermobia; species Thermobia domestica. The sequence continues at coordinate 103,414,052 of NC_137455.1, forward strand.
GCACTTCCTATTTCAGTTCAGTTTTAGTATGAAATTTAATAGTTTTTTGGCTCCTAGAGACTTCCAACGATTTTAGGTTAAAAAACTCCCAAATATTACCTTGTTTGCAGTTTTTCTCACTCCGTTGCGACCTTTTAAGCTCGACGATCGAAATCTGGCTGTTGTCAGCAAGATTTTCCGGCTTGGAATGGAATAATTGCGCCCTAATATCATAGCGTGGGTTTATCAGCCAATCAAAACTAAGCATTTTGGCGGTGGGGCTTTGAAGCGAATAAAATTTGGTAAAATCTGAATTAAACTAGATTTTAGAAGGACCTAGGTATCTAAAAGAGAGGTGAAGGGTGGTCCTGAAAATTCTGTCGAATTTTAGATTGGTTATTTGATCTGGAAAGTTCCGTCCAATAGTGGATCTATGTTTTCAGATAGCACTGACACCGTAAGAATTGTAATAATCCATTTACATATCCATATACAAGACTTATAACTAATTTAAAATATAAATAAAGGTATTGATTCCCAAAACTATAATTCCTAATGAATTTTTACAGTTTTTCCATGTTAATTTGAAATAGAATAACAAATAAAATTACGGATTATCTGAACAGCCAGAAATTTTTTGTTAAACGTCAAGTACAGTCGGTGCAAAAAATTTCGGGCACCCTCCTATTAAAAACATAATTTCACTAGACTGTAATGGCATATTACAATACGGCAGAGTTTTCCAAACCAGCTTAGTTGGTAACACTACACAACGACGGAATGGGGAGCCATGAAAACTCCCGAAATCAGTTCTTTCCTCCTTCCCTTAAATTCCCGCTGTAGTAACGAGAAGCGGAGACGACGCCTCTTTTCGTTTTCTTCTTTGGTCTATGACACACTGATACTCGATTTTTTTTCCGTAGAAACACGGCGCGTTTTAAAGTAACGATCCGTAATAAGTACGCTATAGCAGCGGTGAGTAAACCGTACCGCTATTTCAAGTAGAGGGCGCGACGTCTGTTCAAAACCTCTTTTCTTTCTCTGCCATAGCACATAGAACTGTACGTACGTGTACCAAGCACTCGAAACCATAACCATTTTTTCACCTGGCAGGAATCAGATTCTAGCTAGCGGAGTTATACGACTGTCTGTTTCCGTGTGTCGTAAAAGAGCAGATATAGCGTCTCTCATATGTTATTTTATTGTCAGGAAGCGTCGGGGTAAAATTTCCTCGTTCTTTCTCTTCGTCTAGTAAGAGAAAGGGGAAGGAAAAACATTTTCATTTGATTTCCCCCTCCTGCTCCTATTCTTGCTCTTTATTTTTCGTTTTACGACAAATAATGAAAAGAAGTTTGTTACATGTGTGTCGCTACTAAATAAGATACAAGTTGCTACCTCATAGAAGTCTGTAAACTAAATTTCTAATGTTTGGTAGCAGATGGCATCATATTTCTATGTGCACTAATCTCAGTGCTCGAAATAAATCCGATGGTCTTCTTTGTGTAGCAGGTAGACCTTGGTTAGATTTTAGAAGGCTGAGATATTCATCCCCTCTGAAACTTCCAGTTTTTTGCTTAGATAAAAAAATGTTTAAAAAATAATAAGCTAAAGAATTTCTCAGAGTTTCTCGAGAGAGAGCTTTGTTAAAACTGAAAATAAAATTTAAAAATCTTGACAGTTTGATTATTCTGGAGATTTATATTTTTATTGATGTGACAACAATTCTTCGCATCGCTGAAAGAGACATGAATAGATTTAGTTCTTTTCTTGATATCAGAAATCCAAATATTCATGTGAGAAGCAACATTTTATTTAGGCCTACTGTGCTAATGTCGCTGGTCCGATATTTCTTTTTGTCGCTTTTCATGTTCACTTAAGAAGAGTTACTTATTCATTTTGTACTCAATTATTGAATTTACAGGAGCTTTTAAAATTACATTAAACTTTTTTAATTGTTCGATTTTTTGCAAATATTTTTTGTTGCTACGTACCGGTAGCTTACAAAGGACAATCGTATTTGATAATAAGATAATAACATTTATATACTAAGAAGATTGTAAAATGAACTCAAATTGTCCCTCTCAAAAACTTATCTTCCCCTTGTCTCAAGTTCTGGATAGGAAGACCCGGGTTCGATTCCCGGTGGGAGTTCATGTGGTTCGGTTTCCACATTAATCAGTAGGTCCAGTCTCATATAGCCTCGCTGCTGAAAGGACGTTAAAATCAACTCAACTCAAGTTCTGGATACTCTCTCGTACTGGAGAACAACCACCACGTGTCAGGTAGCGCCAATAAATATTTACTGCAAGAATGAACATGAAGATAGATAGATATATTTACTTATTTATGTTGTGGAAATGTGAGATTTTTTTTCTGTACTTAGAATTGAAAAAAAAAACATTTAATAACGCCGAACAAGAGAATGGAGTCAGAGTATGAAACTAGACTCAAGTAAAAAGGTCTTTAAAAATATGCACAGAAGATATGTGCTCCGAAACCAAAATGTTTAAAAGAAATTACCCAGAGAACTATTGTACATATATGCAATACATATACAGGAAATAGTTATGTCCACTGAAAACTGAAAGTTACCCAATACTCAGCATAAACTTTTACCATAGACAGAAGTTACAAAATAGTAGTGAAACATCCTTCATACATAAAAGTGTCACGATAATCTTTGAGGTAAAACTGCTTAGAAGTAAGACAATGTCTCGGTTCTTCACCATCCAATATTCCACATCGCAAAGTATGTGTTTTACGAGACGGTATTTATATAAAGGTCCTCAGTTAATATTTGTATATAAATAAGACTACTAAAACACCACAAAACATTTCACATTGCATTCTAATATTTCCCTTTTTATTATGGCACATAATCACTACGATAAATACACGCCTTAAAGATTTTTGCGTGTAGCTTTTTACAAGATGGTTCTAGAATTATATTATATTGATATTTTGTTACTATGACAACGAATCTCTCTATATTAATACAAAATAGCAACGTATATTAACAGCTAAGCAATTTTTATATATCCTTTTTCTCTTTATATTTCTTCTTCCTTTGCTTTAATAGCTTATGCATCAATTGAAAGCACATTCTGCCCAAAGATGTTGAAATACAAGTTACAAGTATAAAATACAAGTAGAAAAATACACGTAACGTTATATGTGAAGGACATGGATTCGGCTTCTATACCTGAATACGAAATATGCCAACGAGAAAATGTTATGAAGTTATAGTCTCAGATCCACTTTTTCAGTTCTTCCGAACTAGATTCGTAAACATCGTACATACTTGGAATATTGGTGAGAAACCAACACAACCCTCATTACTGAAATTAAAATTGTCTTGCAGGATGTTGCAAGGTTTTGAGCATACGAAGGATATCACACTACTGCTTTCATGACTTGTGCTTATTGTGAAAAGTCATTACATTCACTCCAGTTAACCTCTTGCGATACATCTAGGAGTAACTCGTTAATACTTTTAGTAAGCATGTGACTTACGTTCTAAATGCAGAACTTATGAAAGAGTTCCTCTTTTCCTTCTCGAAAATTCTTCGCTTTCATAGATGAATTTTTTACTACATACATAAATTTGAAAGAACTTTCATTTGAGCCTAGTTCCATCATCCGAGTTCAGTGTTACGTTGCGGCAATTTTGTATGAGAAAAACGAAAGAAGCAAGTAACGATGACATGCTTTATATCATGCACTTTAAAAAAATACGATAATGTAATACAGTAACATAGGTAATTATACAAAATTATTCGAGTCAAATATTGTTACGGTGTTCATTTTCTAAACTACAGAACATTGCCTACGATAAAAATAGTCGATTTTGAACCACTTACCTGGCTAGTCCCCTTTCCTCACTATCGATTGTATTTGATGTGACGGCCTTGAGCTCGAACAATCGCCAGGAATCGTAGTTTTCATTGTAGTAAACTCATGCGTGGAATGGAATGGAGAATGTCATGCCAAGTGCCGCTTCCGCAACTTTCTGAAGATTTATGCAAGGTAACGGGAGGTGCAAGCAAGTAGCTATTTAAGGAGTTCTAACGTTTGCGCCGCCCCTGCAAAACATCGAATTGTGCATTATTGGAATCTACAGCCAAATATAATGGACAATCCCTTTCACCCGATTTCCGATCCAACATTTTGTTCTCGAGTTATGGTTATTTTTGCATTTTTCCGACAAATTTTCGGTTACCATAGCGCCGAAAGGAATCATTTGTGCACCCAGGTTGGTCCATATTTTTTGTTTGATCTTGGTGTAAGGAATCACCTCCCAAATGTTATTTTATGTTTGTATAAGATGTTAAGATTAAATAAATATGAGTATGTGTGAATTAACGTGAGATCTTAAAATATAAGTGTAGAACCACGTGTAGGACGTATAAAAATAACCATATATTGTAGGTAGGCCCTACATTCGTCCATAAAGTAATTCTACTTTTGACACTTTCCCTACAATGATGATCTCGCTGTAGAGGAGTAATGTTACGTGATAAAGTTTTGTATGTTGCTGGTAAAGTTCTGCTATACGTTTGTGAAAAAAACTGATGATGTTCATCGTCAGACCAGCCGCCTATTGAATAGAGGACAGGACAGCCAAATAGAGGCAGAGAGCGGGATGAGAGGATGAGGAGAGAGAGACTTGATTGTATTAACCGTGTGTTTCAATTACAACGTTGGAGATGCCTTTGTGAAACACATGCTCTTGTGGATTAACGTTATGAGGCTTGGTTCATTGTTCACGGTTTGCCACCTGTACTGTGCCTAGGCTGTCATTTCATGTCTTCTGATACAGCTAGCCTAAGTTGAAAGATGTTTTTATATAATGGCTTTACAGTGAGCAAATGATCTTCCAGTAATGGCAGAAATCCTATTGTATTGATGATGTTTGAGACCAAGATTCAATTGTTTGTTTACAAATATTTTCAGGACACTCGGTCGAATAAGTGTAAAAGTTTTTTTCAGGTCAGCCACCCTGAGTGAGGTTTTCCTGGGTTTTCCTCATTCACACCAGGGAAATGCTGGAATGGTAACTAACATACAGGTTCCAGACGCTTCCTTCCTTTCCCAATCCTTTCTTCCTTTTCTTTCTTCAGATAGTGTGTGATTTCCGAGGGACATCATCCCTCATATGCGACGGTCACACATGCCGAAAATCCGCAAATTTAATTCCTAACCCTCCCCCTTGCAACTATTTTATTTAACTTGTTTTACCCTTTATTTCTAACATTATACTAACATCTATTTTAATACATTAACATATTATTTTTAATTTGTTTCACAAGTAAGAATTTCTCTTTAATTTTTTTTTTTTTTTTTTTTTTTTTTTTTTACATATGATAGAAAATGTATTTTAATTATCCTCCAAACGGAAAACATCGAAAAACATGGATTTAACCAATATAGTAAGATGGAAATGTAATTATCAAAATGCAAAATTAGATTTTTGAATTTAATTATTTTTCACATGGTACTCTTCTGGAGTTCAAAATGTTTTTTATAAGAATCATTGGTAAGGTATTACTATATATTGCGCCAGGTATTAAATTCAAATTTGAAAAAAAGACATTTGATACCATGGCAAGAGAAAAATCCATCTTTAGCAAGCTTTTTTTCTTTTACTTTTCTTTCAGTATTTTTTTTAACCCACTATGGGTTTTCTCTTCTTTTTCTTTTCTTCTTTTGCTTTTGAGCATCTTGTTACTTTCCGGTGTCAGCATTTCTGTGAGATGTAACCTCAAGTTGATTCAGTTACCAACGTCTGTATTCTTCACCTAAGCCTCGCTTTTCCTTCCTCTCCCTACAAGAGGGAAAGGATATCACAAAATAGAAATAAGGCGTCATCTGTAAGAGCACCTTTCTCACATATCAGTGTACTCTAAATATGTTACATCGATATATCTATATATTGCATTGGTATTCTTTAAATGATCTTTTAAATGTACATTCTGTGATGTTTGTACAGTCATACACAAAAGTAAGAAGAATATTTTGTATAATGATCTATATTTATTGTATTAGAAAGGGCAAGTAACTCACTCAACAACCCCAAGGTCATAATATCAAATAGATACGTAGAATTTGGACAGAAAATTATTTTTGCCAAAAACCAAGGGATGAGAAAGGATTGTTTGAATTTTCTAGATAAAAAGCAGTTTTCTTTTTAAATCTCTCTCTCTCTCTTTCTCTCTCTCTCTCTCTCTGTCTCTCTGTGTATGTATGTGTATGTGTAAGCAAAGTTAAGTTTATTTTAGAATTTACCTTTCATGAACAGTTGACATACATAGATTTGATTTGTTTTCTACGTTAAACTATACATCCGCTTTTTATCCCAATGAGATCGATTCTGCAAAGCAGCAATCGAACTAACACAGGAGGGTCTCACAAGTTATCGCTAAAATCTGATTGCCACATAGCACATCTGATAGAGCATCATGAGAAATGAAAATAAGCAAAATTTAAGGTGCTGTGGACCAGAAAGAGAGGAGCTATTGGGCTTCAAAATTTGAATAACCTAAAAAATTATATCATGGAATTATGTACATTTGAAGTAAATATCTTGAAAACCATTAAAGCAATCAAAGCAAAAGTTGCACAATTTAATGAGAACAAAATACCCTATCGAAAACCGCAAACAGTGTTGCCAACTCAGCATAAAATATTTTGTTTGTCATAGCACTATATACAAGTGTGCACAGAGTTAAAATGCACCATTATCACTAAACATAACAGTGAAGTGTGATGGTACAGTGTTGCACACTATTGGAGCTACGTGTGCTGAAAATGTACAATGGAGAAGTCTGACCATGTGGCATCAGATCGTAATAAAAGAATCTGAGTCTCATACTATGAATTTAGTTCAAATGCATAACACAGATAGTATAACATAGCAAAATGTCAGCAGTGTCACAAAATATTGATGTGTTTGAAAAACGAAATTGAGTGATGGCATTTTTACGTCCCGTGTCAGCTTCGAAGCTATATAGGAGCGTAAAGTGAGATCCGAATCACTATGAAAGAGAAAGATTACAATGTAATGTAAGGTGAAAAGTACAACAAAAATATGTCCGAGGCTGGATTGGAACCCGCGATGCCTAATACTGTATGTCGGTTGTCTAGATTTCTAGAGTACACGGCTATCCTGGCCGACTAAAAACGAAATGAGGAAGTAATAAAATATTTCCAATATGAATATGGTAATATTACAGTGTACAAACATAATCATATGGTATATAGGAGAGGAAATAAAAGAATATGTCTCATAACACGAAAGATAGAAACCAAGAAACTACTCTTCCAAATATTGATAAGATAATCGAGAACCAGTTTACAGAATTAGAAAACACGTATTTCTTTCCTTGCGTGCATCATTTTATTTTCGCGAGTTGTCTGCTTACTCATCGGGGCTAGAGAACTATAATGCAAAACTCACTTGTTTCTAGTGCATTCCTTTATTACCCTTTGTTGCCACATATCAGACTTCTCTATTGTACATTTTCAGTACATGTAGCTCCAATAGTGTGCAACACTGTGTCACTACACTTCACTGTTATGTTTAGTGATAATAGTGTCTTTTAAATCTGTGCACAATTGTATATGTTGCTATAACAAACAAAATATTTTAATGCTGAGTTGGCAACACTGCTTAACCTATGGCAACACTGTTTGTGGTTTTTGATAGGGCATTTTGTTCTCATTATATTGTGCAACTTTTGTTTTCATTGCTTTAACAGTTTTCAAGATATATACTTTAAACGTACTTAATTCCATGATATAATATTTTGGATATTAAAATTTTGAAGACCCCTAACTCCTATCTTTCTGGTCCACAGCACCTTAAATTTCGCTCATTTTCATTTCTGATGATGCTCTATCAGATGTGCTATGTGGCAATCAAATTTTAGCGACAACTTGTGGGACCCTCCCGTGTAAGAAATAATATTCCATCGGGAATCGGACACGTGAATGTTGGAGTTCGATCAATGGACATTATTGCCTTATTGTAAAATGTTTACAATAATTCCATGGAGGTGACATAATTTTTACTGCTTCTAGGTTTATCCTTGTTACCAAATGTGTCTACGTCACTTGCTTTTCAAGGTTACTAAGAATATCTTGGTTTCTGGGTCAATCTGCTCCAGACCGGATCTGAAAAGCTAGACCTAGATACCTGGACAAATTATGTGACCCAAATGACCCTTGATCCGTCACATTACTGATCCCCCACAGTATAGAATGTGTATAAACAAGTGAGTTTCGATTCACTGTGTGAAACTACGGTAGACTTCCAAACTATGAAAATTGAGTAGTCAAACTTGTAGTAGTATATCTGTAACTACTGGTTGCAGCAGAGTAATAAGATCAAAGATAGCACCTGTTACTCGGATACTAAATCCGTATCAAAAAGCAATTACTCACTATCCCTTACTCTTTATGTTCTATGACAATAAAAGTTGAAACCGGAATTCGTTAATTTGCGTCACTTCTGGTCTGAATAAGAAGGTAGAATCCTCTGAGTCAATTGCAAGAATAGCGCTTCTCGATATCTCTTACAGTTTTGCAGTAAATTTCAATCACTTTCGCTTTCGGTAGAGTGTTGTCAGTTGTGATGACATGTTCCTTTGAGGCCTTAAATCTATTGCAGTGAACCTTTTGTCGCTATCCATTGCCGATGTTAATTCTATGGCGATAAGTGTTAAAATCAAAAGTCGTTAATTTGAATCATTTCCGGTTTGAATAGAAGGTTATCAGAGAAGATATAAGTATTCTTGGCACGCTGAATCTATTGCAAAAAGCCGTTTTCTCGATATCTCTTGTTGTTTTTGCTTTGTACAAATCCGTATTGAAACCGTAAGTAATAGTAAATTTGAACCACTTTCGGTTTTGGTAGACTGTTGCAGACAGACCTGGTACGTTTCCTTGAAACATTGAATCGTTTGAAAGAAAAAAACAGCCTATTGCCCTCTTTTTTCGTTTTCGTTATTTGGTGGTAAACTTTGAAACCGAAAATGTGTAATTTGAACCACTTTTTGTTTAAATAAAAGGTTAACGGAGGAGATGTAAACTATTCGTGAGACGCTACATCGGTTGCAAAAACCACTTCTCGATACCTCTTACATTTTTGCTTTGATTCCTGTCACCAGACGGACCGACAAAGCCGTTCTGTAAGACTTGCGACAATTATGCATAGCATAGTTTGTAAGTCTAAAACGCAGCAAGCTAAAACGTTCAAGGCTACTTCTTCCCCCAAATAGAATTAAAAATATAAAAGAAAAGTGCAACGGAATAATTTGGAGTAAAGTACGTAGGAAGATTGATTCTATTCCGAAGTAGGCTTAGCCCTCCTAGCTAGTCTAGCAGCTAGCGCACACGCATTTGATGCACGAGGTTTCAAGTTAAATACCTGGTGGAATCTGAGCCACATTTGAATGCAGTACGGTGGCTCAGATTCCACCTTAAACTGTAGGTCCAAATCTAACACAGTATCCATGCTGAAAAGTAGTGCTAAATGTGTAAAAACAAACGACGCAAGCTTATTCGATCACGTCTCATAGCACAAAATATTAAATAGACTCTTGTTAGTACAAAATTCACTTGTACTTATGAGATGTAATTTGGATCTGAAATTTGGACGTTCATTACTTACATAAACACATTTGCGTACGAACAATAATTACAATAAATACTTTCACAACTTCTTTTCAAGTGCTTTCAGCTGCAAATGCAAAACCAAAAAGAAAAAAAGAAAAGGAAAAGGAAAAGAAGAAGAAACAAAAAATGTAGGCTAGTGCAATGTTTTTCGTGGAGCATTGACCCCGAAACTCTGATAGTGCACCTCCCAGAGGAGATCAAAATAATACTCTATAAAATAATAATAAATAGAATAGTACCGTATGAAAATAATATGTACTCCTCCGAACACTAATATGTACTCCCCCGTAACATTTTTTTTCTGAAAGAAACACTGGGCTAGTGTACATGTGTATATGTATTTAGTTCTAGGCAGCGAGAATCAGTGATGAGTTTTATAGTAGAACAATCCGTCGAAAAAAACTATTTTACTGTTTATCGTTCAAAAACTAGTCTGAACTAAAATTTCATAAATATCAAAAATATAAAATTCCAGCAAGATAGGTAGGTATCAATATATGAGACACTTGTCGAAAAAGTTCGATAATTATTTGTACGGAGTTTGTAACACTGATGAAGTTGAGTATGCGCAGAAGCATTTCCTAATATTCTATGCTTGCAATAGAGACAGAATCGTCCAATTGGGGTTACGTACATACGAATAGCAACAAGGTGAAATGGCTGCCATAAAATAAAATCCCGCCAAATGTGAAGTGACCTCTGTCATACGATACCTGAACACCAAAGGACAGAATGCAGCTGACGTCTGTGCAAATTGTGTGTCATTTACAGACCTCACTAGTGAGTAAAGGAGAGGTCAGACAATGGTGCAGAGACTTTCTAGAAGGGCCTTCAAATGTTCAGGATGATAAGCGTGACGGAAGGCCTAGTGTTCAGGTAGGTAATCTGCTAAAACGCCGTAACGAGAAAGTGCGATCCAGTCACCAGTTCAAAATACATAAACTCGCCAAAGAGTTTCCAAAAATGTCAGTCAAATCAGTGCATCGAATTATGATTGACAAGCTAAGTTATAGCAAATTCTGTGATGAGTATCAAAAATGCTGATAGATGGTCACAAAGAGCACAGAACAAAACTACAGATGATTTTTGTTTTTAGGCCGCTGGGGGGGGGGAGGATGGGATGATCTCTGTTCTCACATGGTGACCGAGAATGAAATCTGAATATCGTACCCACTGAGGAATCGAAGCAGCAATCAATGCAATGGCAGCACTCTGGTTCTCCTAAAGTGAAAAACATTCAAACAAACACCATCAGTTCAGAAAATCATAGCAACCGTGTTTTGGGACTAAATGGGCATACTTCTTGAGGAATTCTTGAAACCAGGACGACAATTATAGCAGGTGTGTATACTAAGCATTGAATAATCTGCGTCATGCCATCCAAAATCAGCACAGAGGAATTCTGTACTCTGGAAGTCTGATCCATAATAACATGCGCCCACACACAGTTGCTCGTAAGATTTCGATGGGAACTATACAATAGTCTCCCCTTACAGCCCCGACATTGCCCTCAGAAGTTTTTCCTTCTCTTCACGTGAAAAAGCAACTTGCATCGAAGCGTTTTAACGACAATGAAGCGCTCAAGACTCAGTTCTGGACTGGCTGCACTCTCAGGCTGCAGATTTTTACACTCAGGACATCCGGAAACTTGTGTTACGCTACCAGAAACGTCTGGAGATTCATTATGACTACATTGAAAAATAGTCGAGGTATGTACTTGTACGTATATCAATCACAATGATTTTATCATTTTCTTGTTTTTTAGAAAATATATACTTTTTTGCCAAACGCCTAGTATTAAATCCAAGACAGCATATGTCTAGAACAAAAGTAAAAACACCACGTTCGTACATAGAATTTATAAATATTACCTAGGTATTTAATTATTATAGTAGTTATTTAGTTTCGCTTAATAGTAACATATTTCGTGTCATCACTAAAACAGCAATCAGCCAACGTACATACATGTATGTAGGAGAAATTTCTACGCAGAAAAAAGTTATTTTGCCCCTTGCGTGACGTGTTGTTTACTTCCAAGCAGAAATTGTGTAAATACAAATAATAGATAGTAAAATATGCAATATAATCACATATATAACGTTAAATAAGGAAGAATTAGATTTCAAAGGAGTTAACAAACATTATAATTTAGTCGAGGCAAAAGTGAATAGCTTTACAACACATATCAATATTTATACAGTGTCAGTAAGTTACTGAGAAATATCACATATAGACGAAGTAAACATTAAGATGAAATTATCATTTATTTACCTAGTAACGTAGCGCTAATTACTTTTCGCAAATAAAGTAATTATCATAGGCAAATATTGGCAACTTCAGTAAACATAAGAAAATATTCTGTTAATCACAACAGTAATCATTATTTTTGTTTAAAAAAAAACTTTTTAGATTGTTTTGTAATGAAGAAAAAGGCGCATCAAAATGGATGATGATATATATATTCTTAGAACGCAAAATCGCCCTTGTCATTTATGCTCTATGTAAATTAATATTGAATCTGTAGTGGATTTCTTTCACTTGCGAATCTAATAGAGAGTTAAGGATGAAGATAAAACGTATTATTGGATTGGTTAATCGATTGCAGAGAGCTCGTTCTTGCTATATATTACCGCTATTGCTCTATACTGAACAACATTAAACACACAAATAGTTTATTTCTACTACTTCTGGTAGATGTATCACCTTCATCAACGAAGTCAGCAGGGGCGCATTAAGGCTTTTGGGGTTCTGGAGCCGACTATTTCAAGAGGGCCCTATGTTACGAATAATTCCAGCGCGTATATTTTCTTTGCTGCCTTCTACAGCCTCATAGGCTTATCGAAACATCGAGAACTATACTGTATTTCAGAGAATCCAAATAGATTTGAATAGGAACGTTTTATTGTTAAGGAGATTTGGAAAACCTCGTAGATTTGCTCTGACTAATAACAGAGATATTTCAAAGGAATTGTCACTACAAGCTAATAATTTGGTTTGTAATAGAGGCCCAAAATAGCTCACTCCCTCACAAAATAAGTATCGTGTGGACGCTGGTGGAAGAAGACTTAACTCTAGCGATACCGCGAGCGTAGCGAGCAGGAAAAAAAATAACATGGGTTTGAAGCCTATAATATAATAAGTTGATTGTTATATTTTAGTATTAAAGAGAGGGATTTTTGGGGACCCTTGAGCTTGGGGACCCCGGAGCCTGGGCTCCATTGGCTCCGCCCTTAATCCGCTTCTGGAAGTCAGTTACTAGCTTTTCATTTTTCTACATTTTGACCAAAACTGATGGTGATAATGAGACTAAAGTAGTATTTGAGATTTTGGGTTTTCCTGATGGACTTACGTACAAACGGACAGAGTAAATATATAAAGAAGTTTCTTGCAAACCAACTCTTTAAAAAGAAATGAGTTTGAGTGCTGACTGGGAATTGCTATGGATTTCAAACTGAATGTAACAGTGAATATCTGAAATTTAAACAAGAATTATCCATTACTTAGTTTCCAAATTCAATCCATTGTTCAAATTATACGTAACTACATTAGCTAACTAACTAAACTAACTAACTCTATGGCCTATGGAACCCGGAGGTTCAACGCCGCGTTCACAAAAGCTCTCCACTGACTTCTATCCTTAGCTAACTGGATCCAGTTTCTACTTTGTATTCCTATCTCTGCGAGATCCATCTTAATATTGTCCTCCCATCTGCGCCTACGTCTTCCTAATGGTCGTTTTCCGATTGGTCTTCCAGTCAAGACTTTGAAAGCGTTTCTACTTTCTTCCATTCTAGCTACATGACCTGCCCACCTAAGCCTCCTAAACTTGACGACCCTAACAATGTTGGGTAAACCGTATAAATTATGTAGTTCCTCGTTATGAAGTTTCTGCCATTCCCCATTCCCGTTCCTCTTGGGTCCGAATATTCGTCTCAGGATCTTGTTCTCAAATACTTTCAGTCTGTGTTCTTCCCTCAGAGTAAGCGACCATGTTTCGCAACCATACAGAACAACAGGCATGATTATAGTTTTATATATTTTAAGCTTCAGATTCCTCGACAGGATTCGCGGTAACTACATTAAAAATAAATTTTATCGTTTATTACTTATTACCTGCAATTAAATGATTCAGTTTTACCATACACATCAGAATCAGGCCATAAGAAGTGCGTTTAACCCCAATTTCGTCTCCCCATGAATTTGCCCGAACGTGATTGCAATCGATAACTTCCGATGCGTAGAACACGACTGTGAAGGAACTAGAGAAGTCAGATGCACCGTTACTGAGATATCGCGTTCCAACAGTGTGCCACGAGATGGCGACAGCATCGAGATTAAGATCGACGTGGCACTTTAGTTTATGAAACTCAGTCAGAAACATCCTCATCATTGGAAGCATTTTCAATGCGAAGAGAAAGTTGGACTATCGATGACCGGGCACAACAAACTCATAGTTGTTGCTATAAGAGAAGTTCCAAATAATGGTGGCCATGTGTGAACAACATTCTACTGTACGTGGTCCAGACTTGCAACAACAAGTTTAATATGATACGGAGTTATATCTGTGACCACTATAACGTGATAGCTTCGCACTTTATACAAATACCCTCGAGGCGTTGAGGCGATCTCGCAGCTGCGTCTCGATACTGGTGCCATCTCGTGCCATCCCACACTTTGAAACGCGATAACGCAGGAACGGTGCATCTGACCACTCTGGTTCCTTATGCATCGACGCTATCGCATGAAGTTCGAGCAAATTCATGGGGAGATGAAATTGGGGCTTAAGGCTAATGCTTTGTTAGTCGCACTCTTTAATGAAATCATACATGAATTAGCATAGAATATATGCATATTACAATATCCTCTCATATTTACAAATAACACCACGTGCTTCTGCACAAGAATCAGAAGGAGCCGACGATTGTCGTTTCCGAAGAAATATTAGAAGGGCACGAAGAGTCATAAAATAGACCCCTACGTCTCCACAGGATCCCCATTCAAAACTGATTATAAAAGAGGACGTCAAGAGGAAGAAGACATCAGTCTACAACTGATAAATTTCTATCTATCTCTCCAAGCAGCTCTGAGCGGGAAACACTTTCTAGTTTTACCTCTGCGCTGCATCGGGCAAGAGGTTCCTTTCCAATCTCCGCGTTGCACTTTGCAGGAGATTCTAACCCACCTCTTCGCTGCTCTGAGGAAGAAATCCCTTTTCAATTTCCGGGCTGCTCTGGGCAGGGGATACCTTCCATCTCTGTGGTGCTACGGGTAAGAGGTTCCTTTACAATTTGCTCTGGCAAGGAAATTCCTAACCAACAATCTAGAAGATCTCTGTGCTGCTCTGGGCAGAAGGTGCAACTCATAGAGAAAGGATTATTAGAAACATTACTTATTTGTAATTCAGTGTACACAAACTTGTATAGAAACATTTATAATAAAAAAAAAGTTGAGTGAAAACCTGTGTACCAAAGAAAAGTTTCTTATATTATACCATTTTTAGGAAATGTCTTATATTTCTTAAGTATAACTAAAATTTAAAAAATAGTTAAGTACCTACCTCTTTAAGTATTGTTTTATGTTGTGTACGAAGGAATTGAAAATACTTGCAATACTCAAAAGACTTAACGAAATCAAGAGGTATGTAAAGGGGTACAATTTAAAAATTCGTTCACCACTTTTCCTCTATGTTGTTCCAGGCAAATAATTTTGAAAATAACAAGTTTTTATACAAGAAAGGGAAGTGTATTATTGGTTATTGTTAATGACATTATATTTATGTCTACATCTTTGTAAGTAAGAAAATCAGTCCTTGCAACTATTTTGATGCAGTAGATACAATTCAATATACTGTACCTAGCAGATATTTTCATTTCATTGGATATATTAGCATTATCAATGTCATTTTCTAAGTTTAAATACGAAAACATCTAAAACGAGAAATTAAAGTTAACAAAAGTATATTCGCATTTACGGAGAATGAATCTGCGATTATATCAAACCTTGTGAATAATAAAAAAAGGAACTGTAATAAAATACGAAACACAAGTTGCACTTGGACATCAAAAACTAACATTGTAGTTATGGCGGACGAAATAGCCTATTTGTAATCACCTATACTAAATAAGCCTATAGTATACGTGTGCTATTTCAGTTTGAATTTCAACATAAATAGGAACATATTGTTATTTTTATTATATGGTAATAGATCGGGGGATCTAGCCGGAGGCCGGAGATTTTTGGACGACAAAAATAACTGTAGCTATTATTTATAAATACTTGAAAGTTTACGGTAAGCGTTACCTTTTACTTTTTATTGGGATTTACTTTTTTAAACCTTAGATATAGTTTCAGTTGCAGCTTGTTCTGTTATGCAAAGTATAAAGCAATACTTGAGGTCCACAATGTCAACATCCAACTTAGCCATAATATCCACCGGGAGTGAGCTAAGTTGGAAACTTCTGCAGAACCCATGAAAAATTGTAAACTCATGATATACATGATAGTTTGGGTTCTGACTGACCCCCCCAGTTTTACCTTCTAGAACCGCCGCTGTGGTAATAAAAATAAAAAATAAGGAGAAAATATAAAATCAAACTCAGTGTTATGGAATGACATACGGTGTAGTAATAAGTTCGAAACTGTGTACATGTAGTTAGACGAAAGAGTATAACAAAATGATTGACTAGTTGCAGTTATTCTATTTTTTAACGTGTTGGTGTGCTTTAAAATATATATATATTTTAAATATTGTTCTATTATAAATATTCCTCGCTTGCTTTAAGTATTATTAGACAATTTAATAAATATGAACTACACCTGGGGGACAGGATATTGTTTTTAGACCTACGTCCCTATTTACTCCTTCCCTTGGCTACACCCACCGTGTAGAAAAGACAAATCAATATTATATTATTTTAGTTAATTTTACAGAACTGGAAGTCTAAAATATGCTGAAAACTTTTGTGCCGCTGACTACAATACTCAGTGAAACAAAGCACAATACAGAAGATTCAGTTTTTCCAAAGACTTAGACAAAAATGGGATCTTGGAAAAGAAGAGAGATCTTCATTACAAATGGAATCTGAGATGTTGAAAGAAAGCTCTGGTGAAGAAAATATTATCTAATGAGCTAAATAAGATTAGATTAAAACATTTTCTAGCTTTATCCCTCTTTGTGATGTGTACACTAAAAGAAAAAGACAAAGGAAAGGTAGGAAAAAGAGACGTTGATTCTATTTCTTGTAGTCGGTATTTCTTCGTGCTGACGTCATTTCATCATTAGATTTTCTGTTTCTCACAGCTATCTTATTTTTCGTTCTCTTTGAAACTGTAAGACAAGAAGAGTGGTCTTTCTTCTGTACAGAACTAAAATCATTGTTAGGTTTTGATGTACTTTTTTTCTCAGGATATATTTCACAATATACTATGATGCTGGAACACACAGACAATATGTCTTAATTGTAGTTTTACAGTCTACCAAAATGACAGGATACAATTAACGTATTAAAATTGAACCTCGACAATCGACTTTTACGCTGTAAGATTTTTCCTTGTAAAAGCTACAAGGAAATGTTGGCAGGTTTGCTGTCATTATACCAGTTTTAAATTACAATGACGGTTTGTTAGGAGGATATCTGATACAAACAAGTAAGTTATGTTTTACGTTATCAAAAGTGCCGTTGGCTTAAGGAACTATGATAATTTAATATGGAAACTAGAAGTTATAGAACTTTTACTTCTTGGTACAATAAAGGAATATGGCCGGTGATGGAACCTGCTCTTGGGACAATGAATTCATTTCAGAAATATGATTTAGGATTTGGATTTCTGGGCTTTCGGCATCTATGGCCATTTATCCCGTCACGTTTGAGGAATGACGTCCCTCGGCAAGCACACTATCCGGGGAAAAGGAAGAAAGGAAACGGCCTATAAGTTAGGCACCACCCCGGCATTTGCCTGGTGTGAATAAGGAAAACCCAGGAAAATCTCGTTCAGGGTGACTGGCCTAAAAAAGCTTTTACACTTTTTCGACCGAGTGCCCCCAATGGGAATCGAACCCGAGACCTTTCATACCGAAGGCATTTCAAAAATAGGTTCTCAATATCTCTGTGCAGTGTTTACTTCATAACAGTGATTTCGAATGTGCCGATGTGTGACTTCGGAACATAGTTTTGCGATCAGAGGAAGGACTGAGAAATATGAGAAACAAAGGATAAGATGACGAGGTAGCGAAATAAAACAAAACTATTTTAGGCAGTGCATTAGTAATTATGGGATCCACTTTATCGATGTTATTTACTGTTTGTTATCACGGCAATTTTCAAATTGTTCCTGGTTCTCTCTTTGTAGTTTACTGCGAACGAGAATAGGAAACCAAGAATAGGACTGTTCTATGGGAACATACACTTTTATTAGATTTCTACTAATTTGTTTCAACAGAAGAATGAGAGCTGAAATAAGCTCTATTCTTGATATTCCAAGTCCATTTTAAAAACAATCATTTTTCTCTATCTATTTTTCTTCACAAACACCTTAAAAAAATTTTCATATGTTCTCTAAAGAAGTCCTAATACTCGTATATAGTATTTGAACAACGACTCGTAAAATATCTAGATACAAAAAGATCAGATTTTATTCCTTGAATACAAAAGTTTCGGTTGAGAGGTGCAAACTTCTGCATACAATGCTCTTCGAAATTCCTTTATTGTAAACAATTTCTGTAATGACATACAGCTTATAAAACTCAATTCGATTCTGTTTTGCTTCGAAATTACAACTTTAATTGTACCGAGATAAGAAGACATCGTTTCTGAAATGATTCCTCCCTAGGACTTAGAACGAAATCTTACTTAGAGAAACAAAACAGTTCTTTTACCAAGAGAAAAAAGAAAACTGTTAAATATAACAAATTACTTTACTTTATTGGTCAATTTATTAACGTAGTTGAAATTTCACGTACCTTCAATTTTGTTATGAGTTTAAACTAGGGATGGCCGGAACCAGTTCCTAGTGTAACCGGTTTTCGGCTCTGAACGTATTCGGTTCTAGAAGATCCAGATCTGGAATCTGTCCTGGAACCGGTTCTGAGAATCGGATTTCCAATCGGAACCGGAACTTTGTGGCCATCCCTACGCTAAACCCGAGCTGCAGGCAGGCTGTGAACAGTGTGCTAGATGAAATAGTGGAAGCGACAGGCAGGCGCCAGCCGCTTGTCTCATTTGGCTAAATGCCTTTGGCGTTGGAGACCCGGGTTCGATTTCCGGCGGGAGGTCATGTGGTTCGGATTCCACGTTAATCAGTAGGTCCCGTCTCATATAGCCTCGCTGCTGAAAGGGACGATAAACTCAAAATCAACTCAAATCATTTGGCTAAACAAACTGGGTAAATGGCAAACTCATTGGCTAAACACCCACTTGTAGACTAAATTATTTTTCTTGAGGGGCAGAAGCAGTTCTGGGCGGGAGGACACAAGGGCGTAGTCCTCTTTGCAGTATTTCGAAGGTGAATTTTGTGCCTCCTTTACGGGTCTTTGGGTGGCTTTTTGATCCAGGTCTGGATCCGTTTCCTAAGGCCCAGTTCCGGAACCGGGTTTTCTGATTCAGGGCTGGAACTGGTTCCTAAGATCCGGTTCCGGAACCAGATTTTCGGACCTCCAAGAACCTGTTCCTCGCCGAACTGGTTTCGCTGGCACCGGAACTTTGTGGTCATCCCTAGTTTAAACGATGTCATCAGCATCTACGCTAAAATGTTTAATTTGCATAGCAAAATATATCAAATGAATCGGTTTAAATTCAAGTATGATGTACTTTGTGATCTATATTTGAGCTTTGTAAAAGGAGTGTTACTAACACAGGAATCATTCATTCATTGTGATCACTAAATTTTGACAAGGGAAAAGACAAGTTCAGCACCTATATAGTACACAGTTTCGTATTGTTTTTCGGTGGTATCTTCGTACTTTTCACTATACTTTGATCTACTAATAATTCCTGACAATTTCCGGAATTTTTCTACAGTAAGTTTCTGGAATTTAATTTGTACCATTTTAGCTTTGCTTCACAAATATTTTTCTACGTAAACATGATAATAACAATAACTACTAAAGTTTTGCAAATTATCTTGTCCAAAAAAGTAGTATTCATTGTGAATAGCCTTACTGAGTTTCTTTAAAACTCGTTTCGTTTTCTATGCACTATTAACAAAGTAAAATATAGCCATGCTTTTTGACGAAAAAATAACCTTCTTAAATACTCAAACACAAGAACCATGCACAACCATTCCTGCTTGATGTTGTAACTTAAAATAATACTTGCTGCCTAAAATCTTTTCTAAAATACAAGACGGTCTAACACTTAAAAATTACAAGTAATACTAATTCTGTAATTCATTTCACATAGTAATTAGACCGGGAAGAATTCCACAGTTTTTATATCGGATTTGTTGATTAACTTCTCATTTTAAGGCATCATAATAAAGAATAAGTCATTTATTATCTTTTGTCCAAAATACACAATGAACTTTGCAAGGAGTGAAGTAAATTCTAAATATATAGTACAGACATCTTTCCACTGATAAATAAATCGGAAAGCGCAGTGGTCGTATAGTGATAAACCTCGAGGAACTCGTCATTTGATCCCAAGTTATGTGAGTTTGCGGTTGACCCGTATTTCTGGGTTCTCTCGGGTTTTTCCGTTTACTTTCACATTCTCATTCCACCAGTTCTTTCGTATTTGTTCACTTCCATTAATCATCTGTCTCTTTTAGAATCCTTCGTACAGACATAACCATAGGACTATAACTGAAAGGTTTAAATTTCATTTTTTTTTCTAGGATCAAATAATTGTTGATCTCAAACTTTACTGAGGTTGGCAGAGATTAAATTATGAGTCTACTTTGCAAATGCATTATCAATATATGCTGAGCTAGAACAATTTAGATCATTGCACTACATTTATCACTAGGCCTGTATTCAGGGGGTCTAGGGGGGACGGGGCCCCCTAAATTTTTCTGCCCCCTAAAATTTTCACGGTAGGCTTGCAAATGAACTATAATATGGTGAAGAACTATAATATGATTGGATCGGGCCGTCCCTAACTTCAGCCGGCCCCTCCCCTCCATTTTTGGGCTGGCTACGGGCCTGTTTATCACTATACACTTTAAAATATGTCGTATGTAAGAAATGTCTTATTCTACGGCAGAAACTAAATATTTTCCCTTGTGTGTGCATTTCATAAAGTATTGTTTTAGAGAATGAAGTAGAGTCTATAAGACTTGCTGTGTGTGTCAAAATACTTGTTTCTCCTGAATGATACACAGGAGCAAGCAATACAATCATGAATCAATTTCTCGGAACAATTAATAGGGACAATAATACCATTTTCGTTATTAACCCCACCAAAGTACAAAATCGCTTTGTAATGCCCTTAATTAGCTGAACATAATAATATATAACCTGTATAAAAAATACGTTACTGAGGTTCTCAGGTGTGAAAAAGTTTTTATTAGTATTTTGTAAAACACGCACTATTCAACAACTAGAAGACAATAACAAAGTTTAACAACAGATGGTTTGTTCTTGAGAAAAGCGTACTGCAGAGTGCTACCACCACCATCGTTTTCTCATAACCATTGAACATCAAACATCGTAGCATTGTTGTATCCCAGTCTACTTATGTTCCAGATTTATTTTGAAGGAAGTGCAATGTTCTGTATAGCTATGCGAAAATATGAATTTGAACGCACGAAAATAACTTTTTTAGCACTTATTTTATACCAAGTAACACTACTACAGACCTGGACAACGACCTGAATTTTGTTTGGAAGTGACTCCATGAAGGGTTCTAAGTATGCCATATGAGTGAGAATACATTCTATTACCAGTAGATTAAAGTAGTTTCAAGTAGACGCCTCTAGAGTGGTCGCTAATGTACCAGCCTTTGCTGCGAACGGTACCGGATTTGATTCCCGTCGAGGACATTCTTTCGAAAAAGTGCTGCAGCTTTTTCAGGCCAACCCTTCTGAGTGATTTTTTTATTTCGTTTCCTTTATTCACACCAGGCAAATGACGGAGTGGTACCTAGAATACAGGTCCGAGGAAACTTTCTTCCTTCCTCATTCCTTTCTTTCTGTCCCCTTCCTGGATGATTATCCCCGACATACATCATCCCTCTTACATGAGAGACTTAAGGCTATAGATCCCGATAACGCCCCGAAATCTCTATAAATAAGTAAACCAGTAGATCCCGTAGGTCCAGCAAAGCAAGGAGGATACCTATCTCGATATTTTACTCCCTGCGATCCAAAAAATCCCACAGATTTCGACTAGAATGAATAGTCTAGAGACATCCCAGTCTAAATCATATGTTACAGGGTGCCTAAACGTTCCTCAAACCATGTTCAAACGCTTTAAGCCTTGTGAACAGCAAGTTTGTCATCTCGAAGGATGGAAGCGTCCATTACATAGTTATCATAAAGATGGGGAAATGACAATACTTGATTAGTGTGAATCAGTGGCGGATTTAGACCAAGGCCGGGGGGCCTAGGCCTCCCCAGTTTTTTTCAGTGACAGGTGAGTCATAAGTCTCCATACAAGATGACTAATGTTTATTTTTGATTTTCCAGGTAGTAAGTCTCCATACAAGATGACTAATGTTTATTTTTGATTTTCCAGGTAGTAAGTCTCCATACAAGATGACTAACGTTTACTTTATCTCGACATGCAAGGGAAACATGTGAAACATACTTTATAACTGTAGTGTAGTATTATCATCATTTGTATGGAGACTTATGACTCATCCTGTACTTTTGAAAGTTTATATGCCTATCATAGTCTGGGTACTGGCTGCCACCCCTCACTCCCAATTTTTATCTTCTAGATCCGCCACCGCTGTGAATGTCTATATAAACACTCTGGTTCAGTTTACATTAATCAGTTTGGAAAGGCCGAGATTATGAAGCAAAAAACATCCCCAGAACCTCCTTTAGCTTGAATCACACCTTCTATACACTGCCGCTGAAATGCTTGATTGGGCTTTTGGTGCAATCCACACCTTGCACCATTGCAAATACATAAAATACGCAATGCATCCGACCATAGTACATGGTTCCAGTCAACCACAGTCCAGTTTCTGTGTTCTTAAGAGCATTGAAGGCATGCAGCTTTTGGTTTTGCAGTTACACTACAAAAAATACAGAAACTACTTTTAGACACAATAGGACACTGTACACATTACCGACAGTTTTGAACACCTCCAGATGACACATATTCGCCCCTTGTAGATACTATACTGTGTTGTCAAAGTATGTTCCAGATCTATGTACTAAATGTGCAAAATGTATGTCTACTTTGTTTTCGAACTGTTTACCGAGAAGTTAAATATTTCATACTAGATACTGTTTCGGGAGAATTAACGCTCTTGGGCACGCAAAGCACACTTTATTAATACACACTTGATATATTCCCCCCTCAATATCTGTACTAAAAGTGTTTAAATACTGCTTTATTATTTTTTTTACAGTGTAGAACTGGTCATTTTCGTGGTTCTCGATTCCTAATGTCCATTGTATGAAGTCATTTTTGCAACGTTCTTTCAGAATTTGGTTGATATGAACCTTTATTTACAAATTACAACAATTCATGTTTAGTTGAGTTGAATTGTGTTTGGGCTTTAACTTCCATTTCAGCAGCGGGGATACATGAGATGTAAACATACAGCTTAACGTGAAATTCGAACCACATAATCTCCAGCCGGGATCCAACCCAGATTTCATGCTCCGAAGGACACGTGCGATAGTCATATGACCACAAAGGAGCTTAACAATTGACGTTGAGTTTAACAATTAGGAGTGTCACATCTCAGGTGCCACCACGTGAGAGAGTTTGGTTCGTATGTCACCACATTTTTAAAATTAATATTGAAACCGGAATTTTAAATAGGTTTCTACCAATTTCGGTTTAAGTAGAGAGTTTAGAATGGAGATTGCATATGTACTTGGGACGCTCCGTTGATTACACAAAACCACTTCTCACTCTATATATATTATTGTTTTAACTCTATAGTGATCAACGTTAAAACGGAAAGTGCTTGATTTCTGCTACTTCCGATTTGAATAGAGAGTTAACAAAGAATATGGTACTTGTTCTTAGAATGCTAAGTCGATTTCTAAAAAGCCGCCTTTCATTAATGCCACTTTCAATTTTAGTAAAGGGTTAGAGATGAAGACGAAATGTTTTCTTGAAATTGCTGCAAGCCACTTTTTGCTATGTATTACCGTGTCTCCTCTATAGTGATCAAGATGAAAATCGGAACCGGTTAATTTCCACACCAACCGGTTTTAGGATCACCTCCATCAACGAACTCGGTTCCTAATGTTTGATTTTGTACATCCTGATTGGTGGTCCATCAAGTAGTTTTTGTGATTTTTTTTGTCTCCTGGACGAACGGATGGACGAACGAGCATGGATGGAATAGAGCAAATATACGGAGTTTTGGTTGACCGAACTCCTTACAAATCAGTCCTTGTACAAGTAGGATACATGTTCATGGTTACCCAAGTTAGAGTCTTCTCGTGACCACAGCTCTGATGCCATTTTGCGTTCATACGCTTATTTTATACAATTTCTTGATAGACGTGTTGGACAGTTTACTTTAATAAGCCAATAAATTGTTAAACACTATTTACTGGGTGACCCCGTGCACACCCAAACACAATGACCCTTTATTCCATTCTAGCATATAATTGCGTCGTCCCATCTTGACGACCATTTTCCATACAATAGACACAGTCACTCCAGTTAACAGAAATGGTCGTGTTCCAATGGAGATAGGCCACTCAGTCAGATGTTTCCAGACGATAGAAACGGATACGGATCAATGTTCTTGAAGGGGTGTTTAATATTTTGTCTTGAGTGCTTACTAGTTAGTAGTTTTATTTGGATACAGCTTTTAAATTTTACACGAGTAAACTGTTTGTTAGTTTTCGTCTTATATTTTACAAATTTTGTTCTCTTACATGATGGTTTGTACCTATTTAGGATTATCCTTGTTATGCCATGCACTTTGATAAGCTTCGTTTAAATATGAGATCTTATCCAAACAAAGTCATTTATTCAAGAAAAAAGAAGTACTAAAAAAAAAGAATGCTACATAATCCTTACCAAATCAATAAAGCTTCAATTGATACAAATAAATGTTATCAGATGAACAAGGCCACACCAAAGGAATTATGAAAGAATCAGAATCCCCTAAAATTCTTAAGTTTGCCTTAAGAATTTTTTAAGATTATATGCTCGTATGTAGCCCCTGACATTTATTTCTAGATTTGGTCTTGCTACTAAGCGTTATTTATCCTAGGAATTATTCGTAATTTTATCGTACATTTTCACATTTAAAAAAAAATGAATAATAATAATCAAGAATACATCTCAGAACGCTATCTTATGTAAAGAGTGTATTATCATAAAGACACAACTTATGAGATAATATGGAACTTTCTTCTTATTATTATTGTTTGTCTGCGGAGTTTATAAGATTACTTGCGGAGAAAACAAAAATATTAAATTATATGGTTCGAATGATTGGAGTTATGCTATATACCATTATGTTGTGTGATTCATTTGACGCGTTGTGCATTGATATGGATTTATTATACCTGACAACAAAGTTTTTGAGAAACACTATTTCAAGTTTACAGTTTTATGCCTTTGAAAATTCTCATCACGTGAAAGGGTTTTTCGGGTGAAGAAACTTGATCTTATCAAAATCAACGGGATTTGTATTCCGTATTTTGAAGGAAAACTAAAAAAAATGAAAAGATAAAACTCAGAAAAAATGTGACATCTTTTTGTCTTCTTCACGTCACGTTCACCTGAACAGCTTTGGCTTTTCGATGGCACATACGCAATAACCAATACATCTCAACGAGCCACCTTATGTAAGGGATCTAGCACCAAGAAGACAGAACTTATAGGATAAAGACGGAACTTATGCGGGAAGCTTCGTCGAGGAGCGAATGTTCCTTTCTGCCTACGGAAAGAAAAAAAAAGCTTCTCTTTTCTCAGCCGCAAAGGGACGAGTAATAAAGCAATTTCAAAGTTCATGTGTGTATCTGTGTGTGTCACCAAGCCCTAGCTATCCATCTAGTGCCTCCAGGTTCAATCTTTTCCCCCTTCTTTCTTTGCGAAGTCCCCTTGCGTATCACATCCTTCAGCTACGGACGACAACGATTCCCCTCTTCTTTCTTTATATGTGTAAAACTCAAAAGGAACACGCTTTGAATATTGATCTGTGACCAAAGATAAAGACATTTATATAACGGATCAGTGGTCTTAACTTATAGTTCTACCTTCTACCTAGCTATAAGTTATAATTCAGTACATTTTCTCCCATATTTTCAAAATAAGAAGTTGCTGTGGGTGTCGATGCGGGAAATTAGCAAGAAGATATAAGTACCAATAGTAACGCCGTGAAAATAAGTGAATTCCGTTTCCTATTGTGAAACTACACCAAACTTCCAAACAGTACTGAAATCGGAAGAGAAAATTTATAACTTTGCGTTGGAATATAGAGATAACTGAATAATGTCAGAGATGGAACCAGTTCTTCGAATGCTGAATCCATATCAAAAACAGTTTTTCGTTATCGTTTATAATTATTACTAAGTGGAATTAGTAGAAGATTCATACCATTTCTGGTTGTGGAATAAATCGGAAATAAAAATATTTCCATTTCCTTCTTCCTGTAAATCTTTTTTTGTTTGTTTGTTTGTTTTTTTTTAACTGAGGTCGGCTTTTCGGATCTCTAATCTCCACCTTTTCTATGTTGTATCATGTCCACTGTGACACCTCACTGCATCATACCACAGTCGCCTCGGGCTCATTTCCCATCGAGCTCTACAGTATCCACTCGATGAGCTACGCATTCCAAACGTCTTCTTTTTACATGCCCAAACCATCTCAATTTACTGTCTTACAGTTTCTCTGCTACTCGTTTGATGGGCGCCCGAAGGGGGCAAGGTGGGGCCCGAGCTTTCCTGGCTCACGAAAATATATACGTAATATAGCAAACCACGTATATTAATGAACAAACTCCATGGCTCTGGATAAATAGCTTAACAAATAAAACACAGTTCTGACCAGAGCAGAATGAAATATATTAAACACATTGTAAGTATAGTTTTTAATATATTTCATTCTGTTCACGTATATTAAATACCAGAAATACCACACATAATATAGCAACCATGAAGATGTCCCTTAGAAAATTTTCTTTGGGCGTCCCTGACTGGTTTCACCTTTACTGTTCCCCGGATCACTTCATTCTTGTCCTTCCGCACTGAAACATGCAATTTCTGTTCCCTTCTCTCTCTCTCTTCGTCGTACAACATTCATCTCCGTATAATATGGCAGGTCTTGCTACTGTTTTGTAAACTTTTCCTTTAAGGCGTATTGGTACCCTGCGGTCAAACAATATTCCTGACACTTCTCTCCACTTTGTTCGACCACTCCTAATTCTGTTGGTTACACCTTCTATTCCTGCATTTTCCTGCAGTATTGTTCCCAACCTCGTCATTACCACCTCTTTTTCGTCCAGTTGTATCCTTCTATTCTCGGTTACTTTTTTCGTGGATAAACAATGTAAATATTCTGGCTTGGTTTTACTAATTCTAAACTTTTTGCTCTCCAATGCTCCTCTCCATGCATATAATTTCTCTGCTAGTGCTACCTTGGTTTCACTCACCAGCTACATGTCATCCGCAAATAGCATATTTCAAGATGCTAACTCTTGGATATCCTTTGTAACTTCGTCCATCACAATTGCAGAGAAAAATCTTTCCTTGCAGTATTGTCTTTTTCAGTATGACGTCGATGTTGAAACAGAAAATCGTAGATTTTCACAATTTTCGACTTGATCATAGAGTTAAATGTCCGTTAAATATTCATTTTTGGCAATTTTCCGGTGGGTTAGTCGCGGAGGGCTACAATATTACCCAATTTAATCATTGTAGCCCTACAGAAAATGCTTAATAATTTTGAGGTGATAGCAAGTGTGCCAGATAAATAACATGGGGAAGATTTTTCAATTCTCCATAAAACTCAAAGTTAGAAAGTTTTATATTTGGATCAAAACATCCAATATATTTCAATCAAAAATTCACTTGTACGCGTTATATCTGAAGAACTACATAGCCTATAGTGTAGCCAAACCCAAAGTATCATTTAGCTCAGAATAATAGAATGATGTGTTTATTCCGTAAAAAAAAAAAAAAAAAAAAAAAAAACGTAAACTCGATTTAGGGTCCGTTTCAAAATTTTGTGGCCCCTAATCCAAAAACTAAATATTGGCCAAGATGCAATCTACTGGTCCATTGTTTGGATCATTCCCAAAATTCTTGTTGGTAATTTACGTAGGTAACGCTAACGAAACCGTACACGCATACCGAATTTCAAGTTTTTATTCCAAGTATAAAACATGAGATTATAAGTCCAAAACAGAAGTCCCATTTAAATAACATGGGGAATTCCTTCATCTCCATTTAGACCCCCTCAAAATTAAAAATATTCACTTTTGGCGATTTTCCTGTGGGTTACTAACGAGAAGCTACAATCATGCTAAATGTCAACTTTCAACGGCAACCAGAAGTGCCGTATGCTAGTAAGTGAGTAAGTTCATGTAGTTTTATATATAGTTAGGATTAGGATAGATCCCCTTTAATATCTCAAAGTAACACAAAATTGGCTCAGATGATCGGTTCAATTTTAATAAAACGTCTATAATACGTCAGTAGATGACGAAAATGCAATTATAGCACACAATATTTTTTCTTTCTGGACAGGTAATGTGTTCCCGTTGCTCTTAATTGCATTACCATTATATTGTATAATGACTTACTAAAGAAATTTCTGCTTTATATACTTTAGTTTTGGTTTCCCTGACAATGTTGTTTAGAAATAATTAAGAGTACAACTTTTTAACAAAAATTTTACACTCTTAATGCTGTAGTTAAAAATAGATTCCGTAGGTACGAACAATCCTAGGAAATCAGTATTTTGCATACCACTAACTGTATACTCTGTGGCTGATTATAGCTAATGTTTTATTTTCATCTGTAATCTCTACCGTAGTAGAGACAATTTTTTTAAAGTTTTGATTTGTTATATATATTTTAGGGGCTTGACATATTCTTGGGTGCTTTTAATCGTTCTTGTCTTATGATTTGAAGGCATCGGTTCTAAATAGGTGACGTCACCAAAGAAATCGAGGAATTTTCAGTGACATACGGACATGCTTTGAATAGTTTGTGTAGTATGCTCATTCCTAGAAGCAAACGCAATACTTCTTAAAAAGTTGGCTCTCTTTCAATCTGGCATCTTTCATAACAGCGGCTTTACTTCTTGGGAAGGCAGCCAAAGATTTCCGAATAATCGGAACAATTAGGGACCTCCTTTTATGAATGTCTCCTTTGCCCCCCTGCCTCTCTTCTCTCTTAATCGCTTGACGTATCTTCCCAGACGGTTCAAACATCTCTTATGTAACTCCTGCTGACACTGAGAGATTAAAGATGATGATAATTTATGAAATAAAACTTTTTTTCTTAACTTTCATATTTCTGAGTATTTGTAATTTTTTTAAAAATATTTTTAAGTAATTTCTCATTGCTCTTTCCTTTTCGCCTCTCTCTTATTTATTTTGGATCTTGAATGCGTCTGTGTACGACATTGGTCATAGTCATTTTAAATTAGATTAGATCTAGATTAACAGTAATACTATTAGATAAGTTTAAGGTTGGCTTCCAAATAAGCTTTGGCTGGCAGTTCCAAATAAAACTAGATAAAACACATGAAAGCACAACTTTAATAGGAAATATGAAATGAAATCTTTCAGTTTTACGTCCCACGCATACGCCTGTTAGGCTAAGGAAGACGGGTGATTAAAACAAATGAGTGATGATGGAAGAATTGGTAAAATGGAAGTGTAGGAGGAAACGGAAGTATCCCGAGAAAACCTATGGACAGGATGACGTCCACCACAATCTTACATCGCCGGGGATCGAGCCAGGGACCCCACATACCAGAGATGCGCTCCACCACTGAGCCATCGTGTCCCCTACAAATGTAATAGGAATGAGCTATGTAGATATAATACAAAATGGTATATTTGTGGGGATAATAGTGGTTGAGTGATACTAATAGTAGAACACTCAGCTCTGGTGCAAAGGATTCCTGGTTCGATTCGAGGTCATGTGAGTTTGTGGTGGACAACATCGTGTTCGTGGGGTTTCTCTAGTCTCTCTAGTTTTCTCTCATATTGTCATTAAAACCAACTCTTTCGTTCATCTGCTTTAGCCTAAAAGGCATAATTATGGGACATTGAAGTAGGAATTTCATTTCTAAGAAGAAGCAAAGAATTACGAAACGAAAGGAAAGAAGTTTTACGTAAAACTCAAACATGTATGTAGTAGATCTCTGAAAAATAAGGAACATACTGTGCCGAAAAAAACATATTATTATTATCTTACATTTAGATTTTGTTACTCAACCTAAGTTCTGCTTTACACATTATTTTTGGTTTAACTGGCTGGCATAGTAAGTAGGTGTATAGCATTGACTAAAGATCAAAACAGCTATTTGACGCAGGTTCGAATCTTGCTCAGGGCATCGGTGTTATCTATTGTTCTTTTCTCAATTCTCTGTTCTTTAGCTAATACAGCACAACGTGAGATGTAAAATAAATGTATTTCTAGCAGTTATTCTCGGAAACATGTGTATAGTAGGTCTAGGTATCCCAAAATATTTATGCTTAAAGGCATAAAGCATCATTACAGAGCAGTAGAAATGGATATTTAGTATTTGTAGACATCATCTTTGTAAAAAGAGAGAGAGAGAGAGAGAGAGAGAAAGAACTAACAATATTTGTATGCTGTAGGCAGGAAAGAGATTTTTCCCCGTGAAAACATCTGTCTGTTACTCTTGCCTACTTTGATTCGTGTCAAACATTTCGAATTGAGGATTGAGTTAAACAACGTAGATAACTACCAATCGATTTCCTATGTTTGAATGAAAGGATTAAATCGCTCTGCATTTCCTATATGGATAAGCGAGAAGCTATCTCGTGATGCTGTCCGCTTTCCATTTAAGCACACATACGCACACAAACACACACACTCACACAGACATACACACACATAAGCAGAGACTAATAAAAATCGTTAAATCGATCCAGTTGTAATGCAGTGCTTCGAATTGAAATTTCTGTCAGAATTTTATCTATCTCATCTGCATCAATATTTCCTGTACAATAAAGTGAAGCATATCCAAACCTGAAGATCGATTTTTTAAAAAATGGTATATTAAAATTATAGGCTTTTAGAGTGACAAACTATGAGAGATAATTTCTCACATCAACATAAGAAACAAGTTTGAATAGGTATTTGGGGGGAAATACATAGTTTCGGCGCTAGAGCCGTCCAAAAGCGTGAAAACAATACATCGCAGCAACCATTGTTCAAAACTTGCTTCACGCTTAGTAGAAACAAAGAGGACTCCATTTGGCTTTCCTGAGGGGAAATCAGAACTTGTTCCAACGATCTGTGGAATTGGCGATCCCGATCCCTAACACATCCGACTTCCCGTCGATGTATTCCATGTTCACTACAGTCAAGACTTACTCGTTGCCTGTTTTGAACCCACTTATAAATATGAGCATATCAAAGACTTATTTTACCCTTGTGGGATATACTTTATAAATCCATTGCACATTGTTAAATATGCATTCTTGGAATATACATTCGTGAATTTTAAATTGGTATGAGTCGCGAGTTCATGGGTCCTCGCGTCGAAATAACGTATGTGGTGAGGCATTTATTTTGCCATGTATATGAATGGTTCTGTCTTCAAGTATACATTTTGCTCCGCATGTTCATATATATATATATATATATATATATATATATATATATATATATATATATATATATATATATATATATATATATATATAATTTGATGTCAAGACTCACTTGATACAGTTTGTGGGTCTAGCTTAGTGGTTCTCAATGTGGGCACTAATGCCCCCAGGTGAGTTCTGCTTTCCAAATAGGCGCTGGAATAAAAATGGATGATTGGTGGCGGGAAGCTATTTAGTAGGCGTTTGAGATTTCATGACCTAATAGACATTTTTCTTATTATTGAACGAAAGCTATTATTCATTTTATAAATTACCCAAAGATTAGAATATTTTTAGCAAATAATAATGTAGATTCTTCAAGCCTGATTTTAAGAATTGAAGCCTTTTTTCCTGTTTTTTAGACTGCTTCGTGCAAGTTTTACGTTCAGCGTTGTGTATGGGTGAATTGGGCTAAGATGCTCAGGTGTTGCTAAACATAATTATATTCGCCCATTTCGCAGTAAGGCTCGAAAAGGTTCAGAACCACTAGTCTAGTTCATTAACACCCTGTTACGGCTAGCTACCTTTTTAAGGCTT
The DNA here is from genome assembly GCF_964235325.1 of Thermobia domestica. Classification (NCBI taxonomy): domain Eukaryota; kingdom Metazoa; phylum Arthropoda; class Insecta; order Zygentoma; family Lepismatidae; genus Thermobia; species Thermobia domestica. The sequence continues at coordinate 103,446,187 of NC_137455.1, forward strand.
CCGTTCTCTTGTTAGGAATAATAAAGAGATTTGTGACTGTGGCTTTTTCTTTTATCAGAGGCGACTCTAAGAGGTAAAACTGGGAGGAGGCAGTCTGAACCCAGACTATGATAGGCATTCATGAGTTTACTATAAACTTTCAAAAAATATATAAACGAAAGCTTACCTTATTTTTTGTCACTCAAAGGACTGGGAGGGCCTAAGCCACCCTAGCCCCAGGCTAGGTCCGCTAATGCTTTTTATTTGAATCTTTATTCGTAATAGAAATTAGACTTAAGGAATCTTGCGATCCTTAACAACGCTCTCTAAACTACTACTAGATCAATAGTACGTGATAGACATATAAACAATCGATAAATATTGTTCGTTGCTCAGTAGTAGAAAATGGGGCTGACAAAAACAATATTTTATTACCGTATTTTTTTTTCATATATATAATCCAATGTAGTATTTTCCTACTTTAGAACATTTCAAGCTAGGATGATGATTATCTATTTTTAAGTAGTTAGTGGGTCACTATTAGGACTATGTTTTGTTACTGTCAATCAGTTACCATTGACAAGGAATGACGTACCTTGTAACTCAATAAAACTTGTTTTTCTTATTTTTTCTTGAGGGGCACGGTGGCACAATAGTAGAGCGCTCACCTCTGGGGCGTGGGGTCCCTGGTCCAATCCCCGGCGAATTCAGTTTGTGGTGGACAAGATCGTATCAGTGGATTCTCTCTGGGTACTGCAGTTTCCTCCCACTTTCTCATTCCACCAATTCTTTCACCATCATTCACTTGTCTTAATCATCCTGCTTTACGTCTTCCTTACGTAAAGAAAATAATCGCATGTTAAACTTAAATATTTTGATTTTTTCGAAAACTAAGCATAAGAATTTAGCCATAAGCACCTAATTTTCCTGAGTTCGATCTCATCTATAGGTTGATATATTTCTTACTTTCGGATAATATTATAGTAATCACAAATTAAATTTTGAAGAGTTAATCATAATTTTGGTTTATATTTAATAAATCATACTCTGTTCTATAATCTTCCTAGCGGGATAATTGAAATTTTGATGACAGTGTACTATAGTATTAGTTTTATCTTAATAGGCATCGTGATTATTGGAAATCATCAATATTTATGTTTCAAAAAAGTTTTTGTTAAATTTCTCAGAAACAACGCATGGGGATTTACTCTCGTTTGTATTATTTTACTTATCTCAATGAGATTTATAGGGGACACGGTGGCTGTTACCTCTGGTGCATGGGGTCTCTGGTTTGATCCTCAAGCGAGTAAGTTTGTGGTGGACAATATCTTGTTCGGGATTTTAGTAAGTGTTCTCTGGCCACAACGTACATTTCTCGTAGACACAACAATAGCCAATTAGGAGCCAGTATCTTTCTCAGCCAATCAGAGACTCCTATTCATAGCTTTCCCCTAAACACTCACTATATATATGTATGTTCACATATCTCCAGTCTCTTCCTCGCAATCCCTGAAGATGAATGCAATGAAACATCAGATGTCAATATCTTCACCTGGATGATAGCCCGAGAAAACTTACTTGAAATCACATCGCCAGGAAAAACTCAATTCATTCTCCATCGTATTCATGGATTTTCTCGGAGTACTCCCGTTTCCTCTCACATTTCAATTCCACCAATTCTTTCATCATCATTTCCTTGCCCTAATAAGCGTTTCTCTTAGCCTAAACGACATGATCGTGGGACGATAAACTGAAAGATTTCATTTCATTTTCATTTGAATGAGATCTGTTTGTTGTTTAGTGTACATCTCATCTTTTGACGTATATTTTTTCAGTTATGCCCTAATTATATTGTAAAATTATACCTGGCTCTGCTGGAAAAAGCTGAAGAATCTACGTAACATAAGACAAAAACAATACATACATTTTATGATACCCATTACTTTCTGAAAACTACCTCCCTCCTTAGACTACAGGCGTTCTAAGCTTTGTGGAATTTAATTCATACTTCTCTATGAGAAGCGTGTGAGGTTGTGTTTGGCATATTAACATATCTAACGGCCATTGATTGAATTTTTAACAGCAGAGAAAAGTAGTTCCTAGTTAAAGTGATCGACTAGTTCCACATACACTTCAAAAGCTTTTTAATGTAAAAGTACAACATGATTTTGACAAGCAACCTGCTACTCAATCGCTGTAATGTAATAAGATATATGGATAAAATAATAAATGGATTTCGTTCTAGGTTGTGAAACTAGGGGAAATTTCCAAACTATAGAAATTCACATTAAAACAGAAAGCGATTGATCTATTATACAGGGTGGCCCAAAAGTATGTATACTGTCTCGTACTGAACAACTCATTACTTTTTATATAATTTCTTATTGGTATCCATCAGGTAGACTAAGTTTCTTTTATTATTTGTACTTAGTGTCATTTTACTTATAACTTATTGTTCTTAATGTCATAGAAATACAAAAGCTGAGTTAAATGGAATATGTCTTTGGAATCTTGAGTCTGTACCAAGACACCTTTTCTTATAACTTATTAACGATTTTGAAAGAAGTAGTAGTAGTAGTAGTAGTACTAGAAATCTAGTACTTTTTTGTTTCAATATTTTTTTTCCTTTAAATGATTTGCTATTTGTAAAAGGATAAAACCGGATGTATATTTGTACTACTACTATTATTTAAACTTACAACGCTGAATTCATAAAAAGAACGAAAAATATTTTCGTTATCTACTGTTGTTTCGGATCTATGGCTATTAGTGTTGAGTATTGGAAATTGCTGGTTCCTATCACTTCTGATTTAAATGAGTAGAGATTATGGCGAATATAGAATGTGTTCTGAAACGGTGAAATCTTATTAAAAAAATCAGTTTTCACTGTCTCTTACATTTCCGGTGTTATGCCTCTCGACAGACAGACGGACGGACGGATGTAGCAGTTCTATAAAACTTTCTAGTCTTTTATTTCCAGAACATAGTAATAATAATAATAATAATAATAATAATAATAATAATAATAATAATAATAATAATAATAATAATAATAATAATAATAATAATAATAAACTTTTGTCAACGGAACTTTTAGTATTATACATCGCTGTAATTAAATTTAGAATAGAATGGCAACAGGTTTTGCCAGTATTTGTTAATTATTTTACACAAAAATAAAGTGTAGATTTCCTAACCCAGAGCTACTAATGCGTATTTAAGGTTATAATCTATGTTAGTTCCAGATCGGAACTGCTTCAGCAAAACTCTTCGATTGAGCATATTCCTAATCCTGTTGATTTCAATATTGGTCTGTTTGTATTATCAGATTCACCCCCCCCCCTAATTATTTCTGATGTTTTCACTGTTTCCTCGTATTTTTCTTATCATTCTATTTTCCTTCTGCCTATTACTGGTTTCGTTTATACCTTATTTTCTTTCCTCAGTTGTTAACTGATCGTCTTTTTTTTATACTCTTTCTTCTTTTTTACCTATTTTTTTCCTCTTGCCTTTCTCTCTCTCCCCTGCATGTATCCATTTTGTCTTGGTGTTTTAAAAATAGTCGTAAGGTTGTAATTAACTCTACAGAATCCTTTAGTTCCCTTGCTTCACTGGCGGGAAGTGGACCATGGCTTCAGTGTTGCTAATTGTCCGTTTAAGTTCCTAGCATTTCGATAATAAAAATGTTCCTATTTACACGCATTCCAACTACAAAAATCCTTGAAATTTCTATTTTGTTCAAGATTTGTTTTTTCACTATATGATGTGTGAACATACGTTACTTTTTCCCCACTTTTTCTTACACTTCGCAGCATATCCATTTACACGGTAGTTCCTGTATGATTTATGTCATTGTTTTAAATTCAAGTATGAATTGTAATTTCTTTGGAATATCAATTGGTATAACTAATTAGAATCCAATTTCAATTAACTTCACTATTTAAAATTTTGTAAGTTTCATATATGGACATCAGCAGTATTTGAGCCAATGGTCTCCGTAATGTATTTTAGTGAATCTCTAGTTCAGTATCATTGGTACATAGCCTACATTACATGAAATACACACAACTCTTGAAAACATCAATTCAAACGTATTTAAAATTAAATGTAAACAATTAATGATAATTTTGAGTGTCTTTCTAATATCATAATAAAAGGATTGATAACGTATGTGTTACTACCGTTTTTGTTTTAATATGCGTTGTAATATTGAATTACTATTATAGACCACAAATAATGTGTGTAGCCGGCATAAATATTTCTGTGACAGCATTCCGTCCAACGAGAGCGTCAATGCCGAGGAATTCTGAATTCTGTGGAAGCAATACGCCACAATTCTTATTCGACAAAATGAGAAAATAAGTTAAAATTGTATTAACATTCAACGACAACACATTGGTCGACTGTCTAAATACACTCACGTCATGCCAACGTCCGACCTCTGTCTTTCGTTGCTGTTTTCAGAAGTGGTAGGTATTGCGAAGTGGGACTGCATTTTACTTAATTTTCCTGTCCTTTTATCCTCTACGCATTTCGCAAATGTGGAGTCGATTAGGTGAGTCCTCGGTGATGAATTTTTACGGAAAACAGAAAACTTTCTATTACAGAAAAACGACAAAAACATTAGGTAGTCTTTTTGCAAATGTGAAACTATTAAATATTAACTCGGGCTAACGGAATACCAATAGAAGTATCACGAATAATGCATGCGTTATTCAACAATAATTGTCTCTGAAAGACGTGTCTAATTATTTAAATTAAGCAGTCTGTGTACCAAATTTCATGTCTCTAACATTCAGAGGTTCAGACATATGGACATTATAAGATAATAATTGCCATCTCTCTCTCCCCTTTAACTGTCGAATTTTCAAAGTCCCTTCATTATTTGACCTTACATTACAAATCCTGTGCCCTGTACAAAGTCCAAGTTTCTAAGTTTAAGTGGTTCTGCCTGGGCATTGATCAATCAAGTCAGTCAATCAGGACTTATTTTTAAGTGTCCTTACGTTCTGCTTCGAACAGCCTGCTGAATGGGAAATGTTGCTTTCTAATTTAAGATAGCGCGCCTTTTCGAGCGTGAAATCCAAGCGAATGTTGCAAATGGTAAAATTCCACCAGATTCAAAAATACGTATTTCCAACAATTTTCCCCTTTTTCCGTTTTCTCATAGCCTTACTCATATCGGAATTGGACTATGGCCACAGACTTCTGATAAACCCCTTAATGTAGTAGTTCCTGTATTTAGTTTCGCAAGAAAAAGTGAATTAACGCGCAATGAAGAAAATATATAAAACTGCACACAAACTATACAAATCTTTCATAAATGATTCAGAATGTATAATATGGTATTCTATAGGCCATTACTGAAGAAGATTATATATATATATATATATATATATATATATATATATATATATATATATATATATATATATATATATATATACAATTTTTATAGAGGCAGTTTGGCTACGGGCATATAATTTGAAGTATTCAACAACTATCTCTATAAAAGTTGTTGCGGAAGTACCGCAGGATTCTGAAACATGAATATTTGGATAGGATACATACTAGTTCATAAATAAAGTCTTGACCCGACTACGGTAGCTTCCATAGTTTTGGAGCTATAAACCTTTAATTTTTTTCATGTTTTCGACAGCCCATAACTCGAAAAGGAAGCATTTGTGCACCCAGGTTGGTGTATACTTTACGTCTTATCTTGGTGTAAGGAATTACCTCCTGAACGTTGTCGATGTTGTTTTGAAACACATTGTATAGTCGATTTTCCCTAAAACTACGCATGGAAATTTACATTCACCATATCATGTTGTACAGCTGAATATGAGATCTATTGATTATTATATACGACATATTTAAGTATATTTTTATTTTCATTAAACACTAATAAAATTGTAGAATTCATTGTTAAACTTATATAAGTTGGAAACAATGTCGGTTATATTATTGTATAATTATATAATGTTCTACTTTTGTGTTCGGAAAGGTTTCAAAAATTTACTACCACGATTATTTCCTTTCTCAAGGCTTCATCTTCATACAGGGATTATAGTTAAGGAATATATATATATATATATATATATATATATATATATATATATATATATATATATATATATAAACACATTTCAATTTTTTCCTTCTTTCATTTTTCTCTTTTTAATTCGTGTGGTTAGACGAGAAGATAATGCCAGTTTGATAATATGCCAAGTAGCACAGTTACTAAAGTAATTTCTCAACTTGAGAAACGAAAGTAAGGAACAGAAGTTGATCAGATACTTAGTGCGGGATTTTTTTGATGACACTAGTTTGAAACACTAACTCGCGTCTCTTTTTTTTCTTTTATCCTCTCTTTCTTTGGCTTGAGTTCCGATTTCCAATGGGGATAACCGCCGCGGATGCTTATGACAAAAGGAGCGTCATATTGTGAAACCAAAGCAGCCATATTCCCTGGCCGAAGCCTATAGCAGTGAATCAAAGAGCTTTAGCCATTATTAAGTTGTTTGGGCACTTCACCAGCAGCTGTACAAGTATTCCCAATCCTCTCTCTCTCTCTCTCTGTCTCAATCTCATCTTTTTTCCTTATCTTCTTTTATGAAAAAAATGACTTTGTTTTCCTAATTGCCATCCATGAATTATGTTTACCATAATCTCTGTTTCGCTTATGAATGTTACATCATTTAACTAGAGACGTTATAATTGACTTATGTCTATAGAGAAGCTACTAGTGACTTTGTATAACTAAATGGTTTATAGAGAGTGCGAAAGTCCAAGATTTAATTTATTCATTACATTTGTCTATTTGAATTAGTCTGTAATACCGATAAATCTCTTCAATAATGATCCAAATTGTTAAATTCATATAAACTAAGTTACGCTGTATATTTATATATACAGCGTAACTTAGTACAACACTTGCAAATAAGAGCACGCGTACATATACATAAATTGACAAAATAAATTATCATGTCAACTCATTATTTCTACACTTGATGATTCCGTATTAATAAATCTTGTAATAGTAATAAGCAAAAATAGCATTAATTGGTTTTTCATTTTGCAAAACTAAATTATTGTATAACTTAATAGAATTTATGAGCTTTCTAACTTTAAGTAAACTAGATTTCCTATCGACCTCTTGTATTCAAATCAAAAGTATATTGGTGTCAAAGAATGATGCTCATAAAGTTACTATGCTAAGGGACAGTGTTTATAGCACTTAAAGGCGGAACTCCGAGTTCGGTTCAGCTGGGTGCTTGATTTGGAAGTTAGTCTCAATTCAACACCAAAACTATGTGAGACGTTGGCCTAGGGTAAACCGAACCACAAGAGCTCCTACTAGAAAAAATTTCCTTTAAACGCTGTTAGTAAATGAGCTGACTGCGGCGTTGCCACGTGTTTGGACACATTTACATTAGGTTTTTCACGAAAGAAGCCACTCAACATTCACCAGTGTCTGTTTGGGCATATCCTGAGACTACATGGCAACGTCGCGTTATTCGCCTAGCGATACATTGTGTTCCACTCCTCTGTTAGCTAGGCTTTCATTTTTCATTTCTTTAATACCCATTATACTACGTAAGAGCCGAATTATTAGGCAACAAATTGAAACTTTTTTTGTAACTGGAATGAAAGTATCTGTTCTTTTCTAATTTGGGGTCGCTGAATTCAATGGTGTATTTAGAAATTTTCTATCACGTCACATTTCTGAGTTACAGAATATGGCCAGTTTCCATATCCAATATAAGCTCACTATATACAGCCCATCATGTATTGGGATAGTAAAGTAGTAAATCATTCTTTTCTGCACCGAAATTGCGAAGACACACTAGAGAAATTACTTTTACGAGGCACTTACTTGTTACTGCTGGAAATAAACTCCTGATGATCTTCTTTTGTGTGATTTAGTTTCGGACTTCCTGCACAAAAACCAACAGTAGTCGCCCATCATTGAAGCATCCCACCTGCCTTGGTACCGACGTTTCATTTGGGAAATTTCTTGGTGGAATCGCTCTCCGTGTTCGTCACTCACGTCACACAAATTTGGAGGGAAAAAGTCCAAGTGAGAATCAAGGAAATGTAGCTTCAATGACATGCAACAGCCTAGAACTTGATAGGTTGCTATCAAATCATCGACCAACTGTACATAGTGAGGACTCCTGTATTCCTATAGGAAACCGTCACATAACGCAACAAATGCATTCCATGCAGCGACTTCAAAATGGTTCATTTTATTTTCAAAACCTGGGTCATGAAGTAATTTCCTTATCTGAGGGCCACTAAAAACCCCTGCTGCAAACTTTGCTTCACTTAAGTTGGAAAACTTCTCCCTTAAGTACTTGAAAGTTACGCTCTCCTTGTCCAGTGCTTTCACAAATGTACTCATTAAATATTCTATTCATAACACGCTGTCCAAAACAACTACGTAAAGCGGATGAACTGCAGCAACTATACTTCCACCACGATAAAAGACAAATAACACAACAATCATGAGAAACTCCGACCGGTTTATTTATCACGAGAAAAGATCTAGCTAACTGATATACGCCACATGTTTTTCTTTTTCTGTAGTTCAGCAGTGTTGCCACCAATATAAATAATTTTTTCGGCCGCAACGTAGCACCGAAAGTGATGTCACGCGTAACTCGAAAATTGTACGTGGTGGAAAATTTTGCGTTACGAATTTGGATTCAGCGCATCGGAATTAGTAAAGAACACATATTGGCACCGCAGTTACAAAATGGCTGTCACATAATGGATGCTTGGCCTGAACCAATAAGCTCGATACTTAGGCGCTTTACCTAATCTACAATGAGAAAGTTCTGAGCAATTGAATATTGCAACGTGCTGACAAAGTCTTGTTGTCATACTAAGAACATATAAACATATCGATCAAATCGAGTTCTTACTCTTATAGGATTGACAACGTTGATTTTGGAGAATTGGTGGAAGTGAGAGCAGCACGGGAGGTCAAACGTTAACGCGGCTGCCACGCACAATGATCGATGAGCAAATTAGATCATTGTTTTTCTTTACGAATACAGGGGTAAAAGTTCGGGGGGAAAGCGGAGGGACGCCGTCCTCTCACCTCCAAAAAACTATGTAGGGCCTCCCCAGTTCCTAAGAAATTACAATCTTCAAAGATAGTCAGGGGGACGGTGCGACGTCATGCAGCTACCTACCGTTTCCCTACCTTTTCATTTCCACTTTTACTCCTGTACGAGTATATTATGACTCGTAAACTTGAGATACTAGCAAGATGAGACACTAGGAAATCGATGTACGACTATAATACTGATAATCAGTATTTGTAATTCTACAAGTTTCTTATCTATCAGTAGTATGATTAAACACAACGGAAACTACAGCATTGACCAGTTCAGGTTTTACTGTGGAAGTATATAAAATACATTTGTCAATGTTAATGAACATTCCCATTACTTTCCCATTCACCAGAAATTTCGCTTTCGTACTTCAAAAAAAAATTTTTTTATGAAACTGCAAATTGATTTGTAACAGAATTACTTCTGTAGGGAAGGAACAGTATTGATCTTTTTTTTGACTACGTATATTAGTTGATAAATAAGTAGGAGGACATGTACACTACTAGTTAAATATCGACGTTCATTCATCTATTTATTTATCCATCCAATATATATGGAAATTATTTTAATAGTGAGACAATTACAAATAGAAGACCAATTAACAAAAAAAAAAGGGCTAGGAAGATAGAAAATTTGAGAGAAACTTAGAAAAAAAAATGGGTATGTAAATTTCTAAAAGAGAAGTAGAAAATTATGGTAGCTTGAGACGGGAATTGTAGTGTAATTTTAATTGAACATGGTATTCAGAATTTATTATATATACTTTTCTCTCTACTTTTTGGTTTCTTCCTTTTTTTTCGGTTCAGGACAAAAAAAATACGTAATCGTTAACTGATTTAATGAAACGGAACGAGGAAGAAAAGGAGAGAAATGAAAGCGAGAGTGGAAGAAATGTATGGGGGGAGAAAGGAGAGAAATGTGGATGTGTTTTTCTGTTGGGTTAGTGTGTGTGTGTCTGTGTGGTACCAACAATTGCTCCCGCATTCTCTGCAGCATTTTCTATTCTGTTATTTTTTTATTTTTTTTTTCCTATTTACAACTGGCTGATATCTTTATATTCTCTCCTCGATCCGTTTCGTTTCCTGCCAGACAATGCTCCGCCCCTCAGATTTCCCTCCTCGCTCCCTTCATTTTCCAATTTCCATGCTCTCTTTCTCTCTTTTTTGTTCTCTCTTTCTTTCTTTCTTCTGTTTATATCCTCTTGTCTCTTTCTTCTTAAATTGTTCTACCTCACTCTTCTATTCCGTATGTTTATTGTTTTACCTTTTCTTCTTTTCGGTGAAAGAAAAATTTGTAAAAATTCAAAAGATACTATTATGAGTATACCACTACAGAGCTTTAAAAGAATGTAAGGGAAGGATATGATATGCTCTCAAGTACGAATGGTTCATGAATGTTATTTCCGAAATCAACTTCTAGCCCCTTTTTCTAACGTAAAAGCCAGGTCTAAAATTGGTTAAGGTGGCCAATTTTTTTCCATGTTTCAAAAGATCGTATGCATATGCACTCATATCCCGATTTATGTAAACAATGCTTTTCGTAAACTCTTACGAAACTAAACTACAAAGTTTAAATCAACTATTTCTTCTATGTATCTGTCTAATTTATTGTGACTGTTTCTACCTACTCAGCTTATTTCCTCTTCTAAACTCTGCATGTATATAGAACAAGAGAGGTCAACCTTTTTAGACTTGATAACTATTTTTCATTTCAGAAATCACTGGCAATCTACTTATCTTAATATAGACCAGGAATCGTCAATCTTTTTAGGCTTGAGGGCTACTTTTCATTTCAGAAATCAGTGGATGTCTACTTAGCTTTATATAAACTCTACACTCATATAAATACTTTAAATTGGTCTTGGGGCATGCTTCCCTGGCGCCCCCAGTAAGTCCAAAGTCTTACGATCACGAACTTCTAAGATGTGGCAATGTTGCCATCTGAAAGTCATTCTAGAGTTTTCTACAGGATTTGCGAATAAGCTTGATCTTGCACTGTTTGAAACGTAACTGCCAATTAATCCGCTACAGGGTGTTGTAGATAGTTATCTGTTCACGCTAGAGGGTAGCATAAAATAGTAAATAATCGATACATATGGTAGAATGCGTCCATTGCAGGCTATCTATGATTACTTACCGTGTTATGGGTCGACTAGTAGACTGATTACTCGTGGTACGGTATATAATAAAGATGCGATGTTCCTCAAGTTCTTCCGTTTTCTCCTACTTCTTTTATTTTCATCATCAGTACTGTTTGCCTTAGCCTTCGTATATAATCTTAGAACGTTATGCTTTAAAAATACAATATTTCTCAGTTTATATACAAGTTCTTTATGATAAATCAACATTAAATTATCGAGTGCTGAATAGAGCAAAACTCCAATTAATCAAAGTAATGAGTGCCTGACACAGTTCGGAATAGTAGGACAATCATCCAAAAAGGACGTTGTAAAATAAAAAGGACCAGCTACATTTATTATAAAAAACGACCTCGAATATTTTTAAAAAAAGAAATTGTGATATTTCGATTCTGCCATCTTCTCATCTTACTGAAGAAAAGTCACAATGAATACAACCACCGATAAGGCCTCCTAAGCCCCTCTCATCGAATTCTCACTTATTTGATCATGTAAGTGAGATCTATAAGATAGTGCTCATAGTACACTACTCCAAGCAATATCTCTTGAATGAACCTAAATTTTTGAAGCTGTTTCTTTTGCAATAAATAGCTAGAACAATTATCCCTACAAAGTTTGTTAATGCAGTCACTCATGTGCTGATTAAGAATATGGGGGTCCACTTTTTACGTCCGTTAGTCCACATGATAACTTTTGAATGAAAGCGAAATTTTGATTTCTGTTTTTGAAGTAGATAGACCACCTGCATCGGCTATGTTTAAAAATAAGGTCAATTCGGTTCAGGTTAAGAATATGAAACCACTTCTCCATGTCTGTTAGTTCACACCATAGCAATTCTTGAACGAAACCGATTTTTCAATTATTGTTTTCTTTCTTTCGATAGACAGCTAAAGGAATTATCTCTGACTAGTTAGTTAACGATGTCAATAAATCACAGTGCGCTACTTCTTTACTTTCGTTACTCCACTTAAACGAAAGCGAATTTTTGATTTTTTTTTTCAGTAGATAGCAAGAGCGATCATCTCAATTGAGTTTGTTAATACACTCAATCACGTTTAGATTAAGAATATGAGGACCTTTTCTTTATGTTTTGCGTGGTCTTTCTTACTATTTTTACGTGAATTTATTCCTTATTATTGCCTATTGTTTTGCTAATTTGAAGTGTAGATTTTTAGTAAAGCTTAAGACTCGCTTAGAAAGGGACATTGTAAGACATTCCTACAGAATTTGGAGTACATTAATTAGAATATCTTTAAATGAATTCCAAAGTAAATTTCGAGGAGGAAAATACTTGTCCAGGAGTTTTCAGTTGTTTCTGGTAGACTCGCCCAAGCAATGGAGGTTACCTATCTGTAATGTGTTTAGGTATCACGAACACATTGTTGCAAAACTACTTTCGTAACTTAGTGGTATGTGTAACCACCATCGGGAGGGACCACCATACCCTCCTTCGGCATTACAGTAGAGGTACACCGTACATTGTCAGGTCCAATGGCTGATGTAGACTGTTTCCCTTTAAAGACCATCGCGATTTGGGAGCGGAAACTCCCTTGATAGGGTGGTGAGCCCTACACCCAGCCGGTAACAACCAAGATTGGGTGAAACTAGATTTATAGTCGAAAGTTGTTTGTCGACTATAAAGCTCATTTGGCGCTTGCTGAAACTAACCAGAAAATCCACTCACCAGAAGTGAGCGCTCTATCACTGAACGACAGATAAAGAATAACTAAATCTTAATTTTAAAATCAAGTTACATTAAGACTTTCATGGAAAGAAATGCAAACTAATTTTAATACTTGAAATTACACATCACAAATATTCGGTATTCTACATTCCATTTTTGAGATCTCTCATATCATTTTCTATGTTAGACTATGTTATAGAAATTGTAACTTTCGTTGCTGAAATTTTACCCCACGCAACAACGCTTTTCCCTCAAGTTAGTTCGTACAAGTTCCGTAACCACCAAAACCAGATATTAAACCTCTTTGTGCTGCATTTCACGCCGCTATTATGTTTGGCTCTGTAAGATAGTCTTCCGTTTGTGGTTGACCTAGCACACACGCACAAGATTATTATATAGAGCATTTTACATACATTAAAGTCTCAAAGGTATAATCTATAAACTCGTATAGGTCTCTATGATTGCCACTAATCGTTCTGAAATGAGATGTATATTTATTAGTGGTTATAATGTGTTCCAAACTAAGTGTGGATTGGAGTTATGCACAATAGCAAAACCACTTTAATCTAATCTGCTCACAATTCTCCTTGTTTCTCTAAGGAAAGCCTTGAGGCGATTCCTCATTAGTATTGAAGACAAAGTTTGGCTTAGTCCCGAGTTAAAAAAATGTCACCTTCATGATAATATTTAAAATCACTTTCTTTCCCATAATACAATTGTCCGTGAAACAATGCTGAAGAATACATAATGATCAGTTAATTTGCTGATTAACTTTCCTTTTTTTAACAGCTGACATATGCTATATGAGACGTAGAATCCGAACTACATTTGCTTTCACCGAGATTTAAACCCAGGTCTCTCTCGCCGAAGGCTAGTGTGCTGACAATATAGCCTCGAGACAGTTCAGTTGATCATCGGCCTTGAGAAAGAATTCATTCTTCGGCCGTTCGTTTGTTAGGTGCAGGGTTGTTTGGTTTGCTGGGGTACAGTGAAAATGCCAGGTATGCACTCGCTCTTTGGCGCCCCCAAAATTTATTTAATAGTGAAAATGAAAGAAACAAATTTCCCTGGAATATTAACAAAATAATTCGTGTATTATGTGAATCTTTATTGGTGATAACTTTTTAAAGTGCACGTAAGATTGGCGAAATTGATGTTACAGTTATCAATTTCCGAGCCGCAGTAGCTGTCTTCTGTAATGAGAAATCAAACTAAAAGAGTACTTATGTTTCGAATATCTTTATTTCGAAATTATGTCTTATTGTTAAATCCATATGTGTGGTTATAGGCATAATATGAAATGCCTTCAGCTACATACATCTATAAAAGATCCTATAGTCCTTTCTTCTGTGTCCAATTTTATGACTCCTAGATTTACAATTTTAAAAGGGAGAAAAATAATATTGTGTGTAGTGCAGAGCCCTCACAAGTAATTAGTGCTTTTGGTCAAATTTTCACAAAAGCTATCTTTAAAAAGTTGAAAGTTGTCTGGAACTTTTTTGAACTTATGAAAATGATTAAGAACCATTTGAAAATTTTCTTGGACTTTTGAAAATTATTAAAATCATCCTATATTTTCCTACTTTTTCCTTGAATTTATGATAGTTCACTGTTGCCTATTAGACAACCATGTTTCGCTGGATTTCATTCCAAGGCTTACATCAATCTTGAAAATCATATATGGCCCTTTTCCAAAGAACCTAACACTGATTTTCTTTATATATATTCCCAGTTCTTAACTAATCATTTTGTAACAACTAACTAACTAAGATAGGACTCGATACCGTTTTGCTTCATCATGTGAAAGATATGGAGAAACAATGATAAAAATATTCTAATAATTTCTAGGTGAACAGTAGAAAACAGTAGCATCTACTTAGGGCAACAGACTGCGGCATATACGAAATAGTGTCTCTACGCGAAATAGTGTTATAAGAATTCATCCGAAACAAAGTATGTTTGCTTCGTGAGAAATAGTGGGAGTGCAGTGAAAAAGAGCTCAGCCAATTATCACTTGGCTTTCTATTTGCTCCAAAGTAAATAATTATCGTGAAGTGTAGCCAAAATATACAATCGTTTTGTTGACCTAGTGAAAATTATGAAAACAGTGGGTTTGTGGTGTTAGAAAATTTATTTCAATTGAACAGTGGAGTAGGAGTTATTCTTTATAATAATTATTTTTTTTATATTTGAGTATTTAGAAATTAAATTTTGAAACGCAAATGTTTCCTACAAGAAAAGCAGCTTTTTTACAACTAATATTTACTCGAGTTACAAAGAAATTCTTTCGTGGTTACGCATTGGTTATATATGGCTGGTTGGACATTTTTCGTTCAGATTATTATTATAGTTCTGTTTTTTCTTTTTTTTTAAAAAAAAACTCGAAATTTTCTCTACTTCTGGAAAGTTTATTTGTTTTCGTAAAAATAAAATCAAGAGAGAGAAAGAAAGAGAGAGAGAGAGCAGGGCAGTCTCCTTTACGTTTATATTCTGTTCCTTAAGGATTTGGCTCAAATCCAGCATTTCAAGTTTTGGGGAAGGGATATAGGAATATGAAACAGCACTGATTGCCTACTCATCTCTCTACAACCACTATACCTTCTTCTTGTGTATTTCTACGCAAGTCACGGCTACATGTGAAAAGCGAAAAAGAAAGAAAGAAAGAAAAGTTGAAAGTCGTTTCTAAAGTAAAATGAGTTTCATCGAACCGCCAGTGGGCCATAGAAAGCGCCAGTTACAATACTTGACTCTACATGAATCATTGACATGATAGTGATATTGGCCCATTCTATCGTTCTTTTTTTTTCTCTTTTGACCACAAAACGGATGTCAACCCATTATGCGTGCGTCCGTTATTTGGTGGCCACGACTTGATTACAATAGCTGTTTGAAAATTGTCTATAAACATGAAAGATCATTTTGTTTGCCGTTCATATTCTTACACACTACAATCCATTTTGTTTTTCATATTCCTAATAATGATTTGTTCCATAAATTCATAAACAAAAACATTATCCTTGAAAAACAGAACAAAACTTCTCAGATATATTACTTTACTCGGTCTATTTACGGTAAGACTATCTGATAACCGAGAGTTGTTCAGTTGGGCTTAAATGCCATTGGAGGGGTCACCAATCAGCTTAGTAACCTGAAAGGCTATGGATTCGTTACAAATCTCCGCCAATTAAAACGCTTTATTTTTTTTACTCCTTCTCACCCTGTATATCGATGGGCCTGAACTTGAACTGTAAAGGCACCCAAAGTATGTCACTATTCATATTAATGACCGCAAAAGCTATGATTTTCACTCTAATATCGGTCATTTTTGATTATTTTTACAGGTGTCTTTCTCCAACAGTATTTTTTAAAGATTGTAAGCCATATGTGTAGAATTTTGTTATTATTGCCCCAGATGCTCCAGAGTTATGTTGGCACATATATACATTCACCCATTTTGTATGCCTTAATAGACCAATGTGATTATAGTGATGGTATTCATGTAAAATAGATAGTACTAACGTAATATTCTACTTTGTTATCAGCTTTAAACCAAAATGTTCATCATAAACCAAACATTTGATAAAGTACTTTCAATTACTCTAGAATTATTTTTAAATATATACTAAAGTTTATTGAGAAATAAATTACGCCAAACGAAATTTTCTTTTGTGGAAGTAACTTCTTTCTTGCAGTACGAGGAATATAAGATGAAATTTCATCTTATATATTTCATCTTATATTACTCGTACTGCAAGAGAGAAGTTACTTCCACAAAAGAAAATTTCGTCTGGCGTAATTTATTTTTCAATAAACTTTAGTTTCTCATAAAAAAAAATAAAATACATATCTATGTAATCTTCAATGCATTTCTTTGTCATGTGTTGTCGTTTAAATACATAAACACCAATTGACAGACAAAAAATGGTCATTCTTTGCAACAAAAATTAGTAAGAGTATTCAACTACAATTTTATTTCCTTCTGAAATGGTATGATACACAATCGCTATTCAACGTTAGGTTTAAGAATGAATAACCTAAGAGAGTTAAAACGCTTGTAGATAGGACAAGCAGAGATTGTGTGTAAAAAGATGGCACTTACCTTTCCTGTTATTGCGTTATTGTTTTGTTATTTAATTATAGTGTTAAAGGGACAAAAAGCTGGAGAATGTTGTGTCCGTTACGGTAGATGGTTGTTTTAATATACTGTTGAGGATGAAACAGGAAGTATCAAAGAAATGTCGGAGATATATTGTTATAATAAAGTATAATAGATGTTTATGTTGTAATGTTTGACCAAGACAATTGTGTATTCAGTTTATTGAACGTTCTGTCCTAATGACTAAAGATCGACAGGAGTGTTACAAAAAATTTTAATAAACGGCATTATAATATTAATCAATGTTGTGAAAACACAGGAAAGCTTTTTTTTCCTTCAGTTTTCCGCACACAGATACGCCGCATCTTCGGGTGCGAGATTTTTCATATGGGGTATTTTTCTATATTTTGTGTTGTGTGTGTGTGATGTCAGTATCGTAATCTCATTCAAGACATGTAAAATAAATAGGTTTTTAGAATAATTTCATTACCAATCAATTGGCCTGGCCTTCAGGAGTTTATATGTTCTCATCAGTCTGCGATTTGTACTATTAGCAGATATACAAATGGTGATCAGAAAAATGGAAACACCTGTAGTTGGCAACACGTCAGATGTATGGATTGGCAGTGGTGTCGTGGCGCCCGCAGTGCCGGACCGCTGGTGGTGGTGTGTTAGGTCGGTCTCCATACTACGTCAGGCGCAGTGGAACAGCAGTGTCCAGTGGCTGCAGCAGACGGAGGTAGTTGAAATGGGAGACCTTTCAGATTTTCAAAGAGGGCAAATTGTTGGTGCGCGGTTATGTGGAGTGAGTGTGACGGCAGTGGCTACTGTGTTAGGTGTGTCGCGTGGAACAGTGTCGAAGGTGATGACGGCCTACACAACACACGGGAAAACCACGTCGGGGAAGCGGAACAGTGGGCGGAAGAAAATCATGAGTGACAGGTCACGCCGGGTATTAAAGCGCATTATCACGCAGAACCGTCTTGTCACTGCGGAGCAAGTGACGGAGGAATTCATTGAGCATCTCCCCCACCCTGTTTCGACAATCACAGTCCGCCGAGAATTACATGACATGAACTTACGGGGTCGTGTTGCACGGGCCAAACCGCTCATCAGGGACCATAACGCTTTCGCACATCGCAAATGGTGCCGTGACCATGCAACTTGGACCGTTCAGGACTGGAAACGTGTGATATGGTCGGACGAGTCATCCTTCACCCTATTCCCAACCACGGGCCGTGTTAATGTGTGGAGAACGCCCAAAGAAGCTTATGATCTGCAGTGTCTCCGTCTAACTGTGAAACATGGCGGCGGCTCGGTGATGATGTGAGCCGCCATATCATGGTTTTCATTGGGTCCTGTGGTCACACTTAGCGGACGAATCACTGCCAACGATTATGTCGCAAATTTAGGAGACCACTTGCATCATATTGTCCGGATGTTGTTCCCGGACTATGACACCATCTTCCAGGATGATAATGCACCCATTCACACAACTGGCTTTGTTGCAGCGTGGTTTGAGGAACATCAGGATGAAGTTCAACACCTACCCTGGCACGCCCAATCCCCAGATCTCAACATAATTGAACATCTGTGGTCCGTCTTCGAAACACGACTCCGGCGACGATTTCCACCTCTTTCCTCTGTCACAGAACTGGCCGATGCCCTGCACGAGAAATGGTGTAAAATTCCACTTGCTACCATTCACGACCTCTATGCCTCCATTCCACGTCGCATCAAGGCTGTTCTGAAGGCGAAAGGTGGTCCGACACCATATTAATCTGGTAAGTTGCAATTTCGTTCAGGTGTTTCAGGTGAAGATTTTTCTGATCACCATCTGTATAATAGCATCATTAGGTGTCCAATGTAATAAAGTAATCTATCTTCGTCGAAAGCATGATTGGTTGATTTAGAGCGTTCCACGTTACGCCTTTTTGGCGAAGGGAGACGACGATTAAGTGAACGATGGAAGAAGTAGTGGAATGATGGTATGATAGGAAACGGGAGTACCCCCGAGAAAATCCATGTACACGATGTCGTCCAACTCATTGGTTGATTAGAAATTTAGCGTCTCTTTTAACATCGAAGCTGTTTGAGACTTGATCCTAGAATTTAATGTGCGATCCGAACCGCATAAACACCCACCGGGAATCGAGCTCCGGTCCCCGCACTACCATTGTCAAAATAAATCTCGTTTTAGAGCAAACAGAGTAAATTCGACCCAAACGTTCAATACAATAATTAAGTCTGATAGCGATATATGGAGAGAGAGAGAGAGAGAGAGAGAGAGAGAGCAAGAAACCGAGAAAGATTTCGGGAAATAAAGGGAATATTGCTCATTTTTGTCCTGTCTTGTTCTTAGTTATTTTAACTTCCGGTTATTTTCCATATTATACTTTTTGTTAAAGTGAAACATTTCCTAAGCTCTTCTTCTCTAGTATTAATTGCAATTGTTCGTACTTATTTTAATTTGTATTTGCTATTTTTCTGTTCTAACTTAGTTGACATTTGTTCTGTGTCTTCCTTCCCCCTATAGTGGAAGCGTTTTCAGGATGAATCAACTGACTCACAGGTGGATCGTGTGAAAATATACGACACCTGCAGAATGATTAATCCTATAAAAAATGACCGTGTGAAGTTGCTCGATAATGTGCATTTGTGAAATTGCACCGTGCGAAAATACACGACACCAACTACACGGCGTGGATCAATCTCTCAAAATCCATTTCCCAAGAGCCCCTTATTCTTTATCTTATTATTTGACAGAGAAACATTGTTGTCAGACAATCCCTACGTTCTACAACAATCAGTGGCGGATCTAGAAGGTAAAAACTGGGGAGGCCAATCAGGTCTCAGACTATGATAGGTATATCATGAATTTACTATAAACTTTCAAAATATATAAATAATAGTTAAATTATTTTTGTCACTCAGAAAACTGGGGGCCTAGGCCCCCTGGCCCCGGGCTAGAACCGCCACTGACAACACGTTCTTCTCCTACAACATAACTCATTATTTCATCTATGATAAGCAGAATCTGACAATCAATAGCAGGGCTCTTGCCGGGTAAAGTCCTATAATCCATTTCTTATGGAAGCGAGATACTGTGGTGAGGAAGATTTATTACTGAGGTGAGGGCTGATCTTATATGATGATCTGTGTATCTGCCAACTGCAACGAATCAAGGCACTGTCGTGGTTTGGAGCTCACATCAGTAGTATGTCACATTAATCATAACCTTGTTATTGCATAAGGACGTAGAACAGAAAAGCATGAATATAATAAACAGAGACTTTGTTGTTTTCCACATCCTCGAGTAGTTTCGAGGGCAGTAGATAATAAGCATCCCATTTACTAACATAACATATTTCACTCAATTTATTTCTTTTTGGTTTCGTAAAATATTAATATGTTTTGTATGAATTTGAACTCGTAAAAATAAATTTCAGAACAGTTTAGAAGCTAGTTTCCATTCTTCTATTATACTAGCCCTTTTGCCAAGTTAGTATACCTCGAAAAAGATTTTCTGCCGTATCAACACACAAGAACAGCAAGCCTTTCAGTGGCCTACAAGACACCTCAACATTTGGTCATATACATCACGATTGTAGGTGAATGATGAATGTGTGTAAGAGGCCCTATTACTGCGAAATTAAAATACCGCTAATTTTACAGTAATTGAGTGATATCTTCCAATAGATAAAAGATAATCGAAAAGTGGAACAAGACCTCCCTAGAAAATATTATGTTACGTGAGATACCGTTATCACGACTCACTTATCTGCTTTCGATTTCCAACCATTTAGAAAATCGGCATTTATTTTCGCGTTTCTAAATAATTGCGAACGGAAAGCTACTAAGTGACTCGTGATAACGGTAACTTATGCAAAATAACATTGTCTAGGGAGGTTTTGTTCCACTTTTCAATTGTCTTTTATCTATTTGAAGATATCACGTACTTACTGTAAAATTAGTGGTATTTTAATTTCGCAGTGATAGAGCCTCTTAAGAGGTTTCCTTATAAGTTTACATCACTTTGGTCAAAGCATGTCACTTACGGCGTAAAAGTGAGTGGTAAGTTAATCAAGATTGAACTTCTCTCTCGAGGCTAATGGTTAGCCTTCTCGCCCTTTGATTAAGAAGATTTGGTTTTACGTTTTACATTAATAATATTATGTTGTACGAGTCAAACATGTGTAAGCAATTGTTTCACTGCACAATATGATAAACATGAAACAGTAGGAAACCGAAATGTCAGTAAGGGGTTGATTAGTGGTATCCTTCACTGTCAGTAACATGTTGCCAGCAGCGCTCCAGATACAAGCTAACAATCTGAAAGAGGACATACACAACTCTACCTATGCGTACATTAAAGTTAGCGTTATGCGTGACTCTTCAGGGTGTCGGTATGCTTTTGAAGCGTGTCAAGAACAATGATGGACAATACTCATTAATGTACACTGACATTTGAGATTTGTAAGATATCCTGTTTATTATATATTGAAATAATGTTGAAATATGCATGTTTGGGTCTATAAATCTAAGCCACTTTGCTTTTCAAAAGGAGCGGTAAGCCGAAATCAATCAAATCAATGAATCATTAATCACGATTGTAGATTTACAGGGGAAAAAATTCGTACATTGCTCTTCAAATTCTCAATCTACAACGCTACGCTTAAAAATGAAGAATGTCAGCAAGATTGTATTCAAAATCTATATGTCTAGTTTCGAAATAAGATGGAAGGCACGGTGGCTCAGTGGTAGAGCGCTTATCTGTGTTGCGTGGGATCTTTGGTTCGATCCCTGCCCATGTGAGATTGTGGTGGACAACATCACGCCCGTGAGTTTTCTCGAGGTACTCTCGTTTCCTCTCCATAAATGCTTCAGTTGTTTTAATCATCATCCACCTAAAAGGAATTACGTAATACTGAAAAATTTCATTTAATTTCGGAACAAGCTCTTTATGTGTACCTTTGATTCAAACAAATCATGTAAACATAAAACAATTATTAAATGACAAGATTTACGTGCAGAAAAATTCATTGGTACATTCATATACTTTTTTTATTATAAAACAAAACATTATTATGATAAACCTATTACTGTCCTAACAATAAACAATAAAGGTCTCAGGGTGTGCATCACATTAATATCTTAATAATGAACAGTCACGCTAATAGATGTCTCTATCTGCTCTGTCGTTTGCCTGTATAACCAAGTTCTTGAATAATTACATATATATGATATGGAGTTAGGTTAGTTAATGAGCAAACTAAACAAATATTAAATATAAAGAATAGCTTTTAATTAAGCACAATTTCAACTTCTAGTGTATAGTGGGACCGACCACTCGAGCGGAACAGCTAGTAAAGACAATTCATTCTTTCCGAAATCTGTTTTTACTGGATATTTATGCAACCCCCACTACAATTTTGTGATTTTGGTTGCCTATCTAATAGGCAAATTTCATTTTTTTTTTTTTTTTTTTACTTGTTACGTACAGCTGCCGCGCACGTTGTAGACAAGAGACATTGGCATCGTATTTCAATACATTAGTGTTTCTCATTGTGCTTCACTAAGGAAAGGATATATATGTGTGCTTCACCAAGGAACTTTTTTTTCTAAACTTTCGAACATTTCAGTAAATAATTAATAGAGCCCGGATTTCCAGGCACAAACAAACCTCAAGATATGCATGCAAATACGCGCGAAAAATATCAAAAAATATGCACTAAAATATGCATTAAAATTTAACATAATATGCATTTAAATATATATAGAGTACTTAAAAACTAGAAGTTCACTTTCTTTCAATACCTTAATGACTTGTTGGAATGAACTATGAACATCTTCCTTAGTTTTCTTCTCTAAAACCCTCTGCTTTTACCGTATAAGTAAGAAAGGTTTTGTAGGTCGAAAAGTTCCTTTGTATATCAGCAGAAGTTATTGGTGCACGTGAAAAACACCGAATTTGAAATGAATCGAAAGTGAATTTACCTAGGATTGTGAGAAGCAAACTCTACTCATTTTTTTTTAAATCTACATCTGCGCTTACGAAGTGATTCAGTTCACTTTAAATAAAGCCTACTTTCCTGTGATATACTCCGAAATATGCTACTATGCAGCAATATAATTCGGAAATATGCAGTGTCTTCGAAAGTTTACAAAATATGCATGCACATCGAAATTCACTCAAAATATGCACTTATATGCGGTAACAATTGCATCTCAAACCAATCCTTACAATCCCGTCGAAAAGAAAAAAAATGCTTTTCATACATTTCTGCGTGTTAATATAAACATGCATATTGCATATAAATCCAGGCTGTAATAATTACCCATTTTGCAAACATGCTAACTAGGAAATGAAAACTTTTAACTAACTAGATGTTTTGCAAATCCACGTAATTCGCCCTAGGATGTATTAAATATTGTACCTTTTTCTCTACTCTCCTCAAATTTCAGTGACACAATGTGAGTCCTTGTTTGTTGGCATAACGAAAATCGATACAGTTTTCATTTTAAAAATAATTAAAATAATTTTATAATGTATATCAAGTGTTCTAGAAATGTCGTCCATGAATCACAGAAACCTATCGCGGAGGTCAAAATGAAATGAAATGTTACATAATTCTATACTCTTCAGGCTCTTCTACAGCCAAATAAAAATTGTACGTTGTGGTAACGTCGTAGATAAATATTGAACAATACCGTTAAGCCACGAATACATCAAAAAGTTACATAGATTTTTTCAAACAGCGGACATCAGGGTAAATGGGAGTTTTGTAAGTAATGACATAGCAGTTATTTTGTGGGTACGTGCGAATTGTTTTGGACTAACCGTACGTTTCAGCATTCTTTACTGAATATTTCCATTTACTCTGCTGGACATAGATACTAACCCCATCTATTAGTCATAAGCAGCCTTAGCTCTTTGCGGGACCTAGAGCGAGGAATCGCCGTGGGGCTCTTCGGCAGTGGCGTGCCACAATATGAAAAGTAAAAGTGCCGACGATAGTATATAGCTCGTCAAAATATCGTCAACAAAATATAGAATTATTCTCAGTTTTAGCGGTGTCTCTGTTTACAAATGGCAATATTACAGAGAGCTACTTAACATAAGCAATATCTCTTGTGCAATCAAAAGTAATAAAGTAGTGCTTAGTTTCTAACAATTTTCTCAAAATTTTGTTTTTTCTGCCATGAGTTTTGTAAATCCATTTTGTATATTTCTCGCGAGATGGTTTGAAGTTTACATTGTATGAAGCTAGAGGCGGAACAAGTATTTTAAATAGCCCCTAAATTGCAACATTGTTGTTTCGCTCGAATATTTATGTGGTGTATGCAATCGGTAGATGTTTCACATTTCAGTCTTTTTCGAGATCAAACGAAAACTTTTGTGACGCTTGTTGAGTAACATGTCCCCCATTGTTCCTGATTTCAATTCCTGGTAAGAAGGCATTACAATTGGAATGTATTACGACCGTTCGGATACTATTTATACTATAACTGTAGATCCAGTCTCATGTAGCCTTGGTTCTGCAAAGGGACCCTCAACTCCAACGGACAAACATCAATCTAATAAAGTCAGATATCCACCGTCTGCAGACTCAGAACGAAGCATAGAGAGATGTGGACACTAGAAAAATAACCATAAGAATCAAAAACTAAAGAAAGTGGTGGATATTATCATGAAAATAAAATGGTATTGCAGTGACAGTGGGCCGATCATGTTGCGAGAAGAAGTGTTAGGTGAACGAAAGCAATCCTTCATTATATGTCAAGGGACAAGGAGAGAACTAAGAAACGTCCTCATACATGTAATGCGATAATATCAAGAAGCACTGGAGTAATATATTAAAGAATTGCCAAAGATAGGTGATTCCGGATAAGAGTTCGAGAGACATCCATCTAGTAGCAAACTGACAATGGATCACTATGATAAATATAATTTGTTTAGAGAATAGAATGATATCCTTTAAGATTTGCAATACTTGACAAAATCAGTCTATTCGGAATTATTGTTATTTTAATTAGTTAACTCTTTGCTGTACTTAACATCTCGTGTTTACACGATAATTATTTTTTAAAGTTTTTTTAAAGCTTTACATTCCTTTCACCAGAGATGCTATGAAACGTAGACTTAGAGCTTAATGAGCTCCGAGAAAAACACCCAGTCTCCTCCGTTAACCATATAGTCATTAAGAAGTTATGTAAGATAAGTCGGAATATTAGACTCTATTATAACAACAATAGTAAACATAACATCATGTTATACAAATACTTCTTCCCCGGTAAGTAGATCTCCCTCGTAGGTGTATGGTTAGCGTGCATGCCTTTGGCGTGGAAGCCCCGGTTTCAATTTCAGGTGGGAGTCCATGTGGTTCGAATCTCTTGTTAAACCGTAGGTTCACATTTCATTTAGCCTTGTTGCTGAAAGAGAGACAAAACTCAGATCGAATAAACAAAATCAAATCTGGTACTCGGAACTCACACTCGAGATTTTGTCTTGTATTCGCTGCCAGCGTTTGAGATATTTAACTAAGCAGGTAGAAGATTATGAAAGCTGAGAAAGTAATGCGCCAAGATTTTGTCAATGATATTACTTGAGAAACGTATGAAGACATACACTGTACAAATCCTTTGTTTAGTACACTAAGGTTTTTTTTTACATAATTCTCCCATTTCTTGTGTACCAAATTTTCCTGACAGCTGAATGTTCTGACTAAACTTTGAAGTCTCTTCGGAGTTAAAAAGATGTATATTGGTGTGTCAAAGAGCACTCCTCTGACAGGTGCTTATCTACAGGAATACTATAGAATGAATTGAACGATAGAAGGAATAATAGGAGGGATGGTAATTCATGATGCATGTATGAGTGCCCTTCAGATGGGTTACTTTTAGAATTGTAACCGGTTTAACTAATCGTGGTTTTCTAAGTTTCAGAATTTTGTCGAATAACGCATAATCTGTTGTCCAAATCAATGGCGCCGACTTTCCAAAATTTATGTGGGTGCATATCACTGGTGTGTTATATGTTTTCAAGGGAGTCTTGATATTTTTTGATTGATTTCCTTTTAGTTAAAATATTTTATGAACACTCTCATAAAGGGCTGTTGTCGATTCTATTCGCAATATAGATCCATTTTTTTTTATTTTGAGAACTGCCTATTCACAACATAGATCCATTTTTTTATTGTGGAAACTGCCTATTCACAATATAGATCCATTTTTTATTGTGAGAACTGCCTATTCACAACATAGATCCATTTTTTATTGTGAGAGCTGCCTATTCACAATACAGATCATTTTTTATTGTGGGAACTGCCTTTGACTAGGCCAAAGACAAGCAAGGAAAGGGGAAGTGTGTTGCTTGGTTGCCTCGCACATACACATTTGAAACAAACAATTATGTTTTAGGGGTTATAAATTTTAACTGTGAACTCAAATGTTTTGAATTACTTATTATTCTTTGAAAAAGGCAAGTGAGAAATATTTATTTTGTTTTTATCAAACTAAAAATCTTGTGGGTGCTTGAGTCCCGGAGCATCCACGTAGTCGGCACGCATGGTCGCAATTATTGCTCTGAAGTGCAGGGCCGATCCATGCACGGGGCCCCTGCCAGTTGCCTGTTTCGCCTTATGAAAAGGCCTCCATTGCTATTGCCATCAATATGAGTATATAACACAGTCTTGTAAACAATGGGTAACCAAATACACACATGAATTGCTACAGATGTGACTTCATTGGAGCATAAAGTAACTTCTACTGATTTAATTAGATGAGTTTAATATCAGCGTCTAGCGCCCTTAATTGTTATCTGAAGAGATTCGATGTAACTGCTTGATGTACACCTAAAGCAATGCTAATTGTCCAAAGTTTAACTACGACATTGTATTATCGCCAAATTTTGGTTGGCCCTAGCACTTGAAGAAAATCCTGGAGGATGTCATTATATAGAATTTTCATTTTGTATTGACCTTTTATAATATATATTAAATCCATGGGAGTTAATTTCAGAAAATCCAATTGTAAAATACATATCCCCAATTAAAAGTACCAAAAAGCACCAAGCTCAGAAACTAATATACCTAGGTATACATATCAAAATTCATAATTTATAATATTTTGAGCCCAACCACACTTAGTAACCCTTAAACTCCCCCAAAAAAGTCAATTTTGAGAGCTGAAAAACAATAATTTACGGACAGATATGATGGTTTGTTGAGTCTCAAATCAAAATGTAGATGTCAGTTCTACTATACAAATAAAATATTAATATTTGAATACAGGTGTAAGAGTCTTTCACCTTCGATCTTCATTAAACAAAAGCGTTCTCGTGCTCTTTTGTTCTATCAAGCAATTTTGTGGCAACTCTTTGGTCTTTGTAGAAGACTTGGTAATACAGTTCCTTCTTGAGAGGCAAGGGCTTAACGGTAAATTGCTACTCTGTTACTTTTAAGGTTTTACGAAACGGCCACAGCCGAGGAGGTAAGAGAAAAGAATAAAACCACAAAAGACAAGGGTCCGTTGGGCGAAGATACACGAGAGAAATGGGAAGACCTATGCAGCCATTAATCTACAAGGTCTAACGAATAGGAAACACGTGACTAGAGTTTTCAAGTAATTCCCATTAGAGGGCAGGTCAGTTCCATTTTCTTAGACAATTCCCCGGACAAATTCTTTTTGTTTCGCTGACAGTGCTGTACTTTAAATAAAATGTCTTCTCTCTAAATAATACAGACGCTTCGAATGGTTCATCTTGAGAGATTATATGGCTCGTCTATATTACGAACATTTGCTGATAACAGATCTTCAGTTGTAAACGGAAACGACGTTAGTATAAAGTCGGCATGGCTTTATTGCTGCGACTATAATGATAAACACCCGAAAGTGGAATGAAACAGTTATTTCCTATTTTTAAAAAACACCATTATTGGGTGAGTATTGGTGGAACTTGTTTATGCACCACAAGATGTATAGTGCAGTGTTAATGTTCTATAATAGAATGAAATAGAGAATATAGATCATAATATCCATATTTTTGCAGTTCTCACAAGATAAACTTCAAGATATAGGGCTTATATATATATATATAGAGCGAGAGAGAGAGAGAGAGAGAGAGAATATTTACCCTGTTCTTATGTAATGTAATTTTAACTCATCAATGTATAATAAAAACTTTTGAAAATAAAAAAGGAAACAGGCTGAGGTCCATTTCAATTTCAAAAGTTTTTATTATACATTAATAAGTAAAAAATGAAATGAAAATTTTAAGTTTTACGACCCACAGTTATGCCGGCTAGGCTAAAAGAGACGGTGATGATGAGTAATGAGTGAAATGGTGGAATGAAGAAAGTGGGAGGAAACGGGAGGACCCCGAGGAAACCCACGCACACGGTGTTTGTCCACCACAAAGTTCACTTTCGGGAGCAGGGTTTTAACCCGGGGCCCCATGCACCAGAGGTGAACGCTGTACCACTGAGCCACCACTAAATATTGGTATTGTTGATCAGAAGGCCAATAGCAGGCCTCTAAGACACTTCGTATACGCACTGGGGTTATTTTTACAACACTATATTCAAAATCAATGCTTTCTAGACTTTTAAAATTTTGCTAGGAAGTCCAAAGTTTCATTTTCATTTTAATGTTTCCTGTGGTCTATCAATTAACGATTTTTGTTAGAATTAGCTGCTACTACCTGCTATTTTGCAAACGAAGCGAGCTTCAATAAGTCTGGGCCCACGCTCAATGCTCACAGAGACTGACTGCCTGTTCCCTTGTGTCGTATCATCTTGCCACCTGGACAAGTCTTTGCGCACATGGTAAATCTCTGGAGGATTTACTATACCCATAGCTCCTCTCCCAATCGAGATGCTAAGTGAGGAAGCTCAGAAGTCTCGAAACACATTTCCGCAAGTATCGCAAGAAATGATGCAGGAAAAACTGTTGAAAAGATATAAACCTAGACTTGTTACACATTTTTTTTGTCATCGTCTGACACGATAATTTCATTGTTCAGACCCAGTATGCCCCAAATTATAACAATATGCCGAACGAAATCTTACAACTTTTAAATAGCCGTCGCTAATGTATGGGTACCATAGACTTTTGAAAGTGATTAATTTTACAATCGAATTTTGTGATAGTTATTGTACTTGATTGGACAACTCCCACTGTTTTGTTTTCAAATATGTATGTTGCGAGATAGTTCTGTTTTTGTAAACATTTCGTACACGGACTGACTTTTGGTTAAATTCATTATTATGTTTATATGTACCGTAATTTTTCATTACTGTCCAAAAACATGTTTATTTTGCTTACAATTAGATTTTTACTCAGCAATTTTAATAAGAATAACATTACCACAAGTTCTAAATTATTTCTTTTTTATAACGACCGAAGGTGGTATTTGTAAACCTCATTTTGAAAATGTCGACTTTTATCGCCACCTACATAGGCAACCCGCATCGTTGATCCTAAACGGTAAATTATTATATTCACATTACAGCAGAACAATCGAAATTAGCCTAATGTGTCTTCAAACAATACCATATCGACAAAAACGCGCTTTCAATACTCCCGCAAATAGTTTCGCAGTACTTTCTCGTCATTCCGACCACTGTGCGCCGTAAGACACATGATCATTGAGTCTCAACTAATTCACCAGCAAATCAGCAAGTAATTTTGAGGAACTTATGTTTTATCCGTAATATTGATTACTATTGTATACAAGAGGATTTTTTTATAATAAAAAGATGATAGGAAAGTCGAAACTCCTGTGTACCATCTTTTAGCTCTACCCTAAAAGATAGAATCTTTACACTACACTCTATCCTATACTAATTTTTCGTGTGCTAATATAGTCTATGAACTCACACATTGGCTTGACAGAAAATGATTGAACATAATCATTTTTAACAAGGACATGAGCCAAAGAGTTTAATTCCACGAAATCTTGAACGTGTAGCAGCTGCATATTTCCACTAATCTGTGCTTCAACCAATTTAACCTGAATGGAATACCGTCATTGGCTCCAGAGCTACTGCACCTCCAGATGCGCAAAATCTGGATTCGATTTTGTAAGATCATACATACAATTATTTGTAGATCTATAGAGATCTACAAGAACCTGGATACAAGCTTGGAACTTAAACACACCCAAAACACTTGTGCAGAATTAATAAGAAAATTATATTATGTGAAAAATGGTAGAAAATTTGTATTAAAAAAATTGATACAATGTTTCCTATTTCTCTATCAAAATAAAGCTGGATCTTTCTGGAATGTTCCTGGAATAATGCACTAATTAATTTACTGTTCAATTTATATACATGTTTACTTTTCTTTACAAGATTATCATCAATAATGTTCGACAATTATGTTATCCGTTTCTGTCCTTAAATTGGAAAATAAAAGTACAATTGTGTTGTACAACACTTAATTTTGCCTCTATTGTGCACTTCCTAGAATACATCTTTTGCGTTAAATGCAAGTACCATAATTAACATGCTACCAACTAACCTCTTTATCATAAAGTGTCTGCTATAGCAAAATGAAAGATGAAAAGTATAGACTGTGTGCCAAATGCAAAGTGTGCATATCACAAGTGGTAAATTGGCACTTCCTGAAAGAAAAAAGGACTAAAAAAGGAAAGGTTGCGTAAAAATAAAAGAAACTACGGTGTGAAAGCTTTAGAGTGACATATTTAAAAATCCGCATAAAAACATAGTAATAGAATCAATGTGTTACGACCACTCTTTGTATAAACTATTGTTTTAGACGCAATCATCACACTACATTAAAGTTACATTTAATTTCTAAATGAATATATTTGTTACTATTTAACCCTGGCGTGTCTTGTTTCTGCAATCTCCATTGGTTGTGGAGAAACCGGATAGACTGATGGATGCTTAGTATGACGAATGATGAAAACCCACTCGCTCTCATTTCAATGATAAACCTCAAGATATACAATACTTAACAAAGACTTTGAAAAGAATCTTAAGCTTTGCAGTTAACTATAACTCAGTAATAATGGTATTTTTGTGACATAATTATTTTGAAAAATAAAATAACTTTTTAAGTAAGTTCAATTTCGAGTATTAAATAACAAAATAAAACGATCATATGATGATTTTTATTTGCCACACTAATTTTTTTCTTATGTTCATGTTTAAAGTTCCTCATTATATTTCCTCCTCATCTCCTTCCCATATTGGAGCTGCCGTGGCTCAGTGGTAGAGCATTCACTTCAGGTGCTTGGGGACCTTGATTCGATGCCAGCTCGCACCAAGTGGACTTTGTGGTGGACAAACACTGTGTGAGTGGATTTTCTTGGGGTTCTCTCGTTTACTCCTACTGACTTCACTCCACCATGACATTCCTTCTTATCATCATCATCTCTTTGAGTCTACACGACATCACTGTGGCACGCAAACCTAAAAGATTTCTTTGATAAAGTTTATTAGGCCAAATATTTGGATAAGCGGTTTATGACATGTAATGAACAGAAAATGAAATTCCTGTTTAAAAACAGGCTAATAATCATTCATACCTTTTTATATAGAATATAAGTATTGACTAATGAGTATAAGATATTTCAGATCGTAATATTTTACAGTAATTTCTCTGTTTTACTAATTTATTTATTTTTTTCTGTTTTAGGTAAGTGCAAATAGGGCGTCTTTGGTAAATATAGCAAATATCAGCTTCAGGAGACGACGGTCAGTATTTTCTAAATTTATTCTTCTTTCGCAGAGTGAATCAAAATAATAAGGTTTACCATCGCAAAACTTTAACCATGTCGGTCCCGTCGTCCCCCACAGGGGACATAAAATATGACATTATGCTTTACAACTTTAAACTCTGACTGGCAATATTGAAAACTGTTTACAGTGGATAATCATAGATGGATCATTCCTTGTAAACAGTTTTCAATATTGCCAGTCGGATTTTAAAGTTGTAAAGCAATAATAATGTCGTCATATTTTATGTCCCCTGCGGGGGACGCCGGGACCGACATGGTTAATAATAACTTTTCTCAAGTAATACGAAGAGAAAGTCTACGTATCTCGTTGTAATAATCAATTCTAATATTTATTCCTTTGAAAATGATTTTGGCTGTTACACATACTTGACGTAAAATGGCGTCCCCCTATAGCAGCATTCCTTAATTTTTTGTACCTTTTTGGTGTAATTTTTGTTAATCCATTTTTTATTTTACAATCCTATTTAGATAAAACAAATTAATTGGGAAAATAATTTTACATCTACTCCCTTTCCAGCTAAAATATCTCTACATAAATATGTTTATACTGTAATTAATGTTATATATGATGATTAGTGGGAAGACGAAAACTCTTGCCTCTTTCATTGTATCAAATCAATTCACCATTAGTACTTTAAACCTAACAGGCATATGCACCCGCATACTGCGCTGACAATATTTTCATCCCTTCCTCTCTCTGTGTACCATTTCTCTTAGTATTCGATATTGAATATCTGCAAGTGAATTTACATAAGAAGGGAACGAAAATAAAATGACAACCTCAATTTCCCTCGAAGGTTACCTATTTCTCAAACTTCTGTCTAATCTAGAACTTAGGACACAGAGAAAATTTATACAAAATTTCATGGCTCTACGCTTGATCTAAGAATGAGAAAAATCATTGCAGGCCCCTGTCCCCGTAGTCCCTCCAAAAAGTCTTAACTACAGTTTAAGATATAAGAACACCATTTATACACAATGTTAAGGTTCTACGCTTAATAGTTTCGGAGATCTATCGATGGGTGAATCATATGATCCGGGGGTCTTCAGGTTGATAATCATGCTGAGTATAATTGTAATTAGTTCAGTAGTTATGGCGTGATGCTATCAGACACAAACACTTGCTTTTACATAATAGAAGATTAGTATAGTATTTCGAGTCGGATTTACTGAAATGCCCGCAGCAAAATTTCCTCTATAAAAATTGCTTCGTGAGTACCTTAGGATTCTGAAACATATATGTTTGGATAGTACACATATTAGTTCCTAAGTGAAGTCTTGACCCGACTAAGGTAAGTTCCATAGTTTTGGAGCTATAGGCCTTTAATGTTCATTTTTTTCATGTGTTCGGCAGCCTATAACTCCAAAAGGAAGCATTTGTGCATCCAGGTTGGTCTTCAGTTTTTGTCTTATCTTGGTGTCAGGAATCACCTTTCAAACGTTGTCGGTGTTGTTTTGAAACATCCTGTCAGGTGTTCTAAAAAAGACGCCCACAACAATAGTGCTATTCTTCAGATCAAAATACTGCGAAAATCCTATATGATGGCATACCCTCCAATGCCTCCTTGAGTTGCTATATGGAATCAAAATTTCAATATGTGGGAAAGTCGCAGATTAATTTGGTACCTTTAGCATTGCTCTGTGAATCCATCGAGTACTTACATCGATTGTTACGTTAGGAACATATGCTAATGTGAGCACTTGTCGACTTTAACTGCCATCTGGGATTGATGGAACTATTTGATGAATTGGTAGGATCTTTTGTATGGTTCTTTATCTGCGATGTTGCCACATAATGCAATTCGCGTCTCCAGACTTCGGGCCGAAAAGTATATAATTATATCGCACACCCAGTGGCAGACTGTTGCAAGTCAAAAATACACATTTTTGGGAAAATTAATTTTAAAGTTTGATATGCTCTTCCTGCAATGCATGGGTTTGAATAAGCACTGTAGCAATTAAAATATATTTTAATATTAGTTGTTAGTAATTTTTAGGACAAATATGTATTTTCGTATTGTTTGTATACAATGGGTGTGAGGGAGAAAAATATTTGTAGTTGTCACCATATTCTTCCTTCATAATTAAAGAAATTTGAAGTTATACCACATTTAAGTAGTAGTTTTATGTTACACATTTTCCGATTGTATTCTTTGCAATTTTACACGTTCTCCATGCTTTGGAAATCAGTGGTGTTAATAAACCTACAGATCTTTGATCACAAAGAAAGTAATATGACGGTAAATAAATGTTGCATTTGCTGCAAGATTGCAATCTTCGTTACCTTGCATTATCACAAAGTAAAACTATTTGTCCTAGTCTTAGTAAAATCAAACATTATTAGTAACTTTCTTAGTCTTGAAAACAGCTGGGGCTAAGTGTCCGGTCACTGGGCACCGATTACGTGTCCGGCAGTGACGTTACTTCCTTGCAGCAAATGCTTTATTTGTTACATCTGCATATTTTTAAAAATAAAATCATTTTTCAAGAGTGGTCCAATCTTTGTCCCGTCATTGCTGGTTTTGATACACGGGGGCTCTTAAACTATCGGATGCCTCTTCTGCGTCAGCTAAGTGGTTAAAGATATAGGCTAGTTACAGTATAAAACCAGTAATTTAATTTGGAATAACTTGTTCGACAAAAATAACACAAAACACCTACAATGAAAAGCATGCAAATGGAATAGAAATAAAAATGAAGCAAATCTTACTAAATAAGAAATAAAAAGTTTGGATTTTGTTTTAATTCTCATATACCCGCTCTTCTTTTACTATGTGTACATACACAATTATGTCGGTTTGGTTTATTGCTTTACTTCTCCCATTTGCGGATAAGTTTCATACGTATTATCTTCAACATTTTTTAAAATTTTAGAATGTATACATTAGGAATTAATAAAACTTCATCTCGATCATAAACATAGCCATTTTCTCATCAACTGGACAACACAAAAATACTGTGTTCAGTTACGTCAGTGTTACGAACTTCAAATAAACACTCGCTGTGAGGAAGTGACATCACTGCCGACGCGGAATCGATGTCCCGTTACCGGACGCATAACCCGTGTCTAAATTGTAAGGCAAGTTACATTTACTTTAAATATTTAGTACTTTAAATGTTTTACTGTAAAATATCAAGTAATTCCTTTACAACTTATGATTTTTATACTGATATAATTGTCATAATTTCAAGATTTATGACAGATAAGTATCAAGCCTATAATAAGAGAAAGCAAGGCAATATAACATCGAATGTATTTTTTTTTTTTTAATCAAACAGGGAACTATTCTGTAACTAAACTATAGTGCTTCACAATGATTTTGCTGTTTGGGAATTATTAATTGCTCTAAAGCAGGAAAGCACTAACACTATTATAAAGCAGTGTAATTTAGCGTAAGCCACAAAACCATATTCTTTTTAGATTCGCACAAACAACGTCAGATGTAATATGTACTGTAACGTTTCCATTTTCATTCAATTATCTTCAATCTACTCGATAAAATGAAGCTGTGAGAACTACAACTGAAAATTAAGAAAAACTGAAGTTGTGAGAAAACAAGAAAAACTAAAATTGGATTACAATAACATCAAAAGAAATTTTAATATTGCTGTTTAACTTATCGCCGTTTCTTTACCGACAGATTATCTAATTTGCTGCTACTTACGAGCCACCCACTTTTAAGTAGCTGCACTTCATTCAGTAATATCACTCTCTCATTGGATGCACTTTGGGAATGTAGTTACTCTTGACCAGGGACACCAGATCACACTTGTTTCTTCTGAAATTCTTACCGGTTCTCGATATGCTTCGGTGGAAAAGAATAGTGTTATAATTCAAAATGTAACATTCTTGAGTGCTGGCTCTCGACTGAGATATAACTGTATTATCCCGTCTTATACTATCAAAATCGTTGCCTGGAGTACCGGTATTTCTGTCACAAGTGGTTAATTTTTGAGTTACGTTTATGAAAAAATACAAGGTAGAGCTCGTTTCTCGCTATCCAACGGCGATGATAACTCAAAATTACCATTTTTTGAGTTGTAACACTCTTATACCAGATGTGCGATACATATTGTTCTCGCCTTATTTTGACTTGTAAAATACTACTGTGTAGCTTGTGTGCGCCATTTGTAGAACACCCGATATATTATATAGACTAATATGTACATAAGATCTTTGACGGAAAATCCCATGTTAAAATAAATCAATATTCCATTTCTGTAATAGTATGATGGAGTATATAGTACATGAAGATAGATAGATTTGATCACCAAATAGAAACAGAGAGTTCATTTATCTAAATTTTCTGCAAGGTAAATCCTCATTATCTTCCCAAGGACACTAAATATTTTTTTCCTTCCTTCCTTTCAGCACAACAGAATTACTGAACGTTGTTGATTTGTCGATTTTTTCTCTTGTGAACGACACAATCATCTCTTGCGACAACTAAGAACTAAGGATGCTCGGATTTTGCAATTTTAGAGTTCCAACTTTTGGAATACACATAATTTTGATTTTTCGTTGTAATTTGTGATATTCCTAAATGTCAGACTGATGTTCCGAGATTCCGTAATTCTTCTAATTTATGTAGTCACCCTAAACAATTAGTGCTCTCACGTCCTTTAATTGGGTGTTGTTGTGTGCTTCATTCTAGTAGGGGGCAAAGAATTTTGTATCTAAACTAAGGATCGCGTGGTACTTGACTGGGAACTAACTTGGATTAGCAGGTACCAAACATCAACCTACAAAGCCAGAAATATAATCAATGGTAGTCCATATGGACCATATAGTCCATAGTCATCACCAAAATGAAAGCTTTCTGAACTTTCATACTCTATAAACTGTGGAGTTATTATTTTTTTTGTAACACTAATCAGTACTAATACCTACTACTGCCACCTGACTTAGCGTTTCTAACGGAACACCCTGTATATGGTCGGATGTTATCAACTATTTCCTCCCTCCACTTAGAAGCGTAGAGTTGTAGATGGTAAACCATCAAAACAGAAACAAAGACAGAAGATAGTGCAATTGTGTTATCGATTTTGAGGCTGATACTGAGAGAATCTCTCTCTCTTTTTTAAACCCTCTTCCATCTCGTGTAGCAGGGACTCCTGCCAGAAAAAGATTTACGATTCATCAAATGACAAGCGTTGCGAGTGATGTTTATGTATTTCACCTCCTGGTTCTGATTTTAGTGCCTGTTTATGGCTCTCTGGCCGAGAGAAGGCTTCCCTCCCGTCACCCATAAATGTGATAATGTTGCGGTTATCAAATATCCCCTCCCTCGACACTACACTCTCCAACGTTGCAATGTCACTGAAGTGAAATTGAACCTATGATCATAGCGCGGGGACGAAACTGAGGAGCAGACACGCAGGCACATAGACATATATATACATATAAATATATATATAAGACAGAGAGGGAGAGAAGGAAAACTATAACCAGAGTACTATAGAGAAACATTTTATTACAAATTGCATTTTACTTATTTTTTATGTCGCATATCACTTTTAGAGATGAATCTCCTAAACATGCATATGCATATGAACAAAAGAACCATATAGTGAATGAAGTGTCAAACAAATGGCAGCAGTAATATGCTTGTAGGCAAACGAAAAGGCTAATTCAAATTTCAATTGCTGAACTTCAATGCACTTATATGCACTTCAATGCAATATTATGTGACACATTAATAATATACCTATTCTTATATGTATAATACGTATTTAGTTTTTGCTTCTTTGAAATGTATTGACCCATTTCAGAACGAAAACCATATGAAACGTAAATCTTCTACTTATCGTGTGATCTATACTACATGAGCTCTAATTTGAACGTTCTAAAACCAAAGACGGAAACGCTTATCATTTCATCTCGAAATATCCCTAATAGTACACATACGTACATTTATGACAATATTATGCCTCAGATAACATCTAACCCTTTAATTCTCTTGAATATAAATGTAGTAAGCTAGGGAATTTAAGATAATACGCTCAATTACAAGAACATATGTGGCAGTTATATAGGAAATGTGTTCAATTTAAACTACTGATCCTGAATTCGAGATACTAGTGATACTATATACGGCATACAAAATGTTTATGGAGTAATACATATTACTTAGATATAAAGAGTCGAGAAAAAGACTCATAAAATGTTTCCTGTGGAGAATTGTATTGTATAGATCAGAAATATCATCATTAAGCAAAAATGACAACAAATGACTAAATGCTTTCAAATTTGTGGGTATGAAGAAGAAAAGAGAAAATGCTAGGTGGAGTGGAAACGAGTGAAAGGATCTTAGAAATGGTGGGGGAGAAAAGAACAATTTTAGATATCATTAAGAAGAGAAAGAGAAACGGATTGGGGAAGGAACTGCATCACAAGAGACGTGCTGGAAGGTATGGTGGCAGGAAAGAGAGGGAGAAAGCAAAGGAGACTACAGTTAATGCATGATATCAAAGCAGAAAAACCATACGTGAAGGCGAAGAAGTTAGCGAAAAACCGTGGATCATTGAGGCTTCTTCCCTGTTGCGGCAAGTGATCTGCCAATAATGGCAGAATAATTATGATGATGATAATGAATTAGACATATTTTGGTAGTATTCCTTCTTGATTTTTTACGTTTTTCTATACCCTTTTCATATGTGTGAACAATGTAAAAACATTTAAAAATTATAAAAAAAATAGAAAACCAGGGATAATACAAAAAAATGCTATGACATAAACTGATTCAGTTTATTTCATTATTTATTTCAATGAAATTATTGATTTACGTCGATTTTCCTGCTGCCTAGTCATTTATGTGCGAAGTTTATGGCAACATAATTACAAACCACTATCACTATACAATGAAGTTCCTTGAAAACAACTGTTAGTTTACGTTTCGTAGGCATTTAATGAGCTACTTTCAAAAATTATTTCATTGGTAATTTTTTTATTCGCTAAAAATATAGAAAACACAAAGGTGTGGAAAGTATAAGTATCAAAAAAAATTAAGTAAACTATCGTGTCCTATTAACATAAAATAACTAAGTAAGTTACCTTGAACTATGTTAAACGTAGAAGAATAAAGATTGTGGTGTCACACAGAAAAAGTCAGGATCTTTAGTAAATTTCTTCAACTTAATCGATCTATTATATAAAATTGAAAGTAAGATGAGGTTTGACTTGGGATGGTTTTTATCATTTTACTTTGGCGGTAAAACTTAGAGGAGGGAGAGGGGGGATATTTAAAATATTCCAAAATGACCAATATTACTGTCGAATACATAGATTACGGGGTCACAAGACAAACAGTAACACTTTCGATGGTGTTGAAATACAAATTCAGTCTCAATTGTCCTTTATATCCAGGGCGAAATGAATTCTCCCCGTGCGAGAAACGGTTATTTTTGTAGTACTATTATATAAAAGAGTAGAATTGGGTAGCTCATCATCGCCCAGATCATACTATTATAGATATTAACGTGAAATTTAGAGAGAAAATTCCTGTGTACAATATACAAATATCCCTTTATTTATGGACAAATTTTCTATTGTAGGATTCACTTAAACTGAAGATGTAAACTTTGGTATATAAACTCCTGAATAAGGGAATGAGTGTTGCAATGTTTTCGAAAAAAACTGCTTCTAAGGGGGAAAAGTTACACCATTTCTGTAATATGAACAGTTTCCTCTGTTTATTGGGGAAAAGTGAATAATTTCTATAATATTAAAATTTCCCTTTATTTATTCACTAAGTGCGACATGTGTGGATTAATTTTAAGTTGAAGATGTGAAATTCGGTTTGAAAACTCATAAATAAAGAGAAAATACGTATTATTAGCATTTTCGAATATTTCGCTCTTAAGGCGAGAAGAGACAATTTCTTTAATGTTGAAATTTCCCTGGCTCTACTGAGAAAGTGTTGAATGTGAGGATTCGCTTAAGTTGAAGATGTGAAAATCAATTTATAAAATATTAACTAAAAGTAAAAGAATGCGTATTTTCAGCAGTTTTTGAAAATTTCTCTCGTAGGCGGAATTAGAATCTATTAGCGGAGAATATATTTTTAAAGACTATTTTGTTAGAGATGTTTTAATTTCAATGCTTAGGGTCTATTATCAAATACATGTCAAACAAAAATTTAAGTAAAGAATCGTTTAACTAACTCACTCTATGGCCTACGGAACCCGGAGGTTCCATGCCACGTTCACAAAAGCTCTCCACTAATTTCTATTTTTAGCCAACTGGATCCAGTTTCTGTTTTGTATTCTTATTTATGCAAGATCCATTTTAATGTTGTTCTCCCATCTGGGACTAGGTCTTCCTAATCGTTGTTTTCCGATTGGTCTTCCAGTTAAGACTTCTTAAAGCGTTCTTGCTTTCTTCCATCCTGGCTACATGACCTGCCCACCTGAGCCTCCTAGGCTTGATGGCCCTAACAATGTTTGGTAAACTGTAAAAATTATGTAGTTCCTCGTTATGAAGTTTTCGCCATTCCCCACTCCCGTTCCTCTTTGGTCTGAATATTCGTCTCAGGATCTTGTTCTCAAATACTTTCAGTCTACGTTCTTCCCTCAGAGTAAGCGACCATGTTTCGCAACCATATAGAACAATAGGCATGGTTATCGTTTTGTAAATTATAAGCTTCAAATTCCTCGACGGAATTCGCGACGACAAGAGATTTTGAACTGAATAATAACACGAATTCCCTGTTTTTAGTCGACATTTAATTTCTTCCTGAATATGGTTTTCGTCTGTTAATATTGATCCTAGATATCTGAAAGTATCCACTTGATCAAAAGTATTATTTGATATTTTAACGCATCCATAATTTGCCGTATTACGATCCCGAAGAACTTCCATGCATTTAGTTTTCTCTACATTTTCTGCATATCGAATCAGGCACGTAGCCAGGATTTCGCAATAGGGGGGGTCCGTGACGAAATACTCTGGTTATCACACCAGGGTATCGATCATTCTAAACTATTTTACTGGCAACATATATTCGTTCGTTCAGGCAGGATTTCGTAATGGGGTGTGACATGAAATACTGTGGTTACACATCAGGGGATCGATCAATCTAAACTATTTTATTGGTAACACATCCATATTGGTTTGTTAGGAAAATAAAATGAGGATATGTTAGTAAAAAAGTATTGAAAAAGATATAGTCTTCCGAGATCATTCTAACTCGGTTCTACTTGTCTTCTTTCTTCTTCTTTTTCTTATCTCCGTTGAATACTGTCAAGGACAAAAATGAGATCTCTTTCGGAATTAAAGATATCCTATAAAATGGATTAGTGTTGCCGCGAAATTCAAAATGGCTCATATTATTGCTGATTGTGGGCATTTCTTAAGTTCTACCTGAGAGCCTATCTCGTCGAACCGGTTTATCGATCGTCATTTGTAGTCCATAGGATTAGCATGGAGATAGATGGAATTCGGAATGCTTTGTTACAATAATATCCATTTTCAACTTGACCCCCCCCCCCCGTTTCCTCCTCACAAAGCTCTTTATAAGAAAGAATAACCAAACTCTTGCTGTAGCTTTATACTTTTGATGCTGATTCATCTTTTCCTAGTTTATTTTTGTTTCATCTTTCCTTAATATTTTTCATTTCTGGATCCAAAGGGGGGTCCGGACCCCCCGGACCCACCCCTTGGCTACGTGCCAGTAATGAATCGTTTAAAAACAGTTGAAATAAAAGCAGAAATCGCATACATAGTAATAATCGAAAAATGTATTACAAACCGAAAGTAATTTATAGGAATGTGATAAAATAGTTTCGTGATAAGCAATAGGCTGAGAAAGCCTATTTTGTAGTAAAGGAAACGACGAGAAATGAATGCTGAAAGGTCAATTCTAAACATTCTTTCCTTAAGAGATATTCAAAACTGCGACAGACAGGTCATCTGAACACCAAGTAATCAAAGACCTCTCGATCACGAAGCTAAATCAGATTTCCTTTGTATCTTCTATTAACTTTATTATTTTAAAAAGTGTTTTTCTGGCATTTAGAAAATATCTCAAACTCTACCTTAAAGGATAGTAATGAAAATACAATTGAAATCTCTTGACGTACAATTATTGTGCTCATGCTAACAACTTTATAAATTATTATATGCTTGAATATCTATCGTGATATAATTGGTTTTCATTTATCCAACTCAAATTAAAACAGAATGAGTACAAGAGAGATTAGTAGTTACAAATTTGCCAAAGCTTTCTCAAGATGTGTTTCTGTGATTTACTAGAAAGCCATAAATGAAGTGATACTGTATATTTACTTTTGACTTTCTA
Source organism: Thermobia domestica (assembly GCF_964235325.1). Taxonomy (NCBI): domain Eukaryota; kingdom Metazoa; phylum Arthropoda; class Insecta; order Zygentoma; family Lepismatidae; genus Thermobia; species Thermobia domestica. The sequence continues at coordinate 103,488,273 of NC_137455.1, forward strand.
AGAGCATTTGACAAACTTAGTCATAAAGTTTTGATGAATCGATTCTCAAGTTTCTTATTTGAATATTCTTTAGCAGTATTAATGTCATCGTATCCTGAAAGATATTAAGTACTACGTGGTGTGTAATCATCTTGGATCAATCTTCACAATATTAACTTAGAGCTACCACAAGCTTTATTTCTAGTGATTTACAAGAATACAAATAACATGTTATAATGGAATCAATAATAACATTTGTTTATAATTTTACAAAATAGCCTTAAGATTCTCAGATATTAAATTAATTTATTCTGTTGGTGCAAATGAAATGTACCAAGATTTGATGAGTCGTGGAAACTCACTGCAGCAACGCAACACAGGACTGGACTAAAGTCACTCGTTTAACGTCATACTGCGTACACGTTCAGAAAACAGGCTGGTGTACACAGACAGCCAGGGAACGGTGTTGTATACAGGGTTGTGTGCATTGTTGGAAAGCGATGTATGAAAATGCATCATACAGAACGCATAATATGTGAAGGATTTTTCTTTACTATTTCAAACTGCACCATTCTGCACAGCAAGACATAGAAAAATGTTAACGGTGGATTTGGGCCAGGAATAACAATGAATATCTTTTGTCTTGTCAAATCTAGTTCCTGTGATAGCATTGCAAAATGAACCTCGTGAGCACCTACCAACAATATATTAGGATGAGGTTCTTAGGAAGATTGTGAAAGCTCTGGTGACCTTTTAGCTACCCCATGGAAGTAAAATAGATCGCAATTAAATTAGATCATTTGATCACCAAATTTAGCAATTTTGCAGGAGGCTACCAAGTTAACCTGTTAGCTCCCATGGATGCAAAACTGATCCATATTAGGCCAGGTTGTTTCATTGTCGTTTGATCGCGTTCGATCGTCAACAATCAAAATTTGATCGCCACGTGTGTTGACGTAATACGCATAATTTTCTTAAAGTTAACAAGCTAACCTTTTCGGACCCATGGAATTAACATTGATTTAAGTTGTACCAGATCGATTGATCGTCATTTGATAGCAATTGATCACCAACAATCACTGTTTGATCGTTGCGCGTAACGACATAATATGCATATTTTGTAGGTGCAGTTTACAATCTAACCTGTTCACCCCATAAGAGAAAAATTTATTTTAATTGACCCAGGTCGTTTGATCCTTGTTTGATCGCGTTTGATTACAAATAATAAGTGTTGGATTGCTACGCGTAGTGAAGTAATTCGCATAATTTGTAAAGAATTAACTTCACCTATTTGCCCTCCAAATAAGTGTCATTGATTGTAGTTGAGCAAAATTGTTTGACAATCGTTTGATCGTGTTGGATAACCAACAATCGTCATTTTATCACCATGCATAGTAATGTAATAAGCTTAATTTTGGAGGAGATTACAAGTTAACCTGAAAGCCCCTATGAAATTAAAATTGATTGAAATTGTGCTAGATCGTTTGATTGCGTTTGATTGCCGCACGTCGTGACATCATACGCATAACTTGTAGGAAGTTAACATTTTAACCTATTAGCCTTCCAGGTAAGCATAATTGATTGAAATTGAGCCAGATTGTTTGATTTTCGTTAGAGCGCATTCGATCGACTACGATCATTGTTTGATCACCCCGCATACTGACGTAATAAGCATATATATGTAGCGCGGTAAACGAGTTAATCTGTAAGACCCCATAGAATCAAAATTGCACGAAATTGGGCCAAATTGTCAGCTCATGAAACCAAAATTGATCGGAATTGAGCCAGATCGTTTGATCGTTGCTTGAAATGAAATGAAATCTGTGAGTTTTACGTCCCACGATTATGCCGGTTAGGCTAAAGGAGACGGTGATGATGAGTAATGAAGGAAATGGTGGAATGAAGAAAGTGGGAGGAAACGGGAGAACCCCGAGAAAACCCACGCACACGGTGTTTGTTCACCACAAAGTTCACTTGGCGGGGAGATCGTTGCTTGATTGTGTTTGATCGCGAAGAATCACGGCTGGGTCGTCACCTTTGCATAATTTATAGAGAATTAGCATATGGACCTCCATGTAAGCGTAATTGATCGGAGATGAGGCAGATTGTTTAATCTTATTTGATTGCGTTGCATTCGGTCGCCATTGTCATTTGATCACCAAGCATACACACAGAACCACAGACGCGTTAGTTGACACAAAAAAATGCATAACTTTTGTGACTCCAGCAAAACGTTTAGATGCATAATTTTTAAGGATGCAACTAAATGCATAATGAAAACTGTTTTAATTGATGCACTTGTGTGCATAACATTCATTATGCAGATAAATGTTTTGCTGAAATCACAAAATGTTATGCATTTTTTTGTCTCCTACTGAAGCACTTACATGCATTAATTGAAACAGTGGTTTGTATCGCTGGTTGCATATTCCCTAAATATACAGGATTTCCAACGATTAAATAAATTTAGAACACTACTAAAAATATGTAATCGAGGCTTTTTGGGTGATGCAGGACAGAGTGCAAATATTCCATACTACATGAGAGCCTCTACGGCCATTTTGGAAGTAGTCATACTGGATTTGAGTTAATTAAGTGAAATATAGACTTTACGATACACTACTATTTTTGAAATAAAGTGTAATTTTTAAAGACATTAACAAGATTGTTTTCTATATTCTTTGTTAACGAAATTTTGATCACATAGGTCTAGATACAAAAACTTGTCATTGTAAATTTATGATCATAATTTTGTTCAGGATGCAAACAAGCAGAGAGGAAACTACCATACTATCGTTACGAAATCACACCTTATTTCAACAATAGTATCGAATCGTAAAGTTCTCATTTCACTGAATTAATTAAAATCCAGTATGATACCTTCCAAAATGGTCGCAGAGGCTCTCATGTAAAGTGGAATATTTTCACTCTCTCATGCATCACACTAATAAACCTCGATTTCATAGTTTTGGTAGTGTTGTAAATTTATTCTATCGTTTTCACACCCTTGACAACCCTGTATATCAGATGTGCAATAAACAATTTAGGTCACTCAATTTATGAGATCCATCTAAACTATGTCACAACCATTATGAGAAAATAGTTACAAAAATAAGGCCTTCAAATAGTATATCTTACAAGTCAAAAAAGGTAAAGAACTCAATTTATTATACCTATTTAGGTACATAGCTTTTTTTACAGGTTGCTCTACAAGAGCAGTTTTGCCATTTTCACTAAAGCTAAAATCCCAAATTATCTTTGGTAAAATAAAAGAACATGGGTCAATGTTAGAAAAATCGTACCGATAGCAAATCTAGCGATGGGAAACACAAAACTTTACAGAGTAAAAAAAAAAAAAAAAAAAAAAAAAAAGGAAACTACCAACTCAGATTATAAATCAAACTTTGTATGTCTATGTTCTCTGAATCTTTCTATCGCTTTTTTATAATATATTTTAGTATACTAATTTATGCCCATTTGGCCTTTTTCCGTTTCGCCTTATGCCCTCAAAACATTTTGCCATACAACCGATAAGGATGTTATTTCAAGGCGTAAAGGGAATTCCCGTTTGGCCTTTTCCTGCTTGACCTTATAACATACACGGGAATTTTCATTCTGTTTCTGTAACAAAGAGGGATTTATCTTATTCTCAACTGCAACGTCTCTTCTATTCCAGATAAATTAAACTCAAATATCTTAGAAGAACATAAATTTTATTATCACACCCGAAATAGCATATCAAGTTTCTATGTGGATATAATATGAAACAGCATCAGTATATGAAATTACATCAATTTCACTGTTCTTAAGTCTATCTTTTAGGCGGTGAATCCTGTCGTCAAACCGTCTCTACTTTAGCTTTCTAAGTGTTTTCTGATAGCCCACTTGAAGAAGTACCTGCAATCTTTCATTTTCACGTTGCCTGTCTTTCATTGATTCAATGAAAGAATTTATGTCTAAGTGATCCCTTGATGCCTTTCTTCGTAATTTGACGTGCCACTGTCCTGCATTGTTAGTCATTCGTTCTTGATCGTTTTCAAAGTGATTCCGCAAGTCACTGCAAATAGGTAAAAATACATCATTAGCACATTAAAAATTCAAAGGATTGCAGGAGAATCTACGTTGGAAAGTCAATGGCAAAATTTTGGGTGAACCTAATTTATTTCTTGTGCAAAGCAAAAGAATGAGTTCTTTTGATAATTTACAAATCAGTGAATGTAGAATCTTCAATACATGCACGTCGCAAGAAAATCTATATTACACTTTACATGAGGTGTTAATGGAAAAAATGCTATACTGTAGAGTGCTCGGGATAGCTTAATTAATTATTTAATAATAAAAAAAAACTTGCACTAAACGCCATCTATTTATGTAGGAAAGAAAACATACTTACAGAGAAAATAACGTGTCACCATCATTCAGCCAAGTGTCTATAAGATAATCATGGAACTCCTCCTTACATAGAACGTCAGGCGCATCTTCTTGCAAACGTACAAACACTACATCTAAATGGGAAGTTGGTACCAGAGGCAGTGCTGCTGCATGTCGAATCCATCTTTTTACTTCAGTGTTCTCTTTGTACAATTGAGAAAGTTCTAATTGCTGAACCTTCCTCCAAACAGACTGAGAGAAGTGGAAGGAACATCCTGTGATTTTAACCAAGAAATACTTTATTTATAGCATTGATTGCTACTTTCTTAAGATCAATAGAAACTTCTTTCAATTTGAAACGCAGTCCAAATTTCTCAGCTTCTTCCCTGATTACCTCCAGTAATCTTACATGTGTCTCTTGCTTTTTACTGGGAAATATGCAGAAGAGGAGAACAAATACCTGGCCGAAATATTTTCCGTGCAGGATGTACATTTGGGAGAAAAGGAGAGGTACAGACTTAAGTGTCCCATCCATTACAATCCTGTCGCACTGACACATAATTTCCAAAGTTCCAATAGTGCCGAAAACCTGTTGAAGATAGAAAGACTAGAATAAATAACACAGACATTCTAAAGAAAATGCTTTAATATTAATATTCTTACTCCTATTACTATTGTCATCACAGATTTTCACGATTAAAAAAAAAAAGGAAAAGAAAAGAAAGAAAGAAAGAAAGAAGAACGTAAGAAATGATAAAACTATTTTCTTGATTACTAAAATATAACTTACAAGAATTCTACTGGTGTCATCGCCTTCATCCCCCAATAAAAGTTTTTGCCGTCCTGCGTTTCGCTCCACGATCCTTCCACATTCAATTTATTCAATCTTTGCGATAGTGGTGCCCGGTTCATGCTCGTACGTTATATAGAGAGTGTTTGACGGCACCAAAAATAGGGACAACAGATGCAGTTTCACCACAGTAATTTCCCTTAGCAATCTTCTTCCTGGAGAGAAGAAAATAAATTCATTTTAAACATCAATAGCAAAAAAAAAAAAAAAAAGTACTTTCCCTCGAGAAAGTAAAGACAGGAGGAATATTGCTTAACTACGACCGGTTAATTGTGTTACACTATAAATAAAAAAAATGGACTATGTATTTGTGTGCTAACTAGGATGCAATTTAAGAAAAGTTCCACATCTAAAGTTCTAAAATAACTTTTGGAGAAGTTGCAAGAGTAAATATTAGAAACATGCAGAGAAGCTTCAGTGTCAAAATTACTTATACCTTATTACAACTATTATATATACTTACCTATACTTACCTATATGTCTTAGTAATTGTTGATGTTCGTTCTTCTGCTGCTCTCTTCTTCATATGTGAGGTACAAATACAAGGCTACATGAGCAATTTTTTAAACAGTGACGCAGATAACACAAAATTCTGAATACTTGCTTTGATTATACGCTGTTCTGTTCGTTCAAACGTAAATACTACTAGCATTACAAATGTTTTCCAAAATGACACTAAATTTCCCTATCATAACTTGAAAATCCCCTTCGCTGGTGTAAGGCGAAATGGAAAGGGCAAACGGGAATTCCTGTTTCACCTTACAATGAAATTAGCATATACTATCTTAGCATCATAGCCTGAAGTAATGAAAACAGGCACAAGGCGAAACGGGAAAAGACCAAACGGAAAGACATCCAAAGTTTCATTTTAAAATCATCTGAAAGAATTGTTCACTTACATTTCCCTGTTTTTAATTATTGAAGATATATTTTGCAAACGGACAAATACGTGGACCTTTCGAATTAGGTACAAAAATATGAAAACTGTTCTTGTGATGTATAATTACAATATTCTAAAAAAGTTATATTTCTGGGATAAAAGTCTGTAGGTCTATAGTAATTTACCATGTTAAATTCAAATCTGAAATTAGAATTTCGCTATCAGGTTTACTTTCTCAGTAATAGAGGATGTTACGTAAGTACACGACGCATGTTCTTTTTTTAAAAAAAAAAAAAAAAAAAACTGAAAATGGAACAGTAACTAAGACGTTACTGGTTTAGCCTGTAGCATGTTTTCTAGTAGGTGTGTCTCTTGTCTCTACTGACACATCATCAGTAGCCTTCTGACATGCTGAGTTATGTTTCATTTCCCATTCATGAAGCTACGAATTTTAATTTAGAAAGAAGTAACAGTCAGTTTAAATTTCATAATCAAATTGCATTCATTGGAAGAACATAACACTAGTGGAAAATCCTGTTAACCTCTAAAAAGTTAACCTGATAGTGATACCAGAAATTACATTTGAAATTTCCTTTCCTTATTATACGCTGTGTTAAAACGCCACCATTCACATTTCCCTATCATGTCCCTGAAACGGAAAGTTTGAGGGAAAAAATAAGGCTTTTGGTAGAAAAAATCCCTTTTTCTATTTTGGGTCCCTCCGGAACACCCTATGTTAACACACAGATCTCAAAATAAACTGAAAAATACTAAATGGTGTACGAAACGTGTGTACAAAATTTCAAGCTTCTATCTTGAATAGTAAGGATGGGAGAAACAAATTACCAATCAGCTAAGAACATCCCCACAATGGCCCAGATGACTCAAAAAGATTCGGATGTAATATAAAAATTTTCTGAGACATCCTAGGGTCATGTTTTATATTTCATTCTTATCAGAATAGAACAGTTTTTCAAACGGTACCATCCATATGTTTCCGTCATGTATCTGAGGCAGGAAAAATTGCAAAAAATGGGATTTTTGTTAAAATATCCCATTTTTAGCATTTCTGGACCCCTCCCCCCTGTGTTAACACAAAGATCTCAAAATCAGCTGAAAAATGTTAAGAGCATAGTGAATATGTCTACAAAATTTCAAGCTTCTATTTAGAACAGTAAGGTAAAAAAATATATTAACACATATGCTAAGAATATCCCCACAATACCCCAAATTCCCGCATAAAACGGGAAATTTTCTAAGACATCCCTATTTACCCTAGGATCATGGTTCGTACCTCATTGTCTTCAGAATGGAAAGTACTTTCTAACGTTACCAATCACATGTCTTCATCATGTATCTGAGGCGGGAAAATCTCGATAAAGGGATTTATTAAAATATCCCTTTTTAAAACCTTTTTACCCGTTTGAACACAACTTGGGATACCGCAGAGATCTGAAATATATCTGTAGAATACTAAGGAGTACACTGAATGTATGTGCAAAATATCAATCTTCTAGGTGCAAAAGTAAGCCCGCCAAAAAATATGCCCACAGTACCATAAATTCCCGTTTAAAACAAGATCTCAGGTAAAAATTTCCTGAGACATCCTTATTTATACTAGCATTATTGTTCGTACTATAGAACAGCCTTTGAAACGGTAAAATTTGCATGTCTCCGTCGAGTATCTGAGCGGGAAAATCGAGAAAAAGGGATTTTTTGTTATAGGTGCAAAAGTAAGTAACTCAAAAAATAGTAAAAATAGGCCTAACAAAAATTCTTTAGTTTTAAGTTATGACGTATCACACCCTATGTTTCGACCCAGAAAGGCGTAAAACCATATGTAACGTGTCCTAGAACGCTTCCGCTCTAGAAAAAGAAGCTTTATTAGTACTTTTTAAATCGAATAATGAAAATACAACCCTAACGTATAAACATATACGGTATATATATAAGGGTTAATGCCGTGCTACTGTTTTTAACCTTCAATTTATTTCCTGCTCAATAGTAGGCATACCCGTGTTTTGTCAATATTTACTTCAATATCACGAAATCGGGGCTTTTGGCCCGATACTCTAACCAAAACATCACAATTACGTGACCATGTGTGACTTTGAGTAGATACTCTACTATTGGTATGTGCAGGACAAGGGTGCCGTTTTCTGTGTAACTTTGGAGGGCCCTATGAAAGATATGCATTAGTAGAAAGGAAAAATGAATGACCATGTACTGTAGAAATAGGAGAACCTGCTTCAACTTAGCAATTTGGCCCCCCTCGTTAGAGGGCCATTTCAACTTTGGGGGTCCCAGACCACTAAACCCCCTAGGATCGGCGCCCTTGGTGCAGGAGTAACAACTTATGCGAGCTAAATGAAGTTTTTCTAAATAATCAACCTTCACCTAATAAGAATATTAAGTATTATTATTATTATTAATATTATTATTATTATTATTATTATTAATAATAATAATCATAATAATAATAATAATAATAATAATAATAATAATAATAATAATAATAATAATAATAATAATAATAATAATAACAGCGGTTCGGAGTTCACGCATGCATCGGATATATTTAATGAGCACCAAGCAGCCAGCACCATTTTTGTTTTAAAGCTGAAATTATTTTCGAAACCATACATACTTATATGTAAATTGGTAGCATGAGTCACTTGCATGCACTCGTCACGAATTACTGGTGTGTTGATACTATCATTTTTGTCAAGTGATTTTTTTTCAGTCCTTGGAAATGAATCACAAGCAAGTGAGATCCCTTTCAGCATACAGTATGTACTGTAGTTAATCTAAATATTTGTTCACTCCTTTGTGGATTTGTGCAGGAAACGAGTTCCTTCTGAGAATCCCTTATGTCTTTGTCTTTTTTCTTGTTGCTATTTTTGTTTTGCTAACGGTACTGTTTCTTAATAACTACATACTTCCACTACATAGCACAATAATATAGTATTTTAATATATACTTACCTTCGTTCTTCTTAGCAGTTCTCTCCAGCACTAGACAAACAAACACACACAATAACAAGTCAGAATTCGCTCCATAACAACATGAAAACCAGTCGAGCATGCGCAGTAAGTGCTGGAGACTAGCTTCAAACAAAACACGACAGGTGACGCGCTTATTAAGAAGAAATGCATCTGCAAACAGATGCAAACAGATGCATCAATCGAGTAATCTTAAACCACAATGCATTTAAATGTCTCAAATGACCCGTTTCTTATTTTCGAACGTTCTCTCGGGTTGAAAATGCTGCGCATCAGTGACAAAAACGAAATTTATACATATTAACGCGCCATTTGATGCACGTAAATGTTTCAAATTTCCTATGATGCACTTGTAGTTCTGTGTGTAGTGACGTAAGAAGGTAAGAGGTTAGTTAGTGATGTAAGACTTTTGTAAGAGGTTAACAACTTGGAATCAAAATTGATCGGAGTTGGGCCAAATCGTTTTATTGTTGTTTGATTTCGTTTAATTTGCTGAATTTGAACTATTGTGTTGAGTTATTTGCAACTTAAAATCCGTATTTCTTCAACCTAATTATTTTAAAATAAGACAAGAGATGTAATCATATTTGTAGAATTGGGCATTACTATATATAAATTTATACAGTAATGTGTTCTGACCGTTTAATTGTAACTTAAACTGTACTGTTCCAATTTAATCATTTCAAAACGGATAGTAATGATACTGAATATGAGACTTATGTGCATCGATAGATTATTAATCGTTTTAGGATAATGAATATATTTTCTTTTGTCATCGCGAATTCTGTAAAGGGATTTGAAGCTTAAAATATATAAAAGGATAATCATGCCTGTTGTTCTGTATGGTTGCGAAACATAGTGGCTAACCCTGAGGGAAGGATATAGATTGAAAGTATTTGAGAACAAGATCCTAAGACGAATATTCGGGCCCAAGAGGAACGGGAAAGGAGAGTGGGGAATGGTGGAAACTTCATAACGAGAAACTACATAATTTATACCGTTTACCAAACATTGTTAGGGCTATCAAGTCTAGGAGGCTTAGATGGGCAGGTCATGTGGCCAGAATGAAAGAAAGTAGTAACGTTCTCAAAGTTTTCACTGGAAATCCAATCGAAAAACGAACATTAGGAAGACCTAGGCGCAAATGGGAGGATAATATTAAGATGGATCTCGCAGAAATAGGAACACAAAGTAGGAACTGGATCTAGTTGGCTAAGGATATAAGTCAATGGAGAGCTTTTGTGAACGCGGCATTGAACTTCCGGTTTCCATAGGCTATAGAGTTAGTTAGTTAAAATAAGGACTAATTATATTTAGATTTGATCATAAATATTCGTATTTGTGTAACCATATGTTGGTCAATGGGCCAAATAATTAAAAACAGTATTAATGTACACAATTAGTTTTTTTTTTTAATTGAGTACTATGTTAACCTATAGTGTAGCTACAGTGTTCCAAAGGCTTTGGTACAACAAGTAACATGCGACTAGTTAATAATAATGTATTTGCTACTCGATTGTACGATATACTTCAAATACATTTTTTTAAAAAAATAGTTCAAATTAAAATTTTGAATAGTGAATATCGTTATATTTGTCGAGTAAATACTTTTTGGTATTTCAATTAAAATTAAGAGATAGACTACTGTAGTCTTGTTGCATTAGTTTACATTTTTCGCATAAATTTTGTCAAGATCTGAAATAAGCCAAAATAAATATTAATGTGGAAACTCATGTTGAAAGTTATTCTACGAAACTAGGATCTGTAGTAACGTCTCTAAAGCATTCTGTTCTATATTATGATTTATTGAGTTTTCGTGATTTTTTTTTAAAAAAGAAGTTGTCTTTAAAAAATGCTTACCTGTTACTAAGTCGCTCCTTTTAATGTACTATAAAAGAAAGAGCACATTTTAAAAAAGTTTTTTGGGCGGTAGTAGATAATAAATCAACTTTTGAAATCCTACACGGTCTCCTTATGAAAGTATATGTGTCGTAAGAAGTGTGTCTGTGTGTGTGTGCGTGTGTGTATGTATGTGTAAACGATAGAGATATAGAAAGGGTAACGTATGAGAGACCGAAAAGAAGGGAAAACACTATCTTCTCCGCCAAGTAACATCCATTTTTTTTACATTTTTCTTTCCTTTTTATCCTTTTCTACTAAAATTTCCCTTCGTTGCTTTTTCTTTATTTTATTTCTGCTTCCTTCCGTTCTTGGCGTCGATTCTTCCTATGTGTTCCATAGTGTGGCGACGATTGATTGTACTAAATCGATTTAAGCCGTACCTTTTCTATGTAAAGCTTACAGCACCTTCCATCACGAGGCTATAATTTGCGGTAAAAAGACGATCATTGGAGAGAGAGAGAGAAAAGCAAGAGCGAATGGGAAGGAGTGGGGTGTCCACTGAGAGTTAAGTTCCTTTTTAATTCCGTATATATATATATATATATATATATATATATATATATATATATATATATATATATATATATATATATATAAACTTTTTACAGCACTTTGAATATGGGCATTCATCCTGCTGTTATTTGATGATGGATTGTCCGTAGAAAGCATATCCCACAAAACCCACAGCTTTAAATGACCCTTTAGCTGGCTTAAAACACTTGTTAACGCATGTAATTTAGATAGGCGTTAAATGACTTCACGACGAGTTTTTAAAGTTTTTAAAGGTATTTTTTTATTCTTTTCTTTTCTCTTCCCGGGTTTTGTAAAGTGTAAATAGAGATATATCACATCTCTTTCATAAAAGTCTTCATTTTTATATACAGTAGAAAAAGTTATCTTTTTCAAATTGCTAATTGCTTTGAGATTCGTCTTTTAAATTTAAGGTAGATTTTCTTTAAAGCTAGGAAATTTATTTGCTTTAGCACAGATTTACAGATTTACTTTGAGTACAAGGGTTATCATTTGTTTACACTTTCTGCTAAAGATGTTTAGGCAAATCTAGCAGAACCGTCCCAGGTACAGAGTGTTTAAATTTATCAAAATCAGATACAAATATCGATGCAAGGCGACGTACATCAATGTTAATTAGCCTTTCTTGCACGTAAAATTACAGAGGAATGTCGAGCGAACGAAAGCAGGTTAGTGATTACGTTCCACTCCTTTATATAATAAATGACACATGATTTAATACAAAATTGTGTACAACCTTATTTCTGTTAACATTAATCAATCATTTACATTCAAGTGTTAAAAAATAATTCATTTTCGGACAATCATAACATTACAACAGTTGGAAACATAGAAGGGTAAGGGGGAAAAACAAGAAATGTCCATGTATGTGCATTTTCGGATGTTTTGTCCTATCTGTTGGTGACTTGGTACTATTTGACTGTATATGCCATGCATACGTAGATGTAAAAATGTCCATGTAAAAAGGGGCAAAAGATGTAACTAACCCTATTCTTCTTACACGGTTTTCAAAATTAAATAGCAGTTTTCTCGAAAATGCAGTTTTGTGACATTCCTTCTATTTTCCCTTATCCTTATGATCTTCATCTAAACCCTCGTCTGTTTAGGATCCTACTTTAAGAATTAGACACCGGTTTCATTGAACCTTGGTTCTGAAAAGTTAAGTTAGTTTCGGACCAATGAACACAAGACGGTACTCAGAGAATTAAATTCCGGAAAAGAAGAATATATTTAAAAAATAAACATTAAAGTCTTGAAAAATTAATAAATAATAAAACAAATATTAGAAGTCTTGAAAAATACTTTTATTAGGAAAAACAAGTATTAGAGAATTGAATATTACTTATTAAGAAAACCAACTATTATAAAGTCTTGAAAAAATTACTAGTTTTCAAGAAAAACCAGTGATAGAGACTCTTCAAACATTACTTATTAAGATAACAAATGATAGAATGTCTTCAAATATTTCTTACCAAGGTACAAAAGATGAGCTTACGACTTTGTTAGGAAAGGAAGAAGGACAATTATTTATTGTGGCAATATAGCTTTTAGGTCTTTTTTCTCAGAATATAAAAGGAAATTCTTATTTAAGAAGGTAGAAATTGTTTATATTAAAACCAATCCAAGGGAATATTTGTAGCACAAAATATAAAATTTTGGTATCCTTCCATTTGCAGTATATTTCCTTCAATTACTGTTATCTTCAAGCCTGTACACTGACTTAAGTTTGTACTTTTTATAATAGTATCATAATTTAAATTCCAAAGCATTTATACCTGTGTATAAAATTGGATTATTATTGTTGAGGCCTCTAGGTCAGAAGAAATTTTTTAGACCTGTTATCTAGGATCACTACGTTAGATATTTTTTACAGTGCAATGTACTATCAGTAATATAACTGATATCAAAATAATAACGATCGATCTTGAAATACTAATTTATATTATATTATTAATATGAGGCACTGTATGTTTTACTGACAAGCGTATTACTCATATTTCTAGTCATTGTAATTTAACAATGATAGTATGACACCATATTTGCGAATAATTCGTCGTAAATTTATTCAAAATTTTTCGTATTCATAAGACACTATTATTTTCATACTATCACGTTTTACAATATTAAGAAACATAAGAAGAATGTCTTCAGTTTTGAGAAGAAAAACTCGGTTATATATCAACATGATATCGTTTCGTGACAACAAAGTGTTTCCATGTAATGTACTCACTGTGGCACCCTAAACCATAAATTTACGGGTAACACGTGTTTCTGGCATGTCGTGTGCAACATGAAATACTGACAACATGCCTCGTGGTACACACATGGTCGCCTTACAGGTATATAGTTGCACACACAAACATATACCACCATACAGTCGGTATATATATATATATAATTCCACATACAATCGATCTCATTCAGTGTTGGTTAGGGTTATCAGTCGCCGTTTCCGTTCGTTCCCTGCATGACAATACAATTGTAACGTGGGTTTAATATGCAATTACCGAAACACTCCAATTACCATATCAGCGATACACAAAAGCGCGATAAACAATGATCTTTAACCTCGGCACGATTGTAAAATGTACCATTACATTGTGTTAAATAATCTGGTATCCCATCAAGCCTTTTCATTTCGATATGCCGTTAGTTGTTTAAGGTGAAAGTTCTACAAACAGTCAGTTCATATATGATAGAACTTTACTAATGCTTTATGGAGATACTAACGGAGAGGATATTTTTATCGTACTAAATCAGCGTTTCTCAAATGGTAATACACAGTCCTCGAGAAATGGTTATGTGATTCTCTTAGATTAAACATTAGCTTTTAAAAAAGAAAAAGAAAGAAAGAAAAATGAAGTGAATTGCATGTCTACGAGGTGTGATAAAAATATAGCGAATAATTTTTAGAAACAAAGTAATGAGCTTACATGGAATTTTATTTAATCTCCTTCAAAGTGCTGTCCTTGGCTAGCAATGAACTTATCCCAACGTTGAATCTAAGACTGGAGGAATTTCTGGAAGACTTCTTTTGGAAGGGCGTTCAGCTGCTCTCTCGTGGCACTCTCAATGTCAAAAATGGTGCCGAAACGTTTTCGTTTAAGCACGGTTTTTATTTTTGGGAAAAGCCAGAAGTTGCATGGTATCTGGAGAGCACAGCGGATGTGGACAGACAGGGATATTTTTCGGCAGCCAGCAATCACCCTTAAAACAATTGGGCATCAATGATACTGAAGTTATGAATATTCTGGGTGATTAAATTGTTTCGGGATTTAATATCTAGTATAGAGCAGGAGGATTTGCTCTTATTTTTATAGCTGAGTATGCTAGCATTTGGTTACGATAAAAACACTCCGATTAAAAGCAAAGTGTGGCACGGCGCGTTTTCGTGGTGAAGAAGGAATCCATTTGCCCATTTAATCGTCGATTAAAATACTTTTCAAGGACCCATACCATATGTTTAGTTCTTCAGAAAGCTCTCAAATAGGTATTCGTCTTTTTGAACAAGTCATTTCACAGTTCACGTTGTACTTTTTGCACGTTTTCATTTGCTTTTGACAATGAACGATCGTTGCTTCAACTGACTCATTGCTGCTTTCGAATCGCTCATGCCACTTGTAAACAGTCTTCAATGCCGCCGATTCATCGTCATACACTGATTTTGATATTACGTGAGCTTCTTTGGCACTTTTTTGCAGCTTAGAACAAAACTTAATGTTGGAACGCGACAGACACTCATACTTTTACCTCTGGAAGCCAACTAACATGCTACAACTCGTTCAGACTCGACACTGACTGTATCAAAGATTTAGGCTACCGGGCTTACTAGTTGAAATAGATACAATATCAATATAATTTCACTGTGCAACTATCAGCAGGTTTTAAAAAAACCTTATAGTTGACAACCTTATGCGGGTATATGTAATACAAATAACATTTCGCGCAATTTAATAAGGACAAATTATAATAACTTGAATAGATGTATTATTATAAAATATACAAGGTTTTAATTACATATTAATACTAGTATAAATATTAAGGGGATTTTAATTTATACTGTTATAAAAATATAATTATCCTGATATACGGTATATGCTCAAATCATTCTTAACACACCAAGCGGAGTCCTCTAGGGACCCCGGAGGATGATATTTGGTGATACTGCTGCAACTATAAGAACCAATTTATTCTCAATTTTTATATGTGCCCTCCATCCTTTTGGGATATCTGCTACATAACTAGATCAAAGGCACGTTCGTTAAAGAAAAAGTACAAAAAATAAGTTGAGAAATTAAAATAATACTTGGGGTCCCCAGAAGACCCCAGCTTGGTAAACAACATTGACGATTTAAATTTGGTGCGTTAAGGGTTAAATAAATAGGTAGCAGTACCACTTATACACTACGTGAAAGAGTTTAGTTTGTATAGTGTGATATTTTCTCTATTAATATTGAAATCGGAAGTGGTAGAGAGAGACATTAGAGTGAAGATGGAATTAATTCTTGGGACGCTTAATCGATTGCAGGGAATCGCTTCCCGCTATTTACTACTACTATTTACTACAAACTCTTAAAACATTATTTATTAAGAAAACCAAGTTCTAAAAAGTCTTGAAAAGTTGCTTATTTAGAAAAACAGTATTAGAGATTATTGAAAAATTATTTATTAAGAAAAACAAGTATTAAAGAATCTTGGAAACTTACTTATTAAGTAAAAACGAAAACCCTTAGTGAGGTTTGAAAAACATTTAAAATGCCATTTTGTGCACTGCAAACACATTACTCTTATATCACCCTTAATGCGGGCCTGTGTTATCAGTTAATGTTTCTTTTATATATTACCAAAGCAATATATGTAAATCTGTAGCAATGTGAATATTTTGACAAAATGATTGTTTTTAGATGCAAGATCATGTACTGAAATCAATTGGAAAGACTTGAAAATTGTTCACAATGTACCAATTTTAGTCACTATGAATTTAGTCCTGAATTCAATATCTCCACCTACCCTCTTTTTTGGAAACAGCCATGAGTCAAGCTGTCTTCCTACTTTGCCTAATTCCTATTTTGTCTAACGTTTTGTCAGCTGTCAATCACAGATATAAATAATATCCGCCATTTTAGGTGAAATTCCAATTCCCAATTTGGCCTAATTCACATAACGCCTAACGATCTTATCAGGAAGGAAATACCCTCTACATAGATCTGATAGTATTTCCACTACAAAATACGTATTTTAAGTATACAAAAAATGACTTACATTAAAGAAATTATTATAATCACTAATATCACTTTGTATACTTGAAATACGTTATGTTGTTATTTGAAATAAATGTAGCTTTTATATAAAAGTTTGTGTCACTTATTTATGACTAAGTATGAAAACTGTCAGATCTTATATATATATATATATATATATATATATATATATATATATATATATATATGAATTATTTTCTTTCTGATAAGATCGTTAGGCGTACTGGGAATTAGGCCAAATGGGAATTGGTATTTCACTTAAATTGATGGATGTGATTTTTATCTGATTGACAGTTGATCAAATCTTAGGCATAGGTTCCTTCGTGGCTAAGCGGCTAGCGTACACGCCTTTGGCGTGGGAGACCCGGGTTCGATTCCCGGCGGGAGCTCATGTGGTTCGGATTCCACGTTAATCAGTAGGTCCACGTCTCATATAGCCTCGATGCTGAACGGGACGTTAAACTCAAAATCAACTCAACTCAACTCAAATCTTAGGCAAAATGAGAATTAGGACAAATGACGAGTAAATCTAGCCAAGCACGTCCTAGAAGTTCGCTGGAATTATTGTTCATTTTAATTTTATGTTTAATATTATGGTTGGATTTCTGAATTTTAATAAATTTACAAAAATGAACTTCGTGTTACTTTTCGGATTAAAAGATTCAATATATTTCACTCAAATATTTGCTGGTTGTCTTATATTTGGAGAACTACATATAATGTAGCCAAACCCAAATTATCCCTTAACTCAATATGAGGTGCTTATTTCGTAGAAAATAGAAAAATTCGTTCAAAAAGTTTGTGGCTCCTGATCCAAGATCAAATATATTTCGATCAAAAATGTTCTTGTACGCCTTAAATCTGGAGAACTACATATACTGTAGCCAGCTCAAACTATCACTTAACTTAGTTTGATGTGCTTATTCCGTAGATAATACGAAAACTTCTATTTAGGGGTCGTTCAAAAATTTTGTAACCCCTTATCCAAAAACTAAGTAAGCTTATTGGCCAAAATCACAATCTTTTGATCCATTTTGTGGATCCTCCTTAAAATTCTTGTTACCTTGTTTTCATCACAATCAATTTATTGAGTCTGAAAATGTTTACCTCGCCTCATTATTTTTTCGTTGATAAAAAAGTTTATTTTTCCACGACTGCAAATTAAATTACGTTCATATAAATTCTACATTATTACTATTATTGCCTTAATTTATTGTATATCGTTTACTTAGTTTCAAATTTGATGTCTCTTCAGCATTAAACCTGGGCCTAAAGTTTAACGTGAAATCCGAACCACATGAACTCTCTCAATAAATCAAACCTGGGTCTCTCGTGCGTTACTGTATGATGTAAATTTAATGCTCCTATTCTAACGAAAGCACACTGAAAGGACAAGGAAAGATGTCGGGTGCAGTGTTAACGTTGTGTACATCTTAAAGCATTTCTATTTCCTGTTATATCACTTTCCAACTTATTTTCTTGTTTGTGTGTGACAGTTCAACAGATGTCTCGGTCACAGTTCAAGTGGCTTCCCTCGTTGATTGGGTCCTATTGGTATTAGCAGCATCATTTCGGGTTTGGCCGAAAATGAGATACACTAAACACAAACAATATAATACCATACTAAAATATATGTACAATGAAACATACGTAAAATAGCTACAACACTATTTCCAATGAAATATGTACAAGTGAGCATTTCGTACCCGGAATACGGCTGTCGTAACTCAAAATAAATTTTAAATGACTATCAAATTTAATGTATGATATTTGCAATCTATATGTATTTAAGAAAGGTTTTCTTTCTTTTGAGTTTTACGTCATATGGTTATGCTGGCCGCTGCTGCCGTTTTACGTCCCTTGGGGTTTTAGTAGTGTACGAATTTATTCCCGCATTCCACAAGTTTGTCTAACGGTAACATCCGAGTTGATTGCCAACACAACGA
Organism: Thermobia domestica; assembly: GCF_964235325.1. NCBI lineage: Eukaryota > Metazoa > Arthropoda > Insecta > Zygentoma > Lepismatidae > Thermobia > Thermobia domestica. Next base: position 103,506,995 of record NC_137455.1, read on the forward strand.
CCCCTCACTGTCCGTGTTGATTCCCGGGCTGCTTTCACACAGTTCCTCCAGGTGTCGCTACTCACTTGCGAGAAACCATTTCATTGTGTGCCAGCGATGGAGTTTGAAGTGATGCCAAGTGAAAGGGGCAAGCAACTGTGGTAATAGATGGTTACAAATTTTGTTTCCATAAGTGTATCGTCGGTAGGGTTGAAAGATATAAATGTACGAGAAGAACATGTACGTGTTTTGTAATCCTAAACTCTTTAAATTGTGTTGTTTGCTCGCAATTAGATCATAATCTTGAAAAAGATAACTCTGGTGCATTAAACCGGCAAAGACTTAGTAATTCAGTCAAAAGGAAGGCGGAAGAAAATTTGTGTGAGCGCTCGTCGAAACTTATACGCATCGAGTTAGCTAATAGTGATATCGACAGACTCACAACACGTGATTTAGTTCGAATTAGGAAATATATTAATGCTGCTCGCTCATGCAAGCTTCCGAAAATGCCTAATAACTGAAAAGAACTACACGAAGCCCTAGAGAAAAGTGTTTTTTTTAAACACAAACAGGGGCGAAAACTTTTTGTTTGTGAACGACTCGGAAAAGAATATTGTTGGTTTCTCGTGTGAAAGTAATTTGGATTTTCTTAAGAATTCGAAAACTTTATATGGGACTTTCAAAAGCTGCCCTAAGCTGTTCCACCAAATATTTATAATTCACGGTGTAAATAAACAAAACTATTTCCCGTTGGTATTTTGTTTGCTCCCAAACAAACCCTCTGAGACATACAAGGAAGCTTTGTGTTTAATTAAAAATATCACCAATCCAGACATTATTAATGTTGACTTTGAGACCGCAATCCACCAAGCAATTGCTTACGTTTGGCCCCAAATGACTACAAAGGGCTGCAGATTTCATCTCGGTCAGTCATGGTGGAGAAAAATTCAATCCTTCGGACTGTCGGATGATTTTAAATCAAAAGACTCTGAACTAGGAGCACTTCTCAAAACCTTGTTTGGACTGCCTCTTCTCCCACCAGATCAAATTGAAGACTGCTTCGTAGAAGATCTAATGTCCCGCAAACCTACACATGTAAAACTGAATGATTTTCTTTATTATTCACTTGAGACCTATATTCTCACAAACAGCGACTTCCCACCCATATTGTGGACCGACTTTAATAGTAGTTCTGTAGTTCTGTTGCAACGTACTACTAACTGTTGCAAAGCATTCCACTCTCAACTGAACACTTTACTCTCCCCATACAAACATTTTCCACCTGATAGAAACATTGAAGGGCGTTCAAACTGAAACTTATGTTAAAATGAGAAGCGAGAAGAAGACCACTCCCCCAAAAAATGCGGGACAAACAGAACTATATAGAAGAACAAATGATTAAACTAACAGAGTCTGTCATTACCCGTTATGCATATCTTCGGAAAATCTGCTAAAACTTTCTCCCATGTACGTAATTAATTATGAGAGAAACAATAAAAAAAATAGTTGGGACTATTTAGGATAGTTTGCTTAACTACAACTTCACAAACAGCCAAGATGTGGTTGGCACACATGAATTGGTACGGTATGCAAAACCGGAATCGTACGGTATGGGAATCAACTCGTACGCTAAGGGTAAATACGCACTCACCAGATGGGAATCAACTCGTACGCTAGGGGTAAATCCACTGTCAGCTAATGAGAATCAACTCGTCCGTTTCGGAATCAATTCGGTACCAGCCATGCTGGTTAGGCTAAAGGAGGTTGTGATGATGAGAAATGAATGAAATGGAATAAAGAAAGTGGGAGGAAACGAGAGAACCCCGAGAAAACCAACGCACATGGCCTTTGTCCACCACAAAGTTCACTTGGCGCTAGCTGGGATCGAACCAGGGACCGCATGCACTAGAGGTGAACACTCTACCACTGCGTCACTGCGGCTTCGAAAGTTTCCTATACAATAATTAATACTATATATATATATATATATATATATATATATATATATATATATATATATATATATATATATATATATATATATATATATATATATATATATATATATATGTTGGAATAATGTTATAATGCTAAAAAGCAAAAAATATAATAACATTTCTTTAGATTTAAAGCCTTTCTTTATTTGTCATATTACAGTTACGATAATGTTATTCTGGGGAGGGTGTGAAATCATAACAGTAGAAGTATGGAGGGGAAGACCAAAGTTTTTTTAAAAAAAAAGCTCTTCTCCACATGAAGAGTTCACATACTTGAACATCCATAATTACTAAATTATATAAGATTAAAGATACCGTTAACCTCTAATTCACTCATTAATTAGGCCTACGTTTGAAATACCCATATGTTAATTAACCCTATTTGTAAATAAATTTGTAAACTTCTCACAATAATTTTATTTTAATCAATCCTCCCAGTAAATTTTTAGTAAGGGGGAAATTTTGTTCAAAAATTGTTAGGTTTGAGGGGAATTTCCCACTCATCACCCTAGAATTTCGCACCGTGTACCGGGAATACGATTTATATCTCACAAACCTAGAAGAAAAATGGGATTTTCGGTTCCTGTACTCTGTCATCTTGCTTTGCTATTCATAATGGAAATCTTACTAAAAATATTTTTAAGTATCAGCAGTTAAGTAAAAATAACTTTTTAAAAAAGATCTCGAAAACTACGCATGACAAATTACCTCAAGCATTTTATTTTGTTCAGCTATATGAGACCGATCGTTTGATATATATATATATATATATATATATATATATATATATATATATATATATATATATATATATATATATATATATATATATATATATATATATATATATATATATCACCTTTGAAGAACGTTACTTTCGTTAACCGCTAATTATGTCGCAGAATTTAAAATATTTTAAAGACAATTTTAATTGTTAGCCCCTTTATTTAATCGTTAAAATCCGTTAATCCTACAACAATGAGGCCAGAAACAGATATAATTAGCTTTATACCTGTTTAGTATGACATAACCTACCTTGAGAGTTATCCTTGAAAATTGATCACAATGTCATGGTGCTGGAATCACTATTATTGGAACAACATAGAGGACAAAACAGGCAAGCGAACCCCCGAAGAAATATTAAACGTGAAAACAGAGTTGAATAAGTGGCCAATTTTTAATGGGCTCAAAACAGAGATTTTGGAAAAGACAAAGCTATTTTATGTGTACGGTAATGAGGCAAACATGGCCGTTATAGTTACAACGAATGATGAGGTCTATGGCATAGATTCCAAGAATTTTGGTGATGGAGACAACAATGGGAAAGGCGACTGTATTAAGTCACCGCCGCGTGCAAGGAAAATTAAGATGTTGTGCAATATAGGAATCAAAGGATTTGCCTTTGGGACTCAAACTATGTTGGCATTCACTCATAGTGGGAGGATATTGCATTGGAAACAAGGAAACGGCAGAGAAGAAGAAGAGCAAGAAAGTCTGTGCATCACAAATCAACCAATACCTCTTCCTGGGATACTTGGAAGTGAGATTTCTCAAGTGGCTTGCGGAAGTGTCCATACTTTAGTCCTTACTTCTGACGGACAGGTTTATCGTCTATATTACAACTCTCTACATAAGATAACATGTTTCCATGACGGAGATGAATGTTTCCCATATTGTCTTATAAATCCTAAAGCAGTGGCCATAGCTTGTAGCTACAACACAGCTATGGTTGTCAATGATGCTGGTGAAGTGTACGGATGGGGTGATCATCCAGGAATCCAATCTCGTAGACCTAAAAAGGTTGAGTTTTCCGAACAAGTGTATATTCAAAAGATCGCTTGTGGACGAAATCATACGCTAGCTGTCTCATCTAAAGGCAATGTTTTCTCATGGGGAGAAAACCAATTTGGTCAACTAGGGCTAGGCAATCAACAAATTGAGTGTTCTCCTAAACAGGTACCAATTGACGCATTTATAACTGAAGTGGCAGCCAATTGCTTGTCAAACATATCTGCAGCCATTGATAAGTTCGGGGTGGTATTCATGTGGGGCGAGTGTAAAGAGTCCTGTGTTGCAACACCTTTAAGAACAGCTTACAGACAGTTTCATGATGTATTCGCTAACTTCTCAACTCCACCGGTGATGCATAAACCATTCGAGTTACCTGTTGAAGCCAGTGTTCCTGTGTCCATTGAAAAACGAGACTGTGGATCTTATATCCATATGTTGAAGCTCGCATTTGATAATCCATCATCTAGTGATTTGACCATTATAGTAGAGGGTAAACCAATTTATGTCCATAAATCTGTCCTAATGAACGTATCTCATTACTTTCGTAAAATCTTTGAAGAATTATGGAAAGAATCAGATCGAAGAGTGATCATAATTGATAGCTTTTCGTATACTGCATACAAACAATTTCTGTTTTATCTTTACACAGGGAAATTTGATGTGGCATCGAATCGTTTTGATAATGCGTTAGAACTGGTTGAAATTGCTGATTTGTATAAGGACAAACTACTTCTGAAATATTGTGAGGAATGGTTGATAACGAAGATTTCTAAAGAAAATTTGGCTATATTGTACGGTTTAGCTATAAAAAATAACTTGTTTAACTTGAAAAATATGTGTATAATGCATGCTTGTAACATACACGAACTCAGTAAAAACGGTCTTGAGGATAAAGATATGATAAATGCAAGTAGAAGTAAAGTCATGAGGTTTTTACATTTAGACAAATTTCTATGAAATGCTGTTCATGCTGGTAATTTAGCTGTTCATACCGAGCTGTTAACTAATAGTTTACTGTTACTAAATGCCATTATTGAAGACCAAAACTGAAAATTCGAAAATACAATATGATGTGTGCTATTTTAATTCTGTAAATATCTTTTAGTTTAACGTATTCATTTCCCAAATATTACATTTTGTTATTTCAATGTAATACGCGCCATGAAGTGTCTTGAAATGCAGAAATATGTGAAGCCAATGAGAAATAATGTAACGTTTGTATTTTCAGAAGCTTGATAAAATATATATAATTAGTTTTAATGTCAATACTCTATTTTGCTGCTCTCATTGGTGGTTTTTAATAATCTAATGTATTTTTATTCCTTCTTGCTCATTAATCTGCAAGTTATAAAAGAGAATACTCTCTAACAGTACAATCATAACGTCTATGTAATAAGTATGATAATTCCCGAAACTGCAAATATGACTGAATAATTATCTATTGTTACAAGTACACGCTTTAGCTAACGTGTCGATTGAGATGCTTCAACTAATGCTCAAACCTCAAGCTGATAGAGATATTTATTAACTGAATACTGCAAAATCAATCAAATTGCGTTTGATGTTAAAACGAGAGTTCAAGCGGAAATTAACGAGTAGACCAAAGTGTATGTAAACATCAATCTAATAAACTACTGCTGAAATGTTGGAAGCACTGAAAAAGTCACATCTATGGATACTCCGAAAATGTGATGCGTCTTTATCTTGCTTAAAATATTCAAGGATTAAGTTCCAAAGTTTGTCGTCCGTTTCTAACAAAATTTTGAAAATTTATCGGGAAAAAATGAATAATTTATATGCTTGATAATATGAAAGGAGTGCGGAAATTGAGCTTATTTTTTTATGTAAGCGGTTATAAACACGGAACTTTTTGGTTAGCTGAGGGAACTACTTCGAACAAGGTTACCGCATGATTGAATTGTGGGAAAATAACAAGCATTTGTATTCTGAAGATGGCTGCAGGTGCACAGAGACCATTCAGTTGTAGTCCGCGTCACCCGAATTGGCGTGTGACATCAGCCAATAAGCTCGCAGTGCGTTGTTACTATACTTTCAGGGAGGAATCTAATCATTCATAATTGTCCACAAATACGAACAAAATCAACTATGAATGATTAGGTTTCTCTCTGAAGGTTTAGCAACGGCCCTGTGTCCACCCAGGAAGTATAAAACAGTACGTGCAATATGAGTGCACGCATTATCCAGCTTGAATATATTCCCCCGCAATGACCTGTATTAAAGGGACCTCTATCGCATCCAACACCTCGTCAATGGATTATTCACTGGTCAGATGTTTCTCAATGTATTTTTTGGTCTTGTTGTTCCAGATATTTTTTGAAATCAGTCATGGTAATAAAAATTGATAATTTAGAATTCAGGTTATTATTGCCTTAACAAATTCAAACATTAGTCGATTTACTGGATTTATCAGGATTGAAAACTGTATGCAAGTAATCAATTTTTGGTATTTTTAGTCATTGCTCTTAAACCTTTGCGACTGTACTGACAAAAGCAACCCATACCTTTGGTTCTAGTCTACCATAATAACCATTTCTTAGTTTATCCTTCTAAAGTAGCTATTTAGGGTGTAATCGTGGTCATATGGACGAGAGAGTGAATGAATGTAATATTGTGCTAACTAGTGGTGCAGTGTTACATACTCCACACCATTACGCCCAGTGTCGGGTCGACGTAATAATGCAAAATGCAGGCATCGCCTATCATAGTGCTACGATAGCACAAGATACGGACGCAAGTATTATGATGCTGCAGACAGAAGTAGAATTAGCCGGCAAGAGGATGCCCTCCTATTTCTCTCTCCATACGCAACGGTTGCGATACCATTGTAGTCTCCCTTACATATGATGTGCAGTCACAAATCTTGCACAAAGTTTTCATCTGTCTCTCAACGTCTCAACTGTGGCGCTCTAGTCGGCCTACACCAGGGGCGTATCCAAGACCGACTTCTGGGGGGCGGTGGTTTGTCATACTGCTACTTTTAAGGGCTCCAAACTTTGAGATGGGTTATATATATATATATATATATATATATATATATATATATATATATATAAGAAATTTTCCTCTTCCGGGGGGGGGGCGATTGCCCCCCTTGGATCCGCCTCTGGCATACACTTGCTGTCACTAGATGACATACCCAGTGCTGTCGTGCTAATAAATTGTTTATGCTTCCATGCTCCACATTATCTCCAAATTTGGACTCTTCACGATATCTTCTTCTTGGTGTTACATTTTTAATGGCAAGTAGTGCAAAAGAAGATAGTCTAGCATATTTGATATTTGGCCGTTTAGAGGAGTTGACTACAATACTGACCACTATATCGTAGCAGTGGTTACAAAAGAGAAATATTATTGTTGAAAACAAACAAACGAAAAATACTCAGTATCTGTTAACATAGAGGTTTAATTTAAGAAATTAGAGAAGACCAGGTGAGAGGGAATACGAGATTGAAGTGCCGAATAGATTAGCGGGTTTAAGAGGATCGGAATGTGCTAGTGTTGTGAAAATTTTAACTAAAATTAAGGATAGCATTAATGTTTCAGCGAAACAAAATCGTGAGCATCCGGATATACATAGAAACAAATCATGGCTTGGCTGGAAATGCAGTTAACTAACAAAGGAGAGAAAATAGGCAAAATTGCGTTGGCTACAAAATCCAAACTATAGAACTGTAAATATTTGGTTGACATCAGGAAGGGAACTGAAAACTTTTAGAACACAGAAACTTGATTTTTTTTATTGGAAGCTAAAATTATTGATAACGGAAGCTAAACTTACGATAACTGTAAAAACTAAACAAAAAATCTGCATATGAATAAAAGCAGCAACTAATTTAAGAAAGGTTTTCAACCATGGAATAATTCTCACGGATACAGTTGTCAGTTTGCTAATCATGCAGGCAGGCACGTAGCCAAGGTGTGGGTCCGGGGAATCCGGACCCCGTTCGAAAGCAGGAATGAAAAAATTAAGGAAAGATGAAACAAAAAGAAGAATCAGCCTTAAAGCTATAAAGCTACAGCAAGTGATTGGTTGCTCTATCTTATCAGGTTTATGTGGAGAAATAGGGAGGCAGGTCGAGCTGAAAAAGAATATTATTGTAACGGAGCATTCCAAATTCCATCTAGCTCAATGCTAAATGACAATAGATAAACCGGTTCGATCATAAAGACTCTCAGGTAGAACTTAAGATGAACCTGGTAACATAGATTCCAGTTACACTTGTTAAAGAAATTTTCAATTTCGGGCAACACTAATCCATTTTATAGGATGTCTTTACTGCCGAAAGAGATCTCGTTGCTATCATTGATGACATTAAACGAAGATAAGAAAAAGATTAAGAAAGAAGACAATAAGAACTGAGTTCAAATGACCTCGGAAGATTATATCTTTTTCCGTACTTTTTAAAATATCCTTTTACTCGAGATTTCTTCATAGCTTGTTATTAAAATACTTACTAATATTCTCATTTTAATGTCCTAACAAACCAATATGGGTATGTTCCCAGTAAAATAGTTTAGATTGATCGAGCCCCTTGAGTGTAACCACAGTAATTCATGTCACCCCCCACCCCCCCGTTACCAAATCCTGGCTAAACGTCCCATTAGAATGATGAAGTCCCTGGTGTGATAACAACAGTATTTCGTCACGGACCCCCTATTACGAAATCCTGGCTACGTACCTGGTGCAGGTAAAAGATAATGATCGTGAATTATCCAAAATGATGATTTTCGTTATTTCCAAAAGTTTCTGACCTGGCCCTAAAATATCATGTTACTTGTAACAAACTGTTCATGGCATATAGTGTCATCTATTGAAGAAATAATGTACTAGTTTAAACTGTCTAGCTGCATCAATTCGTTGAAGATAGTCAGTTGAATCAGTCACTGTACGTTGAGCTTGCATACTCCATGATAATGCTTCAGTCCACACAGCTGTAATTGCCAAGGCTTCACCTCTCCATCTGAGATGTAGGGTGGGTGTTGAATCTCCTCGAAGCCACTCCCACCCTACAGCTCAGTTTTAGCTCTGCAGCCTTGGCAATAACAACTGTGTAGGCTCGGGCATTGTCAGGAAGTATGCTCAGCACAAAGCAATTGATTCAAATGAATATTTTTGGGGGCCGCGGTGACTCAGTGGTAGAGCGTTCACCTCTGGTGTTTGGGGTCCCGAGTTCGATCCCAGCCCCCGCCAAGTGAACTTTGTGGTGGACAAACACCGTGTGCGTGGGTTTTCTCGGGGTTCTCCCGTTTCCTCCCACTTTCTTCATTCCGACATTTCACTCATTTCTCATTATCACCGTCTCCTTTAGCCTAACCGGCATAAACGTGGGACGTTAAACTTAAAGATTTCATTTCAAATGAATATTTTCAACTGATGTAGGTAGACAGTTGCAACTGGTACATTGTTTCTTCCATTCGAAGGCAGTATACAGTGTGTTTCAAAACAACACCGACAACCTTTGGGAAGTGTTTCCTGATACCAAGATAAGACAAAAAGTATAAACCAACCCGGGTGCACAAATGTTTTCTTTCGGAGTTATAGGCTGCCAGAAACACGAAAAATTAGGTTTAAAAGCCCATAGCTCCCAGGGAGTTTGGCTACGGGCATTTAATTTGAAGTACTCACAAACTAAATCTATAAATATTATTGCGGAAGTACCGCAGAATTCTGAAACTTTTATATTTGGAAAGGCACATAATAATTCCTAAGTGAAGTCTTGACCCGACTACGGAAGGTTCCATGGTTTTGGAGCTATGGGCCTTTAAATTTAATTTTTTTCATGTTTCCGGCAGCCTAGAGCTCCGAAAGGAAGCATTTGTGCACCCAGGTTGGTTTATACTCTTTGTCTTATCTTGGTGTCAGGAATCACCTCCCAAGCGTTGTCGGCGTTGTTTTGAAACACCGTGTATGTCATGTATGGCTTATTACTAGTTGTGCAATATTTCAGTGTCAGTCCCAACATTTTTGGAAACACTCTCCTATGTACCAGAAACAACATAACGTATAATAACATATGATTTATGTAAAATTGTAGTAGGGCTAAATGAGATTACTTAAGAATACTCGTTAACAGCACTACGATATTATTATAAAGAGAAACAAAAGTTTGTTTTTAAAGAATCTGATGAAGAAAAGGTTAGAGTTTCCCTTCAGCTGGCTTAAAAAAACATTTGTGAAATTTTCTCAGAGAAAGAGAGAGAAAGAGAGAAAAAAATAAATGAAGCAGATGTTTAATTAAACTCTCAATGTCGTTTTAATTGAAGTTATTAAGTCAATTAGATGTGGATGAATTAACATTGCTCTTCTTTTCTCCTTTCCTTCTCAGCGGTAGAAGCAAAATTCTCCATTTCAGCAATTTAGGGCTTGAATAATCAACATTAAAAGGGGAAAAAACATTACGCTTTGTTTGTATGTTTATGTTCCTTCCTAGCTTCATCTTTGTGCGTATTGTATTGCATTCTTAGTAGATGAAAGCAGAGTCATATTTTATTACTATCTATGATCTAACACTGTATATGTATACAGTATAAGAGTAATAACTGTTAATAGGAAAATACTGTAAATACAAAGAATTCTTGTGTTTCACAAACAAAGCATATTTACTGCAATATTTAGAAAGTCTGGAACGTTTAGTGTAAAGGTCATTTCTCCATCCAAGTTGTTCTCTTACGACAGCTGTTCTAAAACTTTCCTATCTGTTGTGCACCTTTTTATTTCTTTTCCACATATTGTAAACCTATTCGTATTTAGACAATTAAGATGTCTTCTTCGCTATTAGACCTAATTATTATTTTCAGCATACCTCTAATAGGTCTGACGAGTATCCCTAAAGGTACGCGTACTCCAGATTTGGAGTCTCTACCTTATGATACAGATGCCTACCTACTGTGACTATTTGCAGTGATCCCATCAAATGATCTTCTATATAGATCTGCTAATGATAGCATTTTATTTCAATTACAGGGAGTACCAATTTTCAGCGATTTCGCCATTATTTCATATAGGGGTGTTTATGTGTGTTTTATATTCATTTAAGTGCTATTTTACAAAATACAATACTACAATATTTAAGTGAACAGTCGTGTACTGGTGGTTCTTAATGATACAAGGCATCACGAAAGCCTCATCCGTATAAGGCGAATCAAGCACTCGCCTAAGGTGGCAAATTTTAGGGGCCAGGCGGTGAGTGAGTCTTTGGGAGGGGGCTGTAACATGAATAGTACCAACAATTATTACAAGCTGTGTAAAACCATAGAACTTTGTTACCACATATCGTAGTAAGCTTCAGCGCGTACTTGCTCCAAATCGAAATAACATCTTATATTCAGGTGAGAAGGGCCTTTACCTTAACAAAAAAATGTAATATCTCTAATTTAGAGGGTGGCGGAATATATTTAGGCTAGGATGTCAAAATACCCAGAGTCAACGTGCAAGGCACTACCAGAAGTGAATGTGGTGACCCTTGTGCAGAACTTCACAACGGTAGTCTTCAAGCTCTTGTTAGGTATAAATACAACGATGGTGTTTGAAAGATTGTTCCTGCTTGTTAGAAGCTTAATTGCACTTACAGTCCTATATTTAAATTTTGTTTTTATGTGATGTCGTATGTGCACAGTCATTTTTGTTTTTCTATAAGCTGAAAGTATAATAATGTAGATGAAGTAGTGTTCTAGCGAGAATATTAAAAGTAAATTAATGGTAGGAAATTCATGCTATAACTCTGTAAGTATTTGCTGGAATCGCGACTATACTGCTAAACATACAAGGGCTGTTCATTTAATTTCCAAACATTTTAAAAGTATTAACTGTAGGTCGGAATCCTCACCACAGGTACATTTTAACGTCACTGCGTGATCGCTGAGTTCATGCAGTGCTGAATAAGACGCGTGGTGCTGTAATTCACTTTCTCCTTCCAAGGTCTTCCATTAACTTATTCCGAAATTTCTGCTCATACCTCATCTACAGACTGAAGATTTTACGCTCAGTTTCAAACAGAATTCTTGTTATATGGGCGATATTCATGATGACGTTTTAATATGTTGGCCCTAACTAATCACAGCAGAAAATTACGTTAGCCATACATTAAGTAATAAGAAACATGCAACTCACACGTATATGGCTGTTTTCCAATAATACATGCTACATATCAGTTTGAGCTGTTTCTTTTTTATGTGTAATTAGGAAATCTCTTACGACTCACAGACGAAAGTCCACTTTTCTTGCCTTCCTTGCAGAAAATTCATTGATGAGATTATTGTAGTCCAAAGTGGCGGCAATTTCTTTTCTATAGAGAGAGAATTGCCAGACCGCAGAGCCTATCTTGAGACATGGTTGATCGAAGATAGTTTTTGATCGAATTCAATTTCGAGAAACTTCTTTCGGCGCTTCCGACGGTAACGGGAACAGTCAACAAAATTCTGTATGCTCCCACTGTATTCGGAAATGAATCCCGCACTGTCCATAGATAATTAAGGCATTGTATGGCTGTTACTACACTGATAGGCACAATTTCTCGAAATATTTTCAGTTCCGTACATAAATCTGCACCGCCCAAATCACGTGAACTCCCCAAGCGTAATGCTAAGTCCATATCCATGCAACATTTCAACAAGTCTTCATCATTCAATCGCCGCATGGTGTTTGTGTTGTACTAAAATCCGAAGAGTGCATCATATTGTTGCAGTTGTTCAAACCGTGTGATCATGGAAGTGAGGGCCTGGTCTACTATGCACAAGAAATAGCTTGTTCTAAAAGTCTCCTCAGGTGATAAGTTTGCTTCTTCCGTACTCTCATAGTCAAAATGACGGTTCCTCCATCCGCTTCTTCTCTGTTTAAATTCTTGTTCCACGTTTATTGCGCTTGCAATATCTTTTGCAGCTATCATAGCACAATTAAAACTACTGTCTTGATACTTCGTTAAGTAAGAGACGAGTCCTTGAACTTGTTTAATAGCCACATCTAGTTGCATATCAGCTGGTTGCAACATTTTGCTCAAAATATTATTAGCGAACAGAATGCCGTATCATATGATAATGGCAAGTATGAACTCAAAATTTATTACCTCAAAATTCGCAAGAGACTCTGCTCCGAATTTTACCGTAAAGTCTACGGTCTCGTCTGCTACAGTAAACAGGGCCTCTCGTATTCACTCTTTTGATAACGCAACGCTTTCATACTCTCCAAGTGGGATTCCCATCGTGTATCTGACACTGACTTCACAGTTAAGTATGGGGCAATATCATGTACTTCCATCTTGCAGGTGAACTGGAAAAAAGCACATGAATTCTTTGCAGAACTGCAAAAAAAGACATTGCTTGTGAACTGCATTTTCCATATCTACTTACACAAGATTCAGATTCTGGCTTCCACATGGTATGAAAAATGCGCGACTGTTTGCGGAGGATGTGGGCTTGGACTCCTTCGTGCTTTCCCTTCATATTTGCGCCGTTATCATATCCCTGTCCTCAACAGTCATCAATGTTTAAGCCAAGATACCTCATTTCCGCTAGCAACGAATTTGACAACCCTTTACCTGTAGTCTCTTCAACGATAAGAAATTGTACAAAATGTTTCACAATGTATACCTCTGACCCTGACATATCAACAAAGCACACTATCAGAGACATCTGTTCTTTGTGGCTTATGTAAGGTGAACAATCAAGTATAACTGAAAAATATTTAGCAATCTTCAGATTATCAATAATTATTGTCTTTTCCTCAGATGCCATCAACTCGATGAATTCGTTCTGAATTTGGTGTCCGAGATAATGATCGTGTGATTCTCCATCCTTGATTCGACGAACGTGCTCTTCCATAACTGGATCAAATTTAATCAGAATCTCTATCAGGCCTAAGAAGTTAACGTTGTCCGGAGAATAGAGTTTCCCTGTCTTCCCACGGAAAGCTATGTTGTGCTCTGAAAGATACTGCACAACGACCAAGATTCTGGTCAGGACTCCACGCCAATGAATCTTCTCTTTCTTTATGTGCTGTAACATCATAATGTCTATTCCATCGGCCCTTGACATCCGTTTCATAGCTTTAAGCCATTTCTGCATGCTCTCAATGTGCCTTTTAGGTATCTCGCGCCCTTTCAATTTTTCACCAAGATGCTTCCAATCTTTACAACCTTTGTTTGCCAATTGTCCGTCGGAAGATGAACCATACAGTTTCCAACAGAAACAAAATGCTGCGTCTTTTAATTGAGAATAACCATCTCCTGTACACACGTTCTCCGTTTGACATCTTTCGAGTATAATACTTATTTGAAAAACGTCTGTTGTCTTCGTTTATTGGATACTTGTAGTCATTAGGTAACCTGATAGGGTCTTGTTCAACCAGCAAATCACGTAAAGCACATGTTACCAGTTCGCAATTACCCAGATCGTAAATGTCTTTTGCGATTTCTGGAGATGAATTATTCTCAGAAGAAATATTTTCACGAAAGCCACTCTCACTGTCCGTAACTTCACCGTCACTGATTACTGACTCACTCCCATCGGATAATGGTCATGCTGCGGTGTTAGATTCTAATTCACTATCAGCACTAACACTATTATAGTTATCAGACTTGATGGTAGAGTCCACAGCAGCAATTTCAGGTGAAGCAAGATCTTGCTTATCAGCTTGTTTTGGAAAGAACCTATCCAATGCCCCCTTTAGACTTTTACCGAATTCCTCTCGTAACTTTTATCATTTAGCTTTCTCTGCATCTGACTCATATTTGCGAAATTTATCTCGATCTCTTCCAGACATGTCGATAGATTAATTAACTGGTAAACCACTTTCAACACTCAGTAATCACTACTAATACATAGGCTGCAAACGAACCATTACCGAAACACTGCTACACTACAGACGCCAGACTTAAACTGAATCCAAAAGCGCACTTTGATCTGGGTTGCGAAAAAAAGCCAACAAAACAAAAGCAATATTTTCTTAGCTGCTAGGATCTAGGAATCATGTATATACGAATACGTTTTGTGTTGGATATTTAATAAAAATGTGTTGATATTTTTGCTATAGTGTTGTGCATGACTCACGCAGTGTTGAATTCAGACATTTTCACCCGGGGGGGAATGTGAACTCCTCTGGGGAGGTTGCTTTTCTGTAGTTTTGCAAGAAAGCAGCATATTTAATAATTCCATTCACATGCACACTTTACCTAATATTGAGACTAATTGCGATAAATATTCAATGTGAGATTATAATTTTAAAAAATCGTTTAATTTTATCTAAAACATTAAATAAAGACTGGCAAAAATATTTTAGGCTAAACTTTAACTGCTATTTACAGTAGCTATTTTTATTATTTCCTATATTCAGTAGTTACTGTTTGTTACTAATGTAGAAGTTTTTAAAAAGATTTAAATTAACTCAAATATTTTTTGTCCTAAAACAAACATACATAGAAATATCTTAACAAAAAGTTATCATTCTTTCTCACACTTCTGATTCTAAATCAAGCATATTAGCCTTGGTTTCTTCACTGCATACACACCAATAGTTTAGTTTACGAAATCTTCAGTAGGATTAGTGCCGTGTCGTGGAAAATCAACACTTGGGGCGAGAGTATACTACGGCACCCCCGTATATATAAGTGAAGTCGACAGACCAGCCACGAAAGGTGAGAAAATTTTAAAGTAATCCCTGCTTTTCCTTGATTTTGAGCACTTATTACTTTTTTCCTTTCATTTTATATATGTGCACATATGTTTCATTCCTCTCTTTTTCTTTCCTCCTTTTCTTTTCTTTTTCCCTCTCGAATTTTGTGCCCCTTACTTCGGCGCCCGGGGACGTCGCCCCTCTTGCCCCTCCCCATGGCACGGTACTGAGCAGGATCTTCGTCACCTTCAATAGCAATCTTTCACTTATATACTACTATTATATTGATAAATTTTATATAAATCTCTAACCCAGGAGGGATAACTGTTCTTCCCTGATCCCTCTAAATGACGCCCTCTGAACCTCACCCTTTAACTCACTTATTTTTAGTTAAAAAAAGGTGTGTTTACTTTAACAATCGTAAAACACATTTACGTCTCTTACTTCCGATGCGAGAAATGGGATTTAGGCGCTCTATTTCAAATAATGCAATGTTCTTCATTTTCAATAACCGAAGTCTGCTGACATCAGAGATCATATGGAATGATCAAAAGATCTTTCCTATCTGTCCTTTCCTATCTCAATCTGTGCTAGTTCTACCTACTAATATATAATAAAAGGTGAGAGTATAGTATCTACTAAAATACAAACATTTCTTCAACAGTTGACAATTTTATGTTCTGCCAAACTCGGTCATAGCGTTAAGAAATACAGGTTTTATTGACTATTTGGTATTCTATCTTAGATGTTACATGTTTAATATTTATATAGAATGAATCTGCGTCATTTATATGTATATTACAAGATCGGATTTCGTTTGCACGTGCACGGAAAGAAAAGCAAATAATTGGGTGAAGTAATTTCTACATTTTGTGATTGAAATTTTGGGAGCTTCTCCGGGGGGAATGAATTTTCTTCGGGGGGGGGGGAAGATTCCCCCGGGCTACCCCCTGAATTCATCCCTGGACTCACGTATTATTAAAACGCTACCTTTGTTGAAATCAAAGAAATCGTGACATTCTTTGTTGCAATAATAAATCTTGCCGAATGTTGTCCAAATTTCTGATACGATACTGGTAAAATTATCTGTTCTGAATTGGCAAAACGTTGCCAATTTAACAATCTTGAAGACTAAAATTGTGTGTATCAATAAACAAACAAAGAAAGAAAAAGTTCAAAAATACATACATAAAATAAATGTGCGGCTGGTAAAGCCATCACCATTGCACAATTTAGACAGGTAATTTCAATAAGTAATAAAGATGAAAGTAAATATCAGTTGTATCAGTGGTCCACGAATCACATAGAAAAAAAAAAAACACTAGAGCACAACTGCAATTGAAACCTATGTGACTACACATTACTGTAACAACCACAGAAATCCTTGCTGTGTTTGCGTTTTAATTATTAATATGATTACTTGTTGACCACCATGCAGAATGATGAATAGTGATCCTAATTATCAAAGCTAGTGTGTTGTTGTTTATGTAATTAAACTGCATTTTTTTTCCTCTTGCTTCTTTATTCATTTCCATTTCACATTACATTTCGCATGGAAACCATACATACTAGTTTTTTTTTTTTTTTTTTTTTTTTTTTTTTTTTTACAAATCAACTTTTATATTATTAAGAAAAATATCATCTCGGAACGCTGGGCCCCCATAAGTGCTGGGCTTAGGGCGGTTGCCCCAGTTGCCATCCCAAACTCTGCCTCTGCGTATTAGACATGTTTTTCTCTGGATAATTATTGAGCTGGGTGAAAAGTAGTAACATATGAAAAATGAAATCTTTAAGTTTTACATCACACGTTTATGCCAGTGAGGCTAAAGAAGGCGGTGATGATGAGAAATGAATTAAATGGTGGAATGAAGAAAGTGGGAGGAAACGGGAGAACCGCGAGGAAACCCACGAGCACGGTGTTTGTCCACCACAAAGTCCACAAGGCGCGAGCCCAACCACCGGAGGTGAAAGCTCTACCATTGAGACACCGCGCACTCCTGATAAAAAGCAGCGTTGAGATGTAAAACCTTATGTGTTTTGATTTAGAACATTGCTTTTTGTAATATAACGGCAATATGCTCTGAGTGATTACAGTTATTGGAATGGGTATGCAATATATTGAATACCAACTCAAAAAATTTTGTGCTGTTTTAAAATGTTTTCGAAATCCCAATACTACATGATCATTTGCCCCTTCTTTCTCCGATGTATACGCCCATGACTGTAATCATCCAAGGGCAATTGTTCGACTACATTACATGTAACTTAACAATGCACGAATTTTTAAGTAAAGATATTTTCATTATTTTTTGGGGTCCGATACTTGAGACAAGACCGAGAGTAGTCTCTGTCTTGGTACCGTTCCTGGAGTGTCATCGATAGTTTCTATACTGCTAAAATCTCTGGTGCTTGGGGTCCCGGGTTCAATCCCAGCCCCCACCAAGTGAACTTTGTGGTGGACAAACAACGTGTGCGTGGGTTTCCTCGGGGTTCTCCCGTTTCCACCCACCTTCTTCATTCCACCATTTTCATTCATTACTCATCATCACCGTCTCCTTTAGCCTAACCGGCATAAGCGTGGGACGTAAAACTCAAAGATTTATACTGCTAAAACCTATTTCTTACCTGTCTAATTTACTGGATATGTTTTTTTCTAAAAAAGAAAAACTCTGTTAAATAACAGATTGTAGTCTGTTGCTATTTGTTTCCTAAGAATAATGTATTAACACTAACAGAGCAACATATATACTCTTAAAAGTGAATACATAACACAATACTTGTATTAAATCATTAACTCTTCAATGTTATTAGCATTTAGCTGAAAAATAAATATATATTCAAAAATGAAACATATATCAATTGATAGTTCTCATAGAGCTAAACAAAGTGATATAAGTGAGTAAAAACTCATGCGTAGTTTTTGATAAATTGAGAAAAACGAATTTGTTTTGTAAATCTAAAAATTGGTACAAGAACTATATTACTTAGTGAAAGTAAAGTTAATGTGAAAATATACTCTCATTAACCTCTTCATTATGTTATTAGCAAGATGACAATACGTAAATATAGTTATTGAGATACAGCCTAAAATTGGTATCAATTCTTAGAATTTAATTTTCGTTTAATTATATTAGTATACAAAGAGCAGATATATATATAATTCCAAAAATTCCAGTTAATTCCAAAAAATCTAGAAAATTAAAGAAATTCCAGTAAATTCAAGAAAATTCTAGTAAATTCTAGAAAATTTCAACAAATTCCAGTTAATTCCAGAAAATTCAGTAAATTCCAAAAAATCCAGTAAATTGTAGAAAATTCCAGAAAATTTTTAACTACTTATTTTTATGAATAAAAGGTATGCCGTTTGTTGCACATAGTAATTGTTAGGCTTTATTCCGCCCGAAATGATTGTTTATTTGTGTACTACATAGTATTATCAATTGTATTTAACCCTTTCACTGTGGAAGGCGACGGAAAAAAAATTCCCTAACCTGCGAATGTTGATTATAGTCGACGTGTTAAAATTTGGCTGTATCTTGGTTTTGTCGATTGTAGTCGCCAAAGGTTTTCTGTGTGATTTCTATTGTTTATCGAAAACAATAGAACACAAACAAAAATGAACGGTACAACTTTGGCGACTACTCTCGACAAAGCCAAGATACGGACAAACAAATTTTAACACGTCGACTATAGTCGACATTCGCATGTTAAGGAAATTTGGTTCTGTCGACAAAAGTCGACTTCCTCTGTGAAAGGGTTAAACAAAAATATGCGGTTAACTAAAAGGTTGAATCTATTATTATTTGTAATATCTTAACGGTGAAACACATACTGCTAACGATGACAAATATATTCCTAACGGTTATACAGATATTACTTGTAAATCGTTACTACTTATAATAAATGATTAATATCGTTTTATGAGTTCCGGAGTAAAAATGTGGAAAAAAAGAACTAAAACTATTAAAATGGTTAGTTTAAAGTCGCTTGAATGAATGGAGCAAATACTCATTGTTATGATTGTTTCGTAACATTCAAATGATTCTAATGAGGAGTGCTAAACCTGACAGTAATGAACCTCCTTAGAGAATGAGGAAGAGAGGGTCAAACAGAAGCGTTATAGTAGTACTGATGATGATGTCTGTTTATTTTGAGACACTGCCAAGCTTGTATCCATTGACTTTATTCATGAATTGATGTTGGCAAATGTCTGATATTTCCCTCCCCCCTCCTTGTTGCTAATCTTTTCCTTCTTTTTTCTTCTTTCTTTCTTGCGTATCTTTTTTTTTTTCAATGTAAAACTTTTGGCAACATTCTCTCACACATACAGAGACTGAAAAAAGTCTTTACAAACCGGAGAAAAAAACATCATGGCCTTAGAATATCTATAATGTTCTGTTTACGGGGTATCGTAGACGTAAACAGAATATTGAAAAGCTCTGAAGACCTACATATATGCTTTTGTTTCGTTCAGAATAAAGATATTATGGTTTATACTGGCGTTTCTCAACCTTTTTTATTTCTTTTGGGGCACACCAAAGTACGTTTCAAACTTTCGCGACATCCCTGCACATGATTTTCTTTCTAGATGCAAAAACGCAAACATATAAAAATACATGAAATACATTTTTTTAATTATGGAACGTCTATGACATACAAATCTCACAAGCAAATTACGTAATACTCTTGAATAGAAACATATTGAGAAAATTCTTGAGCAGGAATATAAGAAAGAAATATTATCATCAGTAATATAAGAAGGCATCAAACTTAAAACTAGTGAGATATTTGTCCCTGGCGATCTTTTCCTAAAGCATATCTATGCGTCGACGAACTCTTGACGGACACACTCTCTGTCTCCCGAAACACACTCTCTGTCTCCCGACTTGTATTCACGACACACTAATGTGTCACGACACAGCGGTTGAGAAACGTCGTTTTATATAGTACTTTTTGTTATTCCTTTTCAGAACATTCTACAATATTAATAATGAGAAAACTGTCCAATAATAAGAAACACACCACTCCATAGATCTCGTTTGCATGAACCGAATTAAATTAATAAGTATAAATCCTCATCTTTAGTTTTTGTTAGAAAATCGAGAAAAACTAAGAAATCAATGGCAATTTTAATACAGATATAAGAACCAAACCAAATTAAAACTATTTATTTAGCTTATTAAAGATCTAATCCTTAATTTATAAATTGGGTAGTAAGATGAGAAACTACCCCATCAGGAAGTCGCGGTCGGAAAGAGGGATTACTGCCGTCGACGGTGGCGGGCTACCGGAGGCAGCCAGCACCCGTCCGCGGCGGCACGACGATCTACTTGTTTAAAGTTGCCGACCTTTTGCCGAGGCGGCAAGTGGTCGAAAATCGTGAAATAAAATGCCCTTTTGCCGACTGTTGCCGACCGTCAGAGTCGGCAAAACAGTCGGAAAGGCCTCTTTCCGAACCTCTGCCGACTCCTTGTGCCGGCCTCTTTTCGACGGCGGCGCCGGCGCATTTAATGCTAATGTTTGCCGACTGCTCGGCAAGGCAACTATTCGTCGCGGTCGAAAATCGAGCGGAAAGACACCGGTGTCCGACGCCGGCAATCTGACCGAGGCATCTGGTCGGCATGGACAAATTGTCCGACTGTAGGCGTCAGGATCCTAATGGGGTATAAATTGGTTGGTTTACCCCTACAGAACTTAATTCTAGTGCAGTGTTTCTCAACCTAATTCCTATCATGACCCCATTTTATCATATCTTCTTGCCAGCGACTCCCAAATAAGCTTGTGTGGGATTTTTAATATACTTATTGTGGAGATCTCACTATATCCATCTATTTCTATAATAGTAGAATCCATTTCTTGTATATAGTGGATAGAGTAACTTCCCTAAAAGTGAATGGATTAAAACCAAATTTGGTCACTTCATTTAGATATATTACAAATATCGAATCCGATCCGTCATACTGTTTCGAAAAGGAGGCTGTTGGAAAATTTTAAACGTCATAACTCACTTAATTTTTGGTCATATGATAACAAAATAAAGAGATTTCTAATTTTTGTTTTAAAAAAACTTAAACAGTTGTTAAGAAAATTATTGAGTATTTTGATTTTCGAAAAACCTTCACTTTGAGTTATCTCATATTGTTGTGAATTTGGTACCTTGTTGTGTATGTGCTCAGTATCGCCAAAAGTTGTTACAAGCAATTTGTTTATATTTAAAATTTAGGAAACAAATGAAACCTCACGCCAAAAATATACCTTCATTGTAGCCAGCTTGCTGAAAAAAAGACTATCCGCTCACACACATACATGTACCATTCTGCAAACAACAACAAAGGATCCTAAATAAAAACAATATCTTTTATTGTCGAATAATTTGTCCATTGTTGATTTATCAAACAAACGTAACACAGTTATTATGGATTAGTATTTTCAATTTTAATTGTATTTGAATATGCAGGTTTTGTTGCATTTGTATTTTTCTGGTGTTTCAATATGCTATTCTCATATGCCTATCAGAACAAAATTCAAAGTAATATTTAAAAATATTTTCCTGTATTAGATTCTAATTATATTTATCTCTTCCGTTCGATCCCCATGAAAGCCTCTCGCGACCCCCCTAGGGGCCGCGACCCCAAGGTTGAGAAACAGTGTTCTAGTGCGATGACAAGCAAATTCGATCACTATCTATGTACCCTTCGGGAGAACAATATTGTTATTATATTTTTTTTCTTCTTAAGATTTTTACTATTTTCTTACTCCAACTTTCTTCCAATAATTCATTCCCCATAATTCAGTTCCCTTAGGCTCAAGATCATATTATCGAATAAAATCATAATTTATTTCCTTCCTGAATGCAACAGTTTTTTTTTTTAGTGTATCACTGAAGAGTATTTCCAATATTATTTTTTTTTAAAAAAGATAATCTTTTGCTTCAGATTTATTTTTTTAAAAAAAAGAAATAATTTAATTTAAATCAATTTACGTCCACAATGATTTAGACATGTTCTTTCTTTAGGCAAGCAGCACCTGTTACGTTTAAGGAAAATAGAAACTTAAATTTGATTTGCTTTTTGTAGCACATTGAAATGTGTAGCAGTCTTTTTCTTTTTTTAAAAAAATTAAAAATTCGAATATTTACAGGAATGTTTATTTATTATAATTAATTCTCGTACATACACAATAATTGATTTGTTCTTATAATTAACTCTGATTTTTAAAAGAATCGAAACCAACATTAAATTGGTATCTTGTTTAATTATACACTATAAAATATAAAACAGCATTTCAACACTTTTAGTACAGATGTTGATTCGGAAATATATCAAGGGTGTGTTTATAAAGTGTGCTTCGCGTGTCCAAAAGTGTTCATTCTCCGAAAACAGTAGTTAGTATGACATATTTAAAACATTTCTCGGCAAGCAGATCGAAAACAAAGTGATGCCTGATGACATACATTTTGTACTGTACATATATCTGAGACATACTTGGACAACGCAATATCTACAAGAGGTGAATATGTGTAAACTGGAGGTGTTTAAAGAGTGTCGGTAATGTGTATAGTGTCCTACTGTGTCTAAAAGTAGTTTTTTTTTTTTTTTTTTTTTTTTTTTGCTGTGTACTAGAATACGTTTGTTTTATCTTGGAACGCTTCCCGCCAGTGCACTTGGTTGGCTTTTAAAGTGCTTTCTGCTAGCACTCACGTGAACGTTTTAGTCCAATAGATGTCTTATTGACTTTGTCGTGTAGGTGACGTTAGTTGTTAATCAGCCCATCAAATGAGGTTACTGCTATTTGGCGGGTATTTGCAGTGCTTATAGTTGCCACACGCAAACAAGTGTGTTACACTGACTTGCAAGTGGTGTGGCGTTTTGCTGTTTCCTAGCGTATTGTAACTCGCAACTTAACTGCGACGCGGGAAGAACGCGTTGCAGACAGACCCGTCCTTTAGGCGGGAAGCGTGCCAAGATCAAACAAACGTACTCTAGTTGTTCTAACCGAGCCTTCTGCCCGCTGTAGACTATAGCCTACAAGATATAATGAGTCACTAAAGAGCAACACATGAAAATATTTCCCAGAAATATTATATTATGATCACACTCGTGGACCCTAAAACATTGTAAGATTATTACGTCAGTCCGTTATTTTTTTTTAATGGCCATCATCGTTTTAAAAGGCAAATTGCCTTTTCGTAATTTAACACCCGTTAGATCAGGTAGTGATATTTATTAACACCAGATAGGCAAGCAACAGCGCAAATACTGACATATATTAATGTCGCTGTACTTTATTACGGCCGTGTCCGTGCGTAGTCTCGGGGTACTCCCGCTTCCGCCCATATTCTTAATACACCAATTCTTCCATCTTCATTCACTTGCTTTAATCATCGTCTCCCTTAGCCTAACGGGCATAATGTGGGACGTTAATCTGAGAGATTGCATTTCAACATTTGTTCATTATTACAATTAGCGCAACGGATAGACGTTTGCGCTTTATTATTGTCACACTTGCAGATATACAATATTTAAGTAATTGTTTAAATTTGCTTTATTTTTTCTGTAAGCACTAATTTAGTTTCTTCTCAACGCCTCACGTTCTTTCTCCGCCAGTGTCTGGTAATTTTAGTGCAGGTACTGTTGCAAAAGTAGCACTTCTATATATACACTTGGAAAATGAAGTGAGATGCCACACGGCGTTTCAAAGAGGCCCTTTCCACATATACTATGCAAATTTATGCCTTAATGCATAGTGAATAATTCCTGCTTGGGGAAGACTGAAATACGTTATACTGTGGGAACGTAAACTTGCTGTTTCTACCTACCGTACACGGACTATATGTTTGGATAGACTTAACAGAAACAACAAATAGGGTCGTTTGTATATCTTTTGTCTTTTTTTTTAAATTACAGTTTCTTCAAACACAAATAAACTTTTGTGGTTCCAGTGTTCGCTTGAATTCTAATTCCTTCTATATAAACATTTATAGTTGTATATTGCTTATCTGCCATGTATTTGATCAGAATAATGGTACTTTACTTTACTATTAGTTGAAGATCCCTTGTCCCAAATTAAGAAGTTTTCAAATTCTACATATCCCATGCACTATGATTCCATAATCTGCTAAATGTCTTTATGTAGGATTATTCATTTCATTGACGTCAAACAACCATAATCGTTTTCATCCACTTCTGTTTATATTTTGGCAGACTTTCTTTGTTCTACGTCTTAGTTCCATAGAACATTTGTCAATTATTCATTTCATTGACATCAAACAACCATAATCGTTTTCAACCACTTCTGTTTATATTTTGGCAGACTTTCTTTGTTCTACGTCTTAGTTCCATAGAACATTTGTCAATTATTCATTTCATTGACATCAAACAACCATAATCGTTTTCAACCACTTCTGTTTATATTTTGGCAGACTTTCTTCGTTCTACGTTTTAGTTCCATAGAACATTTGTCAATTATTCATTTCATTGACATCAAACAACCATAATCGTTTTCAACCACTTCTGTTTATATTTTGGCAGACTTTCTTCGTTCTACGTCTTAGTTCCATAGAACATTTGTCAATTATTCATTTCATTGACATCAAACAACCATAATCGTTTTCAACCACTTCTGTTTATATTTTGGCAGACTTTCTTTGTTCTACGTCTTAGTTCCATAGAACATTTGTCAATTATTCATTTCATTGACATCAAACAACCATAATCGTTTTCAACCACTTCTGTTTATATTTTGGCAGACTTTCTTCGTTCTACGTTTTAGTTCCATAGAACATTTGTCAATTATTCATTTCATTGACATCAAACAACCATAATCGTTTTCAACCACTTCTGTTTATATTTTGGCAGACTTTCTTCGTTCTACGTCTTAGTTCCATAGAACATTTGTCAATTATTCATTTCATTGACATCAAACAACCATAATTGTTTTCAACCACTTCTGTTTATATTTTGGCAGACTTTCTTCGTTCTACGTCTTAGTTCCATAGAACATTTGTCAATTATTCATTTCATTGACATCAAACAACCATAATCGTTTTCAACCACTTCTGTTTATATTTTGGCAGACTTTCTTCGTTCTACGTCTTAGTTCCATAGAACATTTGTCAATTATTCATTTCATTGACATCAAACAACCATAATCGTTTTCAACCACTTCTGTTTATATTTTGGCAGACTTTCTTCGTTCTACGTCTTAGTTCCATAGAACATTTGTCAATTATTCATTTCATTGACATCAAACAACCATAATCGTTTTCAACCACTTCTGTTTATATTTTGGCAGACTTTCTTCGTTCTACGTCCTAGTTCCATAGAACATTTGTCAGGAACGGAGCTGTACTGGGACGCTATCTGTTCAAGAATAAGATGTAGGAGTAATATCAATTTATTTTAGCTTTGCAGGAGGGAGCGAAAGGAGATTAGCCAATTCCAGATAGCAAATCTCCAAGGAAAAATATGAAATGAAATGTTGGGCAAAAAGTTTTATAAATGTGATACTTGCGGTTAGCAAGTAAATTAGAGTTAACCTGTGCAAACAAGTGATATATATGAGATAGATTTATGTCAGTTGGTTGAAGATGTATTATGATCTAAGATTATAAAGATATAAAGAAGTATTTGTAAAAGTGATGATATGAAATATAAATGTGAGTTCAAGGTAGATTATAGATGTAATAGTTAGAAGAATGATACGGTGAGGATTAAGAATAAAGGGATATATATAAGATATTGAGTGTCTTTAAAATTGTAGAAGGCTGGCTTGGGAATAGTTACATCCTTTGTGGTATTACGATTTTTAGAAGCTAACATGAAATATATGAGTTTGTCCCAAGATTATGCCCTTCAGGCTAAGAGAGACGATGAAGAAGGGAAGTGAATGATGATGGAAGAATTGTGGAATAAGAAAATAGGAGAAAATAGGAGTATCCAAAGGAAACCTACGAACCTGATGTTATTCACCACAGGCTTACTTGGACGGGGATCGAACCAGGGACTCGACACACCAGAGGTTAGCGCTATACTACTAGGGTGGGTCGTTTTGCCACTTTTTTTTCGAAACGAAATGTAATACCTGGCAAAAGTGGCCCACCCACATGGACATTACAAGTATAGATTTTTTTTTCAAATCAGATAATATCTTCTGTGAGAACTATTGCCTCAAAATTTCAAAATTTCACTGAAAATTACAAAAAATACCAAAATTGTTCATTATTTTTAGTTATGTTAAAGTAAACATATTTTTGGATTTATACATGCCAGATGCTATGAAAACTGACATTCAAGGCTCAAAATGCCAGTTATATGCCCCTGCGGTGGGATAGGGGTGCCTCCTCTGGGGCCAGAAAAGGGGGCAAATTCAGTACAATTAAGCATTTCTACAGCTATTTTCGTCCTTGCATTTTCGTTCTACTGGTGGTTCATAGTGGTAGCAGAGCATTGTTATTTTTCACCATGACACTCCCACCTCTCTTCCTCACAATACTACAATGCCCTTCTCCTGTCCCGATCTGCGTAACTCAGCGTCAGTATCAGGAACGAGTCGTATACGCTTCAAATTGGTAGCCATTTCTCAAGCGTTATATTTGGTTACTGTTGCCTTCAGCTTATATGAATTGGCCGTTACAGATAATAGTTTGCTAAACACTATTTTCATAGAAAATTCTGTATTTCTTTTTTTTTTTTAAAAGTCAATATTATTTATTATATCACAAAAATGACTTCAGTGACAATGAAGCATACCTTGAAGTGAAAGCAGAGGAAAGCTCTTCTGAGGAAGAGACCAAACCCAGAGACAGAACATCTAAACCGAAACTAGATTTGACTGAAACTGCTATGATTGCTCAGAGATACAATGTAAGGGAAAGTGCTGCGGCACATATAACATCAACTGTGCTTCAGGCAGATTTAAAGGCTGGAATTATAACTTCTCAACAATCTAGTAACATAATTAATTGCTTTAATTGCTCTGCTTTAATTGTGGACAGGGGTAAAATAAGGCGTGCGAAAATTAAAATTGCTCAGAATTTAAAAGAAAGTTCTAGAAATGATGATCCCATTAAAAGCCTATACTTTGATGGTCAAAGGGAAGACACTAAAACACACGCAGGCATGGTTAGAGAAGAACACTTATCACTTGTGGTTGAACCTAACTCTCAATACGTTGGTGACGTGACACCATCCTCTGGCTCTGGCCATGACGAGACCACGGCTATTTTCGAGTACATCATGAACCAAATCGAAGGTGGCTTTGATGACGTTGAGGTTCTTGGGTGTGATGAAACAAACACTAACACTGGTTGGAAAGAAGGTATTCGTCGAAAATTAAAGGAACTAACAGGCTATTTGTCTCTTGCATTTTAATGAACTGCCTTTCCGAGCTCTCTTCACGCATATTGGGGCTAATTTAAGCCTCTATTCTTACACAGGTCCCATAGGTTCAAAACTATCTGACTGTGAAAAGCTTCCAGTGGTGTCATTCAAACCAATAAAATGTGACTTACCTCATCACAGTCAGAAGAGCTCAGAAAACTCAGTAAAGACCTGAGATACTTATCTCAAGTCTTCAATTGCTAATGGTCCTTATCACGTCTTTGAGACCATTCATAGGTCTAGATGCTTACCAAATGAATACCAGGCTGTAATACGTTCATCCATTCAGACGAATGTATTTCTTGCACTCCCAGAGAATGTTCTCTTCGCTATGATGACTGATGCTCTACTTGCTGTCCGACAAGATGATTTACATAAGATTCTTAGTGCTCAAAAACACGAAGCAGAGAATATTCATAACACTATTAGATATAACATCATTACTAGTCTTAATTTTGAGGCGAAAGATTACACTGAAATGATCTTTTGAGAAAGCACTGATGTTTCAATAACTGTACCACAAGTTCTAAGGACGGTATCAAACAAATAGCTCATGGACAAACTTTCACTTTCTGACAACACTGTGCCAGAATAGTCCTCCACCGTCTATCCATGCCACACGGTGGCAGTAGAACGGATAGTGAAATTAGTCACTGAAGCAGCTTCTCGAGTATGTGGTAGTGATGCTAGGGACGGGATCATCAGATCAACCTTACTTTCTAGGCAAGCTGTGTCTAAATTTAAATGAAAGTTCCAATTTGTGACATTTTTTCCTCAAAGTGACGAATTGGATTAGTTCATCCGTCCCTATGTATGGTTAGTTGGTTGGATAGGGCTGGCGCAGGAGCCCTAGGTGCAGCCACCTCCACATGGTAGACTCTGGGATGCTTGGACAGGCTATATGACCAGGTGAGCGAGGACCTGCACAACAGCTTTAATATACTGAATTTGCCCCCTTTTCTGGCCCCAGAGGAGGCATCCCTATCCCCCCCAAGGGCACATAACTGGCATTTCTATACTAGAATGTCAGTTTTCTAAGCAACTGACATGTATTTAACCAAAAAAAAAATGTTTACTTTAACATAACTAAAATTCATGAAGAACTTTGGTATTTTTTCTAATTTTCAGTGAAATTTTGAAATTTTGAGGCAATAGTTCTCACAGAAGATATTATCCGATTTGAAAAGAAATCTATACCTGTAATGTCCATGTGGGTTGGCCACTTTTGCCAGGTATTACATTTCGTTCCGAAAAAAAGTGGTAAAACGCTGCACCCTACTATACTACTGAAGTGCAACCCCAAGTCTTCACGGAAATATGCCTGAAAGAAACAATAGTTCTACGATATACTGTAAAATGAAATTGCTTCTCAGGTAATATTTTAACTTTTTCTTTTATAAAAAAGAAAATTTTTGTGATTGTTATGAAAATAGATATTTCAACGAAATTTCCACGTTTCAAGGCCTCAATGCGAGTAGGATAATTTTAAATTTTCTCATAGAGAGTAAGAGACGGGAAACAGAACATTCCGTTGTAAGTAGATTTTTCACGTTTATCATTGGCAGTGCCGGATTTACATATAAGCTAAACAAGGTATAGCTTAGGGCCCAACTCTTTTAGGGGCCCCAAGAAATTTAAAAAAACTGGATGTACATTTCCAAAGTATAACAAAAATAATAAATAAAATAAAATATAAATATACAAAGCAACAGTGCTTCCTGTTATGTAGGCTTCTATGATGTAAGTAATGGTGCCCCTTCTGCTAGCTTCCTTCCTAAAACATCACTAATTTCTTCATTTCTTTATATAGGGTTCCTACATTCAATTGGACACATAAAGGGCCCCATTGCCTTCAAAAGCTAAGGGCTCCACTTAACCTCAATCCGATTCTGATCATTGGTATGTTATTATTCTATTGATTATATAAATCTTAAACTGAGGGATAAAAGTTCCATCCCTAGAGCACCAGATGACGCCCCTGCTCTACAAGCGGAAAAATTTACTTAAGCACGTTCGTTTGTTTGCCCATTTTTCTTGCAGAGTTTCAAAGGCCAAAATGTTTTGAGGTTAAATTATAAATTTAGGCTTTTTTATTAGATTTTGGATTCATGAGTTTCGAATGTTGCTCATTGTCAGAAATAGGAAGCTTTATTGTATCTTGAAAATGCCAAAATTCAATTTTCTTGAAAACTTTAACATTTCTTTTCATATTTCATTAAGAATACTACAAGGTCATATTAAGAATGATATATGTGCTATAAATACCCTTGAAAGAATCTATAAGGGCTTGGCCACTCATGGGGTGATTTCTTCCTGACTAATTTTTTGAGAACGACTGCTGATTTTGTTCATATTTCATAAATATTAACAACTCCATAAAGTAGTGACAATAATTGAATCGTTGAGTTCGAAAACCGGTCATCTCCATCGAAGCTAATTTGAGAGGAGTGACAAACAAAACTAAATTAATCAATACGTATTTGACATATATGGTTATTTTCATTTTTGGAAAAGGGTCGCGGTGGTTCAGTGGTAGAGCGTTCACCTCTGGTGCGTGGGGTCCCGGGTTCGATCCCAGCTCCTGCCAAGTAAACCTTGTGGTACACAAACACCGTGTGCGTGGATTTTCTCGGGGTTCTCCCGTTTCCTCCCACTTTCTTCATTTCATTTCTCATAATCACCGTCTCCTTTAGCCTAGCCGACATAACCATGGGACGTAAAACAAGATTTCGTTTTTGGAAAGTAGACAAATGTCAGTTCTACGGTACGAAAATGAAAACAGCCCTGTATATCAGATGCATATTGACTAATTTAGTTTTGTTTGTCACTCCTCTCAAATTAGCTTCGATGGAGATGACCGGTTCTCGAACTCAACGATTGAATTTAAGTTCCAATGTCGTTTAATAGTATTCGTATTTTGTTCCAATGATTTTTATCAAAAATGACTCTCATTTTTTCCTTATGAATAAATGTTTATGAATGTGAATAAACGTTCGGCTACTGTGCTCAATATTTCTTTTAAACTCCTATTAGCCTTCACTCCCTACTTCATAACTCATCTTTCTTAAGTCTGACATGTGCATAGACGTGTTATGTTTTATTTCGCACGTTAGACCTAAATCTCAATTCCATTGCTTTCTGATCCTTTAAAATTACAGTCACGATTCAGCCTTGGCGACATCCATAATTACAGAACATATCAAGAATGGTCTTCTACTAAAATTATGGCATTTTCTTTGGAAAAATCATTTCTTGTAGAGTTCCATGAGTCTCTCCGTCTCCCTCTAGCCCTTAACACACCAAGCGGGGTCCTCTAGGGACCCCAGAGGGTGATATTTGGTGATACTTCTGCAACTATAAGAACCAATTTATTCTCGATTTTTATATGTGCCCTGCATCTTTTGGGGATATCTGCTATATAATTAGATCAATGATACGTTCGTTAAAAAAGTGCAAAAAATAAGTTGAGAAATTAAAATAATATTTGGTGTCCCTAGAAGACCCCAGCTTGGCAAACGACGTTGGCGATTTAGGCTTGGTGCGTTAAGGGCTAGATTAGATCACTATCTCTATTCTTTTTATGCATTATGTCACTCGTGATTCAAAATTGTTTGCAATTCCCTAAATATTTGTCTACATCGCAATCACTCTGATTCGAAGATTCAAAATATTGAAAATTAGTCTTAGAAAATGTAATAAATTTTTTATTCAATTAGAATATATATATATATATATATATATATATATATATATATATATATATATATATATATATATATATATATATATATATATATATATATATATATATATATATAAGGTTCCAAAATCTCATCTTCGTTGCTAAATATTCCTCTCAATTCTACTACAACTTTTTTTAAACTACTGTACAGTTAAATAGGTCTAGAGCTGTTCATGAAACCAGTTTCAAACTAGTCATTACCCAGTTTGACTACCAAATGTATGATAGTCAGGGACGCACACATGTGGAAATCCGAATCCCCGCTCAAAAGAGGAAACCGTAAATCGACATAGATTTTTGTAAACTTTTTAAATAAAACTGTACGTGTTTAGCAGAGAAAAAAGTGGTTGATCTGGCATAAAAATTTGATCTTACACATCATCTTTACTATTTTCGTATACGTTTGACTCTCGTTTATAGCTAAGTCAATTAACGTTCAATAGGAGGATATAGAGTTCATGGTCAGGTGCAGAATTTTTGATTTTAGGGCTGTGTTTGGAGTAGTTAGGAGGCAAACATACTGAAAGTTCTCTTACGAGGTGACCGGGGCGCAGGGGGACAGAAGAAGGTAACTTTTTTTTGTTTGTTTTTCGCTTATATTTCGATAAGGCTGTAGCAAAAAAGTTAATATATTCATAATGAAAACTGACAAAAAATTTCCTACGAGATTGTTTCTCCTGCTCCCAACAGTTTTTGAGCAAATTCGGAAAATCACAAATTTTTGAAAAACTCATTTTTTGCCTTATGTTCTTCTACAAACTGCCTTTAGTTCCTCAGTACTCAATTTTACAGAGAAGTTGTAAAGCAATAAATTTTCTTTAAAAGAGTAATTCTTAATATTTTATCTGTAAGTGATAGGAAGCTATACAAATCTGAAATTTTTTATTAAATTTGGAGATTTCGAAAGAAAACTTTACTTTTCTTTGTATAGTATATGCTGTTATTTTGTGTATTTATAATATGAGCCTGGGGGAAAGGTAGTCGTATAATAAACAATAATTTATTAAAATTATGTTTATTAAAAATCCAATCAATTGAGTAAAGTGGGATTATCTAGTCCACAGGGGTTAACATTCACAAGCTCTAAGGAAACCTCAATCGTTTTTCATAATGCATTAGAAAATATAATAAAATTTAAAATATTTTTTAAATGTACTATCTTCAAAAAACAAAATAGAATATATGTTACTAAAAGCAAAAGTAAAATAAAAATATGTTTTAAATACATGTTTTCCTTTAAAAATTAACCAAATAAAATAAAGTATACTAAATAGTAAAAACCAATTCTAATTTCAAGAAAATTACTTTTATTTAAGAAAATCTATTTATGCATGACTAACAAAAAAAAGCATGAGGAGCGCTCTCATATACAATCACTTGATTTGTATGATACTTCAAGAATTTGTAAATTGATTGAATATGAGAGTGATCCTCATACTTTTCTTGTTAGTCATGCATAAATAGATTTTCTTAAATAAAAGTAATTTTCTTGAAAAGATAATTATTTTTTTTTTTTACTTTTTAGTATGACGTTTTATTTTGTTATTTTTAAAGGAAAGAAAATGTTTAAAACATATTTTCTTTATGTATTTTATTGTTTTATCACTTACTATCAAAATATAGACTCAAATTATAACATGAAACATTTAATATTCGACGTATTTGTTCTTTGCCCTTAAGAAGATAGATGATTAATTAGAGTTGAGTTGAGTTTGAGTTTAACATCCCATTCAGCAGTGAGGCTATATGCGACGTGAGCTTACTGATTAATGTGGAATTCGAACCATATAAGCTCTTGCCGAGAATCGAAACTGGGTTTCCCACGCCAAAGACGTGTACGCTAACCGCTTAGCCACGAAGGAGCTCTTAATTAAAACTAGCGCTGCCTACAAGACATAAGAGTTTCGAAAACATTGTCTCGAAAAATCATTGTGAAAGTGATATTTCATCTCGGAAAATATACCATAAAACTCAGTATATAGCTTTCTAAAACTCAGAACCAAGATATTTATTCAAATAAGAGACCAAATATTTACCACAGAATATTGCGCTTTATTTTATCACGAAATGGGTAAATATATAGCTACTATTTATAACTAAAATTATATTCATATTAAAGCTTATTCCTAAACATTTTTCAGCCTTCTAGTTACAATATACGAAGCACTTTTTTCTCCTAACAATATCACCATGGCTTGCAACACTGATTTCACAATTTTTTGTCCTTTTTCCCACGTAGCATACATTAGAGATTCCGTATAAATTCCTGGGACACAAACAACCGGTGAACCCCTGTGTCTGTGACTATCTTGTTGAAACATTCAACGGTACAGCGACACTAATTAAAGCAAAGAGCGGATGAGTCTCGTCAGGATAATAACCCCCACCGCTGCCCTCTTCCTCTTTTTTTGCACCCTACTCTTCGAATAGTACACGTGATTGTAAAACCAACCCTGTCCGAGAGGTTTTAACTTAAAAAAAAAAAAACTCTAAAATCAATGGCATAAAAACAAGTGATACAAAGACACGAATAGAACTACAGAATAGTGTATAGTATGCGCTTTGCATTATTCGATGTAACGTTATATAATGAATTGGATTTTTTTTCGAAAATACTTGTATTAAACAAACTATGGCTAGGGGCTAAACAAGCACATGCTCCCATCTCTAAGGAAGTACAACGATGTGCAAAAGATTTGTACATTTGCGTTAGTGTTGTAAGCTTGCTACTCGTACTAGCATGTAAAGTAGTTTTCAAATTAGAAAAAAAAATGTTTTTAAAAAACTTGAAATTTGACTGTTTCATTTAACTAATTGATCTAGCAGAATAAAAACTATAACTTACGGGAACGAATTACAGTTTTAGCATCATAAAAAGTCGTTTTTCTCAATTTTTTTTCGGAAACTACACATAATATTTTAACCTTAAGAGGCCCCATCACGGCGGATCTAAAATACCACCAATTTTAGAGTAATTATCTTATATCTTCAAATAGATAAAAGATAATCGAAAAATGGAACAAGGGCTCGATAGACAATATTATTTTACATGAGATACCGTTATCAGGAATTGCTTATCTGCTTTCGATTTCCAGTCATTTAGAAAATCGGCATTTATTTTCACGTTTATAAATAGTTGCAACCGTAAAGCTACTAGGTGACTCGTGATAATGTTACCTCAAACAAAATAATATTGTCTAGCGCTTTCTTGTTCCACATTTCGATCATCTTTTACCTATTTGAAGATATCACATAATTACTGTAAAATTAGCGGTATTTTAATTTCGCAGTGATTAGACATCTTAAGTATGTCATTTTGTTTAGCCTGATGTTATCTATTGATTGGTTTATGCGTAGCATGA
The DNA here is from genome assembly GCF_964235325.1 of Thermobia domestica. Lineage (NCBI taxonomy): Eukaryota > Metazoa > Arthropoda > Insecta > Zygentoma > Lepismatidae > Thermobia > Thermobia domestica. The sequence goes on from NC_137455.1 coordinate 103,541,872, forward strand.
ACTGCCCATGATATACGAGGTATCATTGAGAAATGTTATAATTAAACAAACATTAAAGTTAGACAAAATAACAGCTTTTCTCTTTATTTTATTAACCATTCTGTATATTATGAATGTACTAATATCATAAAAGAATTAATCAGTATCAATTTTATTATAATAGGTGTTATGGTTTCAGCGATCTTCAAATTTACCAAAAATTTAAAAGTTTTTCGACGTTTTCAAAAATTACGCATTGGGGTTTACACCAACTCAAATCATTTTGCTCATCTCAATGAGGTTTATTGATTGGTACATGTCTCATCTTTGGATAAATCATTTTTCCGTTAAACACCAATAATTTTGTAACATTTTAAAACCTTTAAGCGTAATTCCATCACATAACTTTAATAATACAGTAAGTTTCGCTGAAATGACACAATGGACTCACTTTGATGTTGACTTAATTAGTTGTTTGGAAGATATTATAATTGTTATATTTGTTATATTTACCGAGCGGTAAAGCGTTAGCTCAAGTGGTAAAGCGTTGGCTTCGCATTCAAGATTTCGTGGATTTGATTCCTGCTGCCGACCACCCTGACTGGGGTTTTCCAGAATTTTCCTCAGTCCTACCAGGCAAATGCCGAGATGATACCTACTAAACAGGCCCTGCCCGATACCTTCCCAAATCCTTTCCATTGTTATTGTTGATGTTAGGTATCCAGTGTAAAAATGGCCTCTGATCTGTATCTGGTGATTGTTAAATAATTGTGGGTAAAAAGTGTTTATGGGAGCGGGCGGAATGAACATACCTTATAGTTGGAAGTTATTATGATTTTAATCTGCGTAAATAGTGAGCACATTTGAGGCAATGTATGTTTTTTTTTTCGCTCGTTTATTCTGATTGTATTCGAATCAAGTTTAAAAAGGTACTAAATCCAACAGTCAAAATTTGGGAAATCGAAATAAAAGCAGTTTAATTGGTAGCGTATTCATTTAATAGCCACGAAATTTGTACTAGATCTTCATAACTATACACTATACTACTCAAGTGTTGAGATAAGTTTGTAATTAATGTACGAGTTACATACCAAAAGTCATTTCTTTCTTAAATCGAAGGTTTCCTTTGAAATATTTCCACATAAAGAGAAAAAATTATTTTTTAAATACTTGTTTTGAAGTTTGCAGTTAAATCTCTCCCTAACTATAGACTACTAATACATGTTTTTGCATGGCTATTTTATTAGCATTAAAATGACACAGGTTTTGTTTCTCTATAGCCAAAAATAAATGAGCTACATGAATTTATGTTGAGGTGCATGCGATCCGCAACGTTTGCTGGATGAGCATAAAGTCTATTTACACATTCATAGCAACTGGTTAAAGGTATTGTAGATTTCTTTTATCAGTTACTTGGTTAGAGTGCATAGAGACGTTACGTACTTGCTATGACGGTTATTTTGAATTCTGTCATTTGGAGTTTCAATTAATTTTTGAAACGAAGTTTTGCACTGCTTAAATATTTAAACTACCCTTATGAATAACGTACGAAATATTATTAAAGACTAAAATCCTTATATCAACACTTGTATAGCAATATGCAGAGCTAAAGTAAATGAAAACAGTGTTTAATAATAAAACAAAACACTCTAAAAATGATGATAATATAAACTAGCGTAGACAAGGTAATATTTTAAATATATAGAAAATTACAGTACATATAGCGTCTGTTTTTCACATTCCTAATTCGGACGCTTACGTTGCGCTGGTGGAGAACTTAACTCTTTGCTAACCTCAATGCCATTTTCATTATCACGTGTTAAATTTATTATGTTTGTCTCGTCATACTCACATTCAGCAATCGCCATTTGGCTGTTACTACAACCATAACCCGCACAATGACTGCACATGGATAAACAGTCCAATCTATTGCTTTTACACACACAATTTCTTTCATATGAAATTATACAGTTGCACATAACTAGCTTCAGTTGGCTTTCAGGAACTGGTACAAGTGTTGTAACTGGTACAAGTTTGTTGTTTTGTACTTTCCAACCCCATTCTGTAGGAGGTAGTTCAACATGTTTCCACTGTTGCACTTGTAAATAAACACGCAAGGAATGCTGATGTGCTTCACCTGAGGTCGGAGGAAGCACTGCAAGGTTGAAGTCTTTTCGTAGGCAATAATTGTTACACGACTAAAGTTATCTTTTTAAGATAGTGCCAGATTTGTGCTTCTGGTGAAACGCTACCTCAAAACCATATGTCACATGACCATCTTCCTATTTAAAAATTTTGACCTGAATCCAAGATGGAGAATTTCAAGATGGCCGCCATAACAATACTATAGAAAATTAGGAGTGTCTCTTCCTCTAGTCCCATTATCCAGGGTATCTTCGCATTCCCTTAAAGCGTTTCTAAATTACAAGGGTTTATTCTAGATTTTTCCCATATACTATGTATTGCAATCGGATTCAAAACTTTAGGTCGCTTGAGGCACCATTTAATATTATTCAATGGAGCTAATTTTTCTCCTGGCTTAATTTAGTCCCACATGGAACCGTTTTAGGGGGCTCGTCCAAAGAAATTCGGAAATCAAAAATTAAAGACCACCTTAATATATATATATATATATATATATATATATATATATATATATATATATATATATATATATATATATATATATATATATATATATATATATATATATGAATGATAAAATCATGGGAGGCAACATTCTCAAAAGTTTACGAATTTAAAATTAGTGTTGATTTCAACTACGTAAGAGTTCTGTTCGTATTTTAAAGAAGGATTGATGACGCCAATTTGGATCCATGAAAAACTACAAACTAGCTGATACTTGAAAGAATTATTTCAAGATTTTTGCACAATTTCCTTGCTTCTTTCTCTTTTTTTCTCTTCTTGAATCTTCAACCAATGTGAGTGCTATTAAGTGGGTAAAAGAAAAAGGTTAATTGCTTCAGGAAGCATTAAAGATTTGGCTCGAACAGGATGAGAAATAAAAAAGAAAAGAGAGAGAAAGGAAGAACAAGAAGTTCCGAGGTTAGTCAAACGATCATCACGTTTCACGTTGAAAAAGATCCGTTCAGAAATACTCATTTAAACAAAATATCACAGTTAAAATAAAGCCCACTCGTACAAACAAGATTATATCGAACAAAGTGAATCACTCAAAAGGCTAATATCTTAGTAATTAAAGTTGACGACAAGCTTGTGTGAGTTTATTCAATTAGTGACTTATCGACACGTTAGTGACAGGAGAATATATGGTCTTAGATATATAGAGTCTGTCAAAAAATGCATACACACTTTAACGTAATATTCGTGAACTTATGGCCGCGATGGCTCAGTGGTGGATAGTTCACCTCTGGTCCGTGGGGTCCTTGGTTCAATCCCAACTCGCGCAACGTGAGCTTTGGTTGGTGGTCCGGGCCTCCCCGGCCCCCCAGGATCGGCACCCTCGTTTCCTCCCACTTTCTCATCATCACTGTCTCCTTTAGTCTAGCAAGCATAATCATAGGACGTAAAACTTGTTGATTTCATTTACATTTTTCGTAAACTTATTTCGAAGTTGGATAGGATTATAGCAATGTCTAGTATGGTTTTCTCTTAAAATATATCGTTACTTACTTGACTGTAAAATAAACATGTGATACAAGCAATGTTCTTAAACTTGGAATAACAGTTTAAAAACACTATAAAAACTAAATCAATGTTTACATATGATTTGGGCATTTTTAAGAAACAAATTTTGGTCATTATTTAACATGTGCAAAATTGTTTATAAAAATGTCAAAACACTGATTTACGTTTCGCAGTGTACAAGATGTGTGTCGAAAAAAATCACCGAATCTTTACTTTTCTTTCTTTATTGCTCATTCTACAAACTTTCAACTACTATCTCCTTCAAAGTACTCCCCTCTACTGTCTATACACCATTACCATTGTTTTTTCCAATTTTCGAACGCCTCACTTTCTTTGGTGGTGTGCAGTAGCCCTACTGTCCGTACATTTTCCTGAATTTCGTCTGTGGACTGAGTACGATGTCGTTTCAAAGTAATTTTAGGTTTAGTAAGTAGAAAATGGCCTGCCGGGCCTAAATCTGGAGAATAGGGTGCATGGGAAACAATGAAACTGCAGATAATTTAAAGTTTGTCACTCAGGATTTGATAGCAAGGTTCTACATTTATACCAACGTCTACGGCAACCTCACAAATAATTAAACAACAGTTTTTACTAATTACTAATTAATTAACTTTATTGTGGCATGCGAATTGTTGTATCCTTTAAAGACCAGGTAAATACTACGCTCCATGAAAGATCAGTATATTTATTGTATTTATTCTTACCCACGTGAATGTGGCTTAACATATATTGAACAAATATATATTTACGGTGAAAACCAGATGTGAGGAGCATACGAGATATACACGTATATACGATTAATACAACCAGAGAAATCAGCATTAGCGCATTATGCACTAGAAAAACAACAGTTATTATTTTTTGTTTCAAAAAGCTTTCGCTAGATCCAGATCCACCTATGGATATAAAACGTTATTAAGAGAAGCAATGGAAATAAAATTACGTTATAGCACATTGAACAGCGAGGAAGATTTGAAATTAAATGGAATTTGAAATGTTGTATTACATTATTAATGATAATTAATAATAATACTAATTAAGAAAACGGTTATATTATAAATTTGAGTTAAACAGTGAATTATTACAATATTTGATTAAAATTTATTAAAATTGTAACAATTAAATTATATCACAATAATTGTACAACAATTCTTCAAATTAGGAAAATTGTTACTATGAACGCAGTCAATCACTGATCTGATTATCCTGATGAACCACTCTTTATATTCCTAATGAAAATTTAAATTGTTCCCACAATGCAACAAAAGTAACTCGGCGACACTACCGGCTAGAGTTGTAACTAACTTCATCGTCTGCTACTGGCAGTGACTAAGTGTATCATTGGCTAATTCTATCAGACTCACGAGCTGCCGTATATTCCCTAAAATTTCAGTATTTTTCTAGGTACCTTTCGAGTAGCTACCTGAATCTAAAAAGGTAATTCTCCGGAAAATGACCTTGATGGATCGTGACACATATGTGTGATGTGAAAAGCCTGATTCATTCATAAAACAAAATGTTTTACAAACTATTAATCTAAATTAATTATATTTCGAATACCAGCTTCATAAGTAAAAGTTTAAACTGTTTAACATGAGTTTAAAAGAGTTAAATTTTCGTTTCAACTCCTTCAGATGTTCGTCCCTTAAATTTCCTAACGCTGTTGCAATTTTCCCTCAAAACATAATAATCGTATTGGCTCATTACCTCTCTTCTTATATCAATAAGTCGTGCCTGTAAATACGTAAATGTAAAATATTTGTTCTTGTCATCAGATATTAATTGGATTAAAATTGAGAAGTTATTAATTATCTTACTAATTATCATTGTTTAAGCCTCTGAAAGAAGATTTTATTGTTGAAGTATAGGCTTAAAATCTGTCCTTGATTCTTTTTTAAAAAACATACATACTAAACATAAATTAGCTCTCTCTCTCTGTTTCCCTTTTTATTGGTACAATTCAAGGAAATAAAGAATGCAATTAACGTAATTCGTCTTTTCAAATACTTTTACTTTGAGACTATCTTTTCCTCCTTTCTCTTTTCTTTACTATCTCTTCATTTCGTCTTATATTCTTTCCATGGCTTCACCTTTTGAAGTTTTTTTTTTTTTTTTTTTTTTTTTTTTTTTTTTTTTTTTTTTTTTTTTTAAGTGTGGAAATACGGATCCTTTTCGTTTCATTATATTTACCACGGTCTGTTTCGCAGCCATTTGAGAATTTTCAATTAAGCCATCCCCCACTTTAACTGTTCTACTCCAACTTTCAACTAAAGAAGCCTGTTCTTTCTTTTCGTTTTTTGCTTTTGTTCTGACGCACGGTTACAAATAATTGCAGTGTTGCTGCTCTTCTTGGAAGGAATTGGAAATCTTTTTAAGAAGTTGATTTGTTTGTTGGAATTTCCTTGTTCCTCTTATGTAACCATTTATTTCTCTTTTGCTTTTGTTTTTTTACTTTCTTTTCCTGTTTTGAAATTTTATCGGAAATTGATTTCTGTGTATTGTTGTGAGGAATTGTGTTTCATTAATTCCTTTTAAGATGTATTTTCAACCATTGGTGTCCTTAAGGAGGGAGTTTCGGATTTTGACCTCACTTGAGCAAAGTATTACTTAAGAATGAACATTTACCATATTAATATACGTATACAAATAACTGAAATTATATGAACTTGGTAGCTTGAAAACGTTTTTTTAGAACGTCTGTGTACGCCACTGTTTTCAAGGAAGAATACATTAAGATATTGTCACGGCCACGATAATGTTGAAGTTTTCTGTAGAGTATCAGTCCAAAGCCCCTGACTCCATGAGAGGATGGAATAAAGAAGATATACAAATGTGCAGGTGGAGAAGTGGGTATTACTAGTGAGTTGGTAGGTATGTTAGACTAGATCTGCAACTGTCACAGAGTGGCTGATGACTTTAATGCGAGCTCAGGAAAGGTATTATATGCGTGGCGTGCGATGGGCATTCCGTAGAGCGCATTCAGTGGAGATGTTAGCTATAGTTGGGTTAATATGCTTGAGAAAAGTACGCTAGAACTGTGGAGCAGAACTTACCTTCTCTAACACGAGGTAGTTCTAAATCTTCCAGAATTTGGTTGTTGCGTTTATATCTGTCTTGACCAGGGATGATACAACCGGTTCTAGTTTCGAGTGTTTGAAAGTGGCTGTAGGAAGCACGTTGCTAAGCAGGGCATTTATAAGAAAGTGCGTACAGGACTATAATCTTACATATGTGCACTTGGACTTCATGAGAAATAGGACCTCAGCGGAAGATGGGGTATAATGCCGAGATTTTGCGTAGTCCTCGTAGCTTTATGTCTGATGTGTTCGGCGAACGTTAGCCCAGGTCTAAAGTCACACCCAAATGTTTAGCGTGTGTATCGTGACGAATGTGTGAGTTTTCATAGACTAGGTTTCGAGGGTCGTGGATACGTCTTCTACTATGTATGACAGCACAACTTTTGTCGGCATTGACTTTAATCATCCAATGTCTTGCCCATTCCTGCAAACCGTTTAGTTGGCGTTGCATATAGACGTAACACTGTGGAAATGAGCTACTGGTTGTGAAAAAGGCAGTATTGTCGGCGTACGTTGCGAAAAAGCAATGTGGTAGAGTCGAGAGATCGGCCGTATGCAGATTAAATACAAGTGGTGAAAGTACAGCGCCCAGTGGAACACCTGCTTTAATAGGCCTCGACCAGGATTTGACACCGTCAACAGACACATAAAATGTTCTCCAATGAAGTAAGAATGAAGTAAACGCAGAAGACGATCCGGAAGGCTTTGGGTGTATAGTTTATATAATAGTTCTGCTATGGTTTATATAAGAGTGTATATTTTATCAAATGCTTTTGAGACATCCAGGTATACTCTAAGGGCTTGGCGTTTTCTATTGAAAGCCACTTAAGTATTTACTACTTGTACGAGTTGCGTAGTTTGTTATGTTGAGCACGAAACCCAAAGTGATGGAAGAGTAGATCACTATTGACATGCTGTTCCAGCCTCCAGAGGAACACATGTTCAAATAATTTACTCAAGTGTGACAGAAGTTTTATCGACCTCTAGTTTTTCAACAGCAGCGAGTTCTTTCCAGGTGTGGGGATGGTGATGATACAAGCTTCCTTCCAGGTTTTTGGAAAGTAGTACAATTGGAAGATGGCATTAAATATATCAAAAAGCTAGTAATTTTCGAATTAGATATTTCAGTATCTCACTTCGAATCCCATCAGGCCAAGATGCTGTCTTTGCAAGCAGACATTTGATATGGCGTTCTATTTCCCGAGGTGTTACTAAGGTTTTGGGTTTTGAGTACTTATGCTACATAATGTGGTTCCGATGTGCTGTTTGAAATAGGGATCGAGACGTGGTATATTTGGCTGCAACTATTCTTCAGAGAGTCAGCAAAAATAGCCGCTTACACTGAGAGTCTTGAGTCAGTCCTTGTAGGATTCTAGCTCTGGAAGCATTTGTAGCACGTTGGAAGGATTTGGAGTACGTCCAAATTTTACAATAATTTACTGTGACATTTCGAAAAGTGTCTTCCCAGTATTGTTGATTTTGTCGCTGAGTCAGCATCTTGAGCTTCACACGCAGCTTATTTCACAGAGTATTGTATGCTGGATGAAGTGTGTGCTGCCATCGGCTTCTAGCCCAATGTTTTAAATGAAGATAAATTTGCAGATGAAGACTGTCATATTGACCTATATGCCTTGGAGAGATTATGGTACTGGAGCTCACTCCTGCTTACGAAGTGCTAATGTGATGTGAGAAACCGCTTCATTGATATTCTCAATGGTGGCGGGCCGATCTCGTAGATTGATCATAGTGTTTAGTTTTTGTTTAAATAAATATATCAGAATCAGTTTCTATTGCTTGATGATAATGGCAGAATGAGCGATGCTGCGGTGTGAGACGTGAAAAATGAGTAGATGTGGACAAAGCCTAAATATAAAATGACATAAGGATGGACAGTAAAGGATACGTTTTTGAAAAGAAAGATTCAAGCACATCGAGTTGTCAGCCGAATTTTGGATGATGAGTTGGGTCTGGTAGAGCACTGATGATGAAGTTGGACGTGAGTAGATATTGATGTAAAGCGTCTCCAGCAGTGTTTTAAGAAATGGAGTTCCATTCTCCATGCTTAGCATTACGATGTCCAGCTAAGATGACTTTTGGCCTTAAGTTAGCGGTGTTATCGAAGTCTGTCGGCTCTAAGTGTGTGGCCATGAACCTGTACCTGGTGACCAATATTAATGGAACTCCTGGAGTTATTAGCTCAACAACAAGTGCCTCCAAAATAAGTACTAGTGGTATTGTAAGCGATTTTACTGGGAATGATAAGTAGCAATCCTAATTTCTGTTTGCCCACTCTATTCTGTCTGTACACAATGCAATTGGGTAGGCGTCAAATAGTAATGCGAGCAGTAAAATGTGTTTCTTGGATAAACATGATGTGTTAGAAATCTAAGAAGCGTTTGTTTCTCCCTCTTGAAACAGTCTGCATTACGTAGTAAGGATAAGTGTGTGATGTAGGACACCGGATTTAGAAACTGTCATCGTCAACCAATTCCGCGAGTGTTTCTATTAGTACTGCAGTCTTGGAAGCTGAATCTGCTCCTTGTCGGAAACGGGTAATAACATGTTTAATATGGGTTATTATTTTGCGGAAATGTAAGCCCTTGTAAGGAAAGAACGGACTTTAAGTCCACGTCGTCGTGAGGGCTCCCCGGTTGCTGAACAGAAGCTGAATGGGCGTGAGAAGAAGGGGAAGCTTCAGCATCTTCGTTATCCACAACCACAATAAGTTTTGTCTCATATTGCATTGCCACTTAAAAGATATGCTAAACCCTAATCAGTCACTAAGCAAGATAGCTGGTTGGTTGATTAAGATAATGCCTCTTTTCTCACGGACAGCTCCCTTGTGATTATGTGGATAGTATTATGTACCTTTGGCGCATAATAGCCGGGTTCGATCCCGGCGGCAGGTCATGTGGTTTGGATTCCACGTTAAGCTGTAAGTCCATATTTCATATAGCCTCGCTGATCAAAAAGGACAATCCATTCCAATTCAATCTTTTCTCACGGAGGTTGTAAGACGGGAACTGGTACTAAAAGTGAGAACTCGCATTTGTGTCCGAAAAAACTCCCAATAGGGTTCGAACTTGCGATTAGTCACACAGAGAGGATGCGAATTACACGCTTTGCCACACTAGTAGTAAATGTGGTCGTTTTATTCACAGAAGGTCGAGGTTTTATTTCCGAATAGTTTGATATTAGCTGTCTAAGTCACCAAAAACCACTGAGTTGAACTCAAACTAACAGATGCTATTTCTTCTTGTCTTAAAGGTATCATTAACTTAAAATTGACAAACCAGGAATAAGCTCGATTGTTCTCTCTCTCTTTCTCTCTGTATGTATGTATATGATTGTGTGTTTATTCAAAGCAGCAAAGGCGGATATGAACAGTCGATGACCCCACAATTCCAAAGGACGTAAGGGACTGAGGGATCCCAGCAGAGTAGTCTTTAGGAGTATAATGAGATTGTAGGGAAGAAAGCTGGGAACGTAATATTGGAAGCAACAAGAGAGCACAAGAATTATTAATTATGTATCTCTAATTTCTTCTTCCTAAATAAGCAAGTTTCGTTTCAGTGTGAAACTACGGTAAACTTTCAAACTATGCGAATGCAATACTGAAATTGGAACTCTTGGTTGTAATGAAGAAATAAAATGCAAGATGCAATCTATACCTTGGACGCTGAATCCATATGAAAAAATATTATTCGGTATCTCTTACTGCTTTCGCCTAATTGAGATCAGTATTGACATAGGAATTAATAGTAAATGTCTACAAGAGAATTGTGGGGGAATGCAGTCTTCAAACTCTGAATCAATTCCACGAAACTATTTTGTTGCTATCTACAGTATTAGGTTACCGCATTCATTATACACTGATCAACGTTGCAACCGGAAATTGTATATTTCTACCACTTCCTGTTTGAACAGAGAGTTAACGGAGTAGATGAAAGCTGTTGATGAAATGCTTAATCGATCCCAGAAAGCGCTCGTGACTACTTCTTATTAATTTTGCTCTATGGAAATCAATATTGAAACTGGAAGTAGTAGTAAATTTGTATCACTTCCGGTCCTAGTAAAGAGTTTCGAATAAAGGTGTTGTCTTGCTTTCTTCAGGCGATTTTTTCTCATATGGATTTCTAAAAAAACGTCGTTATCTATTACCCTATTTGTTCTATGGCTATCAACGTTTGTAACAGGAATTCGATAATTTCTACTACATCAGATTTGGACTGAGAATTAAAGAAGAAAAGACAATCTGTTCTCGGAAAACTAAATTGATTCCTAAGCCCGTTTCTTGCTATGTATTTCCATTCTTGCTCTATTACAGTCAGTGCTGAAACGGGAAATGGTTAATTTCTATGACTTTCACAATTCCTTACAATTCAAACTTCTTTTCCCACAAACCTCACATGGTCTGGTTTCGAATCAGAAACTCCTTCTGCTAGAATTGAGTGATATACTAGTTCTCAATTTTCAAAATTTGCCCCAACAGGGACTATTTATACTTAATTGTCTCTAAATTCTTCTCAAATTCTTAGCTGTACGTAATCAAATCAGACAGGGGCATGAACACAGAAACTTTCAGGGCAGTTAAGAACGCCCCATGATGGTCAGGCTCCTCACATCACATCGGCTATCCATTGACACATTGTACTTCCTTTTCCAAGGAATTATAAAGTTCGAATGTATTAAAAGGAGAAAATTAAAATCTACAGAGAAATACAACTTCCGTGATAGTTGCCCAGTATAAATTACATGGCACAACTAAGAATCATACTCGCAACTTTGCACTTGTAACACAAGAGCTCTTACAGTGAGCCATCCAAATAAAGTCGGATAAACTTCACAGAGTAAACCCAAAGTATCAACATGAATATAACATATACATGCAGAAAGATAATTATTACCATCTTAAGGTTGAGAAACAGTAAAATTAATATTGACACTGATAATACTACGGTATATAGCAGTGACGAGCAAGTTAGAATACACTATGAACCATGGCAAAATAATAATCATACTTGGGAGACATTTTCCGTTATCTTTCCTCTCTCAACCAATTCATTAGACTTCTACTGCTCATAAGTCATATTCTTGCTGAATTTTTGTTCTACTCTGTGCATTCTGCTTCTTGTAAATAGGGGCCTGAGCTTCGAACATTTGAAATTGGTTACTTGAAATCTCTATTGCTCTAAAAACTGGCTTGAGCTACCTCGTGGTTAAGCGGTTAGCGTACGTGCCTTTGGCGTGGGAGACACGGATTCGATTCCCGGCGGAAGTTCATGTGGTCCGAATTCCACATTAATCAGTTGGTCTACGTCTCATATAGTCTCGCTTATGTAAGGGATGTTAAACTCAAAATCAAATCAAATCAAAATGTGAAAATCGGTTCGATACAACGTCCTTAATCTTTCAGAATAAGTTCGGTACTCAAAAGGTTAAGAAAAATATTTTCACAGTTAAAAGTCATATCTTGTTTCAGGTGTATTATGATATACAAGTATATACTTTTCCCGTTACACACGTAGTTATAAAAAGAACAAATGTCGTACTTTTTTTTTACTTCTATTAGTAAGTCGGATAAGGGACGCCATTTAACCACCACTTATTTAGGTAAGAATACAGGGAGTGGTAGAAATTTAACTGCTCTTTCTATCACGCTATCCATCCAAGATAATTCTTTAACTTTCTTTCTACTTTTGAAATTGTGCAAAATGTTTTCAAAGCCCCGAAAGCAGCACCAAGAAATGAGTAAGCAATTTAGCTGGCATTATTCTGCTTCGCTTCGACAAACTTTTAGTATATTTATATTATATATTATAGCGATAAATCTTGGAGATGATAAACGTATTTTCTTCCTGAAGAGTTCCAAGAATTTTGTAGTAACTTCGGCAACTTCCAATAAAATTAATCTTATCGTTTCCAAGCTGTCATTTTATGAAATATCCGTTTCCATTAGAGACCGATTTCCAAGTTCTCTCTACAGTAGCACCATGGAAACATAATAGCTCCCCTTTCACGTTTGAATGTATTCTGAGCAATTGTTAGCATCGTGAGTATTAACATTTTTTCATTTTATTTAATTAGTATACGTATAGAAGTATAATTAGGATTAAAACCAAATATAGAAATCAACTTTCGCAGGTAGATTTTTAATAAATAAAAGAAGTGACTTTTTTTAGACCGCCGCTGGAAGAGAATCACCTACATTACAGATGCTAATTGTATGCATCCCATTTGTAGGCTGTACTTGCGAGAATAATATAATAAAATTGCTTGTTTAAAAGTTTCCATTACTTCCTCTATTGAAAGTTCGATATTTTAAAATTGGTTAATAAAATTCCATTACTTCCTCTATTGAAAGCTCGATATTTTAAAATTGGTTAATAAAATTCCATTACTTTCTCTACTGAAAGATCAATATTTTAAAAGTAGTCAATAAGATTCTATTACTTCCTCTGCTGAAGGCTCAATGTTTTAAAAATAGTTAACAAGATTCTATTACTTCCTCTGCTTAAGGCTCAATGTTTTAAAATTGCTTAGTTTCTAAATTGGAATTGCTTCTTTTGTCGATAACTCAATGTTTTAACATTGGTTTCTACATTTCCATTCCTTCTATTGATATCTCATTGTTTTAAAATAACTTTCCAAATTTCCATTGATTCCTCTACTGAAAGTCCAATATTTTAAAATATTTTTCTACATTTCCGTTCTTCCTCGGTTCGTTAGGTTGTGTTCTACATGGAGGGTCACTATAGCTCTGATTGTAGTAGTAGTCACTGTATGTCAGGGTTATCCGAATGATTATTCTGTACAGGGGCTCGCGGGTATGTCACTGGGGCAGTGGGTGGCACATCTATGAGAACCATCTACCTCTCATCGTGTACACCACCGATAAACCAATGATGTATGATGACCCACGCAAACGACATATGTCCTGTAGCACTCGTAATATAGGTGCTCGAAGTCAGTTGAACAAATTTGGCCTGACATTTATGTTGTCCTAACATTGCAGAGAGAATATGATCCCTGCTTAATGTATTCGAACACATGCAAATATCAGCTTTCGTTTCATCCGACACCTTTTAAATTACTATAGAACGGAATTTAAGGTGCAGCACCTTTTCTAAAAGGGTAGTTGTTATAAAATGAACACACTTTGTTGTATCTTTTTAGTGAATTTTGCACCTTTTTTGCTAGATTCATAAAATTTCCCTTTTTCTTATTTCTTTTAGCCTTCATCACCTTTATTGTCCTTTTTCTCTCTCTTTTTAAAAAAAATTGGACAGAACAATATGTTTTATTTTCAATCTAGTTTACACATAACCATGGGCGGAGCTAGGAATTGTCTGCTGGGAGGCAGTGGGGGGCAGCCCTTTTGGTCGGTCTCGGTGGTCTTGGTATGTGGTCATCTTATAAGTGACACTTTTATTTTTCGTCAAAAGGTTGGGGGCAATGCCCCCCATAACTCCGCCCATGCACTTAACATTCCATAAATTTAGACGCAATCTTGACGGATTTGCTAGGGATAAGTTTGATCTGAATTTGCGAAACAATCTGGACATAGAAACCTTTACAACGTCAACTAAACTTTCTATCTATGTGCTTACAAAGTATGTACCACTGGTTTCCGTTGATGTCGAGCGAAGTTTCTCCACATACAAGGATCTCCTGAGCTCCAATCGACAGAAACCAACATTCGAAGACATAGAAATGTTGTGAATAATTAAGTACAATCAGTTTCTGAAAACTCCGTAGTATGTAACGGTTTCTTAAGCCAAAATATTGCTAAATTAAAGTTTTCTTGTTTAAAATACCGAGCTGGTTTTAACCACAATTTTATTACAAGAATGTTGCATGTTGTACAAGTTTGGGATTAAATAAAACAATTTTGCAATATATGTCCAATGTTTAATGCCAAGATATTTGCTGGTGTAATGAATCAAAAACGTTCATGTAACTGTATACTATAGAAATTAATAAAGATATCCTATTAGCACCTTTGGATGATTTTTCAGCCCCTCCCTTTTCCTACCACATTTTTGCACTTTAAAATCCGGTCCCAACAAATTACTATCAGCACATCCTTTACAATGGTCAGTGTGCTGCAACTTACAAACTAATATGGGCATATCCATAAATGAATTTTCACCAGATTTGATATGGAGACCAAACATACGTCTCAATTGTAAAGCATGACCAAATGCTGTAAGTATTGTTTTACAAATTGTTAATTTGGACCTCAAGTGACGCCAGAAGTCCCTATATCGCCACGTGAACCCGTATCTGCTTATATCTATAGGTATCTATATATATATATATCTATATCTATCTACACACTCTTACACCTATACAAAACATAACAGACACCACAGCACGAATTATTCCGAACACAAGAAACTATGGAGCTGACAGTTACTAACATTTCCGACTTTCAGCTGAAGCATTTCATGTCCACTGCTATCAAGGCTTTTTACATACTATAGATCCACCTTGAAATCACAGCGTATCTGAGAATTCTGTTGAAAACATGTCCGAGAATTATTCCCTGTAGGAATTATACCCATTACACATCCACAAAATATGCATTTTTGGATTACGTATGACTTTATTTCGCTAATACTGACCGCCACTTTATGTTTTCTCGAATTCGAAATAGCATATGATGAATTTTCAACGATTTTGAAAAGCCCCAGCTCTGAAAACGTGAACTTTACGCTATATCTCCATATAATTTTCCCCCTCTTATATTGATGTAAGGAATTACAGCGTACAGTTTGTTGGTATAGTTCATTAATACCCTGCATATATGAACACTTCTAATTTCTTTGATAAAAGTAAATAATGAAATATTTCATGTACAGTAATATAAATATTATTCTTCCCAATCAACTAATATTTATTGTCTCGACATCGTGACCACTTTAATTTTGTATTTCAGACATCCAGGCATGGGTGTCTCGCTTATTCTCTCTTTCTGCCTTTCAAAGAAGCACATATATACGCACTAATAACGTTGAATAGTAATCCGACTCATGACACGCTAGATATTGGATAAATTCTAGAAACCAAGGTTAACTCGCGCGACATGTATGGTTTCCCTTTGTTGTTTTTCTCTCTCTGGAATCTGGAGGAGTAACGTGAACCATCTGAAACATTAGAGGTCTTCCATGAAGGTTGTTTCTAACTGCACTCTCTCTTCTCGGTGAGATGTGAGCGAGTTTGTAGGGGGAAGGGTTACGAGGGCCGCAGGGGACAATTCACTAGACACACTCTAGAGTTTTATTCATTTTGTATATTAAATTAAATTAATTCTTATCCTTGACATTGAGTGACTTTTTTCTATTTTCTTCTTTATTGTCAACCTAAAATTGTTTCTTAGCCACCACAACCAAATAATACGAGAGTATTTCCAAAAGTTATGAGCAATTCATCTCATATTATACTACACACAAACAAATATACTTTTGTAAACTACAAGCGTTTTAGGCAGAATACTCTTCTTTTTACTTTGATTTAGTTGCAACATACAATCTTACACATTATCGTCTGCTGTTCTGAATTGACTAAAGAAAAAGTTAGTTTTGCGGAAGCTTATACTAGAAATAAAACCTTATTATTTGGATTTTCGATTACAATCCTTAGTTTTCTGATTTGTGAAACTCAGTTAAGAAACTTTATCAATCACCTTTTTTTTTAGAAAAGAATTCCCATACATTGGCATGACAAGACACCTCACATTAAAATTTCTGAATAAGTTTAATTTGGAATTACGTTTCCTTCGATGTTTCAAGAATGTTAGTATTTGAGCTACTCCCTTTTTAACACTTACCGGATCAAATATACAGATATACAGTATGCAACCGAAAATGAAATATGTTTTTAACTTTCAGTACAAAAAAAAAGTCTTCCTATGTTCAGTTACGCAAGCCGAAATCCAGTATAATATCTGAAAATAAAAATCTTTCCCCTATTTCTTCCTTTTATACAGAAATTTGTTGTGAGGTTACGCTATGGTGGATGTCGAATATTGTAGAACATCTAACATATAAAATTCTGATTTCAGTTGTTGATTGGCAAACTTTACCGTCTCTTTTCGCAACCAATGCTACCAATTGATTGAACATTATTTCTTTTTGCATAAATCGAAAATCGAACATGAATCCATTCCCAATCAATTATTCTGCAACATAAGTAGGAACACTAATGACTTATCAATGAGAAACTTACGATTCTTCGAAGTTAGATGATAAAACAAGCCTTTAATTAAAACCTATAAAACAGATTGTTGATACTAGCGAAATTAATGGGCGTAACTTACTCTACTGAGTTCTAATTCCAAATCCATAACCGACTTTTCCTATAAACACAATTCCGGGCGTGGAATAGAAAAAAAATGTCTTTCAAATGGTTTTGGACTCTGTAACGAGGATAATTATGCTAGAAAATTGGTCCCTGGCTAAAAACAGAAAGTTATTTATGAGAAAACCAGTTCTGGTTTCGGAATTGAAACCTGATTTTCGAGAGAAACTTTTATTGGGTCTTCCACTGGAAACGATATTATGAGAAAACTAACCTTTCGTTGCTATAGGCTTCCCTCGAGCTATGATGCCACATTAGTTGTAGCTTGTAACGATCTTGAGCTAACAATATTTGTAGAGGGTGATGATGATATGATTCAATAATGACATTGTTTTTCGGTTTCGTTATCAGAATCGGTAAGTCAAAATGTGTTCTCCCTTTCCAAAACACGCCGAATTAAAATATTTGGGTTCCCAGATTGGAACTCAAAACAATTTCCATAGTGTTCCCATTAACAACCCTACTTTGAAAAGTATTTGATAAAGAAGTCTCGAATACGTCTGGGATTCTCGGAAGAGAAACCAAACATTTTAACGATGATTAAACGAGAGCGTAAATTTCCCTTCGGATCGTGTTGCCAAGCTGGGGATACTTGGGACGCTATAAATCGTAGGCCTCTCTTCATTTAATAATTTCTTAGGGTTGTCATAAGACGAGTATAAAATAAAACAAGAAGCTTGTGAAAGTGATACGAAGAATAGTGACTTTTTTTTTTTAAAAAAATACTTGTTTTAGTAAGGGTAAAGTATAGTGTAAATTGATCTTGTGCTGCATAGATATGGATGAAGTATTAACTGAATTAATTTATTTTCTGCTTCTTTCGTAGCCCAGTTCATTTCTCTATTAAAATGAACGATGGGTATAAGTAATCTCGAATTCCTTCTCAACTTAGATCTTTACGACCATAACTTCGGTAAAAGTTGGTCGCTCAGAATGCAGAGTAGGATTTCGTCAGTGGCCAACTTTGTACGGTGTATTTGAAGCGCGTTGCTTGATGTTCGATCTCCTAATTGAAGAGCACTATTACAAATCCTTTGGCCTCTGAGTTCTTGAGTTATCCTAATTAAACAACACTGTCACAGTCCATCTCCTGAATATGTCTAATTGAACATCACTATCATGACCTTCAACCTCTGGCCTCAGAAGTTAACTTAGCTGAGCTGAATTGCCATAGTTCCTCGGCCTCTGACCTCTTGAGTTATCCTAATTGAACAACATTATGACAGTGCTTCTACCTCCGTCCTCTTGAGTTACTCTAATTAAAGAACACTATTACAGTCCTTCGGTCTTCTTCAAATTTCGAATGCTGGGAGATTATAAAGGAAATTTTCCTCTTGCATTGTTTGCATTTTCATCTCTTCCGGGTTGGTTATGAAACCGCTAATGATGTTATGACAAAGATACACGCTCAGATTATGTAAGGGTCATTTTTATTAGCTTAACAGGAGATCCATGTTACATTTGTTATATAACTTGCTTTACATAATACGTCTGTGTTAACAGGCAAGAATAACATATACACGATCATTCTTTTGCATATGCTTTGTTGCTCTCTATGCTCGAAATGAAAGAATATGTTTTTTTACATGTTTGTAATTATGCTTCAGTACATGCATTGAATATTTGAAAAATAGGTAAAAAAATAAATGAAACTCGACACTAGTCCAGCATTTTTTACAACGCGAATTAAATTGGTTTATTTCTGGCCCAAAGCATGTCACAGATGAAGCTTGTGACGATAAAAGGAAATACAACGATCATATGACATAAAGGCACCTTTATCTTCTCTTGCCATACTGAGCGTCTTTTGACGCTCATGAACGTAAACGTGACATATTATCGCCAAGTGTTGTAGAAATTGGTCGAGAGAGAAGCTTAGTTATAGTTGGCAAAGGTAACTTTATAACTAATAGTGTCTTACTGAAGTTAAAAATTGATAAATAAGTAAAAATTGAAATTCTCTAATTGTTCCACGATGTCTTCACTTAATGTATACACAGCACAGTACCTGCACAGAAGTTACATTCGAAATTAATATGTTAATTACAACAGCAATCGGAAAAACAGAAGCGATACGATATTAAGACATTGAAAAACGTATCTCGATGAAGTTGGGACGTTGGATTACAGTTTAGCGCCTTTTCATCAACGATGTGGATCTACAGTTTGAATATTTATCCAAAGTGCACTCAAATTTCAAATTTCAAGGCTATCTTACGGACCGAGAATCGAATCCAGAACCCCGTGCAATAAAGGCACACGCGCTGACCTCTAAACCAACGGGAAGGGCTAGAGTTTTACGCGTTACGTGCAGTATTTATCAGTATTAACTGGACACTTCTTTCGGCCAAGAACGGGAAGAATATCTGTAATTAATGAAATTACACTCTGTATTTGGTAATTCTGGTATAATTTTTGACCCTTGAATCTTGTACCGTTTTCAGTTTATTAACGCTAACCTATAACAAACTTATCGGAAACTGTACAGCAGTCAAATCGGCTTTGTAGCTTTAAAACTTATGGACTGCCCTATCACAAAGGCTAATACTAGAAAGTGAACCGGACATACAGCCACAATGTGATGCAAAATGAGGCAAGATTTTAGAAAAGGAAATTTTGACAATTAGCAGAAACATCTAGCACCATATTCAAATGAAAAGTCATGATGATGAGACGTGGTCCTTGTACGTCGCCTTTTAACCCTATAACGCTGAATGTTTCCTTTAAACTTTCTGATCACTCTGTATAGTAGTAAGCAAATATATTTCATTCTGTACAAATCCTACTGTTGTACTGATTATTGAAATATTTATTGCAACCTGTTTGTTTTATCACGAAGAAAGAGCAAAAGAATGAGGGCCCACATAAATGGTTCAATATCTTTTTCAGTGCAAATTACAGTAATTTGTGAGCAGGATTTCGAGCTATATAATAATGATTCATCCTTTTCCCCTTCTTTATCACCTGCTCATGTTTATTAATACAGAATGAAAATTTTATGATTATGTTTATTACAGTAGATATCAAATTGCCAGTATAACAAAAATTGTAAATTGACAAATTCTACACGGAAAAATGTATCTCCGAATTTAATTTCAGTGTTCAAAATTAAAAGTATCTGCCCTGTTTCATAGTTTTACGTGGTCGTTCAATACATAAGTTTTCCTTGGCTGTAAAAAATTATTTTTAAGACACATTTATATGTGTAGGTGGAACCTTCCTCACTTCTCCACGTACTCCTCAGTGAGATTTAGGCATTTGTCTGACCGTTGCAGCAATTTGTCCAAACCCTTTGCAAAATTCTTGGTTTTGGCTATTTAGTACTCTCCTCAACTCTCCTGTCCTCACCTAAATTATATTAACCACAACGTAATTCTAGTAGTAAGGAATTAGAAATTAAATTTAAGTGGTCTAGTCTTTGTGAGAAAGAGCTTGCATCTAATATTGATAAGGAACAGACACACACGACTACGCTCTCTGCATATGCACCATATTCAAATAACACAAAGATCTAATACATGTCTTTCAGATTGGCAACAGATTTGGACCGTTTTGTTGTTGTTGTTTATCGAAGTTGAGTGTCCTTTTTCAACCACGAGGCTTGTAAGGCATAGATCTACAGTTTAAGATGGACTCCGAACCACCGTAATGAATTTAAATTTTAAGACTCTTTCACCATGCACCAAAGTCGAGTGCACTATCTACAAACCAGTGGGGAGGTCAGTTTTATCCATTTCTCTTTCATCGATTGTGGGCTTCTACCATTTATACGTCTCTTAACAGCTTATCTTGTTTGTGTGTCACGTTTTTGGGCAACATGACGACACATTTGATTATCATGTAGAGAGCCTTTCAATGTCAGTTGAACAAATAATTCATTATTTTAAAGTTGTTTCTTCATACGTCGTCGTATGAGAACCAGAAGAACGTAACTCTATTTTCATAGGTTTACAGGAGAGACAACAAAAATATTATTTCCTTAGAAAGATGTGTTTTTAATAAGATGGTAATTGAGCTACATTACAACAGATGATCGACAAGGAGAACAGATGGCATTCCGTTCTATTTACACCAAGCGGGGCTTTCAAAATTATATTCAAACATGAAAAAAACGAAAACCGCATTTTTGGAATTACATTCCTCTGGTTCTCATGCGACGATATAGACTTAATTTTTACTCAATGATTAAGAAAATACATTTTATTTGATCGTTAAAAAGAAACTACTGTTTCTTCACATTTTTTGTGAACAAGTTTTAGAAACAAAAGCAGAGGAACAAATATAAGATAAATTAATATCCCAGTACACCTAGATTCGAGTATTATAGAGAACAATGCTAGTGTAATTTTAGTTGTGATGTTGGTAGCACTTCTTTCACGATCACAGATATCTGGTATCCCTGCTTTCAAGTGATTTCCTTAAAGAACAATTTCCGAGTCGCTGGATTGGGTGTTGTTTTTCAATCCCCATTGAAATAGCTCCCTCGAAGCCCTGACCTTACAACGCCAGACAATTCATTGTGGGGAATAATAAAGTCACATGCCTCTCAGTAGTCAGTACAGCACATAAGAAGAATTCAGAGAAAATGTGGAGAAAGTCTTTCGAACGATAACTTCTCAGGTGCTCCAAAACACGTCAGGGAGAATATGAAAATACACACACCTATGTCTACAGCTCGATGGAATATACACAGATCCAATGGATAAGCAGTTCGTGTATGAACTAAATATATGTATCCACTAAATTATAGTATGCACTAAATAAATAAATTAAAATTACATCGACATTGCTCTCTGTGATACTGAAACTTAGGGATACGTACTTTTCGGACAACTTGTCTATCTATCTATCTATCTATCTATCTATCTATCTATCTATCTATCTATATATATCTATATATATATATATATATATATATATATATATATATATATATATATATATATAATATTTTTCTTCTCTAAAATCCATTTTTCTTGAACAAATTTGTTTTCAGTGTGTTTTTTTTACACTCCTATTAACTCAACAATTTTTCTCCCCATTTTCAACTAGCAACATCAAGAAGCACATCTCATAAAGTCTTTACGTATAAATGTTATGATTAACAGTAAGATCGCTGAAATTAAAGTAATTAATTAAAGAAATTAAAAAAAATATTAATATATTTTAATCTCGAAAACATTAAACTTTCTTTTAAATATAATGCTTATATAAGATGGATTAGATGGTTGATAGGGGTTTAGCGTCCCTTTTCAGAACCAAGACTATATGAGAATTGGATCTAAAGTTTGAGGTAGACTCTTAACACGCTTGTGCAGCACATCGTGAATTGTTGATTTTGAGAGAGCGAGTTCACGTGACATCATACGAATTGATTTCTTTGGACGTCTTGAAAATTCACATACAATATACTGAACGCTTTTTTCTGATGCTCGTGATTGGCCATCATTATGCCCCTTGGCGACATATCCTGTCTCTAGAAACGCTTTTTCCACGTCTTTATTCTCTTGCATCGAGAGGGTTTCTCCGATACTCTGCACGGAACTTTGTTGAACTATAATAATAGATCTCAGTTCTGCTTACCAGCACATGTTTGTTTTTTCAAGATTGGTTGTCATTTTCACTTTTCATCATCTGGAACGATAGAAAGTTATGAATCCTTACTGTTTACTATCTTTCTAAAGTGTCCACAGCTAAGCTACCATCTACCACCTAAAAACTGTTCATGTCTGTTTATGTTTATTACGGTTACTGTTATTACGGTAATTAAGGCTTTTCAATTCAGACACCCTGCACATTAGCAACCTCATGCATCATACTCTGTATGTGTATGACAATGTTTCGTTACTTCTGGATCTGTTCAGCTCATACCATATAACTACTAGTCACTGGATTGTACCGGGTCTAGTGGGTTATAGATGTAATTCCTTCTGGGTCATTCGTGCCCCGACCCATCTTTCAATATAATATTAAATATATCTAAAGCAAATCGAACTATTATTGTCACATTTTCTAAAATTATTTAAAATTAATAAATATATACTTATAAATACGCTATAAATATGGAAATTCGTCATAAAATTTAATGATAAGCCTTACGTGTAGTTAAAATTTCTCGAGGCCAGAATGAATAGAAACATCTCAAAAGAAGGAGCTTTAAGCGAGAGAGAAATTTTAATTAAGTGCATATTATTGAAACAGAGATCTTCCTTCACTTTAACGAGAAAAAAATCAAGTGCTTCCTACAGCTATTAATTTTAATTCTCTCGTAATTGATACATGATTGAAACTGGTTTATATATATATATATATATATATATATATATATATATATATATATATATATATATATATATATGTATATACGTATATTGATTTCGTCTGCCGACGAATAAGCTCATAAAATTCTAAATATTTGTTCAAACTCTTCGTATGATATATTTTATCGTATTTTTTTTCCTTCCTTCCTTCCTACCAGTAATGTAAAAATCTATGTCTGTTTAACTTTAGCTAATTTTTCGAGTTGAATTATTGAACAAGGATGTTAAAATGTAAGCTTCAGGCCAATTGAATGTTTCAGGCTGGAAATAATGCAAGAAGTAGCAAACAAATATGATATTTCAGAAACTGATATTTAGCTATTTATTCTAACCTATGAATTTTACATGACGTAAACAAAATTCTCGGACAAAGCATGACTAAATGAAAACTGCACGTGAAGGAAAACGAAAATACAGGCCAACACGGGAACCATGACACATGCGGGAAAGATATCACAATGAAGGTCAAAAAGTGTACCAGATCTTTGGGATTAGTGGTTGAGACAAGGCATCCCACTGCTTCACCGGGAGTCGAATTTCGCCCGAGAAGGAGCTCGGCTATGCACTCAACTATTCCATCACTGCACCTTTAATCAGTGATATCAACAAGAAACGCTATAAAATCTCATCTTCAGAGGCAAAAAGTAACCAGTTTACATCTGAATTTCCCACTTTATAGTATTTTTATTGTTAATAATAATAATAATAATAATAATAATAATAATAATAATAATAATAATAATAATAATAATAATAATGTTTGAAATAAGTTTATTGGAAGCAAACAGCATTACAGCCACAAGTGCCCTAAAGAAAAAAAAATTTTACAAGCATAGGGCACATGCAAATAGAATTAACAACATACTACAACTTATTATACAAAAATAGATGAAATGTATAACATATTAGTTTAGAAAAATAACATAAAAGCATGCAGTATCTGTTACAAACTGGGAAATACAAAAATAACAATAGTAAAAAAAAAAAGCATAATTAAGTTGCATATAGAAAAGGTATACCATATAGGATAAGTATACAGTATAAAATTCTAAAATGGGTTATTATTTACCATGTAGTTGTAACAGTTTACAAATATTGAAAGAAAAAGTTCAAAAAGACACTATGTAGTTGCTATTACAAATTGAAAATAAATATTTCTAAGTTAAACACATCAAGTAATACACTGATTCATAAGGCTAGTAATAATGACGAAGCATAAAAAATTACATATGACACAAATAAAAAAATCCATGACCAAGTTTTAAAAAAAGGTGCAGTATACGTAGTAAAGAAGGAATTAAGCATAGAAGAAAAGAATTCTAGGAAAATAAAAGACGAGAGAATAATAAAAAAATTAACGAAACATAAAAGGATCTTTCAAATAGCACGTTACAAACTTTACAAAATGACCTCCAGAAATATAATAACAATAAGAAACAAACATGTGTATCTGTTCAGAATTAAAAAGGTTCTTACAATTTGATTTTTTTAAAAATACAATATATATATATATATATATATATATATATATATATATATATATATATATATATATATATATATATATATATATATATATATATATATATAACAAATCCATAAAGTATTTAGTGAAAATACAAAACAAAATTAAGACAATCAGTTGTAAACCTAAAAATACTTAGGCATTTCATACTTTGTTTAAAAAATTAAAAAATAATTCATGCACCTTCTTGAAACTCTTATGAAACAAATCAAGAACCGGATAAAAGCTATTAGCTGTTACTATACTTTTATATATTGAAGACCTAATTAGATATTTACTAATAAACGGAACAAATTTGCCAATGTTTCTGTAAGGAATTTTAAAGAGAAAAGTTCTCCAGAACAAAATCACCATGCAGAATTACATGAAAAAATTTCAAGTCAAAGAGCCAACGTCTGTCAGACAGAAGGGTAAGATTAAGATCCAACCTTATGTTTGACAAGCTCGCCTCTCCTATTTCTTTAAACTTCCATTTTAACCAGGCTAGGAATGAATTTTGAACTGATTCAATCGAACAACTAAAATATTTTGCTTCACTATTCCAAATTACCGTACAATATTCAAGATGAAACTTAACATTGCACATATAGAGAATTTTGCAGGTGTTAATATTAGTAAAGTTTCGGCATAAAAATTTAAGCATTGTTAAATCCCCCCTAGCTTTGGAGATTACAACCTGAATATTTTTCTGAAAAAGCAACTTTTCATCTAATGTTACTTCTAAATCTCTAACATGCTTAACGAATTAGATATGTTGATTTCCTATTCTGTATTTTTAGATGGAAGGGTTAAATTTCCTCGAAAATGTTATTCCTTCGTTTTATTAAAGTTCAGGGGTAGGGAATTCTCTTTGGACCATTTCACTATGATATCTATATTTTTTTGCAAAGTATCTTGATTTTGTTTGGACTTAATTTGACTGAAAAGTTTAATATCATCAGCACATAACAGATATTTACGAGTTAAATCAACACAAATGTCAATATACAGCAAAAACAATAGAGGGCCAAGATTAGAATCCTGGGGTACCCCGGAGGTATTACTATGAACAGCAGACAGTTTCCCTTTATATTTTACCACAAATTTCCTTTCATTTAAATATGAAGTCAACCAATCAATAACACAGTTAGGCAAGTTATATCTTTTCAATTTGTTTATCAATAAGTGATGTGGTAATTTATCAAATGCCTTAGCAAAGTCCAAGTAAATAGCGTCAACTTGACCACCAGCTCAAATAACTGGAAGCGTATAATGCATAAGACTTGCTAAATTAGTTATTACAGATTTACCAGCCATAAATCCATATTGATTTATATTAATTTCATTCTTTACTTTATTATAAACATATTTATAGATTATTTTCTCAAAGATTTTTGGAATTACCTTCATTACAGAGATTGGTCGATAATCATTGAAAATAATAATAATATAATAATAATAAATGTATAAATATAACTTATGTATGACATGTTACTTTTTTAAATTTCAGAGTGAATTATCAATAAATTTCAATCTTCTACGTTTATAAAATAGTTTGAGAATAAATATCTTCCGTAATCGGGAACAAGTATATCTTGTTATGTCGTCAGAAATAAAATGACACCATCACATTTTTATATCATCTCCTTATACTGAGCCGAATGATACTACAAAAGTTTAGTTCTCCATATATTTCTTATGGAAAGTTTCGAAATTAATTGTTTCTCGTTTGATATTTTGCTTTTATTCTTCCATTGTTTTGTTTTCTTTATTCTTCAAATACCGTTTCTTTTCATGCTACTTATTTTTTAAAGAATCAAATATGGTTAAGCATGGAATTTGCTGTTAATTGCCGGAATTTGCCGGAATTGCTAGAGCTCCACACTAGCATGGAATTTGCTGTTAACAAAGAAAAGACTTCAGACTAAAAGTTGACAACACTTACACACTTATTGATGATTCACCATGCCTAATTCTCGCTCGTAGAGAATCTTGTTGGTGTGAATTATACATATAGTAAAAATCCCATATATACTGTCAATTTTGACGAAAATTCCCTTAATCTTATTCCGAGTAAAAATCCCACGAAATAGGATTTTTCCCACGGACTGACATCACTGCCTATAACCTCATAATTGTTGTAAAACACTTTTAACTTTACATTTTTTTTTCAAGGAATGAACAAGTAGAAATTACACAATAATAAATCCCGTCTGTAGGGTGGGTGAAGCAGAAGCTCCCATCATAGCTTGGACTTGGAAAGTCTTTGTGTGTTCTCGACGTTCCCAGAACATTCATACCCAATTCTTTACAACAATCTTCGATACACTCTTCTTCTCATAAATTACATTCATTCGCCTGTGAATTTCATTGGGCTGACATCCTTCTCCTGACTAGAATTGAATCACAGTCTTTAATTAATTTGAGACGGATTTGCAATAGCCGCCATACCTTTTCCGTACTACTACAGTCAAACGAAAACCATTAATAGCTAGTCTGGTATGTATACACATCTACTAAAAGTTGTCAATCTCCGGAGACACTACCCTGCTCAGTAGACTGCACAGTGTTGCCCGGGCAGTTTTCATTTCGACACGCTTTGTATTTGTCTACCATTAAGGAAGGATATATACATAGGATGTTTTGAAATTCCTGGTACAAATAATTATACTCATCAACAGGGCCACCCATGTATTTCATGGGCCCCCAGACAGGCTTCACGGGCCCCACTGCTACCAACTCTGTTTTCATGAAAATAGCCAAGTAACAATTCATAAGTCGCTAAATTCTGCACTATGAATACAGTAATTATTTTTGTCACCAAAGAGTATTTATGAAGTCGCGAAATCAATCAATATATTTCTAAAATGTAATTTTAATTAATTTAATCTTTAGAATAGTACGATTATTTTGTCGCTATCGGGAATTTCAAACTTGAAAAATCACAAACTGAATGCAGATTTGCTCCTCGGAAACATCAAAGGTCCGGGACCCCAGACATTAGTTGGCTTGCCATTCTCTCTCCTTATGTTCGATCCTACTCGTCAAAACAAAACAAGAAATTTGTATAGAGCAGAGGTGTTCACCGTCGCGAGAGCATCCTTACCCTCAAATTCCCTCGCCAACAACGACGCAAGGGCGAGGACAAGTTTCTAGCACAAGGATAAAGGGAGAGGGCCCACTGCCACAGCGAGGGCGAGGATCAACTACAACTGCGAGGGCGAGGATGGGCAAGGACAAGTCTTCAGCACTAGAGCAAGTGTGAGTGAGGGCGATGGACAACTCCCTTCGCGAGGCCGAAGGTGCGCGGGGGCACTGAACAACTCTCTTAGCGAGGGCGAGGGTAAACGAGGGTCAACTGTCACTGTGAGGGCAAGTTACCAGCATGAAAGCAAGGGTGAGCGAAGGCGATGGATAACTCCATTCACAAGGGCAAAGGTGCGCGGGGGAGAGGACAAGTTTCCAGCACGAGGGCGAAGGCGAGCGAGGGCGAGGGTGAGTGAGGTCGAAGTAAAATGCAAAGGTATAGAGTAGACAAGAAACAGCAGTCCTGTATTGCAGCTTTCTTAAAGTCAAAATAGTAAAACATGGAGAGCGGCCTATATGGTGAGAGTTTATCTTACATGTTCATCTGTGCAACTACCAACTGCACCAATCGTTATTCGAGCTTACGTTAAACACCGCGTGCGTGGGTTTTCTCGGGGTTCTCCCGTTTCCTCCCACTTTCTTCATTCCACCATTTCATTCATTTCTCATAATCACCGTCTCCTTTAGCCTAACCGTGGGACGTAAAGCTCAAAGATTTCATTTCATTTTTCGAGCCTACGTTAATAATTTCATTCATAACTTTGGTTCTTCATAATTTCCTTCCTTCCTTCATAACTCATAAAAATTAAAAAAAAAAACTTCAAACTATGCTCAAGGTTTAACTCTTTAGAAAAAAACAGAAGAAGATTTAACTCTTTAGAGTTTCTGACGCCTAGTTAGTTCTTAAAGCTTGTTTCGAATACGCGTTGTTGGGTCGAAACACTATGTTCAGTATTTTTTTAGGGCTTTCCGTGAGCCCTATGTTCAGAATTTCCCAACTCTTATAAAAAGTATTTGAGTATTACACACACACACACACACACACACTATACATACATACATATATATATATATATATATATATATATATATATATATATAATATATTTCCATAGATAGATATAAATATAGATAATATTGTTTTAAAATATAAATTGAAGGAAATAAAGTCACCGCATATAATGGGCTGCACCTAAGTAAGCATGAAAGTGATTCAGTATTCCACACCTTAGTGACACATTTCTACAGAAATAGCAGGGTTTTTTTCTTGGAATTCCGTTGGTTTCTTGTAGTCCAGACACTTTGAATACCTTGTTTCTTTTTTTCGGTCATTGCACACGCATTTGTTAGAAAGGTTTTCTTCCCCTGTCTTCTTCACACGAAAGTGGTCTGAACTAAGGATGGAGGGGAGAAAACCGAAACATTGGTTCAAGTCTCCGTGTCGAAATGTTTGATCGTAACAATGTCTTCACGGCGCTTTGTTTGTCGTAAACCTTCTACGCAACATTTGTGTCAGCTGAGAATACACTCACTGCACCAAGAACTTTAATTTCCGAAGAAACAAAAGAACTTTCTCTTTATCCAACTTGTTTTTTCTTCCTTCGTGTTAAATACTCGTACAAAGTGTTGTCAAAAGTACTTAAGGATATTTAATATTGTACAGTACAAGTTTATTTTTCTCACACTAGTAAATAGAGGTTTAACATCTTTCTCACCTTCAACCATAGGTTGGTGAGCAACGTGGAAATTTTAAAACTTTTCTTTCCCTTGGAAGAGTTGTTTTATACTTTGATAGGATCTCTTCTTCGTAACTTCATCTAGATATTCTATTCTTGGTCTTCCTCTTCCTGGTTTTCCTTCTGCCTGTCCCTCTATCAACACAGTGATCCAATCGGAGTGCCGAATAAGATGGCCAAGCATGCTGTTTCTCCTTTTTTTCTATCATTTTCATGATCTGTCGTTATTCATTGGCTTTTTTTTTAGTACATCTTCATTCCTTTCCCTTTTGGCCCATGATTTGCGCAACATTCTGCGCCAACACCACATTTGAAATGCTTCCATCTTGTATATTTCAGCTTTTTCCTAGTGTCCACGTCTCTGATCCATAAAGTTCCACACTCCATACCAGAGTCTTAATAAATCTTTTTCGAACGTCCAACGACACATTTCTAGATTTTAGCAGTCCTCTTTTCCTATTGAATGCTTGTTTAGCTTATTATGCTTGAAGTGATTTTTTTCACTTCTTCCGTCCGAGGTTTGACATAAAATAAGGAAACACTGAAGATCTTATTCTTTCTTTTTTCCTGAGAGGTAATTAACACATTCCATTGTATATATTAATCAATAAGTAACGATTTTGTACTCACCTGGAAATTGATCATGCTGGAGAGTGTAATGCGTGTAATATTTCAAATACAGGGTGTCTCTGAAGTTGTCATCCGGTGTTATAGCTTGAAAGCGTCTAATTGTATTTGAATGAAACGCCTACAGTTCGAAGGAGAGAGGGTTCAAATTCATACACATAAAATTACGTTCATACAGTTAAGCCTATCATCCGATTTCAAAACAGATGCATCATTTAGATAGGGCAAGGGAGCAATTGCTCTCCTGAGTTTGAGAAATACAAATGTTATTACTCATTTGTATACTAATATCTTAATTTTAAAAAAATCGTTATGTGGGTGGAGAATCTCGCACCCTAACGTTTTCCAAGCAAAATCTCAATTGACGCTGCTGTTTTAAAGTATTGTATTATTACTTTCTTAAAGTGCAA
This sequence comes from Thermobia domestica, assembly GCF_964235325.1. Taxonomy (NCBI): domain Eukaryota; kingdom Metazoa; phylum Arthropoda; class Insecta; order Zygentoma; family Lepismatidae; genus Thermobia; species Thermobia domestica. The sequence goes on from NC_137455.1 coordinate 103,572,643, forward strand.
ATTGGTTACGAAGTACATGACAACTGAATTTATATCAATTTTTCAATTAAGTATTCACATATGTTGAATGTGTTCTTCTACGGCACTCATCAAGTCAGTGTTCGAATTCTTCCATTCTCGAGCATCCACAGGTGTTGATGATTGGCGGGAAACGTTATTACCATGCAACATCCCCCACCAACCAAATGGAACTTTAATATTCCATCTGTCGAACTGTATGCGTCTCATTTAAATATAATTAGTTGTTCTCAAGCTACGTATAATGCTGTGAAATTGTAGGAAGACTTTAGAGACATCCTATAACACAAATTGGCCTTCTAACTTTATATAATGTTATCCTTGTTGGATTTTTAATACAATAAAGCACGTATTGCCAGTGGCTATAACTTTGAAACTCAACTTTTGTATAAGTTGAAAGAAAAAAAAATATCTTGTTAAATATTTTGAAAAAATCTTTTGCTACTTTTTATTGAATATATTATCAAACATTTCGTTATGTTGGAATAAAATTTAATGTTACAGTGTCGTTTTTTAAAAAAATCATCTGTTCATTATTTTCCCACTCTCTGTATCGACCGTCGGATGGAAAAAAAATAACAGAAGTTAGAAACTCTGATTTTGTCTGGTTCCTTTTTTTTTTCTACCAGCTCTCCATTGAACAGCCTTTACTGGTGGAATGAGGAAGAGAAGGAGCGTATGGCAGGAGGTGATTTCTGTTCCATAGAGTAAAACTGTGAATTTCGTAACAGCGGCGAAATGTGGCTCTCACTGACAGAAGGGTAAATTATTACAACACAGCCGAAAGGAGGGATATACATGGGCGCCATCTATTTCCGTAGCAAAGCAGAAAGTCAACGCGTTACTCGCGGCTAATGAAGGAGAAATTGTTAATTACAGCTTTTTCCTTCTTTCCTTTCCTTTAATCTCTTCCTCACCCTTCTCTCTTTTGTTTAATTTCAATTTTCTTCTATATATCTTCATCTCAGTGGGATTTCTCTCTTTTATTTCTTGCTATTAACTTTGAGTTTTGTGTTTAACAGAAAATGTAGATAACCTATTGCCATCTATATGTTATCAAAGAAGCCATCTAATTACAGCAAGGGTTATCAGTGCTTGCTCACTTTTTTCCCACGTATATTTTCTACTAATCTTTCTTTTAGCACTGAACATCCACTGAAGAATTGACTCTGCTTTTATACCCAGCCTCTTAGGTACATAGAAAGCAGTATATTGATTGCATTTCAAGTTAGAGTTTTAGATCGTCAAACGATCAAATTTCTATGTATGTTTCCAGCTTTGCAGCATGTGCAGCAAGTATTTAATTTTTTTAAAAAAAAAATGTAAACAAGTTCAGATTTTTTCATTAATAAACAAGGGTTTTTATTTTGCAATTTTTATCTACCATTCATGCAATTTTAAAATCTGAACTTGTTTATTAATTGTTTATCCAATACTTGCTGCACATGCTGCAAAGCTGGAAACATACATAGAAATTTGATCATTTGACGATCTAAAACTCTAACTTGAAATGCAATTAAATGGAATTCAATTTCCTGTTTTACCCTTCTGTTTTGCCTTTTAGGTTAGTGGAGGCGGGTGATTACTGAAAGCAATTATGAAGTGATGCTTGTAATGACAATGTAGAGAGAAATGAGGGACCCCGGAGAAAACGCATGGATTAAATGAATGTTGTGCAAACAAACTTGCATGTGCGGGAATTGAACCAGGGATACTTCGTACAGTAATGAGCGCTCTAACACTGAACCAGAGAGCACGGTGCCTCAGTGGTAGAGGGATTACCTCTGGTGTGTAAGGTCCCTGGTTCCATCTCCGTTCAAGTAAGTTTATAGTGTAATGCGCCGCTATTGTATAGCTGAGCGACGCATTACAAACTGTTCCTGAGAATGTTTAAGGGATATTGGTCCGTACCAGATGATCTGGAAATCACAAAATCTAAAAGAAATTAAATTTTTCGAATCGTTTTTTGGATAAATAAACTGAGATAAATATTATAGAAAAGAAGACATTTTATGAGTTAGTTAACATGCATTGTGTAGAAATGTATCTTTAAAATTTGTAAGCCTCGGATCGAACATCGACGGTATCCCAACTGTAGTTTGTATATGATATTGTGATTTAATTTGAACTATCAGATAGTGCAATGAGTAATTTTAATAACGCGGTATGATGGATAATTGGCTGGATGATGATGCCTACTTGTATATGTTGATATGTGATCCTAGTGTAGTATTACTAAATTCGGCCTTCAACAGAATATAATTTGATATATCTATGATTGGTATAATATGATATAATTTGATATAATATGTGAATAAATATTGAAAATAAATATAATGATAAGTGATAAGTGTATGTTAATAATAATAATAATGTTTAAATTGATGAAGAGGCTGATAAAGGAGTAACTGAATTAATCTCCAATAAAATATATCTACACATATGTATACCAGTACGTCATTTATTGAATATCATCCAGTAAATAGTACAAGGAATCATAGAATGAATGTACATCTGATATGGAGAGTAGAAATGATATATTCTTTACTGTGGAAGTGTCCATCAACACGCAGAACCTAAAATGTAAAAACTACGAAGTGTAATAACCCTTCTGCACTGTGGTGAAAGTAGGGTAGTACAATAGTGGACAACATCATGTCCGTGGATTTTCTCGGTGTACTCCTGTTTCCTCCCACCCTCCCATTCCACCAATTCTTCCATCATCATTCACTTGCCTTAATCACCCGTCTCCCTTAGCCTAATGGACATAATCGTGGGACGTTAAATTGAAATATTTCATGTCCATAACACTGAACCCGTGTGTTCCTAAATTTCAAACTTAATAAATCTCTTTAGAAAATGTGTTCCCTTCCTGCAGCCCGGTGCGAAGGACTGTGGTTCGATTATAGGTCGTGTAAATTTGCTCCAGTAGCTTCATTTAAGATTTTATTTGTGTTTTGGAGGCAAAACTCACCGATATATGTAAAGCGTCCAAAATGTCTATAATCATTCACATTCATTAATCTTTTCTCCCTCTCCTTTAGTCTAACTGGCAGAATTGTAGAAAGTAAAACTTGAAAAAAAAAAAATGAAATGAAATCTTTGAGTTTTACGTCCCACGGTTATGCCGGTTAGGCTAAAGGAGACGGTGATGATGAGTGATGAATGAAATGGTGGAATGAAGAAAGTGGGAGGAAACGGGAGAACCCCGAGAAAACCCACGCACACGGTGTTTGTCCACCACAAAGTTCACTTGGCGGGGCCACTCTACCACTGAGCCACCGCGGCCCCCAAAGTAAAACTTGAAATTTCATTTCATTTTCATGTACTCATTCTCCCGAAAGGAATTTTGGGGGCGCGGTGGCTCAGTGGTAGAGCGTTCACCTCTGGTGCTTGGGGTCCCGGGTTCGATCCCAGCCCCCGCCAAGTGAACTTTGTGGTGGACAACACCGTGCTCGTGGGTTTTCTCGGGGTTCTCCCGTTTCCTCCCACTTTCTTCATTCCACCATTTTCATTCATCTCTCATTATCACCGTCTCCTCTAGCCTCACCGGCATAACCGTGGGACGTAAAACTTAAAGATTTCATTTCCGAAAGGAATTTTAACATGTTTCATTGAGAAACAATTACTTTCCAAACAATTCAATGGTTTCGGTTTCCAAACCATTTTCCTTCTCCAGATACATGTTTCTGGTTCTATATCATTTCAGGACTCACTTGTAGAATTGAACAGCTTTTCTCAAATAAAAGCTGAAAATTTGACTTATGTAAGTCGAGTCTACTGTATCAGGATTACACACATAGTATTCCATCATTAAAATGAAGTATTATTCTCCCAGTATAATTTTATTACTTATTAATGTTAATTGAAACGAATTACAAATAACCACAAAATTATTTGTAGGTTTACGTATATTTTTCAACTTCCACGCACGCTGCGTAGGGGAAAGTCGTCTGGTATCGGACAGCGGGTGGTATCGGACAAAAGCAGTTTCCGTTATTTCCTGCTTAAGGCGGCATCTGTCAAGCATACAGTTAGTTGATCGAAATGAACTAGCCAAGCCCACGCCATAGGGGATTTGTCGGATGAACGGTATATCTCGTGCTTCAAATTTTTTGTATTTTTGCGAGTGATCAGGTGCACGGAGATAGATTTGTGTGACTGCAACTTCTCCCAAAGTAAATGTATTGATATATTATTGTTATCACAGCATTTATTAGGGTATATATATTATAATTCAGGCGTATAGTTGCCTTAGTGTTGTTACAAGCGGGTAGATAGCCATTCATAAGTTGCAAGTCTTTCGGCTGGTATCGGACAAAAGGGAATCAGGTGGTATCGGACAAAACACTGGTAAGTAAACTTGACGTTTTTAATGGTTTCTGGCCTTTTCAGGAAGCCATGGGGAAAATACGTGGCAATTGGAATGAAGAAAAATATGAAGTTGGCCATGGACAAAGTTATTTCCAAAGAAGCACATGTGGCCAGTGCTAGATATGATGTTCCTTAGAGTATATTAGGAGATCGTGTCGAAAACCTGTCGGAAGGGAAAGAGGTAACAGCTAAGCCTCGCTGCTTGGATAACAAAGGCACATCTAGTAGAACGTGACCAAGAAGAAATACTACACAATCATATAAAGGCTTTGTATAGTTAACTAACCTAATGCCACTAAGAATTCCAGAATTTTAAAAACTAGTTTAGAAACTTGCTGAAAAACTAAACATTATAATCTAAGAAGAGTCTTTTGATGATTGGATACAGCGCAATATATGTAAAGACTTGGTACATGAACAATATGAAAATTTTGAAGACAGACTGTTTTATCATTGTGGTTTATGTCAGAATAAAAAATAACAACTCTTGATGAAACTAACAATTTTAAGATATATATATTACTCTTATTTTAGGCTGTATTTCAAAGCGTAATAAAACTCTATTTTGTGTGTAAGAACTCCTGTAAGTAAACAGCTAATATTTGCAGTTTGTTATGTTATTAAATTACTTCAAAAGACAAATTCTCTATAGTTATATGTTTATCCGATACCACCCTCCACTTTTGAAGAACGCTAATTTGTGTTCCTTTGATTTTTTACAAAAATATATATTATTAGTTTTTACCTGTCAAATCACCTTTAACACGTTGTGTGTAAGATACCAAGGTATCATTTTGTGCATTAAGTAATTTGATATAGCTATTTTTCAGCCTGACGAACTAAAAAAAGCTAAGGTGTCCGATACCAGACGACCTTCCCCTACACGTTTTATTACTTGACTCACCTTCAAATACGGAACTACATTTACATTACAACTCGAATAAACATTGTTTCGGAATGTCCTAATTCATAGCTTCACCCCTTATTTACAGATAATTATCAAATTAATGGAAACACGTTAGAATTAGTTCCAGGCCTGCAGCTATAGAGGTGACCCTGGGACCACCTTCAGCGTCCCTAAATTTCCATATGCTTATTAGTATGCATGTATAAATGTAAAGTGCATTTAACTTAGCCCCCCCCCCCCCGTGGAACAGAGGCGGATCCAGAAGGTAAAATGTGTGGGGGCCAACCAGATCCCACACTATGATAGGTATATCATGTGTTTACTATAAACTTTCAAAAATATATAAATAATAGCTTCCTTACCAGGGATTACATGTGTTACACTTGGTGATAGTTTAACTACCATATACTGACAATTAGTTTGTCGTAATTGACTGTAATTTTACAAGAATAGTTGCATACTGTAAAATTTTAAATTATTCTTCATATAAATGTGAGTACAACACGTACAAGAACAAAATTAGGCTATTTGATCATCATAGATAACCAGTCTAATGGTAATAGTAGTAGCGAAAAATAATAGATCACTCGATATCAAATATAGCCTTTGAAAGAGGTCATCAGAAACGTAGAGCGAAAGAGCATCTAGAGTCAAGAATCAAATCTAAAAGTTGGATTCTTAAAAAAAATAAAGGAAAGAATATCACAGCCGTTCCATCAGATTTTTTTTTTTCGTTTTCTAATTTTCCTTAGATCTTTCCGGAGGTTTCAAAATTGGTTCTTCTTCTTTATTGACTATTTCCTTCGTTAATTTCCAGTTTGATTGACATTGGAATCAGATTAAGAAAGTTGTCTCTCGCTTCTCCTTTCATTTCTTTTAATTTTCTTTTGGAAATATCCCTCCCTTTTCGCCCTGATGGAAAGACAATTATTACCAAAGTAGAGAATTCTTTTCTTTTTAAAAGTTAAAAAAAAACTACTACATTTTATCTTCCTTTTCTATCCTCGAGCAATGTCAAAGGTATTGGAGTTACTGGAGTTATGGAGTGATATTGGAGTTTACTTTCTTTTTAGCTACTTGTTGCCGTTGTTATTTTATGTTAAGACACTACTTTAGTAGCAGAGACAACTAGTAAACCGCTTGCTGTAAGTTTGAGTTGCAAGTCGGCCAAGCGTGCATCCAGCTTGATTGGAAAACGTGAAAGCATGCCGCAAGCTGGATTCCAGTAACGAAGTTAAATGGGGGCAACCTCGCATTCAGTGTTTCATTCAAGCTTGACGCAAGTGTTTTACAAGTCAAGTCAGGCAATAGCCAATGAACGCCAGTGATGCTATGAAGGGTCTAAAGCATCGTTTGCAAGTACAACAAAAGGAAGATTGTATGAAAGCATGCATTTCAAGTGCAAGCGTAGAAAGCCAAAAACAAAGTGCGCGCCAATTGGCTGAAAGCTTTTTTGCTACTTGGGTATTCTACGGTTGATGTACAGACAAAACTCGTACAGCGCAGGCCCTAGCCTAGTGGCTACTTTATGTCTCTTATGCACGATATCTCAGGTTTGATTCCCCCTAAAAGAGAACCTTGACATTTGAATGCATTATGATGGTACGCATTTTACCTTCAACTGAAGGTCCATGTCACATATTGCCTAGGTGTTGAAAGGTCGATAACTTTCAGCCTAGTTATTCGCAACCTTGAATTTCAGGCTCAATTGAGCTCAATCTCTAGTCCGTGTGGCCAGGAGAACTGTGAGTGAGCCTTGATCCAAGTGAGTACAAGTTATATTGAGAATGATTTCTTAGTCGATGCGAGCCCAGTGAATTAATGTATGCTAGATCGAACTATTGTAGGTCTCATTGAAATTAGTGAGCGTGAGTTCAATTGAGGATAGTGAATCTGAGCTAGCGTGAGCGTTAGTTAGTACTAGCCCGATTGAGGATAGTGAGTCTAAACTAGCGTGAGTCTAATTGAGATTAGTTAACGTGAGTTCCATTGAGGATATTGAGTCTCTTCTTGCATGTGTCCCATTAAGGAGAGTGAATTCAAGTCCTTAGTGAATGGGAGCTCACCAGATTAACGAACACGAGGTCGAACTAGCGTGAGTCTCATTGAGGAAAGTGAGCTCGAGTTCAATTGATTGCAACTCTGAATTAGCTTGAACTTCATTTGAGCATTATGAGTGCAAGGTCGTGTTAGGATAGTTGAGCTTGAGCCCGCGTGACACTTAGTAAACCTCAATTGCAAAATGAACATCTTTGGCACAAACTAGTGTAATAATGTGCATTGTGATGACATAAAGGAGATTTAGTTCTAGTTATTTATAAAAGGTAATCACATCAGTGCGTCACAATAATTTTTAATAGTTAAGAGTAATTGTCGCTACCTCCACTGCATGCTTGCTTGTCGCCAATAGATATTGCTAGTGTGTACTGAATTTACACAGTTCATACTATTCTGACAATTTAATAGCAACTTCAAAACAGCATTGTTTCAAATTCTATTACTTCAAGATAAGGGAAAGACCATACCATATTCAGATTTAAGTGAATCAATATTTGTGTAACATCAAATTAGTTGGTGAGTAAACTTAAAGAAACAGTTAAATGAACACAGTTATAACTTTTAATTAAGCATGAACTTTTAATTAAGCATAATTTTAATGCTTAATTGTACAGAGAGCCGAAGAGTTGGAGCAAACAATTAGTCAAGTAACTAATCAACGTATTTCCATTTGAACTCTAATCTGGGATCAGATGCATCAAAGTATGTATGGTATTAGACCAACAAACATGTATGCATTTACTCATTTCTGAGTTTGTACCTTTCAATCTTAGGGAAACAGTGAGAAAGTATAAGAGACAACATCCATGTCCTAAACGTGATTCTGCCATTTGGGGGGAAATTTGAGAGCTATTCCCAGGCACTATGATTAGTACTTATTTTACCGCAAAAGAGAGAATATGTTGAAGTAGCTTCTTAACGTTTTGTTACTTTTAATTTCGAGCAGAAATAGGAGAAACGTACGTATGATGAAAATGAATGAAAAAAATCGAGATTTCAGTGAATTTACTTTTAGATTTCAACGGATTTACACATTTCGTAGGTCCTACATGCTGGAAAAGTTAGTTTTGAATCCTGTCTGTTCATCCCAATGTTTGTTCACTCGCCTTGAGGTCAATGCGATCAAGACATCCGGCCCAAATTGGAACTTAAGAGTCTTCATCCCGACGAAATTAAAATACCGCTAATTTTACAGTAATTATGTGATATCTTCAAATAGATAAAAGATAATCGAAATGTGGAACAAGAGCGCCCTAGACAATATTATTTTACATGAGAAACCGTTATCACGACTCACTTATCTGCTTTTGATTTCGAGCCATTTTGAAAATCTGCATTTATTTTCGCGTTTCTAAACAGCTGAAAACGGAAAGCCGCTAGGTGACTTGTGATAACGGTACCTCACGCAAAATAATATTGTCTAGGGCGCTCTTGTTCCATATTTCAATTATCTTTTATCTATTTGAAGATATCACATAATTACTGTAAAATTAGCGGTATTTTAATTTCGCCGGGATGAAGACTCTTAAGGCCTATATAAGATTCTACAAGAAGGGAAAGGTTCTAATTTGCTTTTTAATTCCAAAAGTAAGAATATTTTACCAAGAGGTGAAAAATCAAAAATTGCGAATTTATCGGAAATTGTTCTAACGATCTTGTTTATATTTCATTAACAACGCTATAATCTGATATAAGCCATTTTTCTTAGAACATCCAGAAGGCTTAACTTACTTTTGAGTTGCTCGCCGAAGTACAAGGATATGCAACTGAAAATGTGATAAAAAAAAAGTAGGGAATCAGAAAAAGTAGGAAACAAGAAGTTGGAACTTCAAATATGGAAGATAAAATAAGAAATCGATTGATATGAAAATTTAAAAGACAACTGTTCAATGCTAAAAGGAGATAGGTGCATGCAGTATGGAAACATATTAAACTGTACAAGAATGGGGATGGAAAAGAAGTAATGGAGTAAAAAGGAGAATAAACGCTAAGAAACCATAGGTGACAGTTTTAGGCCATTGCATAAATTGAGGGAAAGAGAGAGGTCTGGGAAAGTAATGTATTAGTTAAATACTGTAGGTAATGCAAAGAATTAGAAAAAATAAAATCTGCATATATTGAGGATATAGAAGAATTAGAAAGAGTAAGGAAATATGTAAAAATGTACAAGAAAGTGAAATGTAAAAAATGAAATGAAATTTTAAGTTTTACGTCCCACAGTTATGCCGGTTAGGATAAAGGAGACGGTGATGATGAAAAATTAATGAAATGGTGGAATGAAGAAAGTGGGAGGAAAGGGAGAACCCCGAAAAAACCCACGAGCATGGTGTTTGTCCACCACAAAGCCCACACGGTGCGAGCTGAGATCGAACCAGGGACCCCAAGCACCGGAGGTGAACGCTCCACCACTGAGCCACCGCACCCCCATAAATGTAAGAGAGTTAAAGAAAGCAATTGGTTATTGTGATAGCAGTAGAAAATAAGAATGGGCAGATAACGAGCTCAAAAAAGGTTAAGAATATATTGAGTATTATGTTAGAGAAGAGTCAAACTAAGTGAGAATGGTAACATGTTTAGAATGCTTCGCGGTAATTTAAAGAAAGCGACATCCAAGATGGATAATGAAAATAAGATAATGAATATAGACAACGTAGCAATGAAATTCATTTTTAAAAAATTAGGAAGTAGAAGAAAGAATATTTCCGACTCTGTAGTGGAATAGAAAAACAAAATGGAGAGGAGAAAACTTTCTTGAAGACAACAATGGGTAAGAATTTGAACTCAGAAAGACTTGATGATTACAGAACCATTAGTTTTATATCATATATAGCAAACAATTGTGCTTTGAATGCTGAACAGAAGGTTGTAAGAAAACGGATGAAGAAGTTGAAGAGAAACAGCTTGGGTTTAGGAGGAACAAAAGCATGAGAGATAAAGTCTTAGTAGAGTAACCGCTTAAATGTTTATGGAATAAGACAAGAAAATAAATCGAGTGTTTATTAATCTAGAAAAGGCTTTCGTCTTACTGGACTGGTAAGTGTTAATGGAAGTCTAATGAACTATACCATTTAGTGTTCTACTCTGTAACCTAATGATAACCCCGACTTCATTTCACGATTAGGACAGACATTTCTGTGTTTATCCAGCATCCCAGGTAATTGGGGACCTAGTTTGGATAAGAAATATCGAAGTCAGGTATGGATAAGCAAAATTGTGGAACTGAAAATTTTAATGCTTATTATGCATGTTACTTACCATACAACTCTACAGCCCGTTATAGGCTTTCGCTTCATTCAACAGGTGCAAGCATTCTTCCTTGTTCTTAGTCTCCTCTTTCGAGTTCTTCACTTTCATTATTCTCAGATTCCATAGTATATCTGTTAACCATTTTTGCTTAAGTCTACCTCTTACCAGAAAGTATCTTTATTTGTAAAATTTTCTTCGGGAGCAGTTTCTCTTCCATCCTTTCTACATGTTCAAGCCATCGTATCTGTTGTGCCTTCATATCTTACAATGTCTTCCCCTTCAAGAATATTATTTAATTCTTTATTTGTTCTTATTCTCCATTCATAATTTTTCTCTAAATGGGCTGACTATGCATTATTATTATTATTATTATTATTATTATTATTATTATTATTATTATTATTATTATTATTATTATTATTATTATTATTATTATTATTATTATTAAATATCCTGTTTTTTGACAGGTTCTAGGACTAATGACTCTTTCTTTTTTAATTTTACAGTAGATTGGACCTAGAAATGTTTCTTCCACTTTTCTCGATCTTTAGCTCTCCCTTTTAATTCCCAATATTTTCTTCTATTTTTCAAATCTTCGTCAGTTGTGTTCTTCCTATTCCTCGCTTTCCTGCCATCTTTCCTTCTATGCCGGTATGAAGAAGACAATTTCTTCACAAGATGTGTCCAGTCGAATTTGCCTTCTTAAGAAGGATGCTGGCTAAAAGCACTCTCTTATCTCCTGTTCGTTTTAAAACATCTTCGTTAGTTACTCTCTGTGTTTATTTTATCTTTTCCCTCTTCCTCCAACACCACATTTCGAAGCTTTTTAATATGTTTGTTCTAACATCCATAATGTCCAAGTCTCTGAACCATACAGTCCAATGTTCCATATATAGCACTCAAACAAATTCTTCCTTAGTCCAATATTAAAACTGATAGTTAAAAGTGATATTTTCTTATTGAATGCTTCTTTAGCTATGACTATTCTTAACCTGATCTCTTTGGTGCAGTAAGCGCCTCTCCCCAAAATACTTCTCATTCTCACATACTTAAAATTATCGACATCTTCAACTTCTTCTTGTCCTACTCTGACCCGTAAGGGTGCGTTTCCACGGGATATTCCCAGGACTTTCGATTTTTCCATGTTGATTTCCATTCCATACAGTTTCCCAGTGTCAACTATTTTGTCTACAATCTCCTGTAGTTCTCCTACGGTTCTAGCTATAATGTTCGGTTCTAGCTGACTATGCATATCCTAATTAAATGTACGCTACCTGGTTGTTCATAGCCCTTCCCGTGTTGAAGCACCACAGAATTTAGTTTAATCGCACCAATTTAACTTATCTTAATAATATCACTTTATTTATTTTCAGGCGAGAACATATGAATCTTTTATACAAATTATTGAATGATTTCCTGGTAATGAAAAGAAAAAAAAGAGAATCGTCACTTTTTTTTAAGTATTACTAGATAGTAAATACTTTTGATCTCATTAAAAGTGCAAAAAATGAATATAGCGGTAAAAGAAAGAAAAATGAGTCTCACTAGATTGCGGAAAAGAAAATAAAGTTTCAAAAAAGTAAAGAAATAGAGAGAGAGAATCTTGAGTACTCTTGTGTAATTCTCAAACGTAACGTTTCTTCTCCCTTCTCGTAGTTTCTTCATCATCTACTTGAGATTTGGCAAACAGGATATTACATGTGAAAGTTGGCAGCATTTGGGGAAAAGAAAATGATGGAGAATGTTATGCGTATGTGGCATATTTCATGTGTCTCTGTAGCTGTATAAATGTATGCGCATGCGTGGATTTGAAAAGAGAAAAGAAATAAATAAAAGAAAGAAAGGAAGAAAGAAAAAGGAATGAAATAGCTGCTGAACCAGGGTTTCCCTTAAGCTAAGAAGATACGCAAAGCACAGCTGATCCCAAGTACTTTGAGATTTTTTAGATGGAAGTTTACGACGGGACTAGTGTTGATATATGTCGCCAGATGTCAGACAGGTAGCAGAGCCAGAAACAACGTTGCCAACGCCATAGTTATAAAATTACTAAATTAAGTCTTTTAATTAAATTATGTGCTCATGCAAGTGTTACGTAGTGAAGTCTACATATGTAAGTACATGAAAATGCAACAAACTTAGTGAGACAGACTGCGTACTATGTGAACAGATTTCTAGCTCATGTATCACTAAGTTAGGTCAGTTCATACATTATTAAACTGTAGACAAGTCATATCGGTACTATTAACAGTGGAGACTGAACAAAATCGTTTGTATGGACCATATATACTCATATAAGGGATCAAAGTGTAGATTAACGTATTTAACTGTTTTGCCCGCTCTTCAGAATGTCATCATTGTTACTCAAACTCAGAGGGTAGAAAAGGTCCTGGCTTCTACGGCCCTCTCTGCTAGTTCAGTGACTAGTGCGCACACCTTTGGTGCATGTGGTCCCATGTTCCATTTTCTATGAGAGTACATTTAAATCCCAACCCATTACAGTGCTTCAGAATTGCATCTTAAACTGTGGGTCTCTAAGCTTCAATAAATAAATAAATAAATAAATAAACTTAGCTCGTGTCTATTATTTATTGTCATCTATTCAACATCAATCTAGATTGAGAATATCGTTCAAATTCCCATCGCAGATTTCAAACAACTTTCGACCTCTCCATTTTTCCTCTGGAATGATAGAACCTATAAAAATTTCAAGAAATAACCTATACTTTCCTCCTTTTCGAATAGTTCCATTTTCTACTGTTTGCTAAATTAATTTAAAGGTTTAAGAAAAATTCTTCTAAACGTTTATTTTCAATCGTTAAGAACTGTTTTATGACTGAAGCCAAAAGCTGAAAGACTTTTGAATTTCAATGTTTTCATAACAAAATTTCTTGATGTGAAGTAGAATAAGAAATGGATTTGTGCAAAGTATTTTATAGTTAGTTACCAAGATGAAAAGTGCTTTATCGTGGATGTATATGATTAGCGTACGCGCCTTTGACGCAAGAAACTCGGATTCAAAATATCAATTGGAGCATGTGTGGTTCAGTTTTTGCGTTAAGCGCTAGGTCCACGTTTCATGCAGGCTTGATTATGAGAAGGGATGTCGATCTCCAAACCACACAAGAACCAAGGCGAAAAATAAACTAGTTCATAATATATTATCCTGTCGATTTGTATTGAATTAGAATCCAGCATTGTGGCTATACAAGACGTGGAGCTACAGTTTACCGTGGGATTCGAACCACATGAGCTCTCACCGTAAATCAAAGCAGGTGTCCTGTACCAAAGACGCGCACGCTAACCATATATCCATGAGAAGCTCTTTTCTACTGTTGAGAAGTCTGATTCATTTTTGTAAAAGTTTCACTTAAAATCATTATAAATCACTGGCGCAAATCCCTTGAGGTGACGGGGACATGTCCCCTCCAATCTTGGAACTGGGGGACAGGCCCCCAATAATCCGATTTGAAATGTGTTTTTTGGGGAAAAAAAAATGTCACGATTTGTGTGCGATTGTCACAAAGGAAAGTTGATATGAAATTGATGTTCCCCAGAATAAGCCTCAAATCTACCCGCCTCCCAATGTTGAAGACAACTCTGCTCCCTTGACCCTATACAGGATTGTTTTTCAACTTCACAAAAGGAAACGTTCTTATCAGCCCCCCCCCCCCCCATGTTGAAGACAGATTTGCGCCGCTGTTATAGATGACAGAGCTTTGCTTGAAAACTAATGCAAATCATCATTTTGGACAACAGAGAAAGAATACGCTCATTATTGTCTCACTAGTACAGATCTCACCCTTGATGTCACTAGTTCTTGGTTTGATCCCAGACCACATGACTTTGTGAGGGACAACATCGTGTCCGCATTTTCAAGATAATTTCCCGCATATTTTAATTTTACCAATATACTCATAATCACTTTCATCAATTATGCGATTTTAGCCTAAGAGTATGGCCATGGAATGAATTATAAAACTTGATATTTTACTTATTACATTTTCATTAAGCATTTTTTTTTTTTTTTTTTTTTGAAAGAAGAAAATTAATTATTGGAGTTTTGGGGTTAACTCTTGCTTACCTTGCTGAGAGGTTAGTACCCGTCTTTGGTGTGGGAGACCCGCGTTCAATTCCCGGGGGGAGCTCATGTAGTTCCGATTCCACGTGAAGCTGTCGGTCCACGTCTCATATAGCTTCCCTGATGAGAAAATGGACGCTAATTGAAATAAACTTAACTCTACTCAACTCTCGCTCAGCTTTGTGTAATAAGGCTGAACAGTTACGAGCATATGAACAAAATCATTCTTAAAGCCTATTAACGTATGATCTCACTCATCACAATTTATAGAAAATGAAATGAATGAAATATTTAGTTTTACGTTGCACGTTTATGGTTTTCGGGGTAAAGGAGACAGATGGCTGGTGGAAACTAACGACAATACTGGAATTGATGGAATCCGAATGTACTAGGAACACGGGTTAACCACCAAAAAACCTACTGAATCGATGTTATTCACCAGCAACTCACATGATCTGGGATCGAACCAAGGACCCCTCGTGTTTCCGAGTTGTCCCGTTTTCTCCTACATTCTCATTCCATCAACTGATTTCATAATTATTGATTTTTATCAATCATTTGTCTCCTTTAACCTGAACCCCGCGTAGTGTAGTCCCTAACGCTCTCGCCTTCGGTGCGAGTGGTCCCGGGTTCGATTCCCGGAGGGGTCACTCGGTCGAAAAAGTGTAACAGCTTTTTCAGGTCAGCCACCCTGAATGGGGTTTTCCTGGGTTTTCCTCATTCACACCAGGCAAATACCGCTTTCTTCCTTCCCCAATCCTTTCTTCCTTCCCTTTCCCCGAGAGACGTCATCCCTCAAAACGTGACGGGCTAAATGGCCTTAGATGCCGAGAGCCCAGGAATCCCAATCCTACCTACCTCCTTTAGCCTGAAGGGCAAAATCGTGGGACGAACAGTTGAAATATTTTATTTCATTTTTTTCTGCTCCTTAAGGCTGTTTGTCTGGTCTACTGAAATTGGAGAAAGCTAATTTGACGTCACAGTTCATTGGGTGTATTTTGAATGCCCACCGATAATAATAGAATGGAGGACTTAATGCTTGGATTCGACTGCGATTACGTGAAATGTACTACAGATAAAATTGCTATATTTATGTACCCAATTTACAATGTTTTTAGGATTTAGTGGATATTTCTTTGGAGCAGACATGTTTCATTAGCAAAACTACAAATTCTAATATTATTATGTCGTTTTTTTTATTGTTTTGAGAAAAATGTAAAATGCAGTAGTGGCACACTTGATTTTCCTCTTCAACGATTTCTGCATGCATTATGCTCAGTATCATAGCGAATATTGCTAGTTTTGTATATAGAATCCGTCAAAAAAAAGTGCTGTGTATTTACACTTCAACTAAAGATGTACATCTAAACCACGACAAACGAAATCACGTGTAATTAAAGTACTCTGGCTATTGGTCTACCGACGTTTGTACTCGTCCACAAAATAGATCACCGTTTTTAATAATTACTTTTACTATGAAACAATCGTACAAAAGTATGTCATTATTATAAATAGATTATCTAATAATATTGCAATCGAATATGTTTAATAAAATAAGAGAAATATTACATTTAAATATGCTTAGTGATTATGTTTTAAATTCAACCGAGTAGGTGTTCTACTTTATCTGTTGCAAGTATTCCGCATGACAAAAGATTGTTAAAATCCACGTGTATAATTTGCTCCTCCTTCTGAGAGACTGTGAGTCACACATCACTAGCCAATAATATTGTAGAACAGCGGAAGGATATGAATGTTGTTGTTTGTCTCTATTTGGCAATAAAGCTGATTATTCTATATTATTGAACTTACTATATTGATACTATGTTGTTAAACTTATACATCCCAAGTTTAATACATAACACAATAAAAAGTTTCAGGTGCAAATTATGTTGCAAACTTCTGTGGCGAAGTTGCAAACTTTTCTAAACTATAGCCGAAGGAGCAAGAAAGTGTACGTGGTCTTTCGAATACTCTCTTGTGTGCATCAGGCCCGTATTCACGGGGGTCTAGGGGGCCGACCTCCTAAATTTTTACTGACCCCCTGAAATTTTCACGATAGGCTTGCAAATATCTATAATATGGTGATAAACTATAATGTGGATGGTCCCCCTAAGTTCTACCGGCCCCCCCTACATTTTTGGGCTGGCTACCGGCCTGATGTGCATCAAAAACGGCACCATGCGTACCAAAACCGAAGTCGTGTAATTATCCTTCATGTAGGAAGTTTAATTTCAAAGTCACTCCTCTACCAACGTTCCACTTCGGTGACATTTAAATTTCAAATTACTTTAAAATTGAATCCTTTAAATTCCTTAAAAATTAAGCTCGCATCGGTCATTTTGGTTCACTATCATATCTCACACGCCACATTTACTGACATAAGAGTACTGACATCTGTTGAGGAAACACCATAGTACAAGTTGTAATGCTGATCTAATTTAACTACGAAAATGATATAGAATATCGTCTATTAAATTGTACTTCGGTATATACATTTTTAAAATGAAATCTGTACATTAAGTGCGAAATGAAATTCATTACAAGTAGCCATTTCTTAAATTCCCAGTAATTTAGTAATAGAATGTTGTAGTTGGCAACACTAAATTAGAATTCAGAGCCGTGCTCTCTGTCTTTCGGAGAAATTCCACAATCCGACCCCTGCTGCGTCGATCTGAGTGGTATGCTGCTTAACGGGCTACCCTTAGATGCAATGTCATTTCTTTCTTTGCATCTCTTAAAGCCCCGTATCAAGCGTATTGATGAGAGATCCTGGAGAAAGAGCTAAATGAAGATAATGCAATCTGTCTCACTCATCTTCATATAATTTTCTTCTTAACAGACATGGTTAATTTTCTCTCAGTTTAAGAGAACTAATATTTAAAACAAACTGCTTTTTTATGAGAACAGTTGGAGTTTATGATTAAATTTTTATTTTCTTTCTTTGTGAAGTTGCGTAAATATACTTGGGAAGATTAAGATTACGAAACTCATCTGTTGTGTGTGTGTGTCCTAAGATATTTAAGTATCAACATGACTAATATTTCTACAATTTCTATCTTAATTTTTCTTCTAAAATTTGTATTTGTCTTCAATTTGAACATGTAAAGTATTTTTTCTTATTTTGCTTATGGACAATGGTTAGAATTCTCGCCTTTGCTACAGCAGACCTGGTTCAATCCCCGTTGAAAATACATGAGTTCAGATTGCATGAAGATATATATATTAGCCCATGTCTCATGTAGTACCTGGAAAGAAATGTTAATCGTCAAATAAACGGTTGCCCACGTGACGAGATGAGATACAATTTACGTAATAATTTGTGAAACGAAACAGAGCTCTTCCAATAAAAGCAGATACACTTTCCATGACAACATATCACTTTCATGACATCTGTTCAAGACGAGCGGCTTAAAATCTCATCTCGTCTCAAAAACCAAAGGACGCTTAAATTTGTCATCGAGTTTGTTTGTAATATGTGTATATGGACAAAGAAATGTATCTTGCCTTATGTTCAATGGCATTGCACAACACATACTTCGTTCGGTCTCAATAATGCTTAACATTTCAGCTTCAAGTGTGAATCGTCAGAAAACACAGTCGTCTGCCACATAGCACAGAACTGTAGCTTGAAGTGTTTATAGTTTTGAATCTATGGAAGCAAAACCATGTTTAGTGTTCATCAGATTAAGTCATCGAAGTTTTGACTCAAACACGCCCTTTATCGTTCACCAAAGTCGAGTTAAGTATGTGCATAAGGCTGTACAATGCCTTTCGGCCATGCAAACAAAATTATGGTCATCCAGTGATTGCTCGACTTTTTGCCCAATCTCCGATTCATACAGTTCTCTTCTGTGTTTTGATTCCACACACGCCCCACTGTCGTGTTCTTAAGCTCTGCATGAGCGCTCATTTTGTGATACAAGTAGTCACTTTGCAATATATTGACCATGCAGATTCATTCGAACATAGTTGTCTGTTCACATTGCACCCTTTGACGTTGATAAGGTGCAGTGACGCTTGCTGACACATTTTCCTTTCGTTTGTTCACGCTCCAGTATATAAGTGTTGTATAAACTGCGGAGGGCGCTGCTAAACCCACGGATGTGTCATTCTGCTGAAATTATTTGTTCGTACGTAACACAATGCTGAAAAAATTATCTAGGTCTTCGTATATTCCCTTTCAGCTTTCATGGTGTTGCAACTTTTACAAACTGCACGATACATGTAAAAGATTTTAATCACATATTATTCTTACATAGGTACAAGTATTATTGAAATTATTGTTTACTTTGCCTCAACACTCTAAATTTATTATGGGGCTAAGATCGTAACTTGGGATGGGAAATTTAGGCATTATGGATAGCGAAGTAACCAGGACTTTCTTAAAGAGTGTGCACGGATATACATTGCAAGATTTCTGGTTAATTCACAACTTTAAGAAACTGATATGCGTTCATACACATATATTTATCGATGTTTTGAAACACAATTCAAGGGCATCTGTGATTAGTTTACTCTATTTATTCATAGTACTCCGACACGTACGGCAAGATAGCCCCCCACTTTAGAAAATTGAAACAATGATTAGGTCATTCGTTTGAACTACGTTTGTACAGTTTGTACCGAAAATATTTTCGTTTGTACCATTTTCCTTATAGGGTTACTTGAGAGGTCAACTGGGGGGCTATCTTGGCGCCAAGATAGTCCTCCCGTATCACAGGAAAAAAATTGGAATACACCATTCGAAAGCAAATCGTTTGTACCGTTTGTACCGAAAAAAGTTTTGTTTGTACCCTGATAGTTTTCGAGAAACAGGGGATGGTATTTGGGGCGGGGTCTATCTTGGCGCCAAGATAGCCCGCCGTATCACAGCATAAAAAATTGAAATGCACCATTCGAAAGCAAATTCTTTAGCCTAGACGGCATAACCTTGGGACGTAAAACTTAAAGATTTCATTTCATTTCATTACTATCCATTAATGCATATTCAAAACATTACAATATCGAAGTATAGCATTCTATGATTTATCAATGTAGATATTTGTATATTTAAACATGCCTAAATAACGCATATTCTTACCTTGACTTGCAACTGAACCTCGTTCCATAAGTATCTTTATCTCTTTCCTTACGTCATTCAAGAACATTGTAAGTACTCAAAATTCAAACACGTGTTTCAGTAATTTATTTTGTTTATTGTAAAACAAGAAAGGGATAATCAAACATATTAGTTTAAGAAAATGAAAACAGATAACGTAGACATCACACCACAGTTATATGAAGTTTTCCCGTAAGGAAATAACAAAGTAAGACATTTGATAAGGAGACCTGAGCTAAGCTCTCGCTACAACCAGGAAGCGTGCGAATTCCGTAAAAGGGTTGTGCTGGTTGAATACGGAGAGTTGACTCGGGAGTTGGAATTAAGATCTGATAATGAAAAGACAACGATAGATCATCAAAGCTGAACTAGCCAGTGAGTATTACATCTATGGATAGTTGTTTGCGCAATGTTGGATAGTCATAATGGTAAAGTTTCTGTGCCATTACATTTTAGAAGACTTGTTATTAACACAATTTCGAGTCCTGATAGGTTGTGGTGTGATATCAAAAATATCCAAAAGAAATTGATTATTTCATTTCTTATCTTAAGAAATTCGTAAAACAAGAATCGTAAGAACATCCTTGAGTTGTCTTAATACACGGTATTACAAATTTCAGATGAGCTACGCTCTACTATAAAAAGTTTCTAAGATACTAAGTTATTTCAGTTTGAAATTTGTACCACACATTAATATAAAGCTTTCTTTTTTTAAAATAATAGTTCATGACAAAAAGTTATGAAACAAAGATTTTAACATTCTACACCGAGTAGAAAGAGAAATTAGAAGCCCCATAGAACACATTACACTTCTGAAAAAAAAAGAAAAGAAAAGAAAAAAGAAATAAGAGACATGGTGTAATTTTTCTTGGCTGCTGTTGTGGATGTTCCTTTCAACTTGGATGTTAACGAAGTGAAGGATGTTGCATGTCATGAAGACTTCATTTCGCAAAACGATTTTTCATTTCTTTTTCTTCGTTTTTGTACTTGACCAAGTGTAGCTCAGATTGTGTGACTGTGTCCCAAATGTTAAGACTAAAAACAGAAAACAAAAATAAAAAAATGTTTCTTTTTGTAAAAAGAAAAAGATGCCCTCAAAATAACTTAGAGACTGTCTCTTACGTAATATAGTTAACCTGCATGAACTAGTTAAATGGATACGTTTTGTGTCGTCTTTTTTTTAAAATTATTATTTTCAGTTGAGAATGGATTGCTTAAGATACATTGATAACACAAATATACATCCCTTTAACAAATAAATGATCCAAATTCCATTGCTTACCTTTGGTGTAGTAATCGTAGCTGTTGTTGTAATTAGTTGTTTATTTGTTCTTATAAAGTCAATTAACCCTTTCTATGTTATAATCTAGGCATCGGAGCTTAACCCTTTCCAGCCCAAATTCTTTTGTGTGTTGCAAAAACATATGTTCACAGTATTTCCTGTTGCAGTGATGCCACGTCATAGATCCTCTGTTTTGCTTCACTGCGAGTAACTAGAGGTACCAAATTATGAGATTGACCCGAAAGAAGAGTGTTATGATTACAGGGGAAACTGCATGAACTAATATTAGATTTATGATTATAAAAAGTTAGTGATTCCAATTGTTCTCATCGGGCTTTAAAAATTGAGTTCTAAGGGCAAATCATGTAATAATTTGGCATCTGATACTTTTTGAATATATACCCATCACTGATCACAAAAATGCCAGATGATAGAATAAACACCTCACAGGAGGGGAGGGAAAGGGGGAGAAAGCCGTTTCTATTATTCACTGCATCTCTGTAACCACTGGAGATAAGGCATCCAAACTTTTTCATTTTGTTTGTCTAATTCTCTTCTACAATTTAACTCTAGTGCATTTTTGAGCTAATTATAATGGTTTTCTTGTTATTTTTATTTTTACTCAATATTGGTTACGCGTGACGTCAGTTTTTAGTCACAGATTCTTTACAAGATGGAATTCGGAAAAATGTTTCCTCTAAAAGTTTTCCGCCATTTTATGCTCTTTCAAAAAATGTATACTTATATTAGTGTAGAATTAATAGTGCCTGAGTTATAAGCGACTTTATTCTGTCGTGTGCGAAACTGATCACTACGCGGCCCAGAGTTACCTTCCCACAGGTAGATATTAAGAGCTGATGATGATTGAGCTGAGCGAAGCGAAGCTCTTATACTCGGGTTAGCCGTTTGGTTGTCCGCGAACTCCTCCTAGACCGTTTGGCCGATCTCAACCAAACTTAGCACGCTGATAGAGTATGTCGTGCTGAGTGACAACATAGGTCGAAATCAAAAATCCGATGTACCATCGAGGAATAATCACCGAAAAACGCTTCCTCCTAGACCGTTTGGCCGATCTCAACCAAACTTAGCACGCTGATAGAGTATGTCGTGCTGAGTGACAACATAGGTCGAAATCAAAAAGCCGATGTACCATCGAGGAATAATCACCGAAAAACGCTTCCTCCTAGACCGTTTGGCCGATCTCAACCAAACTTAGCACGCTGATAGAGTATGTCGTGCTGAGTGACAACATAGGTCGAAATCAAAAATCCGATGTACCATCGAGGAATAATCACCGAAAAACGCTTGCATAGACTTAACATGGGGAAAAAGTTTTCACGCGATTTTTTGTCAACAATTAAAAATGGCATTTATTATTGCATAATGGCCAGGAATTATTACGTAGTTTAAGCTCGCTCAGCTCATTTCATTGCAATCGGGTACATCCATTGCATTCCTAGTTAATATATATGTAATCCTGTCTGCCTGCAAGTATATAATCATAATGATTAAGTCTGTCTATAATCTAATTAAAATATCCATTTTCAATATCAATTGAGGGGCTATTCGGTCTTCAATCGGCCTTGTCAAAACAAAATTTCTCTGAAGAATGAAAAGTGAGCTTTATTTAGTACACAGTATGAGAAACTGTGCAAATCTGTTTGTTTTATACGTGTTTGTGATACCTTCTAAAAACATGCACAAACATGCAGCTTTCTGTACATTTTCTGAAAACAAAAAGTTTCCACAAGTTCTGTTCTTGCTACAAGTCCTTCGATTCATATACTAGAATGGTACTGAGCGAAACAAAGCACGAAACAGATTTCAAAATTGCCTTTAAGAGAGAATCATGAACAATTTGCCATCCACGTTTTTTAATATTACCGCTTAATGCTTACTATAATGGCAAGAAAAATCAAAGAATAAGATATGCCTAACACATTTTATAAATGAGTTAAACTATTTTTAAAACTATTAAACTATTAAATTTATCATTTTTAAACTATTAAATTTTATTTACAGAAGAAGCATTTGCCTATTATTAAGATTGTGTACAGTTACTATAGTACAATAAATCTATAATAAGAAACGTAATTGAAGGTAACCATATGTTAAAGAAATATCTACACAAGAGAACAAATTATTTGATTTCTTGAATTAGTTCTCAATCATGCTATACCACTGTTATATAAAGGTAACCAAGAAAATTCTGTCGCTTTTTCACCTACCACTTTCGAACATCAATATGTCACCTAAGACGTACCTGAAAGCCAAAAATTGTCCCCATCAACATCGACGACCTTCTGCCAACGTTCTGGAAGACCATGGATACCATCGCGTTAGAACGTGGTGGGCTGTGAAGCGAAGAAGGTATCAAGTGCATTTTGCACCTCTACTAGAGATTTGAACTGCCGTCGTCTAAGGTGATTGTCCAAGGAATGAAACAGGTGATAATCGGACGGTGCAATGTATGGGGAGTACTTCGGATGCAATAGTGTTTCCCCATCTAAGGCGTAGAATGGTGCCCAGGGTAGCCACGTGGGCCTTAACTTTGTCCTGTAACAGGAAGCCCCCTTTGCGATTCAGAGTGCTAACTCCAGAGCTTTGAGTTTTTCTTGAACACGGCTTAACTGCTGACAGTACACAGTTGCATTGATGATCTGACCAGCTGGTAGCAGTTCCCGATCCACGATGCCGAGAGCAGTCCATGAAACACACAGGAGGATTTTCTTCTGGTGCAGTGCTGGTTTCGGCTGTTTTGGGACCGGTTCATGGGATGCTAACCAACATGACGGCACCGTGCAGCTTCATACGAGACATACTTCTCATTAGATGTCAACTACCTGTACAGAAATGGCTCCTTTCTCAAACGAGACAGCAAAGAAACGCAGGTGTCTGCTCGCGTTGCCTTCTGCCCTGAGTCAAATCATGTAGGACATATCAACTCAAGTTGTAGTGTTTCCCAAGTTGTTGGAGGTACTGCCGAATGGTTTCTCCACTCACACTGAATTGTAGTCCCAGTTCCTCACATGCCTGGCTAATGTTCGCCCAATTGCTGCCTGAAGATCTTCAGTTTGTACATGTGTTGGTCTTTCATCAAGTAGTGCGTCTTCAAGTAATTCGTCACCGTCCTTAAACTGTTAAACCACCGCCACTACACTGTCTGCGTAGCCATGACACCCTCACCAAATGCCTGGCATATCTTCCGCCCACTGCAGCGGCGTTTGATCCCAGCTTGAACTCGTACAGAATACATACCCTTATGATCCTCTGGGGAGATCCCATGTTCATTCTGTCCTTACGCAAGTTCACGGTGTAGCTGAACTGCCACAATAAGACAGTATGTTGGATATACACACACTAACGACTGGCCTTCGTCTTATCTTCATTTGCATTCAACTTACGGTGTGAGGGCCAATTGAACAGAGACCTCAACGCAAAACGACAGAAATTTCGTGGTTACCTTTATATCTCGAAAAATGTAAAGAAATTTGTGATGTCTTTAATGCTTCATTCAGTCTTCTTCATCACTCTGTTCGTTAACTGATATTAAATTTTTATACTCGCTCGGATAACTACACATTGGAGTGCACAAAAACAGCAATTCTTACATTTTCATTTCATACTTACACACTGAAGTTCTGACAGCTACACATGGTAATCTTTAAATAAGCCTTGGGAATATGTTCGAGTGTTTTCAAAACTGGCTTCAGAATTTAGTCCTCCAAGTACCATTCGAGGTCTTCTGGCCTTGGTAAACCAATCTCGCACTTGTCAGCATTTCCCAAATTGCTGTTTGGTAATGGGATCTCTTTATATCTTGTTTCAGAGGATCACTAGTTGGAAATAATTTCTCCAGGCTGCATTTTCCTAAAAGTAGGAGCCTAGCTTCATCACAGATCTACGCATTAACCTTGAGGAGCTTTGTGAAAAACAGTTCTGCAGATTCAATAGCGCTTGCTGATAAAGGAATCTGTCCTAAGGAAAATAAAAGGTCACATTTTTCTGATATAAGTAGGCAGTTCTAGATCTTTGATGCTCCAACTAGATATGACGTTATATCGCAGCCAAGTGGAGCGTGATAAGTCATTACCTTTCTTCTCATTCTTAGATAACGGGTGGCAAAGGTGACGAACTGGAATAAACCTTCTTGTCTTTGAAATCTCGCCATCATGTACAATTCTTTACAAGAAATTCTGTCACAATGGTGTATCAACAGCAGGAATACAACGGTGTCTTTATCATCACAACATTTCTTTTTGAATTGTGATTCACAGCATGAAGTATCATTCTAGAATCTGATTCTTTATGCTTCCTTTCAAGATTTTGAACTTTGATCTCGAAGTACCAGAAACAATAACAGAGTTCTAATGATGATAATTCCAGTAATGCATTATCTACTTATGGTCTACTTACTCAGAGAACTGTGACCTTTTATTTTCCCTAGAACAGATTCCATTATCAGCAAACGCTATTGAATCTTCAGAACTGATTTTCACAAAGGTCTTCAAGGTTAATGTGAAGATCTGTGATGGTGCTTGGCTCTTACTTTTAGGAAAATGAAGCCTGGAGAGATAAACTCGAACTAGTGATGCTCTGAAACAACATATAAAGAGATCCCAGTACCAAACAGCAATTTCGGAAATGCTGATAAATGTAAAATATATCTACGAAGGCCAGAAGACTCCGGATGGTACTTGGAGGACCAAATTCTGAGACCAGTTTTGAAAACACTCGAAGATATTCCCAAGGCTTGTTTAGGGATTACCATGTGTAGCTGTCAGAAACTTGAGTGTTTAAATTTGAAATGCAAATGTAAGAATCACGCTTTCTTGTACACATCAATGTTGTAGTTGTCCGAGCGAGTATAAAAATTCAATATCAGTTAATAAACTGAGTGATGAAGACTGAATGATACATTAAAGACATCACAAATAGTTTCGCGCTGCGCCGTGATCAGTTTCGCACACGACAGAATGAAGTCGCTTATAACTTAGGCACTATTAGTCCTACACTAATATAAGTGTATTTTTTGAAAGAGCATAGAATGGCGAAAAACTTTTAGAGGAAACATTTTTCCGAATTTGATCTTGTAAAGAATCTGTGGCTAAAAAACTGACTCCACGCGCAACCAATACTGAGTAAAAATGAAAATAACAAGAAAACCATTATATTTAGCTCAAAAATGTACTAGAGTTAAATTATAGAAGACAATTAGACAAACAAAATGAAAAACGTTTGGATGCTCTACCTCTGTGAAAAGACTAATATTTATTATTTATTAACTTTCGTTGATCTCCCACAAATTCATTTATTGTTTGTATAAGAAACATGATATTCTTTAAAACTTATCATCGGTGTTGTGAGACTATTCTTTTTTCTTCCTAATTACATAAAACTATTTCTTATGTGTCGAAAAACGCTAGTCATTCGGAAATCTTAGTTAATGAAATTCATTTATGTCTGAGAATTTAGTCAAAGTTTTTCTTCCGTAATTTTGTGTTTTCGTAGCTAAATCGTGGAAGTGTTTATTAATGTTATATAATGTATTATGTCAATGTGTACTTTATATAATAAAGCTGAGAGAGCTCCTCTCCAACTATCTGTCCATCTCTGACGTCATAAGTACCTGTTGAGACGAAAACATCTCATCTACACGTGCCTGGAGTCAGCAGAATTACCAACAAATCTTTGTCTTTAAATACTCCCTCCATCCCGGAAACAGGGAGTCACACGGACCCTTTGGAGTCGCTTGAAGACTTTGAAGTCAGTTATCGAAGTTTTGTCTCCAGAGTCTGTCGAGAGTCGGTCTTCGGAATCATCTTAGGACTCAGTCGCGGAGTTGTCAAAAGACTGTCAACGGAGTCGGTCCGGGGAGTGCACGGCAGTCAATCGGGCACTTCGAGAGTAACTTAAAAAACGAACCGAACAGTCTATAATTCGGTTTTCGACATACGGAACACCGGACGAACAACAGGAGAATAACAGAAAGCTCAGCAAAAAAGATGAAGCTACAGGTACTGTGACATCCTTTTTCTTCCTCACCTCTCACCTACCCACACTCTCTCTCTCCAAAAAAGCTAAAATTCTCATTTTTATTTCTCTTAAAATCAAACGGGTATCATCCGATCCCAGGACCTGTTCTACCTTTAAAAAACACCCCAAAAATCTCTCTTTAACGACACAGCTTTCTTTAAAAATTCCTTTCAAATTAAGCACCCGTAAAACTTCCAATGGTTACGGAGATATAGGAAATAATAGAAACGGCTAAAATTTCGGCTTTCTTCTCCTCCCCCTCCCGTGAGGTTCTTTTTCTGGCATCCGTCATTTTGTGATCAGTGATGGGTATATATTCAAAAAATATCGGATACCAAATAGTTACATGATTTGCTTTTAAACTCGAAAAGAAGAGCACTTTTGGGAAGTTGATGCCTAGACTATTACATTCTATGGAAAGTATGGAAACCTAAATGGTAAATTGACTTCGGTCACCACTATATTTGGTTTTCTAAACTGCAGTTCGTACGTCATAATTCAAATCAAAATAACAATTTGCTTCACGAAACTGGGTCAACACTAACCCATTCTATGCTACCATAAAAGATAAGTGCTCTAATCAGTGGTAACTTTAAAAGATTTTCGTCGAAAGCATCTGTTTTAATGAGGGTGGGGGACCTGGTAATCCACGTTGAATACTATCGTATATATATGTCCTGATGTTATTCGTTTTATTTAATTTCCGAGAGGAATTTATCCCGGCTATTATTTGAAATTTTTATTGTCTCTAACCATTCGTTTATACATTGTATGAAGAATAGTTGCCCAGATACTTAGGTATCATTAATCATCATCATCATCATCATCATCATCATCATCATCATCATCATAGGTATTCTGCCATTATTGGCAAATCATTTTACGCAACTAAGAAGCTTCCATACTCCACGGTCTTCCGCTAATCTCTCTGTCTTCACGTACAATTTTCTGTATTTGTATCGTCTATTAATTATAGTCTCCTTCGCCTTCTCCATCTTTTCCCCCCACCATACCATCTAGCACGTACCAGAGATGGAGTGGGTCAGTGGATCGGTGGATCAAGTGGGTCAAGTTTTCTGAGTGGGTCAGTGGGTCGTGGGTCAACAGCATGTGACCCACTGTGACCCACCACCCACCGTGACCCACCAACCACCGTGACCCACTGCGACTCACCGACTCAGTATGATCTACCGACCCTCTCTGCTCACTGCATTGTAGACAGTATCCTCTGAAGACTGGTAAATTTGTCTCCGTTTTATTTTCAAGACCTTCATTTCCCTTCCTTTTCCACTTGTTTCTGAATACTTATCTGAGATGAGTGAAAAAAGAACTTCAGGCACTTTTGGATATTGATATTTTTAATAGTAATAATAGCAATAGGACTTACACTACTACTTGGCTTTCGAGACCTGTTACTTTTTAGAGCTAACTACTAGAAAAAATACATTTTTGAATCACTGTAATATATTCGTAAATTATTGTATAAAAAATTGAATTTAACTATGTGTGCCTGATCATCACGGTCAAATTGCAAAGTCAAATGAAATTACTTTTGGTATATAGTTACGCCTTAATCCAAATTGGGATGTTATATTGCTTTTATTATAATGCATAATATCCTAAGGAGGTAGTGAGGATCCGAATTTTTGCGGAAAAAAGAGTATCTCGCAAGCCGTTAAACTTACGGAGCTGAAATTCAGTGTATTAACTCTTTATTGAAAATAAACAGAATGTGTCCTAGCATTTTTTTAAATTCTCCTTTATGTGGGGGGGGGGGACTTTCTATATATGGAAAATTGGTAGTGAGTTGGTTTGTAAAAATGATCGAAAACGATCGATGTTATTTAAGAAAAAAAATTAGAAACAAAAAATACAGAGCTTGGCTTCATATATTCATTGCTTTCTGCTATAATAATTGCTGAAGCTTATGTTTATTATATGGAGCGCGTACAGCACAGGGCAATCAACCCATAAAGTTGTGAGAAAAATAGGCATACAATTTGTACTGTAAACTTAATTACACGGAAATTTGAAGTTTGGATTGTACGCATAATTGTATGGAAAATTTTACTTTTTTTCCTTTTACGTTGGTCTACTTACTTTGATTTGGAGCTTTCAAATTTCATCCTTTTTTCCACTGAAAAGTATTGACAATTCAACAAGGAAATAATTATACTATGATAATTTAATTGAAATTCATTGTAATTTGGCACATGGCAAACAGCAGTGTGGTAATTGAAGTTGAAGAAGGAGGGAAATTCCCATTCACCTCTGAACACTTTCCAGGAACCTCGTTCCCTTTCGCTTTCTAGACGGGGGAGAGAACTTGGCAATGGTATCAATCCGTCATGTGTAATTACAAAAATTAAATTTATAAACAAAGAAGAAATCATCAGTTTATCAGGCTTTAATTGATAATTTATTCACAAGATTCCCTATCGAAGGCGTGGTAGATGAAGTTTCTGTTCTCCATGAGTCGACATTGCCAACTGACATGGTCGATATGGAAAAGATGTTGTATGATGATAGAGAGATGATACTTCTTGCTGAGTATTTCAAACCTGACCAAGAAAAATCGTTATCAGACTTAAGTCTAACGAATAGATTGTCGATGAGAAGTTGCAGAAATCGGAAATGAAAAATGAAATGAAATCTTTGAGTTTTACGTCCCACGGTTATGCCGGTTAGACTAAAGGAGACGGTGATAATGAGAGATGAGTGAAATGGTGGAATGAAGAAAGTGGGAGGAAACGGGAGTACCCCGAGAAAACCCACGAGCACGGTGTTTGTCCACCACAAAGTTCACTTGGCGGGGGCTGGGATCGAACCCGGG
This sequence comes from Thermobia domestica, assembly GCF_964235325.1. NCBI lineage: Eukaryota > Metazoa > Arthropoda > Insecta > Zygentoma > Lepismatidae > Thermobia > Thermobia domestica. Next base: position 103,602,576 of record NC_137455.1, read on the forward strand.
ACCCCAAGCACCAGAGGTGAACGCTCTACCAATTTCATCATTGCTGGAGTTTTCCACTCACACAGTTTGATAGGTTGCATAAAGCTCATGGTGTTCTTTCAACATTCGGAACAACTTATCTGTGTGGAAAAGAACATTCTCCAAAATGAAATATAGAAAAATATTTATAGATTCAAGTTAACCCTTAACGGTTCAGTACCTTTTCTGTCTGCTTCCGGCACTGCTTGCAAAACAACATATCCACAGACTACTTCCCGCGTAAAATTCACCAGATTTGTCACCATGGGGCTATAGCTGCTCTATCATCACAGAAAGTATGTACACAAATAACCACAACGAACAATGCCTGAAAATAATCCTCTTCAAACGCAATAGGCAAGATCAAAAAATGTGTAGCCAAATGGTCACGAAAACTCGTTAAGGAAGTCAAGAGCATTTAAACTCGCTGTTGATAATTTCCACTAGTAAACATGATCCACAACTGCAAACAACTGTCAGCGGACAGTTACAGCTACATAAATCTCATTAATCATAATTTACATAACACAACTAAATATTATAATTATTTATATATGCCATTTGTTGTGAGTCCTTCATTACAGTTAAGAGGCCTAATCACTGCGAAATTAAAATACCACTAATTTTACAGTAATTATGTGATATTGTCAAATAGAGAAAAGATAATCGAAATGTGGAACAAGAGCGCCCTAGGCAATATTATTTTGCATGAGGTACTGTTATCACGAGTTACCTACTAGCTTTCGGTTTGCAGCCATTTAGAAACTCGAAAATAAATGCCGATTTTCAAAATGGCTGGAAATAGAAAGCAGATAAGTGAGTCATGATAATGGTATCTCATGTAAAATAATATTGTCTAGCGAGCTCTTGTTCCACTTTTCGATTATTTTTTTTAAATCTATTTAGGATATCACATAATTACTCTAAAATTAGTGGTATTTTAATTTCACCGTGATGGGGCCTCTTAAAATGTTCAATTTCATTATGTATGTCAGTTATTGTGTTTCTTAATTAATTGTATAAAAGCAACTGATTATTAGTTTGTATGCTTAGTAAATTTTAGAATGTAATTAAAATAAACTGTGGCAGGCCAGGTCGGTGGTCCTCGTGGGCCGTAGTTTGAGAGAGCACTAATTTATTTATTTATTTATTTATTCAATATACAACACAACAGGTTTAATGCCCAATTACAGTGTTGTGCACATACAACAAATGTTACATATATAAATTTCTTAATTATTTCTACAGAAAATTTCTTCTTTCACATATGATCTGAACCTGTTTTCTGAAAGACTAAATACATCCACTTTATCAAGCTTATTTACAATATCAATGTATAATTTACACAGCCTCCACATAGGGGATTTATATAATATATTGCTCCTGGCTTTTGCACAATAAAATGTCTCTGTATTCTCTACTCTGGTTTCGCAAGTGGGAATCCGGAATGATATTTTCGAGACCAACTCCATCTCATTATTTAATAACTTGTATAAGAATAACAAGTCCAACATCCATCTTCTTTTTTTTAGAATTTGAAAATTAAAGTTGTTTACTAGATCATTGTAGGAAAAATATTTGGGATAATAATTAGTTTTTTTTTTTTTTTTTTGTATGTAAGCATTTTCAAGAATTTTGTTTGGATGTTTTGTATTTCTTGAGAGTATTTTTTATTATTCGGGGTCCATATAGTAATTTAGAGACGTTACTAAATATGAAATTCGAAAAATCAATTAGATGTAGATTTTAAAATATTTTCGAAGCTCTTTCATCAACGAAATACAATTATGTCTTCAGAATGTGTATGACATCAGATTATTAAAATATTTCACAATTCAATGTATACATCCGATTAACTACACCGGGTACTTTTCTTTATTCATAAATAAGAAGAGATTTAAAACGTTTTTGACAAGGTGTATGTGTTTTCATTTAATAAATAAAAGCACTAGTGGATATTCCGGAATCTTTTTATAGTTAAAATTTAAAAGCTATTTCCAGATTTGTTAAATGATGTGACCTCTAGGAATGAGCGGAAATAGAATATTTGAAGTCCGACAAAACTGAAAATGAGCAATAATTATGCAGTAACTTTTTTTTATATATATGCTATGGTTAGAAACTACAGCTATGCACTTTACGAATGCATCGAACAAACTATGATCTACTCTATTGTGTCTTTATATACTTATATTTGTTTCGTAGCAAGAAGAAACATATCTCGAAGAGAACTGTAGGATCAAAATCCTAGAAACGCTTCTAGGTGTGTAGTGATCAAACTTGCAAATCTTTTGAAAATAACTTCTTTTCTTTCTGTCATTTTCTTTTTTTATTTACTAGACCATATTTTCATATAATCTCGCTTTTACGCACTGAATGTCACGTCTACTGGTTTGACAATCGATCCCAGACTACGTAAGCATCCGGTGAATATGATCATGTTTCGTGTATGTAGATTTTTCCGAGATATTCTCATCTTCCTGTGTTCCCGCAACTCTTATATAATATAGTAAAACCAGTAAGTTGGTCACAACTTACTAACAGCCATGGCCAAGAGCGCCGATTTCCCTGTAAATTTGGGGGGGGGGAGGTATTCAGATGAAAAAGGCATATATGAGGAATTTAAGACAAATTATGCATTCAAATTATGTCAAATATTGCATATTCATAAATACAATGCGGGGGCCCACATGAGTTTTTGGGGGCCCGGGCCCCCCGGGCCTCTGCAATCGGCGCCCTTGGTCATAGCACAGATCACTGATCTCTTAGAACTCATTTTTCTTTTCTGAAACAACGCCTAAACCTTCTTTTTTTTTAAAAAAAAAGTCCTAAGTTATTATTTTATTTATCCTATTACTTTATTTCTACACTATCTTATTGGTTTCCGTCTCGATCGCCTTCTAATTGTCTGTTCTTCATCATACTTACGTTTCTAAAACAGTTATTATTCCTAGTTTTTATGTACTGTTCACTTTTCCGTTTTGTTGAGTACTTCCCTCCTACACGAACATTAAAAGATTCTATTTCATAGATTTTTATTCAAAGACCCATCAACATATGCTTTTTTTTTCTTTCTATGGGTTCCTTTGTCCTCTTGGATGATGTTAAGTGAGTTTCAAGAAAATCGACGCCAACACAGTCTTCGGAGTATATGTGTTCTTCAGCCTTGATAGTAGGCTAAGACGCCTTGCAAATCTGTTCAAAGACATCCTGCTGATCTTTCATACACTGTGCACAGCAGAGCATCTTTCGTGGTGTTGATGACGTAAGATGCATTCTTCTCCGCAGGTGGCCCTAATTGCTAGCATATGGAAGAAGAATCTGATAGAAAGACGTCGCGACGAGTTTAGAAAAATACAACCACATGTGATGCACCGTTGGCTATGTTTGTTTTACACACTTGTAATGTATGAACTGAAAGCTGTCTTTTCTTAACCTTTTATCTTTCATGAATTACCAGCAGGCCGCAATGGATGCTGTCAACTTTAATTTGGAACTAGTTCTTTAAAATGCAAAGTATTTGGAAGTTGTTCTTAGAATGGAATGTAAAGCCTTACAATAGGAGTTCCTCGAAATTATCTATGAGTAATGCATTCAGGAATCCTATTTATTTGCATTATGCTGCTGTGTGATGGAGAATACTACAAGTCGTTCCACAAAGTCGTTTCTTTTTAAGAAATTAAAGATCATATACTCATACTTTTATATTTAAGCAGTCGAAGAGTCCAATTCAACAATTTCTTCCTTGCAATTAAAATTTCTCGTTACTTATATTAGCTTCTACCCCAGGTCGGTAGCCAGCCCAAAAATGTAGGGGGGTGGGGCTTTCCAATCATATTATAGTTCATTTGCCGTGAAACTTTTAGGGGGCAGCAAAAATTTAGGGGAGACCAGGCCCTCCTAGACCCGTCCTGGATACGGTTCTGTACTACCCTATTCACATAAGTACTCTAACACACCGACTAAATAACTAACTTTATGGCGTAGGAACCCGAGATTCGATGACGCCTTCAAAAAAGCTCTCCATTGACTTCTATCCGTAGCCAACTGGATCCAGTTTCTATTTTGTATTCTTATTTCCACGAGATATGTTTTAATATGTCCTCCCATCTGCGCCTAGCTCTTTCTAATGGTCGTTTCCCAATTGGACTTGTTAAAACTTTGAAAGCGTTCCTAATTTCTTCTATTCTGGCTACATAACCTGTTCACTTGAGCCTCCTTTATTTGATGACCCCTACAATGTTTGGTAAACGGTATAAATTATGTAGTTCCTCGTTATGAAGTTTCCGCCATTTCTCATTTCCGTTCCTCTTGGGTCTGAATATTCGTCTCAGAATCTTGTTCTCAAATACTTGCAGGCCACGTTCTTCCCTCAGAGTAAGCAACCATGTTTCGTAACCGTACAGAACAACAGACATGATTATCGTTTTATATGGTTTAAGCTTCAAATTCCTCAATAGAATTCTCGAAGATAAAAGATTTTGAACTGAATAATAACACACAATAAAAATTCCCTGCTTTTAGTTGACTTGGAATTTCTTGACATGAATATGGTTTTTGTCTGTTAATATTGATCCTAGATATTTGAAAATATTAGTTCAAATAGCCCACTTTATCGAAAATATTAGTTCTTATTAATTTACTCATCATCATATTTCCAAAGTATTCGGGCTGGAACTTTTTTTTAAAAAAAAATATTGCGCTTGTATCCTACACTGCGGATAAGACGGGATTTTGTGAAATGTGACTCCCAAGGGGAAAAGGGAAGGATTAGGCATAGAAGTTTAAAAGTTTATAAAAATAATCTTCAAATGCCCTTGGCTACAGATAAGCCGGGGTTTTAGGAGGTGCAACCCGCAGGAGAAGGGAATTTGAAAGTTTTGTTTCCTCTTTTCTCCACATCTCTGGATCTATTAGGCGTACAATTTGAAATGTAGAAATAATTAGCTTGTATCATAAGCTAAACCTTAGACATGTAACCCCTCAAGGGAAAAAGAGGTCTTAAAAATGTTCTTTCATTCTACAGATCTCTGAAACTATTAAGCATGATTATTCTTTATGCACCTTAGGCTAACAATAAGACGTATTTTTACGAAATATAACCCCCTAAGGAAATAGGAGTGGGCGTGTACGTAACTCGACTAAAACCGTATTTGCATCAACAAGTATTTGAAACCACACGAAATTGTGTCTTTTAAAATTTTTTTTTCCAAAATGTCATTCAGAAAATTGATGACAATTATGTAATTTGAACAACATATTAAAAAAAAAATAATCGCTTAAATTGTTCGAATAGGGTAACAAAACAACTAGTTCTAATCCATATTAAAATATTAATATGTGGAAGCGAAACCAGCCAAGCAGTTGTAGAATATCTAGTTTTGTTCCTCTGTGTTTGAATATTGTGGAAAGCTGAATATTGGAACCAACGGAACAATTGAGAGAAATTGAGATACAACGTATAAAATAAAACGAGTAGTTATAAACTAGTTACACATATAATCGTTTGCATACATTAATTAATGTTCTTCTTTTATGAGACAGAAAATGAATAATGAATATTTTGATGTAATACAGTGTGACGATTTCGTTGTACTTCTACTGACGGAATGTGACCCGACCCGACAAAATGCCATGACAGCTTCCGCACGACTGTATGATTAGTTGTAGGTGTGACACCTCGAGAGAGCTTATGTAGTTAATGATCTTTCGTTAAGCTATAGTTCCATACCCCACAAAACCTTGGTCCTGAAAGGAACGTTAAAATCCAAACATACCCATTGACCAAACGCATCATTTGGAAGACTGAGCTTGCAAAGCATATTTATATTGAAGTTCCTGCTTACGTTTTATTTATATCCTCTGCCGGCAGTTATGCGGAACCTACTATTAAAAATGAAATCTAAACCATTGTAGTGGTTTCAATGCTTTACCACCAGAAGTCATCAAACCCGGAAACTCGTACATTTCAAATCACACTCCCAAGCCATTATATCAACGAGTAGAGCATACATTAAATAAAATTGCTTTCTAATTTTCGATATTTTTCTCTATTGTAATATATATATATATATATATATATATATATATATATATATATATATATATATATATATATATATACAGGGCCGGATTTAGGGGATGCACGGGAGCACGTTCACCTTCCACCGTTCTGAATATATACTATCTAAAGTGAGAAACTAGCAGTGGAAATAGCAATACTTTCCTAAAATTTCGTGTCAAAATTTCCGTTTCGGGCTAAACACAATAGTTTAAGTTAGTTTTGTCATACACACCACAGATGCCTAAAGGCATTTTAAAAAAATTAAATTTGATTCAAATGTACTGAGTGTTAGAGCGCACATCTATAGTGTGAAGGATCCCTAATTCGTCTATGATAGTTTGTGGTGGACAACATCGTGCCCATGGATTTTCTTGGGTTTCTTGTTTCCTCCCACGTTCTCATCACACAAATGATTTCATAATCATTTACATTTATTAATCTTCCCTGTCCTTCGGCGTAAATCTATAATTTAAACGTTAAACGTTAAATTAAAGATACTATTACTACTACCACTATTATTATTATTATTATTATTATTATTATTATTATTATTATTATTATTATTATATAAAAATTCTCACCAAAATAACTTAATTCTGGAATTTATTCAAGTTATGTTATTACTAATAAAACTTTGTTTAAATATTTCGGAAATAACCCCTCCAGCTCAGTCGCTCATTCTGCAAATCAAGAATTCTTCCATTTCACACTTCAACATATTCCCCACATTTGATGTACATTTGTTTGTCTGTTGAAGTTTAGCGTCCCATTCCCGCACCAAAGCTATACGAGATCCGTACACCAAAGGATAGCCACTAGACTAGCTGCATAGTGCAGGCGTGAGAATATAAAATGGTAAGCTTATGTCATCATTAGGAATGCACATAAGCAAGCTGTTTTGAATGGAAGTTTCCGTTTTAGAAAAAGTGTATTTTCTTTTCCACAACATAGCTTTCTTGACTCTTTTATGATTTATCTATTCGTTTATCAGTTTTATTTTTCCTACAGCGGATTCCAAATTCAACAACATTCAGCGCTTATGAATTTTGTCATATGTTCAGTTTGCAACTGGCTATCTTGATTATTTTTTAAACAGGCATTGCTCTCTTTGCCAGCAAGTATGAGTTATACAACTCATTGTATCACAAGTGATGTTATGGTTGCCTAACCACCTTATCAATGTCTGAAATTTATATATATCTTCTCATATGTATTATACGGGTTGTTTAACTTAAATCTAGCAGACAAGAAAGGAGTATCGTAAAACACGAAAGAAACAAATCGATCTTTCCTTAGGTATTACATTTTACTTACATCTCGTTCTCTGTTTGGGAACTATTTTATTTTGAAATTCTATTAGAGCCTAACATAAGTTCAATCAACATGCACGGCAGTGCATGGCAGCCAAGTTCCGCGAAGAAAATGAAAACTGGCCTGCACTGCCGTAAGCATATTATACACGAACAAGAGTTTTGGGTAAAATCGCCGATTTCGAGGCTTTGTAAAAACGATTCTATTAAGGATAGAAACATGAAATTTAGAATTTAAGAAGATATCCGAGAGATGTACTCATATGCCAAATCTCACATTCCCATCTTCAACCATATTCGAGTACTGGACCCCTAAAATATGCAGTTTTCAGGCTCACTGACTCACTGACTCACTCATCAAATTGATTAGGTACTTCCCAATGAGATAGAAACGTGAAACTTCGCATAAAGATACCCTATAACAACTTGAGTATGAGAAAAGTCCGAAATCTGAGGAATGTGCTATGGGAAATTTTTTATGGACAAAAAACTGTCCTTAGCCAGGAAAAAATAGTTTCACTCACTTACTCAAGAAATTGATTAGGTACTTCCAAATGAGATAGAAACGTGAAACTTTGCATAAAGGTACCCTATAATGACTTGAGTATGGAAAAAGTCCGAAATCTGAGGATTGTGCAATGGGAAAGTTTTTATGGGCAAAAAACTGTCCTTAGCTAAGCAAAATATCGTTTCATTTACTCACTCACCAAATTGGTTAGATATTTTCCAATGAGGTAGAAACTTGAAACTTTGAATAAAGATACCCTATAGTGACTTGAGTATGGAAAAAGTCCGAAATTTGAAGAATGTTCTATGGGAAAGTTTCTATGGTCAAAAAACTGTCCTTAGCCAAGCAAAATATCGTTTCATTTACTCACTCATCAAATTGATTAGGTACTTCCCAATGAGGTACAAACGTCAAACTTTGCATAAAGATACCCTATAATGACTTGAGTATGGAAAAAGTCCGAAATTTGAGGAATGTTCTATGGGAAAGTTTTTATAGGAAAAAAACTGTCCTTAACCAAGCAAGAAATTGTTTCACTCACTCACTTATCAAATTGATTAGGTATTTCCCAAAGAGATAGAAACGTGAAACTTTGCATATAGGTACCCTATAATGACTTGCGTATGGAAAAAGTCCGAAATCTGAGGTATATTCTATGGGAAAGTTTTTATGGGCAAAAAACTGTCCCTAGTCAAGCAAAAAATCGTTTCATTTACTCACTCATCAAATTGATTAGGTACTTCCCAATGAGGTAGAAACGTCAAACTTTGCATAAAGGTACCCTATAATGACTTGAGTATGGAAAAAGTCCGAAATCTGAGGAATGTGCAATTGGAAAGTTTTTATGGGCAAAAACTGTCGTTAACCAGGAAAAAAAAATGTTTCACTCACTCACTCATCAAATTGATTAGGTACTTCCCAATGAGACAGAGACGTGAAACTCTTCATAAATGTATCTTATAATGACTTAAGTGTGAACAAATTCCGAAATATGAGGAATGTACTATGGGAAATTTTTCATGGGCGAAAAACTGTCCTTAGCAAAGCAGAAAACTTTTCATTTACTCACTCATCACATTGATTTGCTAGTTCCCAATGAGATAGTGACGTGAAGCTGTGCATAAAGGTACCTTATAATGACTTGATTGTGAAAAAGAACGGTAATATGAGGAATGTGCTATGTAAAATTTTTCATCGTTCATTTTTCATGGGAAATTTAAGGAATGTGCTATGGAATTTTCTATGGGCGAAAAACTGCTCATAGCCATTAGGTACTTCTTAGTGAGATAAAGATGCGAAACTCTCCATAAGGGTACCCTATAACGGCTTGAGAATGAAATTTGAGGAATTTGCTATGGAAAAGTTTTTATTGGCAAAAAAAAAAAAAACTGTCCTTACTATCAGAAATCGGGAACGATCCCGTTATTGAACACATCATGTGTATAGTGATAATGTTGTCAATCACTGGTCGAGTTGGTGCCATCCTCGCTGGTCTATTGGCTACAACCTGCGCCTTTGGTGTATGGGGTCCTGGGTTCGATTCTCGGTGGAAGAGCCTTTGGAATCTTAACTCTCCTCGATGTTTCTGTGTTCGTGTCCCTATCGTTCTAGGCTAATATAAAAACGAGCTAAGGTCACTGAGAAAAATCCGTTATCCGGACAGCGGTATAGTGTACAAATATTCAGGATCCTTATATTTACTACAGAAATCAATACTTAACATACGTTATCCATATGATACATACGTACTGCCCTGTTTCCCGCTTAAATGTTACACAATGTTGTTGAAGGATGTCGGACATCTAACAGTCTTCCGTACATTACGTACGTCAGCTATAAATTACATACGGCAATCTGTATGTGAGATTCAGGCTCACTGACTCACTGACTCACTCATCAAATTGATTAGGTACTTTCCAATGAGATAGAAACGTGAAACTCTTCATAAATGTACCTTATAATGGATTAAGTGTGAAAAAGACCCGAAATGTGAGGAATGTCCTATGGGAAATTTTTCATGGGCGAAAAACTGTCCTTAACAAAGCAGAAAACGGTTCATTCACTCACTCATCACATTGATTTGCTAGTTCCCAATGAGATAATGACCTGAAGCTGTGCATAAACGTACCTTGTAATGACTTGAGTGTGAAAAATGACCGTAATGTGAGGAATGTGCTATGGGTGTATATTTGTACACTATATGTGTTTCATGGATGTAAACTGTCCTTAGCAAAGTAGAAATCGGTTCATTCATTCACTCATCACATTGATTTGCTAGTTTCCAATGAGATAGAGACGTGAAACTCTGCATAAAGGTACCTTATAATGACTTTGAATGTGAAAAAAGTCTGAAATGTGAGGAATGTACAATGGGAATGTTTTATGGGTGAAAAACTGTTTTTAGAGAAGTAGATATCGGTTCATTCATTCACTCGTCACATTGATTAAGTACTTGTTTATGAAATATTGATGTAAAAGTCTGTATATTGGTACCTTATAATGACTTGCGTATGGAAAAGGTCTGAAGTTTAAGTTATGTACTAAAGGAAATTTTTATGGGTGAAAACTGTCCTTAGCCAAATAGAAATCGGTTCACTCACTGACTGACCCACTCATAGCATTAATTATGTACTTCCCAATGAGATAGAAGGATGAATCTCTGCATACAGGTATCTTATAATGATTTGAGTATGGAAAATGTCCGAAATTTAAGGAAGTGCTATGGAAAAATTTTATGGGGGAAAACTGTCCTTAGTCAAGCAGAAATCGGTTCACTCACTCGCTCATCACATTGATTTCGTACTTCCCAATGAGATAAGACGTGAAACTCTGCATAAAGGTATCTTATAATGACCTGAGTATGGAAAAGTCCGAAATGTGACGAATGTGGTATGGGAAATTTTTTATAGGCGAAAAATTGTCCGTAGCCATTAGGTACTTCCCAATGAGATGAAGATGTGGATGTCTACACGAAGGTAGCTTATAATGGCTTGAATATGAAAAATATCCGAAATTTAAGGAATGTGCTATGGAATTTTCTATGGGCGAAAAACTGTCCTTACTCAAACAGAGATCGGTTCATTTACTCACTCATCATTGATTAGGTGCTTCCAAATGAGATAGAGAATTGCATAATGGTACCTACTTTATGTAATGACTTGTATAAGTAAAGGTTCCAAATTAATGAATGTACTACGGGAATTTTTATGGGCGAAAAATTGTCCATAGCCATTAGGTACTTCTTAATGAAATAAAGATGCGAAACTCTCCATAAAGGTACTCTATAACTGCTTGAAAATTAAATTTGAGGAATTTGCTGTAGAAAAGTTTTCATTGGCAAAAAAAAAACTGTCCTTACAATCAGAAATCGGGAACGATTCCGTTATTGAACACATCATGTGCATAGTGATAATGTCAATCGTCTGAGTGGTCGAGTTGGTGCTCTCCTTGCTGGTCTATTGGCTACAACCTGCGCCTTTGGTGTATGGGGTCCTGGGTTCGATTCCCGATGGAAGAGCCTTTGGAATCTTAACTCTTCTCGATGTTTCCGTGTTTGTGTCCCTGTTGTTCTAGGTTAATAGAAAAACGAGCTAAGGTCATTGAAAAAAATCCGTTATCCGGACAGCGGTATAGTGTACAAATATACGGGATCCTTATGTTTACTATAGAAATCAATACTTAACATACGTTATCCATATGCTACATACGTACTCGTCTCTTTCCCGCTTAGACGTTACTCAGTGGCGTTACAGGATGTCTGACATCTAACAGTCTTCCGTACATTACGTACGTAAACAACGTAAAGTTACAAACGGCCTAAGTATCGGTTACAAACGGCCTAAGTTGTATGTGAGATCCTGACTGTCTACATACTGTAGTTCTTTCCTTTGTGCGGAATGTACGTTTATTCGGAACACTTATACGAAAAGTATGTTTAAAATATACTTTTTCAGTTATACGTTTAGTATACGTTAAGTCCAGAAACTACAGGATTTACGCATGTAACCAACGTTTTTACGTACGCCACATACATTTTTTCTCAGTGTGCGAGTAAAATAAGTGAAAACCTGTAATAAGTAGTTAAGCTAGTTAATGAGGCACGTTCTGTGAATCAGTTAACTTTTAAAAACATGGGCTAAGACACGTACTTACTGCCGTAAATTTCGTGGTTGGAAACCCAGACAACAAAAGCCAATATTTTATCTTTTTTCGGTGAAGATTTTTCCTTTATTGCAGTCATTGGTATTAAATAGATATTGAAATTAATTTGATAAGTAAGATAACGTAGAGGTGAGAATATTTAAACTTAATGAAGTTTTCGAAGAAATGAGAAATCCAATTGTTCGAATTTATGTGAGACTAGCAACAAAATGTAACTTATTTCGTAAATATATTGGTACCACGAGTTATATTATAGTTACCACAGTCGTTATGTAAAAATGTTCTTGATGCTTCGTGCGTCTATCCGTGAACAGTGTGCGAATCTCTTACGTATCAGCCTTTTCATCAACAGTTAATCTCGCGCCTTTGCTCTTCATATTTCCTGAATTTGCCCTCCTGAGGATTCGCCCCCACACCCTCGCCTTTGCTCGGCCTGCTTCCTTACACCTCTTTAAGCTTACAATTCCCGAATTTCAAGTTTCTTTTCCTATTTAAACTATCTAAAAGATAAGATTTTGTATTGCAGGAAAACGCCTATTTAAATAACATGGTGATTTCTTCATCTCCCTTTAGACTCCTTAAAATTCAATTTTAGCAATTTTTCTGTAGGTTAGTCCCGGCAGGCTACAATCGTGCCATATTTCATCATTCTAATCCTGCCGGAAGTGCCTAAACATTTTGGGGTGTAGAAGACGTGCAATATAAATAACATGGAAAAGTTTTTTCTGTTCCCAATAAAATCACTCTAAATTTGTAAATTTTCATTTTTACTAACTTACTTAGGTAATACTAACGAAAACGTTGAAGCATACCGAATTTCACGTTTGTATTCCAATTTCAAGTACCTAAAATAGGAGATTATAAGTCCAAAAAAGGCCTATTTAAATAGCATGGGGAATTTCTTCATCTTCCCTTTAGACTCCCTAAAAATTAAAAATATTCACTTTTGGTAATTTTTCTGTCGGTTAGTTCCGAAAAACTACAATCATGTCAAATTTAATCATTGTAGCCCTACAGGAAGTGCCCTATAATTTTGGGGTGTAAAAGGTGTCCCATATAAATACGTACTATGGGGAAGATTTTTGAGTTCCCCATAAAACCACTCTAAAGTTGGAATTGTTTATTTTTACTGATTTACTTAGGTAATACTAATGAAAACGTACAAGCATACCGAATTTCAATTTCTTATCCCAATTCCAAGTTCCTAAAACATGAGATTATATGTACAAAAAAAAAGAAAAAAAAACATTTAAATAACATGGGAAAATTCTTCATCCCCCTTCATCATTTCAAGTTTCCACGTCAATCGGAAGCACCGCTTTAATTTACGTCAGTTCATGTAGTGTTATATACAGTTAGGATACGTTGGTGGCGAATATTATTAAGTTTACAAGCTATTTGAAAGGTGTATATCATTGGAAGGAAAACCCGAGGAAGTATGAAACTGCGCAACATGCGCGTCATGTAATGAACTCCGTAATTTCGCAATGTGAAAAGGTAGAGAACAACTAGGTATATTGAAACACCAGCTATGTCTAGTGATGTAGCAGCGAGGATTCAGCATCAATGATTTTGGGCCCTGTTGATACTCTTCGTATTTAGGCAATGAAAAATAAGATGTTAGCGATCGTGATTTTGTAGTTCGGGTAAATAAATTGGAATCTTGTTTGGACATAACTCTCTGACAGATATTTAATAGAATAAATCCTCCCCGCTGTTCTAGTGGCTAGCATGTGCACATTTCTTGTACAGGGTCTTGGGTTCGATTCCCGGTGGGAGAGCCCTTGGGAACTAATGTTGCATGTGACACATTATGACTCCTTTAAAAATGTACAATTTTAAATTTAAATCCAGCAATATGCCACAATTGAGAATCCCAATATACGATATTGACATGGTGAACTACAAAAAGAAGGGAAATATGAACAAAAACACCAGAGGTGCAAAAAGTGCAGCCAAGTTTGTCAGCCTCAAAAAGTGTTGAGATGAGGATGGATGAGCCAAGTTCCTTGGCCACTGAATCTGAAAGGAACACTGGAACTTGGCGCGAGGTGTCTAACATATTCGATTACATTAAGTTGTCTGTTCCTAGTTTCACGGCCGGGACATTTCAACCCTAAGGCTAGCGGTGACCCCCAAATCCACCACGCTCACAAACACCATTCCTAAGGCTCGTTAACATAATTTACCTTGACACTTCCTAGAGGAATACAAGGCTTCCTTGTCTGGGTTTCGAACCATCAAATCTTACTGCGGTATACTGTATATATGTCTTAGCGTCTTAGCAAAGTTGATATTCCTAAGGTTCGTGGTGGTCCCAAACCCACCACACCCACCACCATTATCCCTAAGGTTCCTTAACATCATTTTCCTTGACACCTCGCGCCAAGTTCCAGTGTTCGTTTCAGATGCAGTGGCCAAGGAACTTGGCTCATCCATCCTCATCTCAACACTTTTTGAGGCTGACAAACTTGGCTGCACTTTTTGTACCTCTGGTGTTTTTGTTCATATTCACAAAATACAAAAGCCATAAACGGCCATTTTGAGCATGATGTTAGTTAAACTCGGTAATAAAATTTCATTATTTTATAGAAATCTTTCTTTATTGTTATATTGTTTTAAAATATTTGAAATAAAATAGAAATTTTGTGGAAAACGTTTTTAACTTTCTTCCTCTCGATTTTTAACGGCCTTAATTTAATTTAGTCATTATATAAATATATGTTTGTTACACATACGTAAAATTACTACGTACGTGTAATTACGTGCTCCTACTTAAAATTTGCCTTCAGCTCCTAAAATTTACTAACTGAACTTCTAGTTTATTCAATATTGTAAATGATGTAAATGTAAATGTAATCTAACTATAATATTTTCATAATACCTTATTGCTAACATTATTAATCTTTTTAATAAAACCATTTTTGACGTGGTACATTATTCTAGTAGTTCTTCAAGTAGGTTGCAGGGATCTAAAAAAAAAGCTCACTGCGTCCACCAAACTTCGTTTTTGTTTTCTTTTCTATCGATTCACAGAGATTCTTTGATTTACAATTTTTATTTATTTTTCTCTTCAAAATACATCTTTTTTTATTTTTTAAGTTTTACGTCCCATGGTTATGTCGGCTAGGTTAAACGAAGAGTGATGATGAGAAATGAATGAAATGCAAAAAGTAGGAGGAAACGAGAGAACTCCGAGAAACCCCACGCGCACGGTGTTTTTCCACCACAAAGCTCACTTGGCAATAGCTGAGAACGAGCCAGAGGTCCCATGCAATAGAGCTGAACGCTCTACCATTGAGGCCTTCAGAATACAGTCATCAAATGATTTGTAAAGAGAAAAGAAAGGTAGAAGATACTGTTATATGTACCATTATCTTCATTTAAGTTTAAATGTTTCTAAAAAAAAAAAAAAAAAAAAAAAGTCGAGAAGGCCGTTCATCTTTATAAAGTCTAGTCATCGTGTAGCTTCTTAGTTAAGCCAGCTAAATATCAAATAATTCCCCAATCGCATTCTGATAGTGACTTAATACCAAGCGCTTTGTGCTCCAATGGCAATCAAAGTTCAGACCAAGCACACCAGAAGCCACCGCAGAGATACCAATTGGCTAGAGAGTAAGCACTGATTCCCTTGAAGACTTTTTATAATATGTACTTACAGACAATGCCGGATTACCTATTACGCACATTTCGTCCTTATCTATGAGCCTTATGGCTCTTATAGACTCGCGGGATTTATTCTAAACGAAAGGTGTAACTAAGCTTAAACTTGCTTTTAAATATATATACTTCCTTACTTCTTGAAAATAAAAATTTTATATCTAGGTAAATATTTTTAATTTAATGAATAAATTTAATTTACACAACATTAAATTAATTAGTGACACCATCATATTATTAATTATAAACCGCACTATTAAAGTAACGATTTTGCTCATCAATATAAATTCAGTGAAACCAAAATTGTATACAGTGGAATTTTTTTACTCATAGATATGCATTATGCTTTGTGCTATATGCCTCTTTTATTTTCACACACAATAACATGTGAATGTCACTAGACTGGAATCACATACGTCAACTGCAATTTGGTTCTTGTTGTCTCTGATGTATAGGTAGCTTTCTAAAAATCTTGTTCCATCATCTATTTTGTTTCACTCGTTTCTACTGTGCCGTAATTTGTGGGGATTAGCAGTAGACGCACTTAAGCTCCTCGCTACGCCGTTTAAAGGGAGACTCATTTCATGATAAAACTTTCTTATTCCCTATGATACGATAGCTAACATGAATGTGTAAATGAAGCATAGAATAAGTTTATCACATCGAAACGAAAAAAGTCTTTCCGGAAACGAACAAAATTAACTGAAAATGTGATTAGGGCCTATTTCAGTAAAATGTCTACTATTAAGACCTCATAAATATTGTCAAATATTGTGTCAAATATTGTCCTCTAAATTTAACTATCGGGGACCATGGTGGCTCAGTGGTAGAGCGTTCAGCTCTGATGCATGGGTCTCATGGTTTGTTCCCAGCTAGCGTCAAGTGGGCTAAGTACAACGATATTGTACATCTATTTTGTAATTTCTTCTATATTTATATATGTTGATTTTGGGCAACGGTGCATAAAAGTACACAATCTCTCGTGTAGAAGAAAAAGAAAAAAGAACATTGCTATGACAACCGAAAAAAAGTATAATTAATGGAGTTCGGAGAATAAAGGTAATAGTGATATAATTTGTCGTGCTTGATTTAATGTGATTGGATCATTTTTGACATTTTTTTAAACTTACACAGACTGTGGACTGAAATGTAACGTAAAAATATATGCATAATATAAATTGATCGTTATATTTTAAATGATGGTTCCTATATACGTTACATTTTAGATGGTGTTATCTCGACCAGAACGTTATGTATGTGGTGAACAAATATGTGTGGGCTTTCTCGGGGTTGCCCCGTTTCCTCCCACTTTCTTCAATCCACCATTTCATTCATAATCATCCCCGTCTCCTTTTGCCTAGCCGGCATAACGTGGTATTTGACATGGAATTGACCCAACATGCCATTCCCTAAAGTCAAAAATAATTTAAGGTGTGGCTGCTGCCCTAGTATATTTCCCTAAGATGAAGTATGGGCCCTCTAGGAGTAATAAAAAGTTTATTAAGGTTTTAAATTCTAGGTGGACCCAAGTTTCATATTTTTCTAGACGGTCCAACTTCATATTTTTCTAAAGAAGCCTAAATATTAAACCTTGCTCTCCCAGAAAAAAAAGTTACGGCGCTGCCCTTCTATGAATGTCATGCACATGTATGTATATTAGTTTATATGCGTTAATTCTAATCCTTTCACTTTATTTCTCTTTCCAGCTGAGCCAGGGTATCAACTCAAGTTAGACTTTAGGGACCAGTTCCACATTGAACCCAGCGAAGGTTGTAAATTTGATTATTTGGAAATCAGAGATGGTGCACATGGTTATTCCGAAGAGTTGGGTAAATATTGTGGGAAGAATTTTCCTCCAATCACCATTTCCTCCGAACGATATCTATGGTTGCGATTCCATACAGACGCCAACCTCGAATACACGGGATTCAAAGCCGTCTATCAGTTCATTCCACGACCAACTTCAAGTAAGTGCTTCACTCTGTTGCTTTTCATATTTTCATTTTTAATTTATTTTTGTCTCGTTCCATTTCTTAATGGTGTTGGGCACATACACTATTTTTGTCGTTTTTAGTGCATTGATGTAGATGGGAAATTATTATTTTCTGTCCTCTTTTAAAATGGACTCAAATTTGAATCAAGTGATTTTACTGATTTCTTCTTTAAGTTTAGCTAAATGTTGCTCGTTTTTACAAAATGACTTTGTATTATTAGACTTCAAACTATGCTATACATCGTATCGGAAGTTTTATAGAACAACTTTTTTCCGTCTGTTAACAGGTATCAGAGCAAAAACACTAAGAGATATCAAGATGCGATGTTTCGCAATCGATTCAGGGTCCCACGAATACGTTCCTCCTCCTCCTTTAACTCTTTCTTCAAATCGGAAGTGGTTCAAATGAGTAATTTTCGGTTTCAGCGTTTGTCGCCATAGAACAAAAATGGTACCAGCTAGCAAGAAGCGTTTCCTTGCACACGATTTAGCGTCACTAGGCAACGTGCCATGACTATCCCGAGCCCTCTACCAAAACCAGAAGTGGTTCGAATTTAATAGTCCTTCCTCTTTCAATATTGATTTCCAAAGAGCAAGAACGGTAAGACATATCGGGATGCGGTGTCTTGTAATTTATTCAGCTTCTCAAGAATAGGTTTCGGCTTCTCCATCAGCTTGTTATTCAAACTGTAAGTGGTTATAATTAACCATTTCCGGTTTCAACATCTATCCTTATAGGACAAAATTGTTATTAGATAGCGACAAGCCGTTTTCCGCAAACGATTCAAGGCGTCAAGATAACATACCATCACAACTCACAAGACTATATCAAAACCGAAAATGATTGAAACTTCCAGTTTTAATACTGATTTCCACAGAACAAAAACAGTAAGATATATAATTTTTTTTAATTTTATTTTTATTTTATTTATTTATTTAATTATTTTGTAATCGACTCAGATTTTCAAGAATATGTTCCAGCTTCTCCATTAACTTCTATTCTAGGGCCACGGTGTCTCAGTGGTAGAGCGTTCCCCTCTGGTGCATGGGGACCCTGATTCGTTCCCAGCTCGCGCTAAGTGAACTTTTGTGGTGGACAAACACCGTGTGCGTGAGTTTTCCCGTTTTCTTCCACTTTCTTAATTCCACAATTTCACTCATTTCTCATCATCATCGTGTCCTTTAGCCTAGCCAGCATAATCGTGAGACGTAAAAATTAAAGATTTATAACTTCTATGCAAACAGGAAGTGGTTAAAATTAAGCATTTCCGATTCCAACATTTATCGCCATAGAACAAAAAAATTGTAATATATAGCGAATAGGTCATTTGTAATCAATTCAGGGTGTCAAAAGAACATATCATCACAACCCGAAATTATTACATCCGGTTTTAATATTGATTTACATAGAGCAGAAAAGTTAAGAGATATCGAGATGCAGTTTCTTGAAATCGATTCAGCTTCCGAAGAGTACGTTTTATCTCCTCCCTTAACCATTTATTCAAGCCGGCAGTTGTTGAAATTAACAATTTCCGATTTTAATTTTTATAGCCATAGAACAAAACAGTAGGACATAATGAGTAATAGTTTTCTGATATATCTAGATTCAGCGTCCAAGGAACAGATTCTATCTTTGATATTATTAATATATTATAATCAGTAATTATAGCTGTACTACTTCAAGTTTGAGAACTGAATTCGTATAGTTTGGAAGTTGTAGTTTTATAGTGTGAAACGAAACATATTTGTTTGTGTGCGAATTCGTAATATTCCCAAGTGTGTGAGTTCCCTATCTGTCTGTTAATTTAATGTTACTTAAATTTTATTATTATTATTATTATTATTATTATTATTATTATTATTATTATTATTATTATTATTATTATTATTATTATTATTATTAAATCCACATAGACCAAAAGAATCAGGAAGGAAGAGACATTTAAATAAATAGATTTTACGAAAAATTCAGTAAAATCGAATCATTAGAATTCCAGTTCACTTAAAAAAAAAAAACAGAAATATAATTTTTTATATAAATTAATGGGCTAAAAACAAACACAACGGGACGTAGGTATTACTTAAAAACAAACACCATTAATGTTTCGAGAGTGTTTCACTAAAAAATCAGAAATAATAATAATAATTTGTAATATGTAGAAACATGATGAAAGCCTTATTCTTCTTTTACGTGTGTTGGTTTCACTAGCGAGTTACTGTCTAACGGTAAGTGTAAAGGTTCGACTCGAATAGATGGCAGCACTTGCCTTTTTTTCTGCATATTTTGCAAGATGTGATAATAATCAAAATAATTCAATCACATTCAAGAGACTAATATTCAGACTTTGTCCAAAGACAAATTAAATACACGATCAAAGAATAATCCAAGTAGTTCATATATAGTCCATGTAGTCCGATGGAATGCATGTGGACTGGTATACCACTAGCAATGCTGTTGAGATTAGTGGGTTAATGCAATGCTCAGGTTGCAAAATACTAATCTGACCGTGGACTACAACGCTAAAACGAAACTAAATTACTTTCAACCAAAGTCCCTCACGTAGTGTACATTAAGAAAATGTTAGTTATCCCATGCAAATAAATAAATTTTCTTACTTTCCTTATCTTTTTATGTATATTTACTCTTTTAAAATTTCTTGCTTATGAAATTCAAATTAAATTCACTATACTGGCTCTCACTATAATCTTAAATAAGTCAAGCAGAACATGATCATTGTAATGCCTTTCTATGAAACAAATAATGTTGGAAGTACTGGTGGAAATAGTCATGTTTTATTTATCCATTGTAAAAGGAACCGACATGATCAAGCTAGGCAAGAGGGGAAACGGTATGGATGGGTCAATTACAACAACATCCGTCAGTACTTCCGAGACCATTTGTTTGGAATGAGTTCTAAAGAAATCTGTCACACACATATTGAACTAACAACGGTTATGTTTTGCGTTAACGTATAAATATTATATGAAAGAGTGAACTGCGATTTTTGTTTAAATTGATTCATTTACTGGCGCCAAGTTATTCCTTCTCTACTGTAACAATAGTTGGTTTGTTATTTTGTATAGTGCTCAAATATCGTGGCTGGATGCAGGCACGTAGCCAGGATTTCGTGAAGGATGAAATACTGTGGTCATCACAAAAGGGGTTCGATCACTGTGAACTATTGTTTTGGAACATATGTTGGTTCGTTTAGCCAGGATTTCCTAACGGGGGGGGGGGGAGTGACATGAAATTGTGAAGGCCCAGGAGCTCGATCAATCTAAACTACTTTACTATCAACATATATTGGTTTGTTAGGACAATAAAATGAACATATGTTTCTTTTCCTTTCGTTTGACCTCAATTATTATAAAAAGTACATACTGAATACTGTCTTGTAAACTATCTTCTAATATAAGTAAAATGAAGAGTTTTTTGTGTGTTTGTCTGTCTGTCTGTCTGTGTGCGGTCTGGAGACCAGACGAGTTGACCGAGAGTTACCAAATTTTGGTCAGGTGTGCCTTGGCCCAACCCCCAGATCAAGTCTAAGCGTTTTTTCAAATTTCGAAACAGTGGGGTCTCAGGGGAACGTTTACCGGAACCAGCTCGGGAACCAGACAAATTGACTGAGAGTTACCAAATTTTAGTCACGAATACCTTGGTCCAGGCTCCAGACCAGAGTTAAACGTTTTCGTCGAAATTCGAACCAGGGGAGTCTCAGGAGGGCGTTTACCGGGACATGTAAAAGTAGTAGAAAATGACCGATATTTATTTACTTATTTATTTAACAATCACCAGATACAGCTCAGAGGCCATTTTACATTGAATATCCAACAACATTAACAATGGAAAGGATTTCGAAAGGTATCGGCCAGGGCCTGTTTAGTAGGTGCCATCCCGGCATTTGCCTGGTAGAACTGAGGGAAACCCTGGAAAATCTCAGTCAGGATGGTAGGCAGCGAGATTCGAAGCCACGACCTCCCGAATGCGAAGCCAACGCTCTACCACTTGAGCTATTAGTGTCGAATCAGAGGCGGAGCCAAGGGTGTACCTGGGGGAAGCCAGGCCCCCTTGCTCAAAATCTTGGCCCCCCTAGCGGCCCCCCCACACAGAGTGATACTGCTATAGGTCGACAAACGGTGAGTTAATAGTGGCCGCAAGTTAAACTTCTACCGAAACATATCTCGACAACAAAGTCACCAACTGCAGAATATCGTATGTTGTAATAGTCTGCGTTCCGAGCAAAAATCTTCAGGCTCCTTTTTTGTTTGTAGTACAGCACGATCTAATTTATCTGAATCTGTAAGGTGCATGCATTAACCTCAGCATCTGAACGTTCCTTTTAACCTCTGTCCCTTATCTGGTTGTCGTCTTTGTTTTCGACAAAGAAAAAAAAAAGCAAAATCAGTCTGCATTCTGATTTGCTTCAATGTTGAAAGTCATACTAAAATAAGAGATGCTTACTTACAAATAGCATGCACTGCAGTAAAACTTTACTCGTGTTGGATGAAAGAAGTCTTCGTACACTAAGTAATTAATTTCCATCGATTAGGGCAACATAGAACAAATGCATAGCATCCATTAAATAATTTGGTATTATTATTATTATCATCAAATAATATCGAGAGGTCTTGTTTAATATACAGTAAAAGAAGAGAGCAGAAGTTCTTATTATTTCTGCCGTTCTCTCTGCTGTTCGTATCCCAATAGTTCGAGAAAATTAAGAAACTGAATATTACCAACACTTACTATTTGCTACTGGTACTGGTTCTCCTTCTCGTCTACCTTCTTGTCATGTCTCTAGTACGTCTAATTTCCTAACGCTCTTGGCCGTGGCAACTAAGTAGAAACCTTCTGCTGCGATGTTAATAAGCGATACTAGCGATCTCCAAGGAAAACGGAGTCAGCGCTTGGTGGACCTATTCTACAAACTAAAGCCTGGGGAAATGAGGCTAACAAAAATCAGTGATTCTTTATAAATACATCTTTCAGAAGTATTTTCTTTTAAACTATTTTAACTGTAGTTTAATCCCAAAACTGCTAGTACTAGAGAAATTCCGAAATTTATCACAGAGCCAGTGCTACAATCTACTGATTACTAACCATCAGGTAAGATACCGAGATGACACAACTTGGTCGCGGCAGTAATGCTGTTTTGTGTAAAAATGTAATTACTCCCATGGCCAGGTTGTATCATCCTGTTATCTGATGTTTGTGGGACTGGTCTACAGATATCCCATTCAGTTAGTTCAGTCAGTGAATACCAATTTTTATCACAGATTTATATTAATTCTGCGTCAAAATATGCATTTCTGAGAAAATTAAGCATTAAGCATTTCTGAGAAAATTACATTGTAGGAATTATGCAGAACAGTAAATCAGTGGTGACGGATTTTCAACAGGATATACTAATTAATGCCCCTCCTTCAAATCTAATCTCAAAGCTTACAATATTAATTTAGCATCGACTACAGGATAGTAGCGTTATTTCAACTACATTTGAATCTATTTTAAGGTTTTGAAACATCCGAGACTCAGAGGATAGAAATAAGGGAAATTAGTCAATAGGGCCACCGAGGAAGAATCTTGGTAATCTCCTCAGTTGAAATATTTATCCATGAGGGATCAATCACACCATCTTCCGAATCTTAAGCTGATATTCTACCGCTGAGCTTTGGCCATTCGATGTGGGTGTGAAGTGTTTGTGTATTTGAATTCACGTCACATTCTAAAAAGTAGTGAAGGTAAACAAACGAAAGGAAGAAATGGATCACGTATACTTCTTTTGCTGTAAGGAGTCCCGATTTAAATGTCTGTTCTAACACTGTTTGATATTAGGGAAAGAAAAACATATTTCCTCTTTTTGCTTCAAAGGGTGCTCACTTCATCATTTTAATAACGTAAAGGCACATTCATTACTTTGTTTTAGAGCTCAAGGGTAAAAGTAACCAAAAGTAATTGAACTACGGCCAGATCAAAACAAGATCCTGGAACCGGGGCAGTTGCCCGGGCGCCAGCAACTAATATGTGTGTTTATTGGTGTGGATGTAGATGAAAGGGGTACTAATCGCAAAATTTACCCTGGGCACCAAATGTCTAGTTTCGTCACTGATCAGGCTACCATTTTTTAGAGCATGAAATTTTGACATTTTTCTGAAATATTAAGAATGCATGATAATTATTGGCAGTTTACTTTAGAGTGAAACTTAAGCTTCAAGAGCAAGGCTTATAATTTAAAGTGGGGTGGAACGGCAAATCACTGTTCTGTTAGAGTTCAGTTCCTGTTTCTGTGCGACGTTTGTCTCGTAAGCACTTTTGTCCTTGTACATCACATTTTACTTTATTATTATTATTATTAATAATACAGTTTATCTACCAAACAACTATTTATATTATTATGCGGTATTAAACCAAATCTGGAACTTGTGATATTTATTTACTTCTATCATTCCATCCGGAAAATAAATGTCATCTATACGAGATGGAATGTTTTCGGGTAAAATTTAATATTACTGCTGCCATGCTGTAACTTTGAGCTTCGCCCTATTTCAAGTAGATGCAGACATGTCGGAAGGTTTGATTCTTGTAGATTCACTAGTTCGAACGCTGTCGAAAATGTGGTCTGGAGAATATGACTCTCAACGAACAACATTCGAACGAATTTATCAAGAATATTTGTGGATATGCATAGAAAATGGTCCTGAAATTCCAGAGCTGGAAACAGATAGGCTATAGGGGTTCCTCGTGGAAACGAATTAGACATTCCCTATCGAAATATCACAAATTCATTTTGGATTAATCTCTTCCTTCATTGGAGGCAGAAAACGAATTTTCTAAAGATAATATAGATACATTTTTCTGCCTACTATCGATAAGGCAATCGCTGAAACGGGAAAAACACTTTGGATCATGTAGCAAAATCATTAGATCAATCACCACTCTACATCCAAGAGGTGAAAACTTTCTAAATTACAGCACCGTGGAGCATATGGCCCAGTATTATGGAAGTGATGTAGAAATATTTAAATGTAAACTCAAAATCCTCCCAAACACAATTAAGTTGTATGAAGACGAGAGAAAACCAAAGTTAATTCCTTGGTGAATTTCGTTGATCTTTGCGTCTACAAAAACGCATTCCTAGAAACCAACAAGTTAGATATAATCTCTGCGACTATATCAGTTTCTAGTGCTACATGTGAAAGACCATTCTCATGTTTGAAAAGATTAAAGATATATAGGCAATTCAATGACTGATGATAGATTGAAAAACTTAGGGTTACTTTATATTTAAGAAAACTGCTAAATCGTTAGATCTTGAAGAAGTTGTTGATAAGTTTGCTGCTGCCCACAAGAATAGAAAGATCCTCTTTTAAGTAGAGGCATGAACCTCTAAGTTATTTTCTTGACCTGTAAAAGTGTATTTCTCTGCTTCCACTTAAATCTACCAGTCACACATATTTTAAATGCAGCGATTAAATAACTACTTACTTATGTTAGAAATCAATTGTATTAATGTATCCTAGTTGTTTGAAGTAGTAAATTCATACATTTTCATCGTAAAAGAGTAAAATCGTTAACAACAAAGATGGAAACATTCACCTTGAAAACACACACATATTATATATATATATATATATATATATATATATGAAAAAATTCATTCATTGGAGATGGCCCCCTCAAAATTTTCTTGGGCCCTTCATTGGCGCCCCTGAGAAAAATTCTAGTTACGCTACTGTGTCGAATTCATATTTTCGCGGTCGCTGAAATCAATGGTGAAACTGCAGTCGCATTAACTTCCAAATTCACGCTATTCGGCTCCGGGCCGATGTCACCGGAGGGGGGGGGGGGTTGGGATACCAAGACATATAAGAGTAATCCAAAATAACCGATATTAGTGTCAAATCCATAGTTTTCGCGTCGCTGCAATCAATTGTGACACTTCCATTAGCGATGATTTGCAAGTATGCGGGCCGGGAGTCAGCGGGGGTGGATACCGAGACATATAAAAAATAGCCCAAAATGACCGATATTAGTATCAAATCCATAGTTTTCGTGGTCGCTGAGATCAATGGTGATACTCCCACAGGCGTTGACTTCCAAATACAGCCCCTGTGCCAAGCATGTGTATATTCAACTAATTTTACAATATAAGCGTTCCTTTCTCTGTTGAATCAAATGCTAACAGAACTTTCTTTCAACATATTTTTTTTTTATTGTTTCGTCAACTACTGTCGGTTCCAAATGACAGGTTAAAGGAGCAACAGAAAATTGTCCTTGAAATAACATGTTTGATACTGCAAGGATATGATGACGAAAAATTATGATTAAAAATGTCCACGCTGCTACACAATGGCACTTATGCTTTCGAAAGCTTGAAATCTCCCTGACTAGTAGCAGGAATTCTGAGAATTCCATAACTTTTCTTGAAATTTCAAATTCCCTGACTCTTCCAGAATACCTCGCCTACCTCGCCACCATATTGCAAGTAATACAAATCTCCTCATAAGAAAGAGTAAGCAAAAGCTTCCTGTAGTTTCCTTCTTAATTTTTAATGCTGATCCTTCTTTTTCTCATTTCA
Source organism: Thermobia domestica (assembly GCF_964235325.1). Classification (NCBI taxonomy): domain Eukaryota; kingdom Metazoa; phylum Arthropoda; class Insecta; order Zygentoma; family Lepismatidae; genus Thermobia; species Thermobia domestica. The sequence continues at coordinate 103,628,869 of NC_137455.1, forward strand.
TTTTATTTTATCCTTCAGAAGGGGGGGGGGGGTCCGGGCGTGGTGAATGCATTCAAAACATATATATTTGAAGTACAAATAAATTATTGAGTAGAGTGGTAGTTAGCGTCCTTCAATCGTGAGGTTCCCTATTCGAATTCGTAAGTTGCACATCCTTACTAAAGATTTTTCAATGCTTTTGCTCAGTTCTATTCTAGACAAATGCCGGTACCGGTATCTTTAAATATGGTTTCTGGTCGACTTTTTTCCATTTCCATTCTTGCTGTTGTTGTTTGTTGGTAGTTCCAGTGTAAATAACCTTCGAAGATTGTATCTGGAAGTTTATTTAATAAATAATAAATTTCATCTCTCATTTATGAGAATATTCGAACCTCAATAGCATAGAAGAGCTGTAACTTTCTATCGTGTCTTTATTTTACTTAACATGGATTCATAAGCATTTCTTTAAGAAAATAATTTAGGCGTATCAAGAAAGCATATTGTAGCCTATACGTATGCAGGTATTCATGATCTCTATGTAGTGTTGTAAAAGTCAAATCATGCTTAACATGGTCATATTAATTTCAATATTATTGGTTACAATATTGTTTTACGTATATGAAATACGCATTGCAAAGTATTTAAAGCACGCAGGCAATACTTAAGAGATGTATAATAATATTTCAATGAAAATGTTTTCCTTTGGAGGAGAAAGACATATGGAACGCTGTCCCCAAGTGGCAGCCTTATTTGTAGGAAGGCTTCCGCCCTTTATGACCTTCTTATCAATATAGCGAAGAACTGAGAAGATTAATTGATTAGAATATAAACATGTTCAAGAACTGCTGGAAGATAGTGCGTTCTAGAACATAGTAAAATTGTAGATAAATAGGAGTTTGTAAACAATACGGTGGACGACATCCAATAAAACATTAAACACACTGCAAAAATAAATAAATAAATAAATCAGTGCGTGAATATGACTTGAACACTTTTTATAAACGATTTTTTTGTACATTGTTTAACATGTTCAAGAATATTCAGAAGTGCACTGCCAGTGAACAAAAAAAAAAAAATGTCTTGAATGCCTCCTAACAGTGGCTAATAGGAACTACCATAAGAATATTTCAAAATGTATTTGAAATTCTGATGCGTCGAATGAATATACGGGCATAGAAGTGAGTTTCAAACATTTAGGTAATTTTACACATTGCCATTTACACATTTATAAGTGGTATCTGCCTATATACTTATTATATACATCAGGAATGCAAATACATTTTCAACTCTCTTAATTAAGGCAGTTACACTAACTACTATTAAGATGCATTCTAGACATTTTTTTGTTCACTGATGGAACAATTGAGAACATTTTTGAATATATTTTAACAGTAACAAAAAGTCGTCTCTAAACAATGTCGAAGCAGTCAGATAACGACAGGACACGAAATTAATTTCCCTCATTTAGCAGAAAATAAGACAGTATGACATATCTCTCAGCCTTCTTGATTCCGTCATTTTATTCTGTGGTACGCTCAAACACTAGCACTAATAACAAAACCAATTTCAGATAGAGACATTTTAAACATGTCTTGACAACTTCGGTTTTGCAAAATTAACAGATCTTATAAATAAATTTAAACAACTACAGCATATTTTAAATATGGACTGGTCACAGTGTACTGATCCTTTTTTCTTTATATATATATATATATATATATATATATATATATATATATATATATATATATATATATATATATATATATACAGGGCGTTTCAAAGCTACACCGACATTTGGGAGGTGATTTCTGACACCAAGATAAGACAAAAAGTATAGACCAACCAAATGCTTCTCTTCGCAGTTACAGGTTGCCGAAAACATGAAAAAAATAAACTTTAAAGGTCCATAGCTCCAAAACTATGGGACCTATCGTAGTCGGGTCAAGACTTCACTTAGGAACTACTATGTACCGTATCCAAATATACAAGTTTCAGAATCCTGCAGTACTTTCGCAACAATTTTTATAGAGGTAATTGGTGAGTACTTCAAATTATATGACCATAGCCAAACTCCCTCTATAAAAAATATATCGAAAGTACCTTAGGATTCTGGAACATGTATTTTTGGACAGTGCACATATTAGTCCTAAGTGGTCTTGACCCGACTTCGGTAGGTGTCATATTTTTGGAGCTATGGACTTTTAAAGTTTATTTTTTCCATGTTTTCGGCAGCCTATAACTCCGAAAGGAAGCATTTGTGTACCCAGGTTGGTCTATACTTTTTGTCTTATCTTTGTGTCAGGAATGACCTCCCAAAACGTTGTCGGCGTTGTTTTGAAACACCATATATATATATATATATATATATATATATATATATATATATATATATATATATATATATATACAGCATATACGATATATTTAATAAACTATGCCCAGAGAAGAATGAGCAGGCAAATAGCATGTCATTGAAAATGAATAATGATTACAGGCAAACAAAAACATCGATAGTGTAGTCCATAGTTTTGCGGATGATTTACTCGAACACAGCACTGTCATATCAGATTTGGCTTTGGGGAGGCAAAACCTTACACGTCAGTAAATTTTCAGGTGTTTCAATGGCATATTATTATCTTATGGATTAAAATTTGTACGTACAAATGTCAAACTCAGGGAAGGGTGTAATTGCCGTCCTGAAGCTCCCAATTACGCTCCTATTCGAACACTGCTAATACTTGCGTATTGCATTCTCTTACCTCATCTTGTACCCTCTTTTCTTCTAGTATTTCTCTCTGCCATTACTCTGATTATAAAATCGTGCTCCTATGTCATACTCAACCAGTTGGGAATAACTATGTTAGTACCTATAGTAAACAATACCTTTCAGTCAAAGTTTCATTTTCCAATAATATTCTCCGTACATCTTTTTCTTTAAAAAAAGAAAGGAAACAGAACTATCACTTTACCTAACATTACTTTTGTTACTAACTTGAAGCTATCTAGATAATACTCACTCTAGATCAGAGGTATCATTGCACAATTTAGATAATCAGAAGATCAACTACTCCCCCTAGGTTGGTATATATATATATATATATATATATATATATATATATATATATATATATATATATATATATATATATATATATATATATATATACATCTCGACAAATTACGGGCGCCAGATCGAAGTTTTGAAAATACAACTGTGGTGTCTTGCTACTTTGCAGTCCAAATATGTAGAGCGGGAGATAGCACGAAACTTCTCACGTCATATGTATATAACTTTTCGTCCATCCAATAGTAAGCGGACAAACGAAAATCAGAAAAATTACTTGTCTTGCTCGTTACACAGAAGTCTTTAACCAATCACGTGGTGACCTTTGACCCCAATTCGGCAAAAATTTGTCATGAGCTGTATAACCAGATTCCTGACATTGGATGCGAGAATTGTTGCTGATCATTAGAGTAACGAATAAGCCAAAATCATTGGAAGCATCTGTGAGTAAGAAACGCCTCTTCTTCCATCAAATTTAGATTACTAAGTACATAGACAAATGTTTCAGCGTATCTGTAGTGATGAAATACCCTCAATAAGACAAAGAAATTGGAAACTTCTGAAATAAGACAAGGGTCGAAATTGCCTAGGACTACATGTCCGAACATACCATATATAATAATAATTTTAAAAATCATACAACGAAAGTGTTAAGCAAAACTGTAGAGAAAATAAAGGAGAATATTTCAGGAACCCATTTGGAACTGATTTATTCCGGAAATTGATGTAAGTATAGAAGAATAAATGAAAAATATCCTGCATTTAAAGTAATTGAGTTACTATATATCGTTTGGAATTTGTTGTATAATCGTGCCTCAGCTGCTTCTATATTCTCGAATGTCTCCGGGCACGCACATATACGATAGATGTTCAAATTGTCATTATTAACATCATCACACTTATTTTGCTCACACATCTGACACACGAATTTCTACAGATCATTTTTGACTTCTTCAGAAATAGATGACTAATTCCATAAAGACGCAAATACTTCTCGAATGTTACTGTCCTCTAGTAGTAGTTCAACAGGGAGTAATCTACACACCCCCAACACCCCCCTAACACCCCTCCAAATTTCTTTACACACACCCCTGGATGGAAAACGAATACTCCCCCAAATCCAATTGTATCAATCAGTATCATATAGGTTATTTATTACATCAAGTTAAAAAAGGTTTAGCGTTTTGGAAAGAAGGCAATATTCTTATTTATTTATTTCACTTCAAAATATGAAGCGACCTCGTTCTCATGTACGGCTTCGAGAACCACACGACCTCATTGTTTCGGGCGGGGGCGCTGATACCTACCCTCCTGGGCTCCACGGTCGTTTCCGAGAAAAGAGATTGATGGACAGATGAAAATGACTGAAATTGGCTACGTCTTGAGCGGTCATTCACCTACCTCCTCCTCAATAAGGAAAAATGTGACAATATAGTAATAAGCTTCTACTAGATTCAGTTGGTAAGCTACTCTGCAATAGGCTCGCAACCAGAGGGGGGCTAGGAAGGGCCTGACCCTTCCTAAATTTTTCATGTCCCCTCCAGACCTCAATACAAGATGCACAATTTAGATATTTGTCAGAGAGTTTTTAATGCCTTGGCCCCTCCTAACAAATTCATGGCTCCCCAAAGCTCTGTGGCTGGTTTCGAGCCTGCTCTGCAAGTGGTGTATCAACGGACGGACGTTAGAAGGGTGTTGTCAAAACGTTTTTAGAAATGAAGAGATCGGTCGAAGTAAGAATTATATATATTTTAGACTGAGTCTAGTGTTATGCAAGAACGCATTTGGCGCTAGCTTAATTTTTTGTAAAGTATATTTTTATTCACCTAAATTCACTGAGCGGAACAGGGCTCATAGAGAGTCACTTTTTTAACTAAAATTTACTTCTTTTCAAGTTGGTCACTAAAAGTTACTTTTTTCAAATTTGTCAGTAAAAGTTACTCTTTTGAGAGTTAAAGTGATTTTTTCGTGTGATTTACGTGTTGCATTGGCAGTTTTCTAAGAAAAATATAAAAACAAATGGAAAAAGACAGAAACTTGTTACTCATTACTCTTCTGAAAGCTTCAGTACTTGCTGCCACATATGAAACAGTCAGCTTTATTCTTACTTCAGCTTTTATTCTTTCTATAGCACAGTGGACGGTTGGTGGATGCTTAAGCTTTCAAGGTGAGATTGAGAACCCTTCTGTGTCTATTCTTTCTTCTATCATAATAATATTTTAATTTTCCCTTGTAATAATTAACGCTCCGTTTGACGTTGTGTGTGCGTGTTTGTGTGATTTATCATGTTCGTCTTGTGTTATGCTTCTTGTATGAGAGTAGGTGATGATTTTGAATATTTCACCTGGGATGAAGAAATCCGGAAATAGACCAGAACTGGTTCCACTTACTCAGAAGCTTTTTACATTTGCTAAGTCTGTTTACCGTAACTACAAAGCATACTTTGAAAACCTAAGAAAGGATAAGAAAGGATAAGAAAGGGAAAGCTCAAAAAGAAGTAAAGAAGAAACAAAACAACAAAGAAAGAGAGAGGTGACGGAGAAATTGACAAAGGAGAAAAGGGGCATGATGAGATTTTGGTCACTTTTTCGTGTGCTTTTGGCCATTTTTGGTCACTTTTCAACTATTTACAAGAGACCAGACCACTATGAGCCCTGGGATTATTAAAATTAGGGTATATTAAAGAAGACAAAACAGAAAGATACAAAATATTTGTAAATTGAAAAACTGGATTTCTGGAAAACAACTTAATCAATGAATATTTTTTAATGAAAGATATTCAGAGTGAATAACATAGCCAGGAAGGGGCAGGAACGGAGATTAGAAGATCAAATAATATTACAACAATTAACATTAACAACAGGGTTAGAATATTAAAATAATGAAATTGGAACTATGTACAGTATTAATTACTAAACGAATGTGATTTCAGCATGGGACGAGGGAATTTTAATTAATATTTTGGAAAAAATCACCCACTAGAACTTGCTGGGGGTGAATAAATTGAAATAATAGCAGAATTTTGCAAAATAATTACAATAATTCGTATGTAATCAATTCACATGTAATTATTGGGTAAAATAGTGGAGGTTAATTCCTAATACAGTGAAACCTCTCTTAATTGGCATTTCTCATTAATGGACATCTTCATAAGACGACAAACTTTCTTATTCTTCCATGCCATAAATATGTACGTGTGGTGTTATGAGAGAGAACCCTTTCTTTTAGGGACACCTCTCATTTACGGACAAATAATCGGTTCCACCGACGTCCGTTTTGAGAGGTTTCACTGTATTACTTAGTTTAATAATAATAATAATAATAAATGCTCAAATGTTTGAACTTACTTTATTGAACCTACCACTGCGAAGAGCTTATATTATTATTATTATTATTATTATTATTATTATTATTATTATTATTATTAGTAGTAGTAGTAGTAGTAGTAGTAGTAGTAGTAGTAGTAGTAGTAGTAGTAGTATTGCAATAGTTGCGTAACAAAATATAATGTTTTCTTGTTTGAGTTTGTTTAAAAATTATATCACTATACTGAGAGCACCCCTCCTTTTATTTTGAACACCCCCCCAGGTAAAAATTTCTGGCGTACTTACTGGTAGTTCAAGACGACGTACTTTCCTCTTCCGTGAGAAGAATGTTACGCAATCGCTCTCTCAAAAACCATGGAATCCAGTAGAGAATTGCAAATGGAATATCCAAGATTTTAAGCAATAGAGGATAAATTCATAACATGCCTATTAACCTGTGTTCCAACATCCATTCATACTTTAGCTTTATTGCTGACAATAGGTAAATTCCCAAGAAAAATAACATCCCAAGAATAATCGGATGAACATATAACAATAACAAACGTTTTATTGTTTATTTTAGTCCAGATAATATATCAACACAGACTAATTTCATAAATGTATACATATCATTTTATGAATATTACCTTTTTTATTATTTTCTCTTCTTACAACTTTGTTACAGATAAAAATTCTTCTTCTTTTCTTATATATGTCTATTCATCAACATATAATTTATTTTTTCTTCTTCTTCTATCAAACAGTTTGTATACACTTAAGCACCGTTATCCCAAAATCAAAAATAAAAATAGAAGTATTCTAATGTTTTGATACACGATATTGTTGTATCAATGGCTGCTGACGTACTTCTGTAATTGGTTACAATTCCAGAAAGAATCCTGGACCATTACATATTTATGCATATATGGATACATTACTTTCTGAATAGTCCTGGTATATATACTTTCTAATACATATATATTAATTTCATTTCATCTCATTCTTACATTTATTTAATAATCATTTCCACTCTAATTGTATAAAATTATCGATGAAGAGGACTAAATTTTTTTTAAAAAGTATGATCAATTTACCAATTATTTGGGTTTAGGTCAAAACTCCCACAGCCAAAACACCCACACTCAAGAAATGTCAAAACACTCACACTATCGGCCACAGCTCCACACAAACGAATAAATCTCCCAAATGCACGAACGGTCATAACTCTCACAGCCAAAACCCCCACACTCAACAAATGTCAAAACGCCCACAGAATCCGTCATAACTCCCACAAAAAGGACAAAACACCCACACATAGCAACGGTCACAATCCCCACATAAATGGACAAAATTCCCACACAAATGGACAAAACTCCCACACGCAGAAATTGTCACAACCGCCACACAAATGGACAAAACTCCCACAGAATCGGACAAATCTCCCACACTTTGACGCTGAAAATAATAAAAAAAAGTACAAGGGTGTTTTGATCGTTCGTGCATTTGGGAGAATTGTCTATTTGTGTGGGAATTATGGCCGATTGTGTAGTCGTTTTGACATTTCTTGAGTGTGGGAGTTTTGGCTGTGAGAGTTTTGTCCGTTTGTGTGCCGATTATGACAATTTCTGCTTGTAGGAGTTTTGTCCATTTATGTGGGGAATGTAACCGTTGCTATGTGTGGGAGTTATGACCGTTGGAGGTTATGACCTCTTACCTGTGTGGGAGTTTTGGCTGTGGGAGTTATGACCGTTCGTGTATTTGGGAGATTTGTCCAATTGTGTGGGAGTTATTGCCGATTGTGTGGGCGTTTTGACATTTTCTGAGTATGGGAGTTTTGACTGTGGGAGTTATGACCGTTCGTGGATTTGGGAGATTTGTACATTTGTGTGGGAGTTATGATCGTTTGTGTTGGCGCTTTGACATTTTCTAAGTGTGGGAATTTTGGCTGTGGGAGTTTTGACCTGCTCCCAATTATTTAGGTCCTAACATAAATTCTTTAAATCAATATTATGGGAGCTCACTGACAAATCTACAATTCAGTACCGGTATGTGCTAACATACTATATAACTTATTTCTTCATTTGGACATAAGTACAATAATCAATACATAGATGTAAATTGCATAAAATCCAGAAGAAATATGAAATATAAAGAAATTACAACAATATTTAAAGTGAAATAAAACAAAGCTTGATGAATATCATTATCAGGAACAATAAAAATAAAGAAATTATTATATTAACAATCAGCAAAGTTTATGTGAGTTAGAATAAGGTATAACATGTTTTATTTATTCAAGCATATCTATTATAACTTTTAGTAAACGATATTCGTATTCATATCATAACTTGTTGAAATCTAGTATCCATCATTTTTATTATTTGTATAGGTTTCAAACAAATTACGAATGACAAATGAAATTATAATTGTATTCAAAGCGAAAATAAACAAAAAACAATTGGATACGTTTTGTCGGACTCCACAACATTAGTTCAATTAAGCAAAGGGTTCAATTAAGTTGCATTGCACGCCGCAATCTTGTATACAGTTTTGTCCTTGATTTGCTTCAACAGTATTCTGATTTCTATTTTGATAATTTCTGCCACCTAAGAATCTATTGCGATATCCATTTCGGATAAAATTAGACCTATCATTCGCTTGGTTCTAAAAAAAACATTACCGTTGTTGTTCAATTTCCTTCTAAAATTAGATTCGGTTCTACTACCGGTAAAATTAGGTTCAACTCTATTTTCATTACTATTGGATCTACTATTATTTCTCGCATCACGAATACCTTCTTCTCTCACATTAATGTTCCGAACTGGTACATAATTAACTTGATTACGATTATGATTTGCTTGATTTCGATTATTATTAGCCTGTAACGTAAATTGACTCTCAAAATTCTGAACTATCATAATAAGATGATTAAAGTTCACACATTGCGCAGAAATCAGCATTTGTTGTAACATGAAAGGTAACAAGATTCGTATTGAGGCTATTACTCTTGATTCCGGTTGGTATGGATTAATTAATTTTAATTCGTTATAAGGCTACACAGATATGACAAAATCACAGAGATTTCGGTCCACTTTCGGATTAAAATGCTGATTTCGAGCTAGGGCGTCCCTATTGGCCAACATGAAGTCATTCTCAAAGTTAGAAAGCAAGGCATTCTTAAAATCCAAATAATTACGTAAATTATTTTTGATTGCCTTGAACTATACAGAGCATGGAGGTAATAGAACATGAGGCAATATTTTCATAAATTTAGATTGGTCAATTCCCATTAAATTACATTCATCTTAGAATTTTTCCAAGAAAGTATTGGCCGAAATGTCGCCTGTTTTACCACTAAATTTCGTCAAGGACCTAATCTCACTAAATCTAAAATGATTGATCTTACGAATGTGATTACAACGATTGGTATTTACATGAATATTTCTATTACGGTGATGCGATTGATTTCTTCTTCCATCTATCAAAATGCTAGCTTCGCTGTCATCCTTCATTGAATATCCTTCGGAAGAATCTCCCACGTTCACTGCTACTTTAGTTTGATATGTTATTTGTTCAGTATTGACAACTGGAACCGGATCACGGTTTAAAGTATTAAACTTCTTTTTAGCAGTGTTTATCTCTTCTTGCAATTGCTTAATTTGACTACTGTGTTTATTCACTATGGTTTCGACAACTTCTACAGAATTTTGCACATCCGTAAATCGGTGCAGAATTTGCTCCATTTTAATATCGGTTCGTTCCAACTTATGACTTAGTTGTTGATCTATTTGCTTAAACTTGGCATCCATATTTTGTTGTATTTGTTCCAGTTTGTTATCCATCTGCTTCTCTTGTTGCGACAATTGTTGACCCATTTGTTCCATTTGATGAGACATTTGCTCTAATTGAGTATCCGTTTTATGCTGTTGCTGTGATATTTGCTGGATAAGTTGTTCAAACTTGCTATCTATTTGGTGAGTTAGTTGTTGACCTGTTTTATTATAATATCAGCCATGTTCGCTGCTGAATTCATACCTGGTAACTCTATATTACCATCGCCTGCATTTGTATTTTCAATTCCAGGAATACTCATTTTTAAGTTTCTATAGATTCGTTTTCCACTTCTTAATAAAGTAAATTCCGTGTTGAAAGTTATATCGAGACAGCTTTACTTAACTTCAAACTAATCTCAAATGTTCCCGTGTTTTTCGGCACCATTTAAAATATAGCAATAACAAACATTTTATTGTTTATTTTAGCCCACAGTTCAGATAATATATCAACACGGACTAATTTCATAAATGTATACATACCATTTTATGAATATTACCTTTTTTATTATTTTCTCTTCTTACAACTTCGTTACAGATAAAAATTCTTCTTCTTTTCTTATATATGTCTATTCATCAACATATAATTTCTTTTTTTCTTCTTCGTCTATAAAATAGTTTGTATACGTTTAAGCATCGTTATCCCAAAATCAAAATATAAAAATAGAAGTAATCAATGCTTTGATACACCATATCGTTGTAAACGTACAACTACGTTTCTAGTACAATACCCAGAAGCTATAGTGAAGGAACATTCCCATAGTGAAGGTGAAGAATCATCCGTTGTCACCTTGTTCATGCTGGAATAACAAGCGTTCCTCCAGTATGACTGTGTTCTTACTGTAAACAATGCGCATTTCTTCTAATTCAATATGTTTGTCATCGAAAAGTTTATGGTGGTTCTTATTTTTCCAATCTTCTGCCAAAAATTAATTAAGCTTCATTTTGAAGTTATCGTTTTTAGAGCTACATAAAAAAAATCACGATGCCGCTCTGTTCGCAAACTCGCAATACATAACAGTTTGTAGTATCATCATATCTTCGTTCCTTTCACAGTTTTTGATTGATTGATGATAATATGTGTCAAAAATTACATCAACTCCTCTCTGACTATTGGTGCAAAGGAGAATGAGTATAGCAGTTGAAAGCTTATCATACGTTCCTAGAAGATTTAGCGGTAGAGAGTGGAGGAAAACACGTCATCAATGATTGTGATGATTTCCGTTGTGCTGGAAGTTACAAGTTCAGCTGTTTTCTCCAGAAGATAAAGTGACTGAGACTTGTCACTTTTGAACATCGATCAATCTATGTGTGTCAGTGGTACTGGAATTGGAGTGAGATTAAGCTTCAGGATTTGTGCAAGATCTAGTTTCTTCCTCACGGCTAAGAAACACATCTGTCCAAATATTCCATTTGACAGCTTCACTTCTTCAATAGTGTTATGTGCTTTGGTATATGTCACTTTAACTCTCTCAGATGCAAAAGTTGACACCTTAACTTGCTTTAGCAGCTTTCCAAATCTAGTCCTGCCACTTCTTTTAAATTTCTCTCTAAGTTGATTACCGTGACTCCTAATATTCAGAAAGTACTTTTCTATCGAATGAAGCTGTCTTTCCAGTATTCACTTTATAAATATGTTGGTGCATCTAGGTTAAATGATTCAGATGCCACGGTAAATTGTAGCTACCGTTCTATATTACGCACTACTGAAGTGGAAATTGAAGGGTTGTTGCCTCATCTCAATCCATATCTGCTGCAAAGTCTCCCACAGAGACCGCAGGTTGGTCGGAAGAGGATCTACAGCTCGAAGATGTGTTCGATGGAAATGAACTCCAGTGACCGTGACGGCCATGGAAGTGTTGCCAGATCAGAGGAGTGCTTATGAAACCATTCTGATGCAATCCCTGAGCGGTGGGCCGATGTATTGTCCTGATGAAAGATGAGGTCACCATATGTTGCAACCGAGCAAATGATAGCACATGATCTTCCAGAAAATCGCGGTAGCGTTCACCTGTAACGGATCCTAACACACGTGTTAAAGGGTCTATTTCAGTCCACGTAAACATGCTCCAGATAACAATACCTCCACCACCGGGTATGCTGGCACGGTTGATCCATTGCTTCGTACGGTTGGCGACGCACCCGTACCCGTCCATCGGCATGTACCAATGTGAAACATGACTCGTCTGTCCAGGGAATCTTTTTCCACATTTTCACGCCCCAGTGGCGGTGTTCCTTTCCCCATAATAGACGCTGTTTCCTGTGTTTTGCGGTTAGAAGGGACACTCGCGTTGGCCGATGACTTCTGTACCCCATGGCGAGTAGGTGGTTGTGGATTTTGTTGCTGCTAACACGCATTTGTTGTCCTGCATTGAACCTCTCCGCGATCTGGCGCACTGTAGCCCATCTGTTGGCTGTTACTATGCTGGCCAGTCAGCGCCTATACCTATAATCGAAACGCTACCGACCGGAGCAGTTTACCCGTGTGAGTGAGGTTTTACCGGAAGTCAGATACTCACGATACACCTTTGACACAGTTGCCTTTGAAAATTCGAGTGCCACAGCCACTTCCGAAATCGAGCCACCCAGTCGTCTGGCCCCTAGGATTTGACCACAGTCAAATGCACTCAGCTCATCACCACTGCACTGACACGGGTATTGAGAGAGGAAGCGCACTGCAGCAGTACACGCACGATACGTTTCATTCACATGTACGGGTGGAGCCCTTGCAGGTCGGTTTCTGCAACTGTCCTGTTGTCTCTAATGCAATTAGTGATCAGCGTATAACTGTTAATAAATCTTTCTCTTTAATCTGAACTGAAATTTCTAATCTTATATTTCAATAGCAGACCTTCTTTTCTCAAACTTAAACTCTAAAGTTCAAAACATATTTAAAAGATTAAAGCAATATTATTATATTTATCTTTACAGATTTCCCAGAGCCTCCATCTGAAAGGTGCGAAATAATAATTGATGACCAAATTGAAGGGAAAATATCCAACACAGATATTGATCAAGAAAGAATAGATTACAGTGTAAATCATCCGTATCCATTGGACTGTATGTGGATTATAAGACTGAAATCGGATTACAAGGTAATAAAATTTTCTATTATTATTATTTAAAAAAAAATTCATTTCTTATTTCACTCGTTAGTTTTAAGCGGCTGATTAGTGAAGAAAGTGCTGTGATAGTTTCAAAACATATATAAATCCAAATTTTAGTGAATTTATTTGTTCTGTAGCTTCAACGTGTCAAAAAAGTTTTTTTTTTCTTTTTTTTCTGGATGTCTGTCTGTCCATCGGTAGGTTCAGTTTTGTTTTAAAAAACTGGCCATACATCTCTTCCTTACTTTAATTTGACCCTTTTGCGATTTCAGATGCAGCATTGAATTATCATTTTTTCAATAATAATCATAATAATAATAATAATAATAATAATAATAATAATAATCTCACCAATTTATATCTATCTAGCAAAACTTCTGCATCCCATTGTATTGCAATATTATTTTTCACCAGCTTTGTTCTGAGTGAAACAGTAGTTCTTACTTAACAGTTATTTCTGACAGTAGCTTATGCCCCTTTAGTTGGAAACCATTGCTTTAAAGGGTTTCTGACAACAATGTACAACAACTTAGTATTCTAATTTGAAATTAAGATCATTAAAGTGTCAAAGTTCATTCATAGTTGCTTGATTTAATTCCACTTACGAAATCACAAAGCGAGATTACAGAGCGGACCGGTGATAGTTGGACAAGACTCGTACATAAGTCAAGAAACCACTCCATCCAACGTATCCAGACGAATTTTCAAACTTAAGGTTTGCATTAAATTCTCGAAAGGGAAGACTTAAAATTTTCTACCTCCCATTGAAAAGAAGGATAGTTTAACGCATAATAAAGACCGAAAAAATGAACTTTCCTTAAAAGTAACTCAAACGATTGTATTCACATTTCAAATATCTATTTTACATTATCCTTAAATTATTTATGGTATACATTTACTTCTCTTGGAAAAATCCAGAAGGTTACCTTAATTTACTACTTAAATGACTTTTTTCGATCACTTTCTCAAAAATTGTTATAGTGTTAGTATACGCGTGTTCAGTGTGGTAAACAGGCGTTCTTCCCAGTCGGAGCTCATGTGCATTTTAATATATTTAAAGCTGTTAATCCATGTCTCATACAGCCTTTGTTCTAAAAAGGGACATTAAAGTTGAACCAACCAACTAATCCTTACCAAACCAACAATACATTGCATAATTCAATTTTCTCACGAAACTTCAGAAAGGATTGTTAACTGATTAGATAGATGTTGCTAAATATGAATATCTCGGAAACGGCTCAAATAGTTTTATTTTGGATGATGCTTTTCGAGATACAGCTACAACGATCTTTTATTTCATGCATGTGTCTTTCATTAACTTAAAAAATCTACAATATATTAAGTCTGTAGAGTACTAGTGATTTTATCTTCACTAGCTGCAAGACCTTTTATTGCCGGGTTTTAATTCAGAACCTGAACAGAGTGAGTAAGCACCCGTTGTTGCCAGCCTTAATTTCCAACTTGGATAAAATGAATGAAAGATAATTTCTTAAAATTTTCACCACAACTATTTCATTGCCCGGGTATTTACTCTGTACCGTTAAGCAAACTTGCACAACCACGACGTAATATTGGATACATACAAACCATATTGTATGTTCTTAGTAACCGCCAGAAATGTGCGTGTACTCTCGCTCCTAAATCCGATCCTCCGAGCTAAAAATCGAAAATAGGGCTTCGTAAGTGATTGTATCTGGTGGAAAACAATCTGTGTACCAAGTTTGGTGAGTCTTAGGTCACTCTATCTATGCAAAAATCTGATGACAGATATACTCACAGACATTATTATTACTATTATTATTATTATTATTATTATTATTATTATTATTATTATTATTATTATTATTATTAAAGACAGCTGAAATACAAGTTCTTCATAGGGGAAGGATAACGTCTATAAATATATATATCAAAGTTGAAAGTAAAGAAATCATTGAAATAAATAAATACGGAAGAGCAATCCCTTCGGCGTTGTTCCTGTCAATTCCTTGGTCAGCTGACATGACTTTTTTTTTACTTAAACTACTTGGGCGTGTCATCAGAACTGTCACCAATTAGCTTGGCAATTCCGAAAACTATGGATTTGACACTAATATAAGTCATTTTGGACAGACTTAACTTTGTGTTGGGCAGAAAATGTTAGTTCATACAACAAACTTTGTGTACTTGGAGTTGATATGTTTGATGAGTAAAAGCCTATGGAAAAACATAGATTATATTTTTTAATTGGACTTTGATTTGTGAAATACTGGAACTATAAGAAAGTGAAATTATTACTGATAATTGTAGTTAAGTATTATGGTTTATTGTGTAGGTGTCGAGAGAACCCTTGTAGTCAAATAAAGAAGGAAACTACTGAGAATCTCGGGTTACTTTATGTAATTTGCTTGATTATTCTGTTACTGTCTTTGGCCGCCATTACTATCCTAGTAACTTAACATACTTGTTTATAGTATTTCATATAATTACATTATCCACGTAAAAATTAGTATTTGACACTGACACAAATCGGTTTTTGAACTATATGCTCCAAAAGTGGCTAATATTACAAATTTCCATCCATTCAACGTAATCTTGAAACATTCGAGTAGATTTGCATTGTGATTCATGCATCTGATGAAATGAAGATTCCAATGTTACTAGCGGTTATGGGCGAGGAGGGCTACAACCAACTTCGGGTTATTTGCTGGCTTGATGTTCTGCTGAAAAAAAAACGTGTAATGATATTAAGTTACTGATGAAGCAATATTGTGTAGCTTCTACAAATGTCACCTCTGAGCGTTACAAAGTTCATTTAATACAACAAAAGGAATCATCGAACAATCGATGAATTTTGTTTTAGTATTCAGCAAACAAGCGTTCTACTGAGTATTTCTCACTATTTCGATGAGGATGTGAGACATCAACTTGTGTTTGGAATCTCTAATGAGAACATGAGAAGGAAATTAATTACCACAAAAGACCTTACTTTTTCAAAAAGCTCTCCAGCTTGTAATAGCTACGAAGAAGACAGATCAACGATTGAAAATCTTTAAACCAGGGCAATATTGACGTGTATGCCATTCAACATTCGGTAATAATTGAACAATATCTTCCATTGTTCAAAGTATAACCTCAAGCTCTCAAAGTAAACTTCCGCCCATAAGAAGTTCTTTTAGATGTAGAAAATAAAATCACTTTGTAAAAACAAAATCATGTCCTAGTCTCAATTTATCACCCGTATCGCGAAAGCAGAAATTCCACAATCTCGAAAGAAGGTCACTAGGCCTGAGAAATTATTAAGTATCGTTGCATAGGTAGAGGTTGCACAACTTCTGTTGGACATCGTTAAACTGGAGGTATTACAAAGTTAGAGGGATTTGATTCAGTGAGATACCATTTAAGTTGGTCGTACTAATAACCTCTTTAATCAACATAACGAAGTGTACCACGATTTTAAAGCTAGTTTAGATTGGGGAGATCAGTCTTCAATTTTTTTTTTGGGGGGGGGGGATTGAGGACATCAGATAATGATTTAGATGGATATTCGTCTAAAAACTTACAAGAGTTTCAAAGAGAACAACAACACAAAAGCTCAGAAATCCCAGAACGTTTTAGTTAATACACCGGATTTTAAAGATAAGCTTTCAAAATGGTTGGAGAAAATGAAACCTGGAACTAAAGAACATTGCAAAGCAGGGAAGTAGACACTTGTGGAAGTGTTCAGCGTTGCAGCTACGAAAATGATATTGATAAAGATTTTGTCATTGCTGCATTTACTCAAGAATAAGCGAACTTAGAGCAGCTATAGACGACCACACGAAAGAGATATACATATATATGTATGGAGAAGATATATATTTCAATATATTTTGTGTTCAATGTTTTTTTAGAGCCTTTTGATGTATATTGTATTCATTACGGGAAGGAGAGGGTATGTTTGGCTGGAAAATGCTATTTCATATGACAATCTCTGTGATCTGTGGAATTGATATGATTGGATTTTGGTATATGAAGTATTGGAACTGTAAAAAACTAAAATTCTTACCGATAATTGGTAGTTAAGTGTTGTGATTTATTATGTGGAGATTGAGTGAGCCCCTCAGTTAAATAAAGAAGGAAATACTGAGAATCTCGTGTTATCTGGTTAATTACTGTGTTACTCTCTTAGACCACCGTTGTTACCCCAGTAATTTAACACATGTGTTCATAGTATTGCATGTACGTTATCTATATGAAAATTTATATTTAACACTTTGGAGCTCATACTCACCACAACTGTTTGCAAAAGTTGTAATTTTCTATCTTTTTCTTTACATCGTTATAAAATGCGCAAAGTATGAAAGAAAATCAAGATCTATTGTTAAAGTGGAATCCGAATTATTTCATAGTTTATCTTTTAGTCTGAGATATTGGAGCCTTGCCAGGGTTTGAACCTGTTCACACTTACAAAAAGAACGTATTATATCCTTGGGGATACGTAAACCAGTTCGCCACATTTGTTTTTCCATCGGAAAACAATATTATTAATTTTTTCAACAGACTTGCAATTTCCAATTACAGTATAACAGTGAAACTTCTGAACAACGGACATCAATGGGACATAATTGTTTAACCGTAAATGGGAGGTGTTCGTTACGAAGATATTACACAAATTTATATTACACACAGATCATGCTGTATTTGTATGCAATAAATAGTAAGCACGTTAGTTATAAATGTAAATAGACGCTATTATCAAAGTACTGTGCTTACTGTACAAATTAATGGGGGTGTGAGGTGGAAAATGCTTTCTATATAGAAAAAAGTATCGCTGAGGAAATGTGTTTATAACTGTACTATAAAATACGTGTGGAGAAGTACTATAAAATACACAATATGTGCAGTTACTTTCTTCAAGTTCACGTCTTCTTCTAAGAATTAAATATTACAATAAGATTCTGTAGCATTATTACTAAATACTGAAAATATAAATAGAACTTATCAACTATAAAGGTTTATAAATAGGGCGACCATACTCCCATTTTGACCGGGACAGTCCCGTTTTAGGGGCGTGTCACGGCCGTCCCGTCAGTAGATGAAAAAGTAGTATTTGCCCCGTTTTATGCAAGTGAAAGAAGTAATACTCCTTGTAAAGGTATTAATAATTGATAATAACAAAAAGGCAAATATTGAACTGAAATTCCCTACATTAAATATGACTGTAGCTCGCAGTACTGCTCGAAAGGAGCAGAGGTTTTACCAGTTCCTTTGCTTGTTTGTTGAACAAACTTCAACGTGTCTTTCCTTTTTCATAAATATCGATTTACTTGACCTCGATCTTTAACAAAGAAAGAGAGAGTAGGGTAGTCTTGATATCAGGGCGCTCATAAGAACAAAGATAGGTCTAAAAGTCCCATAGGTTCTTGTGAGAAGTACTTCTGGCATTCTTCAGTTCAAGAGTCAAGTTCTCACTCAATGTAATATCAAGGATTCGAGCTAGTGCAAAGGAGCAAATGCAGGAAGCATCATATCCTACTATATTGTAAGTTAAATGCTGTTTATATATTATAGTTTATATACATATATTATGCTATATTACAATATAAATGTGTTAAGTATTGCTAAGGTAAACAGGAACTAATTTATCCACTGACTTGTTTTTCATTTCTCATAATTTTTAAAAAGCCGGAATCTGTCCCGTTTTCAGCTGAAAATTTAATGGTCATCATATTTATAAATTTTTTGGGAAAGAGCCTGCAATAGTTGTCAGCCGTGAATATCCTGCGGATCTCGTTTTTGTTTGTAATTTATTGTAATGTCTCTGTACTGTACTGTGGATTTATTTGAATCGATGATTACAGGAAGAACTTAAACACATTTTATGTAGCTTTGATTTATTAAAGAAAAAACTATTAAAACCCAGGACTATAGATCTTTCTTGCGCTCTACCTAAGTTCAATGTTGTGTTTATGCTGTCCTAAACTTGCCCTTTGTGTACACAAAGTTACGTACACCACTAAATAATCGGTAAAGTTCATGAATCAAATTTCTGAAAATTGTAATTCGAGTGCTTTCAGCAATCATCGATTCATTTTGAATTTGCAAAAAGTATTTACTGAGTTAAATATATATGAATTGACAAGTTCATGTCTGCTATGAAGAGCCCATTAAAATGCTGGGCGAAAACAAAACTGTCCGTGTCCATATTTGAGAGTATCCTTAAAAAGGGAGAGCTCTGTCCCGTAACTAAATAACTAACACTGTAGCCTTTGGAATCCGGAGGTTAAGTGACGTATTCACAGACAGTTTTCACTGACATCTGTCCTTAACTAACCGGATCCAGTTTCTTCTTTGTATTCCTATTTGTAACTAAATATTGTCCTCCTATCTGCGCCTAGGTTTATCAAGGTCTTTTACTGATTGGGTTTCCAGTCAAAAGTTTGAAAATACATTCTGGCTATATGATCTTCTCACCTGAATCTCATAGATTTGACTATTCTAACGGTGTTTGGTGAACGGTATTATTTATGGAATTCCTAGTTATGAACTTTCCGCTATTTCCTATTCCCGTTCCTGTTAGATCCGAATATTCGTCTTACAACTTTATTCTCAAATGCTTTCATTGTGCATTATTTCTTCAAAGAAACGCGACCATGTTTCACGACCATACAGCACAACAGATATAATGATCGTTCTTTATAATTTAAGTTTGAAATTCTTCAACAGAATTCCCTGCTTTCAATCGACAGTTAATTTCTTCGTGGATATGATTTTGGTTTGTTAATGTTAATAGTATATATTTAAAAGTATCCACTTTGTTGAAAGTATTATTTGATATTTAATCGTATGTATAATTTCCAATATTATGGTCACGGCAAATTTTTATGCATTTAGTTTTTTCTTTGCGTTTACCTCTAAACCATGTCCTTGAAGGTACTCAATAGAGCCCCTGCATTTCTTTCTATTGTCCTCATATTACCCCCTATCAGATTTACATTATCAGCGTACGCCACAACCTGTGAATATTATTTGGTTCTATCTTTGGTTATCCTTATAGCAAATTCCAGAACAAAATTAAATAATAATGGCGACAATTCATCTTCTTGTTTCAGCCCTTTCTCGACCTGAAAGCTCATAGACAAATATTTTCCTACTTGCACTTTACTTTGGAATTCATTTAAACACACCTTAATTTTTAAATCTAAATAGTTTCATCGAAGTACAAAAGTCAGTAGGAATGTTGTGCAATTTTCCCCTCCTAACCAAGTCGTAGCTCTTTCTGAAATCAATCACTAATTGCTATACCGTGTTATAGTATTCCCATTTTTTCGAGTATTTGAAGATAAATAGTTGGTAAATATCTGGTGGACAATTGATTAGTTTTGACTAAATCCCCCTATAATTTCATTTATGTATCAGTGGTGGATATAAATCAATGATAAATATGAAATCAATGATTGAATAGGTTATGGGTCACCGACTTAGGTCTCGACTTTTGATAGGATATCCGGATCAGGGTCTCGCTTTTAAAACCTGATATGACCCGGAGACCTATACAGAGTCGTTGATCTGGACAGACTCGGAGACCCAAAAGCAGTCAAAATATCCGCTCTACAGCATTACTGCAGAGTTTTGTATTTGATTAACGATGTTCACAGCTTGGGCTCGAACATTCATTTGTTTGATTCATGGTCTCGTGTTTATTACTCAAAACACCATGTTTTCAATATTTCAATTATAATTTCACGTTTATTACTCTTCCCATACGTGGCTTTCGAATATAGTATATAGAAAAAGAGTAAACAGAATGCTGTTTGTGCTCAGTGGTATCTTTTATATTTTAAACCAGCGTTTCCCAACCGGTGTGCCGCGGCACACTGGTGTGCCGCGAACGGGCCGCTGGTGTGCCGCGAAGAAATCGAAACAAATTATTAATTCTATAGGAACCAAATTGCAAGACATAGGGGAAAATGTATATTGTATTTCACATTACTATGAACCTCTACTATAAATCAACAATTTTAAGTTTCATACTGTGTTACTTTTCTGTACATTTTTAATGTTGAAAAACGTATAAATATTTATCATTGTCATGACCATTATTGCTTCTTTATTATTGCAGGCTATTTCGTAACTTGAAATTTTAACATATCATTCAGTAAATTCAACAAAGCAAACATGCATACAAATTACCTACATTTGTGTTTTAAAGGTACAGGAGATTTGTTTATTTGTTCGTTATTTAGTGATCTTCCTTTTTAGTGAAAGGTTAGATACAGTTTTTGAAAGAGAAAGTGGATTTTTAAAAACCCGAGTCCTATATTTCATTGCAATTGTTTTCTATTTTAAAATTAAATTGAAAAATAAGCATAATGATTTACAACGGGGGAAAACCAGTGATCGAGCTTTCTTCTCTGTAAGAAGGAGATCAGTAATCACAGAAAAATACCACCACGTTATTTTATATTTACAAATAATAACCGTAATTATATATATATATATATATATATATATATATATATATATATATATATATATATATATATATATATATATATATATATAATACTGGTGTGCCGCGAGAATTCAAATTACACCTGTAGTGTGCCGCAAGTTGAAAAAGGTTGGGAAACGCTGTTTTAAACGATTAAACTTTGACGAATCCTCATATGAGAAACATGTAGCTTATCTATTCTGTGATTCCGACGTACTCTGATAAACCTTTAGTTATCTTTTAGTGCAATGTTTGACACACCAGAGACGAAAGCAAGAAACGAAAAAGAAAATTATATTTACTGAAAAGTCAATGAGAGACGAGAGAATCATTTTTGTTAAAATTGCATTAGTAACCTCACTCATTCTCTTCATATGTATGACGATGTTTCATCTCGAGGTCCTACTGGGTCACTCCAGATATGGGCTTGTCTGAGTCACTCCGGATTATAGGTCTTTCTGAGTTAACGGTTCTGGTGGGCCATGTGCCTGTCTGCCGGGTCTCGAATCACGAAGTTCGTGACCCATTCCATTATTGCTGCGTAGGGGCTCAAAATGTGTGTAAGAGGATTTTATAGGATGTTGACCAAAGAAAAATGCTTCGACAATTATTACAATACCAGTTTTATCGTCTGCCTTGTGAATTAGAATAATGATTGTTTTCTTCCACTCTTGTGGCAATTCGTTTCTGTACCAGATGAGGAGAGTGAGTTTGTGTATCTGATTTCACAATTTTTAATCTCCAGTTGAATTTAACAGCCAGAATTTCGTCAACCAGAAGTGAAAAAATGCCCGTATTATGGAGCTGTCTATTATTGAGAAGTATTACTTAGGAGAGTTTTTACTGTATAAGAATCGGGCAATTAGTATCACACATTTGCTTATAACTTTATATTTTTAAGTGTTTAAGCTAAAAATGAAGACAGGAATCCAGTCACGTAACATCAAATTTTTGGCCATTACAACATTCGGTTCTGTTATGATAGTCATTCAATATTTCATTTGAGATATTCAAAAATAATACCACAAAGATGGTAAGATCAGTAAACAAGGGAAAACCCTTCATTAAAGAAAATTAGTCTTGTACAGAAGCAAAATGTTACTTTTCTATAAGTTTGTTAAGTCCGGAATATAACTTTTGCAATCCAGAGATTTACTTCAAATAACACAAGCCAACTTACATTCTTCTTCATATAATTTCATTTTTCATGCCTTTCTGAGTGTAAAATTATTAGTTACATCGTTGAGATTATTAGTGGGGTAGTCTTGAGTCCAATTGATACACATCCAAGAGTACTAAGTCGTTCTTGGATAGTCGAACTTCTATGAGTTTTAAGTTGATTTTTTTGATTGGCTAAGTGCCTTTTCCGTTTCAGAATCGGAAAATTGGAACAGGTATTATACAAAAGACACACAAAGCAAGACAACTAAAGGGATGACAGAAGTTAAGTCACAGTATCTTCGAAAATATTTCATTTGAGTGAGACGGCATGTAATATTTCTCTCTCTACCTTCAATTTGTAAATGTCTCTTAAAGACACCGAAGGAAATGAGAAATCTTGAGGATATTTTTGAATATATATTGTTTTGTTTTCTCTTCAATTTTATGTATTGGCTGTAACGCATGCCAAATTACAAAAAAAGTTATAGTTTATCGCAGGACATACATCCAAGTCATGACGATGTCATAGTTCGCTTTTGGAAACTCTTTTAAAAATATGTTTAGTCTTCGTTTCCTCCTTTTCTTTAATTAAAACTTCTTCATTAAACATCTTCCTTTTCTTCAGTGCTTCTCGTTATCTGAAGAAGGAAAGAAAAACATAAAATGTTCATATTCTGGGCCACTAATTTGCTTGGAAAGTTAGTCACTATCAATTATTCTGTAGATCTTTTTTGCTCGTTTATCAAACTTTTCATTAGGATCATTTGTAGATTTAAGATCTATGTTTCTTACCTTGTATTATTAATTATATTTCGTTCACTTTTGGAACAGTGATTTCACCATAAACAGTGAAACCATGAGTATGCGTTCAAATGAAATGAAATGAAAATGAAATCTTTGAGTTTAACGTCTAACGATTATGTCCTTTAGGCTAAAGGAGACTATGATTGACGCAAGTGAATGATAATGGAAGAATTGGTGAAATGAAAATGTGAGAAGAAACGGGAGTACACTGAGGAAACTGATGGGCATGATGTTATACAGTACAAACTTACTTGGCCAGAGTTCGAACCAGGAACCTCACATACTAGAGGTAAGCGCTCTACCAGTGAGCCACCGTGCCCACTGAGTAAGCGTTCAAGACAGAAATATTTTTTGTCAGGGAATTAGCTTAATAGCTTCATAGTTTTTTGCCTGAAGGTCTGTATGTGTATGTGTCTAACACAACACTAGGACTTGACTTCAGAAAAGGTCGGTAGTGCCATCCTGTAATCATGCTCTCTTGGAGGTGAAGTCTGTGTGGTAGCGAAAGGCCTATATGGAGGGTTGATCTTACATGACGATCTCTGCAAATGTCAACTGCACCGGGTTCTCCGGACGTTGTTCGAAGTCCACGTTAATAGCAGATCACACCATTCAAGCACTTGATGTTGCATTGTATAAGAACGCAAAACACGAGCATTCAAAAGTTACATCGAAAATAAAGAAAAGAAACACACATACATACATACATATATATATATATATATATATATATATATATATATATATATATATATATATATATATATATATATATATACACACACACACACACATATATATATATATATATATATATATATATATATATATATATATATATATATATATACAGGGACTTCAGAATTTTAGATAACTGGCACATAAAGAAGTGTAAAAATCTCCATACACTGACTTCAGACAGAAAATCTATCTCGATTCAGATCTTCCAACTTTGTCGGCTGCTACTGATACACACATACAATTTTTGCGCAGAACTTTATTAATGGCAAATACAAAGGAAGACTGTTCTTGTTAAGTATTCTTTAGTTATCGATTATTCGCATTTTGTTTATATTTGAACTCTTGACTGTGACAATAAACTAAAAAAGATTTATCGAGATGTCACTCTTTTTGGGATTCAATACATAACACTTTATTTATAAAACATTTTCGTAATTCAACTGTCTTTGCAGTTATTCAATTCATTAATTACGTTAGGGTGAGAATTATGACAGACGCCTAGCTGTTGGTTTGTTGATATAGACAGTCTCATTAAATAGATAGTAAATTGATAGTATATTAAATGTCTTAATGGAATTGCAGTATTGTCAGTGAAGTGGTCTGGTCACACAAGAAGAGGCATTTGTTGTCGCTTAAGGTTATTTTGACGATATATTAGTTGTACGAGAAAACCCATATGAAGAGATGTTGGTCATCAGATAGATAGATTACGTTATGTGACATTAGTTGTTTAACAGAGCCAATAGTTAGTGGCATACCTTGCACTAAGGATAGTTGTTGAATAACGTATATGTGTACAGAATACGTAGTAACCTCTTCGCCAGACTAGCTAGCTCATTAATATACATAGGGCCTAAAAATGTGCCTTGTATCTCCAATATTGAAACCTTCTCCATTTAACCCAATTTTAAAGTGGTAATAACAGAATATCCTATAAGATATACTTTTCTCTTCATACTCTTAATGACATCAACAATAACGCTGAAGTAAAACTTTTCCCACTCCTCAAAAATAATGTCGAGATCTCTGTCCATCGACACACAAAGATAGAAATTCATTCTGAGTTATCCACGATAATGAATTAGAATTATCCTTTACGAGACCAGTTTCAATTTTGACACTTTTTCGATGGTTTCTTATGGGTAGATGTTTATTTTATTAAATTTCCACGCAATAGTCAAGAATCGCAGAATAGCTACTCATTTTTCATTATTATGAATTGCAAGAAACGAGATCTCATAGCTGATAACGCAACCCTGTATGATAAGATGAAGTACAGGAAGGTACTTTTTAGTCATATATGACAATTAACATATGACATATATATATATATATATATATATATATATGTGTGTGTGTGTGTGTGTGTGTAGAAACTAACGACACGAAGCAATCGAAATATACATAAAAATTCATCGTCCTATCAGGGTTTAATATCAACAAATAAAGGCAAAACTACGAAGATACAAAGAAAAATGGGGGACATTCGTAGCAAATTGCAACTCTTCAAATTATGGTTGCCAGTTCTTACACCAGGTCTTACACCAAGTCTTACACACTGTTACAATGCAATCCATCGATGTAACTTACTGTTGGAATTCAGAAAGGAAATGCAATAGGTTGCGTTTTGTCTTCTATCTAACCAGTGCAGAGGACCTTATGTTTAAGAATAATTTTGTTTTCCTATGTTAGCCTTCGTCTGTCAACACTATTTCAATTGCACCACAGTTTCGATCGATAGTGGTATACTGATGTCAAAGGCAGAAGCTACTGTGAACTACTAAAAACACAGCTTCAGGTGATTGTAAATTTCGATTTGTCTGTAAGGATTGTTTTTTACATATGAAAAGAAATATTGGGACACGCAAAGTCTTCATGAAAATAGAATTAAAAGGCAAAAAGAGTTTTATAATATACGTGCTTTATTGGTTGCATATGTGTTCAACGTATCTTTCAGCACCGAGATCATATAAGACGAGGACCTACACTTTTTCGAGGATCTAAACCATAGTGTAACTTGGTAAAGATGCCCTACTTTTTCATTATTATCCATTTTTCACTCCTGCAGTTGAAGTGAGATTGTTGAATTTATGATCAATTAAAAGATTGATGTCTTGTTTGTAATACCTCAAAAGACAATTTTATTTCAGTAAATTTAAGAACTTAAAATAAACCATTTATAAAACCCTTCAAGTGGGGCACCTTCGGCGTGCATGTGGGGGAAAGATGTCCCAGTTTCACAATTTTTCAAAATGTGTTCATCAATATCGTCAAAACAGGCAACTACGCTTTTGTAACACTAATGTCGCTAACTTTAATTTCTACCAACTATCTAATTATAAAGAAAATTTTCAACAAAATGACAGGCATTCTCCATATATATTTTCTAAAACCGTTAGTGGGGGCCGCGGTGGCTCAGTGGTAGAGCGTTCACCTCTGGTGCTTGGGGTCCCGGAGTCGATCCCAACCACTCCAAGTGAACTTTGTGGTAGACAAACACCGTGTGCGTGGGTTTTCTCGGAGTTCTCCCGTTTCCTCCCACTTTCTTCATTCCACCATTTCATTCATTACTCATCACCGTCTCCTTTAGCCTAACTGGCATAACCGTGGGACGTAAAACTCAAAGAAATCATTTCATTTCATTTCCAAAACCGTTAGCAAACAATGGTTAAAAATAAGAGAAAATAGAATTGTGAACCTTATATATTATTATCATTTGTTCATTTTTTCAAACTTAGATTCTTGCGATCACAATTAATGCAGTGACATGCAGTGAACCTACAGTTTAAATCCAAATCACCGTAATTGATAAAATTTTCCAACGCGTTCACACCGGGAATCTGGAACTTCGTGCACAAAGGGACACGTACTAGTCACTAGTCCAGAGGAGAGGACCGCTTTCTTTTAATATGTATAAACCTGCTCCGTGTAAAAGTAATGCCTTCCCTTATAACAACTTGCTATAATGCCTAACTTATAACAACACTGGCACATCTATGATGATATTTGTTTAATTAGTGGAAGTGCTCTTCATTTTGCAATGAAGGGATAATCGATTCACCCAGAGATTTATCTTTTCAAAATAATTCAACCAAATAAAGGAAGTTTTAACAAATCAAATCTGTTGCAGGATCTCTTTCTTAAGGATACTTCTTTTAGTATTTTGAACAACCCTCATACAGATTTAGCTCGCACAAATTTCTTAAAACTCAATACATGCATATTCTCTTGATTCGGCTTGCTATCCAACTAGTGTCATATACATTATGTGAAGTTCATTCAGTCCAATACTGATCACGTAAGAAGCGAAAAGAAAACGGTTCATAAATAGAGTATTACCAGTGTTGGGCAAATTTCAATTGAATTAACAATTAACAATTAATCTGTAAATTTAATTGTTAATTGCAATTAACAATTGAAATAAGTAATGGTTAATTGTTAATTGCAGTTGGCCATTAAAAAAGGAGAATCAATTGCAATTGATCAATTGATTGAAAGTAATTGCAGTGGAAAGTAATTGCAATTGAATTCTGTAATTCAATTGCAATTGAAATTAATTGGCAATTGATTCAATTGCAATTGATTTCCACAGCAATTACTTTCAATTGATTGATCAATTGCAATTGATTTTCACTGATTAATTTTCAACACTGTAGTTCAGACAGGGCGTGGGGCAATGAAAACTTTAGCCACGACCAATTGACTCACCACCCGTCGTGACCCACGACCCACCGTGACCCACTGACCCACCACCCACCATAAACCACTCTTACCCACTGTGACCCACAGACCCACCAAAACACATTGTCATCAACTCTGACCCATGATTCACGCCCTCTTCTCTACTGACTAAAGAGTTTAAACTTGTAATAAAACAAGTCTATAAAATTATCACTCATCGGAGTTTGAATTTTTACGATCAATAGCTCAACCACCGCACTAATACAATAACGGCGGATCTGACCTTTCTAATATAAATAAAATAGAGTTTGTTCGTGTGTCTATCTGTCTATCTTTGTGCGACCTGTGGACGAGACGAGTGGACCAAAACTTTTCAAAATTTGGTCACGGGTAGCTTGGTCTAGGCCCCAGACCAAGACGATGAGTTTTTTTTTTTAATTCCTTACTAGGGGTTCTCCAGGGGACGTTTACCGGTACCGGCCTGGGGACCAGACAAGTCGACCGAGAGTTACCAAATTTTGGTCAAAGATACCTTGGTCCAGGTCCCACACCAAGGCAAAGCTTTTTCGAAAAAAATCGAACCAGGGGGTCTCAGGGGGGCGTTTACCGGGACATGCAAAAGTAGTAGAAAATGACCGATATCAGTGTCCATTTCATAGTTTTCGCGGTCGCTGAGATCAATGGTGAAACTCCGATCGCATTAACTTCCAAATTCACCGTATTCGGCTACGGGCCGTGGGTCAACGGGAAGGGGGGAATGCCGAAACGTACAAGTAATCCAAAATGCCGATATTAGTGTCAAATCCATAGTTTTCGCGGTTGCTGATATCAATGGTGACACTACCATTAGCGATGACTTTCAAATTCATCCACCGTTGTATGCGGGCCTTGGGTCACCAGAGGGGGAATTCCGAGACATGTAAAAAAAATAATCGAAAATGACCGATATTAATGTCAAATTCATAGTTTTCGGGGTAGCTGAGCTCATTGGTGAAACTCAAGACCGCGTTTACCTTTGCATTTAGCCCCCATCAGCTAAGAAACGGGGGCATTATAACGGGGATCACGAGACATGTAAAAATAATCCACAATGACCGATGTCAAATCCGTAGTTTTCGCGGTGGCTGAGATCAATGGTGATACTTTCATTAGCGATAATTTTCAAATTTAGCCACCATTGTATGCGGGCCGGGAGTCACAGGGGGTTGGGAATTGCGAGACATGTAAAAATAATGGAAAGTGACCGATATTAGTGTCAAATCCATAGTTTTCGCTGTCGCTGAGATGAATGGTGACACTTCCACAGGCGTTGACTTCCAAATACAGCCCCCATCGCCTGCGGGCCAGAGACATTGTTGTTGTTTTGGTTTTTTTTTTTAAATTGGAACCAGAGAATTATAGGGACTTTTACCGGCATATGTAAAAAGTAGTAGAAAATGGCAGATGTTAGTGTCACATTCATTGTTTTCGCTGTATTAGTTGGGGGTTGGTGGGGGCCAGAGGAGATTTTTTCACAATACGAACCAAGGGGGTCTGAGGGGGCGTTCACCAGGACATGTAAAAGTACTAGAATTTGTGTCGAATCCATATTTATCGGGGTTGCTCAGACCTATAGTGACACCCCCGATAGTGTTTACGTTCAAATTCAGCCCCCATCGGCCTTCCCAATGAAAACACATATACGTTGTTGGATACATATTCACACAAAATATATCCAATGTTAGAAATGTTTCTTAATTGTTCTCCCGTTGTTCAGTTTGTTTACATTGATATTTTATCTGATCCGTTCGAAGAACGGGCATAACAGCTAGTACGAAATGGTAAAGTGTTTGTTATGGACCAAATTACAATGAATTCAATTATGTAGATAATTATTATGATTATAACTAATAATTATTTCGTTCTTGAATTATAGAGCTCCTCCGTGGCTAAGCGGTTAGCGTACGCGCCCTTGGCGTGGAAGACCCGGGTTCGATTCCCGGCGGGAGCTCATGTGGTTCGGATTCCACGTTAATCAGTAGGTCCATGTCTCATATAGCCTCGCTGCTGACCGGGACGTTAAACCCCAAAATCAACTCAAAATCAAATCAACTTGTTGACTTATACATACTTTTCAGTGGAAAAATGAATAAAATTTAAAAGTCCCAAATCAACGTAAAGTAGACCAACGTAAAGGAAAAATGTCTAAAATTTTCCATATAATTAAGCTTACAAACTTAAAATTTCCATGTAATTAAGCTAAATTTCCATTTTTGTGTCATTTTGTGCGCCTATTTCCTCGTTTTCTGCGTCACCGGAAATATGTCAATGTTATCCTACAAATATGGCGGAACAAGTTAATGCTGTTCCGTCAGGAACGATTTCGAGGTCGTTTCCTTCACATCGTCTTGTGCGTGTTTTCTACCGTTTTGTAACCCTATTTCCACGTTTTGTGATTCAATGGTAGTGGGCATTCAATGTGGGAAGAAAACTGATCCACTCTCCCACCAGTATCGAATTTCAAGGTCGCTTTTTTCGCATTGTTTAGTGCATATTTATACCGTTTCTGCGCATACTTTCACGTTTTGTAGACCAACGAAAGTGGGTCAAAGGCGACCTACAAATATGGCAGAGAAAGACATATTCATTCCACTTTCAAGGTCCATTTTGACCCTCTCCCACTGATGCACAAAGCGACACAAATCATGTATAAAAAATGTGAAGGAAACGACCTCATTTGATGGTGACGGAACAGCATTAAGTTATTCCGCTATACTTGTAGGCCATTTTGACCCATTTTTTTTGTCGCACTAAAGTGGAAATAGGAGCACAAAACGGTACAAAGCAGGCACTGTACGATGCGAAAGAAACGACCCCCCAAATTCGATAGTGGCGGAACAATGGCTCTATTTTCTCACACATTGATGGACCATTTTGACGCATTTCTGGTGATGCTCAAAACGTGGAAGTAGGCAAACAGAACGGTACAAAATACACACTAAATGATGCGAAAGAACCAACCCCGAAATTCGATAGTGGCGGAATAGTGAGCCATTTAACTCCCACTTTAAAGGCCCGTTTAACTCACTTCCGGTGACGCACAAGACGAGGAAGTAGGCACAGAAAACTTTTTAAAAAATAATCACTAAACGATGCGAAAGAAATGACCTAGAAATTCGACAGTGTCGGAACAATGGGTCATTTTGGTCACACTTTGGAGGTCCATTTTCACACACTTCTGGTAACGCGCAAAACGTGAAAATAAGGGCACGAAACATTCATTAGTCGACGCGAAAGGAAGGACCACGAAATTCGGTAGGTATAGTGGCGGAGCAGTGGGTCATTTTCGTCCCACCTTCGAGGCCCATTTTGACCGTCTTCCAGTGACGTACAAAACGTCGAAATACGCGCACAAAAGGGTATGCAATGTGAAATTAACGACCTCGAAATTCGATAGTAGCGGAACTCTTGGTCATTTTCGTCCCATCTTGGGAGCCCATTTTGACCCACTTCAGGCGACGCATAAAACGTGGAAATAAGGGCACGAAACGGCACGAAAATCCACTAGTCGATGCAAAGGGAAGGATATCAAAATTCGGTAGTGGCGGAACTCTTGGTCATTTTCATCCCACCTTCGAGGCCCATTTTGACCGTCTTCCAGTGACGCACAAAACGTCGAAATAGGCGCACAAAAGGGTACGCGATGTGAAATTAACGACCTCGAAATTCGATAGTGGCGGAACAGTGGGTCATTTTCGTCCTATCTTGGAAGCCCATTTTGACCCACTTCTGGTGACGCACGAAACGTGGAAATAGGGGCACGAAACAACACGAAAATTCAGTAGTCGATACGAAAGGAAGGACCTCGAAATTCGGTAGTGGCGGAGCAGTGGGTCATTTTCGTCCCACCTTCGAGGCCCATTTTGACCATCTTCCAGTGAAGCACAAAACGTCGAAATAGACGTACAAAAGGGTACGCGATGTGAAATTAACGACCTTGAGATTTAATAGTGGCGGAACTCTCGATCGTTTTCGTCCCACCTTGGGAACTCATTTTAACCCACATCCCACGACGTACAAAACGGAAGTAGACGCACAAAACGGCACAAAACGATGTGAAGGAAACGATCTCGAAATTCATTGGTGGCGGAAGAGCAATAACTTGTTCCGCCATATTTGTAGGCCCATTTTGACCCACTTCCGGTGATGCACAAAATGTGGGAATAGGCGCATAAAGCGACACAAAACACGCACAAAAGATGCAAAACAAAGTATCTTGAAATTCGTTGGTGGCGGAACAAGTTAATGACGCCGTGAGCACCAATATAAGTATATACTGTAGTTCTTACCAGTTGGCGCGGTGGGTCAGTAGTAGAGCGTTCACCTCCGGTGCTTGAGGTCCCTGGTTCGATCCCAGCTCGCGCAGTTTGTACTTTGTGGTGGACAAACACCGTGCTCGTGGATTTTCTCGGGGTTCTCCCGTTTCCTCCCACTTTCATTTCATTCATTTCCTATCATCACCGTCTCCTTTAGCGTAACCGGCATAATCGTGGGACGTAAAACTAAAGATTTCATATCATTTTTTGTAATTCTTACCATCAAGGCTGAGAACTGCACGGTCCAATTTTTTAGCCAAAGTAGAAGCCCAACCGGAATAGTGATGTCAACCGACTCGGATCGGTTCAACTGAGCGTACAGCTTGAACTGGCTTGGTTGGGATTACCCATCGACTGGGCTCAATTGAGCCAATGGCTTGAACCGGCTCCGTTGAAACGAGTCCATAGGCTGGGTTCGAGTCAGCTTAACTGAGCCGATGGCTCGAACCGGCTCGGTTGGGGTAAGCAATCAGCTCGGTTCGGCTCGGCTCTTGTGAGCCATCGGCTCGAGCTGGCTCGGTTGGATGAGCTGTTGGCTCGGCTCACTTCTCGGTTCGGCTCGATAAGTGAATAAGCTGTGAGCGAGCCGCTTGAGCTGTTGACAACCCTAAACCCGGGTCGAGCAGTTTTGAACATATTTGGCTGGAGTCCCATAACTTTTAATAATTTTTGGCTCGAGCCCGAATACTTGCTCCTCCTGAACTCAAACCAAGAACCTCGTGACCGATGTCCTTGCCTCCTGAAGATTTCTTGACGACCGAGATCGACAGTCAACTAATTTTTAGTATTCCGATACAAACTGCCTATATTCCATGTTTATACAGGTACACGGTGGTATAATGATAATTAATTATAGTAGTAGTAGTAGTATCATTGATAATTATATTGTCTATGTAGGATACTTGAAGATAGCAGTACTTGGAACTACACAAAGAATTTAGCTCGAATTGGCTCGACTCGACTGGAAACTCGATCCGAATTCGAGTCGAGTTGGGGGAAATTTTTCCAGCCGAGATCTCAAGTCGAGCTCAAAGATGTCTGCTTCGAGTCGAGTCGAGTTTTAAAGAAAACTCGCTCGAACTCGTTGGTGCCCATTCCTATTGTATGCATGACGGGCATATAGAGTTCTTTCGAGGGGGATAGAACCATAAACATAATATATTTTAAAAAATACTTAGTTTCCGGCTTTCTTCCCATGGGGGGGGGGAAGGGATGGTAGGTATCCAGCATTTCTTATAAGTACCTTATTTGAAATATGTAAAACAGTAACAAGTGGAAAACACAATACACACAGATCTTCTTATCATCAGTTTTAATTGCTGATTTCAATTGCAATTAACAATTACAATTAACAATTACAAGTTTCAATTGTCAATTGCAATTAACAATTAAATGTTTCAATTGCACCCTTTGCAATTGACAATTAACAATTAAAAGTTTCAATTGCCTGGTGACCAATTAACAATTAACAATTGACGAAAATTTAATTGCAAATTTTATGATTGAATTCAATTGCAATTGAAATTAATTGTCAATTACAAATTGAAATCAATTGCAATTGAAATCAATTGCAATTGATTTTCAGAGCAATTACTTTCAATTGATTGATCAATTGCAATTGATTTCAATTGATCTTGCCCAACACTGAGTATTACATCATTGAAAGCAGCAACCCAGGCAGGAGACCAAGTCCTTACTCCAAGTGGGAATTTCCCGTTTGCTTCTGAGTGAACAATTAATTACAGGTTATTACAAAACAATTAGTATTTCATATTCAAACCAAACATCGTTTAAAACATAACGAACGTGCAAATTCTTGCAACACATCATAAACTGGTTGTCCCGAACAGAAATCTTAAACTTTTAATGTTATAAATTGGGGCATCTTTACTTCGATTTCACTGGGGCAACTTTCCCAATGTTGAGACAAAGATGCCTCAGTCAGTCATGTGACATACTCATGGACGCAGAAACACAACAAACCACACTAACGTTTGTAAAAGACTGAAGTTCTTAAGCAATTATGTTTTATTCGTGTACTTCTATTTAACTACCGTCAAAAGCATTACTACGTTTCACTCTCCAAAATTATAGACACTGGAATAAGAGTAATGCAGTGAACAGGCCTGAATTAAAGCAGCTTCTTTCTCCGATGCAACTTCCACATATATTTACTCATGACTGTGTACCCTTTCACGCGCGTGGCAAGCCCTGTGACCACGAATCACGGGCCTTGAGCAATTCGAGAAGGGTCGTCTTCACTCGGCGGGGCATCTTTACTCAAGATACTATATGAGCTCTCGCCAAGTTTTGTATTTCACATGTTGCATTTATTTGTAATGAAACTGTCCCAGCTTCCAAGTGAAATCATCTGTATTTGTGATCGTAAATTTTGAATTCATATATCTTGCCGTTTATTCCCTAAAAATCGCAGAATCTTTCTTTTTTCCTCTGAAGAATGTGGCAAACCTACTTCAGAGAATCTCATGGATGACTCGCGCCTCTGTCGTTGCGAATGACATTAACTATCGTCCTCTGTGTCTGATTCGTAAATATGTAACACCTGTAACTATCCTCACCATCGTTTGCAAAGAAATATGGACGGCGCTGCTATTTGAAGGACATTACTACTTACCTCCCGTAGCTATTTTCCTGTAAAATACCTTTGCACTTGTGTGTGTTTTGTACGGTGATAGTGCTCTTGGAGAAAACACTGTTAGGAAGTGAGTGCGTGAGATCAAATCAGGGCGAACGAGTGTGAAATGTGAGCAGAGATCTTTACGTCAAAACACGCATCAACTAACGCTAACATATTACCCTTGTTGAAAATTTTATCATGGAAGAACTCTCATAACATGAAGATGAAATTCTTCTAGATCTTGTAGATTTTTTTTTAAAATCAGGGTATAAATTTACAAAACCAGACGAGAAAATTTTTGAAAGAAATTGATAAAAGCTTTCCGAAAATTGAGACGAGATCAGATTTACAAAAATATACGAGACATCTCGTCTCGTGGGCAATACTACCCATAAGGCTCGACAAATTTTCCTTCTAGCCTCAAAAATGTGACGCAAAATGTCATGTTTCTTGTCTCGGCTCAAATTTATAATAATGGCGAACCTGGCCCAGGAGACCTAGCCTCCCGACTTTATGAGTGGAAAAACTAATTTCAGCTTTTATTTATACATTTTTGAAAGTTTATAGTATTAATTTCTTAATACACATATCATAGTCTAGGTTCTGGCTAGCCTCCCCAGATTTTACTTTCTCGATCCGCCACTGATTTATAAAGGTATTTCTTGTCTCAAATTGGTAAACTGAAAGAAAGAGAGAAAACCCAAGAAATATTTAGCTTACGTCATTGATTCTATGTACGGAACAGGTTTTCTTTTTAAGAAATGTTTTTTTTTTTTTCCTTTTAATATCGGAAGCTGCACGGCAGTAATGAAGAGTATACAGTAACTTTTTAGTTATTGAATCTTAACAATTTCACTCTCTGGGAAACGATCTGTGCCATTAGAGGAGCGTAGCTATTGGAATTACCCGTGTGCGCGAGAGAGGAAACTAGAGGCGTGTCTCACTAAGCCTGCAAGAGTCCTGATCAAATACGTTGTTCATTATTAGACCTTCGCCAGCTTTAATTAATTTAATCAACCCTCTAATTTGGGAAGCAGTAATTACAGAAATATTCTTTTGCTTTGGCTCTTCTCTGATTTTGCTTTTTAAGGACACTTCTTTCATTTGTAACTTTTTTTTTTCTAAATAAAAGGCCTTGTCCATGGGTGCATTATCGCATTTAATAATCTGTGCCTAGTGTTCATTTAACTCAGCTAGAAACGCGCTTTCGATATGGACAGAGGGTTTAACAAAGAAACGTAGGAAATACTACGTTTTTGCTTTTTTCAGTTCATTTAGCAAAACCCACTCCTTTTCTCGCGGTTAGTGCACCTGTCTTTCCTACGCGTGATCCCGGAACCGATACTCTGCTGATGAAGATTAGACTTGTAACTAGAATAGTAAGGTGAAGGGTCGAGATAATTGTTGGAAGGGGTTAACTTGAATCCACCTTAAATACATAGTTTGTAAGTAATATAAAGTTGGACATGTATGAAATACGATTTTCGTTAATGAGCTACGTAGAAACAATCTTGAAATAAATTTAACAAAGTAACAGAGTTTAACCCGGTCGGGATTTATGGTATATATATGTCTTTTATACGTTTGTGTTGTTTTAAAACGTTCATTTAACATATACCATTGCTAGACTTTTTAATGTTCAGTCTTAAATGGATCGCGAAAGAGGTCACATATGCTTTGGGACGGAGCGCGTCAAGTTGGTGGGAGTCATACCATCATCTGTTTAGCCTTCAAGAATACAACGCAAAAGGCTTATTTTGTTGTCTTGCAAATCATGTCTAACAAATTTTATAGAATCCAAGAACACACATATATATCGTCAACATAAGCACCAGACAGAATACATATGTTATGTGTTATGACTTCTTTCCTCCTTCTTCTCTCTCCTCCCCAATTAGTATTTTTTTAAAGTGATTTTGAGGTGTGTACGTTAACACAGGGCCGCTCCAGAAGAGCCTAAAGTCTTGAAAAATATATATATATATATATTTTTTTTTTTTTGCAAAATATTCCCCATTTTCCTCGGATTCCCCTCTTCAGATGTATGACTATAGGAAAATGTGCTATAGGAAAATTTTTATGGGCAAAAAACTGTACTTAGCTAAGCAAGAAATCGTTTCACTCACTCACTCATCAAATTGATAAGGTACTTCTCAATGAGATAGAGAAGTGAAACTTTGCATAAAGATGCCCTATAATGACTTGAATATGCAGAAAGTTCGAAATGCACTATGGGCTATTTTTATAGGCAAAAAACTGTCCTTAGCTAAGTAAGAAATCGTTTCACTCACTCACTCATCAAATTGATTAGGTACTTCCCAATGGGATAGAGACGTGAAACTCTGCGTAGATGTACCTTACAATGCTTTGAGTATGGAAAAGGTCCGAAATGTGAGGAACGTGTTATGAGAAATTTTTATGGGCGAAAAACTGTTCTTAGCCAAGCAGAAATCGATTCATTCTCTCACTCATCAAATTGATTAGGTACTTCCCAATGAGATAGAAACGTCAAACTTTGCATAAAGGCACCCTATAATGACTCGAGTACAGAAAAAGTCCGAAATGTAAGGAATGTGCTATGGGATTTTTTATGGGCGAGAAACTGTCCCTAGCCAAACATAAGTACGTTCGTCCTCTAAATCATCAAATTGACTACGTGCTTCTTAATGAGATAGAGACGTGAAGCTCTGCCTAAAGGTATCTTATAATGACTAGTGTGAAAAAGGTCCGTAATGTGAGGAATGTGCTATGGGAAATTTTTCATGGATGATGACAGTCCTTACCAAAGTAGAAATCGGTTCATTCATTCACTCATTACATTGATTTGCTAGTTTCCAATGAGATAGAGACGTGAAACTCTGTATTAAGGTACCTTATAATGACTTGAGTGTGAAAAAGTCCGAAATGTGAGGAATGTTCTATGGGAATTTTTCGTGGGTGAAAACCTGATTATAGCCAAGCAGAAATCGGTTCATTCACTCATCCGTCAAATTAGTTAAGTGCTTGTTTATAAAATATTGACGTAAAAGTCTGTATATTGGTACCTTATAATGACTTGAGTATGGAAAAGATCTGAAATATAAGTAATGTGCTAAAGGATTTTTTTATGGGTGAAAACTGTCATTAGTCAAGCAGAAACCTGTTCACTCACTGACTCACTCACTCATAGCATTGATTAGGCACTTCCCAATGAGATAGGGGCATGAATGTCCGCATAAATGTACCTTATAATGACTTGAGTATGGGAAATGTCCGAAATTTAAGGAATGTGCTATGGGATTTTTTATGGGTGAAAACTGTCCTTAGCCAAGCAGAAATCGGTGCCCTCACTCACTCATCACATTCATTTGGTATTTCTCAATGAGATAAAATATGAAACTCTGCATAAAGGGATCTTATAATGACCTGAGTATGGAAAAAGTCTGAAATGTGAGGAATGTGCTATTGGAAATTTCTTATAGGAGAAAAATTGTCCGTAGCCATTAGGTACTTTCCAATGAGCTGAAGATGTGAATGTCTACACAAAGGTAGCTTATAATGTCTGGAATATGTAAAATGTCAGAAATTTAAGGAATGTGCTATGGAATTTTCTATGGGCGAAAAACTGTCCTTGCTCAAACAGAGATCGTTTCATACACTCACTCATCATTGATTAGGTGCCTCCAAATGAGAAAGCGATTTGAAACTCTGCATAATGGTATCTACTTTATGTAATGACTTGTCTAAGTAAAAGGTACCACATTTAAGTAATGTACTATGGGAATTTTTCTGGTCGAAAAACTGTCGAGAAACGGTCCCGGGTTCGATTCCCGGTGGAAGAGCCTTTGGAATCTTAACTCTCCTTGATGTTTCTGTGTTGTGTCCCTGTTGTTCTAGGTTAATCCGGACAGCGGTATATTGTACAAATATTAGGGATCCTTATGTTTACCACATAAATCAATACTTAACATACGTTATCCATATGCTACATACGTACTGGCCTCTTTCCCGCTTAGATGTTACACAGTGTCGTTGCAGGATATCTGACATCTAACAGTCTTCCGTACATTACGTACGTCAACTATAAGTTACAAACGTCCATCTGTATGTGAGATCCTGACTGCCTACATACAGTTTTTTCCTTCGTGCGGAAAGCACGTTTATTTGGAACACTTATACGGAAAGTATGTTTAAAATATATTTTTCAGTTATACGTTTAGTTTACATTAAGTCCAAAAACTACAGAATTTACACATGTAACCTACGTACGCCATATATTTTTTCTCAGTGTGCGAGTAAAATAAGTGAAAGCTAGTAATTAGTAATTAAGCAAGTTAATGAGGCACATTCTGAGAATCAGTTAACTTTTGAAAACGTAGGCTAAGACACGTACATACTGCCGTAAATTTCGTGGTTGGAAACCCAAACAAGGAAAGCCAATATTTTTTCATTTTTCGGTGAAGATTTTTCCTTTTATTGCAGTCATTGGTATTAAATAGAAATTGAAATTAATTTGATAAGTAAGAGAATGTAGAGGTGAGGATATTTAGAATTAATGAAGTTTCTGAAGAAATGAGAAATTTAATTGTTCGAGTTTATGTGAGACTAGCAACAAAATGCAACCGATTTCGTAAATATATTGGTACCACGAGTTGTATTATGGTTACCACAGTCATTATGTAAAAATGTTCTTGATGCTTTGTCTCTATCTGTGAACAGTGTGTGAATCTCTTACGTATCAGCCTTTTCATCAACACTGAATTTCGTGCCTTTGCTCTTCATACTTCCTGAATTTGCCCACCTAGTGGTTCGCCCCCACGCGCCCGCCTTTGCTCGGCCTACTTCCTCACACCTCTTAAGGGCCGTATATGGACTTTTGGGTTTCGGGTAGAACAACAACGAATTTCGAAAAAGTACTTATTGAGGCTTAATAACAATTGAAAATGTATAATTATGCAAAATTTGATAGGTACCCCAATGGGGTTCGGGGGTATCATGGGGTTCCTAATTTATGAATTTTTAAATATTTTGAAACATATGTCTACGAAATCTTTCAAAGAACGTTACAAATACAAGATAATTGAAAACAACATCTCGCTACACCTCTTGGTTACCGAAATATGGGGAAATAAACAGTGATACCATAGATGTGTGGGGTTTGCGTACTAGATGGAACAATTTCGAAAAACTAAACACTCATTCCTAAT
Organism: Thermobia domestica; assembly: GCF_964235325.1. NCBI lineage: Eukaryota > Metazoa > Arthropoda > Insecta > Zygentoma > Lepismatidae > Thermobia > Thermobia domestica. Next base: position 103,669,178 of record NC_137455.1, read on the forward strand.
AACAATCTCAAAAGATGTTTAAACCCAAAGCAAACATACACAGCTGTGGGGTTTTGGGGGGTGCAATGGGGTCGCAAACCATCCATTTCTAAACATTAACAAAACACGTCTTAACATACTTTTAAAGAACATTACAAAGATGTGTTTACCGAAAATCCCAAGTCAGTAGACCTAACTGTTACCGACATATAGGGAAATAAAAAACCGGCACCATAGAATAGTGGGGTTCACGTGCTAAAAGGTACAGTTTTGACAAATTAATTATTGAGCCCTAACAATAATATCATGAATATACATAATCCATAAAAAAATACATACTGATCGGGTTTAGGGGTACCATGGGGTTTGTGAAACCCCACATCTACTTCAGTTTTTAATTTCTTTCGGGTGGCTTAAACACCACCCTCAGCTGGGTAGATTACCGGAAACTGCATGTTAATATCTAAGAAAGTAACCGAGATTTTAAGAATTGTATTTTAGATGACGTCATAAATATAGAGATTCTTATGGATATGGACTTGGGTTTCTACTATAAGGAGGAGAAATTTCACAAAACTAAAATATGTGCATTAATATACAATCTAATAGAGATTCTGTAGTAAAATATGGTGGTACCCCTATGGGTTAAGTGAGAACCCCACTATAGTTACTATAAAAAGATTACTTCAATCATTAATTTCTTTCGGGTACGTTAAGCAATGCACTCAGCTGTGTCGAATACTGAAAACTGCATGTCAATATCTAAAAAGGAAACCGAGATTTTAAGAATTGTATCTTTGATGACGTCATAAATATAGATTCTTATGGATATGGACTTTTGGGTTTCAGTATTCGACACAGCTGAGTGCATTGTTTAAGATGCCCGAAAGAAATTAATGATTGAAGTAATCTTTTTATAGAAACTATAGTGGGGTTCTCACTTAACCCTTAGGGGTAAGATCATATTTTACTAAAGAATGTCTATTAGATTGTATATTAATGCACATAGATTAGTTTTGTGAAATTTCTCCTCCTTATAGTGGAAATCCAAAAGTCCAATATCCATAAGAATCTATATTTATGACGTCATCAAAGATACAATTCTTAAAATCTCGGTTTCTTTTTTAGATATTGACATGCAGTTTTCAGTATTCGACACAGCTGAGTGCATTGCTTAACGTACCCGAAAGAAATTAATGATTGAAGTAATCTTTTTATAGAACTTATAGTGGGATTCTCACTTAACCCATAGGGGTACCACCATATTTTACTACAGAATCTCTATTAGATTGTATATTAATGCACATATATTAGTTTTGTGAAATTTCTCCTCCTTATAGTAGAAACCCAAAAGTCCATATCCATAAGAATCTCTATATTTATGACGTCATCTAAAATACAATTCTTAAAATCTCGGTTACTTTCTTAGATATTAACATGCAGTTTCCGGTAATCTACCCAATTGAGGGTGGTGTTTAAGCCACCCTAAAGAAATTGGAAACTGAAGTAGATGTGGGGTTTCACAAACCCCATGGTACCCCTAAACCCGATCAGTATGTGTTTTTTATGGATTATGAATATTCATGATATTATTGCTAGGGCTCAATAATTAATTTTTCAAAACTGTACCTTTTAGCACGTGAACCCCACTAATCTATGGTGCCCGTTTTTTATTTCCCTATATGTCGGTAACAGTTAGGTGTACTGACTTGGAATTTTCGGTAAACACATCTTTGTAATGTTCTTTAAAAGTATGTTAAGACGTGTTTTGTTAATGTTTAGAAATGGATGGTTTGCGACCCCATTGCACCCCCAAAACCCCACAGCTGTGTATGTTTGCTTTGGGTTTAAACATCTTTTGAGATTGTTATTAGGAATGAGTGTTTAGTTTTTCGAAATTGTTCCATCTAGTACGCAAATCCCACACATCTATGGTATCACTGTTTATTTCCCCATATTTCGGTAACCAAGAGGTGTAGCGAGATGTTGTTTTCGATTATCTAGTATTTGTAACGTTCTTTGAAAGATTTCGTAGACATATGTTTCAAAATATTTAAAAATTCATAAATTAGGAACCCCATGATACCCCCGAACCCCGTTGGGGTACCTACCAAATTTTGCATAATTATACATTTTCAATTGTTATTAAGCCTCAATAAGTACTTTTTCGAAATTCGTTGTTGTTCTACCCGAAACCCAAAAGTCCATATCGACCCTCTTAAGCTCCAATTCTACCGAATTTCAAATTTCTTTTCCTGTTTCAACTATCTAAAACATATATGTTGTTTGCCAGGAAAACGCCTATTTAAATAACGTGGGGATTTCATCTCCCTTTAGACTCCTTAAAAATTAAAAATATTCAGTTTTAGCAATTTTCCTGTATGTTAGTCCCGAGAGGCTATAATCGTGCCAAATTTCATCATTCTAATCCTGCCGGAAGAGAATAAACATTTTAGGGTGTAGAAGACGTCCAATATAAATAATATGGAAAAGGTTTTTCTGTTCCCCATAAAACTATTCTAAAGTTGGAATTGTTTATTTTTACTGATTACTTGGGTAATACTAACGAAAACGTAGAAGCATATCGAATTTCAAGTTTTTATTCCAATTCCAAGTTCCTAAAACATGAGATTATAGGTCCAAAAAAGACCCATTTAAATAACATGGGGAAATTCTACATCCCCCTTCACAATTTCAACTTTCCACGTCATCCGGAAGCACCACTTTAATTTATGTCAGTTCATGTAGTTTTATATACAGTTATGTTGGTATATGTTGGTGGTAATATAATTAAGATTACAAGCTATTTGAAAGGTGTATATCATTGGAATAAAACCCGAGGCAGTATGAAACTGTGCAACATGCGCGTCATGTAATGTACTCCGTAATTTCGCAATGTGGAAAGGTAGAGAACAATTAAGTATATTGAAACACCAGCCATGTCTAGTGATGTAGCAGCGAGGATTTAGCATCAAAGGTTTTGGGCCTTATTGATACTCTTCGTATTTATGTAATGAAAAATGAGATGTTAGCGATCGTATTTTGTAGTTCGGGTAAATGAATTAGAATCTCGTTTGGAAATAACTCTCTGACAGATATTTAATAGAATAAATCCTCCCCGCTGTTCTAGTGGGTAGCATGTGTGCCTTTCTTGTAGGGGTTCTGTGTTCGATTTCCGGTGGGAGAGCCCTTGGGAACTAATGTTGCATGTGACACATTATGACTCCTTTAAAAATGTACAATTTTAAATTTAAATCCAACAATATACCACAACTGAGAACCCCAATATACGATATTGACATGGTGAACTACAAAAAGAAGTGCAATATGAACAAGAACACCAGAGGTGTAAAAAGTACAGCCAAGTTCGTCAGCCTTAAAAAGTGTTGAGGATGGATGAGCCAAGTTTCTTGGCCACTGCATCTGAAACGAACACTGGAACTTGGCGCGAGGTGTCAAGGAAAATGATGTTAAGGAACCTTAGGGATAGTGGTGGTGGGCGTGGTGGGTTTGGGACCACCACCAACCTTAGGAATATCAACTTTGCTAAGGCTCTAAGGCACATATACAGTATACTGCAGTCAAATTGGTGGTTCGAAACCCAGACAAGGAAAACTTATATTCTTCCACGAAGTGTCAAGGCAAATGATGTTGACGAGCCTTAGGGATGGTGTTTGTGAGCGTGGTGGATTTGGGGGTCACCACTAGCCTTAGGACTGAAATGTCCCAGCCGTGAAACTAGGAACAGGAATCTTAATATATTCAAATGTGTTAGACACCTCGTGCCAAGTTTCAGTGTTCGCTTCAGATGCAGGGCCAAGGAACTTGGCTCATCCATCATCATCTCAACACTTTTTGGGGCTGACGAACTTGGCTGCACTTTTTACACCTCTGGTGTTTTTGTTCAAATCAGGAACAGCGGCAAGCGTACTGTATTGAGGTCCGTTGCACACTGATGAAACAATGAACAAGGAGCAGAAACGCTGCTCTTTTCCTGTCACAACTTGTATTTTGCACACGACACGTAGGAGGATCGTAGCAGATAAACGCTTCCAATACATTGACATTGTTACCAATGCAAGGCCTTGCCTTCCTCATTTAATTACGATAAAAAGAAAACTAGGCCAGATAGCGCGGAGGCCGAATAGTCGCGAGCTGGATACTCATGAGTTTACTGTATACCGTATAGAGCTTTGCTCATAGCTTAAGGTGATACTAATACAATTTCCCAATGTCAGTTACTTAAACATTATTTTGTGACACCCTACAAGACAATGTTCACGCTAAAAATTGCAGTCTAGATATATCTGCCTGATTTTGAAGCAGCTGTGTTACTTTTGTTATGTAATCTTTCTTAGGAAATAAAAGTTTTGGATGAAAATTGAGGAATAATAAAGTTCTCAGTATTAGTATTTCAAATGCTTACGTTAACCATGCTAGTTGGGGTATTATTGACATCACAGGGTATATATTAAAAGAACACCCTATTTTCACGTTCCTTCGCTCATTCATTCAGTTCTTTAACACTACTATAGTATAATTTTCACATTGTAAAATTAACTCTCATTTCCCTTAATATTGCTCATCATGGACTCTGTGTCTTATTAGTAACATCAAACCTGCGTGAACCGGAACACCAGATCCTTGGTATTGAAGCAACACACTACAGTGGTTATCATTATGGAACCACGACCTACGAGGAGCTGTAAAACAATCTGGAATGATGTTGCAGTTCCGTTATCAGTGATCCAATCATAATGAATATTGTGCTATACAGTCCTTAGGTTGTCTAACTATGAATTTGACAAGTGTGAACTGGTCATAGCAGGCACTGCATGAGTAGTGTAGACGAATGGAGGAGTGTGTGGTGATCAGTTAGAGCAATGTCGCAGTTCGAGCAACACGCAAAAACATCAAATTCATGCACAAAATGGGGAAATGTGCATCGATAGCCTTAAAACCAGCTTACGGTGACAGTGCTTTAACCCTTTCACAGAGGAAGTCGACTTTTGTCGACAGAAAGAAAATTTCCTTAACATGCGAATGTCGACTATAGTCGACGTGTTAAAATTTGTTTGGCTTTGTTCCGTATCTTGGCTTTGTCGAGATTAGTCGCCAAAGTTGTACCGTTCAATTTTTTGTGTTCTATTGTTTTCGATAAACAATAGAAATCTCACAGAAAACCTTTGCCGACTACAATAGACAAAACCAAGATACAAATTTTAGCACGTCGACTATAATCGACATTCGCAGGTTAGGGAAATTTTCTTTCCGTCGCCTTCCACAGTGAAAGGGTTAAAGAAACAGTACCGGTACCCGTTTCGTAACCGTAGAAGAGATCAAAACCAACGGGATGGCTGAATTTCAGAAGATACCAAAACAGGCTTTTCGTCGGTGTTTCCAGCAATTGCCATAATTTGTTTGCTGTGTAATCGAGTTGTATTAAGACCATAATTTGTTTGCTGTGTAATCGTATACATTGTTAGTTTATATCTTCAATGATGGAAACAACTAATTTTATCCAAGACCATATCCCCTGTATGTGATTTCAATCAGAATTGAAAATATGAGATTTAGCCTGGAGTTTGTACGCTTTGCATTAATATTTCGTAAAGGTTACTTTATGCTCTTATAATATATACGGTAAATGTGTGAGATTTATAAATTCTTTTTCCTTTCATCTCAATATATAACAACTTTTCTTCTTTTGTATTAGTATTCTCCTTCATACAATTTTCTAACAAATTTAGCCAAACACAGTTAACCAAAATCATCATTAAGCAAGCAGAGGAGGGAAAGGTTGGAGAGTTGCTTTCTTTGTGAGCTGGAGCTGTTATAGGGAGCTGGAGTACAGGAACTGACTAAAGATATAGTTACGGCTTTACTCCTAAGACGGTCAGTTGCACACGTCAATCTACATCCCCCAATATAATAGTCTATGTGCATTTTCCAGACATCAATTAATATTCCCCATTATAATGTGCACTTTGCACACTTCAATTAATATTTCCCGATATAATGTGCACTTTGCGCACATCTATTAATATATACTCAAAATAATGCGCAGTTTGTACACGTTAACCTTTTTAGGATTTCCACTTTTTCAAGTAAATTTTAGACCTTCACTCAAACAGCTACTGAGTCCTTACTATTTATCGTAGGATTATGGTTTATACCTCGTATTTTTAGGGATAGAGCATATTTTCCAACGGTACTACTCGTTTGTCCGTGTTATACACCAAAAATGGGAAAATCAGGAAGAACTGAGAGATTTAAAAAAAAATATTTTCAAAATTTTTGCACCCGTCTGGCCCAGCACGGGGTTCACGTAGGGACCTGACTTTCTTTTTTTTTTAAAAAAAAAATACATTGTTATGTTCATAATACGTGTGAAAAATTTCAATCTTTTATCTTGAAAACTAAGGTCGGGGGAAATTTTTGAAAGTCTGAAGGTGACCCATTTTTCGTATATATATATATATATATATACTTCAAAAATGTACTGCGTCATTACTAATTGACCTAGAGTCATGGTTCGAACGCCATTTTCTTCAGTTTAACAAGCCTTTTTCAACGGTTTTACTCACATGTCCATATCATACACCTGAACGGGAAAATTCGGGGAAAAACCGGATTTAAAAAAAAAAAAAAATCCGCCGAACACATTGCCTCACGGGCCCGAGCCTGGGTTCACGTATAAACATATATATATTTAAAAAAATACGTTGTTATGTACATAATACGTGTGTAAAATGTCAGTCTTGTATCCTAAAAATAACGAGCGAAAGAAATTGTTAAAAGTCTGAATTTAGGCCCTAGACATAGAGATCTATATATACATATTATAAAAATTTACTGCGTCATTACTATTTGGTTTAGAGTCATGAGTCAAACGCCATTTTCTTTAGTATAACAAGCCCTTTCCAACGGTGCCACTCACATGTCAGTATCATAGATATGAATTGGAGAAATTGGAAAAGAAACTTCAA